>NC_090940.1:309051761-311551761 GCF_040938575.1 Ambystoma mexicanum | reverse complement strand
TCTCTCCGCAGAAGGGGCCTCCCTCTAGAACAGCCTTCCTGACTCCCTGAAACTTGAGGAGAATCATCTCCGGTTCCGGAAGCACCTCAAAACCTTCCTCTTTGCCTCCGCTTTCTCTCCCTCTCTCCTCTGCTAAAACCACTGAACCTGCACTGAATCTGCAACTGGGCCACTCACCGATCTCGGTCCTTGGCCCAGCCACTCTTCCCTGCACTGCCTACCTACACTAAGGGACTGTCTCTGTATCCTACATCCCCTTCTCCCGGCACTTACCTTACACTTGCCACCAGCTGGCCCTATTATTTATCTTGTATTCTACTAACCATGTACTGCACTTTCCCCTCTCCCCTTCCCCTTGCACTTTTCCCAGTCCCCTCTACCCTTTTGCGCGATCTGAATGACACCTGGCCTAGTAGGATCGTTGTCTGTCTCCCCTTGTTCCCCCCCCGCCTCGTCGTGCCTTGAAACACTTGTGTATAGGCGCGTTACAAATGCCATATCATATCATATCATATCATATCAGAATGGAAAAGCAGAAAGTGCTAAACATCAGAATTTGGTGGTGTGATAAAGTCCCATGGTTTAGGAGGGTACTGGAGGGGCCATCAGGGCTGGGGACCATCGCCTGGTAAATGAAATAGGCGCAGGAGAAAGTAGATTGTGATCTCTCAGGCCCCCCAGTCCACCCATAACATTTAGAGCATAAGTAAATCTACTGCCATACTGCCATAGACAAACCCTCTTGTCAGTCTGAGGGCCACTTTCAGCCTCTCCAGAGTTGTGCCGATTGTAGTATCCTCGGCAGGTCTGACCATGTTTTTAGTTACACCTCTTAATACCACAGCCTTTGGTCCATGGTAAGAACAACCCTGTGAAAGGAACCTTACCACAAACATTTCTTTTGTGGGACACACTCATGGGCAATCAAAGGTGGCCCCCGATGACATCTAAACAGTGAAATCTACATTTGTTTCCGAAGCGAACATCTAACGAGGAAGTGTCCTCACATACCTGCTGCCATGGCCAGGAGACTCAAGGCTCACCATGGCAGTGCCAGTAGCTGCAGGACCAAACTACAGCAGCAACACCAATGACCAAAGTTCCAAAATGGCAGACAGCCCTAATAAAATCTTGGTCCACAAGTTCACTCTTAAATGCATAGTAATCCAGAATGCGCTGAGACATCAAATTCAAAATCAAAGAATCAATCTGGAAGCTGATTGGGAACTGGAAACAGTTGAATGTAATGCTACAGGTACAGCCCTTGCAGTTGGGCATTCATAAGTATGAAAGTTCCCAGTGAGTCGCAGGAGGTATGTGGATTAGAGGTTGGATGATCAGTGAGAGACAGATTGTTGATCACTTTGGTTATGGGGTGCCTGAGCAGCACAAGAAAGAGAGCAAGTGGGAGCAGAGGCTCAATAGTGCAGATCAAGAAGGAGGGTAGCCAAGAAGAGAGTGAGATATCAGAGGGATAGTTGAGCAGAACGAGGAGGAAGGCATTCATGAGGGATAATAAGTAGAGAAGGTTGGAAAGAAATAGGAGGTGGAGCAGAATGTAGAGACGGAGGAGGGGAAGCAAGGAGAGAAGAGAGAGAGCAGAGGAGGTTGAAAAAGATCAGGTGGTGGTAAAATAGAGTAAGGAGGGAGGGTGCCTTGAGGAGACAAAGCGAATGGAAGAGGTGGTAGAAAGTGAATCAATAAAGGTGGAGGAGAGAAGTCATTTGAAGAGGAGGATGAAGACAATAGAATATACAAAGAAAGAGACTGACAAGGTAGAAGAGAGGAAAACTAAGAAGGGAGGCAAAGAGGGTCTGGACATTGCTTGGTGTTGGGAGGAAAAGCAAGGAGAGTGAGACAGCGGAGGAGGGGGGAAAAGAATGTGAGGAAAGGGGAAGGTGGCCATGCTCAAGACCAGTGACAATCACAGAGTAAGAAGCCTACCAATTCATTGCATGCTGAGATTGTATTAGAGTCTGCCAATGGCACAAGTAGAACCAAGCTTGGGCCTGCAAAGGCCCTAAGGTACCTGGTCTAACATCATCAAAGCTTGTCGGTTCAGCCCCAGGGCCTCATGAATCCCAGGTGATGAGATGTGAATGTCATCCTGACAGGGGTAACTAAGGACCAATCAATAATCAAAGCTGCAAAAGAAGTGATGCAGCACTTGAAAGGCCAAAGACAGTTAGTGATTTTCTTTTGAGCGCTGGCTGGTGGTGCCAAAGCAAAGACATTGATGGACCTACGTACAATGGTCCTTAAGAATGATGAAATTGCTCATCATTGTGTACTTTGAGTTCCCTACAAACTTGTTTCCTGAATACCATTAATCACACTTTGTGAAATAAACCCTTTTGAACTTTATAATTTGGGTTCTGAGTTGTTTATTGATTCCTTGGCCATGGCAACTGGACCACCAACCCCACCACCACCTCCACAACCTTCACAGCCAGATGGCAGTATTTGGAAAGTTCTTAGCCCACCAATAAAATCCAAAATGCGAAATATCTTCTTACAAGAAAAATAACAATATTTCTCTGCCTGCAGTCTGTACAAGAACCTTTTGTGCCACAGAAGTCTGATGCCAAATGCCTCATTTTGTGAACCTATATGGTGGAGGGCCATATACAGGACTGGGATAAACTCACAAGACCACAACTGAACTTCAGTCCTACCATGACCAGAAAATCACCATGCCACCCAGCCCATACTATCACCCTGGAAAACATTTCTGCTGTGCGATTGAATGGTATGCTATACCAAGCTATGCTTCCCACAGTTATTTCACCTTGCGTGAGCATGAACAAAACCACTACACTGTTGCATGACAGAGGCTGGTCTTTGAATGCTAACCTGGGAGTAACTTTATTTTTTAACTTGTTTTGTCGAAAAACATGGTTTCTGTTGCTTTATAAGGAAAGCCAATCACTGCTGGTAAATTTTGTCTGCAATGCTTTTCACATAACTTCAGTGTCATGCAGATGACACACAACTCTTCTTCAATCTTCCCTCCGATCATCTCCTTACTTCCTCCATCATTCCTGACTGCCTATCTGCCTGGTGTGCCTCCAATGATCTCTGCCTTAATGCCAGCAAGACTGAGATCCTTCCCATTGGGACTCCTGCCCCCTCTTTCTTCCCTTCACTCTGGCCACCCTCTATAACTAGCACAGCAATCTACCTGATCCATCACCTTCAAGTACTCCATAATGCTGCAGCTAGGATTGTGGTTCATACTCCTTACTGTGCCTCTATCTCCCCAGCTTTGCAGCAGCTTCATTGGCTGCCCATAGCGCAAAGGGTACAGTTCAAGTCATTATGTATTTTCCACTGGGCTTTTTACAGCCAGGGGCTGCATTTTTACAGAGTCGGTTCTGTCTGTATGTCCCCAACCGGCTGCTTCGCTCCCTACACTTGTGTACGATTGCTGTTCCTTGTGTAAGGCTCTTTCGGGTGGGAGGGCGTGCCTTCTCACTGGCCGCTGCAAAAAATTGGAACTCACTTCCATTTCATCTTTGAGCAACGGTAGACCATCTACGCTTTCGTCAGCTACTAAAGACAATCCTGTTCAAAATATGATACTGGGCCTTAGTTGTGACTGTACTCTGCACAGCGCCAAGATGCCTTTGGGCGGTTGTGCAATTTATACATTTAAATCATCAATCATCATCACCCTCTATGGGCTCTACACCTTCTACTTCAACTGAAGCTAGAAACCTTAGAGTCATCTTCGACTCCTCTCTTTTCTTCCTCCCTCACGCCCAGGACCTTGCCAAGAAGGCCCACTTTCAACTACTCCACCTCCACAAAGGAACCCTTTCTTTCCTCACTTTCCCCCAGAAGCTCAATGTCTCTAGAGCTCTGGTACTCTCTATGGTAGACTACTGCAACAGCCTCTTCCTTAATCTACCCTCTTCCTCTCTACGTCTCCTTCAGCTTATCCAGAATAGGGCTGCTACACTTATCCTTGGCCTCAAGCCCAGGGACAGCATCTCTCCAGCCCTAAAATCTCCCCACTGGCTCCCGATTGATGCAAGGATCACATTCAAATCCCTCTGCATCATCCATAAGGCTGTCTGGGGCCTGGCACCATGCTATCTACAACTGACTCTCACCAAATACTCTCCCTCTAGATCTTTATGCTCCTCCAGTACCTGTCAAGTGCTTCTCTAAACAGCAAGCTGGTGGCCGATCATTTGCCTCAGCTGGCTCCCTCCTCTGGAACAGCCTCTCCCACCCACTTTGTCTTGAGCCGTATCTCTTCAGATTCATGAAGCTCCTCTAGACTTTCCTTTTCACCTCCTCCTTCCCCCTCTGCCTCCATGATAAACCCCACCGTCAATGAGATTGGTGATCAGGGCCACTATCTCATGATATTCTTCTCTAACTACCTCTTTGTATTCACCTCTACCAGCTTCCTTCTTTTTTTATAACTGATCACCTCTTCTATGATATCAACCACCTCCCCTCTAGCCCCAATCACCTACAATTGTTTCCAATACACCTCTGAGCTCCCACCAATCTCCTCTATACTACCATTAAGTGTTTCCTGCTTTTTCTCAACCTCTTCCTCACTGTCATCTATTTTCTCCTTATGTTTCATAATCCCCTAGTTACTGTCACCAACATCCTACTGACATTCTACAACAAGGTCTTCCGTGTGATCCCTGTGACAAAGTCCCCTAAACTTAAAGAACTGCAACTCACAAAATTCTCTTCTTTGACAAACCTGGGCTGCGTCTTAGAGTTAACTGCAGATTAGGAGTGAGGTGAACAAAGGAAGGCGGACAAGAAAAACGCCAATGAGCATATCCCAAGCCCAAACACAGCTTTCATATCATGCAGGTGTGGCAAGTTGACAGACTCCTCATCATTACTTTCTGTGTGGGTGGTAACTCGCTTAGGGCTGGGTTGTTCCGGTCACTACTGAATCTGCCTCTCTGAGAGTTCATGGAGTAGGGTCCCTCAGGCTCTCCACCCCTCAAAAAGGTGTGTTGTTACGCCTTCTAGGTGGTGTAAGACCATAACACCGTATCAGGAGCAAAATGAAAAAGCTTCTTAAGTATTGCTTGACCAGTTCAGCTGTTGAAACAGAAAGCTGTCAGACAATGTTCCATATGAGTTTGTTAAAAGGCAGAGTTCAAGGAGTCTGAAAGTAATAGTTCACAAATGTGCCTGCTGCACAGAAATATGAAACAAAGTGACCGTGAACTGTGCAGTTAGGGAGAGATACCACAGAAATCTGCTTAACTGTCTGCTGAAGATGGGGAATGCCATGGACTGAAGAACTGCAAGGGGAGAGAATTCAAGATGGTGCTAATGTTGTACAGAGCCTATAAAGCTGCAGAAACACTTGGTGAGATGAATTCTGAAATTAACCAATGTAGACAGGCTCACCGTTAGGAACTAGAAAATATCTTAAGTGAAACCAATCAAAGAGCCTAACCTAAGACAACATTATAAACACCAAGTGCTGACCCAGTTAATGATGCCCCTTAGGCAATTTAAAAAGATCTGGGTGTGCCCGGATAAGGGGGAAGCAGACCCGGTGTAGAAGGACATGTTCCTTGCTGCATCCCACCGAGGTTGGGACACCACCAACTTGGAACAATGGCTACTTTACTGAGAAGATATTTGCTACCCAGACCCTAATACAGCGTGTAAAGCCTTGCAGAGGTCTAGGAAGGACCTGAATGCAGATTGACAAGAAATTCGACCATGAGAAGACTTGAGAAGTGAAAGTGAGAAACCAGGTTGTGGAGAGATCTGACAAGTGAATGCTGAGACACCTGGCCTTGGATAGAACTGATAAGTGAATGCTGAGAAACTAGGTTTTGGAGAGACTTCAAAGGTGAATGCTCTAAAGCCATTGTGCTACCAAGTAAATGTTATTCAAACAAGAATGTGGAGAAACCTGATTAAGTGAACACTGGGAAACCCAGGTTGTGGAAAGACCTGATTAAGTGAATGCTGAGACTCAAGGTCTAGGGAGATATCTGTAAAAGGAATGTTGTGGATTGAGACTGAGGAGACCTGAACCACTCAAGGCCAAGCATCTAGGTCTATAGGAAGACCTAGGGAAGAGAAGGTTGATATCTATGAGAAAAATTACCTGTATGGTCTAAATGAGGTCTAGAAGAGACTTATCTAGTGGACTGAAAGACCAGAGCGTGGGGATAACCCAGTAGTTCAGCAAGAAGGGCTAAAGATAAAATCAGTACAAGATAAAATAAGCCAATGTAAAGCCTGAAGGAATGTTTGTGGAACCAGAGATCTGGAAGAAGGCTAAAGTGGCACACTGAAAGCATGAAGAACGGAGAGTGTCCAACCTGTGAGTAAACCATGGACGAGCTTTACAAAGATAAAGCCCTTTCTTTTAATAAATAGATTAGGGATTGACTTTGCAGGGTATGGTTTGTAAATTCTTCCATTGCCCAAACCTTGAACCATTTGTATTTCAGCTTTGGGTAGCCAGAAGGATAAGGACTTGTTAAGTATAGGTTTGGAACTTTCTGTTGGCCACATACTTAGGAAATTGTTCAGCAGATTAGGGTGTCCATTGACGGATAAGGACTCGTAAGACTAGGTTTGAACTTTATGCTTTGAGGGAATGTCACTAAAGGTGTTAGACACTATCCGTGACACTGTTGGTATTAGGCGATCCCTTATTATTTGTATGCATTACCCTAGTTCCTATATGATTTTGTTGGAATCCCTTCCCTGATTTAACACTAAATAAACCACTTATTAAACCACATAGCACTTGTGTTACTTTATCAATACTCAAGCTCGGTACAAGTGGTGTCAGAAGTTCAATGTGGAGTCTTGATACAAAGGGCTTAAACCATCACCTAGGTTCATGGGCCACCACCTAATTAAATGTACTCCATTCCCTGGACTACGTCCTAGTCTGAATGTACCCATTATTAAACCAGCCAGATTTGGAGGTCCATGTACCTCCCAATATGAGTCTGAAGATTAGAGCACTAACCATGGCAATCCATCAGCACTTCTAGATGAAGGTTCCTAATCAGCTGAATGTTTTTTCCCATACAATATGGCCAAAGAGAAAACCTGGGTAACCCCAGGAATACTAAGCATGCGGGGCAAATCCCTACCCTTTGACCGCATGAACCAACTCTTACCCGAGTACAGACTGACTTATTGTCGGAGGTCCAGAAGCTGAACCTCAGTGATTTCATGACTAAACGATCAGGTCCTCATGAAGCAAAATGCACAGGAACTGCTGTTCCTACAGATCTCCCAAGGCATCCAGTCTACAGCAGTTGCTTATATACCACTACAATCTTGGTAGGGGGAATAGGACAAAATAACACTTTCCGAATCTCTTCCTCTCCTTCTGAGATCTGTAAGCAAAGCACATACATTGTACATCAAGAGGATTGACTTACGGTTTTGTCAAAGCCTTAAGTAGCCTACTTTGGGGTAAAAATGTAGTACATGTAAACCTCTGGTAAAGGTATGGAGGGGCTACACCTCTGGACTACCTAAAACTCTCTAAGGACTGTGGTGGGTATCCTGAAATGTTGTCGGCTGACTTTATTAAGGCAACTAAGAGTTATTGGATTGTGCTCTTCTGACTGCAAGTTGTTCCCACAGTACAAGTAACTCAAAAAGTCTGAAAGTATTATCGTTATTGTGGCGTTAATCCCCTGTTTGAAGGGCTTGAATGGGGGGTAACGGCCCAGCAGCCCAAATTATCAGCACAAGCAAAGCAAGGTCCTATACCTTCTTTCAAAGACAAAATAGGCTTTTATGTTGAATTATAACACTGCAAGACGAATAGTGAGCATCGTCACTGCACCTTTTTCGGGTTACCCGAAGGTGTTTAACATTTCCGATTGTTGTCATCTCTTTTATAAAATTATCTTCATGTGGGGAATCTTCTTTTGTTACCCTTTACATAGAGGCCCTTGCACTTTGAAATTGCCCTCTTGTCAAACATTTTTCAAGATGTGCCAGGCAGTGTGCTGTGTCTGTGGGCGTTCCTGTTGCTATAAACACTCTGGAAGCGCTCATGGCATAGGGGACAAGGGAACATACATAGCAGCTCTCTCCAGACATCTCTTTCCCTACTCTGCTCATGTGCTGATACCAAAGATTATTATTGAAAAATGAAGAATCAGTAATATAAGTCTTTTAATCTGTGTGATTTTTATAGGAATTTAATTTGCTGCCATTTCACGTGTAGGTATAATAGTAGTGATATTTCTGTACACTGAACTAGCTACATTATAAAGGACCAATTCTCACAATGCTATAAGGATAATAAATGAAAGGCTTCAACATGTAAAAAGTATTGCTATAATCATTATGCCTAATGTGTCTACCTTTTGCAAATTACTAGGAGTGGTATTCCTTCTAAAAGCTAAAAGAAAATATCTGATATTATTGAATACTTCCATTCTTTCCTCCAAAGGAAAACATGTGTAAAAATCGTGAGGAAACATCTTTCAAAGACAAAATAGGCTTTTATGTTCAATTATAACACTGCAGGACTAATATTCCAAACTCCTAAAACAGGATAAGTATTCAACCGATAGGATAAAACCATGAACAATATTATTGTTATAAGTAGCATTTGGGACTCTTCTGTATGCTGTTTAAGTGTCATGCTTTGTTTCGTGCCAATGTAGTTGCACAAACCTTCACTTTGTCGGCTGTGTATCTATAAAGGAATCATTGGGCCTTGTTCCAAGTCCGACGGTAACCCGCCAGTGTTACCAGTGGGTTGCCGCCGTACTTTAACATCGTTTCCACCGCCTGAGATCCCGGTGCCACTGGGACATTACAAGACCCGGCGGCCCAGGATATCAGGCAGCAGAAAATATTAGTCCCCATAGGACTCTGCGGGAATTGGGACTCTGAAGCACTGGCACCGTTGGTAATGGTGCTAGTGCTTTGTGACAACTGCACCTACCAAGGCTATTGCGCCCTGCAGGTCAGACCTGCCGCATGCAACAGCACCTGCAGGCACAGTTGTAGTCTACCAGTCTGGAAATGGTGACGGTACGTTGCTACGAGCACTCTTATTTCAGGACCGGCAGACCTGTAATGAGGCCCATTGTCTCTTTACTCTTCTTGTTACTGATTGTTTCTTATCATGGACCTCGTCTGGTCTCATTTCTTCTTCACCTTGGCGCTATGGGTTTTCAGGAAGTGGGGTCTCTCCTTTATAGATTTTGACGTATCTAAGGTGTAACTAGGCACGCCTTCCTTGGAGCTTCACTGCTGTCGGTGCAACCGCTTCCCCGACAAAGTGACCATCAAACTGCGGCCTATGCCAGCAGCGAGTGCAATTTTGTCCCCAGGGAACAGAGCTAATGGCTTCAGAATTGTCTCTACACTAAGTTGTTTATTTGCTTCATCAGTTTTCTTCAACTCACCCTGCCGACTTGAAGCTGTTGAGACATGAATTTAAGACTCTCCGTCATAGCAGTACCCAATAGAGTAGCTACATTTTCTACATCAGTGAAAGCTCGATTGGGAGGAGCAAGTGGTGTGTGCATGCAGCGTCCCGTTACCAGCATGTGTGGAGTCAGGTGATGGTCTGACCCGGGCTGATTGCGTAATGCAAATAGGGCTAAAAGATGGCGATGGGGCCAACTTTTTTTCAGTGTCACTTTTAGCTTGGCAATGCACTCTTTTAAGTGGCTGTTGATGCATTCACAAATGCCATTTGCTTGTGCCCAATAAGAGAGTAATATGTTTGAATACATCATTTACAAAATGTGGTCCATTATCAGATCTGAGTACTTCGTACACTGCCCACCTTGGGAATACCTCACATAAGAGGAACTCTGCAGCACATGTGACATCTGGATATGTACATGGACCTGCTTCAATCAATCGGAAAAAGGAACATACGACTACTAGCATGTACCTGTAGCCATTAAATATTTGGAGCATATCTATGTAATCTATATGCAAATGTTGAAATGGTCCAGTAGGATGAAGTATTGCTCCTCTCTCTGTTCGCAAAGTGTGCCCATCAGTAAATTGTTGGCACGTGAATCAGTTTATAATGAAATCCGCAACATGTTCTGTCAAGTTAGGGAAAACCCAGTCATCCAAAATTAACGCTGCATGGCATTCTCTAGATATGTGTGCTGGGTAATGCAATTAGTTGAACGCTATTTTAAGCAGCGGTAAAGGCATAACTGATTTCCTGGTGCTATCCTGCCACCACGTTGCATCTGTGGGGGACATTGAGCACCCTCTTTGTGTCCATAACTCTTGCTATTCTGGTGGTGTTCTTCTCTGTATTTCGGCAATCTGAGCTATAGGTAGTGTATTAAAACCTTCTTTGAGCACCATATTTTGTGCACCTGTGTATTTATTCAGTGCAGTCACAAATTTGGATATTTTTTGGGAAAATATGCTGCTCTTTTTGCTTCAAGTTTGGCAGCCTTGTTGCTGTGAGAAATCAAATCTGCACCACTCACCCGGGTGCAGATTCACCCGGGCAATTCACCCGAGCGATGGACGATGGAAGTGAGTCTATGAGCTTGTCCAATTGCGGTGCATGCTTCACTGGCGTGCCATCTGCACCTAAGAAGCCACACCTTTTCAAATGTGACAGTCCTGCATGTACTGTTGGCGTCTTGTAGGCAGAGTCGGAATACACTGTTACTGCCTCTTCTTCATTCGCTACCAATTCTGCTCCCTTAGCTGAGAAATACAATGGCAATATCACACTTATCACTGTCTCAAAGCTGCCATTCAGTTCTGCTTTCACCACTGCTGTCCCAGTATGCCTTTCACCCATGTCCTGGTCTAGTGACAATGACCAGTCAATTAAAAGAATTGTCCCCCTCTAGGGCATTTTTTTAAAATGTGGTATCTCATCATAGTATGCAGTGTCTCCTTCCTTCACTGGTTCTTCTATGAATCTGGCTGGGTTCACTAATATTAATCTAACAATTTTGATTGATGAGCTTGATATAATCACCTAATTGCTGTAGGCTCTCCATGTGGTCAGTGTGCTTTTGGACTTTTCGAGGATAGCAAACAAGGCATGCTGAACATATAATGTTACTGCGCAGCCCATCGTTATGCTGGTGATTTCTCGATTGAGAAGGCTGCTGCCATCAACACTTATTCACATGGTAAATGTCCTCTGTAGTGGAGGCATATATGATATATGATAGGTTATTTATAATGTGCTTAATACTCAGAGGTTTCTAAGCGTGGATCCGGTAATCAAACTTTTATTGCTCCATGTCGTCTTGCTTCCAAGGCGAGCATGTTGCCCCTGAGCTATCCTCCCGAGGCATGGTATCACAAGTATGACACTGACACAATGGGTACCATTTTTAAAACCTGTATTGAAATTGTTGGGGTTGAAGAAACTCCTACTTTGCCCTATAACTAAGATGGGAGTAGTCTCGACCATCATATAATAAATAATGCAGTCCTAATGGAGTCTGGCAAATCAAAATGGCCTGCGCTAACAAAACCTAATGCCTGCCCTATCTCTTGCACAAAAAAGTATAGAAAAGGAGAAATATATGCAAAAGGAAAACCCAGTGTTCAAATGAATAAACGTGATTGAAGTAGCTATCCTCCCCATGTTCCACCTCACAGGGTAAGGCTGTCCCTGTGGGCAGTATGACACACTCTGGCTCAGCTTCTAACATAATAAACAGTTCAACACGTGGATCGAGGCCCATGTTTAATTCTCTTTTCTTTTGCTTCAAAAACAATGTTTCATCAAAACAGTTCACAAAGGTTCCCCTCTCTAAGGCTCAGACCTTGTACCATACAGTTCTTGTAGGTCCCCCTCTGCCAGGCTCAGACCTCTTAAAAATAAAGTTCAATACAAACAAGCAGGGGGCTCCAGTTCCCAAGCTTATCTCACTTTGGGTTTCCCTTTGTCAGGGTCATACCCCATTCATATGTAATTCAACACAAACTTGCAAAGGGGCTCCCTTCCCCAAGCTTATCTTACTTCTGGTCTCCCTCTGTCATGCTCGACCCCTTTTGGATGTCAAAGACTTTTGAATGTGCATGGTTTTCTTCACAGACCTCAATAGGACCACTTCAACTAAATGTTCACAGTTCAACTTTCACTTTTCCCCTTCTCTGGGAGTTAACTTCTTTATTTCACTTTCGCTGTTCATATTCTTTATCGCTTTAAACAATTCAGTTTTCATCGAGACTCTTGAGTGGGCTACTTCCTTTCACCGGACCACTCCATTACTCAATATCTCTGTCTTTTCAGCTGCTTTTTACTTCACAGTTCATTCTGAGGACTGCCTTTCCTCACGTTCCGTTCCATTCACACATGCGCAGCCTCCATTTGCGATATAATGTTGCTACTTCAAAACTTATACCCCACACCCGTCTTTCAGATCGCTTTCCCAACTCACTGGTTGTGTGCGTCTCTTCTTGGTTTTTACTATTCGAAATTCACGAGTCAAGGTTAGTACCACAGGCTTGACCAACTCTACCGTTCAGCCGGGAGGGTCGCTGGCATCCTTGGAAAACAATGCAATCTTCACTTGTATGATCTGGTCTTCTCCACGTGTCTTCCGCGGCCTGTCAGAGGCAACGACCTCCAGTAAGGAACTCTTGGGTTTTCCGACTTGCTGCTTCCGTCCCTTGGTCCGTTGTTCTGCTCCAGTAGGTTTGCCTTCATCCCAAAAGCCCTGCTCATACTCGTGTTCTGCCTTGCTCAGAGTGTGTCTTTGGGTGCTGCATTTTATTTGTGTGAAGAGAGCTAATTGGTATCAGATGTCTGCCCTTAGCATCAAATGCCTCATTTTGCCTGACCCGATTAGCGGGACAAGCCCAGTGCAATGTGTGTAAGTGGATGTTGTTACTCTCAGTGACCTTCTTCCTCTGCCCAGTTTTTGGGTATAAACGGGAGAGTTGGGACCTCGGCGCATCCTAAAACATAGGATGGGTTGGATAAACAAATTAGGGGGAATATCATGTCCCAGTATCATTGGCCTCACCCCCACTCCCTGAAGACCCCTCACCCAGGTAATCCTCCCGCACTGGTCCACCCCCAGGCTCTGGATCCAAACGCAATGGCCGTGCCCTGGCCACCTGAGAGAGAGATCCCCGGGGATTAGCGGCCGAGACACCCTCTGGTTTCTCACATACCCTTCCCTATGCAATGTAGGTGCATCTGTTTCCCAGTCAAACCGGGAAAGGAAATCAACTCCTATTCTTTACCTTTTCAGTGTTCCACAGTGAAACAGTAGGGTTGCAGGTCTAAGAACCATCGCATGAATCAAGGGTTAGAGTCCTTTCCTTGACTTATCCATACTAAGGGTGAGTGGCCAGTGACAAGTTTGAACTTTCTCCCTAGAAGATAGTAACTAAGATGGACAGTTGCCCGTTTGATGGTAAGGGCCTCTCATTCCAACACAGAGTAGTTCTTTGCACGTGGGAAGAGTTTACGACTAGTAAATAGCAGTGGTGGGCCGTCAGGGCCAGCAAGGCCTTCTCTGCTGGCCTAACATAAATCATGATCATAATTTGATAAAAGTTAATTTAATTTTGAATTTACTTTCCCTAAATATATAAAAATATTCTTCATATTCTCTTCATGTTCGTGTTGTTTTTAGGTTAGAGTTTTTATCCAATCAGAATTCAGCTAGCTTGTGTTGGGTTGCCAGGCTGTATGAATTCTGCCTGAGGCGTTCAGAATCAATGCGGGCGTCTGTGCAATGTAAGTCAACGGGCACATAGAGTTCATAGACAGTTGCGATAGCCAATCAGATCACGAGTTGTTGAAAGTAGGCTTTCTAGCTGGCCTCACATTGAACGTGACATGTACGCATCCAGTGATTGGATAGTCACTTACCGCAGAGAAATCTAATATATCTGCTCGCTTTTTTAACCCACAATGACCGAAGGAGGGCAAAACATTGATTTGGTTGCAGATATACTTGCAAGGCATTTTCAAGACGGACCTTTCAAGAGAAGCTATATCTCATGAGACGAGGACGGCCGAGCCCCGTGCTAGCTAACCTGTCCCAGCCGTGGAAACGGTTTGTCCGCCATTTCCAATCAACCAACTATGAGCGGTACGCCTTGCTTACGGCTTCCGATGGGTGCTGCAAATTGTTCTGCTGGGAATGCCTTTTGTTTGCAAAGGATCGACTTGGTATGCGGAGCTACACTGGATTTGCGAACTTAAATTGTTTAACTAAGGCAGCAACGAGACACCAAAGCATGGCTGGACATTTGCAAGCTATGGTGCTTTTAAAAACTTTTGGGGACACCCGAGTGGATACACAGCTCAACGAACAGGGGCGCAGGGAAAGTGAACTGCACAATGAAATGGTGAAGAAAAATAGGGAGATATTGAAAAGACTGATTGATTGTGTTGTGTTTCTTGGTAAACAAGAACTTTCATTTAGGGACACATGAGAGCAGTCAGTCCACAAACAGAGGCAACTACATGGAACTTCTTTCTTTCCTTGCTGAGCATGACACAGACGTACATTACCACCTGTCCACTAACAGAGTGTTTACAGAGTCTTTTGTCGCTGTAATGGTGGATGAGACAACAGACGTGGGTAATGCTGCACAGCTCCCACTTGTCCTGTGCTATGTAACGACATTAGGTGTCAGCGAGCTTTTTGTCAAATGTGAGGATGTAACTAGTGGCAAGCGAGCTGATGACATTGCTGCTCTTATTTTCACTTTCCTCGAGGAATATGAATGTTGTCTGGAAAATGTTGTGGCACAGTGTTACGATGGCGCAGCGGTAATGGCATCTGGACTAAATGGAGTGCAACCGAAATTCAAAGAGAGAGCACCTATGGCCTTATTCATTAACTGCTATGCTCATCGTCTTAATTTAGTACTGACTCAAGGGGCCTCAAAGCTTAAAGAATGCAAAGTCTTTTTTGCCAACCTGAATGGCCTCACTGCGTTCTTCTCCAGATCCCCTAAACACACTCAGCTACTGTATGACATGTGCAAGCAGCGTCTTCCTCATGTTGCACCAACCCAGTGGCAATATGCATCGAGATTGGTGAAGGCAGTCCACGAGAAGAGGATTGCGCTAAAGGAGTTGTTTGATCACATGCTGGAACATCATGATGAGTATGATGAGGACACTGTGCTTTGTGCAGATGGATTTATTAAGCGTCTGGATGATTTTGAGTTTTGTTTTTTGCTGAACACATTTAATGGGCTTTTTGAGCATACTGATGTGCTCTTTGGAATACTACAGAAGAAAACACTGGATGTACAATTCTGCATGGCAAGGGTGAACGAGTTCTGTGACACAGTTGAATGCGCCAAGGGCGAATTCAATCAGATTTTTGAACAAACTGAGCATCTCAGGGGGTCCAAGCGCTCGTAGAGGCCAGAGCGCGGCGCAATGCGACCTTTGCGCAGACTACCATCAACTCCACAGCAACATTCTGGATAACATTCTTTGCCAGATACGGAATTGATTTCAAAACCATGAAAAATGATTGTTTCTCTCCCTTCTCGACCCCCAGCACTTTCAGATATACCAGAGAAAGTTTCTGCAAACAGCCTTTTCTAGCTTAACTAACAGAAAGTCACAGAGCACTGTTCAACCTGCCCCAACTAAAAAAAGAATTGACTGTAATGTATGCCATGACTGATTTTAAAGGGAAAAGTCCAGATGATTTCCTTGATTTTCTTAGGAACAAGGAACTGAGTAAGTGTCACAGCTTCAGTCTTCAGGCTCAGGAGTGGCACGAACCAACCATCCCCTCCACAGTCTGGGCGCTTGCAAGAGTGATCTTACACAAGCCACCAAGACCCCAGTGCGGAAAGAGGGTTAGGGACTCGATGGTTGGATGGGTTCAGGCAGCAGGGTAACCGGTAAGAGGTTTAGGGATGGGGAGCTGGACAGGGTAGGGGACAATGGATAACACGATAAAACATACACATTGCATCAAACATTACACACTTTAGAGTTAGAAAGAGACTTATCTCTGGGATGAGTGCTGGCCTCCTGCCTGCACACTCTCAGGTCCGGTTTCTGGAGTGTGTTACCGCTGTAAGGAGAGTATGAGTTACAAGTCTGTGTGTTTCTTCACACACTGAGTTTAACAACCACTAAGCATGCAATTGGTTAATTTCACCCTTCTGCGTGCACTTAAGCAGTGCGGAACACTATGGGTTAGTGTGTTGCTTATGTTAGTAACTAAACTGGCACATGCGGAATGAAGCCGCACGTGGCTCCGCACTGTGACTACTATGTTTGCAGGGTCGCAGACCCTTGAGCGATCCTGCTCCTTATGAGCTCAAAGGTGTGCTGTCTGTCGCACGTGACGTGTTGCGGCGTAGCCGCACTGTGTTAATGCGAGTTTCTCCACGTGGCTAATTAGTATGCTAAACACATGCACTTCTCTGCGCTCATGCCATGCCAAGCGGTTATGCGCGCAGTTTGCCCAGGCAGTGCTCGGGTGCCGGGATATTAGCGGGTTGACTTAGCTTCCTTGGAGCAGGGGGATGGTAGAATATGGGAGGTGCCCCCTGCGTGTGCCCCATGCTGCCTTCAATGGTTGTTCTGGTCTTTTGGTGCTGTGTTGCCGCTTTGCGCACACTCCCCCATGCTGCTGGAGTCCCCCCCAATGCTAGAGTTACTTATCTTTTTCAGGCGAGGGGCCTGGGTGGAAGATTGTTGGGGCGTGGCCCCTCGTGCTGATCCCCGTGCACGAGCTCTCCGGAACACGTCCTCTCCAGTTGAGCGTTCAAGCACAAGCCCTGTGCTTTGGATGTTCTTGCGCGCACGTGCGCGTGTGACCCACCCCTTTGGGCTTGTCCAAGTAGTTCTTGGCCCAGGGAAGTCTGGGTAATGTAGTTTTTATGGCCTCTTTTTCCTGCAAATAGGGCACAGAAGTTTCCTGTAAGGATGGATTCTGTTTCTTGTGTCTTTTGCCTGCTTGTCCATTGTTACCTTTAGGCCTTGGCCCCTTACTGGGTCCATTATAGAGAGATCCATGTCTTGCCCCATGACAGTGAGAGTATGGGACAGCTTTATGCACTGGCCTGTTTGGCTGTGACAATCCCTGTGTCCACTGCTTCTGTTGAGCAGTCATTCTCTGCCTTAAAGCGAATTAAAACATATGCAAGAAACACAACTGGACAGACGCGTCTTTCAGCATTGGCCTCCATGTCGATAGAAAGGGATTTATTGTTGGAACTGAAACGCACAGATAAACTGTACAACCAAGTCATTGAGGTCTTCTTGAGGAAAGAAAGGAGAATGGATTTTGTGTTGAAATAAGTGTTTTGGAGGTCAGCCGTTTTGGTGAGTGGAAACATTTTATTTATTTATTTTTCCATTTTTAGCATATTTGTAATTTTATTTCGTTCATATCAAATCAATGATAACAAACTAAAATGACAAATATACTAAAAATGAAAATAATATTGCTCTTCTTGAACTCAGGTTAAACAAGGGACACTTGCGGTGGAGTGGCCTGTCGAGTTAATGTTCCTCACATAGAAGGGCATCAGAACATGAGCCCGTTGCTGGGTGAACTTTGCCTATTTGAGGTAATAGAGGGAACAATTGCAGATATGAGTCACGGTTACACACTCACACACACAGCTGAGTGAAAGAGGGAGAGACAGGGAAAGGTCTATTTTCTGCAGCCGTGGTCATGTAGTGTCATAAATGATGGTATTATGAGAGGTATTTATTGAAGTCGGACTAAGTAAGACATCACTGAAGACCTAGGTGTGAAATGCACAGCCCGCCACTGGTAAATAGGATGGAATGTTCTAAAGCATTGCATATTTATGACAATACTGGTCCTAACCCTGTGAGTGAGGCATCCGTTTGTAACACAAATTATTTTGAAAAGTCTACTTTTAGGATTGGGTTCTGACACAAGGTTTGTTTTAGGTTGTTGTAACATGCATCATCCTCATCAGACCAATGAATCTTCTGGGGTTCAGCATTCCTGAGTTTGTCTGTTAACCTGGCTGTTCTATCTGAGAAATTTGGGATAAACCAACAGTAGTAACCAATTAATCCTAAGAATGCCTGAGGTCTCTCTTGGTCTTGGGTGTGGGGGCATATAGGCATATAGGACGGCTTTCATTTTTTCTTGCTGGGGCTGGACACTGCCATTCCCTACAAACAAGCCTAGGTATTTCACGGCTGATTGAGCCAGCTTACATTTGGATCGATTGGCAGTTAAGCCGGTCCTCATAATAGGACTAACAATTGACACCAATAGAGACACAAGTGCTTAACAAAGGTTTCTCATTTTCTCCGACAAGCCACAATAACTTCGTGGACATACAAATAGAGCTGTTCAAGTTTACACGAAGACTCAAACTTAAGACATTTTTTTAAACTAAACCGACAATATACAAACCACAAGAGCACACGAAACCGCCTAGTACCTTAATATTAGGGGAACTAAATGACATTTACTGGTTGACCACCATAGAAGAAGAAAATGCGATCAACAAAAGGGACTGCATAGCAGAGTCGGCAATAGATGTTCCAATGAAGATCCCAGAACTCAGGAACGAATCCAGATTCACGCCCCAACTCTTTGCAGAGAACTGTATAGACACCTTTAAGAAGTGATGATAGGAGATCTGCACAAACTGGAAGACCTAGAAGCTACATCCAAGAATATGAGAGCCAATCTCAGCCGAACAGAATTTACAATACTACAACAGCTACGCAATGAAAAGAACATCATGATAAAAGAAGTGGACAAAGGAGGAAACATTGTGGTTATGAACAAAAGAGACTATATAGAAAGGGCAGACACCCACCTCAACCTCCCTGGAAACTACATCAAGGTAAACAGAAACCCACATGCAAACATGCTGGTAGAACACAGACTATTTCTAAACGAATACCAAAGGCAGGGACTTATATCAGACAAAGAATATAACTACCTTAAGATCAGCCACGCGATAATGCCAAGTCTCTACTTCGTGCCCAAAATTCACAAGTGCTTTCAACATGTACCGGAGGGAAGGCCAATATTGAGCAGCATAGGAGGACTCTCAGGTCCCCAAGCACGCTATGTCAACAATGTCATACAGCCACTAGTCATCACGATTCCAACGTACCTTAAGGACTCCATGCACACTTTGAAAATCGTATCAGAAATACAATGGAAACCAGAATTTCTGTTGGCTACACTTGATGTTAAAGCTCTCTACTCCTCCATAGAGCACGAGCTAGCCATACAAAGTTTGGAACACCTGCTTGCAGACCAATCAACATTTTACCATGAACAGGTTGAAATGACAAAAGACTTTCTTAAATTTCCACTATCAAACAACGTTTTCCTATTTAACAGGGAATACTTTTGACAAACTAGAGGAATAGCAATGGGTGCGAGCTACGCACCAGCACTGGCGAATTGCTTCATGCATGCCTATGAGAGAAAACACACCATGACCGACCCAACAAATAACCAACACATTGTGATACGGTTTTGTTATATAGAGGACATCATCCTAATATGGAAAGGCACACATGACCAACTCGATGAGTACGTCTGATTCCTGGATACCAATCATTTCAGAATAGAACTAACCAGCCACATCAGCACCACAATGATTAACTTTTTGGGTATCACAATTACGATCAGCAATAGCAAAATAACCACAAAGACATACCATAAACCTGTAGAGGTTAACTCAGTACTACATGCCAGTAGCTGCCACAGGAAATCTGTAATCACCAACATCCCGCAAGGGGAATACATTAGAGCCAAAAGGAATTGCAACACCAATGAGTCATTTGAAAAAGAATGTTCCATATTGGACCAAAGATTCAACACCAGAGGCAACACGGCACAAAACCTCATAAAAACCAAGGACAAGACTTTCTCCATGCCAAGGGAGACATTACTTACACCCAAGATCAAGAAACCTGACAAAGATGCAACCATAAGGTTTGTGACAAGATACAACTCAGACATCTGCAAAGTGCAGCAAATCTTGAGAAAACATTGAGCACTCCTTTTGGGCCAAGATATTAAATCAAACTTGACACCACACCCGAGCCTATCTTTCAGTAGAGCACCTACTTTGTGCAACATTATTAGCCCTTATTTAATGGCACACCAAAATGTAGTTGCCATAGATTGGCTCAGTGCAGGGCCCCCCATAGGATTCACCAAATGCGGGTCATGCTCTATGAGCATATATGCTAAAAAAAAAATCTAATTGCTAGCTTTAAAGATTGTAAAGATTTCAAAATCATGGAGCACATGAATTGCTAAACAAAATATATTATCTATGCTATAGTATGCGTATGTGAAAAAATCTATATTGGCAGTACGATCAGAGAGCTACGCATAAGAATCAGAGAACATTTGAACAATATCCACTCTCAAGATCCCAAGCTACAGCTAGCCAACCACTGGCAGCAGCACCACTAGCTAGAAGACAAAAGACAGATCCACTTCATTGGTCTACAAACAGTACAATGTGGACCGAGGGGCGGAAACAGAGAGTGCAAGCTGTGCCAAGAAGAAGCCAGACTGATTTGCCATTTTAGATGTGTCAAGAATGGGCTGAATTCAGATCATGATTTCAATGTTTTCCTGTAATGACTACCTATCATGCACAAACCCATATTATTTTCCTTCTTTGGGTTACATATTCCCACTTCCGACCACAAAGATAAATTAGCCCATATATTCTAAAAATTACCTACCCATCCTCCCACCTGCTGACCCTGCTAATCGGGGTTGTCCCACTGAGGTTCATTGATCATGCCTCATGACAAACAACGGCTTAGTGCGCCTAACACATCCACTCGCCCTTGACCTCATTTCCTGCCCCCTAAGCCCTCTTCCATCCCCCAACTGGCCAACTGACAAAATAGCCTTCCCACACCTCCATATGAATGGGCATTAGGCACAGCACAACATCTGTCCACCCACATGTGAATACGAAATCAGATTGAAATGACACACGCAGCAACTTCAACAAGTAGGGTCGCCACTAGGCTATCACTGAAAAGCCTTGGTGTCTCCCAGTCGCACCGGCGCTCTCAAAGTAAGTCCCAAACAGGACTAAATGCCAGCACACATGTGCTATCACCCGACACAAGTCTGTGCCGCCGCGCATGCGGGATCCACTCGCATGGCGCATTGTATAACTGGGCACAACACACCAGGCTCCCTAGAGACACCTCCAGGACAGCAACCACTCTGCCAGGACTGTAAACACAGGTAAGCCCTTGTTAATCCAAGCCGCATTAGAATCCACCAGCCAGCCCACCCATCACTACATCTCATAGAACCTCTCTGAACTCGTATAAGCATACCGAAACAACTTGAGGAATAGTCATCTATGTCTCTCTACCAACCACGCAGCGCAGAGCCCGCACTATTGACAATCCCCACACCCCCTTGTCATACCAGCCACTATCGCACGGCTTACCGGGGAACATTTCACACATATTTTTATTGGCCGCACATTCCGGCACCCGCGCCTACCAGCAATCAACTTCTCAAATGGATGGCTGCAATGTCACATCATCACAGACCACCAAACGTGCGCCATTTAAGAATAGGCCTATTATCCCAGACAAGGCAATTACCTACTGTCGCACGGATTACAAGTAAGCACATTCATAAGTATAAATCATTGCCATACACCCTGGAACCCACACGCACAGGCAAATATTGTTGTAAGATGGTTGGCCGCAATACCGCGTTAGCACAGATTACTAAACGTGCACAGAACCTGAATAGGCCAGTCATCCTAAACAAGGCCTTGCCCACAGGAGTGGCACTCCTAACTAACCCATGGCAGTATACCTCGGATTAAGAGTTGACAGGGCTATAATAGAAGAGCAAACACGGCTCAAACTTTAACTCACTAGGACTTCACCCACTGCATTCCACGGATAAAAATGTCTTTTAATTCAGGACTAACTACAAAAGTACCTATATTCATAGTTTACAGGACTATCCAGCTGCTGATAACATTACTCACCACACATGTGATGTAACACTAACAAATGTACATCATATTATGGGAGGCACAGGGCCGCCGAGCCCACCACATACTGGCACACAGAAATGTAATTGGGACTATCAAAACTGGCTACAGGCCAATGTTTACTGCTATCACTCGCACCACATTGACCCTGGGTCACCAGCACACACCACTTGAGCACCGGGCTGCTACATGAATCCTAGATGAATACACACCACAATATGCTTAGCTGCCAGTGATCTAATTAAAACATTCCACTCTCAGGTATATCCAGGACCCAAGACTGGGACCACACGTGACATAATTAACCCCAAGGGGACCACAGCTGGGGCAACACCCCCACACCACAATATCAGACTTAGGTAAAACTCACCAACATATAATATAATCTCTGAAAAACGCAAGAGAATACTAAACTAACCTGTTCCTGTTCTCCCTCTTCCCCCTCTTTTCTTCTCTCCCGCTTTCTAATTGCCACTGCCCGTAACTAATGTAACACTAAGAAATGTACATATCATGAACTACCAATACCATGTAACCTACGCTGCAATGTGCATTTTACATGCTTAAATTGAACTCACCTACTCACGTTCTGACACACACATGTCACTTACCTCACAACTGTCACCCATATCGAAAAACTGCTGGATATGTGTAATTTTAATATCAGCCTTGATAAAGACCCCCCCATGACCCCCGAGGTCAAAACACGTGTCGGCTGACCACCACGAAGACTATGAGTCTACACTGAAATAAAAATCACACTGTACCAACCCTACTCAGCGTGGAAATCTATATATATATATATATATATTTTCAAATCAAACCATTGCAAGGTAGCCAGGACTGTCTCGATCCACATAATAGTAGAAAGATGAAAAAGATGGTCTTCCCAAGTCTTACTATAAATGACTATGTCGTCAATGTAGGGCCTGCAGAAATCATAGTAGGGCTGTAAAATCCTGCCCATAAGTCATTTTAAAGTGGCTGGGGCCCTATGCAGGCCAAAAGGGAGGAAATTGAACTGGAATAGTCCCAGGGGTGTAGAGAAAGCTGTCTTTTCCTTATCAGGTCCATATCCTGGGACATGTCAACATCCATTGGTTAAATCTAGGGTTAATAGGAATGTGGCATTTCCAAGTCTATCTATTAACACATTGATGCATGGCATAGGATTGGCATCAAAGGCAGAGATTGCGTTAACCTGCCTGAAGTCTATGCAAAACCTCCAAGAATTTTCCGGTTTCGTTACCAACACAATAGAGACGGACCATGGATTTGAAGAGGGCTCGATAATGTTTGCCTTCAGCATTTTCTTCACTTCCTCAACCACTATTTGTTTTCATGCTTTTGGGAGTCTATATGGTTTCAAATGGACCACTTTTCCCTTTGGAGTTGTGATGTAATAAGTACCATGTATTGTTTCCGTCTAGACAGTTCTTGGGGAATAAGCTCAGAGTTGTCTATCTCCTCCAGTACCAAGCAAGACAATATCGAGGAGGTGGCAGCGGAAGGATTTTCTTTCCACTCCTTTAGGCGATTTGCATGGTAAATGTGGGTCTTTTGCTTCCTATCTGGTTGGGCTATTTTATAGGTACAGGTTCCGGTTTTCTCTAACACCTCATATGGGCCATGCCATTTTGAGACAAGTTTATTTTCAGCTACCAGTAAGAGGACTAATACCTTCTGTCCTACTGAAAAAGATCTTACGTTCACCTTCCTGTCATAGGGGGAGTTCTGTTGGGCTTGAGCTTTCTCCATATGAGTGTGGACTAGACTCCGGGCGAGTTTCATGTCCGTTCGCAATGGGGTAGCTGTCTGTGAGAGAGGAAAAGGTGCCTCTTCTCTCTCTTCCCAGGTCTCCCTAAGCATGTCTAAGACATCTCTTGGTTCTCTACCGATAAAGTAATTCAAAAGGAAAGAATCCGGTGGATGTCTGAGGGGTCTTTCTTACTGCAAACAGAGCCTATGCGATCATGCAATCCCAGTCCTTTCCATCCTCATCTACCAATTTTCTCATAATCATTTTAAGGGTCTTGTTAAAACTGTCTACCAATCCGTCCATTTGGAGGTGGTAAACTGAGGTTCTTCAGGTGGTAATGTGTAGTAATTCCATGACTTCACCCATAGGTTTACTCATGAAATTGGATCCTTGATCCCTTAGGATTTCCTTGGGGAAACAAACCCTAGAAAAGAATGATAGTAGGTGTTTTAAAATGTGCTGGGTTGTGTTGTTTCGCATGGGGAAGCCTCTGGGTACCGGGTAGTTTAATTAACAATTACGAGAACATATATTTTACCCAGTCTGTAGGTTTCTAACGATCCAATGATATCCATCCCAATTCGGGAGAAAGAGACTTCTATTATTGGTATTATATGATATGATATGATATGATATGGCATTTATAACACGTCTATACACAAGTGTTTCAAGGTGCGGTAAGGGGTTAGAGGGGCAGGCAAGGGAATAAGGACACTGGTTTTCTGGCATATCACACATTTCTGAATGAAGTTCTTTATGTCAGCATGGATACCTGGCCAGTAAAATTTCCCACTGATGTGAGCTTGGGTTTTAGATTGTCCTAAATGTCCCCTGTCAAATGAGAATGTTCAATCTCTAGCACAATCTTACGATGGGTTTTGGGTCATTACTAACTGGGCTTTACTTAGGCCTTTCCTGGAGGTTTACTTCCCCCTTTCTTGTCCTTCTCCCTCAGGAATCACTTGTAAGAACGTCACTGCGAGTGCTCGTTAATTTTGCTGGGTGATGGCTACACAGGGAAGGATGGTAGGTTCCTCTTCCTTCTTTGCCTCAGGGATAGGTGTTTAATCAGCCTCTCCAAAGCCTAAGCTGCCTCTCCCAATTTCTTCTGGTTCACTTTCTTCCTTAAAGCGGGGAAATAGAGCCTTCTCAAGAATTCCCTGTGCAATTTTGTCCCCACAGTATATTTCAAATGTTTGCCCTTATTCTATAGGAGGAACTTTATGTCTCCCCGAAAATCTGGATCTCTGATGCATGCCTGAGCATCTAAACCAAACTTCCAGGCCAGCCAGATTTTGGGTCCTATCTTTTTTTTTTTTTAATTTATTTATTTATAAGATTTACAGAAAGAAAAACAAGCAAATCAATTAATATAATTAAAACACAGCAATTAAGTACACACAGAATACGATATGTAAATAACCATCAAAGAACTAATACAAACTTATAAAATCATCCCAGATCTTTTCATGTAATCTCAACCTCCCTTGTCGCTTACAAATCACCCTCTCCATGGTTGCAAGCCCAGACATTCCCTCAATCCAGTCTTCCACATTAGGTGCAATCCGTGTTTTCCAGCCCCTCAGAACTAGTTTCTTGCCCAAACCAGCACCACGGAGCAGAAATTTTTTCCTTGAAACAGAAAGATCCTCTAGCAATTCACCTCCCCCCAAAATCATCGTCATGAAATCCAACTCAACATCCAAATTCAAAACACGCAAACAAATACAACAAACATCATGCCAAAATCCCCGCACACGCACACACTCCCAAAGCAGATGTTCCAAGCTTCCCAATCCATTTCCACAACACCAGCAATCATCCGAATCAATCATCCCTCTCTTGAACATTCGTTCTGGAGACCAAAACACTCTATTGAGTATCTTTACTTGTCTCGACCGTTCCCCCAAATTAATAGCACAAAGCCTAACGTTCGCACACATTTCAGACCACATCTCAGGCGAAATCTCACATTCCAATCTCCTCCCCCACTCATCCCTCAATCCAGAGTTCTCCTCATAAGAAGACACAATATTATTGTAAATCCTGCTAGCAATTGAACAACCACCTGGCTCCCTCTCTTTAAGAAAGAGATTCACCATTGCACCCCCTTGTTCCACCACATCACCTATACATCTCTTCAATTTTCTGAAATCAGTAGTTCGAAAATTGTCAATGTTAAATCTCGCCTGTAATTCTCTTTCACCTATCCACTCACCGTCCACAAAGACATCGTCAATCCAGTAAATCCCACTCAAAAACCAATCCGGCCAGAATAAAGACCTACCTCCAACAGAAATCAACGGATTCAACCAGATGGATGCATGAGTGGTCTTCATAGCAACAGATCCAAGCAATTCATGTATATGTCTCCATGTTTCTCTCAGAAAAACTGTCAAAGGCGATTTCTTACACAATGTGTTCGTAGCTGTGAGAATTGCCCTAGGAGGAAGCGGGCCCAGCAAACTCGCCTCAGCAATTGCCCATTTATCGGGTGCGTCAACCAAAAAGGGTACAATGAAATGACTTGAAAACGCTAAGTGATATGCCTTAAAGTTCGGAACTCCCAGTCCTCCTTTTTCCACAGGTAATTGAAGTTTCCACAACTTGAGCCGTGGTGGTTTGTTATCCCACAAAAAGGACTGCAATAAACCATCAATTTTCCTCCAATAGTATGGACCAATTTTAACCGGGAGCATACCCAAAATGTAATTAATTTTCGGAGCCGCATTCATCTTAAGAGCGTTCACCTTGCCCCAAAGAGACAAACGAAGTAACGACCATCGCAAAAGGCTCATTTTCAAGTCGCTACACACCTCACTCATGTTCACCACAACCATCTCATCTACCAGCGGTGTCAGCCATATACCCAGATATTTTAGTTTCCTTTCACACCATTGAAACCCAAGTCCAGTAATCAAATTCTTATCACAGTATCCCGAAATCGGCAACACCTCGGATTTGGACCAATTGACCTTAAATCCTGCCACCGCATAAAATCTATCCAAAACACCTAATAAGGCCGGAAGGGACACTGTCAAATTCTGCAATAATAATAGCAGATCATCTGCATAAAACCACAATTTCTGATCTGCACCATGAAAGTTCAATCCCTGTATTTGCACATCACACCTCAAGGTTATCGCCAATGGTTCCATTGCCAAAACAAAGATCAGAGGGGACAAAGGGCATCCCTGTCTCGTACCCCTCTGTAGAACAAAAGAATCTGACGATTGTCCATTAGTCCTGACAGTGGCCGTTGGACAAGCATAAAGCAGGGCAACCCATGAAATAAATTCTTCCCCCAGGTTCATAGCACGTAATACCGAAAAAAGATACTTCCAATCCACACGATCAAACGCCTTTTCCGCATCTAAAGAAAAAACGGCCACATCATCGTCCAAATCCTGTGCATTCGACATCAGCAGTAACAAGTTTCTAATATTACTAGATGTCCTTCGACCAAGAACGAAACCTGATTGGTCAGTGTGCACCAGTTTCACAAGCAAAGTCTGCAAGCGCACAGGCAACAACTTCGCCAATATCTTGTTATCCGTATTAATCAAACTGATCGGACGATAATTTGAAGGCAAACTGCCATCTTTATCCTTCTTAAGAAAAACCGAAATGGTGGCGTGGTTGGTAGAAGCGGGAAGCTGACCCCCCACCCTAGACTCCACATACATATCCCGTAAAAGTTCCACCGCTGAATCTGGCAAGATTTTATAAAACTCAGCAGGGAGACCATCGGGACCAGGAGACTTGCCTGAGTTCAGTTTTCCGATAGCCAACCTCATCTCATCCACAGTCACATTCTCACCCAAGATGCCCTTCTCCAAATCATTCACTCTAGGTATATCCAAACCATCTAGAAAGGACTCATCCACACCACTGACACCCAATTCATTCTGATACAATTTCTCATAATAATCCTTAAATGTCTCATTAATCTGTTTTGGATCAGAAGTCACCATACCACCTGCCGTTACAATGGAACTGATTGCACCTTCCGACTGCCGTTGCCTTAATCTGTACGCAAGCCAGCGGTCACATTTCTCACCATATTCATAATAGGAACATTTCAACCTGAATAGATCTTTCTCAGACCGTACTCTCAAAATCTCATTCAACTCTCTCTGCATATTCCTTAGTGACCTCTTAATTTCCAAATTTGCAGGATCATTCATCAAAGCATTTGAGAATTGTTTAATACGTTGTTCCAAATCTAAGCTTTTCTTCTCCAAGTTTTTTCTCCTGTTACTGGACAAACCCAAGATCAGACCCCGCATTGTACATTTAAAAGCCTCCCAGATTGTCCCAACAGTAAGCCCCTCTGTTCTGTTTTCAGCCACAAAATGTTCAGCCTCGGATCTAATTTTTTCCACAATCTCCTCGTCCTGAAGAATAGAGGTGTTCATTCTCCAACAAAATGACTTGGATGTATCAAACTTCAGACCCACATTCAGAAACACCGGTGCATGATCAGTAACAGCAATACAACCAATCTCGCAACCTGCCAAATTCGAGGTTGCAGAACCAGCCGTGAGAAACATGTCAATACGAGAATGTGAACCATGTGAGCCAGAATAATAGGTGTATTCCCTCAAATCAGAGTTATGCAATCTCCAACAATCTTCCAAGGCAAATTCAGACACAAGAGAGCGGAAAGAACAATATGTCGGATCCCTCCTCCGATTAGCACAGGGACCACTACGATCCTTGGCATCATCCATCACCAAATTAAAATCCCCTCCCAAGATCACATTCCGTGAACCAAAATCCTGCAGTATCTGAGCAACTTTTCCAAAAAAGGAGCCGTCATCCACTGAGGGAGCATAAACATTACAAAGAACAGTTTGGACCCCCTGAACCTCTACCAAAAGTGCAATGACCCTGCCCTCATCATCTGAGCGTGAACGTAAGACTTTAATCGGGGCATTTTTCCGTATCAGAACAGCCACCCCTCTACTCCTAGAAGAAAAACATGAGACAAAAAACTCCCCAATCCACCGTTTGCGGAACAAATTAACTTCATCTAACAATACATGTGTCTCCTGAAGGAAATAAACATCACAGCGCATATCATTCAAGCAGTTAAATATCGTTTGCCGTTTGATTGGATTGTTGAGACCATTCACATTCCAAGAGGAGATGGACCAAAGGTCCCCCTTCCCTAACGGCATTGCAAAGACAACAAAAAGACAAAAAACAACAAGCACAAAAATTCGTCCCTCCAAATAGCCAGAAACCCACCCCCGCCCCCTACAACAGAAGTATGAATCCAACGTCAACAAGCACTAACAAACCCCAGACCAACACCCGGTACCCCCCCCAATCACATATAGAATTAAAACAAGTCATCCCCAACCAGAAAAACATAGACAACCACTAATCAAGTAACAAATTACTTGGCATCCTAAAACCCCTAAATCTATCCAACCAACTGGACAAATAAGCATTGCACATACTGGCATGGATATGTCATGAAAACCGGCAAGAGTGCACAGACAACTATCCCCTCACCATATAGGAAGGTGGAAGATCAAAGAAACCTCCTCCAGATATGTCATCAGCAAGAATGTCCAAAAAACAGTTGTAGTACTGCAATAAACAGTGTGAATCTGAATGCTAGTCCCAATTCTGAAGGTATCCGCTCCCACACGCCACACCCAATGCCACCCCACTAATAGCCACACTCGCAACATGTATTCATTATGAGACCAGGGAGGCATAAAAAATTGCATGACATTACAGTACATCAAAGCGACCATAGCACTTGCCCATATGAACAAAAAAAAACAGTCATCTATCCAAGAATGTACAGTAAGAGATCTAATTAAGTGCCTAGGTTCACTCCCAGACAGCAGAGAATCCATTAAGTCAGTCATCACCAAGAGGTAAGACAAAGCAGAAAACACAGTGAGTGTTAATAATCTTTGCAAACATTGAACTGGCCCTCCACGTAATGATCTCAAAGCCCCCACACAAACCCGCGGACACCTGTGGGGTTGCGGCACCTGAATTTCCTATTGTGCAAGATCCGCAAAGCCTGCCCGGGGACTCCAAGCCCACCCCCTGTGCGCCACTTGCGGCACCCTCTCCCTATCCCTAAATGCTCATTAGCACAATGTTACCCCGGTGGGACAATGCAACAACATACACTGTGCCCCACTCCACCTCAGGCCCAGGGTGCAAACATGGACAACACACAGACCCCCAAGAAGACATTCCTCCTTATTCATTGAAAGATGGTACAGGCCGATAAAGATGGCAGCAAAGGTACCCCCCCCCCCCGAGAGAAGTTCTGTCTAGCATTATAATGACTGGGGGGGTGGTGCGTAGCATTGTAGATTAGGGGACTTGTAGCACAGGTGGAGAGGTGAGGACCCCTCCCCCCCGTCGTATACCCCCTCTCACTCCCCCCTTCTACAGGCGGATTCTCTGCGGCCAGTGGTGCGACAGGCTGCGGGCGGATGAAATTCGTGCACCTCCAGGGCCTTGAATCTGCTCAATGTCATGCCGTAATCCTTCCCCACGTACGTATCCAGCAGACAGAGGACAGCCCCCAGAGGAAAACAGAGCAGTACCCTTTCAGTGCACAGGCCGCATCCGGGGGCATCCGGGGAGAGGGGACCCACATACCATCTGCCGCCGATACACGCACCCGGCCATCGATGGGCAGCAGTCCGGTCCGCAAACAAGAAGAGGCACGCAGCAACATACTGCACAGTAGGCAGACTGGCTGAACGAGAGATCCGGAAGCGCCATTTCCAAGATATCTCTATGCGCCGTATCCCAAGCACTCCAACCCCCACCCTTGGAGGGGTGGAGCCAGCCATGCGTATTATATTGTAAAGGCTGATGTCAACACGGTATAACGAAGCACACGTTGAACGCAGAGACCAGCTGACTCTATATGAAGCAATAGGTCCTTTACTCCGAAAAGTTCAGGATATCGTGTAGCACGAGCCGGCATCATTTTTCAAAGATAAACACTCCGAATCCAGAGACGTTCAACTGTATTCCTTATCCAGCGCCATTTTGACGCAATGTAACCATCAGTTTTGTAAAAAAAAGGGGGTGGAGGATCATTATATATTAAAAAAAATATCATACATATTATAATCTGAACCCTTAATGATATTAATCAGCAATTGTAGCACGCGCTTCCTTAAGGGCCTCCAACCACACAAGAGCTTCTTTCGGATCCGAGGTGATTCTCACCCCATCAGGCAAAGAAACAGTCAAAGCATTGAATCTGTTAAGGACGGCTTTCACCTGTAAAGTCTTAGCCAAATCTTTTACACTTTTAAAGCTCCTCCTGGCTGCCATGACCTCTTTAGGGTAATCTGGATAGACATATAAAGCTTTCCCCATGTATGTGGCAGGCCCCTTACCTCTTGCAGCATTTAATAAGCTTTCCTTCTTTCTTGCCAAAACAAAGCACACCAATATATGCCTTGGCTTAGAGCTGGGCAGTCTGCCTACCCGAAAAGCATTGTCAAAATCATCTTCCTTGAAAGTCATACCATAGAAGTCTTTAAAGATACCAAGTAGCAGCAAGATCAGGTTTTCATTCCTGGGATCAGGGTTCTCATCTACTCCAATCAACCTGACATTTTTCTCTTTCAGCTTCAGATCCATATCTATGCGCCGATCTTTCTCACCTTGAAGATCCTTTCTCAAACTGTTGTAAGCCCTATAGCTCCCAGCCATCTCAGAGCTCAGAGAGGTTGATTTCTTTTCCAATTCCTCAACTCTGCCATCCAGATGACACACTTTTGAATTCAGTTCAGACAAGGTTGTCTTGACCTCAATCATGTCCAGAGCCACTTGTCTCAGAAGTGTATAGATGTCTTGGCTACTAGGGTTGTCTTCATCCATCTCTAACAACTGTCTCTGTTTCTTGGAGGTTGGGTTTTCTGGTTCTTGAATCTTTTTTTTTGAATTCATAATCAATAATAAAATTTCTTTAGGGAGGAGACCAGGAGCTGCAGGTTCAAGCTGCTGTTACCTTGGCCAACATTCCGGAAGAGTCTTTGGGTCCTATCTTATATAACAACCCACAGGAGGTATTAGGACTAAGTCCGTGGGAGTCATCCCTCTTATCCCTGGAGGCATAGTGGCTTCTCTGCTGCTACAAATATCAAAGCCTGTGGACTCCTGTGTGGCGGTAGAGGGTTCTGAGGCTCTGAGACTAAGTTTCTGGAATGTTAGGGTCCCCCAATTTAACTCAATTAAGTCGCATCCCATTGCTGCCACCATATGTAGGTGAGGCATGGTATCACAAGTATGACACTGACATAATGGGTACAATTTATAAAACCTTTATTGAAATTGTTGGGGTTTGGAGAAATTCCTACCTTGCTCTATAACTGAGATAGGAGTAGTCTCGACCATCAAATAATAAATAATGCAGTCCTAGTAGAGTATGTCAAATCAAAATGGCCTATGCTAACAAAACCTAATGCCTGCCCTATCTCGTGTACAAAAAAGTGTAAAAAAGGAGACATGTATACAAAAGGAAAACCCAGTGTTCACATGAATACATGTGATTGAACCACACAGCACACTCTGGCTCAGCTTCTAACACAATAAACAGTTCAACACGTGGATTGAGGCCAATCTGGCCTTCCAAGTTTAAGTCTCTTTTCTGTTGATTCAAAAATAATTGTTCATCAAAACAGTTCACAATGGTCCCTTTCATCACGTTCCATTCACACACACGCAGACTCCACTTGTGATATTATGTTGCTACTTCACAACTTCTAACACACACCGGTCTTTGAGATCGCTTTCCCAACTCACCAACTGTGTGTGTCTCTTCTTGGTTTTTACGATTCACAATTCACGAGTCAAGGTTAGTACCACACGCTTGGCTTCGCCTCCCCAACTCTACCTTTCAGCTGGGAGGGTCGCTGGCATCCTTGGAACACAATGCAATCTTCACTTGTGGGATCTGGCCTTCACGTGTCTTTCGCAGCCTGTCGGAGGCAACAACCTCCAGTAAGGAACTCTTGGTGTTTCCGACCCACTACTTCATCCCTTGGTCCGTCGTTCTGCTCCAGTAGGTTTGCCTTCGCCTCGGAAGCCCTGCTCGTACTTGTGTCCCGCCTTGCTCTGAGTGTGTCGTCGGGTGCTGCCTTTTTTTCTTGTGAGGAGAGCTAATTGGTATCAGGTGTACGTACTTAGCATCAAGTGCCTGAGTTTGCCTGACCCGATTAGCGGGACATGTCCAGTACGATGTGTGTAAGTGTATGTTGTTACCCTCAGTTACCCTCTTCCTCGATGCAGTGTTTGTGTAAAAAGGGGGGGTTGGGACCTCGGAGCATCCTGAAACATAGGGTGGGTTGCATAAACAAAATAGAGGGGAATATCGCGTATCACCATCAGCGGCCTCACCCCAGGTGACTCGCAAAACCCCTGCAGTAAACTAATATGTTTTAATTTAATCTTGCAATAGGTAAACAAGGTCAAATCTTGAGACTCTTCATAGAGTGGAATCGTAAAGAAAGCATTCTTTAAGTCAATCACTAAAATATTTAGCTTTGGATGGGATGTTGCACAATATTGTAGCTGGGTTCAGGACCAATAGTAACTCCGTCTCAACTATATTGTTCAGGGGATGTAAATCCTGAATACATCTCCATGACCCCCCTGTCACTTTTTTCACTGGGTACACAGCTGTGTTACATGAGGATTCTGATGGCACTAATATTCCTTGTCGCATTAGGGCAGCAATGGTGTAATGAATGCCTCTGTCTGCTTCTTTTGACATTGGATATCGTCTCACCCTCGGTAAAATAGCTCCTTGTTTCAATTTAATTTTGACAACTGAAATAAAGTTTGGGTTATAAACTTTTATTAAATCAAAGGAAGCGTTGGAAAAAGGCCTAACTTGCCCTATGCTAAGGTGGGATTTACCTACCTGAATTAAACTGTGTCAGGATGTCCAAAATAAATGTCTGTCTGTGTCCAAAACCTAGACTTGCCCTCACATTTATTTGTATACAATGTGATGGGATATCATGGCTCTATGCTTATACATTCAAGTTACACAGTTCTTTATATTCTTACAGCTCTTGCCAATGCTTGTTTGACAAGGCTTATTCTCTCAAATTCCACAGGAAATATATCAGGAAATTCCACAAAACGGCTTTCAATCAGATTGTTATTCAAAAAAGTGCTTGCTTTCATTTTCATTTGAATCTGCATTCAAAAGGTACTTGCCTTCATTTAGTTTGGCATCCATTAAGAGTTTCACAAGTTTCACATTTTCGCCTGCTGTCCCGGTGTCACCCTGTCTAGGTTGACTCACTGGTCGGTGCTTACAGCATTCCAGCAAGGCCTCCAGCCGCAATGAGCTCTCTCTCTCTCATGCAGCACCTCGCTCCGTCTCCCCAGCTGCTCTCTTTGGCTTAGCTCATGCCTCCAATGCGTCTCCTGCAGCTCACGCTACTGCTTCACCTGTTCATGCTGGTTCCCTTTCCGTGGTCCGCCTCTGGCCTCCAGCTTCTTTTAGCCTTGCTTCCTGCTGCATACACTCTGCATCTTCCAGAGGTCCTTGAGCACTCTGTCTGCCATGCCGACTTCCAGGAGTGGTCTGCTCTCGTCCAGCAGTACGTAGACCTGCTTCCACAGCTGACTCAATTTTCACTGTTCTTCTGGCTTTTAAACCTCCCACCAGCTTGATAAGTCCAAAGAGGACTAGTCAGCTCATTGCTGGTTTGGGAGCTCTGCACTGCTCTTGGTTGCCTTGTCCTCGTCCCAATACCTAAATGTTGTGAGTGTGTGTGAAAGTCAATAAAGAGGGGATGTAGATCTCTTGTTTGTCTCTTCCTTGTCCGAGTAGCTGACTGGTGTTTACTGGAGGATGATCTATTTGAAAAATAGGGAAGGTACTGGTAATAGCCTATAAAGGCTTGGGGAACATTGGACTCATGGTGAAAGGTAAATGAGGGATATCATGTCTCACCCATGTCTCATACCGTGCCTCATCTCACTCCCCAAGTCTCCTCCAACCAGGTAGTCCTCCTTCACATATCCACCCGCAGGGTCAGGATCCCAGAGCAATGGCCTTTCCCTGGCCACCTGAGAGGAGGATATATTGGAGAAAAAAGTGAGGGTGCCCTCAGATTCCTCACATTGCCCCTACTCCTTTCAATAGGCAAACGTCATACCGACTGCTGGTCCACAATATGCTTGGTACCTATGCCAAATCTTCCTGGAGAAAGGATGGTACCTTTTTTACGTAACATTCTCTGGGGTATTTCTCTGTTTTCAATTTTTTTGCTGATATGTAAGACTTATATCAAACATAACATCATCATCTGAGTCATCCTCTGTAAACAAGTCTTCATCTGTTATGTGTGTCCGTCTGTGCCCTTCGTCAAATGGCTGTCACTGTTCTCCAGTTTAATTCTTTGTCATCAACCCTGTGCAAAAATATTCAGTCTTCCATTACTATTGCTGTTCCAGTTCTACTGTAATCAGCTGCCCTTCGTCCTCATCCATAGGTACTTCTGGTCTGAACACAAATTCTGTGGGTAATCGTAATAGTCTGTCCTGTATTCTTGGAAGCCATGCTAATAATTTCTGTACCCCATAAAGGAATACTTACAAGTCTAAATGGTATGCCCCTTTGTACTTTCTGACCATAGAATGCTGTTATGAATTCTTGTGCATTTACATCATGAAACCCCTATCCTCCGATCAGTAAATGATACTGTTATATTTAATTTGCTCATCAAATCTCTCCCTAATATGTCGACTGGTGTCTTATGGGAAAACAATACAGGCATGGACATGCCATATTCCCAAATAGTGATAAGAAAAGAGTCTGTAAAGGGAACCGTAATTGTCGCCCCAGTAAATTCTTGTGTGTTCATGGCAATGCCTGATATTGGGAATTTCCCTTCTCTAACACAAGATCAAGTTACCCCTGTATCTACAAGGAAGGAAAATGTTTTGTCACCTATGTTTACTCCGATTCACGGTTCCTCTTGTGGGTCGAGTGTAACTGATAGGATGGAACGCATCATGTCTTTCAGTGGGCTTTCCCACTGTGGATATAAGTACAGTCCTGTGCAGATGAGAGTGTTCCCTCCCACTACTGTCACACCCCCTATCCTAGGTGTTGGTGTCTGTGGCAATATGCTTGTGTTCCATGGCGCCACTACATTCTGTGGTGCTGGTGCTTGTGTCTGCATTGACACCTGCTGTATCTCCATTGGGGCTTGCTGCGCTTGCATTTGTGCTTGGTGTATTTGAGGTTGCATTTTTTGCTGTGTGTGTTGCATTAGTCGTGCTTGTGTCTGATACTGTGTGTGATCTTGGGCATAATATTCAGGTGGCTCTGCACTATACGGTGGGGGATATGTGTTCCCGCCACTTGGATTGGCTACTGACCCATTCTGTTGCATCCCTCCCTGCTTCTACACTCGCGTGAAATGTGTCCCATCTTACCACATGTCCAACATTGCTGTATCTGTCCTCCAAATATATGTTGCCCCCAATCAAATCCTCCTCCCTGTGGAGCCTGAAATCAGAACCCTCTCCCTCTGGATCACCCCCTCAAAGATAATAATTATGCCCGCACCTTCCTGCAATATTCCTGTTAGCTGTTGGATGTATCTGTTGTGTTCCTTGTGTAGCAAACCCTTCTCCTCCACTTGTCAATAGTGCCCCTTCCACTGAGAACCAAGAATTTTTTTCTGAACTAACCTTAGATCCTCCATCTTCCTGTCCTCAACTTTCTTTCTGTATTTCCCTTGTTTTAACCGACAATGGTGAACAATTTTCAGTTGTAATCTCTGCCCATGGCTTCACTTCCATCCGCACAATCTTTTTCAGTTTCCTTTGCACTGCCTTGTGCAGCCCCTGGCATACTATATGATAATAAATAGTTCTGTTTTTATCCTATGGTTCTCTCGTTCCTAACTACAATTTTTCCTGAATCACTTGAATATACGCAATTGGATCCTTATCGTCAGCATTTTATGAGCCATAATTGCAGTCATACCTGATGAATCTGGGTACTGAACCCTAAGTACTCTCCATATGTCAGCTTGACAATTATTAAAAGGTACTTCTGCATGATTGCTGTTCCGTGCTGTCCCTTCAGGATAACCCACCCATTTCCAAATGTCATCTGCCCACTCCCTTAATATGGCAGCATGCAAGCTTTTTACGTCGTCTAGTACTACAGTCATTCCCGCTGTCATTCTTTCTAATTCGTGAATTCATTTACCCGCCCTTGACGTCAGTGAAGGCAGTTTACAAGCTAAATTGTTTTTGTTAATTTGTGGCCATGGAAAATATTGTGGCAGTCTTTGTAACTGTGTCTGTCATGCTCATTTCTTTTGCCCCGGTACATTTCTCAACCTATTCACGTACAGGGTTCTCTCTTCTGGCCTCCTCCTTTCTGGTTCTTCTAGTGTCATGCGCCCCTTCTATGTGAGGGTATGGGACCGATGGCGACCGATGGCGACGCAGCTGCCATAGAATTGCTCTATTACGTTAGACCGCAACGCTTTCAGCGGTCTAGTCTTTTCCTTTCTGTCATGGCCGCCGCCAGCTTTTCAGCAGCTCTCCCTCGGTGGCGGATGCGTTGCAACTGTGTACTTTCTACTTTGTTGCCAGCACTCCAGTTAAGTTTTCCCTTGGCTCCGCTGAGCCCCTCTTTCCTTCGGCTCTCGTTCCTCTTCCTCTTTTCACCCTCTGCTCTCCAGCTTTCCTCCGCTACACCCTTCCTTCTGGCGTTCGTTTTCGTTTCGCTGGCGTTCACCATGCCCGCTCTGCCAGGATTTCTGTTCCTGCTCGTGTCCTTCTGTTTCTCTCTATCTTCCTTGGCTCACTGCATAAGTACTTCCTTACTACTCCCTTCCTCTACATTTATGGAGTGGAGAAGTCCTATTTTTTGGATCGACCGCTTACCTGTTTACCTGGAAAATCATTGCGTCGATTACTGAAGTGTACACTGGGGTTTTTTGCCTACGCGGCTTTATCCCCTTCTGGTGGCTGAGGATCCGGGGCCTCTGGTTTCCGGATTTTTCGGGTAACCATTCTGGCGTCGATCTGCGGTCGGCCATACCTGCATAAAAATCAATCAACCATAAGCGAAAGAAAGAAGAAAGAAGAAGAAGTCACCCTCAACGGTATCCTCGGGTGAGGAAGAGTGTGAGATGTTTGAATCAGAGATTGAGGTTGATATACCTGACATCTAGATCAAACCACGCTGTCTCTTTACCTATCCGCTTGCTCGTAGAAGGGGCTCCTGCAGCCTCCTTCTCTTCATCTTCCCCTCTCTCCTCATCTAAACACACTGTATCATCACTATCATCTCCTTCATCATCTTCCCTGTCCTCAAAATGTAGTGTTCTAAGGGGACCCGTTATATACGTTCCACTCATCACCTCCTCCAATACATTTACGGGAACCCTCCTCTGTTCCCTCTTATGCTACTTACACCATCTCTTCTGCTTCTGTACAGATTGCCAATCCTCCTTCTTATGGCCTCTTTCTCTACTTCATCTGGAAGAGTATGCTTTTTCAATACCTCCTCCACTTCCTTGCAGCATCTTTCTAGACTTCTTTCTCTTTCTCTCAAATTCTTGTCTTCTGTCTCTGTCTCTCTCTCTCTCTGTCTGGGAGTGTACGTTCCTAATAATCTCTTTCTCCTTTTGTCGCCTTTCATTGCTTCTTTCCATCTGTACTTGTCTCTCTGTCCCTTTTTTCTTTCTCTTTCCCTTTCTGCATCTCTCCGTTGTTCTCTTTCCTTTTCTTCTTCTCGTTTTCTTTCCCTTTCTCTATCTGCCTCATGTTTCTTTTCCCTCTCCTTTTCTTCTTCATAACTTCTTAACCTCTCTCTCACTTCTCTTTCCCATTCTCTTTCTCTTCTTCCTTTTCCTTTTCTGTTCTTCTTCTCTCTCCTGCCTTTCTCTAACTTCCTTTTCCCTTTCTTTTAAATGCTCCATGCCCTTTCCATCTAATTTTATCATTTTCTGTCCTCCTACCCCTTCATTCAATACCATCGCTGTCTTTTCCATATTGTCCTGCCTCTGTCTCTGGATCTCCTCCTCCACCTTTGTCATTTTTGCCTGTAACTCACAACAGTCATCATATTCATCATGTATAGACGCTAGTTTTTGCATGCTTATTTGTCATCATTTATAACGTTGTCACTGCTATATGTGTGGGCACATATGTGGGGTCAGTGTATACTTCTGCTGCTTTTAATTCTCGTAATTGGTATAATCCTTATCCATCCCAGAGTGTATCGCTACACAAACATCTTGTTCTTGCCTGCAGTGTCCTTCACCCACTGGGTGTGATGTTTGACTATTTTATCTTTATATCAGGGAAATGCTTTGCATAAGTGAACAATGTGAGTGTCTGCCATGATGATACGTCACCAGTTAAGCTCTTCAATGCTTAACACATTTTTGTTTCAATACAAACTCACTCTTTTTTGCCTCCCTTTCACACTTTTTCCCCCACCAATCATTTCCTTACCCCCAACACTCCCACGTGGCTCCCTGAGACCACACCTTCCACATCACCCACATTTTGAAAGTGGCACCACAAATGTCTCATAACTCCCAAGCAGCCCCACTTCACCGCTCCCGCATCAGACCACAGTCTTTGGTCCATATGACAACTTCACATCCTCCACACTGTATACCACTATTGACAAAATCCACTTTTCACAAAGTCTAAACTACCTTACAAAATAAGGCTGGCACCAGCAATCACTACATAAATAAATACACTTGGCCTGTCTTACCAACTTCTGTTGAGATATTCATCTCTTGTTATTATTACTCTGTACCAAGGCGTACTAAGCAGTCTTTCCGGGCCTTGTCATAAGCTATCTCATCATTATTACCTTGTAACGAGGTGTACTGCAAAGGCTTTCCCGACCTTGTCAGAAGCTATCTCTTCAGCTACAATCTTTTCACTTCATCACAATTCCCCCAATGTACAAAACAAGAACACCTTTCCATTGTTTTCACAGGCTGATGCTACACTTACATCTGTGGATCAATCGAGGAACTTCAGCCCCTACAGGGCGTACTGCAGGGACTAGAAAGGAATTTTCTCCAAGGGGGATCCTATCTATCTCTCTCTGTTCACACATGATTTTGCTCTCCACAGGTCACCTCCCAGTCTTTGGCCATGACATGGCACCCTTGTCAATCCGAAAGCCCTAGCTAACCGTCACCTCTGCTACCATATGTAATGATGGCCAGGAAAACCCCAAATGTATGCACAAGATCAAGACCAGAAAAGGAGAACTCAAAAACAGAAGGAGACAAAGTGAAAGGCAAAATCCAGCTTTATTAACATCCAAAATAAAGCAGGGACAGCACACAAGCAAAAAGGTTGTCGCTCTCAGAGCTTCCATACAAAACAACATATTTTAAGGTGAACAGTCATCATGAATGACGTTATAATACAATCTTAGTTACTGAAACCTGTGGGGGTAAAGGGATTGCTTAAGGGGGATTGACTACATACACATTGTATATGGGTTATACATCTATTTGGATAATCACAATCTGATGGCTCCTCCTGAGACCACCTTAAATTGATAGTAGTTATAGTAGTGAATGCACATCATCTCTGTACATCCCTATTGGTGGGCATAATACATACTGGACGTCCTAGCATCAGAGGTTTTGATCGGTTGGCAATCGACTGACCAACCTTGAGCTACTTACAGGCTGTCGAGACATGAGCCAAACAGGAGTAGGGAGAGGTCCATGGACTGCTTTCCCTTCAATTAAAAAATATACCATCCCTTATTCTTAGGTCATGTGCCAGGGAGATTATTCTGTAGTTGGCCTTGTACGATGCCCTGTGTCTGGGAATATGTGTGAGGAGTGAGGCGGGTGTCCTATCTGTGTCAGCTAATAATCAATAGACAGTGTTGTTCAATTATTGATCATGTATGATCAGACCATGTTTGGAATTCTTTCACCCAGCATTTATTGGGATTTTAGCTAGTAATAGTTTTCTCTACCAATGGCGTTTCTATGTTAGTGAGCTATATGCAAGGTCTTTCATGTTGCATTCAGCTTATATATTGCTTTTGTTAATATTCAACATGTCTTATGGATGCAATGTTAATATTCTTTGTGTATAAACACATATTTGATCTAGTGTACACTTTCTTCATCTTGAGTGCATATTTGCTTCATGTCTAATGCATGCACATGTGTTGTGTCATTGTAAGTTTGATTATTCTTGCCATCTTTAGCTTAGATCGAGTCCATATCCTGCTGTACCTGTCTACGATATGTACGTACGGCTGCCTTGGTAACACTTCTCACCTGTGCGATAGTGAGCCGGGCTGGGCTGTAGCCCGGCCTGACGTATTCATCTGTCCCTCAAAAATCATGTGCCCACACTTGAATTGGCCTGTGACCACAGACTAAAACATCACTTCTAGATAAAGTATTGCATAAAATAGCTGCAAGCTAAGTGCTTCCAAAGACCTTAATTAATGTTAACGTATTTAACAATGCACAATGTTTCTGTTCTCAACAGGCAGACGAAACAGTGTTCTATTTGAAACACATGCCATAATTTTCTAGATGTCTCTGCATCCTTAAATGTTGAATGCAACTAAATCTTGTAGCTTCTGAATCGCACTTGATATCTGGGCGAGCTTACTCAATTAATGTTATTTTGCTTTCAGTTAACTCTCTAAATCAGAATCTCAGAATGTCTGCTGCCTTTTTCTCAAGCCATTTATTTAAATACAGTATTTAAAAACAAATGACTGATTTTGTGCTAAGCAGGCTGATTAAATATGCATACCAATGTCCTTTTCTCTATATCGTCACATCTCCAGATGCCCGACAGGCCTCACACTATCTCGCCTTCCTTCAGGTCCTGTGCGTTCACTTTCCTGAGCTCTCCCTGCAAGACTGCCTGGCTTTGTGTCAGTCTGCTTGTACCCAAGACATCCATTCAGAGGATGTCCTCCCATTCCTTGCAGCCATAATCATTACTAATTGTTGGCTTTGTTGCAAAGATGTAGACTAAAACGATAACTCGGTTTGATTTATAAAACTAAATGATTTGATCCTGTGGCAGAAATAAGTAAAGTTTCTAGCCTTGCAGATCCAACCTTGAAGTCGGTATTACTTGAATAGAAGGCAACAACTGACTTCACAAAAGTGGCAAATAGGCTTTACATATCTTTTAGATTAGCTTTAAAATTATATTATCAATCGCGTCGTCCTTCATCCTGCTCTGGCGTCCAGCTGCCATTTGGTCTACATGTAATGTGACGATTTCCATGTTCTATTCATTTAATTTGCATAATTACCAAATGTGTATTTTAGAATTTTCCAACTGCCGTGCAAGTTGCATCGGGTTAGCTCAGAAGTTGGGAATTCAGCTACTTCTACTTCTAACAAAAACATCTCGTCTTCTCTGGCCCAGTTTAAATAAACAATGCGCCTGATCACTGTGTGCTGGTCTGTCTGCTGCTAAAATGAGCTTGCAGTTAAACGTGATGATTCCCTCGGGCTGTGCTACCCTGAATAATACATATAATGAAGATTACCCAGGCTTATAGCGCCAGGTAGTCTTGATTCTATTAAAGACACGCAGGTAAGCATTATGCTTAACTCTTCACAGCAGCCTTTAAAAAAAAAAAATCACTTTCAAACACAAACTATCATCACAAGGGACTACAAATACCCAGAAGTCCCTGAGCTCCTGTAGTTTTGGGTCCTGTGAAAACATCCAATCCTGACTCAGCACACCTCCCATGTCATGTGCTGTCCTCAACTCCTCCTCTTTCTTTGATCATCCAACGATAAACAGTCCAACCAATAACTCAACCGTGGAGGGCATCCACACGAAGCTGGGAATGCGCTCCTCCTTGACCTTTGATGTCTCCAACTGCTTCGCTCCAGTCGAGGATGTATCTCCGGCTCAGTTATTCTTATGGTCATCATCTAAGAACCAAGCAACAGATCACCATTAGGGGAGGGAAATATGCAGCCAAATGCACAAAAGTGCATAGATTCTTCTCTAAACATCATATTTCAAAATGTATATTGTCCACTGTCCCCACCTGCGTATTCTGGGTGGGTTAATGCTCATCTTCGTGTCTTTAATAGAAACAAGACTACCTGGCGCTATAAGCATGAGTAATCTTCATTCTATGTCAAGACCGGAAGCAAACATTATGCCTGTTTAAAGCTATCCAATACCACCACTGACAACACAGGCTTAAAATAAAAATGCCTTAAAAGTCCCCTCCGAAGGACCAATCTGCTGACTTCATAATATCCTGTAGAGAAGCCCCCACACTAAATGCCTTGGATGCCATTGCCCCTCTAACCTAATGAGCTCCAAACAACTCAAAATCTACGCCTGCCATATGCATGACCTCTCTAACCCATCTAGCAATGGTGGCAGAGGCTACTGCATGGAAAGGCTTCCTATGCACAGTTAATACCTGGTGTACTCCACAGGGTCTTATACTCTCAGTCGCTTTCTTATAGTCCTTAATAAACTGGGCCACACATAGTTTGGGCTCCTCTGGAAAATAAGGGTACGAGATATTGGAGGACCCACTCTTAGTCCTTTTCGCTATGTGAACAGCTACTTCCTCTGGATAAAAGACCTTTCTATTGATCTCTAGAGGTTTAACATCGGACACTCTGCTGCATGATGCTTAACACAACAGCATAGCCAATTTACTGGAGAGAAGATGGATAGATAAGAGCTTGTTTGACGGCCACTGTTTGAGGAGACGGAATACCACCTCCACATCCTAGAGCACTGAATACTTGGCCGCCGGAGGCTTGCAAATCTTTATTCCCAGCAGGAGCCTGACCACGGCTGGGTGTTCTCCAATTGGCATCCCATCACATTTATCATGGCCTGCTGTAATGGCAGACCTATACATACCGATGATGCAGAATGCCCAGCCTTCGTGCCAACATTTACTATAGAGGCAGAAATGGGATGAATACATTGCAGCGAGCAACACTCGTCCCACTTGGTCCAAGCTGTGTCATAACTTCAGAGAGTGGAGGGCACACAGGACTCTCTGATACAATCGGTAGCGTTGCCTGAAATTCTGCATGCCAAAAGTTGTCAGGTTCCTGCCACCACTTATGTGGGCTCCTGGCCCACCGGTTGCGCAGTATTCTCGGTTGGATTGGAATCACTCTCGGGAAATCCGAGGAACTTTCCATCAGAATTGGATACCAAGCTTACGATTTACACAGCGGTCCCACAATCACTAGCTCCGCTTGCTCTCGGCTCACTTTCGCTAAGGTCCTTGACAGCATGATAAATGGGGCAAAGGCATAGTACAGCGCTCCCGCACAACTGTGCAGGAACACGTCTGTGCCCAGCGCCCCCAGATCCAGTCTCCAGCTGAAATACTTGGGCATTTGAGCGTTCAACCCAGAGGCTAAAAGATCGATGCCTATACACTCCCAGCGCTCCTGTAATTGCAAGAATACGGATTTGTACAACTTCCAATCACTGGCGTCCTCCAGTTCACAACCACAAACTGCTGCCCAGACAGATATTCTGCTGTGGTCACTAACGTCCTGTCTAGGCAATGATGCCAGAAATGTTTCACCAGTTCCACTAAAACATTTGACCTTGTTCCCCCTGAATCGATTTATATACCTCACTGCTGAGATGTTGTCCATCTTTAGCAGGATGCAACAGTTCACCCTCTCCTTTGCAAATGTCTTTACATCAAATGAGCCTGCTAGCAGTTCTAAGCAGTTTATGTGCATCTGCAACTCTTCTGCGGACCACTTTCCTCCTGTTTGCAAGTGGCCGCACCTTCACCTTGCACCCCAACCGGACCTGCTGGCATCCGACTCTATAACGATGGGACATCTCCAAAAATGGCTCGGCCGTTCCAGGCCTCCATATTCTGCAACCACCATTCTAGCTCTATCTTCCTGTCTTCATTTATTGCGACTAGCTGGTGGTAACGTACACACCCCTGCAGGTGCCTGATTTTGAACCACTGAAGCGCTCTGTAGTGCAGAGGTCTGGGAAATATGTCTTGGATCAAAGATGCCAAGAGTCCCACTTTCCTGCCTAGATTCCGAACCGAAAAACTCACCTTCAGAAGCTCTGCTCTCAACTCCTTCTTGATAAGCCTCATCTTCTGCTGAGGCAGTTCTAAGGTTGCTTTCCTGGTATCTACTATGAACCCTAGAAAGTCCACTGTTGTCTCAGTACTAGCTCTGACTGCTCTGCATTCACAAGGAAACCTAATGACGTCAGTAGAGAGCACACCAAATGTACCTGTTTCGCTAGGACTGATTTCCGTGGTGCTAGAATCAGAATGTCGTCCGGGTAGATGATAATTCTGATTCCTCTATCTCTGATTGCTTCTGCCACTGGTCGCATGATTTTGGTGAATGCCCAGGGGACTGATGCAAGTCTGAAGGGATGCAAATGAATTGCAAGCTTCGCCCTTCCACAAGAACCGGAGGAATCATCTGTGTTGTGAATCTACCGGTATAGTGAGAATAGGCATCCTTTACTTCTAGTCTCGCTAGCCAGTCCGCTTCGTGCAGTATATTCTTGAGGAGGTGAATGCCCTCCATCTTCAAGTGTCTGCAAACAAGTTAGCTGTTCAGCGCCTTCAGGTTTATCACTGGTCTCACGTTCCCTTTCCTGTGTACCGGGAACATATTGCTGTAGAACCCAGCTTGATCCTTCGAGCATCTCTCTACCACGCCCTTCCTTCTCCACTAGGCTGTGCAATTCTTTGTCAAGGTGGATCTCCTCCTCCCTTTGCCAAACTGATTCTTATGGGAAGACACCTCTGCTGCAGCTGCCTAATGAATTCCAGCCTCAATCCTGCTTCTGCCTGTAAGACCCAAGCATTACCTGATAGCTCCTGCCACTTGGCTAAACATAAGATTGTCCTGCTTCCCACTTTGGGATAACACTTGTGGTGTACACTTACCACTGGAGACGTTCCGCTGTCTATAGCTTCCATGTCCTCTCCGCCCCTGTGGGCCTCGCTCTCTGGATGGGTAGAAAGCATCTTGTTGGCGACTCTCCCAGTACTGGGGCGTTGGACCTCCTTACTGTTTGCTTTGTTGAGGCTGTATGTAGTTTTTTGGCCAAGCCATGTACCCAAGCCTGTAGGCCCTGGTCACAACCACTGCAGCATAACATACCCATGCAAGCAAACATTTTGGGTTGTGGTCAGTGGTCAGGTGTTTGCTTGCATGGGTGTGTTATGTTGTGGTGGTTGTGACTCCAATCATTGTATACTTACTGTTTGCTTTGGTGAGGCTGTATGCAGTTTTTTGCATGGTATCAGAACATGTAGCAGACATTGTTATTTCTTTCTCTGTGAAAAAAGAAAAGATCACATGTTAGGGTAGGTAGTTTGTTAGTTGAGTTATTGCATTGCATAGCAGACATTTCTGTACTTTGTCAACCCTCATAGTTAGTACTTTACAAGTACTATGCTTCAAGCCAGTGTACAGTGCAATTTGCTCAGTTCCTGTGTTTGTTCGTATAATCATTGGGCCTGTGGGAAAAAAAATCCTTGCAGGATTACAAAAAAACCTTTCTACGTTATGGTACAATCTTTTTTGGTGGTTGATTTCAGTAGGTGGAATTGAATGGCTTTGGTGTATGGTTTTTGGTTTGGAAGTGATGGTACTATTGTTGCAGTTAGATACTAGTTGGTGTATTCTAATTGTTTATTTCTTGCTGCATTTTAGCAGTATTCATTTATATGTTTGGTTGTTGCAGAATTTTGGGGCAGTTAGATACCTGTTGGCGTATTCTGTTGATAGTTTTGAAGTTGTTGAGGGTATTGTTATTTGTAATAAGTGTTGCAGGGTTTCCTTAGAAAAATGTATATTGCAGTATTCTGGTTGTAGTTAGATACCAGTTGGTGTATTCTAACTGTTTATAGTTTTTCCCTTCTTAAGGGTATGTTTTCAAGCATGTTTTCTCTTTTTGATGAATGTATACTTGACTGTTGGATAGTTGTTTATGGATTTAAAGGTTATTGTGGACATTTTGTAGATGGTCATACTCGGATTAGTGAATACATTTTGGTTTTAAGAATATTAAGTAAGCGTTTACAAGATTTGCTGGTAATCTCTATTTTAGAGTAATTTAAGTATCATTACATTCGAACCATACACATTTCTTTTTTATGTATGCAGTGTAGTGACCTGCATTGTTTCTGGCTCCTGCGCGGTAGATTATGCCTACTGTTGTGAAGGTTTTCTTGCCAAGTGATACTTGTCCATGTGTGAATCCAGTCAGCTTGCAGCTGTTTCTGGTACCATCTGCATTGTAACATAAAAGCATTACTATTAAGTATTCACTATGTGACGATATTTGTAAGGTGGAACGATTATCGGAATTGCAAGTAGTACATAATATGCCATGGTTTGCATTAGTACAAGCTGCTGAAATGGAATGGATTCACAGTTAGGCATTGATACATACACAAAGCGTTCATTAGGGACTTGCTCCTGTGCCACATGGCTGCAGAGAGTGGAAGTGTGTTTCCACATGTATGAAATCTGGAAGATTTCATTTATAGGTATGTTTTTGTTTTCCAGTACTTGTAGTAAGTACATTAGACATTCTTGTGGATCTTCCTGTGTGTTTGTAGTGAATCTCACAATTCTTGCACTGTAGTCCAATTCCTGCCTTATTCCAGAAACACTGTAAGTGTTGTCAGGATTGTTGGTTGAACTTCTGTGAAGGACTAACATTTGCAAACATAATTGGTCTATTCCATTTAAGTAAATGTTTTCAACAATTGGTGGCAATTGGAATAGAATATTGATTGCTACATTTGCATAGCAATTTACACCAGTTGTATTGGAAAATTTGAATGGACTAGACTGTGTCTAAGTCATTTGATGGAAGTGCACATTGTTTCTTTGAAGAGGTAGTTGCTTTTCTTTGTGCAGTAGATCCTTCTTTGGTTGTGGTAATTGATGAAGTATCAGCTGCTTTTAATTTCTTTAGAGGTGTTGTGAGATCCTGTATAATTTGAGTCTGAACTAGTTTTCTTTTACAAAATTTTGCTTTTTGAGACACAGAGTAGGTTTTGAGATAGGGTGCGTAGAGTGCATGTAGTCTATTGTATTCTACAATGCAAGGAATATCAGTGTTTACTTGCATCAAAATTGACTAGAAATAGTCCTTCAAGTGTACATAGGCGTAACAGTGCTACATAGCTCATGTCTTCTTTAAACACTATGCTGCCAATATCTATCAATGCTTAATCTAGGGTTAGACCTTGTGATTTATGAATGGTGTCTGTGTGTGCTAGAGATAAAGTCAATTGTTCTGTGTGTACATACATGTCTTTGAAAAGAAGGAATCGGGCTGTTGAGCGTCCTATCCTTTTAACTTCTTACAGTTTGTCAAAGTGAATATTGACAAACTGAATGTTGTTACGTGGGTATGTTTGAAAGCCAACAACTGTACCAAGTGCTCCATTAACTAGTCCTTGCTACACAACAAGGTTACGTTTGAGCATTACTATACAGTTTAAAGACAATGTTAATATTTTCTCTAAAACAGCTGTTTTAGAGATAGAGTTTTCTAAGGTATTTAGTCGTGCTGCGGATTGTTCACACATGATTAGTGTCATACTGTGCACTTCCAGTTTGTCTGTGGAGCAAATTTGAACTATCGGTTGCATTTTTTTTTTCAACATTGTTTCATTGAATTTTGCACAGCTTGCAAGAGTTGGCATCAAGTACATACAGTTTACATTTTTGTGTGCTAATTGTTCCATGACATCAGTAGCACATGAGTTATGCCCGCAGAGTGCATGGATGTGTCTGGTATTTAATATAGATCGTGCTTCTTTAGATAGTACACTAACTGTAATACTTTTCAAAATGTTGTTGTAGATGAGGTCTGCAGACTGACGCATGTTTTCAGTTAATTCTTTGTATTGGAAATATTGCCAAAACATTTACATTTCCTATGCTGCCAAGAGTTTTATGGCATAGTTGGTGACCAAAGGTTTTAAAAATAGGTTCACCTTTCACTGATGTTAATTGAAGAAGATCTCCGAAAACAATAATGTGTTTTCCTCCAAAGAGTTCCTCGTAGTACGTTATGAGGACCTCTTGTAATCTGAGGTGAATCAAAGCCAACATTAGGTTGGAAACCATGCTCACCTCATCTATTAGGAGCATTTTCATTTGTTTCAAAGCTCTGCATAGTTCCATTGCAGCTTCTGGTGAAAGTTTGTAACAGTCTAATTTGTTTCGGTGTTCTACTGGAAGGAGTAGCAATCGGTGTAAAGTACACTGCCTGTGTTATAGGCAGCTAAACCTGTGGGGGCAGTTACAACAGCTGAGAGTTTATTGTTTGTCAATTGTTGGAGGAACTTGCTGATGATTTTTATTAAGAATGTTTTCCGTGAACCAGCTTGACCACTCACATATAGCAGTATAGGTTTGTACTCTTGACAGAAACAAGTTTTAGTTTCGTGCTGAATACCATGTTCAATTTGTTTAGTTACTTCTAGGAAAATGCTACGCTGTTAATTGTTTCATTCTGATTTGAGTAGAGCGAAGTCTTCTGTAGACCCTTCATACTGGCACATGGGGCCTCATTACGACCCAGGCGGTAAGTTACCGCCTGGGCCGTGACTTTACCACCATGGCGTAAACTACGTTTACGCCATGGTGGTTGGCAGACTTACCGCCCCATTCCGAGTTTGGCGGGGCGGTAAGTCCCCAATCCCCATTTACCCTTCCCCATTCCCATTTTTGCCCCATAGGGAATAATGGGAGTGGGGAAGGCGTTAATTACGCCACCGTAAATTACGGTGGCGTAATTAACTCCATGGTCCCTTAGCGCCATGGATTTTAACACCTGCTAAAAGCAGGTGTTAAATCCGCCATGGCGCTAAGGGCCCTCGTACTCAGGCGGTAAGGGTCGGCGCTGTTTACGGCGCCGTAAACCCCTTACCGCCTGAGTTGTAATGAGGCGGATGGTGTTTTCTACTTCAGTCATGGCTAATTCTGCCTCATTTGGTATGAGTGGCTGTCCAAGTTGTTCTTAGCTTCCTGTTAGAGAAGGTTCACTGCTGTCAGGAGTGTCTATATTTAGTTGTGCCTGGAGTTCCTCTTCTTGTTGCTGTTCATTGTCTAACATGGTTTTGAACTGCGTAAAATGTATATCTGTTATAGTGCTTTCATTTGCTTTGAAAGCATCTTCATAGCAGACATGGGTATCTAATAAATCTTCTTCTTTCCTCCATGGTTTAAAATGTTTTAGTAGGGCCATGTAATACAGTTATTTATGTTGAGGAGTTTTTAATGACAATTTCATATGATTAATTAGGCTGCGTTTGGTAAGTTTCACTAGGCTGCCTTCACAGTTTTTGACTCTGTATCTACCTTTCTTCTCATCTGGTTTAATATTATTTTTGTATGTGAAATTTGGGCTGTATTTTTTGTGTTTTTTTAACACGACACACAAGGAAAGGAAGGGAAGGGAGGGTAAGGAAGGGGCACCAACCCACAGGGATAAGAAAGGGCAGGTGGAGAGAGGAAGATGTTGGGTGAGCCTCACTTAGGTAGGTGCCAGACTTTCTCATGCTCCCGGACTGTAGCCTCGAAAGCACTTTGAAGTGTCTCCCCCCTGCAGAGGACCGCGTCGCAGTGCATGCACAATACAGTGACCCTCGAAAGGTAGGGTCTACTGTATCGCGTATGCCTGTGAGGCTGGTTCAGGGATGTGCTGCCCCACAGGAGTGTCTCTTGTGGTGGCAGGAGCAGATATGGCAGATGTTGTCGAGGAACCCAACCTACTAATTTGATCGAAGGAGACAACCCTCCGAACTGACGCCCTGTGGAATGACCTTAGGTGTCGCCGCATGGAAGTGGTCCTGTAGCTGTACAGACCTGGTTTGCCACGACTGAGCACAATGTTGCACTCAGTGCAGTGCACCTTGTCTGCACGTGCCTTGTGTACCCTTCCAAAGGTGGTAAACAGCCTCCACACCCAAGACTCACAATGGCTGGCAGTAGTAAGGACTTCCACTACCTCATTCTCGTCATCCTTTTCATCCCTCTCTTCATCTCCATGCCTGTTCCTCTCTCTAGAGCCTTGGGAAGGTGGTGGTGGTGGAGGTCCTGGGGGTGCTGCTGAGGTAGAGGCAGTAACAGCAGGAGAAGCCTGGGATTCCACCAGGAAGGTTATCAAGAACCAGGAACCAGGAACAGCAGGAACACAACAGCAACCTACACCAATCGTCCTGGTGAGCTATTAGCAATAGCTGTGAAGTAATGCAGCAGAAATGACCGCAATGACAGCCAATGCCAGCAAATGCCCAAAGAGAAGCAGTGCTCTGTCTTGGAAATCCTTGGTAGGGCCATAATCTGGGACCTCTACAAGGGTGAAATTTCATTGAAAAACATTTTGTATGGCTAAAAAAGTGCTTTTTCGGTGTCCGGGGTGCCGGACCCTGTCCGCAATCATAGGCGTACACTCAGCGTGGGTGCAGTCACATGATGACGTAGCAGGCACGTTCGTGAATGGGACGGCTATCCGTAGGACACCTATTGCACGGGATCGGTTGTACGCATGCGCATGGGTGTTCTACGGACAGGGTTTGGGTCCCCGAACTAATTAAAAGTGCAACACATGTGCAGCTGACAGTTCCAGACAGGCACGATGTCCGTAGGACATCGAGGGTGTTATTGCGCATGCAGACAAGTGTCCGCCGGACAGGGCTAGGGTCCCCGAACTAATTAAAGGTGTGTCACAACTTTGCAGACATGCAAACTGGTTATGTGTTCTACGGACACCTCCATTTTGATTGCAAACAGTACGAACAGGTTAAGTGTCCGTAGGGCACCCCCATTTTCGTTAATTGCGGACATTCCGGACAGTCAGTAGCACAATGGTCTTTATAGCAATGCATCACCTAATGAACTATTTGGCACATGATAGTTCTTCCAATGATATTTTGACATTTTTCTGCCAATATTATAATGACAATCCCTTGTAGAGGCTGCGCATAAAAACGAAATGCACATGTGATGTCATCAGTGATGGCATGAATGACATTTGTGATGTCATCTTTGATGTCATGGGTATTGGACTTAGCAGGGCATGGTGGTGGCACGAGGTATGGTTGCTTAGCTTATCATAATTGGTGAATTTCAGGGGGTTTTTTCGGTTTTATTTGTAACCATAACGTCCCTTTAACAACATTTTTTCACTGAATTTGATAGGTTTTTAGTAGCACAACTTAACCATAACGTCCCTTTAACAAAGTTTTTTCACTGATATATGTATACATATACACAATTGTTCAGGTTTTAGTGGTATGTCATTTTATCTTGTTTTAACTGACAGCTAATTTTGCACATCCTGTGTTTATTCTGCACAGTAGTAGAGGAGGTATTTATTGGAAATGTGCACATTTAATGAAATGTGTACACCCACTGAACTGGTGAATATACTTCGCACATTGGTTTTAAAATCTAATGTATAACTTTTGTGACTTCTCGGTCAAAATAAAGTATTGATTGATTGATTTCAATGCATTACATGAAGCTGCTAAAAATACTTTTGCAACACGTTCAAATCTGCATATTAGTATTTTCTTCCAACCCCAACAGAATCCATATTCAGTACATGTATCAACAACTGGGAAATATATGCAATGTCTGACTGGTAACTAGATACATGGGCTTGCCCTCTTGTCCCCATTTCTGCGTCATAACCTGTGTATGTGACTAAGTTACACAACTTGGGTAAAAACAAAGTTCTTCCATGACAATGATATTGGTGAAAGCGCTATCCTTTGAAGGTAAAATACAAATCCCCAGGACCTGGGAAGATCTCGCCACAATATTACCTGCGGCCTTCCCAATCCTTGGCCTTACAGAGCAGCTGGTCTCCTCTCTGTTGCTTCTGCACAAACAAGTGCTCGGCTCTCAGTTACTCCATGTTTAATTAACACCTGCACAATGACTAATGCAGTCTCTTGCTGCAGACAATGGCAGGCTCTGCTGTAGGGCACAGGCTGGCCGGCACATTCACGAAATGTTGCTATAATCCTGCCTGCCTCCTGCGCACCTGCACAGCACACTTTGCACCTCGGTCAATCTAGCCTGCTTTAGCCTGAGTGAGTCACAAGCTTCGTTGGAGACTAGTTGGGTGCAACCTTGAATTGCAATTCACTATTTTGCAAAACCTTACGTTACTTGATGCACACAGTGGATTGTTTTGCGAAGGAGTTGGGTAGTATTCCGTGGTAAATCCCATGGAATACTGCCCAACAGAATTACTGTTGAGCATCTCTCGGATTCTGGAGCATTTTTGGTGGAATTGCTGCTGCAGTAATTCTGCTGATTTACATTGAAAAGTGGGAGGATTTACCTCCAGTAGGATGCTGGAGGTAACCTCCCACTTCAGGGAAATACTCGTAGGATGGCCAAGCGTGAAAACTGACAGTAATTCCATTACCACAGATTTTTTACTGCACCGCCAAATCCGTAATGAGCCCTATGGTGTTAACTGTGGGCAGCCAGAGAATCCAGTTAATCCCTGGGGAAAAGAGGGTGAGCCTTGCTCCTCAGGCTGCAACCTGTCTGCACCGCTGACTTATTGCATAGCTCTAATTGGCTTTGTGCTGATTTGTGCGTCTGATCAAAGAAAGAAAATATGGATGATTCCTTTTGTCTAGATGCTCACTTCTATGTCTCTAATGCTCTCTGTTCTGCACGGAAACACGAGATTCCCAGAAATGCCAATAAACATCCAACATTTGCTGTCTAATTCAGATAAGAGCTTGTATCTCGTGACCAGCACTCTTTGGGTATGTGCATGCATAGCTATAAAGAGCAAAGACCTTAGTGCCCTGATTTACAATGATCAGCCATCCTATTTGTATAACATTACTCAAGATCAGCTTTTTATAGTAGTATATTAAAAAAGATTAATAATATGAGCCATGTAAATAGCGTGTGTCATTATAATTAGGCAAGTCAAAAGATCTTCATGTTTTAAAGTTTTGGGGCTGCAAATAATTTTTAAAAACTAAAAGAATTAAGTGTACAATATTTGTTCTTCTATCCAATTGTTTCAAACTACAGGCATGTGATGGAACATCTTACAGTGAAGATCTTAATGAGGACCCAGAGCTTCTGATGAAGCTAAGGATGTATAATATTGTTACGCTCACCTGGCTCCCACAGAGGCGTCGATCTGGACTGGACTGCTGCGGTCTCCACCAATGTGACGCGTAGGGCCGATATGACGGACTGGACTGGCCCACCTTTCTTCGTTTGCTTGGCCCGTAGGAATATTCTCCTGCAAGTGGAGAAAGGGAATTAACCACCCGTGGAGTTGAGCGTAAATCCCCCACCCCGCTGTTCTCCCCACTGATAACCTTGGATGTTCCCTCTTATAGTCTCACCTGATGATTTGAAAAGATGAGCTCTCCATCCTGTATTGAGCACAGGGGCGCGTAGATAAGCAGTTGCTTCACTGGTTCGAAGGAATTGGTGAGTTCCAGGACAATATTGACTCCGATATTCCCGGCAAGACGCCGTAAGTATGTAGTTAATAAGAGTTCAAATGCCTGACTTTCACTCTTGTCCGATTCCTTGCAGGTTGCAGCTTGACCCTACTGAAGAGTTCCTCGTGGCAACCGGTAATGTTCTGGTAAGGATTTGTATTATCTAACACAGTTCGATAAAATAATGTCCATAAGTAACCTGTTGCTTTCTCCCTTATTCAGGCGCTGAGAGAAAGTATGAAGTCTCGGGGAATAATGCCTCCGGCGGTAAAATCAGGTAAGTCTTTTGTGGTGAGGAGGGTTCCCCTTGTTAGTCCCTTGTTTCACCTTGCTGTCCTTTTGTTTCCCCTTAGGGGCCGGGGTTCAGCTAGGATGCAGTGGAAGCTGCACCGACCCGTGAAGAATAGTACCCCTGGTGGTAAAATCAGGTAAGTCTATGGGGGGTATTCCTCTGTGTATTCCCTTGGCTCACCTTGCTGTTCTTGTCTTCTCCTTAGGTGCCGGCGTGCGTCGGTAACATGCAGGAGGATGCAGTGAAATGTGAAGATGCAGCGAAGGCCGGTGAGTTCAGCGCGGCGCTGCAGCAGGCGAGGCGACGCGCATAAAATAACTTCCCTTTTTCTGGGACTCCAAACTCGAGGCGGGCGTGGCAGAAGACTGGATGCAGACTTGCAGGCACGGTGAGCGTTACGCTGCTGGATGCAGAATAACGCGAAGTGTGTGCTGCTCTTCGGGCGTGGTTTAAATAGCCTCCAAAGTAGTCCCAGGTAAGTATTCCTCCCCAGCCACACCCGAGTAAAAAATATTCCCTAGGTAAAATAGTCCCTTCCAAGCCTTGTTTGGCTTGGAGCTCTTGCAGCATGGTCTGCATCAGGTAAGTTTGCAGCATGGTCTGCATCAGGTAAGTTTTAATCTATGAGCCTGGCACCATAGGTGCCAGGACTGCACCCAAATAGCCCCTAGCGGGGGTTGTTGGGCTAGCTTAGGGTAACTTGATGCCTGCTTCCGGGGTTGCTGGACTTGGTCTGGGTCCCCGGGGGTAGGCATCATGGCAGCACTACCCCCCAAGGCCCCTCCTAAAGTCATTCTTCCCTGTGGTTTCGGTTTGTCTGGGAAATTTCGGTGGAATGTTTTCACCATTCGGGGTGCATGAACATGGTCACTAGGTTCCCATGACCTTTCCTGTGGCCCGTCGCTTTCCAGTCGATTAAACAAAAAAGTTTTGACTTTATCAGCTTGGAGTCCAGGATGTTCTTAACTTCAAATTCGGGTTCTCCGTCTACAAGGATGGGGTCTGGTGGCTTGGTTAGTCTTGTCCCTGGTTGTACTGGCTTCAAAAGTGACACATGAAAGACGGGATGAATTCGCATATTAGCAGGTAAGTCGAGCTTGACAGCCACCTGGTTGATAATGGCCTTAATAGAGTAAGGTCCCAAATATCTGGGGTTAAAGGTATGTGTTCCCTTTAGAGGTATGTGTTTTGTGGCTAACCATACTTGCTCCCCTATTTGGTATTGTGGAGAATCACTTCTATGCCAATCAGCATCTTTCTTGGATTTTTCTTTCGCCTGTTTTAATGTGTAGTTGCTTCCTTAAAGGCTTGTGTAATCGTAGCGTGCAGATGGTCCACTGCGGGCATTTCTAAGTCTTGGGGTGAGTCAAGGTCTGAGGTTCGAGGATGGTGCCCATTAAAGGTATAAAAGGGGCTTTGTCCAGTTCCAGAGTGTACTGAATTATTGTATGCATATAAAAAAACTTCTGCCTCTCCCATCCCTATTCGGGATAAGGCGTCTGCTTTACCATTCTTACAACCTGGTCGATAGATTATCACGAAATTGAACTCGGCAAAGAACAATGCCCATCGGAGTTGACGTGACGATTGGGCCTTGGCTGTTTTTAAATACTGTAAGTTCCGGTGATCGGTGATCACAGTAATGGTATGCCTGGCACCGAGAAGATAGTGCCGCCAAGCCTTGAAGGCGGATTTAATGGCTAATAACTCCTTGTCGGTAACCGCATAGTTTAACTCGGGTGCCGAGAACTTTCTGGACCAAAATGCTACTGGGTGAAGCTGGCCAGTTTCAGGGTCCTTTTGAGACAGGACAGCTCCCATGGCTAGACTGGATGCATCAGTTTCCACTACGTATGGAAGTTCAGGGCGCGGGTGCTTTAACACAGGTGCAGACGTGAATTTTGCTTTCAGCTCTTGGAAGGCATTTTCAGCTTCTTCAGTCCACAAAAAGCGTTTATTTTTTTCGCAAGAGTGCTGTGATGGGATGTACGACATGTGAAAAATCTGGGATGAATCTGCGGTAGAAATTGGCAAAGCCGAGCATGCTTTGTACTCCTTTAACTGAACTTGGTGATGGCCACTTAAGGATTGTGTCCACCTTTCGTGAGTCCATTCGGACTCCCTTTGGGGTCAGGATAAACCCAAGGAATTCAACTTCTGCGGCATGAAAAACGTATTTTTCTAGTTTTGCATATAGTTTGTGCTGGCGCAATTTCTCAAGGACTGCTCGGACGTGCTTCACATGGTCAGATACTGAAGAGGAGTATACTAGAATATCATCGATATACACGACAACACAAACGACAATGAGTTCACGAAGGACATCGTTCATGAAGTATTGGAAGGCTGCTGGTGCATTGCACAACCCGAAAGGCATCACGTGGTATTCGAATAACCCATACTTAGTGCGGAAAGCAGTCTTCCATTCGTCGCCCTCTTTTACACGTACCAGATGGTATACCCCCCGGAGATCTGATTTAGTGTATATACAAGCGTCCTTCACTTGGTCTAGTGGTTCAGGGATCAGAGGCAACGGGTATCAGTTCTTAACAGTTATCTGGTTCAATGCGCGGTAGTCTATGCACGTTCTGAGGTCACCTTCCTTTTTGGGTACGAAGAACAAAGCTGAAGATGCAGGGGACTTGGATGGGCAAATAAAGCCATTGGCAAGGTACTGGTCTAAGTATTGTCGTAGGTGAAGGTTCTCAGGTTCCGTGAGGGCATAGATCCTGCTACAAGGGGGTTGTGCACCTGGTATGAGATCGATTTGACAATCGTACGATCTGTGAGGAGGTAAGGTGCTTGCCTGTTCCTTTTGGAAGACATCCTAGAATTCTTGGTATTCTGGAGGTAGTTGCATGACTGCTGTGGTTACTGTGGCCAGGCCTGCGTTCTGATTTTTCTTTGGGTAACAGGTTTGTGCACAATCCGGGAAGGTTATTCTCTTCTCTCGCCAATCAATACAAGGATTATGTGTTTCCAATCAAGGTATCCCCAGTATTATTTGGAACTGTGGGGCTTTGATTAGATCAAACACAATAGTCTCTCGATGCCCATCCTGACCCAATAGTGCCATCTCTGCGGTGGAATGAGTTACAGGCCCAGAGGCAATTTCAGTTCCATCGACTGTGGTGATGACATCTGAGGTGGTTTTTCGGCAGAGAGGTAGATTCATCCTGGAAGCCAATTCATAGTCCACATAGTTTCCTATGGCCCCGCTATCAATGTATGCCCTTACTGCGTGCATACGCGATGGCTGCCCTGGATCTACGAGAACCATTGGTATGATGAAATGCGAGGTCTGAGTATCCTTCTTCAAGCTCGGCAAGCGGACCTCTACGCTTGTCGGGCGTGGTCGTTTCCCGAGTCTGACTCCATATGGCTTTTATCAGCAGCACCTACCACCTTCTTGGGTGGTTTTACAAGGCAATCCCGTAGAAAATGTCCAGAAGTTCCACAATATAGACACAATTGCATTTGCCGTCTCCTTTCTCTTTCCTTCTGGGTTAAGGGTCCTTTAACCCCTCCGATTTGCATGGGTTCTGAAGCATCTGCTGCTTTGGGGTTAGCGTGGGTTTTGACCAACACCCGATTCTCAAACTTGGCTCGATCAGCCTTTCTGTTCTGAAGTCTGTGATCTAACTGGACCACTAAGTCTATATATTCAGCGCAGTTTTGAGGTGGGTTCACGACTTGAGCCAAGACATCCTTCAGTTCTCCTCGAAGCCCTTGATGAAATAACGTGATTCGTTTTACCTCAGGCCATCCAGTTTCCACTATTAACCTATTAAAGGTTGCGATGTAGGATAGAAGGTCCTGGTTACCCTGTCGTAGGGACAAAAGTTCGTTATCTAGGGCCTGTCCTTGAGAGTGCCGGGCAAATAGTCTTTCCATGCTAGTTTGAAAGCCCTGAAAATCCTGAAGAATTGGGTCATCCTGAGTAACTAGTGGAATTGACCAATCAGCTGCACTGCCGCTGAGATATGACAATACAAAGGCTACCTTGGCTTGATCGTTTGGGAAGGCTCCAGGTCTGCATAAAAAGTGCAAGCGGCATTGGTTCATAAACACGGCGAACCTTTTGGGATCTCCGGCAAAGCGTTCGGGTGGGGCTAATGGAATATGTCCTGGTAGGTTTATTTGCACAGGGTTACTCGATAACACAGGAGCTGGATTTCCCCCGGAACCAGATAGGGGTGCTTGTCCAGCCTGGCTTTGCAATAGTTGCCTAGCAAGATCATCAGTTCGCTCCTTTGACAAAATCAGTTCTCTCCTAAGAGCATTGGTTTCTTGACGGGTGGAATGCACTTCAGCCCTCAGTTCCCCTAGTAATTGGGCCAATTGGTCAGTCTCTGAGGTATCCATAACGCCCGGGTGGGAATTTGTGGGTAGGCTTCGCGTTCTGTTATGCTCACCTGGCTCCCACAGAGGCGTCGATCTGGACTGGACTGCTGCGGTCTCCACCAATGTGACACGTAGGGCCGAGATGACGGACTGGACTGGCCCACCTAGCTTCGTTTGCTTGGCCCGTAGGAACATTCTTCTGCAAGTGGAGAAAGGGAATTAACCACCCGTGGAGTTGAGCGTAAATCCCCCCACCCCGCTGTTCTCCCCACTGATCACCTTGGATGTTCCCTCTTATAGTCTCACCTGATGATTTGAAAAGATGAGCTCTCCATCCTGCATTGCGAACAGGGGCGCGTAGATAACCAGTTGCTTCACTGGCTCGAAGGAATTGGTGAGTTCCAGGACAATATTGACTCCAATATTCCCGGCAAGACGCCGTAAGTATGTAGTTCGTAAGAGTTCAAATGCCTGACTTTCACTCTTGTCCAATTCCTTGCAGGTTACAGCTTGACACTACTGAAGAGTTCCTCGTGGCAACCCGTAATGTTCTGCTAAGGATTTGTATTATCCAACACAGTTCGATAAAATAATGTCCATAAGTAACCTGTTGCTTTCTCCCTTATTCAGGCGCTGAGAGAAAGTATGAAGTCTCAGGGAATAATGCCTCTGGCGGTAAAATCAGGTAAGTCTTTTGTGGTGAGGAGGGTTCCCCTTGTTAGTCCCTTGTTTCACTTTGCTGTCCTTTTGTTTCCCCTTAGAGGCCGGGGTTCGGCTAGGATGCAGTGGAAGCTGCGCCAACCCGTGAAGAAGAATAGTACCCCTGTTGGTAAAATCAGGTAAGTCTATGGGGGGTATTCCTCTGTGTATTCCCTTGGCTCACCTTGCTGTTCTTGTCTTCTCCTTAGGTGCCGGAGTGCGGCGGTAACATGCAGGAGGATGCAGTGAAATGTGAAGATGCTGCGAAGGCCGGTGAGTTCAGTGCGGCGCTGCAGCAGGCGAGGCGACGCGCATAAAATAACTTCTTTCTTCCAGCTCGAAGGCGTGATGGATTGGGAATTCAGGTAAGGATCAAAGGTATTGCTCTTGTTCTACTAACCTTTTCTCCTTCTTTCTCCCCTTTTCTAGGAGCTCCAAACTTGACGTGGGCGTGGCAGAAGACTGGATGCAGACTTGCAGGCACGGTGAGCGTTACGTTGCTGGATGCAGAATAACGCGAAGTGTGTGCTGCTCTTCGGGCGTGGTTTAAATAGCCTCCTAAGTAGTCCCAGGTAAGTATTCCTCCCCAGCCCCACCCGAGTAAAAAATAGTCCCTAGGTAAAATAGTCCCTTCCAAGCCTTGTTTGGCTTGGAGCTCTTGCAGCATGGTCTGCATCAGGTAAGTTTGCAGCATGGTCTGCATCAGATAAATTTTAATCTTTGAACCTGGCGCCTATGGCGCCAGGACTGACTCTCCATATGAGCCTGGCGCCATAGGCGCTAGGACTGAACCCAAATCGCCCCTAGCGGGGTTGTTGGGCTTGCTTGGGGTAACTTGATGCCTGCTTCCGGGGTTGCTGGACTTGGTCTGGGTCCCCGCGGTAGGCATCATGACAAATATGCTTAAAGGATTCATGCAGGCTGAGAAATCTCCCTATTTAGATAACGCCTCCCGCCCAGGTGGATCTAAATACCCTGTGACGCGGACACCAACAGTAAGTATTTTTTAAGTTCTTGCTTTGACAATTATTCATATCTCAATTGTTGTACATACCTATACACCATATCCAGTCAAATGCCACATTGTCCCAGCCATGTCTGTGTTCAAGAAACAATGTGTATTTGTGTGGAAGAGATGTTTTATGCTAAATCCATCAGAGTATTTGCTTTATTTCCCATGTGGCTTTGTGTCAAGTTACACTGACATTAATATATGTCTTTTTTTGCATAGTGTACATATGTCAACTGAATGGCTTGTTGGGACTTCTAATTTTGGTAAATAAAAAACAGAGAAATAAAATGATTTGCATTTCTAAGCTCATAAACGTGTCATTCTCTACCAATTCGGTACCCAATAATCTGAAACAGTCATGGGTCCTCCCTTTGCTAAAAAAGCAAACCCTGGACCCAACCATCCCTACAAATTACAGGCCTATCACAACTGTTCCCTTCCTGTTAAAAATCCTTGACACAGTGGCTTACTTGCAAATTCAGCATTACCTAGATTCCAACAAATTACTCGGATTGCGTCAGTCTGGCTTCCGGTCTCAACATGGAACAGAAACTGCCCTTGTTGATCTCAAAGGTCAGATTGACGAAATCAAAGATAAGGGCAAGGCTGCCATCTTACTCCTTTTAGATCTCTCAGCAGCCTTCGACCTGGTTGACCATAAGACACTCTGCAACCACCTCTCTCTGCCGCCCACTTCCCTCCCTCTGCTGTCGCGTGGACACAGTCCTTCCTGGCCAACAGAACCATGAGAGTCTTCTCTCCAGTGGCAGCAGCAGACCCTATCCCTATCACCTGCGGTGTCCCACAAGGCTTATGTGTTTCACCAACCCTATACAACATCTTTACGAAGCCCCTCTTTGATAAACTGGACCGTCTGGGTGTCACCTACACAAACTTTGCGGATGACACCCAGATACTCCTCACCATTTCGGGCAACTACAATACTGATGTAGCCAGGATCAACGAAATCTTCTCTGTCATTCAGGCATGGATGGCCACACACGGCCTCTGCCTGAATGACGAGAAGACTGAACTGCTCATTGTTGGTGCACCGAACAACCTACAAAAACTAAGTCCTAACGATTCCAATATCATTATTGATGGCAATACTATCCCGATCGCCAAAAGCGTGAAAACGCTTGGCTTCTACCTCGATGCCATTACAAACCTCACCAAACAAGTCAACTCGATCGCCTCAGCCACTGCCTATACAGGAAAACTAATCAGAGCTTGTAGACCATTTCTTTCCTCTAACAGTTGCCTCACGCTAGCCAGAGCTCTTATACAATCTAAGTTAGACTACTGCAATAGCCTCTACTTAGGTGCCAACCAAGCGATAATCGGTAAACTCCAAGTCCTTCAAAATAATGCGCTACGAGCAGCGCTAAACATTCCCAGGCGCGAGCACATCTCTGCCACCAGAACCACATGCAAATGGCTCACCATCCAACATAAAATCGATCTAAAATCCCTCTGCCTGACCTACAAAGCTCTCAACCATTTAGCACCCCCCACCTTACTAACAAATTCACCATGAGAACCTCCATCAGAACCACGAGATCGTCCAATACCCTATGTCTTACAGTACCCAGATTTACCTCCAAAAGAGCCGGTGGCTCAAGCTGCTCTGTCCTCGCCTCCCAACTCTGGAATACCTTGCCACTGAATATTAAGGCGTCCAAATCATTGCAGTCGTTCAGGAAACAGGCCATTGGGTGGCTCCTGTCAAAAAGTCAACCTTAAGTCAGACCCAGTTATTAACTGTACATACTGCATATGTCTCTTTTGTCACTTATGTTTGCTATTACTTGTATTGTCTGTATATTCTGTATATACTTGCTGCCTTAAGATTATTGTTTTCTATGCACTGTGCTTGTAACTTGTACTAAGCGCCCTTATACTCCCGGGTCCGGAGCGCTATAGAAATAAATAAACATAAACAACATAAACAAACATAAAACACTGTAAGATATTGATTTAACCAACTATATTCTCTCCTCAAATTGGTAGAAATAGGTATCATTTGGTTTTCAAGAATACTCTGTTTTGTAGCGATTACTTGAAACATAATATACAAAAAATCATAATAAGCTAACCTGAAAATGGTACATATATCCATATAGAAATACGTTAGACACAAAGAGTATGGTCATAGCTTTCTTTCCCAATTCTTAAAAAGAAAACACTAAGAACCATAATGAAAAGTAATGTGAAGCAAAAAAACATCCTTTGAGTTTTGGAAATGTACTTTCAGGACGTAGACACACAACAAAAGGGAGTGTATGATAAGGCCACTTTCTTCTGGTCCTTAATTGAAATAATCATGCTGCTTCAACTCCATATAATGCAAAGTGAACACTCACCAGAAAAGATTCCTACTCCCATTTAAATGCTATGCCAACAGCATAGAGGAGTTCATGTACTATGGGCATAACCAGCCCTCCAGATAAGTGGCTTATCAGGTCTTTTTACACTGTAACATTATGTAAATACATAACATTTCAAATCTCCATGCATATGATTTACGCTGAGGACACAGCAGTTTCTTGTGGGGACGATTGCACCTTTGTCCGGTAGGTGGCACTGTAGCTTAACAAAAAGCACATGCAAGTTTTATGTCATGCATACTCTGCACCACCATCTCAGTTTAATCATCTGAGTTGGCTGGAGAAAGGTGCAGGGCGTTCATCGGGCATAACCAAAACAAATGAGCGTGAAATTGGCACTTAACTAATATTCCACCTCATGTACTTTACCATTTCCTTTTAGTGACTCAGGGTGTTTGTGTATTTTGCTATGCAGAACCACGCCAGCACGAGCATATCACTCCAACTGCTTCTCCCCACCCTTGCAACTTCCCATGTCAGTATGAACGTGGTGTGCCCTCTTTCAACAGTCTGAAGCACTCCTCTATTTTCTACTTGCCACAGCTACCCCAGATTGCGTGGCTTCACTGCATGTTCTATGCCACACATCTCCCCGTTAAAAAACACCACAGTAAAAATGTGAACATTAGTTCTGGTTAAACGTTCCATATGACGTGCATTTATTTTGAGGTAAACTGCCAATGGGCCCTGGATATTCTGCAAAGATACAGGTGGCAGGTTCTGTGCTTTCCCGGGTCAGTGCATGCATAGGCATCAGGTCTAATTTCAGAGGTCTTTTTCCTGGCAATCAACACAACGCTGGAATTATTTTGCATTTGGGATACACTCACCTCTGAACCAGCAAAAGGTGGAGGGGGTTGAACTCGCATTTAAGTGTGTGACAAAAGGGTTTAATTCAGGAAGCAATCATTATTCTGTTACTGTTAATTTTGGGGCACGCTTATCTGCATCTCCTAGAACCCAAATCCTGTGCAGTCCACAGTTGAAAGTTCACCATTTCGGAAAAAAAACATTTAATACAAGTAAGCTTTGAAGGCTGCGTGGCTTGTTCAACAGATTTAAAGAAACTGTTGAGTTGAGCTGAAGGTTTACTTTTGCCGTACATAAACGCAAGCTGCATGACTGTCGAGGGATGATTTTAAAAGGATGATTATTTTACAGGTTCTTTTGAAATGTGTTGGAAGTAAGAGAGTTCACAAAGATGTTACATTGTCCCTTGTTGGATGTTGAGCCAGTCCTGGCTTCTAAGCTCGCATCTAGCCATATGTGGTGTATCGGCCACTTTTATTCTCTAACCTTCAGCAAACACTCCCAAAAAATAGAGTAAAAATATTGCCAACAAAAATAGGAAAGAGATAGAAGCCTGTCCTCTGCTTTCCTTCACACACTCCATGGATATGTTTGGACCAGTAATACAGTAGTGCCACAGAAATAAATACTCTTATTGATGCTTGATCTAAAGAGGTCAAATGTATATTTTAATGTGCATGAATACCTTGGTGCAAAGAAAGATTTGTATTAAAGTGTGTCTGTTTTACAGTTAAAACCTATTTTTACTCGCTCATTAAATAACTACGATTGGTAATGGGAATTACGTTTAAAAAATAGGGAGTAGGGGGGCGCTGTTGCGCCGAAGCAAGATGGCCGGCTAGGTGTTGAGCTCCGGACGGGGAGAGCAAAGAACCTTGGCGTTCGGGCCCGCAACGCCACTGCATCCGCTTGAAATCGACGGCGCATCCCTAGAATCCTATCCTCTGTGGCCCGGGGTAGTTTCGTGGAGAACCGCACCCTCGGCGCCGAGCTGTGGCCACCCAGTCCCTGCTGGGACTCCTACTGCTCGATCACCCATCTGCCGCTCCGTGGACCGCGGCCCTCCCGGCCACTTGAGGGCACGGCATTGCGGCCTGCTGTGGGGAGGGGCCTGCGTAGCCGGACTCTGTTCTTCCTGCCCCCCCGACGGCTGCCTCGCATTGTTGGCCCGCCATACCTACTGCGGATGTGACCTCCAGTGACACCAGCAACGCCTTTGCTGAGAGATTACCGACACGGCTGGCCCACCGTCTGCGGCCCTGCGCCTACCCGCACAGCATCTTCAATCCTGCCAATCCTCCGCAGGCCCGCTGCCAGGTGGGGGCAAGGGGTGAGGGGGGTTGAGTGGCCATCTCCATTAGCTCCCCCCCGGTTGGACTGCGGCCCCGCGGCCGACCCGGTGCCGCGCATCCGTGTGGTTGAACGCTTGGGGGAATACCTATAGCCTGTCGGTGTTTTCTGGACTCGGCCCGGCTCATAATACGCGCCATCATCGCTCCCTGCTACTGGCACCCTGATCATCCGTGCCCTGCTGGGGATTGCACATTTTGGCCGGGAGGCATACACGTGGCTTCTCTACTGTACGTCCCCCCCCCTGCGATGTGAACGGCCGGCTGAATCTGGGATTGATTACTGGACCTCACCACCCAGGGAAACGCTTGCAGAGTTTCAGTAAGCTCAGGGAACGCTGCTTCTCTGCAGATCTACACGCTCCTGGCTGGGTTTAGGCCATCCCTTGCTTCCAGGATTACCCAGTTTACAGTGGCCCACAGTGACTGAGAAGATCTTTCCCTGTCTCTTATTAGCCTACTTCTCGTGGCCTCTCCCATCACCGCTCTGGCCATATCCTCCCGCACCAGCACAGAATAACAGTGGTCCGCTGCGTCGCCACGGGACAGGCCTTCGGTGGTCCTTGCCTACCCAGAGGGGTTCATCCTGAGCTGCATCCGAAGGGAAACCTGCCATACCCGACAGCTGGCACCTTCGGGGCGCCGGCAAATTAATCTCTAATTGCTATCATGACCAAGGGAGCGGGAGCCGGGAGGAAGCAGAGCTCACTGAATATGTTCACTAAGACACCCTCCAGACCGCCGACCGATCCTCCAGAGGAATCGCCCACCGCCTCGTCATCCTCACCCCAGATGACTCGCAAAAAATGCTGGAGTACATGCGCAAAGGTTTCACCACGCTTCATACTAAATTAGACGGTATGAATGGTACCATCTCATCGATAAAGGCTCATATCGAGAGAACAGATAGCCGGGTCGCTGAAATCGAAACAAGGGTTGTGTCATGATCACTGCTTCGAAAAGGTCAGGGTTTTCCCAAACCCCTTGGAAGCAGATCCATAACCCAGGTTCCGAGTGCCAACCAGTCCCAATTGGGACCTTTTGGACCCAGTCCTGGCGCCAGTGGCACCAGGCTCATAAATATGCCCAGTCCCAGCGCTGGAAGCGCCGGGCTCATAATGCTTGGGTGGACTTACCTGCAACAGACCATCCTGCTTACTTGCCTGCCAGTTGAGCCTCTGATCCTCTTCTGTTTGGAACTACTTTTCCTGTTGGGTGGGGCAGGAGCCACTCCCTAGATTCAGAACACTGGAACTCTTCTGGAAAGCAGGAACTCTTTTCTTACCTAGGCGCGGCTGTGGAAGGAGACACCTAAGCACTACAGGAGGCTATTTAAACCACACCCGATGGATGAATCTTGCTTTGCGTTATTCTGCATCCTCTGCAGCAGAACGCTCATCGTGTCTTCTGCATCTGATCCTGGGCCTAAGGAAAAAGGCTTACCATCCTGAATCCAGTCTTCAGCAACACCTATAAAGACAAGAAAGAACAGGTTAGCATTACGGTCTTCAGTGACAGCTCTTCACTTACCTGGTCCATCGGCTGTCCCCAACGCCTCGCGCTGCATTCCGGCATCTGAAAGACAAAGGCTTACCTACTCTTCGTGCGCTCCGGAGGTCTTCACACTGCATTCCGGCATCTGAAAGACAAGAGCTTACCAACTCTTCGCACGCTCCGGAGGCCTTCGGCGCTGCATTCCGCATCTGAAAGACAAAACAAGGTGCGTTTAAAGACATTGGGGAACTTTAATACTCACGTGCCACGGGTTCCATCTTCAACTCACTTCAGCCCGTCATCCGCCATCGCCGGAACCCTGCAAAACAACAAACATCATTACTAAAGACTTTAAAGACATTAGAATTACTCGAAACTTACCGTTCGTGCAGTAAACGACGGACAGCAGTCCTCTGAAGTCAAGAGGCCTGCTCCCCTTATCCAGTGAAGAAACTGGTTACAGCACCCTGCCCCGAGGCAGATGGAGAGCACGGCGTTCACTTACCTAAGGTGAGAGCGTTAACCTTTGGGGTTCTACAGGAGAAGAGAAAGGGAAGAAGAGAGAGACATTCAATAACCCAGTTCCTTAATCCCATATTTTCTATCTGCAGACATCTTACCCTTCGAGTCAGACACACAGTGCACAGAGGTCCAGCCCAAAGAGCCAGCCGTGTGTTACACATCACCTTTGAAGATACGGTATACGCCCAGTCAAGACCGGCGCCTCTACGGGAATCAGGTGAGCGTTACAGAACGCAAAGCCTACCACAAAACTCCCGTCCAGGCGCTATGGAAACCTCGGATACCGACCAGCTAGCCCAGTTACTTGGGGAACTAAGGGCAGAAGTGCATGCAGCCCGTCAGGAAACGAACGCTCTAAGAAGGGAACTGATTATTTCCAAGGAGCGAACAGATGATCTCGCCAGACAATTGCTACAGTCACAAGCCGGACAGACCCCGTTACCCGCATCTGGGGGAAATCTTCCTTCTACATCCTCTATGAATCCAGTGCAGATCAACCTACCTGGGAATGTACCTCTGGCTCCGCCCGAACGATTTTCTGGTGACCCAAAGAGGTTTGCAGTATTTATCAATCAATGCCGGTTGCATTTCTTATGCCGGCCAGCAGCCTTTCCAACTGATCAAGCTAAAGTAGCTTTCGTGCTTTCGTACCTTAGTGGCAATGCGGCAGACTGGTCGATCCCTCTAGTAAATCAAGATGATCCGGTCCTCCATGATTTTCAAGCTTTTCAGCTCAGTATGGAAAAACTGTTCGCAAGACATTCACAGGGGCAGGCCTTGGACAATGAGCTTCTTTCGTTGCGACAAGGTAATCAAGACCTTTTGGCTTATATTGCGTCTTTCAACAGACTGATAGTGGAAACTCAATGGCCTGAGGACAAAAGGATTACGCTGTTTTATAGAGGTCTGCGTGGAGAGCTCAAAGATGTGTTAGCCCAAGTAGTGAATCCCCCACAAGATTGTTCGGACTATATAGACTTAGTCGTTCAAATAGATCACAGACTGCAGAACAGGAAGGCCGATCGTTCCAAGTTTGATGCTCGAGTATTTTCCAAACCGCCAACTCCTTCCAAAGGAGTAGACTCCGGGGAACCCATGCAAATAGGGGGTCTGAAAGGTCCTCTAACACAAAAGGAGCGGGAAAGGAGCAAACAGTTGCAATTATGCCTCTATTGCGGAAACTCAGGGCACTTTCTTCGAGACTGTCCGGTGAAACCTGCCAAGAAGGCAGTAGGAGCTGCAGTTACCAAAGTTACAAACTCTGAGCAGGGAAACGACCTCGCCCGACAAGAATAGAGGTCCTCTTGCCGAGCGTGAAAACCAGTTCCGTGACCTCGCATTTCGTGATACCTATGGTCCTCATTAGCCCTGATAATCCGGATCGATTACATGCAATTGAAGCTTACGTCGACAGCGGTGCCATCGGCAATTATGTGGATCATGAAATGGTTTTGAGGATGAATCTAACTCTTTGTCCCAAGGCTGTAAAGGACGTCATTACTACGGTGGATGGTACGGAGATAGCCTCCGGGCCAGTAACGCATACCACTCAAGAGGTGACGCTAGTAAGTCAAGATGGACACCATGAGAAGATCGTGTTCGATGTGATCAAGGCCCCTCAGTTTCAGATTATTCTAGGAATACCTTGGTTAGAGAAACACAATCCTCTGATCGATTGGCGAGCAAGAACGGTCCAGTTTCCAGAATGTGTCTATACTTGTCACCCTCCACCTGGTGTTGCACTGGCAGCTATTTCTTCAGAGACTCCCCAGTTACCTCCCGAATACCTAGAATACCAAGATGTTTTCCGGAAGGATCAGGCTAACTCTCTACCTCCTCATAGGTCTTATGACTGCCAGATAGACCTGATACCTGGATCTACTCCTCCTTGTAGTAGAATCTATGCCCTCACCGAGCCTGAGAACCTTCACCTTCGACAATACCTGGATCAATACCTGGCAAATGGGTTTATTCGTCCTTCCAAGTCCCCTGCTTCTTCAGCTTTGTTCTTCGTTCCAAAAAAGGAAGGAGACCTTAGAACTTGTATAGATTATCGCTCCCTGAACCAGATCACCGTTAAGAATATATATCCGTTACCTTTGATCCCTGAACTCCTGGACCAAGTCAGAAAAGCATGCATATATACAAAGCTGGATCTTAGAGGAGCTTACCACTTGGTACGAGTAAAAGAGGGCGATGAATGGAAGACGGCCTTCCGCACCAAGTATGGGCTATTTGAATATCAGGTCATGCCCTTCGGACTTTGCAATGCCCCGGCCGCCTTTCAATATTTTATGAACGATGTCCTCAGAGAGCTCATAGATGTGTGTGTTGTTGTTTACATTGACGACATCCTCGTTTATTCTTCATCGGAATCTGAACATCGGAAACACGTGAAAATGGTCCTCGAAAGATTGCGTCAACACAAACTTTTCGCTAAGTTGGAAAAATGTGTTTTCAACGTGACTGAAGTTGAATTCTTGGGATTCATATTATCACCTGGCGGAGTGCGTATGGATTCAAAGAAGGTCGATGCAGTTCTCAAATGGCCATCACCATCCTCCGTAAAAGGTGTGCAAAGCATGTTAGGCTTCGCTAACTTTTACCGCAGGTTTATCCCCGAATTCTCTCGAATAGTCCAGCCCATCACTGCCTTGTTAAAGAAAAACAAACGTTTTGAATGGTCTACCGAGGCGGAACAAGCTTTCCAGGATTTGAAGACTAAATTTATCTCTGCACCAATCTTAAAACACCCTCGCCCCGAACTCCCCTACATCGTGGAAACTGATGCTTCAAGCCTTGCCATGGGGGCAGTTCTATCACAAAAGGACCCGGTAACCAATCAGTTGCATCCCGTGGCATTTTGGTCCCGCAAATTCTCGCCTCCTGAAATCAATTACACGATTACTGACAAGGAACTTCTGGCTATCAAGTCTGCCTTTAAGGCTTGGCGGCATTATCTGCTCGGGGCCCGACAAACCGTTACTGTGATTACGGATCACCGAAACCTGCAATATTTGAAAACCGCAAAAGCCCAATCCTCTAGACAACTCCGTTGGGCATTATTCTTTGCCGAGTTTGACTTCATAATTACCTATCGACCTGGTACAAAGAACGGTAAAGCTGATGCCCTTTCTCGGATGGGAGTGGAAGAACACTTGATCAACCCTAAACCTGTACCAATCAGTCCCGAACAAAGAATTCTGGGTGTAATCGCCACAGAATCCATAGAGGAAGTTAAGGATAAAGCCAGGCAACTTGTAACTCCAGCAGACATACAGAATTGGCATCTGCAGGGAAAGGACTTTGCAGTAAAGGACAACTTATTGTATTTCCAAGAACGATTATACCTACCCAGCACAGATTTACAGAAAAAAGTAATCTCTTGTTATCACGATTCTTTAATGGAAGGACATCCCGGTATGGCCAAGACCTCAGAAAAGATCAAGCGCTACTTCTGGTGGCCTTCTTGGAAAAAAAATATCAGAGACTTTATAATGTCCTGTGGAGTATGCGCCCAAAACAAGAGTCAAAAGGAAAGACCAGCAGGCCTCTTACGCCCTATTGACATCCCACCTCGCCCTTGGCATACGCTTTCTATGGACTTCATCACTGATCTACCTCCATGCTCCGGATACAATACGATTCTAGTAATCGTGGACTTATTCTCCAAGATGGCGCATTTCATTCCGCTCAAAGGCTTGCCAACAGCAGCAACTCTCGCCCGAGAATTTCTCGAAAACATCGTCCGACTGCACGGTTTTCCTTCGGTTCTAATTTCGGATCGAGGTAGTCAATTTATTTCTCATTTTTGGCGAAGTGGCTGTCGGTCGGCTCAAATTGATGTGAGACTATCGACCAGTCACCACCCTCAGACCGACGGACAAACCGAGAGGACCAATCAAACTCTGGAACAGTATTTACGCTGCATGCTGCAACAAACTGAAAAAACTTGGAAAGGCATCCTTTGGATAGCCGAATATGCCTACAATAACTCTGTCCATTCGGGAACTGGGAAAACCCCGTTTTTTCTTTTGTACGGCAGTCACCCTCAAACCTCGGAGTTGGATCCCCTCCAAGATCTTGAAACACCAGCAGTAGACTACCTGCATTCTACAATCACCCAAGCCTTTAAGGAAGCTGTTTCTCACCTTCAAAGGGCTAAAGAACAATACAAGAAAGGAGCAGATCAACATCGGAAGGAAGCCCCTCAATATCAAGTAAGGGATCAAGTCTGGTTATCCACCAAATATCTACCTCTAAAAGGGCCACGCACATTCAACCCAAGATACCTTGGTCCCTATTCCATCACTACCATAGTAAACCCAGTAGCGGTCAAGTTGGACTTGCCCCCGCACATGAAGATACATCCGGTCTTCCACGTCTCTCTATTAAAACCCGTGCAACCTCAAACCCGACTAACTAAATCTCCAAAACCTATCCTAGTTGATGGAGAACTCGAGTTTGAAGTCAAAAGCATTCTGGACTCCAAGATCTCCAAATCTAAACTTTTTTACCTAATTGACTGGAAAGGCTACGGCCCCCAAGAGAGATCATGGGAACCTGCTGAATATGTCCACGCTCCTCGCCTAATCAAAAGATTTCACCGAACATTTCCTGACAAGCCAAAACCCCCGGAGAAGCCCGGTTTGGGAGGGGCCTTGAGGGGGGTACTGTCATGATCTCTGCTTCCAAAAGGTCAGGGTTTTCCCAACTCCCTTGGAAGCAGCTCCAAAAAACCCAGGTTCCGAGTGCCAACCAGTCCCAATTGGGACCTTTTGGACCCAGTCCTGGCGCCAGTGGCACCAGGCTCATAAATATGCCCAGTCCCAGCGCTGGAAGCGCCGGGCTCATAATGCTTGGGTGGACTTACCTGCAGCAGACCATGCTGCTTACTTGCCTGCCAGTTGAGCCTCTGATCCTCTTCTGTTTGGAACTACTTTTCCTGTTGGGTGGGGCAGGAGCCACTCCCTAGATTCAGAACACTGGAACTCTTCTGGAAAGCAGGAACTCTTTTCTTACCTAGGCGTGGCTGTGGAAGGAGACACCTAAGCACTACAGGAGGCTATTTAAACCACACCCGGTGGATGAATCTTGCTTTGCGTTATTCTGCATCCTCTGCAGCAGAACGCTCATCGTGTCTTCTGCATCTGATCCTGGGCCTAAGGAAAAAGGCTTACCATCCTGAATCCAGTCTTCAGCAACACCTATAAAGACAATAAAGAACAGGTTAGCATTACGGTCTTCAGTGACAGCTCTTCACTTACCTGGTCCATCATCGTGTCTTCTGCATCTGATCCTGGGCCTAAGGAAAAAGGCTTACCATCCTGAATCCAGTCTTCAGCAACACCTATAAAGACAATAAAGAACAGGTTAGCATTACGGTCTTCAGTGACAGCTCTTCACTTACCTGGTCCATCATCGTGTCTTCTGCATCTGATCCTGGGCCTAAGGAAAAAGGCTTACCATCCTGAATCCAGTCTTCAGCAACACCTATAAAGACAATAAAGAACAGGTTAGCATTACGGTCTTCAGTGACAGCTCTTCACTTACCTGGTCCATCGGCTGTCACCAACGCCTCGCGCTGCATTCCGGCATCTGAAAGACAAAGGCTTACCTACTCTTCGTGCGCTCCGGAGGTCTTCACACTGCATTCCGGTATCTGAAAGACAAAAGCTTACCAACTCTTCGCACGCTCCGGAGGCCTTCGGCGCTGCATCCCGCATCTGAAAGACAAAACAAGGTGCGTTTAAAGACATTGGGGAACTTTAATACTCACGTGCCGTTACTCCTTTCCACATCTAACCCAGTGGGTATTCCGGCACCCTGCAGCCGCTCCGAACTTGTACCTGCAAAATAAAAAGACAGTTAGAGCGCATCGTGAAGCAGGCAACAAGCGCTTACTTACGTGCTTCCAGGCGCTTCTATTCATCACACGGGCTCCATCTTCAACTCACTTCAGCCCGTCATCCGCCATCGCCGGAACCCTGCAAAACAACAAACATCATTACTAAAGACTTTAAAGACATTAGAATTACTCGAAACTTACCGTTCGTGCAGTAAACGACGGACAACAGTCCTCTGAAGTCAAGAGGCCTGCTCCCCTTATCCAGTGAAGAAACTGGTTACAGCACCCTGCCCCGAGACAGATGGAGAGCACGGTGTTCACTTACCTAAGGTGAGAGCGTTAACCTTTGGGGTTCTACAGGAGAAGAGAAAGGGAAGAAGAGAGAGACATTCAATAACCCAGTTCCTTAATCCCATATTTTCTATCTGCAGACATCTTACCCTTCGAGTCAGACATACAGTGCACAGAGGTCCAGCCCAAAGAGCCAGCCGTGTGTTACACATCACCTTTGAAGATACGGTATATGCCCAGTCAAGACCGGCGCCTCTACGGGAATCAGGTGAGCGTTACAGGTTGGCACTACTGAGGATGACCTGGGCTCCCTCCGCGCGGCGGTTACCACTCTCACCAGTCGGGTCATGACAGTGGAGAAGAAAAATTATGATCTTGAATCCCGCTCCAGGCGAAATAACCTCCGCATTGTTGGCATACCCGAGGACGACATTGGTGAGCCCATGGAGGAATATGTGGAACAAACTCTTTTAACACTGTTGGATCACCCTAAACTGTCGGCACAATTTGCGGTGGAAAGGGCACATCGCTCCCTAACCGTGAAACCCAGACCTGGCGCACCTCCCCGGCCCATCATTGCCAGGATCCTGAATTTTCGTAATCGGGATGCCCTCTTACGGGCGGCCAGAGCTAAGGGGGAGCTGCTCCTTGTGGGGGGGCGAGGATACATCTATATCCAGACTTTTCCGTGGCTGTGCAGCAGGAGCGTAAAACATTTATAGCTGTAAAAAGGAGACTCCGGGACTTAGGAGTTAAATACTCTATGCTTTTTCCTGCAAAGCTGAGAATCGAACACTCCAACCAAACGTTCTTTTTCACTATCCCAGAGGAGGCCTTCAAATTTATTGACGAACACATCCCGGGCTGAGCCACTTACTCCCTAGCTGAGATGTATACCTACTCTGCATACTGTTGTGCCTAGGACACGTGGGGGACCCCTGTTGGCGTCTCCCCCTATGATGGCACCCTATTGTTGAAGTTCATTGGTTGCTGGTTTGTTCACGTTGCTCCTTATATCCTATGCAATTGTGGCCCTGTGTGCCACGCTGACTCATTGTTCCCAGAGGCATTACTCCCTGACAAGACCCCATCTTGGGGGACTACTCTATGACTACCACTAGACCCCCGAGGGTGGGTCCTTGGACCCCTGTCCCGCCCTTACCACTCGGACTCCACATTCTGCTCCCCAGATGGTAGATTGGGACCCATGGCTGTTTCCCTCCCGCTCACTGGTTTCATTTCCCATGGACCATGGCCCCCTCTATTACCTGTACATGCCTCAAACACTATGGTTAATACTATTAGATTGCATACTCTCCTCACGCTCTCCCCAGTCCGGTGCGCCACTGCCCGGCAGCTAACAGTCCCCCTGGTGATTTGGGTTAGTTTGGATCTCGTCCCTCCGATTGGGGGAGGGATGTGGGTGGGGGAAGGGGATGTTATGGTTAAAAAAGTCTTGACGACCACTAGAGGCGCCCCATGCGCCGAGGTAATGCTTTTTGAATACACAAACGGGGCTCCGCGCACCGCCGGATCCACTAGCTCCCTGTGGCTGGCGCCCCCGTGGCAGGAATACAAGCAGTACTCACGCGAGTATGGCTAACACTGACCTGACCTTCATGAGTTGGAATATTCGAGGGTTAGGCAATCACAGAAAGATGAGACAGGTACAGCTGCATGCTGAACATCATGGGGTGAAAATTCTATGTTTACAGGAAACCCATGCTCGTTCGGAGCAGTGTGAGTGGTTTGCGAGGCAATGGGGGCCCCAGAGGTACTATACTAACTATTCTACGCAAAGCCGTGGCACCCTTACTGTGATACACAAGAGTCTGAAATTCACATGCCACCACTCGCATATCGATCCTCTGGGCAGATACGTATTGATCACGGGCAAACTGCTCCACCAAGAGATAGCCATCCTGAATATATATGGTCCTAATATCGACAACCCTGAATTCTACCTAAACTTAGCTGCCCTCCTTGAAAGTTACCCCCTACTCCCAATATTATGGGGGGGCGATTTCAATACCATACTAGATGTCACCCTAGATAGGTCAGGCACCAGACCTCGCCAACTTTCCAAGTCAGCCTACACTATCCTTACATCCCTCCCCCGGCTGGCACTTGTGGATGTATGGCGCCTAATGAACCCTGATTCCTGCACATTCTCCTTCTATTCTTCGGTTCACGATTCCCATTCCAGGATAGACAGATGGCTAATAACAGACACACTGGTCAGATCCTTGTCGCACTTGGCTATCCTTCCTAGGACGATTTCGGAACATTCACCGGTACTCATTTCCCTAAACTGGGGTCAGGATGCCGAAAAAGCTAGGCAGTGGAGGCTGCAACCATATGCGCTTCTCGACCAGGCCTTCGCAGTCAAACTCGAATCCTCCATTGAGGAATTCTTTGAGATCAATACAGACTCAGTAACATCGCGCGCTGTCCTGTGGGAGTCGTTCAAAGCGTACGTGAGGGGGATGGCCATATCCAAGTGCTGCGACATCCTTAAAGAAATCCGTTCAGACATTGCTGCCAGTGAATCGGCCCTGGCTATCCTTGAGTCCCAATATGCTCACGACCACTCCCCAGCTACTCTGGCTGCACTGGGTTCCGAGCTGGACAGGTTTCGCGACCTGGCCCAGCGAGAGGTTAAATTCCTAGACTCCCCCCACGCGGTGAGGAAATACGGAGAGGGCGAACGCCTAGGTCGTAAGCTAGCCAGGCTATTACGCCGGGATTTCGGTGCCCCCCATATCCCTGCGATAGTGAGACCCGATGGCTCGCTCGCCACCTCCCCCCAGGACATCAACTCCCAGTTTCAGCTATTCTACACCACCTTGTACTCTGCTGCCGATGAACCCCAGGCCCCGGAAATTGATTCCTACTTGGAGGCCCTCCCCCTATCAGTACTGTCCACTGAAACCAGCCTACTCCTGGAGAGACCGTTTACCTCTGAAGAACTTGACGAGGCCATTGCATCGTTGGCATCAGGGAAGGCTCCTGGCCCCGACGGGCTGCCCATGGATTTTTATAAACGATATAAGTCAATCCTGATTCCGCAGCTGTTGGACTTGTGGGAGGAGTCGTGTGAAAAGGGTATACTCCCTCCATCTCTCCGGGAGGCACTGATAACAGTGCTCCTCAAGCCGGGTAATCCCCCCACTCAGTGCGGCTCATACCGACCGCTGTCACTGATTAACAGCGATGTTAAAATATATGCTAAACTGCTGGCCAACCGCTTAGCCCCACACATGCCGCACATTATTCACCCCGATCACGCGGGATTTGTCCCGGGCAGAACTACATCCCTGAATTTGAGGAGGCTCTTCAATGTAATCAGCAGAATCAGTCCGACCACACAGGCGGTTGCAGCCACCCTAGACATGCAGAAGGCATTCGACTCAGTCTCGTGGAGGTATCTATGGTGAGTCCTCGAGAGGTGCGGGTTCAGCCCCAACTTCCGCGCGTGGGTCAGGCTGCTTTACACTGCCCCGTTGGCCAGGGTTTGCACCGAGGACAGATGCTCTGCTCCCTTCCAGATATCCAGAGGCACACGACAGGGTTGCCTCTTCTCCCCCCTTATATTTGCTATTGCTATGGAACCATTTGCGGACATGGTACGCCAATGAAACTCACATAGGGGCCTGCGCACAGCCGGCCAATCACATGTGATTTCCCTATATGCGGATGACGCTCTTCTCTACATCCGGTCTCCCGACTCTAATCTCGCCCCCATGCTAGCGGATGTGGCTTGCATTGGGGACATATCTGGGCTTAAAATAAATTGCTCCAAGTCCACCTTATTCCCACTTACGGATTCCACGCAACCCCCTTCAGACTTATGTGGATTCAACTGGTCGCCATCCAGCATCACCTACCTGGGGATGGTGGTTTCCCGCCACGTGGTCAAGCTTCGCGAGGATAATTATCAGACCTACTTAACTAGCCTTGCGGTGAGGGCTTCCAGCTGGTCCAAACTCTCCATTTCACTAGCAGGCAGGATTGGAATACTTAAAATGGTGGTATTACCCCAACTCCTGTACCGTTTTACTAATCTCCCTGTGTGGCCTGGGGATGTTTTTTTCAGAAAGCTGCGTCAGATAAGCAACACCTTTCTATGGCATCCGGGGGCTGTCCGCCTTAAGCTCTCCACATTGATCACTCCCAAGGAACTGGGTGGGTTCAACGCTCCAGATTTCATCAGATACTGGATAGTAGCCCAATCGCAGTTTGCGTCGTATTGGTTTAATACCACTGATCCCCCCCACCACATGTTCGGCTGGAAAAAATAGCGGTCTTGGACCGTGTCATAGGTTCCCTGATCCTCAAACCGGCACCCCCTGACCCAGACTCCGTGGACCCGGTTGCTGCCACGTCCTTGGCATTGTCCAAACTCTGGGCAATGGTTGGCACGCCTCACCCGTTTCACGGAGATCTGCCATTATGGAACTTTCTTCCCGATGTCCCGCATATCCCACAATCAGTCGTATCTCACTGGGCAGATGCTGGCTTCCTGGCACTCTGTGATGCCTACGAACAGGAGAACTTTGTTGAGTGGCTGGATCTCCCTCCAGCTCTTAGAGGCCGGCCTTCAGTATGGCTACAATACTCCTCATTACGGAAGAATCTAAAATTCAAATTCCCTGATTTCCCCGCCTTACCCCCAGTTGAGCCTATAGTGGCGGAACTCTGCTCCTACCTCTCCTTTAGGGGCAAGGTGTCAAGACTGTACTCTTTACTACAGAATAGGGCCGCGCCCCCTTTTACAGGGTTGAGACTTGCGTGGGAAGAGGATCTTGGAGTTGAACTCACTGACGAGAGATGGTCCCGAATGTGTGGCCGCACCCACAATGTATCCTATAACACTAAATTTAAATTAATACAATTCAAGATGCTACACAGATACCATCATACACCAGTAAGGCTACATCGCATGTTCAACAGCGTTCCTCCCAGCTGCCCCAGGTGTGGCATGGATCGAGCCACCTACATTCATATGTTATGGCACTGCCCTCGTCTTACCCAGTTCTGGTTAGATGTCTGCTCCACACTATCAGATATCTTGGATCACACAATAGCCCCCACCCCATTACACTGCCTGTTTCATGATCTTCCAAAGCTTCCCCGCGACTCTAAGAAACTTGCAGGTCTGGGCATGCTGTTGGCAGTCCGCTGTATACTATTGTGCTGGCTCCGTCCTAGGGCCCCTACCTATGCACAGTGGCTCAGGTCAATTACATGGGTTCACGATATTGAGGAATCTTGGAATGCAATGCAACACTCACACTCGAGGCCAAGAGACATCTGGCGGAAGTTTCGGGACTATATGGCTGCCATGGCCTCACCCACGAACTCTGTCGTGTCCTCCCCTAGGGGCTCCCCATAAATGATGTTCTTCCCCTGATACAGTTGTTAATGTCCAGTCTGCTGCCTCATCTTCTGTATATTGTAATTGATGCATGATGTGTTGCTCATAATGTATGCTGCTAATTCCATTGACTCATTGCTGGTGCCATGTGGTGCCTCGTTGGTTTCTGGTGTGTTGTCAAGACAAATAAATAAAGTTTAAAAAAAAAATAGGGAGTAAAATACTCCCACTTCAAAATCTTATCTGAAGCACTGGGCGTAACGATAATGGAAGGCGCAAAAGTATTTTACTTTTTTTTATTATCGTTACCCACATTTTTATTCATTTGTATGGCAGAGAGGAGGTGTGGAACCCAACTTGCGTTTCCATCACCTTCCTTCCTCTCCACCATTGAAATGCTCCAGCCTTTGCTCCGGCATGGATTTTTATGCTGCCGCAAATGTTGGAGATCCCTATGGGGGCTGTCTGCTTTATGCAAAGGCATCAAGCAGGCGAACCCTATAGGGATCCATTGTACACGCTGCCTGTCATGGAATTATGACAGGCAGCATGTTCAAATAAAACTAAACACTGCCCAACATGCTTGCTTGCCAAGCAGCGTTTCAGTGTAATTGTGAGCACCACTTGCTATGTGAGCATAGCAAGCGGTACACACAATTATTAGTAAATGCAACCATGCAAATGAAGAAAATTCCCTATGGGGAGCCACCTACGTGTATGTCCTTCGTTGAGGATATTAGCCACCCAACAGTCCGGTTTCTGTCCCAATCATGGGACTGAGACTGCGCTGCTGGATTTAAAATCCCATATTGCTGGTCTCATCGATGAAGGTAATACAGCTTTGCTGCTGTTATTAGATCTATCCGCCACGTTCGATTTAGTCGATCACCAACTTTTGGCGGATAGACTAATTACAATCGGTAAATGCTCGTCTGAAGCATCAGCCTGGTTTAAATCATTCATGGGTCCACGGAATATGAAGGTTACAAAGGACAATGCTTATTCTGGGGCATCTTTGTTACTATGTGGTGTTCCACAGGCCTCATGTATTTCGCACTTACTCTTCAATATTTACTCACGTCTTCTTTGCGCCCTTTTGTCAGCTATGGGCATTTATTTCGCCAATTATGCTGACGACACGCAGATTGTAATCAAACTTACTGGAGAGTATCTGAAAGATTTAGAGCACATTAATCACATTTTTGCTGAAATTCAGAAATGGATGGCGTTAAACTCTCTAGCCCTTAATAATGCTAAAACTGAGCTATTGATTTTAGTTACTCAGCGGAGATTAAAGAAACTCAATATAAAGTATGATAACTTTCTGATTGGCCAACATATTATTTCTATATCAAAATCTGTAAAAACTTTGTGGGTCTTTTTTGAGCCTCAGTTATCTTTTACCTGACAGACCAACTACCTTAAATCCTCTTGCTATCAATATATCCAGCTCTTATGGCAGATACGTCCATATCTGTCCAAAGAAAATCTTGCTCTGATTGCAGCTGCAATTGTAAACTGCAAGTTGGATTACTGCAATAGTCTTCTGATTAGTACCTCGCAGGCTAATCTTAAGAGCCTGCAGGTCATACAGAATAGTGCAGTACATGCTGTAATGGGCCTCAAGCACAATATGCATGTTTCTGATGCTAGGCGTAGCTTACATTGGTTGCCAGTTCAACAGCGGTTACAACATAAAGGTTTAACCATTGTCTTTAAATGCCTTTATGGCAAAGCTCCATCTTATCTCGCCACTAGGCTAAAAAAGAAATCAGTCGGTCGTTCTCTGCGCTCAAGTAGCAACACTGTCTTGGTTCAACCCCTGTTCACCTTGAAAAGATTCGGAGGCACAAGCTTTGATTCATTGGCCCTGGACCTATGGAACTCATTACCCAAACATCTTGCTAATAGTGGCTCCTTGTTTATCTTCAAGAAACAACTAAAGACCTCTTTGTTTGACAAATGTGAAGGCTTTTTCATCTTCCCTGAATAGTGCTGTTGCACTGAATCTTGTATCTCACCTTAGGCTATCTTTACTTCGGCCTTTTGTGAATGCTAGATTCTACCTTGGTTCTACTGTGTCTTGTGTTTCCTTATTTGTTCCTGTTATTCTGTTGTATGTCTTTTTCTTTCTCCTGTGTGCGCCCTGAGGCCTTTGGGTTAGTGGAGCAATACAAGAATTTAGATAGATAGATAGATAGATAGATAGATGTCAACGTGCAGGCTCCCCATCGCAAAATTACACTTTGGCCAACGTGAGCACCAGAGTGCATTAAGCATTTGTGAAGCCCTATTGGGAAGCCTCGTTGAATTTGCAGGATAGCGGTGACCTTTCACATGTCTAACACACTTTGGCATCCTCTCATCATAGCTCTAATGGCGAGTCCAGGCGTTGAAGGCCCTAGACCCTCTTCTGATGCACAAGTGGCACATGCCTTGCACTGTCTCGGATTGAAAGTCAGACTATACTAATTTGCTGATTATATACACTGGATTTTTTAAATAAAAATATTTTTATTTAACAATTTCGACTAATCATTTTTGAATACTGAAATTCTGCCTTGGTATATATGAAATAAGTAAAGTGTAAATGTAGCTGGTAAGCAACAGAACACTGTGCATAGCGAAGGAACTGAGAGGTTGCAGGTTGGATACAGGGGTAGGTGGAGTAGCTGCTTGAATTGAGGGAGAAGTGGAGTGGAGGACATCCGGAAGAGGAGAAGTATGTTTTATTGGAGAAATAAATGTGGCAAAGACATTATTTGAAGAGAAGGGTCTTCGGGTTCTTCTTGAAATTTAGGATAGATGGGGCCGGTCTGATCTTTGCTAGTAAATTGTTCCAGAGAAAGGCTGCACCTTTCCTCCTATGACAGTTTCTTAGTGTTGAATCAACACTATTCTAGTAAATTTCCAAATGTTGCCTGATTACGCATTTCTCTGTGGAGAAGACTGAATGTAATCCTGGTGTTAGCATGCAGATTGGCGCTGCCCGTTTCTATGTACTTGATAAGGGTTACAGGATTTACCCTCTAAAGTTCTTTTAACAACCCAGTAGCCCTTTGGCTTCCCATGTGATGCAGGGTTCTGATTTCAGAGCCCCCACAATGGCATACATCACAATTGTGTCTCCACCTGTCTGGTTGGACAGCTATGGATCCTCAATGTAGAATTATAAGTCTGGTTAATGACACACATCTACATAAGGTTCTCATGGGAGGATTACCCCTCACAATGCAATCACCACACTCAATGGGCCAGGAAAGGACACATGGTCTGACATGGTTAAACACTGGTGAGATAGGGTTTGACCAGCCACCCAAAACATGAGCCAGCACTTGGAAGGCCAGAGAAGATGCTCACATTGAAGCTCACAAGATTGCCTTTGAGAACCTATATAAGGCCACGCCTCCTAGAAGCATGTGCCAGACGTTCCAGGATTCCTACCTTGATAGACTTTTGCCTGCGCTTCGTTCATCCTGGAAGAAAGAATAAGCAACAGAAGACAGAAAAAGAGAGAAGAAACAAGACAGAATTTCAAGGAAGAACTTAATTGCCACATCATTCCTGCATGCCCTCCTTCATATCCACACTCATTCAGGACTGGCAGCTGCAACAAAAGATAAGCAAATCATCAGTTTACGTTACAAGAGAAACCACAAATCCCACCCAGAATATAATGTTCCTGTAGCACTGGCGTAGCACTCAGAGGGGCAAGTGATAGTCGCTGATCCGGACAAAGAAAGAAGAAAGAAACAATATAAGATTATGCAATTGGGACATTTGGCACCAGAAAGAGCAAGAGAGAGTAAAATCATGGAAACACAAATATCCTGGAACAATTACAACAGATGAAGCCTAACTAATCTTGTTTGCTTTACCACACTTATTGACTGCAGAGTGAAGAGTAACTCCACAGTTCATTCAATTGGGATCCCTCCAGTTGTTGATGGGCAAGACTGGGAGACAGTTGAGACAACTCTCCTCTGGCTAACCTTCACACCAATACAGGTATTTAACACTGCAGGGTAGGGAGACTGATGAGAGAAGGCAACAACGAACACATAGAGTACCAGTGTTTCAACATTTGCCGTTCCATTTATAGACATGCACAGGGAAGGGGAGAGGGTGTGCAAATTCCATAAAGAGGCCACCCCACACTCCATAGGCAATCAGGAAAACAAACCCTGCACACCCATGGGGCATTGTCAATCATCAGTGAAGGAAAAGACTAAGTATGGCCAACTTAGTCACACAGCCGCTCTCCGTTATACCCAAAACAACGGGTTATGAAGTTAAAAAGACTTTCTTCAAAATATTTCTGTATATAGGTAAACGTGCTTGTATCCAATTTAAAAAATGATAGTCAAAAAGAATCCAAGTCAGAAATAAATTCAATAATAATTTATCAAAAGATCATTGATAAGAGCACAACACTAATGGAATCTTAGTGAGGCTGCAGCTACACATCACATGTTAGGTATGGACTTAATATGCCAATGCATTTCAGAGTATACAAACTCCTTCATCAGGGCAAGTCTGTATTGAAATAATGTGAACACACAACATAAAAACACATGCATAAATCAATAAAGAAAATTTAAACACATACCAGAATGTAGAATGTTCATATGAGCGTTGGAATATATGTTTGGAAATAAACAAAATAAATGCAGTTAGGAACAAGTAAATCAACAACATAATAAGGCTAAAGGAGTGAAAAACAAATAACAAATGGTACCTTTATACCGGTGTGTAGCCAGTGTAGCTTTTTTTAGGAGTGTCAGGCTGTCAGTAACACCCGTGGTCCAATAAAGGACAGCGGTCAGAACGGCTTTCTAAAAGCATGAAAGTTAGAGTAATCAGAGGGCTACATGTGTTTAAGTGAAGCAGTTTATCTATTACAATCTAAAATGCAAAGATACCTGTAAACGCAGCACGGCCGTGAGACAAGCCGTCTGAACGCTGCAGTGCACCGCCGTATTGTGGTGTTGCTAGGAAACAGGTTATTTACATAACTTTCAAATAGCTATGCTATCTCGATTTGTAAGTCCCCAAGGTGTAAACTAAGTAATTATATAATTACAAATCGAGATAGCATAGCTATTTGAAAGTCACACGCATCGCGCCGTCTTATAGATGCGATGCAGTCACATGGTTATGTAAATAACCCGTTTCCTAGCAACACCACAATACGGCGATGCACTGCAGCGTTCAGACGGCTTGTCTCACGGCCGTGCTGCGTTTACAGGTATCTTTGCATTTTAGATTGTAATAGATAAACTGCTTCACTTAAACACATGTAGCCCTCTGATTACTCTAACTTTCATGCTTTTAGAAAGCCGTTGTGACCGCTGTCCTTTATTGGACCACGGGTGTTACTGACAGCCTGACACTCCTAAAAAAAGCTACACTGGCTACACACCGGTATAGAGGTACCATTTGTTATTTGTTTTTTCACTCCTAACATGTGATGTGTAGCTGCAGCCTCACTAAGATTCCATTAGTGTTGTGCTCTTATCAATGATCTTTGATAAATTATTATTGAATTTATTTCTGACTTGGATTCTTTTTGACTATCATTTTTTAAATTGGATACAAGCACGAATACCTATATACAGGAATATTTTGAAGAAAGTCTTTTTAACTTCATAACCCGTTGTTTTGGGTATAACGGAGAGCGGCTGTGTGACTAAGTTGGCCATACTTAGAGGCCGATTCATGGAATATTTAGCGCGGCGCAAGTGGGCAAAAACGTGCGATTCGCAGTGGAATAGCGAAAATCGCAGTGCAATTGCGAAAATCGCACGAAAAGCAGCGCACGTCGATTCATGGAAGGCCGTGCGCGAGAAAACCAGCGGATGTGCGATAAAAAAGTGCGCGGCGCACGTTGGCGCACAGGCCATCTAACAGCGTGCGCCAGGTCACAGCGAAAATCGCACAGGCCACAGCGAAATTCGCACATAGCGCGTCGCACGCAACAAAAGTAGGCGGAACACGGGCGTAACACTCGGAATGGGGAACAACTTGCCAAAACGTGGGCGTCACGGGGGAAGTACAGGGCACAAGTGCGCGGAATGCCCACACGCTCGCCTACAACACGTATTCATGGAATCGAATAGGGGAAAAAAGCGCACGCTCAAACCAGCGCACAGGCACAAACACGACCGCCACAAGAAAGCAGGCGGTAGCGTCTCTGCGGCTGTAAGAAATGTGCGCCAAAAGGTGCGCCAACAAATCGCACCTATATACTGCCATGATGAATGTCCCATACTGTGGCCCTCCAGGAAAAATGACGTGCAAAGGGGTACCCACAAACACGGACACCCGCTGACAAAAAATACGTGTGCGTGTATACCGGGGTGCGCGGGAAGTCTAACACGCGATTTCAGCAGGGTACGTGCATCACAGGGGTTCGCGTGAAGTTTCACACGCGATCGGGCCTGGGGGAGCGGGCTACGTGTATATCAGGGGTTCGCGTGAAGTTCCTCACGCGATCGGGCCTGGGGGAGCGGGCTACGTGTATTACAGGGGTTCGCGTGATGGGGGAGCGGGCTACGTGTATTACAGGGGTTCGCGTGAAGTTCCTCACGCGATCGGGCCTGGGGGAGCGGGCTACGTGTATTACAGGGGTTCGCGTGAAGTTCCTCACGCGAATAGCCTGTGCGCGTGTATTTCAGGGGTGCGCGGGAAGTTCCACACGCGAATAGCCTGGGCGCGTGTATTTCATGGGTGCGCGGGAAGTTCCACACGTGAATAGCCTGGGCGCGTGTATTTCAGGGGTGCGCGGGAAGTTCCACACGCGAATAGCCTGGGCGCGTGTATTTCAGGGGTGCGCGGGAAGTTCCACACGCGAATAGCCTAGGCGCGTGTATTTCAGGGGTGCGGGGGAAGTTCCACACGCGAATAGGCTGGGGGCGCGTGTATTTCAGGGGTGCGCGGGAAGTTCCACACGCGAATAGCCTGGGCGCGTGTATTTCAGGGGTGCGCGGGAAGTTCCACACGCGAATAGCCTGGGCGCGTGTATTTCATGGGTGCGCGGGAAGTTCCACACGCGAATAGCCTGGGCGCGTGTATTTCAGGGGTGCGCGGGAAGTTCCACACGCGAATAGCCTGGGCGCGTGTATTTCAGGGGTGCGCGGGAAGTTCCACACGCGAATAGCCTGGGCGCGTGTATTTCAGGGGTGCGCGGGAAGTTCCACACGCGAACAGCCTGGGCGCGTGTATTTCAGGGGTGCGCGGGAAGTTCCACACGCGAACAGCCTGGGCGCGTGTATTTCAGGGGTGCGCGGGAAGTTCCACACGCGAACAGCCTGGGCGCGTGTATTTCAGGGGTGCGCGGGAAGTTCCACACGCGAATAGCCTGGGCGCGTGTATTTCAGGGGTGCGCGGGAAGTTCCACACGCGAATAGCCTAGGCGCGTGTATTTCAGGGGTGCGGGGGAAGTTCCACACGCAAATAGGCTGGGGGCGCGTGTATTTCAGGGGTGCGCGGGAAGTTCCACACGCGAATAGCCTGGGCGCGTGTATTTCAGGGGTGCGCGGGAAGTTCCACACGCGAATAGCCTGGGCGCGTGTATTTCAGGGGTGCGCGGGAAGTTCCACACGCGAATAGCCTGGGCGCGTGTATTCCAGGGGTGCGCGGGAAGTTCCACACGCGAATAGCCTGGGCGCGTGTATATCAGGGGTGCGCGGGAAGTTCCACATGTGATTTGACAGTGTGGGTCCTCCAGGTGTACCCTGTACACCCTCCACGGCCCCTGCAGGCAGCCCACACCACAGGGGACTACCCTGCATCCCTGGTCATGTCCCGCAGGCAGCCCACCCACCATGGGCATGCCCCCCAGCAAAGGCACATGTCTCCTTGAACTAATGAACACCAACTCATGTCCCCTTGCACCCCCACCCCCCAGCACTGTGGGGCACCTGCCAGCAGGCCCCCACCCATGTCCAACTCATGTCCCCCACCACCCCCACCCCCCAGCACTGTGGGGCACCTGCCAGCAGGCCCCCACCCATGTCCAACTCATGTCTCCCACCACCCCCACCCCCCAGCCACCAGGGTCAGCCTCCACCAGGCCCCCACTCATGTCACCCACCACCCCCACACCCCAGCAGTGCAGGGTCACCCTCCACCAGGCCCCCACTCATGTCTACCGCCACCCCCACCCCCCAGCCACCAGGGGCACCCTCCACCAGGCCCCCACTCATGTCACCCACCACCCCCACACCCCAGCAGTGCAGGGTCACCCTCCACCAGGCCCCCACTCATGTCTACCACCACCCCCAAACCCCAGCCACCAGGGGCACCCTCCACCAGGCCCCCACTCATGTCACCCACCACCCCCACACCCCAGCAGTGCAGGGTCACCCTCCACCAGGCCCCCACTCATGTCTACCACCACCCCCACCCCCCAGCCACCAGGGTCAGCCTCCACCAGGCCCCCACTCATGTCTCCCACCACCCCCACCCCCCAGCCACCAGGGGCACCCTCCACCAGGCCCCCACTCATGTCACCCACCACCCCCACACCCCAGCAGTGCAGGGTCACCCTCCACCAGGCCCCCACTCATGTCTACCACCACCCCCACCCCCCAGCCACCAGGGTCAGCCTCCACCAGGCCCCCACTCATGTCTCCCACCACCCCCACACCCCAGCAGTGCAGGGTCACCCTCCACCAGGCCCCCACTCATGTCACCCACCACCCCCACACCCCAGCAGTGCAGGGTCACCCTCCACCAGGCCCCCACTCATGTCACCCACCACCCCCACACCCCAGCAGTGCAGGGTCACCCTCCACCAGGCCCCCACTCATGTCTACCACCACCCCCACCCCCCAGCCACCAGGGGCACCCTCCACCAGGCCCCCACTCATGTCACCCACCACCCCCACACCCCAGCAGTGCAGGGTCACCCTCCACCAGGCCCCCACTCATGTCTACCACCACCCCCAAACCCCAGCCACCAGGGGCACCCTCCACCAGGCCCCCACTCATGTCACCCACCACCCCCACACCCCAGCAGTGCAGGGTCACCCTCCACCAGGCCCCCACTCATGTCACCCACCACCCCCACACCCCAGCAGTGCAGGGTCACCCTCCACCAGGCCCCCACTCATGTCACCCACCACCCCCACACCCCAGCAGTGCAGGGTCACCCTCCACCAGGCCCCCACTCATGTCACCCACCACCCCCACACCCCAGCAGTGCAGGGTCACCCTCCACCAGGCCCCCACTCATGTCTACCACCACCCCCACCCCCCAGCCACCAGGGGCACCCTCCACCAGGCCCCCACTCATGTCACCCACCACCCCCACACCCCAGCAGTGCAGGGTCACCCTCCACCAGGACCCCACTCATGTCACCCACCACCCCCACACCCCAGCAGTGCAGGGTCACCCTCCACCAGGCCCCCACTCATGTCTACCACCACCCCCACCCCCCAGCCACCAGGGTCAGCCTCCACCAGGCCCCCACTCATGTCACCCACCACCCCCACACCCCAGCAGTGCAGGGTCATCCTCCACCAGGCCCCCACTCATGTCTACCACCACCCCCACCCCCCCAGCACTGTGGGGCACCTGCCAGCAGGCCCCCACCCATGTCCAATCCATGCCCCCCTGCACCTGGGTCCCAACATTCCCCAATCATGTCCGTAATGCCCATCCTCCCCTGCCAAAAGGCCCAACCAACTATCACACCCACCCACATATCAAAGGCAATTACATGTTACACCCCCAATTTAAATAATGCAATTTAACACATGTCTGTCACACACAATGGCTGCAAGTGAATGACAAAACACCCAACATGACATGACTGAAAGCAATGAGATGATACGACACATTGAAGATTAAAAAAATAATATGTATTTAACAGCAAGTAGAATGGAAATGAAATAAGAAAAAACACAAAGCAAATCAAACAAAACAAGATGAATGTCCAAGAAAATAATCTGAAAAATTAAAATAAGCCAATGAAGAAGATCATCCTGGGTCCATGAGCCCTACCAAATTAAACCTAACTGACTACTAACTAAAAAGTGAACTATATACAAAAAAGTGGTGCATTGTCCAATCGCAACCAAAAAAAAATCAAAAAAACAAAGGAAACCTAACCCTAACTATACAACTATATACAAAGGCAGCGGGCTATTCGGACGGCTCACTGGTTGTTGTCATGGGCCAGGGCATCATCGAACTCCTGGTCAATGGCTTGGAGGCGGGCATGTTCCCTGGCCCCGAGGTCCCGCAGGGATAACGCAGTGTCAAGCTCAAACTCCCTGCGAAGACCCTCGAGGCACTCAGCCCGCCTCAGCGCCCTCCGCATGGAGTCCTCCGCCCTGACCATCGTGAGCCGTTCCTCCTCTGCCCGCTGCCGCTCCGCACCTATCCGCTGGCACAACCTCTCCCACACGGAAGCCACTCCCATTCCAGGGTTCTCCTGCCCTCCGGCCGATGCCTGCACCCCTGATGTTGATGGCCCCGAGCCATGATGCCTCCCACGTTGAGCCTGCTGCTGCCTCCGACGCAACTGCCTGTGCCAGCACGACTGCATCCAGGCTGATGGAAACCACCGACGCCGTCGTGCACGTGCCCTGCCCGATGATGCCGTCACATCCTCCATCTGCTGGGGTCCAGTTGCTCTGGTGTCCACCCCTGCTGGATCTCTGACTCCCGACTGTGGCAGGGATGGGATCCCCACCGAGCTGGCTGCATTGGTCGGGGCAGGTCCACAGGGGGCCCTGGTGGCATCTGGGCTGGAAGACGGCAAGGAGAACGACTGGTGGATAGCCTGCACAGAGGAGGAGAGGGCCGCCACATTGGCCAACACATGCAGGAAACCCCCGAACATGGCCGATCCCAATTGGGCCACGTCGGCACGGTGCACTTCGTGATGACGTGCGTGCTCCTCCCGGGAAGCACGCACGGCATCACGAATCACAGCCGTGCGCATCGCGACCCCAATCAGGACCTTCTCCGCACGGCCAGGGGTTCCCACGTCCGCAGGTGGAGGGGAGTCAGGTGACATGGACATCCCCTCTACCTGCGGACAGGCCTGGGACGGGGCATCCCTGCTGGTGCATGGTGGTGCACTCACAGGGTCAGGGACAGCGACATGCACAGGCCCCTCCACGGTGACCTGTGCTGCCTCCTGCCCCTGGCCCTGGACTGCACCACTTGCACCAGCAGGGATGCCCCCACCAGGCCCCATGTGTGCCCCAGTGGCGGCCTCCTCCTCCTCTGTGCAAACCACCAACCTGGATGGCTCCTCACCGTCTCCCACCGTAGCAGGCCCCTGTGGGGGCTCACCCACCCCTTCCGCTGCAGCCGTGGGGGCATCCCCGCCGCCTTGCTCCACAGCGCCGTCTCCGCCCTCTTCTTCACTAGCCGCTGCGTAGAGGGAGACAAAGAACACAAGCATCAGGGCACTGTACAATGGTCCCCTAGACAGGAAGCAATAGCAGATGAGCACCACTGTCAAAGTACACTTCCATCATGTCCCTCCACAACACATGGGCCAGTCCAGGCAAAACACACACAGTAACAGGCATGGTGCATGCCATGGACATTTCCATGCATGTCCAATGGACTCTTGAAACATTCAATGATATGTAACTCACATGCATCATGGCTCATGCCCATCACATGCACACACTTCACCTCAGTCACATCCATCTGGCCCCAAACACACCAAACACAGCGGATACAAGGGTAATTTGGCTGCTTTACTGAATCTCTGCATTGTCACACACATGTGTCATGCATCCATGGCATGCACAAGTCACAGACACGCAGGTCAGGCACACAGACATGGCTACCATATATGTACCTGGCATCAGCACCCATCCCTCACCCCCACCCATGTCCAGGTACAGAGACTGGCATGCTCTCATGTTCAAAATCTGAATAGGGCTCCCCATGCGGCATTTCAACACATGCAACAACCATGTGCATCACACATCACTGGTCGCACATGCATTACCATGATGTCCCTGCACACATACATGCATACATGGCCTATGGCACACATACAGGCAAGTATCATAGAACCAGCACACCGCAACATGCCCTGTCTCACACAGTAATGCATGGACACTTACCGCTCAACTCCAGACGGGCCTCCCTCTCAAGGATCTGGGCGTGGAGCGCTGGGCGTACGCGTTCCAGGACCCTCATCTGGATGGAACTCATGCGGCCCCGGCCCCCCTCCACGAGGCGCCGGGCCTTCACAAGGGTCCTGGACCCCAAGTCCTCCCAGCGCTTCTTGATCTTCAGGACGTCGCGGGTTGCCACCCCCTCCGCGTTGATGGCAACCACACAGTCGGCCCAGATCCTCTGCCGTCCTTCCTTGCTGGCGCGGGACGATCCAAAGAGGGCATCATACTGCCCCAGGACATGCTCCACCAGGACACCAACTTCGGTGACAGTGAAGCTGGTGCCCCTCTGCCCCTCTGGCCTGGGGTTGCCACTGGTGCCAGATGTGGAAGTGCCCGACATGGCAACCCCAGAGGCAGGTGTGGGTGGGCAACTGGGTCCTGGGGCTGGGCTGTGGAGCGATGTAATCCCAGTCGGGAGTCTTCAGTTCCAGCAGGGGTGAACACAGCAACTGGACCCCTGCAGATGGCTGATGTGCAGGCACCAAATGGCAGGGCACGGTGGCAGCAGGCAGGCAGGCAGGCAGGCAGCAGCAGATGGCACGTGGGAGGCTGCTCGGGGCACTGGGGGGCAATAACTCGGCCTTCTGGGCAGGAGCGTGGGCTTCCGTGTGTTTTCGCGTGGCCAGCTTGATACGGAGTGATTTGGCACGTGAAAATCCTGCACGTCAGCGTGAAATCCGAGGAAAGGCCCTTAGCGCGTAAGCGCGTCAGCACGCATACGCGATTCTATTGGACCAGAGTCCCTCAGCGCGTAAGCGCGTCTGTGACGTGACCCGCACGGGTGTTCCCCACTCAGCACGTGATGACGGGGCACACGTGGAGATACTGCACGTCAGAGTGTCATCGCGTGTAATTGGACAAAAGTGCGCGTACACGCGATTGGCCTATGTACGTGTATTTAATGGGTGCGCGGCCACTTACACACGCAAGTACGTCAGCGAACCTGTATCCCGTGGTGCGTGTGAATTTCCACACGCTATTGGACTGGGAACTGGATTCCAGGGGTGCGCGGGTCACACGCTGTATCCCGTGGTGCGTGTGAATTACCACACGCTATTGGACTGGGAACTGGATTCCAGGGGTGCGCGGGTCACACGCTGTATCCCATGGTGCGTGTGAATTACCACACGCTATTGGACTGGGAACTGGATTCCAGGGGTGCGCGGGTCACACGCTGTATCCCGTGGTGCGTGTGAATTTCCACACGCTATTGGACTGGGAACTGGATTCCAGGGGTGCGCGGGTCACACGCTCGCCTAGAACACGCGCAAAGCATAAAATTGCGGACTTTAACAATAACAAGCTCAGACGCCAGGATGAACATACCGTTCCTAGCAGCAGTGGCAGTGGGCTACCAAAGGAGGAGGAGGAGGATAGTCAGGGCCAGAATATTCACACCCAGAACCTGCCTTTTCGGGATGCCTGATGACCAGGTGTATGGGAGGTACAGGTTTCCACCACACATCATACTGGACCTGGTGACTGAGTGGGAGGATGACCTCACATCACCCACCCTGTGCTCCCAAGCACTCAGCCCCCTGGAGAAGGTCCTCAATGTACTGCACTTCTTAGCCACTGGATCATTTCAGCGGACAAGTGCCATAGTGGGTGGGGTGTCACAGGCCACCCAGTCACGCTGCCTACACCAGGTCTTGAACATCATGACTGCACGCCCATCAGTCCGCAGACACATATACCTGCCCAGAACACCTGCAGAAAGGCATGCTGCCGCCCTGGATTTTTACGCAGTGGCACGATTCCCCAAAGTGCTAGGTGCCATCGACTGCACCCATGTGGCTCTACGTCCCCCCAGGGCATCTGAGCACATCTATAGGAACCGCAAGCACTGGCATTCCATCAACGTGCAGGTAGCATGTAATGCCAAGGGAATCATCACCTCAGTATATGCCAACTATCCCGGCTCCACCCACGACAGCTTCATTTACCGAATGTCCACCCTAAGCCGGGACCTAGAAGCTGGGCGGCATGGCGATACATGGCTGCTTGGTGAGTATGTATGCCACTGCACATGCATGCATGTTGGATACTGAGAAAGGTCACAACCTCACCAATGATACCAATCCCCACCTCCACAGGGGACAGTGCCTACCCTCTCAGCCCCACATGATGACGCCAATTCGGAACCCCACCACGCCACCCCAGGTAAGATATAACACAGCCCACATTACAACCAGGGGCATAGTGGAGCGCACATTCGGAGTGCTAAAGTCACGCTTTCGCTCCCTTGACCGTTCTGGCGGGCAGCTGTTATACGCTCCCCCAGTAGTGTGCAGGATCATAGTGGCAGCATGTGTCCTGCACAACGTTGCAACACGCCGGGGCCTGGCCGTGGACATGGTGGTGGCCCCACATCCCCAACCACATGCACAGCCGCTGCGCATGGGAGGGGAAAGGGCACGGGGGGAGGCAGCCCGTACACAGCTAGTGGCTAATTACTTCACATAGAAATCACACCCCTGTGGAGTGCACACTGCCCTGGCACATTCCATCTGACAATCAATGATGACTCAACCTGACACTGATCCTGAATGTCTGGAGAATGAACCGGGAATACCATGTCAGCCTGAGATTGTTCACCTGGAAGTGTCACAATGTGTGCATCCCTACCCACACAGACACCACCAATGCAGTTTTGTGAAGTTACACATTGAAGCAGCTAAAATGAATACCCACTTGCAAAATGCAACAAGAGGACAGTGCCATGTCAGCCAACCCAACCCCAGCACTGCCACACGACACACCGTGCCATGTCATGCTAATTGCAGGTAAACAAAGTTATCCCCACAACATGACATCACTCTCACTATGTACAGTGGCACTATTAGAAACCTGCAACACCTGAAATGCTCACAGCAATGCCGGACCAACAACATACTTGAGCACGTAGTACCATTAACATGACATCACAAATGTTACATATTAGTAGTCTCACCACCTGGAAATGCCTGCACTCCCACCACTACCAACTGTGCAGTGTTGGCGCCATGTAGAGTTGTAGGTGCACTGCTGCCAACATGGTCCCCATCTCCAGACTAGAGGTCCTTGTGTGGACTTGAGGAAGGGACCTGCAAATTGGGAGGTAGACACAGAAGAAGAGTTACACATCAATGCAACATGCAGTGTACAACACAACAGCAATATGCACTATGAATGTATACACAGTATTGACTACAGACTGGCCACACAGCTCATGGGAGTCCAACGTCACTGTGTAATTCACTGTCACTTGGGCACACCCTTTGCAAGCCCATGGAAACGGGAAGCAGGAGGGGTGTGTGTGACTCAAACCCAAGCATCTGAACCAAATACATTACAAGCCTGCATGTGCCCAGCCACAATGCAGCGTATGCCCACAGGAACCACGGAAGCCAACAGATCGAAGCCAACAGATCGAAGCCAACAGATCGAAGCCAACAGATCGTCCCAAAAAAATTGGGAATAAAAGAAATCAAAATAAAAATAAAAATAAGAAACAATCAAAAATGGCCATTGATGGGCCCGGGGGGGTTGGGGAGGCCACCCAGGAGGTCCGAGGACAGGATGCACACCAGAACCCACCTGCGTGGATCCTGGGAAGATAAAACACCTCCATGGGCTCATGGCCCACACGGCTACCCTATTGTGGGAGTATCACTGCTGTCGCTATTATCACCCTGTGCAGCTGCATCCGGAGGTGGTTGCACTATGGGAGGCAGCCCACGCAAGGCCCTAGTCTGCTCCTCCATGGCTGCAAGCATGCGGGTGTGGTAGGTCTGGTTCTGGAGGATGAGTGTGCGGAGGTCCCCATGCAACAACTCACGGGATGCCCGGACCTCCGCCCTCGTTGCCTGCATCTCAGCTGAGAGCGTACGGGTGAGACGCTCCAGCTGCTGTTCTGTCCTTTGGTGTGTTGAAGCCTCAAGCTCAACAAGAGTCGTCCTGAGGTGTAGGAGCTCCTGCCTCAGGGCTTCCCTGTGGCCCTGGGACTCAATGGAGATGGCCTCCTGCAGAGTCGCCAGTGCCGCCCGCCTGTCCCTGTTGGACCCCAACATGTCCTCCCTGTGTGACTGGCAGATGGAGTCGGTTGCCTGCTCTAGTCGCTCCATCAGCCTTTCTGGGGGGACAATGGAAGTGGCCACCCTATCCATGGCCTGAGCCATCATCTCGGATGATGCAGCCTGTTGGGTAGCCATACCGTAAATGGATTGCTCCCATGCGGTATTGCCGGGTGGCGTACGGCCACCACGTCGGCGGGCACCACACCTGTCTGGGGCAAGGCGAACTGCGCCTTGCTGTGCCGGCACTGCCTGAGGCTGCAGGACTGCATTCCCCCTCTGATCTGCTGGCCCAGGAACAGGATCAGATGTCGCGGAGTGTGACCCTGCATCCGTAACCACCGAAGGCGTAGCTGCCAACACTGACATCCCCATGGAGGGTACTGACCCTGGTGCAGGTGGGTGAGACAGAACAGAATCCCTCCCTGGAACACTCACCTGCGACGGCACGTAGGTCTCATCCGAATCAACACCTGAGTACAGCTCGGGGGAGGTGCAGCCAGAGACACCCCTTGAGAGCACGACCTGCAGCACTTGTGGGTTCTCCCCCACCACCACACCACGTCCCTCACTGGTGGTTGGTCGGCCCTGGGACACCTCCTGGGTCTGCGCCATCTCCACAACCCCAGCAGTATCAGGTGCGTCTTCCCCTGCAAAGACATGTAAACAAAGAAATGGAAACAGGCATTAGCACCATGGCACACATTGAGGGCTGAGAAGCAAGAGAACCAGTACTTGATTGACACATGTCCCACATGACTAAAACCCTCCCATGCATGCACCCTCACTGCGTATGAAGTGCAGGCAAATGGCACACACTGATGACACCAAGATGGAAGATGAACAAATTTTCTGCATGCTGCCTGGCAGTGGCATCACACATTGGCCTGTGATTGGCAGGTGAAACACACATGCCATCACACAGATGGCATGTACCATTGCTATTGAGTGAAGATGGAGAGGAGGGCAGCACCTATTCATTCAGTCCAGTTCCCGCATGTAATAGCTTTTCTAATTCTAACAGGTCAGATTTTTCACCTGGAGCTGCCAGTCTGAAATGGTCAAATTGCACAGGGACATGTGTGTACAAATGATATCCAGGTAACAAAGTCACTCCACTTTACCATACCCATGTCAGACATGTGACTAGTGGACAGCGACATGCCTAGTGAAAGTGGTGGAATGCAAACAAACTGACTGAATGAACAGTGAAAAAGAAGCAAATATGTTGTGTCAAGGTGACACTTCAAGGGCAACTGGCGTGCAGTTGTGCTAGATGTCTACTGTTGGCAGAAGGGATACTGCTATGGCCAAATGCAGCTGCGCAGGAAGGATTGCATGAAGCACATGGCTGACCCATACGACTCAGGTGCACACACTCTCACCTGGCACCCGAACAGAAGCCCTCACACACACACCATGCACATGGATGACACACACATGCATGTGCACTCACCGGACAATGCCTCGTAATCAGCCAGATCTCCCACGCCTTGGATCTGTTCCTCCGTGACGTAGGTCCCAGCGACTGACTCATGTGGAGTGAGTTCCATGTCTACTACTGGAGACCCACCTCCAGTCACTAGAGTTGCGGCATGACTTGAGGCCAGCTTACTCTTTGCCCTGCGCTTTAGGTCATTCCAGCGCTTATAGCAATCATTGGCTGTGCGCCTCACGATTCCAAGGGCACTTACGATGTCCGCAACGGTCTGCCAGTGTGCCTGGCGTTGTGCAGGTGTGGTCTTGGATCCTGCAACAATGACCATCTCGTTGTCATGTCCGGACACATACTCGACAAGTGCATTCAGTTCGTCATCCGTGAAGCTGGGCTTCCTGGACGGGCCGGACTGTGTAGCCGTGTCTGGGGCATCAGCCTGTGCCGGACGAGCACTCTTCCTCTTCCGCTTGGAAGGTGGTGGTGATCCTGAGTGTCCTGCGCCGCTCTGGACACTAGGGGCAGGAGCCCTGGTGGACTCTGTATCAGGAGTGTGGGATTGCACACTCAGCATGGGAGTTGGTGCAGGCATTGGCTCTAGTGTGATGGTGTCAGGGGGAATGTCAGCAGCATGGACTAGGACCGACACTGTCCTGGCTGGGTGTGTGAGGGCTGGGGTGGATGGAGCCGCAGCTGCCCCTGCAGCCTCTCCGCCCTGCCTCCTTGGTGCAGCAGATGACCTTGCTGCCCCAGATCCACGTGGCATGATGGCATCAACGTGCACCAGCGCACGTGTCGTAGCCCTGCTGACCTGGAAGTCAGCCATGGAGTCAGCCAGGTCTGGTGCCACAATGGGCTGGTCCAACAAGGGCTGAGCATGGATGGTGTCAGCCACTTCAGCCTCAACGGGAGGGGGGGAGGGGGGGAGGGTGGGGATGATGGGTGCCCTTGACTGGTCCTCCACACATGGGGGGACAGGCTCACCCTGCAAGTTACGACCACTTCCCCTACCGGATCCACCACGGCCACCACTTGTGGCTCTTCCACCTTTGCCACCCTTACGGAATCCTCGCCTCCCAGCCATGGCACTGATATTAATGTGCGTATGGGAGTGGCTGTAGACAATTGTCCTGGGCAATTGGGGGTCAAAGGGGTTGGGTACCAGATGGTAATTGTACCCTAGTGCTCTAGCACGGCTGATTGTAACCCCTGGGGAAAGATGACGGGTCACGCAACGCACAGGAGGCCCAAAAAAGGGAGATGACGTGCACGCAACCCCTCCTAGACCACGTGTGCAGAAAGAAAAACCTGCACTACGCTGTGGCACCCAGTAACACAAGAATGAACGTATGCGTGTCACACGCAGCCTAGAATGACCTCTGAAGGGGTAGGCTACACACGGGGCAAGCACAGAAGTTGGATACGTGCGTGACTCACCGTCTGCCAGGTAAAAGAGCGTGAAAAATGAGCGCGTTTGGCTGGCTAAACCCCCGCCAAAAGAAGATGTGTACGCTGTCTGAGAAGACAGGACAACAGTAGAAGGGGACACTGTTTGAGGGAACAGGCCCAGGTAAACCAGTAAAAGAGAAAAAAGAGAAAAAGCTGTCAGAGGTAACAGGGAATACGAACTGGAAACGCCGTGAAGTAAATCGCGTGTGAAACGACAAGAAGTACAGAATTCACCCACTCGCTCTCCACGAAAAGCACGTACAAGGAAATGGTGTTCTACATGTACCTTATATACTGGCCCACACGTACAGCGTCACTTACGCGGCGTGTACGTTCACCAATCACACGCTTTGTCACTCCTGCGTGTAGATCCATTTTCACCAATCACATGCTTTGTCACTTCTGCGTGTAGATCCATTTTCACCAATCACACGCTTTGTCACTTCTGCGTGTAGATCCATTTTCACCAATCACACGCTTTGTCACTTCTGCGTGTAGATCCATTTTCACCAATCACACGCTTTGACACTGGGACGTGTCACGCAACAATTTCCTGCACGTGCAGGTGACTATAGGCGCGCATATGCTGTTGACGGGTTTACGCGCTAAGGGCCTTTGCTGACGTGTGGGATTTCACTCCCTATCAGGCTGTCCACGCGTTCACACACGAGAGACCACGCTCCTGGCCAGGAGGCCAAATTACTGCCCCCCAGAGCCCTGAGCACGCTCCCACCTGCTGCTGCCTGACTGCCTGCTGGCCACATGCCCCACAGTGCTGGTGGGTGGGGGTGTTGGGAGACATGGGTGGGGGCCTGGTGGAGGCTGCCCCTGCACTGCTGGGGGTTGGGGGTGGTGGGAGGCATGGGTGGGGGCCTGGTGGAGGCTGCCCCTGGTGGCGGGGGGGTGGGGGTGGTGGGAGACATGGGTGGGGGCCTGGTGGAGGCTGCCCCTGGTGGCGGGAGGGTGGGGGTGGTGGGAGACATGGGTGGGGGCCTGGTGGAGGCTGCCCCTGCACTGCTGGGGGTTGGGGGTGGTGGGAGGCATGGGTGGGGGCCTGGTGGAGGCTGCCCCTGGTGGCGGGGGGGGGGGTGGGGGTGGTGGGAGACATGGGTGGGGGCCTGGTGGAGGCTGCCCCTGGTGGCGGGAGGGTGGGGGTGGTGGGAGACATGGGTGGGGGCCTGGTGGAGGCTGCCCCTGCACTGCTGGGGGGTGGGGGTGGTGGGAGGCATGGGTGGGGGCCTGGTGGAGGCTGCCCCTGCACTGCTGGGGGTTGGGGGTGGTGGGAGGCATGGGTGGGGGCCTGGTGGAGGCTGCCCCTGGTGGCGGGGGGGTGGGGGTGGTGGGAGACATGGGTGGGGGCCTGGTGGAGGCTGCCCCTGGTGGCGGGAGGGTGGGGGTGGTGGGAGACATGGGTGGGGGCCTGGTGGAGGCTGCCCCTGCACTGCTGGGGGGTGGGGGTGGTGGGAGGCATGGGTGGGTGCCTGGTGGAGGCTGCCCCTGCACTGCTGGGGGTTGGGGGTGGTGGGAGGCATGGGTGGGGGCCTGGTGGAGGCTGCCCCTGCACTGCTGGGGGTTGGGGGTGGTGGGAGGCATGGGTGGGGGCCTGGTGGAGGCTGCCCCTGGTGGCGGGAGGGTGGGGGTGGTGGGAGACATGGGTGGGGGCCTGGTGGAGGCTGCCCCTGCACTGCTGGGGGTTGGGGGTGGTGGGAGGCATGGGTGGGGGCCTGGTGGAGGCTGCCCCTGGTGGCGGGGGGGGTGGGGGTGGTGGGAGACATGGGTGGGGGCCTGGTGGAGGCTGCCCCTGGTGGCGGGAGGGTGGGGGTGGTGGGAGACATGGGTGGAGGCTGCCCCTGCACTGCTGGGGGGTGGGGGTGGTGGGAGGCATGGGTGGGGGCCTGGTGGAGGCTGCCCCTGCACTGCTGGGGGTTGGGGGTGGTGGGAGGCATGGGTGGGGGCCTGGTGGAGGCTGCCCCTGGTGGCGGGGGTGGTGGGAGACATGGGTGGGGGCCTGGTGGAGGCTGCCCCTGGTGGCGGGAGGGTGGGGGTGGTGGGAGACATGGGTGGGGGCCTGGTGGAGGCTGCCCCTGCACTGCTGGGGGGTGGGGGTGGTGGGAGGCATGGGTGGGGGCCTGGTGGAGGCTGCCCCTGCACTGCTGGGGGTTGGGGGTGGTGGGAGGCATGGGTGGGGGCCTGGTGGAGGCTGCCCCTGGTGGCGGGGGGGTGGGGGTGGTGGGAGACATGGGTGGGGGCCTGGTGGAGGCTGCCCCTGGTGGCGGGAGGGTGGGGGTGGTGGGAGACATCAGTGGGGGCCTGGTGGAGGCTGCCCCTGGTGGCGGGGGGGTGGGGGTGGTGGGAGGCATGGGTGGGGGCCTGGTGGAGGGTGCCCCTGGTGGCGGGGGGGTGGGGGTGGTGGGAGACATGGGTGGGGGCCTGGTGGAGGCTGCCCCTGCACTGCTGGGGGTTGGGGGTGGTGGGAGGCATGGGTGGGGGCCTGGTGGAGGCTGCCCCTGCACTGCTGGGGGGTGGGGGTGCAGGGGGACATGAGCAGGTGTGCAGGGTAGTCCCCTGTTTTGTAGGCTGCCTGCAGGGGCCGTGGAGGGTGTACAGGGAACACCTGTGAGGACCCACCCAGCCTAATCGCGTGTGACTTCCCACGCACCCCTGTAATACACGTACCCAGCCAAATCGCGTGTGATGATTCCCACGCACCCCTGTAATACACGTACCCAGCCAAATCGCGTGTGATAATTCCTGCGCACCCCTGTAATACACGTACCTGGCCAAATCGCATCCCTGTAATACACGTACCCAGCCGAATCGCGTGTAAAACTTCCCGTGTACCCCTGTAATACACGTACACAGCCAAATCGCATGTGATCATTCCCGCGTACCCCTGTGATACACGTGCCCTGGCTAATCGCGTGTGAAACTTCCCGCCTACCCCTGTAATACACGTACCCTGGGCAATCTCGTGTTCAACTTCCCGCGTACCCCTGTAATACACGTACCCTGGCTAATCGCATGTAAAACTTCCCGCATACCCCTGTAATATACGTACCCTGGCCAAACGCGTGTTAAACTTCCCGCGTACCCCTGTAATACACGTACCCTGGCTAATCGCGTGTTAAACTTCCCGCGTACCCCTGTAATACACGTACCCTGGCTAATCGCATGTTAAACTTCCCGCATACCCCTGTAATACACGTACCCTGGCCAATCGCGTGTTAAACTTCCCGCGTACCCCTGTAATACACGTACCCTGGCTAATCGCGTGTTAAACTTCCCGCGTACCCCTGTAATACACGTACCCTGTCTAATCGCATGTTAAACTTCCCGCATACCCCTGTAATACACGTACCCTGGCCAATCGCGTGTTAAACTTCCCGCGTACCCCTGTAATACACGTACCCTGGCTAATCGCGTGTATAACTTCACGCGTACCCCTGATATGCACGTTACCCGCTTTGCGTTCCTTGTTTGGCAGCCCTGTAAACTGGTCCAGGGTTAGCGCAGCCCTTTGCGATGATTTAGCGATTTTGATGGCTTTTCCTTGCGCGAGGGCGTTCTTGGGGGCGTTACTGGCGCTGCTGCAGGGTCGCTGCGATACTCTGCGCCACGGCTGGTTTGGGAGCCTAAAATCCATGAATACGCTGTGCGCGGAAATCGGTTTTAGCGCACGTGCCTGGCGCAGTCAATCGCACGCGGACACTCTGCGCCAGCCGCTTGCGACACTTTTCTGCGAAATTCTATGAATTACCCTGTTAGTCTTTTCCTTCACTGTTACTTTTCGAGTCAGGGTGTCTCCAGACTCTTCACAGCCAGCTCCCTAAAAGTATTTTTTGAGAAGCTTTATTCTTCTGTTTACTTTGTTACTTCATTTCAAGAATCATCATACAAAGTGGTGCCCACTTATTCCTTTCCTTTAGCATTGTCAATCATCACCAGAGAAGCCCCTGAATATTTTTTTAATATTTACTTTCACAAATCTGTATTTCCGAAAACACAGACTTCCATTCCCATAATGCACATGCAAGATATCTGGAAAAGCAGGAATCCCAGTCCGGAAACTCTTTTTGAATGTGGTTTCACCGTGAATGGAAGTAGCAGACAGACTCATTTCAGTGCACTGCAACATCCAAAACACCTCTGTAATTATTGTGCTTTTGTTTCTATACTAAAACCCCTGGAGTTTGTCAGCACTGGATCTTCTCCCAAAGTTCATTCCAGGGATTTCCGTTAAGAACACCTGGGACTGCTTGTGTGTAGCCCAATCATAGAGCCCCACCCAGGCTTTCATTCCTGCGAGTACTGCTTATACGCTTCCACGCCCTTAATCTCCCTGTTCTTGCATTGCATTGTGAACCTCATGCAGCTGCGACCCATTTGGAATCTCTCTTTGCCTTCATGACTATTCTGCCTTGTGCTGCCAGTGAATTTTCTTCATCGCTTCGTGCTGTGGGCCTTGAGCAATTAACCCAGTTTCTTGTCCTGATTTCCTGCAGCACCCAGCCCCAGCCCCTGTACTGTGCTGCTGTTAGCGTCTGTTTACATGCGTTGTTTCAATTCAGTCCTCTTCCCTGCTTGCTGCTTTGCCCTTACCCAGCTTTCCAATCTATTTATTCTCAAGCATTACCCCATTAGTCAGTCTCTGTTTATCTTGCTTCTGCTTGAATCCTTTTGCCTTTGTTCTAGTCCTGTTTTCCACAGTTTTCCACCCTGCTTTTGTTATCTAGATTTAGTTACCTTGTGCCAGTACCCTGCTCAGTTACCTTGCACTAGTAATGTGTCTCTGTTACCTTGTACTAGTACCTTGCCTCTGTAAGTAATCCTGTACCATTTAATTGTCTCTGTTATATTGTAGCAGCTCCTCTCTGTTAACGTGTACCAGTTCCCTGCCTTTTTTCCCTTGTACCAGCTCCTTGCCTCTGTTACCTTGTGCCCCTCCTTGCCTATGCTACCCTGCACTAGTTCTCTGCTACAGTTTTCTGTGTTCCAAGTTCCTGCTTTGCTGATATGAACTCTTGTTTCCCTTTTGGGCATCTTAGTGTCTGGTAAGTGTTTTAAGGTGTCTGCACCTGTGCCTATGTATTTATTTTATTTATTGGGCATTTGTAAGGTGCCTATACAACAAATGGTTCCTTTGTACATAGATTGGCTCCTATACCCTAGAAGGCAATCTCTGCCCCTTCCTTTGTCTCATTTTACCTATACTCTATAGTGTATTTCATGTAACAGTGTGTTGAGCTATGTTCCCACAGAAGGCATTCACTGTATGTTGTGGCTGGACTCACAACAGTCTGTCTCTTGTAAGTACACTCCTTGTTTCTACCTTAGGGTCCAGCTACAGAGACCACTCCTTCTGCCCCCTTCCTTGGTCTTGCAGGGTGTGGTGCCTGTAAGAGAAACTTGCACAGAGGTATTGAGCTTCCGTTATTTCTGTGGGTAGTGTCAAGTCCAACCTGTGCACAGCCCTAGTGGGATTCCCCATTGTTTGTCGAGTACATGTTTCCCATCCCTTCTTGTTCACCATTAAGGTCTTCCTTTTCTTCTATTCTGTTGTTGTGATTTACCTTGTCTGTCCATCCTTCTTGTTTACCCTACTGCTTTATGTGCTTGCCTGTCCTCTTATACCAGCATAGTCACCACCAACCTACCTGGGTGCCCTGTGTATTTCTGACACAGGCATATAGAAGAAGGCATCAGCCGTCAGCTCTGCGACATCCCCGAAAGTCAGAATCCAGATATAACAATATAACAGTCAAGATGGGGGCCAAGTGTGCAAAGGATCAAAGACCAGATACGCTCCAGAATTCTTGGTTTTTTTATTGTTTATTTAATGATAATGTACAGAATAGTGGCTAAAATAAAATTAAAGATTGAAAAAAGTGTTAAAGAAAATGTTGCACAGTCCTCCTTTCACCAAAGCAAAAGCGTTGTGCTCCAATACACGTCCCAAGGGTATTCAGGTTGGGTTTGTGTCCTCTGCATCCCCAAGCAAATCCTCAGGCCTATGTCTGGTTTTCAAGGTTTGGCCTATGTGCGGGACTGGGGTGGCCCGAAGGCCCCTTCTGCTGTGGCAGGTTCACTGGAGACCTGTTCCCTGGATTATGGTAACAGCTGTGCCCTTTGCTTAGGTAGTCTTGGTCGTACCAGGAACAACGGCGCAGGGTTTCTGGGTTCTTCAGGTGGGGAGATAGGAGTATTGGAGGGACTGGGCCCAGACTAGCCCAGCCCTTACTGTCTAATTTTCTATCTGGGCCTACACTGCACTACTCCTTTGTCTCTACCTCATTCCTCCTCCCACCTGGGTCGGACTCCTTTAGATCAGCACCACACCCCTAAACCAGATATAAGTGCCCCAACAGCTCCTTTGTTCTTTGAATCTTCCCATTCCGCTTGTTCGCGTTCTCTTCTCTGGTTATCTCATGGTCCTATCCCTCAGGGCCTATCCTCATGTTCCTCCTTCTTTCTCAGCACGCCCTGTAGTCTAATGCTTCTCTCCTCAGACTTTGGACTTCTAATTCCATACTTAACATTTGGGCTGAGGCTTCAAACGCCAACCACTCCTCTGAGAAACTGTCACTCTCCCCTTTTTCCTAGTTTAGTTCCACTGGCTAGAACTCCGCCTCAGTGGAGCACCGCAATCCCTCTTATAACTACCACCTTTCAGTACTGGGTGGTTCCCTCACCTCTAAAAGACCTCCAACTGTAATTCAGTCTCCTGCCTCAACTCTCCTCCCACTTTCTTGGACCATTTCTCAACAGCCTCCAACTATTCTCTGTCGACCTGCTCTAATGGCGTGCCACCCTCCTTTTCCATTTCTCTGTCAACCCCTATGATGACTCTCCACCTTCTTTCAACAACTCTTCTCCAACCACTTCCAATGACACATTAAATGTAACACCTCCAACCTCTTCCAACAATTCCTTTTCAATTTCCTTCTCCTTTCTAACTCCTCAACCATTCTCCATTCCTCCCTCTGCCTTCACACTTCAGCATCACAATGCTCCTTCTCCACAAGTCACAAGTCTCCAGCCACCATCTGTTCTCCTATACCACTCTCCACCAGCTGACTGGATTTGGAGATGTTCTTGTAGTGGTTTAGCCCCTCCCATGGGCTAATCTTCAATGCAAAATGCAGCAGCTGAGATTGTAGATGAGCTCCACTGTTATTGGGGGGAATATCTTCTTTCTGGCAGCTCTCCTAGGGGGTGTGCCAAACAGAACAGAGGCTATAAGAGGTAGGACAGGCATTTGGGATTTCACAAGCCTGTGCTGCCTGTTTCTGTCTTCATGTTGCTTGCAGCTCTTACTCCTTATCTGTTTCCGGAAGGTACCCTCTCCCTGATGCTGGATTTGGCCCTTTCCTATCTTCCTAACGCCAGTAAGTATATTATAGGTTGCCTGTGAGACAGAAGGAGGCTGAATGATATATTTATCACCTTTATTTTTAATGTGGGAAGTGGGTTGTGGCCAGAGATTGTGGTTTATTCCCTGGGACTTGGAAAGCACCTATGTGGACTGGAAAAACTCCTGTCACCAGTTCTTCTGTTCCTGTAACTGAGATTGGTGTTTCGTAGTGTGGTCCAGGTTTTCTTTAATAGACCTGGGAAAATAATGGAAATATAGTGCTCCCCCTCCCTTCCATGAGAACATCTGAGTTGGAAAAGTATTCCAATGTGCTCTTTCAACCCATCAGGACTTGGCTTGGCATATCCCATGGTGGTCTCTGTGACGATCCTCCAGGTGGCGTTACCTCTCCCCAGAGGGGAGCCCTTTCCATGAAGCTATGCAGGTGAGGCTGCTAGACCCCCTAGGGGTGGAGACATGTGGGAGGACCTCATGGAGATGAATCCCCTCCTGGGGATAAGGACGTGAGTCTGGGACACGGCCTCTTTAACTCCTAACCACACAGTGTAATAGCTACACTTCACCTGTCCTTGTACATGATAACACCTGAAACGGTGTGCTATTTGTAAAGGTGTAGATGCAGGAGACTGACACAGGAAGGTCATGTTTGTTGGCATAAATGTTTAATGAAAATAAAGTGAATCAAATCTATCTCTCCCTAAAACTAAGAGGGATTTCCCTGCCTCAAACAACGCTAAGGAAACTTTCAGAATGTCCAAGAATAAAACGTCCTTCGTCCTGCGCCAAACCCTATTTCTAACCCTTACTTTTGTAACTAAACTAACTAATATGTTCTTGGTCCAGGAGAATGGCTCCCCTCTCCTGGACAACAACTCACAGTTCCTGTGCTTCGAGGGAGTCTTTCCTGAGGTTTTGGTTCCCCTATCCAGGATAGGAGTCTTTCCATAAAAACGTGCAACTCAAAGTTCTCAAATGGTGCAAAGCAAAGTTCCACAGTAAAAAAACCCACAAAGTTCCAAACAAGTGCAAAACAAAGTTCCAAGTCCTGTTGTTCCCCATTGTTCAAGTGAATATCACGCTTATCTTGATGTTAGACATGACTCACAAGCACCAGGGGTAATGACCCCTTCCCCAGGCTTCTTAAGTGTTCCACTGGTGTTAAGAGGATGTCCCTCTTCTCTTAGTCTTTCACAAGATTTCCAATGCAACACCAAGGGGTATGCTTCTCTTCCCTCGTCTTGTCAGGTTTAACAATATTAAGATGGACTCTCCACTCTTGGCTTCACTGCCAGTGTTCTGGCAAAACCCTGGTTCACTCTCCTGCCAGGTCCTACTCTTTGTGTCACAACTTCAAGTAAACAGGTATGGGTCCCAGACACTGATTCTTCCTCTCTGGAAAACTAGCAACCTTGGTGCAGCAACCTCCCAGTTACTGCCTTAAAGTAGATACCTTTGGATACAACTTGGGTTCTCAAGTGGTTCCCACACCCTTGTTTTGCTTCTCTGGGAATCTAGCAGACCTAGTGCACTAATCTTCTAGGTACTGCCACGAGGAAGATCGCTCTGGATGCACCTCGGTTTCACAGGTGGGTCCCAGACCCTTATTTCCCTTCTCTGGGAATGTGGCATCCCTGGTGCACTAACGTCCCAGGTACTGCAAACTCAATTTCACTTGTGGGTTCCAGACCCTTACTTTCTTGACTTTCTGCCTATTGGGGTCCCCAACAGCATTTCTAAGCCTCCAGCCCTCCTCTGGATGCTCATCGGTCTCTCACAGCTGTCCTTGTGGCTCTTCTCCCACCCGCAGCATCTCTCGCAGATTACAGGATCTGCAGAGGCTCTGCAGCGGTTCCCTGTCTTTCTGGTAGGCAAACTGGTCTGCAATCCCTATTTGCACAGCACAGCTTCCCTGTTACTTTTTCCTTTAGGGAGGGTTTGACCTTGGTTCCACCAGTAAGGAACTCTCTAGCTTCTTCCAGCTCTCTGTACTTAGCTGGCTCGCAATGATTTCCCCTCTCTCTTGTAAGCAAACCGGTACACAGCCAATCCTCAACAGAACACAGTTTTCCTGTTCCGTGCTGCTCCAGGGAGGGCTTGACAATACTTCCTGGTTTCCCTCTTCATTTCCTACTCCACCTTGGCCAATAGGAAGTTGGCAACCACTAGAGGGTTCAATTTGGTTCATAGAGGAAAACGTTATGCCTCTGCACAGCTTCCACATCTCAGTACTGATCTTTAGGACTCTTAGTGAGTCAGTAGGACTCTTCTTCATCTCAGTACTGATCCTGAGAACTCCTAGTGAATCAGTTGAACTCTTCCTCATCCCAGTACTTTTAAAGGGGGCTGACTTATCAACCCTACCGACATACATAGGGGAATCTGGTACAGAGGTGAAGTGGACACAGGAGGAGTGTGTGTGCGATGGCAATGTGTTATCAGAATACTGCATTCCCCCGGGATAGTCCTTGTTGTTCTCATCCAAAGGGGCTCTCCTAGTGAAAAGGGAACAACATCCACAGATTCGTCACATATCGTAATGTGTCGGACAGTCTAGTTACGATAAGTACTGGGACGAAGAAAAAATCAAGAACGCTTCCAGCAAACATGAAGAGTTTTCGCCCAACTGTTAACAATTGGACTGACAATGCGCTGGGGCAGTCCCAGCTATTTAAACAAAACTCCTGTTATGCTTGGAGGCTGCCAGAAAGCCTGTGAGTTGAAAACAGGACGTTGGTAGGCTGCAGCGAGGCAGTTAAGCAGAGTAGGAGAGATGAACCACAGGATGCCTGTAAAGTGTCTCGCCAGTCGCCTGGAAGCTGGCATCTTGGAAGTTGAGACTCACTGTGTTAGTGGTGTGATTGATGGTGGGTAGACTGTCCAGACTAAGGAATAAACCCAGACCGTCAACATTAGGCTACTGTGGAGTAGCTTAGGCGATTGCATGGGCTGTATGAGGAACTGTGGTGGTTCCGTGGACCGTTTGTCTGAAACTTGCACTCAGACCGCCAGCAGTAACAGGCCACAAAGTCAAGCGGGCCGGAGAAAAGTGGAGGAAAGCAGTGAAAGAACAAACCCACCACCCCTGGCAAAACCATTGAAGCGTTTCCCGAGAGAAAGGTAACAGGAACAGTGATAAGACCGTGAGGGGGCCGGGAAAAGTTGAGAAGACAATACCAGAATATAAGAGAGAAGTAGATCATTTTGTGAGGCAACTCGCTAATCCGTTCCATAAGAGTCAAGAAATACTGGTGGAAGCTCTTTCTCGTCCTGGTGGGGGCAGTTGAAAGGACATTGTTGAAATGTTGAAGAGTCAAGGAGTGCTCAGGGAGTAGCTTCCTTGTCCCAGAGGAAGCAAATTGAAAGACGGTGCAAGTGAGGATAACACTGTACCCTTGGGAGAACTTAAAAAGTTAATGAGAAATCTAAAGATCAGATAGATCGAGAATAACTGTAGGTCAACTAGGAGAAAGGAGCCATTTTCCTAGTTCTGAATCACTTGTGGAACTTTGTGAAACCCGAACTTTGAGATACTGCTACTCAGGAGATTGGATTCATTCTCCTGGGGTGGGATAAGAACTCTTTCCATTATCTTAGTGATTTGTGTTTAAGTGGTAGGAATGGAATAGGAGTTTTGATTTGGATAGTATCTATTCTTTTGGATACAACTCACTTCCTGACTGGCACAAATTTAGTTTTGCTGAGGTAGGGAAACCACCTCTAGACTAAGGGATAGATAGGATTGAATTTTTGTTCAATAAAAGTCTACAGCAACAAACATGCCTTCTCTTGGTCAGACTCCTCATTCTTTGTCACCACATCTCCTTCTCGAATTCCAAGTCGCCCTTCATGGAATTCTTCCAAGTTTTGACCCTGACCCAGTTGGGGAATTCTGGGAGTTGTAGGTATCTTTTCCCATATTTCTTCTATTGGCTTGGCTAAATGAATTCTCACATGTGGAGAGATGGCTATCATGTAAACCATGTGACTTCGCTCGTCATTGAAGAGAGGGTGCTGCAGAGGTGACTCTGAGAGCTTTAATGTCATCCACCTAGTTACTCTCAAATCCCAGGAGGTGACCTTGTCACAATACGTATGCATATTTACAATGGAGCTCATGTTCTTGAAAAGTCTAAGTTGACGTGTGAGCCGTTAGGATGAAATACACATAGGCGGCTCGCTGCTGCCAAATCTTTGTCATTTGCATGGCACAGTACAAACGTGCAGGGCAAAAGGCGACTTACACGTGTGTACAATGCCTTTTGCCCTGCAATTTCACACTATGCCGTGCAAAGTGAGTAAACTCTGCCTGGCATGCTTACATGCCAGGCAGTATTTATTTTTAATTGTGAGCGCAGGGTTTAATTTCAATTGTGAGCACTGCTTATCATTCGCACATGTTAAGCAAAGCTCACAATTACAATTAAAGCCTGCCCGACATGCTTTCATGAATGGAAGGCTTTAAAGCCTTACTGAAGCCTTTGATGCCTTCCATTCATGTTACGGCTCATAGGAACATGTGCTCCAGTGTGTCTTCAATGAAAACAGACTTCAGTAAATTTAATAAAAACAGGAGAGCTATATTGCATTCATTGTATTTTCTTGATTATACTTTCTGTTGATGGTATTAGAAGAGTTCTTTGTAGGAGATTTGTATATCATTTGAATTATATGTGCTTGTTCAACCTTCTGGTAATAACAATAGAAAAGATCTTTTGGGAAGGTTTGTGTTCTATTAATAGTCACACATGAATCTCTGAGGGTTCACCCGATGGGTGGACGTGTGTTGCGATGTATCGCGGATGTGACTGCCAAGAGTGCATGATGATTTTGTGTTGCCATTGTACTTGTGGTTTAGTGTTCTGCTTGTGGGGGTTGTGAGGGTTAAGTATTGTGAGACAGACAACTGCTTGAAGCTTTATCAAAATATGATATTTTTATTAAAGTAAATATTTTCAAATAAAGCCTTGCTTGCTCTACTCTACCTGGGAATTCCGTACCTAGTCTAAAGGCTATGAGAAAAATCTCTAGCATGGGTAAACTGGCCCTCACTCTAAACAACAAAACATACAAAGAAAATTATAGAGCAACGTAAGATAAATAAACAATATCTGAATGCTCTTCACCTGTCCTGGGTAAGTTCCCTTCCGCAGGTCTTAAAGCCAACTTTAAAGTGTTCAAAGGAAAAGAAAAGTCTTGAATCAGTTTTTGTCAGTTCCAAAACAAAGCAAAAGTTCATCAAACAAAAATCCACTTGTAACAACTCTTTGTTCCTGTGTGAAAAGATCTCTTTCCAACTTTTGGCAAAGAAAATAGCACCAATGATAACCCTGGTAATTTTGATAATTTGTCTCTTCTTCAAGATAGTGTGTCACAGTTTAAAAAGAAAGTGCAATATTTCCTCAATGACAATAAAACTCCATTCTTTAGAACTTCTGCTACAATTTTACATTCGGTTAGGACTTCTTCAGTACATTTGGTATGTTTGTCAGGATGATTTTCTTTGGGCTGTTGCTTTTCTTTCAACAACCACCCTTTTACTGTTGTCACTATGAGAACAGTGACCTTTGTCCCACAGCACATTTCTACTTCTAACCCATTCAATGTGACATCCACTGACAACTTAGTATACCACCACAGTTCCGGTACTAACACTGCTTTGTATTTTTAAGTTAATAGGTAGGTACTGACAAGCCACTTCAACCTCTTCAGGTAGGCAAGGCACTCCTCCATCCTAAAAAAAAGGGGCAGCTCTTTGCCTTTTCCATCTGTCTGACTGCTACAAGAACATCCTGCTTCTACCCACGAGACTCGCTTCCTTTCAATTTGAGCAGTCTTTTGCTGAAGCTGAAAAGGTTGTAATCTACCCCTGAGTATACTTCACAAGCATTTAGCTCCCTTTCCCCAGCTTTAATTACACATTTTCTATCCAAGTAATTACCCAGAAGCCATAGCGCCACTCTTACAGCTTCAGGTAGCAATGCCACACTTGCATCTTGGGCCACTTGACAGTTAACAACTTCACAGTTTAGGTGCATAGCTTTTTAACTCTTAGCCAGGATGGTTTCGCTATGAAAAGAGGTTGCCTCTTGGCTTGGGTAATGCCTTTTCCTCTTCTCAGTATATAGTGAAACTCAATTGGGGCACACGCAACCATTCTTTAAGGTAGATTTTCAAGTTTAAAGTTGTAATTAGAATTGTAGTCCTGTGTAATGTCGTGGGATGCAACTCTGACTTCCTTCGGAAAACACAATTGGGCACACGTGACGTTCCTTTGATGCAGATTTCACTCTTAGTTACTTGTAACTTTTAAAACTTCAAGGTTTGATATTCGCTAAAGATCTGACAAGCGTTCCTCCATCTTGTTTAAGGACACGCGACCACTCCATTAGTCTGCAACAGATATTACAATGTTCAACAATGGGTTTAAACACTTTTGGTTTCTCACGCGAGTGTTAAGGCTTTCACTATGAGCGAGAGCGTTACAATTACAGTTTTAACGGAACTTAAAGCATATCGAACAGCTTAAGCTTGCTTTAAATATTACGCAAGTCCATTAGGAGCTGGCTACAGTTACCAGCAAGGCTTGTGAAGTGTATCTGAATGCTATGCTTTACTCACCGGCCTCAGGGACACTGCTTTTGTGGGTTGCTCTATTTTCCCGACTTCCTCAACCACTGCTACAACTTCTGGCTCACTTGGAACCCACACCCTTCTCTGATACAGGTGTGTTTGGTCCGGCCACTTTAATTGGGAGTTTCCTTTGCACTCCAGACCCTCGGCTTGCCATCTGCTTCTGGCCTTGGACTTCAGCACGGTCACGGCTCTGCAATCACAGCAACTCAGCTCAAATGGGGAAACCCATCGGGTCTACTGCTGTGCAGCCTTTGGAATTCAGAACAGGACCCTCTCAGAACATGCAGGTAAAATCTCCTGTCTCCACTTTGCTGCATCCCATCTGTGCTCCCACTTCCTTTTGACTTGCCAGCCTCATGCTTCTCCTCTGCCGCTACTACCGCCAGCCTTCCGACTCCTGTTTCAGCTCCTTCCAATCTTGCTTTCCTGCTGGGGCCTATTGGGGTAATCCCGACACGTACCCCGTCCTCACTGCTCTTAGAGAGGCACAGCTCCACCCTAATGAGGAGACCCAACGAGGCCGAAACACGTGTCTGTGGTTGCAGTCGGTACTCTTGTTCAGAGGAGAATTGCCTGGCATTTCGGTGGACTGCCCCAGAGCAGGACAAAGACTGATATGTTATGGATATTTTTCCTCTGTGAAAGAGATAGGGAATTAAAGAATCTTGGTAAGACTCTCAAAACCGGGACTTATTGGCTGGCAGAGGGACTCCCAAGACCCCTGTTGTTTTGGCCTTTTATAATTGACAGGTTTAAAGATTGCCTAACTACTACATTGGCTACTGAACTTAATTGCCTGACTACTTCATCTACATGCCTCTTCAATCCTCTTCCTTGTCTCAGTATCTCTAGGATTTCGGGACATGTAGTTCTTTTTGACAAAGTTAGGTTTTTCTAATTCTGAATTATTTGTAAGGGTAGATTTAGTTCCCTTAAGATTTTAACAGAGAGGCTGTGAGATTTAGCCTTTACAGCGGAATATGGCTTAGAAAATAAATAATTTCCATAATCCTTTGCATTGTACCCTTGGGACTGAGGAGGGTATTTAGTTTGGGATACCAAAAAGGATCTTTCTTTTGGTATAAGATGCTTTGATTGTATAACCTTAGAGTTCACAACCTTAGATTTAATATGAGGTCGAGAGATATTGAAATGGCAAAAGGCCATAGCTTCTTTAGGTACATTGGAAAGAATCCTCCTGCCAGAGGAAAAATACTGCATCCCAACCCACAGACTTTTCTCCCCACTGTGCGCCCTGTCTCCTCCCAGGTAATCCTCCCGCACTACACCACACCCAGGGTTGGGCTCAGGAAGCGTCTGCCTTCCCCAGGCCACCTGGGAGGAGACTTTAGGCAGGGTTTCAGCAAGGGTTCTGCAGGATTCTTCACAGGATACAAGCGGGATTGCAGGATCCCAACAAGAGCATAATACAACACTAGAATTCCCACTAGCCCGAGGTCAGGCCCACAGGATTCCTCCAAGTGGGGAAATGGATATTCTGGAACTGCGGCATGGGGGGGTTGAGTGATTTTTTTCTTAAGCACCAAGAGCCTTGAAGATTAGTGATGTCATGGAGGACAAGGCAGTATTTTTCTCTAAAGAAAGCTATGTATTACCGCCAACCCGTTTGCATCCAATGCAATGCATTTGTACGGCAACAACCCAATGGTACAGGCAAGAGGACATGCATTGAATTTATCTTTGACATATCTAACAATTGTGCTTGTCATTTGCATTGTGCATGTGTTCTGCATATAAAGTATAGCAGGATAATCAACTGTAGACGGCTGCCCTGGGCATTGATACTCTATTTATAAAACACATTCCCCCTCTTTCTCTGTAACCCCCATAATACAGCTGAGTCCCACAAAACATTGGGTCCAGCTGTTACATAAATACTGACCTGGTAGTCATCTCTGTGCCTGAACACAATGCTCTGCATGACTTTTATAATGTTTTAAACGAGTCATCTGTGCTAGTAATTGAATAGTCACCTAGACCCCTGGGGAACACCACAAGTAGAGAAAGGGATAGAAGAGAAGAGAGAAAAGACCCTAGTTGGACCTAAGAGGGTCGGTCAGTGAGAAAGGAGGTCAACCAGGTTAGTGCCTGGTCAGTAATACCAAGGTTGTCGCGGAGGCAATTGAGCAGGATGGCATGGTTGACCGTGTCAAAAGCAGAGTGTAGATCGAGGAGAATGAGGACAGAAGGGAGAATAGTGTCAAGATTTGAGAGCAAGTCTTCACAGGTGTTCAGGAGAGCAGTTTTCATGCTTCTGGCAGCTCTGAATCCAGACTGGTGCTCATGGAGGCAACCAACAGATTCAGTATATAGAATAAGCTGGGAGATGGGCAGCTTTTCCAAGAGTTTGCCCAAGAAAGGAGTGATGGAGATCAGGCGATAGTTAGCCGGAGAGGAAGGATTGACCAAGGGCATCTTTAGAAGGGGGTGCACAAGAGATTGCTTAAGGGGGAGGGGTAGGCTGGAGCGAGGGTGTTGATGTGGTCCTTGATGGTTCTGGATGAGCAGGGAAGAACCTGCTTTGACAAGACTTTCTTAGATCAGACTTTTCTAGAAACATCTTCAGGCCTAAGAAAGGGATCACATGTAGTTACGGCTGCATTGGATGTCTGTGGAAGGCCTAGAATGGACTGGGCAGAGAAAAAAGCACATATGGGATTTTGCTGTTTATGTGTTTTTTCTGTCATCTCTCCAGTCTTGTCCCTGAACTCTCGTGGGTGCCAAAGCCTTCCCAGAGGTTTGATCAGGACTTACCCCAGGGAATCTGTCTCTCAGGTAGCTGGTGGATTGTTTATTGGATTTTTTATTTTATTTTGACATTTATATAGCGCACACAACCCTTAGGTATCTAGGTGCTTTCAAGATGTAATTCCAGTTGTGAATAGGTACCGCAAACCAGGATTTGAGGAGGTACGGAATGGTGGTGATGGGGCGGTAGTTGGTGGGGTTTGTGACCTCAAGAGTTGGTTTCATTTTGTGGTATATTTGCTATGGTGGTATTTGTGGTAAACCTGTAGGGGTATTTTACAGTGGTGATGATTTCAGAATACTGCCTAATAATTATCTTTACCAGGGTCACTAACAGCAACAAATACTGGACTTAATACACCCTGAATAGATGGCTCATGCCCACTTGTGGTACCTTATGTACATACCAAACTATGCTCTTTTGACTGATTTTCAACAAATGTAAGGCATGCAGTTTAAATGCTGCACATTCATGCAAGTCTCTAGATAAACAGCTCACTGTGGTTACTTTGCTTTGAGATATTTCTTACCGCATGTCTGCACCCCCCTAAACATGTCAAATGACTGGGACTGAATGCGAATAAATGTAATGAGACTAAATTACTTTTTGAAGTTGTTCTTTATCGTAAAATGGAATGATGCAAGTTACACAGAGTGACACATATGTCCACATTGTACTTCACAGTGCAAGTACATTCATTCTTGCAATCGCTTTCAGCACTTTATCTGGGCAAAGCCCTGCCAATTGTCCTTGCCTTCCTGAAACTTGGCAAGAAAAATGCAAAACTTTGAGAAATACTAACACAGTAGTTTATGTACGTTGAAATTAGAATCTCTAATACAGCACCTAAATTCACAACACCAGAACCTCAATTAACCTCATATTTACCTAAAATCTGTTAGCGATATTCCCGACTCAGCTTGGCAGTGAAATCTTCCTCAGCCTTTCTGCCTGCCCTGCACAGGGACATCCAGATAAGGATTCTCGAGACTGCAGCTTTTCTAAAGATCATCAGTCCTGGAGACAGCTTCAGCTTTAGCCTTAGCCCAGCAGACAGTTAGCTTGCAGGCACTGAACTCCGTCTGCTCAGCAACCAGAGTTTTTGCCTCCTTCGTCCATAAGTGGCAGAACAGCAACGCCACTCTACCCTGCCTCTCAAACCCTTTCCTATGACACTCCCTTTCAATCACGAGCACCTCCCCTTGTCCAGACTTACCCACATCAAGCAATTCTTCTCTGTGCCTTCCTTATTGTGCTCACTGCATTGCTGAAGAGAACCATGTTTCATTTTTCTCTTGCGCTTCCTGCTCCAAAAACAAAGCTATGTTTTAGCAGAACAGAACTTCACATTTTTCAGCTACCACACAGCGCAAATCCAGCTGCACGTCTAAAGTCCATTTTCAGAGCATTATGTATTTTCATCCGTCTGCATCGAGCTTATTTCATGAGCTAATTTGCAATAAATGTTATCATGGGAATCTCTTATATGTTAAATGGGTTGGGTTAATTAGTATGTTAGCTTTAGGTTAGTATTATACTCAGTGCAGTTTAGTTAATTGACTTAACATCTTGAATCGAAGTGCAATTTCAAGCATGTACTTTGTGCATTGGCATCTATTTAATTCTGCCTGAGACGCACACTCTTAAATCCAGCCATGAGTTTTACACCCTGGGCCCCAGTTGAAGTTCAACCATCGCTAAAATGTGCATTCTGAAATAAGGAGTCTAACTGTTGAAATGTAGAATCATAATGTAGAAATTAGAATCATGCTCTTACAACGCTCTGATACAGGTAATTCTTTGAGAAGAAGGCGTTAACACAGAACTGAAGCTAACAGGCTTTGCATGTGCTATATCCACCAGTGCTGACATCAACCTTGAGAGAGAGGTCCTGGAGGGGCATCGAGTTGACTGTATCGACGCACAGTCCCCTCTGCTGAAAATGTTTTTCCGAAGCGGCTGAAGTGGGAGAGGAATCTATCTAAAGATGAGGAATACGTAGGAGGAACATCCAATCGAAAGAACGTTACCAGGGGGAAGTAACTTGTTCTTCTCTCTCGTACTCACTGGAGCTGTTCTGTTGCATCAGACATCCTCACAATGGTCTTCGTTCCCCTCTCTTCTTCTGGGTAGGTGTCGGGAGTCACAGCGAGCAGTGCTCACTCTTGGAGAACCTTTGGTGTGCGTCCCGCTGCAATCAGGAGTTCAGTGTTCCCCAGCTCCAGCTAAGAACACATAAAACTGGCCAGTACTTGGGCTTAGGTCCTCTGGCAGCTCTCTCAGTTTGTAGTACCTTCTTCCTCCCCTGGGCACATACAGCATCCTCTTCACTGGACCCATTCACATCTGCTCCTTGCCACACGCCAGCCACCTTCTCTCCATGCAGGTTGTCTCTGCAGTACAGTGCAGGTCTGTTTTTAAGCACCTTTGGCCTCTCAATAGGCTGCAGGTGCAGGTAGTTGCCTGACCCTCATTCTGACAATTTGAAGGACATGCCTGATCCTTGATATGCCTCTTTCTCATCTTATTACTAAGGTGGTTAAACTGACTAGAAGTGTGTATTGCTCCTAGTTGCCTCTTCCTCGTCCCAGTTTTAAAGGGGCCCATTCTAAAAAGTTATGTGTGTGTGTGTAGAAGAGATGGGGACTTTCTGAGTCAATATATATTTGAGGAACGGGGGAATCATTACCAGAGTTCTGAGGGAGTTCTACCTGGCCCCCCACAGAGAGAGGTCCTTCGGGTTAGTCTTTCCTAGTCTTTCTATAACATTTCCATTTGTTATCCTGAGCGGAGGGAAACAGAGTTTGATAACATGACCCTATAAAATCTTCAGGGATGAGAGATTCCTCATGAAAAGGAAAGGGGAAATACTGTGCCTCACCTGCAGACATACATCCTCTCCCCACTCCCCCATGTCCCTTCACCCTTCACCCCTCCCCTCCCTTCCTCCCTTGCATATCCACCCCCAGGGTCGGGATGCAAAAGCAGTGGACCTTCCCAGGCCACCTGAGAGGAGGAAGAGGGCGAGAAAGAAGTGAGAATGCCCTCAGGTTTCTCACAGTGGGTGATGGTGGGTAGGGGTACAGAGAGTGGGGGTGGGAGGGCGTTTGTGGGAAGGTGGGTGTGGAAAGGAAGCCTTAGGAGGACAAAATACAGATCTCCAATCAAAAGTATCCTAAAATAGCCCAATTGTACCCGAAAAATAGCCCAATCTGAAAATCATTGTGCAGCTGGGAAATTGAAAGCTAGGCGCCCGACCTGCTTCTTACAAAGCTGCTGATTGGAGCAAATATTTTTAAGGAACTTCTCATTGGGTAGTATAGCGGAAGAATTTGGAAAAACAGATTTTAGTGTTTTGGCAGTTTCATGCTATCGCATTACCCATTGCTATGCCAACTACATATTCTCAGATCAGAACCCTAATTCTAACTGCCTCTCTTCCGTAACAATGGTTTTGTCAATTTTGTGGCACAAGCACCACAAAAGCACCACAAAAATTCATCAAAACCAAAAAGGAGGACTAGGAAATCCTACATACAGCCTTGATAGATGATATGTCATCAAATAATAATAACAAAGTCCCTTCGCAGATTCTTTGGAATGCTGACAATGCGGTTTTTCTGGGTTTGTTTTAGAGAGAGATTGTACGGGGGGAGAAAGAGGACAAGCTAAGGCAAGCTGCTTTAGAAGAAGCTATCAACTGAAACCTGGTTCTCTGATGACTTCAGCCCAATCGCAAATGAAGCCTTTCCGCCCGACTACTGCCTCATCCCACTGAACCGTCCGTCCAGAGGAGGGGGAGTAGCATTCATCTTCAAATCTCTCTTCCGCGCCTCAATCATGGACAACCAACCCTCCATTCCATCCTGCGAATCCCTCCTCGTTAAACTATCCCTCTCCCCGTCGCTCTCACACACCTTCCTAATAATCTACAGGCCGCCTGGTTACGATGGACATTTCGCAAACAACCTTTGCAACTCTATTGCCACCCTCCAAATAAACCATCCCAACCTCACCCTTCTCGGAGACTTCAACATATGGCTCGACATCCCCACCAATCCTATGACACACGCCCTGATTGACGGTCTAGATGCAATTAATCTCCAACCCCACATAAACGGCCCGACTCACTTTAAAGGACACACTCTCAATGCCATCTTTAGCTCCAACACCCAGATTCAGTTAAAGCCCCCCACTCCTACCATCTGGTCCGATCACTTCATTCTCTCGTTTGCCATCCCCACACCCGGCCCCCTTCCCGTACTCGCATCTGAACCTCCGAACCTACGCAAATGCTGGAAAAAACTAATAATCACCCCAGACCTAGCCGAGGCACTCTTCCAGTCTCCACCACCTACCTGCCGCCCTAACAACCAACTAACACCTGAGGCCTTTGACTCATGGCTCAACGCATCTCTGATGCGACTCACCCCTCCGTGCAAACCATCAACCCGCCGTGGCCCGTTCCCCAGATGGTTCACTCCTGAGCTGAATACCACTAAACGACACTACAAATACCTAGAACGTAATTGGCAAAAAGAGAAAACCCAAGAGAGCAGGACCACCTTGGCCCGACACTTGTACCGGTACAAGGCCGAAATCCGGAAAGCTAAAAAAGCCCACTACAACACCCGAATCCTAAACTGCAAAAACCCGAGCAAAGAACTCCACAAAATCATCTCCGAATTCACCAATCCAATTTGTAATACAACCGTCCCGACCCTGTCACAATCACTGTGTGACTCACTCTCCCTCCACTTTTACACCACAGCTATTGAAAGGACAAAAACTCTAAACACCAAACTGGCTCTCTTACAGCCAATTGACAATCCTCCACCCGTACCGGCCAGCCCGTCAACTGCAACCTCTACTCAACCAACGTTCGAATCCTTTAGTCCAACATCACCAGAACAATTTCTCAAACTCCTATCTGCCTGCAAACCATCTGGATCCCCTCTAGACCCCTGCCCAGCCACAACCCTTAAAGACATTTTTGATTCCACCTCCGCAGGAGAACACGCAAGGTCTATCATAAATGCCTCCCTTTCCTCCAGTATTTTTCCCGAAGCATTCAAAATGGTACACGTCAAACCTCTAATTAAAAAACCTTCGCTCGACCCTCTCGAGCCCAAAAACTACAGCCCAATCTCAAACACCAGATTCCTTGCCATACTCATTGACCGAACCGCCTACTCCCAACTAAACGCCTTTGTCGAAGCCAACAATCTCCTTGACCCCGCCCAAGCAGGTTTCAGAACACGTCACGGAACTGAAACCACCATAACCTCGATCTGGGACGACCTTAAAATGACAGCAGACTCCGCCGGATGTGCCGCTCTAATCCTCCTCGACCTATCCGCTGCCTTTGACACGATCAATCACTCAATCCACCTAGACCGCCTCCACTCCCTAGGAATTTGTGGAACCGCTCTTAAATGGATAGCCTCATTCCTCAAAGACAGGCACCAAATAACGACAGTCTCCAGCTTTACCTCCCAAGCTCGACCAGTCGACACGGGAGTCCCTCAAGGAGCATGTCTATCCGCCCTCCTGTTCAATCTCTACCTGATCACCCTCCCACCAATAATTCGTTCACACAACATCCTATGTTACAACTACGCCGACGACACTCAACTAATTCTAAAATTCCTGAACTCGAAACCCAACTCCCAACCCGACCTGGCATCCTGCCTCCTTAACATAGATCGCTGGATGACCCAAAGCCACCTCTTGTTAAACCCCTCCAAAACAGAAATCATGGTCTGCAGCAACTCCGACCTTCTTCCGCACCCACTACCCTGGCCACCCGCCATGGGCAACCCACCGACACCCTCCAAAACAGTGAAAAATCTTGGATGCACCCTCGACTCCGACCTAACACTCTCGCGCCAAGTCAACAATGTCTCAAAGTCCTGCCACTACCACCTTAAAACCCTTAGGCGCGTCTTTCCATACCTCTCATTTCCCAACAGAGTCTCCGCTGTCCAATCAATCGTTATATCCAGACTGGACTACGGAAACCCCCTATACCTCGGAATCCATGCCTACCAACTGAATAAACTCCAAAGAGCACAAAATGCGGCGGCCAAAATGCTACTTGCGCTCAGTCCAAGAGACCACATATCCCTAGCGCTTAAAACACTGCACTGGCTTCCAGTAGCCCGTAGGGTGGCTTTCAAAACCTTATGTTTCTCCCATCGAGCACTACATAAAACTGGACCGCAATATCTGCAAGACAAACTAATACCTTATCATCCCACTCGCACCCTAAGATCAAGCTCAGCCGGCCTCCTAGTAATTCCCAAGACAAACTCAGTCAGGCTAGGCGGATCATCATTCTCTGCCCTGGCTCCAACCCTGTGGAACTCACTCCCACCCCACATCCGCCTAACTGAGGACCTAACGTCCTTCCGCAAACTACTGAAAACCTGGCTCTTCCCATAAAACCAATCTAGCATCATCACAATAATACCGACCCATCAAACTACCTGAAGCGAGAAATGACAGCTAAATAAACTCGAATGTAAACTAGAAAGACAAACAGGCCTAAACGAGTAAAGTAGATCAAAACAGTGAAACAGAAAATAGGAATAAGTCATTGAGAAACTTAGGAGATCTGAACCGATGAAAGGGACATAATGAATGATATGATATGATATGATTGTTTATTTATATAGCGCCTATACACAGAAGTGTTTCAAAGCGCTTCAAGGAGGGAGGGAGCAAAGGAAAATACAGTACATTCAGTAAAAAGTCCTTGAAACAATACAGAATGTGAAAAAAAACTATCGTAATAGGCCTGACGACATTTCTGATAGTGCAAGTGCAAAATAACAAGTAAGGTAGGAGGTAAGGGGGAAGGAAAACAAAGCAAGCAGTAACATTACTATGTCTGACGACAATTTACGCAGTGCAGGTGGAATACAAGAGGAGGGTTGGGAAGGGGGGAGCCGAGGGATAGAGGGGTGAGGAGGAACAGAACAACTGCTGAGCAAATTCATCAGGGAAAAATTAAAGCAGGGGAGGGGGAGAGGAGAACAAAGGGGGAGGAGGGGAGACAGACAAGCTACAATCATCGGTCAAGGAACAGGTGATAGGAGTAAGTGCTAGGAGGGGAAGACCTCGAGGGAGAGTCTAGGTCCTCAGAGGAGGGGGAGATGCAGGAAGTGAGAGTAGGAAGAAGGGTGGGAAATAGAAGAGGGTGGGTTTGTGGTACCCAGCGCATAGAACAGGGTGGGCACCTCAAGAGCGTGAGTAGGGTCAGCGCAGAGCAGGGGGTGGAAGGTCACAAAGGTCTGGAGGCAGGGGCACGACGTGGACATACAATTAACATTAAAGGATGGAGATGAGAAAGGGAGGGAGATGACCAGAGGGGAGAGGGAATGAGGCAAAAGGCGAAAGAGGGGGGGAGCAGTAGAAGGGTCAGAACAGGTGTACATGGCACAATTATACAGAAGTAGGAATCAAGGTAAGTTAAAGCAGTGAATGCAAACACAGGAAACTTGCATAGATAATGGACCAAACATTTACAGTGCGTTTGATTAGAGGAAGAGTGAAACATGAATGAAGTACGGGAAGGAAATACAGTGAATGACATAAATGAAATAGTTAGGATGGATGAAGCATACAGAACAGACGAATGCACTAAGTGGAAGCGTGCATGAGTGGAAGAACAGACGACTAGAAAGATCAACTAAGTATGATGACCGGATGAATCAGTTGAGCATAATAATGCCAATCAGTATGAAGAATGGTTGGGTGTATAGAGCGGCCGAGCGTATTGAGTTGATGAGTACGTGTAGAATTAATGACCACGCAAATAAAGAGAAGCAAACAAAACGCAAAAGCGCATAGAACTCAACCGGAAAGAGCAAGAGGGCGAGGGCGTAGAACTATATTGAACGGACAAACGTATAGACTTGATGAACATTCGGCCAGTCGAACGTGTGAGAGCGAACGCACAAGTAGAGAGGACGAGCATGGGGACCGGATGAGCATGAAGAGCGGATGAGCGTGGAGAACGGATGAGCGTAAAGAACGGACGAACATTGAGAGCGGATGATCGTAGAGTGCAGATGAGCGTGAAGATCGAATGTGCGCTGAGATCGGATGAGCATGGAGAGCAGATGGGCATGGAGAGCGGGTGAGCGGATGAGACTGGAGAGCGGATGAGACTGGAGAGCGGATGAGACTGGAAAGCGGATGAGTGTGGAGAGCGGATGAGTGTGCAGAGCGGATGAATGTGGAGAGCGGATGAGTGTGCAGAGCAGATGAGTGTGCAGAGCGGATGAGTGTGGAGAGCGGATGAGTGTGGAGAGCGGATGAGTCTGGATAGGGGGTGAGTGCGGAGAGCGGATGAGTGTGGAGACCGAATGAGTGGGGAGAGCGGATGAGTGTGGAGAGCGGATGAGTGTGGAGAGCGTATGAGTGTAGAGAGCGGAGGAGCGTGGAGAGCAGTTGATAGTCAACAACGTCTGAATGTGGAAAACGCAGAAGCGAGTGTGGAGAGCGACTGAATGCGAAGTACGCAGAGACTTATGATGCAGTTGAGTATGAGGAGTGACCGGATGAGTGTGGAGAGCGGATGAGTGTGGAGAGCGGATGAGTGTGGAGAGCGGATGAGCGCGGAGAGCGGATGAGCGCTGATGAGCGTGGAGAGCGGATGAGCGTGGAGAGCGGAGGAGCATGGAGAGCAGAGGAGCGTGGAGAGCAGTTGATAGTGAACAACATCTGAATGTGGAAAGCGCAGAAGCGAGTGTGGAGAGCGACCGAATGCGAAGAACGCAGAGATGTATGATGCAGTTGAGTGTGGAGAGCGACCGAGTGTGGAGAGCGACTGAGTGTGGAGAGCGACTGAGTGTGGAGAGCGACTGAGTGTGGAGAGCAGATGAGTGTGGGGAGCCGATAAGAGCGGAGGACTGTGAAGAGCGGAGGAGTGTGGAGAGCAGAGGAGTGTAGAGAGCGGAGGAGTGTGGGGAGCGGATGAGTATGGGGAGCGGATGAGTGTGGAGAGCGGATGAGTGTGGAGAGCGGATGAGTGTGGAGAGCGGATGAGTGTGGGGAGCGGATGAGCGTGGGGAGCTGATGAGCGTGGAGAGCAGATGAATGTGGAGAGCAGTTGAGTGCGGGTCGAGTGCAGAGAGCGGTTGAATGTGGGGAGCGGAAGAGAGCAGAGGAGTGTGGAGAGCGGAGAAAGGTGGAGAATGGATGAGTTTCGAGAGCGGATGAGTGTCGAGAGCAGATGAGCGAGGAGCGGATGAGTGGAGAGTGGATGAGTGTCGAGAGCGGATGAGTGTCGAGAGCAGATGAATTAGGAGAGCGAAAAAGTGAATGTGTAGTGTGGATGAGCGTATGGAGCGGATGTGTATATGGAGCGAATGAGTGTTTGAGCAGATGAGCACGTAAGCAGACAAAAGTACAAGCGCGGGGTAGACTGGTGTGCATGCGCAAGAAGGGCAGGATTGCATTCGGATGGAACACATGAGAGCATGCGTGAAGCACACTGGAGAATGAAGGTCAGACTTGAGCTCGCAACGTGAACCAGAGCACATGAATAAGACGTGAATGTGTAGGACAATCGAACACCTGAAATGAACAAAAATGCATAGACGGACCTGCCCACACGTAACAGCGTGACATACTTAATATGCTTTGGAATGAAGGAAACACTTGAAAACATGCATCATACCACACCCCACGCTTACTCTCTCCCTTACACCACCACTCATCTAGAACACAGCGATACTATGACACCATTCGGTATAACTGTTCTCATATCTACATCTCCCGCTTACTCCACATCACTCTAAGTAAACATTGCTGGTTTCACACCCCCAGTCAGGCGTTCTCCTCAGGCCTAACGCAGCCACACTCGTTCTGGATAAAGCCGACCAGAGCGAACACATACTCCTGATCTCTCAACCACCACACCTACAGCTAGGAAGCAGCTACCACTTGAATTCCTCACCAGCTGCCCACATACCTGGTGTGCACACGCACTTTTGGACTCTCTCTACTCTCTCTACTGACCTGAACTTCGGTTCCCAAGGGCGCTCAACCTACCAGCGCCTTCAGACCATACCAATGGTATATAAGGCGCTATATAAATGCAAAATAACATAACATAACATAACATTTGCGGGCAGCTGTAGAATGCAACTAACGACAGTCAAGATGTCCTGGCTTAAGAAAACTAAGAAAACTTAAGAAAATTAGAAATGCAAACTAGAAATGCTGGGTTGTACACTACTGAGGCTGTTTTCCTCCATAAAAAAGCCATTAGTGTTTTTTATGAGCAATGTAACAAACCGAGCAAGCTGCACAGGCATAAAATAAAGCAAAAACAGCATGTTAGGCACATATTGGTGGTTAAAGATGCGAAAGGAACATCAGATAAACAAGAGATTATTGTCCTATACTATAAACCCATCTAAAAATCACAGGGGAGCCCCATAGAATAAGAGTATGTTTAATTGTATCCCTTCCCAAAATGATCAAAGACAGGAGAATCGTAGTCAGACCTGTTATGAAACAAGAGGTTTCAAAATTAATAAGGTTCCCACATCAGGTGAGTTTGGCACCGAGATGTATACGCTACTGGGCACACTGCCTTGCCCCACCTAACAAATCTCCTCAACATGTTTTTGGACAAGGGTCCAATTCCAGGTACCATGACCCAAAAGCGAATTGCCAAACCAGACAAAGATTTGAAGGAGTGAGGGAGTTATTGCCCTCTCTCATTCTTTTGTTTTGTTGCAGGAGATCTGTTTTTTTAACATTAAGGATCATGAAGTTACATTTATGCCCACCATATAGCCAAAGTGCAGGGCTAGCATATAAATATTTCAAGCCATTTGTGTTAGGAATACAATTCAATTCAATTTCAAAGCTTTATTCTGTATAAACCTTTCAATACAATAATAAGATAAAAGGAGGAATTGAAAAACTTTATAACAGATACATTCATTAGATAAGAACCACAATCAATAACATTTAGATAGATAAAAAATATAAAATGTAACATTATAATCCATCTCCTATTAAGACATTAGAGAAAGGCTCACATCCTCTATATTTTAAGTTCACTAGCGCTCAAATTGCACTAATTCTCATTACTGCCTAGTCTGACAGACTCATTTGTCACATTCCTCCATTTTAGGAGCCAAGCTCTCGGGATTTATTTTGCAGTCGCAAAAACAACCATCTGGTTTGCTGAGCATATAAAAAACAACATGGCTTCATATGTACCTCGAATCCCTTCATCATTCAATATTGGTTTAAGGTACATACATCTCAATTTCATGGTAATGGAACAGATTAGCATATAATGTACAATTGTTTTGTTTAATTTGTGACTCTACACAAAGGACATTAACCAGACCTCAAAGGAGACCATGACCGAGCATGCCATGCTGTATGAAGCATCCCCAACCTCAGTCGAACATGTAGCGACCATTCCTATGCTCAGTGAATATCATCCAAAAGCTCTTTAAAATTGCCCATCATACTAGTTATCAACAACTCTGGATCCCTTCTGAGTAAGGCCCTCTTAGCTTCCAGATTTTCTCTAGATTTTATTTTTGCATTTCCTTTAAGAATTATTGTGGAGCTCCTCATACAGCCAATGGGGTTATCCCACAAAGAGCTAGCATCCAATATATATAACAATCGCTTTACATGTACTAGCCAGCTACAACTCTTAGCCCCCTCCAATAACAAAATGTTTTTCAGGGATTCCCGATTTCCAACCATGAAGAGCTCCAGAGACTAACCCAATATAACACCGGTTTAAGGGCAATCTGGTAGGATATACGGAAAACACAGAGAACTAAAAGTACCTCTGAGGTTAGTGCACTTTTTGGTAACATAAGCAATATTTTCATAAATGTATTTTCCAATGTACATAGAGATGTTGCATTAGCATAACCCCATATCTCCGACCCGTAGAGGGCTGCTGGACAAATCCAGGGCCAGAGAAATTGCCTTGCTACTATGGCAGGAGAAAAAGGTGTCACAAGTCTCTCCCTTTCTCACCTGTTTTTCATGTTTGCTTGCAACCTTCTTTGATGATTTCTTTTGCATGCTCCGGGATTTGTATAAACTGGTGTGCTGGTCTTCGGGTTCCAGCGTGAGGATAGTAATCCAACTCCAGGAGACGTTCAGATGTCCAGGACGGGAACCAGGAAGGAACAATGTCCGGGCTCGGAGACACGGAACGCCGTGACCCGAGTGCAGGCGAAGATCCAGGAAGAAGCTTGAAGGTAAGTTCGAGGAAAGGGAAGGAAAGGAAGAAGATTCAAGGAATAGAGAAACAGGATTCTGAAGAAAGCCCCGAGCGAACTCCAGCAACACACGTCCAACTACAGCGAGCGGTAGCGTTGAGATGCGCAGAGCCGCGGGGGCGTGTCTGTTTAGTAGAACGTTGAGCGTGGTGCATAAAGACTGGCAAGCTGCGTTCTGTATCAGGCGGCCATGTTGGGATGATCAGGGCATTCAGTCCTCTATGGGTCAGGGACCACGAAGTCCAGAATGGATGCAGGCAACGGTTCATGACAGTATGCCTCCTCTGAAGGCCAGCTCCTCCGGGTTTGCCTGGATGGATGAGATGGTATCTTTGTATCAGCCGGGGGGCATTCATGTTTGACATGGGTTCCCAGGTGTGCTCACTGGGAGGATACCCTTTCCACTCGACCAGATACTGTAGTTGACCACGTCGGTACCTAGAGTCACAAACTCTGAAGACCTCGTATTCAAGTTGGTCATTGACAATCACTGGGGTAGATCTTGGAGCAGTTCGAGAGGGCTGAACATATGGTTTTAACAGAGAAGTGTGTAAGACTGAATGAATCCTTTTCCATGACTCTGGTAGTCGGAGTTGAAAGGCCACTGGATTGATGATTTCTTTTATAGAAAAGGGCCCGTAATACCTGGGAGCCAATTTGTTTGGTCATAGCTGATGAGGAAGGCGTTTCAAGGATAACCAGACCTTATCGCCTATTGAATAGGAAGGTCCAGGCCTTCTTTTGGAGTCAGCATAATGTTTAACGTCTCTTTGGGCCTTTTCTAGGTGTTCCTTTGCTTCTTTGTGCACATTGATAAGTGTTTCAATCCAGGAATCAACCGCAGGAACTGGGGTAGGATGTGGAAGAATGGACGGTAGGACTGAAGGATGAAATTGATGATTTCTTTTATAGAAAAGGGCTCGTAATACCTAGGAGCCAATTTGTTTGGTCATAGCTGATGAGGAAGGAGTTTCGAGGATAACCAGACCTTATCGCCTATTGAATAGGAAGGTCCAGGCCTTCTTTTGGAGTCAGCATAATGTTTAACGTCTCTTTGGGCCTTTTCTAGGTGTTCCTTTGCTTCTTTGTGCACATTGATTAGTGTTTCAATCCAGGAATCAACCGCAGGAACTGGGGTAGGATGTGGAAGAATGGACGGTAGGACTGAAGGATGAAATCCTTGACTACAGAAGAAGGGACTGGTCTTGATAGCAGAGTGATCCGAATTGTTTTATGCGAATTCATCCACAGGTATTAAGAGTGACCAATCATCCTGGACTTTGGTGGCAAAGCAATGAAGATATTGTTCCAAGGTTTGGTTTACTCGTTCAGTAGCTCCATTGGTGTGAGGATGATAACCTGAAGGCAATGCACGTTGGATTCCCAGTATACGGCATAGCTGTTTCCAGAACTGGGATATGTACTGGGGTCCTCGGTCAGAAATGATTTTGGAAGGTAGCCCATGAAGCCGGAATATGTGTTCTAGGAAAATCCCAGCAAGTTCAGATGAGGATGGTAGTTTCTATAGAGGCGTAAAATGAGCCATATGTGTGAACAAATCAATGGTAACCATTATAGTTGTGTAGCCCCTGGAAGAAGGTAGTTCCATGATAAAATCCGTGGCAATGATTTCCCAGGGTCTTGTTGGTAGTGCTGGTTGGAGCAGGAGACCTGCTGGTCTTTTATTGTCATGTTTATTCTGATTGCAGACTGCACAAGTCTGGACATGGATCTTGATCTCATCCTTCATCCTTGGCCACCAAAACTGTCTTTGTATTAGATGGAGGGTGTTGGTGATGCCACAGTGTCCTGAATGGAAAGTAGCATGACAAAGACTTGTGATCTTTTGTCTCAGTCCAGGAGTAGGGATGACCTACTGATTATCCTTGAATAGATATCCGTCTTTTGTTTTGAAATTCCATCGGTTGTTTCTCTTAAACTCCTTCCAAGGATCAGAGGACTGAGTTTGGATTTGAATATCCTCCAGGAGAGTGATTGCTTGAGCAACAAATATTGTGTTGGGAAACATCTTAGGGAAGGTTCGATCCTCAAGGGGTTCGTAATCAGGACGTCTGGATAAGGCATTGGCTATAATGTTATGTGTTCCAGGGAAATGATGGATTTGAAATTGGTATTGGGCAAAAAAGAAGGCCCAACGGGCTTGGCGACTGTTTCTACATTTTGAGTTTAGGACTTGAAGATTCCGATGGTCCGTGCAGACTTGTACCAGGTGTTTGGCTCCCAGAAGGAGATGACGCCAATCAGTGAAGGCTTGACAAATGGCTAACAATTCCTTCTCCAGGACGGAATAATGAGTTTCACTGGGAGTCAAGGTGTGGGAGAGATAGGTGATGGGGTGTTCTAACTTGTCGCCAAGTTCCTGTGTCAGGACTGCCCCAATGGCGTAGTTGGAGGCATCAGTTTCAACAAGGAAAGGTCGATCAATGTCGGGTTGAGCCAGGATGGGAGCTTGTGTGAACTCCGACTTCATCCGTTGAAACGCCGAATCTTGGGCTGAGGTCCACTGAAAGGGGGTGTCTTTCTTTAATAATGTGACAATAGGGTGCACAATCTCAGAAAATGTTGGTATACATTTCCTGTTGAAATTAGCAAGCCCCAGGAAGGATTGAATTTGCTTTACAGTGGTTGGAACAGGCCAAGATAGAATGGAATCAACCTTGGAAGAGTCCATTCCAATCCCCTCTGGGCTAAGGACGAATCCGAGATAGTGAACAGTAGATACATGGAAAAGACACTTCTCGGGTTTGGCCAGGAGCTTATGTTCACGTAGACGTTGTAAGACTGCCCTTACGTGCTCTTCGTGTTTCAGATGGTCCTTGGAGTAGATCAGTATGTCGTCTAGATATACAATGACGAAGAGGAACAGCATATCAGAAAACACCCGATCCATAAAACGTTGGAAGATTGCTCGGGCATTAGCAAGTCCAAAGGGCATGACCAAGTATTCAAAATGGCCAAAGGGTGTTCTAAAGGCTGTTTTCCATTCATCACCTTCTTTTATACGAATAAGATGGTAGGCACCCCTGAGATATAGTTTTGGGAAGATGACTGCACCTTTGACTGCTTCCAGGATGTCGGAGATGAGAGGCAATGGGTAACGGTCTTTGAGAGTGCATTGGTTAAGGCCACGGTAATCCAGACATGGCCTAAGCTCCTTGGAATCCTTCTTGGAAACGAAGAAAAGGGAAGCGCCCGCCAGGGACTTGGATGGTCGAATAGTTCCATTTTCCAGGTTGGTATCCAGGTATTCCCAGAGGGCCCTTTTTCAGGTTCTGACAAAACAAACATTCTTCCAAAGGGAATTACGGCTGAAGGTTCAGTGTCGATGGCACAATCCTCAGGTCTGTGGGGTGGTAGAGCTTGAACAATGGCTGTTGAGAATACATCGGTGTAAGCCTGATAGGCCCTGGGAATCCGGATGATGTTAGAGACGGTGACTGGAAGTTGCTGAGTTTCATGAGAGTTTTCAGAGGACCTTGGTAAGGTGTCTAGGGACAAACAGTGGGACTTTCAATGTTCTGAACCAAGAAACCAAGAGCCTGCTGCCCAATCGATGTAGGGGTTATGCTTCTGTAACCAGGGCATGCCTAGAACCATTGGATAGTGGGCAGATCTTATAATATCAAATTTAATCCTCTCTTGGTGGTGATTTATAGAAAGGAGAATATCTTTGGTTCGAAGGGTTATAAGTCCTGAAGACAGGGGTCTCCCATCAATAGCTTCAACAGGTTGAATAGTCTCTCGTATTTCGTGTGGAATGTTGTGAATAGTGACCCAATTATGATATATGAATATGCCCATGGCTCCGCAATCCACTAATGCCAGGATGGGGTAAGATTCTTTCTTGGAAGGCGAAAGGAATACCTGTAGAATCACAAGATTATTTTGTCCAGGAGAGTTCAAGGAAGGAACTGATGTGGAGCAGACACCTTTCTCCCGAAACTGTGCCCCATCTAGGATCGGGACCTGGCGTTTCCCGAACGCCATGGAGGAGCGATAGAGCACTCTCTCACAAGGTGTTTATTGGAGGCGCAGTACATGCACAGACCAGTGTGAATCCGGTGCATACTTTCTTGTGGGGTAATGGGTCCACGGAAGACCCCCACTTGCATGGGTTCTGGATCCGAGGTTGGAGAAGCTGCAGGCTCTGGTCTGTATGGATGGTCTGTGGCAGCCTTTTGGAATGTTGACTAAGACTTCTTTTTCTCCGCCTTTCTTTCCTGGATTCGAAAGTTGATTTGTAGGGAAAGGTCCATGACGGCCTGTAAGGAGCTTCGGTGAGCTACCCTGGCTAACTCGTCCTTTATTTCTTCATTCAGGCCTCTTCGAAAGAGGGTGAAACTGGCTTCTTGGGACCAATCAGCCCCCTTCACAAGTTGCTTAAAGCGGGTCACATAGGTAAGCATATCCTGGGATCCTTGTTGAAATTCAAGTAGTCATTCTTGAGCGCTGGAAACCTGCTCAGGACGATCAAACATGGCTTTTAGGGCTTCCACGAACCCATAATAATCATCCAGGAGGGCGTCGCCCGAATTAACTGGGGGGGTTGCCCAGGTCAAGGCGTTACCAGTGAGGTGTGAGATCATAAACCTCACCTTTGCCCTTGGGGTGGAAAAGTAGTAGGGCTTGAAGGTGAAGTGCACCACACATGAATCAAGGAAGGCACAAAGGTTCTTTGAAGAGCCATCATATTTGTCCACTACTCGTCCCAATAACACACTTTCCTTAGTTGCAGAGTCACGAGACAAGACTAACTGCTTTAAAGCAGCATTCTCTGCCTTAAGGTTCTGGACTTCTGTGGTTAGTTCCTGCATACCTCGCATGAGGTCTTGAACCGCGGCTTCCATCTCTGTATCCGTATAGTTTTTTAGGCGTCGCAATCTGTCACAAGTCTCTCCCCTTCTCACCTGTTTTTCCTGTTTGCTTGCGACCTTCTTTGATGATTTCTTTCGCATGCTCCAGGATTTGTATAAACCTGTGTGCTGGTCTTCGGGTTCCAGCGTGAGGATAGTAATCCAAGTCCAGGAGACATTCAGATGTCCAGGACGGAAACCAGGAAGGAACAATGTCTGGGCTCTGAGGCACGGAATGCCGTGACCCGAGTGCAGGCGAAGATCCAGGAAGAAGCTCGAAGGTAAGTTAGAGGAAAGGGAAGGAAAGGAGGAAGATTCAAGGAATCGAGAAACAGGATTCGGAAGAAAGCCCCGAGCAAACTCCGGCAACCCACGTCCAACTACAGCGAGCAGTAGAGTTGAGATGCACACAGCCGCGGGGGGTGTCTGTTTAGTAGGACATTGAGCGTGGTGCGTAAAGACTGGCAAGCTGCGTTCTGTATCAGGCGGCCATGTTAGGAGGATCAGGGCATTCAGTCCTCTATGGGTCAGGGACCACGAAGTCCAGAATGGACGCAGGTGGCGGTTCATGACAAAAGGATTGTATTTCCCCACAATACTTCCCTAAACTAATCTCGGCCTTAAGCAGTTGTTCTGTCCAGCTACCTGATTCATGGAACCTGGTCCCCAAGTAGTCAAAATATTTGACTTGTTCCAACCTTGTGCCATCAATTTCAATTCACAGGGAACCACTCCTAGCAAAACGTGATTTAAAAACCGTGACTTTAGTTTTATTGATATTCAGATTCAAGCAGAGCTCTTTACTCTTGGCCATAAAAATGTCCAGTGATTTCTCCAGACCTTTTGGGGTTGTTGCCAGAATCACAGCATCGTCCACATAAAAATGCACTGGCCATTTCCTAGACGCAATTCTTGGTGCATTGATGCCACCCCCCTCGAGTGCATCCACCATCCCTTGGATGTAGATGCAAAAGAGGAGGGGCGCCAAGACACACCCCTGGCAGACCACCTTGCTCACTGCAGAAAGCCTTGACTGTTCGCCCCAACCCATAACGAACGGAAGCATGAGTTTCTGAGTACAGTAATTTAATAGATTGCACCAGTTGCACCGGAGCATTCCGGTCAGTCAAAATGTGCCACAGAGTGTTCGTTGAGACCATGTCAAAGGCGGTTTTCAGATCCCAAAATACTGCATAGAGCTTAATCTTACACAAAATATCGTACTCTTGGATCAATAAAAACAGCAGAAAACAATGGTCCATAGTTCCTCTGCCAGTACGAAACCTGCTTGTGTGTCTGTGATTACCTCATTATCCTCTGCCCAGTTTTGGAGTCGAGTCAGGATTACTTTTCCAAAGGTTTTCCAGCGCTGTCAAGCAACAATATTGGGCTGTAGTTCCCTGGGCAATCTCTGCCCCTTTTTTCATGATTTTGGGACAGTGTTATGCGTTGATAGTCGTGAAGATATAAGAGACCTCCGTCCCCAAGTGCCGCACAGGGAGAATCACTAATCACTCCCTGTGCAACCTTTGAGGCCACAGGTGGAGAGATCCGAGGCCGGAACCGAAGTACTAGGAGCCCCAAGGCAGCTGTAAAAAAATACAATGATTAAATACCAAGCAAGCAGGGTACTATATGCATAAAACAAAGAATGGCCAGGGTCTTACCAGATATCCGATGAAAGGGAAGATGGACCTGAGAGATGGTTCCGGGGCTCACGTAGGCAAGGAACCCACCCTAAAGGATAGGTCAGGATGTTTTCAGCCAATCTCCACCTGGAGAGTGTTGTGGTCCCTTGATAGTTGGGTGACAACTACCTCCTGGGTAGTATGATTTATTGTACAAGGATGCGGCCTGGGAAATCCAAAGGTGTCCGTTGAGCAAAAACAAGGTATGAAGCCAGGAAAGGCAGTCCGAATCCAGTGGAGGAACAAAGAGCAAGATCCAGAAGAAGTCCGTGATTCAGTCCGAGGTCAGAAGCCGTGAGAAACAGGAGAGCCGAAGTCGTCGTAGCCGAACGTGATCCACAAGAAGTCCGAAAACAAGAGCCAGATTCAAGGATGCCAGGTAAGCGGGTTTATTCAGCCAAAACAGGGTCTCCGAGGAAAACAGCTGTGAAGCGCGGTATACCAGCACTGCCCGGCTTAAATACGGTTACTTCCTGGTCACATGACACGGAATGGAATCACGTGACCGTGAGCCTGGGGCACATGACCGCATAACGTCACGTGATCGGGTCGCAACGGAACGAGCACTTGTCTTCCTGCTCGAGCGGCTGCCTAATCTCCATGGCAACTGCCAATGGAGAAACGGCCGCAAGCGCGACTGCAGGGTGTATGGCGATTGCTTCGCCAGCGCGCGAGCCAAACTGGGATGCCTGCGTGAGCCCCGGGAAACAGGTGGCTGGGAGAAGGTGGTTATCTGAGTGGTTGGCGGGACATGGCCGAAGGAACGATCTGAGGATATGACTGAGGACATGACAGAGCCCCCCCCCCCAAAGACCCACGACCCCGTGGGCACGAAGGATGCCCCCGATGGAAACGAGAAACCAATCGGGGGGCATGGACATCTGAGGCAGGGACCCAAGAACGCTCCTCTGGACCATAACCCAACCAATCGACCAGGTACTGCAGTCGACCCCTATGGAAACGTGAACCCAGAATATCCGAGACCTCGAAAACATCAGGAGAATCCAGGGAAACAGGGGCAGGAGAAGGGCGAAGACGAGTCGAGGAGGGACAGGGCTTGAGGAGGGAGGTATGGAACACAGGGTGAACCCGCCAGGACGATGGGAGAACCAGGCGATAGGCCACCGGATTGATGACCCGGGAAACAACATAGGGACCCACAAAACGGGGCAACAGCTTTCGACAACCCTTCAAGTGGAGGTGCCGGGAGGACAACCAAACTCGGGAACCAACGGGATACAAAGGGGCCACGGTGCGCCTAGCGTCTGAGGAGGCCTTCATGGAAGCCTGTGCTTCCTGCAAATGAATGAGGACCTGGGCATGGAGGGACTCCATATCCCTAACGCAAGTGGCTGCGGCGGGGTTATCGGTGGGAGAAACGTCGGGAACAGGAAGGACTCGGGGATGCTGGCCATACATGGTGTAGAATGGAGAGAAACCAGTGGCAGAATGCGTAGCGTTGTTATAGGCAAATTCAGCATACCGGATGTTCCGCAACCAGGACGATTGCTGTTGTAACAACAAACAACGCAGATACTGTTCCATGGATTGATTTGTTCGCTCCGTCTGACCATCGGTTTCCGGATGGTAAGCGGAGGAGAACCGTGCATCGATGCCTAGCAGAGCGACCAAGGCACGCCAGAAACGGGAGGTGAACTGAGAGCCACGATCGGACACTAGGACAGATGGAAGGCCATAAAGACAAAAAACAGAGTCAAAGAACAGCTTGGACAAGGTAGGGGCAGAAGGCATTCCTCGGCAAGGGACAAAACGGGCCATCTTGGTGAAAACATCGACCACCACCCATATAGTGTCATAACCATGGATTTTGGGTAAATCGGTCACGAAGTCCATGCTCAGGGTGTGCCAGGGTTTTGGTGGCAAAGGCAAGGGGCGCAAAAGACCCAACGGGCGACCCCTACGATGTTTGCCCTGAGCACAGACTGAGCACGAATCCACGTAACAAGCCACGTCACGTCTCATGGAAGGCCACCAACACCAGCGTTTCAAGAGGTCTAGGGTACGGGCCTGGCCCGGGTGTCCATTGATCGGGGCGTCGTGAGACCACTCCAGGGCTAGGTTTCTGGTGTCAGTGGTAGGGAGAACTAGACGGTCCTGTACATATGGCAGACCGTTGTGATAGGAGGGATCCCATTCCGACAGTTGGTCGGGGTGTTTTTTGACCCACGAACGGATCTCCTCCAATAGCGTCATAGGGGGTGTACAAGTGCAGACGACATGACCCCGAGGTATGAGTGTATCAGGGAACACTGGTAACGAAACCCCTCCGGGGGAGCGGGACAAAGCGTCGGCCTTACTATGCTCAGATCCAGAACGATGTTTAATCTGGAAGTCAAAAGCGGCGAAGAACAGGTGCCATCTGACCTGTCTGCTGTTTACGCATTTTAATGCCGCCAGGTCTTGCAGGTTTCTGTGGTCGGTATAAACCGTAACTTTGTGTTTGGCCCCTAACAGGTGATGACGCCAGGCACGAAAAGCGTCCATTACCGCCAGTAGCTCTTTTTCGGTGACGGTATAGTGGGTTTCTGCAGGGTTGAATTTGCGTGAATGGAAAGCTACAGGATGAAGCCGCCCGGTAGTGGGACAGGCTTGTGACAGGATCGCCCCCAATGCGAAAGAAGAGGCGTCCGCCTCGACAACGTACGGTTGGTCAGGGTCGGGGTGTTGGAGCACCGGGGCTGTGGTAAAGGCGTTTTTTAGTGCCTCAAAGGCCTGCTGGTGTATTTCCTGCCACTCGAACGGGACAAGAGGACTGGTAAAGGATGTGAGAGGCGATACAAGAGAAGAAAACCCAGAGATAAAACGCCGATAGAAATTAGCGAAACCTAAAAAGGATTGCAAGGCTTTTAGGGTTTTAGGTGTTGGCCATTCGAGGACCGCTCGTACTTTAGTGAGATTCATGGCGAGGCCACCAGGTGTGATGTTAAACCCCAAAAACTCCACGTTGGATACATGGAACAAACATTTCTCGGGTTTCACAAACAGTGAATGCTTACGCAGCCGGGACAATACTTCCCGTACATGTTGTATGTGTTCTTTCAGAGTGTGAGAAAAAATGAGTATATCATCAAGATACACCACCACAAACATGTCTAATATATCCGAGAAGATGTCATTCATGAAATGTTGAAAAGTGGCCGGGGCGTTGCACAAACCAAAAGGCATGACCGTATACTCATAAAGGCCATACCGCGTACAAAATGCGGTCTTCCATTCGTCTCCCTTTCGGATGCGGACGAGGTTATAAGCCCCCCGCAAATCCAACTTGGTGTAAACGGAGGCATGGGTCAACCGATCCAAAAGAGGAGAAATGAGAGGGATTGGGTAACGGTTCTTAATAGTGACGGCATTGAGCCGACGATAATCAACACAAGGACGAAGATCGCCCTCTTTTTTGGGCACGAAGAATATGGGGCTCGCTGCAGATGATTTAGACGGTCGTATGTGGCCCAGACGCAGCGCTTTATCGATGTAATCCTTGAGGGTCAGATCCTCCGACAGGGACAAGGAATAGATACGGCCTGAAGGTATCACCGCCCCGGGAACCAAATCAATCGGGCAATCATATGGGCGGTGAGGAGGGAGTACTTCGGAGGAGCCCTGATCGAATAGCATACCGTAATCCTGATAGTCCATAGGTATGTGATTGGTGACTAAACCCACTATGTGTGTAATAGGGGGAATTTCGTCGCCCCGTATTGCCAGTTGAGCAACAGCACCAAGGGCCAATGCTGGGGTGTCCGTTTCTCTGTCCATAGGTAGGCAAAAGGTCTGACAGAGCTCGGATTCAAAATGTACGTGTCCTGTTCCCCAATCGATGTGCGGGTTATGTTCCCGTAACCAAGGTATTCCTACGATGATGCCAAACTGAGGCATGGATATTAGATCAAAGTGGAGGGTTTCTTTATGGACTGATTGGATAGTCAGGGTGAGAGGGGCGGTCTGCTGCTTGACGGGGCCAGAAACAAGCTCTGTCCCGTCGACTGCTTGCACTGGTTCGGGTCGGGATTTGTTGATCAAAGGTAGGTTTAATGTGTGGGCTAGAGTGATGTCAATATAGTTACCAGAGGCCCCGGAGTCAATAGTGATTTGTACGGGATGAATGAGACCAGGGGCAGGCTGTATGGTGGCTTCTACTTGTATAGGCCTGATTTGACCAAATGACGGGGTGATATCCGGGGAAGGGCATGGAGAACTCGATCCTACCCCCGCATCTAGGATCGAGCTGGGCGAAAATCCTGCTTCTTGGGTTTGGGCTTTCGGGGACATTCCTTTACTAAATGACCTCCCAAGCCACAATAAAAACAGGCGTTCTCAGCCCTTCTGCGCTCCCTTTCTCTTGAGGTGATGGGACTCCTAACACCCCCTATTTGCATAGGTTCGCCGGACTCATTGTAAGACGAAGTAACGGCAGTGTTGGTAGTCTGGGAAAACCCGGCCTCAGCCCTGCGTTCAGAACGCCGCGCGTCCACTTGGAGAGCTAAATCCACCAAAGCTGGAAACTGAACAGGTAGGGATGGTACCATGGCTAGAGCGTCTTTCATAGGGTCGCTTAGCCCTCTGTAGAATACAACCGCTTTTTTACTTTCAGGCCATGAGGTCTCAACGGCCATCTGATTAAATCGTGTGATATACTCAATGAGGGAGCCCTTACCCTGGGACAAGTCCAGCAATTCTAGATCGTGTGATTGTGCTTTATATCTAGTGTCAAATACTCTGGACATTTCTGACACTAGCTGGTCAAAATCATAGAGGGCCGGATGATCTGTTTCTAACAGGGGGTTCGCCCAAGCAGCAGCCGTACCGGCTAGGTGGGACAGAGTAAACGCCGCTTTGGTGGTAGGATCCGGGAAAGCAAGGGGCCGGCACAAAAAATGCAGTTTGCACTGATTAAGAAAAGTCCTAAACTTCCTCGGGTCCCCATGGAACTTTTCAGGGGCGGCCAAAGGAAAGGGAGAGGGAAGAACCACCGGAACGGGTGCTAGGGGGGCCAGGAGTGGGTGTGCAAGGGGTGCTGGTGCTGGATTGGCGTCACCGAGTTCCGGATCTGCGGGTAAGGGGTGTTGGGCGCTCTGTAATAGGTCGAGACGCTGATGAACTGCAGTATTAGCAGCCACCATGTCGGCCCGTAGTACCGTAATTGCTTGGATGACAGCGGCCATGGGGTCTTCGGCGGCACCCTCCATATCTTACACGACAGGCTTCACAGTCTGTTATGCGTTGATAGTCGTGAAGATATAAGAGACCTCCGTCCCCAAGTGCCGCACAGGGAGAATCACTAATCACTCCCTGTGCAACCTTTGAGGCCACAGGTGGAGAGATCCGAGGCCGGAACCGAAGTACTAGGAGCCCCAAGGCAGCTGTAAAAAAATACAATGATTAAATACCAAGCAAGCAGGGTACTATATGCATAAAACAAAGAATGGCCAGGGTTTTACCAGATATCCGATGAAAGGGAAGATGGACCTGAGAGATGGTTCCGGGGCTCACGTAGGCAAGGAACCCACCCTAAAGGATAGGTCAGGATGTTTTCAGCCAATCTCCACCTGGAGAGTGTTGTGGTCCCTTGATAGTTGGGTGACAACTACCTCCTGGGTAGTATGATTTATTGTACAAGGATGCGGCCTGGGAAATCCAAAGGTGTCCGTTGAGCAAAAACAAGGTATGAAGCCAGGAAAGGCAGTCCGAATCCAGTGGAGGAACAAAGAGCAAGATCCAGAAGAAGTCCGTGATTCAGTCCGAGGTCAGAAGCCGTGAGAAACAGGAGAGCCGAAGTCGTCGTAGCCGAACGTGATCCACAAGAAGTCCGAAAACAAGAGCCAGATTCAAGGATGCCAGGTAAGCGGGTTTATTCAGCCAAAACAGGGTCTCCGAGGAAAACAGCTGTGAAGCGCGGTATACCAGCACTGCCCGGCTTAAATACGGTTACTTCCTGGTCACATGACACGGAATGGAATCACGTGACCGTGAGCCTGGGGCACATGACCGCATAACGTCACGTGATCGGGTCGCAACGGAACGAGCACTTGTCTTCCTGCTCGAGCGGCTGCCTAATCTCCATGGCAACTGCCAATGGAGAAACGGCCGCAAGCGCGACTGCAGGGTGTATGGCGATTGCTTCGCCAGCGCGCGAGCCAAACTGGGATGCCTGCGTGAGCCCCGGGAAACAGGTGGCTGGGAGAAGGTGGTTATCTGAGTGGTTGGCGGGACATGGCCGAAGGAACGATCTGAGGATATGACTGAGGACATGACAGACAGCCCCAGATCTTATTACAGCATTAAAAACCCTACACAAAGTTGGAGACCAGATAAGCATTTCATCTCTATAAAAATCTACTGCCACAAAATCAGGACCTGCTGCTTTTCCGGCTTTTTGCGAGTTTATTGCTGCTGCCACCTAATTATTGAGATTTGCCATTCCACATAAGAGTTTAGTTGTACGGAATCACGATTATATGCATCCCAGATTGATGTTTCAGAGCCATCATACACTCTAGTAAAATGCCCCCACCAAACGTCTTCGGGAATACAACATTGTTATTGCTGCTCCCCATCCAACTCTTTTACTGTTAGCAACTTCCAAAGGAGGAGAGTGTCCCCCTCTGCCAACGCCATCTGTAGAGCACTCCATCGCAATTTAGCATACTCTATTTTCTCCTGGTAATTACATTTTTATATTCAGCTCTGAGGCACCAGAGCTTATTCTTATCGAAGGTTGTTTCAGATCTTCCACATAAAATCATATGTTCCTTTGCCTTAATGCAGTCCTTATCATACCACAGGTTAGCCACCAGAACCGTCTTTTTTATCTTTCTAGCGGTATGTGTTAGGGACAGAATCAAATTCTTACCCAACAGCTCAAAATCTGCTATCACATTATTATCTAGCATGCTCTTACTGCACATGTTTTCCAGGTTGTTTAAAATGGCCTAGTATGCTTCCGATGTAGTATTCCTTTCAACCAGATTGACCCATTTTATAGATTTCTTTGCATGGCCCTCAACGGCAACTGCTTGATTCAAACCCAATGGAGTTTCAGGAAAAATGGCGGCCTGTGCCTCAAGAAATCCACTGAAAGAGGATTATGGTCACTCTCTTGTCTGTCAACGACTTCAAAGTCATAGATTGTATCCCACTTATTACCTGAAATAAAAATACAATCAATGGTGGAGGGCCTATTGAAACCATTAAATGTGGATTTAGCTCAGTGGTCCCTTAAAAACCTGCCATTGCATGGCCTTAGGTTTAAGTTGAAGAGAATGCAAGCCGATTACACTGCCGCTTTATATATCATTTTTGGAGGTTCGACTGATAAAGTAGGGATGGTCCAGGCAATGTCTCCGTCATCCCAAAGATCTTTAATTGCTTTCAAGGGTTCTATTTGGAGATTGAAATCTCCTGCCACTACGGTAAATTGACATCTCAGGATCTTTGGATTATTTGAGTTTATTAAACCCACTCAAAATGTGCAAAGTATTCATTCCAGATGCCTCATTTGGCCTATTATACAAGTTAGGCAGTAAAATCCACTCCTCCCCATTTGTTGACACAGTTAACAACTGAATATCTGGAGAGTGTGTGACAACATTATCCACCTTCCCTCCCAAACTAACATCAATCTAGATCTGGAGACTGCCCATAGGTCTTCCCTTGGGCCCTTTTATAGCTGGAATGCAATAGGTTCTATAACCTTGCAACTCAATGGATTCAAGTGCCCAGGTCTCTTGGAACATTATAACCTGGTGCCTTGTAATATAAGAGCACCACTCAGGGCCAGAGGCTACTCCGTTTAGTCCTGCTATGTTCCAATGGAGAATTTTATATAGAGCAGGGCCACTTATGTCTCTCACTCGCCTCTTCATTCAGTCTACCAGGTCCAAATTAGAAATAACTGCATTCATACCACTCGCTACATGTCTGCTCTCACTCCCACTCCCCACCCCTATATTCCCCTGCATTTTAGTGTCAGCCGTTCCCTTCCATATCTGCTGATGTTGTCCAAAGTTGGTCTAAAAAAATGGTTGTTATCTAACTACAATCCTAAAAACAAGGAGGGGCAACCGGCTCAGCGTATCTCACCCTGGGGAAGAACACCCTGTCCTAGCGGGGGTGCCTGTCCCTGAGTGGCGCGTGGTGTATCGCCTTTCTAATAGTAAGAGAGGAGAGGACTATCCCTAACCTTCTATACTAATGGCTGTGTCTGGTGGCAGACAGAGTATACAAAAAATAACAAATATAAGGGGTGTTGTCCAAATGGTGTTGCAGTAATCAACAGAACGGTGGATTAGATTCTGTAGCTGCTGAATCTAAAGTAGAGACAACCTGGAAAGCAGGTCATCTAATTGTATTCCCTCTGAAGTGTACAACTTTCAAGCCCTTATGTCACAGTAGTTGGAATGCAAAAAAGTACAAATGGAGAACCCACTGACAAACAATAAAATAAAAAAACAGCTGAAGAGCTGGAGGGCTAAAAGTGGCTCTTATAAAAAACAGCTCACTCAGTGGTTGTGAGTGTGCGAGCAAACAGGTTGTTCAAATAATGTGTCTCTACTGGTGTGGGAGAAATCAAAGGTTGGTCATGAGAGCCCTCATGACCACTGTGGTCGACCGGTTTCAATGGTGTCGGTGGGTAGAGCCATCTTCGTCAGGACCGTTGTTCGAGCTGCAAGCTGAATTGTCGGAGTTCAGAGTTGCTGAACTGGAGGTTCCATTGGGAGTACTGATGTCTCCTGTGTGGAGACAAACAAGAGGGGGGGGGAGTGATTTAGGGACCACTTGGCAACAGCTAATGACTGCCTGTATGGGAGTGGTGGTCTTCCTGCGTCTCAGTAGGCATGTAGGAAAACAAGTGAATTAACCAAAGGATCCAGGAGTGGTTGAGTGTGCCTGGACAACAGTGAAATGGGTCTCTCCGTCAAGATGGGAGTGGGAGAGAGTGCATGGAGTGGACCAGCAGTGGCACTAGGTTGGAAGACAATGCCAGTGAGCTAAGCAATTGTGGGTACAAAACAATATAAAAATGGAGGTGGAGCATGCTGGGGGATGGATAAAATCATACCTCTATAATGGAAGCCCAAAACGGGGAACAGGGAGGTAGCTCTTGTCGGGGGGTTGTTGGAAACACCTTAACTAGCAGCAAGGATCCCAAGAATTACTGCAACTGTAACAACAACAGGAGAGTCCTGGTTAGTGCACTCCTGTTAGTGAGGGGAAGCCAAATATATGTGGCTCAAAGCGGCTGAGTGAAAAATACCTGTGGCATGCCGCTGCTTTCTCCGTGCGCGCTGTGCTGTGCAGACAGGTACAGCTCTAGAAGCGTGTGGGTATGGTGTGACCAATCGCCTATAAAAAGAAAGTATAGGCGCGCTTGCGCTAGCGTCATGGTAATGCGGCGGGCACCTTGGTAATGTCTGGTTGGAGGCCCAATCGCCTCCCAAAACAAGGCAGCAGCTCGCTCGCGTGAGCATGGGTGTGACGCGAGCCGGCGTCCTAGCAACGCCCTGTTGGGAGCGATAGTGCGTCCCACTCCAAAAGAGACTCGATCGCCTCACAAAACAATGCGAAAGCGCGGGTGCGCGGCTTGGCATCTCCTGTGCATATCCCACTTACATGTGGAGTCCCTGCTGGATAGAGGAGAGAGGGAGATAGCAGGTGGGGGAAACGAAATAAACAGTAAGTGAATAAACATGAATGTAAAAAAGTAAAATGGGTGGTATCCCCAGCAGGCTGGGTGGAAGCCTGAGTGTGGACAAGGAGGAGGGTGGATGGGGAGTGGTAGTGCTCCCTCAGGGTGAAAGAGGGGGACAGAGTTAGCCATGTCTCTCATGTACAACTGGATGCAGGGGCCATCCCCATGACACTGCTAGTTGGATGGACACAAATTGTGATACAGGGGGAGAGAGGACAGGTCAAGCCAACACCTCTAAATCGTGCCACTGGATGTATTCATTCAGGCCTTCGGAACAGGTTTTTAACCTAAAAATCCACATCTGTTCTCTCCTGAACAGCATGTTGTGGTAGTTCCCGCCTCTAAGAGGTGGTATGATTTTTATCCAAGATGGTCCATTTGAATTGTTCCGCAGTATCTCCTTCAGCTACAAAGTGGGGCACTAAGGGTGCAGTCAGCTTGTTCGTTCTGATGCACGATCTATGTTCGATCATACGTTGCATGCTGGCCTTGTGGTCATGCCAATGTACCTAAGTTTGCAGGGGCAGGTGATCATATAGATCACCCCCTTTGTATTGCAGTTGGTGAAATTATTCTGTCTCCACAGCGTCTTCCAGCCTATATCGATCTCTGTGCTTCTAGAGAAAATAAACCTTGTTTCCCCAACAATGTTTTTAGCGCTTTATCACTGTAGCTCAGCACTTTCCAGAACTGTTTGTTCGGAACATTTTACTTTGAACAATATTGCCGAAACTTGTCAGGGTTAACCTTAGGCAAGAGAGCGGGTGACAGTACAGTCATCATATCCACCTCTCCCAATTTGTTTTCAGGAGTGTACCTGTCAGTCACCAACCAAAATTCAGGTACGGGACAAGATCAACATGCATATATTTCTGTTAGAAGGTCTGGAGATGCCAGGGTGCACATTAAAAAGCTCTGTAGTTTGGAGAGTGGATGACAGTACCGTCATCGTACCCACCTGCCCAATTTGTTGACAGGGGCACCCAGGGACATCATTTGGGGGTCTCCAGAGGTTGCATCTGCGACCCTCTGCACTGCCTCTGTGACTCCTGGTTAAGGGTTGTAGAGGCATTGAGAAACCAAAAGTAAAGAGGGCTCAGACAAGAGCACCCTTTACATGTATATCTTTTTGAAGTCCCTCTGAACTCAGAAAGACATTATTTCCGTTACAGGTTTCCGTAATGGAAATCATTTCTTAAGTCTGAGTCCTCCCCCGACCCACAGGATATGGAATGTTCCGCTCCCTTGCTCTGCATATGACAGGGAGCCAGAGCGGTATACCTGCAGTACGTGTTCCTCGGGGCAACAATAGATTCCGGAAAAGGTAAGAATACATTTCTTGCAAATGTGTGTGTATGCATTCATGCAAGGATGTGTGTTTGTGTATATGTGCATGTATTTTATTATCTAAATTAGTTAATGTGGGTGAGTGAGTGCATGATGTATGGTGGCTGGGTGTGTGTGTGTGAGTGAATGGGTGCACGTGTAATTGAGCACATGAATTCTGTGTGAATGTGTGTGCTTGTGTTCAATGCCTGGATTTGTTACAAGTAATCATTATTAGTTCTACTCTTCCTGGTCCCAGTACTTGTGAAGGCACCGACCTCAAACACGTGTTCAAATAATTACACATACCGTCAGGGAATAAGACCAAGAGATAGGCTGCAAGGAAAACAAAGTTTATACAATATTAACATGCCAGCAAAAAACTCTGCTGCCCGCGAGCGCTCTGCCAAAAATTACACGGGCAGCTCATTAAAAAGGGCAAACGCATCAGTCATGTTGCTGGTTGGTGGGAAACATATAGATGGGCCTGCTCCATATGGGATGCCAGGCGCTAATTAGCTGCTGCTTCCCAGTCGATCTTGTGCATGTGAGTCAGCTGGGCTCATCTCTGCAGTGAAGGCCGGGTCATGCAGGCGAAACATTCTAACTATCTAAGCTAAACAACAGAACAGGTAATGCACGAGCAATGGCAGATACCTGAACATCATATGAGAGGGGGTACTTTGAGGAAAGAGGATAATATATTCACATGCCGACCTCCACATTCAGGGTTCATTAATACCGCAGTTCCCGCACCCAAGTTTCTCCCTCAGGGGTTTTATCTACTGTCTGCCCTCCCTGGTGCCTCATGATACGAACAGACGTGTGTTGCTATTGGGAGAATATATTGCTGCACAGGATTAGATCTGTGGTGGGTAATCTGAAATGGGCAAAACCAGTGGGTTAGATGTTTATCGGCATGAAAGGAATTAGGGGGTCGGGACTGCGAGGCCCGGTGGGCTCTGGCCTGGCGGAGTGTGGGTCGAGGGGACACGGGCAGTTTAGTGGAGATGGATGAGCATTTGTGCTGGGGCCTGTTTCTGTTCCATGCTCTCCGCAGAGCGCATTCTTTGAAAAACGATACTAGGTATTTGCAACATTGAGAGGACAGGGAACGGATGGACATCTGTGGGCCCAAGGCTTGTGCAGAGCTGGCCTGATGTGTTGATGGCTTGGTCCTTCTGTGTGAGAGGCTGTGGATGCGAGTACCGCAGCCTCACAGAGTGGTAGTTTTTGGGCCTGGTAAAAAATGGCATCTAGGCTTGATACAAAATGGAGTCTTAGTGCGAAGATATGGGTGATGTTATTCATTTAGTTAGCTATGTTATAGGGCTATCAAACATACCATGGGGGGGCTCGTCTCCCCTTTGTTCAGATAGAATTAATGTACCCTGGCTGCAGTTAGGGGGGTGGGGAAAGACTATTTCCTTCCCAACATTCCCCCCTATCATTACTCCTACAGAAACAAATACCCTCCCCCAGTATTTCTATGCTCATTAGCCCTTCTTTCTGCTTCCTCCCACACAGGGCTACACTTTATGGGCATCCATGTTTGGCATACACTTCTCTAGCTCTCCCCAGGTTGGGCATATTCTTCAGGGGTGCAGGTCATATATATATATCCCCATCCCCTGCCAAGTTTACCCATACCTCTTTTTAATTTTCAAGGTCTGGTGGTTGTGCAATATATTTGTAATAATAAGAGTCCACCTCATCCCCAGTGTGGTATATGGCTACCATGCGGTATTTGGGTTCATTGCTTTCTCCTGTTTGTATTTGTGCTTCCTGTGTATCGCGAGGCACCTTATTACTATTTCTATTCCCTATAGTCAACATCATGATTGCACCACTAGGTACTGCTTTTGCACAGCATCAGAGACCCAGCTGGCACACACAAAAAATCAGCAAGATGAACACGATGACAGGGATCCGCATCTTCATAGTTGTCCCAAGTCATGAGGGTACACAGCCAAATGCCATGTTGATCCAGTCATCTTCCTGCACTCCCGCATCCTTTTTCATGTTGGCGCCCAGCTCGTGTACTCCCGCATCCTTTCTCATGTTGGCGCCCAGCTCGTGTACCACGGCTATCACGTGTGATAGTGTCCCATTGGCAGCGTCTGCAGAAGGTACGAACGTGCAACATGAACTCCCAATCTATTTGCAAACCCTGCCCTCCATAGCTGTGAGGAGGTTGAAGACATAATGATTCTGCATCGTCATGAGGCGGAGTTCTCTTAGTTCCACCTTGATGATGTTAAACCCATCTTCTGTGTCATTCACCAACTGGATCAGCCCCCGCGTGACAATCTGGAGCCACTTGGCATTCGCTAATGTTTGGATGATGGGCAGGAGTTAAGCGAAAAATGTCTCTGCTGAGTTGAAAAGTTTGTATTCATTTGGTATCTCTGCAAGTGGATCAGACGATTTCTGAGAAAGGTAGTTTGAGGAGCGTTTCCTCCGGAACAGGTATTCATGCCGCTCTTCTTCTGACGGTATTCAAAAGAAGGGGGGGCGCTGTGGGTAGTGTCTCTGTGGGTCTTGGTGCTGATTGTTTGTTGTACTTCATTTGAGACTGTTTTTTTTTTTTACCAGAACTGCATTTTAAGGTTGTATTTTAAGCCAGAACCGCACTTTAAGGTTGCAGTGCTGCTTTCAAAATTTGTAAAACGTTTTTACTACTATTTGTGGCCTTTATATAATTATCCTGCTGTGCTAAAGAGATTTTTAAGGCTAAAGTACTTGCATATATTTGGTGTCGACTTGAAGCCAGTGCTCTGCACGCGCACCTTAGCCGGGAAAACTACATTTCCCAGCGGTATTGTAGTTCATTGAACTACAAGCCGGTCTGCGCCAGTAGAAAAGGGTTGGTATCTTCCCTTGCTTCATAGATTGTTTGTTGTACTTCATTTGAGACTGTTTTATTTTTACCAGAACTGCATTTTAAGGTTGTATTTTAAGCCAGAACTGCATTTTAAGGTTGCATTTTAAGGTTTTTATCCCAGTGATGATTTCAAAATATGTAAATCGTTTTTACTCCTATTTGTGGGCTTTATATAATTATCCTGCTGTGCTAAAGAGCTTTTTAAGGCTAACGTACTTGCATATATTTGGTGGCGACTTGAATCAGAGCCAGTGCTCTGCACGCGCACCTTAGCCGGGGAAAACTACATTTCCCAGCGGTATTGTAGTTCATTGAACTACAAATTTGCCATCCATGCGCGAATACGGCAGTGCAAATAAGGTGTGTTGCAGTCTGTTGTGCTCCGGTGTGTCCGGTGTGCTCTTGCCTACACTAAGTAGCAAATATGACTGCTGCTATTGTCCTGGCGCTGATCGAAAGGCAAAATAGGAATCCGCGTCCAGAACTGCGCTACTAGTGGTAAAGGTAGCACAGGTAGGCTCTCGTATGCGTAACGCTGAGGACGGTCCACTTTCTACTAAAGGTCTAGCACAGGAGGGATATGTAGAAAGATTTACAATGGCAGGAGCGGAAATAGGAGCTTCTGAACTACCGTTAGTGGGAGAACAACGTGACACGTATCACTCTGAGATTAAGTAAAGTATGTTGATTCCCTTCAGCTTGGAACAGGGTCTTCCTGTGCCAAGGGCCTAATGAGTCCCAGCACGGCATACGGTTGCCCAACAGCACAAACAGACGTGGGAGTGCTGTTATCCAAAACATCCAATTCAAAGCTACCCATGCCTCCTTGGAGTAGTTCAGGTGGCCTTAAGTACTTACTGCTTAACACACGTTCCCTTATTAAGTATGCTGTGGATGTGGCAACATATACAGCGCTACATGACATAGACATTTGTGCTCTTACTGAGACATGGATTCATGCAGCGGCCTTGCCCTCACTTGCGCTGGCCATCCCTCAGGGTTACAATATACTTTGCCAGGATAGACTAGAGGGAAAGGGAGGGGGAGTTGCCTATATTTTTAAAACTACTCTGGATATATGGAAAGTTGACTTTGTGGATGTGATATACTTAGCATTAAAGAAAGATCAAATCCAGAAAATACTTTTAATATGATCCTGTTATACAGACCCCCTACTGTTATGCAGGACCTTGCACATCAAATATGTGACAGTCTTCTTGCTTTTTTTAAACTTAATACCACAGCACTTATTTTAGGTGATTTTAATCTTTGGTTGAATGATGATAAAGATGCTCGTGCTAGGTCTCTTGAGGAGGCACTAGCAGGCCTTGGCTTGTACAACCTTGGATTGGCTAATGGGCATAATGTGACCATAGTCAATCAGGATATTTACCCATGTCCCTGGTCTGACCCAGTGGAGTAACTTTGCTGAAAATGTTGGGGGGGACATGACATCTGAAGAAAAGGTGCCCCAGCCAAATGAATGGGGACAAAATGGTGTGCCATGAAAGTTGGGGGGGACAAACACCCCTGTCCCACCCTAAAATTACACCCATGGTCTGACCATTTTTTATACACTTTGTAATGGTATGTGAGAAGCAGATTGTGAATAAGAACTGCGGAAAACCACAAAATTATGCAGAAACCTTAGGAAATTAAGTCCAGAGGCCTTGAACCCCTGGTCGATACCCCTCTATGAGGAACTGAATGAGTCCCATACTGTGGATGAAATTGTAAATGTTCTGCAGGGTACCTTACAGAAGGCTGTTAATGCCCTGGCTTCTTTGAGAGAGAAGAAAGTTATCGAGAGGGAGAATAATGTGTGGTTCACCCCGGAGATGCAAGCACTCAATAGGGAAAAAAACAAAACTTTGTATGAATTGAAAAAATCCCATAAAGACACATATAAAATTATAGCAGAACATTATAAGGCAGTCATCATCCAGGCTAAAAAAAATCTGCATGAATGATCAAATTAATAAAGCTCATTCTCAACCAAGAGAGCTTTTTAAAATGTTGAAGGAACTGGAAGACCCAACCAAGACAATACAGGTGAGGTTGAAAAAAACACTGATTGGTGCATTTCAATTAAAGACTCCATGTTTGATAAATTAAACACTATTAAAAACAAGATTGAAATCGCCAAGAAGGCGATCACTCATATTGACACTAGAATTTTGAGCCCTATCAGAAGAATATGAAATCCAGAGGAACAGTTCTCTTTTAAACCAGTGAGTGAATCCAAACTGACTCTAATACTCGATAAACATAAACCCACTAATTGTAAAGGGGATGTCTGTCCCGCCTTGGCCACCAAAGCCTGCTCTTCAATGCTTATCCCGTCACTGTGTACATTTGGTAATGCTTCGTTTAGAGAAGGCTGTGTTCCTAATACCATCAAGAGCACTTGGATCACACCCCTAATGAAAAAACTGGCCTATGTCCATTAAACCCATTGAACTATCTGCCTATATCTAACTCCCCATTTCTACTTAAAATCTTTGATCGAGTTGTGTATAGACAGGTGTCAGAATATCTTAGATCTAACAATATTCAGAATAAATGACAGTCAGTATTTATAGAAAGCCACGGCACAGAGACAGCACTGCTGGATCTTAAGTCCAGACTGTTTGCGTTACATGGACAATGGACAGTCATGCTCATGCTTCTGGACCTTTCCACTGCCTTTGACCTGGTGGAGCATGCTCTGGTGGTTGCCAGGTTGGAGGAGGTGGCAGAGTTCTGAAGGCCGGCAGCATGTTGGGTTGAGTCTTTCCTCAGCAATCGCCAATCCTGAGTAAACGGTACAGTTGCAGATGCAACACCCATTGAACTCATGCAGGGAGTACCACAAGGGGCTTGTATGTCGCCAGCATTCTATAATCTTTTTACCATCCCATTCTTTGATATCTTGGAAGAAAACTAAATTGAGTTTGCTAACTATGCCAACGACACACAATGTGTTGTCCCTCTCTCTGGCAACTTTCAGAGGACGAGATCATGATCAACCGGATATATGGTTTGATTCAAAGCCGGATGTGCAGTAATGGGCCTGCACTTAATACAAGCAAGACTGAGTTGATGCTGGTAGGCACAGTAGCTAAAACCTCTAAGATGGAGAGGGACTATGCTCAATTCCAAATTGATGGCTATGAGATCAAAACAAAAAATATGGTAAAGACCCTTGCGGTCTATTTTGACCATAACTTGAATATGAAACCACAGGTTAGTAGCCTGGTTTCATCTGCTTCATATTAGATCAAGCTACTGGCACATGCATGTCCTTATATCTCTACAAAAAATAGAGAGGTACTTGCCAGGACCCTTATGGGATCCAGACTTGATTATTGTAGTAGCTTCTTAGTGGGCTTACCCATAACACAAGTCAATCGGCTACAAGTTGTGCAAAACAACACGGACCATATTTCTGTTGCGAGAAGGAGCCTTTGCTGGCTCCCCATGAAAGCCAGAATCATCTTTCGACTTCTTCTAATCACTCACAAATGCCTTAAAAGTACAGCATCAGCCTATCTAAAAGAAGTCTTGGAAGTGAAATCTAATTCACACAACTTGAGATCCAACAACACCATGCAATAAAAAATCCCGGCTAGCAGATTGTCTCAAACGAAGAAAGGAGCTTTCTTTGAGGTAGTCCACTCTGTGTGGAACACAATTATTGTGAACCTTAGAGAGGAAATGTCTACATCCGGTTTCAGGAAGAAATTAAAGACCTATCTGTTTAGTTAGATCTCTTTTTCTGATCTCCTGTTCTCACACTTTTTTTTATCATCATTAAACTCTTGCCTGACTAATGGTATCCCTCTGTGTATTGTCTTCTTCTGTGTCCCGTGTTAGCACCCTTAAGCGTTCGGGTCAGTGGTGCGCAATACAAATCAATAAAGTAAACTAAAGTAAAAGTCTGTCTGCAGGCACATCTCCCCTCTTTAGGTGCTCCTCAGGTAAGACCAGCAGTGCTGTGCGAGTGCGCAATAGCCCCACCAGGATGATCGGAGGTGCAGGTATGCCTTCTTGCCGCAAACCAAATAATAGTCCATTAGTGCCACCGTTCCTTTTCGAAGGTCTGGAATGATGATTATTCTTTTGCAGTGCTTATTAGAGCCCATACTTTTCCTTCGCCATAGAAACAGAGTTAATAATTTTATTCTTGCTGTACCTTGATTGGTTTTTCAAGAGCTGTGACCCATGTTAGCTTTGTGAAATGCTCTGTCCATATTTGTGCACATGTCCTTTCTACAAAGCCCAGTTTTTCATCAGCAAGGCCACGGAGCCCCTCTGCTTTGCACATAAAGTTCGATTCTTGCCACTTATTTTCTGCGACACTTGTGCTACCGATAGACAAGAAAGGTTCTTTGAACCATTTGGTTTCTTTCATCCCATTTTGCATTTCCTTTCGTCTGGTGGGAGACGTTTCATTTTAACTGTGCATGCCTGAAAGGCGCCCTTTATCCTACATAGTGCAAGGTGGATGAGACAATGTGACCCTACTTGGGGTACCTCTTGAGGTACTAAAACCTTGGGCGCCCCAGTTGTATGCAGTATTAAGGAACACACGTAGCAACTCCCCTAGGTTGTTCGCCTTCCCGTGGCACTCTTAACCGAGTACCAACTGTTAGATTGCCCAGGATGGCAAAGGTCCTCCACTTGATCTAATCCATCTGTTCTGGGGGTGGCGTTGCTGTTGCAGCCGCGACCTTCACTAGTTTTGTCTGTATGAGTTTTGCTTCCTCACCTAGCCTCCTCTGAATAGTTTCCTTATCTCTTTCTTTGATCCTCCTGCAATGATGTACTATGATGCTCTGAATCTCGGGCCAGTCTTTGGATTCCATCCATGCTATTTTGTCAAGGGCCTTCTTTTGGGAGTCCTCGCTTTATAATGAAATAAAATAGGGAGGTGGACTGGTCCCACGCAGTGCCTGTCTCTGCGCGCCACATCTCTTGGACCCGGAGAATGAACTGCACAGCATCTTCCTCATCCCCCATGGTACATTGCATTATGGAGTGTAAATCGGGGGTATCTGGGAAGGTCCTCCGTAATGCATCCCACACTTATTAAATGACTCTCTGTGCGATCTGGCGCGTTAATAAGAATTAAAATAAATAATCAAATGAGTATCGTTACTTTTAGTCTCACCCGGGTAACCCGCTTTCACCCACACCGATTCGGCTTGATCACCCACTCCGGACACCAAGAGGCTTTGAATATCTTCTATGGCGAGGGGCACCCCTGTTGTATTTTTCTAAAAGGCATAGATCAATTTTCCCACGCCCGCCGTAAGTGGGGGAGGGATTTGAGGAGGTTTTTTTTATCAATCTGTGCCCAGGGGATGTAATGGGGCCACCCAGCTCCCTTGTGGATGAGGGGCATCTGTAGTTTTGATTTCACCTTTCCACCTTTCACTCTTGTCCCTTTCCTTTTCATTAGGGCCATCCCCCCAAGCCTGTTTCTCAGTCTCCCCTCCCATGTATCTTCCACTCTAGGGGTGGCCCACTGTACTTGTGGTACTGCATCCTCCTCCACTTTGTCAAAGTCGCTCCAATACTCTTCATCTCTTACCGACCCCACATTCTCATATCCCAAACTATCAGTTTCCCCTTCTCGTTCTACCCTCAGGGCCGGTATGGGGGGCACTGTCAATCCTGAAGAGGAAGTCTCCCAATTTCCATTAATCTTCCAGTAGGGGAGGGATTGTACTTGGGGGTCGGGGCCACTCTCTGGTCCTCTCGCTGCTTCGCACGCTGCTCGTAATCGAGCTAATTCTGTGCGAGTGTAAGTCAATGCCACCAAAATATCCCTTGCACTTACTGCAGTGTGGGTGGGGTTGGTGGTTGATGGAACGTAGGGCGGTGGTGGGGCTGTGCTCGGCATTGCTAGTGCACTTCCCCCAGACACATAAGTTGGATTTGTGTACCCCTCTGCCGGTTGTGTGAGCAGTGGATACATTTTCTTGAGCCCCTCTTCCCCTTTCTCTCTCTCTCCCACATTACTTCCCATTACTGTTAATGTTTTCTGTCCATTCTCCCTTTTATCCTTGGTGGGTGCTTCTTCAAACATCTGCCACAGATCTAATATCTCCCTTCTGTTTTGTAACTGTTTCCCCTTATACTTAGCTGTCAGATAAGTGGACAAGTGGTCTAACGTTCCCTTATCAAAGGACCCATCCTCTGCCCAAGTGTGGGGTAGTCCCTCCCCCTTTGTCTCTGCCACCCACTGTCCATGGTACTTTTTAATTTTGTCACTATACAGGGGGAGGTGTTTACATATGTGGTATAGTGGGGTATCTATCCCCATGGCTAGTCACTTTTGTCTCAGGTAAAATTCCCAAAGAAGAATTGTATGGTCCTTTTCCCTTTTCTACCCCTTAAGTTTCTTTCCCGCTATACTCTGGGACCGTATTTTTGTCAGTGAATGAATAAATGTCACATATATCACAGTCTTGTTTATCAAATGGTCAAACATACATGGACATGGAACAATATTTTACCAAAAAAAACATAAACATATAAAACAAAAACATACATTTAATACCCCCTAGTTCTTCCCCTTAGAGCAATAACTTTTTCACACCCACTCACTCCTTACTCCCATCACTCCTGCCCCCCCCCCCCGGGCCTCTTCCTTGCATATAAAAAGGCACTGAAAATAACAAACTAAAATAATAAGTTAAAATAATAACCACTACTTATTCCCAAGCTCTCTAACTATATGGGGCTCCTACTATTATTTCCGTATTTATTTTCTGCACTGGTCGAGACAGTGCAATGTGGTTGCCACCGTCTGCCTCCTTTTGGGGGTAGTTTCCCATATCTCCTCTTTTATAATCTCCTTAATTATCTAATAAAAAAGAATAATAAATGGTCATACAAAAAGAAAAAAAGCGCTTTACTTCAAATACCCACCCAATTCATTCACATTCAACCACTTCGTTTTCCCTTCAATCACACTGCTCTATATCCCTCAAAACCCCACTGTCTGTTTCTCCTAGCAATTTATACTCACGTGCCTGTGTTCTTCCAAAAGAATCAGTTTGTGGTTAATCCACAACACCTGTGCCTCTCCCTGGGACTGCACCCGGCTCCAACAAACAGCGGGGTATTTGAAAAGGCGGAACCCACAAGAACCGCTTCTTCTGCATACAGGTTTTGGGGGGAATGTTCAGATGAAGGTGGCCACAGCCTTTCCGGAGAGGCCCTGGATCTCGCCGCAGGTACGGGGGGCTAAGGAAATCACGCTAGGGGGTCACCAAATGAAGGTACCAACCTCAAAAACGTGTCCCAATAATTACAGACCCTGTCAGGTAATAAGACCAAGCGATAGTATGCAAGGAAAACAAAGTTTATACAATATTAATATGCCAGCAAAGAACTCTGCTGCCTGAGAGCGCTCTGCCAAAAATTACACAGGCAGCACATTAAAAAGGGCAAACGCATCATCAGTGACGATTTAGTATAAGGCAAAAGTCATATTGCTGTTTGGTGGGGGACATATAGACGGGCCTGCACCATATGGGATGTCAGGGTCTAATTGGCCGATGCTTCCCAGTTGATCTTGGTGCACGTGGGTCAGCTGGGCTCCTCTCCGCGGTGAAGGCCGGGTTGTGCAGGGGAAACATTCTAACTAAGCTAAACAACTGTATTTGATGAGCAATGGCAGATACCTGAACATCATATGAGAGGTGGCACTTAGAGGAAAGAGGATAATATATTGAAATGCCGACCTCCACATTCAGGGTTTCGTTAATAATGCAGTTCTCGCACCCAAGTTCCTCCCCTGGGGATTTCATCTACTGTCTGTCCTCACAGACGTGTGTTTTGCTATTGGGAGAATATATTGCTGCACAGGATTAGATCTGTGGTGGGTAATCTGAAATGGGCAATATCAGGGGGTTTGGTGTTTATCGGCATGAAAGGAATTGGGGGGTCGGGGCTGAGAGGCCCAGTGGGCCTTGGCCTAGCGGGGTGGGGGCCGAGGGGACACAGGCAGTTTAGTGGAGATGGATCAGCATTTGTGTTGAGGCCTGTTCCTGTCCCACGCTCTCCGCAGAGCGCATTCTTTGAAAAACGATACTAGGTATTTGCAACATTGAGAGGATAGGGAACGGATGGACTTCCGTGGGACCAAGGCCCGTGCAGAACTGGCCTGATATGTTGATGACTTCGTCCTTCTGTGTGAGAGTCTGGGGATGCGAGTGCCGCAGCCCCACAGAGTGGTGGTTTTTGGGCCTAGTGAAAAATGGTGTCTAGGCTTGATACAAAATGGAGTCTTAGTGTGAACACTTAGGTGATGTTATTCATCTAGTTTGCTATGTTATAGGGCTATCACACTTACAATGGGGGCCTCATCCACCCTTTGTTTCAATGGAGTTTATTTATCTTGGCTGCGGCTAGGGGGGTCGGGGAAGACTATTTCCTTCCCAACACTTGCCAATGAAGCACTTTGCCTCATACGTAAGTACTGCGATGAGGAAGGGGGGCATGGATTTCATGCTGGGCCAAGTACCTTATTTTGGAGGTTGGAGGAGGAGAGTGGGAGAGTGGGAGGGAGGGAGAGGGGACGTGTGGGGAGGATGGAGCAGGAAGGGTGAAGCAGGAGGGGGATGCGCTTAAATGTAATGTGCCTCCATGTTTAAGCAGGCATGATATGTGTTATTATTGGCGCGACTGGCATTTTGGTAAAGCAAGTCCAGTCATTTCTTAGTGTGGTAGGACATTTTTATTGGTCATCCATAAGAAAAGTAAGCATGATAAGTGTTATTACCTGTCTAGAATGGAATTTGGGTGCAGCCAGTATAGCCCTTTCAGGTCATCTATAATCAAGTAAGCATCATACGTGTTTTTACGTGTCTAGACTTAATTTAATTTAATTTCTGTGGATTTATAGAGCACCTTTTTCGCCAAAGGCGCTGAACAAAATATATCGAAAAATGGTACAATCATGATAAAATGTAGACATAGGTAAAAACAGAAGCGGGGAAAGCCACAGGATTAGGAGACAAGTGAAGATAAAAGATGGGTTTTGAGGTTTGACAGGAAGATACAAAGAGAGGAGGCAGAACAAAGTGAGAGGGGAAGGGATTTCCAATGTTTGACAGCTAGAAGAGCAAAAGAACAGAAATGAGAAGAAGCACAGCAAGGTTTGGGAACAGTTAAAAGAAAGAAATTCTGTGAACTTAGAGAGCGAGATGGGACGTAAAACGAAAGAAAAGCAGAGAGATAAGGGGGGGCCAGTCCATGGGTACATTTGAAAACAATTGAGAGAAACCGATAGTGCAGACGAGTTTCAAAAGGAAGTAATTAAATAAAAGTAAGGATGGTGTAATGTAGGACCGAACGGGTAAAGAAAAGAGGAGATGAATCAAAGAATTATAAACTGAACGAAGAGGCTGAAGATGGGAGGCAGGAAGACCAAGCAATAGAGATGAATAGTAATCAATACAGGAAAAGATAAGAGAAAAAATAAGAAGTGTTGTGGCATGAAAAGAGAGATAGGAGCAAGAATGGCAGATGTTGAAAAGTGCGTAAAGACAAGCACAAGCAATGGAAGAAATGTGAAGAGAAAATGAGAGGGAAGGATCAAAGGTAGCGCCCAAGTTATGCACAGAAAGTGAGAATGAAAGAGAAGATGGAGGAAAAGAGAGAGATGGAAGGGGAGAACTAGGAGGAATAGTAGAAGCAAGAAATAACAAAACCTCAGTTTTAGAAGGGTTGAGATGTAGAAAATGAGAGGACATCCAGTTTTGAACAATAGAAAGATAGTTTGAAACAATAGAGTGGAGAGCAGAATCAAGGAAGAAAAAGAGACAAAGATCTGCGTGTCATTGGTGTATGGAAGAAAAGAAAGCTGGAAAGAGCAGATAAGAGTACAAAGAGCAGCAGTATAAAGAGAAAGGAGAAGAGATCCATGCACCGAACCTTGAGGAGCACCGTATAGTAGAGGGAGCGAAGGAGAAGAGTGCCCAGCCAAAGTTACAGAGTAGGACCATTGGGAAAGATAGGAATGGAACCATTCAAGAACAGACACCGAAATACCAAAAGTAGAAAGAGACGAAAAAAGAAGGGAGTGGTCAACAGTGTCAAACACTGCGGACAAGTCAAGAAGAATAAGAATAGAGGCGAGCTTAGAGTGATGAGCAGAGAGGAGAGAATTTGAGACATGTAGAAGAGCAGTCTCTATACAGTGAGAAGGATGAAAGCCATACTGAAGAGGAGGGAGGAGAGAATGAAGATTCAAAAAGTGATTTACCTGAGCACTGGCAGCCCACTCTGGAATTTTAGAAAGAAAAGGCAGAAGAGAGCTAGGACAGAAATGGACAGAAATAGATGAGTAAAGAGTGGGTTTTTCAGATAGGGAAGAATGAGTGCATACTTAAAAGTAGCAGGAAATCAAGAATTTGCAAAGGAGGAGTGATATACAGGAGAAGATGAGGATATACTTGAGGGATAAAAGAAGAGGGAAGATGATGAGAAGGAGAAGCAGTAGCGTGTGCACAAGCTAAAAGAGTCAGCAAGAGCAGAGAATGAAGAGAAAGAATGTAGAGGTGGGACAGGACAGGGAGAAAAGTAAGGAGTAACAGAAGAAGTGAAAGCCGAGTGGAGATTTGCTACTTTAGATATGAAGTAGTTTGCAAAGTCAGAGGAAGAGAGAGACAAAAAACAGATGGATCAGGCGCTTTAGGAGACAATTTTTTTATTTTTTATTTATTTTTAAAGTGTAAATTTTTTTTTTTTTAATTTTTTTTTTTAGTTTACATATTAACTTTTATCACACTTTCCATTTCATTTCATTTCATTTCTTTTCCTTTCATTTCATTTTATATCATGACTATCTTTAAGTCCTTCGCCTCCAAAGGTATATGTTTGTTTATTCACTTAATTTATCCAGTCTTTAGCTTGTTTTCCTCGGCTAGTTCATCGCCTTTTTCTTTGAGGATTTTATCCAAAAAGTTTACACCCGCACATGAGAATCTGGGATTGTGTCCTTGGATAAAATAGTCCCATCGTTCCTCGTCGTTGCATTGGGTAATTTTTAACATATACCTTGATAGCATTCGCTTTCTTTCCTTTGAAACGGCAGTGCAGTTCGTCATGAGATGCATCAGTGTCTCCAGTTGCCACTTGTTTTGACAGAATCTGCAGCGCCCTTCATTTGTGCCTCTTCCTCCAGTTCTGTTTTTATAGTCATTAGTTGGGTAGACTCCCAACCGGATTTTTAATAGTGTTGCTCTATGTGTGTAAGATGGAAATTTTTTTATAGATACTCTGGAAGCACGTTTCTTTTTCTATGTTCGACTGCCATGTTTTTTATGTTCTTTAGCTTCATCTTGGCCTCTCTTGTTGCAATCCAGTCCTGTCTCATGAGCTTTTCTTTTACTTTGTTGGGGTTTGTCACCAGTTCTTCTTTAGATGAGTCCATTTTTGATAGAACCTGCAACCATTCTCTTTTCCAATGGTTGAGGTAAGTTGAACTTTTATCTAGTCCTTTGGTTGCCAGTAGTTTGTAGCTCTCGGCCAGACTGGTTTCACAGATTTTCCTCAGCAGGCATAATGATTTCCATTTCATTATGGCTTCAAGTGACTCGAGCCCCAGTTCCGCTCTTATTGCCATTATCGGAGTGCTCCTTGGAAGCTTCAACACTGGTTTCCAAAATCCACTTTCCAGTTTAGACCATATTTTATATGATAGATTCAATCCGGCTTCGCTCCCATATGCTAAGGAGGGCAGAACTTTTTGAACATAGAACATTCTTACCGGTACTAATGAAAATTTTCCATATTTACCATCTAAGACCCTTCCTTGTGCGCTTAGATTTCTGACTTTTGCAAGCAGAATTTCTTCCCAGCTCTTTTCCACTGTAGAGGCGTTGAGTCCGACACCTAAGTATTTTATCATCTCTATTCGTTCAAGAGGTTCTGCTTCTATATGGCAGTTACATTTTTTCATTATGGCGTTGTTCTTGCCATTTATCGTCAGAATCTTTGATTTTACCACGTTGATCGTCAGGTCATTTTTTTGCATGTAAGTCTGTAGGTTATTTATGAGTCGTTGCAGCCCGATTCTGGTTTCGTCTAATATTACTATGTCGTCTGCATAGCATATTATCGACACTTCCTGGTTGTTTATTTTCGGACTGAAGTGTCTTGTACATGTTGTTATTTCTGGTATGTCCGCTAGAAACAGTTTGAATAATGTGGCTGCAAGCGGACAGCCTTGCTTCACACCCTTGTTGATTCTGATATTGGCCGTCAGATCCCCTCGGTCGTTCACTCTGATTTGGGTGGTCGTATTTCGATGTAACGCCCTTATTGGGTTCAGTAATTCCGCTGGACACGACCATGATTTTAACTTTTCCCATAGCTTTCTTCTATTTACAGTATCAAATGCTTGGCTTAGATCGATAAAGGCCAAATGTAGTTCTTTTTTGAACTCTATAGCATTGGTTTTTAGCATTGATATGATGAATAGGTTTAGATCAGTTCCTGTTCGCTTAGTGAACCCTGTTTGGCGCGGGTCAATGATGTTGTTCGTCTCTGCCCATTCTGTCAGGTTTTTCTGTAAATCTGCTGCAAAAAGCTTTCCTGTTGTTGCTAGTAATGAGATCGGTCGATAATTTGTTGGCAGATCTCGTTGACCCTTTTTATATATTGGCACTGTTATGCTTTTTGTCCATGTTTCTGGGATCTTTCTTTGCAATACAATTGTCGTGAATAAGATGTTTACTATCACTGCCCATGATTTTGGATCTTTCTTCAGGTGGATATTCGTTAACCCGTCAGGCCCAGCAGCGGAGGAGTCTTTATTTTCCGGATTGCGGTTTCAATTTCCACCTCGTCCATCATTTTCATCCAAGCGTGTGTTGTAATCCCTTCAGGTAAGTCCACGTCGTCAGCTCTAGCAGAAAATACTTCTGTGTAATGTTTTATTCAATCATGCTCAGAGACTCCGCATGTTAGTCTACTTTGATGGTTCAGGGTACAATTGTTTATTAAGTCCCATGTTTCTCTGGTATTGGACTTTTGTAGGGTCTTTAGCATAGATTCCCCTTGTTCTTGATGTCGTCTGGTTTTGAAATCTGTAAGCCAGTTTTTATAGTGATTTCGGCATACCTTGATGTTTCTTTGATTTTCTATTTTTGAGTCTTTTTTTCTTTTTTTACAAGCTCTTATTTCCTTTCTTAGTTGTTTCCTCCTTTCTACTAGTTGTCTGCTGTATTTGTGCTTGTGTGTTATTGCGTTAGTTTTAAGTCCTGAGCTCGTTATTTTGTAGGCTTCTAAGAGTGTTTCATAATTGAGGTGTCCCGTCAAGTTTTTTTCTGGTTCGACGAAGACCTCTTTCAACGATAGAATGTTTTTCTTTGTCAGCCTTATTCGATTTGCCGACAGGTTTAAGGCTAGGTTAGTACTGTTCCCGTAAGATTTTAAATTTTTCTCTCTCCTCCATGATGTTTTAAGGATGTTATGATCACTGTCATTTTGATGTAGAATTTCAAAGTTTTCTATTTCCAACATCAGGGGTAAAGAGACCCATATGTAATCTATTATTGTCGATGCTTGGCCATTCGACCACGTTTGTTTACCTGGAATATCGCCACGTGTTTGACCATTTAACATATGCAGGTTAAAACCTTTTGCCATCTGTGCCCATCTGGCCGCATTTGAGTTCCCCATCTGTAGTTCTTCCAACCGCGGGAGCCCGTTTATTGTCAGGCATTTTATGTTTAGATCACCACATAGAATTATTTGACAGTTTGAATTCTGTTCCCTTCTTTTGACTATTATGTCTGTTATTGGTTCCAGGAACTGGGTGGTTGTTGTTCCTGCTGGGTTCCAGTAGACTTTTATCACCAATAGGGAAGACATTTCCACATTTTTAGTGTCGCTGTTGGTTTCTAACAGAGTCCATTGTATGAAGTGCGTTGCATTACCTTTCTCCATAATCCGCCAGCCACTTCCTTTTCTTATTAATGTGATTAAGCCGGCATAGGGTCTCCCATCTCGTTCTTTTTTTGCGGGGTTCATGGCGATCTCGAAATTTCTGCACGCAGGCACGTCACGTAACCAGGTCTCCTGTAAACATATTATTGTAGCATTGTTTAATTGTGGGTTCTCCTTATTCATCAAGTGCTTAAAACCCCTCGTGTTCCAGGAGATCAGTGATTCCTCATTTCTTGCTTCCGACTTTTTTTGCTATCGGTTATTTCCATCTGAGGATAAGGAACTTGCTAACCATAGCCAATCTTCTTGGAGCTCTACATTTCTTTTCAGACTGTCTTTTCTGTCCCGGTTTGTTTTTTCTGTTTTTCTTGAGTCTTCTTTCACCATTTCGTCAAGTTCTCTATTCGTGTTTACCACTGTTATTTTGAAGTTTTCTTTTTGCATTCTAACCGCTCCCTTTTGCGGTAAAGGAGTTTTTAATGCCCTTCTCTGTTCTCAAAATGTTTTCTCTTTTTTCTTGTTGTCGTCTATTTTTGGATTATTTAAAACTTCTCGAATCTCGTAGCCTCGTTTCAACAACTCTTTTCCATCTTTTAAAATTAATTCTTTGTGTGTTCTCGATTTCAGATGTAAAACCACTTTATCCACGTGTTCTTCGTCAACGTATTCAACCACCGCTATATCTTCATTTCTTAGCTTTCTCAATTTATCCACACAATGAAGCAGGGCTATCACGTTTTTACGGTTTAGGTTTTTTCCTTCGTTTTCTTCAAGCAAGTTTTCAACCAGCACCTTTTTTGGTGACAGGAATCTTTCGTTTTGCTGTTTTTTCATGTAATTGCGATCCTGATCATCGGACTGTTTCTTCCTCGGGTGCTTCGGATTCCACAAGTTATGCGTTTCTCTTAGAAGGTCGCTCTTAGTCTTTGCTTTTTCAGTCGGAAACTTTTCCCTGATAGTTCTTTTTCTTTTTTCGACTAATGTTAAGAACCCTGGATGTTCATGGGAGACGTCTTCATCCGAGTCCAAGTACGAGATCTCATCATCGTTTTTTTTTTCACTTTGCAGCAGCCTTGCTTCATTTTGCCCTTGACATGAAAACTCTGCCACTTCCGTTGGATGTTGCATGTTATTTGCTGCCGCCTCTTCAATGTAGAAAGAGGCGTCCTCGATCAGATCTCTTGATTCGTCTTGCGACTCTAGGTCGCTTTCTTCATCCTCGGTGATCAGCACTACCTGCCTTTCACTTTGTTTAGGAAGAGGTCGAGTTAGTCGTTCTTTTTCTTTACTTAAGGTCACTTCTTTGTTTTCTATTGTTTGTTTAACATTCCTAAATATCGATCGTATGCCTTTTAAGGATCCCTCCCCTTTTTTTGAGGTATTCGGATTTCTCTTTTCTTTAGCCTCTACCGTTTTTGTTTTTTTATTTATTTTTTTGATGTTTTTATAGCTATGGTCGCATTTTTTTGGGTCTCCTGCCCTTGTTTAAGACCGAACACGGGATAGTGCTCGTCTTTGTTCAAGTTTTTCTTTATATACTCATTTTCTCTCGTTTCAGCTACGAGATCGTCAGCTTGCTTACTCCTATTGATCTTCATTGGATCTTCAACCGGACCTTCATAGATTTTTTCCTTACAGGTCGTATTTCCGCCAATGCTACTTGCTCGTTTTATTGAATCGTCTGAATCTTGGGCTCTAGTTTTAGATAACGTGACTTTTCACTTTTTTCACTATGTGTGGTTACTGGGCGGTATTCTTGGTTATCTTTATTATGGCCCTCAAAGCTGCGCGTATCGGGTCTGATTTCCCTAATGACCATTTGTTTTGTTGTTGATTCTAAGCTCTGGAGTTTTTGATTCCTCTCTGCTGATTCAGTGGTTTTCCGCATCCATTTTAATGAATCTAGCAATGCGTTTGTCAGGATGTCTTTTTCTTGTCTATCTCCACTTGCTAGGTCAAATAGTCTCCTTTGCCATGCTGCTGATGTTTCTGCTTCTTGATTTAACCTCGCTTCCAGTTTTAAAGCTGTTATTTCTTGAGCTGTTAGCTTAGTGAGCATCAGGGCTACGAGAGCGTTATTGTCCTTTACATTTTCACTGATGTATTCGTACAGTTTCATGTATTGGGCCAACGAGATTGTTAAAGCAGCCATAACATTATTCTGCAATTGTGTGCCCAATTCTGGGAATGAAGTTGGACCTACAACTACTTCTTCGTTGATGTTCGTGCTCTCTTTAGTGTTTCCTGTTGTTTTTTTTTTAATACTTTGAAAGTTAATGGTGTGTTGAGCCTTTCTTTGTGGTGAGCATTCATCTGTTTGTGTTGCGGTGGATGTCGTCGTGGCGTTGTCGCATGACTTTTTCCCTTCTTGCATATGAACGTTTAGGAACCGGCGCCTCTTTTCAAATGTTGAGTGCAAGCATCTTTTGTCAGTTGGTGAGCATGCCGATGTATCAGCATCTTCAAAGTTGAGAAACTGCTGGGTTCTTAGTGCCCTACACAGGGTCTTCTCAGTTCGATGTCCATAAGTGCTGGTCGTTGTTTTTGTTCTTGCTCCCAGGTCTTTTAGTTCCCCTCTCACTAGAGAGGGACTGCTTTCCTGGCCAGGATTTAATCTATTCCCTGTTGTTATTCTCTTCATTGTGTTTCCTTCCATTGTTTTAATAAAATGTTCTATCCATTCATGTTCACCAATCTCTTCAGCAATTGAGGTTTCCTGACCACCGTTTTTGGCGGCAGGTCTTTTCCCAATTAAGGGGGAATACAGTTTGTTCTTTGCTAATTGAAGAAGCTGGTTAATCTGTCTATGTGAGTCAGTCCCATCTTTCTGACTAAGTCCTCTTTTCTGCGATCTTTGCTTGATTAATGATTCCAATTTTTTGTAATCGTTCTCATTTGGTCCTGCTTCCATTTGTGCCTTTTTGTTGTTTATTTGTTCTTTGGAGTCGTTCAAGACATTGTGTGATGTTCTGCTGTTGTCTGTCTTGTGGTTCTCTCCTTTATCACTTATTGATAGTATTTCAGACGCATCTGAGTAAACTGATTCGTCCAAGTCTTTGTCAATTGATTGTATGACTTTTTCAGTATTGTTTACGCTGTTAATATCTTCATCTTCAATTGTCGTTATTACTTTGTTTTTTTGATTTTGCTCTTCCGGTGTTTCTAGTGGGTATTCTCCGTCGTGTTCTCTGTTTATCGTTGTTGGACTACCCTCGTTCCTTTCTTCCACAGGAAAACTTTCTCTTATTTCGTCCCCTTCAGTTCTTATATCAGTTCTATTCTGCTGAGCTTCCATCAGCAGTCCGAGATCTGTTAGTTCAGCGTCTGTCACGTTTAGGTGTTCAGCTAGCGATGGTATTGCTAGATTTATTTCTTCGCTGTTTTTTTCCTTTTCACTTATGCACTGAAGTACCATTACGTTTTCGCCTGTGGGTAGGATCTGGACATTATCTGCCCTCTCTGTTGTCGGACTTTCCCTGAAGGCTTTCTCACAAAAAACGTTTTTTTCATCATGTACTTTTATGATTGTATTTATATGTGCGGTTGCTGGTGTTGGAGGTGACTTAGCTCTTTCTATTGTCAGTTTAGATTGGTTGATGTTTGTACCGCCTTTGATTGCTTCCCTCCTCAATTCCCTCCCTCCAATCTCTGTATTTTCTGAATTTTTGTGCAAGTCAGTGTTCGATAATCTGGGAAAGGCAGAGAACTTACCTCTTTCTTTGTGTATGTCGTGGTTATTCCCCAGTCTCTCTCGTTGTTGCAGTGGGAGTCTTGAAGTTGCTCTTGTAAAGGGGCGGGCTGTTACTCCTCCTAGAGAGATGTTACTACTGTCTTCTGTTGCTACTATAGTGGAGGCCATCCTTCTTCGCCTCTCTTTGTGATTGTCTAGTTGATTTCGAGCACGGTCCTTGTGCCGCAAGACTTGCGGAGTATTGAAATGCGAGAGGTAGATCAATACGGGATTCTGTAGATACGGTTCCTTTCCGGCTGGTTTTTAAAACTGGACTGACATAGATTTGCGTTCAAAAAGGGGATCAAAGAGATAATTTCTCCGCAGTCTCCCCAAGTTGAGGTGGTGCGCCCCAGCGCCAAACAGCCGCACAACAGCCGGTGTGCTTCACTCCCCCGGGCTTAACGCCGCGAGGGTGAGTGTCTCTGTGTTTTGAGGCAGCTGGGGGTCACGTGATGCCTCACGTGTGTCTGTCAAGCCACGCCTCCTCCAGGAAGCAGGCACGGGACAGAGGACCAGAAAGAGCCCCTTCACGGCTCAGAAGCGTTCGTTTTTTGTAAAAAGAAAGATGCTGCTCAAGGTAGGTGCTGTTAGGAGACAATATTTTGTGAAGAAACCAATAGAGATGAGGAGGGTGGTGAGCTAAAGTGTGAGTTCCGAAAAATACGCTTTTTTTGCAGTAAGTAAAGCAGAATCAAAGGAGGAGTGCAAATTTAAGAGCGTGATGAGGTCAAAGGGGGAGCAATCATTTTTTGATTGCTGTTCGGTTTTGCGCAAGCTGTGGCGAAGGGAATCAAGATCGGCAGAGAGCCTGGGCTGTGAAGTTTTATGAGCAGGAGAAAGAGGGTGCAGAGGAAGAACAGCTAAATAAAATGTTTCCCTGGCCGCCCAGTCACTCACCAGGTGCCCCTCTCCTCATGCCATGGGCCCCCACTCTCAGAAAGTTATGTTTCCTCCCCAGCCCTCCCCATGACCCCCCAAACTGTTGTTCCATATGATGCACTTTCAATCCTGATCTCGTTTTCTTCTGTAGCCGCATTTATTATGCCGAATAAGGGCGACTACAGGAAATTCTTTGTGCTGTTAACTTGGTCCCTAGTCCCCCCTCCAACTCCCAATTTTCACATGGTGCCCCCCCACTCTAGCTTGATGCCATTTAGTGTTTTTTCCTTCTCCAAATGGCCATTTTCAGATTTTTGTTTTGGGTATTCATGGGTATAACCGCAATTATCTCTTGCATCGGAAAAAAAAAGATGGCGGCTTTTTCATATTTGAAAAGCTTCTATCCTGCAAAGCACCGTGAGAGATCTCTATAATTTTGGGAGACGGGGGCATCTTCTTCTCTCTCAAATATTTTAAAAAGTACCAGACAGTATAACTCCAGACCCCCCCGCCCCCACCCGGTTCCTGAGTCAATGCTTGGTGCCCAAGTTGTTTAGTGCCTGGTCCATTTCCATCCAGGGGTTTGGGCTGTGCGCAGGAGCAAAAATTGGATGTTTTCATCTACAGGAAAATGAATGGGGATTAGGCTGAAACTGCAGTTTCTTGTTTATTTAATAACTTCTCTATTCGGAACAGGAAAAAAATGCATTTAGTACCCCAGTATTTTAGGCCGGGGTATTAATAGAAATAAGCCCCTCACAGGGGGGGGCATTACCACTGCAGGTAATGCCCCAGGGCCTTCGTTAAGGCCCTTGCTTCGCTCGGGGCATTACTATGGGCCCTGGGGCATTACCTGAAGTGTGCGTATTGCTTAAAAAATACCTAGCTCTCAGTTCATAGAATTTTGACATCATTTGATTTAGGTTAATCTTTATCTTCTCCCTTCCCCTACCTCATGTCTCACACGCTTTCAGCTTTACACGCCCAACTCATGCCACTGAAACAGTGCTTTAATTATTTGAGGAAAAAGCAAAGTACTGTTACTCTTTACTAACATGCAACCTTATACTTCACCTCAAATTATCCCTTATACAATAGGCTGAGGACAGATTTAGCTTCTTCCTGGTGCATGCATGTTTTGTGAAGGACCCAGTAAGCCGGTAAATCTGGCGGGAAACCACCAAATGGTAATATCGTTACCGTCAGTTGGTCTGCCAGAATTACTGGCAGATTCCAACTGCCGGCAAGGGTAGATTAATTCCCATTCCTTGGAGTCCCATGGGATTGTATAGTGGATTGCTTTTATTACCGGCACTGAATACCGCCGTTTTTTGCCGGTAGGGCACCACATGACTTCCCTCCAGCTCTTGACTGGAGGCAAATCAGGTGCTCCACCAGCAATCATGTAGTTTGCCAGTCCGAACCGGCAAACCTATAACAACCCTAAATGTAATATCATGTGTCCCCCTTCCAGAGCTCTTTTCCCCGTACATCTACTTCCCCAAAGCGCTACACATCTGCCTCCCAGCATACATAACGATGCCCATGAGAAATAATCCTTTCACTTGGATGCTTATCACGGCATAGGATCAAAAATAAAAAAGAAAACAAGCTTTAACCTGGAACCTTTCCCAAAAATTATATTAGGATAAATATCCTGATGAATATTAGCGAGACTCGAGTATATAAAATTCAGAAAAACAAGCAGGATACATGCTAACAATAAGAAAATTAGAAGGTACAAACACTTCCTCTCCTGAAGAACCATTGAGAGTGTCAATGGGGAAACACGTGTCGAGAGAGAGAAACATTTGAATTAGAATATATTGGTGTGAAGCAAAAATAAATGAAAAAAGTGACATCTAACAGAAATGTCTCTTTATTTGGAATGTTTTTTTTGAAACCCTTTATGAAAGGAAAAAAAAAATAGTGTGAAGAAACAATAATACAATTTAAATGTCTGTAAAGACTCGCCTGAATATATTTATATAAGGGGCTAGCGCATTTGAGTCTACTTTCCCAAATCTCTTTTCTTTTTTCAATGAGAAATAACTACCCTGCCAAGTGTAAGGAGATGTAGAGACATGAGAGCAACAGCACAGAAAAGCACACCCCCCCCCCGCACACCCCAGGCACGTGCCGGTAATAACTTTAGTTAATAAAGACACAGCTGAGAACTGTTACTAGTTACATGCATCATATCTAATCACCACACTCATCTTGCGGTTGTCACCTGCTGTGGAGTCAGTTCACTAACATGACATGCCCATACCTATCTTTAGACTTTAATGGACCGTCAACCCAAAAGTCAAAATCATCTCTTTGAATCCTCCCTGCTAACTGAAAAGGTTGAGCCGTATGAGTAACATCAGCATTGAGTTCCATCATTTCAAGTGATAATGGTGACTGCCATCAGACACTGGGGGTCATTACAAGGTAGGAGGTAACCATGCCGCTCTTAGCGGCATGGCTACCCCCTTACCGGGTACCGGGTCCGGGTTCCTTGAATGAGGAATTACCGGGCCATTCTGACCTTGGACGGCCCGGTAATTCCTCATTCAAGGAACCCATCCCCATTTCCATTCGAGCCCCCATGGAGCTCAATGGGAATGGGGAGGGTGCTAACAACGGCGCACGTTGTTAGCACCCTGGTCTGCTTGTGGGACCGCTAAGGGCGCCTGGTAAAACCAGGTGTACTTAGCGGGTTCCCGTGAGCAGAATCGTAATGCGGTGGTAAGGGGTTGACGGCTCCGGCACCTTTACCGGTGCCATTAACCCCTCACCGCCACACTCGTAATGACCCCCACTATATTAGTAAAACGGTCAATCAAATGCATAATGCTATATAATTGAACTCAGACAGTAGACAGCATTTTTATATTTCTCTTACCCATACTTACAGATGAATAAAAAGGATGAAAAGGAAATAACTACATCTAAGCGTTTGACTAAGATGTTGAGAATAAAAGCTTGCAGTATGTTTTCGATTATTATTATTATTATTTATTTTTTTTATTTAATTGTATGACAATTTTTACAAAAAAGAAAACAGAAACCATTTGGGGACTCTTGTCTACAAACTTCCATAAAACAAGTCCTTGATTTGGCTTTAGCTTCGTCATTCATCATTGATCTTGACTCTCAGCATACAGAACAAAAAAAAACCTTCAGTTGGTTCACAATTACGCATTTTCAGTAACTTCTTCCGGAAGCGGATTTCTTCTACTATAATTTCAGAGATTTGAGAAACAAAGCCACTCCTATGACACATCGCTTATTGTTCCCATTAGTCAACAGTGACCAAAGATTTTCCAAGTCTAGGGTTGAGTAGTGCTTCAGCGGGTCCATGAGAAAACGAGACCTTTCCTTTGCCAAGCTGGAACACTCCATTATCAAGTGCTTTGTACTTTCTATGTTTTCCTTTGATTTGCAGAAACGGCATGTGTTCGATGGCACTTGTTCACGAATTGCAAGGATCTCATTGGTTTTCAGTTGGTTTAATTTGAATCTTAAGAACATCCGGCTAAGACTTCTGTCTGGAAATCTATGGAGGTAGCCTCGCAATGCGTTAAGCTTCATTGGAGCAGATGGCAAATTGGCTGTCAAAGAATATGTATATGCCACTTCTTGTGTATTGATCCAGTCTGCTTCGAACAGTTTTTTTTGACACTCTGTCAGGATTTTGAATTAGTGTCTCGATCGTCAGATCCAATTCTTTCAAGATCGCTAGATTAGTTTGTTCCCATTTTGCGAGCATCCAATTGTCGATTTCTTTTCGTATGAGGTTCAACACTCGTGCTTCAGGGTTGTTGATGACTTTGCGATAAAGCATCAGGGTGGCTCTCATTTTTGTTGCTAGCAGTGATGATATGCAAAGTTCTCTCCTTATTAATGCAATTGGTGTGGATGTCGCCAGGCCTAAGACATTTCGCCAAAAAAAACTTTCAAGTTTTTCCCATATGGTGTTCGGAGCCAATGGCATTGCGTCCATGCCATATATCAAGGCAGGAACCACCTTTGACTTGAAAAATCTCAAGATAGGGGTGATCGAGAAATGACTGTGCTTCTTGTCCACAGCCTTTGCTTGGGCTGTGAGATTTTTTATCTTTAGCCAGAGTGTTTCTTGCATGGTCTTTTCGTCCCTGTCGTTACTGATTGTAATTCCAAGATATTTAAAGGCAAGGACCGTTTCTAGTTTCTTACCATCGCAGTGCCAGGAGAGTTTTTGTTTCTTCTTTGTGGGCCTGCCCAAAATTAGCACTTTTGTCTTCTCGTTGTTTAGTCGGAGGTTATTTTCTGACATATAGGCTACCAAGTTATCCAGTTGGTGTTGAAGACCTATGGGCGTCAAATCCATCAGGATAATGTCATCAGCATACAATAAACGATCAATCTTCTCACCTCCCAATGAGGGTGGGAAATGCCTTACCATGTGGATTGATTCCCTGTAATCTGCAATATAGGAGTTATATAAAGAAGGAGCCAAGGGGCAACCTTGTTTAACTCCTCGTGCTGTCCTGATCTCCTCAGATAAACGTCCGTCCGCACTGAGGCGAACTCGTATAGAGGTCTCTTGATGTAGAGCCTTTATGGGATTTAAGATTGAATCCGGACAACCTTTTGCTTCTAGTTTCGCCCAGAGGCGCTGCCTATTGACCTGGTCAAAGGCTTGGACCAGGTCAATGAAGACAACGTTGTAAGAGGATTCAATTCAGCACTACAGCCAAGTTAACGCCTAGTCTATGATACTGAATGAAAACCCTTATTGATATATCTTTAGGTCCAGTTCATGCGTTCTGGATGACTACCCTTGTATAACACCCCTCTCTTGGAATCCCCCTGACCCCACTGAGCCAAGAAGTAGTTCTGTTTTGCAAGTTTAAAAGGTTTATTTGATAAATTAAAATATAGATATCACACTTTATAATAAATTAATAATTGAATATCACACTTTATCTGATATGGGAAATATTAACAACGGAGAATCTGGCACTAGCACACTTCTTTATAATGACTAATGAGTGGACATGAAATGAATAAGGTAGCACACTGGTAAATGGTACAACAGAAAAAGGTGGTAAAGAATGCTTTATGTAGTTCAAATGGATATAATGTTGAATAAAAATGCAATACAGAAAATACTCAATATGATTTCAACAGACAATGTAATCACTTTTCTCTGGCAAGCCCTTCCCCCCCTTTTTATGCAATGCAAGGAATGGAAGGAAGCACACAGTTCTCAGAAATGCAATCAACTGTAATTCAGTTCACCCCAGCAAGCTTAAACAACAGAAAACAGATAGGAGTTTTGAAATCACAGGCCCAAACTGCTTTGATATGTGCTGGCAATGAATGAGAAATATGCTAAATTTGCTTTTAATTCCCCTTTAGAGGTTCAGGATGAGTGGTATCTAGTTAATATTAGTCCAGGCTCACACTAGCAATGATGCCGGAATGATTATCAGGTCAAACGAATTTCTAGCAAATGGAAATCAGCATCAGCAGTTTTTTTACATGTGAAGAGATTGCAAATCGCGGCAAAATTCGCGGGTGCGTGTTCCGCGATTGCGGTAAAACTATAAGGGGTAGGGATGTGGTTCTAGGTTCCTAGGAAAGCCTGGGATCTCAGCTTCCAAATAAAAGTTATTGCAAGTCTCTAACCCAAACGGTTGCGGAGATATGAGCAATTTAGTAAAGGTCGTTTTTGGTTTTGTAAATTTTAAACGCACACTTTTTCAAAATGACAAGTGACAAATTTTTGCAGCTAGAATGACAGGTGACAGCTAGGAGGCAGTTCTACTTGGGTTAAATAAATTGAATTAGATGAATTCAACTAAGAGATGTGTTCTGAGTTTGCTAAGTACTCACAAGAGATTTTGAACAGGAAAGCGACTTGTCACGATCTGGTCAACAGTCTGGTCAGGTCTTTCCGGGTTCTGCTCACAGCGCCTGGTCTGGTCTCTCTGCTAGGCACAGCACTGCTTTCTCTCTGGGTTCTGCTCACAGCTAGGCACAGCACTGCTTTCCCTCTGGTCTGGGTTTTGAAGTCTCTAGTTTGGCTTTCAGGAGGTTGATGAATTTGAAGTCTGGATCTCGGGATGTTGTCTGGTCCAGCAAAGTGCGCTGCAGCAAATGGAATTTTAGGTCCCTACCTAAGTTTCAGTGGTCCATTTATATGTTCCCCAAGTGGGTGTGTGTGTCGCATCACTAGCCTTGCCCCTCTCCACTTTCCATTGGTCCAGCTTTCATCCCTTACTTGATTGGGGGAATGAAATGAAGCGTCATCATGATGAGGTCTGTTTATGATACAGAGAACCCACCCCTGTCAACTTTATACACAATCTATATCTGACCTAAAAACATATTTGCACAGGTACACATTTGATTAAAATCACATATACATGGTGTGGCTGAATTTAGCCATGTCTCTGTCCAAATGTGTTCATCCTAAGAGCTTGCATTCAAAAACGGCCACTTCTAGCACTTATTCATGTGCTGCACAACATTGGATCTTCATTAAATTTTACACAACTGTTCCTCACATATCTACCCACATACCAATGCATTTTCGTTTGTCTAGCTGAAACAGGGAGTCTGTAATATTAATAAACAATGGGGTTTTGCCCCAGAACATCACTCAAATTCGAGTTTGGCCTTGAATGAAAGGTACATTTTCTTAATTAAAGCTCTCAAAGTTATACATTTCTGTCATTTGATTACAAAGAGTTATCAGTGTTTTTGTAAAATATATATTTTCTTTTCAATTCAATCCTCAGAGTGTTGAGGTCCGCCTCCAAGACTTGGGTGGGTCAGTCCTCTGGGCAGGCAGGGCTTTGTTGACATTAAACAGACAAAATTAACATCTTCCTTTCAGAGGAAAGGGGTCCTTTGTGTGGTCTCTGGGAAGCTCCCAGCCAGTCTGCCTTCTATCAATCAAGAGGTCATGTGAGATTCTAACTCCTGGTGTGAAGCTCTTGAGGTGATAGGGTTTCCCAGGCTTCAGGCCTCTGGGAACAGCATGTGGCTAATTTTTAATTAAAATGCAGCCTTTGAAGTCAGCTAAGTCAAATCCCTTTGTACAGCAACTGCACTCAGTTCTCCAGTCAGAGTTTAGACCGCTAGTGCCGCCTAGAGGATTTTGTTGGTACTGCATGCAATTTTGGGATTTTCTTGGATTAATGCATTCTAAACAGGAATTGTTCTTACATGGTAGTAAATCCTTGCTTAACATTGTTTTGATGGGGCTCCTTACAGTAAGATGGTTATGTGGAACCCCACAAAAAGGGTTGAATCTTTAAAGTGGTCCAATGAGTCACGATTTCAGCAACTTTTTGACATCAGTAAAAGTGGATTTTGTCAACAAAGACCTTTCTTTACACTGGTGGGTGGCAAGTTAGGTAACCATTTTGGTGTGCGCACAACTGCGCAGCTGTCCTGGATTCTGGGATGAAATGATGGGCGGCGACAGCGCATCCCCATCTTTACCCACTCCAATTATTTATTTTTGTTCTGGGGCAAAATGATGGGCAGCGACAGCTTAATCCCCATATTTACCCCGTCTAATGATTCCACATGGGTCAAAACAATGGTTTCAGACTACTGTGCGGGTAGTCCAATGGTGGTTTTAGGCAGCGTCCTTCTGTGCCCATAACATCGGCAAAAATGGGTGGCAGCCTATTCTTCCTGCATTTCCCGGTGCATTTTCTGGGAAGCTCTGGTCATCATGATGTTTTCATGTCAGTACTGCACAGTTTTGAGGTAGGGCTAGGATGCATGGGTAAATACATCCCACAAGCCCCCCTCTTGCGATGGCCATCCTATTTCACGAATGGGACTCGCAAGATCTGGGATGTTTCCTCATCTTCTTCCAATAGATGGCATAGTTCAGCATCTTTTCCTCCATCCGGTACTGATCGATCGGTTCTCCTCGCCGGTCCTGATGGGAATATTGGGCGGTACCCCGAGCCCGTTGCGTCTCTGCTCCCGGTCTCCGGATCGTCCTCCTTGGTCATCCTTCATGGTTTCATCTCTCCTAGGATGATAAAGCAAAAGCGGCAATATCTACTCATAGACGATTTTTTTCCACCACTGTTGAGATAGTGGGGCAGCATATGCATTTCATCATAACGAACCATTACATTCTTATTTTGATAAAAACAGTATAACTAAGAGACAGTTTCATGCAAATCACAATATTTTAGAGACTAAATGTGGTATGTTTTATGGTTGGAACTGAATTAGTCTGAGACAGTACCCGCTAGGATTTCAGAGGATTCCTCCAGTTGTTGCAGAGTGTGCCTGGGATGGCAACATTTCAACTGGTTTATGTGGACCCACTTGTCTTCCCCCTCTGCCGAACCGCCTTTGGGGATGTGGATTTTGTAGGCCACAGGGGAGATCTTATCGACGATCTCAAAGGGTCCCTTCCATGTAGGCAAAAATTTGCGCTGCTTGGCCTGGTTCCTTTGGAAGTTGTATAGATAGACCCGGTCTCCCACCTGATATTCCTTCCTGGAAGTTTTCAGGTCATAATGGGTCTTCATGCTATCAGTCGATCTTTCTAGATTCCGCTGAGCATAAGCAAAAGCATGTTGGAGGTGTTTCCTTAAATTCTCTACATACTCATGAGTAGTGGAGGCATTTATCAGTGTCTGCTCTTGGGTCCTGTAGAGCAAATGCTGCGGAAGCACCATCTTGCGCCCAGTCATCAACTCAAATGGTGACATTTTGGTTGCAGATGAAGGGGTAGATCTGATGGCCATTAGGACCAGAGGTAATCGGATATCCCAACTTGGCCCAGAATCTGCCACAAACTTCTTTAATATGCTCACAATTGTCCGGTTATATCTCTCTACTGCCCCAGAAGAAGCTGGTCTGTAAGCAATATGCAGCTTTCTCTTGACCCCCAGTATCTCCCACATCTTTGTCATTACTTCACTGGTGAAGTGGCTACCTCTGTCTGACTCAATCCTTTGAGGTAGACCAAAACGGGAAAAGATGTGGTTAATCATCAAGGCAGCTGCAGTTTCTGCCTTGCAATTTGGGGCTGGGAGACATTCCACCCACTTGGTAAACAAGCATGTCACAGTCAACATGTACTTATTCCCCCTAGCCGAGCGAATCACAGGGCCTACAAAGTCGATTTGTAAATCTGACCATGGCAGTGTCATTCCCCTCTTTTGTAAAGGCGCCCGGTGCGTGAGTGATGTCGGCTGAAATTGTGCACACACAAGACAACCCTTCAAGTACTGGTCGAGGTCCTGCCCCATGTGTGGCCAGTATGCAACCTCTCTTAAGATTTCCAATGTTGTGTGAAACCCCCTATGACCGGCGGTGGCCGCATCATGGGCGTGACTTAACATCAGGCTTCGGAATGAGGTAGGAACCACCCACTGATCATGGCCAGCTTTGGATTTCCTTACCAACAAACCGTCTTGGATCCGGAACATTTTTGGACATTTCATCAACACTCTTAGGTCCTCTTTCCCAATGTAATCGGTATCCGTCAGGGGAAAGTTCTCAGGGTCCTCAAGGTGCTGGTAAAATTTACCAATTATTGGATCCCCCTTCTGAGCAGTAATCAAATCAGCATCAGGGGTCTCCTTACTCCATTGTGCAATTGAGAGGTCGTTGTGAGCATTTGTCTGGGACCTAGTGATAGCAGTGACCTGGATTTCCCCCAACAGGGACTCAATCTCAATTAGATCCCCTTGGATGGCCCCGGTTTTGGCCAGCTGATCAGCTAAGTCATTTCCAGTTTTGTCTGGTCCCTCTACTTTGGAATGACCCTTGATCTTTTTCCAATAGATGGTCATCTCATTCGAGGTGACCAGATCATCAATGTTTTGGATCAACTTCCCATGTTTCAAGGGTTTGTTGTTAGCACATAACATGCCTCTGGTTTTCCAATTAACCAGGTGCTCCACGAACCCGTTCCGTACATAATCCGAATCTGTGATTATGACCAGTTCGTGGAGTTGATGCTGGACAGCAGTGAGGATGGCCTGATGCACAGCCATCAATTCTGCCACCTGACTACTTCGGGGACCAATTTTGTATCCAGCGGAGGGTCCTGGGGACTCATTCACCCATGCATTCCCTACGCCAGCCACCAGTTCTTTCTCCCCGTTGTTGTCAACATGGTAAGAGCATCCATCCACATACACAGTGGGCATTCCCTCACACTTGTCTTCTTCAAAGACTTTGTGGGGGGAATTAAGGTATGCCTCCATGTTGTCCTTTATTTTTAGACTTTCGTCCTCGAGACAGTTTTCTCTGGCACAATCATGCAAGTCAGCCAGACCTTGCGCGAGTGGACTCTTCTTGTTTTGGCCATATCTGACCTCCACAGGAAAGCCTTGCATTGACAGAATCCAGGAAGTAATTCGGGAATTACTCACATTTCCGGCCCGGATTCTGTCACTTTGGAGATATTGCAGAGGCTGGTGTGGAGTCTCCACTATGATGTGTTCCCCCTGGATAAACGGGCGGTAATTCTTCAATGCCCACACCGTTGCCAGGAGTGCCTTCTCACAATCGTTGAATTTTTCCTCCACAGAGGATAAAGTTTTGCTCGCATAGGAGATTACTTTATTGACCTTGTCATGCTTTTGATATAATACTGCCGTCAAGCACGTATTAGAGAACCCCGTCTCCAGGAAGAACTCCTTGTTTCTGACAGGGTAAGCTAGGCAAGGCGCTTGTGAGAGGCTTCTTTTGAGTTGTTTTACTGCCTCGGCTTGTTCTGGACCCCATTCCCACTTGACCCCCCCCTTCAGGAGATGAATCAGGGGTCTGGTGATCTCTGCGTAGCCCTCAATGAACTTTCTGCTGTAATTAGTCAGTCCAAGGAGGCTCCTTAGTTCCCGCAGAGTTGTGGGGTCTTTCAGTTTCTGAAGTGCTTCCACTTTCTTTTCCTGGGGACAGAGACCCTGAGGAGTAATCTCATGCCCCAAGAAATTAACACGGGTTCTACACCACTGTGCTTTCTGAAAGGAAAGTTTTGCTCCGGCGGCCCTCAACTGTGTCAGAACATAACGGATCTCTGCTATGTGTTCCTCCACAGATGAACTTTTGATGAGGACATCATCTACATAAGCCAGGTTACCCCTCGTACCCAGGTCGGGCATGGCCTTATGTAGGAAAATATTGAACTCATTACCGGAGTTAAGGTATCCGAAGGGAGTCCGGGTCCATGTGTACTGCTGGCCCCCAAAGGTAAAAGCCAGCTTGTATTGGTCCTCCCTACTGACAGGCACGGTCCAGTATCCATTGGTCAGGTCTATTGCAGTGAATACCTGTGACCCCTGGATCTGGGCCAGCCCTTGGTCAATGTAGGGCAGAGGCCATCGGGAAGTATGGACCCGTTTGTTGAGCTCCCTGAGGTCGGCGCAGAGTCTCCACTGGCCGTTTGGCTTCAATATTCCCAGCACCGGATTATTGAAGGTGCTGTGGACTGGACGGATTATTCCCCGGGACTCAAGGTTCTTAATTATTTCAGTAAGGGACTCCATTGATGCGAGAGGCAAGCGATATTGCTTCACAAACACAGGAGTCATGCCAGGGTCCGTGGGGATTGTTGTGGTGTGGATGTCGGTGCGACCACAGTCATATGAGTCTACCGCAAAGAGATCTTGGAAATCCAAGAAAACTTGTTTCAACTTTTGCTTTTGTTCCAGAGTCACACAGGCATCAGCTAGGTTGACTCTCTCTTCCACCATCTGCCTGAAGCCTGGAAAGACTTCTGGTTTGGCTATCTCCGCGGCCTCCTCCAGCTGGGTGGAGAAGTCCCTGGTCAGAGTGCTGATTTGGACCGGAGGCTTCAGGTGGGAAAGGCAGCCCTCATGGACTTGGAAAATCACCTCATCCCTCCTGAAGTCACACGTCACATCTTCCTTACCATAGGGGCAGGAAGTGTACACCAGGAAGTTCCCCCCATGCCGGGTGAAAATCCTGTCTGGTGTTGTATTGTCCTCACTGTCACTGTCAACACAGTCCTTGGGGATTGGTCCTAACAGTTCATTTACAAGATCAATGGAGAAATGTCGGTCATCAACCGCCATTCCAATAATGGTGCCTGCGGCTAGAGTAATACTCTTTAAGTCGCTGTTATCCACCTCTATTAGAATGGTGTCATGTTCTATGTTGACTAATGGAGTCGGGTTTACCCCCAACCCTTGCTGTTGGAGAGAAGCATTTAGATGTATGTAAGCATCAGGGTTTTTCAACTCTTGTCCCCTTTTAACTTTCACTTCCAGGGAGAATTGTCGGGTCCTTTCTGGGATGGTGACTTCCTCTTTAACCTGAATTTCAACCGCATAAGGTAGCAATTGAGCTGACCTAAATGCTTTTTCTGGATCATCAAAGCCCATGGGATTATCCGCTAATCGGGACCAAGCTTTGAAGTTTATTAGGTCCAAACTAATGGCAAAGCGATTGAGAATGTCACTGCCTAAGTAAAAGGCGGCAGGGACGTCTCGCACGACCCAACAATTATGGACTATGCTCTTGTTGCCAATGGAGATTTTGAGCATACACCTGCTTGGCAGGAGATGTTTTGAATTGGGTGCTTCCAGGTCCATTTCCCATTTGTCTATCAGTTTGAAGGTGGGAATGGTTGGATCTTTTGGGAGTTGGCGGAACATGGCTTCGCTGATGAAGCTCTTACCGTTGTTCACACACACTCGAGCGAGAACAGAGTCCTTCCCATCATTTAACTGAACAGGGATGAACAACTGCTCTCCAATTTGCTGAACATCAGTCAGGCTTTGAGCTGATTTCACATCTTCCTGGACTATAGGAGTGGGAGTTTCTGATTGTGGATTGGTATAGAATTTCAGAGTGTTTCCTTCCAGCATGGAATACCACTTTAGACTGGAAGGAAGGTTGATTTTCAGAAATAGAGAGGACCCCCCATCACCAGTCTGTTGTCCTACTGCTATTACTGTCACGTCTGGAATTTGGCTATTCTGGAAGTGAAATTCTACTTGGTCAGATTTTTGTTCAACCATGTGGCAGGTGCCGTTTAAACTAACATGGTTGACACTCTGTTTTAATTTAATGGGTCGGCTAGTCTGAGTCCAGAGGACCTTGTTTACGCAATCTATTAGGGGTGACAACCTTCTCAGGAGGTCATTCCCTAGTAAACAAGGGGTGCCCTCTGGGGTCACAACTATGACCGGGTGTTTCAACTTATGTCGCCCGATCTTAATGTCCAAGTCTGCCGTCCCCTCGACGGGAATTTCCTTCCCGTCAAAGTTCTGCAGTTGTCCAGGAAGAGAGGTGAGAGGAATTTGGTAATTCTCTCCCCTTCCTGCATTCAGTTCGTCAAAGGCCCTTCTGGACAGAAGGGTAGCTTGAGATCCAGTGTCCACCAGTGCTGAGATTGTACCCTGCCCCTGTACTTGTACCGGGGCATAATATCTTCCCTCCTTCTCCTCAAGGGGGCACAGATAATGTACATTTTTGGACAACTGGTGGGCTAATTTTCTGGTTTTGGACATCGCTAGCGAAGAGATTTGGGCAGAATCTTGTGGAGAGCCTTGGGAATCTGGAAGAAAAATTTTGCAACTGGAGATCAGAGCCATTGTGGGTTCCCCTGGCTCCATTTCTGGGCCGCCCCCCCCTTTTTGGAGGCAATCCCCAGGATGGGTTTGAACCAGGGGATTTTCTTGCTGTTGGTTCTGGGATGAGATGGTGGGCGGCGGTAGCTCACTCTCCACATCTCCCCAGTCATGATTTGCATCCCTAGGGACCCATTTTTCTTTGGGAGGAGTTCCCCCCTCTCTGAAGGAGAAAATCCTTTTCCCAGGATCCTCTGAGGATCCCTCTCCCTCAAATTGGAAGATCTGTACCTCCTCCTCAAACTGAGTCTGTTTGGGTCTTTTGTTTCTCCTACCCCCCCTCTGCTCCTTAGGAGGCAGACTTTCAGGGGCAAGAGATTTTGTTTCCGGTTCCTGGGTTTCCAGGGGCTGTTTACAAGTGAGGAAGGAAGCTTCCTCCAAGGCTTTACACCCCCCTTCCCTTTGTGCCTCCTCCCTGGGAACCGGTGATTTATCGGGGTGCTGCCCCCGTCATTGTTCTGGAGCACCAGGTCCAGAGTTGGGTGCGTTCTGCGCTGGCACGCCGATCTGAGGGTTCTGCTGCGCCCTCAGTATATGACCCATATCCCGCGCCATGTTTTGAACCTGGCGCTCTAACTGGGAAACCCGCTCAGGCTGATACGGGGCCCTGTTTTCTCCCCTGGGCTGATCCCGGGAAGGGTAGCTATCCCTCCTTTGGTAATACCCCGGGTTGGGAAGATTTTGGTACCCCTCCACCCTTGGCCTCCCCTCTCCCGGATTCAGTGGTCTGGGCTCAGGGAATTGAGGAAAGAAGGATGGATGATTTTGGGGTTGGAAGTCGGGTGGATATCTGGGGAAAAAGTTCTGCCCAGGGTTTGGTACATTTCTGCCCTCCTGTGGGAAGTTTGGAGGGAAGTTCCCTGGGTTTGGTGCTTGGCTGGATCCCCCCCCTTGGGCTGGAGGAGTCCACACATAACCCAGGATGGGTCTGTTACCTTTGTAGCGAGGACTTACATAGTCAGGAGAGCGAGGGACCCCATTTGTGGGGCTGCCTCCCTGGCTCCCTGTCTGTGACTGGCCCGAGGACCTTCTGGGCCTAGCATTATTCGGTGCAGGTAGGTTTTTAGGCCCCCCCATCTCCAAATCCAAAACGGGGGTGACCTTTACCTCTGCCACCTTGGCAGCAGCAGGGGTGCTGTTGGCTTTGGGGTTTTTCTGGGCATTGCTTTTATTTTCTATGGGCTTCTGCACCTCATAGATGCGGGTAGCCTGTTCAATGACCCAGTCTAAAGATCTTTTCTCGTGAAAATCCCTCACGAGCTGGGTCATGATATATTTGGGCAAGGCATGGAAAAACGTGTTGATAAAATCACGGCTATCCGTGCGCACCCTTCTTGTGGTCTGTGCAAAAGCCCGCTTTAACTCCTGCACAAATTCTTGTGGGGCCTGATCCTCCCCACATTGCAAATTGTAGGCTGCCTTGCGAGCCTCTTGAGGATTTCTGTGAACAGAAAAATGTTTCAGGATGGCCGCCTTATAGGTGGACCATCTTAAATGATTTTGGTCCTCCAGCCCCGCAAAGAAACTGGAGTATTCCGGGGAGAAGGTCCACTTTACGTATTGAATGCAGCTTTGGCTGTCCTTCAAATGGAAAGTCTCCATCATTTGTTCAAACAACTCTAAGTGCTCCCAAACAGAATACTTAGAGTTCTTATGGTAAGGCGTGATGACGCTCCTGATCGCCTTAATCTGCTTTAAGGGGTCCTTAAGCAAGGCCCTTTTTGCCTTATTGGCCTTTTTGGTTCGGGTAACCCTTGTCCATTCTTCGTCGGACTCAGAGGCACTGCTCCCAGAGGTTCCCGTCTGTTCTTCCAGGTTTTCCCGGATTCTGCGAGCCTGGGAATGGCTGGCAGAATGTGGGGACCTGGTCTCCTGTGTCCTGCGCAGTTCAGAGGAGTCTTCAGATTCCTCCTTGCTGCCAGGATTGGATGGGTACCCCCTCCACTGACCTAACTGGGCAGAGGTTTTCAGGATGCCCTTAATGGGCCTACTCTCCTGGGGTTCCCCACTGAACTGTATTGTACTTGGGTGCCCATACCCGGATGCCCACCCCTCCATTCCTGAGTGGTCCTGGCCTATGAGCCCCATGCTTCTGGCTGGATAGTAATCTGCCATCCCTGTGGCCCTGTGCTCATGTGCGCCAGGGGACATGGGGGTGGCAGAGTTCAGGGACTGGGGAAGATGAAGGCCCCTGGTGTTAGGGCTCCTGCGGTTATGGTCAGGAGTCTCTCTTTCCCAGCGGACCTCATCTCTATCCGCCCCTGCTCCCTGTTGCAATGCAAGAGCCTGCATTTGTGCTTTCAGTTCCTCTGTTAAGGCCTTACTCGACTCTATCAGTTTCTCCTGCATCGCTACCTGCTGTTGGAGCCTATCATTGTGTTGGCAGAGGGCCTCATTTTCCCTCTGTGCTTCCTGGTTGGTCCTGGAGAACTGGGCCAGTCTTTGCTGCAGGAGGGTTACCTCCTGGGCAATGTCCCTATTGGCCTGCTCCTTTCTTGCTAGAGCATCCTCCACCCTTCTGGTGTGCTCTACCAAGTTCTGGTTTTCTTTTTGGAGGTCACCCAGTCCCTGGTGGGCCAGGTGATTTTCTTCCATTTTTCTTTTTAAATGGCAGACTTCCTGGCCTATGGCGTCTCTTTCCTGACTAAGAGCCTGCATTTGTGCCGCCAGGTCGTCCCTTTGCCGTTGAAAGGCACCAGCTTTCTGGCGCTCCTCATCAAACTCTGCCTGGGTATCCAGGTCTTTCAGAATTAGTTTGTTGCTCTCTGCCTTCACTCTATCTAGGTGGCCTTGCAGGGTGACTACCTGCTCAGCACATACCCTGTTGAAGTCTAGCTGTTGCTCCAGCTTTTTCTGGCTTTGCAGTAGGGAGTCCAAACCTTCTTGGTGTTCCTTCTGCAAGGCCAGAAATCTGGTATCCTGTTCTGACTTTTCCTTTTGCAGTACATCCATATCCTCCTTTATTTTAGTAATGTACAGTCTGCTGTCATTTTCTGACTCCTGGCTCCTCTGCAGCCTCTGCTCAGAAGAGTCCAGATCAGATTGGACCTTCTGTAATTCCATCTGTTGCCTATTTGCCAGATTTTGGCTTTCAGCACATCTATCCTGCATGTCTCCCATATATAGGTACAGGTATGCTGCTATCCTGGCAATCTTATTGTGTTCCTCTTTGGCTTTAGGAGCCATATATAGTTCACTCAGGGCCTCATGTAATGGACCCTGATCTCTCCATAGGTCTGACCCTGTTTCCGTGACCTGTTGCATGATGGCCTGCAACCAGACTGTTTGGTCCTGGTGAGTCCACTCACCTCTCACAAATAACTTATGTAAGAAGTGCTCTCTGGCTATTTTCATGTCTACTAAGGCCGTCATTCTAGAGATTGGTCTCTGTCCTGACTTACAGAAGTTAGTATTTTATTTTTGCAGAACAGAACTTTTCTTGGAGTGTCCCTTTTGAGGAATGCTTCACAGCGTAATGCAGCGTGGTGATCCGACCGGATGTATGTATCCCGTCAGTTAGCACACTGTATTAAGCTGCACAACTGGTAAATCTAACCCAACGTCTCGGCTCGAGCCCCCAATTTGTAAGAGGATTCAATTCAGCACTACAGCCAAGTTAACGCCTAGTCTATGATACTGAATGAAAACCCTTATTGATATATCTTTAGGTCCAGTTCATGCGTTCTGGATGACTACCCTTGTATAACACCCCTCTCTTGGAATCCCCCTGACCCCACTGAGCCAAGAAGTAGTTCTGTTTTGCAAGTTTAAAAGGTTTATTTGATAAATTAAAATATAGATATCACACTTTATAATAAATTAATAATTGAATATCACACTTTATCTGATATGGGAAATATTAACAACGGAGAATCTGGCACTAGCACACTTCTTTATAATGACTAATGAGTGGACATGAAATGAATAAGGTAGCACACTGGTAAATGGTACAACAGAAAAAGGTGGTAAAGAATGCTTTATGTAGTTCAAATGGATATAATGTTGAATAAAAATGCAATACAGAAAATACTCAATATGATTTCAACAGACAATGTAATCACTTTTCTCTGGCAAGCCCTTCCCCCCCTTTTTATGCAATGCAAGGAATGGAAGGAAGCACACAGTTCTCAGAAATGCAATCAACTGTAATTCAGTTCACCCCAGCAAGCTTAAACAACAGAAAACAGATAGGAGTTTTGAAATCACAGGCCCAAACTGCTTTGATATGTGCTGGCAATGAATGAGAAATATGCTAAATTTGCTTTTAATTCCCCTTTAGAGGTTCAGGATGAGTGGTATCTAGTTAATATTAGTCCAGGCTCACACTAGCAATGATGCCGGAATGATTATCAGGTCAAACGAATTTCTAGCAAATGGAAATCAGCATCAGCAGTTTTTTTACATGTGAAGAGATTGCAAATCGCGGCAAAATTCGCGGGTGCGTGTTCCGCGATTGCGGTAAAACTATAAGGGGTAGGGATGTGGTTCTAGGTTCCTAGGAAAGCCTGGGATCTCAGCTTCCAAATAAAAGTTATTGCAAGTCTCTAACCCAAACGGTTGCGGAGATATGAGCAATTTAGTAAAGGTCGTTTTTGGTTTTGTAAATTTTAAACGCACACTTTTTCAAAATGACAAGTGACAAATTTTTGCAGCTAGAATGACAGGTGACAGCTAGGAGGCAGTTCTACTTGGGTTAAATAAATTGAATTAGATGAATTCAACTAAGAGATGTGTTCTGAGTTTGCTAAGTACTCACAAGAGATTTTGAACAGGAAAGCGACTTGTCACGATCTGGTCAACAGTCTGGTCAGGTCTTTCCGGGTTCTGCTCACAGCGCCTGGTCTGGTCTCTCTGCTAGGCACAGCACTGCTTTCTCTCTGGGTTCTGCTCACAGCTAGGCACAGCACTGCTTTCCCTCTGGTCTGGGTTTTGAAGTCTCTAGTTTGGCTTTCAGGAGGTTGATGAATTTGAAGTCTGGATCTCGGGATGTTGTCTGGTCCAGCAAAGTGCGCTGCAGCAAATGGAATTTTAGGTCCCTACCTAAGTTTCAGTGGTCCATTTATATGTTCCCCAAGTGGGTGTGTGTGTCGCATCACTAGCCTTGCCCCTCTCCACTTTCCATTGGTCCAGCTTTCATCCCTTACTTGATTGGGGGAATGAAATGAAGCGTCATCATGATGAGGTCTGTTTATGATACAGAGAACCCACCCCTGTCAACTTTATACACAATCTATATCTGACCTAAAAACATATTTGCACAGGTACACATTTGATTAAAATCACATATACATGGTGTGGCTGAATTTAGCCATGTCTCTGTCCAAATGTGTTCATCCTAAGAGCTTGCATTCAAAAACGGCCACTTCTAGCACTTATTCATGTGCTGCACAACATTGGATCTTCATTAAATTTTACACAACTGTTCCTCACATATCTACCCACATACCAATGCATTTTCGTTTGTCTAGCTGAAACAGGGAGTCTGTAATATTAATAAACAATGGGGTTTTGCCCCAGAACATCACTCAAATTCGAGTTTGGCCTTGAATGAAAGGTACATTTTCTTAATTAAAGCTCTCAAAGTTATACATTTCTGTCATTTGATTACAAAGAGTTATCAGTGTTTTTGTAAAATATATATTTTCTTTTCAATTCAATCCTCAGAGTGTTGAGGTCCGCCTCCAAGACTTGGGTGGGTCAGTCCTCTGGGCAGGCAGGGCTTTGTTGACATTAAACAGACAAAATTAACATCTTCCTTTCAGAGGAAAGGGGTCCTTTGTGTGGTCTCTGGGAAGCTCCCAGCCAGTCTGCCTTCTATCAATCAAGAGGTCATGTGAGATTCTAACTCCTGGTGTGAAGCTCTTGAGGTGATAGGGTTTCCCAGGCTTCAGGCCTCTGGGAACAGCATGTGGCTAATTTTTAATTAAAATGCAGCCTTTGAAGTCAGCTAAGTCAAATCCCTTTGTACAGCAACTGCACTCAGTTCTCCAGTCAGAGTTTAGACCGCTAGTGCCGCCTAGAGGATTTTGTTGGTACTGCATGCAATTTTGGGATTTTCTTGGATTAATGCATTCTAAACAGGAATTGTTCTTACATGGTAGTAAATCCTTGCTTAACATTGTTTTGATGGGGCTCCTTACAGTAAGATGGTTATGTGGAACCCCACAAAAAGGGTTGAATCTTTAAAGTGGTCCAATGAGTCACGATTTCAGCAACTTTTTGACATCAGTAAAAGTGGATTTTGTCAACAAAGACCTTTCTTTACACTGGTGGGTGGCAAGTTAGGTAACCATTTTGGTGTGCGCACAACTGCGCAGCTGTCCTGGATTCTGGGATGAAATGATGGGCGGCGACAGCGCATCCCCATCTTTACCCACTCCAATTATTTATTTTTGTTCTGGGGCAAAATGATGGGCAGCGACAGCTTAATCCCCATATTTACCCCGTCTAATGATTCCACATGGGTCAAAACAATGGTTTCAGACTACTGTGCGGGTAGTCCAATGGTGGTTTTAGGCAGCGTCCTTCTGTGCCCATAACATCGGCAAAAATGGGTGGCAGCCTATTCTTCCTGCATTTCCCGGTGCATTTTCTGGGAAGCTCTGGTCATCATGATGTTTTCATGTCAGTACTGCACAGTTTTGAGGTAGGGCTAGGATGCATGGGTAAATACATCCCACAACGTAGATCGGAAGGCCACCTTGTAGAACTTTTGCCTTCAGTGCGCTCATGAGCAAGATGTTGGTGGTTGTCCCTGAATTTCTAATAAAACCATTCTGAAAAGGGTCCATTGCATTGGTGGAGCGAGACCAGTTTTGGAAAGCGTCCAGTACAAGAGACGAGAAAACTTTACCCATGACATCTAATAGGGCAATAGTCCTGTACTGATTTGGATCGTCAGTTGCGCCTCTTTTAAAGATAGGTACGATGTTTGCTTTTTTCCAGGTCGGTGGAATTTCCTTAGTCCGATTACAGTTTGAGAAAAGCTTGCTCATAATATTGGCCTACAACTCGGGATGTTTTTTAAGTTCCAGATTGCTGATACCATCAGGACCGGGGGCCCTTGAGTTATTCAATTTCTTGAGTTTGTTTAGGATTGAATCTTTGTCATCAGGGATGTTCCACGGGATGTTAATTTTGTGGCATTCTTTACTAGGAGATTTGATTTTATTCTCATCTGTGATTGGTGCGAATAGTTTTGAAAAGTGATCAATCCAGCGGGCCTCACCCACGTTGTTCTGGATATTATCATTGATGTTGCTGTGTCTACCCTTAATCAGGTTCCAGAATTCCTTTGGCTTATTTCCACAGATGGCAGACAACATTTGTTGTGAGTCGTTCAGGTATAGTTTATGACGATAGTGCAGGAGCCAGCTTCTGTAATCACGCACTGCCTTTGACCAAATTGCCAGATTCTCGGGAGATGGCACCTTTTGATACAGTCTCTTTAGCCTTCTATGCTCCTTCCTTTTCTCTACCAGATCTTTGCTGTAAGAATGTGGATGGTTTTTCTTTGAAGTTGGTGTTTTTGCTGTGGTCATGAGGAATCTGGTTAATAAGGGTGTATAGTCCAGGTTGATCCCGTTCTTTCTTGCATTTGCCGTGATCTTGATTCGGGATCGTGTCAGTTGGGTTTCTAGTTCAAGCAACCCTTTTTCAGAAATCTTAACTCGTTTGCCCCTCTCCGCTGTCTCAAGCGACAGAGGGCACGAGAACGTTTGAGATCTGGACGACCAGCCTTCTATGATTAAGAGGTTGTGATCGCTGAAGGTCGTAGGTCTGATTGCGAAGGAATGGATCTCCGGCAAAATGTCTCTTGAGACAAATATATGATATATCGTCCCTTTTTGGTCACCTCTTTGCCATGACGGGATCGGCAGGTTTGCTTTGGAATGCTGCCAGTGAAGATTATACATATCCCTGTCAGACATTATCTTTTCAAGAAGTTTCCCTCTATCCGTGCTGGGGATTTTTGATTTTGCAGTTTTGAGCGATTTCCAATCCCTTCACGTATGGTGTCGAAGTCACCATTTATGATCGTACTGTAATCGGTTCTTTTTTGCTGGGCTTCATCCAGGACATTTTGAAGGTCATTTGTGAAGTCTTCATTCGTTGTTATCTCAGGGTTCCAATATACATTTATTAAGAGAACTGTGTTTTCTTTTTGGTCAGTAGAGAAGAGTTTTCTTGTAAGTATTGAGGCCTGGATCCAGTCCGGTGTCGGGAGGATTTCAGAAATGTCCACACCCGATCCGGCTCTGATCGCTGTTATAAGACCAGCTGAGGGACGTCCTGTTAATTCTTTCTTGGCACTCGTAAATATTATTTCAAACCCGTCCAGCTGGGGTTTGGTGGTCAACCAGGTCTCCTGTAAGCACAGAACATCAAAGTTGCCCAGGTTGACATCGATTTCCTTGGTGAGATGGACAAAGCCCCTCGTGTTCCAGCAGCCCAATTTTAGCAGTTTTAGCGGGGATGTTTGCTTCTCAGTGACCTTTTCCTGGCATATCTGTAGCTGGATCTTCTTTTACGGTACTCGTTGCTAATGCTTTTTCCTGGAATTGGAGTCGGCTTTAGGCCAGGTCCAAGGTTCAACTTGGTTTGCCCCTGGTGTTCCCTGGCTGCTTCGACCTTGGTCATTTCGAGAAGTTGGCTGGGACCTTTTGCTCCGGGCATCAATCTGTTCCCACCTGCATTCGGACCGGAGATTTTTCCCAGATCCTTCTCTTTCCCCCTGATTGGAGCTGTGGGTTCCTGATTTGCTTGTCAATTGAGCAGACTGTGAAGGGCGAGCGTGAGTCATCCTGCTAATATGGCAGATGCGATTGTCCTTGGTCGTCTTCAGGGTATCCTTTTGCTTACTTATTTCACTTTCAGTTCTTTTTACTGAGTCCTCTTGTTTGCTAGAGCATCTGATTTCCGATAGTTCGAAACCCACTGACAACAGTTTGTCAGATTCTCTCATTAAATGGAGCTTGATAATTTCGGAATTTAGATGAATGTAGGAGTAGTCAGTTCTGCCTGACGTACTTGGCTCCACCATCCAGAGATCCTTATTTTAGATGTGCTTCAGGCTTGGAATTTGGGTTAAGATTTTAATGATAGTAGTTCTATTCATGATCAGGCCGTCCTGCTTTGAGTTGATATTTTTCAGCCTTAGCATATAGTCACTCACAATTTGCTTCGATTCCATTTTCTGATCACGTTCTGGTTCCGATCTGCTCTTTTCCTTTTTCTTCTTATTCACCTGAGAGATATGTTGAAGATATTAATCTGAGGCCTTTTTTTCCTGTTTCGTTACTAGGCTTTACAATCTTTTTCTGGTCATCGTTTTCATCCTGTGTCCGAGAGTGGACAGGTGTATGGGAATATTTATTCCTTTTCCATATGTTTGTACTTACTCTGCGCACCCGATCAGATCTTTTTTCCTCAGGGGCACTAGACCTTGGTTTTATGGTGTCCACGGACTCCACTTTTTGAAGTCTTTGGATATGCTCAGGGGACTTTGACAGCGAACCAGAGAGTTTGTAGATTTGTACTTTGTTTGGTGGTTCATTTTTAGGGGAGCCTGTGATCCCTTTGTTCACCTTTCTCTTTGATGGTTTTTTTGGATTATTTTCAAACCCAGTCTCATCCACTGTCAGAATACTCCAGTCTGACTGCTCCTCAACAACAAGGACAGAGACAGTTTCCTTTATACAGTGGTTTTGTTTTTCCATCGCACGATTCTGGTGCGAGCAGGCTAACTTCTTAGGTTTAGCACGGGGGCCTTCTCTCTTGGCAGCAGCCTTGGGCTGCCTCATCTGGATTTGCAAGCCCAATATAGCTTGTGACATGTTGTCGTCCCTCTTGGGGTTTCGATTAACGATCGATTTTTGCTGGGTAAATATGCCATATGTAAAGTTCTTAGGATTTGTGTCAAGGCCTTTATTAGGTCTTTGCACACCTTCTGCAGTCTTTACATAGGAAAAGGGATTAGGTGCTTGTTTTTCGACAGCTTCTATGACCATAGTTTGAGTGGACACTGGATGTTCATCTTCCTCCTCTAGTATGGCAATGATGGCGTCTAAAGGCTCAGCTCCTTGTTTGCATATTGGAATATCAAGGTCTCTGTCCTGTTGAGATGACGGTCCAGTTATCTCGTGTATAGTGGCAGACAAAGCTGCCGGTGGAACATTTGTGTGTTGCGACCGTCGGTTTGAACATTCATCCACATATGAATGAGATTCGGACAGATGGTAGCAATAGCCGGATTCGGCCAGCCTTGTCCTACAGGTTCTTCTGACAGCTTCAGATCCTTGGGACCCCATAATGTAGCCTTCAAGGTACTGTAATTTTGACTGCATTGAAGCCAGCATGGACACCTGGTCACGGAGCGTGTCATTAATGCTCTCGTAGAGCTTGGTAAACGGTGTCATTGCAATCGTTACTGTGGACATTATGGTTGTTAGGTCCAACTTCTGTTGAACAGAATTGTGCGGAGGGGACTGTTGAAATCCGCTAGGTCTCCGCATAAGTATTGGAGTGTAGATCGACGGCGGTATTTTTGTCAATTTATTGTCATTGTCTTTCTGAGAGTTGTTTTGATCAGGTTCCTTTGTCCACGCATAATTTCTTGTCGTTGGTGATTGAACCAAAACTGCCTGCAACCTAGGGCACTCCGCGATCCTCGGCTCTTCGTTTCGTGATTCTGGGGCGTGGTAGCATTGTTCAGGAGAGATTGCTTGCAATCTAGGACTTGGCTTTTGTTTCGGGCACCACTCTTCAGTACTCTCAATTTCAGTTCTTGTTTCGCCAAGGAATTTTTCTTGATTACTTTTTTCCCTAGTCACTTCCTGAGGATCTACATTTTCAGCCATCAGTATGGGTTTATTTGAGTAATGCCATCTGAGTGGCGGTACAGCGGCTGCCGGGGTCGCGAGTAAAGTGGTCTCTAAAGGTTCCAAGATTGTAGTGACTTCCTCTGCGGGGCATCTCATAGTTGGAGAATCTACCTCTGCATCGACCAGGCTCTCTAGGATTTCACAGTCCGATAGCTCCTGCTGGGGATTTAGACGGATCTCCGTCTTTTTCCTGAAGAAGTCATTTAGAGCTGTCACTGTGAAGGGCTTGCTTGGTCCAATCTTTGGGCCCATTTTCTTGTTTGGGGGACCTTGAGTCTTGAGGTCAATCTTCTTCTTACCTTGCTGTGGTTGTAACGGTGAGTTTTCGTGGTCATCGTTGGGAGTAGTTTATGTTGCTCCTCATTTTGCACTCCTTGTTTTTCTTTTTTTTTTTTTGGTAAAATTACCATTTGCATACAAGCAACTGCAAGGTTTTCTGGATTTTCACTAGAAATGCCAGGTTCAGTAGCAGATTTGATTTCATCATTGTGCTTGCAAAGAGCAGGATCATGTACAGCTGGATTTCGATGACGTCTTTTACAATTCTGTAGCTCTCCGTTATTTCCATTGACGCCGGTTGGTGTTGTATAAACCTCCTCTGTGGGGCCCTCCCGGTCTTCTAACATTAGAGTACGGTGCACTTGAACAGCACAAACAGTTTCCACTGGGCCCTTTGTTGGATGTATCGTTTCATCCTGTTCAATTCCCACGGGGCTTATGTGCTGAGGTGCTTTATCTTCGATAGTGATAGTCGACTGGGGGCACAGCACAGTGGAGCTTTCATCCCGATCAGAGTTTCCACCCTGCTTCTCTGTGATCAATGTGCGCACAGCTACATTCACGTGGCCAGTCCATCTGAGTATATTCTGAGGCCCCTCTCCTAAGGAGGGGATACACGCAGACTGGGAAATCTAACCGGCCACCTCAGAGAGAGTCGTTGGCAGGATCTCTGCGTGCAGATACTCGCTCTGCGTCCCCAGCGACGATGCCAAGATGAGATCATTTCCAGCCTCAGAGATGGATTCTCCACGGCTGTAGGTATTTATTGACAACCTCGCATTTTTTGGTTGGGAGTCCGTAGCGAGCTTGTGCGGGTCCGATGAAATGGTTCGTTCGGCACCCGCTTAGGCGCCGATGGCCTTTCTCCCCACCTCTTAGTGTTCATTTTTCCCGCTAGAGTTTCTTTCAACGGTCGGAGCACCCGTCGGGGGACTTCGGCCTCGGAGCTGGCAAGCGAGCAGGTGAGGCGGGGAGGGGAGGACGGGGGGAACGGGGAAAGAGGGAAAGGCGAGGTTACAGGAAGAGGGGATTGGGATGGGGGAGAGGAAAGCAAGGGAGGAAGGGGTAGGGAGGGTAAAGAGACAGGAGCAGGGAGACACTTTACAGTGCCTACATCTTCTGGAAAGGGGGAGGAAAGGAACGACATACCTGCATCCGCTTTGAGGCCGCTCGATGGAGGCGGTAGTAGCTGCGGGTTTTCTCCTGCTGTTTGTCCCACAGATGAAGAGTCCATCATGTCAGTCTCGTCTGTGCGAGGCTGTAAGGCCGTATTAACCATTTTGTCCTTGGAGACCGCGGTCACACCACGGTCTGCCACAGTCTGCAACTTCACTCAGCAGCTCACTCCGTGGCCGCTCCGCGGCTGGAGTGGCTATTAGAAGAGTCAGGTACAATTCAGGTGAGCTGGGAAAACGATGTCCACTGAAGAAAGACTCAGAGTCTGCCACAGTCTGCAACTTCAGTCAGCAGCTCACTCCGCGGCCGCTCCACGGCTGGAGTGGCTATTTGAAGAGTCAGGTACAATTCAGGTGAGCTGGGAAAACGATGTCCACTGAAGAAAGACTCAGAGTCTACCACAGTCTGCAACTTCACTCAGCAGCTCACTCAGGTTATAACTCTCTGATGTTGGATTCCCGTGGTGTTCCTTTCTCGTCAACGTGGTGGTAACGCCGTGTTCGTTTCTCGTCAACGTGGCGGTGCCGCCGTGTGAAGGCTGACCGCTACTTCCCGTTCGATAGTCTGGTCTCTCTTCTCTCCCTCTCCGTGATTTTCCGTGTGCGCAAAGCAGGTCGCTGTAATGAGGCGTCGCCAGTTCATTCGGTTGTTATGGTAACTGAGTCATGCAGCCCAGCTGCAAAGAAAGAGTTTTAGATTAATGCAAAGAGATTGCTAGCAGAAATAATAGACGTATTTAATCAATTGCGTTTCATTTGCTCTGCAGCCTGCTCACACTGACACCTATGTGCCAAAGTACAAAATGCATAAGTACATCCATCCAGATGTAAAGGTAATCCCTGCTAGCGAATACCGCAACAAAAACATCCGGACCTCCAATACCATTGTTTGGATGAGAATGAAGCTGAATGTTATTTTAAGTGTAGTGGTGGAAGTGGAGGAACCAGAGAGTGAAAAGGAGGATGACATCATGGAAGAGAGCAAAGAGTTGAAGGAAGAGGAGGTGGACATCATGCAAGATGAGAGCGAAGAGCTGGAGGCAGAGGAGAATGACGTCATGGAAGAGGAGAGTGAAGAGCTGGAGGAAGAGGAAATTGACAACATGGAATATGAGAGCAAAGATGTCCAGAGCAATGAGATAAGTGAAAGGGAGGCGGTGCAGGAGGTGGGGGGGAGTAAGGAGAACAGAGAGTAGAAAGTCCACAACATTAAGCTTGCTTGACACTAATGACTTTGAAAGAATTTCCACTATAGGAAGGGTATAGTGTGCTTGTTTCTAGGATGCTTTCTCCTATTTCAGAATAGTGTCATATTGAGCGTTTTCCAAAATGTTCACAATTATTTTTTACAAATTAAGAAGTCACTGGCAAGACAGGGGCCACATTGAGTTTGGCAGTGCAGTAAAAAAAATGGGTGAATTACTGCCTCTTGTACCACTCTGATGAATTCTGAGTCTGACCTCAAAGTGACAGATTTGTCTCCAGCATAATGCTGGTGGTAGATCCTCCAATTTAAGGCACATCACATTTACTGCACGGAATAACCACTCACAGTAAATTCACAAAACATTACCATGGAGTCCTATTGACTCGAAAAAACGGGAATTTACACCATCATACCACCACTCCTAACCCCTCGGTAGTGGCAGGGTACCAAATGGAGGTTATGGTAAATGATTTTGGTGTTAAATCGACAAATTTACTACTAATTTGCCACCAAAAACATAATGAGGCCCATTGAGCTACTGTTTCTCACCTCTCAATTAAGGGCCTCGTTACGACACTGGCGGCAGCCGTGCCCTTATTAAGGGCACGGCTGCCGCCAGTAATGATTTTTTACTGGGTCCAAGAAAAGGGCAATAACCGGGTTATGCCAACCTTGGCAAACCCAGTAATAATCAATCCCCATTCCCATTTGAGCCCCATAGGGCTCAATGGGAATGGGGAGCATGCAAACAACTGGCCCGTTAATGACGGGCCTGTTGTTAGCATGCTGGCCCCCTCGTGCGACCCGCTAAGGACGTCTGGTAAAACCAGACGTCCAGAGCGGGTCCCGCCAGGGGACCTCGTAATGGGGCATCCCGTAATGAACGGTGCCGGTCCCGTACCGGCACCATTCATTACGGGAGTGCCAGGGTCGTAATGAGGCCCTAAGTCCTAAAGTCATTGGGCCTCATAACGAGTTTGGAGGTAGCAATGCCCTTTATAAGGGCATGGCTACCCCCAAACCCGGGTTCCCTGAATGGGTAAATACCGGGCCATTCCGACCTAGGAGTGCCCGGTATTTCCCCATTCAAGGAACCCGGACCCGGTACATCAACATTCCCATTTGAGTCCCCATAGGGCTCAATGGGAATGGGGAGCATGCTAACAACGGGCCCGTTAATGACGGGGCTGTTGTTAGCATGCTGGGCTGCTCGCGGGACCCACTAAGGACGTCTGGTAAAACCAGCGTCCTGAGCGTGTCCCGTGAGCGGACCTCATAATGAGGCGGTAGGGGGTTAACGGCACCCGCAGCTCTACTGGTGCTGTTAACCCCCTACCGCCAGCCTTGTAATGAGGTCCATTGAATAGCTTTCATGGGGGGAGACCTGGAATATGTGCTGGGTAGTGTGATGAATTGCTCTCTGGCAAAAGTTTAGAAGGCCTTGCATTTTTTACTTTTATTAATTTATAAAATGATGCAGTTATTTCCATGACTTAAGGGATAATCCGCTGATCATATTCCCCTTTCATAATCTCCATGCAAAAGTCATAGCGTACGCCTCTGCACTGCTGCATCTGTAGCCTGATAGCAGCGACTGCCATGTAGTGGTACAGAACAGGTTCAGGTCACAGGTGCCTTCTTGATAGCTAAAGTGAAAGCAAAGTCACTGCAGCACAGGAGTGGCATTTGGGATATGTATCCCTGTTGAAAAATATTATGATTATAAGTTAGGGCATGGTGCATGCTCATAATCATTGTGCCAACATCTAATTTGATATCACACGCATGTCTGCTCCTATGAAACAGCTCAGCTGTGTAGGGTGATGTGTATTCTGGTCAGACAGGCTGGTCCTGCAAGTGACAGGGTGGGAACCTGAAAGGCCAATCCTTTTCTTTGATCCCTTTTGAGGGTCCTCACTCAGAGACATCCACTCTACAGGCAGATGCCCTAGGCTCAGGAATCAAAGAACCATACCCTTACAAAAAGAGTAATCTCACAACAGGGTGATGCATACCAAAGGGGCCTTTCATACTATTGAGTAGGGGAATGTGGGGGGTTAGTGTAGCCAGGAAGAGCCCTGTACAGTTGGTGGAACGTTCCACCCTATCGTTTCTCTCTGCCCCTGTCTCTCCTTCCTGTCCCCTCCACTTCCTTTGCACAAAGCACTTGCAGTGTGATTTCGGAAGAGCAAAGTCCACTCATTTCAAGAGCAGGGATTGAACTCCTAAAGCCAGCTAGTTTTAGTCCAATCACCTGTGGACTTTTATCTCTAAGGGAAGGGGTTTTCCACCACTTCTTTGAATCATCATTTGGTCTTCAAACCATTGAAGAATATTTTGTTGCGCCCTGCAGGCAAAGCTGCCCTTTCCAGAGTCCTCCAGTTGTGAGGGAAGGCAGGTGTTCCAAGGCAGAGGCAAATTCCTCGCAAAACCATCCGCAGGGAACATTAGGGTGAGCTGCTGCTAGCACAAGACCCGCCTCTCTGCCAGCCACAGGGGTACCCATGACCTCACCATGTTGGATGACCCTTGCAGTTGTGTGCAAGAATCCCCCCGTGTTTGGAAGCACGAGAACAAGGACTCATCTTGCCCCTGATACCCTGGAAACGACCTCACAGCGCTTGGAAGCCAGCACAGCAGATTCCCCATCAAATAGCTTTGATCTGTGATTCGAGTGTGTTCAACACAGTTCGAACCAGCGGGTCACTCTTGGGCTGCCTTTAACATTCAACTTTCTAGTAAGAGCAGTTTGACTATTTCAAACTAGTTCACTGCCGCGCCATGCCAGCTGAAGTGCGCCATTGCTTCGGCTCGAACTAAGAAGTTCTGGTGCTTCCTCATTACTCAAATCAATATTTGCACTGCCATCTTCTACATCAGCGCGCCTGTAAATCAAACGAACTGGGTGTCTTCCGAAAAGCGACCTTCAAACCTTTGCATCAAACCGATTCAACTGTGTATCCTTGTAAACCTCAACTGCTGAATTGAACCTGGTGATCACCTGATCCGCACAGCTTGAGTTACTTTTCGAACCGCAGCTACCTTCCATTCGACCCCGGCTCCACACGCATTTGCTGCTGGATCACTGTGACTGCTGCATTCTTGAACTGAATCGAACCATCAAACCACATAAAGAAGCCATGTTCGAAGCTGTCGTACCACTAAGAAAACGAAAAAGGTATTTTTGACTGATATCTGTCCCCAGGTCCATCGTTGGGCCCTAGAGACTGCATAGGTCATTTTAATCCCTTTTGCAACCTCAGGAACAAACCCCTTTTGAACATTCTGATCTTTATTTGCCTTTTCTCCCCATGTCTCATTACCCAGAGTGCTGCATCTGCTATATATCTTTGCATATTCTGTGTTCTTTCTACAGGGGTGGGTTTTTTGTAGTGTTTTCTAGTTACTTAATATTGTACATGGTATGTTTGATTAAAGTATATATATTTTTATAGAAACTTGATTGAACATTGCTTTATTTTGGACTGTTATACATAACTCTTTGGGTTGCTACCGGACCACATTGACACCCCTCTTAAGAGGTATATCTCTTAAATGTGCCTGTTTTCCATTTATGATTGCGTTGGCTCCTGGTTTGTAGAGGAGTGAGGGCTTAATAGACTCTTAAGCCTCTATTTACCTGTAAACTCCTGCAAAGAAGTCAATTCATCACAGGTATAATTAATTTAGATGTGCCATTGTTACTGTAATATCAATTCATCTCCAGAGTTAAGTGTCGGCCCCCACATCTCAGAAGGTGGGGTTGTGCTCATTGCATAACATTGGTGCACCCTAAGTAGAGAATGCTCAGCATATTTAGCGGCTTTGGATGGATGATGTTCTCCAAAGCTTGCCATTGGTTCACTCCAGAATATGCCAGTGGGATTACTACAAATCTGCATTGTAACCTATCAGGAGCTACAGCAAACATGGTGCACTCAAATCTATCAGATCTGAAGATCCTTCTGGTCGATTCTTCAACTTATTGAAAACCTTTCTAAGACATAGAAAACCAAGCAAGCAGCAATGTTTATATCTCTGGGTCAGAGCTTAATCAGAATAGTGGGATCATGCAGTGGGGTCTCAACTCTGCATGCATGACTCCTTCAATCCACTCCCCATGCCTGCAGGGAACGCTGAATCTTTACAGACATCTTGTTTCATGTGCCCATAAAGACTTTAAACCATGCCTGAAGACACATTTAGAAGTCTGAGCCTCCAGTGCAGCATGAGGATAAGGACTGAAGAGATGTGGGTGCCTTTGTTCTGGGACAAATCACTGGTTCTGCGAATTGGTATCTCCTGTACTTCTCAATAGGAATGGGAACAAATGGTGCCTCTGAATCCCTGTTCCTCATCTTATTTGGTTCTTTGGTGCTTTTCCTTCCATAGGAACCCTGAAAAGGCTACGAGAGAGTTGAGGAACACAATTGAGAGTGATTTAGGAGAAAGAAAATGCGTGTTCAATGTTGTAGGTCTTCTTAATTGGAGTGAGGGCGATATCCCTTCAACTTAACTGGCAAGATTATCCACATTCTAATTTTCAATGATTTTGTCCTTGTTAACTCAGATAAGAGGCACACGCCAGGATGAGGAAATATCTCGCCCCCAAAATGCAATGGCAGGTGCTCTGATGCTGAAGCAAAATATAGGGGTGTATTTGCCTGAGTACACTTTGCTTGTTATAATATCAAGAGCAATTCAATGACTGGTGATGTAGAGTGATTATCAAGAGGTATATCAGTATTATTATAATTTGTAATTGGTTATTTATAACATGCTTAATACTCAGAGGTTTCTAAGTGCAGACCTGAGGATCGAACCTGTATTGCTCTGCATCCTCTTGTTTGGAAGGACGAGCGTGTTACCACTGAGCTATCCTCCCGATACTAATTATGTGCGACCATAGATTAAGAGCTAACAAAGCACACATTTTTGATTTAATAAAAGACATGCTGTGTCAAATGAAGAACCTGCCCACAAAGTCCTCTGATATGAGAATGTACGGTTAATTTCTAGATCAGAATTGCATTGGTCTTTAGCTCTATGGGCAGCAGTACCACTTTGGCTACAATAGAGCTTAGTGTCCACGATCTGAGCCCATACCATGAGCCTATAATAGCAAATGATGAGTCGACTCATATCTCAAAGCCGAGCATTGCTAATCAATTCACGCATGATGTGATCCCCCAGACAAGTACTTCTGAGATTGGAGAAGGCATTCCAACTGAATCAACCAACATTAAGCCAAAACGTAATATAAGTGAAAAGGCATCCACAAGCGATACCATACTAGAGAACCTTGAGTTTCTTCACCCAGCCACCTCCACCCCACTACTTACCCTGGGAGATCAGATAGAATCAAATGCGAGGGCTGAAGCTGTGGAAGAAGAATACACTAAGTGTACTCAAGATGATCAAGCTGCTCGGGTTTGTATCCTTTCCATAGTATATGAAGCAGATATCAGTATGGTGAGTAATGCTAGTATTGTCATGTTTGCCGTGTTTGAAAATGTGCTAACTACAGTGGTCGAACGCTGTGTGAGAGTTGAAAAATAAATTGATGTACAGTCCCTATTATTGCATAAAAGCATTAATAATGGAAGATAAATACTTAGAGATCAGGGGAATGAAACCTGTAAAGATAATGCCGAAAACGATATGTACCAGCTTTAGCAAACTGATCAAGTAATGTGCGCATCTTTGGAACCCGCAGCTGGAGGTAATGTTGATGCTGTCACACTTGGCGGTCCCGTAGAATGTGCAGTAAGTGTAAACTCCCTGCCTAGTCAAACAGGGGGTACAGTGACACAATTGACAAAATGTCCAGGGAAACAATGTCAAAAGTCTAAACGGAAACAAAATACCACATTTCAAGCCATAATCTACAATAACCTCAAGGTTTCAAGAACAAAACAAAATGCCTGTACTGTGAATGAGTGTAATGAGTATGACAATCTGAACTCGATAATGCGACCAGTGATCAAAATGTGACGAGTAAGAAAAGAATTATAGAAAAAAATAAAAATAGTGGATCAAAACCAGTATTCTTGACAGACATAGTATCAAAAGATATGACAATGTCGACTGATCCCCAACTCACGAATGACATAAGAATTGATTTGGTCATGCCGATACAAGATGGTGCGAAAATAAACAAGATTAGTAATCAACCCTACATAGCGGCAGTGCATAAAGTCCGGAAAAGCAAAAGCAAAGGTTGAGCGCAGGTTTTAAGGATGTTGTCCTAGAAGATGTAAAATGTCTGTTTGAAGGAATATCTGAAACATCTAAATCGATCAGTCTAGAGATAGGAGGTGGTGATGTCGTAGAGCTTGTGACTGATAATATTCGTCTGACCTGTCATTCTGCCAATAGGCCCACTGATGGGCAAGGTGACAGAGTTAAAGTGCTACAACTTCAATATATCAGCGAGCAAGATTTGCTTCCTCCCCTCAATAGAGTGGCTGTGTTGAGAGCACTACATATTGTTGTCCCGCTTAGAGGCATGACAACTGATGATATATTGATAGTAGACCAACTAGTTGAATTAAACAAAACCCTAACTAACATCTGGTTCGACTCTGATCATATTCCTGAATATACCCTGAAATATGATGCTGAACTGTTTCGTTATGGATATAAATGTGGGGTGGCATACATGAATACTGTAAAATATAGTGGGGAGACTTAACCGATTCACAATGAGAGTAACAAGCGCCACGTGCCACATCAGATATCAGGCCAGACTCAGACAATATGTGCCGATTTTAGACCGGTCTACCCCCCACCAGGGGAAGAGAACAAAAATAAATTGTAACCGATAATGATGGTGAGAAGTCTGATGGTTGCCCTCAGCCTTTAAAGCCCAATGTGTGCAACCTTGTAGGTAACAACAACTTGCTGTGTTCGTGGAACACTAGAGGATCCTACCATATGCCTTGGTGGCACTCCAAGAAATGTGAATGATGGAGCTATGTGAGATAGATGATAGAAGCACTGCCCAGGTCCTGGCACAAAAGGACCAATAGGAAGACCTAAAGGAGGCTTACTAGTAACTGTACAGCACCCATGGTGTATCACACAATCTTGTGGAATATCTACCATGATTCAATTAGTCAAAATATCATGTGATGTTTTAGCATATAGTCAGATGGTACTCATTAGCATCTACGACCCACCCAATTTAGTATCAACTAAAAGTAATGTTGTGATAGTAATATGACTTCTAGCTCAACTTGATCATAGTACTCCCATTTGGATCGTTGGTGACTTCAATGCCAGGATGGGTGCTCCTCCGGAAGGTCTTCCTGACTTATGTAAGTCTGAAGCCTACAAAGCAACCAACTTTAATAGTCAGGAAAAAAAATGCTATATATGTATGAATTAAAAATGACTAATGGTTATTGTGGGGGAGATACACATAAAGCGTATACCAGGATAAGTGGTAAACATCAATGCCAGATTATGTATTTGTTAATCCTGAAGCAATGAGATTAGTGGAAGATATGTCCATATTGATAAGACATGAGTGTGACCATATGTCAATTTGTGTCAGATTAACAAATACACCAAGCAATGACCAATATTACACTAATGGAGACATATACCTTAATTAAGGTGAAAACTGCATTCAGTGGAATAAAACTAACCCAGACAAGGCAAAACATGTTGCTGAAAGAGAACTAGTATACTATGGAGCTAAATGGGAATGAAACGAGATAGATGCTGGAACTGATCCATTGACCGATTTTATGGCACTGATATCTAGGATTAAGGATACAACAAAATCAAAACGCCACTTTAAAAGTCAGAGTGAAATATGAAATGCAAGTACTCCCAAGGGCCAAGGTTATGACAAGAGAATCCAGACTGCTAAAAGCTGTCTTCATAAGGACATTGCTGAAACGTTCGCAAATCCTAGTGCAGAAGGCGTTGAGACAGACATAGCTAATAAAATAAAATTGTTAAAAATAGCCTACCGGAGATGGTTGAGATCACATAGGATAAGATGCGAATAGGAAGTATGGATTCAGCTGGCAAATCATGACAAAAATAATAACAACACTGGCATATGGTTTGTCATAAGAGAGACAGTAAAACAAGATCTCCCTTGGCACAATGTAGCCGAGAAGAACTGGGTAAACCATATAAGAAACACATTAGGATGTGCATTTCCAATTGACATGGATGAATTAGAGATAAAAGAAACTGGGAAATGCAAATCCTCTGTGGGAGACATTCGAAGATCATTGAGAAATGGCACTCCTCTCGAGCAACAGGTCCAGACAGCACCTGTAATGGTCTTGTCAGAATGTCTCAGAGTCTCTGGGTAAAGCACTATACATTCTATATGTTCACATCGGTAGAAATGGGAAAGTTCCTTCCTCGTGGAGAGAAAGTAAAATACTCCCTGTATATAAGAAAGGAAGTAGAACGAACTCTGGTAACTATAGCATGCAGGCGATGCTGGATATTCCAGCAAAAATATTTGCTAGTCTTGCCTGACAAATTAAATCTTGGGATCCATGAAAATAAGATCCTCCCTCCAAATAAATTGGGCTTCAGAGTCCTCTCAAGCACAATTCATAACCTGACAATTTTAGTATCAGCCGTCGAATATTCATGGTCCAAATGCCAATTACCGATATACAAAGCATACATAGATTTTAGTGCTGCCTTTGACATGGTCACGAGGGATCGACTATGGACCAAACTGGCTGCCTGGAAAATTATTCATGGCCTGTTATCAATGCTCATGCAGCTACACTGTGGAACATCTGTGAGAATTCGATTGAATAGAGATGGACAGCTCTGAAGCCCTATTCATATCACCAGAGGGGTAAAACAAGGCTGCATTGTGGCAGCGACTTTATTCAATCTTTCTCTAGCTGATCTTGCTGAAGTTCTATCAACATGTGTTTACTCCCCGGTGAAAGTAGGGTCGATGAGTATTGGCTGGCTTGGCTACGCAGATGATCTGTTACTTTTGGATCACACACCCCGCTGCCTGTAATGTATGCTAGATGCCCTGAGTCAATTTGCTAAAACAAATGGTTTTTGTATTAATATCATTAAAACAAAAACCATGATGTTCTCTGGAAGAACAAATACAAAGTAAAAAAAAGTTTGGAAAATTGATAATCAGCCCGTAGATACTGTCTCCACCTACAAGTACTTGGGGGTAGTTGTTGATAACAAGTTAAATTGGGCTGTTTATTGGAAAGAAACACATGACAACTGTATGAGAACCGCCCATGTCCTCAGTAAATTTATCGGTAGACAGGATGGTTGCACTATTAAAACTATTATGCTGCTTTATTCAGCTAAAATAGTGCCATGTATGTTGTATGGTGCTGAGGTATGGGGTGAAAAGTACCGGAACAACATGAAAATACTAGAAGGAAAAATATTGAGAATGTTATTTAGAATGCCTAGGTCGCTACCAATTGAATACATACGCCTGGAACTTGGGCACATTAGCGTGGCGGCAGTATTGAAAAAAAAGCATACATGTGTTATGCAAAATGACTCTTACTTGACAATCATACCTTGATAGTTGAGTTTTTTGCTGCAGTTTGCAAAATTGACAACTTTGAATGATTGGGGATTATGGGGAATTTGGTGACTTACTATAGAAAGTGGGTACACAAGGTAGCCGAAAACGGTGATCAACCTACTAACTTGATCCATAAGAAAATAATTAGATGCCTCCTATAGGACTATAGTAAAGAGATAGCAAAGAGATGGATAGGGTTTGTCTTGCCTCTAATGCTAATAGTGGTCTATTCCTGTGTTATTGGACGGATGGACTGTATCGTCCATGTGGTGAATTGGAAATTGAATCATCTAAGTATATCATTATGCAATGCCAAAGTCTGCACTAAGAAATCAAGCTATTAAATCTTACAACAATATGTTCCCTGTTCAGAGCACAGATCTTTTGGGGAGTATCCTAATAGAAGGCAAAGACATGAATTGTATTTATCATTTGATCACATTTTATGAAAGAAATTTGGAAATGTTATTTGAATTGTATTAACTTATGTGTACACTTTGTATTTTTGTAGTTTTATAGTTTGCAGTTTTTTGTAAATTTTAGCGAAGACAAATATTTTAATCCATTGTGTTTTTGTTCATTATGATTGCAATTGAATTGTGATATAATCTGATCTCTGTTATGAGATAGCTAGTGGCCGTTTTTAAACGTGTATTTTGATGATGTGTGACTAATGGTAATGCGTCTGTATACAAAGTAGTTATTGGCTATATGTATATTAATACATAAAAATAAAATAACATTTTCAAGTATAAGGATCAACCACCTCTGCTCCAAATAGAGTGGGAGGAGAATGAGTGTAAAAGTATAATGGTACAAAAGGGATCTCAAGCTAATAGGGTCAGATGGTGGATTTTAACTCTATTATCCACTGTTACACAGTGACATAATATAGGCCTTAATGATAGCAGATCTGATGTGATTGCATGCTCAGTGTGGAGGAGGAGGAGAAGATGATGTGCTCACTGATAGATTTGGTGACTTTTCATTCATTGCACTGACCCCTTTTATAAATTCCAATGTTTTAGAATTGCACATTTTAGGAATCAGAATGTGTATTATAAGTAGAGATTGAAAAAATGTATAGCTGTATTATGTGATGAATCCAGGTTATTTGTCCCTTCTACACAGGAGGGAGCCATCCTCTTTGAGGCTAGGGAGGTCAGCCTGCTAAGCAAGACCCTCCGTAGGGGTTTGGGAAAGTGGGACCTCAATGGGAGTGACTCCCCTCTCGGGGACAAAGGCTCCCATTTGTGTAAGGAACTCCCTGTCCAGAGTCGATTGAATTGCACAGCCAGTTGATGAAAGGTTTATTACACTGAAAGCCTCGTTCCCAGTCTCTGATATGTAGAGCAAGCAGATTTTCCAGTTTGCGGCCACAGTTTCTACAGGCAACCAGAGGCTCCTGGACACATATCTATTTGTAAGAGCATCTACATCACTTCTTTTTCATTCAAAATTCCTGTATTTGAAAAATATAGCATTTCATCAAAGTAAATAGGACAACAGTACTCCCATAAATTACACTTCAAATATTAATTCAAGTATTTCCATTACACAATAAAATAGTTTAAAAAATAATCATTGAAACAGTGATCTTCCACTGTGCTGGTCCTGTCCATAAATAGCTATCGTGTTGGTTGTACTAATCAGGATTTTTTTTTAACATTTAGTGTAAAAGTATTGTGATATTTCATATGTCTTAAATTTCAATTACACGTTTTAAAGTGTCATTGAATTTATGGAAATTCTCATTATTAGGACCAAATAAGCTGAGATCATATGTTGTTTGCTCTGTTTTATGATCCAATAGCTCTGCCAAATAAGGAGTTCACTGAAATACATTATGAAAAGCAGAACATGAGTTAATTACTGAATCTTCTCTTAGTAAATGATATTCCATTGTCAATTTTAGGATGGCTCAGTGGAAGACACTGGAAAGAACATCAGTGAACCTGCGGACCAACAAGGCTGTTTTTACAACTTCAAAAGAAGAATTGCTGCACTAGTTCAAAGTCTGGTGAAGCCTATGAGACAGAACAAAACAAATAAGGTGGGCCCATGCCCCCACCTCTCCTGTCACCTGGTGAAAATTGATTGTTCACCACTCAAGCATCTTTTCACCATACGTAGCACGTCCACCTCTCTATTGGTGTAAATAGCGAGTAAGCCCAGACGCAACTGCTTCTGATTGAAGTTGCGTTTCCTGATTCCTTGTTTTGCTACAGTTTTTGATTTCCTGTTATTGACCCCGTTTCTGCCTTTGGAGTTGCCTCTCGTCTTATCCTTGTTCCTGTTGATTCCAGATATTGACCCGCCTCATTCACGGACTTGCCTGCCTTACATTTTGAACCTCTATTGCCTGACAAACGGCAACTTTATGCTTAGTCACTGGAACTGAACCTTCCTGCTGTTGGGATTGTATTGCTGCCCACATGTTGCCGACTATCCTTTGTTACACGGACTGCTTTGCAGCTCACATTAGAGCCAGTGCACGGACTAGAGACGCTCTGCTGATCATTGTGCACCAACCTGATCGCTAGTGCGTCCTCGTGCCTTCGGGAACTAGGTCCCACTAACACACCATTACCCTCCTATTCCGCTTTGGTTTCATGGTCTCCTGCCCACCCAAGATACTGTTAAGGTTCCTCCTTAACCCAGTGTTTACACCTAACCTTCTGCCCCATCACTGGTGCTTACTCCTATTGTTCTGTTTCTCTAGAAATCCCAGGCCTTTCAGGAAACCCCTTACTGACACCCATCTTCCCGAAATCATTGCTGACAAGCACTAACCAGGAATTTCACTCCGAGAAAAGAGGTTAGACATTCTCATTCCTGATTACGTATACCTCATGTTTTCTGTTCATGCCCTTTTCACATTACAGCTGTCATCGGTTTTAGTGTTTTCCGCCCTGCTCTTCCGATTAATTAATCCCTCTATTAGTAATTCTTGATTAACAGAGGGGTGCATTGATAGGAAGGTCTCTATACTTGTGAGGAGACCTAGACCTACTGGTCTAGGTTCTTGTATCCCGTTGTCGCCTTGGAGTGGAACAAGAGTCGGTTGGCACCTGTGTCTGGTGAGTCACAACACCAACGAGATAGTCCCCAAATGACTCTTTGAGTGGCTTGGACTCAATACCTGCTATCTCCTGTCTACCCTACTGTCAACGGCACCGTGATTGGTGTCATGGAGCTGCCTTTTAACCATTGTGCCTCTTCCAGCAGCTCTATCTTCTACCATGCTCCATGACGCTGGAGCTGCTGCCTCGACTAGCTGACCGGAGTTGAGGGACAAAATATGAGGTGAGAGCCCGGCTATTAGATGTTCCCATAATAACACCCTCCATGCAGACTCTGCTGAAAGCTCTCTGCACTCCCTCCTTGCACCGGCAAACCGCTTGGCCAGACGGCCTCAGAACAACTGGTCCACTGGAATACATTAGGGCAAGAGCTTAATGCCCTACTTGCTGGGACACAAGGACAAAGTGACGGACAGCTTTTAAGAGCTGTGAGGGTTCCCTGTGCTAGCACACACTGTTAACTGACTCAGATGCAAAAATGGCAAGGCTTTGATGTTGTAAAAGAAAGACAATATCAATCATGTCGTACTCAGCAACATAAGTTCTGTTTTGTTACGGACTATAGCAGAAACTGGAAGATATATTATTCACTTTTGCTGTCAGAGATCCTGTTAGACTTGCCAACGTAGACACTCTTCCCTGAACAACCAAAGCCTGGAGCCACTAGTCTCAGCTACCAAATATTGCCCAGAATGATGGCAAGAAAATATAGAAAAACAACCTTTACTGGTGCTTATAGGACTGACCAACCATACCCAGTAGATCACTCCCCAAAATAATAATTCTTGCCTTGCCTCTCCTCCTCAGCAATATAACCATTGTTTCTTTAAATACTATGGCAGAAACTGGCAGATATACTATTCATTTCGCTATCTGAGATCCTGTTAGACTTGCCAACGTAGACGATCTTCCCTGAGCAACCAAATCCTGAGCCTCTAGTCTCAGATACCAATATTGCCCAGAATCTAGGCAAGAAAAGACACAAACAAAAATGTTACTGGGACTTGTAGGATTGACCAACCATATCCAGTAGATCACTTCCCACAATAATAAGTGTTGCCTCGCCTCTCCTCCTCGGAAACATAACCACTGTTTCTTTAAGTACTATGGCACAAACTGGTATATTTACTATTCACTTTTGCTAACAGAGATCCCGTTAGACTTGCCAAAGTAGATGATCGTCCCTGAATAACCAAAAACCGAAGACATTACTCTCAGCTACCACATATTTCTCAGAATTTTGGCAAGAAAATACAGAAAAACCAACGTTTACTGGGGTTTGTTGGACTGAACAACCAAACTCATTAGATCACTCTCCAAAACAGTAAGTGTTGCCACGCCTCTCCTCCACAGCAACATAACCACTGTTTCCTTACGTACTATGGCCGAAAATGGTACATATAGTGTTCACCTTCACTATCAGAGATCCTGTTGGACTTGCCAACATAGATGATCTTCCCTGAACAACCAAAACATGGATCCCCTAGTCTCAGCTACCACATATTGCCATAATTTTGGCAAGAAAATACAGAAAAACAACATTTACTGGGGCTTATAGGACGGACCAACCAAACTCAGTAGATGACTCCCCAAAATAATAAGTCTTGCCTCGCCTCTCCTCCTCAGCAGCATAACCACTGTTTCATTAAGTACTATAGTAGAAACTGGCAGATTTACTATTCATTTTGCTATCAGAAATCCTGTTAGACTTGCCAATGTAGATGATCAGCTTTGAACAACAAAAACCCGAAGACATTAGTCTCAGCTACCATATATTGCCCAGAATTATGGCAAGAAAATACAGAAAAACAACGTTTAATGGGGTTTGCAGGACTGACCAACCAAACTCAGTAGATCACTCCCCAAAATAATAAGTGTGCCCTTACCTCTCCTCATCAGCAACATAACTACTGTTTAATAAAGTACTATTTCAGGAATTGGTACATTTACTATTCACTTTCACTATCTGAGATCCTATAAGACTTGACAACGTAGACAAGCTACCCTGAACAACCAAAACCTGAAGACATGAGTCTCAGCTACCATTATTGCCCAGAAATTAGGCAAGAAAATACACATAGAAATATGTTACTAGGGCTTGTAGTATTGACCAACCAAACTCAATAGATCCCTCCCCACAATAATAAGTGTTGCATCGCCTCTCATACTCTTTAAGTAGTATGGCAGGAACTGGTATATTTACTATTCACTTTTGCTAGCACAGATCCTGTTAGAAGTGCCACTGTAGGTGACTGTCCATGAACAACAAAACCTGAAGTCATTAGTCTCAGCTACCACATATTGTCCAGAATTTTGCCAGGAAAATTACAAAAAACATTTACTGGTGCTTGTAGGACTGAGCAACCAAACTCAGTAGATACTCCCCACAATAATAAGTGTTGCCCAGCCTCGCCTCAGCAACATAGCTGCTGTTTCTTTAAGAAGTGTGGCAGAAACTGGTACATATGCTATTCACTTTCTCTATCAGATATCCGGTTAAACTTGCCAATGAAGATAATAGTCCCTGGACAACAAAAACCCGAAGACATTAGTCTCAGCTACCATATATTGCCCAGAATTATGGCAAGAAAATACAAAAAAACAACGTTTACTGGGGCTTGTAGGACTGACCAAACAAACTCAGTAGATCACTCCCCGCAATAATATGTTTCACCTCGCCTCTCGTCAGCAACATATCCGCTGTTTCTCTAGTAGTATGGCAGAAACTGGTACACAGACTATTCACTTTTGCTATCAAAGATCTGTAAAACTTGCCAATGTAGATGATGGTCCCTGAACAACCAAAACCTGAAGACATTAGTCTCAGCTACCAAATATTGCCCTGAAATTAGGTATGAAAATACAAAAAAAACAATGGTTACTAGGGCTTGTAAGACTGACCAACCAAACTCAGTAGATCACTCCCCACAATAATAAGTGTTCCCTTGCCTCTCCTCCTCAGCAATATAACTACTGTTTTGCAGGAACTGGTATATTTACTATTCACTTTCGCTAGCAGCGAACCTGTTAGACTTGCCAATGAAGATGATTGTCCCTGAGCAACCAAAACCTGAAGACCTTAGTATGAGCTACCACATATTGGCCAGAATGTTAGCAAGAAAATACAAAAAAACACTGTTTACTGGTGCTTGTAGGACTGACCAACCAAGCTCAGCAGATCACTCCCCACAATAATAAGTGTCGCATAGCCTCTCCTCAGCAACATAGCCTCTGCTTCTTTAAGTAGTGTGGCAGAAACTGGTACATATACTATTCACTTTTGCTATCAAAGATCTTGTTAAATTTGTCAACGTAGATGATCGTCCCTGAACAACCAAAACCTGAAGACATTAGTCACAGCTACCAAACTTTGGACAGAAATTAGGCATGAATAAAAAACAAAAAACATTTACTGGGGCTTGTAGTACTTACCAACCAAACTCAGTAGGTCACTCCACACAATAAGTGTGCCCTTGCCTCTTCTCCTCAGCAACATAATTACTGTTTCTTTAAGTTCTATTTACGCTAACAGAGATCCTATTATACTTGGCGGCTGCTCCGTGCATCCAGTCTCACTGTCCTGCTCCACCAGGGGTGTACACACAGCGGTTTTAGACTTTTTTTTAAGCCGGTGTGGCTTTGAAGGCGGCGTGACTTTGAAGGGTAGCTCTGTTGATGCTTATTCCCTTTTCCCATTATGTTGTGCGCTCACATAGTGCTGCGGTTCCGAACAAACACGTTCCCGCAAGGAGTTCACACCCCCTCTCCATCTGGTTAGCTGGGTCTCAGTCGCTGCGTCCCATAGACGACCTCCCAAATGGTTCTGCAGACCCAAGCCCACCTGCAACCCCCTCTCCGCCCCCACTGCACGGCTCCACTATTCCAGTCTGCTACAATGGGGATCACCAGCTTCCCATCTGTATTGTATTGGCAACCTCAGCATCCAGGAGAAGATTACCAGAATGTTTACCGTCCTGGTGCCCATCCAACCACTTAACTGCAGTCATATGGCCTATGGGCGGGCAACCCGGTTTCAACGTTGTCCTCGCATACCTTGTGGCGCATCCCAGAGTCTGCCTCAGCACACCGAGCACTGTCCTCCAATGTCCTGCCAGCCGTGTGCGCTTTCAGACAGCGGAGTTCCCGCTCCAGTGCCAGAGCTGACTCACGCGCCACACGACTGTTCGCTCAGTGCCTCGCCCTCCTGGGCAGCACTCCACAGTGGACTCTGGCTGATTATGTACAGTCTCTGGCTACTTTAATAATAATAATAATAATAATAATAATAATAATAATAATAATAATAATTTAGTATTTATATAGCGTTACAAACCCTCAGGTATCTGAGCGCTGCTTATTATTACCCACGGTGTGTTGCGTTAGCAAGCTCTGCACGGATGTTAAAGCGAGCGCTCTACTCGCTGTGCCACTTGACTTTAACTGCGGCTGATCAATGCAGCTGGTGGTCCAGCTCCTGTCTTGCCTCAGCACATGCCCACTGGATCCCAGCTGTCCAGTGTCCCACAGGTGTTCCTTGCAAGTGGCCGTCTCTGCCTTCCTCGTTCCGTTGGATACCAGCAGCATCCGGGCCCTCACTTCCTCTGCCGTGTATGCTCGACTGGAAGGGAATCTTCGACCTATAGCGCACCAGAGCCGCTGGTAATTTCATTATCGGTTCCCTGGTGCAGCACTCCCCACGTTGATCGAGTCGGGATGTGGGAAGAACGCATTTTCTACCAGGATCATTGCTGATTTTCAGGCTTGGTTCGCGGAGAGCAGCCAGTGACTGTAATACAAAACACTGGGAGGGAGCAGGCCGGGTTAAGGCAGCCCCGCCCAGACCTGCCGCTTCCTCCCAGTGTTTTGTAACACTGACGGCTGCTGGCACCATGGTGTCACGGCGGCGGTGGGGCTGCAATTGCAAAGGATCTGTAAGTTACTTACTTACAGATCCTTTGCAATTTGCGTCCGTCTGGCGGCGGTGAGGCAGAGGCCCTGGGGGCCGGTTCCTGATGTGTGAAGCCCACGCCTTGGGCGGAGACCAGCCCTGGCGTGGGCTTCAGGAACCGGCCCCCAGGTCTCCTCCATGATCTCAGATCGGCCACGGGCTGATTGGCCGACGGGTCAATCCGACCCTGATTGTACCGTCAGAACTCTATGTGACAACATCACAAATCGACTAAGAACAAAAATAACAACTATTCAACAGACCATCGATGCAAGCTGCACAACAACAAACACAAACCCAGAATCCCAGAAGCCAGCGCACCACCAACCACTACAACACTTCACCAATTGAAATCTATAATTGAAGAAACCTTCAAAAATGAATGAAAGACAGCAACTTCACTAGATCCCCCAGCGACCCATGCCCACTAAGTATCGTCAATAAAATCTTCAACCACAGAACACCAGCCTTATACTGCTGGCTACTGATGAACCTATCCCTATACATGGGACTAGTTCCTAAAAGTTCAAATCAGCATACATCAAGCCATTCATAAAAAAATTAAACAGGCAATGTGGAAGAATGCTTCCAAACACAGGCCAATATCAAACCTATCGTACCCAGCAAAATTACTGGAGAACCACATCTTTAAAATACTACTTAACCACGTAGAAAGCAATGGAATACTCAACCACTCGATTTCAGACTCATGAGACAAACAGAATCAGCACTTCTATCCATATGGGACCACCGAAAAATAAACGTAGTCAACAGCACCAATCAGCCCTTATACTACTAGACATATCAGCCGCCTTCAACACAATCAGCCACACAACACTAATCCAGACACTGGAACACAGGAACCACATTCTCATGCTTGATAGCCAAACTATGGAATTATATACCAAAGGAAAGAAGAATGACAGAAGATTGCCTAAGGTTCAGAAAATGCTTGAAAACCTGGCTATTAAATCCACCAAGACAAGCAAAAATAAAACACATTGCACAACTCAAACCCCCAGATGAAAAGCAATTATAAGATAGCGCGGACTCGTGCACACCATTAACTACTAACTAACCCTTCTCCTCGCTTCTCTACCTTCTACCTCCCACACACCATACACACGCATTTAGGATAGCCTTACAACACACAACACACAAGCCACACACAGAACAAACTGCCATAAACATCAAGCAACCCAGACACTGGACGTTACCCCTCCGGACACAATAACCCAGTGCACACAATCAAAGCACACCCAGAAAGCTGACACACACAGATGCCAGTTCCTCCTGGTTATTCAAGCTCCAACAGAAAAGCATACCCTCTATCCTATCCCTCTTCCACCACTAACTGACCCCATCCCCTTTGTTTGCAGAGCCAGGTGAGTGCCTGGAGACCATGTGAATGGTAATGGTGGGTGGTATAAATCAACATAACATACATCAATCATTTCAACAACCTGAGGTAAGAAGGAAGCCAAGAACAAGAGAAGGATGAATAGGAGTTACAACAAGATCATAAGGCAACATGATGCAAAAAGCCACAAAATGGTAATAGGTAACTTAACAAAACAAAAATTGCTGAAGGTTCTATCATTTTTTCCTAGTAGAAGAAACAACTACATGGAAATACAAATTGACCACTATACATTTTGTAGCAAGTTAATGCTCAAACAATTCTTCAAAAATGTACCAGAAAAGAGAACCTGGCAAGCAGAGATCCAAGCAAATGACACACACATGTCTGTCAGATTTGCAGAACACACAGTAACCTTGATGAATTTAAAAGAAATTGCAAACACCCACAGTACTGACAGTTTAGTTAGTGAAGTATATATTCCAACACAAGTATATGTTAAACATTAAAATACAAACAAAATGTATTCAATGCCTACCACAAGACAATGCAATGCACTAAACAAATTAGTAATGAAAGATCTAAAAAGGGCAAAAAATTAATGAAAGCCATGAAAAAGAACATATTTGTCACGCCACCCCCCACTCTACCTGCTGCACCTATGAAAACAAAGACACGCCCTACCCCGTCTGTGGCCTCCACCCCTCTTGCCACCCGACACACACACCTTGACACATGTACCGTTTTGCCTCCTCGCTTCCTGTACAGCAGGGCACGGCATGGCAGGATCGGCAGGACTGGCGTTTATCACCCTTCACATCGCTGGCAAACGAAGTGGAGACTCCTTCATCGCGAGACATACGGCGTTCACGGAAACCTGCGCGTCACGGCGCGTCACGGATCACGTGACTCGTGGTCCCTTAGCAACGCCGCAGCGTTTCGTTTCCACACCTCACGTGACTACGGTCACGTGCTTTCTCCCAAGGGATAAAGGAAGACCGGAAACTGAAGACGTTGCTTCACAGCTGTTTTCGTCTGGATCACGCGATGCTCTTTCTTCGTTCTGAGGATCTGTGTCCTTCACCTGACCACGGTTTGCTTCACGGACTGTTACGCTTAGCCCTCATCTGTTTTGGAACTTTGGATTGCCTGCTGACTATTACGCTTTGCCCAACGGACTGCTCTGTGCTTAACCCTTCACCTGTTTTGGAACTTTGATTTACATGCTGCCGAACTACGCTTTGCTCTACGGACTGTATTTGTCTCTTAACCCTTCATCTGCCTCAACCTGGATCACCTGTTTTTGACCACGGACTGCCTGATTTTCTCTACGGATCACGTACCACTTTAGGATTTCGGCCCTGCACTAGGTGTTCACCTACCATCGCCCTCTGTCTGGCCCAACAGCTGTCTGAAGGTCAACGCCTCCGTCGGCCTTTCCGGAACCACCCTCAAATCCTCACAGGTACATCGTGCTCTTGTATTTTGCATTCAGTATACATTGCCTTGCCCTGTATCCTAACCACATTGCACCTTGCCTTGCAGCACTCAAGGGTTTCTTCCGGCTGTTCCCACGCCCAGGCTTGCGGACTTCCACCTGTGGCTTCAAAGATCACACAGACAGTATTTCTGGTGTTGTCAGTGTGATACTTGGGGACAGAGGGGTTGCCCATACTCTGCACGACCATCAAGTTTGTAACAGACTGTGAAGCCTTTTTTGGTCATCCAGAGTATGAATCCCTCCACCGGGGATCCAGTGACCGCGTTGATGCAGGCAGTGGCGGCCCTCAGGACCGACATGGCCGCCGCCACAGCAGCCATACATCACCGTCTGGACGCCTTACAGAGCACCCAACACCCACTACCCGCAGACGCCGAGTTCGGGGACCCAGCCCCTCCAGACCGACTAGCACCTGTTCAGGCCCCAACACCCTCTCCAGTGTTACTCCCGACACCCGTTCCTCTTGCCGCTACCAGGGGGACCCCCGGAAGTACCGTACTTTCATTAATCAATGCAAACTACATTTCTTGTGCAGACCCTTGACTTTCCCCGATTCAGTCACTAAGGCCGCATTCCTTCTGTCACATCTGTCTGGGGTGGCGGCCACCTGGGCAAATCCAATGTTGGAGAACGATCATCCCGCTTTGTATGATTTTGATCTTCTCATAACAGAAATGGCCAAAGTCTTCGATACTCGCTATAAGGCCCAATCAAGGGACCTAGAACTCCTGGACTTGACACAGGGGAAACAAACACTGATAGAGTACATCACACGGTACAACCAGCTTGCCGCCGAGACCTCCTGGCCGGAGGAGAAAAAAGCTATCGTGTTTTATCGTGGGCTATGCAACACCATGAAGGATGCACTCTCGGTGGTTCCTGCCCTTCCTTCAGTGTTCACGGATCTGGTGGATCTTGCCTTACAGGTTGACACAAGGCGGTCCGAGCGGAGGGCAGAAACAATGTTCACTAGCCAACCAAGCCCGAGCACTTCTACCACCGCTTCTGAACCTATGCAAATAGGAGGTATCCGAAGTCTGATAACATCATCCGAACGAGAACGTCGGAGGGCTGAGAACACCTGTTTTTATTGCGGGTTGAATGGGCACTATGTAAGGGAATGCCCCCGACGCCCCAAGAACAAGACCCCGGGTTTTCAGAAGGCTCGCCAATGATACAGGGGGCACCGGCGAGCCTGTCTATGACCCCCGCTGAACCTGCCTTCGGCCCTATCAGACCGGTGGTAGTCCACGCCCTTCTGAAACCCACTAGGGAGATCGCACACATCGTTCAGATTGTGATTGACTCTGGGGCCACTGGTTGTTTCATCGATATTGCCTTGGCCCATCGTCTCAATCTGCCCTTGGTCAGAAAAGAACACCCAGAACCCATACACGCGGTTGATGGCACTTCCCTATCTTCCGGCCCTATCAAGTTCCCAACTGCTCCTCTGGAAGTAATGATACAGAGTACCCATAGAGAGACCATGTCGTTTGACCTTATCGCTACACCACAGTTCGGCATCATATTGGGGATACCCTGGTTGCGACAGCACAACCCTTTGATAAATTGGGGAACGGGACAAGTCACATTTGAGTCAGAGGTGTGCCAGCAGTTTTGTCTCACAGAAGTGGATTCGGTCTCCACTCGTGCTACCATCCTTGGTGCCATGGCTTCCACCCGCATCGATGACACAGTCTCAGGCCCTGTGCCTTCGCATAACGTGCGGGCCGTCATGCCGAACATACCCGCTGACTATCACGATTTTCATATGGTTTTTGACAAAGCTACTGCAGAAGGCCTACCCCCACATAGACCATACGATTGTCCAATGGATCTAGTCTCAGATGCTCCCATTCCCAGGGGTAGGATCTATTCGTTATCCCAGTCAGAGGAACGAGCCCTCAAAGAGTACATCCATCGGGCCTTACAACTAGGTCACATCCGTCCCTCCTGTTCCCTTGCTGCTAGCCCGATCTTTTTTGTGCCGAAAAAAGAAGGCGATCTACGCCCTTGTGTGGACTACAGGTGGTTGAATTCCGTCACCGTAAAAAACAGGTACCACCTCCCGCTCATCTCCACGCTGTTGGACAGGTTGACCAAGGCATCCATATTTACCAAGCTGGACCTAAGGGGGGCGTACAACCTAATCCCTATGAGGCGTGGAGACAAATGGAAGACGGCGTTCTGTTCCCGACAGCGGTTATTTGAATATACTGTGATGCCCTTAGGGCTCTGTAATGCCCCCGCAACGTTCCAACGATTTATCAACGACGTATTTTCTGATATCTTGGATACGTTCGTGGTGGTATATCTGGACGATATATTGATATACTCATCCTCCTTGGAGGAACACGTCGGTCATGTTAGGGAGGTCCTCTCTCGCCTCAAGGCGAACGCCTTGTTCGGCAAACCCGAGAAATGTCTGTTCCATACAAAGGAAGTGGAGTTCTTAGGCTTTCACATCTCCCCTGGAGGGTTATCCATGAATCAGACTAAGGTACGGGCTGTCACGGAGTGGCCGACTCCCGTTAACATCAAACAGCTCCAGTCCTTTCTCGGCTTCGCTAATTTTTACCGGAGATTCATCGCCGGCTTCTCTTCTATTGTTTCACCTTTGACCGCTCTGACTAGTCCTCTTGTCCCGTTCACCTGGACCTCCGTACACCAGGAAGCCTTCGAGGCGCTTAAGCCCAGATTTGTTTCTGCTCCTGTCCTGCAACACCCTGACCCTGGCCTTCCCTATGTTCTGGAAGCAGAGACCTCCTCGTTTGCATTAGGTGCAGTATTATCTCAGCCTTGCCCAACCACGGGTAGCCTACATCCGGTAGCCTATCACTCACGGAAGTTCTCGGGTGCCGAAACACACTACACCGTGACCGAGAAAGAGCTATTGGCTATCAACGACGCCCTCCAAACGTGGCGACACCATCTTATGGGGGCAAGGTATCAGACGGTGGTTTACACAGATCACAAAAACCTACAAGACCTGGCCTCCCTGAAATGTGTAAACAGTAGACAAGTGCGCTGGCACTTTTTCTTTGCTGCCTTCGATTTTGTTGTTAAGCACAGACCGGGTCACATCCACGGCAAGGCTGACGCTCTTTCCCGTTCTCCTGGTGGGGAATCACTGTCATTGTTTCCGGACACACTGTTAGGGAAGGGCCATGTAATATGTATGTGTACACCATACCCACCCATGCTCACTGCCATCAGACAATGGGTTTCCAAACATCCTCATGCGCTCGCCGAATGGGACGTTGCCTTCCGGGAGGGGTTGCCGTTTATCCAAGGCAAATTCTTTCTCCCTACATGTGATGTACGTAACCAGGCGCTTGCCTGGTCACATGATGCTGCTATAAACGGCCACCCTGGGCAACAACGCACCCTAGAATTGCTACAACGTTGGTGCTGGTGGCCATCCATGAGAAAGGACATAGAGCACTACGTAAACACCTGCTCGATATGTGCCCAATGCAAAACATGCAGAGGACGGCCTCTAGGGTTGCTCCTACCGTTGCCCATTCCCCCCAGGCCTTGGCACACTATCTCTATGGATCTCATCACAGATCTTCCCCGCAGACAAGGTCACGATACCATATGGGTTATCGTTGATTCATACACTAAAATGGCCCGGTTCATTCCCTGTACGGGCATACCATCAGCCCCAACCCTGGCTCGCCTGTTCTTCAAGTCGGTCTTTTGCCTCTTTGGTCTGCCACAGGTCGTCATATCGGACCGTGGATCACAGTTTACGTCCTGTTTCTGGCGTGCTCTTACCAAGCTCCTGGGTATCGATGCTCGCTTCTCCTCGGCCTATCACCCCGAAAGCGATGGACAGACCGAGCGGGTTAACCAAGCCCTAGAACAATACCTACGCTGCCTGTCCCTTCAGTACCAAGATTCCTGGTCCAATCTGCTCTACCTCGCGGAATTCGCCTACAACAATTCCCGACATTCGTCCACTGGGTTTTCCCCCTTCTATTAATTGTATGGGCAACATCCACGCACCTTACCGCTCCCTGATTTCTCCTCTGCCACTCCTGCAGCTGACGCCTGTGTGCGCGATCTAGCTGGCGTCCATGCACATACTCTGGTTCATCTCCGTGAGGCCCAGTCGGTGATGAAGGCTAAGGCGGACTGGAAGTGGGCTAAGGCACCGTAGTATCATGTGGGCGATCGGGTATGGCTGTCGACCAGACATTTGCGGATCCCCGGTTGTCGCAAGCTGTTGCCTCGCTTTGTGGGCCCTTACAAGGTCGCCAGGGTTTTGAACCCTGTGGCTCTCCGTCTGTCTATTCCTCCTGCCTGGCGGATCCACCCGGTCTTCCATACCTCTCTCCTCAAGCCCTTCCTTGCTCATACTCGTGTCCTGGTTCCTCCCGCCCCTGTCTCTGTATCTTCCCAGGACGTCTATGAGGTCAGCGCCATCCTTGGTTCCCGTGTCCATAGGGGTTGCCTCCAGTATCTGGTGGACTGGCTGGGTTATGGTCCCGAGGACCGTTCGTGGGTTCCCTCCCAGGACGTCCGGGCTCCGCTTCTGGTTTCACAGTTTCATAAGGATAACCCTGCCAGCCCACGGGGTCGTGGGCCTTTGAGGCGGGATTCTGTCACGCCGCCCCCCACGCTACCTGCTGCACCTATGAAAACAAAGACACGCCCTACCCCGTCTGTGGCCTCCACGCCTCTTGCCACCCGACACACACACCTTGACACATGTACCGTTTTGCCTCCTCGCTTCCTGTACAGCAGGGCACGGCATGGCAGGATCGGCAGGACTGGCGTTTATCGCCCTTCACATCGCTGGCAAACGAAGTGGAGAATCCTTCATCGCCGAGACATACGGCGTTCACGGAAACCTGCGCGTCACGGCGCGTCACGGATCACGTGACTCGTGGTCCCTTAGCAACGCCGCAGCGTTTCGTTTCCACACCTCACGTGACTACGGTCACGTGCTTTCTCCCAAGGGATAAAGGAAGACCGGAAACTGAAGACGTTGCTTCACAGCTGTTTTCGTCTGGATCACGCGACGCTCTTTCTTCGTTCTAAGGATCTGTGTCCATCGCCTGACCACGGTTTGCTTCACGGACTGTTACGCTTAGCCCTCATCTGTTTTGGAACTTTGGATTGCCTGCTGACTATTACGCTTTGCCCAACGGACTGCTCTGTGCTTAACCCTTCACCTGTTTTGGAACTTTGATTTACATGCTGCCGAACTACGCTTTGCTCTACGGACTGTATTTGTCTCTTAACCCTTCATCTGCCTCGACCTGGATCGCCTGTTTTTGACCACGGACTGCCTGATTTTCTCTACGGATCACGTACCACTTTAGGATTTCGGTCCTGCACTAGGTGTTCACCTACCCTCGCCCTCTGTCTGGCCCAACAGCTGTCTGAAGGTCAACGCCTCCGTCAGCCTTTCCGGAACCACCCTCAAATCCTCACAGGTACATCGTGCTCTTGTATTTTGCATTCAGTATACATTGCCTTGCCCTGTATCCTAACCACATTGCACCTTGCCTTGCAGCGCTCAAGGGGTTCTTCCGGCTGTTCCCACGCCCAGGCTTGCGGACTTCCACCTGTGGCTTCAAAGATCACACAGACAGTATTTCTGGTGTTGTCAGTGTGATACTTGGGGACAGAGGGGTTGCCCATACTCTGCACGACCATCAAGTTTGTAACAATATTTCAATTTGACCAAAGCAGAAAATCAAGCTCTACAGCTTCTCAAGAAAAACAAAAATTAAATAATAAAACTTGCCAAAAGGAAGTACATAGGCAACTATCAGTTGACAAATGCTACACAACAATTCATAAAGTTGATGAATGTTGTGAAGCAGGGTTATTAGATTATATTGAAGTTGTATTCTTGAAAGTAAAAGGCTCAATATTAGCAACGATGTACCTAATTCCCAAAATTCATAAGAAATATGATGACTTTCTACTTTGCAGACTGATAAATAAGTGAATAGGCTCCATTAGAGAACCACAATCAAAATATATCAACAACTTACTCAACCCTCTGGCCCAAAAACTCTCATCATCTATAAGAGACACCAAAGATGTCATAAAACAACTAGAAAATGTAGAGTGGAAGGAACATTATGCATTTGTTACTTAGATTTATCCTCCATATATACATGTATAGAATATGAGAAAGGCATTGACTCAGCCAACTATTTTTTGAAAACAAGATCAATATCTTTACACCAACAAAATGAGATGATATTGAATATGCTTGGGTGTACGCTTAACTTATTTATTTATTTATTCATATTTTTAAAGTGCACAACGGCCCAGGGGCATTGTGGCGCTGTTACATAAAACATGTCTGGTTACAGAGGAAATCTTAGTGGTTACATTGAAATTTGCATTTTACGGCTCATTTTGAAGTTACATAGTATAGAAGCAAGTAGTACATAATGCATTTGAGGTTCATCTTAAGGTTAGAAAGTACACATAAATAGCAAATATATTGCAGCTAGGGGGGTTACTCATTGTGGGGGGCTAGTGCGTTAGGGTGTCATGATGGTTATATGAATAGTGTAGTATTGAGGGATTTGCGAAATAATAATAATATCTTCTTTTTAAGTGGAGAACTATATAAGCAAAAACAAGGTAAGGCGATGGCAGCCAAGTACTTGCCACATACACAACCTGTTCATGGGCAACTATAAAATAGAGCATGCTTGGACGCAACCAGCATGTACTCAGAACCGCAACCTAATCTGTTGGGGTTGTTAAACTAATGACATTCTAATGACCTGGAATGGAATTAAATAAGAGTTGGATTAATACATCAGATATCTCCATCGCTATATTTATTAATTCACATCAACAATGAATGATAGCACAGCAAACATTTGTTTCTGGATTTAGTATTATATACTTCAAACAACAAAATACAAACTACAATATAAACAAAACCAGCATCAGGCAATACTATTCTCCATGCAACAAGTAATCACCCAAGGCACATTGTGAACAATAAACCATATGGTGAACTTCTACAAACGAAAAGGGATTGTAGTAAGATTAAGACTACCAATTGAAGGCAGAAGAATTTAAGAACAAATACAAAGAACGAGGGTACAAGGCAAATATAATTGAAAAAGGCTCAGAAAAGGCAAATACAAAAACAAGATCAGCCTTACTTGCTACAAATGAAAACAAAATTCAATTAAACATTGCAAATTTTATAACAAGACAAAGCTCACAGAATTATATTGTATCAAAAATAGTGACAAATGACAAGGGAAATTCCTAACATCAGATAAAGTCCTCAAGAACTCAGTTAAGGAAAATCGATGATAACACATTGAAAAGCAAATACCTTAAAAAATGCAATACATCCAAAGTTTTTTTTAAACCGACCAAGAAATTATCCAATTGAAAATTGGTTATAAAGCAAAAGAAAGTGATTTTTCAAATGCAGAAACTGCAATGTCTGTTAATATATGGAAGTAAAATGTACTACTGAAAAAGTACCTAGTGGCAAAAAATGTATATTAGAAGATTTCATATGCTTTAATACAAAATATGTGGTCTACATGATAAAAATGCATTTGTCGGTTGACATATATAGGAAGTACAACAAGAAAACTCAAAGCAAGAATTCAAGAACAGATCTGAGCAAATAAAAAAACAGAATGTGAAATACCCAATGGCTGCACATTGCCAAGAGAAACATCTAAGCCAATCAATAAAGGACCTGAGATGTGTTGGAACTGAACATGTAAAACCTCCTTTCTCCAGAGGAAATCATCATGAATTATTATGTCAGCAGGAGGCAACATAGATTCAAACAATGGACAGTTTTGACCTTGGTTTAAACAGGATAAGGAACTGTGTGTATTCTTGTAATCTGAAAGATCTGGGATACTAAAAAGATGTGGTATTCTTAAGACTTTGTGGATGGGGGTGGGCGGTCTATAAGGCCGCAAATAGGACAAAGGGAATGAATGTGGATGAACAGTCATGGGTGGAGTATTTCTCCAGTCTGTTTAATGGCACAGATCCTTACTTGCTGTGTTTGAACTCCAGCTCCCCTCGCTGTTTCATGCACAAGGAGGAATCCCTGGCCATTGTTAAGCAGATGCGTAATCATGCCCCAGGCCCGGATGTAATACCAGCTGACCTTTTTAACAACCAGGTCGACATCCGGGCACCATTGTTAACCATGACCTACTATGCCGTTTTGGAGTCTGGCCAATATCCACCTTCGTGGAAGTCTGCTATCATTTTCCCTATTTTTTAAAAAGGGGACCCTGCCAGCCCATTGTCGTATCAACCCATCTCCCTGCTTGATACTGTTTTCAAAAATATTGGGAGGGTGTTATTCGGGCATATCGAAATCTGGCTCTCGGAACATTCTATTATTTCCAACATACAGCTTGGTTTTAGAGCAGGGGTAGGCACTATGGAACAGGCTCTGAATCTATATTTACTGGTGACAAACTATGTTTTCTTTAGGGATGAGGCCATATATCTTGCATTCATGGACCCGAGCACAGTCTTTGACAAAGTGAATAGGTAAAAGCTGTGGGCAGTGCTTGGGTCCATGAAGTGCCCAGAAGAGATCTTGACTGTGTTGCAGGAGCTACATACTGGAAATCGAGCAAGTGTGCATAGTGGGCCGGATGGGCAATGTATGGCCTGCTTTGAAGTTGGTTTGGGGTCTGGCAGGGCTGTGTTTCAGTTCTGGTCCTTTTCATCTTGTATATCAATGGTCTACACAATGCTTTGGTGGACTCTCAGGCAGATTTCCTGAGGTTTGGTGGTAGGGCTTTTCCCACCTTAGCCTACACTGACGATACAGTTTTAATTGCCAGAACCCAGTGACCCTTCACAAATTGATAATGCCTACACTGTGTTCATGAGCAACTTGGAATTGAAAATTAATACTGTGACATCTGCCGTGATGGTGTGTGTTGGGAGGAAGAGGACTGTGAAAGTGAATCGTATAGTCTGTAATAGGGTTGTCATTCCAAGAGTAAAGGATGTTGACTATTTGGGTGTCATTTTTTCAGCTGCAGTAACGGGTAGAACCCATCTCAGTAAGCAAAATGTAATATTTATTAATACCTATTGGTGAACTGAGAACGAACCACACTTCTTCAAACATTCGTTGGTCCGATAAAAACATCATAAAAGCTGTAGATGCTACGAGTGACATGATAAATATGGGCTATGAAGCCCTTTTCACTATGTCCAGTAACGAGATTGAAAAGTGGATAACATCCTTCTCACACAACTACGCCACTGTTAATACTAACATGCTAGCTCCTGATGCCAAACCAACTAATATATTCAACGTTGAAATCAGAGATGCTAAAAGAATCTTAAGAACAAAACTTAAGACGTTACGCACAAATTCCATCACATGGGATAGCTACTTGATCTCAAGTAAGAAGTGCAAAAACACTTTTAGATCTTGGCTCAGACAAAAACGCTATGCATTAAAATTAGCGGAATGGCAAAAGACGGTTCAGATACTTTGTACAGGAAATTCGCGCTCTATATGGAGCCTACTGAGACAGGCCAGGGGCGATACGAGTAGTTCCCTCAACAATCCTATCGATAAGGGCCATTGGGAGGTATTTCTGAGAAGTCGCAATAATTATCCAACAGTAATGATCACGGAGACGATAATCTGGAATCGTCCCTCTCCCCCCTTCAAGGTGACTATTGAATCACTGATTACCATGATAAAAACAACAAAAAAAATATTTAATATGGCCCAAAACTTGAGTGGGTTTTCCCATTTTATGGCTCAGTTCCAAGGTCAACCTTTAGATCTGATATTGAAAGTTTATGGTACTCAAAGTCCGCTATTCTTTGTGGAGTCCCCCCCCCCTTTTGGGGCTGCATTAAAATGTCTGATTTCCAGACATAGGAAAATACATTTCTTAAGTGCCTCTTGGGACTTGTGGGGCCTGCCACCAATTACGCTGTGCACAAGGAATTCGGAGCGGGCTTTCTAGAGGACCAGTAGACTTTAGAACCAATCTTCTTCCGGCTACGTGTCTGGTCAAATGGGAAGGCAAGTTTAACACATTTTATTATTCAGTCCTTATTGGCCAGGCCAATTGGCTGAAAATTCCTTGGCTTTCTTTTATAGGTTATTTTTTAACTGAAAATAATGCCTCCACACTTTTCACCCCAAGCACGTTGTTTCCACTTTCGCATTTACAACATTACTAGCGCATGTTTAGAGCTGCAGTTAATGAGAAAAGCAAATGCAAGGAGATATCAATGCCATCAAACAGAGCTATAGCTGCTAGTATGCAGGTGGGTTTTATTTAGCCATATCTTCTCCTCAGTCCCAAGAAGGCGGACCGTTGGCTGATTACCCATGCTAGGTTCAACAGCTTGCTGTTGAGGGGAACACTGTCAGCTTGAAGGGCTTTTCAGATTTAGCGAGCTGTGCAGAGATGTTGTGGAAGACTTATACAATTTTATTTTGTTTTGTCCTGCTAACAAGGACATTAGAAAGGCTATTTTCTTTCCTGTTTTCAGACATTTTAAATTGAGACAATAACGATCTGGATTATTCTTTCTTTTATCCGCTGATTCCCTCTATGTTGCCTGGGCTTTGCTGTTCTTTTTAAAAAGTGCCATGCATTTCAGAAAGGGTGTCGTGGCTGCTCTGTGAATTGTATTATTTAGTACCCTGCTTATTTGCATTGGAATGTTTTTTCTTGTCATGTGTTTCAGAATGGTATCCCTGTCATGTGCCAATGTGAACATTTTAATTGTCATTAAATTGTATTTCTTTGTTGTTTGATGGATGTGTTCCTCCGAATAAACGTACTAAATTTGCAGGATCTTAAATTAACATTGGAATGCTCTTACTTCAGATACAGACATATTGCAAATTCTAGGTAGAAAGGTGAAAATGTCTTAAGGAAAATCTGTTTCATTCAGGAATTTGTTGGTCCATAGCTTTTTCAAACCACAAAATCCAAGTAATGAAAGCTGGCCTACCAAGCATCAAAATAAGAATGGCTTGATTGGGTGTCACAAATATAAGACATGTAGATTCGCCAATAACTGTAAGGATTTTATTGACAAAGCAAATCAAAAGAAATCAAAAATAAAATGTTATCTACAACGGGGTGTGTCCATGCAAACTCTTTTCTGTAGGCAGCACAACATGTCAGTTGAAGACATTGAAGCGTATCAGAGCTATTAGAAACTTCAACATTGCTTATCCGATAGCCAAACATTTCTCAGAGGTGCATAGATTAGATTTTACACCTTTTACCTTTTTTGCAATTGATTACATTGTCAGAGGAGGCAGCACAGAGCAAAATCTCCAACAATTATACAGCAGAACTATTTTGGAGTTAGATATGAAACAGCCACAAAGACTTAATATTGATGAGGAACTCTTTACCTTTTTAGGGCATTCAAAACCTCGATCTTTGAGAATATTATTCTGTTCTCATTTGATACTTGGTTGAATTCAGATGTCCTGCCATTCATAATCTAATGGATATGCCATTCCTTTGTGACAGTTTTTGTTTCTTCTCTGTATTTTTGGATATTTCCTCTTTTCAATCTTTTTCTTTATTATAATTTTCTATTTTGTATCATTTAGAAAATTGTGACATAATCAGTTGTTTTTAATATGTTTACATTTTTCTATGGTAATTGTATAATATGTATAGTTGCTCAAATATATATCCTTTTCTTTTCCTCCATAATGGTTTAATATATATTATCTTGGGCATTGGGTAATATGTTGCAATGGACTGTCTTAATGCCCTCAGTGGTGTGACTTAATAGATGTCCACCGTGGATTTAAAAAAAATATAAATATCTGCTGTACATGTAGAATGTTTACACTGAGATTTTATATATACTTTTGATAAACAGAGCACAACGTAGATGACTCAGTAAGTTGTCAATGTGCACACATTTTTTCACTTGTATATTAATTCACCTATCATTGTTCCAATTATTCTAGTTTCATTCAATAGTATATTATTTATTTATTTTAATAGAAAGGGTTTTTTGACAATAATATAGATTATTATTTTAATGGGCACTTGCTGTGGATTTAGTGTGACTAAAGGAAAAGAGCACAGGTGTACAATTCATATTTCCTTTGGAAGCATTAGCTTTGATGTGCGTTTTGTGTGTGCGCCGTCAGTTGGGTTATTTGATATGTTGTTTCATTCATGTTTTTAAGATTGCTGAAGTATAATTTGTGCTAGATGTTGGAGCACACACACCTCTAATCACTTAGGTGTTCTGTTAAAGATAGAAGGGCTTGAGTTATTGGAATGTTCTGTTTGTAATTGCCATTTCTTTAACTATGTCATCATGCTGTCAATTAAACATTGCTTCATATTGTCGCTAGACTGTAGAGATATTTAAAAGTACTGATCATGCTCAAAAGTTGGATCTTGCTGGCATAATGTATTGATTAAGAGAATGTAAGTCTCTCTAATGTAGGCGACATATTGGTGCATGGCTACATACACATGTATTATACCTCACTGTTACAGAAATATATTTTGAGTGAAAATGTTAAAGATTATATACAATACAAACCAATATGAAATATTTTTCAGGTGTTTAAATGGTCACTGGATTTTGTCAACAAGGTCTACATGGTATACACAAATCCCCATTTGGGCATTCTTGCATGTTTTATTGTCACTTGAGAAAGCTGTAACTCTAAATGCTTGGTCCACTGCAGGTTTCCCTGCCAGTGCGCCATGTTTGAAGAAAGGAATTATTTTGCTTTATGAGGACTCCTATAAACACCTTTTTTCATTTGGTGTGAACCATAAATTAGATGCATGGATGGCATCCAAACCCTTTGAATGTATAAGTATATTTATTTGTATATATGCATATATATATATTACACAGCCACATTAGTGGCTGTGTAGTTATGGTTAAATTGCTGTTTCCATAGGAAGAGACTTTTTGGGCGGCTTATAACTCCGCTCCCACTGGACGAATCCTCGCCAAGATTTGTTAAAAAAAAAGTATATGGCCCACTCTGAATTTTTTTGCAAAGTTTGGTGATGTTTGGTCCAGTGGGGAAAAAGTTATCGGGAGGGCCCAAAACTTATTTTTTTCCATATACTGAATGGGGAAAAAACTTTGCGCATGCCTACAGCCCAAACCGCTGGACGGATTTTCACTGAATTTGCGGCAGGGGCAGGAGGTTGGTCCCGAAAGCGTGCTTTTGTACATTTGGTGACAATCTGTCCAGTAGTTCTATTTAAAGCGACCAAAAAGTATGTCACAAAAAATGTGTGATATCTATGTCCGCTCCGCGGTCTCACTTCCCTGTTCGCTCCGCGGACAAGAAATCGATTGGCTAATCTGTAGAGTCATGTCCGCGGAAATGTGGCGCTTTCACTGATTGGTTGTGGAACAGCGTGAAGGGCGTCAGATTTCTTTGCTACGCCTGCCATCTTTTGTTCATGTTTTGGTGTACGCGGACATCGCCGGTCACAAAACAAGACACAATTGCACTTGTTAGAATTATGAAATACTGTTTCGAAAGGTGAGCTTTAATGAGGCTGGGATGGGATGTGGCAGCAGGAAGTCAAAAAGTGGTGTTTTCTTGTCACCAAAGTCATACGGTAAAGTGGAAGTTGGTGCTCAATGTACGGTGACCAATTACTGCATCTGTGTTACAATGGGCCTCATTACGACCCAGGCGGTAAGGGGTTTACGGCAGCGTAAACAGCGCCGACCCTTACCGCCTGATTCCGAGGTCCCTTAGCGCCATGGAGGATTTAACACCTGCTTTTAGCAGGTGTTAAAATCCATGGCGCTAAGGGACCTTGTTGTTAATTACGCCACCGTAATTTACGGTGGCGTAATTAACGCCTTCCCCACTCCCATTATGCCCTATGGGGCAAAAATGGGAATGGGGAAGGGTAAATGGGGATTGGGGACTTACCGCCCCGCCAACCTCGGAATGGGGCGGTAAGTCCGCCAACCACCATGGCGTAAACGTAGTTTACGCCATGGTGGTAAAGGTACGACCCAGGCGGTAACTTACCGCCTGGGTCGTAATGAGGCCCAATGTATTTAGAATAATATTGCAGTCAGACTGGCGTCCTACAGTTTGAAATCTGAGGCCGCCACCTGCACAGTTTGATGGAAACAGCGGTTCTGCAAGTGTATGGGAGTAGCGGTTCTCATGATTGGATTCTCATATGTTGTTGCAAAGTGAGAGTGTATTTGCCTTCTGAGTGAAGGTCACTTGCTTTGCTTTTTTGGCTGCGAGATCAGTAGGCCCACGCATCCGAGTGAGCCATAAGGGGCAATTGTTTTTTGACCTTGAGCTAAAGGGAAACTTCAGAAACAATGCAAGGAATGAAAGCTTGGAAAAAATACCATTTGATAAGGTTATGTTTTAAAAACGTTTGTAAGGCTCATGAAATATCAGTTCACGAAGATTCTTTGGTGCAAGTACATTGCTGTCTGACTTGGCCAAAAACAATGGAGGCAGTAAACATCAAGTAAGTTAATTTTTGACAACTCTACACCGAACCGCGTTTTAATTTTTTATTACCGAAACACTAATTTTGACAATATAACTGAAGTATTATCTTTCTGTGCAGTTGCCATTTTTTTCCAATAACGGAGAGTGCAGATTCTCTGCGTTTGCAGGATATGACTGGACTCACCCTTGTTTAACGTTAATATTTCTTCTATGAAATGTTATGTTTGCCCACATCGCTTTGTGTACCACTTTGCACGTTCTTTTGGTCTTTTTTAAAATCACGAGATGTAATTTTTTCTTACTTGCCCATTCATTTTGGCTTCGTAACTGAACTACCATCTTTCTGTGTAGTTGGCATTTTTTTTACCTTAAGGCAAGTGCAGATTGTCGGCGTTTGTAGGCTGCCACTAGATTTACCCATGGTCAACGCTAATATTTCCTTAAAATGTCATGTATGACCACTTTGATTTGTGTATTACTTTCCACATTCTTTTTGTCTTTTTTTAAATTGTTTTCTAAAGGTTGGGTATTGACACGTATTTTCTCTTACATTTTCCGTCCAGCTACATCCTGCTGTACTGTGCGTGCCATGGATTCCAGATGCTGAGTGATGGCTTCTTTGGATGCCAGATGCAACTGCTCCTGACTGGCTGCCTGTCCGTCACAATTTTGTGGGATGATCGCCCAGGCCCCCTTTGTCCATACGCTGAACTAGCCATTAGGAGTAACATTACATCTTTTATGGTGGTGTAGGCCGAAGGTCATGGCGACGTCTTTGAAATCACTGTGTGAACAAAGCGGGTGCTTTGACAAAAAAGCATACTTTGTGTATGGGAAAAGAACAACGTGTGCCTCACCATTAACATTTTCAATGACGCCCATAGAAACATTGTTACACTTAGATTGAAAATGGGATTAGTCCGATGGTCTCTGACAGTTTCTTGTGAAATAAAACTACTTTACGAATTCTAAAATGTTAAACGTTTTCTTTTAAAATCCAGTGTATCATTTCAAAATGTAAGGTGCTACCTTGTACGTCGATGTATGTTCATTTTCAGGTTCCGTGTCATGCATGTAGTTTTGCTTTTTGCAGGCTGCCATGGAACGCGAAGAGGGGCCATGTATGGAACAACCGCCTTCCCTTTCTATGGTGGCCATCTTGGAAAAGGATTTTGAAATCCTATGTTTTAGTAGCATACGTTACTGCTTTGCAAATCTAGATTGTTAATGGCAAATCTTATTGCGTCTATGTCCTTTACTGCGAAATATAAAGTACATGGAGTGTATGTGATTTCTTTTTTTAAATATGTTTACACTGTGAAAGGTGGTTCTTAACGGAACATTTACTTTGTTTACGGATGGCTTTTTTTTGGGTAGAACAGCTAATAAAAAGTAAATTTGCGAACGGAAATGAGGAAAGTGGCACCAAACAGTAATATAGGGGGGGGGGGGTAGGTGGACGGCGATAAATGTTGTGCGTTTGTTATCTGTACGGTAGGGGCAGTATTTCTCATGCTCCTTCATTACAGCTGTGGTGCTGTTTCTTGGGGAGGAGGGATGGCCTTAGCTGATGTTATTTTCAGATAACTAGAACTTTTGCTAAAAGTATGTAATGTGTATTACATTGCTAAAGGCTGACTACCAATACGTGTTGGAGCTGTGCAAGGGAAATGTTGAAGGTGGACGTTCCTACATTAATATAAAATATATTTCCACATTGTCCACGAGGCATACATCTTATTGTTAAGTGTGTACGGATTCTCGGACACGTCACTGTGCTGTACGCCAGCATATGGTCATGTGGTATTCTCCGCAAGGTTACGTGCCACTACTAAAAACCAATGACCTTTAGCGAAAAAAAATTCTTAAAGGGACGGTATGGTTAAGCTGCCCTACTAAAAACCTGTGAAATTCAGTAAAATAAATGTTGTTAAAAGGACATTATGGTTACAAGTAAAATCGAAAAACCCCTGAAATTTGCCGCGCCACCACCGTGCCCTGCTGAGACTAACACCCAGGACATCAATAATGACATCACAAATATCATTGATGACATCACTGATGACATCACATGTGCATTTACTTTTCATGCAAGGGGTTGTGAATGTAATGTTGGCAAAAACGTATCAGGGATTATCGGGAGATGTGTAATAAACCACATTATTCAACACGCAATGTAGTGTCCTAAAAAACTTTCCATTACAGTGTTCTTTCTAGTACAGGAACCTACTCATACGGAAATGTAGGTAGTGGCTGCAGCATACACCACAGAGGTGCTACATTTGTAATTGCCAAAGTTATATAATGAAACGGTGCATGCTTCTGTATTAGACTTTTCCGTACTTCGAAACATGTACTAAGTAGCTAATAATGCATCACTTACTACATATTTCCACTAATACACGCAAAACATAAATAGACTACAATGCATACAAATATCGGGCTTATATATGAAGAGTAAAGTAAGCAAACAAGAGGCAGTATCATTACCAACTGTGTATAATCTACATAATAGTATGCATGCACAAAAATCATTGCTGTGTTTCAGGCCTGCTTCTTCCCCTATATATGTACATCATAAGATGCGATTAAATTCTAAGGAAAGTAGCTTAAGACCATGTGAGAATAGCAATATCTACAAATGTAATACCTTTTGAAAGTTAAGTTTCTGACTGTCAGTAAAGAAACCCACCTGGCCTAGATATGGAAGTGAACAAAAAGAAGGGACTAGACATGTGATGTCATCACTGATGTCATCAATATTCGTGATGTAATTATAGATTTCCTGGGTGTTTGTCTTAGTAGGGCACGGTTGTGGCGCGAGTTATGGTTTCTTAGCTTACCATAACTGGCGAATTTCAGGGGTTTTTCGATTTTACTTGTAACCATAATGTCCTTTTAACAACGTTTTTTTACTGAATTTCATAGGTTTTTATTAGTGCAACTTAACCATAACGTCCCTTTAACAACGTTTTTTTTTTACTGAATATATATATATATATATATATATATATATATAAAAGATTCACAATGCAGGCACATTGTTTGTTCGAACAGCACTCACGTGGCAAACTCCTCGCAGTGAACACTAGAAGTCAGTGGATTTAAAATTCAGTGTTGAATTTATTCAAAATTCATTATTCATTAAAACAAAGAAATCCACGTCCCAGTGCAGTACCTGCCAGCAGAGATATGGGAGTTGATGCATTTCACCACGCACCCATGGCTTGATCACAATGTATATATATATATATTCAGTGAAAAAACTTTGTTAAAGGGACGTTATGGTTCAAAGTAAAACCGAAAAACCCCTGAAATTCAGCAGTTATGGTAAGATAAGCAACCATAACTCGCGCCGCCACTGTGCACTGCTAACACTAACACCCAGGACATCAAAGATGACATCACAAATGTCATTGATGACATCACTGATGACATCACGTGGCTGGCTCTCCCTTTTTTTCCTTTCCTGACATATCTAGGCCACATGATTTTCTTCAGTAACAGTCAGGAACTAAAAATTGTAAATTACTATATTCGTAGACTTATCCTTCAAGTATGTTCTTAGAATAATGCCCTTATGGTCCAGTCATATCATATGAAACATATACATAGGAGAAGTCACAACCTTGAAAGACAGCAATCCTTTTTGTGCATTAAAATTATCAGTAGATTTATCAGCACTTTCTGATACATTTGATGTTTTTTTTATTACTGTACTTTCCCTGTATATGCTCATATTTTTATATTTTGTACTCACACTATTTTCCTTAGGGTCCAGACACATCATGTGATATATATAGATAGGGTAAGTAACAGCTTTGAAACAGAGCAATCATTTCTATCCATAAACATAATCAGTTAGGTTATGAACACTTTCTGCTACTATTGCTGTTTCTTTTTCCTACTTCAATTCCCTTGTATATATTCATATTTGTATGTGGTGTTGTCTCTTTGTGATTTGTGTATAATAATGCAATTATGTAGTAAGTGGGTTTTATTACCTACTTATCACAAGTTTCACTGTACGCAAAACTCTAATATGAAAACAGTTATCATTTCAATATTCAACATGGCAAGCTTATGAATATTGCACCTCCATCATGTATGCTGCACACAATGCCTATGTTTCTACATGACTACCTTAGTATACTGGATTGAAGTTAATAATAGAATGATATTTATATCAATACATAGCTTAATGCACTGATTAGCACTTGGTATTTATTCCAATAATCTTTGACACTTTTTTTATTAACATTACACTAAGAATCCCTTGTACAGACTTTTCATGAAAGGTAAATGCACATGTGATGTCATCAGTGATGTCATCAATGACATTTGTGATGTCATCTTTGATGTCCTGGGTGTTAGTGTTAGCAGTGCACGGTGGCGGCGCGAGTTATGGTTGCTTATCTTACCATAACTGCCGAATTTCAGAGGTTTTTCGGTTTTACTTTGAACCATAACGTCCCTTTAACAAAGTTTTTTCACTGAATTTCATAGGTTTTTAGTAGCATAACTTAACCATAATGTCCCTTTAACAAAGTTTTTTTTACTGAATTTCATAGCTTTTTAGTAGCGCAACTTAACCATAACGTCCCTTTAACAAAGGCTTTTCACTGAATTTCATAGGTTCTTAGTAGCACAACTTAACTATAATATCCCTGACTTCATATACATGTAACATAGAACATACTAACCCTATCGTAGTGATTTTCATGTACGCGGACTACCGCCATGTCCGCGGACACATCGAAAATCTGAGCGTGGTGAATGTTAATTTAAATATTGTGCCCCATTTCCCCTTTGAAGTTGGCTCTGAAAAGAGCCGTTTTTTTTTTTTTACAGATGCTTGACAGACACCTGTTATTTTGTATTTTTTTTCTTGTTTTTTTTTCTTACCTTACTCCTAAAATCTTTACATAACCTTCTCCAAAGCAACCCTAACATTCCAAAATAGAAAGGCATTTCCCGTAAAAGATAAAGAAATGCCATCTTCTTTAAAATTAACAGCATTACTGGCATCAATATTCTCATTGTTACAGAAGAACATACCAGTTCTAAGCATGAAGGCACACATGCCTCGGTTGATGACACACCTAGCAATGTTTTGCTGAGGACAAAAAACTGAACTATTGTCCCATATTGCCCTAGGTAGTAATCCAGAAAAAATTACTTTCGCATTTGGAAGGGTCTTCATTACAGCTTGAACCAAGTGTTCCAAATCAGCCAACAAAGTAGGGGCACTGATGTTGCCCAAATGGAAAGCACCATAGTGCAAAACTACCACATGCGGACTGTTCATCGTGGCCATATCCTCACAAACTTGTACAATTCCCTGTACATTGCAATCAGGCACAGTGCTCCACACCACCTCCAATCCTTTCACATCAAAGTTCTTTGCAACATGCCTGCATTCAGCGTACTGCTGTAAACCATGCACAAACATATCTCCGAGCACCAACACCCTGACTTTCTCCACTTCTGCCATCTTCACCACACACAGTCTCTTTCAACACAAATCCACAAACTCGACATCTGATTGGATGATCCGTACAGTCTTCTTTCCATGTTGGATTTCCTGGAAAAACCCAGATGTAGCACGCCCTGTCCACGAACAGCCGCGGTGTCCGCGGACGGCGTCCACTTTACTCTCTGTGCCATTCCCTCATTGCATACAGCTAAGCAATCACACAATACGAATAACGTCCTCGGAACACCCCCATTTTGTGAATTTTCAAACATTTCAGGACAATTATCATTTCATTATTCAACATATGAACATTACAAATATTATACTTTCATCTTGTACTCTGCACACAATGCTATGTTTCTCCATTAGTAGCTCAGTATACTAGATAGAATCCCATAATACAATGCTATTTATATCAATGCATCGTTCAAAGCACTAATAACGGTATGATATTTATTGCAATATCCTTGACACTTTTTTCGCAACATTATAATAAAAATCCCTAGTACACAAATTCCATGAAAAGTACATACACATGTGATGTCATCAGTGATTTCATCAATGACATTTGCGATGTCATCTTTGATGTCCTGGGTGTTAGTCTTAGCAGTGCACGGTGGTGGCGCGAGTTATTTTTCATAGCTTACCATAACTTGCGATTTTCAGGGGTCTTTCGGCTGAACTTAAAACCATAACGTCCTTTAAACAAACTTTTTTTAATATCACGCAAAAAATATACAAACATGGCGTGCAAAAACCAACTTCTACAGATGGCTTTACACAGAATGTTGCAAAGTAAGAATTTATGCTCGTTCACAGTGAAGGTCAGCTGCTTCAATTTTTTTCTCGGGCCCCGGAGAGGCTCACAAAGCGGACTATAAGGTTGTATTGTGTTTTGACCTTGACAGACAGAGATTGTGATGAAAGACTTCTCTTGAAGGAGTGTTGCTAAAACGTAAGAGAAGATAAGGATGAAATTTATGAAACTAAACCACTTTTATATATTATATCACTATGCGAAAGATCGTTGGCACACGCGGAGTTTGGGACTGCACCACTCGTAGACAATGGAAATTGCAATTGTACTGTAAGTAACCCTTTAGATTATTTTATACCAAATATAATTACAATAGCGTAGCATTAAAGACCGCTCAAGTTGAACTTGTTCGTTGAAAGTGGCATAATGTTTTCTACCGCGCACTATGACCGCCGAATTGATCCCCTGTTGTTTAGAGGGCTCTGAAAAAGGCAGACGACACAGGGTGGGTTAATACAAATAATTTAACCGGTCTATAGGCGGTCAAGCGCTCTACTCGCTGTGCCACTTCACTGTAGCCTGTCAAATGGCACAGCGAGTACAACGCTCGCTTTGACATCCGTGCACAGCTTGCTAACGCAAGTTCGAATCCCGGCAAGGCCAAACTCAGCCTTTCATCCTTCCGTGGTCGATAAATGAGCACCACACACCGTGGTTAACAATAAGCACCGCTTAGATACCTAACGGTTCTTAGCGCTATATGAATGGGAAAATATTATTATTTTATTATTAACATACTACGTTGCACTATCTTCGATAGCAAATAGTTTCACGCCCTAATAAATAAAATGATGATTTTTAATGAAGATCGGCTAGTGAGACTAATTTATGTTTTTTAAAACAGGTATGTAGCCCCATTTTGCCTGTGTCACGATTTACAGACTCCAGCGGATGGGGTCTTCAACTGCCAGGTGCAGGTCCAAATATGCAACTTCATGACCCTCACCATTTTATGGGACAATCGCCAAGGACCAATATGCCCTTACGCAGTACTAGCGGCTACAAACAACATACCAACCAATAGGGTGGTCTAATGGCTCGTTGTTGAAGCAACCTTCCGATTATCAGAGCGACCATTTACTGCTTTTATCATAAACCAACAGCCTATCTACCGCAAAGGAACAACGCGTGGCTCCAAATAAACTTTTGCTGATCGACAGCAGAGACAATAACAAATCGCTGAATATTCACTAAACATTTCATGTGAAATAAATGTACTTTACCAAATGTACAATCCTGGTGTTTACTTTTAAACCACAGTTTCATATTCCGAATTGTGGCGCACTGAGTTGTAAGCTGATCTAACACCCTCTGTACCGCAAAGGAACATCGCGTGCCTCAACATGAACTTTTGCGGATCGACAACAAAGACAAATGCAAATTGCTGAATATTCTCTAAACATTTGATGTCAAATAAATGTACTTTACAAAATTTCCAATCTTGCTGTTTGCTTTTAAATCACTGTTTCATATTCCGAATTGTGGAGCGCTGTGTTGTGACATAATATGTGTTGTCTTCCGGGTTCTGTGTAAAGTCACTTAGGACTGGAGAGGACTGGGCGCGTTTGATGACGCACCCTGTAACGTCACGGAGAGAGGCGGGGAATATGAATGCTTTGATAATATCAGGCTTAAGGGCGGAAGATATGATTTAGTGTCGCAAAAGCAAGTCAGCCAGGTCAATAGCGCCAGTCATAGGATTATCACATAATGTCGGCGCACACCAGCGGGATTTATCGTTTCTTTAGTGGACAAAAAGTCGGTTGACGCCCATTGGAAATTGTACTATTAGCGGACAAAAGGAGTGGTCTTAAAACACTTTCACCCTGACAACGAACAATACAAACAACGTTCTCAGAACACCCCCATTTTGTGTAATTGCAACCATTTCGGGACACCGCGAGTGTTCTTAGAACACATTCAACTAGACAGATTACAATACGGACAGCGTCCTGAGGACACCCCCAGTTTGTGTATTTACGAACAATTAAGTACACCGCGAGTGTTCATAACTCCTTTTTACCTTCCTTGCGAACAAAAATGACACATACTCCGTCCTCTAAACACCCCACCATTTAGTTTATTTACAAAATGTCAGAACAGCCGTGTTCTCCGCGGACAAATCGAACGCAACAAAAACGTCTAGCACATAAAAAAAAAAAACATTGAACCTATCTCATACTGCCCCACCCTCCCCAAACACTCTTACACACCAAAACAGGGCATTAAATACAATTTTTTATCCACGTTTCACCGTGCTGTACGCGGTCGACGGCGAATACAAGATGGCGGGCGCCACAGAAAATCTGACACGCTCCACGCCCCTCGCCGTCCAATCAGTGAACACGTCACATGTCCGCGGACATGACGCAAGGCCATGGGCCAATTGGGGTGCTGTCCGCGGAGCAAACAGGGAAGTCCGCCCGCGAAGCGAACACAGATATCACAAATTTTTTTGCCTTACATTTTGGTCATTTTTAAAAAAACTACTGGACGGATTTACACCAAATTTGCAAAAGCACGCTTTCGGGACCAGGCCGCCGCCGCTCCTGCCGCAAATTTGGTGTAAATCCGTCCAGCGGTTCAGGCTGTAGCCGTGCGCAAAGTTTTTTCCCATTCAGTCTATGGGAAAAAAAAAGTTTTGGGACCCCACCCTATAACTTTTCCCCCCCTGGACGAATCCTCACCAAACTTTGCAAAAACATTCAGAGTGGGCCATATACTTTTTTTTGCAAAGTTTGGTGAGGATTCGTCCAGGGGGAACGAAGTTATAAGCCGCCCAAAAAGTGCTCTTCCTATGGAAACACCAACTTAACCATAACTTCATGGCCACTACTGTGGCCATGTAATATGTATTATATATACATTTAAACTTGTATATATATATATATATATAAATATCAATGACATTTGTGATGTCATCTTTGATGTCCTGGGTGTTAGTCTTAGCAGTGCACGGTGGTGGCGCGAGTTATGGTAGCTTAGCTTACCATAACTGGCGAATTTCAGGGGTTTTTCGGTTTTACTTGGAACCATAACGTCCCTTAAACAAAGTTTTTTTGCTGAATTACATAGGTTTTTAGTAGTGCAACTTAACCATAACGTCCCTTTAACAAAGTTTTTTCACTGAATTTCATAGGTTTTTATTAACGCAACTTAACCATAACGTCCCCTTAATAAAGTTTTTTCATTGAATTTCATAGGTTTTTAGTAGTGCAACTTAACCATAACGTCCCCTTAACAAAGTTTTTTCATTGATTTTCATAGGTTTTTATTAGTGCAACTTAACCATAACGTCTACGAACATCTGACTTCATTGCAGACCTTCCGGACAGTGCCACATGCCCATATGCTGGCACACGGCATGATGCCGTGTCCGAGAACCCATACGCACTTCACAATAAGATGTGTGCTTCGTGGACAGTGTGGAACTACATTTTCCATTTTCTACTGATGTAGGAACTTGCAACTTCAACATTTCCCTTGCACAGCTCCAACACCTATTCGTACTCATCCATTAACAATCTAGTACACAGTACATACTTTTAGCAAAACTGCTATTTATATTAAAATAACATCAGCTAAGGCCATCCCTCCTCCCCAAGAGACACCACCACTGCTGTAATTAAGGAGCATGAGAAACACTGACCCTACCTTAGAAATAACACACGCGCATCATTTTCCCCTGTCCACCAGCCCCTCCATATTAGTGTTTGGTGCCTCTTCCCTCATTTCTCTCCGCACCTTTCGTTCTTACCTCTCCTGCCAAAAAAAGAAACATCCAAAAACAAAATAAATGTTCCTTTAGGAACCACCTTTCACAGTTAAAAAATAGAACTAAAAAAAAACCACATAGACTCCATCTACTTTATATTTCTCAGTAAAGTACATAGACGCAATAAGATTTTCCAACATTGCCATTTGCATTTTGTGTTATGCTAATAGGAATATTGTAGCGGTCATCCTCCGTTCCACGGACTGGAACGGTGGATAACGGCCTAGCAGCCCAACTTATTAGCCCAATCGAAGCGAGGGTGGATAACGAGGTCTCTGGACCATTACTCCCCATTCCAGCCCCTGAAATGGGGGATAAAGGCCATTAGCAGTCTAGGCTTCCAAAGCGGTAACCTGTGCTACTAAAAAAGAGGATTTTTCATCCTATACCGGGACGCCTTTGGTGTCCCAGTTTAGGAAGGAAAACCCTTTTCCAAGATGCCCACCAAGGAAAGGGAAGGCGGCAGTTCCATACAGGGCCCCTCATCGCTTTCCATGGCAGCCTGCAAAAGGCAAAAAGAAAACCCAGTGACCATATTACTACGAGCACATGTTTCTTCCCTTTCAAATCTATCCTAATTTCGAATAACTTTACCACAAAGCCAGTCCCAGGTGGACATAGCCACTTTAATCCTATGTTTTGTCCCTTCTGGTCATGGCCAGTTGCCACATTGTCCGAATCATGACCTTATACCATGACCCTGACATTCTAGCCACTGCCCATGGCTACAGCCTACCCCTCAGTCACTAAAGCTATACCGCTGTTTACTTGTCAAATAAGAAAACACTGCCACATTTGCAAAACTATGCTTTTCGATACTTGGCAATGAGCCTTACGCAAAGTTGTTGGAAATCCACCCACGTTTTAATTTTTCAAAACTGTGAAATGAATGCGCAACCATCATATAAGCTCTGTAAAAAATCCCAACAAACTTTGTAAACTCATTCGAAATCACGTCAGAAATATTCCACCCATCATCCTCACCCCTCACCTCCCCAAACATTATTTCATAAGTTTCACAAGTGCAATGGTCAGAACATATTATTGTCCCGAGGGTTCGACCATGTATTTTTATACATACGTTTATCTCCCGCAAACATTTCCAATTCACCTTACCTCATTTTTCCTCTTTTATAAACACACGAAATCTGGCAGCAGGGCACGTCCATCTTGTGCCGTTGTTATCCATTGCTGCATCTGCCTAAGGTAAACTGGCCTGACGTCACAAAATCATATGCCCCGCCCCTGACCCTCACATCACCAACCCTAGTGACATTCAACACCTTTCTCGGTAACGTTCCTCTTCAGCGTAGCCAAACAGGCCCATAATCACCTACGTGACGTGACGCCGAACCCGAACTAACAACACAATACATCACAATTACATCACAATTCGAAATATTAAACCGTTCTTTAAAAGAAAATAATAACACTGTACAATTTGTAAAGTACTTTTATTTCACAATAAACTCTCCAAGAACATCCGACTATTCCCATATTCAATCAAATTGCAAATTTGTTTCTTCGCTCGAGATCCAAATTGTTAATCATGAGGCACACGTTGTTCTTTTTCCATACTCAAAGTGTTCGTTTTCGCTAAAGGAACCGCTTGGGTCGCACAGTGAATTGCAGCGCTTCTGCATCAACGTGGGCCTAGACCACCATAAAAGATGTTATGTTACTCCTAATCGCTACTGCAGCGTACGGGCACATGGGCCCTGGGCGATCGTCCCAAAAAACAGTCACTGTGAGCCAGCCGTTGACGACTACGTGCACCTGGCGATTGGAGAAGCCATCAGTTGGCATCTGGAATCTATGGCAATCGCAGTAAGGCAGCATGTAGCTATTTGGAAAACATAACAGAAAATATGTATCAATATCCAACCTTTATTACAATATATCTATTGATTTCTTAATTCGGCATAGAGTTAAAACTTACGATTAGCACACACATCAAATAATTTCAACAAAGACAAAAACAATGTGGAAACTGATACACAATTCGATATGGTCATACATGACATTTTAATGAAATATTAGCATTAAACCTGGGTGAATCTAGTGATAGTCTACATACACCTAGATTCTGCACTCCCCATAACCTCATAAAAAAGACAACCTCACAGAAAGATAGTATGTGAGTTACATTGCCAAAATTAATCCTTAGATATTAATGTCACGACTCGTAAGGATCACAACAGGTTTCGCAGTCCCCCGTCTATGGTGCCTAACCCGTCCCAATCTCATGTCCAGCTCCGGGATTTACCGGTATCCTCCTCATTTAGGTTGCCACCACATGGTCCCCAGCGTTTTGCAACCCGCCCGCTGCGGCGCCCGCTTCAGTGGCGTCTCCCATGGAGATTGAGGGATCGACTTTGTGCAGCCGCACTTCCGCATTCCAGGAATGCTTCACGTTCCCAAGACATGGCTGCTGGTCACGTGACCCGGAAGGTATGCAAGCGTGCGGCAGCAGATCACGTGACCGGAGGCTGCGGGTCACGTGTCCAGATGGGGAGCGAAGCGCCAGTATTTAAACGGCCGCGTCAGTGCAACCGGCACTTCACAGCTCTTTAAATCCTTGGACACTGTTCGGCGCTACGTACCTGATTTCTTGAATACCCAGATACCGACCTTGGACTGCTTCACGGAATTGCTATTGGATCGCCTTGGCTTTGTCTTTTGGAATTACCGGTCACGAATCACGGACTGCTTTTTGGACTTCGTCTTCTTTATCCCTGGCACTGCGATCACTTGTCCTTGTTCTGGACTTTGACAACGGGTGGGCCCGTTCCATCTCAAGTACGTTTGACCATCTGGCAATACTTCCCTGATAAGGAGGGTCCTGGAGAATCCCGGAAAAACCCCATAGGTATACCGGAGTACCTCACCGCTCCACTGGGTAAGACTGTTCCAACTTGTTATTGTATTGACTAGTGGTTGTTGTTGGGCGCATAACTTAACCGGTGCTTTCTTTGCAGTGGTCTCGGGTTTCTGAGGGTGTGCGGTTCCGGAGGAAGAAGATCTCCCACCTGTGGCCTCAAGGGTTGCACAGGGAGTCTTTTTGCTCCTCCCTGTGCGGCACTTGTGGACAGAGGTCTCTCCTGACTACACGACAGTCAAGTCACAACAATTAATAAGTTATTAATTATTAAGTTAAAGCTTGTTTCGGTATACAGTCGTCAAAATCAAACTTACATTACATTCACCATTTCCATTCTCTTGCCGTAACTCAGACCATAATGCTCACTGCGCTCTCACCAAAGAATCTTCATGAACTGATTTTACATGTTCCTTACACACTTTTGTAATGCATAACCTTATCAAATGTTCATTATTACAAACCTCCTCTCACTGCATTCCTTACGGAATATTCCCTTTCTCTCAAGGTCAAAAGACAATTGACCCTTATACTTTGTGTCCCATGCGTGGGCTTCCTTAGCTTGCAACCAAAAAATCAAAGCTGGTGACCTTCACTCAGAATCTAAATATTTCTCACTTTGCAACAACATGGCTCAACGCATTCATGAGAACTCATATTCTCATACACGTGCAGGGCCGCTGTTTCCATCAAACACTGCAGATGGCTGCCTCAGATGCCAGACTATAGGGGACGCCAGTCTGACTCCAATATTATTGTAAATACATTGTAACACAGACACATTATTCCTTCGCCTGTACTTTACGTACATTATATTGTGGAACACCTCCAAATGTACCGTATGACTTTCGTGACAAAAAAACACCACTTTTTTGCTTCTTGCTGCCACATCCCATCCCATCCTCATCAACCCTCACCTCCCCAGACAGTATTTGATATGTTTAACAAGTGCAATGTTGTGTTTTTTAATATGTTTTTGCGGTGATGTCCGCGGACACCAAAACACGGATCAAAGATGGCGGGCGCATCGGAACAATCTGATGCACTTCACTTTCTTCACCATCCAATGAGCAAACGCGTCACATGTCCGCGGACATGACGCGCCTGATTAGCCAATCGTTATCTTGCCCACGGAGCGAACAGGGAAGTGTGTCCGTGGAGCGGACATAGATATCACAAATGTTTTGAGACCTACTTTTTGATTGTTTAAAAAAAAACTTCTGGACAGATTTTCACCAAATTTACAAAAGCACGCTTTCGGGACCTAACCGCTGCTCCTGCCGCAAATTTGGTGAAAATCTGTCCAGCGGTTTGAGCTGTAGCCATCTCCAAAGTGTTTCCCCCATTCAGTCTATGGGAAAAAACTAAATTTTTGGGACCCCCCTATAACTTTGGCCCCCCTGGACCAAACCTCACCAAACTTCCATGGGGAGTGAAGTTATAAGCCGCCCAAAAAGTGCTCTTCCTATGGAAACAGCAACTTAACCATAACTACACAGCGACTAGTGTGGCTGTGTAATATATATATATTCACTGACAAAAAACATTGTTAAACGGACGTCATGGTTAAGTTGCACTAGTAAAAACCTATCCAATTCAATGGACAAACAATGTTACAGGTAAAACCGAAAACCCCCAGAAAATCGCAAGTTATGGTCAGCTAAGCAACCATAACTCGCGCTACCCCTGTGCACTGCAAGGACTACCCGTGACATCAAAGATGACATCACAGATGTCATTCATGACATGACTGAGGACATCACATGTGTTCTTAGTTTTCATGAAAAGCCTCCACAAGGGATCGGCATTGTAATGTTGGCAGAAAACTTTCAGAGATCATTGGAAGAACTATTATGAGATAAACAGTTCTTTTACTGAACTTTCTACTGGATGTGCTGTCCAGTGATAGCACACTAGCAGGCTGAATTTGTAACGGTACCTATGAAGTAAAATCTGTTGTGCTACAGTGTGTCTGCAACTAATAGCAACCATGTCAGTCCGGCTGAGTACACGCAGTAATGGAGAAAATTATGAGCAGGTCTTGGTGTGACCCACACCCGCAGCTGGGATAGTCCCCATTGTCCCAATCTCATGGGTAGCTAGCGGCAAAGGGGAGTATGCGCATGTGCGTTTCCCCAAGGACGGCGAGGGCCATGTCCCAATGAAGCAGAAACATTCCTTCTTCCCTTTCCAGTGTCTTATTTGCAGCACACCATCATTGCGTACTGTTAAAAAGTTCCACACGCTTCCACAAATGACATTGAAGAGCTCTCCATGTGACAGTATCAGTTCTGCATAACAATCCTCTGCGTACACACCACGCCCAGAAATGTTGTTGCACAATCCCTGTGGCTCCACAGTCCCACTTCCATGGGCACCATCCTGAAAATCCCTGGATGTGGCTTTCGTGCTGCGTGCGAGCATGGGGGAATAACTTGCAACCAGTGTAGGGGGAGTTTGTTGTAAGGGGCGGCACGCAAAAGAGCTTTTTTTTTTTAGATGCTTCTAGAGAAACACCTTTTTTCCAATTTGTATTTTCTTTTTTTGTGTTTTCTTGTGCGGACATTGTTACAGTAAACTCTTCACCGCATCTTGTAGATGGACAAACAAACAGCATTACCAATGGGAGACAAAGAAATGCCATTTGCTTGGAAAAATTCTGAATTTCCACAACAAATGAGGTCATTGTTGCAGAAGAACATCCCAGCAGCGGAAAAAAGTATACATGCTTCTGTTGATCAGACGCCTTCCTGCCTCTAGCTCAGAACAACTTCCATGAGCAATGTTCCATACTCTTCGTGGTGTTATGGATGAGAAAAGCACTGTGGCAGTTGGAAAAAAGCCTCCTCACTAGTTTTAGCAACCTCTTCAGTCGACGGAACAAGCCTAAACAAGACATATAACCCATATGCATGCCGCCGTAGTGGATGACGATAACATCGGCTCTAGCAAAAGTGGGCAGGTCTTTGCAAAGTGCATCCATGTCGGCGAAACTGCGCTCGTAGACACTGTTCCACAATGCGACCACTCCTTCCAATCTGAAATTGTCAGCAAAGTTTCTTTCTAGGGCATGTACTTGTGCAAATCTAGTAGAAAGGTATCACCTATAGGCAACACAATGCGTTTCGCCAATGAAGCCAGCCTCACAACGCAGAGTGTAATGTACAGCAGTTTGACCACCCCTTCCTGTGAACCGCACCCACAGTACCGAAAGTCCCATGTCCATTGGCCAGCAAGGTAAGAAGTGCAGATTCTGGCTTATGCGGTGCCCAAAGTACCGCGAGGGCTGCACCCCAGTAAAGCAGGAGCAGTCCTTCTTCTCCTTCCACTACCTTTTGTCCAGCACAACCTCATTGGGTACGGGTAAATGGGCACACATGATTCCACCAATGCCATCCAAGACGTTACCCTCTAACACTATCAGTTCTGCACTTCAGAGGTACCGTTAGAAATTCAGCCTGCTAGTGTGCTGTCACTGGACAGCACGTCCAGTCGGAAGTTCAGTTCAGTAAAAGATTGCAAGATTTGAGCATCCACATTCAACAACTTGCGCACCCATCACCACAAAAAGGAGGTACGGAAACTATTTCTGCACTATGTGTATGACTGGGTTATAAGTGCCTCTGTGGATGGTATCTGCTACTGAGCGGCCATAACGTTCTATAAAAACATTTCCCATCCCATACAATGAAGTGACACTTCAGTGATATGTGCTGCTTGCAACATTCTCATTTAGCCATATCATATAAGGTAATATCGAAACAGGAACTCTCTGCTTTCCTTCCGACAATGCTACGAAATTTTTCCCCACTAACCACCCTCCTATGTAAATCGTAAAAAAAAAGCCACCAATAGCAGCATTGAATGTATGGTACCAAGTGAAAGCAACTTTCCAAAATATCACTGTCTACACTGCTGTACTTCTGGCTACGCTGCACTATTGCACATGCCCCCTTCTACTCTCTGCCCTCTGCAACGCATCCAGAAGAGGAGTGCGCGACTTGGAGTGGTATCTCTCCTGCACTGAAATGTTGCCAATAGCTCCCAGTGGCTACGAGGAATAAAGTGAGAAGAACAAGTTACTTAACAACTGTAACGTTCTTTCGACTGGATGTTCCTCCCACGTATTCCTCATCTTGTGATAACTCGTTATCTCCAGCTTCGCTGCTTCGGAAAAAAAAATTCTCGGCAGAGGGTGCTGTGCTCGAGGTTGTGGCGTCGATTGTCCCTCGACGGGCTCCATACCGTGTCGACGTCACCGATGGTATAAATAGCTCGAGCCACGCCCGTTGCTTCAGTTCTGTTTTTTCGATGAAATATATATAGGAGGAACACCCAGGCGTGCCCCCTGGCTGATACATTCTTTGTGAGAGGAAAGTGTAAGAAACGTAAAACTGTACTGTGGGGTAGGATGGGAGGGTCGATGAGGAATACGTGGGAGGAACATCCAGTCGAAAGAACGTTACAGTTGGTAAGTAACTTGTTCTTCGAATGGATTGTGTCCTCCCACGTATTCCTCATCTTGTGATAGGCTCCCATAGCAGTATCAATTTTGGAGGCGGGAGTACTAATTCCAGTTTTCGTGGACAGAATGCAGAACTGCCTTGGCAAATAAACCCTCATTAGAGGAGGCAGTATCCAAACAATAATGTTTAACAAAAGTATGCATTGTTTTCCAGGTTGCAGTTGCACAAATGTCTGCTGCCGGGACTCCCCTCTTTAGAGCCGCAGAAGTAGCCATTCCCCTTGTAGAATGGCACAAAGCCCATCTGGTGGTTCTTTCCCCGCTAATCTGTAGCATTCAACTATGGCTAATATGATCCAGCGGGAAATGGTCTGTTTTGTTACAGATAAGCCTAATTTATGACCAGTATAACCCACAAATAGTTGGTCACCTTTTCTCAATTTAGCCATCCTTGAGATGTAAAAACTAAGAGCCCTCTTGGGATCTAGTGTGTGTAATGTCTCCTCTTCCTTGCTCAGATGAGGAGGAGGATAAAAAGTTGGTAGTACTATTTTTTGTGACAAATGGAAGTTCGCGACTACTTTTGGCAAGAACGAAGGTTTAACTTTAAAGACTACCTTATCCTTATAAAAAATAGTAAATGGTGGTTTGCATGAGAGAGCCTGAAGTTCGCTTACCCTGCGGGTTAATGATAGGGCCACAAGAAGGACAGTTTTTAAAGTTAAAAGCCTTAATGAACATGAATGCAGAGGCTCAAAAGGTATGCAAGTCAAGAATTTTAGTACTAAATTTAAATCCCAAGTTGGTACATGAAAAGGTACTGGAGGGTATACATTAGTAAGCCCTTTTAAGAATTGAATTATTAACGGTATTTTGAAATATGAAACCTCTTCCGAGGAGCCCTTGAAAATGGACATCGCAGCAAGGTATCCTTTGATTGTTCCTATCTGGAGCCCCAGATTAGCTAGATGTAGCAGAAAAGAAAGCACTATTGGGGTGCCACACTGAAAAGGGTCCACATCCTTGTCTTTGCACCAGTTACTAAACCTGTTCCAGCAACATCGGTACAAAGATTTTGTTGCTGGTCTTCTGGCCGAAAGCAAGATTTCCATTGCGTCATCCGGAAGATCCCAATCCTTGTATCTCAACCTCTCAGAAACCATGCGTGAAGGTTGAGTGTCTTGACCTCTGGATGGAGAACCCGACCTCCCTCTTGCGAGAGAAGATCCTCTCTTTGCGGAAGACATATTGGAGGGCAGATGGACATGTCTAGAAGGTCCGGGTACCACGTTCTCCTGGCCCAATCCGGGGAATTAGGATCATGGTTTTCCTGAACTTTCTCAACCTCCTGATTACTTGAGGAATCACAGGGACTGGGGGAAATGCGTACAGTAGTGGAAATTTCCACTCCACTACGAATGCGGCTCCCAGAGCTCCTCTTTGAGGAAATTCCCTTGAGCAGTACTGATCGCACTTCCGGTTGATCGCGGTGGCGAACAGATCCACTTGAGGCGTTCCCCAAAGGGCGAAGATCTCCAGAAGGACTTCCTGAGCTATCTCCCACTCGTGAGAGACCGTGCTCTGCCTGCTCAGAGCGTCCGCCGCCGTGTTCTTCTCTCCAGCTAGGTGAATTGCTGATAGAGAGATTCCTTCTTGTATTGCCCAGAACCATAGCTGCATTGCCTCTCTGCACAGTGGTAGTGACCCTACTCCTCCTCTTTTGTTGAGGTAGTACATGGCCACCGTGTTGTCTGTCATTATCAGGACATTCTTTCCCTGTACAGAGGGAAGAAAGGCCTTCAGAGCTAGTCTGATTGCCCTCAGCTCCAACAGGTTGATGTGTAGTTTGGACTCTGATGGAGACCAACGACCGCTGATTGTCAGATCGTTGGTGTTTGCTCCCCACCCCGTGAGTGAGGCGTCCGTCACTACTGTTATCTCCGGCCATGGTTGCCAAAATGACTCTCCCTTGAGAATGTTGTCGTTGCAAGCCCACCATAGAAGATCCTGAGCAACTGTGCTCGGGACTTGCAGAAGATACGACATATTCCCTGAGAACTGGGACCACTGAGTTCTTAGTGCCCATTGAAGGGATCTCATTCTCAACCTGGCCTCTGGTACTAGGAAAATGCAGGATGCCATGAGGCCGAGCAACCTGAGAAAATCGAAGGCCGGTAGACGTTGGGCATTCTGAAACTTCGTTACCATCTGCTGGATGTGGAGAGCTTTCACTTCGGGAGGCGAGGCTTTTCCCGAGGAAGTGTCCAAGACTGCTCAGATAAACTGGAGCTTCTGGGATGGTATCATGTGGGACTTCTTGAAATTGAGGGAGAAGCCCAATTTGTGGAGGAAGTGGCAGGTGATCGAAAGATGTTCCTGAGCTGGTTCTGGAGATCAACCAGCCATCCAGGTAGGGATTTATGTGAATACCCTCTCTCCTGAGACTTGCTGCCACAACCGCCAACAGTTTGGTGAAAACCCTCAGGGCGGAGGTCAACCCGAATGGCAGAACTCGAAACTGATAATGACAATTGCCAATCGCGAACCTCAGGTCCTTTCTGTGCTTTGGATGGATTGGCACATGAAAGTAAGCATCCTGAAGGTCCAATGATACCAACCAATCTTGGAATTGGAGAACCTGAAGGATCTGAGAAAGAGTCACCATCTTGAACTTGTCCTTCCTGAGGAACTTGTTCAAGTTTCTCAAGTCCAAGATGGGTCTCAGTCCTCCGTCCTTTTTTGGGATGAGAAAATATGGGGGGTACCAACCCCTGTTCCTCTCCGCTACAGGTACCAGTTCTATGGCACCTTTCTCTATCAGGGTTAAAATTTCCTGCAACAGGAGCGGATCCGGAATTTTGGTGGAGTTGGCTCCCGGTGGATGATTCTGAGGCCTTTTTAGAAAGGGGAGACAGTAATCTTGGGCTACTGTTTCCAGTGCCCAAGCATCTAAGGTAATGCCCCGCCATTCCTTCAGATGTTGAGAGATTCTGCCTCCTACTGGTGTTCTGTGTAACAAGGCCTCAGAGGGATTTGGAGGTGGCTGAGGGTACAGATGCTGCTCCTGAGGCTGATTTTGCACCTCTTCCTCGTGCTCCACGAGGGAAGTTTCTTTTGCCCCTTTTTCCCCCTGTCCTCTTCCTCTACCAAAAGAGGAGTAGTATCGAAAAGAACGACCCCTCCAGGAAGATGAGCCGGAATAGGGTTTTAGAGGCTGGCGCAAAGAGGCGCTAAGTGATTTAGCTGCCGCTTTCGAAGTCTTTCTGCCAAAGAGCCTCGAGCCATCAAAGGGCATGTTGAGGAGTCTAGCTTGCACGTCTGGTGCAAACCCCGACTTCCTCAACCACGCAAATCTGCGTAGCACAATGCTTGCAGCCATGGATCTGCTATCAGCAGTATCCAGTCCAGGCTGGAGACATTCCCCCATTGCCTCCTTCCCGTCTTTGACTATATTCAGGAAGCCTTCCCTTTCCTCGCCTTCTGGAATATGATCAGCCGCCGCCGAAATACAGTCCCACAGGGTATGGGTAAACCTGGCTAGGGTACAGGTGACATTTGCCGACTTAAGTGCCATACTGCCTGACGTGAAAAATGTACGTGCCCAGGCATCAATTTTTTTATCCTCTCTATCTGGAGGGATAGTTGGATAAGCAGTTTGTTTTGAAGTAGATGCTGCCTGAATGACTAAACTCTCTGGAGTCGGATGTTTATTCAAATATTCAGGATCCGTTCCAGCTGGTCTATATTTTCTTGGAAAAGTGCTATCTGCAGCAGCTATAGTCTCTGGTTTCTCCCAGTTTTTCTCCACAGTCCTTTGAAGGGCCCTAGGAAAAGGGAGAACAGGATCTTTCTGAGGTCCCTTGACGATTATATCCGTCATTTCATCTTGTTCAAAAATGGGTGAAGTATTACCCCAACCCATATATTCAACTACCATGGTCATAAGACCCCTGTACCCAGCATCTGCATGCTCTGCAGGATCAGGTTTGGCGAACTCTAATTCTGGGGATGTGTCAACTCCACTGGCAGAATGTAGAGTATCACTCAGGTCTCTCATTCTAGATTCCTGGTCAATAAGTTCCTCAGGAACTTGTCTTGTACCATAAGTAACTCCCAAAGGAGTAACCTCGTCTTCTTCTGAAGCAGACTCTTCATAAATTGCTGACATAGATTTGAAAAAGTCTGACCTGGGCAAAGGAGTGAATCTCCTTTCTTCCTCTTCCATCTGCTTCGAAGGAATTGGCAAATCCTTCGAAGTTGTCGAAGGGTTCTTCGAAGTCTTCGAAGATGACTTCGAAAATGGCGTCAAGGATGTTTTCAGCTTTGAAGTCGAAATTATCGACGCCGAAGGCGTCGACAAAGTCGTCGAAGTCTTCGACGATTTGTGTTTCTTGTATGGCACTGGAGAAGTGCTCGACTCTCGAAGAGTCTTCGACGGTTTTACGTCGACTCGAGTTTTTTTGGATTCCTCAACGCTACCGGTCTTTGCCATGGTAGCCTTGGACTTCCCTTTGTCGTCCAATGGAGCGACTTTAGGGGTATGGCTTTTTCGAGGGTCTTTCGAGGGGGTCGGGCCGCATTCTCGATAACCTCCATCATCTTTTTGTGGAATTATTCCCACTTACTGGGAGAATCCGATTTAGTCGGACAACAACTTTCTTCGGTCGACTCTGAAGCAGAAGATGATGATGAGGGAGATCTATGTCCCCTCTTCATTTTTTTCGATGATGACGAAGAGTGTCTCGATCTACTCCTAGATCGAGATCTCTTTGAGTGCCTATGGCAATCCGATTCCTTAGAATCAGTCGCTTTCTTGTGTCTTTTTGATGTAGCCTTCTTTGAGGCCTCCCTCCCCACCGACAGTTTACCTCTCCTCTCACGAAGAGCTTTCTTGGTCATAGACTGGCAGGACCCGCAGTCATCGGTTCGGTGACTGGAACCGAGACACCAGAGACAAATATGGTGGGGATCGGTGATCGACATCTTAGACCCACAATCTGCACACTTCTTGAACCCAGTCCTGGGTGTCGAAGGCGTTGAAGATGACGACATTTTCTTCACAGGAAATAGAAGCGCGCCGTTCTCGATAGCGAAGCGATCGGAAAAACGGAACTGAAGCAACGGGCGCGGCTCGAGCTATTTATACCATCGGTGACGTCGACACGGTACGGAGCCCGTCGAGGGACAATTGAGCCACAACCTCGAGCACAGCGCCCTCTGCCGAGAATTTTTTTTTCCGAAGCAGCGAAGCTGGAGATAACGAATTATCACAAGATGAGGAATACGTGGGAGGACACAATCCATTCGAAGACTGCATTATGCGGAAGGCCTTCTGGCCCCTGAGACCTCAATACCTTCAACTGTAACTCCCTCATCCGCCTCCAACTCCCTCAGAGTCAGGCGCTTCTGCAAAAAAACAGTTGGGGGTAGTTGTGCTTTTTCGCCTGCGGCCTCCCTCTGCAACAGCTTCCCTGGCTCCCCGACACTTGAGGGGAACCATAGCTGGTTCCGGAAGCACTTCAAAGCCTTTCTCTTAGCATCTTCTGTTTCTGCTCCTCTCCCCAGCTAACTGCCTGACGTAAACTGATTCTGCACTACTTACCTGGTGACTCTGTGATGTCGAGCCCATGTCACTTCCCCCGCCAGGCAAACCCCTGCACTGGCTTTCTAGCAAACCCTGAACTTGAGGACTGTTTTCTATATGCCTAACAGTGCAATCCACCACCTGTTGTGTGCACTTATCCGTGCCCGTGGCACAATAGGCCCTTATTTTTACTTATTGTCATTTGTTCTTCCCAAGTACTGTACCTTCCGCGCCCTCCACCCATATACTTGGGGGATGTAAGTCACACCTGGTCTAGTAGGGTCATTGTCTTTGTCTCCCCTCTGTTTCCCTCCCTTGCCTCATTGCGTTTTGGTAGAAGTGTGTGTAGGTGCAATACGAATGCCACAGTATGCAATTGTACATCATATGATATCATACGCACAATGCACGCACCACAGTAGGATGCCTGCCACTTACCGTGTACACTGCAAAGTTGTTTTTTGTTTTCCACAATACCCCACTTACTGCACACTTTTCAAAAAATATTGCGCACGCAGCACAGTTTGCATGTTACTAACTGCAAATAAATACATACAGTTCATGCATACACCCAGGATGCCTGCCCCTTACCTTGCACAGTCCCACCATACCTGTCTGTACTTATTTGTGCAAAGAGACCTTCTGGCACAGTGTTTCTGTACACACCAAACCCTCCAACCTTATAGAGCAGTGTCTTTCGCTCCACAATTTCCTTTCCATGGCTCCCATCCAGAAAATGGCTGATGTTGCTCGTGGAAGCGTGAAAGTACAGCGTAATCCGCAGAGTTTTCGTGCTAGCAGGAGTTGGGGGGTATGGGGAGGTAAATGTAAAACAGGGTAAGGGTTTGGGTCTGTAGTACTCTCTCAGAAAACAAAATGTGTTTTTTAAAATGTATTTTTTCCTGTTTTTGTTATGTACGTTCTTGCACACTATTTTTTTTTTGATCTCTTTCGATGACTTTCTGTTTGCGTCTCCTCCTCACATTTGTACGGACTGAACGTCAACGCTCCTCTTACATTTCTACAGGATTGTCTGCAACGCTGCGTGCAGAGTGGCAAACAAAACAGCATTGCCAATAGAGGTAAAAAAAATTCAATTTCCTTGGAACCACTGCAGATCTTGATCGTTAATGCTGTCATAGTCGGTGCAGAAGATCCCAGCACTGCACATACAGTCACACATGCTTCTGTGTATCAAACACCTCCCGACCTCTGGCAGTTTGCAAATTACACCGGCATGCTCCCATGCACCTCTTGGAGGTATGGAGGAGAAAATCACCTTGGCAGTTGGAAAAATCTGCATCACTGCTGTCATCAACTTCTTGAGGTGACGGAGCAAACGTGAGTATGACATGTAACCCAAATGTAGCGCTCCATAATGCATGACCACAACATCCACACTGCCGACCGAGGCCAACACATGTACAAAGGAGAACCATGACACTGAAACCCACTCATACACTGTGCCCCAAAAAGCCTCCCCTGGTTCCAACTGAAAGTTAGAATCAAAGCCTCTTTCCAAGGCATACCTGTGATACCTGTGCAGATCTTGGACAAAGGTATCACCCACGATGAGCACTCTGTGTCTGTCCATCTCTGTCAACCTCACTGCATCGAGGTTTGGGGAAATATATCACCACCCCTTCCTTTGACCCACACCCTCGACAACTGATTGGATAATCCCCACAGTTCCATTTGAAAAGGCACCATGCTCAAAAGGGCAGATTTTAGCACATGCGTCTTCACAGCTACAGCAGGGCCATACCCCAGTAAAGCACAGGCACTCCTTATTCCGTTTCCACTATTGTATATGCAACACTCCTGCATTAGGTAGTATACAATAGTCACACACGCATGTAGCATTCACATCCAAGACCTCTGCATCGAACACTATCATTTCTGCACTGCAGACGTACCTTTACACACTCACAGTACAGGTCTTGTGTCATGTGAAAGCACCTCCAGGTAACAGCTCTCCAAACCGATGCACGCTTTCCACATTCACCCAGAGCGGCACGCAGCACCACAAACTGCAGGTAGCCATATTTTTTTTCCTCCCAGCACTCCACCAACTCCAATGATAAAATACTTCAAAGTGCAGTACAGTAGTTAGTAATCTGCGCAATGCACACTACTCAAGCACATACACTATTCAGTTGAAGCCTATGCACTGGTACACACACACTTTCTCACCACAGAACTCAGTGGGCACACTGCAGAACTGGTCACTCATTAAGTTCCTGCCATGCACTGGCAAATGTACCATGTGCAAACAATGAGCACACCCATGCAATCAACAATGCATGCACAACTCACAAACCACACACGAAACGCAATAATCTGAGGAGTAGTTGCAAGCAACCCACATAGCTGTTCGTGTAAGGCTTCCAGCCATGCACCCAAGACGCTAGGCCCTCACCACACACAGCACTCCCTAGTGCACCCCACATTGTACTTTTCATGTCATGTGTAATGCATTCCCCATCTGCAATTGCGCCTGCCACCTTTCACCCTGGCCACTTCTGTGCATGCATGGCTCCATGCCGTTCGGTTGCCTGTGATGAACGGTATGTGCATGCCTCTGTACATTGTCCATATTGCAACTTTCTGATGCTGCAATGTGGTCAAACACTTTCTCAAGCAAGGGTTTTATAAGGGCCTAACCATTGCAAACGCAAATGGTGACATGGGGCTCCCTATTGTGCAACAGGGGCAATGGTGAACACCATATGCTAAAGTATGCATAGCAGCTCACTTCTGCTGTTCTACCAAGTGTACAATGTCCTCCGCAACCATTGTGTGCTACTCACCAACTTCAAATGCATGCAGAGTGACAACTGCATCACTGCATTATGTTGTGCTGGCTGTGATGAAGGCCTAGGCTGTTGGGTGCATGGCCTATGGCTTACAGCCTTTGGCCATGCACCCAACAGTCTAGGCCTTGGACACACTCACCACAACATAACAAAGCCATGCAGGCGACCATGTAGGCATGTGCCAGAAATCCCAAAGACAACATATGCACCAGCACTTCCACCCAACCGCCGCACCATAAAGCAGGGAGGCAAGGACACGTGTTCCACTTACCGTAATGCAGAAACATATCGCTGTGTTTGGCACCGCTACCCACTTCCAATCACAAAGCATTATAAGCATGCCAACCAAACAAGACAATCTTCACAACATTGGGCCTGCTCCCAACACTCTAGTATGTGCATAGAACCTATTTTGTGTAGTGCACTGACTGCAACACTTACTAATCTGTGCAATGCACACTACACAAGCACATATAAGAACCAGTTGCACCATGACCTCTTCCATATGTACACTATTGGACACACTGCATGACTGTTCACGGCAGCATCTCCACCCATACACTGGCAACTGTAGGTTGTTCTACCAATCACCACACCCATGCATAAACATTGTGTGCACTGCAGCCGAACCACACACAAAAAGCAACAATGTGTCACCAACTTTCAACCAGTGGACATACCTTTTCAACCAGTGGACATACTTTTCTGTGCTAGGGCTGCAGCCATGCATCGCTGGGACTACGGACTTACCTCACACAGCACACCATAGTACATGCTATGTTTAAATCCTCATGTCTCGTGGAATGCACTCCCCTTCTGTAAATGTGCCTGCCACCACTCATCACAGAAAGACATTGCTTCTGCAGCTGCCATGCCATAACGAAGGCTGCCTGCAATACCCACACAGGATTGTTGCCTGTTGAGGTAACCCTGCATTGGCGGAGCATGCACGGATAGCGCTGGCACACCACGGTCTTCTTCTAATGAGATATATCACATGAAGCACTTCTAACTCCTGCATCCTTTCCATCCCTTCTTCCCACCTCCAGATGCCATACACTATGTTTTTACGCCCGTTTCGCCACCGTATTGTCCTACGATACAACAAGCCGCCGTCATGGAACACTTTTGACACACATACCGTCACTGCACACTGTGTTGCATTCAACATTTTGACCGCGCGGCGAACAGGAAAATGTGATGCCGGAGCGGAGCCAGATATGACTAATTTTACTGCGCACACTGTTACGTACAAAAGGCCCACCCATGCACACAATGGCTTGAAGCCTTGCCACACACACCACAACACTATCCTCTGATACACCATGGCAGCATTTTCCAAAACCTTTGACATACAGCACGCTTCCCTCCAGTCAACCACCAGCCGCGTCCAATGTTTGCCGACAGCACAGCGTACCACAGGCCATTGAGACTTTGGTCCGTGGAGCGAACAAGAAAATGGGTCCGCATAGCAGACCCAGATATCACTAATTTTTTGGGACGTACATCTCAGTTCTTTGCAACAAAAGTACTGGTCAGATTTCCACCAAACACACTCTCCTGCCGCACATTTGGTGAAAATCCATCCAGCCATTCGTTCTGTAGCCGTGTGCAAAGTTTTTGTCCATTCAGTCTATGGAAATAAAAAAATTGGGATCCCCTATAACTTTGCCCCCCCCCCCCTGCACGAAACCTCACCCAACTTGGCAAAAAATTCAGAGTCAGCCATATAGTTTTTTTTGCAAAGTTTGGTGACAATTCCTCCAGGGGGAGCGAAGTAATAAGCCGCCGAAAAAGTGCTCTTCCTGTGGGTTTAGCAGCTTAACCATAACTACACACCCGCTACCGCGATCCGTGTAATATATTTAAATTTAGAAATGCACACAAGGGCGCAGGGGCGGCACTCCACAGCAAGACATTAAAGGAAGTCCCAGCACACAGAAAAAAGGTTAAAATGCTGTGTAATTTTATTTCAGGCATGAAAATCGCCTACAGGCTACAGGCAGCAAAAGAAAACACCAAAGCAACATGTTTCGCAACATGTTTCGCACCTCACACAGCACTTGATCACACAATACAAACATGAATACAAGCATGAAACAAAAATATCATAAAATATCATAAAATGTTTAAACCAATATAAATAATTTAATGTTAAAGGTTTGAACAACCCTTCCTATCAGTCGCATCAACACATTTGTTCTGATGTACATACAGAGCAGCAGGTCAGAAATGTTCAACAAACTGATGAATGACATTATTGCCAACTTTCATCAGACACTGATAAGTGGGAAGGCATTGTCTAAAATTCAATTTCTGTAATAGAAGAGATCTTTTATTCTCAGTGCCAAATACCTATTTCAAAAGGAAGGCATTTGCATATGTGTTTCCGTGGAAGAATGATCACAGTTACAAACTTACAAAATGCAATGGAATTTTTAGTCCATTCTGAACTATTGGCTGTTAGAGGTAACAGAGATATTAATACTGTTTTACTAATAATTCTTATTACAGGGTCCAGGAAGTAACATATTTCTGGCTAAGGAACCATAACGGACACCAATTTACACATTATTGTTTTCTTTGGAAAATGAAATAAATTCAGTATCATTATAATTGTTCTTTTATAAGGACGCGTAATACCAGCAAGTGGTTTCTAAGCCTGGGATCAGGATTCAAAACTGTGTTGCGCTTCATTGTCTTGCTTCTAAGACGAACGCATTTCCCCTGAGCTATCCTTCCTCCCTTCCTCATGTAGTGCCCAGGATTCTCTGCTTGGCATGCCAATCCAAAAATGGTGCATTTGAAAAATATTCAGATAAACCAACTCATAAAAAATATCGAAAGCACACACAATCCATTTAACAGGTAAAATCATCTTCATCACCATCATCATGTCAACTCTGAAATTCTATCAATACCATTATCATTCCCAACGAAGTACAAAACCAGAGAGATAATCATGACAGCAGAATCATAAATAAAGAAAAGAACTATAAAACATGAATCATTAAAAACAATAAAACATCTTTAGCTAAGAACGTTGAGAGTGTTCTCCCTTTTCTACCATGCTTTGCCGAGATAGCTTGAGACAGAGAATATAACATCATAGGTACTTGCTGATTTGCATAATTCCTAGGCTACTAGCTAAGATCTTATGCCTCTGTTTACAATGCCTGAATTTGTTTTCTCTTGCAGATAGCAACGTACAAAGGGCACTGAAAAAGAAAATGCTGCACCGTTTCCATTTTCCTGGGGCAGAATGGACAGCAATCAGACATGGCTCTTTTCCACTGGGCCCTAACTGAGGCAATTGGTAAAATACTGAGACGAAACTTAATAAATAAGGCTCTCTGAGTGGGACTCTCAATAAGACAAAGGTATTCTTCCTGGATAAACCCTTTCTTGAATGACAAAATGGCATGGCCGATTGACAAACAGAGACACCTGCTGATGTGTTTTTTGTGTGTAAATTCTCAGTGGGCATCCAGGCCTTCCTGCTTGGTATATTTAGAGATGCCTTCTGAGTACACCCAATAGTATCCCAGGTTCAATAGGCCTACTAGATTTTTAATATGTTTGAACCAAGGAATAGATAAAATGCTTGCGTAGGTTAAAATATCTCTTAAGGCTAATCTATACTTCAAATCACTATCCCCGGTCCAAGCGCACCCAGAAAAGTAATGCTTTCAAAGCCGCCTGATCTTGTATAGGCGTCAGTATAAGTTCCAAATATAAAGGAGCATTAGGCATATTTTTTGGGAGCCAGACTAGAGTTTATAAAAATAAATTATCTGTTATTGTCAATGATTTAATCATACAATGGCCCCAGATATTGGCACCATATATATTAGATGCAATTGCCTATTCCCTATACATTTGTAACACTGGAATTAAAATATTATTTCCATACGTTTTTGGAAATGTCAATATTGCCTTGCGTTTTCGTCCCCAGGAAACATTTGCTTTATCCAGATGTCTAACCCATTTCCTGTCTTCCAAATTCCTAATCCCCAGATAATCAAAATGTGCATCCTCCTCAATGTCGGTTCCTCCAATTGTAAGGCTGACACGTGTTTGTGGTCACAGCGACTTACCACATCTCATCCCTTAGTTGTATCTTTATTAATTTCAAGACTATGCTGTTCGCAAAATTTGACAGACCTCTCAGTCAGCTTCACTAGACCTGACAGGGTTCTCAAAATAAGCACCATGTCATCAGCAAAACATTGGGATACCTATCTTCTCTCCCCCCAAAATGGGGGCATCAAACTTATTTGCCTGTAACCCTGGTATCACTTCATCAAAAAAACTGGTTAAAAAGGGTTGGTGCCAGGATGCCTTACACCTTTCTCAACTGGGCAGGGTTTAGAGTGCTCTTCGCCTTAGCCCCCTCCCACCTTAGCTGTTGAAGTGTTATAAAGGTCCATAATAGCACAGAGTAGGGAATAAGGGACTTTTTTTTCAATCAGAGCACACCAGAGTTCACCCTTGGGATAATATCGAAGGCTGCCTTGATGTCTATAAATACCATGCATATTTTACCTCCTTTATGGGTAACATATTTATGTACAATCAGTTCTAATCTTAACATCTGGTCAATAGTACTCACCCCTTTACGGAAACCCGCCTGCAGATAGCTCATTGTGCATGTATCTGTTGCCGATTTTTCCAATTTGGTCTGCAAAATGTTTCCAAATATCTTGCTGCAGCCATCCAACAATGTGATTGGACGCTAATTTGCCAGAGTCCCCCTTTTTACAAACTGCCACTATTTCTGTGCTGTGCCATGTTATTGGATTGATTCCTGTTTTAATGAGAGCATTAAATAGAAGCAATAGGTAGGGGGACCATTTCACAGGTTCATTAATATAGTGATCCACCAGGATGCAATCTGTGCCCAGAGCTTTACCCCTCACTTGCATATTAATAGCTGACCGAACTTCTGATAACGTAAATTGCAAGGGTGTTAGTTCAGAGCCACAGCCATAAGTACTAAGACTACCATCAGGGATTGACACAAAGCAGGCTCTACGCTCCTTAGAGAGAGAAGAGAAATGGGTGAACCATACATTTTCAGGAATGGTCATAATGGCATTACTCCTGGTAACTTGCATACCATTAGTGACTATTTTCCCAAACACTCTGGTATCTTTGTCATTGGTAGCCTTTACCAAGGCGTTCCAGTTCTTAAGCAATCTTAGCCTTTTCTTTTCATCTATCACTGCCTTATATTCCTTTCAAATTCAGTTCACCACATCCTCCCCACCAATATTTCTAGTCTTTACAGCACTCACTCATTTTTCTTTCATCTTCCTGCGCTCCCCATCGAACCAACCCTCATTAACTGCCTGTTGAATTGCATCTTAATTCCCTAATTTAGTAAGAAATGGTGGAGAGGAAATAGCTGTGTATGCATTTAAAACTAAGTATGAGATGACTGTTGAGGTGGAGGAGCATTGTGCACATTTACTAGGGCAGTGTGTGTTTGTGAATTTACTTTTCAGCATATTAGTGCTTGCAGAAGCAGAGAGTTCCCAGCAGTAGCAGCTGTAGAAGTCAGCAGAAACCTAACACAAGTGAGGAGGACAACATGCAAGGAGCCGTGTTGCCCCAAATGCCTCATCTCAGCATGGCAAGAAGACATTAATTTCATAGATGAACTTCGCTGCCCCAGGAAACGTCAGAGCAGCCCACGGCCCACCGACTCTAATCCCCTAAGGTGGATTTTGGTAACAGCCCACCAGGAGACGTGGACATCCCCCTACAAATCTGAAGATTTCAGTGCAAGTAGCTAAGTCTAAGAGAAAACAGAGAAGGAATAGAGGACGCCTTTTACAAACTGTACATCCAGACTATTGCCACCACTGTAAATTATTAAGGTCTGGTTGGGCTTATTGGTATTTTGTGTGCTTACTGGGATCTACAGTATTGCAGTCTGCACTGGCTTTAATTAGATACTTTGCAAGAGTAAGAACATGTTGTTATGAACTGTGATTTACAGATATCTAGAATTCCTATGCAAGCTTCTGCATGCTGCCTTTGCAGGTACGGTATGCAGCGATTATATTGAATACAAAACAACTAATGAAAATATAACAAATGAAAAAACAACTAATACCAAAATAACTCATTTTTGAAAAAACTAAAAATGGGGTTGTGGGAGGGAATAGTGGTTTTGGGGGTGGGGAAAAGTATTATTAGAAGGGGGGGTTGGGGGCTAAACCCCAAAAACAATGCAAAATGAATTATTTAATTTGGAATTAGTTCTTTTGTATTTGTTATGTTTTCTTTAGTTATAATTGCATGTAGCCCCAGGTACAGCCATGGTCTTTTAATGCTCAATTTTATAAAATGTGTGTACTTTCCCTACTTGTCTCAGGAGGATAGTTCAGGGGGAACGTGCTTGCCTTGGAAGCAAGACGACACAGACCACCACAGGTTCGATCCCCGGGTCCTCGCTTAGAAACCTCTGGGTATTAAGCGCCTTATAAATAACCAATCATACCAAAGGTAGGTCCTTGCCGACACACGGGTTCATTCACTGTCCTCAAAAGCTTTTGTGTATGTTCTCTTCAAAACCTAGGAAGAACACTGGATTGTTACTTTTATTTAATAGAAGCATGAGTATTGCATTGGGTGAATATTTGTTTCAGCTGGTGTGCATCATGGCAAAGAGAAGGACATTGTCTAGGTCAGTTTCATAAATTCAGAACAAAAAGTATGTTTTCGAGGTGATCTACAGCAATATCAAATGAAGATCGTTCAAAGGATCCACCTGTCAAAAGTTGAGATGGCAGATATAGCTACTGCCTCACATTTCGAAGAAGAATTGGAAGTGAAAAGTCTCAATGTAGAAAATTAACCGAATGGACAATTACAGATTCAATATTTGAGAAGATATGAAAGTGTTTTTTCCTCCATCAGCCTGAGCTATAGTGATCCTGCTACCTGGGACAATTATCCCTCCAAAAGTAATAATCATGTCCGCCAAATCCTGGTAGAACATGGGCCGGAACAAGTTATGCAGTTTCTTTTCCCTAAAGATAGCAACAAAAGAAAGTTTTCCACAACTCATTACAAAAGGATGCTACCCAACAGAGATGTGCACAGTCAGTGGCTACAGTATTCCACCTCAAAGGAAGGGCTTCATTACAAGTTGAGGTGGTGTGGGTTAAATACGGCCGTATTACTGTATACCGCTGCATTACAACACCTGCAAACTACGACGTGGGCAGAAACTTGGTGGATGCACCTCCTGCTGTGAGCTGGAGATACACCTGCCAACATCCGCACACTTTTGTCAGAATTACTGTGACAGTAATTCTGCCAAAGTCCCCCATTCAGCCCAATGGACTCAAATAAATGGGAACTAACAGCGCATTCTGCCACTTTTAATCCGGCGACAATACCGCCAGACCAAGTGGCGATAACAGTAATACCATTTGGTGGTATCTGGGTGGATTTACTGCCCAGATACCACCAAACTCGTAATGAGGCGTATCTTGTAAACTGTTTAGCATCATCTCTTGCTGATAAAGTTTTAAAGGACTGGAAAAATATGTCTGCAATTCTAGCAGTGCATGAAAGAAGCAGGGATCAGTTGGAAAATATTCAAAAGTGAAAGGAACTGGCACTGCGAATGAAAAAGAAAACAACTGATAAAAAAATGTGTGCCTCATTAAGCAAGGATAGACATATTGGCAGCAAATCTTAGGACAAGTAATTGCTTTAGTAAGACTTCTCGATATGCAAAATCTGGTCTTTTGTGGAACGCATGAAAAACTGCATACATTTGGTAATGGAAACTTCCTGAAATTATTATCTAGCTTTATTTGACTCACTCATGGATGAACATCTTCATAAAATAACAGACTAAACGACAAATATTCACTAGCTTGGGAAAGATATACAAAAGATATACAAAATTAACTGATTCAGCTTTTAGCCACAACCATTAAAGAGGAAATCCTAACGTCAGTTCGGGCTGCCAAGTACTTTTCAATCATTCTAGATTGCACACCAGATGCCACCCATGTTGAACAAATGACAATGATCCTTCACTATGTGCCCATCATGTCAGTGGCCCTCATTACGACCCTGGCGGAAAGCGACTGACCGGAGCGCCACAGCGTAAATAGCGTTTCCGCCATTGCACGAAGGAGCAAAGTGCGGCCCATTCCGACCCATCGGGCACGAGCACCACGCCACGGCGGAAGTGCAAAGTCCGCGATGGCGGAAATGACCCCAAAACGGCCCACACCGCCGCCGTACAGCGCCCTAGGTGCAATACCGCCACCCCTCTTAGCGGTCACCGCAGTGTGCGCCTACCGGAAAGTACGGTGACCGGAAATATACGGAAACGGAAGTTAAAACACGGGCCCGGAACGGGAAACATCCCGGCGTACACCTATAAAAACACTAAAACCACACAACCACTAAAATCACTACCCTGAAACACACCCCAACCCGTCAACCACCCTAGCGAAACCAAGAAAAATGGGAAAAGTAGCGAAGAAAGCGTGCGACCGCAAGCGGCAGGTCCACTTCTCCCGTGAGGAACTCACCGTGCTAACAGAGACCCTCCAGGAGAATGCTGCCGTCGTCTTCTGCACGCAAATGACCAGGACGGCACTTGCAAACAAGAAGGCCATATGGGCTCTGGTGGCACAGCGGGTAAGTGCGGTGGGGACAGCACCCCGCACCCCACAGCAATGCCGCAAGCGATGGGACGACCTGCGGATACGCGTCCGCAGCATACTCTCTGCCAACCGCAACATTGCCACAGCCACCGGGGGAGGTCCTGAATCACCCATCAAGTTGACCCCCTGGGAAGAAATCTGTGCCTCCACCATCGGAATGGAGAGCATAGAGGGAGTCGGAGGGATGGAGAAAGGAGTGCAGACATCCGAAGATTCAGGTAGGTGGGCCAGATAAAACAATGCCAAATCCACACAGTCCATCCATGTGAAGTACCATGCGTCCACATAGTGCAACAGAAACACATGTCCAGGAGAACGTCCACACACATCGGCCTGATAGCGCACGTTAAAACCCACAATAAATACATAAATAATTAAAAACCCCTAAAACACGCACTACACGTGCAGCAGGCACACCCTAACTGCAGGCTGCCAAACAACTGCACCCTCACTCCACACACAAATGAAAGCACCTCCAAGGCCCCGACCCAAATCACCCTCAGGTACCACCCCAAAGCATGTGATACAATGCCATTCCAAATCCCACAGACCCATCAATAACCCTCGCCCTCCTTTACTCCACCACAGGGTCCGATCCAAACGACGAGCTACAGGACACCCCTACCAGCACACCTGCAAAGAGGGCCAAGACCAACGGCCAGAGACCCTCCACCTCAGCTGCACGCATCAAGACACGGCAGCAGCACAAATCAGGTGGCAGCACAGAGGAGGGAACATCAACAGGCACCCCAGCAGCCAGCATGCCCACAACACCACCACCACAGGTCCCCCCAATGGATGCCACAGAAGGCACTGCCTCTGGTGGCAGCAGCACCATAGGTGACACCCCATTGATGGCAGCATGCTCGGACACAGAAAACGGGGATGCCGAAGTCAGATCCATCCATGACCTGTCCCAATCCCCCTGTCTGTCCCATCCCGTACAACATGAGGATACCAAGCAGGGGCACCCACAAGACGACGACTGGCCATCCCCCACAAGCCCTGTGGCAAGGCAACATGAGGACAACAGCCCCTCTGTGACACCCCCGCAAATGGCCATGGCCCAGCAGAGGCAACAGTCCCTCGACCAGTTGATCGAACAACAGCAGCAACTGGCCACACTCCTCAAGGACCATGCCGATGAATGTGGGGGCACTAAGGCAGACATAGAAACATCAACTGAGACACTTAGGGCAGAAATGGAGAGAGGTACAGAGACGCTAAGGGCACAAATTGAGAGAAGCACCGAGAGCCTGAGGGGGGAACTGCATGCGACGTCCAAAGACGTATGTGCCGAACTTGCCGCAGTGCGCCGTGTGCTCACTGAGCTCTCGCAAACCCTTAGGGACATGCATGGACGTGAGCAGGCAGACACATCATCCGTTGCAAGTTCCGTCCAGGGCAGCCCCCAACGTAGATCTGGAAGGAACCTGCGCTCCACAGGCAGGGGTGCCCCTGATACCCGCAGAGGGGGCATGCAATAGCGACAGCCCACTGACAATGAGCATCTTTGGACACTGGTGTTCGGGGGGGAGGTAGGAGGGTGGAGGGGGTGTGTTGGTCTCACTTGGGTGGCGGGTCGATAGGGTGTTCAACATTATATCACATATGCCATAAAAAGTGCACGATCAACCAATGAGAAGTGTGGACTTGATCTTTGTGTACTAGGCCATCATAGGCGTACAGTCCATATTGTGCATGTCCCAGACACACGCAGTGCCACGAGTCCCGTGTCCATGTATCAGCCACCAGGCGTGAGTGCTAGAAGCACACATCAATGAGATGCTGACGAATGTCACGGGCCTCCGGTGCCTCGCAGACTCCATGAGGTGCTGCCACATCCCCACCCTCATCATGACCATCATCAGGTGCTTGCAGTTCTGCGTCAGGGGGCATGGGCACATTTCTACGTACGCACATGTTGTGGAGCATGACACATGCCATCACCATCTTTGCAACCTTCTCATGGCGGTACAGGAGTGCCCCGCCAGACCTGCTGAGGCAGCGGAAACGGCCCTTCAGTAGGCCGAATGCCTGTTCTATGACTACACGGGTACGTGAGTGGGCATGGTTGTAGTCCTCCTCATGCTGGTCCCGTGGGTTCCGGACTGGTGTGAGGAGCCATCTCTTCAGTGGATATCCAGCATCACCTGTATGTGGACGAGAAACGTATGATGTGGAATGCCATTGATACGTACGCACACCCCCCCCCCCTTCCTGCCAGGTCATTGCCAATTCACATACCCCACATTATCATGCTTGAAATGAGACTCACCGAGTAGCCAGGATCTGTTCCCTGCGTGTCGCTCCATGTAGCGTGGTATTGTAGAGTTCCTCAAGACCATAGAATCATGGGTTGATCCAGGGAATCGGGCACAACAATGTGTAATGATCCTGTTGGAGTCACACACCATTTGTACATTCAGGGAATGAAATTGTTTTCGGTTGCGGTACTGGGCCTCCATGGCATGTGGGACGACCAATTCAACATGGGTGCAGTCGATGGCACCAATGCAACCCGGTATGCCGGCAAGTGCATGGAATCCCACTTTTGTGTTGGTTATTTCCTGCTCCGAGCGTGGTAGAGAGATGTAGTCGTCTGCGTGCTGCAGGAGGGCATCGAGCACTTGCAATAGTGTCCGTGAGAACAGTGGCTGAGAAATGCCATGCAACTGTCCGACTGTGTGCTGGTAGGTGCCTGTGGCCAGGAAGTGGAGTACAGACACCACCTTCAGTAGGGGTGGGATGGCGGTTGGGCTATCTATCATGCTGACAAGGTCAGCCTGTGTCATGTCCACAATGGCGGCTATGGTGTCCCGGTCCAGACGGTAGAGGGTGTGGATCTGCTCATCAGTGAGGTTGAACGGATGTGCTCGGAGGCGTGGGATTGCGGGCTGCCTGCGTGGTGGTAGTGGCTGTGCTGGTGGGCCTTGCTGGCCCTGCCTTGGCCTCCTCCTCCTCCTGCGTCTCCTCCGTGCGGCTGGTTGTAGTTGGTGTTCGTCTTCTTCTTGGAGTCGGAGCACTTGCAGTGCTATCAGGTCCCCCAGGGCCAACATCGCGAGTCCTGCCGGTAGCATTTCGGTGTGGTTGTGGGAGGAGACTGGCTGTGCAATTTATGTGTTTTCAGGCTGTATGGCCTCCACCTGTGGTGATTGATTCCACCTGTGCAAACTGCTCTCCCCTTTGGCCGAGCACGTCCCGCGCACAACGCTGCAAATCGGGGAATTGTATCTTGCTATTGCAATCATGTATTTGTACCCGATGGCCGTGTAAGATTGGTTGATATGTTCATTCTGCTGTGGTCCCATTGTTTCCCATACTATCTGTGCAGTCGCGAACAGACTTGTGAAGGGTCAGTGGAACGTAGTACTCGAGTAACGGTGGGCCCTCATGCATCACTGTACCGAGTTGCAACGACGGGCGGGGCGTCCCATTTGTGGGTGAAGGCAGTTGCCATTTTCACACACAGCCGCACTCGATGGAATAATTAGTGATTTCAAACGGCCACAGATGCCTTTTCGACGTGATGTTGCAAATGAGGAATTCGAAGGCCGGCGCTTTCGGTTATCAGCTAGCGGCGAGGAGATGCCCACAGGTCTGACTGCAAATATAACGTTCTATTGTTCAATGTCCTTGAGACAGGGCCCATGGCGAGGGAGCAATGATTGATATGAATAGTTTGGGATGCGCAATAGCTACGTGGGCGATGAGGCCGTCCGTTCCCAAATACATGTTACTTCACAACACTGGAATTACGGGCTGGGGCACTGTGGATTTAGCAGGCTGCATAACGCACAGACTCAATGGATGTTTCTAATGTTATGTGAGTAATTATTCAGGCGTTTTGATCCCGGGATGAGGGAATGATGAATGGATGCATGGGCAGGTGATTTGATACAGAGTTTGCCATGTACAGGGCTTCTTGGGATCTATCCGCCTCCCCTACGCTATGTGATGCAGGGCTGCCATAGTGGGACCATCGTCTATCTGGCCTTGTTGAGCCCTCCCTGTCTCGAGGCGCCCTCAGACACTTGTGTCCATGCACGTTGACATTCCCATCTGATGGAATCTGTTTTGACAGACGCATGCACAGGTACACTCGTTTGTGATGGTGTTTGCACCTCGATATAGATGGTTATGAGTCGCAAGTGGTTTTGGGGTGGTGATGATCCTTTTGAGTGGGCTAGCATGCATATGGCTGTGGTTTTCGTGTGATCATTGAAGTGAGTTGTTCGAATGTAGTTCTGATGGCCATTCAGTTCTTGTTCTTTTCTTTTGGTTGACAGGTATCTCCTCCCCTTTTGCCACTGCCATCTGTATGCCACTCCTGCAGATGGATTTTACTCCCGACACCTGCTGCTTCGTGTTAATCAGTGGAGCAGCATTACGATCTTATGGGACGATCGCCAATGGCCCACATGCCCTTACGCAGTACTGGTGGCTCGGAGCAACATTTCGGCCTTTCAGCTGGACTAGTGCCTCCCCATTGGGTCGGCCCTGCGGTTCTGTGCGCTTCCATGTTGCCTTTTCGTACGTGAATGTGGCTCTGTGTACCATGGGGGAACAGGGCGACACACAGGTAGTGGCTGGTCATTTCTTGCGGATGCAGCCCACAATGGTGATTAGTGTTTTGGAGTTCATGGCCTGATGGCTGTATGGGCTTGGTGACTTTGATGTGCATAAAATTTCTAATCTGATTTGGCCCGTGTAGCGTTTTTCTTTGCAAGTGATGTGGCATATGCCTATTTGGGGGGCGATGTATTGTGAGGAGATCTGCATTGGGTTCCAGCTTCGGGGTTTAGTTGCGTGGTACTGTGCTGGGCGCGTTTGCCTACGAAGCACAGTGAGGTCAGGGATGGGGGCTGCCAATATGACTGTTTGAATGTTGTCATGCTCAGGGGCGGGGGATTGGGTTTTGTGTAACAGATGCCGGTCAGCCAGGTGGACTGGTGGAATGATGTGATTTTCGGAATATTGCTGGTCACAGTTGCCTGTGTTTGCGTGCGTTTCTTGGTGGGGGGCTGTGGTCATGTCCATTGGGATGGCTTCTGTATTCGTGCCATCTGTGCCCTGCAGCTCCCATTGGCCCCTCTTGTGTTTCTTTTGTTCGTTGCCATGCATGGGTGACTTGTACATTTCAATGGTTGCATTGTGGCTTCATTGCACCTACGGGGAGTTGTACTTTGTGGGCAGGGAGCGGTGTACAGGCACTCAGTGGGGCCGTTTACGGTTGATTCGCGATGCCGTACTTCTCGCCATGGCGGAATGGTACATTACGCCATGCCTGATGGCGTTAGGTACATGTCCGCTAGGGTCGGAATTGGCATACCCTTGCGCCATGGTGGTGTTTGCGGTTTGGCATGGCGCGCGCGCGCGTGCTTGGTGCAGTTAGCGTTGCCGTTCACTACGGTGTCGCTAATGGCTTCGTACTTTGCGGTGACGGGTCATAGTCGCACCGAGCGCTATTCGATGGCGGTATTGCATTTCCGCCATCGTTTTTCGATTTCCGCCAGGGTCGTAATGAGGGCCAGTGTTAGACTCTGATCCTTGTGAGCCTGTGTGCATAAGGAACAAGTTACTTACCTGTAGCTCTTATTCTCCAGCATGGGTCTTGCATGGATTCACATGCTATGAATGTTCCCCGTCGTCAGGCTGGGAATCCTCTGTAATATAAAGGAGTATAGCTTTAAAGGAATGGTTTGGTCAAAATTTTTTATTGCCCCTACGGGTCGGCCATGTGTTTTTAAGCTTAAGTCGCTTGATTTTAGAAAAATTTTCTATGGACCTTACCTGAGTTTTCGTCCATTAAACGCACGCGAAAACAGGCAGTAGGGTGCCACCATTTTGTGATAATCCTATCACTTGCCGCATCGCCCTGGCCAACCCGCTTTTGCGGCACTAAATCATATCCCCCGCCCCTGAGCCTGACATTATCAAAACATTCATATTCCCCGCCTCTCTCCATGACGTTACTGTGCTGCGTAGGCAAACGCGCCCAGTCGTCTTCTACGCGACTTCACACAGAACCCGGAAACCAACAAAGATCAGCTCACAACACAGCGCGCCACAATTCGGAATGTGAAACTGTACTTTAAAATCAAACAGCAACACAGTAAATTTGGTAAAGTACATTTATTTGACATTAAATGTTTATAGAATATTCAGCAATTGCCATATGAACTCTGAAAGTCCTTTATTTTCTTTTATCTCTATCCGCAAATCCGTAAAATTTTATCGGGAGTCACGAGCTGTTCCTTTATGGTACACAGGGTGTTGGTTTTCGTTCAAAGAAGCACTTTTGTTGCACGTTGAACCGCAAGGCTGTTCCATCAAGTAGGCGCTAGGCCAGCGTAAAGGTTTATATGTTGCTTCTAGCTGCTAGTACCGCGTAAGGGCTTATGGGCCCTTGGCGATCGTCCCATAAGATCATCAGAACCGTGCAGTTGTTTACATTAAGCTGCAGCTGGCGGCTGAAGAAACCGTCTGCCGGTGTCTGAAATTGGTGGCAGTGGCAAAAGTGAAGTATATACCTGTTTTCAAAACATAAAATGTATAATTAGTCTCGCCAGCCAATCTTTATTAATATTATTCATTTTATTTATTATGGCCGAGCTGAAACTATTTGCTTTCAAGCATAGTGCAATGAAGTATGTTCGGCTCTAAAATCAATGCGAAAACTAACGAAATAAATCGAGGTTAGTACACAATGAGAAACGACTTTTTGTCTACATGCGTGTGGTATGTGGACCTGCATGCCCATGTGCCCGCTCCAAGGACGATCCCACAAACGTTTTAAAAGCTCTTCATTCATGCATTTATTCATGCATCCATTCATTAATTCTTCATTCCGGTATAAAAGCATCTAAAGAGTTACTTACATCATATTTGCAATTTCCATTGTGTCTCTGCGTAATGCAGTCCGTAAATCCCACTGGGCTCTTGACAACGATTTTTCGTATACTGAACTAACATGAAACTCTGTCTAGTTTAAGAATTTTCTGCCTTATCGTCTCTTACATTATTGCACCCCCAACCCCCACTTCAAATGAAGTTCTTTCGGCATGGTCCCTATCTCTCAAGGTCAAAAAACAATAGAACCTTATACTGCCAGTGCGAGTTGTGGGCCTCTTCAGGGCGCGAGCTGAAAATCAAAGCCGCTGACCTTCACTAGAAATGAGCATACATTCTTTCTTTGCAACATCACGTAGTAAAGCCATCTGTGAGAACTTGAAGTTTCGAATCCATCTATGTAGTGCGGCTCAATGTGCAAATGCGAACTGGCTTCTCTCCCATCTGCAACGGCTCCCTTGGCACGTTCTAAGACCCCCAATTTTGTCCTCGTTGTCTGCGAACTTTGAAGCCCCAAAGAACCATAACTATTGAGACTTTTAATTTTTTGGGGAAGGTCAGGGAAAGTATAAAGTACCCGAGGAGTTGAGTTGAAAGTGATATTTATTTTTGTTTGTTTTATTATTTGCAATACGCAAGCCTCCCCTCGGTTAACAGTGCCCAGCATTTATAAGAGATTGCGAAAATTAGTTACATCAACAAAAATATATACATAAACAAATAGACAAGGTCAGCAATATGAGGTGAATAGAGAGAGAATTCAAAGATGACACCCAGGTAGTTCGGCACCCAGGATGGTGAAGGTAGGGGTTAAGGTTAGCGTACTTTGTATGCACACTGTACAATAAAATGTATTTACAAAAAGACAATCGTATTACAATTATTTAAACCGGGATTGTACTTCAGAACCAGCTCTCCTTTGGGTGGACATGGCACAGTGGCAATGTTGGGTGGCAATGGATCAGTGCTCTGCACAGAAACGTTCAAAATTCCATATCTGTGCTTCTCTAATACAGCAACAATAAGGCTTTTGACAAAGTCGAACTCCATTTCCTCATAGACTGGTTTGATCACCCATTGCTTACTTCTTTTTGAAAAGGCCTTAGTGTAGCGAGGCATCCTTACATTACCCTTAGTCCTAGATTGTTCATGGCCGAGATTCTCGTTATGGGCCAAGACGGCAAGTAGAGTCCTATGTCTCATGCCCTGTATGCTGAAATGCAAGCGCTTTGGCCTGTACTTTAGGCACATATTGTGGAACACCTCTAAACCTCCTGTGTGACAGAATTCTGTCAGTCCCCTCAAATCTCTTGATAGAGTTTTATCGAAAACAATCTTCTCAATGGCTTTGTGTGTCGGTGAAGATGGATTCAACCACTTCTTCTTCCGTGCCTCCACTGGGGATAAAGGGCCATGTTCACATTGGTGGAAATGTAGGTTTTCTGACCAGCGGTGCACGTTGGTACAGTGGTGCATCAGTGACCACCATTTTTCAAGTAGTATTTCCACTGACCCTTTACAAGTTTTGGAGCTCCACCAAAGATGGTTGCTGATAGAATGGGACCACTCTGAAATACTTTCCAAACCTTTTTTTTCCCTGCAGCTGAGATTTTCTTATTGATTGATTTAGCAAGATGCCATGCGTCAAATTGATGTTTAATATGTGGGAACTGCTCTCTCATTGTCTTGGCAATTGAAACGTGTCTGTCCGTGGCTATGAGGTCGATGTGCATTCCACTCGATTGCAGATATTCCACTGATTTTATAAATCCTAGTTTCTCCATGGCCACTGAGGATGTACATTGTGTTACCTGCACGACCACCAAACTCACAATTTTCTTACTATCCATGTCCTAAAAGTGGTGGGTGCAGTACTTGGCAGAAAATCCAGGGCTGTCGAACTGTCCATCGCCGGTTAGCCTGAATCGTTTGACTTCGAATGTATTTGCTAGAGACAATTGTTCAATTTTCCAAGCATCACTATTGACCAAACAGATAATCATGTTGGTATTTGTAGTACTGCATTTTTTAAATGAAATGGATTCCCACAAACTGAAAGAAAGACTTTGGGCCTCATTACGACCCAGGCGGTAAGTTACCGCCTGGGCCGTGACTTTACCACCATGGCGTAAACTACGTTTACGCCATGGTGGTTGGCGGACTTACCGCCCCATTCCGACCTTGGCGGGGCGGTAAGTCCCCAATCCCCATTTACCCTTCCCCATTCCCATTTTTGCCCCATAGGGCATAATGGGAGTGGGGAAGGTGTTAATTACGCCACCGTAAATTACGGTGGCGTAATTAACTCCATGGTCCCTTAGCGCCATGGATTTTAACACCTGCTAAAAGCAGGTGTTAAAAGCACCATGGCGCTAGGGGACCTCGTAATCAGGCGGTAAGGGTCGGCGCTGTTAACGCTGCCGTAAACCCCTTACCGCCTGGGTCGTAATGAGGCCCTTTAACTTTCTAAAACTGGAGCCACTTAAAAGTGATGCAGCTGCACACAGTAGATTGCCGGCTGGCAGTTTCCCCAGCATCGGTTGTGCAGACCATGAGAACGTATGATGTAATCTACAGGCGGCATGTATTGTGACGTTACTGCCTTGTTTTTGACGAGTCACATGAATAAATGGCTTCCCACATACTTTCCCTCTGACGGAATGCCCACATTTCAGCATACTTATAATATCCATCAAGCAACTGTCGAATACTATGTATTTGTCCTCTTTCATTAGACTGTCATCCTGCGTCAAAGTTGTTTCGGCCTGTGACGTTGAGGACATATCACCACATTTAAAAGAAATATCGCTGCTATCAAGTTCTGATGCGTCAGTGAATGCTGCTGCTGGTTCATTCTCTGTCATTTCAACATCTGCTACTTCAACATTGATGGGAGAACACAACAATGTCGACAGCTTTTTGGTGGCAATTTTTTGGCGGGTGTAGATTGTGTAAATTGATCTGTGACTACTTCAGAGCTATCTTCAATACATCCAGTATCATGTTGTTGCGGTGGTGCGGTCGTACTGTAGCAATGGTCCAATACAACTTTGCCGGATTCTCCGGACACATTCATTTCATTTTTTGTACATTGGACATGAGCATCCCGAGTCTCAACACGCCGCGTCTGAATTAATAGTTCCTCCATACCCTCCGTAGTGTAAATGGTCTGGCAAGCAACATCTCTCATTCGCTTCACTGTCTGTGTATGTATAGTTTGTAGACCCACGGGTAACTAGAGGACAGATTGGAAAAGGGATGTTCAGTTTAAACACAAGATAAAGTATAGTACAATTGACTTTAAAAAAGCATAAAATAGTCCCCAGCACAAAAAAATTCTAAAGTTATGAACTGTTTGTAACTAACTTTATTTTTGTTTCTTTTCTTTGCAACTTTTTTGACTCGACCTTCAACATCTGCACGCTGTTGCTCCGATACGTATCCGCATGTCTCCCCTTCCTCTTTCGCTGCAACGACTATATTTTCTGTATCCGCATAGACAGCACGGAATGAGGCTCCATCGACTCCCTGAAACATAGTATTTTCATTACTGTGTATCAAATATTGTTAGCATAAAACGCACGTGAGGACGAACACACATGTACATCTCAATAGCCAAACACGATTTAAACATTGTGTGGAACAATCAAACGACAAGTATTCGAGCTCTGATGACCTAGTTCGATGGAGCTGTCAGTATCCATACCTCTGGCTCTGCATGGACTGCCACGAATGATTGTATTGAAGAGGAGGCATTAGCAACTCCCTGAAACACAGTACTTGCGTTAGTATGGTTTTCAATATCGTAAACATAACACACACTTGGGGTCGACGGCACAGGTACATATAAAGAGATAACCACAAATGTTGCATTGTCTAAAAGAATCAAGGAATATTTAAAAATTATCAGATTTAATCGACTTATTTCTCCGATTTCTTTACATCTGCATCATCTAAATGGGATCTTGTGATTGTAGTGGAAGCTCCATCATCTCCCTGAAACACAGTACTTGCGTTAATAGGGAAGAAAGTATAGCAAATGGAATCACGTTATATGATCACGCTCGATGGAGCTGTCAGTATCCATACCTCATGCTGCTGAAGAATATCTAGGGCTGTTGTCAATGTGGTGCACACTTCTGAAAGCTGTTGCGCCGATTCGTATCTGCATGGTCTTGCTTCCACCGGAATTACTTGAATGTCAGGCTCCGCATCAAGTGCGTGGGTTGACGATTCAACAACTGCCTGAAACATAGTATTTGCATTAGTAAGGATTACAATATTGAAAACACAACACACGCTTGGGGTCGACCGCACAGGTACATATCAACGGCTAACCACAAATGAAACATGGTGTAGAACAATCAAACGACAAGTGTTCCAGTCCTGATGATCACGCTCAGTTGAGCTGTCAGTATCCATACCTCGGGCTGCTGAAGAACATCTAGGGCTGTTGTCAATGTGGTGGACGCTTCAGCATCTCCCTGAAAGACAGTACTTGCATTAGTATAGATAACACTAATTATAACTGAAAACAAACACCAGGGGACGACAACTAAGGTGTATATCAATTGGAAAGCACTAACCAAACAATTGGTAAAATAATCACACGATACATACAAACTATTACTTGACATGCATAAAACAAGTCTGTAGCGGAATAGCCAAGTATGATTACCTGATACGCGCTAGAAGTGGTTGATAACTGTGAGTGAGCATGTGACGGAAGTAGAATGTTCTTGCTTCAGATTCAAGGGATAGTCAAGAAGTTGTAAAGGTAAAATAGTGTTTGATAATGAAATGCCAATATATAAAATTGTCATGTAAGGAGACAGAATACTTGAGTAATGCGCAATACAGCACAGTTCCCTGTGCCCATATATAGATTTCATTTGTGGGTTATGAAATCTAAAAATAATATATTGATAAATGTCATTATTCAAAAAGCTATACACTCATATCAATGTCGAAAGTATTACAAATTGGAAACAACACCTAAAATATCAATGAATCCATTCGGCTAACTACACACTACCGCAAGGCCTAAAGCTAAAAACAGACACTTGACTCACCAGTGGTGGATTGTGGACGAATAGAGTGGGAATAGCGTTTGCGAGCAATTTTCGTTTCCATCGCCGTTTATTCTTCTTTGTTACCCAAGATGTGGTGTACATGTTCGAGGGAAAGTGCCGGCTGCAGATGCGGTATCGATCACCCCTCTTGTCCTCAAAGACTTGTTGGACTCTACTTTCCAGCTCATCCAGTGGATATCCGCAATGTCTGACCCATTCTCTTATTCGATCAACAGTTTTCGGGAATACATGCATTGTAGTGCCCTCAGATTTAGCATGGGTCTTCGAAGGGCAACCGCTAATCGAACAGGCAGGCATTGTTGAAAATTCTGAAAAGTAAATATCAAGATTATTATAAAACCTTGATGAATAAAAATGTTATAAAAAAGTAAATGAACCATACCATGCTCAATGCAAGGTTTGTTTTTGTCGCTGGAACTATACCAGTTCATCATGTGTGGCTTAGTATTTGCATAAGTTACAGACATTTTTTAAATGATGTGACTAAACTCTGAACATGTGACTCGTCCCTTGGATGTTCTGTCTTGCTCGAAAAGGAACCATGCTTACATTATAGACTGGACCCCCGAAGGATACAATTCGATGACAATTGACACAGATGAAAATAAATAGATCTATTGATAGCATAACAATAAACTCAAGTCAATAGCAATGGGACCAGTGACCATAGCTCAATTGGGTACTGTAATAGTAAATAGATTGAAATGTAAAAATGATCGAAAAATGACTAGGATACATGGCCTTACCCTGACAAACAAACAGTTGGATTCAGCAGGCCGAGCAGTATGTTGCAGGAGAACAGGTAGATGGCCACAGGTAGCACACTGACGAGTTTGCTCGAAGCGGTCACAGATAGCACGGCGACGAGCAGATTAGCATAGATCTCAGTGCTTCTCAGGTAGAAGGTTCAGTAGTTGACTTGCAAGGCACAAAGATGTTCTCATGAGACATATCAAGTGGTTTATAAAGTATTAGAAACAGGGGTGTGTTTGTGAATGAATGACGTGTGTATGTCGTGGTATTATGTTTATTGCAGGGGGGCGGCCTGCCTCAGGGGAGGCCTGCCTGGAGACACGGGGTCTGAGGAGGCCATGTGAGCGATAGCCCCTGGGCGTGGGATACCTTTTGAAGTGTACATGCTGTTTGGCACCTTAGCCGTTTGCGCCCGTCACAGCCCCCCATGCCAGCGCTCATCCCCGGGTGCGAACCGCATTCGATAGAGGGGGTGGGATATATGGGCTTGGGGCGTGCAGATAAGGCACAGGAAGACTGCTGAATGGAGACACACTTATGTGGATTGCAGGGGGGTGGCCTGCCTCAGGGGAGGCCTGCCTGGAGACACGGGGTCTGAGGAGGCCATATGAGCGATGGCCCCTGGGCGTGGGATACCTTTTGAAGTGTACATGCTGTTTGGCACCTTCACCGTTTGCGCCCGTCACAGCCCCCCATGCCAGCGCTCATCCCCGGGTGCGAACCGCCTTTGATAGAGGGGGTGGGATGGATGGGCCTGGGGCATGCAGATAAGGCACAGGAAGACTGCTGAATGGAGACACACTTATGTGGATTGCAGGGGGGCGGCCTGCCTCAGGGGAGGCCTGCCTGGAGACACGGGCTCTGAGGAGGCCATGTGAGCGATGGCCCATGGGCGTGGGATACCTTTTGAAGTGTACATGCTGTTTGGCACCTTGGCCATTTGCGCCCGTCACAGCCCCCCATGCCAGCGCTCATCCCCCGGTGCGAACCGCCTTTGATAGAGGGGGTGGGATGGATGGGCCAGGGGCGTGCAGATAAGGCACAGGAAGACTGCTGAATGGAGACACACTTATGTGGATTGCAGGGGGGCGGCCTGCCTCAGGGGAGGCCTGCCTGGAGACACGGGGTCTGAGGAGGCCATGTGAGCGATGGCCCCTGGGCGTGGGATATCTTTTGAAGTGTACATGCTGTTTGGTACCTTAGCCGTTTGCGCCCGTCACAGCCCCCCATGTCAGCGCTCATCCCCGGGTGCGAACCGCCTTTTGGCGTGCAGGCAAGTGTGTGGGAGCGAGGGGCCATCAGGCCCCTCTCATCCTTTACTTCTCAGTAGAAACTCGTACCAAGTGCCTCCAGTAGTAGGTTCGCCCCTTGCCCTTATGTGATGTTAACTTTGGATGACATTCGCGTATATGGGAACACTGAGCAGGACACGGGGCATCCATTTTTGTACCCCCTTTCCACTCCATTTTGGTGACCAGGCCTCACTGCGATAGTACAGCGCGCAGAGCACATGGCCCACAGCCTCGTTCCCACTCTGACTGGAAAACTCCAGAGGTATTTGCAACAGCTAATAAATGTAACGCATCACTCTCTGAGATCACAGTCCTGCATGTGAACCGGCCTGAACCAAGCACATGGCTCGTTCATCTCCACAAACGTGTCCTTGCCCACGCACCCTCGCCAGTGGAAACTTACTGCCATTCTGACCCTGTGTCCCTGGAAGGTATTCTCTTCATGTGCCAGAGCACTGACCACGCCATGATGCCCACCTAGCAGACCCCAACTAACATTAGACCCCTACTGCAGTATATCGTTGCCTATCAATAACAAATGCCACATACCGGAGATTCTTGTGAGCACAGACCCACACTTCAAACAGTGTATTATAGTGGTCAAGACCCTTGACCTAAGGCTTGTATAATCCAATGTTAATTGATAGTATTGATATATGTGTGACTTTTATAGAGACATAACCGACTGAAAGACTTTGAACAAGTGTTATTTAGTGCATGCATTATTGAAAATATATTATGTTAGCTTAGATAGTGACCACCCCGCTTCACAGCGACCTGAACTTCACCCATTCCGAGCACAGGTGTCTGACGTCCATCCTTGAATGGAGACACACTTGATTGATTTAAAAAATCGAAACAACCGTTGTTAAAATATATGTGGTGTTTTATTTTGTAGCTTATTTTGATGACACAAAAATACAAAACTTTACACATTGTACAGTTCAGGTTGCAGCACAGCGAGAGAAAATCCCCTGTACTGACCGCTGTCACTCGAGAATGTTTCTCTTATGGCACGAACGGCACAGGCGGGTATCACTCTTCGAACGCGGTGTCCAAGCCTCCCGTGAAGCCACCATGTAAAGGAACGATAGGCCACCAGCCTGTATCACCTGTGAAAAGGAATGAAATAAACTATTTTTAAATGACCAAGATAAGGTTAATAAACGTTTGTTGTCAATGACAATTCTTGTAACTAATGGCATTCTGCTTGGACAAATGCTATCTAGACAATGCACACTATTGAGCGACTTTTATGTGTTACAATGATATGTATATGTAAGTTTGGATATAGTAGAAGACCATGAAATGGGAGTGGCATGACAAGCAGAGTATACTTACTTGTTACTCGGGTTACGAGGACGAACTGTTGCGCGAAGTTCATGCATAAGCACCATCATTATCCTCAACACGGACCGTGTGAGGCAGGCTGCCCTGAAGTCTGGCAGCTCGGTGATACATTGCGGTCGTGGCTCGCCTTCCGAAATGTAGGCCACGCATCCCGAGTTTTCACAGCAGCAGCAGTTCTCGTCCTCGGTTGGCATTAGCTCGCACCGATTGCATGTGCACCAGGTGGAAACACCGTCCATGCGACTAGGTCCAGGCTCTTCAGCTGTTGAATCGTCCTCCCAACTGCCGTCCGAAGACCCATCGTTTTTGCGTGTTTTCCTTTCCAGTAGTTCCTCCTCGGTATATTCGGGCTTGTACATGTAGGGCATTATTGTATCCATTGTGTGTTAATCAGACTAAAATAATTGATAGCGGTGGTACTGGTATCTGTTCACACGGGCTACAAGCAACGAAGGTAGCTGACCAGAGCACAGAAACGAGTCACAGAATACTCAAAGTAGCACAGAGAGAGGAATGGAATAGAAAATCTGCTGCTGTGTGTTGTGAAACGGTCTGTTTATACTTATTGAGGAAAGAGGTGTCCTGCCATTTCCATGGCGACACGTCATTAGCTGAAGCGCAGCGAATGTTGACACGAGACGTGCTTTGGTGTTGTGAAATGGGCGGTACGGTCTGCTGATGACAGGCTCAGGGGCGGGAGATATGATTTAGTGCCGCAAAAGCAGGTCAGCCAGGGAGATGGGGGAAATGATAGGATTATCACAAAATGGCAGCACCCTGGTGCCTGTTTTCGCGTGTGTTTAATGGACGAAAACTCAGGTAAGGTCCATAGGAAATTTTTCTAAAATCGAGCGACTTAGGCTTAAGAACACATGGCCGACCCGTAGGGGCAATAAAAAATGTTGACCGAACCATTCCTTTAAGCTAAAAAACTGCTTGTCACTTTTATAGCCTATTGCTGTCCCTGTGGGCCATACTGCCCCATCCAATGACATTAGCCCTCCTTAACTCCACCCCTGCTGGCCAGCTTCAGATTTGGTCAGGCACGTAAAGTGGCAGTAGAAACCAAGAAGAGCCAAAGACGGGAAGGAGGGATGGTCCGCATGTGAATCCATGTAAGACCCATGCTGGAGAACAAGATTTACAGGTAAGTAACGTGTTCCTTCTCCAGCATGGGGTCTTACATGGATTTACAGGCTATGAATCCGATTACACAGCAGAACACTCAACACAGCCATGGGAGGTAGCAAAGCTCAACAGAAGCAATATCTTTACCGCTGGAACTGACTGACCTCAGGCAAACAGGTTGCAAAGCACTGCTTGGCTGACACGAGACTCCTCCCTAGAATCCCTGTCAACACAGTAAAATCTTGTGATGGTGTGGGTAGACCTCCACGTAGCAGCCCTGCAGATATCCAGCTTGGGAACCCCAGAGAGGAACGCCACAGTCAAAGCGATAGCTCTGGTCGAATGAGCTCTTCGCCGGCATGGCAATTGCCCGACACAGACAGAGAGCCACCTGGAGATGGAAGCCTTCGATAGGGCCTTCTCATGCCCCACAGGTCCAAACCTGATGAAAAGCTGAGAAGTCTTTATAGCCTCTTTAGTGCGTGCCACATACAATTTCAAGGCACGCAAAATGCCCAGCGAATGCAAGGATATTTCAGCAGGCACAGAAGGATTTGCAAAGAAAACTGGTAAGACCAAAGGTCAGTTGAAAAAAAAGTCAGACAGGACTTTTGGCATAAATGACGGGTGAGTCAGTAGCACCACCTTGGATTGGTGGAAAGACAAATATGGAGGCTTACGGGATAGAGCTTGGCCAAGGTGATTGCCACCAGCAACGCAGTCTTCCATGAGAGGAACTTCAAATATGTCTGATGCAGAGGCTCGAATGGAGCACCCATCAGTTTGGAAAGGACCACATTCAACTCCCACACCGGGGTAGGAGCCTTCACTCTGATGAAACCATTGAGGAACTCCTTCACAAGCCTGTGAGACCACAGGGAGAGTTTGCCAGGGGCCCGGGTATACCGGGATATTGCGGCCAAGTGCACCTTGATGGACGCATGGGCAATGCCAGCCTTAGCCAGCAAGAGCAGGTAAGGCAGAAGTTGTGGTAATGTGACACGCTGTGGCAATATCTTTTGTGACTGGCACCATACTGCAAAGTGTTTGTAGCATGAAAGTGTAGACGCAGCCCTGGCCTGGCTAGAATCTTCTTGCACTCCAACGGCAGCTAGAAATGTCCGAATTCTAAAGCTGCAGGAGCCCGGCCTTCAGGTTCAGGGATGCTGGATCGTGGTGTAGGATTGCCCTTCCTTCCCTGGACAGCAGGCCCAGAAGAAGCGGCAGCTTCATTGCTGTAACCACTGCAAGGTGAAGAATGTCTTGGTACCAGATCTGTCTGGGCTACTCTGGTGCAACGAGGATCATTTTGCAGTGGGATAGTTTGAGTGCGTTGATCCCACGTAGGAGCAGCGGAATTGGTGGGAATGTGTAAAGGAACAGGCCTTCCCGCGGAAACGAGAAGGTCTCCCCCAAACTCCTTGCCTGAGGATACCTACTGGCAAATCAATGGCACTTGGTATTAGCTGCTGTTGCAGGTCGGTCTGAGGTTGGCCCCACTTGCTGAAGATCTGACAGGCTTGAGCATGCTGGAGCTCCCACTGCTGCTCCCTGCAATGGTGTTTTGAAAGTCTGCCAGGTGAAATGGGACTAGAAACATCTGGTGAGCAATGACTCAGCGCCATAGGGTCTGTGCCACCAGAGAGAGGGGATGGGCGACCTTGTCTTGCCCTGTTTCCTGATGTAGTACATGGTGGTCGTGTTGTCCGTGAAAATTCTTTCTCAAGAGATGAGGCTTGAAGGACGTGAGAGCCCAGAAAACTGCCCGCAGTCCAAGGATGTTGACATGCAATGCCTTCTCCTCAGGGAGACATAGGCCGTTGGCATATATGCGGCCCGTGTGAGTGCCCCAATTCTCCATTGAGGTATCAGTCGTAACCATCTCCTGCTGTGCAGGGGTCCTGAAGGGTGCACCCTGCGAGATGTGAGGCTGAATGGACCACCACTGCAAGGTTCGGTGGACAGCTTGATTGAAGATTACCCTGTCATTCAATGAGCCAGAGATCCGCTTCCACCTGGAATCTAGCAACACTTGAAGTGGCCTCATCTACAGCCTGAAATGAGGGACCAGGTGGGTGCACGAGGACATCATCTCCAGTAGGGATTTGATGGATCAGACTGTAGCAAAGCGGGTCTAGGACAGCTCTTGGACACTCACCAGGATGGTCTTTATTGTTTTTTCTGATGGGGTAGGCAGGTAGGGGACTGTGTTGAATGGGGCCCCCAGGAACAGAGCATCTTGGGACGGCACCATGCAGGATTTGCAACAGTATATGGAGAATAGCAGAGCGGTCAGAGTCTGGACCGCCGGTGCGGTCTGTTCTGTGACCTGGGCGTGAGAACGGGACTGCATCAGTCAATCATCCAGGTAGGTGTAGACATACACCCCCTTTCGATGAAGGTACATCGCCACCAGGCACTTGGTGAACACCTTTGGGGCTGATTTGAGGCGGAAGGGCAGTGGCTTGAATTGGTATTGTCTTCCTTGAACAAGAAACCTTAGGAACTTCCGATGCTTTGGGTGAATGGTGATGTGGTTACGGAGTTTCAAAACAAATGCCCCTGCATTTCTCAGTATTCAGACAGGAGCAGCAACTCGTCAATGATGTTCAGGCCATGTTGCGTAATGGGGCAAAAGAACCTGTGCATCGGCACCTCTGGGGCTCTGGATAATACTCCAGATACTTTCTGGTTCTTAAGACGTCAGGCAGGTGGAGACCCATCCTGGACTTGTGTCGTCTCAACGAATTCCTGAAGTCCCAGAAATTCTGGATGGTCACGTTACAGCACATGCTCAGCCAACTGGAGGAGGATGATGTCCTGGCTATGCGGGATCTGGAGTGTCCGTGCTTGATGACGGTGTGCACCCATTTGTCAGTGGAGATGTTGCACCACTTGACAACAAACTGAGATAGCCAGCCTCCCACCGGGGTGCTGAAGTGGGGGCTCTGGGACTGGGCAAGGTCAGCACTCCTTTGGTGCCTGAGTACTAGAGGCTTGAGGACGACAATGCTGAGCACCTTCCCTACAAGGCTGGTCCCGGCCTCTATATGTCTCCTCTGCAGTCGAGCGAGAGGGCTGGCGGTAGGAAGGACTGAACACCTTTGAAATTCAGGAGACCGTCCCTTTCAGGGAGCAGTTGTTCTGCTTCCTCTGTTGCAGTGTACCCAGACAGTATGCTGTTTCTATGTCTGTTTTGATGGTCAGCAAGGAATTGTCCACTGCCTTGCGGTAAAGGTTATCCCCATGGTAGGGCATGACGACCACCTTGGCTTAGTCGTCCTGCTTGATATTCATGGCCTTGAGCCAACCTTGACGGCGTAGGGCTATTCCGTTGCCCATCTGGCAGAAACCGTATTCAGCATCATCCAGGGCGACCATGATGGCATGGTTAGAGGCTACTTCACCCTCCCAAAAGATACCATGGCCTCTGCCTTCTTGTCCTCTGGCAGGGTGTTTTGCTAATTGTATGAGTGCATAATAGTTGAACAACAAATGAATTGATGCATACACTGCGCACAGCCACTGCTGATCTGTGTTATACATGCCCATAATCCAACAGTAAACATGCCCTTGTAGTTAGACTCACCCAGCAGCCAGGTAGGCCATGGTGCCCCCCCCCCCCCCAATTCAACAGTGCCCATGCCCTTGTAGTTAGACTCACCCAGCAGCCAGGTACGCTGTCCACTGTGATGTGCCATGTACCCAGGCAGCGTGGAGTTGCGCAGCACCATGGAGTCGTGGCTTGAGCCGGGAAATCTGCACAGCAATGGTTGATGAGGTGGCGCGCATCACACACCATCTGCACGTTCAGCGAGTGATACAGTTTTCTGTTCCGGTAGACTGCCTCCACCTGGCCACCAGCTCCACATGTGCGCAGTCCAAAGCACTGATTACGTTTGGCATGCCTGTAAGGGCATGGAAGACAATTTCTGTGCCAGTGACCTGGTCAGCAGTCTTGGGAAGGCCGGTGTGGTCCCCAACGTCATGCAGGAGTGCATCAATGACCTGGAACAGGACACAGGAAAAACAGGGTTGCGATATTGCATGCAGCTCACCCACAGTGTGTTGGTATGTGCCTGTGCCTAGGAAGTGTAGCACAGACACTACCTTGAGCAAGTGGGGGGGGGGGTGGCTGTGCGGATATTTATAAGCCTGACCAGGTTGTCATGGATCAGGTCCACTATTGAAGTGATGGTGTCTCTGTCTAGCCGGTACAGGGTGTGGGTCTGGCTTTGGCTCAGGTTGAAAGGTGTGGCACATAAGCGTGGAATTGGTGGCTTACTGCGGGCTGCAACCTGCTGGGCATTGGGGTTTTGCTGGGCCATGATGGCCCTCCTTCTCCTCAAGCACCTCCGCTGCATCCTCTGCCTCCCTGCCTCTTCGAGTAGTAGGCCTGCAGGCAGGGCCTCCAGCTCCAAAACTGCTACTGCTAGCATGGTAGTGTTGTTAGGGGTGTGGGGTGTGGGAGTTGTCCTTTTGTGCTGTAGCAGTGCTCATTGTGACCACCTATGCTGATTTTGGACATGTTTTTACACAGCTGAGTCCACTTAGCGCCAGTGCCGCAATGCCAGTGTTTCCAGCACGGTTTTCACATTGCAACTGGCATGTCCATGCCAGTAATTGTGTGTGCGTGGAGCTCGAAATGTGCACTTACTAACGCCATGCTGGTATCTCAGGCACGGCTGACACGTCTCTCCACAGATTCCGGCAATTTCATCCACTTTACCTGCGTGTAGTTGGACAGGAAGTTAGTGTCTCTTTCTGGCACAAGTTACTTAGGGAAACCAACTCTGGTTACAATAACCAGCAGGCCTCTAGCAACTGACTTGGCAGTCACTGTCTTGAGTGGGATGACTTCTGGATATCTAGTGGCATGTTCAATTACCACAAAGCTAGACCTACTGACAGAGGATGGTATGCTGAGGAAAGCTTGTAAGAAACCCTATATTTCTTCCACTTTACCTGAGTGTAGTTGGACATGAAGTTAGTGACTCTGTAAGGCACAAGTTACTTAGGGAAACCATCACTGGTTACAATAGCCAGTAGGCCTTTAGCAACTGACTTGGCAGTCACTGTCTCGAGTGGGATGACTTCTGGATATCTAGTGGCATGTTCAATTACCACAAAGCTAGACCCACTGCCAGAGAATGTAGGGGGGTCTTAGGGAACACAAATATCTATCCCTACCCCCTCAAATGGTATACCCTCTACTTGTAGTGTTATCAAACAACCTCAGAATTTTCCTCCACTTTTCCCAGATATCTGAGAGGTTGTGCAACTCTAGCAGTAATTTTGTATGTGGAATCCCATTTTAGGCCAGTAGAAATACATGGATAACCCCTACTTGGTGCTCTTCATTCCATGATGACCCGAAAGGAGAACCTCATGTGCCCAGGGCCGGTGCACAGAATTTTGCGTCCCTATTTAAACTGTCAGATTGGTGTCCCACGCCCCCTGTTTCGGGCCCTAACCCTTCTCACCCAACACATTCCCATTTTGTTGCAGACTGCTGGAACCCATTACCTGCACCTAACACATTGCTCATGTCTTCTCCTGTGGATGGATCGCGTTGCACGTTCCTCACACCCATCACCTACAATTAACACATTGCCCACGTGCAGTGTTAAGTTTCAGAAGTCATATTAAAGCCTCTGTATTTCATAAGTACAGATTTATAAAACCAGTCAATGATACTATAGCAACAACAAATGCAATACGGAGGTAGGTGGATCTAATCCTTTTTGTAAGTTATATACAGACATACAATACATTCAGTAGGAAAGCCTGGTATGGTAATAAATACTAGACACCTTTAAGCACATAAACATCACTACCTGGTATAAAATACTGAACCGGTCATAATACTAGCTAAGTTTGATATGCATACATTCAACAATAATTTGTAATACGTCTCTTCCTAATAGTCTTAAAACACCTAAACGAAATTTGATTAACAGTCACAGGAAAAGCAGTGAGTGACTCTATAAAACCACCCAACAAAACACAATAGCAGATGTGGTGTGCCACCTGTTGACATAAATCATGGAACGTACATGATGGCTTTGGTGACCCAGACATATAAAACATATCTAGGCCTGCATGTTACTCCGTACAAGATGTGTGTGAAAATACGTGGAAATGCACATTAGAAATGTACTTTCCAGGCTTTCATTTTCGCAGATTTAGACACACGGTTCTTGATATCCATGTTTTGAGCAATGTCATGCTCTGTTGACAAGGTTGCTAGCACAACAAGTCTTTCTTGCATTATTGAAGATCGAATATAACTTTTGATCAACTTTAGCTTTGAAAAGCTTCTTTTGCATCTTACCACTGAAACAGGCAGGGTCAAGAGAACTTGAAGAGCAATACATGGGTTGGGGTTACTCTCTGCCAAATTATTATTGTATGCAAACTTTAGTACATCTTGTGGTGATGAGCAATTTGGTACTCTTCTTGCAATGACTTGCAATTCATTGCACAAATCTGAGCATTGACATGATATGATATGATTGTTTATTTATATAGCGCCTATACACAATGTGTTTCAAAGCGCTTCAAGGCAAGGGAGGGAACAAGGGAAAATACAACCACATTCTTACAGGCCATGAACAGTAAGGATGTGAAATTAACTATTGTACTAGGCCTGACGAAATTTCAGATAGTGCAAGAGCTAAGACATAGATAAGGAAGGGAGGGGTAGAGTGGGAAGGAAATGGAAACAGACAGGCAACTACCGTACTAGGCCTGACGACATTTCTGGTAGAGCCGGAGAAAAACAAAAGGTGAGGGAGAGGGGTGCAGAAAGGGAGGGGAGGAACAAAACAAGCGACTATCATACTAGGCCTGACGACATTTCAGATAGTGCTGGAGGGATGGTGGGGAGGAAAAAAACAGTAATGGGAGGATGGAAGAAACAGACAAGGTTGCTATCATATTAGGTCCAGGGACAATTCTGATAGAGTAAGTGCATAGAAGAAAGTAAGGGGAGGAGATAGGAGAAGGGAAAGGAGGAGAGAAAAGAGAGTAAACAGTCAAAAAGAGTGGAGAAGCAAGAGTGGAGAGCGAATACAATTGCAGAAGCCAGTAGTAACACATAATGTTGCAAGCCAGGATACAAGATGAAGATGGGAACAGCATGATTCAGGGCCACCATGAGTACAAGATGCAAAGGAAGTCCAGCATGAGAGTTGAGAAAGAGTGACGCACCGTGAATGAATGAAGTCCATAAAAGTCAAATCCAGCATTGGCCAAAGACAGTGATGGTGAAGGAAGGCAGCAGGTGGGCGGGGCTTGCTAAGTGGTGAAAAAGAGCAGCAGGCAGGAAGGTACCAGGTGGGTGGGGCTTAGGCCAGGTGACCTAGATCCACTTGCACCTGCTCCCCATCTGCAAAGGAAAAGAAGCTGGAGGGCTCCTTAAGTAGGGAAACAGAGCGACAATCAGGAAGGCACCTGGTGGGCGTGGCTTGCTAAGTGGTGAAAAAGAGCGGGAAGCAGGAAGGCACCAGGTGGGCGGGGCTTGCTAAGTGGTGAAAAAGAGCGGCAAGCAGGAAGGCACCAGTTGGGCGGGGCTTGCTAAGTGGTGAAAAAGAGCAACAGGCAGGAAGGCACCAGGGGGGTGGGGCTTAGGCCAGGTGACCTAGATCCACTTGCACCTGCTCCCCATCTGCACATGTCCTTAGAGGCCCCATTTAGTATAGCTTTTGCTAGCCTCAAGCAGTGGTAGAAAATGTTATGTGCCGCCTTACTATTCGACCTGTGTAAGTTATAGAGGAAGCCACACACAGAACTCATTTGATGCATTTGAGTAAAATTCTCTTCCACAGATTGAAGGGCTGTGTCAACGATTGCAATGAAAAGGGTGACTTTGATTTTTTTTTTCTTGGGGCTTCCAATGGCATTATCATCTGCTTCATGGGCAAACTGCTTCCTCCTCCTTCAGACAGGGACAGAATGATCAGGTTCAAAGCATGCAGGAATTTCCAACTCTTCTGCAGATGTTGTGCATCGACAAGTGCTTTCTCAAACCCATCATCACTCCACAACCACTTCTTGGTTTCTTCCAGTTCACCCACATCAAATGTTTTTGCCTGAAGTTGTTTGCTTGTTACATTTATCTCAAAGAGAATCTTATGCCACACAACAAGGGAAACTACAAACCTGAAGTTAGAAATACCCCTTGCAAGAATTTGGGTATCTATGCGAGAGGTATTACCAGATGGCCCTGTTTGCGCAGTGTCATTTGATATCTCAACTAATGCATCATCCACATCATCAGCTGATAGCAGAGAGGATTCAAGGCATTTATTTTACCTTCTCATCCTGTGTCACTCAGTGGTTTCCATGCATGACTTTTAACATGGAACATTAGAAGTTCACAATGGTGTGTCGAATCAGAGAAATACACATAAACACGTTGTACTATGTCAAATAAAGCAGTTGCCTCCAAGCAACACTTAGCTGCATCATTAACAACCAGATGGAAAGAATGCACACTGCAAGGAACAAAGCATGTGGATTTACAACCAACATTCTTTGTTGTACACCATTTTCTTTCCTCTTCATATTGCTTCCATTATCATATCCTTGGCCATGTAAGTTTTCAATGGGTAATGAAATTTCTTGGAATTGGTGGAGGATAGTATCTGTCATACAAGCTCCAGTTGTATGACAGATACAAGACCAGACAGGGTGGGTAAAGGGGAAGGTAGACCATGAATAAGAGCAAGGATCAGCAATTGTAACAATAGTACAACGAGTAATGATAACAAAATGTTATGGGAGACAAACCTACTTTGGGTTGTGAGTGCATTAAACATGCAAGTGTACAGGTGGAAATCAAGGTGCAACACAGTAATAGCATGCCTGAGTGCAAGGCCTTGACAGGCGTGTCTCAATTGAAGAAAATTATCCAGTGCATGCATAACAACATCAATTCCGTACACCAATAAAAAACACACTACATGTACCAGAATGCCCCACACCAAAGTGACAAATAGAAGCACAGACACAGTCAACAAAACCCAAAACACCTGATGCACAGACAGAGAATACTTATGCTCCGACCCGCATACCACCATTGTCCTGCACACCAAGTAGAAGTGCACAATCACACATGCATCTGATTTGAAATCTAAATGTTTAATAGTACACATCTCAGATTTTGTGTCATGGACATATTGGTATTATTGCATAGTAACACAATAATGACACATACACCAGTTCCATTTGTGTTAGTTGTACTGAAAGGGTCAGAGGTCATGTCGGCTGTGATTGGGCCACATCAAAGCCACTGTACACCACACACCCAACACGCATTCTCACAATGTGCATTTCCGTTACCCGAAATAGGACATATGCTGGCTAAACTGCATTTTGCATGTGCTTTTTTGTCTTCTCAAGTGTACACTGTACAGCCTGTACAAACTTGATATGGGCAGAAGTATGACGTTGTAAACTTTTGGTTGCTCCCGTGCAGGTGATATTGGTTATCCCCTGATGGCATGGTTGATGACCCCCGTGAGGCAACCACACAATATTCACGAGCAGGCATACAACCGTGCCCATGTACGTGCTCGGTGCACAATTGAACAGACATTTGGCCTGTAAAAAGGCGAGGTTCCGTTGCCTGAGCAGATCAGGGGTAGCATTAATGTACAGCCCTGTAAAGGTGGGAAAGATAGTGCTTGCCTGTCTCATGTTGCACAACATGTGTATCAGGCGCTAGGTCCCACTGCCACTCGACATGGACATGCACCCACCAGAGGCGGAGGACAGTGATGACGAGCTGCCAATTGCACAGCGCTGTGATGGCATGGATGTACGTGTCGCACAAGATGAACTTACACACCACTACTTCTGATCAAATGTCTCACATGCGGCACAGGCCAGCTAGTACATTGGGCATTGGGCACTGCACATGAATAAAATCACTCACTTACACTGAAAAATCAATGTCCAGTCATGATTTGTTTGCAACACCAACTGTAATTTGTGATAAGAAAATATACACAAATGTGAAATGGCTTAACTCCCAATACTATACACCCCAACTATCCCTCCCCACTCCCCCTCCCCAACTATCCCTCCACACTCCCCCTCTCAAACTATCCCTCCCTACTCCCCCTCCCCAACTATCCTTCCCTACTCCCCATCCCCAACTATCCCTCCCCAATCCCCCTCCCCAACTGTCCCTCCCCACTACCCCTCCCCAACTGTCTCTAGGCAACTCCTGTCATGTTTGGCAATGTTCTTTTCCACGAGTCACAGACAGGGCACATATGTGTCCATGGCCTATTTTCTTCCCCTTTTTGGGTCAGGTGTGCGGCTGTGTTCCGAGCGGGACAGCTGCATGGAACGCTGCCTTGTGCTGCTCTGCACCGAACTCGCAGGTGTTGTGCTTGTCGATGGTGCAGGGGGAGGGCAGAGTGCCATGGGCCGTCGGTCCAGGAAAGCCTGGAGTAACATGGCAATTGTCTCTGAGATGGACGACATCACACTGTTCCCTTCGCGTAACCTCATTGTCATGTGTACAGTGACCAAGCGCACATGCATTACGGGTCCACTGGCCTGGACTCTCTAGCGCATGAGCTGCGCCTCCTGAAGGTGCTGCTGCACCAGGGATGTCAGGGCATCCTGCCGTTGTTCCATCCTGGTGAGCTGTCCATCAATATCCCTCACATGGGGGGATTGCACGTTGTGGGCTAATTGGGCCCAGGGGGCTGAATAGCAGGGGCTCCTCAATGGTGTGGTTGGTGCTATTTCTGGTTTCCACAGCACCGTCATCACCTGTGTCCTCTACAATGCATGCATGTGCACAGCCTTGTGGCTGTGGTAGTGGTGGCAGCACTGCAGCATCTGGAGCTGCCGGGGTGGGTGCAGCTTGTGGAGCCTGAGGTGGCTGTGCTGGTGGCACCACTGGGACCTGAGGTGGCATTGCTGGTGGCACCACTCGGCCCTGAGGTTGCTCGACAGATGCAGCTGGGATCACAGTTGCAGTTGTGCCTGTTGAGGCTGTGGAGTCCTGGTTTAAGGAGGTGGTGGTCCATTGGGTTCCTCAGGGTCGACGCCTGGTCCCCCTTGAGGTGCTGGGATGGGCATCCTCATTGTCAGATGATGTGCCTGAGGGAGTCAGAAAGGCAGATCGTCAGTGATGAGTGTGGATTGATGAGGCAGAGATTAATGCTTTGGTTTTTTAATGACAGTGCTGTGTCAGAGACATGGCAGAGAACCTGACATGGTGCACACATGCTTGTGTCATGCATACTGTGCGGGTGGATGTACATACATGGTGTGTGGTGTGCCGGAGATACTTTTGTGGTGTACTGGAAATTGCTGGCTATGGTGTTAGGTGGTTGGCACACACACTGTGTGGTGTTGTGTTGGGGAGGGTTGTGCTATGGATGGGGTCGCCATGTGCCTGCTGCCTGTAGCATTTACAGGGATAGGTGGCAATTTGTGCTCATGGGTCGTGCTGGCTGGGACTAGAGAGTCACATATTTCCTTGGTGTGTGACGCTGGTCATTTGTCGGTGGTGAAAGTGCTTGACACTGACATGACGTTGTCCCAGGGCTAACACGGCGGACACACACCAATATTGGTGTGGCAGGTGGATGTGTGTGATGTGTGTCTTAGTGGCAGCAGGAGCATGTTCTGTTGGGGATACAGGATGCCTGTGCTATGTTCTATTTGGGGTATGAGTGAGGTTTTGGGTGAAGGTGTTTGTCGTTGTGTGCACCCAGGTTGCAGATCTGGGGGGGTTGGCAGGGCTGTATTGGTGTTGTGCACGATGCACTTGACATATTTTGCTGCTGAAGTAGGTGCAGGGTGGACAGGGAGGTTGATGTGACATTGGGGATACGCGTAATTACCAGCCTCCTCAGATGTCATGGCTTCGGCCTGCGCAGCACTGACCCCTTCTATAGCCTCGAAGTGCAGCACACTGCTGCACGTCTCCTCCCAGGCAGCAGGTGGATAGGGGATGCACTCCCACCACCTGTGGCCATACCCTGTCTGTGCTGGGTTGACAGGAGGTTGCACACCCTCAATCGCAGGTCATGCCACCTCTTGTGGCAGTCACGCACAGTGTGAGGCTGTGCCAACTGCTGTCACTTTCTTGGCAACTTCCTCCCAGATGGTTTTCTTTCGCAGCTGGGCCTGCCTACGTTGGTCAGTGGAGAAAAGTTAATCTGCATGTTGGACAAAGGTGTCCATCAACATGTTGAGCTCCGCCTCACTGAAGTGTGGCCTGCGCCTGCGGGTTGCACAGACTCTTGATGCCATGTTGTTTTATTAGATTCTGTGCTCAGGATTTTGGTCTATAGCCTGTGCTCTCATGATTGCAATGGATTGTGGTTTAGTAATGCAGCTGGTCTATTTCCTGTTCCGGCAATCACTGTATTTCAGGTCACGGTTGGAATTACCGGCATGCTGGTGCCAAGGTTTCTGGCATGCCTGAATGTGCGTACACGCCAACACAGAATCATCCATTGTTTCCGGCATCAAGGGTTGAAGAACACGGTGGCCCCGGCATGCTGATAATTGGGATTTCTTACCAGCTTACCTCATTACAAGTGTGCTTGTCCAGAAACAACGGGTTTGCTTGCCAGAGCCGCTGTGCCCGACAGGGCTGACCCTGCCGGGCCCAGCAGCCATGGTAGGCAAGCCGTCACGGAAGCACCATCACACTTAACAACAGTGCGGGTGCTTCCCTCATTCGCATAGGACTCTATGGGAATGGGGACTTACAATGTGCCAGCGCCTGACTTCCCGGACCACCGTTGTTGTAATCGACTAGTGTTACCGGGAAGTCTGGTGCTGGTAATTCATTCTGAGTTCGACGGCAACCCGCTGGTAGGACTGGCAGGGTTACCGCCAGACTCGGAATGAGGCCCACTGTGTGTATTATACAATTCTTAATGCTGTCACCGAGACAGATCCTGATAAGTTGGTGAACAAAATAGATGCTGTCAAGTACCTTAGCATTTTTTACCTTACTTCAGGCTATTCGCAAAGATCTCTGACAAAAAATGCAAAGGAGAAGACCGCAGTGTCCAGACCTAAGGGTCTTCAGCAGTTCAGGGTAATGCCCTTTGGGTTCAAGAATGCACCTGCCACTTTTAAGAGGATTGCCAACCATATCCTTATTGGACAAGGCATGGCATATCTTGATATTGCAGTTTTCAGTCCCACTTGTAAAGAACATGTGAGAAACCTCCAAGTTGAATGGTAGGCCCTTCAGGAGGTCCACTTGGCTAAAGAAGTTAACCAAATGCCAGATTAGGCAAGGATCAGTGACATTGCATGGGCATGGAGTTGATGTGGGAAGATTCAGCCTCTTCCAAGCAAAGTACAAGTTGTAGAGGACCGGGAGACCCCCACAACCAAGCCCATGTGAGGGCTTTACTATGCCTCACCGGGTACTACAGGAATGTTATGGCAGATTATGGAACATTAGCTGCCACATTACTCCAGAGGAACCTAAAAAGTTACTTTGGACTGAGGAATGTGAGAAGGCCTTTCAGGGCTTGAAGACTTTGTTGTGCCAGGTCCCAGTTCTCGGGGGCACCTGACTATCTTACACCCTTTATAGTACAAACTGATGACTCTGATACTAGAAAAGCAGCAGTCGTCCCAGAGCTAGCTGACAAAGGCAGAGCACACCCTATTTGTTTAATCAGTCCCCAGCCTAAGGAAGGAGAATTCAGGTGGGCCACTGTGAAAAAAGAATTTCTTGCCATCATGTTGACCACTAGGAAGCTGAGGCCCGACCTCATTGGGACTCACTTCACCATACACACGGATAATAAGATTTGGAGAATGACGGAGGCGGAATGGTAATACGAGTCCGGCGGTAACCTGCCGGTTTTCCGGTTTTCCGGAACGGTTACCGCCGGACTCGTAATGAGGCCCATTGACTAGATAACAACACTTCCAATGGGACCCGTTGTAGCTGGTACAGTTCTAAGGTGTGACATAGGTGAAATTACCAGTGTAGACAAATAAATCTTAATGTAAACAGTTAGTCATGTATACAATATAGCCAGAGCATAGCAGTTCTGTTGTTTCACTTGAGGGCAACTGAAAATGAATCAGCTTCTTGTTATACATTGATTAAGTATTCCTAGTTCAATAGTTCAGGGGTCAATGGCGCTTCTTGTTCCTTTTTGATCAAACAGTGAGGGGTCTCTGATAATATTCGAAATATGTTCATCACTATAACTCAAGGTAGCACTCTCTGCCATAACCCAAAATGTGTGTAAGTGAGTGGTGTAGGAGACAAGGATAAGACAAGTGATAGACGAGTATGAAGAAATTAATTTGTGTGCAAGTAGCCCTTAATGTGTCTAAGAAATATGTACTATAAGGTGACCCTAAACTCAGCCTGGGCTGCAAATATACTAGAACACATGAGGGTCGGCCCCTACTCTGTCAAGGACTGGGGAAACAATAGCTAAATACAACAAGAGTGTCCCGACAGGAAAGATGACAGATTAGTTCCAGCGAACTAGATCACTGTATACGCAAATGAGTGTAAACATTTAATAATAATATTTGACACATCTAGAACCTTTAGTAGCACTGAGGGTCCTCATAGTAGTTCTGTATCTATCAGGCCATTCACCCAAAATACAGGACATGGATTACAGGCAACTCCCAGCCTTTCCGAGCACTACACTGTATACATTGCAGTTTCAGTCAGGCGGGCTCAGTCATTGTATCACACAACCAAACCCAGACTCCCACAACATAGAATGTGTGTTTACTACTCACTCCATTCATACAGACACCCCGCAAGGGTGGACCTTCAGCACACAGCCCCTGGGATAGGCTCCAGACAGTTTTGTGTCTGTTTCCCCACGGACCATATATGATCCTTCCAACCAACATCCAATCAAGGGAAGGGAACAGAGTCAGGCTTCTCAGGACTTTGAGAAAACAATAGGTAAGGGCAATAGAAACTAAGAGGCTACAGTGGGCATCTTGCCTTCATTCAGGAATCCATTGATGGGGGACACCCAGAGCCACTGTCAGATCACCATGTAGCTGCAACCAACCTGCTTTGTGGGCAACACACAGGTGCCCAAAAACACACACCAGGAGTACAAGGGTGCACCCCCTACACATGGGTGCCATAAGAATAGGTTCCCACATAGTGATTCAGGTGAATCGATTTGGAGTAAATTGAGAATCCACCAATTTAGTCTTTTGCCCTTTTATTCCTGTGTGTGAAAACTGCTTTCCAAGTGAAACATACACCACTTTTATTCAGTTTCTATGGAATGCAGATTTTTTTTTAAAGTTCATAGCCAGAAGGAGATTGTTTGCCAATGAACCTTAGTGTGTGTCATATTGAGACAGATGAAAGAATGGACCGAGGTTGCTCTGTGATTTCTCCTGAACACTGAAAGAGGGAGTTGTTATGGTTTCTTGAACTCCATTCCCATTGTGGAAAAAGAAGAACTCTTTAAAATATCATGGTCCACTTGCTTCATTCGTGAGGGGACCAATCTGTAACCTGGCTTCAAACACCTGGTTCTCTACTTGTGTTTGCCAGGGTACAGAGTGTAAAGGCCCAGTCCCCGTCTTCTATGTGCAAACCAAATAAATAAGACACACCCCAACAGGGAAAGAGACTAAGAGAACAGGCTGCGAGAGTTAGTTTTCTTTTATGTAAAATTGGCATCCAGAGAACTCTGCTGCCTGAGAGCGCTCTGGCAAGCATTACAATTACATGAACTTATCAAGGCAAAAATCGTCATTGGTGACGTCATCATATAAGGAACTACATCAACACAGGATTGGATACAAATTTAGTAACATATGTAGATGCTGCTCCCTCCGGATTGGTTGTTCGGTTGGCGGGAGGGTGAACGTCAGGAGGTCCATCTGTCTCTGTCCGGGCGGGGTGAGGGTCAGGTCGCTGCGAAGCAGGGTGGCAACTAACTAAGCTAACATGAGATACTACCATTAGAGATGCACTAAATAATAGTCACTACAGCTCCTTTGAGCAAATCATTATAAGCCTATAAATTGCATACATATAATCACACCATCACTCGTTAGGACTTATATGGAGTACCGGGCTTAAGGGTCTTGGCAAGTGTGATAACATCAATTGTGTGGTGGGTCTGAGCTCATCAAAGAAACTAGGGGCCATGTAGACATTTGTTAGTTCTAAGGTGCAATATACTGTGACAGAGGTCTGATTTTAGTTGGGGGCACACTGGGGTGGGCTTCATGGCAGGGTCGCATGTCTGGTACATCAAGAGAATACCTTGCAGGGACACAGGGTTATTCTGGCATTAATATTCCAACATCAGGGGTAAGAGGGCACAGGTAGGTTTGTGGCGATGGATGAGCTACAAGGCCTGGTTCAGGCTGGTTCACACATGGGACAGTGATCTCAGAGGAAGGGTGAGATGTTACATTTGTTTTTGTTGTAATTACCTCCGGCTCGAGCGTTGGAATGGAGCTGCAAGGCTTTCAGGCACAGTGAGAAAAAGGTGGGGGCCATGTGCGCGGTGTGCGCGGCACTGCAGAGGGGAGAGAAGCCTTTTCGTATTATCGCAGAGAGGCTTAATCCAAAAGATGGCGTCGAGGGTGCACAAAATGGATTCCAAGTGTCTCTCGCAATGCCCTCATTGATGCCAATGCCAGCATAAGGCTGATGGTAGCATAAGGGCAATGGAGGCGTCCCCCACCATTGGAAGAGCAAGTGGTCCATGCTGTACTGAATGTATGACGGGGGGTCCAAACGACACCTCACTCCCACACATTCCCCCCTTTCGTTACATCTAAAGTAACAAACTACTTATTATTCTTATTCTCATTCTGATAATACTCTGCTTCTGCTACCGCTTTATCCCAAGCAGGTGTACCCTTTATTGGCATCCAAGCCCTACATACGCTTCTCAGGCTATGCCCCCTTCTCGCATATTCATCAGGTGTGCATGTCATGTATATTCCTCCATCCCCATCCAGGTCCACCCACACTTCCATGTACCATTGCAGCTCCCTTGGTTCCTTTATGGTAGTGTGATAAATTATCTACCCTATCCCCATTCTGGTGATATACAGCTGTCATGCAATATTTTGGTGGGTTTGATTCTCTAGTTTGCATCTGTGCATCTATCATAGTGGCTACCTTTGTCTGTCGGTCCATCGTTACCATCATCATTGTTGAGTTAGGCATAGATTTTGCACAGCATAGTATTCCTAGTTGGCACACACAGAAAAATAGTAAAATAAAAACGATAACTGGGACAACAATTTTCATCACGGTGCTGAACCAGCATGGTATCCAATTGAACATATTGTCAAACCAGTTGCTTGGCTCTATCCCTCCTTCTTTCAACATTCTCTCTCCCAGGCTGTGTACTGCTGAGATGACGTGGGAGAGGGTCCCATTATCTGCGTCTTCAGAAGGTACGAATGTACAGCATGCGCTCCTGATTTTTCAGCAAACACCGCCGTCTATTGCTATGAGGAGGTCTAGGACGTACCGGTTCTGCATTGTCAATAAACGCAAGGCGCAAAGTTCCACCTTGATCACATTGAATCCCTCTTTAGTGTCTTTGGCCAGTTGGATCAGCTCCCAGCAGACGATTTGTAACCATTTGGCATTTGTTCGAGCCTGAAGTCCTGGCGTTAGGAGGGAAGAAAAGTATGTTTCTGCAGAATTAAAGAGTTTGTATTTTGCTGGGATCTCAGCAAGAAGATTTGATGATTCGCTAGAAATATAGTTTGATGACCTCTTTTTGCGGGAGAGTCTGTCTTTTAGATCACTTTCAGACAGAATGTCATATGAAGAAAGCTCTGTGGTTGCTGGTTGGGGCGCTGCCGATGTGTCGGCCGATTGCCCTGCTGCCAATATGCCAGCCGATTCCCCTGCTGCCGATATGCCAGCCGAACCTCTCCCCCTTGGATATTGCTTCCTAGGATTACCATCAGCGCTGAATGCAGAGTGGCCAGGGCACAAGTACCTCTCCATGGATGCAGGTAGGCTTGTGTGCCACAGACCCAATACATGTCCATGAGCGCGGCTGTACCTTTTTTCATATGTGGAATAATGATTGTTTTGTTGCATTGCTTGTTGGTACCCATTGGCACCTTCCCTTCGCTGTGAAAACAAAGTTCATGTGAGATTTCTTTATGGGTCTTGATAGGTTTTTCGAGAGCAGTAACCCATGTGAGCTTTGCAATGTGCTAGGACCAGCATGAGAACATGTTTCTTTGACCCATGGAACATTTTCTTCAGTTATTCCTCTAAGTGCTTCAGCTTTGCACTCGATCGTTTGGTCATGCCACTTGTTTTCTGTAAATTGTGTTTCTTTTATTACAAAAAATGGCTCTTTAATGCAAATTACTCCTTGGCACTTGCTCGTGCATGTTTTTTCGTTCTGCAGCATCTCTATTGTAACTACGTGTGCCTGGAAGGTGCTCCGAATTCTACATAATACAAGATGAATCAAACACTGGGCATCTGATAAGGGCACTTCTTGCGGTACAAGTGTTTTAGGTGTGCCTGATGCATGCGGTATGAGAGAGCCCCCCTTTCCGCCTCTTCCTCCCCCCTTTCCTGTCATTCATTGTTTTTACTTTTCGATAGTTTCTGGGAAAAACGCCTGCCCATGTTGTGTCACTGTGTTAATTCAAAGTGTACCAGGCCTGTGGTGCTGGGGTCTCTTGGGTAGCAGCAAGATTAAAGTGCATTATAGTGCCTGGTGAGGTAGGTTCTGTGGGTGCTTGTACATCCATATCTTTCAGCTTAACTTAACTCTCCCAAAAGTAATCCCCATCATACTGATTGGTCTCATTTTCGTTACCTCGCCTGATAGCAACAAGCGGAAAGAGGGGGGCTATTACTGTGCGATTCTTGTACAGCGTAGTGAGGTTTGCTTTAACAGAGTGATTATGTTTCCACATAGTTTTCACACCTGCCCATATAAGTGTTGAGCCCTCTCGTATTAAGTTTACCCCTCTCCCCCTTCTTTCATATCATCAATAATGAAAGACACAGTATAGTACCATGACATAAAAAATAACATTGTAGAAAACGGTATTGCAGAATATTTTATACCACACTCTAAACTGTAATATTTATTAACTCTACTAACTGCCCTATCACTAACTAAAATGGTGTCGTTATCGGTGAGTGCACTCCTTTCTGCCATTGTGTCACCTGGAGGGGTGATATAAAATTGTTAAGTGACATGCATATATTTCATTATTTGTTTCATCAAGTTATCATTTTACTTTCAATATATCAATTTTTTCACTTATCTATTACTAAATTAATAGTTTCTATGGTGGGCACATCTTAAATACTATTCTTCTATTTTTCTATTATATTTCATTAACATGACCTTATTTTGTAATTAATATTATTTTCTTTCAGTAATGGTAATCATTTTTCTATACAAGCTGTCAATCACATTTCTTGTAACCGATAGAGAGAGAGAGAGAGAGAGAGAGAGAGTCATACTTAATTTTTAATCATTGCTCTGAATTTTCCTTTCATTAATATTTTGCTTTTCCATACCTTCTCTTTTACCCACTAGCAACTTTGTTGCTGTCAGTTTGTTGGCATTGAGGGATTGCACTATCATGTGCTCTTCTCACATCTGACAGATGCACCCATTATTTCAATCCTGTAACTTTTACTGCAGTAGGTGTGCAGTAGACAACTTCATATGGGCCATGAAATCTTGGAGAGTTCCATCTCTGAACAAAACTTCGCACATATACATACTCTCCTGGCATTAACTGACCCTTTGGGCTGTCAGGGGCTGGCATCACAGTGTCTGTCACAGCGTTTTCGGTGAATGGTGGTGTAATTTGTCTCGTTATGCTACGCACTGCGTGTGTTAAGTGGGTAAGGTATTCCTTGAATTCATCCCCCAGCACTGTGGCAGCTCTCTGAGCGTCTGAAACTCCTCTCACTGGGGAGAGTGCCGTATGAATGCGCCTTCCCATCACTATTTCGTGTGGGCTCAAATGATGGTCTTTACTCGGCTGTGTTCTGAGGTGGAACAGTGCTAGGGGCAAGCAATACTCCCAATTTTTCTTAAGCATGTTACACAACTTTGATAACTTGCTTTTCAGCAGGCTGTTTATTTTTCCCACCATCCCGTTAGCCATCGGGTGATAAATCGAACCGTTTGTGCTTAACCCACAGTAATGATGTCACTTCCTTGAAGAGGTCATTCACAAAGTGTGTGCCATTATCTGATCTTATTACATCACATATGCCCCACCTTGAGAACACCTCCCGCACCAGAAATTTCGTGGCACACTTCGCGTCTGGGTGGGGGCATGGTCCAGCTTCCACCCACCTTGAGAAGGGGCAAATTATCACAATTAGGTATCTTGCTCCGTTACATCTTTCTCCCATATCCGCGTAGTCAATGTGGAGCTCTCGACCCGGGCACACAGGACGCAGTAATGTTCCTCGCAGTGTCCTCAGTGTCATTCCTGAACTGTATGTCTGACATGTTGTACATTCTATAGTGAATTTTGACAGATGCTCCTGCAGATTTTGAACAAACCAATGCTCCTGTATTTCTGCTGCAATGTGTTGTTTAGTTACATGTGTTGGGAAGTGTAGTTGTTGGAATGCTATTTCTAGTAATTCCACTGGCATCACCACCTTCCCTGTTAGTTCTTGTCTCCATATTAAATTTGTTGATGATTGTTTGCAACCTCTCTTGGCCCATAATTCTTGCTCTTCTACAGGTGCACGTCTTTGAAGTTCTATTACTTGGGATATTGGTGTATGGTTGTATCCCTCCTCAGATGTATCTGTGCTCGGCGTTTTGATAATGCATTCTATTGCTTGTGGGAAATTGAAATACGCAGCGTCTTTCGCTGCTGCGTCTGCTGCCGCGTTTCCCAATGAGATTGCATCCGTGTTATTGGTATGGGCTTGGCATTTCACCAATGCCACTACTGATGGTTCTGCTAATGCTTCTATCAGTTCATTTAGTAATACGGCATGTTGTACTGGCGAACCATCTGCCCTCCGGAACCCTCTTCGTCACTATCGTGACAGCCCTGAGTGTACTGTTGTTGTAGCGTATGCTGAGTCAGAGTATATTGTTACTGCACATCCTTTAGCAGTGCGCAGTGCCTCAATTAGTGCTATCAATTCCGCTGCTTGAGCGGAGTAATGAGACGGGAGGCATTTTTGTACAATAATCTCATATTCTTCTTCTTCCATTCGTACAACTGCCGCTCCCACGTGTTTTTCTCCTGTTTCACTGTCTATTGATGCTGACCCGTCTACAAAGTATATTTCTCCTTCCTGTAGTGCATTTTCACTTGCTTTGGGAATATCATCCTCTTCTCCCTCATATGTAGAACTATCATGAGTCTGGATATCTTCTACTGTGCAGGGTTCAGTAATGAATGTGGCTGGGTTCACTGTCTTACACCTGACCACGTGAACATTTGGGTTTGATATTATTATCTTGTAGGCTGTTGCCCTTTGTGTTGTTAACGTTGATTTTGACCTTTCGAAAATTGCAAAGAGTGAGTGTTCTGCGTATACGGTCACTGAGATTCCCATTACGATGGTAGCACTTTTTTCTATTGCGAAGGCCGCTCAGCGAGAGCTTGTTCGCATGCGAAGTGGCCTTGCATTACTGAATCTAATGTACCACTGTAATAGGCCAATGGCTTGTGACCTAGAAATGTTTTCTGTGTCAGCACTGCAGTCATTAAAGTACCATTGCAGTGTGAAAATAGGTAAAATTCCCGATCGTAATCTGTGTTCGCCAAAACTGGTGCGTGTGCAATGAGATCTTGCAGTTTGAAATACTGTGTCATCATTTCGTCTGTCCATTTTAATGTGACATTATTCTTTTGTGCTTCCTTCAGAGCCTGTAGCAGAGGGTGTGTGTATGCTGCATAATGAAGTATCCACGCACGACAGTAATTACAGATGCCGAGAAACTTTTGCATGTCCTTTACTGTTTTTGGTATCATTAGGTGGCGTATGGCCACTGCTCTGTCTGGTAATATTCTCTTGCCGCCTTTTGAAATCAGCTGTCCTAAGTAGAGTACTTCTGCTAGGCAATATTGCAGTTTGCCTTTGTCTACCTTGTATCCTTTCGCGGCCAACAAATTTAACAATATTATTGAATCGGCCCTGCACAGTTCTTCACTTTTGCTGCAGACAAGTAAAATCGTCTACGTATTGTATTATCATGCTTTCTACATCAATGTTTCCAAGATCTTTGTGCACAATTCTATTGAAAATGCTAGGGCTTTCACAATATCCCTGCGGTAGTCTACAATGTTCATATCTGTTCCCCCCTAGGTGAACGCTGTGAGGTACTGAGAGCTTTGGTCAAGCGGTATTGAGAAGAAAGCGTTCTTCAAATCCACTACTGTGAAACACGTGGCATCTTTAGGTATGCTACACAATATTGATGCTGGATTGGGCACTAATGGGAATTATTTCTGTATAACGTCATTAAGTGGGCGTAGGTCCTGGATCATCCTCCAAGGCCCGCAACTTGGCTTTGTTGATCGGAAAAATCGCTGTGTTACATGGTGAATTGGATGTTACTAGTATCCCTTGTTCTAGTAGTGCATGTATTGTTTCTCAAATTCTTTCTTCTGCCTCCCTTGATAGTGGGTACTGTTTTACTCTTGGGGGTATGGCACCTAGTTTCAATTTTATTTTGATTGGTGTAACTTTGTGTAATAGTCCTACATCATGGGGGCCTGTGGTCCATATTTCTGGCAGGACCTTTTCCATATCTTTCTCAAATATGGTGGGTGGCACATTAACACTAGCCATAAGATGATTGTGTATTTCCCTGTGCTGGATCATGATATCACATGGTATACTTATTTCCATTATTATTTCCCCATCACTCTCACTGTCAGTGAACAATTCTTCATCAGTTAAATTGCACAATATTATATTTGGGTCTATGCACAGCACTGTTCTCCACTCGAATCCATGTGTGTCCAGTCCTATTACCGCGATACGTTTACTCGAAACCTGTACCCCTTCTAGATCAACAGACAAAATTGTTCCTGGTACGATATCAGTATTCACAATTGGGCGAAAGAAAAAATCTGGAGGTACTTTCCATTCTTTTCTTGTTATCTCTGGCACCACCCGTGCTAACACTCTGATACCATAAATGAACATATCCGTGTCATGGGCACCCCTCTTACCGCAACTTCGTTTGTCATTGTGCCAATGCATCAGCATTGCCGGCACGGGGCACACTCCTGGGGTGGAGCAAACTATTCCCCGCTCAGTAAAGAAGATTGTCATGTTTAATTGGCTCAGGAGGTCTCTTCCCAACAAATGTATTGGCGCGTCTTCGTAATACAGTAGAGGTGCGCACTGTTTTTCCCTCCAACGTTATGTCAAGATCTTTTGTGTAAGGAACTTTTAAAATAGCCCCAGAGAACCCCTGCGTCTCCAAATTTCTTCCTGAGAGCGGAAACCGACCTTCCATGAGGCACGATTTTTCAGCTCCCAAGTCTACCATAAAGATGAACTGTTTATTGCCTATCTCCGCCCCCACTAGTGGTTCCTCTTCTGCCTGCATGTAGGGTAGTGGATAGGACTGGACACGCAAGTGCTTTCTGTGGGCTGCCCTAATCTGCATATGTTTCCGTTCCTGGAACAGAGAATACATTATCTCCCTCCACTGCTACACCGCGAAAAGGTGCCGGTGAGCCATTAGCGAATGTTGCAAAGATATTATTATTCACATTTCCTATAGTATTCTGCCTTGCCATTTATTGTGGCATACCTCTCTGCTGTTGTTGTTGTTGGTGCTGCTGTCTTTGTTGCATTTGGTGCTCATTATAACATTGCTCTTTCTGCCCATTCCCTCCCATAGGTAACCCATAGGGACTGCCTGGGTGTGGGTGACCATACTGCTGTTCATTTCCCATGGGGGACTGTCCTTGATAATAACCCATAGGTCGCATTCTGCATTCTCTTGAATAATGCCCCCACCTCCCGCAATTCCAACATGACCCTTGTGGTCCTCCCCTCATCCCAGGCCCTCCAAATCCTCTATTTCCCATTCCTCCAAATCCCTCTTTTGATCCCCTGTACCCAACTCGTCCTCTTGCTGGCCCCCCTTGCCATAGGGCCCTCCGTACTGTTTCTCTCCATCCCACTGCTCCTGTCCATTTGCAGCCCATGTTGCGGCCATTCTGGCTGGTGTGTTTCCCACTCCCTCTTCTTCTTCGCCGTCCCTGTCAGTTGATGTTGTGGCGTTCAGCGCTGCGACCTTCACTCATTTATTTTGCACTATCTTCGCCTCGTCTGCCATCCTTCGCTGCACTCTTTCTCTTTCTTTGATCCTCCTACAATGGTGCACAATTGGCTTCTATCCCAGCTATTTTATCCAAGGCCTTCTGTACCTCCTTTGGAAGCCCTTTTTTATTATAAAGTAGAACAAGGCGGTAGATTGGTCCCACGCCGTACCCGTTTCACTTCTCCACAGGTCTTGCACCTGGAGGATGAATTGCCTAGGCTTCTCCTCATCTCCCATAGTGCACTGCATCACTAAGTGTAAGTCTGGAGTGTCTGGAAATGTTCTCCATAATGCATCCCATACTTGCGCTCTAACGTTGTTAAATGATGACCCATCGTGGTGGTCACAGTTCATTGTCACTCCCGGGAACCCCGCCTTCACCCACACTGAATCTGCTTGATCACCGACAGCAGACACCAGCAAGCTTTTCACATCCCCGATAGCCAATTGTACCCCTGCTGTATTTTTTTTCAAATGGATGTATCCATTTCCCTGCCCCACCCGAAAGTAGAGGGAGAAGTTTCAACAAGTTATTCTTATCCATCTGTGCCCACGGTATGTAGGGGGGCCTCCCTACTCCTTTGTGTATGAGAGGCATTTGTAGCTTGCCTTGCCTCCTTTCTTACTTACCATTCCCTTCTTTGTTTTACTCACCAGCATGTTCCCTACTCTTTGCCTTAACCTCCCCTGCCATCTTGGTGCAGCTCTTTCATCTTCCTGGTCAAATGGGAATGGCAGTTGTAGGGGAGGGGTGGTCCAAGGGACCCCCCCTGGCCTGCATCTCCACCCCAGGTGAGGGCCATGGCTCATCGGGCGTCCCCTCCTTACCACCAGGGCCCAGGTGGTGGATGGCTCACCTGCTGAAGACATTGCCCGCACGTATTAAATTTAGCTAGGCCTCAGAAACCATTTTTTGTCTGCTAGAGATGGTGTGAGCTCAGCGCGCTGTAGCGCGGCCCCCACCTTCAGAAAGTTTCAGTCCTCCTTGTCTCCGCAGCACCATGGCAGATCCGCTGCAAGCCCGTTCCCACGAACAAGACGGGCATGATCTAGCGTAATACATTAACATTGTAACAGTTCACCTTCCGCAGTGTATCGCTGCTCCCACAATGACCCGGTCAGCAAGGCCTGGGCGATGGGAAGATCTGTAGAATGGGCATCTGCTGAAAGCAGACAGGTACCCGAATATGAATGTAAGAAACCACTTTTAACACATGCATCCTCTCCATACAACCACTCTTACTAAAAGAAACCTGTGAAATTGTGTAATTATCGTACATGACACCAGCCGTGATGGACCCACACCCCTGCAGTGGTGTGCAAATGATAAAAGCATTTCCGGGGGATTATTCTTCATAAGTATCATCGAAAGCCCTACACCCCGCGGTCCCGCGCCACAACTGAACTGATGCTGCTAGGGTACACAAGAAAACGAATGTAACCATACCACGGGCACATGTGAAGAGTGTGCGAGAATGCACTCGTCACACGTGTATTTCTAAGCCCCTCACGTGCCACCTCCGCCACGTACAGTGGCGAGTTACTTTCTATGCACCCCACCAACCCCGATACTACCTCACTTACTGCAAATGTATATGCAAATAACTAAATACTGTAGTTGTTAAAACATAGCGTACGAATAAGGTGTTCAGACTGGGTATAATCGAGACACATCCAGCAAAGTTTAAATGCATGTTTTAAAATGATTTGAATAAGTATTATAGAGTGTTCAAATGTTTGTGATGTTTTTACCTAAAATCGGCAACACACGAGGGAGATACCTTTGTGGAATGCATGCAAGGCCATTCCCCCTCCCACCCTGCAAAGGCTGCCAAAGACATGAGAGCAGAGGCCCGCGCTGCGCTACTCCGCCTCCCCCAACCAGACTGGAGCCGCTTCAAAGATTTGTAGCCCCCTCTGCAGCACCCAAGGCCACGGCCCGCCACCTGCATTATTTACAGCACAGCAGTAAACCTCTGCCTGAACACCCACTTCCAAAGGCGCCCCCTCGTAAACCCCATAACCCACCGGATCATCTTAGACCTATGGCCCTGTGCAATCAGGACACCCAACACTTTGACAACACACAGCGGCACATCCATAACAACTTCTAACAAGACAGAAAGACCTGTACCGCCCGTCCCAGGCCCTGAAGCATAGCACCTCGACCTATGGCCCGGGTCAACAGGACTCTGGTAACCATGTCCTGACGTATTACCGCCAGACCCCTCACAAGGTACATTCCTCCTGTGTTGCGTTAACCTGTAGAATAACCTATTGGAAGATTTACTAAAGAAGATAATACTGAAATGACTGAATGACTGCGGTGTGCATGGCCTAGGGCAAATAAGTCAGGAAAAGACATTCATCTCTGACACTGGCCGCGATGGCACAACAACACCGCCCGGATGAACTCTGCCAACCTGCCAGGCCCTGCCCAACCCACGAGGCTGCCCAGTGACGTTCTCCAGCCACGGCCAACCACATTGCAGCAGCACCTATAGTTAGTCGTCGCCACCCAATCCCATTGAACTTGTGCCCCCTATAGTGTGTAGGTTTTTATGACGTTTTTTGTAAATATATACGCCTGTCTTTGCTATTGTCAGACAGAGCGCTCTCGGAGTTTGCAGAGTTCTTTGCATGCCGTATTCTCATTGATAAACTCCCATTTAAGCTCACCCGCACTCTGTCTTGGCCTTATTCCCGATTTGGGAGAGTCCTTCATTGTCTCTCATTGTGGGGAGGATCGTGCTGGCTGGGGACGCATCCCTTCACAGTGGAGATCCCGCCGCTGATGCTCCCTCTTCGTATTCATCTAAATCACTTCATACTTCCTCTACCTCCTCCTCTGGCTCCCTTCCTTCCTGCCTCTCCCCTCTCTGGCTGGCTGGGTTTGCAGGTCGTATTATTCTTACGGGTTTGCCATTCAAATGGAAAAGGAACTCACCTGATTGCCACTCTTGCTCCTGCCCTTTTGGTATTGGCGGTGGCGGCAGTGGAGGGGATGGTGTGGATCCCCCTGCACCACTTGGTGGAGGCGTGAGATCAGCTGTTGTCAATGGTGGTACTTCCCCTCCCCCTTGCAACATCTGGCCTCTGTCGCACAAGGCTCTTAATCGCGTTATTTCCAGTTGTGCATGTGCTAGCTGCCTGTCTAAGGGCCTCATTACGACCCTGGCGGAAATCGCGGTGCTAAATGCACCGCGGAGCACGGCGGAAAGCTGCCGATAGCGCCATGGGGGTTGGCGGATTTTCCGCCCCATGCCGACCTTGGCGGGGCGGTAAATCCCCATTCCCCATTTTACCCTTCCCCATTCCCATTTTTGCCCCATAGGGTATAATGGGAGTGGGGAAGGCGTTAATTGCGCCACCGTAAAATACGGTGGCGTAATTAACAACAAGGTCCCGTAGCGCCATGGATTTCTCCGCCCGGAAAAACCAGGCGGAAAACGCTCCATGGCGCTACGGGAACTCGTAGTAGGGCGGACGGGTCCGCCGCGAATAACGCTGGCGTAAACCCACTCGCCAGGGTCGTAATGAGGCCCTAAGTCTCCTGTTAACTGCGTAAAATTCACTGGAGGGGCACTGGTTGGGCCATACAGCCCTCCCCATTACTGGGGGGCGGGGCGGTGACTAATGCTGTTGCCGGGGTGCTTTGTGTGGTGCACGGTGGCACATACAGGGGCTCACTGTATCCTACTGCAGGCCTTGTCAATAATGGGTATATTCTAGTGCGGTCATTCTCTGTTGTTGCTGTTGTGCATTCTCCCCCTGCCGCCCCGTCTCCTCCCTCTGGGACCTTCTCTTTCTCAATTGCTGTGTCCTTACTTACCTCGCCACTAGGTGCTACTTCTTCAAACATCCGCCACAAATCTAGCTCTTCCCATTGGTTCTGCAATTGCTTTCCCCTGTATTTCGCGAGCAGGTGTGTGGATACTAGATCCAATACCCTCTTATCAAATGACCCTCCCTCTGGCCATATAGGCACTACACTGTGCCCTTTTATTTCCACCACCCAGCCCAGTCCACATCTGTTCAATTATTTTCTGCTTTGTTTTTCTACAGGTTCCACCACCTCAAAGTACCTAGGAAGCCACAGGAGAATATGATCTATGCTGAATCTGGGACTCCTGGATGAATCCTGAGGATGGAAGATGCTCTTCCTCTTCACAGCACCTTTGGTACCTTGGCAGGTGAAGCAGTGGAGTTTCTCGGCTTCACTCAATGGGACCCCAGAAGGATGGACCCTCCCCCCATTGAAGAAGGAGTTGCTGGGATGTTGGTGTCGAGCTGAAGAAGGGAACCAAGCAGTGTCGGAAAGGCAGCAAATCAGATGATCGCAGTGGTCTCTGTTGGTGGGTCGCTACTTCGGCTGAGGCGACACTGGCTGTGGACCTCGACAAGGCCTGGACCAAGACGACAAGACTTTTGGTGGCCATTGGTGCCTTTGGGTGGGGATGGGGGCAGTGGAAAAATTAGGTGGCAGGTTTCAATATTTTGCAGTTTACTGCTGTTCGAGTCATCGGTGCTGCATCTGCAGCACAGACCTCAGGATAGCTTCTGGTGACTTGGCCATGACCACTGGATGGCACGGAAGACCTCACCCATGTCTGGATCCTCAGAATCTCGTCTTCAGATTTTGGTGGTGGGAAACCAACTGACAGACACTCCTCCGCAAGAAGTGACCTTGGATCTTCTCCGGCATGGAAAAGTGATCAGATGTCGTGGCAGAGATGGCCCTTTAAAACATTCTTCAATCAGTTGGAACTTTGGCAGCTCTCGGTATCAGATTCCACTGTGCCAGAGTACCCCCTCTTCAGGGCTGTGTACAGCAGTCTGGCTTCCAGCGGTCACAAACACTCCTCCAGATACTGGCCATTGCAGATGGACTTCTTGGGCTCCAGATGTATAGACACTCCTCTTCTGGACTCACGAAGATCCCTTCTCTGGATGGAAGGCACACAGGACTGGCTTCCAGGGTACATCAGATGCATGATGTCTGCTCGTAGCTCGGGAAGAGGTCGCCTATCCAGGTTCTCTCTGGGTCATTCCTTGGAACAGCACATCAGCCTTTGGATTCATTGAAGAGTAGCAGTAGCAGACTTCTTTCTCCAGCTGGATTCCAGGGAACAGCTTCTTCAGGTTTCTGACTTCAGCATCTGATGAAGTTGGTAAGTGTTGCACCCATTGATATACAAAACACTCCCCATTCACTCAGGCTGAGGCAGGCTCAGCCAGCCAATCGCACAAAGTGCATTCATGCATGCAGCATCCAATCAGGCTCACAGGCATTCAGGCCATTCACCCAAAACCAGACACCCAAAAGACAGGATGTGGATTACAAACAACTCTCAGCCTTTCAGAGCACTAGACTGCATTCATGACAGTTTCATTCAGGGTGGGCTCTGGCATTGCACCACACAACCAAAAGACACCCACAACACAGAAAGTGAGTTGACTCTTCACTCCATTCATACAGGCTCCACTCAAGGTTGGACTTTCAGCACAAAGTCCACGGGAAGGCTCCAGCCGGGGTTCCCCCCAGCACTATATATGGTCCTTCAACCCAACATCCAATCAGGGGAAGGAAACAGTCAGGGCTTCTCCAGACTTTGAGAAAACAAGAGGTAAAGGCAATAGAAACCAAGAGGCTACAGTAGGCATCGTGCCTTTGTGCAGGAATCAATTGATTTCTATGGCAGTGTTAGGAATCACCCTTTCCCCCTGAATGCCTCTCTGCAGGAATGGCGGAGCTTCCGCCACTGATCAGGAAGGCTGTAGAACTCGTGACCGTAGACGACGAGTTCTTCCTACCAATGTACCCCTTGGTCGTTCAAATGTGTCAATCCAAGGTGTCTTTTGGTTGAAAGACAGGGACTCAACCTCGACACCACCAGCTGCAAAGCAAGAGACACAATTAGCACTGTAGTAATCAACGCAAGCAAAAGAGTTTCTGAATGGGCATAGGATCATGCTAACCTCTGGGTCAGAGCATGTCCTATACGGGCCAGGCAGGCGTAAACCAAATCGATGGGTCGGTGGTTTCGGAGTCAGTGTAAAACACCTATAATCATGAGAGAACATATAAGAATGATGCCAGGCCATGGAGTAGCAATCAACAGATGGAGTGTTCCTTACCAGTGTGAGTCCAGTAGAGAGCCAGATGTGTGAAGGATCCAAGAGTTCCAGAAGAAGAAGGAAGAATAGTCCAAAAACCTAACCCGATGGCACGAGGACACCTATCAAGAGGTGCTCAAGGAAGTCTCTAGTCCATGCAATTGAAGAATATGAGTCCACAAAAAGTTCACCAGGAAATCCATGTGGCAGAAGAATGCAGAATCCAGGAGAGTTGGAGGTAGAATTGGGGCGTGCGTAGAATAGAAATGTGTACTAAAGGCAATCTGTGGAGCAGGCAAATTAAGCGGCTGTTGAGACGTTGAATTTGATTTGATATAATGGTGAATTGTCATTGAGTCGGCTCAAGATGTTGCTTCAGACGCTTTGCTTGCACAGCGAGGCGGTTGTTAGGGAGAATTCTCTGTAAAGGCTAATTTCCCAAACCTAGTGAGTCCCCCAGCAGCTTTGCTGGATTTTTGGGGTTTATTTTTTTCTCCTGCTAAGAGTGAGACTCTTTTACTCCCATTCTTAGACCTGATTTGAGGTGTTCCTTTGTCTTGCCATGTGTTTTATGGGCTATGGGGTCTTTTACTCCAAAGGGTTTCATGTGTTTTTGATGTGGGTTACACAGCACCCTCCGTGCCGTAACCCAGGGGTGTTGTAGCGACCCCCAAACATAGACTCCATACCCTGGGACTGACTACTGTCTCCCAGGGCATGTAAAGTCACCATTGGCTTTACTAGTCCCAAATTATGAACAGAAACCAGTACAAACCATCATATTGTGGACGTACTGGTCGGGGCAATTCGATTGCCCCAGAGTCTGTTGTTCGAGGGGGCACGTCTCCGTCCCCCCTCATCGAGTTTTGGCTGGTGGCAGTGGATACTACTTTTTATATTTGACCGCGAATATATCTCTATGGGATTTTCCCATTGTTCGAGGCTACCAACTTTAATTATTTAATTCCTATAGCCTCGAACATACCGCTGGTTTATTTATTTAATATTAATTCACCGGTTGGTATTTTTTGCCAGAACTCGATTCTAAAATGGAGTTTGTGTTCTCTTCTGTGATTCCAACCCAAGTCGAGCCCTTTGTTCCACTTTTTGGCGGGCTTCTCCACAGAAGCCTCCAAAAGTGGTGCCACTCTGTCTGGGTACCACAGGGGGTGTGGGAGGGGGTTTAGGCACCCTGGACTGAGTTGCCTTGGCAACTCAAGTCACACTCTTGTGAGATTGGCCCAAGTGGTGAGCCGGCCGGCTCACCACTTAGCATGTTTGATTGACAGCTAGGCTGAATGAATGGGGGTTTGCTGCATAAAAGCAGGGCTTTGGGGACTGGAACTTCAGAAGTCGCCACAGAACCTAAGAATCCGAGGAGGGAGAAGCTGAGCCGACCTGCAACGACGACACCACCGGTGGAGCCCTGCTGAACCGTCTCACCACTTTTCCCGATGACAGAGGAGATCTCCAGTCCAGAGAGTCTTCTTCCTTTGACTGGTGGGGATAACCAGTTTTGCTTTCTTTTCGCCTTCCTGGAGCATGCCAAGCACCCCGGCAACCGGAATACCACAGTTTACCACTACCGCGAGTAGAAGGGTAGTACCTTTTAACCGAAGAACTCCGTGGCTGGTTTCTTCCCTGGCAGTGCAACAACCTTCATTTTTCCTCCATGTCGAGACCTCCTCTTTCTCTGGATGAAACACCAACTTGCACCCGCTGCCAGGAACAACTGCCCCCGCTGGAGCTTCCTTCCCACTTAAGGTACTGTGTCCCGCCTGGCTTCCCTTGCGACAGATCGTTCGGGGTGACAGTAAAGCCTCGACTTTCTAACCTGGGCTGGCCTGGGAGAACCTAGCTAACTTTTCCTGACTTTAATTTCATTCTTTGTGTGCAAACTATCTACAAGACTCTTTGGGCATAACCCCACTGTGTGAACCTGGACCCCTTCTGCTTGCTCTCTCCAAGAGTGGGCCTTGCAATTGACTTCCTTGCTCTCCAGTAGAACTCTGCCTATCCTGCCTGACTGTGGCTCTTTAAAAAGTATTGAAATTTGTGTGCTTCTATAACTCTGCCTTTTTCCCTCCCTTTTTAATAACTTAGTAGAGTGCCATCTTATGTCAAGCGCTCACCTCTGTCTGAAAATAAGTGGTGTTTCTCATTAAGACTTGTCTAATAAGTAATTAGGGTTGTATATATATAATAGTGACTGTGTGCTGAATTTACTTACCTCTTTGTGCTAGTGTAATTTGCAAGTGTGTCTTTAAATAAATAATTATATACTTTTACACCAAAGCTCTGGTCAGTGTTTGCTTGTGCTACTGTATCTCTGTACCTATTGTGTATACTCTATATACTGCCTAACTCTTCTTGAGAGAAGTCTGCCTGCTCAGCCACAGCTACCAAGTGAATCTGTGTGGCACAGACTGCTACCAAGTGGGTTTACTGCCAAACACCTGTAGTCTTAAATCTTTTGCAGTGGTCCCTAAGGGAACTGCACAGGTTTCTGCCTAACAGAGGTGGTGGTTGAGTGACAGTGGTGATGCTCTTCACTGGGTTGAGTAGACATCAAGACAGCTCAAAGAAGCAGTTAACCAGTTTGGAGTCTTTAAAGTGCCAAAAGTAGCACTCTGGGACCTGTAGCAGTTCAAACTGAGGTAAGCACAGTTGGGCTGGTTCAGTGAAGTATCCAAGCGGTAAACAGTATTCCAAGAAGCTGCTTTACTTCCAGGATTGCTTGGAGGCCCAGTCCAGGGTCTCCAGGGTGAAGGCGAGTCCTTAGTTACACACTTCCAGTCCAGGGTGTTGTCTTAAAGGGAGTTCTTCGCCTCTAGTGGGCAGGATCCTGGTTCCAGTGCACAGACAGCAGAGAGGCATTGGTTCACAGCAGTGTCCCCCCACGGTACCCTGGAGAGGATTAGGGAACATAACTTGCCTCTGCCATGGAGGGCTTCTGTCTTCACCTCTATTGCAGAGGACTTTGAAATAAGCTGTATTCCCAAAATAGCTGCAGTGAATATTTCTTTTCTTGTGAGAGTCAAACGATGAATTAACTTAGGTGAGGATTTCCTCTCCTTATAAAGGCAAAATGTCACAGGTGATTGAACCAAAGCAAGCCGCTGTAAAGGGTTAAATCCAGGTTCTTGTTACAAGTGTCACTTGCCTTCTGACATGATATGCCTGAAGCAGGGAATGGGTTGGACAGGAAGCAGAAACTAAGATGGCGGAATTCCTCACTCAGTATACATCTCTCCTCAGGCTGCCCTAGCTCCTCCCCTTCCCATTGCTGCTGACTTCAAAAGGACTCCAGTGGTCAGGACACTGATGTCAGAATGTCTTAGTTAAATCTATGTTGTCTATGTAGCAGCTATTCCCAGAGATACACCTGGAGAGGGTTCCTGTGCCCTGGGAGGTGTTGCTCTTCTGCCATGATGGGTAAAAGGGCACTTCCTGGCCATTGTCCCACATGGCTAGGCCAGGTAGCTAATACACATCATATTCATATCTAGACAATGCTCACCATGCTGACACTAGTATATTAAATGTTGTGGATGAGTAATTGTGTGACCCTAGTAGCCACCATGCGACAGCCAGGCATGGCTAATTTATTATTAAAAAACAATGTAAAAAATAACTGTCAAAATATTTGTTCCAGCAGCTGTCAAGAATGCACATGTGGCCTTTGAACCTGTCCTGTTGCTACTGCAGAGCAGTTGCTGTAATTGTCAGTAGACTGGCACATCAAATACACATGTGTGCATCATGCTTTTGGCATAGAGCTTGCTGAAAGGGGGCTCTGATTAGCAACCCTCCTTTGCAGGTACAGAATTATCCACATCAATTTATTTAAGAAAAATCAAAACAGCGCAAGCTATTTACCCTTACAAGATGGCATTCTGTTACACACTCTCACAGCCAAATTGAATGAAAGGTTTAGAGAACCGCAGTCACCCAAATGGCAAGGTCATATATAACAGAGTGAGCATGCTCATACATTGTGCACCTGTGGTTCAACATTGTCCATTAGTCTTTTAATATTTGCTGACGTACTTCATGTAGAATTCATCAATGATTAACCAATGGGAACAAAGTTTCAACGACATGCAGTCACCTAGAGGCCAGTACCAGGTGCCCCTGTGTTATATAGCAGAATAAATAGGGTAGTTGATGGGTATTCCATAATTGATCACTGTCCCACAGTAATTTGCTAGCTCAAGCCACGTTGGTCCCATCCCAAATGATCAAATTCTGTTTTACTGCATCTTTTTAATTGTTTTTATTGCAAATATATAGATGGTGGGTTTGGTTTAAGCAAATATAAAGGTGGTGGGGTTAGGTGAGTGGGACAGGTGTGGTCTCCATGGAGAAAAAGAGACCTAGGCAATTGTGCCTTCGGTGTGGGCCGCACACCCAAAATTCCCACTAAGTGTTAATCAATTCCTTTTAGTTCTACACTTTTGAATCACTATTGAAGTTGAATTTACTAATTGAACAATAAACTAAAAGTAATTGATTAACCCTCAGTGGGAATTTTGGGTGTGCGGCCCACACCGAAGGCACAATTGCCTAGGTCTCTTTTTCTCCATGTTCACTTTCTGTGCCCTACACGGTGGCACATGATAGTGGGCTGCACCCTACTAATTGATAAACTTCGAGATCTTTAAACCACCAGAAAGAATAATACATTACCAGGAAAAGAAGCTGTGCACTCTCGCCACTCTTTCTTCATCAAAGGTGTGGTCTCCACCCATATTTTACAGTAAGACATGTGGCAAAAAGAATGCAGTGAAACAGAGTTTGATCAGTTGGGAAACAACCAAATCCCACAGATCCGTTTATGTGTAAAATCTTTGCAGATCTGCATAAGTGTGCTCACAATTATACAGAGCCACAGTCCCCATATGCCAAAATATTATGTAACAGAATGAGTAGACTCATAAACTTGAATATTTATGTCAATTATTGGATATTTGTTTAGGGAGCAAAGAGTGCAAATTGTAAAAGACAGATTCACAAGGAGGACTTAAAAAAAAAAACATGGACCAGGAATTGGTGTTAACAATAAAGGTGGTTCCAATTGGCTTTTGCTTAGTATTTGAATCCTCATTCTCAGTTCCACATAGTGGTATACAGCGCAATCCAGTACAGGAGTTGGATAATAATCAGGGTATGACACCACATTTAAAATCGAATAGTCCTCCAGGTGGCCTCAGCCCGGGATGCCCTCACCATTCCGCCTGCCACTTCGCTTAACTGGGTGTTTTCTGAGGTGCCACAACATCAGTCTCTGCTCAAGGTGCGGGCATGCTCAGTGACACATGAAACCTCATTAAAAAGGAAAGGCTTCCTTGTCTGAGAACTGGAAAAGGGGTCACACAGGTGCTAGTCTCAAGAGCAGGTCGCATGAAGTGTAATGGAAACAGACGCTAAAGGTGGGGGTTGAGTCACGTGGGCCAAGCAGCATTGCATGGGTCTCGCATGGTGCTGTTAAACAATACTCCCCAAATCCGAAGATGTTGTTAGGCAGCTCTTTGTTAATGTAACCGACTAAATAAACCTTATAAAATTTTGTGTATGAACTTCATTGCAGAAAATCGCGCAACAACCCTGCTGATTGTGTGCTCAGAGGCCTTCATTTTGGGAAGGAGATATTCTGTCTTCTTCCGTGTTGATTGCTGACAGCGTTATGGAAATAAAGCCTGACTCTCCCTTTACTGGGTTGCTCCTTGGATTTTATGCAGGTTTCTGCAGTTGGTGCATTTGTGCCTTGCATTCACCACTTCCAGCTGAGATGGTAAAGTCAGTCGCAGGTGGTAACCCTCGAACCCCTGTGTGCACATGGATAGGAAAGGGGCCTTATTGAAACCTCTACAAGATGTCTCAAAAGAGGAATGTCTTTGAAGGTTGGTGTCTCTTCTTGGGCTCAAGAAACGCTATATTATTTCATTTCAAGGGGCAGCTTGATTAGACTGAGAGGGAAAGGTGGGAGGAATTAGGTTTTGGGAAGTTTCACTTCGTAGTACTGGGAAACGGGATACACAGCACATGCAAAATACATGGAAATTAAGTTGAAATTACAAACTGGTGAGAAGGGACCAATTTAGAGGGTAGATGAGTGCAGAGCCATATGGAGAAAGGAAGCTTAAGGCAGGAGCCAGATATGAGATTCTGTTTTTAAAAAAAAATCGTTAGCCTTTCTAGGAGGAGAAATAAAATGTCAGTCTGTAAATAGAAAAACAATGTTCAAGAGATGAGTGAATTTGACAAGCTAGAGTGAAATTCAGCAGGGAAAAGAATGTATCTTCATGGGAATATGTAAAAGACAAGTGTGGCTAGGGTCTATCAAAATAAGCTAGCACCCCAGATAAGGACACGCCTTGTATTACATGTACATCAATAATCAGCCTCATACTTGTAAATATTGAGAAAAAAGGCAAGAAGATACATGTAGACAATTGCCTGTGAATAGCTTTGGATTAGGAAAACTCCTGTATTTGTGATGTACAATAGAGGAGAGAAAGGGTGAAGTAACACAATAATAATGGGAGATTTTCCTGAATTGGTTTGGGGAAGGTGCAATGAGAGAACAAACAAAAGAGGTGGAGCCAGAAACAATAAAAAAAAGAGCACAGCAGGGTATGGCAGGCTCAGGTTCACCCACCAGAGCCCGATTACTTGGTTGTATGCGAATAGCAGGGGATAGGAATGAGTAAGAGGATAAACAGTAGGACAGGGAGACTAGCATTGAGGTGTTAGATGTATTTATTTTATTTTATTTGAATTTTTGTTTGCCTAGGACATTTTGGTTGTCTGGTGTTTGCACGGTTCATGGGTTTCAGTTTGTTGTACCAGTGGAATGGAATTTTAAGGTGGATGGCTTGTATAGGATGGAGAAAACTTAGAAAGAAATTCTCCAGGGCATTGGGAGCTAGTCGAGCTGTGGTGATGTGTGAGTTTTTGGGTAGGTGCAGAATGAGCCTTACTGTTGTGTTCTGAATCGCTTGCAAGGGGGCAAGTGTGATGTTGGGGGGTCCAGTGAGGACAGCGTTTTCGTAGTCCAGCTTGGATAGAACTAGTGCTTGGACTTTGGTGTAGACAATCAATGGGGAGATATGTCTTATGTTGCGAAGTAGCAGTAGGTTTCACGCTTTCGTGATGGCAGCTACGTGGTTTGCAAAGAATAGGTGGGGGCTGATTGTGATGCCTAGGGATTTGACAGGTGTGCTGAGGAATATGTGTGGGTTGCTGTGGTGAGTTCTTTTATCTAGGTGTGAAGTCGGGTTTGTGCCTAGGAGGCCAGATGAAGATGTATTTCTTTTTTAGGATGGCTTAGAGGTTACCATCGACCCTCTCACATGTGTCACTCTCCAGGGTTGCGGCTCTTATGTGAGCGACAGTTTCCCCTCTGGATGGCGGTTCTTGACCAGCACAGTATCACCCAATGTCATCTCCTTCTGCTGTAGATGTCTTCTCTCGCTCTCCTTCTCCTTCCTGAACATTCTTTCCTGTCTGACCCTGGCATCATCGATCACTCCTGGGCTCTCCCTTCAAGCTTGGGGAGGAGTCCTCTTGGGCATCGTCTGAACAGGGCTTCTGCTGGGGAAACCCCAGTGGATTGATGGGGGTTGTTCTGTATTCCCGCAAGAACTCGAACAGGTTTCTCCTTAGTTCCGCCCCTCCATTTGCAGAGATCCGAAATGTTTTGTTTAAAGTCCTCCTGAATCTCTCCGCTTCTCCATTTGCCCTGGGCCAGAGGGGTGTCACCTTCCTGTGTTGTATTCCCCTCTCCTCCATATACTTTGCAAATTGATAACCCATGAACGGTGGCCCATTATCCGAGCATAGGACAGTCGGAAACCCATGGGTCGCAAACATTTTCTCTCGTGCTAGGATTATGTGGTCACACTCGGTGGATTCTACCAGTTCTACTTTGGGGTACCTTGACCACTGATCTATGACGGCTAAGAAGTAAATTCCTCTGCCTGTTGAGCCAAAGTCTGCATGTACTGTTCTCCACGGTTGTTCGCTCCTCTCCATGGATTTTATGGGGGGTGCCTTTTCGGCAGGACTTGCGGCCTGACACGGAAGGCATCTCCCCACATGTTCATCCACTCTCTCTTCCAGGTCGGGAAACCACACTTTCGGCCTCAGCCTCGCTTTAGTTTTGGCGGACCCCTGGTGGCCTATATGTGCCAGTTCGAGCACCTTTGGCACGAGTGCACATGGGATCACTATCTGTCGGCCCCGTAGGAGCAGGCCTTCCTCTGAAATCGATAGTTCGTGCCTCACCTTCCACAGCACCTGCAAATCCCGTTGTGCTCTCACTTCTCCCCTTGCGTTGTTGCCCAGTATCTCCTTCCACTCACCACTTCTGATGGCGGACCGAATTACCTTGAATATTTCGTCTTCGTCGGACGCTCTGACGACATCTTCTCTCGACAGTGCCACAGGCATGGCTACTTCCACGATGTTGTGTACTATTTCTTGACAAGCCACAATCTCCCCTTGGCCTTGCTCCCGTCTGCTGTTAGGATGGCGGGACAGGTAGTCAGCGGGGTTGTTGATCCCGGGTCTGTACTGAAGTTTCACCCCATATTCTATGAGTGACAGCATCCAGCGTTCCATGCGTGGGGGAGGTTTCGAGGATACTGCGGCCATAATGGGGATCAGGGGTTTGTGATCGGTGACCACGACCACTGGCTTCCCAAGGATGTAAATGAGGAAGTGCTGGCAACCCCATAAAATTGCAAGCGCTTTTCTCTCTATTTGGAAGTATCTTTTCTCTGTCTCTGACAGCACCTTGCTTGCGTATGCGATTAGTCGCATACTTCCTTGTGTGCCTGCCTGCAGCAGTACAGCCCCTAGGCCTACGGGGCTGGCATCCACCACAATCTCCAATTCAATTGCCGGATCGAAGTAGGCCATGGAGTCCTGATCTGACAGTGTCAGTTTGATATCTTGGAACGCTTTTTGTTCCTTCTTGTCCCATGTCAAGGGCACGTCATTCTTCGTCAAGGCTCGGAGAGGTTCCGAGAGCTATGCAAGTCCCTTGATGAATCGGCCGCAGTAATTCACCATGCCGAGGAAGCTGCAGACTTCTGCTGGCGATTCTGGTGCAGCGGCCTCGCGAATGTCGCAAACCTTATCCGGGTCAGGCGAGATCCCTCCTGCGTGAAATACGAACCTGAAAAACTCTATGCGATCTTTGAAGAATTTGCATTTACTTAACGGGAAATTAACAATGTTCAGGGCCTCAGATGCAGCGCAGCTCAGGAGAGAATGTGGGCTGACATCTGTCACATACAATCGGGCTTTGATCGCGTTGGGGCCATGGGTAACTGGTGCAACAAAGACCCTTTGGATCGGCAACGACATGTCGCCTCTGGACGTGTAAATTCTGGCTTTCGAATTTTCCAGCACCGGTGGGCCAGGGAGGACCTTGTAATATTCGGTGGCCAGAACGCACACCGATGCACCCATGTCTATGAGGACTGGTGTGGGGGTGCCCTTAATGTCTACTATGCAGGTGGGTTGCCTTCTTTTCCTGGCTCCCGTAGCTTTATTGGATATGAAGAATATTTCTTCGTCCTCTTCTTCCTCTTCAGCCAGGTTGAGTCTCTGTGTGTCTTGTTCTAGCGTAGCCACGCTCCGTGGCCTCCTGAAATTTCCACTGCTCATCCTCGCAGGGCCCCTGTGGGTCGTCACTGGTGCTGCAGCTCTGCACATTCTGGCGTAGTGGCCTGGTGTGTTGCACCTGCCACATACTCTTGACTTCGCGGGGCAGTCCTCTGCATGCAGTAGATCGTACCCGCAGTATTGAGACACTGCCGGGGAGCCCTGGGTGGGGGATGTATCTTGATGCTTTTGGCTCCACCGAGACTTCGCTGGGTTGGACTTTCCTAGGGCAAAAGCCTCTTCACCTTTGCTTGGACGTACGGCCGTGTCCATTTTAGCCCCTCTGCTTTCTGCTAGTTCATATACCCTGCCAGTGTCCAAGATTTGAGCAAAAGTCATTCCAGGCTCCCGCAGGATCTGCCTCTGCAATTTACTTGAATTGCACCCTTGTATTAGCTGGTTTCTCACCATCCCTTCTTCATTGTCCCATCTGCACGTGCTTGAAAGTTGGCGCAGTCGCGCACAGAATTGGTCTAGGGACTCGTCGCCATGGTGCTTTTCACTACACATCATGAACCGGTCAAAGTCCACATTCGAAAGTGGTATGAAATGATTTTGAAGAGCAGTCTTGACGGTGGCATATGTTACCACCTGAATGTTCAATGACTCATAGATGCGGAGCACTTCGGTCCCAGCGTCGTAACTTTTGCATTGTTGTCGTCTTCCCCAGTCGCTCTGGAGAACATTTCCAGCTTCTTGATCCATATGAGCCACTTGGCCCTAACTTGGAGTGAGAGCCTGATGTGTCGAATTCCAGCATCCGTGCCAGAGTGCCATGCTGTCGACGTGACACATGCACTGGTGCCGCTGCTTCACCTTCTTGGTTACTCATTCTCACAGGTCGCACAGGCACATCATCCACGTGAGTGAGGCCGCAAACCTTTCTCCCCCAGACAGCACTTCACTGCTGGAATAAATAGTGGGCAGAAGTGAGCTTCCTGTCCAGCAACAGGTGACCCCTGACCTTCTTTGCAGCATGCAGTTGCTTTGTCCCAGCAGTACCTCCTAGACTGGACCTTCAGGCTGGGTGAATCTTCTTTTTTTTCTTTTGGGCCCCCCAGGGCCAAAATCGTGGCTCCCCTTGCAGGAGAACAACGAGGGTTCCAAATATTAAAGAATATTGAATCACGTGGGCAGCGCAGGAGCACCCTCGCGGGCCGCTACCACCACACGCGTGATTTCAAAATGGCCGACCGTAGCAGCGTTGGATTCAAGCTGCGTAGTAAGATGGACTGCCACAACTTGCAGATCATAAATACGTTGTATACACACTCACTACATGCCAATATGCTCGTCGCCAATGTTAGCCTTGATGAGAGCCTCGGGCTGCCTCGCATGCCACACACACACGCACACAATGAGGGAGACTCAGATATGCGTCTGCAGGTTGCGAGGTTCCGGCGGCAACTGCCGTTCGGGACGCGTTTATTCAGAGCACGCATGCGTGAGCCCCAACGAGGCTCGCGCATGCGTACACGATAGTTACTCTGTAACAGTGATGGTCGAAAGACAGCTTTTGGGGGTGTGGTGTTGTGAGGGGAAGTGGATTTAAAATTATATTTGCATGTCATCTGTGTATTGGTGAAAATTGACCTTGTTGCTTTTCAGAGGGATTCAATATATAGGTTGAAGAGGAAGGGGTATAGGAAGGATTCTTGTGGAAGCCCATACTTGAATAGCAAGGGTCAGATCAGTAGGGGGGCGAAGTGTGGCTTGTCAGGGAAGACAAATGTGAACCAGTCGGAAACAGTGCCTGAAAGTTTAATTCAGTGGGATAGGATGTTTAGGAGAATGGTGTAGTTGATGGTGTTGAAGACTGTTCAGCGGTTCATGAGTACAAGGAGTGTTACGTGTTTTTGTCAGTAATATTTTGGTGGACACCCAGGATGTGAAACTTTCTCTGAGGGGCGGGGCTTCCGTGCAGGGCCTTTGTTAACAACGAAGCCATTTAACTTCAGTGTCCTTTTCTGTCCGACCACAGTTCTGTAGGTCAGCGGGGGTGGTGTGTGGTGGGGTTGGGGGGCTAGAGCCCGATCTGTTCACACTTACCACACTTGCAATAATGATAAAGGAGATGTGCCTCTTCGACTTGCTGGCTCTAGATTTATGGAGTGGGTGTTGCTGCTGCGTGGTGATCAGAAATGACATTCCATTGATGTTAGTTGTTTAATTACCTGATTATCTAAAGATGATTTTAAAACACTGGTAGAGTTTGCACAACACAATGTTAATGCCTCTTTGATACACATGCTATTTAATTAATAATAATGTTTCATTGTAGATGTGAGTTTTTCAGACCAGCAGAAAAAATCCACATATTTACAAATGACAGTATCGCCCCAAAGCTAAAGTATGTTGCAGCATCCATATGAAGTAAATAGCACGTAACACGCACAGCAATTCCTTTGATTTGCAAAATACACCTGAACATGGCTTACATGCCTTAGACATCTTTTGACTACAACATATTTTGTCACATTTTGCAAACCTGGTTAGACTCTCTAAGCACATTTATACAAGTAAATGTGTAGAAATCCCTAAACACTTCTGTTTTGAGCATTCGCTCCAATGTCCATAATGTCCTTAGTTGTGGTTTTACTTTAGCATTTTCGGTCCCTGTGATTGAGGAGAAATGACTGTGGTGTCACTTGCTATGACATTACCTCATGTGTTGTCACTTCATGTGTGAATCAAGAAGGGATCCTGTTTGATTCCCAGAGCAAATGACTTAGCAATACATGCCCTTAGCCTTCTCTTTTGTTCCTCCCTTTTTCTCAAGCCAGTTGGCGGGAGAGAGAGCAAATAAAAAAAGAGGGTTGCCAGGGTCAGCGTGCACACATTGATGCAAACCTGTGCATTGTTAAGCAAATGCACAACTGTTGGCGTACATGCGGTGCATGGAGGAGAGGTGGATAATCATTTATGACCCGACTCGTAAACCCCCCACTTTTAAAACGGTCTTTGAGCTCCAAAATATTTTGAGCCAGCTCTGCCCCTGTCTACAATAAATGCCTGCTTTCCCACATGTATCACCACCCATTTCAGTTTAGTTGCCCATTTACGCCCTAAAACCTGAACATCCTACCAATAATCATAAGAATCTGCTCACGTTCACTGCATCATCAAAAAGAAACTCTTTAGCAGAGTTTTAAGTGGATTGGGTCTAGCCGGAATTCAGTCCCAGCAGTCCTCACAAATTTCCCTGGATCTGGGGCTAAACTGTACTTGTACATGCCTCCTCACTTGCAAACTGTATTTATTCGACGAAGGTGCGGTTTTGCAAACTAATGTAAGCTTTGTATGGAATTTGACAGGCGGGCTCAGGTCGGAAGCAACTGAGTGATAATCTGCTTCAATGGGTTCGGGGATATGTAATGAAATACAGAGAACCTGAGGTCTGATCCATTGAAGTGCTTTGTGAAAACCTTGGTTACGTAAAGCATTTCATTGTTAGCACCTGCATTCAGATTAATACGTTTTTAGGCAATTGAAATCGTGATGTGGGGTTAGCTCCATTCCTATGGAGTGATTGGAAGGGTAAGGGGGACAGGAGGCAGCTCATTCTCACAGTAGTCCTTAAGTGGGTGCTGTCAGGCTTAAAGGAGAGAGTTAACTGCTTGTAACATTGAAGATTTACTAGAATAGTCACATTAAAATGCATAAAGAAGTTAGATGCCCCTACACAAGTAATGTTTCCCCTCCCCCACAGTTTCTGAAGTTAGTTCCTCTCCCAACATGTTAATGGTTAGCCTCTGCCTACATTTTAGCCTAGGTGCACCCACTGGAGGTCGCACTTGCATTTTGTTAGGCAGAGAGGTGAGGGAAGCCTTTCCCGAAACTGGCGGTGTTAAAGTTTTACTGTGTTTGTGCGAAAAAATGTACTTGAACACATTTATTTTTATTTTTGTTTGTATTGTGTTTTTTAGTTTATCACAAACTGTTTAAACATATGTCACTTTACATCACACTAGTTCACGATTCCTTTGCTGTAAACAACAACTTCTATTGTGTATAAGACCGTCTTGTCTTGCTTGGTACCATAGATGTGTGTCTTATATTAATTGCGAATTGTATTTGTGAAATCTTCATCTAAGATTTTGTCCATAAAATACACTCCTCCACAGACTTGTGCTGGCTTGTCTCCAAGTAAAAACATACTCCACCATTCATCTGCATACATTGTGTTTTAGTTTTTTACATGGTCTGCAAGGAAGCTTGTTCTTATTGCCATTAATGCAGGGCACACTGTGATCAGGTGTTTGATTGTCCCCACATTTCCTGAGATTTTACAGAATAGCCTTCTGGCATGAGAGCAATTGTGGCTTTTCTGAGCAAATAAATGTTCTTTTGTTGCATAAAGATTTTATCTCAGTCGAAGGAACTGATTGCGATGATACCTACTTGGAAATGTCTTCAAATAGTTCAAGGTGTAATTCAATGATCGCGCTTCATGTGCCAAATCTAGCATGGAGTTGTAATTGGCTCTCTGCTCTTCAGTATCTATCTAATCTTGTTTTTTTTTTATTTTGTTTTACCGCACAAGTATTGGATATCAAATATTTGAGTGAGGTGTTCAACTGCCGAAGATGGAGTAGTCACTTGTCGTGCCACTTTTGTAGCAGCTAAGGATATGGCCCAGTTGCCTTGGGTTGTAGAATTTGATAAGGATTTGCTGCGTCCTCTACACTGAATTTTCATAGTAGAAATAGAGATTTCCAGACAATTATTGATTGAAGGGATTGCAGTCTGATCGCGGCCATTGGTAAACAATTTGGTAGTTTCAAGAAATGTTTCCAAAATTTCCCCTCAAGCACGTTCCAGGTCTTGCATGAGAGATATTAGGGCTGATTCATGGAATTTTTGCACCGAAAAACGGGGATTTGTGTGCCATTCTGGCCGCAAATCCCCATTTGTTAAACAGGGATTCGCGGACGGAATGGCACACAAAACTCTGTTTTTTGGCGCAAATAATTCCATGAATCAGCCCCTTAATGTTGCTTCGCCACCATAGGCTAATATTGGCACCACTTTTTGTTTATTGAACATGTAAGCGATATTCAACCGTGTTTTTCTCAAACGGCAAAAACCATGTTTTAATGGATCAAATTACACTCTTTACCACATGGATAAACCTAATAGTATATATAACAAAAAAAGGGTGTAAACACCGTACAATATACCACAGAGGTGACAAACGCCAGGGATCGTATATTCCCGAATATACTTGTTCATACATTAATTTATTTAATTATAACTCTCTTAAAATGATCACATTACATAAAATTCATAGTTAAACACATAATATATAAAACATCAAAAGACTGTACTTCACAAAACACATACAAATCCCAAATATGGGTTGATTCTGCTGGTCTGTAAATTGACTCCGTGTGGAACTCCACACTGGAGAAATTTCTCTTTTAACTAGGTTTTATTGGTCCTTGCTCAGTAACCCAACTTGTACAAGTTTCTGTCCTAGAAACACAGATTAATGTGGGACATTCATCAGGGGTAAAGTGATATGTGTTTTTTTCTCTCAAAGGTGATGGTGATTCCTCCTACCACTTTCTTGCAGCCATAGAATTTCTAAAATTGACTCCCTGTGGAATAAAAACAAAATCTATTACTAATTTTGTACGGCTGTTTGTATCTTATAATTTAGACTACAAACATCAGCACCCTGATCCAAAAAAGGGTGTTAGAGTATATATTTATTTACATATCTTATCAATTGTGGTAATAACTTCCACGACAACGCCAAATTTATGGTATTGATAAAAGCGACTTCCAAATGGTTTAGAGAAGGTCGCTCCAAAACTTCATCTCAAGTTCTACAAAGACACATAGGGAAAAAAATATTTTTATAGAAAAAAATATTTTTTTATAGGTGAGAATTCAAGGATTGGCTTCAAAATGATATAGGAACTTAGCATGGTCCTCTATATTTTTTTATAAAATACCCAAATCTTACTTACCGATCCTTTAATTAGATCGGTGCTTTAGGATAAGAATTAGCCTCCATCTTGAAGGATGTTGATTAAATGGACGGAAGAAACTTCCTGTAGAATGAAAACACAGGAAAAAAGGTTTGGGTCTAGGAGTCTATAGATACAAAGTTTTTCTACATGATGTCCATAAATACTATTTCTGAAATTTTATTTCAAAGTCTAGATTTCAAAAAGAGGGAGTTTTTTGCATGTCCCAATGTGTATACTTTATGCATTAGGGAAAAAAGATTTCAAACTACACCCCAGGTTCTAGGGGTTGAGATAGATAATCTGCCTGCTGTTGATTTTCTAATGGCAGTTTCTCATCACATAAAGAGTGTCAAATCCTCCTTACCTTAACAGGAAAAAGAAAGGAGAAAGAAATTCCGGCCACAGAACAGGTTCCAGTTACATCTGTGCCGTTTTAAGAGGAAAAAGGGCCGCCTTTTAAATCCCTAATCTGTGGCGTCTCACGTGACGCGATGACATCACCCGCAACATGGAACGCGCGATGGCGTCATCACGCCACGTGCAGTGACGTCATAATGCTCCGCGCCATACTGGCGTCCGCCCAAATAATTAGGGCAAAAAAACAGCAATAAATTGGGAAACAAACAGAGTGAGGTACAACCTCACTTCCCTAGGTTTACTGGGAAATATAGAGAGGAGCCTAGTCGTGGAAGGGAAAGAAAGGGGAAAGAAAAAACCAGAGACTGGACACAACCAGCTTCATAGTTGCCCTTGAAGCCAATACCATACCATATCAGAGTTTATTGAACCCACACCAAAAGCTGTTTATAAAAGATACATCTTATTTGGGAAATTTTTAGAAGGTCACTGTTCACTACACCCCCACAGGCAGAAGGGGGGGGTTTGGACAACAGCATAGTCAACCAAGGGCTAAGTATGACAAACATAGCTGTAAATGAAAAACATACAGATATAGGAACATAGTCGCCTCCTGATCTTCCAAAAAACTAAGTAACAAGAATGACTGTAGAAAAAAGGAGAAGCGTTAAGCATTGTGCCACTCTACATTTTCGTTCAAACCACAAATATGACTTTTTGTTTGGAAAATTAGTTTTTGTTCCAGACTCAAAAGTTTCTTGTTGATCAAATTTTGTGTTTTACCTCTCATATGTTTTAGAATTGTCCAATTAAAGTCTGTACATTTATGATTTTTTTCTAAAAAGTGTTTGACGAGTGGTGCTTGTTCTACCTTGTTCCTAATGCAGCTATTATGCTCAGTCATTCTTATTTTACACTTGCGATTAGTTTTTCCAATGTAGATGTATTGACACGGGCATTTGATGACATATATCACATTCTCTGTATTGCAGTTAGTATGCTCAGTAATGTTCCATTCTTTTTTAAGACCTAAGTCTACTTTAACAGTTTTTCTGGTCTGTGCACACATGCTACATTTGCCACATGGGTAGTGTCCTACTACTGGAGGTAAATTCCACAATCTTGTCTGCTGTACACCTTTATTTTCATTGTTTCCAATGTCATTCCTCATCACCAAGTTGCGTATGGTGATACTTTTCTTAAATGCTACTAGTGGTTTCATATTCTCCTTTGGCATCACCTTTTTCCAATTTTTATTGATGATGCCTTTGATCTTATAGGATAAATTGCTATAAGTGTTCACGAACACTAAAGGGCTCTCCTTACGTGTCCTGTTCTGGTGTAATTGTTGATCAAGGAGGGCTTCTCTGTTATTGTTGAACACCCTCCTTGCAGCATCTTTAACTAAACGTTTCGGGTATCCTCGATTTGTAAGTTTAGTAATCAATTTATTGGCACCTTCCTCGTATGACTCTCTAGTACTACTGTTTTTCTTAATACGAAGAAATTGACCAAAAGGCAAATTATTTTTGACATGTTGGGCATGATGACTAGTGAAATGAAGAAGAGCATTTCTATCTGTCTCTTTGTTGTAAGGTTTAACCAAAAGGGTGCCTTGGTGATGATATATCGAGATGTCTAGAAAGTTCACCATGTCATTACTCATGTTCATTGAAAATTTGAGGTACCTGTTTTGTTCATTCAACCATGTGTTGAATTCATTGGCCTCTTCTGCGTTACCCTTCCAAATAACAAAAATGTCGTCTATATAGCGTAGCCAACATATTATGTTGTCTTGAAAACGGTTGAGACTACGATATATGATTGTTTCCTCGAACATGTTAACGTATAAATTGGCTAAATTCGGTGCCATGGCGGCACCCATAGCGGTCCCTTCAGTTTGTACATAAAATTGGCCCATGAATTGAAAAAAATTGTTTGTCAAGGCCATCTCCGTACACCATTTTATAAAAGAATTGGAGACAGGATGATCATCTTCTCTTTTGAGGAGGGTTTCTTCTACAACTTCGAGGGTAGCTCGTTGGGGTATGTTGGTATATAGAGCTTGTATATCCAGACATAATAGTAGATTAATAACTGGGATGAACTGACTGCCCTCAATTCTAGTTATGGCATCAGTAGTGTCTTTCACATAGCTCTTCATGCTGGGTATAAACGGGCGAAGGTAGCAATCCACATACTTGGATAAAGGTTCCAATAATGAATTAATCCCAGAGACTATAGGTCTCCCGGGAGGATTCCTTAAGTTTTTATGGATTTTGGGGAGTATATAGAAGATTGGAATTCTGCCATTCTCTCTAACAAGATATTCTCCTTCTTGTTTACTAATAAGGTTTAAATCCAGTGCTTTGGTCACTTTATCTCTGATGATCGTAAGTAATTCATTGCTAGGATCACTGTCTATTTTCTTATAGTGGTTAGTATTGGACAGTAAATTCAAGCATTCTTCCACATATTGAGTTCTATCCAGAACCACTATCGCGCCCCCTTTGTCGGCTTGTCGGATGATAATATTGGGATTCGACCCTAGAGATTTTAAGGTACTTAGTTCATTTTTACTTAGGTTAGAGTGGCTGGGGATGCCCATCGATTCCAGAGCACTTAAATCTTCCAATACTTTCCTTTCAAACACAATGGATTCAGGAGAGTAAGAGGAAGGAGGGGCACAAAAAGTTGAAGGATTTCTTAGGCCACTACAATTTTCTGAACCATTAAAGGTATTCTTTTCAAAAAATTCTTTCAGGTGGACTTTTCTCAAAATTGTTGGAACTCCACTCTAAACTCAAAGGGATTATGGTATTTAGATATAACATAGTTCAACCCTTTGTTCAACACGAATTTTTCATGTTCAGTTAAAGTAGTAGCAGACAGATTAACTACCAACCCCTGTGACTCCGGGTCTGCATCCGGTCTGTGGTCCATTGTCTTTGTCCATTGCCTCTTTTTAAAAAAGGCTGCCTTTGGCCATTTCTACCCCGATTGTTACCTCTTGCACCTTTTCCTCTATTAGGTCTATTCTCACCTTCATTGCTGTTCCCACTCGATCCGGTTCTACTGTATTCATCGTTATCATCGGATCCTGCACTAGAGCTATATGAGGTATTTCTAAATCGCACTCTACGGTTATGTTGTTGGTTGGAATTTTGCCCGGGTTTCGGGTCCCCAATTTTATAATCTTTGTTGGTGTAGATGAACGCTTTCTCATGAGAAAAATTCTGTACATCTTTCTTCATGCGTTTCACTCGTTCTGTAATAGTTTCCGTTTTGAACTCCTGCATTTCTTTCAAATGTTTATCTAGACTGGTTTTAAAAGCCTCAACTTCAAATTTTTTCTTAATCTCTTCTTCCAATGATTTTAAATCCACTTCTATTTTTTTAGCGGTTTCCTGAGCTGTTTCTATTATTAAGATAAGCCAATCTCGGCCACATTTGTTAGAAATGTAACTCCATTTCAATTTGAAATCATGATTGTCCAAAAATAATCTAGGTTCATTCTTGACTATCAATCCTTGTGGTAACGCTTGATTCTTAACGTATTCTAGCATGATGATAGCATATAGCTCAGTTCTTATGAGTCTTTTTCTTAATTGAGCGAGTTCGTCCCATTGGTCGTCTTTAGTGAGAATATCTAGGTCTTTGTCCAGACCCATTATTGGTAAAGATTCTATCAGTTTCCGTACATATTCGTCATTATATGCTAGACATTTTTCTGATTGAGACGCCATCCTATAATGCCGTTTTACTTGGTTCAAGTATTAGCCTATGGTTCCTGAAAAAACTTGAAAAGAGGTATACTGGCTAAACACGCCACCGAGACCAACCGGTCTCTAAATATGTTTTTCTCAAACGGCAAAAACCATGTTTTAATGGATCAAATTACACTCTTTACCACATGGATAAACCTAATAGTATATATAACAAAAAAAGGGTGTAAACACCATACAATATACCACAGAGGTGACAAACGCCAGGGATCGTATATTCCCGAATATACTTGTTCATACATTAATTTATTTAATTATAACTCTCTTAAAATGATCACATTACATAAAATTCATAGTTAAACACATAATATATAAAACATCAAAAGACTGTACTTCACAAAACACATACAAATCCCAAATATGGGTTGATTCTGCTGGTCTGTAAATTGACTCCGTGTGGAACTCCACACTGGAGAAATTTCTCTTTTAACTAGGTTTTATTGGTCCTTGCTCAGTAACCCAACTTGTACAAGTTTCTGTCCTAGAAACACAGATTAATGTGGGACATTCATCAGGGGTAAAGTGATATGTGTTTTTTTCTCTCAAAGTGTATTTTTATGTCCAGTTCAGTACTCTGGATGACAACCCTTGTATAACACCCCCCTCTTAGAATCCCCCTTACCCCACCGAGCCAAGAAGTAGGTTTGTTTTGCAAATTAAAAGGTTTATTTGAAAATTTAAACAATATATATATATCACACTTCTATAAATAATTTGATAATGGATATTACACTTGTGAATATGAGCAGTAGTCAGCAAGAGGTAACTTATGAATAGGAACAGAAGAATAAGGTGGGAAAGAATGCTTTATATGGTTCAAGGAAACGCAAGGTGGAATAAAATGCAGTACAGAAATAACTTGTTATGATTTTAGCAAAAGGTAATATGATCACTTTTTCTTTTGACAATTCACTCCCCCCCTATGCAATACAAGAAATGGAAGGAGAGCACACAGTCTTCAAGAATCCCAACAAATCACACTTTATAATGCAATACACAGTTCCAGTTCCCCCAGCAAGCTTAGAGAAAACAGGGATGAGTTTTAAACACAGGCGAATTACTTTAATGTGGTTTGCAAGGAAGTGAAAAGGTGCTAAAATTGCTTTTAATTCCCTCTAGAGGTTCAGGGTAGGTGATGGGTACTTTATATTAGTTCAGGCTCACTTTAACAATACTCTATGAATGATTAGCAGATTGCAAACGAATTTTAGCAAAGAGAAGCAAAAAGCTGCTGATTTCTACAGATGAAGTGTGCGTGTCTCGCGATTACGGAAAAAGTATAGGGAGTAGGAAGTCGGTTCTAGGTTCGTTGGAAAGCCTAGATTCCGGTTCCGGAGATACGGATGATTTAATAAAGGTAGATTTTCGGATTTAAAGTAAAACTCAAAATGACAGGTGACAGCTTGCAGCTGCAGTATTTCACAGGTGACAGTTGTGCAGCTTTAAAATGACACGAGTTCTAGGAGGCTGTTCTAATTAGGTTAAAATAGCTTGAATTAGATTATTTTAACTAAGAGATTGGGTTCTGCCCAGTTCTGGCGGATACTCACAATAAATTTTGGGCAGGAATGGGCCTCGCCACGGATCTGGTCAACTGGACTGGACTGGGCGGTTCTGCTCACAGCGTCTGGGTCAGCTCTGCTCTGCTGGTCTAGCCTCTCTGGATACGGCGGATCAATCAGGCCCGGTTCTGCTCACAGCGGTCTGGGTCTCTCTGGATCTCTGGTCTGGTCTCTGGCAATTGTTCTTGGCCAAGAATTCAAACAGCTCGCCTGGCTGTGGAATAGTTTGCAAATGATTTTAAGGATGCTGAGGCCTGCTGAGAAGAGTTCTCAGTTTGTGGGTTTAGGCCCTTGCTTTAAGTTCTGAAGTAAAGTTCTGGTCTTTGTAGATTGATGGATGTGAAGTCTGGAGTCTCCCGGCAGAGCGTCCCGCAGAAAATGGAATTGAATTTTTCTACTTGTCCCAGCAGTCTCTTTTTATGTGTTTTGGAAGTGGGTGTGTGTGTGGCATAACTGAGCCTGCCCCTCTCTACTTGTCATTGGCCAGTTCCTCCTCTCTCCTTTGATTGGGGGAAAGAAATGGAGTGTCAGAGTGATGCTGTATGTTTTATGGTCCGAGGAACCTCCCCTTGTCAAATTGCACACAAATCTATTTCTGATCCAAATACATATTTATCTATGTACCATTTCTCTCATATTATAGGTCCAGTTAACATATTTTCTGTAGCACCAAACCATCCGATCCCTGTCTTTGTACGATGTCGTGTCCACTGATGACAGAATTCCCCCCTTTTCATCCAGATAACGACCTCTAAACCTTTCCAGATTTTACACAAATGTGCACCAGGGATATGGGTTTCAGATGATTCCGTGTCAGATTTTTAACATGCAGACATTTGGAGTAACAACCCTTTTTCCGCTACTATCCCCAGGAACATACCACAGGGTCCTAACACCTCTTAAAATGTGCACCGAAAAATCACAAGAATAATGGTATTATTTATATAATTTTGACCAGTCCGCACTATGAGTTATCTATCTTTTGAAAATTATGCCCTGGTCAAAATGGGGTGTGGCTTCCCACATCACATGGTGGAATAACTGGTTTATCCACTTCCCCCAAGCTCAGCTGCGAGCAGAGGCACTGCCCCTCCCAGTTTCTCCCAAGAGGAAGCCACTTTACGGCCCCCCCAATATAACATTTGCCTGAGTCCATTGTTCAGTTTCCTGCAGTCCCCAGGTAATTCAATCTGAGAGGTGTTTAATTCCTTTTGGTGGGGAAGCAGGATGCAGCCAGGCCTGGGAACACAGCTGTTGATCCAGTTTAAACTCCTGTCGGGGGTAGTTGCCAGGCAGAATCCAGTTTCATTAAGCCAGGTTTCAGCTAAATGTCACTTTTTGTTCCCAGTTTTCTACATTCAAATCAAACTGACAATTTTTACACATGCAGCTAGAGTGCTGATTCTAAGTTCAAACTATGACATTTCAACAGTTACAAACTATGTGACACTCAAAAGTAGGTCCCTCATTTAATTTAAACATTTCGATTTTAGTGGTTTTCAGTTCAGTTTAACTTAAGCTGCTGACCTCCACAGCTCAGCCAGTTTTGTTATGAACATTGTTTTGGGCTCTTTTTATTTCCAGATTTTGTATGCACACAAAACTTCATTCTGCCAAATGTCTGCTGGTGTTCAGTGAGATATTTGAATATCCTGCAATGTTTGACATAGGCATTTTTAGCTTGCATTCAGAGAAACCAAGGTGATTTCAAAGGGCTTTTTAAGCTAACAGGCACTGCTGTTTTTCCTTTGGCACACATTCCACTCATGGCACCCCTGGCCCATCACGCTCGCACTGGTGGGTGGAAGGTTAGGCGACCATTTTGGTGTGCGCACAAACTGCGCGGTTCTCCTGGATTCTGGCGCACATGTGGGCTTTTTGGCCATCTTGGATTTTCTAAGCCCACAGCACGAAATGTTGCAGTTTACTGACTCAAACGTGGGTCAATACACCTGACAAACAAGATCTCTGGGATCATGGTGAACTTTCCATAATTGACTTTACCTGTTGAACTTGTTTGTGCTCTATTTTCCACTGGAAATGTCTTCCTCTTTTCACTAACTTGAAACCAAATGAGATTATTTTGGATTTCTTGGTGGTTATTGTCAGGTCGTTGGTATTTGTGTTTTGTTGAAGCGCGTTTAACAGCCGTTGCAGTCCTACTTCAGTTTGTGACAGCAGCACTAAGTCATCCGCATAGATCATTGATGCCATCGCTTGGTTGTTGAACTTTGGTGGACCAGCTGTTTTTAATTCCTGTGCTCTTGGCAAGTCTGCTAAATATAGATCAAATAGTGTTGCGGCCAGCGGACATCCCGCCTTGCTCAATCTTTATTTCTCTTGAAAGTTGGCCTTCATTATTCAATCTAATACGCATTGTGGTGTACGTATGAAAGGCTTTGATTACATGTAGCAATTCAGATGGGCAACCCCATGTGTGAAGTTTGGCCCATAGTTTCTGCCGGTTCACACTGTCGAAAGCATGTCTTAGATCGATGAACGTCAAAAAAAGATTTGCTTTGTTTTTCAACGTGTGTAGTTTTAGTACATTTAGGAGAAAAAGATTGAGGTCCGTCCCAACGCCTTTTGTGAAACCTGTTTGTCTTGGAACGATAATATCAGCTTCAGTTGCCCACCTTGTCAGGTTTTTTTTTGAGGTTTGAAGCGAATGGTTTACTAATTACGTCTAATAACGCAATTGGTCTGTAGTTTGCTGGATTTGCTCTGTCTACTTTTTGGAAAATTGGCACCACAATTGCAGTCGTCCATGACAACAGTAGTTCACCCCTGCTGGTGATATGCTGGATTAGCGAGGAGATGAAAATGGTCCAATTTTCAGGATCTACTTTTAGGATGTTGTTTGTTAATCCATCTAGTCCTGCTGCATTGGACTGATTTATCTGGTAGATGGCTTCTTTAATCTCCTCATTACTAAACCGCAAACTGCACGCTTTGGGCGGTATGTTTTTAATTTTAACACCAGATCCCATTGGATCGGCAAAGACTTTGGAGTAATGATCGATCCAGCCTTGTTTGGCTACTCCACTACTCAGACTGGCTTGTTGACTAAGCGTTGTTTTGTTTATTATTGCCCATGTTTCTCTGGCTTTAAGCATCATTTTGGCTTGCTCTTGGTCTTGCTGCATCTTAAAGCTGATTAGCCAGATCTTGTAGCGTTGATGGGCCTCATTACGAGTCACCTGGTATGGAAATAACAGTGTCGTTAAACCCGCCGCCACCGTTGTTTCCATACCAGGTGATCTCCAGTCCTACAGGCGGAGGTGTCATTCCTGCCAGGTCTGACCTGGCGGGTTTAACACTCACCGCCTGCAGGCGGACGTGGAAACACTGGCACCATCACGAGATGGTGCCGGTGTTTCCATGGTCCCCATTCCCATTGAGTCCTATAGGACTCAATGGGAATGGGGATTTACCGAATTCCGCCGCCGGAATTCCCAGGTCACCGGGGTTGTAATGCCCCGGTAATTCCGGGAATCACGGAGGCGGAATGGTAAAACGAGTCCGGCGGTAACCGAGCCGGAAAAAACGGCAGGTTATCGCCGGACTCGCAATAAGGCCCGATGTCTTTTCTTCAGCTTGGCCTTTACAGAAATGCTGCAGGAATTCTTTATATGTTTAATGTGCATTTGAAGACATTTCCGCTACTCATCCACTGCAGGACTGAATTGATGCTTTGATTGCATAAATGGTCGTCTGAATCCTGTTATTACCACCCAGGATGTTGAAAGCAGAGCAGCATAGCATAGGCCGAGTGTGTGTGCGTTGCGCATCTCATTTATTGTTCATTGAGGTGATGCAGGTCTCTTGATGTTATTTTTAGATGGTTTCCTCCTTGATTAGCCATGATGTTAGTCCCCGGATGAGGTAGAGGTAGTGGTGCATATGTCGATCAATTTCCATGTAAGGATCAGGGCATCATGATCACTACTTTGCTGTCTCGTGATTTCAAGTCGTTCGAAGTTGTGATGGAACTTATTGGAGGACCATATATAGTCAATTGTTGTTAGGTTATTGCCTCTCCAAGTCGGTTTTCCTGGTTCATCTCTCGCCGTCTGACCGTTTAGGATGTAGCAATTTCTGATTTTTAGTTCCAGCATCCACATTTGACTTCTCAGCGTTATATTACTTTAGCTTTTTTTTTAAATTATAGTGGTTTTCCCTCTTTATCTAAACATCTCACATTTAGATCTTCACAGATTAGAAAATGTGGGTCTGGCAAAGTTGTGCACGTTTCATCAAAAAGTTCTGATATAGTGTCTAAGAATTTGGTTGAAGATATAATTGCGGGATTCCAGTGGAGATTTATGACTATTGTATGTGAAGGAAAGTTCTCTCGAGTAAACGTATGTTTCAATATACTCCACTGAACAAAATGATTTGGATTAGTGTTTTTTTTTTATTTGTAATCATTGTCCATGTTTGATCAATTTGATTAAACCAGCATGTGGTCTGCCATACTGCCCTTTTCCTGCAGCATTTAATAGCGTACTATAACCATTAAACACTGGAGGAGTGCAAAGCCACGTCTCTTGTAAGCAAATGATTGTGTGGCAAGACACATTCACAGATGACTGATTGAACAAATGTTTAAATCTCTGTGTTTTCCAAGACAACAGGGATTGAGATTGCTCACACAGGCTCTCCTTTTGCTAATGATGTCTTGGTCCAACCAGAGCCCTTGAAATCCAACGGCAATCAGTTACTTCTGCTGTATTTTTTACTGAGCTGTGACGTGTGGGGTTCTTACACATAGAAACTGGTTTGTTCTTAATAGTGATTTTCAGGTGCCCTCTATGTGTATCATTCAGTCTCTGCTCACTAGTTGGTTTGCTGACATCGATGTGTTGATTTGAGTTGTTATCATTCTGATGTCTGTATGTTGATGAAGAGCTAAGTTTACATTTTATTGTAAGACACGTCGTCGATTTGACAGTGTTCGGAAGGTTGGTGAGCTTGCTCTTCGATACAGCTTATTTAATTTAATGCGTGTGCTTGCTTATCGGTTCTTATGATTTTAGTTTCACAGTGAGTACACTCTGACTCATTTATCCTCCAGATTTTGGGAGGGATCATCCATTAGATCAATGTTATCAGCAAAAGTGGCTTCAGTATTGTGTCTTGTTGCAGCCGTTTGTTGCTGCTCACCTATTGATGTGGTAATTGTTTGTCTCGACATTTGTATGCTTTTGCTAGTACATATTTCTGGCGTCTTGACTCTGCTTTTCTGTTGTAGTTGTTGCTTGCATTTCTCTACATTGAAGCGTGGATGCGGTGTTGTCAGGTTTCTGAGAAATGCACGTGAGCCATTCGATTTTGGTTTGGGCCCATTTTTAACATTCTTAGATTTATTTTTTTTACAGTTGCCAGAGAGGATCCTATGCCCTTACTGGGAGGCCCTACAGAGTTTTGCTTTGGTTGTTTATTGAATCTCGATGAAGACTTCATCATTCTGTTGAATGGGTGGAACCTGTCGACTGAGGTTAAAGGTTGTATTACTTGCTTGACAATTTGGAACAGCCGACCTTAAGCCACTATTTGAGTTCATCCTAAATTCAAGAGGATTTCTATCCTCATCTGTAACTTTACCCCACAAGCCCCTCTCAGAGATGCCTGGTCCAGATGCAGCATCCCTGGTTGGTTGTGATTTACTGTGGGTTTGCTTGAAATCGGATGATGCATAGCGTGCTCACGCGCTGTCTCACCACAACTCCATGTTTCCACGTTAATGACTTGCTCGCCATTTAGGTCTGTATTTACTGGCGATGATGTTGAGGCTTCACTTAGTTGTTTCCAAATCCATTTGGTGAAATCCAGTAGAGCTGGCATCATGGTTTTTTTCCATGTGGTCACCGCTAGCCAAATTACACAGTCGTGCTTGCCAATTTGCCAAGGTTTCTGCCTAGTGGTCAAGTCTGGCTTGAACTTTATTGGTAAAAGTCTCCAGGTATAAGAGTTTTGTGTGCAGCATTGCGAGTAGTGTGGCATGATCCTTAATGTTGTCATTAATTGTTTAAAAAATCAGTAAAACTTTAAAGCTGCTGCTTTCAAAAAACACTTCCATCGCCTCTCTGTATATTGCGCTTTAAAATGTACTCTTTGATAGTTGCTCCCCACACCAGACCTTGGGAAGGGGGAGGTAGAACAGTCGAGCAGAGCTTAAATTACATGACTTTCATTTTAAGTATCCTGAGTTCCTGCGGCAACCGGGCCTGCCAGTGCCAACACTCAGCATTTTCATTATTTTCGTTTTCGTCTAATGAAAATGGTGATGGCAGAAAAGCTCTTCCTTCACCAGGCAGTTGGTTGTTGCCCCTTTCATAACGGAAAACCCCTGGTGGACACAGCAGTTGCCCTCGCCCGGAATGCTCTACCCCGAGGCCGAACTAATCACATGAGCCTGATTTTGAACAATCAAACCTGTGGCGGGTATGGCACTATTTACTGCATGCCTGTTTTACTTCCCGTGGGATACAGAGAAATATTGCGCATGCTTCAGTTAATAAAACCCAATTTTGCTTTGCTCTGCGTTTCGTCGCCTTCAAATCAAGATCCGACCTCTACAACAAGGGTGATCTTTGATACAGCAGAAAAACCAATAATTCTTGTATCAAAGAAATAATCAAGGCTTCTTTGCTGCGTCATTTGCACATGCAGACATGTGAGCCTGTGAGGTGGAAGTGAGGCCAGTTGAGGCTGCGCCCAGTGCTCATGTATCCTACCCTACCCACAGGAGCTTTGGCAGCCCCTATGCAACAGTTTCCCCCATGTGGAGTTATGCATCTGATAGCTCAGCGAGTTCAGCACTCACTGCTGAGCTTCCAAGCCTGGCAGAGATGACTTAGGCTTTTATCCTTCCGAGATCAGGGAATAGAATATCAGTAAATGGGTACTAGCAGTAGGTGCTAAGCAGGAGGTTTTCACCGCTTCTGAAAAGTCGACGTTGGGCAAGGGCAGCCCATGGTCATCATAAATAAGACCTGGACACTCTATGGTGGGCGGGCAATCCCTGCTTTTTTCAGTTTCATTACTTCATTGGGCAGTCATTAATGTTGGTCCACAGGAGACAAAACAGGAAAAATTCGTCACTGGTTAGTAGTGAGATGTTTGACGGGACATTTATACCTCCATGCAAAATGTTCTAACTGATGTAGCACACTGTTCTTTCCTCAATCGGAGGGCAAAATAAGGATTGGTAGATGAGAAATGCAATTCTGGATGGGGAAGTGAAGTAAAAAAAAGTTTTAAAAAGTTATGGATGCAAGGCCTTGAATTAATCATAACTACTACAACTGCTCTGGGCAGTCTTTCTTGCAATCATTTTATAGTCTGTCTTTGCTATCACAGAAGGGTGTCAGCTATATGGAAATCACTCCTGGTCCTGCCAGCAGAAGGAGGAGTCTGCGCTGACATTCTCATCCATGTATCCAATGCTCTTGAACACAAGTCACCCAGGCTAGGGGTTGCAGCTTTGTAGTCTAGCAGCTTGGACCGGACTGCTCGCGTTACTGGCAAGACCAAGACTGAGTGGCAATCAATGGTATGGAAGGTTGCCCAGAGCAATGCCAATGGTTATGACTGATGCAAACACTTCTATCCGTCACTTTTGGTTTTAGTTTACCCTCGAAGTTTGGAGGTGCACGATCACACGTGGGTCCTCCTTGCTGGCAAAATCTAGGGAATGAAGATGCTCCTCACGACTGGGTCCAACAATGCTCAAATGGGCCCGGGGTAGCTGATGGGGGAACGCAGCCTAGCAGGTTTGACTGGAATGCTCTATTTGAAAAATAATGATGGTACAGTAGCAGGGTCGGACTGGACTATAGGACTATAGGGCAATGCCCGAATCAAAAACGCAAAGTGCGCTGGTGTGGGCCAGTATTTTTGGTCAAAGGGCTCACTTTTTTGGCCATTGTAGGAAAGTTTAACAAGTTGCTTCACTATGCGGCTAGTAGTTTTCACCATTGTTGCTGAATAAATATTCTTTAAATTGCACAATTTGCATAACATTCTATCAAATAACTCCCCATTCATGCGTCCTTCATCAATTTTTTAGTATAAGTAGAAAACAGAGTGCCCTACATGCCCTTATCAACACTTCCTGTGATGTCACTTCCCAGGGAATCATCTGGGTCAATCAATACGATATAATGCTTGCTTCCTTGTCCCCAATCTCAACGAGGTGCAATTAGAAGATGGTATCTCTGCTTAATGGTAACACCTGATTTTGTACACTCTGCATTGTGGAAAAGAGTGGTAATGCTGTGCTAACTAAAAAGATATTTATACTGTTTTACTTAACATGTAGGCATTGTCCTTGTTGATGGTTCTGAAAAGGGCATCTATTTTGAAATTTAAAAAATAGCGTGCTCCCCGTGCCTGCAACAGGGCCACCTGGGGCTGGCTTGGGTTGTGTCAAGGCCCGCTGCAACCACAGAGCCGTCAGATGGCACAACGGTGCACTGTGCATGTCAGACTAGTGACACTCTGTACCCTTCTGTGGCAGCAGCAGCATCCTCTGCTCAAACTGCAGCCTGCCGAGCAGGGACATGAGGGGGGGAGGGGTATGATTGTGGCTGCGTGTGTGTGTCCTATTCTGCTGCACACAGCCTGCGTGCAGTGAACTCAGACAAGAGGGTCCAATCTCGGTGGGGAGTGGAGGGAGGATGTACGCTGACTAGTGTGAAGGGATGCTATCCAGAAATGGAGTGGTTGGCCTTTGCATAGGGTAAGGCAGGGGCCCTATGCAACTGCAGAAGCAATTTCTCAGAGGAGGGACTCCAATCCTGCAGCAGTGTGTCTTTCAGCACTGATTGAGAATATGTGTTCCATCCAGCGTGTGCACCGATCGAGAATAAGTGTTCTACCCAGCATGTGAGTCCTATCTAGAAGAAGTGTGTGTGTGTATGTGTATAGGGGGTCAGCTCTGCGGAGGTGCCCCACCTAGGAGCTTGTTTGTGGGTGTGCTATTAGGATGGGTCTTATCTAGCAGCAGTATGTGGTTGCATGCACTCTCAGGATCACTTTTGTCCAGCAGTGGTGAGTGGATGTGTGCATTCTCAAGAGTCCTAGCTAAAAGTAGAGAGTGAGGGGGAGAGTATGTGTAAGTGTGTGTAAGCTGTCTCCCAGTGATATGTGTGCGTGTGCCTGCACATTGAATGGCCCTATCTAGCAGTGTGTCAGAGAGGGAGTGAGTATACTCTGAGGAGTCCAATGCAGCAGCTGCGTGGCTGTGAACAAGGTGAGTGAGTTAGGGTAGTGCAGTGAGAGGGACAATGCAGCAAGATAGTGTTGCTGTTTTGTTGGTGCATGCAGATCAGAATGGCAGTGAATTAGGGTAAGGGTGACACAATATTAGCATTTTCGACAACAATGCTAATACTAGGACTCCCTTACTATTTAAGGCTGGAGCCCACGTGGGACACACAGGTGTGCTGACCCGGCCGCACCCTGCCATCAGCATTTATATTAGTTTCCTGGAATCTTGAGCTACGAGGAAACGTAAAGAAACAAACAAACATTTTGCATTTGTTTAGTTTAAGTTTCCTGGGCTCCAGAGTCCAGGGAATGAAAACAAAACTAATGAAAATGCTGGTGTGTCCCTTGTTTGATTTCATTAAAAGGCGTTGTTCCTAGCGAGTTTTATAACTGATAGGAATTCTGGATTTCTCCTCTAAGTAAGGTAGCCAGGTGAGAAGTTTTTAATTAATCTTCCCAATTAGATTGTCGGACCCGACGTTCAAAATTAAGGAAAAGGTTCCCAAGTCTTCGTCCCTCTCTATAAGGTTGTGAGACCCCATGTGGCAATATGGGTCTCTGAGAAGTTGCAGCAATCCTATCCAGCCCAGCTTGAAATCTGGCCTTTGCCTGGATCTGATGGGCAGTCAACTGGGCTAAAACACCTTCTACGCGTGTCATCTCGATATTCTCTTCAGAACCTTCTCCTCAATAAAAGAAATGTCTTTTTCAAAATGAACTGCCTCAAAGTCTCTAGCTGCTTGATCGAGAAAGGAAAATACCTCTCCTTCTACCTCAGGAGAGGGGTCTACTTCTATTGGTTGAGTTATCCCTAGTGGAGAGACGAGATCTGATAACTCTTCCTGTTTTACCACAGCCCAGGCATCTCCTAAGACTAGGGTTGATACTTGTAGAAGGGCTTGGAGGCAGGTCTATCTCTGCTCTAATTAACAAACTTAAATTACTGTGGGGTTTTATATTATAGTCTGACACCTTGAAGGTATTTAATAAGGGCCAACCATGAAAAAGAGTTACCATGAAAAAAAGTTGTTGGTGATGTTTGTGGAAAGCCAATCTTATCAAGGTCTTTTGTTTAATGCGTCGAACAGTGTTGTGGGGATTCATTTCAAGTATGAAATGTTCCTCCTCTAACTGCTGGATGATAAGATGCATTAGAGAGCAAAGATGTTATCAGTGGGTTCCCAGTTTGTGTCAACCGGTTCAGCATCCCACTGCTGACACCATATGGCAGGGGTTGGAAATGAGAGATGGACGCAAGGTAGATGTATTTTCAAGAAAATACATTTCTATTAAATAAAAAGGTGTTGGAAAAACACCTCTCTAGACCTATACTAAAGAGGAATTTCCCTACCTAGAAACTAAAACCAAGTATGTGTCTGTGTCAGGATGTCTATAACTGAAAGCCACCCTAGTGTCCAAAAACAGGGAATCATCTGGGTCAATCAATACGATATAATGCTTGCTTCCTTGTCCCCAATCTCAACGAGGTGCAATTAGAAGATGGTATCTCTGCTTAATGGTAACACCTGATTTTGTACACTCTGCATTGTGGAAAATAGTGGTAATGCTGTGCTAACTAAAAAGATATTTATACTGTTTTACTTAACATGTAGGCATTGTCCTTGTTGATGGTTCTGAAAAGGGCATCTATTTTGAAATTTAAAAAATAGCGTGCTCCCTGTGCCTGCAACAGGGCCACCTGGGGCTGGCTTGGGTTGTGTCAAGGCCCGCTGCAACCACAGAGCCGTCAGATGGCACAACGGTGCACTGTGCATGTCAGACTAGTGACACGCTGTACCCTGCTGTGGCAGCAGCAGCATCCTCTGCTCAAACTGCAGCCTGCCGAGCAGGGACATGAGGGGGGGAGGGGTATGATTGTGGCTGCGTGTGTGTGTGTCCTATTCTGCTGCACACAGCCTGCGTGCAGTGAACTCAGACAAGAGGGTCCAATCTCGGTGGGGAGTGGAGGGAGGATGTACGCTGACTAGTGTGAAGGGATGCTATCCAGAAATGGAGTGGTTGGCCTTTGCATAGGGTAAGGCAGGGGCCCTATGCAACTGCAGAAGCAATTTCTCAGAGGAGGGACTCCAATCCTGCAGCAGTGTGTCTTTCAGCACTGATTGAGAATATGTGTTCCATCCAGCGTGTGCACCGATCGAGAATAAGTGTTCTACCCAGCATGTGAGTCCTATCTAGAAGAAGTGTGTGTGTATGTGTATAGGGGGTCAGCTCTGCGGAGGTGCCCCACCTAGGAGCTTGTTTGTGGGTGTGCTATTAGGATGGGTCTTATCTAGCAGCGGTATGTGGTTGCATGCACTCTCAGGATCACTTTTGTCCAGCAGTGGTGAGTGGATGTGTGCATTCTCAAGAGTCCTAGCTAAAAGTAGAGAGTGAGGGGGAGAGTATGTGTAAGTGTGTGTAAGCTGTCTCCCAGTGATATGTGTGCGTGTGCCTGCACATTGAATGGCCCTATCTAGCAGTGTGTCAGAGAGGGAGTGAGTATACTCTGAGGAGTCCAATGCAGCAGCTGCGTGGCTGTGAACAAGGTGAGTGAGTTAGGGTAGTGCAGTGAGAGGGACAATGCAGCAAGATAGTGTTGCTGTTTTGTTGGTGCATGCAGATCAGAATGGGAGTGATTTAGGGTAGGGGTGACTCAATATTAGCATTTTCGACAACAATGCTAATACTAGGGCTCCCTTACTATTTAAGGCTGGAGCCCACGTGGGACACACAAGTGTGCTGACCCGGGCCGCACCCTGCCATCAGCATTTTTATTAGTTTCCTGGAATCTTGAGCTACGAGGAAACGTAAAGAAACAAACAAACATTTTGCATTTGTTTAGTTTAAGTTTCCTGGGCTCCAGAGTCCAGGGAATGAAAACAAAACTAATGAAAATGCTGGTGTGTCCCTTGTTTGATTTCATTAAAAGGCGTTGTTCCTAGCGAGTTTTATAACTCATAGGAATTCTGGATTTCTCCTCTAAGTAAGGTAGCCAGGTGACAAGTTTTTAATTAATCTTCCCAATTAGATGGTCGGACCCGACGTTCAAAATTAAGGAAAAGGTTCCCAAGTCTTCGTCCCTCTCTATAAGGTTGTGAGACCCCATGTGGCAATATGGGTCTCTGAGAAGTTGCAGCAATCCTATCCAGCCCAGCTTGAAATCTGGCCTTTGCCTGGATCTGATGGGCAGTCAACTGGGCTAAAACACCTTCTACGCGTGTCATCTCGATATTCTCTTCAGAACCTTCTCCTCAATAAAAGAAATGTCTTTTTCAAAATGAACTGCCTCAAAGTCTCTAGCTGCTTGATCGAGAAAGGAAAATACCTCTCCTTCTACCTCAGGAGAGGGGTCTACTTCTATTGGTTGAGTTATCCCTATTGGAGAGACGAGATCTGATAACTCTTCCTGTTTTACCACAGCCCAGGCATCTCCTAAGACTAGGGTTGATACTTGTAGAAGGGCTTGGAGGCAGGTCTATCTCTGCTCTAATTAACAAACTTAAATTACTGTGGGGTTTTATATTATAGTCTGACACCTTGAAGGTATTTAATAAGGGCCAACCATGAAAAAGAGTTACCATGAAAAAAAGTTGTTGGTGATGTTTGTGGAAAGCCAATCTTATCAAGGTCTTTTGTTTAATGCGTCGAACAGTGTTGTGGGGATTCATTTCAAGTATGAAATGTTCCTCCTCTAACTGCTGGATGATAAGATGCATTAGAGAGCAAAGATGTTATCAGTGGGTTCCCAGTTTGTGTCAACCGGTTCAGCATCCCACTGCTGACACCATATGGCAGGGGTTGGAAATGAGAGATGGACACAAGGTAGATGTATTTTCAAGAAAATACATTTCTATTAAATAAAAAGGTGTTGGAAAAACACCTCTCTAGACCTATACTAAAGAGGAATTTCCCTACCTAGAAACTAAAACCAAGTATGTGTCTGTGTCAGGATGTCTATAACTGAAAGCCACCCTAGTGTCCAAAAACAACCTATCCTGACCCTCACATGTATAAACAAACAACGAAAGGTGCAAGCAAATATCTTTGACGTGATGTTGGATAAGCAGTGTTAAAAACCAAAAGTGTAAGAATGTCTCAAACAGAAATGTTCCCAAAGGTAAAGACCTTTGGATCCAGAGGATGGTCCCCTTCCCCTATATTCTTAAACAGGATGGCAACATGTCTCTCTAGTTAACAGTTGCTTGTAGTCCATATTGGACTCACAAAGTTCTTGTTTAACCAAAACGTTCTGTTCAAGCAAAAAGGTTGTGTAACAAATCTTTCTGTAAGAGTTCTTGTATCTTTACAGATTACCTGGTATACTCCCCTGCCAAAAATCTTTATACAATCACAACTGCCTAGTTTGCTCACCTACCAGGATTTTTCTTTATGATTCCCGGAGCTCCAGGTTTACTCTCTTTCGAGGAATCTTTACACAATCTCAACTGCATGGTATACTTGCCTACTCGGACTTCCTATGTGTTTCCCAGTTTTCAAATTCAACTTTAGCTGCCTGGGGTATTCACCTCTCAGGATTTTTATGCACTCTGCTGTACCACGGTAGCATATACTATGTGCTGCTTGGTATATCTGGTTGTGGTAATATTTTACTCATATATACTTGCTGACACCTCTTTCGCCAGATTGGCATCTCATGCTTCTGTATTTCATAGGGGTTTATCTTTATACGTTGTCTTGTCGACATTCAATATACTTCTCATTGACACTTGCGTTGCACTTTAACTTGGCGGCATTCAAACAAACTTTGCCTTCTTCCTATTGAATCTTGCCTTTGTGCTTTTCCTTAGCAGGATTCAAATAAACTTAGGTCTGTGCATATTTTCTTCATCTAACATTTGTCTTATTGATTGTTGAATTTGTACTTTGCTTTTACTGCATTCAAATACATGTTGCCTGTGTATATTTCCTGCATTAGCAAACTTGTACCAATCAATCACTGCTTTGCGCAGTTGTTGGAATGCCCCAGGGTCCCCAACAGCTGTAGATGGACTCACTGGTCTTCTCCAGCGTTGTCAACGTTGCTCGCACCTCTGCATTATGACTTCTTCCTCAGCCTTCGAGATAGGAGTGTGCGGATTCATTCTCTGTACTTGGCATGGCTCTGCGGTCACACACCAGCTCTCCTTCTCGGCCCACTGTGAAGTCTTCTGCCTCGCTGAGCGACCGAACTTCCACGAGTTTCTGTACTCCTCCTGGCGTCTCCACGACCCTTCTTGCTTGCAGCGTGCCTCTTCCGTTCCCAGCGGCCTCCTCTGCTTTGCTGGCTCTGTCCGTGTGCTTCTCATTCAGGAGCCCCGGCATGAATAACTGCGTCACCTTCGGGGCAAATCGCTGTACCTGCATCTCTCTTCACCTTTGCTCGGTTGCCATTTTAAAATGTCCCGCTCATTACAAGTTTAGAAAAACAACTGGTATAAATGTTGCACTTCAGGCTCCTGTCACTCTGCACATACTCTCTTGTCCTCCTCGTCTCAGTACCTGAGTGGTTATGGGAGTTGAAGTCCATAACTTTCTTTGGGCTTTAAGCTCCTTTATGGTTTTCCTGACGGTGTCCACAAAAAGGCACATCAAGATTAGAGGTCATGGTTACATTTGGACTCTTAACTCTTGAATGGGATTTCTCCTGGATTTTACATAAAGGTACATCAAGAACAAACAGTGTTATGTGTATGAGTTGTGAGTGTTTGGGTGGAAAGTGTGGGCCTGACTAGAATGATGTAGAGAAAAGGTTTCTTGACGCTCTCTATTGGTGGGCATCATTAGTTGACAATAGGCCATTAAGGTCTTGGTGTTCATGGGGTCTTTCTCAAGGGAAAGTGGGGATCACTGTGACTCCTCCAATGAAGTCATCACATCTCCCCGGTATTTGTCTCCACCCATGTGATCCTCCCTCATGTAACCGCCCCCAGGGTCAGTATCAGGTAGCAGCTGCCGTGCCCTGGCCACATGGGAGGAGGTTCCCACTGGGGAATCTGTGATGACTCAGTTGGATTAATCACATCTGCCAACAGGCAAATATGGGTAAAGAGAGAGAGCACTAGTGGAAATTGTAAGAATAGCTTCTTTCTAAGAACACTCCATACAGAGAACCCGCAAGATACAATTATCATGGCTTACATTTTGAAGAAGGTGCTGTACCTCTTAAGAATGCAGCTTGGGAGTTCCTTTGAACCACCTAGGAGTGTACATTGGGTGCCCAGGATGGCCCAGAGGAGTGAGAACATGGATACACCTTTGCAAATCCCTCTGGAGAGAAAGGCCTTGCTGGAGACGCCCTCTGCGGGAGGGGAGGAAAGCATAGACTGAGTAAAACTGGACCAGATTAAAGTGCCAGGGATGCTGGGCCTTGGGGAACAAGGTCTAAAAAACGCTGAAGCAGGCTTTTTTGCAGAAGCTTGCATTTGACCGTCCTTGGCTGAAGCAACCTCAATGCTGGGATTAAGAGCGGTGATTGGGACCTGAGACACCACGAATGGGCCTGCCTGACAAGCCATTCTACTGGAGCAGCTTCTGCGACAGAGCAGGCCCAGGGTTCCACAACACTGATGCTCATTGGAGGTTGATGAGGGCGAGATAAGATGGTGCTTTGTATGCAGCCATCCCACCTCCTGTCGTTTTGAATGAAAAAGATATGGATTTTGCTATCACGGCTTTTGCAAGTGAGAGACTTGTCAGTATCCTCCTCCCCCACCATACCTCTGCAGTGCTTGAGCCTGCAGGATGGATGGAACATTGTTTGGGCTAATGCAGGGGCACCTCAACCTTAGCTCCTTTCTTGCCCCCCTGTAATGCCTGTTCAGAGATTTACTAAACTGACAGTGAGGGGATGAGAGGGAGGTGGAGGAGCATAGGTTAACCAAATAGCATTGAAAGTAGTGAGGCGGCTCTGTGCTGAGAGTGTCAGTAGTATAGAGAACAGTGATCTGCCCTCAATGGAAGATTACAATCTATATTCAAATAAGCTGGGTAAAGGCAGGCGCAGGGCGGTGGAACATTTGAAAAATCGTGGTGGGGCATTGAACTCATGTCAGCTGTTAGCGACTGGAATTGAAGCGTTTGCACTACAATCCCTAAGTGAGGGCAAGAGTGGTCTTTTACACAATGGAATGCCTACCATGGTGCTGTAAGGCTCGTCAGTGGGTGGTGCCACAAAGCAGCATATAAAAGACATGTTGGCTGAGATAAGAGCCCTACATACGGAGGTATAAGCACCAATTGTTAATTGGAAAAGCAGGGCGGAGAAAGTGGAGGACCTGCTGGAAGGGGTTAGATGAAGCAACCCACAAAGTAGTTACTTGCGGCACAGCTGCTGGAAATGGAGGAGGCAGTAAAGGAAGCAGTGCTCAAATTAGATGATGAAGGGAATTGTCAATAGAGATGTAACCTTTGTGCCTTTGAGGTGCTGGAATGGGAGGGAATTATTCTAAGGGGAGCTGATTTGAAAATAGTGTGCCATTCCACCTTTCAGAAGTGGAGAGAATCTGTTACAGCTTTGACATTATATCACAAACCAATATATAAAAACTGTAGAGATCAATCAGGCCATGCATTTATAACTCACACTTAAAGGATAAGTTCTCTCGGGAAGTCTTTTCGCCCAATGCTTTGCGCAGGAATGTTTGAGAATATATTTATCATATACATCCTACTTTTGATTTTCTGGCATTTAGACACACAAACTGCATGGGTAGGAAACCGCCATCTTGTGATAATCATATCCCTTGATTAATCCCCCTAAATTTAAGTGCCCTAGCATCAGTAAATCAAAGCACACGTACCTCAAGCTGACATCTCCATGTCAAAGCGATATGCTACGGCCCTTCTCATGACTTTGGTGTACAGCATAGCCAAACGTCCTCTGTCAGCAACTACGCCATCATGTTATCTCATTCGTCAATATTTTATTCTCTGTACTTGAATTGAGCAAGGAAAAGTTCTGTGGAGTGAAATATAATTCAATATAGTTCTATCATCCTTTTTCTCTCAAAGCACATGGCGTTCCATTTGGTAGAACAAATTATTTGTTAAAGAAATTAAGCATAGCTCTCCACATGTGTTAATTGATGATATGAGAGCATGTTTGTCCTGATGACGGGCACAGCAAGTGGGCAAAGAGCAGGTTTCACAATCATCCCAGAATATCGAGATTATATTCCGTTAGTGATAGTGATATTCCAGTTTTGGTTGAAGAATCCATCCAATGTAACTTCAGTTACATGGTAGACACATATTTTCAGGAAGTAACTATTGCAATGTAAAAAAGAAAAACATATAATTTAGTAACCATTGTCAAATGAAGTGACACGATTACCAGCATTTAAATAAAATATAACATTTTATGTATTCCACAGATACAAAGCAATCATATAACTGCATCAGAGACTGATTTGTGCTTTTCAGTAAATATATAAGGGTTATATCAAAGTTCATGTTTACAGCATGCCTCAAAACTTTCCCAGTTACATGGGGGTGTATTCGACTAAATGCTGCCACGTTTAGCATAGTTCTTACAATGTGCAAACTAAACTACAAGTTCCATCATTCAATTTGAAGCCAAAACGACGATGTGCAATAAGATGACCACATTTAAGTACAAATATTTTGAAGATATCAGTTGCCCTTGAATTGCGATGTATTCACCATTTAAAAATTCTTCTACACATTATAGTCTAATCAAAAACATTTTCTGTATTTGCATCAAGTCCAAGATAAATGTACAACATCGATATATATCAAGCACAGAGATGCAAAAATGTTATGATAATTATAAAAGCAATACATTCATTTTTGGGTGTCCATTCTTTCAATGTAATATGCAGGCCATTCTCTTTCGAGAGCTATTCACAAATGAAACTTGAATTTCTACCGATGTGGTACTTTGAAGTTTATGTTATCTAATTGTTTTCTGCTGAGTAACTAAATGAAATCCTTGGAATTTTTACGCTGGTCATTTCAGGGACGCCTTACAATGAGACTCTTCTTTCAATCTTGAAAATGTCAAGGTCCCCATAGCTTTCGCCTTTACCATAGAAATTAAAAATATTATGTTCCTATTGCTACGTATAGATGTTGAGATAAAAATGTAAGACATTTTTTTTCATCCATGCCAAAATATTTTTTTTAAAGGTATCTATACAAAGAAATGGATAGAGAGATATAGAGAGATTCATACAGGGAGATTGATAAAAGTAGATGCATACAGGGCGATGAGTGGCTAGGTTGATAGATAAAGAGATACATAGAGTTACATTTGTAGGTATAGATGGATAGAGAGCCTTAGAGAAATACATACATTGAGATTTATAATGGTATATAGACATAAATGGATATATAGATTGATATAGATAGCTAGAGAGATAAATGGAGCAACATGTTGTCACAAAGCCAACTGATCGCTGGTCTTTTCGGCGACTGTGGCATCGCTGCAGTGCCATCTCAAGATGGTGGCCGCACTGCAGACTACTTTGTTGCATCAGTATGTTACGTCCATATCCGGAAGTGACCACAGAACACAGTATATCCAGCATCAGCACTACATCCCGCATCGGCAGCTAAGGACCATTGCATCACAAACTATAAGCGTGGTGCTTTTTTCCTTATTATTTCCTGCCTCTGTGCCTTGTCCTGGATATTCCTATTTCTCTTGGCTCCTTTTCCCTTCTTCATTTCCATACCATGTTAGCTTGTTCCACGTCAGTGACGCCTTGTCATCCACTGCTGACAGCCACCTCTTTTCCTGCATGCTTCAGTTTTTCCTCTGCTACCAGCCTCTACCTAACTACCTGCTTCAGTATCCTCTGCTGCCAGTCCTCAACCTTCCTGCATGTTCAGTGTTCCTCTCTCCAAGCCTCTTCAGTTGTCTTAATAATTCTGCTTCTCTGGACTCCACCTTCCTCTTCAATATCCTGTTCTTCATTCATCAACATCCCAGTTCCTGTAGCCTTAATTTTTTTTTTTTATTGTAAAACTTCAACTTGATATGTTATATCATGTTTTTGTTACATTTCAGAGAAAAATAAGTGCATTTTCATTTCCATCTCCTCCTTAGAATTGCCAAAGTCAGATTTAACAATACAAGTTGGGCTGTTAGGAGACACAGTCACATAAAACTACATCGACTGTGATGATGTGACATTCAATTACTCACGACATTCAGTTAGGAACTAACTTTAGAACTTCATCGAAAAAATTGATTAAAGGATAGTTCCGGGACTTTTTTTTTATTGTCCCTACGGTTCGGCCATGTGTTTTTAAGCATAACTCGGTAGATCGTAGAAAACTTTCCTATGGACCTTACCCGACTTTTCGTCCATTAACGCACTCGAAATCAGCCGCCATTTTCTGATAATCCTCTCACTTGCCGCATCGCCTTGGCTCACCTGCTTTTGCGGCACTAAATCAAATCCCCCGCCCCTGAAACAGACTTTATCAAAACATTCATATTCCCCGCCTCTATCCGTGACGTGACTGTGCTGCGTAGGCAAACGCGCCCAGGCGTCTTCTACGCGACTCCACACAGAACCCGGAAACCAACACAGATTAGCTCACAACACAGCGCGCCACAATTCGCAATATGAAACTGTACTTTTAAATCAAACCGCAAGATTGTAAATTTGGTAAAGTACATTTATTTGACATCAAATGTTTAGAGAATATTCAGCGATTTGCATTTTTATTTGCTCAGGTTCCAAAAAGTTCGTTTTGAGGCACGCGATGTTCCTTTGCTGTACACAGGGTCTTAGATCATCTCACAATACAGCGCCACAATTCGGAATATGAAACTGTGGTTTAAAAGCAAACTGCAAGATTGTACATTTGGCAAAGTACATTTATTGGACATCAAATGTTTAGAGAATATTCAGCGATTTTCATTTTTATTTGCTCTCGATCCAAAATAGTTCGTCTTGAGGCAAGCGATGTTCGTGTGCAGTAAACAAGGTGTTGGTTAACGGTAAAATAAGCTCTTCGGTCGCACTGATAATCGCATGGCTGTTCCAACAACGAGGCACTAGGCCACCACAACGGTCTGTATGTTGCATCTAGCCGTTAGTACCGCGTAAGGGCATACTTGTACTTGGCGATCGTCCCATAAAATGGTCAGGGTGGTAACGTTGTTCACGCGGAGAAGCAACTGGCGGTTAAAAAAGCCGTCCGCCGGTGTCTGGTACTCGTGACACATGCAGTAATGCATGATGTACCTGTTTGAAAAACATAAACAATGAAATTAGTCTCACCATCAGATCTTTATTAAAATTATTCATTTTATATATTCGGTCGGGAAATTATTTCATAGCTAGGACAGTGCAACTGGGTTTTAAACGTCAAGGGGGGGCTGTAGGATACTGAGACAGTCCATCAGTGCAGGGGTTGACAGGGAGTGCAGGTGGAGAGTGGAAGGGCCCAGGACCGAGATCGCAGACAGTGGACCAGTTGTAGCAGGGGAGAGGGAGAGAGAAAGCAGAAGAAAAGGTTTTGAGGTGCTTCCGTAAAAGTAGACGGTTCTCCCCAAGATAGTGCGCGGTACAAAACAATATGCCACATAGAACGAACAAGTACAACTTAACCCGTCTTTAAAGCTACTGTATAGTAATTAAATTGCGGTATAAACTCATCTAAAGAGTTACTTACATTATATTTGCATTTTCCATTGTGTCTGTGCGTAGGGCAGCCCCGAAATACCACTCCTTCTATGCCGACGTTATTTCTTCTAATGAACGAACATGAAATGGCTTTCGTTTCTGAAATTATATTCATTATCGTTTCTTACGTGGTCCCGGCCTGTCAAGGTCAAAATACAATAGAACCTTATACTGAGTCGTGGGCCATTCTGGCACCCGAGAAAAAATCAAAGCAGCTGACCTTCACTTTGAACGAGCACACATTCCTAGTTAGCTACATTCAGTGTAAGGCATTCTCACAGGACTTGAAATTTACACTCCATCTTTGCATTTTGTCTGCGTGCTTTGCAGCCCCACAGAACCATAAATACGGAGACATTCTATATTTTTTGAAAAATGATTTATATTACTGTTTGGTTTAATTTAATGCGCAAATGAACAAGGTTGGATAGATACACATATTCAATGGGCCTGCGACATGAGGAGACTCGAGAGAACAGACAATCAAATTACAATCATTTAAACCGTGATGTGTATTTCTCAATGAGTTCTTCTTTAGGTGGACATGGAACAGAGGCAATGTTGGGTGGCAATGCAGTTGTCCCCTGCACAGGTTCGTTCACAACTCCATTTATGTGCCTATCTAGGACGTCAACAATAAGTTTCTCAATAAACTCATATTGCATATCCTCAAACACTGGTTTGATCACCCATTGTTTACTTCTTTTAGTGAAGGCCTTATTGTAGCGAAGCGTCCCTAAAGTTCCGGTCGTCCTACTTTGTTGACGGCCAACATTATGGTTATGTGCCAAGACCGCTAAAAGAGTCCGATTTATCATGCCCTCTATGCCAAAATGCAATCGTTTTGGCCTGTACTTTAGGCACATATTGTGAAACACCTCCAAATCTCCTGTGTGGCAGAATTCCGTGAGTCCCCTCAAAGCTTTTGTTATAGTTTTATCAAATACAATCTTTTCAATGGCTTTGTGAGTGGGTGATGAAGGAATCAACCACTTCTTCTTCCGTGCCTCCTCTGTGGACAAATGGCCATGTTCACAATTGTGGAAATGTTGGTTCGTGTTCCATCGGTGAACGTTCGTACAGTGTGGCATTACTGACCGCCATTTTTCCAGTAGAATTTCCAACGACCCTCCACATGTTTTTGAGCTCCACCAAAGATGGTTGCTGATTGACTTGGACCACTGTGAAATACCTTGCAATTCTTTTTTTTTACCTGCAGCCGACAATTTTTTATTGATTGATTTTGCAAGATGCCAAACGTCAAATTGGTGATTTATATTTTTGTACTGTTCTCTCATTGTCTTGGCAATTGAAACGTGTCTGTCCGTGGCTATCAGGTCGATCACCATTCCCCGCGATTGTAGTTCTTGCAATGATGCTACAAAGCCAACTTTCTCCATGGCCACTGAGGATGTACTTTGTGACACCTGCACGACCACCGAACTCACAATTTTCTTACTTTCCATGTCCTGAAAGTGGTAGGTGCAGTACTTGGCTGAAAATCCTGGGCTGTCGCACTGTCCATCACCGGCTAGCCTGAACCGTTTGCCCGCGAATGTACTATCAATAGACATTTTTTCCATTCTCCAAGCTTCGCTAATGGCTGGAAATAGATAATCGGTTTGGTATTTGTAGAACTGAGTTTTCGCAATGAAATGGATTCCCACAAACTGAAAGAAAGACTCTAATTTTTTAAAACTTGAACCACTAAAAAGTGCAGCCGCTGCACAAAGTAGATTGCCTGCTGGCAGTTGTCCCAGCATAGGTTGTGCAGACCATGAGAAAGGATGATATTTTGTACAGGTGGCATGTATTTTAAGGTTAGTGCCTCGAATTGCACGAGTCACATTAATGAATGGCTCCCCACATACTTCCCCACCAACCGAATGCCCACATTTCATCCGAATAATAATATCAATCAAACAACTATCGAATACAATGAATTTGGCCTCTTTCCTTATACTGTCACTCTGCATCCCAGCTGGTTCGGCCTGTAACGTTGAGGACATGTCACTCACATGAAAGGTAGAATCTCTGATATCGTCTTCCGCTATGTTCAGTGATATTGATGGTGTTTCATTGTCGTCCACTTCATTCTCTTCCATTGCAACATCTGTTCCTTCTCCGGAGATGGGTGAATAAAACAATTTCTTCAACTTTCTCGCGGTCTTAGTTTTTGCGGGTGTGGATTCTGTGAATTGATCTCCGACTGCATCCGAACTACCAGGAGGACATTCACTATCAATGGCTGGTGGTGGTATAGCTCCGTTGTCAATCACTTCATATTCTTCCCATTGGCACGATGCATCTCCAGTCTCAAGTCCCTGCCAAAAGGTTTGACAAGCAACATCTCTCGTTCGCTTCACTGTCTGTGTAGATCTAGTTCGCACACCCACTCGCAACTAGAGGACAGATTGGAAAAGGGATGTTCAGTTTAAACACAACTTACAGTATTGAACTATTAACAGTGAAAAACAACATAATATAGTGACCAGGACACTAACCTTCTTTTGCTTTCTTTTCTTTGAAACTTTCTTGCCTCGAACTTCAACATCAGGACGCTGTTGCTCCGACTCGTGTGTGCATGTCTCCACTTCCTCTTGCGCTGCAACGACTATATTTTCATGATAAGCACATCCATCACGCACTGACGCTCCATCGACTCCCTGAAACATAGAACTTTCATTAGTATGTATAATAATATCGAAAACACAAAATGTACTTGGGGACCAATACCCACATACATCTCAATAGCAAAACACGAATGAACGCTTTGTGTAGAACATTCAAACGACAATTATTCACGCATTGTTGATCTAGTTAGATGGAACTGTCAAGATCCATACCTCGGGCTCCTCATAGACTTCCGTTGATGATATTATTGAAGATGATGCTTCAGTGGCTCCCTGAAACACAGTAATTGCATTAGTATGGTTTTCTATTTTGATAAAAAGAACAGAAACTTTGTGCAGGCGTGAACGGCTCATCTAAATAGACCTGCACAAATGATCAGTTGTCTAAAATAAATAATGGATATGTAAATATGATTCGATTTGCTCGATCGTTGGAAGTGTCACCACCCAGAGATCTGCATCAACTACTAGGGGTGATGTTCTTGTAGAAGAAGCTCCGTCATCTCCCTGAAACATAGTACTTGCGTTAATAAAGAAGGAAGTATAGCGGATGTAATCACGTCATATGATTTCGCTTGATCGAACTGTCAGTATCCATACCTCGAAATTCATAAGAACATCAAGGGACGATGTAACTGCGGTGCACACTTCTGCAAGCTGTTGCGCCGACCCGTAACTGCACGCTCCCCCTTCTTCTTGGACTAATGCTCCATCGACTCCCTGAAACATAGGACTTTCATTAGTAATGAACACAATATTGAAAAAAGAAGACACATAGGAGGGCGACGACAGAAGGACATATCAATGGCTAAAAACGAAAGAAACATTGTGTGTAACAATCACGCTACAAGAATGCAAGATCTGATGATCTCCATCGATGGAACTGTCCTGAAACGTACCTCGAGCATCTGAGTGACATCAACGGTAGTCGTCAATACATTGGACTCCTCAGCATCTCCCTGAAAGACAGTACTTGCATTATTTTGGATAACAATAATTATAACTGAAAACAAAGACTAGAGGACGAGTACAAGGGTGTACCATTAGGTAAAATAATTACACGATAAATTAAAACTATTGATTTACATGCCTAAAACAAGTCAGTGGCAGAATAGCCAAGTAAGATTACCCGATAGGCGCTTGAAGTGGCTGATGACTGCAATAACGACACGGATGGAGAATCTTCCGCCTTCATATTGAGTGGATACATAAATGGGGAAATTATTGTTAGCTAATGCTACACACTACCGCAAGGCCGAGAGATAAATACGTAAACTTGACTCACCAGTGGAGGGATGTGGACGAATAGAGTGGGAATAGCGGTTGAGAGCAATTTTCGCCTCGCTCGCGGTGTGTTCTTCTTTATTAGCAATGATGTGGAGTACATGTCAGAGCTAAAGTGCCTGCTGCAGATGCGGTATCGATCACCCCTCTTGTCCGCAAAGACTTCTAGGACTCTACTTTCAAGCTCAGACGGTGGATATCCGCAATATCGGACCCATTCTCTTATCTGATCTATTGTCTTAGGGAAAACATGCATTATAGTACCTTCAGATTTATTATGGGTCTTCGAAGGGCAACCGCCAATGGAACAGGCAGGCATTGTGGAAAGTTCTGAAAAGTAAAGATCAACAATTCTCTATGAATACCAATGTGTTAAAAAATTAAATGACACATAAAAGGCTCAATGCAAGGTTCGTTTTGGTCTTGGAACTATACACGTTATTCACATGCAGATAAGTATTTGAATAACTTTAAAAAAAATAGAAAAATAATTTGACTAAACTCAGAACATGTGACTAGTTCCTTGCATGTACTGTCTTGAACGAAAAGAAATTGGACGCAAAATGATTATGGTACATGGCCTTACCTTGACGAACAAACAGTTAGATTCCGGGATCAGAGTAGTTTCTTGTCGTAGAACAGGGAGCAGTTCACAGGTTGCAAACTGACGAGTTTCCTCGAAGTGGTCACGGAAGTTCACAGAGACGAAGAGCAGATAACCAGCACCTTCACGGGTTGACTAGCAAAGCGCAAAGAAGTTCTCATTAGAAATATGAAGTGGGTTATAAAGAATTCGAAACAGGGGTGTGTTTGTGAATGAATGACGTGTATATGTCGTGGCATTATGCGGTTTGCAGGGGGCCGTCCAGCGTGAGGGGGGATGCTTGGCAGGAGACACGGAGTCTGGAGGTAGACATGGGAACAACAACCCATGCTCTATAGACCACTTTGAAGTGTACATGGTCTTTGGCACCTCTTGGCCTTTATCGCTCCCTGACAGCTCCACTTGCCAGCACAAGTACCCCGGTGCGAACTGCCTTTGATAGGGCGGGGGGTGGATTGGGGCGGTGGTCGTGCAGACAAGACACAGGAAGACTCGTGAATGGAGACACACTTATGTGGATTGCAGGGGGCCGTCCAGCGTGAGGGGGATGCTTGGCAGGAGACACGGGGTCTGGAGGTAGACATGGGAACAACAACCCATGCTCTATAGACCACTTTGAAGTGTACATGGTCTTTGGCACCTCTTGGCCTTTATCGCTCCCTGACAGCTCCACTTGCCAGCACAAGTACCCCCGTGCGAACTGCCTTTGATAGGGCGTGGGGTGGATTGGGGCGGTGGTCGTGCAGACAAGACTCGTTTGCCGCAGGGCCTCACCAAGGAGAGGCCATCTAACTGCATGTAAGAGGCAGGCTGCAGGATCTAGTGCATGGAAGGCAGGGGGGTGAGTTTATAAATACCTCACCCTCCCAGGAGAATATATGGGTGCAGTTCACCCTGGAGACCCTGGATGCCTAGGCAGTTAGTCAGCAGCAGGCAGGAAGACTATTCAATGGAGACACACTAGATTCATTTAAAAAATCAAAACAACCATTGTTAAAATATATGTTGGGTTTTATTTTAGATCTAAATTTCAATTGAACATAAATAATAAACATTACACATTGTAAAGTTGCGGTTGCAGCACATCCAGGGAAAATCCGCGGTATTGTCCACTGTCGCTGGGGAAATGTTGTCTAATGGCAAGTACCGCACAGGCAGGTATTACTCTCCGAACGCGGTGTCCGAGCCTCCCGTGAAGCCACCAAGTGAAGCAACGATAGGCCACCAGCCTGTACCACCTGTGAAAATGAAAGATGCAAACTGTATTAAAATGACAACTTTCTTATCACTGTCGATTCAGGTAAAAAATGTCATTCTGCTTTGAAAAAAATTCTATCTAGAAAATGCACAACATGGAACCAATTTACATGCATTCGAATGATGAGACGACCATGAAATAGTAGTGGCATCACTGACATCACAACCAGAGTATACTTACTCGTTACTCGGATTATGCGGACGAACAGTGCCGCAAAGTTCGTGCATAAGCACCATCATCATCCTCAACACGGTCCGTGAGAGGCAGGCTTCCCTGAACTCTGGCAGCTCGGTGATGCATTGCGGACTTGGCTCGCCTTCCGAAATGTAGGCCAGGCATCCCGAGTTTTCTCGGCAGCAGCAGTTCTCCTCCTCAGTTGGCATTAGCTCGCACCGATTGCACGTGCACCAGGTGGAGACGCCGTCCATGCGACATGGTCCAGGCTCTTCATCCGTTGACTGGTCCTCCCAACTGCCGTCCGAATCCCCATCGTTTTCGCGTGCTTGCCTTTCCAGTAGTTCTTCCTCGGTGTACTCGGGCTCGTACATATACGGCATTATTGTAGCCATTGTGTGGTAAAGAAAGTAAAATAATTTACAGAGATGGTACAGGTGTTCACAAGGCCGAGAAGCGGCGAAGGTAGCTGACCAGAGCACAGAAACGAGTCACAGAATACTCAAAGTAACACAGAGAGAGTAATGGAATCGAAAATCTGCTGCTGTGTGTTGTGAAACGGTGTGTTTATACTTATTGAGGAAAGAGGCGTCCTGCCATTTCCATGGCGACACGTCATTAGCTGAGGCGCAGCGATTGTTGACACGAAACGTGCTTTGGCGTTGGGAAATGGGCGGTACGCGTCTGCTGATGTCAGGCTCAGGGGCGGGGGATTTGATTTAGTGCCGCAAAAGCAGGTGAGCCAGGGCGATGGGGGGAAATGATAGGATTATCAGAAAATGGCGGCTGATTTCGAGTGCGTTAATGGACGAAAAGTCGGGTAAGGTCCATAGGAAAGTTTTCTACGATCTACCGAGTTATGCTTAAAAACACATGGCCGAACCGTAGGGACAATAAAAAAAAAGTCCCGGAACTATCCTTTAAGTTACAGGAGAGCTTGATGTTATGACCTGCTACAGCATAGTCCCACCAATCATCTGACACATAGGATTTTGGTTTGAATTCCTTTAAATGCACTTCGCGGAGACCTGTCAACATAGGGCATATGGCTGCTAGATGTTTTAGAGACTCGACTTCTGTTGTTTTACAGAATCAGCAGTTATTGTTGACTGTTTCTTTGTTCTTGCGCATCCAAAGTATCTCGTTGGTGTTTAGAGCGTTCAATCGTAGCTTTAGGAATTGTGCTCTATGATGACGCGATGGACAATTCGTGAGATATTTTGGTTGACAGTGTAATTTGACCATACTTCTAGAAGAAGGCAAGGTAGATTTGAGGGTTAAGCGGCTGTTGTAAGTTGTGATCCAGTCCCATGTTGCTAGCTTCTTTTTAGCTTGTTGTGGGCGCTGGATTAGCTCTTCTTCAGATATGCCTGCTTCAACCATAATTAGATTTAGTTTGAGCTTCCATGCATGAATAAGGACATTGACAGTGGATTCTTTACCCGGCTTGAAGATGTTGTATGCTGGTACAGAGGAACCAAGTAGTATCTTACGCAAGGTAGATAAAGATTTCCAGATGATTGTCATATAAGTTGAATTCAAAGCTAGCTCGTATCTCAGGGCTGACATTGAGATGTAATTCGGAAGGTTCAAAACACGTCTCCAAAACTTTCCTTCCAATCTGCTCCAAATGTTGTAGTTAATATTCAAGGCAGCTTCGCCGCCAAAAGTGATTGTTGGGATTACTTTTGGAGATAAAACTTTATAACGGGTGTGATGGAGAATTTCCCGTAGTCAATGTTGATTTTAACAGCTTGAAGACTCAAAATCTTTATTTTAGCCATCAAATCGCCAATCCAGGCAGCTTCACAAACCGAGTCGTTGACCATTGCACCTAGATAACGGATTGACTTGACGACATCTAGTGCTTTTTTTTCTATGCGCCATTGGAAAGACTTGTCTTTCCTTGACATGGATCGTCCGATGCACATGATTTTTGTTTTCTCTGCATTTAAACACAGCTCATTTGCAGATAAAAACTCCTGCAGGCGAGAAAGAAGATGTTGGAGGCCAATTTGTGTTTGATCGACCAACACTATGTCGTCAGCGTAGACCAGGTGATTTACAAAGTAACCGTTAAGCTTGGGAGGAAAGCAATGGACAGACTTTAGCCACTCCGGTAAATCAGCTATGAACAGTTTAAAAAGATCTGCTGCAAGTGGACAACCTTGTTTGACGCCGTTAAATGTTCTTATTGGATCTGTAAGGTCGCCTTGTGAATTGACTCTGATTTGAATCGAAGTATTAGAATGCAAGGCGATGATGGGATCTAACAGATGATCTGGACAATGCCACGAGCGTAGTTTTGCCCATAGTTTAGTCCGGTTGATGGCGTCAAAAGCTTGTCGAAGGTCGACAAATGCAAAGAAGATTTTCTTTTTTTCGCCTCCAATGCTGACAGTTTTAAGAGTGACAAGATTGTAAGATTCACATCGGTTCCCACGTTTATTGTAAAACCTGTTTGGTGACAGTCAAGTTTTCCAGTTGAGATAGCCCAATTTACCAACTGTTGGCGCAAGAAAGATCCAAAAATCTTGCCAATAGTGTTGTGAAGGGCGATCGGGCGATAGTTCGCAGGATCGGCCCGACAGCCCTTCTTGTATATAGGAACTACAATTGCCTTGGACCAAGAAGAGGGAAGCCTCCTGCTAATTGTGATCTGAAAAAACAGCTTGTGGATAAATTTGGCCCAGTGAACACTATGCTTTTTGAGCATAAGATTTGATATTTGGTCAGGGCCAGTAGCTCTAGAATTTTTCAGCTTAGAGATTGCAAATTCAATCTCTTGGCAGGAAGGTGTAATGTCCCAAGTGGAAATTATCATATCGGACGGCGGGAGAACTTCGAATACAGGTTTTTCATATATTAGAGTGAAATATTCTCGCCATTTGTCGCTTGAAATTTCATTTGAAATTGCTGGAGTAGATTTCGAGCGACCTTTATTTAAAGTGGCCCAGATTTCACGTGTATTTTTCTGTACCAGAAGTTTTAGCATTGTTTCTGCTCGTCCTTGATCGATGATGATTAGATGTGATCTTAGCCAATTTCGGTAGGATTGCCTCCACTTCTTGACTTCCATTGCCTTGCAATGCCGGTCACTCAGCTCTCTTTTGATTTGCCTAAGGTCTTTCCTTAATAGTTTTTTTGCCGCTGCTATTTCAGAGCTATATAGGTGTTTTGGCAATGACCCGAAGACTCTTGAGCTGAAAATTGTCTGGGTTTGGTCCATCAGCAGCGGCGTGTACTCTACTGTCTGGAGTACGTTTAGACTGTGGCTTAGATGGGCAATAGCAGATCCATTAGTTCTTAATCGATTGCCTGCGGCATTTGATTGAAGTTGGTGCAAGTATTTTTCTGGCATGTTACAATACTCTTCGCACCAAACAAGTCGCAGCATATCATGATCGCTAGATGTCATCGACCGTACATTAAGAGAAATGGCTTTTTCAAGAAAATCTGTCAAGGCCCAAATATAATCAAGAGTATTTGTTCGAGCCATGCTATGCCACGTCGGATTAGCAGGAGAGTCGCCTTGAATTGTTCCATTTAACATCTGACAGTTGCGTTCCAGGAGATCCTTAGCCCAAGTTTGGCCTCTCGGAATGACTTCGAGATCAGGCAACCGAACATTTGACTTGGTAAGTAGATCGAATTTAAACCAACTACAGTTGAGGTCTACGCAGATGAGTACCGAAACGTTGTCATGTTCTAGAAAAGTGTGGTTGATTTCATTCAACACTGACTGGATGAAAGATGTTGATGAGATCATAGCGGGATTCCAATATCCATTTATTATTAAGAGATTAGAAACAGCGGCTCTCAGCGAAAGTCTGATCAAAGTGCTTTTCACAAATGGATTTGGGTTCGTGGAGGCTACCAACGTCCACCAGTTCTGGATTTTCAAAAGAGTTATTAGACCTGCAAAAGGCCGGCCTTTTGGGTTCTTGCCAGCTGGGTTTATCAGCGTGGTAAAACCGTCGCGTGTAGGGAGTTCTCGTAGCCAAGTTTCTTGTAAACATATGACGAATACATTCTCCAAAGGTTCGTGGAATGTATTAAATAAATGCGTGAATCCTCTCGTATTCCATGACAGTAGAATTAGCTCTTGTTGTTTGGCGTTAGGTCATTGCTATTTACGTGGTCCGTTTGGAAATCTTTTCGCGTTGTTAGCTCTTCTTTCAAATGACTGATGCGTGGCAGCATCTAGTATATCAGGAGATGAAGCTAGAGACAGACGCAGGGCCGCTCGCTTGGCAGTTCCATGGCTTACTTCATGGTCAAGATTTGTCTCAGAGGATGAAATAAATCTCGGGGCAGGTGGCTCGAGAGTAAGATCAAAACCGTAGACCAAAAGATCTTCATTTGCTTGGAGTAGCATGTTTTTTACAGCCGCTGAAGAAATGTGAAGAAGGACTTGGTCGGAAGACGTTTCAGTAATATATTCCACAATTTTAATATCATCTGATGAGATTGCTTGCAATGGTGGAATACAAGCAAGCAATTTTAGGATATTTCCTCTGTTTAAGTTGACTTCGTTGCCATCTGAGTGGATGTTTTGGAGATGGAGTTTCCACTTGCATGTTTGAGTCTCAAGGTTTCCGGGTCCGGAGACTCGCTGAGCTAGAGGCAAACGCGATTTTAGCTGATTCGACGTTTGTTTAGGATTTAACCTCAAGCTTAGCGCTTGCTTAGGAGGCCTTTTCGTCATGGGAGAAAATTGTCGATCGTTGGGTCTTGCCTGCGGTATTCTCAAAATTTTGTTTGCCTCTAGATTCCTCATCGTTGAAGACCTAGTTGATTTTGCAGCTTGGGCTTCAATAGAGACAGTGGTGGAATTCTCAGGATCAGCTAAGTAAGTCGATAAATTGCATAAGTCCACAGAGGGATCAGAAATGCCATTATCAGAGGAAGAGTCATTGGATGCTATACGCCGGCGTTTTGCCGAGATCTTTGAAGGACTCAGTGTGTGTCATGATGCCTACCTCCAAGGAGCCAGGTCCGACCCAGCAACCCCAGAGGCAGGCATCATTCCCCCCACGGAAGTGCCAGCGGGCCCAAGCTGGGGCCCTTTGGACACAGTCCTGGCGCCTTAGGCGCCAGGCTCATGTTAGACCCCTGTCCTGGCGCCTTAGGCGCCAGTCTCATAAAGCTAGACATGTGTTCAAGTGTTTTAATGTGCACTTACCTGATGCAGACCATGCTGCTACATCCAGGCCCTCTTGAGGCCTGAATGGAACTACTTTACCTGTGGGACTACTTTCCACCTGGGTGTGGTCGGGGAAGGATACATACCTGATCGGCGGAAGGATACATACCTGGAACTTCTTCCAAAGCTATTTAAACCACGCCTGATCAGCAACTCACGCTTCGCGTTGTTCTGCTCCTCGCAGCTGGACGCTCACCGTGTCAGCTCCTGCATCTGGACTTCGGCCACGCCTGTCAGCATCCTGGGTCGCCTGCAAAGGGAGATAAGAGAGAATTGGGGAGAAAGAAGACCTTACCAGCTAAAGCTGCATCACGGAGACATCACACCGACGATCCTGAAAGGGAAGACATCATTTTAAAAGCATTCCGCTTCGATCGCTGCAGCGCTGCATTTCACTCACCTTTCCTGGGCGCCTCCATCTTCAGCAGCGATCATCCGGATCCGCACCCACTTCTCAGAGCCTAGAGAGAAAAAGACAAGAAAACAAGGTGAGAGAAGGAAAGGAATAGGAAAGGCTCAGTTTCCTTCTAAGACTTACCTGTTGGGTTATTCCCATTTCATTTCGGGTCCTGCCGCTTCCTGGCATTCGAACCCGGCCCATGAGCCTTTATACTATCTTACCTCAGTGGCAGTGCTGCCGATTGGTCTATTCCATTGGTAAATCAGGATGATCCCATTCTCCAGGATTTTCAGGGCTTCCAGGCCAGCATGGAAAGATTGTTTGCTCGACACTCTCAAGGACAGGCCCTTGATAACAAACTGCTATCCTTACGACAAGGTAATCAGGATCTCCTGTCCTACGTTGCCACCTTTACAATACTGGTTGTGGAAACTGGATGGCCAGAAAACAAAAGGATCACATTGTTTCATCGAGGCCTGCGCGGAGAGCTTAAGGATGTTCTAGCTCAGATTGTAAATCTACCCCAGGTCTGCGCAGACTACATAGACTTGGTGGTTCAACTTGATCACAGACTTCAAAATAGAAAAGCAGATCGGTTCAAGTACGAAACCCGAGTACCGATCAAAACCCACGCTAACTCCAAGAGTCCCGACGTATCCGAACCTATGCAAATCGGCGGTGTTAAAGGACCATTAACGCAGAAGGAACGAGAGAGAAGGCGGCAAATGCAACTTTGTCTGTATTGCGGGACTTCCGGTCACTTTCTTCGAAATTGTCCGGTTAAACCACCTAAGAAGGTGGTTGGAGCCACTGATAACGATTTATTGACACCTGATTCGGGAAACGACCTAGCCCGACAAGCGTAGGCGTCCGCTTGCCGAGCTTGAAAACAAACTCTTTGACCTCGCATTTTGTCATGCCAATGGTGCTCGTGGACCCAAAACAGCCTCAGCAGTTGCATGCTATAAAAGCGTACATCGACAGTGGAGCTATTGGAAATCACATAGACCGTGAATTGGCTTCTAGGATTAAGCTCCCTCTCCGCCCGAAAGTAACCCAAGATGTCATTACTACAGTAGATGGAATCGAAATAGCCTCAGGGCCTGTAACGCATTCCACTGTTGAAGTGACACTGGTGGGTCAGGATGGACATCGGGAAGCAATTGTGTTTGATGTGATCAAGGCCCCACAATTTCAAGTAATCCTTGGAATTCCTTGGTTAGAAACACATAATCCCAGAATTGACTGGCGAGCAAAGAAGATAAGTTTTCCTGATTGTGAACCAACTTGTTATCCAAGAAATCCAGTTATGGGTCTAGCCTCAGCAACTTCCACCCCTGTACAGCTACCGTCAGAATACCAAGAATTCCAAGACGTTTTTCAGAAGGAACAGGCTAACACGTTACCTCCCCATCGGTCTTATGATTGCCAAATCGATCTGGTACCCAATGCTCAACTACCTTGTAGTAGGATTTATGCTCTTACGGAACCTGAGAACCTGCATCTGCGTCAGTATTTAGATCAGTACCTAGCCAATGGTTTTATTCGCCCGTCCAAGTCTCCTGTCTCCTCAGCTCTGTTCTTCGTGCTGAAAAAAGAGGGCGACCTTAGAACATGTATAGACTATCGCGCCCTAAATCAAATAACGATTAAGAATCGTTATCCTCTGCCCCTGATCCCTGAGCTTATCGACCAGGTGAAAGACGCTTGTGTGTACACCAAGTTAGATCTCCGAGGAGCTTATCACCTGGTGCGTATAAAAGAAGGCGACGAATGGAAGACTGCATTCCGCACCAAATTTGGGCTCTTCGAATATCAGGTGATGCCCTTCGGTTTGTGCAATGCACCTGCCGCCTTTCAGTACTTTATGAATGATGTTCTTCGGGAACTTATCGATGTCTGTGTCATTGTTTATATTGACGACATCCTGGTGTACTCTTCTTCAGAATCCGATCACAGAAAACATGTTAGGGCAGTTCTTAAGAAGTTGCGCCAGCACAGACTATTTGCAAAGCTCGAAAAATGCGTTTTTCATACCACAGAAGTTGAGTTTCTCGGATTCATCCTGACACCTCAAGGAGTCCGAATGGACTCGCGAAAGGTGGACGCCATCCTCAAATGGCCATCTCCTAGCTCGGTGAAGGGAGTTCAGGGCATGCTCGGCTTCACCAATTTCTATCGAAGATTCATCCCGGAATTTTCCCGAACAGTCCAACCCATCACAGCTCTCCTAAAGAAAAACAAACGCTTTGAATGGACTCTTGAGGCCGAACAAGCTTTTCAGGACCTGAAACCCAAATTCACCTCTGCACCTGTATTGAAGCACCCGCACCCAGATCTCCCTTACATTGTGAAAACCGACGCATCCAGTTCGGCCATGGGAGCTGTCCTGTCGCAAAGAGACCCAGAAACTAACCAACTACACACTGTGGCCTTTTGGTCCAGGAAATTTTCTCCTCCTGAAATCAACTACGCAATTACCGACAAAGAGTTACTGGCTATTAAATCTGCTTTCAAGGCTTGGCGTCACTACCTTCTCGGGGCAAGACACACCATCACCGTAATTACGGACCACAGAAATTTACAGTATTTAAAGACGGCCAAAGCTCAATCTTCACGACAACTCCGATGGGCTCTATTCTTTGCGGAATTTGATTTTGTAATTACCTATCGCCCTGGCTGCAAGAATGGTAAAGCGGACGCCTTATCCCGGATTGGCATGGAAGAACCCAATTCGAGTTTAGAACCTGTGCCAATCATACCTGAACAAAGAATCTTAGGCCTAACTTCATTGCAAACTATTGAGGACATCCAAACGCAAGTAAAACAACTTCTAGACTCTTCAGCCTTACTGGAATGGAGTCAAAAGGGTCCTCATTACACCGTTAAGGATGATTTACCCTACTTCCAGGAGCGGTTGTTTCTGCCAAGTAAAGAATTGCAAGAACTTGTTATTGCCCATCATCATGAATCATTAATGGAAGGACACCCTGGTATCGCTAAAACGGAGGAAAAAATCAAACGCCACTTCTGGTGGCCTTCTTGGAGAAAAGACCCTCATTACGACCCTTGCGGAAAGCGACTGACCGGAGCGCCACAGCGTAAATAGCGTTTCCGCCATTGTACGAAGGAGCAAAGTGCGGCCCATTCCGACCCATCGGGCACGAGCACCACGCCACGGCGGAAGTGCAAAGTCCGCGATGGCGGAAATGACCCCAAAACGGCCCACACCGCCGCCGTACGGCGCCCTAGGTGCAATACCGCCACCCCTCTTAGCGGTCACCGCAGTGTGCGCCTACCGGAAAGTACGGTGCCCGGAAATATACGGAAACGGAAGTTAAAACATGGGCCCGGAACGGGAAACATCCCGGCGTACACCTATAAAAACACCAAAACCACACAACCACTAAAATCACTACCCTGAAACACACCCCAACCCGTCAACCACCCTAGCGAAACCACGAAAAATGGGAAAAGTAGCGAAGAAAGCGTGCGACCGCAAGCGGCAGGTCCACTTCTCCCGTGAGGAACTCACCGTGCTAACAGAGACCCTCCAGGAGAATGCAGCCGTCGTCTTCTCCACGCAAATGACCAGGACGGCACTTGCAAACAAGAAGGCCATATGGGCTCTGGTGGCACAGCGGGTAAGTGCGGTGGGGACCGCACCCCGCACCCCACAGCAATGCCGCAAGCGATGGGACGACCTGCGGATACGCGTCCGCAGCATACTCTCTGCCAACCGCAACATTGCCACAGCCACCGGGGGAGGTCCTGAATCACCCATCAAGTTGACCCCCTGGGAAGAAATCTGTGCCTCCACCATCGGAATGGAGAGCATAGAGGGAGTCGGAGGGATGGAGAAAGGAGTGCAGACATCCGAAGATTCAGGTAGGTGGGCCAGATAAAACAATGCCAAATCCACAAAGTCCAACCATGTGAAGTACCATGCGTCCACATAGTGCAACAGAAACACATGTCCAGGAGAACGTCCACACACATCGGCCTGAAAGCGCACGTCAAAACCCACAATAAATACATAAATAATTAAAAACCCCTAATACACGCACTACACGTGCAGCAGGCACACCCTAACTGCAGGCTGCCAAACAACTGCACCCTCACTCCACACACAAATCAAAGCACCTCCAAGACCCCGACCCAAATCACCCTCAGGTACCACCCCAATGCATGTGATACAATGCCATTCCAATTCCCACTGACCCATCAATAACCCTCGCCCTCCTTTACTCCACCACAGGGTCCGATCCAAACGACGAGCTACAGGACACCCCTACCAGCACACCTGCAAAGAGGGCCAAGACCAACGGCCAGAGACCCTCCACCTCAGCTGCACGCATCAAGACACGGCAGCAGCACAAATCAGGTGGCAGCACAGAGGAGGGAACATCAACAGGCACCCCAGCAGCCAGCATGGCCACAACACCACCACCACAGGTCCCCCCAATGGATGCCACAGAAGGCACTGCCTCTGGTGGCAGCAGCACCATAGGTGACACCCCATTGATGGCAGCATGCTCGGACACAGAAGACGGGGATGTCGAGGTCAGATCCATCCATGACCTGTCCCAATCCCCCTGTCTGTCCCATCCCGTACAACATGAGGATACCACGCAGGTGCAGCCACAAGACGACGACTGGCCATCCCCCACAAGCCCTGTGGCAAGGCAACATGAGGACAACAGCCCCTCTGTGACACCACCGCAAATGGCCATGGCCCAGCAGAGGCAACAGTCCCTCGACAAGTTAATCGTCCAACAGCAGCAAATGGCCACACTCCTCAAGGGCCATGCCGATGAATGTGGGGGCACCAAGGCAGACATAGAAACATCAACAGAGACACTTAGGGCAGAAATGGAGAGAGGTACAGAGACGCTAAGGGCACAAATTGAGAGTAGCACCGAGAGCCTGAGGGGGGAACTGCATGCGACGTCCAAAGACGTATGTGCCGAACTTGCCGCAGTGCGCCGTGTGCTCACTGAGCTCTCGCAAACCCTTAGGGACATGCATGGACGTGAGCAGGCAGACACATCATCCGTTGCAAGTTCCGTCCAGGGCAGCCCCCAACGTAGATCTGGAAGGAACCTGCGCTCCACAGGCAGGGGTGCCCCTGATACCCGCAGAGGGGGCATGCAATAGCGACAGCCCACTGACAATGTGCATCTTTGGACACTGGTGTTCGGGTGGGAGGTAGGAGGGTGGAGGGGGTGTGTTGGGCTCACTTGGGTGGCGGGTCGATAGGGTGTTCAACATGATATCACATATGCCATAAAAAGTGCACGATCAACCAATGAGAAGTGTGGACATTGATCTTTGTGTACTAGGCCATCATAGGCGTACAGTCCATATTGTGCATGTCCCAGACACACGCAGTGCCACGAGTCCCGTGTCCATGTATCAGCCACCAGGCGTGAGTGCTAGAAGCATACATCAATGAGATGCTGACGAATGTCACGGCCCTCCGGTGCCTCGCAGACTCCATGAGGTGCTGCCACATCCCCACCCTCATCATGACCATCATCAGGTGCTTGCAGTTCTGCGTCAGGGGGCATGGGCACATTTCTACGTACGCACATGTTGTGGAGCATGACACATGCCATGACCATCTTTGCAACCTTCTCATGGCGGTACAGGAGTGCCCCGCCAGACCTGCTGAGGCAGCGGAAACGGGTCTTCAGTAGGCCGAATGCCTGTTCTATGACTACACGGGTACGTGAGTGGGCATGGTTGTAGTCCTCCTCATGCTGGTCCCGTGGGTTCCGGACTGGTGTGAGGAGCCATCTCTTCAGTGGATATCCAGCATCACCTGTATGTGGACGAGAAACGTATGATGTGGAATGCCATTGATACGTACGCACACCCCCCCCCCCCTTCCTGGCAGGTCATTGACAATTCACATACCCCACATCATCATGCATGTAATGAGACTCACCGAGTAGCCAGGATCTGTTCCCTGCGTGTCGTTCCATGTAGCGTGGTATTGTAGAGTTCCTCAAGACCATAGAATCATGGGTTGATCCAGGGAATCGGGCACAACAATGTGTAATGATCCTGTTGGAGTCACACACCATCTGTACATTCAGGGAATGAAATTGTTTTCGGTTGCGGTACTGGGCCTCCATGGCATGTGGGACGACCAATTCAACATGGGTGCAGTCGATGGCACCAATGCAACCCGGTATGCCGGCAAGTGCATGGAATCCCACTTTTGTGTTGGTAATTTCCTGCTCCGAGCGTGGTAGAGAGATGTAGTCGTCTGCGTGCTTCAGGAGGGCATCGAGCACTTGCAATAGTGTCCGTGAGAACAGTGGCTGAGAAATGCCATGCAACTGTCCGACTGTGTGCTGGTAGGTGCCTGTGGCCAGGAAGTGTAGTACAGACACCACCTTCAGTAGGGGTGGGATGGCGGTTGGGCTATCTATCATGCTGACAAGGTCAGCCTGTGTCATGTCCACAATGGCGGCTATGGTGTCCCGGTCCAGACGGTAGAGGGTGTGGATCTGCTCATCAGTGAGGTTGAACGGATGTGCTCGGAGGCGTTGAATTGCGGGCTGCCTGCGTGGTGGTAGTGGCTGTGCTGGTGGGCCTTGCTGGCCCTGCCTTGGCCTCCTCCTCCTCCTGCGTCTCCTCCGTGCGGCTGGTTGTAGTTGGTGTTCGTCTACTTCTTGGAGTCGGAGCACTTGCAGTGCTATCAGGTCCCCCAGGGCCAACATCGCGAGTCCTGCCGGTAGCATTTCGGTGTGGTTGTGGGAGGAGACTGGCTGTGCAATTTATGTGTTTTCAGGCTGTATGGCCTCCACCTGTGGTGATTGATTCCACCTGTGCAAACTGCTCTCCCCTTTGGCCGAGCACGTCCCGCGCACAACGCTGCAATTCGGGGAATTGTATCTTGCTATTGCAATCATGTATTTGTACCCGATGGCCGTGTAAGATTGGTTGATATGTTCATTCTGCTGTGGTCCCATTGTTTCACATACTATCTGTGCAGTCGCGAACAGACTTGTGAGGGGTCAGTGGGACGTAGTACTCGAGTAACGGTGGGCCCTCATGCATCACTGTACCGAGTTGCAACGACGGGCGGGGCGTCCCATTCGTGGGTGAAGGCAGTTGCCATTTTCACACACAGCCGCACTCGATGGGATAATTAGTGATTTCAAACGGCCACAGATGCCTTTTCGACGTGATGTTGCAAATGAGGAATTCGAAGGGCGGCGCTTTCGGTTTCCAGCTAGCGGCGAGGAGATGCCCACAGGTCTGACTGCAAATGTAACGTTCTATTGTTCTATGTCCTTGAGACAGGGCCCATGGCGAGGGAGCAATGATTGATATGAATAGTTTGGGATGCGCAATAGCTACGTGGGCGATGAGGCCGTCCGTTCCCAAATACATGTTACTTCACAACACTGGAATTACGGGCTGGGGCACTGTGGATTTAGCAGGCTGCATAACGCACAGACTCAATGGATGTTTCTAATGTCATGTGAGTAATTATTCAGGCATTTTGATCCCGGGATGAGGGAATGATGGATGGATGCATGGGCAGGTGATTTGATACAGAGTTTGCCATGTACAGGGCTTCTTGGGATCTATCCGCCTCCCCTACGCTATGTGATGCAGGGCTGCCATAGTGGGACCATCGTCCATCTGGCCTTGTTGAGCCCTCCCTGTCTCGAGGCGCCCTCAGACACTCGTTTGTGATGGTGTTTGCACCTCGATATAGATGGTTATGAGTCGCAAGTGGTTTTGGGGTGGTGATGTTCCTTTGGAGTGGGCTAGCATGCATATGGCTGTGGATTTCGTGTGATCATTGAAGTGAGTTGTTGGTATGTAGTTCTGATGGCCATTCTGTTCTTTTTCTTTTCTTTTGGTTGACAGGTATCTCCTCCCCTTTTGCCACTGCCATCTGTATGCCACTCCTGCAGATGGATTTTACTCCCGACACCTGCTGCTTCGTGTTAATCAGTGGAGCAGCATTACGATCTTATGGGACGATCGCCAATGGGCCACATGCCCTTACGCAGTACTGGTGGCTCGGAGCAACATTTCGGCCTTTCAGCTGGACTAGTGCCTCCCCATTGGGACGGCCCTGCGGTTCTGTGCGCTTCCATGTTGCCTTTTCGTACGTGAATGTGGCTCTGTGTACCATGGGGGAACAGGGCGACACACAGGTAGTGGCTGGTCATTTCTTGCGGAAGCAGCCCACAATGGTGATTGGTGTTTTGGATTTCATGGCCTGATGGCTGTATGTGCTTGGTGATTTTGATGTGCATAAATTTCTATTCTGATTTGGCCCGTGTAGCGTTTTTCTTTGCAAGTGATGTGGCATATGCCTATTTGGGGGGCGATGTATTGTGAGGAGATCTGCATTGGGTTCCAGCTTCGGGGTTTAGTTGCGTGGTACTGTGCTGTGCGCGTTTGCCTACGAAGCCCAGTGAGGTCAGGGATGGGGGCTGCCAATATGCCAGTTTGAATGTTGTCATGCTCAGGGGCGGGGGATTGGGTTTTGTGTAACAGATGCCGGTCAGCCAGGTGGACTGGTTGAATGATGTGGTTTTCGGAATATTGCTGGTCACAGGTGCCTGTGTTTGCGTGCGTTTCTTGGTGGGGGACTGTGGTCATGTCCATTGGGATGGCTTCTGTATTCGTGCCATCTGTGCCCTGCAGCTCCCATTGGCCCCTGTTGTGTTTCTTTTGTTCGTTGGCATGCATGGGTGACTTGTACATTTCAATGGTTGCATTGTGGCTTCATTGCACCTACGGGGAGTTGTACTTTGTGGGCAGGGAGCGGTGTACAGGCACTCAGTGGGGCCGTTTACGGTTGATTCGCGATGCCGTACTTCTCGCCATGGCGGAATGGTACATTCCGCCATGCCTGATGGCGTTAGGTACATGTCCGCTAGGGTCGGAATTGGCGTACCGTTGCACCATGGTGGTGTTTGCGGTTTGGCATGGCGCGCGCGCGCGTGCTTGGTGCAGTTAGCGTTGGCATTCACTACGGTGTCGCTAATGGCTTCGTACTTTGCGGTGACGGGTCATAGTCGCACCGAGCGCTATTCGATGGCGGTATTGCATTTCCGCCATCGTTTTTCGATTTCCGCCAGGGTCGTAATGAGGGCCAAAGTCTTTTGTATTGTCTTGCGGAATTTGCACCCAAAACAAGGGTCAAAAGAAAAGGCCAGCCGGCCTACTTCAACCCTTGGATATTCCACCGGCACCATGGCACACCTTGTCAATGGACTTTATAACTGACCTGCCTCCTTGTGCTGGTTACAACACTATCCTTGTAATTGTGGATCTATTCTCCAAAATGGCCCACTTTATCCCTTTAAAAGGCTTGCCTTCAGCTTCCACCTTGGCCAAGGAATTTCTGGAGAATATAGTTTGCATACATGGTTTCCCTTCCATATTAGTCTTGGATCGTGGAAGTCAATTTATCTCCCATTTTTGGAAGAAGTGTTGCCAACTAGCACAAATAGATGTGCGGTTATCCACCAGCCACCACCCCCAGACCGACGGACAAACCGAGAGAACCAATCAGACTCTCGAGCAATATCTTTGGTGCATGTTACACCAATCCGAGTCAAATTGGAAAGACATCCTTTGGATCGCAGAATATGCATACAACAATTCAGTGCATTCTGGAACCGGACAAACTCCTTTTTATACTTTGTATGGTCACCATCCTCGGACCTCTGACCTAGACCCACCTCTGACCCTGGAAATGCCTGCAGTAAATCATCTGCATTCCACAATAACCCGAGCCTTCAAAGAAGCTGCAACTCATTTACAGCAAGCCAAGAAAAAGTATAAAGAAAACGCTGATTTGCACCGAAGTAAAACTCCTCCTTACCAAGTAGGAGACCAGGTATGGCTAGCAACGAAACATTTACCCCTCAAGGGCCCGCGAACCTTCAATCCCAGATTCATAGGACCTTATCCAATCAAGGCTATAATCAATCCCGTGGCCTTTAAACTGGATTTACCGTCTAACATGCGTATTCATCCAGTTTTTCATGCATCACTTTTGAAGCCAGTACAACCAGGGACCCGACTGTCCAAGCCTCCAGACCCAGTTCAAATTGAAGGGGAATTAGAATTCGAAGTTAAAGACATTTTAGAGTCCAAGGTGTTAAAGCCAAAACTCTTCTATCTTGTTGACTGGAAGGGATATGGACCTCAGGAGAAATCGTGGGAGCCTAGTAACCATGTTCACGCACCTCGATTAATACAAAGGTTCCACCGGAGATTTCCGAACAAGCCAAAACCCCCGGAGGGAACAACCTTGGGAGGGGCCTTGAGGGGGGGTACTGTCATGATGCCTACCTCCAAGGAGCCAGGTCCGACCCAGCAACCCCAGAGGCAGGCATCATTCCCCCCACGGAAGTGCCAGCGGGCCCAAGCTGGGGCCCTTTGGACACAGTCCTGGCGCCTTAGGCGCCAGGCTCATGTTAGACCCCTGTCCTGGCGCCTTAGGCGCCAGTCTCATAAAGCTAGACATGTGTTCAAGTGTTTTAATGTGCACTTACCTGATGCAGACCATGCTGCTACATCCAGGCCCTCTTGAGGCCTGAATGGAACTACTTTACTTGTGGGACTACTTTCCACCTGGGTGTGGTCGGGGAAGGATACATACCTGATCGGTGGAAGGATACATACCTGGAACTTCTTCCAAAGCTATTTAAACCACGCCCGATCAGCAACTCACGCTTCGCGTTGTTCTGCTCCTCGCAGCTGGACGCTCACCGTGTCAGCTCCTGCATCTGGACTTCAGCCACGCCTGTCAGCATCCTGGGTTGCCTGCAAAGGGAGATAAGAGAGAATTGGGGAGAAAGAAGACCTTACCAGCTAAAGCTGCATCACGGAGACATCACACCGACGATCCTGAAAGGGAAGACATCATTTTAAAAGCATTTCGCTTCGATCGCTGCAGCGCTGCATTTCACTCACCTTTCCTGGGCGCCTTCATCTTCAGCAGCGATCATCCGGATCCGCACCCACTTCTCAGAGCCTAGAGAGAAAAAGACAAGAAAACAAGGTGAGAGAAGGAAGGGAATAGGAAAGGTTCAGTTTCCTTCTAAGACTTACCTGTTGGGTTATTCCCATTTCATTTCGGGTCCTGCCGCTTCCTGGCATTCCGGACCCCGGCCCCTATGGGGAAAAAAGACAAGGACATTGAATGAGCGAATGCAAAGACATTACCTGAACGCTCATCCAGAACTTACCTGTCATTTACTGGAACTGCACGTTTCACTTCGGGTCGGCGCCATATCTTCGGTATTCCGAACCCCGGCCCCTAAGGGGAAAAAAGACATAAGCATTAGCACTTGCTGCAATAAGACAATGAACATTATTATTAAGCTTGAACTTTTGAACTTGCAACAGAACTCTTACAGCGCCTCACCTGAATAGTCAAGCTTATTTTGAACTCCCATCAAACCTCAATCCAGTGAAGTAACTGGGTTTCAACGTGCCCCTGCATCAGAAGCAGGATGGAGAACTCATCCTTCCAGACCCTAAGGGGAATATTCCTGCGAGCCAGAAAAGACCAGAGTAGAGGGGCCCTTCCAGTCCATCTTCAGAGTCCTGCGCTTCACCACTGAAGAAGCATCAGCACTCGAAGCCAGACCTGCGCCTCCGTAGGAATCAGGTGAGCGTGACAGAGTGGCACCTGTCGATCTTAATGGAGCATTGCTGGCAATGCTCTTCGCAGTAGTTGTATGAGTTGATCGAGTGAACAAGCTTGTCTTCTTCGGAGTTGTTATGTTTCTTATGAATTGTTTTACCCTTTGTTGTATTTGTTTCGGTGGAGTACTTTCTTTTTTGGTTTGCTGTGCTTGTTTTCCAGATAACTTTTTCAGTTTACTTTAAAGGGTTGTATTGATTGTTTTTGCCGGACCTTTGAATATGTTGAATAAATTCACTGACATGGAGGTTTGAGCTAGTGCGCTTCCTGTAAGCGGAATTGCATTTAATGTGAGACTGCTCGCTTGCAGGACTGGACCTTGCATATTCTGGTTTGGATCTCGAGCATCATGAGAGGGAGCCAACAGGCTCGGTGGTGGATCAGGCGGTGAAGGTTCATTGGGAGCTGTCACAGATGCAGTTGTAGGTTGAGAATGAGGAGATCCAGGTGAAATGTCTTGTGTCTTTGGGGCGCCCCGTGCGGGGATGGTTGTATTTTTTCGCATCCATTTCACAGAGTCCAGGAGGCCCTCCTTTAAGGCGTCGTTTTGGCAGTGATGCCGTGCAGCTAGATCGCTCAGCCTGTCTTGCCATCTCACCGCATTTTCAGCATTAGTTGTCATTTGAACTTGAAGAAAACTCGAAAAGTGTTCTAATTTGTCAATTTTAGACGTTAAATTGGAAATGGCAGCACCTTGATCACTTATAGTTCCAATCAGTGATTAAAAAATGTTTGTGAATGGTGCTAGGGCAACAACAGAGGCGGGTAGCACATTGTTATGTATCTGAGAAAGCGCTTCAGATGAAATGCCAAACGATTGAGGTGCAAAATCATGGAGTGATGAAGAGCAAGCCGAATTGTCCAGATTGTAATGCGGATTGAAGGTGGAACATTTTTTTGCAAAAATCATTTGATGAGCTTCTTCACCGAACTGAGGTTGCATAGGGTGCGGAGTACTCTCATTCAGCGTTGGATTTTCGTGCAAGGGAGGTATGATGGAAGTGCGTTTTGCCTTGAGCTCAGCAACTCTTTGCAGGCGACTAGCACGAGCCATCGGGGTCCGATCGAGGTGAGTGGGGAGTGGATTGGATTTTGGTGTAAGAGTTGAGGAGTACTTGAAGGATTGGCATCAGTGAACTGTTCATTTATACTCGACATAGAGGGTCGCCCAACATCAGGTGCTTGGCAGGCCAAAGCACTGTCGTTCTCAGGTTCAGTACAATCAAGTGCTGCTCCTAAAGTAGCTCGACCTGCTGGTTTTAATATGGTGAAATCAATTAGAGAGCAAGTTGGATTGGTTGAACGTAGAGAACATGGAATATTAACAGGGGGCCTCAATACATTTTTGGCGTTGACCAAGCCGATCTGTAGACAACGCGGCTGAGCCGGGAAACAACTAGAGGTTTTCTCCTGAGGCAGAGTGTCTTTGGCAGTAAGAGGACAGGTTGACGCCATAGTAGGCATAGATAGTCATTTGTTATTCAGAGCTTGTTTGGAACTCAAGTTATTCGTCGGGAGGTTTTCCACTCCTAGATTTGAGATTTTTAGCAGTTCTTCATCAGTCACTAAGTGTGACGGGAGACCTTTTTCTGTCCAAAAATCAACAAAATTTGTAGAATTACTGTTCTGCAAGGGCGCATGGGCCGTAGAGACCGATTTCATCGGTCGTGATGTGACAGACGCAAAGCACCACAGGCTGGATCCGCGGGTCCGCGCTTAGAAACCTCTGGGTATTAAGCGCGTTGTAAATAACCTATCATATCATACCAGTGTGGGTTGCCATCCGGCAGCGTGGCCGTGGATGACCCATAAAGGCACTGTTCGAATGCTGGAAAATGAAGTGTACATAATGCAGGAGCAGATCAAGAATGGGAAATCGTCCCACATTCAGGAAGAGACTGAAACCACTGGAATGCTACGACCCCTGGTCAAACCGTATTTTAGGGGACTAGTTATACGGTACCCACCTGCTGTGCACTACCCACCTGAATCTTGTATTTGGCAAGACAGCGCGAGAAGCGGTCACGCCTGCGCATGCACTGTATAGCTGGGCGATTGTGGGTTGTTGGGAGGGAAGGGGGGTGAGAGTTGGGAAGTTTGTAAGAGTTGCCTTTGAAAATGTCAGAACGCTTCCTCGACTTCACAAGCAGTAATATGCTCTTTTGGTTACAAGGCCATTGGAGTGACACTGACCCCTTTATACTAAAACAGACAGCCACAGGAATAATAACTCAGTCCAGGTTGCTGAATAGACATTACAGGCTCATTGTAACCTGGACACTATGGCTGGCAGTCTTAAAATAATTACATGGAATATACGAGGACTTCACAGCTATATCAAAAGGAGCAGGGTGAAGACATATTTACGCAGACACAAAATTGGCATAGCACTACTACAAGAGACACACCTCATCACAGGAAAACAAAATACACTAGCAAAGAAATGGGGAGGAAACTTGGTTGGCTCGACCTATTCGACATACGCCAGAGGGTTCCTAATATGGATCGCACCAACGGTACCCTTTAGGATACTTCAAGTAAAGACAGATGATGAGGGCAGGATGGCTCTAGTGCACATCCTCTTAGAAAACAGAGAAGTATGCATAATTAATGCATATGCTCCCAATCATGATGCCACTAGCTTTTTTTCGATCATTATACCCTAGACTTGGCCCCTACAGAGATTGCCCCATGATATGGGGGGGGGCAAAACAAATTTAATAAACCAGCCCCCCGTGCCAAAGCACTAAACACTCTTCTGGAATCTTTCCGGTTGGCTGATATCTGGCGGGTTCTCCATTTACACTCCCGTGGCTATTTGCATTACTCTGCCCCATATGCAGTATACAAAAGGGTTGATTATGTCTTCACCAGGTTGGAAGTTGTGAGGGAATTTATAGAAGCCGAATATTAAGCCTGTGTCCTGTCAGACCACGCCCCACTACTCCTCACATGGCAAATTGTCCCCCCGTGCTTATTCCAACATGGAAATTAAGAAGTGAAGCCCTGCTAGATGTAATATTTCGAGACCACATAAGAGAGGGCATCCAACATTATTTCACAGAATACTGGGAGCGTATCCACAGTAGGCACACTATGGGAAGCCTTTAAAGTGGTGATCCGGGCAAAGCAATCACCAAGTCAAGGGGTTATGCAGAAAGAGATCACTCTGGAACTAGCTAAGGCAGAATCAGACTTGGAAAACACTGAGAAAGAAATGTCAGGCACACACATGATAACCCAAGGAGAAGAAATAAAGTTGACACAAAAATGCTTGACATGTTGGGAAAGGTTAGGCAGACTTAGCTACACAAAATATGTAGAGAAACAACATGCAGAGGGTGACAATCCAGGTAGACTGTTGGCCTGGCTATAAAAGAGTGAGATCAAACGTGAAATGATTTGCTCTATTCGAGATGATCAGGGAAACCTCTGTAGTACACAGGCGGTGGTAAATGCCACTTTTTTCAATATTACAGCGCCCTATATATAGGAGATGCCCTGATTCAACATTCAGACCTCGAAGAAGCCCTAGCAGCTAATTAAACTACCCCACCTGGATAGCAAATCAGCAGAATTGCTTGAGGCCCCCATTACCACAGAAGAACTACTGGCTACAATCAGAACCCTGCCCACAGGTAAAACTCCCAGAGCAGACGGCCTGCCAAGAGAATTTTACAAAGAGTTCACAGATGACCTAACCCCTGTGTTGCTTGACATGCTGACAGAGGCATATGAGGTGGGCTTGCTCCCTCCAAGCCTGCGGGAATCAGTGATCATACCCTTACCTAAACCAAACAAACCGCTTATGGACTGCAGCTCCTTCGGGCCCCTATCCATGATAAACCAAGGCAGTAATATACTTACCGTGTTATTAGCAAGCAGACTGAAGAATGTGATAGCAAACCTAATACATCCAGACCAGACAGGATATGTGCCAGGTAGAAGGACGCCATGGAATCTACAGCGCTTACACCACATAATTGATAGTACTAAACTAAGTAACAAGCACTACACAGTAGTAGCCCTATATGCCATCAGGGCATTCGATTACATTAGGTAGGAGTGGTTATATGCCATCCTACAGCGATTTGGAATTGGGCAAGGTTACCTTCAGTGGGTACAACTGATATACACCAGGCTGAAGGCTAGAATCCAAACAGACCAACATTTCTCGGAAGCATGCGTTTAGAAAAAGGCATAAGGCAAGGCTGCCAATTTTCCCCAATGCTCTTCATCCTTGCTATCAATCCTATTGCGGTGTTCCTCAGGGAAAAATATAGAGATGCGGGTATATGTATTGATGGAGTACAACATTTAATATCCATGTATGCAGATGATATGCTACTTTACGTAAAACTGGAAATCAGTCTGCAATACATATTAGACATCCTTGATCAATTTGCGAAATCCCGGCATCACAATCAACCAGGAAAAATCATGTGTGTTCCCGCTAGCTGGCCTAGTCGGGGAAAAAGAAGGAATTGTTACCAATCCTGGCAATACAATGGCTCATGGATTCTTTCAAATATCTAGGAATAGACATATATCATGACCCTCTGACAGAACATACACACAACACACAGAAGGCCTTGCATGGTGTAATGAAATCCATTAACGTTTGGACACAACTTCCCCTATCATTGATGGGCAGGGCGGCACTCTTAAAGATGGTCGTCCTCCCCCAGTTGTTACATTGTTTTGTGAATGTCCAATACAACATACCCAACAATTCTTTAGCAAACTAGACATGGTGTGAAGAGGATTTCTGTGGCAGAATAAAAGAAGTAGAATGGCCCTAAGCACACTCCAAAGGCCTTATGACGAGGGCGTATCGGAGTAGCACAATTTGGACTCTATTATTTAGCGAGCCAACTACAGTTTTGACTGGGCAACAAACACACCTGCTGAGTTTGGGCAAACAGCTGTAGCACAGAGCTTGCAAGATACTTAAAGTGACAGATTCCTTTTCCCTGCAGATCCCTCTGGCTGCAGTCATGCCAAACGATCAGCAATTGCGATTGGGTATACGCAACCACTGGGAGGCCTGTGGTATCATCATAATAGGTGACTTACTTCTGTACAACACACTTATGGACTTCCAAACACTGACGGAGCACACTGGAATACATAAAGGACAATACTTACTGCACTTAACCATGGTATGTACACTCACAAAACGATGGCTGAAACTCCAGAGACATAAAGATGTACATATGTCTGTAGAAGCCATGTACGACATGACTGAAGGAGGACACATGGTATCTAGGCTTTATGATTTGCTCCCCTCTAGTCATTACTCTTCAGAACTGACAATACGTTTAAAATGGGAAACTGACATGGAAAACCCATTCACAGATTCTGAATGGGCGAGAATACTAAGATATCCCAAGCAAGTTTCCAGAAATGCCAAACTAAAACTGATACAACTGTACATAGCACATAGAGCGTACCTGACACCCCGGAATATCTCCACCTTTAAAGGATTAGACAAACAATGCTGCCGAAGAGAACGCAGGCATGTTACAAATATTCTGGTCCTGCTTGAAAATACAGCAATACTGGGGATAAATTGCAGATAGGCTGTATGAAGGGGGAATTACAGTGAATGTCCAGTCTCCAGCAGCCTGCTCTTTGGGTATCTTTCTGCATACAAAGTGCAAAATGAAAAAACTAGCCTATGTATTAGCCAAGCGCAGGATCGCAATGACATGGAAATCCCCAGAAAGCCGTAGGGTAGAAATGTGGTGGAGTGACTTACGGAAATGGTCATTAGCAGAATCGGCTGTCTGGCAAAGGGCATCCTACTGAGATCTCACATAATTGAGTGATGATATTGTGTCCTGGAATGCATTGATATAAACCTTGTTTACACCCACTGAAACAGGACCTAAAGCCCAAGAACCCTCATAGAGAAAGTCATCAGTCAAGGCAACTAATGTGAGCAATGTTTGTGGGCTGTACATAAAGGGAGCATGTACGAACAGAGCATAAGGCAAAGTTGGGAAGGTTGTGGGTGGTAGGGGGAGGTGGGAATTTGCACAGGTTGAATTGATAACTTTTTATTGTCCGGAAATGGGACAATATTGTTTGGCAATATAGGTCTGCTCTAACAAGACCAACAACTATTTTCCCTGTGGTACTTAAAAAAAAGATTGTTTAAAAAAAAAGAAAATGTATGCAACATTGTGTCCAAGGACTCTGTATGTATTGTGCCTCCTTTAGGCATTTGGTGAAGGAATGATGTTTAGCTCTCCGAGATGCTTGGGAAACGCCAGCTCTGAAGTCTAAAGAGGACAGAGCCGAAGTTGATTTAAAGTCCTCAACACGAACCAGGCATCCTGGTTCAAGGCACCGGTCATTGGCTCATTGATTTGTGGCTCTTCGTCTGTGCCTCAGTTTACCTTGAAGAGGGAAGTGGAGAAGTGCAGTTAACTCACAAGTGCAGCCAGCGGGTGGCTCATAAGTGCAGAGAGAAGGGTCTGTAGGGTTGCAGAAACAGACCCGTAAGTGCTGGGGAGCCCAGAGGCAGTTCGAGAGCAACTAGACATGCAGGAGCTTGGTTCCGAGGGTGACCAGTGCACAGTGCAGTCAGGTGCATCAGCAGGGGAGAGGAAGAGAGAAAGCGGAAGCGAAAAGGAAGCGAAAAGGAAGGTTTTAAGTTGCTTCCAGAACCGCAGGTGGTTCTGCTCAAGTTTGAGAGAGGCAGGGAGGCTTTTCCAGAGGGAGACCCCAGCCGAGGAGATAGATCTGACCCCAACTCTCTGCTTAGCTTCACAGAAAGGAGCAGGAAGAGGACCCAGAGTAGGCAGCCAGAGAGAGAGAGGAAAGGAGGGAGCGAGTGTCCCAATGAGGAGGATCTCAGTCTTACTGGCATTAAGGCAGAGATCAATGGCAGCACACCATTCCTGAATTGAGGCCAGACAGTCTAGTATGAGAAAAGAAGCAGAGGTTGCTGAGCGGAGCCGGAAAGAGAGCCAAGTGGCATCCACATAATATTGAAAATTGGGGCAGAAAGTAGTTATGCGGTGGGCAAGAGGTGCCAGGTAGTGGTTGAAGAGCCAGGGAGAGAGGTTAGACCCCTGGGGAACACCACAAGTAGAGAGAGAGATAGAAGAGAGGAAAGACCCCAGGTGGACCTGAGAGGGTCGGTCAGTGAGAAAGGAGGCCAACCAGGCCAGGGCCTGATAAGTAATATCAAGGTTGTCCCAGAGACAATTGAGCAGGATGGCATAGTTGACCGTGTCAAAAACAGAGGATCGATCAAGGAGAATGAGGACAGAAGGAAGATTAGAGTCAAGACTGGAGAGCAAGTCTTCACAGGTGTTCAGGAGAGTAGTTTCTGTGCTTCTGGCAGCTCTGAAGCCAGACTGGTGGTCATTGAGGCAACCAACAGATTCAGTATGTAGATTAAGCTGGGAGATGGCAAGCTTTTCGAAGATTTTGCCCAGGAAACGAGCGATGGGGATCGGCCGATAGTTAGCCGGATCATCCGAGGGCTTCTTTAGAAGGGGGTTCACAAAAGAGTGCTTAAGGGGGAGGGGAAAATTCCAGTAGCAAAGGAGCGATTGCAGAAATCAGCCAAAGCTGGAACAAGGGTGTCGATGTGGTCCTTGATAATTCTGGATGAGCATAGGCGAACCTGCTTTGATGAGACTTTCATAGATCTGACTTGTCCAGAAACATTGTCACGGGTAAACACAGGAAAGGAGGAAAAAGGAGGAGGAGGAGAGACGGCCTCAGACGGGCCAGGAGTGGTAGAGGAGGCAGAAGAGGAGGTAGAGGAAGAGAGAGTGGACAGTATGTCCTGAGTTTTACTAGTGAAATGAGAGACCAACGCCGTGCAGAGGGCCTGTGAAGGAACAGGAAAGGTAAAGACTGCAGCAGGATTGGTCAGCTCCTTGCAGATTTTGAATAGTTTGGCCGAGTTGTTAGGGCTTGGATGTAGGTTCTCTTCTTAGAGAGGACAGAGAGTCTGTAGTGCGTTTGGAGCAGGCAGCAGGCCAGTTTGTCACAGGGTGCGCCCGAGGCCATCCACTTACTCCCCACCACCCTGCACTTGCGTTTAAGGGTGGTGAGTTCGGAATTGTACCAAAAGTTGCACTTGGATTTGGGCTTCAAGCAGATCTTCGTGACAGGGGCAAGGACATCCAGAGTGTTAGACATAGAGAGATGAAGATTAGAGAGCGCTGTGTCAGGGTGTGAGTCAGCCAGAGGTGCAGGAGGAGGAGAGAAAGTAGCAGCAAAAGCCTCAACAGCCACACGCTTCATAGGTCGGATGACCGAGAAGGTAGGTGGCAGTTTTTGGAGTCGGCTTGACCTGCAGGGAAAAGAGTGAGAGGTGGGAAGGAAGGAGAAAGTGATCACTCCAAGAGAGAGGAGTGGTGAGAGGGTTAGAGAAGAGGAGGTCTGAGGAGATCAGAACATCCAGGGTGGGCCCTGCAGAGTGAGTCAGGCCAGAAGGAAGAATAGAGAGAGAATTGCAGAGGTTGCGACAGAGTCCTGAAGAAGGGCTGGTAGCATCCAGGTGGATGTTCAAGTCTCAGAGGAGGAGAAGTTGGGAGATAGAGGCAAGGAGTGAGGAGGGAAGGTCAGCCCACTCAGAGAGGAAGAGGGCCACCTGGCCAGGCAGCCTGTAGATAGTGCCCACAGTGAGAGAGAGGCCAGGGGAGAAGGAGAGCCTGCAGACCAGGCATTCAGAGGAGTAGTACTGCATTGGAATGACTGCAGCAGGGATCCACTCTGGGAAAATCAAGGTTACACCCCCACCGGGATGGTTGGTTCTGGGTTCGGAGAGGATCTTGTAGCCATCGGGAAGGAGATTGTTGAAACTCGTGACAGAGCTGACCATGAACCAATTCTTGGTCAGACCAAGTACATCCAAATCAAGCTCTTCCAGGAGATGGCAGATGTCAGAGGAGTGTTTGACAGCTGAACGAGAGTTGAGAGTAGCGATGTGGAGAAGGTTGTTACATTTGAAGGACTTCCGGGAGGGGTACAGGCCAGAGGTACACCCGTTGGAAGTGTTGGGGGTGGCCAAGGATGGGCAGAAGAGGAAGGAAGAGAAGGCAGGGTAGTCAGAGAGGGAGAAGAGAGTGCCAGAGGGGTGGCCTAGTAGGGAGGCAGCAGGGTGGCCAGAGAGGGGTAAGAAGGGATAGCAGGAGAGGAAAGGAAGTTGATAAGGCGTGGGAAGTGTCTATCAAAGAGGAGATTGGCCTGAGGGCCCTGGACCAAGACGGTGCCATTTAAGTAGATATTAATGAGGGTCGTAGAGGAGTGGAAGCGGGCCAGGCGGGCCTCCCACCGGCTGCCACCATTAATGGGAGAAGAGGAAAAAGGAGAGAGAACAGAGACCATATGGGGGGTCCGTAGGCCTGGAGAGGGAACGACAAAGAGTATGTAGGTAAGGGTCTGTCTGGAGGAAGTACTAGTATGGGTATCAGTGATAGGGAGGCCTGGGTTGGAGACCAGGATGTCCCTTTTGAACTTTTTCCTGCCAGACTTAGTGAGATGGATAGGATAGTCGATAGAAAAGCAGTTAGAAAAGAAAGGTGAGACAGAGAGCACCATAGGGGGTAGGGAGAGGGGAGCCCAGGCAGGGGCATGGGTAGTGGAGTTCACAAAGGGGGGCCAGAACGGATGGATGTACCAGGTGGGACACGAAACAGAGGGGGGCACAACAAAGAACAAAAACAACGGACCTACAAATCAGATGCAGTACAGAACCATCAGAAAGAAAAAAGCACAACTGGGAACCTAGAAGTAGAATATGCAGATGTAGTACAGATCCAGGCAAAGCGGTGCCCATCACAACAGGGAACCTGGAAGTAAAGAAAGCAGATGCAATACCGGATCAAAAGCAAAACACAGAGGTCAGCAGGAAACCTAGAAGTAAAGAATGCAGGCATGTGCAATCTGATTCCACAAACCGTGGATAACAACACAATATCAAGAACCGTAGAGAGCAAACACCAAGTCAATAAAATGAACAATACAGTCAACAAGGCACAGAACAGACCAGGAACCTAGAAGAAGAATGCAGGCAATGCAAAGTAATTCCAGATAAACACTGGAGCGCGAGACAGTGTCAGAATAGTACACAATAGATCGAAGATGGAAGGGCTGAGATGCGAGAGGAAGGAAGAGAAACACAAGAAGGGAGGAATGGAACAGGATGCAAGAACCTATGATGCGAGGGAGCGCACGCAACCAAGTTGTTGGCTAAGTATTTGAGCACAGCACAATACAACACACACAGATTCGACTTTCCCAAAAGGGGGAAAAAGGCTACATATTTAAGCACAACACAATACAACACACCTAGATTTTACTAACCTAATCAGTTGCAGCAGGTCGACGGCTGCAGGCTACGTGTTACCACGGCGTATAACAGCAGACACCACTGGAGCTGTCCTTAGCCTCCGGTCCTTGGCCGAGGGGATGCCATGGCAGGGGGTGACTTGGGTGTTGCTGATTTAAAGGGCCTGCCAACCAATGGAGGTGTGGTGATATGGAGGGAAAGGCGAGGGCCAACACACAAGGAAGCAACCGGGACAAAGAGAGGGGGGGAGCGGGCACACACGTGCTGCGGTGCGAGAATAACATGTTTACAAATGCACAACTTACTGTGCCACGGAGCACCTGTCCTCACCCCAGCACCGGAGAAGTTGACGTTGGAGTTGCCTGATGATGGTGGGGATGGCCTGTGGGGAAAGAGGGAGAAAACACGTGTCGGTACATGCTTATCTGCTGTCTGAGCAGGGGTTCGGGCCCTGGGTCATCCTGGTCCAAACAGGTTCAAACAGGAATTGCCCTTTTCTTCATCTGCCCTTCTCTTCAGTGCCCGGCAAGAGACCCCTTTGATCTAAGTGTTAAGAGCAGAAAGGAAGAGGCAAGGCTAAAAAGGTGGGTGGGGCTTAGGCCAGGATGCAGAGACCTCTTGTTGCAGAGACATAGATCTACTTGCACCTGCTCCCCATCTACAAAGGAAAAGAGGCTGGAGGGCTGCTTAATTAGGGAAAAAGAGCGCCAACCACGAAGGCACCAGGTGGGTGGGGCTTAGGCCAGGTGACCTAGATCCACTTGCACCTGCTCCCCATCTGCAAAGGAAAAGAGGCTAGAGGCCTGCTTAAGTGGGGAAAAAGAGCAGCAACCAGGAAGGCACCTGGTTGGTGGGGCTTACGCCAGGTGACCTAAATCCAATTGCACCTTCTCTCCATCTGCAAAGGAAAAGAGGCTGGAGGGCTGCTTAAGTAGGGAGAAAGAGCGGCAACCAGTAAGGCACCAGATGAGCAGGGCTTAGACTTGGTAAACTAGATCCACTTGCACCTGCTCCCCATCTGCAAAGGAAAAGAGGCTGGAGGGCTGCTTAAGGAGGGAAAAAGAGTGGCAACCAGGAAGGCACCAGGTGGGTGGGGCTTAGGCCAGGTGACCTAGATCCACTTGCACCTGCTCCCTATCTGCAAAATAAAAGAGGCTGGAGGGCTGCTTAAGTAGGTAAAAAGAGCAGCAACTAGGAAAGGAACCAGGTGGGCGGGGCTTAGGCCAGGTGAGCTAGATCCACATGCACCTGCTCCCCATCTGCAAAGGAAAAGATGCTGGAGGGCTGCTTAAGTAGGGAAAAAGAGAGGCAACTAGGAAGGCACCAGGCGGGTGGGGCTTAGGCCAGGTGAGCTAGATCCACGTGCACCTGCTCCCCATCTGCAAAGGAAAAGATGCTGGAGGGCTGCTTAAGGAGGGAAAAAGAGCGGCAACCAGGAAGGCACCAGGTGGGTGGGGCTTAGGCCAGGTGACCTAGATCCACTTGCTCCCTATCTGCAAAGGAAAAGAGGCTGGAGGGCTGCTTAAGTAGGGAAAAAGAGCAGCAACCAGGAAAGGCACCAGGTGGGCAGGGCTTAGGCCAGGTGACCTAGATCCACTTGCACCTGCTCTCCATCTCCAAAGTCTCTCGATTCACTTGCACAAGGTAGTGGAGCTGCTCCAATGCTACTCTCTTTAAGGCTAGAGTAATAACTGGCTTTCCTGTGCTATCCTGCCTCCAAATTGCCTCAGTGGGAGACTAAGATCACCCTTTCTTTTTCCATAGCTCCTTTTCTTCATGTGATGCTCGTCCTTGTATCTCAATTAACTGCACAATGGACATCATGTTAAATCCTTCTTTTACTAACATGCATCATCCTTTTGCTTTCTTCAGATCTTTTAACTCATCTTCACACATAGTTGAGTAATATGCAGCATATTTGGCCTCTATGTCTGCGGCTTTGTTCCCGCGAGAGAATAAGTCTGTTCTTTTTTTATACACTGCATTTCATGATGGCTATGGTTGCTGGGAAGCTTAAGGCTTTAATGAGTTTGTCTAATGGTCCCGCATGTGGCAATGGAGTGCCGTCTGCGCAGAGGAAGCCCCTCCACTTCCAACGTGTTAGGCCTGCGTGTACAGTTGACGTCACATAGGTGGAGTCAGAGTACATCATCACTTCCTCCTCCTCAAAGCTTTGTAATGCATCAATAAGAGTGGCTAACTTTGCAGCCTGTGCTGAATAGGTTGACGGTAATTGCTCATTAGTACTTCAAATGTGCCCACTCGGGTCACCCTTACCACTGCCGATCCCGAATGTTTCACCCCAGTCTGTTGGTCGATTTTGGATCAACCTGTACAAGGGGTCCTTCCCACACACATCCATGCCTTCATCAGGCATCCTAGGATTCTCATGCTCCCATCCATCTGGCATAGACAAGGAAAAAACTGACACCTGGGAGTCAAAACGTGTCTTTAATCATCATGAAAAAAGAACACTCTCAATGCATGACTGCATCTAACACATCTTTATAGATTATCCAAGATTACGCAACATTTATATGCAAATTAGCACCTTGTAAATGGTAGGCTTTGATAGGCTAAGTTAATTAAAGGGCAAGCATTCCTTCGTTACTATTGGATAATTTGATCACGTATGCACAACAATTTTTCATTAGCATAACTGGCATCCCCAGCTTTTCTCTGATGCACAAAATGAATATGTCTATTTTAGAATTGGCTGGACATAGCTATGAAAGTGCTCAACTCCTGCCAAGAAAATTCTTCATCCATCAATGTGTGCACCTTATCTACTTCCTGAGGTTATGCCAAGTTTTCTGGTACACAACACTTTAGAGAATATACATCCTCTTATTTATGGTGCCAAATAATACAGCTGAGTTTTAAAACTAATTTAGATGACACGCCTTATATATTTTCTCGAAAAGAACCCAGGAACATAGATAAATGTGTCAGAAGTTTCTATTAATTGCCCAGGCTTATCTCATTCTTGTCTGACTTCTATGCCAATTACATTTTTAAGCTTCAAACATCATATCTTGTTACAAGATGCTGCCAAAACTGTTTTACTCCCATCTTCAATAGTTCTAAATGTTCCAAATTGCTAATTTTGCTGCCAAAATCTGTGCATCAGTCTTTCTTGCTTATCTCAAAACCCTTGGCATGGTTTATAATTCTCCATACCTGGCTTTATAGGACTGGAAACCATTTGCATTTGAGTATCCATTTTAAAATACATATTTTTCTGACATTGTGCTTTTCTCCTTTCAGGAAGCTATATTTTGCATTTATTAAAGCATTTTCATTTTGTAGACACATTATCCCTGTAGCACCTATGGAGTGTGTGTAATATAAACGCACCCTTCATTTCCTGTGCCACCTCAAACCAAGTGTGTGCAGTGATCCCTATTTCTAATGTACTTTTTACTTTTAATAAAGGCAATTGAATGCTGATTTCTACAATGATGGACAGGCGAGTGAACTGTTTGACCTACCTACCATTTTATCTACATATCAGTTGAGGGGGGAGGGGTTGGCACCCCCTGTACAAACCGTCAATGAAAACCACTGCCCCTCTTCTAGACTCCTATAACTGCCTCTCATAGACTCCCTTTGTGCTTTTTCATGCTTTTTCTTCATCCCTCGAAATAGCATCCTTAGTTCAAAGGCAATTTACTCCCCTTTTTCGCAAGGGAAATGGCTTCTGCATCATCTCTCCACGTTTAAGATCCTGGGCTCGTATATTTGAGGTAACTGGGTTGATTGACATGAGCGGCCGTCCATCTTGTTCTAATGGTATTCCTAAACATTGAATATATATCTCTCATAAGCAAGCTTCTAAGTACCTTGTGTTACAGCGTATTTACAGTTATTGACCAGGGGGTCACTTCATTCTTCTTTGTATTCGTAAATACTGTATCATGGAGTACATGTTTCTCTTACTGCTTCAGTTACATCATTATTCTTAATTATTTTCATATCGTTTCAGCATAGGGTCATATACCTTCTTTCATACCTTCTTTTGCTGTTATAAGACTTTATTTAACGTACATCCATGTTCTGCATCATTTTAATCATGGCTGCTTTTCGACAACTCGGCAAGGGACATCCTTCTTGGTAGGTTTCCTCCATTGTTTCAACGGGAGGGTATGTGCTGAATGGCTGCCTGAGCGCATATCATTTTTCATACAGTTGACGTGGCATGGACATCTCGCATAAATTGGTACATGGGTTCACAATTGCAGCTCCCTGTCTGTTACTCCAATAGGGTGGGGGTGAGGTGGCATTGACTAGGGAGAATGCGTCCACTTGCTCCTCTACACTTCCATCTTCATCATGGGATGAGTGGCTTTAGCGCTACATAGCACTTCCATTAATGTTATTTCTGTGCTTTTCCTTTACCTTCATTATGTTCTCCCTGTCCGTTCTTTTTATTTTCTTTAATATTTTGAAGTGCGCTCCACACACTTTCATCCTCCTCTCCCTAGCCTCTGACCCTTCGTGCTGCCCTCCCTCCTCCCTTCCTCCATCCTTCCTTGCTTCTCTCCCGCCTCCATCTGACGCCATCGACGCTCCCGACCCCCACCCAATGAAGCTTCCATCTTCATCGCTTTTTCTGTGCATTTTTTGTGTTCTCCCTCCCATTCTTTTTTATTTTCTTTAATATTTAGTAGTGCGCTCCACATGCTTCCATCCTCCTCGCTCATCATCTGCCACTTCCTTGCTTCCCTCGTGCCTCCCCCTCCCGCCCACTGACCACTGATTGGGCCCCAGACCTTGCCCTGTTGCCCAGAGCACCTTTGCAAGGTGTAGGCACTGCAGTGACCCCCACCCAATCAAGCTTCCATCTTCATCGTGGGGTGAGTGGCTGCAGTGGTACATAGCACTTCTAGTAAGGTTTTTTTCTGTGCTTTTCCTTTACATTCTTTCTGTTCTCCCTTTCTGTTCTTTTTCTTTTCTTTAATATTTTGTAGTGCACTCCACGCGCTTCCTCCATCCTCCTGCTACCCTCTGACCGTGTAGGCCTTGCAGCTCCCCCCACACAGCTTCCATCTTCATCGTGAGGTGAGTGACTACAGCGCTACATAGCACTCCCAGTAGCGTTTTTTCGGTGTTTTTTTCTATCTTTCCATTCCTTCTTTATTTTCTTTAATATTTTGTAGTGCACTCCACACGCTTCCATCCTCCACTCCCCACCCTCTGCCCCTTCCTTGCTGCATTGACCACTGACTGAGCTCTAGCCCTGGTGCCCATTAGACCTTTTCAAGGTGTTGGCCCTGCAGCGACCCCCCCCTCCCTTGCCACCCCCCACTCAGCCTCAGCTTCCATCTCCATCGTGGGGTGAGTGGCTGCAGCGCTACGTAGCGCTTCTAGTAGCATTTTTTCTGTGCTGTTCCTTTACCTTCTTTGTGTTCTCCCTTTCCATTCCTTTTTTTTCTTTTATATTTTGTAGGGCGCTCAACGCACTTTCATCCTACTCCTACCACCCTCTGCCCCTCACTTGCTTCCATCCCGCCCAGCGACCACTGATTGGGAACTGAGGTCCGGAACACATTTGCAAGGTGGAGGCACTGCAGTGATCCCCCCATTCAGTTTCCTTCTTTAGTGGGGTGGCTGCAGCTCTACATAGCGCTTCTAGTAGCGCTTTTACTTTACCTTCTTTCTGTTCTCACTTTCTATTCCTTTTTTATTTTCTTTAATATTTTGAAGTGTGCTCCATGCACTTCCATACTCCTCCACACAGTGCCTTCCTTGCTTCCTTCCCGCCTCCCCCTCCCACACACCGACCACTGATAGGGCCCTGAGACCTTGCGTTAAGGCCGGAAAACCTTTGCAGGTGGAGGACCCTGCAGCGACCCTCCACCCCCACTCAGCTTCCATCTTCATTGTGGGGTAAGTGGTTGCAGCGCTACATAGGCTTTAATAGTGTTTTTTTCTGTGCTTTACATTGCGTTCTCCCTTTCCCTCCCGACTGCCCCCTCGCACACCGACCACTGATTAAGCCCTGAGGCCCAGAACACCTTTGCAAGATGTAGGCCCTGCAGCGACCCCCCCTTCCTCCCTGCTTCCAACTTCATCGTGGGGCGAGTGGCTGCAGCGTTACATAGCGCTTCTAATAGTGTTTTTTCCATGCTTTTCCTTTACCTTCTTCGCATTCTCCCTTTCTGTTCTTTTGTATTTTCTTTAATATTCTGTAGTGTGCTTCCCTCAGGCCCACCATTCACTGATTGGGCCCTGAGGCCCGGCACACCTTTGCAAAGTGGCGGCCCTGCAGCGACCCCCCCGCCCCCCTAAGTTTCCATCTTCATTGTGGGGTGAGTGGCTGCAGAGCAACATAGCACTTTCAGTAGTGTTTTTTTCTGTACTTTTCCTTTACCTTTATTGTGTTCTCCCTTTCCGTTCTTTTTTATTTTCTTTTATATGTTGTAGTGCTTTCAACACGCTCCCATACTCCTCCCCCACCGTCTGCCTCTTCCTTGCTTCCCTCCCGCCTCCCCCTTCCCACCCACCGACCACTGATTGGACCCTAGGACCTTGCCCTGAGACCCGGAAGACCTTTACAAAGTGTAGGCCCAGCAGCAACCTCCCCTGACACTCAGCTTCCATCTTCATCGTGGGGCGAGTGGCTGCAGCGCTACATAGCGCTTCTAGTAGCGGTTTTTTTCTGTGCTTTTACTTTACTTTCTTTGCGTTCTCCCTTTCCCTTCTTTTTTGTTTTCTTTAATATTTTGTAGTGCGTTCCGCATGCTTCCTTCCTCCTCCCCCCCCTTAGCCCCTTCCTTGCTTCCCTCCCACCTCCCTCTCCTGCCCACTGACCACTGACTGGGCCCTGAGACCTTTTCCTGAGGCCCGGAACACCTTTGCAAGTTGTAGGCCATGCAGCAACCTCCACTTCGACTCAGCTTCAATCTTCATCGTGGGGTGAGTGACTGCAGCGCTACATGGCACTTTTAGGAGCATTTTATCAGTGCTTTTCCTTTACCTTCTTTGTTTTCTCCCTTTCCATTCTTTTTTATTATCTTTACTATTTTGTAGTGTGCTCAACGTGCTCCCTTCCTCCTCTCCCCACCCTCTGCCACTTCCTTGCTTCCTTCCCGCCTCCCCTTCACGCCCACCAACCATTGATTGATCCCTGAGACCTTGCGCTGAAGCCCAGAGCACCTTTGCAAGGGTTTTTGCCACCATGGCGGGAGTGCCTGCAACGCTACATAGCGCTTCAAGTAGCGTTGTTTCCGTGATTTTCCTTGACCTTCTTTGCGTTGTCCCTTTCCACTCTTTATTTTATTTAATAATTTGTAGTGCTCTCAATGCTCGTTCATCCTTCAACCAACCTTCTGCCTCTTCCTTGCCTCCCTCCCGCCGCCACCTCGATCCCACTGACCATTGATTGGGACCTGACACCTTGCCCTGAGTCCCGGAACATCTTTGCATGGTGTGGTACCGCAGGTGACCCCCCACCCCCCGACTCAGCTTCCATCTTCATTGTGGGATGAGTTGCGGCACCCATACACAGCACTTCTAATAGTGTTTTTTCAGTGCTTTTCCTTTACCTTCTCTGTGTTCTCCCTTTCCGATCCTATTTTCTTTCCTTTAATATTAAGTAGTGCGCTCCACTCGCTTGCATATTCCTCCCCCACCTGCCTCCCGCCCACCGACCACTGATTGGGCCCTGAGACCTTGCCCTGAGGCCCGGAACACCTTTGCATGATGTAGGCCCTGCAGCAACCTCACCCACTCAAGCTTCTGTGCTTTAGCACCTTGAAGCATTTGTTGTGCTAGATGGAATTACCAAGAAAATACTTTGGACCTAATAACCGTACAGACTCTTGGAGATAAAATACTGCTTTAATCTCAAGAAGTAAAGCAGGGCGTATAAATACTCATCAATTCGACTCATGCAGGATCACACAGTTTTTTCATTTGTGCGTAGTTAATATGCTAGATGCGTCATCTATGAAGTCATCCTACGTGGTAAACTTCAAAAACCTATCAAGAGGTGGGATTGGATTAGGGGATCATCTCTACATATAGAAAATATGCATGTTAGTCCCTCATTGGTGGTCTCATTTCTGTGAGACACACCCTGAGCTACTTCCTATCACATTGTATAAGGTAATCATCTTAGCAGAATATGTGACAGCGGACTAATATTTTGCAACATTGTAAGAAAGTGTATGGCAGGCTATTCTAATTGGTTGGCAACCCAAATCCAACCTTGGACATTCGGATTGTTAGCAGCATGTACATAGAAACGAAACCCAGACGGTTGGAGAAACGTCAGCTCTTCCTTTTTTTTCCAATTAAGCCACCCCCTCTCATCTGTAGGCCTCATGCCAGTGTCTTCTGTTTGAAGGTTGACCTTTCCAGTCTGCACAGTCTCGGGACATCCAAGGGAGTGTATGTACATCGTTATCCTAGCTCCAGGCCTAATGAATAGCCCTTGTGTTTGTGGGTTCCTCAGCACATTTTGCAAGACCATGAATTTGTCCATATCGACATTGTTTTTAACCTTAATTGATTCAGCTTTGGCTGGGTGCAGTTCTCCGTTTGTCCTTTAAATACTTGCTCATTCTATCCCATATTGACTTAATGCCTTTTAATCATCCAATATTTGGCATCAGTAAATGTTTGTGTTCCTCCTAATCTTTAGGAATATGTCCTTGCACATGGTCTGCTCATAGACTGCCTTTGTGCTTTTTCTTCATCTCTCGAAATAGCATCCTTGTTACAAAGCCAATGTACTCCTCTATTTCGCAAGGAAAACAGGCTCTGCATCATCACTCCATGTTTAAGATCCTGGGCTCGTATTTTTGAGGTAACTGGGTTGTTTGACATGAGCTGTCGTCCATCTTGTTCTGATGGTATTCCTAAACATTGAATATATACCTCTCATAAGCAAGCTTCTATGTATTTTGTACCTTGCGTTTCAGCGTATTTACAGTTATTGACCAGGGGGTCACTTCATTCTTCTTTGTATTCGTAAATCCTGCTTCATGGAGTACATGTTTCTCTTACTGCTTCAGTTACATCATTATTCTTAAGTATTTTCATATCGTTTCAGACATTCTTTTGCTGTTATAAGACTTTATTTAATGTAGATCCATGTCGCGCATCATTTTATTAATGGCTGCTTTTTGACAACTCGGCAAGGGACATCCTTCTTGGTAGGTTTCCTCCATTGTTTCAACATGAGGATATCATAATATGGACATGTCGCATACATTTGTAGATGGGTTCCCAATTGTAGCTCCTCGTCTGTTACTCCAAAAATGGTGGAGGTAAGGGGGCATTGACTAGAAAGAATGCGTCGACTTGCTCCTCTACATTGCCTCCTCTGGTTGAATTCTCGACCATACTCTTCGCCTCCTCTTCCGCAATTCCTGCTTCATCTTCTTCAATCATCTCATCATATTTTTTTGTTATTATTAAAAGACTTTTGGTTTATTGCAAACCTTTGTCATGTTACATCAGAACATTACCAGGTACAAAATCATAACTATCTTTCTTAAAACTTGATAATCACAAGGTCAATATTTACATGTCTGCACAGGATTTACAGACTTCCGAATACCTCTTTCAAGAAGTGAATTAAGCAGAAAATGACAAAGTAATTATCTCCTTGACAAAGGAGCGCCCACAAGACCTCAGTGTCTCTATTGTGGGGCAGCGCCACCCATTTTCCTAGATGTTTTGTTCTAACGTCAGTTATGCATCTGCGGAATAGTGTTATGTGCTCCATTGTTTCTACTTGAGTCGTCTTGCGACAAAATCGGCATTCTGCAGATGTTAATGTTAAAGGATATTTGTACCGCACATTATCACCACCGGAGTGGACCCCTGGCGCTCTGGCGGCTCTGAAAAGGGAAGGGGGGGTGAGTTAGTGGGAGTATGCAGGAAAAGTGCAAGAGAGCAGTGATGTGCCGTTGGCAGCCTCAACCCGGTTAGCACTGTTCGCTGGGCTTGTGGTGTTTTCCGGTCAGTAGCTGTCATGTGCTGTTGTGCAAGTCCATGTGTGTTTTGTTTTGTTGTTGCAGTGTAGTGAAGTTTGTGCGGATTGTTGTGTTATAGGATTGTGGTTGTGTTTGGTTAAAGTTTGAGAGGTGTATGCAGAGGGTTGAAATTGTTAGTGGATTGGTTAATTGCCATTGCTGCCTGGAAGCGAAGCGCTAAACTTCCATATTCCCTCCAGGTGGGGCGCGCAAGTATCTCCATGCCTGCATCGAGATTCGGCCTCCTTCCAGATCCGACACCCACAGTCCCTTCCACATTTGACGCCCACCCTTATTCATAACTGTGTTCAAGTTCGGCCTGCGCCCACCTCCGTCAGACCTATCTGTTTGAGGGGCAAGCAAGCATTCGTGAGTCCATCCAAAACTGGCCCTAAATAGCATTCTCAATCCAGTCCATACACAGCATCAGCCAACCAACGCTACTCCATCCCGATGTGGCATTGTTAGGTACTCAGTCTTATTCAGCTACTCATGCAGGCTATCGGTCAAAGCCTCTTTGAAGCGCGGCACATTCCAACACTCGCAGCTACGTCCAAGTGCTGCACCTTTCATCATTCACAATTCCGTCCGGGCCCGTCGCATGCCTATGTCCACAGCAAAATTCAGTTCAAGTGTGGCAACTGCCTCACATTCACACAACTATATCCAAGTATGGTGCCTGGTAGCGTTCATGGTGTGTGTGAGGTTGTTGGATGGAGTTGGGCAGGGATCCTAATGTCTGACCTTATGGGGTGTGGCTTGTGTCCTATTTGACCTAGCGTTGTCTCTCTTGTTATTGTCGAAGTTTCCCATAGTCAGCTCTGGGTGTTGTCAGTATAATCCTGAATTCTGTTATCCTGTTCATTGTGTTTCCTGTTTGATTAATTGTTTCAATTTGAATCTGCGGTGTTGAAGAGCCAGGTTTTTAGTAGTTTTCTGAATTGTAGGTGGTCTTTGGTGTTTCTTATTGCTTTCGGGATGTTGTTCCAGGTTTTTGCGGCTAGGTGGGAGAAGGAGGATCCCCCTAGTTTTTTCATGAGGTATGGTTTAGGTTCCAGGCGGATTTCGTTGCTTGATTTGATGGATGGCGAAGTTGATGTGTTGGAAGTGCATTGAATCTGAATCGCATAAATTGGTTCCTGTACCAATTATTTGGAAACTTGTTCAGATATTTAGGCAACAAATGTATGGATTTATTTTCATTTCTCGTATCCCGTATAGTGCTTGAACACATTATTTTCCTCCTGCGTCTTGTCGTGGTCCAAGTAGCATTGTATTGGGCTTTATGGCATTCATTGTGAGGCCTTTCTCTAAAAGGTAATCATGCAGACTATTCAGAGCCCTTTGCAAGCCGATTGGCATGGTGTCAATGAGCACCACGTCATCAGCATAAAGAATTCATGGCAGATGTTGGGCTCCTATTTTGTGAGGAAATGTTTACGTCTTGTTTATATAAGCTTCCATGTCAGATAGGAGTAGGTTGAACAAAGAAACAGCCAACTCACAGACTTGTTTGAATCCTTTATGGGTATTTATCTTTGTTGACAGTGACCCTTGAGCATTGAGGCAGATTCTTATGTTTGTTTCATTGTAGAGAGATTTAATTGCTGCTAGAATGTCTGAAGGACAATTCCAGGCTTCCATCTTTGCCCACAGTTGTTTGTGATTGATGCTATCAAAGGTTTTTCTCAAGTCTATGAAGGCAAGATAGATCTTGGTGTTATCTTTATGGGCCTTTACTTTCAGAATATTTATGAGGAAAAGATTTAGATCTGTGCCAACCCCTTTGGTAAAACCTGTTTATCAGAGGTCATCTCTCTCCTTGGCAGCCATCCAGGCCTGTTATTGTCACAAGAGAAAGGCAGCAAAATGTTTGCCCACGGCATCTAATAGAGTGATTGGGCAATAATTTGACGGCTTGTTCCTAGGGCCTTTCTTATAAATAGGGGGAATGATTGCTGACCTCCAAGAGCTAGGTATCACTTCCGTCTTCATAATCTGTTTAAATAATTCAGACATAAAGGGCGGCCTTGATCATGCCATTTGTTATGCCATCTAGTCCGGGGCTCTGGAGTTATTATGTTTTTTAAGAAGAAGCTCCTCGTCAAGAAAATCGAGTTGGAATTTCCATCCGGATATGGTTTTATGCTTGGAAGGATAGTTTATTTCACTCGTCCTGTCAAATATTTTTAAAAAATAATCAACCCATATCTCTTCAGAGATTACATTTGCCGTAGCTGTGGAGTTAAGGGACTCGGTGCTGTTAAGTAATTGGCAAATCGTTCTCGTGTCTTTCTTAGCGATCGTCTTTAACATGAGTTCTGCTTCAATTTGGAGAGTCTCAGCTTTATGTCTGCTTAGCCAGTTCTTGTATATCTGTTTCCTTTTTTTGATCTTCTGAATCAAACGTCCATTATCCATATGCTTTATCCATTTCAAATCTCCGTGGAGGAGTTTCTTTGGAACCCATATTTTTGTCACCCCTCTCATGTGGCCAGCATTGTTTGAGTGCATCCACACTCCAAGTCATCAAACAACAATCTCCTGCCGGTGCACAAAATATCCATCATCTCACATATTTTTTCAGATCCTGGGGATCATATAACTTTGTTCCTGGAGGTGAAAAAGAACTCTTCTTTATATTATCTCAGGTATCTTATTCTGTTTGCATCTGTTCTCCAGTATATTTGTCAATGTCAATCATTATTTTCATTCCAATTGCTTTTTTGCCAGTTTCCTGGCATTTCCCAAGATGATCCTTGTGAGAGAGAATCGCAACATTACTAATGGTAATATTGCTCCAAGTAGTTTAATAGCATTTGCAAACCAAGATGGAATCCATCCAATCAATGATGAAAACCTGTTGTCTCCTGCTGTTTTATCAGTTTCATCTTCCATCTGTGTATGCAAGGTTGTCAGCATCGTAATTACCTTTGTCAATGTCCCATTTTTTTTCTCCATCTTGAGCAGGTCCCATGTACAGCAAGCAGGCCCAACCTTGGCGCACACGCCTCCTTCGATTGCTGTTATCAGATCCACAACATACCTGTTCTGAAGAGTCATCCACCTGATGGCTCTCAGTTCTTCCTTTATTACATTGAATCCTTTTATTGTCGCATTGATCATCTGCAACAGCTCCCATCTTGTAATCTGGAGCCACTTGTGTCATGAACCATCGAACTCGCCCTTTCTGGGCCTCCTGGTCCCTGACACGTCAGGGTCTACACTCCATAATACTACCAACATGGCTGCAAGCCCAGAACGCCTGTTTCTCTTCGTCATCGTCTACCTGGACGATATTCTGGTATTCTCTAACAACCCTCTCAGGCATGAAGGACATGTTAAGGCAGTACTACAATGACTACGTGAGCACAAGCTTCTAGCAAAACCCGAGAAGTGCCTTTTTCATGTTTCCACCATTCACTATCTAGGATTTGTCCTTAGCCCAGACGGCATAGGAATGGATCAATCTAAGGTTAAAGCCATACTATCCTGGCCAACTCTGACCACTGTAAAACAGATCCAGTCTTTCCTGGGCCTAGCTAATTTCTATCGAAGTTCATTCCATCCTTCTCTGAGATTGTTCAGCCGATAATTGCCTTGTTGAAGAAAGATACTCCCTTTCATTGTATATCAGTCCAGGAGAAAGCCTTCCATCCTGGTTCAACCTGATATAAATCGACCCTTCCTAGTGGAAAAAGACGCCTCTAACTATGCCATCGGAGCAGTTCTGAAACAGGAACTCGATGACTGACTGGAACACCCTATTGCCTATCTTTCACGGACATTGACCCCCAGTGAAACTCATTACTCGGTTTTAGAAAAGGAACTGCTAGCCATATGTCAAGCCTTCACCGATTGGCGTCATTTACTTCTAGGAGCTAAACATCCTGTCCAGGTTCGCACGGACCATCGAAATCTCCAAGTATTACAGGCCCTGGAATGCAGGAACAGCCGTCAGGCCCGTTGGGCCTTCTTCTTTGCCCAATACCAGTTCCAGATTCACCATGTTCCTGGAACACAAAATATCGCTGACGCTCTGTCTGCATGCAAACTCAATCCTCTGATTTCTGGAAAGACATCTCTGGCAAGAACCAGCGGAATTTGAAGACTAAGCATGGATACTTGTTCTAAGATAACGCCTGGGTTATCCCAACACAAAAACTACAACAAAGGATAATAAACCTCTGTCACGATACCCTTTACTCCGGACATCGTGGTATTACCAATACCCTCCGACTAATACAAAGGCAATTTTGGTGGCCCAGAATGAAGGCTGACGTACAACTGTACGTCCAGGCATGCTCTGTCTGTAATCAAAACAAACACGACAACAAAAGACCGACGGGTCTACTACAGCAACCTCCACTACCAACAAGGCCTTGGGAATTCATAGCAACAGACTTCATTGTGGAATTACCGCCTTCCAGGGGATACACAACCATCATGGTCACCATTGACTTGTTTACTCATATGGCTCATTTTACACCCCTGTATAAACTGCCATCCTCGTCAGAACTTGCTGGAATTTTCCTGGAACACATATTCCGACTACATGGACTCCCTTCCAAGATCATATCGGACAGAGGGCCTCAATACATTTCTCAGTTCTGGAAACACCTTTGCCGGATACTAGGAATTCAACGTGCCCTCTCCTCAGGCTACCATCCCCAAACCAAGGGAGATACAGAGCGTGTAAACCAAACCCTGGAACAATATCTCTGTTGCTTCTCTACCAAGGTCCAGGACGATTGGTCCCTTTTTAATACCAGTGGCTGAATTCGCTTATAACAACTCGGATCACTCAGCTGTTAAGACCAGTCCTTTTTTCTGTAGCCAAGGATTCCACCCTTCAATTCTACCTACTGTCCTTCCACATCCTACACCAGTTCCCACAGTCGACTCCTGGATTGAAACACTCATTAATGTACAAAGAGAAGCCAAAGGACAATTAGAGAAGGCCAGGACCCAGACCAAGCTGTATGCGGACTCCAAAGGAAGCCCGTGCCCTTCCTACTAAATAGGGGATAAAGTATGGCTATCCTCGAAGAGCTGCCACGGCATCTGCGACCAAATAAATTAGCTCCCCGGTATTATGGGCCATTCCCTATAAAGGAAATCATTAACCCAGTGGCCTTTCAACTCAAATTACCAGACTCCTGGAAGAAAATCCACCCAGTCTTTCACACATCCTTAATGAAGCCATACATCCAGACCTCTCGAACTAACCTCCGGCCTAACCCAGTACTCGTCAATGACCAACTGGAGTATGAGGTCTCCAGAATTTGTGATTGCAGATATAGACGTGGCCAACTCCAGTACCTGGTGGAATGGAAAGGATATCCACCCAGTGAACGCACTTGGGAACCTATCTCAAACTTAAATACCCCCAGGTTACTCAGAAGGTTCCATCTCATACACCCGGGCAAACCCGGAGGGACGGGTTTTCGGAGGAGGCATGCTGTCATGAACCATCGAACTCGCCCTTTCTGGGCCTCCTGGTCCCTGACACATCGTGGTCTACACTCCATAATACTACCAACATGGCTGCAAGCCCAGAATGCCGCTCACCAGTCTTTGCGTTCTACACAGCGTGCTCTATAAAGAGGCCACACCCCCGCGGCCCTGCGCGTCTCAACGCTGCTGCTAGCTCTGACCGGACGTGTGCTCCGTACTCTTCCTTGTACTATTCTGTTGTTTCCTGGTCCCAGGAAACCCTTCTTACAATCTACCTTTCCTCCTTCTTATCCAGCCTTCCCGGAATCCTTGCACCGCCTCCGCGTGCTTCTTATCCTTTTCTCTGAGTTTCCTGGAGTTACCCCTTGATCCCGGATATCGAAGCTGAACGAACACTGGAAGCCGAGTACGGCTGAGCGGGCTTGTATAAGACCCGAGCCATACGAAAGAAGACTCCTCCTAAAGAAGTCATCAGGCAACGAAAACAGGTGAGAAAGGGGGAAACCTGTGACAACTTGGCATTCACTGCCATTTGAAGTCCTGGTATGAATACAAATGTCGGTATCATGGCAGTTTTGCAGAATAGTTTGTTCTCATCCAGAATGTCGTGAGCCTCTATGGACTTTGATGAGAAGTAATTCTCTCTTTTTAATTGATAAAGATGTAGTGATCCCTTCGTTCTGTTCTGTTCTATTCATTCATTTTCAGGAACTCTTCAATATGGAGGTCACTTTGGGGAATCACTAGTGCTGGGGCATGTACATTCACTATGGAACATTCTCCTCCCCAATCCTTAGGAAAGTGCATGTAGGCTCTGGATCCAATATCAATCCATTAGAACTGCAGTTCCTCCATTCATTTCTGGTGGTTCAATTATTTCTTCACATCCTTTGTTTTTTCCAACATAGACCTTGCCATCATTCTTGAAGCAGGTTGTCGCAGTCTTTACTTGCTATATATGCATTGTTCCTGCTTCATTCTCAACCCAGGTTAGTAGTCTTGCATGCTTGGCCCATGATTCTAGGCATTCACCATTCACCTTCTGTACCTTGTTGATTCCTTCTTTCTTCAATAAGCGTGCGGGGCATGATGTTAGGCCATCTTCTCATCCAGTGCTGGTTGCTACACGCCCATACACCAGCAGCTGTGTTCTTTCCCAGCATCCTGGCTCTCCCGATTTTTCAGTCATGTTGGAGCAATTCATTCTCTTTATATCAGCAACGTGTATCTTCTCTCCAAATTGGGATGCATACATAAGTTTTATTGTTTGTCTACCCTAATACGCTCTCCTTTTTGCCGTTACATATGTATCTTTGTATGGAAAAGTTTGTCTCGGTCACCATCTTAAAGTTGCCCATTTCCCTTCGTATTGGCCTATTGTAGTGCAGGCTCCTAAATTAATAAGTCATTTTGGATCATGTGGAGACAATTCTCTTGCAATAAAAGTTCTTCGTGCATTCATGGCATACAGTATTAAGGAATAGACTTTGCAACTTTCCTCTGATGTTCTCTCTCCCACCTATTTCATGTGCTGATGCCATAAATGATTTGCCAAATGAGCCGATTTGGCTAAATATGAGTTAATAATTTCACTATCTTCCCCGGCATCTCTTTTTATTTGGGAAAAGGGTTTTTTAATATCAGAACGTAATGGGGTTCTTGGTCTCTTTATCTGGAAAATAGGAATAATGGGACTGGGGTGGGGATATCTTATTTCCTAGTTTCTCGCTAGCTATAATATTTGTGAATGCCAATGTTATAAGGGCAATAGTCAAAATCAGAATGCTACAAATTATTATGCGTTTGGTACATCTTTTTCTTGAAGCTACAGCTCTCACCTCTTGGAACATTTCCATTGTCACCACTTTATTTTTGCCACATGTCAGTTTTTATTGTTTTAATTGTAAATCATACATTTATAACAAGAACTGTAAAATGATTGCCAAAACAATTCTTAAAACGATTAATCAATTTTTTCAGATTGTCAAAAAATGTCACTATGTTCATATTACTTCTTATTAACACTGGATAAGACTGAAGTATATAAGTGAAAATAGCAAGTTTGAATGTATGGATGATCTGCAACATAAAAGATCAAATATTGTTTTGCCTCTTTGATTATTCCATAGTTTTCACTATTCCAGTTCTAGAGAAGATGTTGAAATATTATTGCAACTGAATTAAATCATAAATCAATTCTAATCTAAAAGTGTTTTGTTTTCTTTATCAACGTTTTTGAACATTGATCTTGTGGTCATTCTTTACGCTTCTTTTGCTTCGCTGTGGGGACTTGCTTCACTGGAAATGCTTGCTTCAGCGGAAACGATTCCTTCCATGTGGACACTTGCTTTACTGGAAATGCTTGCTTCACTCGAAAAAGGTACAGGAGAGGTCAATGTTGCTTCACTCCCTTAAGGTTTGACATCATGCAGGTGGATCCAAGCACTTCTTCTTTTCACTTTAACAGCAGTAGGGCTTATGTCCTTCACCTCACATGGGCCTTCAAATTGAGGGGTACTCCAGAGGCGTACAAATTTGTGTGCTAACACTTAGTCCCCTGTGTATACTGGCAATGCCTTTAGTGCGTTTCCCAAATTGTTCGGCAAATTGTCCTCTTTGTTTACTTTTGACCCCTCCTGTTGACGCTTGATCTGTTGAGAAATAAAATAAATACTTTGAGTCATTGTTTTTAAATAATCATGCATTTCGTCACCTAGTGCCCTGCTATACTGTGGAAGTCTGTATTTGCCCTTGTCGGGAGTGTTAGGGAGAATTCTCCAGAATGGCTAATTTCCCTCAGCAGCTTTGCTGGATTTCTAGGATTATTTTTTTTACCTGGAGTGTGAGCCTTTTTTCCACTCTTACATGTGTTTTGCTGTGTGTGTGTTTAACATTTTTGTGTTCATAGACTGTGGAGCATCACCTACTCCACAGGCATAATCTTTTTACTGTGTGTTACACAACACCTTCAGTGCAGTGACAGAGGGTTGCCTTTTAGACTTCCCAACTCAGACTCCATTTTGTGGGACTGACTACTGTCTCCCAGAACATATAAAGTTGCCATTAACTTTATTAGCCTCTGTAAAACCACAGACCCAGTACAAACCATCTTACATGGAGTACTGGAAAGGGTTAATACTTATCCCTTTTTGTCTGTTTCTCTTGGAGCATTGTTTCGCTCCCTTTTCATCAAGACTTGGCTGGTGACAGTGGTAACTACCCTATTTTTCCTACAGCGGTTATCTTAAATAACCTTGGTATTGTTTTCGGCTATCTTGGTAGCCTCGAAATTAAACCCGCTAGACAGTATATGTTTTATTACGGTTCTGGCTGGGTTTATTCGCCATTTCTTTTTGTAAAAGTCTTTCTCGTGTTTTACTCTGCTCGCCATACCAGTTTTTATTCCTTTGTTCACCGTCTTTTTTCGCGTGCTTCTACACAGAAGCCCTCCTTAGGCGCCTGTATGTCTGGGGGGGACAGGATGTGAGGGAGGGGTTTAGGACTCCCTGCACAGGGTCTCCTTGGAGACCCATGTCACACTCTGAAATGATTGGCTGTGGTGACTGTCTCGGCGGGACAGCCCCCCCGATGTGTGATCGACAGCCAGGCTGTGTGAATGGGGGAAAACTGCATAAAAAGCAGGTCTCTGGGTCTGGAAAGGCAGAGTTGCCACTGGAACAAAAGAACCGATGAGGAGCTGACGGAAGACGACCCCTACCACGACTGAACCGCCTGGTGAAGCCCTGCTGCAGGTCTGAATACTTGAACTCCAACGACAGAGAAGATCCTCCAGGAATCTTTTTCCCCTGAGCTGGTGGGACCAACCAGTTCACCCAAACTGCAAGGCAGGACTCCCTCCTCTGTTCGAATTTGCTGTACAGAGCTACAGTGGGCCGGATAGCCAGGAAGGTCGGACCCTGCTTGTGTTTTAAGGAGTGCACCTTTTATTCATTGCTTTGCTCTGCTGCTGGTTTCTTCCCTAGGTAGTGCATGACCCTCCAGTCTTCCTACTTCGTGTCAGTCCGACAGTCACGTCAGGAACCGTGAGCCTGCAGGAACTACCAGGAATGTCCGCCTCAGCTAGAGCTTCTTCTCCATTGAAAGGTACTGTTCAAATCTGGTTGTTCGTTTCGTTCAGCCGCAGTGAAAGTGTGTGAAATCTTTCTCCAATCCGAGGGCTTGTCCTTCTCTACTCTTTAACCTAACTTTTCTGCCGACCAACTTCATCCGGAACTCTTGGCAAAGACTTAACCGGGAATTACCCTGAACTGTGTGATCGTTAGCAAAAGACTTTTGTCCTCTTGACTTTGGCCCTAAACCTTTTCGATTTGATTCCATCACTGTAGTTCCTCTTTCTAGATTGCCCTGCTTACTTACCTGTTGATGCTGTTCAATTTCTGCCTACTTTGTCTTTCCCTCCCTTTTAAATTTCTGGAGTGCCAATTTGCTCCCACTTCATTTTGTGAACTTAACTTGTCTGGAACCTATTGGGAGTGGTGTGGTGTATTTAGAGTGTGATTTTTAAACTGCTTTACTTTAGTGAAATGTTATACAACTGATGTGTAAATAAATGTATATTCTTTTACTCAGAAACCTTGAGTCAGTGTTTGTTTGAATCATAGTAATTGCTGTCCTTTGTGTAACTATTGGTACTGCTCACTTGCTCTTGAGATAAGTCTGGTTGCTCAGCCATCGCTACCACTTTTACTGTGTAGTACAGGCTTGTACCAAAGGTGAATTTGTACTGTCACTTGTTGTCTTAATTGTGTGTGGTGTTTCCAAAGGGTACTGCATATAATTCTGCCTAACAGGGAGGTGAAAGGGGCATCATTCGACGTCCAGTCACCAACACATGGGGCGTTAAATGGTGATTTGATCCAGGTTGGTTCCTCAGTGAATACAATGCAAGAGGTAGGCAGTGTAGCCATCCTTTCTTTAGTGTTAACTTTAGCGTTGCTATCATTTGCTTCAAAAGTCCATTTAATCAGTCACATGACCTGTTGGCTTGCGGGTGACAGGCCAAAGCAAACTTATGCTTATTGCCTACTAGTGAGACTATATTTTCGAAAAGTTCATTCACAAAATGCGGTCCATTGTCGGATCGTAAAACTTCGCACACGCTCCATCTTGGAAAGACCTTGCGGACCAAAAAAGCACATGTGGAATTGGGGTGCATGCATGGCCCTGCCTCAATCCATCTGCAAAGGGGACAAACTACAACTATCATGTATCAATAGCCATTAAATGTTTGCAACATATCCACATAGTCTACATGCAGATGTTGGATGGGCCCATTAGGTCTGGGGATTACTCCTCTCACTGTTCGCAGGGTGTGCCCTGCTGTAAAACTTTGGCACACAATAAAGTTTACAATGAACTGTGCCACATGCTCACTGAGGTTCGGTACGAATAAGTCTTCTGCTAAGACAAGGAGGGGGAAACAAGGAAGGACAACATAACGATATTACTAGGCCTTGTGTCATTCAGAGCATGCAAGTGCAGGGATGAGGGAAGGGGAGAACTGCCAGGATGGAGGGCAAGGGGGAAGTGCAGTTAACACACAAGTGCAGCCAGATGGTTGTCGACATCGGCAGCATGAATAGCGCATGCAGCACCCGTTGGCTTCAATTCTGTTTTTCCCTTCCCTCTTCCCCGCACCCTCTGCTCCTTCCTTGCTTCCCTCCTGCCTTCCACCGACCACTGATGGGGCCCTGTGACCTTGCCCTGAGGCCTGCAACACCTCTGCAAGGTGTAGGGCCTGCAGCGACTCCCCACTCTTCTTCCACCTTCATCGTGGGGTGAGTGGCTGCAGAGCTACATAGTGTTTCTAGTAGTTATTTCTGTGCTTTTCCTTTACCTTCTTTGCGTTCTACCTTTCTGTTCCTTTTTGTTTTCTTTAATAATTTGTAGTGTGCTCCATGTGCTTCCTTCCTTCTCCCTCCTCTTTGCCCCTTCCTTGCTTCCCTCATGCATCCTCATTCCACCCACCGACTACTGATTGGGCCCTGAGACCTTGTCCTGAGGCCGTGACCACCTTTGCAAGTTTAGGCCATCCAGTGATCCCCTCCTCCCCCGTCTCAGCTTCCATCTTCATCGTGGGGTGGTGCAGCGCTTCATAGCGTATTTTTGTGCTTTTCCTTTATGTTAGGGAGAATTCTCTGTTTAGGCTGAATTTCCTAACCTAGTGAGTCCCCCAGCAGCTTTGCTGGATTTCTGGAGTTTGTTTTTCCATCCTGCCAAGAGTGAGACTCTTTTTCTCCCACTCTTGGACATGTATGTGCGTAATTCCTTTGAATGTCAATGTGTTCTATGGGCTATGGGGTCTTTTACTCCATAGGGTCTCATATGTTTTTCTATGTGTGTTACACCGCACCCACCGTGCCGTAACACTGGGGCGTCCTAGCGGACCCCCACCCTAGACTCCATACCCGGGGACTGACTACTGTCTCCCCGGGCATGTAAAGTCACCATTGGCTTTACTAGACCTAAATTTACTAACAGAACTAGTACAAACCATCTTATTGTGGACGTACTAGTAGGGGTAATTCGATTACTCCTGGATCTGTTACTCGAGGGGGCACTGTCCCGTCCCCCCTCGTCAAGTTTTGGCTGGTGGCAGTGGAAACTACTTGTTAAGTTCGACCCCGAACATAACCCTATGGGATTCGTCCCATTGTTGGAGATTGATACTTTTTCTCGTTAATCTCTAACGTACCACCGATCTACTTATCTTAAATAAGTTTATCGGATGGTATTTTCTGCCAGAACTCGGTTTGTAAAATGGCGTCTGTGTTCGTCTCTGTGACTCCTAAACCAAAGGTCGAGTCCTTTGTTCCACTTTTGGCAGGCTCTGTACAGAGACCCTCCAAAGTGGTGCCATTCTGTCTGGGTTACCACAGGGGTGTGGGAGGGGGTTTAGGCACCCTGGACCGAGTTGCCTTGCCAACTCCGGTCGCACTCTGGAGTGATTGGCCCAAGTGGTGAGCCTTCCCGCTCACCACTTAGCATGTGTTGATTGACAGCTAGGCTGAATGAATGGGGGTTTTCTGCATAAAAGCAGGGCTTTTGGGACTGGATCTTTAGAAGTCGCCACAGGACCTAAGAATCCGACGAGGGTAACTGCACGACGACACCTCCGGTGGAGCCCTGCGGAACCGACTCACCACTTCCCGACGACAGAGGAGATCTCCCTGCCGGAGAGTCTCTTCCCCTGGCTGGTGGGAACAACCAGTCCCCTTTGCTTTTTATTCGCCTCAGGACGCAGTGGTCGAATTGCCCGTGTAGAGCACCTCGGCAACCGGATAGCCACTACCCCTGTACCGCGACCACAAGGTGGTGCCTTGTGACGGAGCACTCCGCGGCTGGTCTCTTCCCTGGTGGTGTACCGGACTTCACTTTTCTTCGACGACGAGAACATCTATACTCTTGGCAAAGACCCGACGTGCATCCACCACCAGGAACAACTGCCCCCGCCGGAGCTGCCCTCCACAACAAGGTACCGTGTCCGCCTAGCTTCCCTTTCGATCGGTTCGAGTGAGGTGTCTTAATCCTCTCCGTTCCGTTGGGTCGCCTGCAAGCTTTTCTCATTTAATTGTTCTGAACTGGTTCAATCTGCCGAGAACAATTTGCTACAAAGACTTGAATGCATCTCCGCTAGAGACTTGTTGGGACATCGCGCCTTGCCTCTCTCTGAGTGGGCCTGGCCTCTGAACTTTATGATCTATTGTGATTCTTGCCTTCCTGCCTTGCATTTTATCCGCGAAGGATTGAACGGTGTTGATTTCATAACCTGCCTATCTTTTTCTCTCCCGTCCTAACTAATATTTGAGTGTCATCTAGGTTGAGGTATACACCTCTGTCTGAAAATAAGTGGTACCGGTAGAACCTAGAGTTGTCGAAATATTGCTAGGGGGATTGATCGTTTCTTCTTCGCAGAGTAATTGTGTTTGATTTGTTTGCCGTGATAGTGCTATAGTGTTTTTCATAGATGTTCTGTTATAAATAAATACCTTAATATCTTTACACTAAGCCTTGTTGCGTGTTTGCTTGTCTTGCTGTGAAGAATTGCCCTATTGTGTATACTCCACATACTGCTCAACTTTTCTTGAGGGAAGTCTGACTGCTCAGCCACAGCTACCAAGTGAATCTGTGTGGTACAGACTGCTACCAAGTAGGTTCACCGCCAAACACCTGTAGTCCTAAATCTTTTGCAGTGGTCCCAGAGGGAACTGCACAGGTTTCCGCCTAACACTTTACCCTCTTTGCGTTCTACCTTTCTGTTCCTTTTTGTTTTCTTAATATAATGTTTTTTTCCCACTTGAAAGGTCTCTCAAATCACTGTGTTTTGTACCTGCTGCCGTCTCTCAGATTTGAGCATCTCTTCCCGCTTGCTGGGTCTCTAAGGACTGTGAGTCTTTATACCGGCAATTAAATCTAGAAGTACTTCCATAGCTGTTCTGTTGCACTCCATTTGCTGTTTTTTCCCTCCTCTTCTAGGTATTGTCCCCTCTAGCACTATTTCAGCTCTGAGTGCCTCTAGACTACAGCTGTATACCAGCTCTGGTTGTTTCCTCCCACTTCTGATTCCTACAATTCTAGGTGTTCCTACACAGCATAGTGTCCCATTGTTTAGGGGTCTAGATACTCCACTAGTGCTTCAAGTCCAAGTCTTCCATCATAGACTGCTTTATCCCATTACTGGTTGTTCCTCCAACCAATGTTTCTCCAATTTAGGTAAGTCCACCATAGCGCGCACTCAGCAACCACCTCCCAGCCCTTTCCCGTTAGTGTCATGAATCGGCGATATCAACCCTTCTGGTCTGCCTGGTCCCTCAGTCAATAACCATGTACTCCGCTCCTTTTCAACATGGCCAACACCAAGAGATGGCGCGGTCTAGTCTTTCTGTATTCCTGAACTTGTTTCCTTGAAAATAGACACGCCCCCGCACTTTCGCGCGTCTCAACACTCCCTTGCCTGTCCCTTCGTTCCGGCAAGATTTGTGCTAGTTCTGTCCTTTAACCTTGAGAACCCTGGTATCTGATCCCCAATTCCTTCCTGGTCTCCCTTCCTCACTCCTCCGTGTATGGAGCCTCCTTACCCTTTCCATCCAGTCCTGGTTCCATCACGGATCCTCCCAGGAACTTTGAACGTTCCCAAGTCCCGGAGCTGCTGCCGCCGGGAGTCGGAGATCAGAGCGCTCGCCGTAGCCCAGCAGACTGGATTCAGCAGATTCCAGACCTTATATCTACAAGGCTTGCTTGTCCAGAAAGAAGAAAACCACAAACCTCAAAAAGAGACCTTCGAGAAACAAACAGGTGAGTCACGAATCCGAGGACTCGGATTCTGACAGTTTGAGACGCCACCCAACTACTACCGTTTCCACTATGGAGGCAGCCATTCAAGACCTAATGGGAGGCATTGTGGATAAATATGATGCTATCCCAAAGACCTTACGCCCCTTTCTGGACTCATGCCTGGTGCATTTCACCTTCAAACCTGACTACTTCTCCACTCTTAGAGCTAAGGTGGGCTTTATGAGCTCTCATCTTTCCGGCAAAGCGCTATCCTGGGCTACCCCTTTAGTATCCGCTGGGGATCAGGTACTTGACAACTACAATGAATTTGTTTCTGCCCTCAAGGCCATGTTCGACCGTCCTGAAAAGGTGTACTGCGCCCAGGAAAAGCTGCAGGAATTCCTATAGGGAAACCAGGATATGCTAACGTATGTCACCCGCTTCAAACAATTGGCCAAAGATGCTAATTGGACCCCAGAAGCCTGTTTTACTCTGTTTAGACGCAGATTAAGCGAATAGTCAAGGGTGAATTGGCTAGGGTAGCCTGTCCTGCATCCTTCCAGGCTCTCTTAGACCTGTCCCTACTGATCGATTTCAGAATACAAGAGAGAAAGGCGGAGAAGAAGAAGACACGGAATCCGTCACCCAAATCTTCACCTGAATATATCAGCTCCAGAGAAAAAGAAACACCAACCCAAGGTCTGACTGAGCCAGAACCCATGCAGCTTGGCTCCTTAAGAGGCGCCATCACTTCCCAGGAAAGGACCCGACGGATCAATAGCGGTCTCTCCATGTATTGTGCTTCAGGCAAGCATTTAGTATGTAATTGCCCGATAGCCCTTTCACGACGCTCGGGAAACGCCAGCTCCCAATCCTGAATGGAGCCCAGTTTCGGGAAAAAGAACCATGCTCCGATGTTTCACTTAAGCCGGACTGTTCTTTGAAAAACTCCTTAGTGCTACTTCAAGTGAACCTTGCAACACCCAACAAGGAAATATCTTCCATCCTGGCCTTGGTGGATAGTGGGGCCATGGGTCTTTTCCTAGATGACGAATGGGCCCAGAAACATCATATCCCTCGAGAAGCCAAAGAGGTCTTCCAGGCTGTGGAAGGGTTATCCACCAAGTGAACGTACATGGGAACCAGTCTCCCACATGAATGCACCCTGCCTTATGCAACGATTTCATCGGACTCATCCAGGCAAGCCGGGTGTACTGGGGTTTAGGAGGAGGCATGCTGTCATGAATCGGCGATATCGACCCTTCTGGTCCCTCAGTCAATAACCATGTACTCCCCTCCTTTTCAACATGGCCGACAACAAGAGATGGCGCGGTCTTTCTGTATTCCTGAACTTGTTTCCTTGAAAATAGACACGCTTCTGCATGTCTCAACGCTCCCTTGCCTGTCCCTTCGTTCCGGAAAGTTTTGTGCTAGTTCTGTCCTTTAACCTTGAGAACCCTGGTATCCGATCCCCAATTCCTTCCAGGTCTTCCTTCCTCTCTCCTCCGCGGTCTCCGTGTACGGAGCCTCCTTACCCTTTCCATCCAGTCCTGGTTCCGTCCTGGATCCTCCCAGGAACTTTGAATGTTCCCAAGTCCCGGAGCTGCTGCCGCCGGGAGTCAGAGATCAGAGCGCTCGCCATAGCCCAGCAGACTGGATTATGAGGATTCCAGACCTTATCTCTACAAGGCTCGCTCGTCCAGAAAGAAGAAAACCGCGAACCTCAAGAAGAGACCTTCGAGAAACAAACAGGTGAGTCATGAATCCGAGGACTCGGATTATGACAGTTAGGACCTTTTCCCCAATCCACTTTGCAACCCAACAGTCCCCGAACGAGCCACAGTCGGCCAACATCCATCCGACAATAACCACAGACAACAGAAACCACCAAGAAAATTGCAACAAAAAAGCACACACCAATAAACACAACAGAAAAAAGAACACACTGAAAAACAAGATGAAAATCATTATACTTAACACCCTACCTTGCTACGGACCGCTCTACAGGACAGCAAATGACCATCAGAAAAGTTAGACACACCAACAGGATACCAGGACTGCATATGAAAAAGGCAGAAACATACAGAAGGAGAAAGATGGGAAACAACACCATCACCCCATACATCACCAGAACCCATGGGAATCTACAGAAACAGCAACTAGATATAGAAGAGGAGCCATAAGAAGTCATGGACCCAATACAAAACGGTATCCAGTGATTATATCGAACAAAAAACAGAGGTATTTAATAACAAAAACTTACAGCAAACAAATGCAGAATTTATTACAGTGGGACAGGGGGTTAAAAAGGGTTGGGAGGGTGTTGGGATGGGGTTACAAACATAGGGAAACATGGAGTTTGGGGGAGCCCACATTAAAAAAAATTGGTATTTATCGTTGCAAAAGTTTCGTTATAAAATACCTCTGTTTTTGTATCCGTGAAACCTACCTGCTCTACTTAATGATCAATGAGACCCAACAGAACACATCCCACATACTGAGAATGAGGAAACTCCCCAACAGGGCCAAACACAGATGAATGCAAGAGAATAGCAGGACACTATTAAAAATAAAAAATACACTGCAACCTAATCAATGCAAGGTCGATGCCCAAACACGCAACATAGATCTACGATCTACTCATCAACAGTGGAATCGACATTCAATTTGTCACAGAAACCTGGCTTAATGACAGCTACAAAGTCATAATACATAGCTGTCTTCCAGGCAACTTCAAATTGTACAGGTAAACAGAAAAGAACACCTGAAAATAAAAACAAACCCACTGAACATTCTAAACTGCAAATCCCTTGTCCTTCACCTAACATTGTACACACAAACAAACCACACATTAATACTCCTCTACAGGCCACCGACCAACAATCCAAACTTCATAGACACCTTCATAGAAGCTGTCACGAACATCATCAAACATCCTCAGGGGCTTCAACATATGGTTCAAAGAAGAAAGCGCAAACTCACAGAAATCACTAACTAAGCAGCTTGTGACAGCAACACACTCAGAAGGACACTCTTGACGCAATATTCGGCAACAAAAAACTGATGCCAACTGTCACCAATACAAATACTATGGAGAGACCACCTCATTATACCATTCATGATCCAACTACCATCAAAACCATCGATATAGCCCCAAAAATTTCCTCCCGATCTGTATAAGAAATTGGAACGCTGTCAAAGACAGCATCTTGGAAGAACAACTCGAATCCTCAAAACCATTGATCGCAATTTTGGAAGCAACCAACCTAGATGAAAAAGTGGACATAGTCCAGAAATGGATCACTGAAACAAAAAACATCATCACCCCAGAAAAGCCCTCCGCCCATCACGAAAGAAAGCAGTGGGGAAATGGTTCACTCCCCACCTCAACATAATGAAAAAATAAAAAAGGAAACTACAAAAAGAATGGAGGAAAAACTACGACCAAGCCAAAATAATTATTTATCAAAAACAAATCCGAGCTTACAAAAAGGATATTCTTAAAGCAAAAAAGAAATACTATGATGACAGGATAACAAAAGTCACCAACACTCAAAAAGAACTATTCAAAATCATAAACGAGATAAGAAATCCCTCTGGATGCAATAGCACGCTGGTGCCTTCACAAAAACTATGCAATGATCTTGCAGATCACTTTAAAAATAAAATCAACAGCATACACCAAATCATACAAAGTAGACCAATCAACCAGACAATGCACCCTCCCCTGCCTATCCCGGGACCACAAAACAGGCTGAACAGTTTTTCACAAATGTCAATGGAAAAACTCCCCAAACTGGTGAAAATAGGCAACAGGGCAGGCTCCCCAATGGACCGGTGCCTGCCAGACATCTATACATCAATCCTCACACAGGCTAGACTTTTGGAATGCTACCTAAACCTCTTCAGCCTATCACTCTCAATGGGGAGAGTACTGTGGGCATTCAAATCTGCCTACCTCAAGCACACAATGGACGATGTGGAAGTCCTCTCAAACTACAGACCCATCTCTAACATCCCCTATCCAGCAAAACTACTAGAGACCTACGTCTACAAACAAGCAGCCGAATACATAGAAAACAACCCTGTAGTGGACCAGGCACAAGTCGGCTTCAGACCCATGAGAGGGAAGGAGATGGCACTTCTCTCTACATGTGACGATCTAAAAACCAACGCAGACTCCAACACAAACTCTGCACTGATACTACTCGACCCCTCTGCAGCATTTGACACAGTTGACCATGTAATCCTCATAAAGAGACTAGAAGAAATAGGGATCACACATAGTGTTGCTCTGGATTGAATCTTTTGTGTCTGAAAGAACAGAAACAATATGGATAAAACCATTCAAATCCACACCGCGGGACATCACCTGTGTAGTACCACAAGGATCCTCGTTATCCTTGATCCTCTTCAACATCTTTATGATGCCACTAATCATCCTCATCAAAATACACGGCTTCACCTGCTACAACTACGCAGACGATACTCAAATCATCTACAGTCTCTCCAATGAACAAGAGGAGAACACAACGGTAATGGACTGTCTCAACTCTACCAATGGATGAAACTCAACCCGGATAAGACAGAAATCGTGATTATATCCAACAACCAAGGATGAAACCCGTACATCCCATGGCCCACAGAACTGGGCACAACACCCACACCATTCAAAATTGTCAAAAAACTTGGAATTCTAATGGACAAGCTGACTTTAGAACCGCTAGTAAACGCGATAATTGCGAAATGCTTCTTCCATCTACACACAATCAAAAAGATTCTACCATTCCTCTTGTTCACAAACAAAACACTGGCCACCATCTCCCTCATGTCCGGGATAGACTACCCCAACAGCTTATACCTAGGAAGGCCAGACTATTTAACGTATACAGAACTCAGCTGCCAGACTTCTCCTAAAACTCCCACGAAGGGACCGCATCACTCCAGAGCTAAGGATGCTTCATTGGCTCCCAGTCAAAAAATTAATCCTCTTCAAAACTATGTGCATAACACACATAGCAATCCACAGGCTAGGAGCGGAATTCATACAAAAGAAAATCACCATCTACAAGCCGACTAGAACACTCAGATCCTGCAACCCCATCCACCTAGAACCTAAACCGTACACGAGAAAGAACATGTGGTGGTTCAGCATTCTCCTGCTTAGCTGTAAAACTTTGGAACTCCCTCCCCAAAGAAATAATAATTATGAAGGACCACCTAAAATTCAGAATACTTCTAAAAACCTGGCTTTTCAACTTTGAACGGGACAAAAATAAATGAATAACATCGCCTCACCATTAAATGAATACACAACTGGGAAAGACTTGAGGGTATGCAGGACCGTAGTAGAGCATTGGGAAGAGGAGAGCAGTCTGAATGGGACCGTGACCTAGGTGTACCCTTCCCTGTAAGGGGAAAAATGGGAAGCGGGGGACAGTGATGGGTCTGACCTGGTTGGACCACTGATGGAGAGCCTGAGTTAAGGAGGGGAGAGAGGCGCCCAGATCGGAGCTGAGGGATCGCAGGACACAGGGAACACATTCCAACCTCGAGGAACCTGTGGGGGTGGTAATTGCAGCACACCGAACATATACCAGAGGAGAAGATGCAGCCTTTTGAGGACCCAGTATTCTGCACAAATCATAGGGTGGGTAAGTGTATCGCACCGGAATACACCACAGGGGAAGGGACACGTGCAACAGTCAATCAAATCAGCAGGTGTTAGATAAGGCACCCCCACTAACCAACCCTAATAAAAATCTCATCCTTCTGCATACACCTCTCAAACTCCTAACTAAACACAACCATTCCTCTACAGCACAAGAAACTGCATGCACTTCACTACAACACAACAATGAAACAAACCACACATAGCCTTGCACAACAGCAGATGACGGCTACCAACTGAAAGAGACACCTACGCTCAGGAAACAGTGTCAACCGAACTGGAGCTGCCAAAAGCACATCAAAGCTCTCTTGCTCCTTTTCCAGCATAGTCATGGTAATTTACCCTCCCTACCCTCTTTCTTTACAGAGCTGCCATAGTGCCATGGAACCACGCAAGTGGCGACAGCGTACAGTATAATAACCTTTAACATGACATAACCTATAAATAAAAAAACAGTCTAACTAAAATTCATAGTTCCAGTATTTTGCCAGATCTATTCTAGGGCAGAAATAAGACACTTGCCACGACCACAGTAACAAAGCAGGCAAAAACAATAAGCAATACAATGTATCCAACCCAGAATCTCCAACCCATTTTGGTCTAATCCATAAATAAATCCGCTCTTTGTCTGTCCGTTCCTGCGTCTATAAAAAGACACTCCGTTTTTCCATGCAGCCTGCACACATGCTCACCAGCCTCCCGATGGAGTTTTTTTTAATTTCTTTTATTAAACAATGTTTTTAATAAAGCAGCAACATTACTCAATACTCAATACATATGCTGAAATTAGTGATTTCAACAATTATAAGATAAATGTACATAATCACACAATACATTTTAAAATACATTGAAGTACAATTTTCAAAGACAAATATTCACAGTTTTAAATGGCTTTTAAACAGAAAAATCGGCTAGAACATATCTAATTACTTATAAAATGTGTGTTTTGAGGTATTCCACATAGCATCCTAGCAAAGTAAAAGTATGCTCGCAGGTTAAATAACAATACCAACGATTGTAATAACATTAGCAGCTCAAAAGAGGTAAAGTGACCCGTGCCTCTTTGTAAAAAAAAGGGAAGTTGAATGTCTAATCTATCCCAGCACCCCCATACATTAGAAAATAGTGTCCATCCATTTTATACAAAGTACCGCATCAGCTACATGACGAATACCATTTTCATTCAACAGTGATATTAGATACAATTCTTTCAGATGCCTATATCCTGGTCAAAAAAAAGGAAAAGCACAATGGTTATCTAACACACTGGGAAGATGTTATAGGCCCTTATGTTCCATATTTACCACTGGCAGTATCTCTCATAACCAAAGTTACCTTTACAGCTCAAATATGCTACAAAGGAGTGTGGGAGCCCCTTTACTGAGAACAAACATGGGCCAAATACCCTGTTCTATGGAATTTCTTCCTACCCAGGAGGGTTTACAAAGTTTGCTCTCCTTTACTCTAATCTTCCTTCTGTCCTCATTCTCCTCAATCTATCCTCTGCTTTTGATACGGTCAATACTGCCATCCTGCTCAATCGCCTCTGTGATAACCTGGGTATCACTGATCAGGCTCTGGCTTGTTTGACCTCCTTTCTCACTGACCGACCCTCTCAGGTCCAACTGGGATCTTTGCTCTCTTCTATCTCTCTCTCTACTTGTGGTGTTCTCCAGGGGTCTAACCTTTCTCACTGGCTTTTCAACCACTACTTAGCACCTCTTGCCCACTGCATCGCTACTTTCTGCTCCAATTTTCAATGTTATGCGAATGACACCCCAGCTCTCTTTCAGGATCCCCTCAGCCACCTCTGCTCCTTCTCTCATACCAGACTGTCTGGCCGCAATTCAGCAATGGTGTGCCACCAATGAGCTCTGCCTCAATGCCAGTAAGACTGAGATCCTCCTCATCGGTACACATGCTCCCTCTTACCCTCTCTCTCTCTCTCTGGCCGCCCACTCTGAGCCCTCTTCCTGCTCCCTCCTGTGAGGCTAAGAACATTGCATCATCTTTGACTCCACCCTCTCCTTCTCTCCTCACATCTCTGACATCGCTAAGAAGTCAAACTACCAGCTGCACCTCCTCAGAGGTGTTCTTTCTTTTCTCACTTTCCCCTTGAAGCTCGCTGTCTCCAGAGCTCTGGTCCTCTCTAGGCTGGACTACTACAACAGCCTCTTTCTAAATATGCCTTCCTCTACTCTTCGACCTTTAGAACTTATCCAGAACAGGACTGCAAGACTTGTCCTTGGCCTCACCCCAGGGATCGTATCTCTCCAGCTATGAAATCTCTCCACTGGCTCCCTGTGGCTGCAAGGATCAATTTCTAGATCCTCTGCATCGTCCAAAAGGCATTCTGGGGTCGCATTACCTCCAACTTTCTCTTCCTAACTATCTTCCTTCTTGAGTTCTACGCTCATCCACCTCCAACTCTCTGAGGGTCAAACGTTTCTCCAAGCAGAGAGTGAGGGGCACATCTCTCTCCTCGGCTGGGACCTCCTTCTGGAACAGCCTCCCCGCCTCTCTCAAACTTGAGCAGAACCACCTCCAGTTCCAGAAGCAACTCAAGACCGTGTTTTCGCTTCCCCTTTCTCTCTTCCTCTCCCCTGCTGATGTCCCTGACTGCTCTGCGCACTGGTTACCTGGCTACCCTTTGAACTTGGGCCCAGGTGCCTGCATGTCCTGTTGCCCTCGCACTGCCTCCAGGCACCCCCTGCACTTAAGGGTCTGTACCTGCAACCCTACAGTCCCTTCTCACTGCGCTTATGAGCCACTGGCTGGCTGCACTTATTGAGTTACCTGCACTTCTCTCCTCCCCCCATGGCTCTTCTCGCCTCTCTTCCCCGCACTTGCACAATCTGAATGACGCAAGGCCTACTAAGATCTTTGTTTTTGTCCTCCCTTTGTTTTCCTTCCTTGTCTTGTCACACTTGTATGCACGTGCGTTATAAATGTCATATATCATAAAGCAGTGTGAGAGCCCCTCTACTGAGAACCAACATGGGTCAAATACGATGTTCGATGGAATTCCTTCCAATCAGGAGGGTGTTTCTGCCAGATGACTAGAGTCAACAGTCCCTTAAGACTAGTTAATGTTCCATAGTGTTGTAACTTGATTAACCGTGCCCAGTGTAATAATGGCCTGAGTGTGATGACATCTGTAATGTGTTAAAGATTAATTTCAATTTGTAGCAAACTATTTGGTGTACTTTGTGGCAAACTGAAAATGTTCTTTATGAATATATTTTAAGCAATGACTAGTGTGGTTATATTTGTAAAGTCCCCAATTTCAGCTCCACATGTTGCAGCAGCTTTCGGCTGCATCTTATATATATTGAGGGCTGGTTCTTGCAAGTGTTGGATGATCAATGATCTAGGTAGGCCACAATTAATTATGAGACCATTACAGCCTTCATGAAATATCATAATCTGTTTTATTTTGTCCTGCTGGTGGAGTAAAATGAGGATCACATTATCTGACAAAAGGAGATGTGGTATTTTATCTGATCCTAATGAGGGTGCATCAGTGTGCCAGTGGTAAGCAAATCAATCTGTCTGTTAATAACAATGCAGGAGAATGTAGGGGCAAGAACCCCCCCACCACCCTGTTTTACACCTCTTTCGATGTTGATGGGTAAGGTGGTCTCACCAGTAAGGTTCCACTAGTTGTCGCTGTGTATTTAATATAAAGGATCCAAATCAAATTTGAGGTTGATGAAAACTATATATATGTTCTTCTTCCTCAATTTTACATATTTTTGAATTGGTATGTAGAGCTTAAATGATTGTTCAGTTGTGCCTTGGAAGGGCTGACGTTAATACATCACCAGTTTATTTTCGCAGAGTTTTTTGCCGCAGTTTTTTTTGCTGCAACACGTCATAGGTAGTGGGGTGGGTAAAAGGGTAAGGGGTGTGTGGAATAGGTTGTAAATAGCTGTGAAAGGGAGTTGGGGTAACCCCCCCCAAAAAAAAATCTATGTTGTCCATGATGCTCGGGCCACGCCGCATTTTGCCACTGCATTAAAAGGCAATGGAACACAGGCGCCCAGATTTCTCTCATTGATTTTAAAACATCTATAAGTCTTTTATCTGGGCCAGTAGCCTTTACGCTTTTGACATTTCTCACTTTGGTCAGGGTACATTTTAGAGGAGGTTGATCAGAGGCATCATTTGGGGGTCGCAGCCACAACCCCTGTTTTCCCCCCTTATTACCCCTCTGAAAAAAAAAAATATATATATATATATATATAATTACACGGCCACAGTAGTGTAGTTATGGTTAAGTTGCTGTTTCCATAGTAAGAGCATTTTTTGGGCGGCTTATAACTCCGCTCCCCCTGGACGAATCCTCACCAAACTTTGCAAAAAAAGTATATGGCCCACTCTGAATTTGGTGAGGTTTGGTCCAGAGGGGGCAAAGTTATAGGGGGGGGTCCCAAAACTTCTTTTTTTATCATAAACTGAATGGGGAAAACCTTTGCGCAAGGCTACAGATCAAACCGCTGGACCGCTGGATGGATTTTCACCAAATTTGCGGCATGAGCAGCGGTTTGGCCCCGAAAGCGTGCTTTTGTAAATTTGGCGAAAATACGTCCTGTAGTTTTTTTTTTAAACGATCAAAAAGTAGGTCTAAAAAAATTAGTGATATCTATGTCCACTCCGCGGACACACTTCCCTGTTTGCTCCGCGGACAGGACACCGATTGGGTAATCGGGCGCGTCATGTCCCCGGACATGTGACGTGTTCGCTCACTGGATGGTGAAGGGCGTGAAGTGAGTCAGATTGTTCTGATGCGCCCGCCATCTTTGATCCGTGTTTTGGTGTCCGTGGACATCGCTGCAAAAACATATAAAAAAACAAAACATTGCACTTGTTAAACTTATGAAATACTGTCTCGGGAGGTGAGGGTTGATGAGGATGGGACGGGATGTGGCAGCAAGAAGCAAAAAAGTGGTGTTTTTTTGTCACAAAAGTCATGCGGTATATTTGGAGGTAGGGTGGGCAACTGTCCCATAATTTGCGAGATGGTTCCGCAATTGGTACCTGTGTTGCAGAGTTTGCTGAGTGGCTCTGTGGAACGCGGGTTGTCCCGACTTGCTCTGTTCCAGCACAATTTGTGATCTAACAGAGTAAGTGAGTCACAATTAGTCATGCTGGGGGTTGGGGCCGAGTGGGGAGGGGGTCATATACATACATTTCCCGCGAATGGGAATAACAGTGGCTGGCAAGTGGCAGCTAATTTGTAAATAAGAGTCCTATTGTATTGTATTGCATTGCATCCGCAGCTACTGACGTGACAAGCTTGCAGGCCGGTCATGTCAGTAGCTTCGGGTGCAATGCATTGATTCTGCCAGGTGAATGACGCTGTGACGTCATCACCACCTTTTGTCCCGCAAAGGGATGTGACAAAGTTGCCCACCATATTTGGAGGTATTCCTCAATATATTGTGCGTAAAATACTGGTGAAGGAGTAATGTGTCTCTGTTACAATATATTAAAAATAATATTGGAGTCAGATTGGTGCCCCCTAGAGTTTGGCATCTGAGGCAGCCACCTGCAGTGTTTGATGGAAACAGCGGCCGTGCACGTGAATGACAATACGAGTTCTCATGGGTGTGTTGAGCCGTGTTGTTGCAAAGTGAGAATGTATTTAGATTCTGAGTGAAGGTCAGTGTCAGAAATGTACCAAAGTATCAACTGAAAAGGATACAATACTCAAAAGGATACAGGAGGTAGGGTCTTCCGGATCCCTGTTCACCCGACTTGATAGTCGTGAAGTCAACAAAGACCTTCCAAATGATACAACCCTCTGGCTGATAAAACAGGCAGAGCGATGGATCACTGGAAAGGGCGTGGGTAAGGTATAGTAATCCAGCCTAGGACAAATTAAAGTATCATGAATAACTGCTCCAATCTGAGTATGATGAATTAGATAATGACAGGAATGATCACACTGACCTGTATCTCTGGGTAGAACAATCCAGAAGTCTCTTGATGGATTTGAAATGAAGAACAAAACGACAGGGAAGGGAAAATTAGTAAGGGAGACTTATCCCGAACGGAACGAGGCTCACGCTAGATACGGGTTGAATTCACCACAGGATAGCGTCCAAAGTTCAGTCCAAAGTCACTTCCAATGATCCTTGAAAGGCTTCCTTCCCACTTTAGGGATCAATCCTTCTGTTAATTCCACAGATGCAGGAGTTAGAAGAAAATAGCGTTTGAAGACAACGTGAGCGTGTGGATTTACACGCGGGCAGGATTCGCGCAGCCTGGGCCAGCCGCGTGTGAAGACAAACGTGCGCGTGTGGATTTACACGCGGGCAGGATTCGCGCAGCCTTGGCCAGCCGCACTTGAAGACGAAGAGCGCGTGTGGATTCTACACGCGGGCAGGATTCACGCAGCCTTGGCCAGCCGCGTGTGAAGACAACGTGCGCGTGTGGATTTACACGCGGGCAGGATTCGCGCAGCCTTGGCCAGCCGCACTTGAAGACGAAGAGCGCGTGTGGATTTTACACGCGGGCAGGATTCGCGCAGCCTGGGCCAGCCGCGCGTGAAGACAACGTGCGCGTGTGGATTTACACGCGGGCAGGATTCGCGCAGCCTTGGCCAGCCGCACTTGAAGACGAAGAGCGCGTGTGGATTCTACACGCGGGCAGGATTCACGCAGCCGTGGCCAGCCGCACTTGAAGACAAAGAGCGCGTGTGGATTTTACACGCGAGCAGGATTCACGCAGCCTTGGCCAGCCGCGTGTGAAGACAAAGAGCGCGTGTGGATTTTACACGCGAGCAGGATTCACGCAGCCTTGGCCAGCCGCGTGTGAAGACAGAGAACGCGTGAGCATTATCACGCGAAGGGTTAGCTCCAGGAATCAGCGTGTGGCGGAACACACGCTATCGAAGGCCCAAAAGTAGCTGTAGGATTATGCCAGGATGTGGATCAGAGGTTCAGCTACACAACGCCAATAGAGACGATCAGAAGCAGCGAGTGACGTTTCTACGCTGCTTAAATACGTAATACCGTAGTTCACGTGACGAAGCAAAAGTCACGTGAAGTTAGCGACGTGAAAAGTGTAAACGTCGTTTTCCCGGTAACGTATCGAATAGCCTCCATTTGGAGTAGAACGGTCTCGCTGTCCTACGAGCGTAGCGTCCAGCATGCATGACAGTGCCATCCCCCAAAGGGACCACCTCTCCCCTTCTTGTGTGAAAGCGCTTCAATAAAGCAGGAGCATGTATGTTGGAAAGAGGTTCCCAGGACCTATCTTCGGGACCATAGCCCTTCCAGTCCACCAGATAATATGGTCTACCAGAACGGAGTTTCATATCCAGTATGTCCTGTACCTCGTATTCATCAGACCCCCGCACAGAAATAGCAACAGGCCGTACAGGCAGTCTAGTAGTGTCAGAGAACGGCTTAATGAGCGAGACGTGGAATACAGGATGCACCCGCCATCGTTGTGGCAAAGCCAGACGTACAGCAGCAGGATTAAGAACATGGAGCACTTCATACGGACCGATGTATCTAGGCAACAATTTCTTTTTGCCTGGAATCCTTAAGTTCTTAGTGGATAGCCAGACTTTCATCCCAGCCTTATAGACAGGTGCGGACACCCTATGAGCATCGGCATAGAACTTGTCACGTCGTTTAGCCTGCTCCAATTGCTGCTTCACCTTTCTTTGTAATCTCTTCAGATCACGAAGAGTACGGCCTGCGGCAGGCGTGTCCAGGGATAGACCGGAATCCAGAGGTATTGATCGGGGGTGTTGTCCATAGAGAGCATAGAACGGTGAAGTGCCTATGGCACTATGATAAGAGTTGTTATAGGCAAATTCAGCCGCCGGCAGTACCGTGAGCCAATCCGATTGGTATTGCAAACACAGACAACGCAGATATTGTTCCATAGTACAATTGACCCTTTCAGTCTGTCCGTCGGTTTGAGGATGATAAGCGCTGGACATTCTATCATCAATTAGTAATGCAGATGTTAAAGCTCTCCAAAAGCGTGACGCAAACTGCGAGCCCCTGTCAGTAATGATTACTGACGGTAGACCAAAGAAACAAAATATATGTTGGATGAACAGTTCAGCCAGAACAGTAGCAGTTGGTAAACCAATACAAGGAATAAATAGGGCCAATTTAGTGAAATAATCCACTACGACCCATAGGGTATCATATCCCTGATTTGGGGGGAGTTCCACCACAAAGTCCATAGATATCATGTCCCATGGTTTGGTAGGGACAGGCAGGGATTGGAGTAAGCCCACTGGTTTACCAGGTGTATTTTTACATTGGATACATACAGAACAAGAAGATACGTAGTTTATAACGTCTTTTGCCATGGATGGCCACCAGCACCACCTTTTGAGCAGGTCCAGTGTTTTCTTCCGTCCAGGATGGGCTGCAATCAAGGAATCATGATTCCATTTGAGGGCTTTATTCCGCATTGAAGGAGATGGTAGATAAAGCACTCCTTGTGTGAATGGTAAACCGTTATGCACGTCCAGATTCATATCCTGGACTACTTGTGGATTATTTTTTACCCACTCTTGTATTTCGGTTTTTAAGGATGGTTGAACCGAACAACTACAAATCACATGATCTGCCAACAGCTGGGTCTGTACTTGTTTTTCATCCTGCGCCTCTTTACTCATACGGGACAAAGCGTCCGACTTAACATGTTCTCGGGCAGGACGATAGGTGACCTGGAAATCGTATTGGGCAAAAAAGACATGCCATCTGGCCTGACGGGCCGTAAGGCATTTCATGGATTTGAATGCTTGGAGATTTCTATGGTCAGAGTACACCAACACCTGTTGTTTGGCCCCAAGAAGATGATGACGCCATTCTCGGAAGGCATCTTTGATAGCCAGTAGTTCCCGCTCAGTAACGGTGTAGTTCCGTTCATATGAGGTGAGTTTACGAGAGAAGAAAGCCACTGGGTGTTCCTCCTTGGTTTCCGTGCAAACTTGTGAGAGCACTGCGCCAATAGCGACGCTGGATGCATCCGCTTCGACGACAAACTGGCGATCGGGATCCGGATGTTGAAGCACGGGTGCAGTGGTAAATGCTTCCTTCAGCTTTTCGAATGCTGCTTGGGCATGTTGGTTCCAACAGAAAGGTACTTTGGAACTAGTTAAAGCCGTCAAAGGAGCTACTGTTTTGGAAAAGGAATGGATAAATCTGCGATAGAAATTCGCAAAGCCCAAGAAAGACTGTAGTGACTTGACGTTATGTGGAATTGGCCAGTTCAAGACGGCCTTTACCTTGGAACGACTCATTCGAGCACCTAGATTGGTAATGTCGTAACCCAGGAATTCCACTTCCTGTGAATGAAAGACACATTTTTCGGCTTTCACATAAAGATGGTTCTCCCTAAGTCTTTGTAGGACTGTCGAAACATGTCTGACGTGTTCCGATAAAGATGATGAGTAGATCAAAATGTCGTCCAGATAGACAACCACAAATCGGTCCATTATGTCTCTGAATATGTCATTCATGAAGAATTGAAATGTGGCGGGAGCATTGCACAGACCAAAAGGCATCACCAGATATTCGTAAAGACCATACCGTGTCTTAAAAGCGGTCTTCCATTCGTCGCCTTCACGAATGCGAACCAAATTGTATGCACCTCGCAAGTCCAATTTGGTGAAGTAACTGGAAGTGCCTAACTGATCCAACAGAACGTTTATTAGTGGTAAGGGGTATTGGTTTTTGATGGTGATATCATTAAGTGCCCTGTAATCGATGCATGGTCTGAGGTCTCCCTCTTTCTTAGGAACAAAGAATAGAGGAGATGCAGCAGGAGATTGTGAGGGCCGTATAAAGCCCGTTGCTAGCGCTTTGTCAATGTATTCTTTTAACACGACGTCTTCTTTAGGTGTTAAAGAATAAACACGGCCTGTAGGAATTTTGGCACCAGGAATCAATTCGATAGGACAGTCGTACTGTCGACGAGGAGGTAATCGTTCTGCCTGGCCTTTATCAAAGACATCAGCATAATCAGCGTATTCGCATGGTATTATATTGTCGCATCGATGTACAACGCTGATAGTAGAATCCTCCACCATAGAGGCCAATATGTGTTGTTTATTTGACACCTCCTGACTGGTAAAGCAATGTTCATTGCAATGAGTCGAAGGATATTGGAGCGATCCCGAAACCCAGTCAACAGCAGGATTGTGAAGGGTTAACCATGCAAGACCAAGTATGATCTCGTACTGCGGAGCAGCAATAACATCGAAGATGATTTCTTCTGAATGGTTATTAGATAACGTCATATGAACCGGTACCGTCTCCTGGGTTACCATACCAGAAACTAAAACAGATCCGTCCACGGTGTTCACCGTTTCAGGTCTTTTTTTGCTTACAAGGGGTAAGGAATGGTTCTTGGCATAGGTGATGTCTATATAATTGCTGGTGGCTCCAGAATCAACCATGGCCTTGGAAACCACTTCTCGCTCATCACAATGTAACGTCACCTGAACTATTACAGGTGCATGTTTAGGAATGGTACTGAGTCCGATGAAACACTCGACATAGGGACTCCTGCTAATGTCGAGTTTTGGCGTTTCCCGCACGCTTGACGGGTTTTTTAGGACATGTTGCCAATAAATGCTCGGAAGAACCACAGTACATACATAAGTGGTTTTTTCTTCGGTTCTCCCGTTCTGCATTGGACAATCGGCCTCTCACGGCGCCTATTTGCATGGGTTCAGGGTCGTTAGAGACGACTGCTGGTGTCTCTGACCGCCCCGAAACTGGCATGAAGGGCTTTTTCTCTCCCTTTCGAGCATTCCTTCGGGCGTCGATTTGTAGAACCAAATCGAGCAGCTCTGGGAAACCCGTAGGAACCACAGGAACAGTAGATAAGGCGTCTTTCAGTTCTTCAGAAAGACCCTTGTAAAAAACAGCCGTTTTCTTGCTGTCAGGCCATTGGGTTTCCGCCGTCAGTTGATTGAACCGGGCAACGTAAGACATAAGGGGTTGGCTGCCCTGTTGTAGGTTAAGCAACTCTAGATCTGTGGCTTGAGTTGAGTAACGCATGTCAAAGACTTTACTCATAGCAGTCAAGAGATCGTCACAATCGTACAACAAAGGGCTATTAGTTTCCAACAAAGGGTTAGCCCAAGCAGCGGCTGTGCCCCCTAAATGGGAAAGCACGAAGGCTGCTTTTGTGGTTAGATCAGGAAAAGATGTAGGACGGCAAAGAAAATGGAGTCGGCACTGATTCACAAAGGTTCTGTAGGTTTTGGGATCACCCGTGAACCTTTCCGGAGGGGCCAAGGGAAACTGAGTGGGCATAACCACATTAATAGTTTCCTGTGGGGGTGCCGTAGTCCCAGATCCAGATGCAGTAGCCATCGGCGCCTGTGCTCCCTGAGGACTACCATGTAGGGCGTCTTGCATAACGTCCATACGGTGCCGTAACATGTCCTGTGCAGTAACCATTTCGTTTCTCAAATCGTTGATCAACTGTGTCAAAACAGTCAAAGGATCCGTACCCTCCATGGCTTCTGATTCTGTCAGAAATGTACCAAAGTATCAACTGAAAAGGATACAATACTCAAAAGGATACAGGAGGTAGGGTCTTCCGGATCCCTGTTCACCCGACTTGATAGTCGTGAAGTCAACAAAGACCTTCCAAATGATACAACCCTCTGGCTGATAAAACAGGCAGAGCGATGGATCACTGGAAAGGGCGTGGGTAAGGTATAGTAATCCAGCCTAGGACAAATTAAAGTATCATGAATAACTGCTCCAATCTGAGTATGATGAATTAGATAATGACAGGAATGATCACACTGACCTGTATCTCTGGGTAGAACAATCCAGAAGTCTCTTGATGGATTTGAAATGAAGAACAAAACGACAGGGAAGGGAAAATTAGTAAGGGAGACTTATCCCGAACGGAACGAGGCTCACGCTAGATACGGGTTGAATTCACCACAGGATAGCGTCCAAAGTTCAGTCCAAAGTCACTTCCAATGATCCTTGAAAGGCTTCCTTCCCACTTTAGGGATCAATCCTTCTGTTAATTCCACAGATGCAGGAGTTAGAAGAAAATAGCGTTTGAAGACAACGTGAGCGTGTGGATTTACACGCGGGCAGGATTCGCGCAGCCTGGGCCAGCCGCGTGTGAAGACAAACGTGCGCGTGTGGATTTACACGCGGGCAGGATTCGCGCAGCCTTGGCCAGCCGCACTTGAAGACGAAGAGCGCGTGTGGATTCTACACGCGGGCAGGATTCACGCAGCCTTGGCCAGCCGCGTGTGAAGACAACGTGCGCGTGTGGATTTACACGCGGGCAGGATTCGCGCAGCCTTGGCCAGCCGCACTTGAAGACGAAGAGCGCGTGTGGATTTTACACGCGGGCAGGATTCGCGCAGCCTGGGCCAGCCGCGTGTGAAGACAACGTGCGCGTGTGGATTTACACGCGGGCAGGATTCGCGCAGCCTTGGCCAGCCGCACTTGAAGACGAAGAGCGCGTGTGGATTCTACACGCGGGCAGGATTCACGCAGCCGTGGCCAGCCGCACTTGAAGACAAAGAGCGCGTGTGGATTTTACACGCGAGCAGGATTCACGCAGCCTTGGCCAGCCGCGTGTGAAGACAAAGAGCGCGTGTGGATTTTACACGCGAGCAGGATTCACGCAGCCTTGGCCAGCCGCGTGTGAAGACAGAGAACGCGTGAGCATTATCACGCGAAGGGATAGCTCCAGGAATCAGCGTGTGGCGGAACACACGCTATCGAAGGCCCAAAAGTAGCTGTAGGATTATGCCAGGATGTGGATCAGAGGTTCAGCTACACAACGCCAATAGAGACGATCAGAAGCAGCGAGTGAAGTTTCTACGCTGCTTAAATACGTAATACCGTAGTTCACGTGACGAAGCAAAAGTCACGTGAAGTTAGCGACGTGAAAAGTGTAAACGTCGTTTTCCCGGTAACGTATCGAATAGCCTCCATTTGGAGTAGAACGGTCTCGCTGTCCTACGAGCGTAGCGTCCAGCATGCATGACAGTCAGCAGCTTTGATTTTTTTGGTTGTGAGCTCAGGCAGCCCATGCATGGGACAGAAAGTAGAAGGGTCAATTGTTTTTTGACCTTAAGAGAAAGGGATTTTTTCGTGAACAGTCAGTGAGAGGAGGTTTGTAATAATGAGCATTTGATAAGGTTATGCATTCCAAAAGTGTGTACAGAACATGTGAATTCAGTTCATGAAGATTCTTTGATGCAAGCAGATTGAGCATTAAGGACTGATTTTCGCAAAAAGAATGGAGACAGTGAATATTATGTAAGTTTGCTTTTGACGACTGTATCCCGGAACAAGCTTTAACCCTAACCCATTATTATGTGCTTTAACCTATTATTATCTAAAGATTCATTTTTGCAATGTAACTCGAGTACTATTTTTCTGTGTGGTTGTCTTTTTTATGTGGTTATGGGGAGTGTAAAATGTAGGTGTACGCCGACTATAACTAGATTCATCCTGGTTCAATGCTAATATTTCTTTAAAATGTCATGTATCACTATATGGCATTGTGCATCAGTTTCTATGTTCTTTTTGTCTTTTTTGAGATTGTTTGATGTGTGTGCTAATTGTTTAAACTCTATGCCGAATTAAGAAAATAATACATATATTGTAATAAAGGTCGGGTATTGATACATATTTTCTGTTATGTTTTCCAAATAGCTACATGCTGCCTTACTGCGATTGCCATGGATTCCAGATGCCAACTGATGGGTTCTTCAGTCGTCAGGTGCACGTAGCCGTCAACGGCTGGATTACTGTGACTGTTTTGCGGGACGATCGCCCAGGGCCCGTATGCCCGTACACTGCACTAGCGATTAGGAGTAACATAACATCTTTTATGGTGGTCCAGGCGTAAATTGATGCAGACGCCCTGGAATTCACTATGGGACCCAAGCAGTTCCTTCATCAAAAACAAACACTTTGTGTATGGAAAAACGTGTGCCTCACAATTAACATTTTTGATCACGAGTGAAGAAACAAATTTGCAATTTGATTGAATATGGGAACAGTCGGATGTTCTCAAAGAGTTTATTGTGAAATAAAAGTACTTTACAAATTTTATACTGTTATTGTTTTCTTTTAAAAAGCGGTTTAATAATTTGCATTGTGACGTGGTATGTTGTTAGTCGTTGTGTGTAGATTTTTGGGTTCTGCGTTACGTCACGTAGGTGGTTATGGGCGCATTTGGCTATGCTGAAGAGGAACGTCACTCAGAAAGGTGTTCATTATCACTAGGGTTGGTTATGTGAGGGTCAGAGGCGGGGCATATGATTTAGTGATGTCCGGCCAGTTTACCTTAGGCCGATGCAGCAATGGTTAACAATAGCACAAGATGGACGGGCCCTGTTGCCAGATTTCGTACGTTTCTCAAAGAGGAGAAATGCGGTAAGCTGATGTGGAAATGTTTGCGATAAATCAACGTATGTACAAAAATACATGGTCAAACCCTCGGGACAATAATATTTTGTGAGCATTGCACTTGTGAAACATATGCAATAATGTTTGGGGACGTGAGGGGTGATGATCATGGTTGGAATATTTCAGACGTAATTTCGAATGAGTTTACAAAGTTTGTTGGAATTTTGTTCACAGCTGATATGACGAATGATTTGTGTATTATTTTGACAGTTTTAAAAAAATTAAACTTGGGTGGATTTACAGCAAATGTGCGTAAGGCTCATTGGCAAGGATCGAAAAGCATGTTTTTTTTAGTGCCTGATGGGTAGGCTGTAGTCATGGGCAGTGGCCCAAATGTCAGGGTCATGGTATAAGGTCATGATCCGGACAATATGGCTACTGGCCATGACCAGAAGGGACAAAACATAGTATTAAAGTGGTCATGTCCACCTGGGACTGGCTTTGTGGTAAAGTTATTTGCAATTTGGATAGATTTGAAAGGGAAGAAAAATGTGCTTGTGTTAATATGGTTAGAGGAATTTCTTTTGCCTTTTGGAGGCTGCCATGGAAAGGGAAGATGGGCCCTGTATGGATCTGGCGCTTTCCCTTTCCATGGTGGCCATCTTGGAAAAGGATTTTATTCCTAAACCGGGACGCCGCGTCCCGGTATAGGATGAGAAATCCTATTTTTTAGTAGCACTTTTAGTTTGCAAAATAAATCCCTATCATGGTCTTGCCCCCCCCTGGGCAACCATGCACCGGTCTTAGACAATCTTAGAAAATCTCCTAGGGGGGTGTGGATCCCTATACCCCCCTGCTCTCGTATCTCAGGGCCTATGTGCACGGTGTTACTTCTAACTTCTAACAACACACACCTATCTAACTCCTATGGACACAAAACACAAGAAAACACATGAATCTATTCAATTATAACAATAGAGAATACATTTATTAATGCACAGCAAAGCATGATGCAGACAATGCTAAAAACTCTAGCCAATATCGAATTTGCACCTTCTATGCTTCTGGTGCAAATCTACCATGCAATAACTATAAGCCTTTCAGGTTTCTAATGCAAGCCTGTGATGCAAGTCTGTGATTCTAATGCAGTCTAATGCAAGCGTCAAACATCCAGGAATCCTCTCCTTCATGCAGAATCAATCCTCTCCAATCCACACCATACTTCCCACTCTCTCTCTCTCTTAAGACAATCCCTGTCTAATCTCCCCTTTCCCAAACCCAAAGCTCTTTGTGTGAGTGTCTGTTCTAATCATGGATGCAAATTTAGGGGGGGGGGAGCAGGAGTGCCCGTCCCCCCAACCTCCATGGCGCACCATTCTGTCCCCACCCATCTGGCTCGGGCACCTCCTCTTCAGATTTCATGTCCTCCCCAAACCCATCAGCAAAGTTACTCCACTGGTTGTAAACAATCAGTTTGTCTAGTCCATAAACCATACTTCCCATTTGCTTGTGCATCTCTCTGTCTCCAGCTCTGTCTTTGTCAGGGCCAGGTCTCTCCTCTTCCCGCTATTCTGCAATCAATCAGTCAGTCAGCAGTGGCAGGCCCCTCGAAATCTGGTCACTCGAACTGCTTCTGCCAAGCTCTGCCATCTTTCTCCCAAAGCCATCGGATTCTGCTGCACCAAGACATCTCTCCCTCGTTCTCAGGACTGTATCCAAATGTCTTTCGATCTATCTCTCAGAGAGCAGCTCCATCCAAAGCTCCAACAGCCACTAGCTCGAACAAACTCCATCAGTATCCAACCCCATTCTCCAACAGCAACTTCCAACAACTACCAGCAGCTAACAAGAAGTCCCCCACCCCCTTCTCTTCACCTCTGCTTATACCAAATCCATGACACACTCATTCTCCATGGTTACTTACATTCTCTAAGCTAAGAATGTCTCTTCCTCTGTCAGCATTTAACAATGCCTGCCAGTCTGTGTTATGGGTGTTGTTTCATGTTCTGGTCACTATGTGTTCTGTGTCAAAGTGACATTGGATATCATATCTCTGCCTTGGCCTTCTGTGTCTGCGATTCAAAACACCATCTATTCCTCCATTTCTCCAATCACTCCACTGTTGGCTCTGTCTGCATCACGAAATCCTCTCTCTGTGCCCGTGTTCAAAGCATCTCCTTGCCTTAAAAGGCTTCTCTCCCATCTCCCCATGTCGCGCTGCTCCGCGAACACCAAGCTGATAAACCCAGGCCGTCTCTCCACTAAGGCAAAGGTTTGTGTTATCTGTCTGCCTACCAAGCAACTGTTTACAAATTCCTTCTCACAGTGTACCATAACAACTCCGCACTGAGCCCAGTGATGCTTCTGTGTCTCCATCAGAAATGGCTTCAAATGCCAGCTAAATGCTTTCTAACGTTTACGCTTTCTTCTCGCAAACCCAAGCGCTAGCTACATGCTCAAAGCATATTCTAGGTGCACACTCTATACATGCATACATGTGTACATGTCAGTCTCTACATGTGTCTCTGCAATAATAACAATGTATCATTCTAAATGGCTCTACATAAAAGTTTCAAATATGACACTGTCATTTCAGGCCTCATTCGCTCTTTAGTGCCTAGCACGTCTCTCTCTCAGCCTAAGCACTACATAAATGCATAATACATCATTCTAAAAGCATCTCTTTCAATCATATATGGCAATAACATAACTAAGCAAACCCTTCGTATAACAGGGCCTATTTCTCTCTTCAAATGCATAATATGCAAATGGCTAGTGCATACAAAGTGGCAGTCTAATAATGTGGATAGTGTCTACTTCAGTAATCTACAATCAGAACTAAACAGGATGCAATAATGGATAACTAAACATGATGCAATGGATAACTGGATTCCTAAAGGGGTAATACTAAATAATCGTTCTCTAATAATGGGTAATGGTTCTGTAACAAAGAGTACTGATTCTCTAATGATTCTCTAATGATAACAATTCCAGGCTCCCCATGTTATCAGATTTTACAGCACGGGTTACCGCTTTGGAAACCTAGGCTGGTAATGGCGTTCATCCCCCATTTTAGGGGCTGAAATGGGGGTAATGGTCGAGAGACCTCGTTATCCACCCTCGCTTCGCTTGGGCTAATAACTACGGCTACTGGGCCATTATCCACCGTTCCAGTCCCTGGAACGGTGCATGAACGCTGCAATATTCACATTACTATAACACAAAATGCAAATGGACATGTTGGAAAATCTTATTGCGTCTATTTATCTTACTGAGAAATACAAAGTAGATGGAGTCTATGCGTTTTTTTTTTTACTTCTATTTTTTAACTGTGAAACTGTGAAAGGTGGTTCCTAAAGGAACATTTATTTTGTTTTTGGATGGATTTTTTTTGGCAGGAGAGCTAAGAACGAAAGGTGGAAACGGAAATGAAGGAAGAGGCACCAAACACTAATATGGAGGGGCAGATGGAAAAGGGGGAAATGTTGTGCGTGTGTTATTTCTAAGGTAGGGGGTAGTAGGGTGGCCAAGTGTCCCGATTTCGTGGGATCGTCCAGCAATTAGGGACTCCGTCCTGCGATTTGCAGAGTGGCTGTGCAGGACGTAGGTTGTCCCGACTTGCGTCGGACAACCTGCCTCCAGCACAGGCACTCTGCAAACTTAAGTGGCCATCTGCTCAGCACGGCGCTGCCGCCTGCTGCTTTTTTTGTCTGGGCGCCTCTGTAGCTCTGGCTCTTTTTGAGCCTACAGGTCGAGTTGTAACGCTCACACACCTGCCTTAATTCAAATGCTAATGCTTTGTTCCTAGGGTTGTGATGGTCATGTTTGCAGTTAAAAAAACGTGACCATCATCTCCCCAGGACAAAGCATTTGTATTTAAATTAAGCCAGGAATTAAAAGCCATTAAAAACAAAAAAAATTCAAAAAGAGGCGGGCCAAACGTGAATGAAGTGACATCATCACCACCTTGTGGCCAAGTGTCCCGCGACAGTCTATCAAAGAGTTTGCCACCCTAGGGGGCAGTGTTTCTCATGCTGCTTGATTACAGCAGTGGTGGTGTCTCTTGGGGAGGAGGGATGGCGTTAGCTGATGTCGCAAATAGCCGTTTTGTCAAAAGTATGCACTGTGTACTAGATTGTTAATGGATGAGTACGAATAGGTGTTGGAGCTGTGCAAGGGAAATGTTGAAGTTGCAAGTTCCTACATCAGTAGAAAATGTAGTTCGAAACTGTCCATGAAGCACAGATGTTATTGTGAAGTGCGCATGGGTTCTCGGACACGTCATCATGCTGTGCGCCAGCATATGGTCATGTGGCATTCTCCGGAAGGTGTGCAATGAAGTCAGATGTTCGTAGACATTATTGTTAAGTTGCGCTACTAAAAACCTATGAAATTCAGTAAAAAAAACGTTGTTAAAGGGACGTTATGGTTAAGTTGTGCTACTAAAAACCTATGAAATTCAGTAAAAAAACTTTTTTAAAGGGACGTTATGGTTCAAAATAAAACCGAAAAACCCCAGAAATTCCCTAGGTATGGTAAGCTAAGCAACCATAACTCGCGCCACCACCGTGCATTGCTAAGACTAACACCCAGGACATCAAAGATGACATCACAAATGTCATTGATGACATCACTGATGCCATCACATGTCTGACTCGCTCTTTTTTCCTTTAGTGATATATCTTGGCCAGTAATAGTTAGGAACAAAAAATTCAAAAAGTACTATATTTGTACACTTATTATTTATTTAATGTGATTTAGTTTCAGTAAATTAAACTTTACACATATCAAAAACAAACATACTCTATTTTTATTTTGTATTATTCATTGTGTAACGATATCGTTATATATACATCTTCACATAGTTACAGTTATCTAGATGTAAGAAGAAAAAAAAATTAAACAAAGAATTATTCCTTCCTGTCTCAACCACAGGAAATGTTAAAAAAAGAAGAAATGAATATTGCCTGTAAAATGTTATGCTGATACTCAATTCAGAATAACCTCAGTCACAATTGGTCTGGTTATTTTTGATCACACTTTATAGCAGAGGGCCCAATTTAGATTCAATCCTTGTCCATATGTTGTACAAAGCCACTAATAGGCTCATGTTCTCAGAGTTTATGCATTATTGCCAAAAAGATTGATCGCCAATGGTTCCTGAATTATGTACGTATTTGGCTACATTGCCTGGATGGATTTGGCCATGACATAGCAATTAGTTAATAAGTGTCTCGCAGTCTCAAGAGTTTCTGCTTTTTGCAGAGCCGACAAATTCGATCTTCTATCAGTATTTTTGCTCTGCATCGCAAGTTCGTCATAGTGGGGAGTTGTTCCAGTCTTAGCAAGATGATAAATCGCCTGAGTCGAGTTGCTGGACAGAGATTTAGGTATGCCTGGGGCTTCATGAAATCATAGTGTCTATGGTAGACAAACTGGTATCTCTTTAGCTTGCTCAAATGTGCATAGTTTTATAGCCAGTCCCATAAGGCTACCCGCTTGTGGAGTGCATTTTGCACTGCTTTCGAATAATTAGTTCCTCTGAGGTTCCATCCTATCTCTATTAGGAATTTGATCATGGGTTTGTACAATTAGCTAGTGGTGCAGCTTTTACCAAGTTCCTGTCGGACAGTTACCAATAGTGGGTTGGTGGAGCCGCCAGTCGTCCTCAGGAAAAAGTCTGCTCTCTTTTTTAGAACAGTAGCTTTCAAAGAGAGGACACCGAGTTTAAGCTGTATAAGGGCCATTGGGACTCCAGGTGGTAACCCCAGGATCCGACGCCAAAATGTTCCTTCGATAACTTGGAGCCAGGCCAGGTCCGATGTCCATAGTGCCTCTAAGCCATAGGTGATCATTGGAGAGAACACTTGGATGTATAAGTGCCGTATGGCCCACATTGTGAATCCCCCCTGTTCGTAGGAGAAATCAGCCATAAGGGCAGACACTTGACCGGCTTTGGTTATACGCGTTTGTCTACATGCATTATAGTCACCAAGAGGTTCGAATTCGATCCCCAGGTATCGATAGCATGGTGTGTATGCTATGCTCGTGTTCTCCACCATGAGGTTGACCCGACTGACTCTTTTGTGCGTGTATCTGATAACCTTGGTTTTATCAAGGTTAATCATCAGCCCGTTCTTATTGGTATACTCCGATAGTGCTATAGCAGATCTTCTGAGGCCACTTATGGTGTTGTCCAGCAGTACCCAGTCATCTGCATAAGCTAACACAGCACAGTGAGAGTCTCCAATTTTAGGGGGGCAGTTGTTAGCCTCGATTTACAGCTGGTATGTCATGCACGTATAGGTTATAAACCAATGGTGCAGTGACACACCCTTGTTTGACTCCCCTATTTTGGTAAACCATGTTAGTCAGATGCCCTTCCTGATCTAATTTGAGCCTGACTGTAGTGTTATGGTGGAGTCTGAGATAGTATAGTAATCCCTTTGGGCACCCAATGGTTTCTAATTTGAGCCACAGCCTATCTCTGGGGATGGAATCGAATGCCGCCTTGAAATCTATATACAATGCGTAGAGTGCAGGCTGCTCCTTAGTGAGCACTTTAGTGCGTGAAATGTCCATCACAGCGAGATTGTATGTCGTGGAATATTCTCGCCTAAATCCACACTGAAATTTACACAGAATGTTGGCGTTATCCGCCCATTTTTGCATTTCACTCAATAGCAAGGGTGCAAATAGTTTTCCTGTTGCAACTAGCATAGATAATAACCTATAGTTATTAGGATCTAATCTATTTCCCTTTTTGAAAATAGGGACGAGTATTGCAGATTTCCAGGAGTGAGGGATTATTCCATGTTCTAAGATCTTATCGAACAGGATGGCTAATAAATTGGCCCAAAATTCAGGATAATTCTTAATGACAGCATTAGACAATCCATTGGGGCCAGGTGCTATTGAGGATTTGAGGTCTTTGATTTTGGCCAATATAGCTCCCGATGAAACATCAAAAGGGCGATGTGTCAGCGCTTCGCTGTTAATATTGATCTAGTCTGGTTCTAATGCAGAGTTACGATCGTCCAAATATTTTTCCCAATCAGCTCTACTTATTGGATTGTCCAGTGAGCTTTTACTTTTGCCTCTAGAGTCACTTAAAAGTGACCAAATGCTTCGCAAATGGTTTGGACTAATTGCTGATGAGCGCGATTTCTTACCGCCCTTTTGATGTTCTTAATGGTGGTCCTATATCTATTTTTTAATTTCCTTGCTAATGCATCATATTGTGAGATGGGTAAATTCTGTACCTTAATTTTGCAGAGATTAGCTCTTAGACCCCTCTTGGCATCTCTAATCTCACTTTTGAATGGCTGCACATTTCCTTTCACTCTTGTCATAGGTCTTCTGGTAGAAGTGGCATGTTTAATAGAAAAGGCCGCTTTCCACTCCTTAATAGAGTTAATGGACATGGTGTAGAAATCAGGCAGGCTACAGGTATCCTCATCAAGTAAGGCTTTAGTGGCCCGACTGATGTTATTGTCTGACCAACATATTCTATTCCCTGCCTGATGTACACTTATGCTTCTAATATGGTCTTACAATAATTCACTTAGAGTGCATTCACAGCATCAGAAACATATACATATGGAAAATATACACTTGAAAGACAGCAATACTTTGTGTATGAATAGAATCAGTAAGGTTATCAACACTTTCTTATTGTTTTGCTGTTTTTTTATTACTGTACTTTCTCTGGATATGGTCATATTTGTATTCGCATTACTTTCTTTAGGGTGCAGTCAGATCATGTGATACTTATACATAGGGAAGTAGTAGGTTTGAAGCAGCACAATCATTTCTGTGCATAAAGATAATTAGTTAGGTTATGAACACCTTCTGTTTCTACTGCTGCTTTTTTTGCGTACTTCACTTTCCCTTTATATACTCATATTTGTATGTATTGTTCTGTCTTTGGGTTTTATATGTAATAATGAAATTATGTAGTAAGGGGTTTTTTATTAGATACGTACTACATGTTGCACAGTACGCAAAACTCTAATAAGAAAGCATTTATCATTTCACTATTCAACATGGGAAGATTATGAATATTGCACTTCCATCATGTATGCTGCACACAATGCTTATGATTATACATGAGTAGCTTACTGTACTGTAAAGAACTTCATAATAGAATGCTATTTATATCAATGCATTGCTTAATGCACTACATAGCTCATGATATTTATTCCAATGATCCTTGACCCTTTTTTGTCAATATTATAATATGAATCCCTTGTACAGACTTTCATGTAAAGTAAATGAACATGTGATGCCATCAGTGATGTCATCAATAACATTTGTGATGTCATCTTTGATGTCCTGAGTGTTAGTCTTAGCAATGCACGGTGGTGGCGCGAGTTATGGTTGCTTAGCTTACCATAACTAGTGAATTTCAGGGGGTTTTCGGTTTTACTTTGAACCATAACATCCCTTTAACAAAGTTTGTTGACTGAATATATATATATATATATATATATGGTGAGAAAAAAAGGAGGAGAGGGGCGCACTCCAGTTCCCTGCACAGTACACCTTCTCAGCCACAGGTGTTCTCCTCCGACCGGTTTCTGTGCCAATACACGTCATCAGGGAGGCTGTCTTAACTTGCAGCTCACAGCAAGTGCAGGTGTTAACACTTAGTGAGGATTGTGCTGCAAGGACTTCTGGTAGCTGTAGTCATCAGGTTTGCAGGGAACAGACTCACACCCAATCCCACAGTGGGGAAAGGGGGGGGAGTAGCCTACAGTGAGGCACTCCAAAGTAGGGCATAAATTACCCCGGTGCAGCACCCAACAAGATTTCTGAAGATTCCACCCTTCAGAAAACTTGGAAATATGGTGAGAAAAAAAGGAGGAGAGGGGCGCACTCCAGTTCCCTGCACAGTACACCTTCTCAGCCACAGGTGTTCTCCTCCGACCGGTTTCTGTGCCAATACACGTCATCAGGGAGGCTGTCTTAACTTGCAGCTCACAGCAAGTGCAGGTGTTAACACTTAGTGAGGATTGTGCTGCAAGGACTTCTGGTAGCTGTAGTCATCAGGTTTGCAGGGAACAGACTCACACCCAATCCCACAGTGGGGAAAGGGGGGGGAGTAGCCTACAGTGAGGCACTCCAAAGTAGGGCATAAATTACCCCGGTGCAGCACCCAACAAGATTTCTGAAGATTCCACCCTTCAGAAAACTTGGAAATATGGTGAGAAAAAAAGGAGGAGAGGGGCGCACTCCAGTTCCCTGCACAGTACACCTTCTCAGCCACAGGTGTTCTCCTCCGACCGGTTTCTGTGCCAATACACGTCATCAGGGAGGCTGTCTTAACTTGCAGCTCACAGCAAGTGCAGGTGTTAACACTTAGTGAGGATTGTGCTGCAAGGACTTCTGGTAGCTGTAGTCATCAGGTTTGCAGGGAACAGACTCACACCCAATCCCACAGTGGGGAAAGGGGGGGGAGTAGCCTACAGTGAGGCACTCCAAAGTAGGGCATAAATTACCCCGGTGCAGCACCCAACAAGATTTCTGAAGATTCCACCCTTCAGAAAACTTGGAAATATGGTGAGAAAAAAAGGGGAGGAGAGGGGCGCACTCCAGTTCCCTGCACAGTACACCTTCTCAGCCACAGGTGTTCTCCTCCGACCGGTTTCTGTGCCAATACACGTCATCAGGGAGGCTGTCTTAACTTGCAGCTCACAGCAAGTGCAGGTGTTAACACTTAGTGAGGATTGTGCTGCAAGGACTTCTGGTAGCTGTAGTCATCAGGTTTGGTGTGAGTCTGTTCCCTGCAAACCTGATGACTACAGCTACCAGAAGTCCTTGCAGCACAATCCTCACTAAGTGTTAACACCTGCACTTGCTGTGAGCTGCAAGTTAAGACAGCCTCCCTGATGACGTGTATTGGCACAGAAACCGGTCGGAGGAGAACACCTGTGGCTGAGAAGGTGTACTGTGCAGGGAACTGGAGTGCGCCCCTCTCCTCCTTTTTTTCTCACCATATTTCCAAGTTTTCTGAAGGGTGGAATCTTCAGAAATCTTGTTGGGTGCTGCACCGGGGTAATTTATGCCCTACTTTGGAGTGCCTCACTGTAGGCTACTCCCCCCCCTTTCCCCACTGTGGGATTGGGTGTGAGTCTGTTCCCTGCAAACCTGATGACTACAGCTACCAGAAGTCCTTGCAGCACAATCCTCACTAAGTGTTAACACCTGCACTTGCTGTGAGCTGCAAGTTAAGACAGCCTCCCTGATGACGTGTATTGGCACAGAAACCGGTCGGAGGAGAACACCTGTGGCTGAGAAGGTGTACTGTGCAGGGAACTGGAGTGCGCCCCTCTCCTCCTTTTTTTCTCACCATATTTCCAAGTTTTCTGAAGGGTGGAATCTTCAGAAATCTTGTTGGGTGCTGCACCGGGGTAATTTATGCCCTACTTTGGAGTGCCTCACTGTAGGCTACTCCCCCCCCTTTCCCCACTGTGGGATTGGGTGTGAGTCTGTTCCCTGCAAACCTGATGACTACAGCTACCAGAAGTCCTTGCAGCACAATCCTCACTAAGTGTTAACACCTGCACTTGCTGTGAGCTGCAAGTTAAGACAGCCTCCCTGATGACGTGTATTGGCACAGAAACCGGTCGGAGGAGAACACCTGTGGCTGAGAAGGTGTACTGTGCAGGGAACTGGAGTGCGCCCCTCTCCTCCTTTTTTTCTCACCATATATATATATATATATATATATATATATATATATATATATATATATATATATATAATGTTTTCTTCTTTTTTTTAAACTGAAGCTCCTGGAGAAGTGGGGCACCCCGCAGCCCCTACGGTGTGGGGGCCCTGCCACACCAGATATGAGTGGCCCCAGCGCAGTCTTCACCCATCAGGGTGAAGGCTGTGCCGGAGCTTGCAGTGCGTGAAAGAAGCGTTCATTAGGGGTTGGAGCTGACACTGAAATGTGGTACGTGTCACATACCACGTTCAGCTTGAACCCGTTCTCCTTTGACTTCCTTGCGACTCATATTCTGGAACCAGGAAGCTCTGCAAGCTTCCTGGTTCCTGTTTGTGAGCAGCACAGAGGAGCCGAAGGGGGCCTGGAGTGATGGACCAAAGCTGGAAAAACATGTAAGAAGGCTTTAAAAAAAGGTGATGTGTATTTTGCATGTGTGAAGTGTGTGTCAGATGTATGTATGTGTTATGGCTCAGTGAGTGGTGGGTGAATGAGATGAAATGTGATGTGTGTGTTTCAATGTTCTGGGTGGGCGGGTGGCTATGTGCCTGTGTAGAGAATGAAGTGAGAGTGGATGTAATAGAAGGTGTGTGAGTGAGTGACTGGTGGGTGAATGAGTATGAATGTGATAGTGTGTTTCAATGTTCTGATAGGTACATGTCTGTGTGGAGAATGCAGTGTTAGTGGATGTGAGAGAAGGTGTATGGGTGAGTGAATGGTGGGTGAATGAGTAGGAATGTGATAGTGAGTGTTTGAATGTTCTGGGTAGGTGGGTGCTTGTGTTCCTGTGTGGAGAATACAGAGCAAGTGGACGTGAGAGGTTTATGGGTGAGTGAATGGTGAGTGATTAGGAATGTGAGTGTGTATGTGTATAAATGTTCTGGGTGGGTGGGTGCCAGTGTAAGTGGGTGTGTGTTTAAGGTCCTGGGATACTGGGGATCACTAGAGCATTTTTGATACATACTATATTGACTTTGCACGTTTTACTGGTATTTTCGGGCAGGTTGGTGAATGAGTATTAATGTGATTGTGTGTGTGAATGTTCTGGAAGGGTGGGTGCATGCCTGTGTGGCGAATGCAGTGTGAATGACTGTGAGAGGAGATGTATGGGTGAGTGAAAGGGGATGCCTGCCTGCATGAGTGGGTGTGTGTTTAAGACCCTGGGATACTGGGGATCACTAGAGCATTTTTGATACATACTTTATTGACTTTGCACGTTTTACTGGTATTTTCGGGCAAGGCCAAGTTCATGTGTGTCATTACCTGACTGGAGTGGCATTTTAGAACAGGCATTGCTTACAGTGGCATGACATTTATTACTTGCAATCTTTGATAAAGTAAGCATGATAAGTAATATTACCTCGCTAGACTGATGTTTTGGTGTAGCGACCTGTATATTTCTTACTGTAGCATGACTTTTTATTAACTGGGCATCTATGATGAAGCAAGGAAGATAAGTGTTCTTATGAGCCTGGACTGGCTTACATTGGAACCAATTTGGACATTTTCCTATTGTGACATGTCATTTTTTAATGGCCAAACCAACAACAGTATTTTCTTACATAGGAGTACTAGCATATATTGGCAGAGACGGCTTTGTGCCTAGTGCCAGTAATGATACTGTAAAAAACATCTCAAAGCGAATAGTAGTATGTTCTTATATGGGAATACTACTACTTCTACTCAACTTACCTTCAATCCTTTCTGTCGGAATACTACCATATGTTGGTGGAGCCAGTATGTCAGGGGTCGCCTCGGAATTCACCAGTAAAAAATTACAAAAGTAGTCAAAAGGAGTGTACTCCAGCCAAGAAGTACCACCGTTTTATTTCAGGATAGCAGACATAGCTGGGGCAGCTACATTCAAACAGAACGTAGAACAGAACTGCATGAAATGTGCTGTCCAAGAAACACCCCTAAATTGGAAACTTTTATAGCCATCTAAAGTAATTAACACTAGGCATTTGGCAACATTAAAAGTCTTCCCACACATAGCTGATTGGTTACTGCATATTAGACCCCTATGGATGGACATACATTACTTTCAGTGATTGGGTCCTGCAGACCTGGCTGCACCATCCCTGGCTCCCCCTGTGACGTCACAGCCCAATCCCCAGTTCCCACATTGTAATGCCAATTCATTGAAACATTTGAAATGACCAGCAGACCTTTATTCATCTGTCCCGGTCATCTCATCTTCGTTCTCATGAGAAAGAACCTTTCACCATGACTTTGCTAGAGCCTTGAACCAAAGACAAGTCACTGAATAAATGTATCACGTTAACAATTCTGTGACCTTCTTGCCAGGCAGATATGCGTTCAGGGGCATTTTGAAACTGCTATAGGCTTTTTAAAACCGCTTAATAAATAAAGTTCAGTAATTTAGCTGAATTATAAAATAATTGTGTATTCATTTTTTTTTCGGCGGGACTTGTGCGCTCTGCCTTGTGACCTCAAAAGTAACAAGCATTGTTTGCTTCATACCATGCCATCCTGGGATTGTAGAATGTGCGATAAGCTACCAGCAGCTGGGGCTTCTTAGTGAATTGATTAAATGAACACGCATTTCTGCAAAAGCTTGTGTTCATCTTTATTATTGTCATTTCTTTAATTGTGAGACATTATTATTTTGGGCATTCTCCACCCTATATTGAATTTGCAGTGTAGTTATCACAGAAGCCCCCCTCTCCCTCAGATCGCTATTCCCACAGCTGGTAACTTCGTGCCTCTTTGCCACGCTGAAATTGCATTTTTATCACAGTATTCCCTTGTTTTATTGATTTATCAATAACAAACCCTTTTTTCCACTACCGCTCCCTTTCTGCTACCTTGTCTTTGTGGATCCACATTTTTTCCAACCTTGTCATATCACCCCAGTTTCTTCCCAAACATCTAATGAGTCCCTCACTCATATACACCCTGTTCCGTCCTTAAGACATGATATCCAAAATTGCCCATCATTTTCTAAATCCTCAGGCTGTGTTGTAGCCCACCCATCAATATCTTCCCCATTTTCCCCCTTTTCCCCAATCAGTCCATTAATACCATTCTTTTATTGTCCTTATCAATGCTCAGGGGTAACATATCAGTTCCTCTTTTTTTGTTAGTATAAAGTATAAAAAGGTGCTTGCTGATGCAGAAGGTGATGAGAATGAACACTAACACAGGGACAGTCACTCGAAATATTCCAGAAAGCCAGGTGGGCACCCATGTGAAAACACTCTCCAGACAATTACCTGATTGCACTCCATTAGCCTTGCTTGTCATTTTTTCATGGAGTGTCTGTATTTCGTTTATAGCTGCATTCAGTGTTCCATTGGAAACCTTTCCATCGTATGTCATGGTGCAGCATCTGCTTTCAAATTTTGCACAGACACCTTTTTTGCACCCCAACATACATATCCAAACTCAGCCCTGACTATGCCAATTTCATTATCGATGGGAATAACATAAAAGTAGCTAAGGAAGTGAAGACCCTAGGCTTTTACCTAGATGCCACCTTGAACTTTGCTAAACAAGTTAACTCTCTAGCCTCAGCTACTGCATACACATGCAAACTTATCAGAGCTAGCAAACAATTCCTCTCTACAGACAGTTGCATCACGCTTGCTAGAGCCCTTATACTTTCCAAATTGGATTATTGTAATGGACTATACATTGGGGCTAATAAACAGACCATCCATAAAATCCAGGTCCTCCAGAATAATGCCTTGAGAGCAGCTCTCAAGATTAACAGAAATGAGCATATATCTTCGGTAAGAAGAGAATACAAATGGCTATCCACTTCTGATAGAATTCAACTCAAAATTGCCTCCCTTACCCACAAGTGCCTCAACAACAAAGCACCACCCTACCTCAAGGATAGGCTACATATAAGAACCCCGACCAGACCCACAAGAACAGCGAACACAAACTGCCTACAAGTCCCGCGATTCAAACTCGCTACTATAGGAGGACACAGCTTCCCAGTCAAGGCTGCGCAGCTGTGGAACTCCCTACCCCATGGCATTAGAGAACCCCAGCCCTTTGTGAAATTCAGACAGAAATTAACCAATTGGTTGAGAGCAAATGACACCTAACTACCCTGACATGCTTGTATCCGCTGACGCACTAACCTGAAGTTCTACTTGCACCCCATTACCAGGCTATTTGAATCTGCCTCTTTCTTCCTGCAATGGAATGTTCATGGTGCCTGTATATTATTACGGTGTATATTATTATTTTATATTCCTCTCAAGAATACCTGCACCTGTAAAACTTTGTTTCTGGACCTAGATTCTGCCTTGTATATATCTGCCTAATGTAACTTGTCTGATGTCCCTGTACTGTCCTACCTACCATGTACCTGTAATTAAGTTGAGCATATTCCTGTCTTGTGCGCCCTGATGCCCCAGGGTCTGGCGCGCTCTATAAATAATGAACTAAACTAAACTAAACACCCCCTTCAATAGCAGTTAAAAAGGTCCACAACATAAGGGTTCTGGAAGGCCACCAAACGTAGTGCCCTAATTTCTTCCTTTATTGCACTGAATCCCTTTGCTGTGGAATTAGCCAGCTGCAACAGCTCATACTGTGTGAGATGAAGCCTCTTTACATTGGCTGCAGCCTGCACACCTGGAAGCAACAAAGACATACATTTTTTTGTAGCTTTGGAGAACAAGTGGAACTCATCAGGGTTGGTGGCCAAGTTCTCAGCACTCTATTCGGACAAGTAATTATTCCCCAGTTTTCATCTCCTCAGTGATTTCTGTTTTTCAGTTTACTGCACCACCATCTCTTGTAGCACAATTTTCATGGAAGTGCTGTTTTGAGGCACCACGGAGGCAGGGCTGTGCAGAGTGACAATTACACAAAGTCCACCCCCATCAGACAGCAGCTGGGCATAGGCCCACCACACGTCCATGATGACAGCTGTCCGAGGCGTTAGAACTGCACTTCTCGTCACCTTGGCACATCCGTGTTAGTTCCCAGACGAATAGACCCACTTCATCTGAAACACAGAGGAAACCATGTAAAGCTCTTTATGTCAACTGGTGGATGTCTTTCAGGTAGTCAAGTTAAAGCATGTACACATATTCCCCCAGATTGCCTTACAGCTGTCATTCACCTGGGCTGCTGCTCTTTACTCATATCCCACCAACACCACTGCATTATTCCCCCCTCCCATTCGCCACCATACCACACCGCTTTTTTAGTCTCAGTAATGGTCTTGTGTGACACCAGGGAATGCTTTGTCCCTCTTAATTCATGCACTTTCATTTTCTGTGTTAATTTATTTTCAGCTCCCCTTTTTTAGACCCTTCTGTTATATAGTCCACTTCCATGTTTTGTGTTTCCTTATTTTCAGCCATTCTTTATAGCTTCACATAGTAAAAAAAACCCTTGTCTTGCAGAGGGATAGGTGCATTGGGCATACTGCATCCTCATATGACACACCCTGGTGTAGGAAGAGCTTGGTCATTCCAGTTACTTGTGGGATGAGTGAACAGACACAGCATGTACCATTTTCCCACTCACTTCCCACACGCATCATTTCATCATACCAAACGTTTCCGGAAGATGTACTTTGCCCATTTACAGTGTCATGGTGAAACCCCCCATTCATTAAACTCCTCTTCCCTCTGTTCATATTGTCATTTCATTATGTATCATTTTTTTCTTTTAAAACCAAATAAAGCAGGAACAGTATTCCAAGAAAACAATGATTTTTGCATTTTCCTCATTATAACACTGTATCTAAAAACATTCTCTCCTTCCTCCTTTGCTGGCTTTCAGTAAATTTTATGTGCGGAAAAGAAAGTTAGTGAAACTTCACAAGTACTTCCCATTATGTTGGTCTTTGCTCTTTGCAGCAATGGGAGGCGTTGCTCTTGTCTTTGCGCACGTCAGTAATATGTATCCATCCTCGCCGACCCTCAATTTTTACAGTGGTTGGTGTTGAGCAGATGACCGTGTAGAGTCATGTAAAACGTTCCTCCTTCCAATTCCTTTTGTAGTTTCTGATGTACACTTTCTCGCCATGATAGAGAAGTGCTGCCTGCCTGCCGAAATTGTCCTCCTTTTTTACTTGTTTGATCTGTGTGAGCTCTTGGCCCCATCTGCAGGGATATACAGTGAAAGGATGTTGTGAGTTCTGTGAGATAGCTATCAAATTCACTCCCAAGAATGCTAAAAGATTGCACATCAGAGATTGTACGTGACAGAGGTATAGGTGCATGCATTCTCTGCCATGTGACAATCTCGTGAGGAGTAAGGTGATGGTCTTCCCCAGGCAAGTTGCGCAATGTGAAAAGTGCAAGGGGCAAGCCATGCAACCAGGATTTTCCAAGCATTTGCGTAAGCTCAGCCAAGCACATTTTAAACAGACATTCATCTTTTCTACCAAACCGTTGACTTGTGGGTGGTAAATCATGCAGAGTTTATGCTTTATTCCTACAAGGTCTGTTATCTCTTTAATCAAATAATTAGCAAAATGCTGACCATTGTCTGAACGAATTTCATCAGGGATCCCCCACCTTGGAAACACCTCTCTCACCAAAATTTGGCAGGTGAATGGGCATCATTATGGTAGAGGTACCAGTCTCAAGCCAAGATGAAAATGGACACACCACTACTAGCATGTACCGTACATCTCTCTTGCATATCTACATAGTCAATATGCACATGTTGGAAGGGCCCCTCTGGTTGTGGCAAAGTTCCTCGCACAACTCTCAAGCTGTGAACCGTCAGATTTCTGACATATCATGCAATTATTTACAAATTCTGAAACATTTTCATATAAAGTTGCCACAAACCAACCTTCTCTAATCCCTGCAGCCACATGCTCTTCTGATATGTGGGCAGCGTAGTGGAGTTGATCTAATGCCCCTTTCAATATTTTCTTTGGCATTACCACTTTTCCTGTGCTATTATGCTGCCAAATTAGGTCTGTTGGTGACAAAGAACACCTTTGCCTTTTCCATAGTTCTTTTTCATCATCTTGTGCTTCTCCCTGCAACTCTATTATCGGCACAATTGGGGTTGCATTAAAGTTTTCAGGCAATGCATCTTTCCCTTGCTTGTTTTTAATAATGCCATAATGGGTGTTTTTTTTGCCAGGGAACAGCACATGTGTCCCTTCTGGCAGATATGCTGCTTCTTTTGCTGCTCTGTCTGTTCTTTCATTACCCAATGAGATCAAATCTTGTGCTTCTGGGTGTGCTTTACACTTTATTAAGGCCAATTCTATGGGCAGTGGTAACACTTATAGCAGTTTACTCAATGCTGCATGCTGTACCATTACTTCTTTTGAACCCTCTCCTTTCCCACCTTGCCAGTCCTGAATGCACTGTGGTTGTTACATATGCTGAGTTGGAGAATATATTAACTGCCTGACCCTCTGCCATATTTAGCGCCTCAATTAGTGCTTCTAATTCTGCTGCTTTTGCAGAGAAGTGAGCTGGAAATAATGTTTGTGAATGCACTATCAACTCGTCTCCATTGTGTATGCCATGTTTGTGGCCCACCACTGCTGAACCAGAATGTCTCTGCCCTGTATCTTGATTGATACTTGAGCTCCCATCAATGAAAATCATATCTTCCCCCTTCAATCACTTTGTATTTCACCAGGGGGTTACCTTAATTTCTGTGTATGCATGCTATGCAATCATGCACATAATCTCCCACTTCAATTTTGTCTGCTACGAACTCGGCTGGGTTTATTGTTTTGCACCTCACCACCTACATTGCAGGAATTGTCTATTATTTCGTACCCTGAAGACCTCTGAGTTGTCAATATTGATTTTGTCCTTTCTAATATTGCAAACAGTGCGTGCTCCACATATAAAATTGTGGGGCACCCCATTGTAATTGTGGTGGCCTTCTCAATCGTGAATGCAGCAGCAGCAAGAGCCAGCTCACAATGGAAATGTCCTTGCATCACTGGATTTAGAGATCTACTGTAGTATGCTAGGGGTTTGTGTCCCTGCCCCTTATTTTGTATAAGCACAGCAGTCATTAACTTGCCGTCTGAAAGGGAAAAAAATGAAACTTCTCTTTGTAGTTGGTAATAGCCAATACTGGTGCATGTGCTAACTCGTGTTTGAGCTCATCCAAATTCTTGTTCATTTCATCTGTCCATGTTATGTTTGCTTCATCTTTAGAGCTTGCAGTAATGGCCTGATGAAAGTAGAGTAATTGAAAACCCATGACCTGCAATAGTTGCACAACCCTAGAAACTGCTGCATTTCTATAACAGCCTTTGGCCTGGGGTTTTATGCATTGCCTCAACTCTTTCTGGTGTTTTCTTTCTCCCATCTGCTGACACAATCTGACCCAAATACACTACTACTTTTTGCTTTGTCCGCTTTGTACCCTTCGTCAGCTAGCAATGTCAGTAGCGTCATTGAGTCCTTTCTACACTCATCTTCTGTCATGCTGCACACCAAAAGTTCATCAAAATATTGAATCACTGCACTTGCAACTTGTAAATTGCTCATATCCATTTGTATTACTCTGTTGAATATGCTAGGTCCCTCACGGTACCTTTGGGGCATTCTCGTGTGTTTGAATCTGGTCCGGCAATATGTAAATGCGGTAAGATACCAGGAGTCTGGCTGTAAGGCGATAGACAAAAAGCTGTTCTTTAAATCTACCATTGTGAAGTAGTGTGCTTCTACTGAAATGCTACAAAAAATGGTCACAGGGTTTTGAACCAATGGATATTCTGCCTCAATAATACTGTCAAGAGGCGCAAAACCTGTATGAAATGCCACACCCCTCCCTTTGATTTCCTGATCAGATAGATAGCCTTGTTGCAAGGTGAAGTGGATTCTTGTATAATGCCCTGCTGTCAAAGGGCATGCAGTGTCTCTGATATGCCCTCATCTGCTTCTCAGGACAGGGGCTATTGTTTCGTTCATGGCAGCAGCGGTCTTTCTTTCAATTTTATGTGTACCGCCCCACCTCTTTTAGTATTCCTACATCATGGGGTCCTTTTGTCCATAAGTTTGTTGGAACTTTCTCCAACTCATCCTGCAAATATTTTGTTTAGTTTTTCAGTAATTGTGTCCTCTGAGGCACTTCTTTCTTTTATGTCTGCAGGACATGGTATGCTTAATTCAAACTCTACCTCTCCCTCTTCATTGCCTTTGGTAGAAAACAGTTCTTCGGTTGTTACTCCTGTCTGTGTGGGATCGATACATAATATTGACTGGAACTCCATATTGGCGTCATCAATGGCAACCAATATGATCATGTCTTTCCTTACCACTACAAGTACAGGTGCCGGAAACAACAGTGTGGGTGCACCACAGTCTGATCAAATATTCATTGGCCAATCAAAACACCTTTCCTTGAATTCCTGATATCAATCTCAACAGTACATGTACCCCATACAAATCCCTTTCTCTGAAAATTAAATCATGGCGTTCAGTTTGCCAAATAAGTCTCTTCCCAAAATGTAGATGGGTGTGTCTTTTGAGTACAATAATGGTGCTACCATATGCTATGTCCCTATTCTTAAGGGTAAATGTTTAGTCAGAGGAACCTTCAAAATTGGCCCCAAAAAGCCTTGTGTGTCCAAACTCTTGTTGGATAATGGAAATCCCTCTTCTTTTGCGCAGGATCTGGTCGCCCAGTATCTATGAGAAAGGAACATCACTTTTGTCCTATTTGAACTACTACCTTGGGTACCTCCTCTGGGCCTTCACTTACTGCTAGGACAGGACATAGCTGCACCTCTCGTGGGCACCCCATTGGGAAAATGTGTTCACAGAAGACGTGAATAGAGTGCCACCAACCACTTTCACTACTGTGTATTTGGGCACTGTGTTCTGTCCCAGTATTTTTACCCTGTCTTGTACTTGTGTGTGCGCAGGTGCCTGGAGTATGCTCACAGTACCTTGTGTCCCTGTCATTTCCCCACCTTGCAATAGTACTTGTTCTTGTTCTAATACACGCTGTGTCTGTGCAGGCAGCAATTGTAATTGCTGCTGCTGTGGTATCATTTGCATTTGTTGGTGTCTAGGGCTGTATATTTGCCTGCTGTTGCTTCTCTGCTTGTCAAATTAATGGCCATGTTTGGGCAAAATGACCAAAGTTACCACATGCAAAACAATGTCCTCCAAAACATGGCCCCAGCCCCCTGTAACTCATTCTCCTTCCTCTTGTATAATACCCCTCCCTGATTGTTATTGCCCTGTGTATAAAATCACTGGCTGTTGTTGTGTGTTTGTGAATGGCGGTTGTTGTGGCATCTGCACTGTCCCCCACTGCTGATTGTATAGTGCTTGCATATACCCTCCTTGTTGCATTACTATTGCTACTGGGAGTCCCCGTTGCTGAGCGGGGGAAACAGAAATTGGCCATGTATGCACTGCTCCTTCTATGCTTATTTTAGCCAGTTTTTTTCTGTACTCATTTATTCTCTGCTTTTACTTCATTGTCTGCTATTTCTTTGTCTTTTTTTCTGCTTCCTTTTACAATAGTGCACAATTGTTGCTTGTATCTCAGGCCATCCTTTTTGTTTCAATCCCCATTATTTTCTCTAAGGAAATCTGCACGTCCGCGGGGAGCCCCCTCACCAAGATGTGATAGAACAATGATATTTTGTCGTCCCAGGACTGTTTATTTTCCTGTGACCACATCTCTTGTATGGATCAGATATATTCTGCAGGGTCCTCATCTGGCTTAATTTTTCATGCTTATATTGAGCCCATATCAGACGTAGTGCTTTCCAACCGTGTGCTCGATAATTGTCAAAGGGTGCTATGTCATGTATGTTACAGCTTAATTTTACCCCTGCATATCCCGCTTGCTGACAAATTTTGTCACTTCGCCCCCCCCCCACCACCAATACTGCCAACAAACTCTTAATGTCTCCTATGGCCAGCGGAATCCCTGCTGTTTTCCTCTCAAACACATAATTACATTTACTTTCAACCACCATTAGTGAAGGTAAACTGTCTGTAAAACAGGCATTTGTGTTTGTACTCTGTGTTTATTCCCTCACAGTTGTTTTCTAACTACTGCCATCCTAGTGAAAGTGAGCGTCCCCCAAAAAGGCATTTATAACTCCCCAGTGAGAGTCAAAGCTGGGCACACCCCAGATGGGAATGAGACCAAGACCAAGTGCGGGTGAAGTAAAAAAGTAAAAATGTATCCAAACCAATATAAGGCAAGCAGAGAACTCTGCAAACTCTGAGAGCGCTCTGCCAGACATCAGAAAACATTCACATTTGGTTACAAAACCACATCACCTATGACATGGGAGCTAAGGGATACATGAATCGATGAGATTGGGCACTGAGGAAGGGCACACATGGATCCTTAGGGGTGAAGCTCCAGGATTGGTGAGGCTCCTTGATGGGTCATGGTGATGCTTGTAGGTCAGCTGGATTCATCGGGGTGGAGCTCCGGCCTGATGATGGTTGATTGATAGCACTCTGGACTATTCTAACATTTGCCCTTGTGGTCACACATACTCATTCGATGTTAATTGGAATTCATGATGTCCTGTAAATCCTGCAAACTGTTATTCTAATGTCACAAGGAAAATAAGACATAACTCTACGTGCGAGTATTTCATCATCATACGAATTGCTATACAATGGGTGGGCTGCCACATGGGTTCAGCTGGCTTATCAGAGGGTACGTTCCAGGGGTACATCTATCTTTTTTCTTTCGTTAGATCTAGCGGCGGGACATCTTTACAGTATGTTAGTACAAGAATGAATATATGGCTACTATGATCAGTCAGGGTTGGGATAAACTGGGATACTACCCGGTCAGACGGCGCATGGCCAGTACATCAAAAAGACGGTGGGATGAGAGGAATCTGGGGGCTTGGGAGGGTAAACACCTTCTGCTAGCTCAGGAGGAGGGTGAGGGGTTACATTCATAGCATCACATCATCAGTAGAACTAGGGCTTTATATCTTATCCTGGCCAGACGGGGTAGGAAAGGGGGAGGGCTGAGCACGCTGCGCTTCAGGAGAGAAAACCCTGCAGCTTGTTGTGCCATGTCTCGTGCATTTTGCGGGGGGTACACATGAATCCTATGAATGAGGCAAAAATAGGCCAGTGTATGTGTAAGGACATTAAGAGGTGGGCGAAGTTTTACTTGCAATATAGGGTACATGCTTTCAATGCTCGGGGGGGGGGGTTATACACATGCTACAAAGGACACTCTATTATACAGTTGACACATCATAATAAACCATACATATTACGATACTAATTGAATATATTGAGAATCATACATTTTTAGAAAATCATGGAGTATATATTGATATCATGCATTGCTTCGTGTAGTCTGTAACAACCAATAATCCTTGCTTGCTGATGAGAGGCTTAAACATACAATTCATGTCTCTGCGTGCAATCTGGGATGGGCGAGGGTCACCTTATTTCTATATATACAATCAGTCTTGTGGCATACAACAATAGAACTGAATTTATAGTCCCTTCAGAGGGATTAGCTATACAGGTGAAACAGGGTGGCACACAGGCTATGTATGCATGTCTGGCACTTCAAACTGGGAACAGGGTTTGGGGTTTATCCACAGCATATGTCATAAATGTGGGGTCTGCGAGAGGACAGGACAAGCTTTATGGAGATAGCTTGTTTTTCTCAAACCCCAGCTTCAGCCCGGTCATCTGCAGGTCAATGATGGACTGCGGAAGGTGAAAGATACAGTGTTTGTCATGTAACTTGTTCATGCCTAGTCTCCTGTGAGAACAGGCCTGCAGCAGGGACTCCAAGGGGAGGAGGGTGAGGGAAGTGCCTGGCTCGCTGTGCGCGATCAGGAGGGGAGAGCTGCAGCCCTGCAGACCGCTTGTGTTTGTGAGGCCTAAGGCCTAAGTTATTATGTTCAAAATGGAGTCTGGTAACATGCTGCTGGCTGAGTGTTTAAGCCACATGTGTCGACCCACAGCCCCCCTGCAATCCTGGCCACAGGTGCAGTAGTGGCTGCTGGACGAGACATTGTCTGCATGTCGGGAAGAATGAAGGGGAGTGGGCCTTGAAGACCCTTCCTTCCATACATTCCCCCTTTCATTACTTAAGTAACAAATACTGTAGTTCACCCAACCTCTTTCATTCTTCCTCCTCAGCCACCCTTTCGTCACACGCAGGTGTTCCTTTTCATGGCATCCAGGCCCTGCACATTCCCCGGAGGCTCTGTCCAGCTCTAGCATATTCATCAGGAGTGCAGGTCATATATATATATATATACACCCCCCATATGCCTCCAAGTCCACCCATACTTCCTTATACCACTCTAATGTGCGGGGTTCCTTTATTATAGTGTGATATCATCTGTCTACTATGTACCCATAATAGTACAGTGGTACCATTCTGTGTTTAGGCCCTGTGTCCTCTCCTGTTTGTACCTGTGCCTCGTGTGTCATCTGCATCACTCCCTTAGCGTTGCCCATTGTCACCATCATCATGGCACTGTTGGGTACTGCATCTGCGCAGCACCGAAGACCCAGTTGGCACACACAAAAAATCAGGAGCAAAAAAACGATGGTGGGTGCCAATAGTTTGACGCCATCCCGAGCCAGGAAGGTACCCACGAAAAAATGTCATCGAACCACAAGCAATAACGTGTGACAGAGTTCCATTGTCCGCGTCTGCAGAAGGTATGAAAGTGCAACATGCGCTCCCGATTTTTCGGCAAACTCCTCCATCCATGGGCATCAACAGGTTTAGGACATACCTGTTCTACATCGTTATTAGTCGTAGGGCCCTTAGCTCCACCTTTATTACGTTGAATCCTTCTTCTGTGTCGTTGGCTAGTTGGATCAGTACCCACCGTGTAATTTGGAGCCATTTTGCGTTGGCTTGCGCTTGGATACTTGGGATGAGGGAGGCGAAAAATGTTTCAGCGTAATTGAACAACCGGAAACTGTCTGGAATTTGAACCAAAAGTTCTGTGGATGCCTTGGATATGTAATTGGATGACCTTCTTTTTCTGGATACTGAGCTTTGCATGTTCTCCGCAGATAGGGATACACTGGGGCCTCATCAGTTGGTTTCGGAGCCTCTGGTTCTTGGACGGCTGACAGCCCCTTCCCATCTTGAATATGACTTTCAGGGACCACCATCAGGGTGGAATGCAGCGTTGCCAGGGAACACGTTCCCCTCCATGACTGTGGGAGGTGCAAGTATGCCTGCTTACCGCAAACCCACTATGTATCCATTAATGCAGCTGTCCCTTTCTTCATGTCTGGGATGATGAGCGTTTTGTTACAGTTCCTTTTTGTGCCCATGTTTATTTTTCCTTCTCTGAGAAAACACAGTTCGTATGTCCTTTCTTTTTGCAGATTAAAGGGCTTTTCCAGGGCTGTTACCCAAGTGAGCTTTGTGATGTGTTGGGCCCATATCGGAGTGCATGTTTTCTGGATCCACTGCAACTTTTCGACTACCAACCCTCGTAGTGCCTCTGCCTTGCATGTGATTTGCTTGTCTTGCCATTTATTGTCCGAATAAAATGTTTCTTTAATCACTAAAAATGGCTCCTTCAGGCACACCACTCCTTTGGGTCTTGGGTGGCATGTTTTTTCGGTTCTGTAGCATTTAAAAAGACTGTGGGCCTCATTACACGGACGGCGGTAAGGGTTTACCGGTACCGGTAAGGGCACCGGAACCGGTAAACCCTTACCGCCTTACTACGAGGTCCCTTTGCGGGTAGGTACTTTAACGCCTGCTGTTTAGCAGGCGTTAAAAACCAACCCGCAAAGGGACCAGGGTGCTAATTACGGTACCGCAATTTGCGGCACCGTAATTGGCGCCTTCCCCATTCCCATAGAGCCCTATGGGGCAATAATGGGAATGGGGAAGGGCAATGGGGGAAGGGGGAATTACCGCCCTGCCAACCTTGGAATAGGGTGGTAATTCCCCTTTCCACCAAGGCGGTGCCGGTATTTTACCGGCATGGACCAAGGTGCTAAAAGCACCTTGGTCCTCCGCCTACCGTGTAATGAGGCCCTGTGTGTGCCTGGAAGGTGTTCTTTATTCTGCATAATGCGAGATGAAGGAGACATTGGGCATCTGTAATAGGTGACTCTTGTGGCAGGAGTACCTGAGGCATGGGGGATTAGAGAGCACACATAACAGCTTTCATTAGTTGTTTGCTTTGCAGTGGAGCTCATGTCTGCATACCATTTATTGGACTGGTGCGGGTGTTGTGGATCTTCTATTGTGTCTAGCCCTAACCCGGAGTATTCATCATACTTTCTCCACCCCGCTCCCCTTCTCCGTCTTTCATTGTCTTTAGAATGTTCTTTCTTTCCCTGCTTCATGCTGCGTTAAGGGTGTTCCCCCCCTTAGCCCCTTTCCCCACTCATGGTACAGTACAATAAACCTTTCAGCCATCTTTGCATTTTCTTGTTCCACACTTATGGGGGATGGTTTCCCTATAGTTGTTTCAGATAGTTGTGTCGCAGTTGGAGTGGTGTCATCAAATAACCAGGGAAATTAAGAAAAACTCTCATTTAATTCGCAAATATTATATTCAGAGGCATTGTATGGGGCGGTGGGGCATGCTGTTACACGTATATCACTTGTACTGTTTGTATGCCATGTGCCACTGTTGTGTGTCCCTTGCCCCCAGATTAGTTTAAACCCATCCAATATGAGGTGGGTACCCTGTGTTATCATGCTTGTCCCATTGCCTCGCCCCTCACTTATATCTATTGATATAAATGCTACTACCCAATATATTACCAGTCCAAACATCATTGAAAAGATTATCACGGTACACATAAACAAACCACATTCATAACTATATATACGCAAGTCAAAATTTCTATTGCCATTCCTATCTATTCTAATGCTGTTTACGTTGGGGGCCCGCTCCGTTGCCATGGTTTCTCCTACATGAGACATAAAAGTGTATTAAACAACTCATACACATCAATTTTTCTTATTTTCTTCTTCTCATTGTGCATTTATCATTACCATTTTTTAATTCAATTATTGTTAGCATTTTATGGCATTTTTCTAATCATTTTTAGAGACAGAGAGAGCAATTTTTGTTTATCACATTAACTTTATCATAAACATTATTTTGCTTTTCCTTTTAATGTTTCTTCTTCCTGTCACTCTTGTACTTCTTAACTTCCACCTTTCCCCTTCTAAGTTTGCGTTACCTCTTCTGCCATTCCCATTTCTGTTTCCTGGTTTACGTTATCATAAGCTTTTTGTATTTCCGTCAAGTGTATCCAGTATCTCAGCCCTTTTACTTTCACAGCGGTGGGTGTGGAATACACCACTTCATATGGACCATGAAATCTTGAAGAGTTCCACCGACGTACGAAACTTCTCTTGTATACCATCTCCCCTGGCATGAGTTGACCTGTCGGACTGTCTGCTGCTGGTGTTATTGTGTCACTTGTTGCCTCTTGTGTGAACGGTGGTGCTAGCTGCCTGGCAATCATTCGGGCTGCTTTGGTAAGCTTAGTCAGGTATTCATTGAATTCTTCCCCTAGTACTGTTGCACTTCTGTGAGCATCTGAGTGTCTGCGGAGGGGGGAATGTGCTGTATGCATGTGTCTTCCTGTCACAATCTCATGGGGGGACAAATGGTGGACCTTGCTGGGTTGATTTCTCAGTTCAAACAAGGCCAGGGGTAAACAGCATACCCAATTTTTCTTTAGCGAGTAACACAATTTAGAGAGTCTCCCTTTGGGAGGCCGTTTATTTTCTCAACCACGCCATTCGATTGTGGATGATAAATCATACACAATTTATGTGTTATTCCCAACATTGCTGTTAGTTCTTTGAACAGATCATTGACAAAATGTGTCCTGTTATCTGAGCATATTATGTTGCAGATTCCTCAGCAGGGAAACACCTCCCGCACTAGGAACTTCGCTGTGCACTTTGTGTCTGGGTGGGCGCAGCGGCCTGCTTCCACCCATCTTGAGAATGGGCAAACCACCACTATCATGTAGCGTGATCCATTGCATCTTTCTCCCATGTCGGCGTAATCTATGTGCAACTCTCTGAATGGGCCACTTGGTTTTGGAAATGTTCCTCGTAGTGTTCTTAGTGTCATCCCTGAATTATATATCTGACATGTTGTACATTCCATGGCCATTTTTGAACTCTGTTATTGCAACCCTGGTACAAACCAATTTTTCTGTATCTCTGCTACAATAAGTTGTTTAGCATTATGAGCTGGGAAGTGAAGCCGTTGGAACGTTATTTCTAGTAGTTTATGGGGCATTACTACTTTACCTGTAGTATTCTGATGCCAAAGGAGGTCAGTGGATGATTGGCTACACCCTCTTTTCTCCCACAACTCCTTCTCCTCAACAGTCGCTCCTTGTTGCAATTCTAATATCTGGGAAATGGGCATGGAATTATACTCATCAGGGCGATCCTCTTCCACATGTTTCTGCAATGTACTCACCTACTGTTTCCTTAGCTAAATATGATGCTTCTTTTGTGGCCGTGTCGGCTGCTGCGTTTCCTAAAGAGATGACATCATTGTTGTTTGTATGTGCCTGGCATCTCACTATGGCCACAACTGTATGTTCCTTTAGTGCCTCTATCAACTCTTTTAGTAACTCAGCATGCTGCACCGGGGATCCATCTGCTCTATGGAATCCTCTCCTCCCCCTTCTAACCAATCTCCCATGTGCTGTTGTGGTCATGTATGCAGAATCTGTGTATATCGTTACTGTGCATCCCTTTGCTGCATGCAGTGTTTCAATGAGTGCTACTAACCCTGCTGCCTGTGCACAGTAATGGGCAGGTAACCTTTGTTGACCGAGTACTTCATATTCACCTTCCTCTAGTCGCACAACAGCCACCCTCGCATGCTTTTTTCCTGTCTCTGAATTAATTGATGCTGATCCATCTATAAAGTATACCTCTCCTTAGGATAAGGCATCTTCGCCCGCTCTGGGTGTGTCTCCATCCTGTCCCCTTTATGTAACACAATTGCGTGTCTGCATCCCTTCGACTGTGCATGCTTCTGTGAGAAATGTTGCAGGGTTCACTGTTTTACATCTTACTATGTGTATGTTAGCACTGGATAAGATGATCTTGTATGCTGTTGCTCTCTGTGTTGTTAGTGTGCTCTTTGATCTCTCTAATATTGCGAATAGTGAATGTTCCACAAATAATGTTACAGAACATCCCATCACAATCGTTGCACTTTTCTCTATTGCGAATGCTGCGGCTGCAAGAGATTGCTCGCAAGCGAAGTGCCCTTGCATGACTGTGTCTAGTGTACCACTGTAGTACGCCAGAGGCTTATGACCCAAGGATGTTTTTTGTGTTAGTACTGCTGTCATGAGTGTCCCATTACAGTGCAAAAATAGATACATTTTGCGTTCATAATCTGGGTTTGTGAGTACTGGTGCTGTTGAGATCAGTTCCTTCGGGCCCACTGTCAGTGGGGTGGGTGAGACTGGGGCTGGATTGTTGGTGGTGTGGGTGGGAATGGCCCATCTGGGCAGATCACCTCCAACTGTCCTGGAGTTGCGGCTGGGCTGCATTAGAGGTTTTCCCTTCGGGGAGGTACTGGCACACTGCCAAGACTCCTTGGTGGGGAGAAGCTGTAACGCAGGGCAGCCAGGGCTCCAGCAAAGTCGGCGGTAATATCCCTGGCCTTGGGCACCCTTCTCCCATGTGGGTCTTTGCTGGGGGTTCTGGGTAATAAATTCTGGGCCGATTTGCATAAGTCAGACCTCTGTGGATTCCCGCAGGTGTCCTCTTTTGGGAAATGCATGGGGTTCCCTGTTTTCCTTGCTGGCTTCGACACCCTAGGCCCAAATCTGTAGGTTGCCCACATGAACAAAATGGTCAGTGGCGAAAGGCTTGGGGTTACCAGTGGGTTACCCTTATCCTCTTTTGGAAATGCATGGGGTTCCCTGTTTTCCTTGGTGGCTTGGACACCCGAGGCCCATATCTGTATGGTGTGCCGGTCGACAGAGAGTCTGAAATTCAGGTGTCCAAACAGACTTTGGGTTACTTGTGTTTTAGGCTTTCCCCTTGGCACCCAGGTGGGTGCACCCACACATGTGAGGTACCGTTTTCATTGGGACACCTGTGGAAACACGGGATGGTAGGTCATGTGGTGTTGGGGGCATGTTTGGATGGGTGAGCCGAGCGAAATGTGCAGAAAATGCGTTTTTTTTTCCCACATTTCGGACTTTGCGGGGGTGTCTGGGTAATAAATTGTGGGCTGATTTGCGTAAATCATACCTCTGCGGATTCCCACGGGTGTCCTCTTTTTGGAAATGCATGGGGTTCCCTGTTTTCCTTGGTGGCTTGGACTCCCGAGGCCCATATCTGTATGGTGTGCCGGTCGGCAGAGAGTCTGAAATTCAGGTGTCCAAACAGACTTGGGGTTACTGGTGTTTTAGGCTTTCCCCTTGGCGCCCAGGTGGGTGCACCCACACATGTGAGGTACCGTTTTCATCGGGACACCCGTGGAAATGCGAGAAGGTATAACATTTGTTGTGTTTGTATGGTTTTCATAACGTTTTGACCCATTTGCTGGTGCCCTTTGTCACACAACCCTTTCATTTCCCAAATGTGACCTACATTTAGTCGCTGCTTTAGGCACCACACACTTTTGTAACCTGCACAAGTCACCTATCCTTGAAACGGTCTGCCTGTGCTCTTTCAAAAAATGTCTGTGTTGCCGTTCCGCACCACATTGGTTTTACCAATTTACACATGCTAAGTGCGTCTGTTCAGGCCATGAGCGTAAATCTCCTGTGTTCCATGGCTCAGTGTTTGGCTTGTGGTATAGCTTGTTTTGTAAAACACTACAAAAAATGTGTGCTTTCCTAACTGCAAGAGTTGGGGGAATGTAGCAGAGCATTGCTTTTCTCAAAATTCATAAAAGCCATTGCCGTACCAAGCCAACCATGTCCAACACATACCTTTTTTTCAACAATTTTCCCGCTTTTCCCCCAATCTATGGCATTTTCCCCTACCTAGTGTTTGTCAGACCTACGCAGATCACCCCTTCCTAAACTTGGAATTTTCTCTACTTTTCAGAAATATATGCCTTTCTGTCCTACAATTCGGCTTTCCTAGCCTTTTCTCCCATTCCGTCCATGCATGTCCAATTGGCAAAAATGGCAAAATCGCCTACCTCTCACAAAACAGTTGATAACCACATCAAAATATTTTTATTTCGTTTCCACTCAACCTGTTCTTGAAAACCAGGAAATTGGGGAATTCAGCGCAGCAAACCATTCGTTCCTAGCTCTTACAAGGAAAAAACCACAGGCTTCTTTGTACATCATTGTATTGTCATTTTAAAAAAAAAAAAAAATGTTCCCCCTTTTGCTTATTTTCTCTCACCCCCCTACAGTAACCTAGTATTCCGGGGTGGCGTTACGCCCGCCTACATGTGTGAAAAAAAGGAGCCAAATTTGGCCGAGATACCTCATGTAACAAAAAAGTTACAAGATATTGCATGGCCACATACCGAAATCACCAAAAAAGGCCCTGGCACTGGGGGGAAATACCCATGGCACTTAAAGGGTTAAAGCAAGCACCATCATGGCGGTCACAATTCAATGTTATCCCTGGGAAGCCTGCTTTCACTCAAACCCGGTCAGCTTAATCACCTACCGAAGACACCAGCAAGCTTTTAACATCACCTACTGCCACAGGGACCCCTGCAGTGGTCTTCTTGAATGCATATATCCATTTACTTGCACCTCCTGAAAGTGGGGGTAATAAATGTAATACATTTGGTTTATCCATCTCTTCCCAGGGTATGTAATTTGACCTCCCTCCTCTCCTGTGTATCAGTGGAAGCTGCAACTTGCCTTTGGTCCCTTTCCCTGTACTCACCTTCGTCCCTCTTTTTCCCAGTACTGCCATCCTCCCCATTCTGTTTCTTAACCTTCCATTCCATTCTTCTTCCATTGCCCGCAACAGAGGTGTTTCGTCTACCCTCACTGGTGCCCCTCCTGCTGCAATCCCTATTCTCCTTCCTTCTAACTCCTGTTCCTCTATGTCGCACCAGAGTTCTTCCACTCCTCCCGATGCCATGCCCTCTCCCATCATTTCCCCCTCGGGCGTGTGTTGCTCTGTCTCTATTATTTTTTTATTGTCGGTTCATCTTTTATTCGAAATAGTATTTCCCCCTTCTTCTACCCTTCTTCTATGGACCTGTCGGGTATCTGTGACCTCTGTGTCTGATCGATCCTGGAAGTACCTGACCCACTTTGTTTGCACATATCTCTTAGTCTGGAAAGTTCACTTCGGGCCATTGATAACCTTGAGTCTAAATCTTCTGTAAACTTTTCAATATCTATTGCTGGGGTACTCACCTGGCCACCCGCTCTTGGGCACTCATATGGCAGGGGTGATGTGGGTTGTGGTGTGGTTGGGGAGGTGGGTTTTGATACGTACATCGGGTCCCTGTATGCCTCAGCTGGTACTGGTTTTTGTAAGAGGGGGTATATTCGTACAACCTCTTCTGGCCGTTCCTTTTCTCTGCCCTCCTTTCCATTATTCTCTATTGCCAGGGGAGATGGAACCTGTTCTTTTATTTGCTCTTTTCTTTTTATTGGAGGCACCTCTTCAAATAACCTCCATAGATCTAATATCTTCCTTCTATTCTGCAATTGTATTCCTTTATATTTTACAAATAGGCATGTGGCTACCATGTCCAATACATTTTTGTCAAATGATACTCCCTGGGCCCACACCTGCGGTAGCCCTTCCCCTTTTAATTCTGTGACACCTTGTGCTGGCTCAGGAGGCGGGTGAGGGGTTACATTCATAGCATCACATCGTCGGTAGAACCAGGGCTTTACATTTTATCCTGGCCAGATGGGGGAGGAAAGGGGGAGGGCTGAGCATGCAGCACTTCAGGAGAGGGGAGAGAAGGCCCTGCAGCTTGTTGTGCCAAGTCTCGTGCATCCTGCGAGGGTGCACATTAATCATACGAGTTTTACTTGCAATATGGGGTGCATGCTTTCAATGCTGGGGGGGTTATACACATGCTACAAAGGACACTCTATTATACAGTTGACACACATCATAATAAACCATACATATTGCGATACTAATTGAATATATTGGGAATCGTACATTTTTAGAAAATCGTTGAGTATATATTGATATCATACATTGCTTTGTGTAGTCTGTAACAACCAATAATCCTTGCTTGGTGATGAGAGGCTTAAACATACAATTCATGCCTCTGCGTGCAATCTGGGATGGGTGAGTATCACCTTATTTCAATATATACAATCAATCTCGTGGCTATAGTCCCTTCAGAAGCATTAACTGTATGGATGAAACAGGGTGGTACACGGGCTATGTATGCGTGTCTGGCACTTCAAACAGGGCACATGGATGGGGGGGGGTTATGCACAGCATATGTCATAAATGTGGGGTCTGCGAGGGGACAGGACAAGTTTTTATGGAGATAGCTTGTTTTTTTCAAACACCAGGTTCGGCCCGGTCATTTGCAGGTCAATGATGGACTGCGGAAGGTGAAAGATACAGTGTTTGTCATGTAACTTGTTTGTGCCTAATCTCCCGTGAGAACAGGCCTGCAGCAGGGACGCCGAGGGGAGGAGGGCGAGGGAAGTGGCTAGCTCGCTGTGCGTGATCAGGAGGGAAGAGCTGCAGCCCTGCAGACCGCTTGTGTTTGTGAGGCCTAAGTTATTATGTTCAAAATGGAGTCCGAGCGTGGCACAAAATGGAGTCTGGTACCATGCTGCTGGCTGAGTGTTGCAGCCACATGTGTCGACCCGCAGCCACCCCGCATCCCTGGTCTGCACGTCGGGGAGAATGAAGGGGAGGGGGACCTTGAAGACCCTTTCTTCCATACACTAGTCTTCCTACTCCAAATCCTATTTCCCCAGTCCCCTGCTGATTCCTCTCTTTTGTGTCTTCTCCTTCCCCTGCTCGTATCTGTCATATTATATACATTGAATGTGTCATCCTCATGGTCACTGATGCCAATGTCCTCCCAATCAGATGCCGTGTGATCAGCCTTGGCCGTAACTAGGTTTCTGTCATCCCCATCTTGTCCCCATTTCTCAATTTTAAATTGAATGCGTGCCACTGTCCATCCCTGTTTGTCAGCTGTCTTTCCTGTTTCTTTTTCTTTTTTCTCCATCTCCCCTTCCATTGCTTATTCTGCATCCCTGAACACAGTCACGTTGATGTTGTGAGCTCCTTTTGGTGTCCACCAAGTATTTTCTTCTCCCTTCTCATCTTTACTGAAAGAGTTTATCTCGCCTTCATATTTCCTTTTGTCAGATACTTATCTTGGGACACTCTTTTTAGGGTTTGTATAACCAACAGCTGGTTATAAAAGCGGATATAGTGCATCGGGAGGTAGTGGCACACTCCCCTTTTTCTCCTCCCTTCTCTGTCTCTTTTTGCTTTTACTTATACAGTTTCCAAAGCCCTAGAATGACATGCCTCATCTTGAGTTTCGCTTCTTTATAGGTAGCTCACAAGTATGAATAAATACTGTCGATAATACTTTTATTGAATGTTCCCTGTCCCAGCCATACCTGGTAATATTTCCCCACTGTGTCGTGTACCCACTGAAAGTGGTATTTTGTAATTTTATCGCAATATTGAGGGAATTGTCTACATGTGTGTTTAAGGGGAGCGTTGATACAATAGAACAACATTATCCCGCCCTGGTCCTAATTAATAGAGTACTATTCCCTTCTCTTTTTAGTCTTTCCCTCTGTTAATAAAAACCCAAAACTTGTATATCCTCATTCCCTCATCCCACTCATTCAATTTTTTACTTAACACTTAGCTAATTCACCCTATTTCCGTTCACACTGGCCTTCTCCACAGGCCTGCCCACCACCAACAACAATGCCCTATGTTAGTACACAGAGAGTAAGGTTGCTTCTCCATTTGTTTGACTGCCCCCCTTTGCATGTGCTACAGAGCTCTTATTTACATTTTAATTTGTCTATGGTCTATCCGTAATATCCACAGCCACGGTCAACAAACACTACAATATTTTCCACTAAACAACAATAATCTGCTATTGCTCACAAGACACTAACGCATATGCTTCTTTCCCCTGCTCCTTGTATCATCAAAACTCTTCACCTGTAACAATAAAACATGATGCAACTATACCAATTGCCTGCACTACACGCAACTCTCGTCTAACGAGGTACGCCACTTAGTACGCAACCGTCTGCTCTAATGAAGATATGCCACCGCCCACCTTACCCTATTGAATAAGTGGACCTAAAATCTAGAACTACTACAAGCAATTGCTCTCCAACTCTTGAGGGTGCTTCCTATATACTATAAAAATAATCCCTCCCACACACTTGCGCATTCATGCACGAGTACACTTACGTATCCTTTTAAGAGATTCTCCGCTCCTCTCGGCCTCAGATTCTTCCTTTTAAGGCCTGTACCCTATTGGAGCATGGGCAGTGCCCTGACCAGGCGGACCTTTGGGAACTCGGCGTCCGTGGACCTCCTCGATATTTTAGCTGTTGGGACTGGTCAGAAGGTGCTATTCTGCACTCCATCAGGAGTATGGCTGGAGTCCTCACACCTGGTTGGGAACACTGATATATCTCACTGGGGCCTCTGAAAATGTGTCGGGGACGCCTCAAACTCACCAGTAAAAAAATTACAAAAGTAGTCAAAAAGGAGTGTACGCCAGGCAAGAAGTAACGCAGTTCTATTTCAGGATCCCAAACTTAGCTCGTAGATCTATATTCAAACAGAATGCGGAACAGAACTGCATGAAAAGGTGTTGTCAAAGAAATGCCCCTAAAGTGGAAGCTTTTATAACTATCTAAAGTAACTAACACCAGGCATTTTGAAACATTATAAATCTCCCCACCCGTAGCTGATTGGTTACTGCATATTAGACCACTATGGATGGACATACATTACTTTGAGTGATTGGGTCCTGCAGACCTGCTCCCACTGTGACATCAAATACCAATCCCCAGTTCCCACATTGTAATGCCAATTCATTGAAACCTTTGAAATGTCTAGCAGAACTTTATTGATCTGTCCCGGTCATCTCATCTTCGTTCTCATGAGAAAGAACCTTCCACCCTGACGCTGCTAGAGCCTTGAACCAAAGTCAAGTCACTGTACAAATGTATCATGTTAACAATTCTTTGACCTTCTTCCCGGGCAGAAACTAGTTCAGGGGCAATTCGAAACTGCAATGAGCTTTTTGAAACTGCTTAATAAATCAAGCTCAGTAAATTAAATATGCCGAATTATTGTGTATTCATTGCCTTTCGGCGGGACTCGTGAGCTCTGCCTTGTGACCTAGAAAGTAACAAACATTGTTTGATACCTACCACGCCATACTGGGTTCGTGGGATGCACAACAAGCTACCAGCAGCTGCGGCTTGTAAGTGAATGAATGAAATGAACACAAGTTTCTACAAAAGCATGCTTCTGGGCCTATTTACCGCACCTCAGCCTAATAAAATGTTTTGTTATACTTACCTGTCATTCATCTTTATTATTATTTCTTTAATTGTCAGACATTATTATTTTGGGCATTCTCCATCCTATATTGAATTTGCAATGTACAGTTATCACAGAAGCCCCCCTCCCTCTCAGATCACTATTCCAGCAGTTTGTGCCTCTTTGCCGCTCTGAACTTGCATTTTTATCACACCAGCATTGAAATGTATGGGCACAGCCAGCATAACAAAATGTGTTATACTGGTATATATTGAAGGGACTGGCATAACAATGCATTGGCAAATCCGCTTGTGCACTTTTGTTGACTTGCATGTATTGTATTTTTTCTTTCTCCATGATTTACCATACCCCTACAAAACCGATTGCACACTGTCTGGCCTTGTACCGACATTTTCACAGAAAGTGTGCTGTTTAAAGCACCATTTTAAGCCATTATTCAAAAATATTTCTGATGGTAGTTGGAAGAATACCCCTGACCCTCCCCCCAAACCCGTTTTCGTTAGTTCGGGCCCCTCGCTATGCTCGGTCGCAATACTTTGGGACTAGGCACCGCCCCCTTCTTTCTACGATAAGTGAAACATTTAAGCTTTCATTAAAAAGAACAAGTTACTTACCAACTGGTAACGTTCTTTCGACTGGATGTTCCTCCAATGTATTCCTCATCTTTGATATCTCGTCCAGCTTCGGCTGCTTTCAGAAAATAAATTCTCGGCAGAGGGTTCCGTGCATAGATGGGGTCGAGTCGAGCCGATGACCCTCGAAGGCCTCCGTTGAGGGTGATGTCAATGGGTGTATAAGTAGCACGCGTGGCTCCCGTTGGCCTCAGTTCTGTTTTTCCCTCCTCTTTTTGTTGTGCTTTCAGCCCAGGCAAGCAGTAGTTAGCCCTGCGAGAACGAAAGCTGCAATAACATAGGAAATTCTACAGTGGGGTAGGCTGGGAACATCCAGTCGAAAGAACGTTACCAGAGGTAAGTAACTTGTTCTTCGAATGGATTGTGTGCTCCAACGTATTCCTCATCTTTGACAGACTCCCAACACAGTATTATGTGTGGAGGAGGGTATAGAATTAGTCTATACATTTTCATGGGCAGAGCAGAGAACTGCCTTGCTGAAAACCCCATCCTGACTATGGGAAGAATCCAGGCAGAAATGTTTTCTAAACGTGTGGATGGAAAACCACGTTGCTGCTTCACAGATGTTTCTAACTGGAACACCTCTTTGAAGGGCTGTAGATGTAGCCATGCCCCTGGTGGAATGAGCCTTCAGGAGGGTCTTTCCCTGCCAGCCTGTAGCACTCAGAAATTGCCAAAATTATCCACGTAAATAAGGTCTGTTTGGTAACAGCCTGACCTAGTTTGTGTCCTGTATACCCTATGAATAGCTGATCATCAAACCATATTTTGGATGTTCTTGAAATGTAAAAGCTTAGCGTGCTTCTAGGAGATAACCTATGAAGTCCTTCCTCCTCCTTACCAGGGTGAGGCAGAGAATAGAAGGAAGGCAGAACAATTTTCTAGCTCAAATGAAAATCCGAAATGATTTTGGGCAAAAACAAAGGTTTGACCTTCAAGACAAGTTTATCCTTGTGGAACTCGCTCACCCTGTGGGCTGATGTGAGAGCTACCAATGAAATGGTTTTAAAGGTTAATAACCTTAGAGGACATGTGTGCATGGGTTCAAAGGGTGCGCACATTAGGAACTTAAAAACCAGATTTAGGTCCCAAACCGGAACCTGGAAAGAAGATAGAGGGTACACATTAGTGAAACCTTTCAAAAATTGAGTCACCAGTGGGATTTTGAAATAGGAACATTCCTCTGACGAGCGCCTAAAAATGGACAGTGCTGCCAAATAGCCTTTAATGGTACCAATCTGGAGCCCCAGATTGGCTAAGGATAAAAGGAAGCATAAAACATCCAGTGTTTTACACAGAAAAGGATCTACATTCTTTTCCTTGCACCAGTTGCAGAACTTGTTCCAACGGCAACGGTACAAAGATTTTGTTGCTGGTCTTCTAGCTGAAAGCAACACCTCCATAACGTCATACTGGAGGTCCCAATCCTTATATCTCAGCCTTTCAAAAACCAAGCGTGATGGTTGAGAATGTTGACCTCTGGATGAAGAATCCGACCCTCCCCTCGTGAGAGAAGGTCCTCTCTTTGTGGAAGACGTATTGGAGGACAGATGGACATGTCCAGAAGGTACGGGTACCAAGTTCTCCTGGCCCAATCCGGGGCAATTAGGATCATGTGTTTCCTGAAACTTTGTCAACCTCCTGATTATTTGAAGAATGACGGGACTGGAGGAAACGCGTACAGGAGTGGAAACTCCCAGTCCACCAAAAACTTGTCTCCTAGAGCTCCTCTTGGAGGAAATTCCCTGGAGCAGTACCTTTTGCACTTCCGGTTGGATTTCTTGAGCTAGTTCCCACTCGTGGGAGACTGTGTTTTGCCTGCTCATAGTGTCAGCCGCTGTGTTCTCCTCTCCAGCTAGGTGAACTGCTGATAAGGAGATTCCTCCTTAAATTGCCCAGTATCAGAGCTGCATTGTTTCTCTGCATTGTTTCTCTGCACAGTGGTATTTACCCTACACCTCCTCTCTTCTTGAGGTAATACATGGCCACTATGTTGTCCATCATTATCAGGACATTCTTTCCACGTACAGAGGGCAGAAAAGCCTTCAGCGCTAGCCTGATTGCTTTCAACTCCAAAAGATTTATGTGTAGTTTGGACTCCGATGGAGACCAGCGACCGCTTACTGTCAGATCGTTGGTATGGGCTCCTCACCCCGCGAGTGATGCATCCGTCACTACTGTAATCTCCGGCCATGGTTGCCAAAAGGATTCTCCCTTCAGAATATTTTCCTCCAAGGCCCACCACAGAAGATCATGTGAGACCCTGTTTGGAATCTGAAGTTGGTCTGACATCTTTCCTGAGAACTGGGACCGTTGTGTTCTTAGAGCCCATTGAAGGGATCTCATTCTCAGGCGGGCCTCTGGCACCAGTAAAATTCAGGATGCCATGAGGCCGAGCAACCTCAATAAATCGAAGGCCGGAAGACTCTGAGCACAATTTGTTAACCATCTGAAGAATGTCTTGAGCCCTCACCTTGGGTGGCAAGCTCTTTCCCAAGGATGTATCTAGCACAGCTCTGATGTACTGGAGCTGTTGAGAAGGTGTCATGTGGGACTTCTTGTAATTGAGGGAGAAGCCCAGTCTGTGAAGAGAATGGCTGGTGACTTTGAGATGATCCAAGACAGGTAGGGAAAGACATGAATCCCCCCTCTCCTGAGATTTGCTGCCACTACCGCCATCATTTTGGTGAAAACCCTTGGGCGGAGGTCAGCCCAAAAGGCAGAACTTGAAACTGATAATGAGAACCGCCAACTGTGAACCTCAGGTATTTTCTGTGCTGGAGATGGATTGGCACATGAAAATAAGCATCCTGAAGATCCAATGACACCAACCAGTCATGGAGTTGGAGGGCCTGAAGGATCTGAGAAAGGGTGACCATCTTGAACTTGTCCTTACTGAGGAACTTGTTCAAGTATTTCAAGTCCAAGATGAGTCTCAGTCCTCTGTCCTTTTTGGGAATAAAAAATATGCGGAGTACCATCCCTTGTTCCTCTACGCTGCAGGTACTGGTTCTATAGCACCTTTCTCTAGCAGGGTTAATATTTCCTGCACAACGAGCGAACCCGGAATCCTGAAAGAGCGGTTCCCCGGTGGATTGTTCTGAGGTCTTCTTATAAAAGGAAGGTAGCAACCATGGGCTACAGATTCCAAAGCCCAAGCATCTAAAGTAATGTCTCACCATTCTTCTAGATGCAGAGACCGTCTGCCCCCCCACTGGTGAACTGTGACTCAAGACCTCATAGTGGTTTTGTGGCAGCTGCTGCAGAGGCCGATGGTAAGGAGGCTGCTGCTTGAGCTGGCATAGCACCTCTACCTCGTCCACCACGAGGAAATCCTCTCTGGCCTCTTTGACTGGCCATTCCTCTCTCCCTTCTAACTGCGGAGTACTAGCGAAATGATCTACACCCCTCCAAGGTTGTCCACTAGGACAAAGAGCCTGAGGTTGCCTAACAGCGGGGCCTAAAGATTTGGCTGTCACCTTCGAGGTCACAACTTCTCAAGGCTCTCGTCACTCTTTTTGCCAAAAAGATGAGACCCATCAAAAGGCATGTTGAGAACCCTAGACTGCACATCTGGTGTAAAACCTGACTTCCTCAACTACGCAAATCTGCGCATAACAGTGCTGGTAGCCATGGATCTGCTGATGCTATACACAGTATCCAATCCTGATTGAAGGGATTCACAATTTGCTTCCTTGCCTTCCTTAATATTAGCTAAGAAGCCATCCCTTTCTTCCCCTTCGGGAATGTGCTCTGCCACCATAGAAATGCAACTCCACAGAGTATACAAACATTTTGTAAGGGCACAAGTGGAGTTGGCAGATTTTCAGTGCCATGCTCCCAGCATAAAATACCTTTCTCGCCCATCCATCTACACGCTTTTTTTTTTTTAAACAATTTTTATTTTTTATTTTAACAAACCACACACCAAACATTACAGCACTTTCGGACGGTCATAGTCCGCATCAAAACATCACTTTATACAATATCATCCCTCATCTCCCTTCCTCCCTCCCCACAAACTTGAGTCGTCTCCTCCACGCCATCTGCCTGAGATCTTTCGGGTTTCTCAGTATTTATCAACTCAAATGAGTCTTCCGTTTCAAGATTGACCTGGTGGGGGTTTGTCATTATGGTCACCAGTTGCCTCCAGGCTATCAGAGAGCCTGATTCCTCCTCTCCTCCTCTAGTGACAGCTTCATACCACACCACGGTTTCCGCTTCTGCCCATTTCAAGAGGTCTGCCCACCATGCCTCCACCCTGGGCTTCTGGGCCGCCTTCCAACCCATAGCTATTCTATGCTTGGCTAGGATATAGGCCAGGTCCTTCATCTTACTGATGTGTTTTGAATTACGTGGTCTAGGGAAACACCCGAGCATGCATGTCCAGGCAGACCCCACATCAAGCACCACCCCTCCCCTGGCCATTTTCATCTTTATTTCTTCCCAGAATCTCTGCACCTCAGGGCAAGCCCAGAACATATGCAACAGTCCTGCTTCTACCTCCTCACACTTGGGGTATTTCTGTGTGGCTGAGCCTCCGAACCTGGCTATTCTCCCGGGGGTAAAATAAGCTCTGTGGGTGTTATACAGCTGTATCTGCTGGAGTCTAGCATTCCGGGATACCTTCTTGTGGTATCTCTGGACTCTGTCCCACTGTCCCTCTGTCATGGGTTCCCCCATCTCTTCTTCCCAGTCATGCCTCAGTTGCAGCAGCTCCTTCCCTGCTTTTGCACTCAGGAGCTCATATATCTGGGATATTTTGTGCCCTCCCTCCGAGACATCATACATCGATTCTAGGGTGGCATCAGGTTCTTCCGCTAACACCGTCTCAGGCCACCTTTCCCTCATCCGTTTCATGAGCCTGGTGTAAGTAATATATTGGCCTTTATGCACCCCTGTCTCCTCATGCAGCCTCTGGAGTTCCAGTGCCTCCCCCTCCTGCCATACATCTCTGAGGGTGGCTAGGCCCACTGGTTCTCAATATCTCTGGACCCCTTTGAACAGTTGAGAATCTTCTGGGTAGCCCACAGTCCTCCATGCTCTGCGCCAGACTTCCCAGCCCAACACCAAAAGTCTCCCTACCATTTTATTTTTATGCAACTACACTGTCTCTCCAAGGAAGTATGTGGCTGTGTCACCTCGTAGGAGCCTAGCCTCAGCCGAGTAATCTGCAGTAAGCCACCTAGCTACATACATCAGCTGTCCCGCTAAGTAGTACAGTTAAAGGTTCGGCAGGTTTATGCCCCCCCTGTCACACGCATTTTGTAGTTTCCACAGGGCCACCCTATTTCTGGAGCTGTGCCATATGAAGCCCCTGCACAGGCCATGAAGTCTCACAAAAATGCGTCTAGGGATCAAATACGGGACATTCACAAAAAAATGCAGGAGTCTGGGCAATACCATAATTTTGAGCAGCGCTGCTGTTCCCATCATGGCAAGGGGTAATCTAGACCAGAACACCATACTGTTTTTAATTCTGTCCACTGCTTTTTCCGTATTATGTTTGTGCTCTGCCTCAACACTATGGTAGATATGTACGCCCAGGTATCTGATCGTCTCAATCTGCCAAGGTATCTGCAGAATGGGAAGCCTTTCCAATGGGATCCCCTTATACCTGCCCAAGGGGAACAAGCTGGACTTTTCCGGGGTTCACCGATATGCCTGAGAGAATGGCATACCGATCCATCACCTCCAGCACATATTGCAGGTTTTCCACCGGGTAGCGTAAATAAAGGAGTATATCATCTGCTTATAGTGATATTAGGTGTATTCTTCCTGTCGTACTGATCCCCACCTCCCCGTGGGCAAATTGCCAGGGGTTCTAATGCCAGAATATATAACATGGGTGACCAGGGACAACCTTGTCTGGTCCCTCTGCTGAGTTGCCATTTATCTGAAATTACTGTTCCTGTTTTCACTCTCGCTATCGGGGAACTATATAACAGCTGGGCCCACCTAATATATCCAGGTCCCACCCCGTATCCTTTTAGAGTTGCCAGCAACCACGGCCACCGCACTGAATCAAAGGCTTTAACCGCGTCCAGGGACACGATAGCTAGCTCGCTCGAGTCTCGAGTCTCCATCGGTCTGATCAATGATGTGGTGCAGCCTCCTGTGGTTGTCTGTTATATTTCTACCGGGGACGTAGCCTGTTTGGTTTGGATGAATCAACATGCCTATTACTCTCTTAAGTCTATTGGCCAGTGCCGCCGTGAGAATCTTGCTATCCTGGTTGAGCATAGACAAGGGCCTGTAAGACCCACACTCCTCATCCGACTTGCCCGGTTTTAGGAGCGGGATGATCACAGCTTCCCGGAGGGACGCCAGCCATTCCCCTCGCTCATAAGCTTCATTGAACACGGCCAGCAGCGGCTGGAGTAACTCCTGCTTGTATGTTTTGTAAAACTCACTGGGTAGCCCGTCCGATCCGGGTGCTTTACATGTGGGCAAGTGTTGAATCACCGCGTCCAATTCCTCTACAGTGATGGGGGCCTCTAGCTCTGCTCGTTCCAGGTCATCCAGGGTGGGCAAACCTATGTCATCTATTGTTTCCTGTATTTCTTGGCTCATGTCCTTTCCTATATCCTCATATAGTTGTTTGTAATATTTGAGGAACTCCTTGTTTACCCCTTCCTGTGTGTTACATATTTGGCCTTCCACGTCTCTTACCTCTCTGATCCCTGCGCGTGGGTTATCATTCTCGTATAGCCATGCCAGTAACCTACCTGGCTTATCCCCCCCAGCGTGAAGCCTCTCTGTATATTTCTTATAATTTCGCTTGCACAATCTATCCCAGAGTCCGCTACAGGTCATCTGTAGATCCCTTATCTTGGCACTGTCCTCTCGGGTGGTCCCCCCACTCTGTAACAGGTCCTCTAGCTCTCTTTCTGTTACCTGTAATTCCTGTTCGATACCCCCTTGGAGCTCTTTGGATTTGGATATAGCTACCCCACGCACCACCACCTTAAATGCCTCCCTGACTGTTCCCACGGAGCTTACACTGCCCATGTTGATTTTGAAGTATTCTTCGATGGCCTCCCTCAGATCCTCACGAAATCCTGCATCCTGTAGTGCCTCAGCTCTAAGCCTCCACGTCGAGATTTGCGCTCTGGGAGGTTGGTGTTGCCAATCTATGACCAAAGCTGAATGGTCGGAGAGTACCCGGGCCTTGTATTCCGCACCCACCATCTCTCCCACTATCTCAGTGGCAACAAACACATAACCCAGTCTCGTATGAAGGTCACGTGGGGCTGCGTAATGCGAGTACTGCCTGTCCCGTGGGTGCAACCGTCTCCACACATCCTCTAGACCGAAATCTGCTAGCAAAGTCGTTAGCGCCTTTGCCGTCGGTGTCTGTTTAACTGGCTTGTCATCTGACCTATCTATCCTGGGGTTTAGGGTACAATTAAGTCCCCTCCCCATATCGTTGCGGCACCTGCCCAGGGGCTAATTTTATTATATAGGGACCTAAAGTATGCTGCTGCATCGTGGTTGGGGGCATACAAGTTTACGATGTTCACTTCTCTACTCTCCAGGAGTCCCACCACCACCACCATTCTACCTTCAGGGTCTGTCGTTGATCTAAACAACCGAAACGGCACATGCGGTGCCACCTATGTGATGACTCCCCTTGCATATGCTGAGTATGTAGATCCTATGACATGACCCTTCCATTTACGCCTAACCACCTCTAACTTCTCCTTGGTGAGGTGGGTCTCCTGTAGCAGGGCTATGTCAATCCGCATCCTCTTTAGGTACATCATAACCTTATTGCTTTTCAGATAACTGTTGAGGCCCTGCACATTCCAGGTCACAACTCTGAGATTATCCGAAGCCATTGGTCTGATTCTCTTCCCTCCTCCACTTCCTCTGATGTCTATTCCGATGGCCCATTTCCCGACTCTCAACTTCCCCAGCCTCACCATCTCCCCCCACCCCTCTTTCCCAAACCCTAACTAAGCTAAATGTTATGGGGTTCGGGAGATTTCACCCAGGAGGCCCCTTCTGTCTAATTGGGAGTGTCTACTACTCGCAAATCTTTCAAGCGTATGTTTACTGCAACACATTTCCCTATAAAATTTATTTAGCACTATAATCCAGTCTCAATGTTTTGCGCTATGGCACTGGAGATGTCCCAGTGCGCTTTACTTATCTTCATCGGCTTCTTTCTGGATACCGGGTTCTTGGGGACGACCCTGCATGTCCAGCCAGCCCATAGCATCCTCCGGCGTCTCAAAAAACAGAGTTTTGTTCTTGTAAAACACTTTTAGTTTGGCCGGATAAAGCAGCATATATCTGTGGCCAGCCTCTCTCAATCTCCTCTTCACCGACCCAAAGTTCATCCTGCTGCGCTGCACATGCAAGGTGTAATCTGGGTACGCTGTGATTTTCGCCAGCCCTCTTTCGATCGTACCTCCCTTCCGGAAGAATTCGAGAATCTTCTCTCGATCCCGGTAGTTTAGGATCTTTGCAATCAGCGGCCCCGGGGGGGATCCAGGGGGTGGTCTCCTTGTTAAAGCCCTGTGTGCCCTCTCGACTGCAAACCCCTGGGTCAGTGCACCGCCAGTGATTTCCTGGAGAAGTATGGTTTCCACATATTCCATTGGGTTCGGCCCTTCCATTCCTTCTGGCAGTCCCACGATACAAATGTTATTGCGTCTAGCGCGTCCTTCTGCTTCCTCGGCCCTGTTCTGTAAATTGCCCACACGCTGTACTAGTGCATGAAGTTCCGATTCGTGGGCGGCACATGCTGCAGTATTTGGGGCCATCTCCTTTTACAGGGTCTTTATATACTCTGCTAGCATCCTCACATCCTGTCTCAGCAGGGTAACCTCTTTCTGGACCACTCCAATCTTGAGGTCTATTCACACTTTAGGTTTGTTCATTGCTAGGCCCAGTTTAGTCTCCCATGCAACTTTCAGGTCCACAATTGCTTCTAGCACCTCCTGGATCGTGCCCGGTGTTTCCGCCACTACCGTGGTAGTGTTGTCCTTGCTTTTGCCCCCTTCTGCTCCTGGGGGTGTTTTGGCATAGGCGTCTAGTGTGGGCTGTTTGTTCTTGGGTCTGACTGTTTTGGTAGACATTGTGTTGCATCGTGAGGGCACGAGCCAGCGATTTCACCTCACTCGTAACAGTCAGCGCAGCACTAGGCCACTCTCAGTGCTCAAGAGTCGCCTCAGCCATATTTGGGTGTGTCCTTGTCACACTGCACTTCCAAAATGGGCTGTGTCCTCCCCCGTATCTGTTTGCCTTTAGTATTGCTCAGCCAACCTCCACTGTGATACTGCCAGGGGCCGGTGGTTAAATGTCCACCCTAAGTCTGCTAACCTCCCTTTCGGCTCTCTGCTGGCCCCAGGACCCGATGTCCCTGGTCTTGTGTGAGATGCTTCCTCTGGCCTCTTGGCCTTTGTGAGTATGTGGAACAGCAGATCACCCTCCTCCATCCTCAGATCGCCTTATTCTGGCCTCCTTCTGCCACCATGTTCATGTCTACTACAGCTAGTGTGCCCCACCAGGGCTTCAGCTCGCCTGCGCTCTTTTGGACCTCCTGTGCCTGTCTTTAGGCATTATTTGCACTCAGTGATTTGAGCGCGCTGCTTTCTGATCCTTTCGGCCCGTATCTGGTGTTCTCGCTCTCTCCTGTGCAGGGGCCGTGAGATGCAGGCAGGGGCCCGCGCCCGACGTCTTGTATCCGGCAGTCGCTCCCCCCCCAGCTGCACAAGGGAGACCTCCCCAGGCACCACCGCGCCCAGCTGGGGCCAGGCGTTCGTCGCCACTTCAGGTTCTGCAGTGGCCGCCTGCCCGCTCGTGGTCACTCTCAACTGCGGTCCCGGCCCGCTCGTGCTCCGGGCAACCGCAGGGGTTGACGCGTTATGTCGCGTGCCCTCCAGGTCTCCTGTGGCGCCAGCGTCCCTCGGTGCCGGCAGCGCCTCGGCTTCCTTGCTCCTCTGGCCCCCTCAGTGCACAGTGGCCGGGGGCAGCGCCGAATTCCACTCCACTCACTCGTCATGGGCCGCAGTGCCCGTGTCCGCATACGGCCACGTCCGCCGACCGGGCTCGTTCCTAATCCATCGGCAGGGCTTAAGCAGTCGGTTGGTGCATCTTCCACGGCACCAATGCACTTCGCTGCTGTGGCACTGCTTATAGATCTTTCGGGCCGGCCGTATCCCGTCTCCCTTGGATTATCCTCCGCAAGCAATGCGGCGCAGCGACAGACCCGGGCCCGGCCACAGTTGAGAGTTTTCTTATTCACAGTGCATTGGTCAGTTTATGACCCTTTGTCCACCTCTGGCCATTTTGTCTGCCATCACGGCCCGGGCCCCTATTTTCTTCCGAGACGCCGTATCTCGCTCATCCTGATACAGCCTGCGCTTCCACAGTGTCCAAAACACGCTCCAACTCTTCCAACACCGTGGGTATGTTGCCAGCAGATCTGTTATTCTGCAAACCTCCTGTTTTTGCTTCGGATCGATGTCGGATCGCGGGTGCTCCTTCAGAGCTTGTCTCTCTACGCGGCCATCAAGCCACGCCCCCATCCATCTACACGCTTGTCCCTATCAGGAGGGATGGTATGGTGCACTGCTTGTTTTGAGTAGCTGTAGCCTCCTGCACCTCCAGACTCTCCGGAGTGGGGTGTTTCGACAGGTAGTCGGGGTCACTACTGGAGAGGTGGTATTTTTTGTCAGATTCTTATTAACTGCCGGATTAGCTTCTGTAGTTTCCCAGTTTCTAGCCACTTTTTTGTAATGCCATATGAAAAGGCAAAACAGGGTCAGTCTGAGGACTCTTATCCAAAATATCGTTGAGATCACCTTGTTCATAAGTGAGTGGTGGCCTACTCCACCTCATGTACTCGACTACTTTCGACATGAGTTGCCTGTATGAAGCGTCAGCATGTTCGCCAGGCTCAGGTCTTCCAAACTCCAGTTCGGGTGAAGTATCTACTTCCCTTGCAGACTAAATTATCATACAAGTCCTTAATTCTGGACTCCTCTGATATGAAACACTCTTGTATATTGGGTGTACCGCATTGTAACCCAAAAGGAGCATCTTCCTCATCAGAGTGTTCCGAAGTGAGTAATTTGAGAAACTCCTTCTTGGAAAGATGAGCATACACTTTTTCAGGTTTGGAAGTTGAAGGCTTCGATGATGTCGAAGGTTTCATTATTGGCACCAATAGAGGAGGGGCGCTCGACTTCGATGGAACAGCTGGCGTATGTGGCACAGCTGGCATCAAAGTTTTCTGCGTCAACGTCAGCGTTGAGGGCCTGCCAGGCGTCGAAGGACCTCAACCTCGACTTTTCTTTCTTGTGTTTATTATCGGATGAAGGCCTCGAGGGCTCCCAATGCTTGTCAGGCCGTTTTCCCGGGCTTGAGGGGGCACAGGATTTCGGGCGAGAACTATCCTTACCGGCTTCCTTAAAAGGCTCAGTAGAAGCATGACCTTGCTGTACGAAAATGTTAACATTTATGACCGAAAAGCTTCTCATTCAGCTGGGGTGGATTTCTTCATAGGGCAAGCTACCCTTTCGGGGAAAACGTCAGAAGAAGAAGTCGATGAAAGCGAACTCCGGTGCCTTCTCTTCGACTTCTTCAAAGATGAAGAAGAGTGGTGGGAGCCACTCCTCGACCTAGAATGCTTGGCCTTCTTCCTCTTAGGAGAGTCGCCCCTCGACCCGTCGGTCGAAGGCCTAGCAGGTATGGGCTTTGGCGATTTGGGTATTTTTCCTACCTTGAGTTTCCCCTTCCGTTCCCTCAAGGCCTTTCCTGTCATGGACTCACACTTGGAACAACTGCAAGTATCATGGTCCTCCCCAAGGCACCACAAGCAGATACGGTGCATGTCAGTAAGAGACCTCTTGGATCCGCAGTCCCAGCATTTTTTTAAGCCAGACTTGGGTGTAGACGGAGTCGAAGATGAAGACATTATATTAGAAGAATCTTGTAACAAACCCTCACAAAATGGGGCGCGCCAAATTTCGTATCGAAGCAAATGCTGTCGCGGAAAAACGGAACTGAGGCCAATGGCACTGCGCGTGCTATATATGCCCTTTGATGACATCACCCTCGACGGAGGCCCTTGAGGGACATCGACTTGATGCCATCGACGCACATCGCCCTGTGCCGAAAAAGATTTCCGAAGCAGCTGAAGCTGGACATTACATGTCAAAGATGAGGAATACGTTGGAGGACACAATCCATTTGAAACATATATACTTCTTTCACTCGGACCAGTGCATGCCCCTAAAGCGGCATAATCATCATGGACATTGATCCAACGTGGTGGTCCGGGCAAGCTCAGGGTCTGGCTTGCCCTGTGCTTTGGTAAGGAGCTGGGGGGGCCTCAGCATGGCTCAAAAGAGGGCCCCCAGGTTTTGTGCTACGCCACTGATTGGGCTCTGCTCACTTTGAACGCATTCAAGTGTGATGTGAATGGATAAAAGGGGACGCAAACTCAACCAGGACCTGCTGTGGTGCAACACTGTTTAAGAAAATAAGTGTTGGACACAGAGTCTCAGACGTGAGAGAGCCATGGAGTGATCCACCCCTCCCTACTCAAACTCCTTCTTGAATGGGCTTTGTGGAAACTTCATTCACTGGCCAGTCATTGAATAACTGACCTCACACATAGAGCTCTGAAAATCATAGATGCATTGAGCCCCACTCTTGAGGGAAGTGCAGCCCTCCCCCTCCCCACACCGCACCCTGTAAAAAAGATTGAAGAAGAGTCTTGTATCAAAGCCTAGGACATTAAGGTGTTATGTTCGGCTCTGGGTTGTGGGGGACAACATGTGGTTGCTTGTCGCATAACTTAAAAATAAATGCACATGGAGACAGGTGGCCTCAGCTTACACCCTCACAATAGGTTTCTTCTATCATAGTGGTAGGTGACTCATAGATACATTTATAACCAGGGAATTTTGTTGTCAATTATTTAATTTTCAGGCCTTGCTCTTGCAGCATTTTGCTCCTGGGTAAACACAGACAGCGCACACCTCCCCAGGTCAGTGCTTTTTGGCTTGCTTAACATCATCATTGCCACAGATAACAAGTACTTCTGTGTCCATTGATCTATAGATGTTTCATACACTAGCTGTAGCCTGCATTAGAGATTCCGGTTGCCCTGTTAGAAGTACTGCATTATGTATGTTTTACATATAGGCTCCACGTCGAATCTGTAAAATGACATTCCCCAAACTCGTGATCATGGACAAATCTCGCCTCCCTCTGTGCCTTGGTTCTTATATCTGGCTCAAATGCGAGTACCTGGAAACATGGGTGTTAGACAAATCTGAAGGTCGCGTGCCATCATTTCCTGTGATGTCATCGGAGATAAAGGGCCATGTGATGTAATTTACGCTACCGCAGGCATTTTGGTGAAATGATGTCCCTGAGGTTGATCTTTAAGAGGCATAAATGGGGTGCAGAGAGAAGCCCCGATGTTCCTTCTCCCAAAGTAACCATCTGCTTCAATATATAAACATTTGAAGTGATTAAGCTACGCGATTGCAGGAATATTCCTCTCTATGATGTTAGTATTGGAGGCATTGATGGCAGATACCCTTTTCCAGAACCTGCACTATCTTTGTTTACTGGTGATTCTGTGAGCTATTGCCATTTACTTTCAGCATAATCCTTTTTTTTGTTTAGTGGATTGCAAACCTCTATTAGCTTGCCTGAGGTTTTAACAAGGACTCCCACTTTCTTTTCTGTTCAAGCGTGGGTCTTTGGGAAGAGACTGCCCAACGTCTGATGTCGTACCACATTGTGCGACAGATCTGTGTTACAGCACCATTTATCCACATAACAGAAATTAGCCAGGTCAGGGTTTCAGAGAATGAAGAGGTAAAGGTTTATTATCGTCAATGTCTTGCAAGAAAATGAACAGGATCCCAGCCAAACCCTGCATACCCATTTAATCTGCTCAGCCCTCTAGGTCGGCTGCCCTAATACCTTTAAGACTCTCAATCCTATATCATTGAAGTGCCCTACGTAGGCCTTCTGGCACATTGTTCCCACCTCCCCAGAACAAAGAACACCCTTCTATTTTCACAGTAGTCTTTTGTTTATCTCCATACCCTTCAGATGTCATGTGATGAAGCGTGTACGATTCAGCTCAGCAGACGTCTCGACTTCCGGTCCCTTACTCCTGGGTCATAGGTCCTCCACCCCCTAATGAGTTTCCTGTCCCAAAGAAGCACCCATTGTCTGGGCTGAATAGCTTTCACTTAGTGACAGAAATGCTAAGCTCAACACCTCTTATGGTGCATGCCCAGCTCATAGTCCCTCGCAACTGTTGCAAAACGCCAATAGTTCATGGGGAAACACTCAATAAAATGTCTGCCCAGATTTAAAGAAAAAATAATAAACACTTGGGTTAGTGGCATGTAGGCGTGGCGAAGGCATCCAATAGGGAAAGTACCACTTACAACTCCCATTGTGTTCATCTGTCCTCAACACATTCCGTCAAGTGGCTATGATGACATAATAGCATTTCATCAAACCTAAAGAGTAGGATGTCCTGTTTACCCACCCTAAACATTTCTCTTTCCCCTCATAGGCATTAAGGTCACCATGCTCAATGGGTGGTCCCTTGTCCCTCTAATGTCTCCTTCTACATCTTCTGGAATTCTAATACCTCCTTCCCACCACCTTTCCAGTGCGGTCTCTCAAGGATTAGACTTTGACTCGCTCTTGCTCATGCTTTTCACCCCGTCCCTAGTTAAACTCACCTTATCCTTTGGTTTCCCTTATCACTCATATGCTGATGATACCCAGATCTTATTCTCCTTTCCCTCCCATCACCCAGAGACATCTCGAACACCCCCAACTGCCTCACCACCATCCGCCACTGTATGTCACTACATGGTCTGATGCTAATCTCCTCTGAAATGAAACTCATCTTTTTCATGGCCTTCAATGCCAACCTCGCGCTCCATTCCCTATTGCCTTTCCTCCTGTCCTCATCACTCCTGAAAGCAAGGTTTGCAAACTTATGATCCTCTTTGACAGTGAGAATAAACTAAAAATGACTTCATCACTTTCCCTGGCATGGTGGCAAGCATCAACATTAGAAATATCTTGAAGATTTGTACTCACCCCAACCACCATTTTCCAAAGCTCTAATCTCCTCAGTAGACATGAGTTATGTACCTGCATGCTTTTGCGCCTTCCTATCTACACTTTTCCTCTCCCAAAAAAGTACTCAACTTTGCCAGATGCACTCTTAGCAACCTGCCTAGATTTTCTTCAAGCCTTCGAAACCGACAGTATTTTACATCTGTTGAGCCGCGATTGTACATGAGCCATGGACAGCTAAAAGCAGCCATATCTGGGAGATGATGTGGTGACCATAGCCATGTTTGAGGAGGTAACACAGTAAGGGGCCTAATTGGCTGGCACGCACATAGAGATGCTTATGGTCATTCAAGCATGATGTTAGTCTCTATCTGAGGCACTGATATGTCTAGGACACACCCTACTACATGTCATCAAGGTGTGTTTGCCACCTGAGAACCAGAGAAAGGATCACGTTGGTGCTAGATATCTGATTGTGTCTTATTACGAATAATGGAAAGATCCACTAGAGGTGGTAATTTGTATCATGTGGGTACCCCAAGCAGAATTGTACATGTCTCAAATGGTGCTGTAAACCTTGCCCACCGAAGTTGGTGCATGCTTCATTAGGAAGTTCATACCCAGCTAAATGTATCATACTGACTCTTTTGTATAAGACTCATTGTGTCCCAATGGGAGTTTGGTGGTATTTCGGCAGTACATCCACCAAAATACCACCCATTGAATTACTGTTACCACCACTCGGTCTGGCACATTTTCTGCCAGATTACAAGTGGCAGTTGTGTAGTCAATCCCCATTTTTTGAGAGTTCCTTGGACTCTATGGGGCATTTTTGACAGAATTACTGCCGGTGGAATTACTGCTGCGGTACTTCTGCCGATTTTGCCGATTTTCAGCAGAAAGTGGGAAGATTTACCTCCAGCATGATGCTGATGGTAAATCCCCCCACCCCAAGGTCATACCAGCGGGAAAAGCAGCAGTGATTCCGTTACTGCCAATTTTATTCCTGCACTGCCATATTTGTAATGATCCCAGGGACATTTTGCCAGTTTTTTCTGTCTATATCTGAACAGCTGAATCGAAAATAACCTTCTTTTGGGTTTCTATGATTAGGTCCCGTAACGCCTTGGAATCGCCATGCTCATCTGAGATGCTAATAGTAATAGCGGACCATTCCCCTTGAAACCCTGTTTGCATGCAAAGGATAGGTTAAAGGCCTAATTAAAACCTACACTCCGGATTTCTAAGGAGGGCTGTCTCTGTAGGTTAGTGTTTGTTCTTGGGTTGCCCAAAAGCCTTTATTATTGAATGAAAGGGGCAGCACGGGTAGACGCCGGAACGTTATGAAAACATTGGGTTAAAATTAATGAAGGGGGAAAGACCGTATACATTTGGGGAATAATACAACAAAATGCAGAAATGATAAGATGTGTAGCGTAAGGTGTTATAGGGGCCCATATACAAAGAAACTTAGGGTGGAGAAATAGAGGAAAAGATGCACAGGGCGAGGGCCTTTAGAGTAAACTGAATCCTGCTGACAAAATGAGTCTTTCTTTAAGCTGAACTCAGTTTAAAAGAGGGGTTTCTTTAAAAATGCATAGGGAGTGAATTATTTTATTTGGAGCAGAGAGAAGGATCAGTTAAAGGAGCCTAGTACTCTGGACAGGAGTACAACTGCATACTTTATGTGCATCAATTGTTGCCCGGAGACTTGTATGCAGTTAAAAAATATGGCAGCATGTAAAAGGGAGTCAGACAGCGAAAATTCCCAGTACAAGGGACTTTTGACTTGATTAAATATTTCTGTTTATGACATACTTTAGCGGGTAAAGGAAAAGTGACATAACTGAAGAGTGGGACAATATTTTTAATTGGTGTGGGAAATGGTCGAAGTGTGTCCAGGAATAAAAAATAAGGGGTCTGGAGGACACAAAGTTAAGGAATACGGTGGGAAGATTACAGAGACCGAGGAAAGGACAGGAAGGGGAGAAAGCTCAGTTGTTCGAGAAAGATAACAATCTGCAGGATTATTGAGCCGTTCGGTGGCTCAACCATAAACTGTCATCACACAACCAAGTGCAATCACAACCCAATACTCACAGTTAGCACACTTGTGCAGCATTAGTCCAAAGAGCAAGCCCCAGCCGAGCAAGCAACTAACACCTCAACCAATGTCCCACTGAGGCAGTAACCAGGAAATGGGCCTGATAATGGTACATGCCCAATGGACAACTGGGAATTCAAGGAATATTTCTAAAGAAAGTCTGAATATCAGGGAAGAATAAGAGAAATGTACTGAGGAATTGAGAATAGTGGTTCCGTATTAGCACCCCCCTTTGGCTGAAACGAATCAGCTCATGGGGAGGTAATACCAGCTGCAGTGTTCCAACATTTCACTCAAGAGAGTGGTTGGCACACCAAGGGCATGGGAATAGGTGGAGAAATGGTCCAAGTGAGTAATGCTTTGATGCAGAAAATTGCAATAGTGTGCCCAAGAAAGACAGATTGGGCCAGCATAAAAAATTTATAAGGCTAAAGATTAGTCACCGGCAGATTATCTTGATCAAAAAAATGTTGTTTTAGGCATCATTGTGGTATATGAAAGTCTGATGAGACAGCACAGTAAGTGGTAGTGGCTGCTTTTGTTGAAAGGTTGTTACCTAAGTTCCAATTGCAATTGAAATGTATTTGCATTGGGCTGCAAATTAATCCCCTTTCTGAAGTGGGTATCAAATCACTGTGTTTCCTGTCAAAAACAAAGAAAAAGGTGAGTGAATTGAGAGTATCACACTTCAATTACAGATTTTTCAGCAGCAACAGCAGAAGTAGCGAGCAGGGTTTGTGAATGTGAGTGTCGAGGGCATGAGGATATTACTCCATCCGCCCGTCCTTTTCCAAACATGAACGTGAACATATTTTCCACCACAGGGCAAGCAACAGAACTATGGTTAGGGATTCATAAGGGAAAATGACATCTCTCTGCGTATATAAATAGCAGTAGATAAGGTAGGGCTTTTCATCAGATACAAAATAAAAAGGAAAATAGTACAACAAATGTACAAATATTTAAATTAGAGCACATCCTGGAGGGCCTTTTATTGTTCATGTAGCAACCAGCTATTATTGGGCAAATTTCCTAGAGCAAAACCAGCATTTTCGGTTGATCCTGCTTGCAAACAGGTCTACTTGAGGGATTCCGAAAAGGGCAAAGATCTCTTGAAGGACTTCGTGGGAGACTGTGCTCTGCCTGGTCAGAGCGTCCGCCGTTGTGTTTTCCTCCCCGGCTAGGTGAACTGCCGATAAGGAGATTCCCTCTTGAATTGCCCAGATCCAGAGCCGCACTGCCCTTTTGCACCCCCTCTTTTGTTGAGGTAATGCATGGCCACAGTGTTTTTACTTTTTTTTAAAAAATAATTTGTATTATTTTATAAACAACACTCCAAACATTACAAACAATGAGGACATCCGTGTTTCAATTTCACAATTACAGATTAAGCGTTTCGGTCCTCCCCCCTCCCGCCCCATTAACCCGAGCCCCTAATTCCGTGTCATCGTACTGCTTATCTACAGGCAAATCTACTTCCAGTATTTCTTCCGTGTCATTATCACTGTGGTCAGCCTGAGAGGGTCCCACCATCGAGTCCACCAATTGTCTCCATGCTATTAGGGGTCCCACCTCCTCCCCCCCCTACTGACTGCTTCATACCAGGCAGCCGTTTCAGCCTCCGCCCACTTCATGAGGTCCGCCTACCACATCTCAATTCTAGGCCATTGGGCTGCTTTCCAGCACATTGCAATTCTCCGTTTGGCCAGGATGTAGGCCAGGTCTTTCATCTTACTAATGTGCTTCAGGTTGCGTGGTCTGGTAAAATCCCCAAGCATGCAGACTCCACCTCCAGCGTAATCCCTTTTCCCGCAAAGCGTATCTTCAACTCTGTCCAAAACCTTCCAACCTCCGGGCAAGCCCAAAACATGTGTAGCATCCCAGCTTTCTCTTCCCCGCACCAAGGGCATTTCTTGCCACCGGGCCTCCGAACATGGCGATTCTGCTGGTGGTCATATATGCTCTATGAGTGACATATAATTGAATCTGCTGAAGCCTCACATTTCGGGACACCTTCTTGTGATACTTTGGGCTCTGTCCCATTGCCCCTCCGACATGGGTTCTTCCACCTCCTCTTCCCAGTCTCGCCTCCGTTGCAGTAGTTCTTTTCCCACCTTAGTCCCCAGAAGCTGATATAGGCGAGATATTTCGTGTCCACCTTCTGAGATATCATACATCGTCTCAATGGTTGTATCGGGTTTTTCCGCAAGCACTGCACCAGGCCACCTTTCTCGCACCTGTTTAATAATTCTGGAATAAGTGATGTGTTGGCATTTATGCACCCCGGTGTCCTCCATTAGTCTCTGAAAGTCCACTGCCACCCCCTCCTGCCATAAGTCTCCAAGGGTAGCCAGGCCCATCGGTTCCCAGTATCTACGGACCCCTTTTATCATTTGGGAGTCCTCACTGCATAGCGCCACTAGCAGCACCTGCAGGGAGAATGGGGTTGGGTTTCCCACAATTTGCCATGCTCTGCGCCACATTTCCCAACCAAGCTACAACAGTATCGCCATTCCTAGTATCTTTGGTTTAGGCAACTACAGTGTCTCACTGAGGAAGAAGGGAGCAGGGTCCCTACACAACAGTCTGGCTTCAGCCGTTTCTTCTTCAGACAACCACCTGGACACATACTGCAGCTGTCCCGCCAAGTAGTATAACTCAAAATTCGGCAGGTTTATGCCCCCCCTTTCACACGAGTTTTGTAGTTTCCAGAGGGCCACCCTGTTCCTGGAATTGTGCCATATGAAACCCCTGCACAAGCTGTGGAGTTTAACGAAAAAGCGTTTGGGGATCACATAGGGGATGTTTATGAAAAAGTGTAACAATCTGGGCAGGACCACCATCTTAATCAGAGCCACTCTACCCATCATGGCCAGGGGTAATCTGGACCAAAATCCCATGCTATTCTTAATACCTTCAACTACCTTTTCCTTATTGTGTTTGTGTTCCTCTCCCGTCGTATGGTATATATCAATACCCAAGTATCGGAACGTCTCGGTTTGCCACGGTATTGGCAAGACCGGTAGTCTCCCTATTAGGACACGTCTGTACCTCTCCAGGGGGAACATGCTAGATTTCTTGGGATTTACTGCTATGCGCGAGAGGGTGGCGTATTGTTCCATCACCTCCAGGACATATTGTAGGTTTTCCTCGGCATACAATGATATGAGATGCGAACCGCCCGCCGTATGGATCCCTATCTCCCCATATTGTTGTCTGAGGCAGACTGCATATACATCATGGGCGACCAGGGGCAACCCTGTCTAGTGCCCCTGCTGATTTGCCATTTATCTGAGATTGTGGCGCCCGTTTTGACTCTTGCGATTGGGGAGCTATATAACATTTTGACCCACCTCAGATGCCCCGGCCCCATCCCATATTCTCTCAGAGCCGCCAGCAACCAGGGCCATCTCACGGAGTCTCCTATGATTGTCGGTTATGTTCCTGCCAGGAACGTAGCCTGTTTGGTCGGGGTGTATTAGTTTACCGATGACTCGCTTAAGCCTGTTTGCCAGCACTGCTGTGAGGATTTTGCTGTCTTGGTTAAGCATCGATAGGGGTCTATATGACCCGCAGTCTGTGCTTGGCTTACTTGGTTTTAAGAGCGGGATCATCACTGCCTCCTGTAGGGACTCCGGCAACCTACCATGCTCAAACGCCTCATTAAGCATGGCCAGCAGCGGGGGAAGCAACTCTTGTTTGTATGCTTTATAGAATTTGCTGGCCCGTCCGACCCCGGGGCTTTGTATGTGGGCAGGTGCTGAATCACTATCTCTAATTCTTCTGAGGTGAGTGGGGCATCCAGGTCTGCCCGCTCCTGATCGTCTAATTTGGGCAAGCCTATGTTATGTTATGTTACTTTGCATTTATATAGCGCCTTATATACCATTGGTATGGTCTGAAGGCGCTGGTAGGTTGAACGCCCTTTGGAACCGAAGTTCAGGTCAATAGAGAGAGTAGAGAGATTCGAGGTGCGTGTGAGCACCGGATGTTTGTGCAGCTGCTGCGGTATTAGTGTAATAGCTGCTTCTTAGCGGTAGGTGTGGTGGTTGAGAGGTCAGGAGTATGTGTTTGTTCTGGCAGGATTTATCCAGATCGATTGTGGCTGCGTTAGGCCTGAAGAGAACGCCTGGCTGGGGGGTGGGTAACCAGCAGTGTTTATTTAGAGTGATGGGGAGTATGAGGCAGAATGTTGGTATGAGAACAGATATACCGAATGGTGTCATAATATCTCTGTGTTCTAGTTGAGTGGTGGTGTAAGGAGAGAGTAAGCGTGGTGGTGTGTTATGATGTGATATAAGCTCTTTTGAATGTTCTCTGCATTCCAGACCATACTATATATGTCACGCATTTCTATCACTTTCGTGCACCCCAGATGGCTCCATACCCTCGGCCCACTCGACGCGCTCATGCACTCGAGTTTAGCTCCACTCACTCCAGCCTGCCCCACGCATGCACTCTTGTCTGCTCAATGCATGCACTCCTGTCTGTCTCATGTATGCACTCACGTATAACATTTGTTCTATCCACATAGACTCCATCTATATTCTTCATTCATTCCGTCTGCTTTATGCATTCAGCATCTCTACGCACTCATACCCTCTTATGCACTCATCCCTTCTTATGCACTCATCCCTTTTTCTGCACTCATCCCTTCTTCCGCACTCATCCCTTCTTCCACACTCATCCCTTCTTCCACACTCATCCCTTCTTCCGCACTCATCTGCTTTGTGTACTCATCTGCTTTATGCACTCTTGATTTCCACTCATTCAACAGCAATAAGGTCATTCACTGATATGCAGTAATCCTGTTCTATATATCTGCCTTATACACTCATTCGTTCTATACACTCATCCGTTCTATACACTCATCCGTTCTATACATTTGCCAGGGCTGTACATTTATCTGCACCAGCGATCATTTTGATCATCTATTCTATACCCTCATCCGATCTGTTCACTCATTCGATTTATACACTCATTTGAACTATATAGTTATCTGTTATTGCCAGGAAGCAGCCAGCTTAACAGCATACCTTTTCTCCCAAGACACCAGACCGAACCCTCCGCAGCTCCTGCATCTGCCCACCAACACCAAGGAGCAAACCCAGATGTACACACAGGGTCCGGATGTCCTCTAGTGTTTCCTGAATCTCTTGATCCATTTCTTCCCCTTTGTCCCCATAAAGATGTTTGTAGTAACTAAGGAACTCTTTGTTTACTCCCTCCTGGGTATCCCTGCTCTGGCCCCTGTCTCCTCTGATTTCCCTAATCACTGGTTGTGACGTTTCATTTTTATATAACCAGGCCAGCAATCTGCCCGGCTTGTCTCCACCCGCGTGCTGCCTTTCGACATATTTCTTGTAGCTTAATTTACATAATCTATCCCAGTGCTCACTGCTGGCTTGTTGTAACTGCTTCATTCTTGCCTCATCCTCCTGTGAGGTGCCCCCTTACGCATTATGTCTTCCAACTCCCTCTCCGTTTCTTGCAACTCCTGTTCTATGCCCCCTTAGAGCCCTCTGGATTTTGATATTGCTACGCCCCGCACTACTTCCTTGAATACCTCCCATAAGGTCCCCACCGATTGAACGCTTCCGGTGTTAACGTCGATATACTCAGTAATCGCCTCCCTCAGATCCTCCCGGAATCCCAAGTCCTGCAGAGCCTCAGCTCTGAGCTTCCACGTCGGGATTCGTGCTCTAGGGGGTTGGTGTCGCCACTCCAGGACCAAGCGGGAGTGGTCCGAGAGCACTCTGGCCTTATACTCCGCACCCGTCATTTCTCCCACCAACTCAGCAGCATCAAACGTATAATCTAGCCTCGTGTGCAGGTTATGTGGGGCCGCGTAATGTGAGTACTGCCTATCTGCTGGGTGTAGCTGCCTCCATACATCTTTGCGTCCAAAATCTTTCAGCAGGGCCTGTAACGCCTTTGCGGCCGGAGTGGTTTATCTGGTCTACCATCTGATCTGTCCATTTTAGGGTTTAATGTACAGTTAAAGTCCCCTCCCCATAGGATCGTGCCGCCCAATAGGGGGCTAATTTTGCCATATAGGGTCCTAAAGTAAGCCGCTGTATCTTGGTTAGGGGCGTATAGGTTTATAATGCTCACTTCCCTGTTCTCCAACATCCCACGCACCACTATCATTCTGCCTTCTGGGTCCATTGTAGACTGAATCAGCTGAAATGGTACATGCAGAGCCACCCATGTGATGACTCCCCTTGCGTAAAATGAGTATGCGGCTCCTGTGGTACTCCCTCTCCACTTTCTCTTAACCACCTCCAGCTTCTCCCTACTAAGGTGGGTTTCCTGTAACAATTTCTGTGTCAATCCTCATTCTTCTTAGGTACATCATTACTTTATTATGCTTCAAATAGCTGTTGAGGCCCCTCACGTTCCAGGTCACCACTATAAGGCTACCCGACGCCATCTGTGGGATATCCCACCTCCCCCCTCAGTTTCCCCTTCCACCTGATTTAACACAAGATTTGGCTTGTTCCCCTCCCTCTTCCAACAAAAACTCCCCAACTAACATCCCCTCCCCCTTACACAACTATCAATCACTGCATGCCCCTCTTTCCCCCTTCCCACCCCCCTCCCCAACCCAACCCAACCCAACAAGTGCCCAGCTCCATCCCTGGATCTCAGGCTCTCCCGCGTTTGGTCCTGCCTCGGAATGCCGAGGGCAGGCACCCGGCAGGGTGTCACCGGTCTACCGGTGACCCAACTAATCTCTTCACTATGGGGGTATGAGGACTAGTTCCGTTAGGCTCCTACGACATTAGCTAAGTTTCTTGTGCTCAAGGATCATGGCCATGTTTGTAGCCCTAGTCACACGCCTCCCGCAGGCTATATCCTGTACTATATTCAAGTCCCAATGTCGTGGGCTGCGACACCCTGGCCGCCACAGTCGCACAGTACTTATCTACGCCGTCTTCCCTCTGGGCGCCCGACTCTTGGGGGCAGCTCAGCGAGTCTAGCCATTCCATAGTGTCCTCCGGGGTTTCAAAAAACAATGTTCGGCTCTCATGGAACACCTTCAGTTTTGCCGGTTAGATCAGCATGTATTTGTAACCTGCCTCACGCAGCCTCCTTTTCACGGTCCCAAAGTTCATGCATCGGCGTTGCACCTGCAGGGTGTAATCCAGGTATGCAGTTATATATGCCGACGCCCTTTGTATCGTTCCACCCTTTCGGAAGTGCTCAAGGATTTTCTCCCGATCACGATCATTCAGGATCTTAGCTATCACCGGCCTGGGGGGGTTCCCCAGTGGTGGCTTCCTCATCAGAGCTCTGTGCGCCCTTTCCACAGCAAACCCCTGGGTCAGCACGCCTCCAGTTATCTCCTGAAGCAGCATTGACTCAATGTACTCCGTAGGGTTGGGTCCCTCAGCACCTTCTGGCAATCCCACGATTCGTATGTTATTCCTTCTGTCCCGTCCCTCCGCCTCCTCCACCCTACTCTCCAAGTTGCCCACACGTTGTACCAGAGCATGGAGTTCAGATTTGTGGGTAGCACACGCCACCGTATTCGGGGCCACCTCTTTTTCTAGGTCCCCTGTGCGTTCTGCCAGTGCTCTGACATCTTGCCGGAGGAGATTCACCTCCTCTTGTACTGCCCCGACTTTGAGCTCTAGTGCTGCCTTCAGCTCGTTCATGGCCAGTCCTAGTTTAGTTTCCCAAGCCACTTTTAGGTCAGCAATCGCGGCAAGGATCTCTTGATCCTTGCCCATGGTGTCCGTGCTTCCAGCGAGGGTTTATCTGTGCTCCTGGCCCCTTCTGCCCCCGGCGGCGTTCTGGCGTATTCCTCGAGTGTGGGTTGCTTGCCTTTCATCCTGGGCAGTTTGTTGGTCATCTTGGTGCGTCAGGGCAATGTGTGCCGGCACCGCAGCGTGTGGCCTCTGGCCTTCGTTAGGTTAAGCTATTTGTGGTGCTTGGGACCGGGTGGGTCAAGCCAAAGGAACTACTGAACTGCTCCCAGATTGGGCAGTGTCCTCCCACGTCTCCAGCCGCTGCCGGTCTGACTCCGCAGGCACACACCCAAGTTCACATGGGTCTCTCCGATCATGAGCCCCGGCCCAGCATACGTTAGCAGTGAGCCCCGCCAGATACTTGTAGAGCTCTCTGCCAGGAGTCCCTCGCTGTGCTCCCCTCTTTACCTCATGCGTGGGCTAGGGGGTGTCTCCTTCCTTTTGCCTGTATGCGACAGTTTCTCTGTGTCCACCTTGTTGGTCTGCATTATATTAGTGGGTCCCCGCGCCGATTACGAGTCCTGGAGGCCTGTGTTGGGGTTAATGCGGGTCCAGTGAACTCCAGCCCTGCTCTGGCACACCACTTCGACCAGTGTCTTTGCTGCTTTGGTGATCAACGGCCTATGCTCTTATCTCTTGGGGCTATTAGGCGCTCATCCCACTCTGCTGCTGCTGCGTCTCAGGCTCATGAGGTGCCCTGTATCGTGAGATCCCACAGATGTGGGTCTCGTTGCAGGGTGCAGCTCCCCAGGCTCCAATGTCATCCCACACTTGTCGTCTGTCGTGGCCAGGCACCCGTGCGAGGCACGAATATTAAAGTACTTTATGTCCGCAGCGCTGGCTTCCCCTGCTTACCCAGCGCGCCCACCGCCAGTGTTCTTATTGCAACAATGCTGCGTCCTGTCGAGCGTGGTGTCTATGCACGCTCCGAGAGGCTGTTAGGGGCTGATGCAGCGGGCTACGTCTACCTTTATCTCCGTCCGGGAGAGAGTTACCGGGTGACCACTCCTTGTGTCAGTCTGGGCTGCACCTCCACAAGCGATCCGTGACGAGCAGAGTTATGCCGCTTTTTCTGTACTCTGCTGGAGTACTGTCACAGACCTCTTTACCGGGGTGTTATGATTTCGTGCCAGCGATGCCTGTTGTCCTTCGTTTCGCGGCAGCGTTCACCCTGGCGCTCTAATTCACTGGCGCTGCGCCGTCCTCCGCATGCTCTACTCCCACTTTGCTGCGGGGGGCCAACTCCACGTCGCAATCGTCCTTTGCCAGGTCGGGGACCACTGGGTACCTTCAATCCGAAATGGACGTGAGGGAAGTCTCCCTTCAGTTCATTACACGCATCCCGTCTTCCTCCACAGCAATGCATACTCGTATGTCGCATGCCCCGCGAGGTCCTTTGTTCCAGCGTCTGCCATTTTGTCCCATCAAGAGTCGGGCTTGTCAGACTCGTATTCACCTAGTACTGGCCTCCAGTGCCACGGATCATTTTTATTTTGAGCTCATCAAATGCCCATGATATTCATGAACCCGTGGGCATGTTTCTATCGTGCTTAGCAGGTTTGAAGCAGGATTGCTTGTCAGGGTTCATGATGGATCTGTAGGAGCCCCTCGGTAACACGACCTCTCACGTAGCCATGTAGCCATGCCCCCTGCATGGCCACAGTGTTGTCGTCATTATCAGGACATTTTTCCCCCTGACCGAGGGCAGAAAGGCCTTCAGCACTAGTCTGATTGCCCTCAGCTCTAAAAGGTTGATGTGTAGTTTGGACTCCGATGGAGACCAACGTCCGCTGACTGTCAGATCGTTGGCATGGGCTCTCCACCCCATGAGTGAGGCATCCTTCACTACTGTAATCACTGGCCATGGTTGCCAAAAATGTTCTCCTTTCAGAATATTGTTCTTGCAGGTCAACCACAGAAGGTCTTCTTGAACCCTGCTCGGAACATGAAGTAGATCTGTCATCTTTCCTGAGAGCTGGTACCTTTGAGTCTTTAAAGCCCATTGAAGGGATCTCATTCTCAGGCGAGCCTCTGGCACTAGGAAGATGCAGAATGCCAATCAGGCCAAGCAACCTCAAGAAGTCATATGCCAGAAGATTTTGGGCATTCTGAAATTTGGAGACCATCTGAAGAATGTCTTGAGCCCTCGTCTTGGGAGGCAAGCTCTTTCCCAAGGATGTGTCCAATACCGCTCCGATGTACTGGAGCTGCTGGGACGGTATCTGTGACTTCTCAAAATTGAGGGAGAATCGCAGTCTGTGAAGGGAGTGGCAGGTGACTTTCAGATGATCCAGTGCTTGCTCAGTAGAATGCGCCCTGATAAACCAACCGTCCAGGTAGCGGTAGACATAGATCCCCCTCTCCTGAGATACACTGCCACTACCACCATCAGTTTGTTGAAAACCTTCAGGGCGGAGGTCAACCAGAATGGTAGGACTCAAAACTGATAGTGCAAGCCGCCAATGGCGAACCTCAGGTATTTTCTGTGCTTGATATGTATTGGCACATGAAAATAAGCGTTCTGAAGGTCCAATGACACCAACCAATCCTGAAGCTGAAGGGCCTGAAGGGTCTGAGAAAGAGTGACCATCTTGAACTTGTCCTTCCTGAGGAACTTCTTCAAAGTATCTCAAGTCCAAAATGGGTCTCAGTCCTCTGTCCTTTTTGGGGATAAAAAAATATGGGGAGTACCAACCCTTGTTCCTCTCTGCTACAGGCACTGGTTCTATAGCGCCTTTCTCTAGCAGGGTTAAAATCTCCTGCTGTAGGAGTGGAGCTGGAAACTTCCAAGAGTGCCTCCCAGGTGGATTGTTGTGAGGGTGCGTTAAGAATGGAAGGCAGTAACCTTGGGCTATTATTTCCAGAGCCCAAGCATCTGAAGTGATGGCTCACCATGCTTGCAGATGCTGAGAGAGTCTTCCCCCCACCGTTGTTGCATGGTGCAAAACCCTCAAAGCAATTTTGGGGCGGGGGCTGTGGCTGCTTATGGCAAGGAAGCTGGAGCTGACTTGACACTTTTACCTCGACCACCACAAGGGATTTTTCTTTGGCTTCTTTGACTGGCCATTCATCTCGCCTTTCCAAATGAGGAGTAGTAACGATACGATCGTCCCCTCCAAGATTGTCCAGATTAACGAAAAGGCTGAGGTTGCCTGATAGTGGATCCCAAAGATTTGGCAGCCCCTTTTGAGGTCCACAACCTCTCAAGGCACTTGTCAGCCTTGCTGCCAAATAGGTGAGACCCGTGAAAAGGCATGTTCAGGAGACGGGAATGCACATCAGGTGTGAAACCTGATTTCCGCAACCACGCAAACCTGCGCATAACTGTGCTAGTAGCCATGGACCTGCTCACCCTGTCTGCAGTGTCCAAACCAGATTGAAGGGATTCTTTCACTGCTTCCTTTCCATCTCTAACGATAGCTGGAATCCCTCCCTTTCCGACCCTTCTGGTATATGCTCCGCTGCCATGGAGATGCGCTCCCAGAGAGTGTACGAACATTTTGCCAAAGCAGATGTGGAGTTGGCCGATTTTACGGCCATGCTCCCTGCTGAAAATACCTTGCGTTCCCATCCCTCCACACGCTTGTCGTCCCTATCTGGAGGGATAGTAAGGTACGCTACTTTGTTGGATGTAGCGGTGGCTGCCTGGACAACCAGACTCTCTGGAGTGGGGTGTTTGGACAGATAGCAGGGTCGCTACTGGAAGGGCAGTATTCTGTTGTGAGGGACTTATTCACAAGAGGAATAGAGTCCGGGGTCTCCCAATTTTTACCCACCTTATTTTGCAAGGCCACGTGAAAAGGTAAAATTGGATCAGTGGGCGGGCCTTGATCTAGAATGTCCGTCAGATCATCTTGGACAAATTGGGTTTGTGGTCTAGACCATCCTAAATAATCAACCACCTTTGTCGTTAGTTGATGGTATGAAGAACTGGCATGCTCCCCTGGCTCTGGTTCACTAAAATCAGCTTCTGGTGATGTATCTACACCACTAGCATTATGTAATGTCTCTATGAGGTATCTCTCATTTTACTCTCTTCAGAGATGAGACATTCTGGGACATTAAGGGTGCCATACTCCAGGCCAAATGGGACCTGCTCATCTTCAGACCTCTCCTGCTCTTCAAAAATTAAAGATAGGGACTTAAAGAATTCTTTCCTAGGTAGAGGAGTGAAAATCGCTGGAGGAAGTGATTTTGAAGAGGATGTAGCTTTTGTAGCCTTTCCTCCTGTTGTAACATGCTCAGATAACTGAGCAGAAACCTTAGTATCTTTTAGCGCTGACGGCTTCGGAGTTGATGTCGATGGCATTGATGAAAGAGGGGCCGTCGATGGAGATGGCATTGAAGGCGTTGAGGCTACCTTCAAGGCTTTTCCTTTCAAAATATGCGGGACCTTGGATAGCGTCGATGACCTCAAACAGTTCTCTCGAATCGAGTAGTCTTTCTTGCTCGGGGTCCTCGACAGTTCACGATCAGCTCTTCTTCGATCACCGGGTTCAAGGGCGCATGAGTGTCGGCATGGGAACACTCTTGGCCGGCTTCCGAGGAAGGCACGATCCGAGGCTTGTCCCTCTCAAATACCTTCATCATTTTAACCCTGAAAGCTTCCCACTCTTTGGAGGAAGAATGTTTTGTGGGGCATTTTAACTTTTTTGAAGAGTCGTCTGACGACGAAGTGGATGGTGACCGGTGGCGTCTCTTCTTCGACCTTCTTGTCGAAGACGACGAGTGGTGGGAGCCACTTCGGTATCTCGACCTATGAGTCCTATCGTGTGGAGGCGAATGGGTTTTTGCCTCGATGGTCGAGGATCGGTTGGATTTTGCTAGTCGACCCACCTGTACTTTTCCCTTCCTTTCTCGCAAGGCCTTACCGGTCATTGCCTGAAACTTCGTGCAGGCCTCCGTGTCGTGATCTTTCCTGAGGCACCACAAACAATATTGATGAGGGTCAGTTATTGACATTTTATAACTGCAATCTTTGCACGTCTTGAACCCCGAACACGGGGTAGTCGGGGGTCGATGAAGAAGACATCTTCGTATTCGATTTTCAACGTAAAACGATAACTGCGAAGCAGAAATACTGAGGTGCGCCGCAGAGTATCCGATAGCAACACGTACTGTGGAAAAACGGAACTGAGGCCAACGAGCGCCGCGTGAGCTACTTTTATACCCGGTGACATCACCCTCGAAGGAGGACTTCGAGGGACCGTGACTCAACACCATCGATTCACTGGGCCCCCTGCTGAGAAAATGTTTCTGATGCATCCTAAGCTGGATGAGAATATCTAAGATGAGGGATACGTTGGAGGAGACAATCCATTCGAACAACAGTTTCTGCCTGCCTCGGATGAATGGGCCTTGTTCCCCAGGTTCGGATCACATGTGTAGGGACCATAGAATTTTTGTTTATCTGCATGCATTCATGACAAATTTCAGTTCTCAGCCCTTGCAGTACCCATTCACTGTACACAATGCATTATATACTTCAGCACGAAATAAAGAATTCACACATAACACTCACACACACGTGCACACAACATAAGCAACCACCCACAATGTGTATGCCAGCCAATATACCATCAGGCAAGAAATAGAGAACTCACACACTCACACACTCACACACCCACACACCCACACCATACACACTCCCCCACAATGCATACATAGTCCAACATACACTCAGGGAAGAAATACAGAATTCACACATACACCATAGGCAACCACTCACACTGTGTACACCATCCAATATACAATCAGGCAAGAAATACAGTATTCACACACTACACACACAAACACCCGATATATGCAACCGCCCACACTGCGTACACAGTCCAACATACACTCAGGCAATAAATACATAATTCACACACAAAACACACACACTAAATGCATATTCTCCAACAATACATACACAGTCCAACATTACCTCAGGCAAGAAATACATAATTCACACACATGTGTTACCACCACATTATGTACACAGTCCATCATACACACAGAGAAGAAATACAGAATTGACACACAACAAACACACATAACATATGCAACCAACTACACGGCATACACAGTGCAACATAAATTCACACACCACACACATAACATGCACAGTAACCGATACTGCATAGACAGTCCAATATATATATGTCATGACCCTGGCCCTCACTGGCAAGTCAGCCTTCCAGTTAGGGCCAGGTCAAAGGCCTTAAAACCTCATCCAAGACTCTCTTGGAGTCAGTCCTGGCGCCTTTGCTGCCAGACTCATAAGCATCATGAAGGCCAACATTAGAATGTGACTATTTACTTGGGACTATTTAACTTGGGGTGGGGGGGTTCAGCCAACATGGAGGCACACACATAGCTCAGTTACAAGCAACTGAGCTATGTGGTCTAGTCTTTTGGGTGTGGGAGGCCTGGGACTATTTTACCTGGACTACTTTACCTGAGACTATTTAAACCACACCCAAACAGCAGAACATGCTTTGCGTTATTCTGCTGTAGGCAGCGTAACGCTCACCGTGTCCAGTTCTTTGATGCCAGCTTACCTGAAACCAAGGACCTGCAGAGAGAGAGAGAGCACTACGAAACTTACCTGGAACAGTATCCTGTCTTCAATCCATCGCCGACTTCATTTCCACTCACCTGAAGGTACAAACTCCATCATCCGGCATCGCATGCATCCTGGAATACCATAACCTGGAAAGAGGAGAAAGAAAGACAGCATTAGTAAGCGTTTACTCACGTTTCCTCCTGAATGAAGAAAGCCACACAATTCTTACCTGGGTAGTCATCTCCTGGTCAGTATCATTGCTGGAACATTATGGCGCCTGACGAGGAACATCGCATCCTGCAAGGAGAGAAAAGACACAGGTTAGCAATATAAAAGGCCAAACAGTACCGCGCATCGTGCATTACTCACCGCACAGCATCGCGCACACCGCGCTTTCACCTACCGGCCCATGCTCATCTTCAAACTGCATGACAACACCAAAATACCTTTCCATACCTAAAAGGAAAGAAGCAAGACATTATTATTCAAACTAAGAGGAACATACAAACTGCATATAAAGACTGTAAAGCAGCAAACCTACGGAGTCGCAGCAGGCCTGGATTCCCATAGGGGGGCTTGCACCAGTGAAGTAACTTGGTCGCTGCTCGCCCCCCACATCTACGTGCCCCTGCCACAAGGAGCAGGACAGAGAATCCACCTTTTACAATATTAAGGTGAGGAGAGGACCCAAGGGGGAGGAAGGAGTTGAGGCCAAGGGAGGTGGGAAAACATAAAGACAATCTGGTATTGAATCCAGCTCTCCTATGTTGCAGACCCATCTTTAACCAGAGGCCTTACCAAGGGACCGGGAGAGGGTTCGAGAGTGCAAATCATCCAACCAGGGCTGGGTGGCGTCCCCGTGGATACCAGGTGAGCGTAACAGAACGCAAAACCTCAATAATATTATCCACCTGGGCATCATAGAGACTTCAGAGACTGACCAGTTAGTTCAGTTGTTGGGACAATTGCGCGCTGAAGTACATTCAGCCAGGCAAGAAACCAACGCTCTTAGGAGGGATTTGATTGTTACTAAGGATCGTACCGACGAAATAAGTAGACAATTGCTCCAATCACAGGAAGGAGAGACCCCATTGCCTGGTAACATTCTGCCAGCACCTGTACCAACTTCTTCCACCAATCCAGTACAAGTAACCCTTCCTGGGGCAGTTCCTTTAGCTCCACCTGAACGATTTACAGGGGACCCCAAGAAGTATGCAACGTTCATGAACCAGTGTCGTCTTCATTTCCTTTGCAGACCTGGGGCTTTTCTTAACGACCAAGCGCGGGTTGCTTTTGTCTTGTCATATCTGAGTGGCAGTGCTACAGATTGGTCGATACCATTGGTAAGTCAGGATAACCTGTTGTTACATAACCTGTAGACACACAACATATGTAACCAGCACACACCAAACACAGTCCAACATACACACAGACAAGAAATACAGAACTCACAAACACACACACAACATATGCACCCACTCATAGACCACGCAGTTCATTATATATTTAAGCAAGAAATACAGAATTCACATACAACACACGCGACCTATGCAACTATCCACACTGCTTACACAGTCCAAGAAACACTCAGGCAATAGATACAGAATACACACAACACACACACACACTACATACACACTCCCCCCACAATGCATACATAGTCCAATATACACACAGGAAAGAAATACAGAATTCACACATAGCATACACACCTATCCATACTCTGCACACAGTCCAATATACACTCAGGGAAGAAATGCAGAATTCACACACAACACACACACTATGTATAATTTCTCCCACAATGCTTAGACACTCCAACAATACCTCAGACAAGAAATACAGAATTGACACACAACAAAAACACACAACATATGCAACCACCCATACTGAATACACAGTGCAATATACACTACTGTAAGGAATACAGAATTCCTCACACACACATTCCAATGTAAACTCAGGCAAGAAAAAACAAATGCACAACCAACACGAACAAACACACACCGCATATAAACCCACCCATACTGGAAATACATAATTCACACACAACATACACAACCTCCCACACTTCATAACCTGTCCACTATACACTAAGGCAAGAAATACAGAATTCACACAGAACACACACAAACACACACAACATATGCAAGCACCCACACTGCATACACAGTTCATCATACACTCAGGCAATACATTCATAATGCACACTGAACACACACACACACACTGCATACATTTTCTCCCACAATGTGCACACAGTCCAACATTATCTCAGCCAAGAAATACAGAATTCACACACAACACACATATACACACACACACAACATACCCAACCACCCACACTATCTATACCGTCCAATGTACCATCAGGCAAGAAATACAGAATTCACACAACACACACGCCAGATGCAACTATCCACACTGCTTAAACAGTCCAACATACACGCAGACAATAAATATAGAATTCACATACAACACACACACACACACTACATACATTTATCAAATAAACAATACAATACACATTCCCCCACAATACATACACAGACCAATATACACAATATATGCAACCATTCACACTGTCCAATATACAATCAGGCAATAAATACAGAATTCCCACACAACAAACACACATTACATATATATTCTCCCACAATGTGTAGACAGTTCAACATTACCTCAGGCAACAAATACATAATTCACACACAACATATGTTACCACCACACTGCGTACACAGTCCAACATACACACAGAGAAGAAATACAGAATTGACACACAAAAAACACACACAACACACGCAACCACCTACACTGCATACAGAGTGCAACATAAATTCACATAAAATGCACAAAACATGCACAACCACCCATACTGCATACACAGTCCAACATACACTCCTGCAAGAAATACCGAAATACAGAATTCACACACAACACACACACAGCATATGCAACCAATCACACTGTGTACACTGTCCAATATACAGCCAGGCAATAAATACAGAATTCACACACAACAAACACACATTACGCATTGTGGGAGAATATGTATGTAGACAGTCCAACATTACCTCAGGCAAGAAATACATAATTCACACACAACATATGTTACCACCACACTGCGTACATAGTCCAATATACACACAGAGGAAATACTGAATTAACACACAACAAACACACACAACATACGCAACAACCTACAGTGCAACATAAATTCACACACTACATGCATAACCACCCATACAGCATAAACAGTCCAATATACACTCTGGCAAGAAATACAGAATTCATCACACAAAACACACACACCAAACACAACCACCCACACTGAGTACACATTCAAATGTACACTCATGCAAGAAATAACAAAAGCACACACAACACACACAAACACCCACCAGATACACACCCACCCACACTGCGTACACAGTCCAACATAAATTCACACAAAACACACACACAGCATACACCAACAACCACACTGCATGCACAGTCCAATATACACTCTGGCATGAAATACAGAAATCACTCACAACATGCCCTACCACCCACACTGTGTACACAGTCCAAAATAAACACATGCAAGAAATACAGAACTCACACACAACACACACAACATATGCACCCACCCACACTTCATACACTTTCCAACTCAGTGAAGCAATACAGAATTGACACACAACAAACACACACAACATACACAACCACCTACACTGGATACAGCTCAACATACATTCATGCAAGACATACAGAATTCAAACACAACATACACACACACACACACCCACACACAACATATGCACCTACTCATATGCTGTACACAGTCCAAAATATACTCAGGCCAGAAATGCAGAATAAACACACACACACACATCCACACAACATACACAACCACCCACACTGCACACACCATCCAATATACCACCAGGCAAGAAATACAGAATTCACACAAGCCACACAAAACACACACAAAATATGCAAGAACCCACCCTGCATACACCGTGCAACGTACACACAGACAAGAAATACTGACTGAACATACAACAAACACACACAGCATACGCAACCACCTACAGTGCATACACAGTGCAACATAAATTCACACAAAACATACACAACCACCCACACTGCATACACCATCCAATACACCATTAGGCAAGAAATGCAGAATTCACACACACTACACACTACACACAAACACACACAAAATATGCAAGCACCCGCACTGCATACACAGTGCAACATACACACAGACAAGAAATAAACAATTCACACAACACACACACACACCATATGCAACCGCCCACACTGCATACACCATCCCATATACCATCAGGCAATAGATGTGCCAACCCAATCGTGCCAACCCAATTGTTACAGTTAACAGTAAGAGCACCTTCATCTGACACAGGGTGTCCCCCCACAAACCAGCTACTCATTCGCAAAGCCTTTTGCTTAGACATTGGTCCCTCACTTCGAGCGGTACCCCTAACTTTTCTCTCCATTGCGTGCCCATGATATTTTGCCAGTAGTACAGCCATCAGAACTACTCACGTCTGCACATACAGACATAGTGTGGCCTTCCTTGCCAACATGTTGAACACCATCCCTAACATGGCATGACCACAAAAACCCACGGACACGACCTACATAATGACTCTTGCTATCATATTTAGCCTAATAGAGTAATTCGACCCTGCCCCCTCAATACTTATATTGTACATGCATTGATCTGCCTAGACCACTAACCTGCCTACTACAGTAACCTCAATGTACCTATACTGTGTTGCCCGCATTACCCATACAAGCCAATTCTGTTCGGCCTGTGTAATGTACACTGCTTTTGTTATCTGAACTAGCCTACCTGATCTGCCTGTGTAACGCATTCTGTATGTGATACTTCAACTAGCCTATTCTGATTTGCTTTTGTAATGCACACTGTATGTGATACTTGAACTAGCCTATCTCAAATTGCCTGTGCAAATCTTATTGCCCATTATACCTGAACTAGCCCACCCGGATCCAATTGGTGCCTCACATGCCATGAATGCTCCAATGCGTACTGTACTAGTTGCACCAGTGAACCTATCTTAGCCATGAAATGCTCATCGCTTGCCGAGCTAGCCTTGTTGCTATCTTTTTTATCAAATGTGCTCACCCACCTTTATCACCACCTTACACTACCACACCAGCCCTACCCTGAGTCACCTCACTATACCAACTTCTACCATGCTATACCTATCCAATAGCTCCGACAGCAACCGGCTCACTCACCAGCAACCCCCTTCCCAAGGCCACACCTTAGGAAGAGACCCTATTGGTAGTACTTTGCACAGCACCTCACATCCTCTCACTAATCCTTGTCTAAACTCACCCGCCTTATGGTAATAACATTTTTCCACAGAACCCACCCCCAATCAACCTTGTGCACTGCCCCTAAGAAACATTAGACTGGGCTCCAGAATCCCTTGTGTAATCACCCACATACAGAAGCCCTGCACCACTGCTAATTCCCCACCACCTAGTTTGAGATACCCTTTGCCTACCACCTCCCAACCCTCATCCACGCACGGCATCTCAGCCAACTCACCCAAAGACAGTTCGATCAGAGGCGCCTTGGTCAACGCTAGGTCACTCCCCGCCCACGCGTTGGACATTGCAGACTACATCACCACTCAAGATCTTGACTTCCTTGCTATTACCGAGACTTGGCTACATGCAGCCTCTGGACCACTACTCTTCCTCGCTATACCGTCAGGCTATTCCATCTCCAGATGTGACCGCAACACCTCTCAATCGAAAGGCGGTGGTGTCGGCTTTATCCATAAAAACTCACTTAGCCTTAGAGCGATGACTATCCAACAGATTCCCTCAGCGGAACTACTCTCAGTCAAAATTCCCATCTCACCTAACCAAACTGCCACATTACACTTGATCTACAGACCCTCCCGGCCCTATCACAACTTTCCAGGATGACATTACATCCTTATTAGTGGATACATCTAAAACTAACTCGCAAATCATCCTACTAGGGGACTTTAATCTGGGCCTCCAAGACCCTAACGACCCTACTGCAGCTGACATTGCCAACTCACTAAGAGATCTAGGTTTCACCCACCCCATACTCAAACCCACCCATACCAAAGGGAGGACACTTGACTGGTTAGTTGACACTAATTGCAACATCAGCCTACAGTCTAATTCACCTTGCGCATGGTCTGACCATCATATTATTACCTTTAATATAAAAGCGAACCAATGTCACAAACCAAATACCACCCCCGCTCTGCATACCAGAAACAAAAGGGACACCACCTGCGATAAACTACTGCCCCTCATCATTCCTACCCTTAACAAAGCAGCCGCATTTTGCTCGGACCCTACTGCACTAATCAACACGTACAACCATGCCATACTCACTGCACTGAATTTCATTGCCCCAATTACACGTAGGAAATCTAAACCACGCGCACATCTCAACTCTTGGTTCACTCCACACTTGAGAGTGCTACGCAAAGAAAAACATACTGCTGATTCCTGATGGAAAAGTCATCCTTCTGATGCACACAAAGACAGCCTTATCATAGCATCCCTGAACTACAAAGAGCCCATTATCCAAGCTAAAAAGAAGATATATGCAACTTGCGCATTACACAAGCGGATTCTAACACCAAAGAACTGTTCAAGATTCTGAAAGAACTAGAATCCCCTGCAGCCCCACCTGATTTTTGCACCAAAGATAGCACATGGTGCACAAACATACAAAAAGCACTCTTGGACATAATTGCCACCCTCCAAGCAAAAATCAAAACGAAACAAAACCTCTTGCAGTTAGTCCAGCAACCAAACTCCCCCACTAGCTCCAATACCCAGGCCACCCCTACTCATAGATTATTCAGCTTCTCTCCACTGACCATCGCTGATGTTGAAAGTATCATCAACAACCTAAAACCGTCCAATTGCCAAGGCGATTCATGCACAGCCCCTATTATCAAAGAGGCTTCACACGATTTAGCCCCGTTCATTACCACTTTTATAAACACGTCTTTCCAATCAGGCATTGTCCCGAACAACCTAAAGGACGCATGGGTCATCCCTTTGCTCAAAAAACCATCACTTGATCCCAGTATACCAACTAACTATAGGCCCATTACCATGGTCCCTTTCATGCTCAAAATATTGGACCGAGCTGCCTATTTGCAGATCCAAGACTACTTGGAAGCTAACAAACTCCTTGGCCTTAGGCAATCTGGCTTCCGACCGAGACACAGGACAGAAACCGCCCTCATTGACCTAAAAACTCAGATTGAGGTTCTGAAAGACAGTGGGAAGCTAGCCTTGCTACTTCTATTGGATCTCTCAGCAGCCTTTGATTTGGTCAACCACCAAATTCTTTGTCAGCACCTCAAATCAGCTGCCTACTTTTCAGACTCTACTGAGGCCTGGATTAGATCCTTTTTAGACAACAGATCTATGCGGGTATTCCCCCCCCTCAGCATCTGCAGAACCCTCCCCATTCACTGTGGTGTTCCCCAAGGTTTGTGTGTATCACTGACACTCTATAATGTGTTCACCAAACCACTTTTCGATATCCTTGACTATCATGGTGTCACGTATACTAATTACACTGATGACACCCAGACACTCATACCTATCACAGGTGACCATGAGGTAGACACCAAATCCCTGAACGATATCTACACTGTTGTACAGGCTTGGACGACTCAACATGAACTTTGCCTCAATGATGACAAGACGGAACTCCTCATTCTAGGATCCCACCAATGTCTTAGCAAACTTGACCCTTCCTTCAAGTCATTCATCATTGACACCAAAACCCTATAAGTTTATCTTGATTCCTCACTATCACTGTCTAGACAAACTAAAATAAATCAGCATATTTCCGATCACAGATGCAATCTACGATGGCTCCCTGTTGCTCAAAGAATCTCCTTGAAAATGCTTGCTCTTACTCATAAGTGCCTGGCGAACCAGGCCCCTCCCTACCTGGCTAAACGATTCACACTGCTACCTGACCTTTGAGAGAGGGCCAAGTCCATAGCCTCTTCCTTCCTAGATTCAAGCTTCAGAAAGCTGGGGGATAAGCTTCCCAGTCCTAGCCTCAAAATTATGGAATATCCTGCCCAATGCCATTAGAGCAGAGCCTTCTTTTCTGTCCTTTAAGAGTAAAACCAAACTTTGGCTCTCAGCTCAAGTCATCTGATACACCTGTCACTACCTTCTCGATGCCACCTTCGCTGACTTCGCACTGCTTCAGCACTGTTTGTATATTTCCTGCATTTACTGTAGCACTATTGTATGTTGACTACTGCGATGTACCTCTGCATTCTTAATCCTGCAACATTATTGTATGTTTTCCATACCTTGGTGTACTACCTATATATTACTCTGGTATATTGGTGTAGTTTTTGCCTGTACATACTTTTGAAAAACCTACTGTACTTTCTACGCTGTTTGTAAATGTACCTGGGTAAACTGAAGATATGCGCCAAGATGCATTTGGGCAAGGTGCGCTATACAAATAAACAAAATACAAATACACAAACGCAAACAAACACATACAACATAGGCAACTACCCACACTGCTTATACAGTCCAACATACACTGAGGCAATAAACACAGTAGGCACACACAACACACATACACTATATACACACTCTCCCACAATGCATACACAGTCCAACAATTCCTCAGGGAAGAAATACAAGAAATACATAATTCACACACAACATACTCAACCTCCCATACTTCATAAACTGTCCACTATACACTCAGGCACGAAATTCAGAATTCACACAGAACACACAGAAACACACACAACATATGCAACCACCAACATGGCATACACAGTCCAACGTACACTCAAGCAATAAATACAGAATGCACACACAACACATACATATTCTCCCACAACGCGTACAAAGTCTAATATTACTTCAGCCAAGAAATACAGAATTCACCCACAACACACAGACTCGCATATAACATACCCAACTACCCACACTGTGTATACCATCCAATATACCATCAGGCAAGAAATACAGAATTCACACACAACACACACGACATATGCAACTATCCACACTGCTTACACAGTCCAAGATAAACTCAAGCAATAAATATAGAATTCACGCACAACACACACACACTACATACACACGCCCCATAATACATACACAGTCCAACATGCACACATGCAAGAAATACAGAATTCACACATAGAATATGCACCCACCCATACATTTGTACATAGTCCAATGTACACTCTGGGAAGAAATACAGAAATACACTTTCCAACTCAGTCAAGGAATACAGAATTGACACACAACAAACACACACAACATACACAGCCACCTCCACTGCATACACAGTCCAACATACATTCATGCAAGAAATACAGATTCAAACACAACACACACACACACACCCCATATGCACCCACCCATATGGTGTACACAGTCCAAAATATATTGAGGCAAGAAATACAGAATGAACACACACAGACATGCACACAACATACACAACCACCCAGACTGCATACGGCATCCAATGTACAATCAGGCAAGAAAAACAGAATTCACACAGAACACACATGACATATGCAACCACCCATACTGCTTACACAGTCCAACATACACTCAGGCAATAAATACAGAATTCACACACAACACACACTACATACACACTTCCCCACAATGCGCACACAGTCCAACATCTCCTCAGGGAAGAAATATAAAGAATACATAATTCACATCCAACATACGTAACCTCCCACACTTCATAAACTGTCCAACATGCACTCAGGCAAGAAATACAGAATTCACACAGAACACACACACACAACATATGGAAGCACCCACACTGAATGCACAGTCCAACATACACTCAGGCAATAAATACCGAATTCACACACAAAACACATACACATTCTTCCACAACGCATACACAGTCCAACATTACCTCAGGCAAGAAATGCATAATTCACACACAACATACATAACAACAAGACACAAACACACACTACATATACACTCCCCCACAAGGCATACACAGTACATCATTTCCTCAGGCAATAAATAAAAGAAATACAAGAAATACATCATTCACACACAACATACGCAACCACCCACACTGCATACACAATCCAATATACACTCAGGCAAGAAATACATACTTCACACACAACACAAACACACCATACACACCCATCCATATTCTGTACACAGTCCAATATACACTCAGGCACGAAATTAAGAATTCACACAGAACACACAGAAACACACACAAAATATGCAACCACCAACATGGCATACACAGTCCAATGTATACTCAAGCAATAAATACAGAAAGCCCACACAACACATACATATTCTCCCACAATGCATACACAGTCCAACATGACTTCAGCCAAAAAATACAGAATTCACCCACAACACACACACACTCGCACACAACATACCCAACCAACCACACTGTGTATACCGTCCAATATACCATCAGGCAAGAAATACAGAATTCACACACAACATACACGTCATATGCAACTATCCACACTGCTTACAGAGTCCAAGAAACACTCGGGCAATAAATATAGAATTCACGCACAACACACTCACACACTACATACACACTCCCCCACAATACATACACAGTCCAACATACACACATGCAAGAAATACAGAATTCACACATAGCATATGCACCCACCCATACTTCTGTACATAGTCCAATGTACACTCAGGGAAGAAATACAGAAATACACTTTCCAACTCAGTCAAGGAATACAGAATTGACACACAACAAACACACACAACATACGTAGCACCTCGACTGCATACCCAGTCCAACATACATTCATGCAAGAAATAAAGAATTGAAACACAACACACACCTCATATGCACCGACCCATATGGAGTACACAGTCCAAAATATACTGAGGCAAGAAATACAGAATGAACCCACACACATGCACACAAAATACACAACCACCCACACTGCATACGGCATCCAATATACAATCAGGCAAGAAAAACAGAATTTACACACAACACACATGACATATACAACCACCCACACTGCTTACAGAGTCCAACATACACTCAGGCAAGAAATACATAATTCACACACCACATATGTTACCACCACACTGCTTACATAGTCAAACATTCACACAGAGAAGAAAATACATAATTCACACACACCACAAATGCACACTCCCACACTCCGTACACTTTCCAATTCAGTCAAGAAATAAATAATTGACACCCAACTAAGACACACAACATACACAACCACCTACACTGCATACACAGTCCAACATACATTCATGCAAGAAATACAGAATTCAAATATAACACACACACCCCCCATACACACCCACCCATATGGAGAACACAGTCCAAAATATACTGAGGCAAGAAATGCAGAATTAACCCACACACATGCACACACAATACACAACCGCCCACAATGCATATGGCATCCAATATACAATCAGGCAAGAAAAACAGAATTCACACACAACACACATGACATATGTAACCACCCACATGGCTTACACAGTCGAACATACACTCTGGCGCGAAATACATATTTCACACACAACATATGTTACCACTACACTGCTTACATGGTCAAACATACACATAGAGAAGAAATACAGAAATCACACACAATACACACAAAACATATGCATCCACCCACACTGCATACACTTTCCAACTCAGTCAAGAAATACAGATGTGACACCCAACAAAGACGCACAACATACACAACCACCTACACTGCATACACAGTCCAACATACATTCATTCAAGAAATACAGAATTCAAACACAACATACACACACACACACATACACAACATACACACCCACTCATATGCCATACACAGTCCAAAATACACTCAGGCAAGAAATACAGAATTCACACACTACGCACAAACACACAAAAAATATGCAAGCACCCACACTGCGTACACAGTGCAACATACACACCGACAAGAAATACTGAATGAACACACAACAAACACATAAAGCATATGCAACCACCTACAGTGCATACACAGTGCAACATACATTCACGCACAACCACCCATACTCCACACACAGTCCAATATACACTCAGGCAAGAAATACAGAATTCATCACACAACACAGACACAAATAAAACAACCACCCACACTGAGTACACATTCCAACATAGACTCAGGTAAGAAATAACAAATGCGCACACAAACACCCAACACATACACACCCACCCACACTGCGTACACAGTCCAACATAAATTCACACAAAACATACACACAACATACAGAACAACACACACTGCATACACAGTGCAATATACACCCTGGCAAGAAATACAGAAATCACACACAACATGCCTTCCCACCCACACTGTGTAGACAGTCCAAAACAAACACAGGCAAGAACTACAGAATTCACAGACAACGCACACACACAACATATGCTACCACCCACACTGCACCCACTTTCCAACTCAGTCAAGAAATACAGAATTGACACACAACAAACACACACAACATGAACAACCACCTACACTGCATACACAGTCTAACATACATTCATGCAAGAAATACAGAATTCCAACACAACATACACACACACACAAAATATGCACCCGCTCGTATGCCATACACAGTGCAAAATATACTCAGACAAGCAATATAGAATTAACACACACACATATGCACTCAACATACACAACCACCTACACTGCTTATACAGTCCAACATACACTCAGGCAATAAATACAGAATTCACATTCAACACACACACTACATACACACTCCCCCACAATGTGTACACAGTCCAACAATTCCTTATGGAAGAAATACAAGAAATACAACCTCCCACACTTCATAAACTGTCAACTATACACTTAGGCAAGAAATACAGAATTTACACAGAAACACACAGAAACACACACAACATATGCAACCACCCACATGGCATACACATTCCAATGTACACTCAGGCAATAAATACAGAATGCACACAGAACACATACACACTACATACATATTCTCCAACAATGCATACACGGTCCAACATTACTTCAGCCAAGAAATACAAGAAATACAGAATTCACACACAACATACCCAACCACCCACAATGTGTATACCGTCCAATATACCATCAGGCAAGATATACAGAATTCACACACAACACACACGACATATGCAACTACCCACACTGCTTACACAGTCCAAGATACACTCGGGCAAGAAATATAGAATTCATGCACAACAAACACACACACTCCCCCCACAATACATACCCAGTCCAACATACACACAGGCAAGAAATACAGAATTCACACATAGCATACGCACCCACCCATACTTCCGTACACAGTCCAATATACACTCAAGGAAGAAATACAGAAATACAGAATTCATACACAACGCACACAACATATGCAACCACTCACTCTGTGCACACTTTACAATATACAATCAGGGAATACATACATAATTCACACACCACACACACACACTACATACATATTCTCACACAGTGCGTAAACAGTCCCACATTACCTCAGGCAGAAAAAAAACATAATTCAAACACAACACACATAACCACCACACTGCATACACAGTCCAACATACACACAGAGAAGAAATACAAAATTCACACAACATAAACACCCATCCATACACCATACACAGTCCATTATATACTAAGGCAAGAAACACAGTATTTAAACACACCACGCACACAACATCGACAACCAACCACACAGCGTACACCGTCTAATATACCATCAGACAAAAAACCCAGAATTCACACGCAACACACAAACACTACATATACACTCCCCCACAATGCGTACTCAGTCCAACTTTTCCTCGGGCAAGAAATATAAGAAATACATAATTCGCATACAACATATGCAAACACCCACACTGCATACACCATCCAATATATCATCAGGCAAGAAAAACAGAATTCATACACAACACACACGACATATGCAACCACCCACAATATTTACACAGTCCAACATACACACAGGCAATAAATACAGGTTTCACACACACACACACACACACACACTCCCCCACAATGCATACATTGTCCAACATACACGCAGGCAAGAAATACAGAATTCACACATAGCATAGAATTCACACAGAACCCACACACACAACATACACATTTGCCCACAATGAGTACACAGTCCAACCTCAGGCAAGAAACGCATTATTAACATAAAACATACATAACAACCACACTGCATACACAGGCCAACATACACACAGACAAGAAATACAGAATTCACACACAACACACACAAACTACATACACAAACCCCCCACAATACATACACAATCCAAATACACGCAGGCAAGAAATACAGAATTCACACATAGCATATGCACCCACCCATACATCTGTGCAACGTCCAATATAAACTCAGGGAAGAAATACAGAAATACGGAATTCACAGACAACAAACACAACATATGCAGCCACTTAATAATAAAAATAATAACTGAACTTACACTGTGTACAAGTCCAATATACAATCAGGTAGGAAATACAGAATTCAAACACAACATACACAAACACACCCGACATATGCAATCACCCACACTGCGTGCACAGTCAACATACACTTAGGCAATAAATACATAATTCACACACAACACACTCACACTACATACATATTCTCCCATAATGCGTACACAGTCCAACCTCGGGCAAGAAATGCATAATTCACATACAATGTACTTAACAACCACACTGCGTACACAGTCTACTATATACTCAGGGCAGAAATAAAGAGTTCACACACAATACACACACAACGTACGCAACCACCAACACCGCATACACCGTCCAATACAAAATCAGACAAAAAAATTGAATTCAAACACAACATATGGAACCACCTAAACTGCTTACACTTTCCAACATACACTCAGGCAATACATACAGAATTCACACACAGGACACACACACACACTACATATACACTCCCCCACAAGGCATACACAGTCCAACATTGCCTCAGCTAAGTAATACATAACTCACACAGAGCATATGCAACCACCCACACTGCATACACCATCCAATATACACTCAGGCAAGAAATATATAATTCGAACACAACATACACAAACACACCCGACATATGCAACCACCCACACTGCGTGCACAGTCAACATACACTTAGGCAATAAATACAGAATTCACACACAACACACTCACACTACATACATATTCTCCCATAATGCGTACACAGTCCAACCTCGGGCAAGAAATGCATAATTCACATACAATGTACTTAACAACCACACTGCGTACACAGTCTACTATATACTCAGGGCAGAAATAAAGAGTTCACACACAATACACACACAACATACGCAACCACCCACACCGCATACACCGTCCAATACAAAATCAGACAAAAAAATTGAATTCAAACACAACATATGGAACCACCTAAACTGCTTACACTGTCCAACATACACTCAGGCAATACATACAGAATTCACACACAGGACACACACACACACTACATATACACTCCCCCACAAGGCATACACAGTCCAACATTGCCTCAGCTAAGTAATACATAACTCACACAGAGCATATGCAACCACCCACACTGCTAAGTAATACATAACTCACACAGAGCATATGCAACCACCCACACTGCATACACCATCCAATATACACTCAGGCAAGAAATATATAATTCGAACACAACATACACAAACACACCCGACATATGCAACCACCCACACTGCGTGCACAGTCAACATACACTTAGGCAATAAATACAGAATTCACACACAACACACTCACACTACATACATATTCTCCCATAATGCGTACACAGTCCAACCTCGGGCAAGAAATGCATAATTCACATACAATGTACTTAACAACCACACTGCGTACACAGTCTACTATATACTCAGGGCAGAAATAAAGAGTTCACACACAATACACACACAACGTACGCAACCACCCACACCGCATACACCGTCCAATACAAAATCAGACAAAAAAATTGAATTCAAACACAACATATGGAACCACCTAAACTGCTTACACTTTCCAACATACACTCAGGCAATACATACAGAATTCACACACAGGACACATGCACTACATATACACTCCCCCACAAGGCATACACAGTCCAACATTACCTCAGCTAAGTAATACATAATTCAAACAGAGCATACACAACCACCCACACTGCATACACCATCCAATATACACTCAGGCAAGAAATATATAATTCTAACACACCACAAACAAACACACACAACATATGCAAGCACCCACACTGCATACACAGTGCAACATACACACAGCCAGGAAATACACAATTCACACAAAACACAAACACACACAACATATGCAACCACCCACACTGCTTATACAGTCCAACATACACTCAGGCAACAAATACAGATTTCATACACAACACACACCCACACCATACACACTCCCCCACAATGCGTACATAGTCAAACATTTCCTCAAGCAAGAAATAAAAGAAATACATAATTCACACACAACCTGCACAACAACCCACACTGTACACGCTGTCCAATGTACACTCAAGCAACAAATACAGAATTCACACACAAAACACACCATATGCAACTACCCACACTGCTTACACAGTCCAAGATACACTCAGGCAATAAATAGAGAATTCCGGCACAACAAACACACACACTACATACACACTCCCCACTATACACACACAGTCCAACATACACACAGGCAAGAAATACAGAATTCACACATAGCATATGCACCCACCCATACTTCTGTACACAGTCCAATATACACTCAAGGAAGAAATATAGAAATACAGAATTCATACACAACACACACAGCATATGCAACCACTCACTCTACACTGTACAATATACAATCAGGAAATACATACAGAATTCACACAACACACACACACACTACATACATATTCTCCCACAGTGCGTAAACAGTCCCACATTACCTCAGGCAAGAAATACATAATTCAAACACAACACACATAACCACCACACTGCATACACAGCCCACATACACACAGAGAAGAAATACAGAACTCACACAACATAAACACCCATCCATACACCATACACAGTTCATTAAATACTAAGGCAAGAAAAACAGTATTTAAACACACCACGCACACAACATACGCAACCAAGCACACAGCGTCCACTGTCTAATATACCATCAGACAAAAAACCCAGAATTCACACACAACACACACACACTACATATACACTCCCCCACAATGCGTACTCAGTCCAACTTTTCCTCGGGCAAGAAATAACAGAAATACATAGTTCACATATAACATATGCGACAACCCACACTGCATACATCATCCAATATGTCATCAGGCAAGAAAAACAGAATTCATACACAACACACGCAACATATGCAACCACCCACAATGTTTACACAGTCCAAAATACACGCAGGCAAGAAATACAGAATTCACACATAGCATAGAATTCACACAGAACCCACACACACACACACACACACAACATTCACACTTGTCCAAAATGAGTACACAGTCCATCCTCAGGCAAGAACCATAACAACCACACTGCATACACAGGCCAACATAGACACAGACCAGAAATACAGAATTCACACAGAACACACATACAACATATGCACCCACCCATACACTGTACACAGTCAATTATATACTTCAACAAGAGAGACCGAATTCACACACAACACACACACACTACATACACATTCCCCCACGATACATACTCAATCCAAATACACGCAGGCAAGAAATACAGAATTCACACATAGCATACGCACCCACCCATACATCCGTACTCAGTCCAATATAAACTCAGGGAAGAAATACAGAAATACAGAATTCACAGACAACAAACAAAACATATGCAGCCACTTACACTGTGTACATGTCCAATATACAATCAGGTAGGAAATACAGAATGCAAACACAACATACACAAACACACCTGACATATGCAACCACCCACACTGTGTGCACAGTCAACATACACTCAGGCAATAAATACAGAATTCACACACAACACACACACTACATACATATTCTCCCACAATGCGTACACAGTCCAACCTCAGGCAAGAAATGCATGATTCACATACAACGTACATAACAACCACACTGCATACACAGTCTACTATATACTTAGGGCAGAAATACAGAGTTCACACACACACAAAATACAAAACCACCCACACTGCATACACCGTCCAATACAAAATCAGCCAAAAAAACGGAATTCACATACAACATATGGAACCACCTAAACTGCTTACTCTGTCCAACATACACTCAGGCAATACATACAGAATCCACACACAGGACACACACAAACGCACACTACATATATACTCCCCCACAAGGCATACACAGTCCAACATTTCCTCAGCTAAGAAATACATAATTCACACAAAGAATACACAAATACCCACACTGCATACACCATCCAATATACACTCAGGCAAGAAATACAGAATTCAAACACACCACACACACACACAAAATATGCAAGCACCCACACTGCATACACAGTGCAACATACACACGGCCAAGAAATACACAATTTGCACAAAACACAAACACACACTACATATGCAACTACCCACACTGCTTACACAGTCCAACATACATTCAGGCAACAAATACAGAATTCACACACAACACACAAACACACCCCATACACACTCCCACACAATGCGTACATGGTCGAACATTTCCGCAAGCAAGAAATAAAAGAAATAAATAATGCACACACAACATGTGCAACAACCCACACTGTATACGCTGTCCAATGTACACTCAGGCAACAAATACAGAATTCACACACAACACACACGACATATGCAACTATCCACACTGCTTACACAGTCCAAGATACACTCAAGCAATAAATATAGAATTCACGCACAACACACACACTACATAAACATGCCCCATAATACATACACAGTCCAACATGCACACATGCAAGAAATACAGAATTCACACATAGAATATGCACCCACCCATACATCTGTACATAGTCCAATGTACACTCAGGGAAGAAATACAGAAATACACTTTCCAACTCAATCAAGGAATACAGAATTGACACACAACAAACACACACAGCCACCTCCACTGCATACACAGTCCAACATACATTCATGCAAGAAATACAGATTCAAACACAACACACACATCCCATACGCACCCACCCACATGGTGTACACAGTCCAAAATATACTGAGGCAAGAAATACAGAATTAACACACACACACACATGCACACAACATACACAACCACCCAGACTGCATACGGCATCCAATATACAATCAGGCAAGAAAAACAGAATTCACACACAACACACATGACATATGCAACCACCCACACTGCTTACACAGTCCAACATACACTCAGGCAATAAATACAGAATTCACACACAACACACACTACATACACACTTCCCCACAATGCGCACACAGTCCAACATCTCCTCAGGGAAGAAATACAAGAAATACATAATTCACACACAACATACGTAACCTCCCACACTTCATAAACTGTCCAAAATGCACTCAGGCAAGAAATACAGAATTCACACAGAACACACACAAACACACACAACATATGCAAGCACCCACACTGAATGCACAGTCCAACATACACTCAGGCAATAAATACCGAATTCACACACAACATACATAACAACAAGACACACACACTACATATACACTCCCCCACAAGGCATACACAGTACATCATTTCCTCAGGCAATAAATAAAAGAAATACAAGAAATACATCATTAACACACAACATACGCAACCACCCACACTGCATACACAATCCAATATACACTCAGGCAAGAAATACATAATTCACACACAACACAAACACACCGTACACACCCATCCATATTCTGTACACAGTCCAATATACACTCAGGAACGAAATTGAGAATTAACACAGAACACACAGAAACACACACAACATATGCAACCACCAACATGGCATACACAGTCCAATGTACACTCAAGCAATAAATACAGGATGCCCACTGTTAGGCGGAAACCTGTGCAGTTCCCTCTGGGACCACTGCAAAAGATTTAGGACTACAGGTGTTTGGCAGTAAACCCACTTGGTAGCAGTCTGATTCACACAGATTGACTTGGTAGCTGTGGCTGAGCAGTCAGACTTCCCTCAAGAAGAGTTAAGCAGTATGTGGAGTATACAAGATAGGGCAATTCTTCACAGTAAGACAAGCAAACACGGAACACGGCTTCAGTGTAAAGATATAAAGGTATTTATTTATAACGGCACATCTATAGAAAACACTTTGGCACTATCACGGCAAACACTTCAATTACAATTACTCTATGAAGAGAACAGATCAATCCCCCTAACAATAGTTCGACAAGTCTAGGTTCTACCAGCATCACTTATTTGCAGACAGAGGTGTATGCCTCAACCTAGATGGCACTCTAGTATTCGTTAGGACGGGAGAGAAAAATAAGCAGGTTACGAAATCAACACAGTCCCAATACTTCACTGGAAAAATGCAAGGCAAGAAAACAAGAACCACGATAGATTATAAAGTTCAGAGGCCAGGCCCACTCGGAGAGAGGCGAGGCGATATGTCCCAAAAGTATCTTAGTGGAAATGCATTCGAGTCTTTGAAGCAAATTGTTATGGGCAGATTGGACCAGTTCAGAACAACACGCTAGAGAAAGCTTGGAGGCGACCCTATGGAGAGGCGAGGATTAAGACACCTCACTCTATCCGGCAACAAGGGAAGCCAGGCGGACACAGTACCTTGATTGTGGAGAGACAGCTCCGGCGGGGGCAGTTGTTCCTGGTGGTGGATGCACGTCCGGTCTTTGCCAAGAGAAGAGAGGATCTCGTCGTCGAAGGAAAGTTGAAGATCGTTGCACCACCAGGGAAGAGACCAGTCGCGGAGTGCTCCGTCACAAGGCACCACCTTTTGGTCGCGGTACAGGGGTAGTGGCTATCCGGTTGCCGAGGTGCTCTGCACGGGCAATTCGACCACTGCGTCCTGAGGCGAAGAAAAAGCAAAAGGGACTGGTTGTTCCCACCAGTCAGGGGAAGAGACTCTCCGGCAGGGAGATCTCCTCTGTCGTCGGGAAGTGGTGAGTCGGTTCAGCAGGGCTCCACCAGAGGTGGCGTCATTGCAGGTCGGCTCAGCTTTACCCTCGTCGGATTCTTAGGTCCTGTGGCGACTTCTGAAGATCCAGTCCCAAAAGCCCTGCTTTTATGCAGAAAACCCCCACTCATTCAGCCTAGCTGTCAATCAACACATGCTAAGTGGTGAGCGGGGAGGCTCACCACTTGGGCCAATCACACCAGAGTGCGACCGGAGTTGGCAAGGCAACTCGGTCCAGGGTGCCTAAACCCCCTCCCACACCCCTGTGGTAACCCAGACAGAATGGCACCACTTTGGAGGGTCTCTGTACAGAGCCCGCCAAAAGTGGAACAAAGGGCTCGACCTTTGGTTTAGGAGTCACAGAGACGAACACAGACGCCATTTTAAAAACCGAGTTCTGGCAGAAAATACCATCCGATAGACTTATTTAAGATAAGTAGACCGGTGGTATGTTAGAGATTAACGAGAAACAGTATCAACCTCTAACAATGGGAAAAATCCCATAAGGTTATATTCGGGGTCGAATATAACAAGTAGTTTCCACTGCCACCAGCAAAAACCCAACGAGGGGGGACGGGACAGTGCCCCCTCGAATAACAGACCCAGGAGGAATCGAATTACCCCTACTAGTACGTCCACAATAGGATGGTTTGTACTAGTTCTGTTAGTAAATTTAGGTCTAGTAAAGCCAATGGTGACTTTACATGCCCGGGGAGACAGTAGTCAGTCCCCGGGTATGGAGTCTATGATGGAGATCCGCTAGGACGCCCCAGTGTTACGGCACGTAGGGTGCGGTGTAACACACATAGAAAAACATATGCGACCCTATGGGGTAAAAGACCCCATAGCCCATAGAACACATTGACATTCAAAGGAATTACACACATTCATGTCCAAGAGTGGGAGAAAAAGAGTCTCACTCTTGGCAGGATGGAAAAAACAAATTCCAGAAATCCAGCAAAGCTGCTGGGGGACTCACTAGGTTAGGAAATTCAGCCTAAACAGAGAATACTCCCTAACACCCACACAACACATACATATTCTCCCACAATGCATACACAGTCCAACATTACTTCAGCAAAAAAATACAGAATTCACCCACAACACACACACACTCGCACACAACATACCCAACCACCCACACTGTGTATACCGTCCAATATACCATCAGGAAAGAAATACAGAATTCACACACAACACACACAACATATGCTACCACCCACACTGCACACACTTTCCAACTCAGTCAAGAAATACAGAATTCACACACAACAAACACACACAACATGAACAACCACCTACACTGCACATCCAGTCTAACATGCATTCATGCAAGAAATACAGAATTCCAACACGACATACACACACACACAAAATATGCACCCGCTCGTATGCCATACACAGTGCAAAATATACTCAGACAAGAAATACAGAATTAACACACACACACATGCACGCAACATACACAACCACCCACAAAGCATGCACCATCCAATATACCATCAGGCAAGAAATACAGAATGCACACACACACACACGCACAGACACACACAACATATGCAACTACCCACACTACTTATACAGTCCAACTCAGGCAATAAATACAGAATTCACATTCAACACACACACTACATACACACTCCCCCACAATGTGTACACAGTACAACAATTCCTCACGGAAGAAATACAAAAAATACATAATTAACAAACAACCTACGCAACTTCCCACACTTCATAAACTGTCCACTATACACTTAGACAAGAAATCCAGAATTCACACAGAAACACACACAACATATGCAACCACCCACACGGCATACACATTCCAATGTACACTCAGGCAATAAATACAGAATGCACACAGAACACATACACACTACATACATATTCTCCAACAATGCGCACACAGTCCAACATTACTTCAGCCAAGAAATACAAGAAATACAGAATTCACACACTACACACACAGACACACTCTCACACAACATACCCAACCACCCACAATGTGTATACCGTCCAATATACCATCAGGCAAGATATACAGAATTCACACACAACACACACAACATATGCAACTACCCACACTGCTTACACAGTCAAGATACACTCAGGCAAGAAATATAGAATTCATGCACAACAAACACACACACTACATACACACTCCCCCACAATTCATACCCAGTCCAACATACACACAGGCAAGAAATACAGAATTCACACATAGCATACGCACCCACCCATACTTCCATACACAGTCCAATATACACTCAAGGAAGAAATACAGAATTCATACACAACACACACGACATATGCAACCACTCACTCTGTGTACACGGTACAATATACAATCAGGGAATACATACATAATTCACACACCACACACACACACACTACATACACATTCTCACACAGTGCGTAAACAGTCCCACATTACCTCAGGCAGAAAAAAAACATAATTCAAACACAACACACATAACCACCACACTGCATACACAGTCCAACATACACAAAGAGAAGAAATACAAAATTCACACAACATAAACACACATCCATACACCATACACAGTCCATTATATACTAAGACAAGAAACACAGTATTTAAACACACCACGCACACAACATAGACAACCAACCACACAGCATACACCGTCTAATATACCATCAGACAAAAAACCCAGAATTCACACGCAACACACAAACACTACATATACACTCCCCCACAGTGCGTACTCAGTCCAACTTTTCCTCGGGCAAGAAATACAAGAAATACATAATTCACATACAACATATGCAAACACCCACACTGCATACACCATCCAATATACCATCAGGCAAGAAAAACAGAATTCATACACAACACACACGACATGTGCAACCACCCACAATATTTACACAGTCCAACATACACACAGGCAATAAATACAGGTTTCACACACACACACACACACACACACACTCCCCCACAATGCATACATAGTCCAACATACACGCAGGCAAGAAATACAGAATTCACACATAGCATAGAATTCACACAGAACCCACACACACACAACATACACACTTGCCCACAATGAGTACACAGTCCAACCTCAGGCAAGAAACGCATAATTCACATAAAACATACATAACAACCACACTGCATACACAGGCCAACATACACACAGACAAATAGAGAATTCACACAGAACACACATACAACATATGCATCCACCCATACACCATACACAGCCAATTATATACTTAAACAAGAAATACCGAATTCACACACAACACACACACACACACTACATACACACTCCACCACAATACATACACGCAGGCAAGAAATACAGAATTCACACATAGGATATGCACCCACCCATACATCTGTACACAGTCCAATATAAACTCAGGGAAGAAATACAGAAATACAGAATTCACAGACAACAAGCACAACATATGCAGCCACTTAATAATAAAAATAATAATAACTGAACTTACACTGTGTACCCGTCCAATATACAATCAGGTAGGAAATACAGAATTCAAACACAACATACACAAACACACCCGACATATGCAACCACCCACACTGCGTGCACAGGCAACATACACTTAGGCAATAAATACAGTATTCACACACAACGCACTCACACTACATACATATTCTCCCATAATGGATACACAGTCCAACCTCGGGCAAGAAATGCATAATTCACATACAATGTACATAACAACCACACTGCGTACACCGTCTACTATATACTCAGGGCAGAAATACAGAGTTCACACACAATACACACACAAAATATGAAACCACCCACACTGCATACACCGTCCAATACAAAATCAGGCAAACAAACTGAATTCAAACACAACATATGGAACCACCTAAACTGCTTACACTGTCCAACATACACTGAGGCAATACATACAGAATTCACACACACACACACACACACACACACACACACACACACACACACACACACACACACACACACTACATATACACTCCCCCACAAGGCATACACAGTCCAACATTGCCTCAGCTAAGTAATACATAATTCACACAGAGCATACGCAACCACCCACACTGCATACACCATCCAATATACACTCAGGCAAGAAATATATAATTCGAACACACCACACACAAACACACACAACATATGCAAGCACCCACACTGCATACACAGTGCAACATACACACAGCCAGCAAATACACAATTCACACAAAACACAAACACACACAACATATGCAACCACCCACACTGCTTATACAGTCCAACATACACTCAGGCAACAAATACAGATTTCACACACAACACACACCCACACCATACACACTCCCCCACAATGCGTACATAGTCGAACATTTCCTCAAGCAAGAAATAAATGAAATACATAATTCACACACAACCTGCGCAACAACCCACACTGTATACGATGTCCAATGTACACTCAAGCAACAAATACAGAATTCACACACAACACACACCAGATGCAACTACCCACACTGCTTACACAGTCCAAGATACACTCAGGCAATAAATAGAGAATTCCGGCACAACAAACACACACACTACATACACACTCCCCACAATACATACACAGTCCAACATACACACAGGCAAGAAATGCAGAATTCACACATAGCATATGCACCCACCCATACTTCGGTACACAGTCCAATATACACTCAAGGAAGAAATATAGAAATACATAATTCATACACAACACACACAGCATATGCAACCACTCACTCTGTGTACACTGTACAATATACAATCAGGACATACATACAGAATTCACACAACACACATACACACTACATACATATTCTCCCACAGTGCGTAAACAGTCCCACATTACCTCAGGCAAGAAATACATAATTCAAACACAACACACATAACCACCACACTGCATACAAAGCCCACATACACACAGAGAAGAAATACAGAATTCACACAACATAAACACCCATCCATACACCATACACAATTCATTATATACTAAGGCAAGAAAAACAGTATTTAAACACACCACGCACACAACATACGCAACCAAGCACACAGCGTACACTGTCTAATATACCATCAGACAAAAACCCCATAATTCACACACAACACACACACACACTACATATACACTCCCCCACAATGCGTACTCAGTTCCACTCTTCCTCTGGCAAGAAATACAAGAAATACATAGTTCTCATACAACATATGCAACCACCCACACTGCATACACCATCCAATATATCATCAGACAAAAAAAACAGAATTCATACACAACACACGCGACATATGCAACCACCCACAATGTTTACACAGTCCAAAATACACACAGGCAAGAAATGCAGAATTCACACATAGCATAGAATTCACACAGAACCCACACACACACAACATTCACACTTGTCCAAAATGAGTACACAGTCCAACCTCAGGCAAGAAACATAACAACCACAATGCATACACAGGCCAACATAGACACAGAACAGAAATACAGAATTCACACAGAACACACATACAACATATGCACCCACCCATACACTGTACACAGTCAATTATATACTTCAACAAGAGAGACCGAATTCACACACAACACACACACACTACATACACACTCCCCCACGATACATACACAATCCAAATACAGGCAGGCAAGAAATACAGAATTCACACATAGCATACGGACCCACCCATACATCCGTACTCAGTCCAATATAAACTCAGGGAAGAAATACAGAAATACAGAATTCACAGACAACAAACAAAACATATGCAGCCACTTACACTGTGTACATGTCCAATATACAATCCAATAGGAAATACAGAATTCAAACACAGCATACACAAACACACCTGACATATGCAACCACCCACACTGTGTGCACAGTCAACATACACTCAGGCAATAAATCCAGAATTCACACAACACACACTACATACATATTCTCCCACAATGCTTACACAGTCCAACCTCAGGCAAGAAATGCATAATTCACATACAACGTACATAACAAACACACTGCATACACAGTCTACTATATACTTAGGGCAGAAATACAGAGTTCACACACACCCGCACACAAAATAAGAAACCACCCACACTGCATACACCGTCCAATACAAAATCAGGCAAAAAAACGGAATTCACACACAACATATGGAACCACCTAAACTGCTTACTCTGTCCAACATACACTCTGCAATACATACAGAATTCACACACAGGACACACACAAACGCACACTACATTTACACTCCCCCACAAGGCATACACAGTCCAACATTTCCTCAGCTAAGAAATACATAATTCACACAGAGAATACACAAACACCCACACTGCATACACCATCCAATATACACTCAGGCAAGAAATACAGAATTCAAACACACCACACACACACACAAAATATGCAAGCACCCACACTGCATATACAGTGCAACATACACACAGCCAAGAAATACACAATTCACACAAAACACAAACACACACACACACCATACACACTCCCCCACAATGCGTAAATGGTCGAACATTTCCGCAAGCAAGAAATAAAAGAAATAAATAATGCACACACAACATGTGCAACAACCCACAGTGTATACGCTGCCCAATGTACACTCAGGCAACAAATACAGAATTCACACACAACACACACCATATGCAACCATCCACACTGCTTACACAGTGCAACATACACTCAGGCAATGAATACAGGATTCACACACAACACACACACACTACATACGCACTCCGATACAATGCATACATAGTCCAACATACATACAGAGAAGAAATACTGAATTAACACACAACAAACACACACAACATACTTAACCACCTACAGTGCATACACAGTGCAACATAAATTCACACACAACATGCACAACCACCCATACTGCATACACAGTCTAATATACACTCCAGCAAGAAATACAGAATTCTTCTCACAACACACACACAACAAACACAACCCCCCACACTGAGTACACATCCAACATACACTCAGGCAAGAAATAACAAATGCACACACAAAACACAAACACCCAACACCATACACACCCACTCACTGCGTGCACAGTCTCACATAAATTCCCATAAAACACACGCACAACATACATAACCACTGACACTGCTAGACAGTCCAATATACACTCTGGCAAGAAATACAGAAATCACACACAATATGCCCTCCCACTGACACTGTGTACACAGTCCAAAATAAACAGGCAAGAAATACAGAATTCACAAACAACACAACATACACAACCACCCACACTGCATAAACCATTGAATGTACCATCAGGCAAGAAATACAGAATTCACACACACACACACAACCACACACAACATATGCAACTACCCAAACTGCTTATACAGTCCAACATACACTCAAGCAATAAATACAGAATTCCCACACAACACACCCTACATACACACTCCCCCACAATGCATACACAGTCCATCAATTCCTCAGGGAAGAAATACAAGAAATACATAATTCACCCACACTTCATCAATTGTCCACTATACACTCAGGCAAGAAATACAGAATTTAAAAAGAACATACAGAAACACACACAACAATGCAACCACCCATATGGTATACACAGTCCAACATACACTCAGGCAATAAATACAGAATGCACACAGAACACACACTACATATATATTCTCCCCCAATACGTACACAGTCCAACATTACTTCAGCCACGAAATACAAGAAATATAGAATTCACAAAGAACACACACACACTCACAAACAAAATACCCAACCACCCACACTGTGTATACCGTCCAATATACCATCAGCAAGAAATACAAATTTCACACACATGACATATGCAACTGTCCACACTGCTTACACAGTGCAAGATACACTCAGGCAATAAATATTGAACTCAGGCACAACACACACACACTACATACATACTTCCCCACAATACATACACAGTCCAACATATACACAGGCAAGAAATAAAGAATTCACAAATGGCATACGCACCCACTCATACTTCTGTACACAGTCCAATATACACTCAGGGAGGAAATACAGAAATACAGAATTCATACACAACATACACATGCACACAGCCTATGCAAACACTCACACTGTATATACTGTCCAGTATACAATCAGGAAATAAATACAGTATTCAAACACAACATACACACACTACATACATATTCTCCCACAATGCGTACACAGTCCAACATTACCTCAGGCGATAAATACAGAATTTACACACAACACACACACACATACACACAACATACCCAACCACCCACACTGTGTACACCATCCAATATACCATGAGGCAAGAACTACAGAATTCACATACAATACACATGACATATGCAACCATCCACACTGCTTACACAGTCCATGATACACTCAGGCAATAACTAGAGAATTCACACACAACACACAACACACAACACACACACAAACACCCCCCCTGAAATACATACACAGTCCGACATACACACAGGCAAGAAATACAGAATTCACACATAGCATATGCACACACCCATACTTCCGTCCACAGTCCAATAAACACTCAGGGAAGAAATACAGAAATACAGAATTCACACACACACATACATACGCACCCACCCATACACTGTACACAGTCCATTATATACTTAAGCAAGAAATATGGAATTCAAATACAACATACCCAACCACCCATACTGCGTACACCGTCCAATATACCATCAGGCACGAAAACAGAATTCACACACAACATACATGATATATGCAACCATCCAAACTGCTTACACAGTCCAAGATACACTCAGGCAATAAATACAGAATTCACACACAACACACTCCCACTACATACACACTCCCCCAAAATACATTCACAGTCCAACATATACACAGGCAAGAAATACAGAAATCACACACAGCATACGCACCCACGTATACTTCCATACACAGTACAATATACACCTAGGGAAGAATACAGAATTCACACACAACACACACAACCACTAACACTGTGTACACTGTCCAATATACAATCAGGCAATAAATACAGAATTCACACGCAACACACACACACACACACTACATTCATATTCTCACACAATGCATACAAAGACCAACATTACCTCAGGCAAGAAATTCATAATTCACATACAACACACATAACCACTACCCTGCATACTATGAGAAACCTGAAGGTGTCACCCTAACTATTTCCCAGGGATCTGTCATCCAGGTGGCCAAGACACAGCCATCTCTATTGGATCCAGTTCGTGGGGGTGGACAAAGGAGGGAGGATCACCTGGATGGGGGTGCTTGGGGAGTGGGACACCGATGGGTGAGACGCAGTATCCCCTTCTTTCAACACCTTTTCCCCCTCTTACCACATAGGATATTCCAAAACACTACTCCCTCTTTTCCGACACGAACACTTTCGCACACCATGAAAGACAACCAGAGCTGTTTACCTGACATGTCCCAATATCAGGGCCATGCAACGTCAGGCAATTGCCCAGAATCACTCACACCTGACGGCCCTTTCCCTTCCCCACAGGGATAAAAGGTGGAGCAAGAGAACACAGTACGAGCAAGGCAGACCGCATGATGAGACAGCTATCCAAGCCCAGCAGAGGCCAACGAGGAGAGAAACAACCTTGCCCTTCTCGACAAATCCCTCTGCAGAAGGAATCGTAAGACTGAGGACAATAGCCCACGTGTTGTGCAGCAGATGTCAATGGTACACAGAGCATATCAAGCTGATAAGCCAGAGCGAGGGAGACTCCTGCTTCCATGATATCAGCCTTGACTCCAGTTAAGAGGAAAGCCAAACGGTTCATCACAGCCAGTGAGTCGAAAGGGGAACTGATAAGAGCTCGGCTGTGGGGAATGAAAGTCGCAAAGTGACAAAGTGAGAGAAGTTCAAAGAATTGTAAAATAATAAAGGGGACACCAGCTGCAGAAGGGGACCAGAACGACGTGGGTGCTGCTCCGAGAAACCCTGGTGAATCCCGGTTTGAGTGAAACTACAGATTCCAAAAGGGCTTAGGAGAGCTGTCAAAGTGGTCATACAGGATGTCAAGCAAAATCCCTTTACAGTCAATAGCCTTTGACCTAAGAACTGTAGAGGAAGTAAGGGAAGTGAATCCCACTTTGTGAGAAAGCAAGGGAAGTGAATCCTGCAACAATTAAAAGCAGATGTGAATGTCAAGTTGGCAAGAGTGAACCCGGAAGAGGGATGCTGACGAAGGGGGGGGGGGACGGCAAAGTCTGAAGTCCCAAGAAACAGTGTGTTGACAAAGTTGAACCCGGCAGAGGGATGTCCACTGGAACTGTTTAAAAGACCTTAAGATTGGTGAATGCAAGAAAAGCCATAGTGAACCCAGTGGAAGGAGGGTGAAAGCAAAGAGGGGTATTTGCCCGGAAGAGGGGCACCGAGGGTTGAATCCATCACCTGAGAATTATGTGGAACAGAACTCTGTGTTTGTTTGTTGAATGCATTAGGCCCTCAAAGGCAAGAGACTTTTATTAAAAGCAGACTTAACCATCGAAGAACCTGATAGCGGATAAGGAACTGTTGGCTCATGCTGAGAAGGCTCGAGCGTGTGCTGTGCTCCAAGGTCCCACTTTGTCCCGTGCTAAAAACGTGGGGAAGGGAGACACCTGGCAATGATATCCTGACTTATTTGTGAACACTTCTTTCTTTATTGAACCCTTATCCCACACTCTTTTTGTAATTAGTTGCAAGGAATTGGCAATAGGTTTTCTTAGTATAGGCCCTTTTATTTTTACACAACACCACGAGGACTGCCTTATTTTCATTTGATGATCGACGTTTGCTCCCATCCTAAATTTAGGTTTAGGTTAGGCGTTTTTCCACCATGCATTTATAGTTCAATAAACACCCTTGAACTGTGATCACTTGTGTCTGTCTTTACTGTTGACACCATGAGTTCCTTACACTACACAGTCCAACATACACACAGAGAAGAAATACAGAATTCACACAACATACACACCCATCCATACACCGTACACAGTTCATTATATACTCAAGCAAGAAATACAGAATTCACGTACAACACACTGTGAGAAGCCTGACAGTGTCTCACTTACTGGTCACCAGGGATCTGTTATTCAGGTGGCCAGGACACTGACATCGCTATTGGATCCAGTCCCTGGGGGTGGACAAGTGTGGGAGGATCACCTGGATGGGGTGGTCCTGGGGGAGTGGAATTGGGATGCCGATGGATGAGACGCAGTACCCCCTTCCTTATACCACCTTTTCCCCATCCTTCCCTGTAGGATATTCAGAAACTCTACCCCCCCCTTTCCCGACACAAACACTTTCTTACACCACGAAAGACAATGGACTAACACCAGAGCCGTAACCTAACATGTCCCAATACTAGGGTCAGGCAAAGTCAGGAAATGGACAATAACCACACACACCTGACGGCCATTTCCCTTCCCCACAGGTATAAATGGTGCAGCACGAGAGTACACTTTGAGCAAAGCAGACCGTTCGAAGAGGCAGCTGTTCCAGCGCAGCAGTACAAGAGCAAGAGTAAGTGGGTGGGAAAGGATGACCAGGAGGGAAGTGCCCTTGTCCTTTTTGACCCAAACCTGCAAAGCCTCTGAGAAAGAAATCACGTGGCCAGGAACAGTAGCCAACGTGTGGTGTAGAGGTGTCACGGGTGCACAAAACCCTCCTACACTGATAGCCACATCAGGGTGAGACGCTTGATATCGTGGTACTGCCCTTTAACTCCAGTGACAAGAAATACCAAGCGGTTCATCACAACCAGTGAGTTGGAGGGAGAACTGATAGTAAACGGAACTGTGATTGAGCAAAGGTTGCAAGTGGCAATCAAGGAACAAAGACTTTGTGATTTACAGAAATTTTCATAAAACCCATGGAGAGACCAGGGTCAGAGTGATCTGGTGCCACGTGGGTGCTAATTCGAAACACTCTGACTGGTCGCCTTTTGGTGAAACTACTGATACCAGAAGGCCCTAGAAGGGCCGCCGTAATAGGTCAAAGTGGTCATACAAGGGACGAGTGAAAAGCCCTTGTACAATCGAAAGTATTTGACCCCTTGTGAATGCCAAGTGAACTGTGTTTGTGGCAAAATTGAACCCAACCAAGGATGCCTGCTATTGTAACCAAGAGGAAAGCTAAGGCTAGTAAAACCTGTATTGTGAAAAGCAAAGCAAACTGTATTTTAACTGCATTTGTGGAAAATGTGAACCTGGCTGAGGGATGCCTGCAGAATAGGGTGAAATATGATAACCCTGTTAACATATGTGGTGACAAGACTGAACCCGGCTAAGGGATGTCCGCAATGAAACATTATTTAAAAAGACACTGAGACTCATGAATGCAACAAGTGAAATAGTCTGAGAAAAAGGCTGTAGTGAACCCGATGGCGAAGGCTAACATTTGAGAAGGATCTCAGCCTGGAAGAGGGGGATCCCAGGGTGAAGAGTCATCACCCAACGTATATACAGAAAGGAAGTTTGTTTTGTTATTTTGGATACATTAGGCCCTAGGAGGCAAGAGACTTTTGTAGAAAAGAGACTTAACCACCGAAGGTCCTGGAACTCATGGCGGCAATAGTAAAAACAGACACAAGTGGTCAGAGTTCAAGGGTGTTTATTAAACTGTATAAATGGCAAGCTATACAGAATTCACACAGAACATACACAACCACCCACAGTGCGTACCCAGTTAAACATACACACAGTCAAGAATTATCGAATTCACACACAACACACACACAACCTATGTACCTACCCAACACTGCATACACAGTCCAATTCAGGCAAGAAATACAGTCCAACATACACTCAGGCAATAAATACTGAATTAATACACATACACACTCCCCACAACACATACACAGTCAAACATTTCCTCAGGGGAGAAATACATAATTCACACACGTTATACATAACCACCCACACTACATAAACTGTCCACACACAAAACATATGCATCAACACAAACTGTGTACATATTCGAACATATAATCAGGCAAGAAATACAGAATTCACACACAAAACACAAGCACACACATACCATAAGCAACCCCCCACACAGTACACACAGTTAGGCAAGACATTCAGAATTCACACACAATACTCATAAACAACATGCGTACCCACCCGACATGCGCACAGTCCAACATAACATCAGGCACGAAATACTAGAAATAAAAAAAATCACACACAACATACAAAGCATACAAAGCCGTCCAACATACATTCAGACAAGAAATACAGAATTCATAAACAACACACAAACACACATAACATGCACACCCACCCACACTGCATACACAGTCCACATACAATCAGGCAAGAAATACAGAAATCACACACAACACACACACAACATATGCAACAACACACACTGCGTACAAAGTCTAGCTACCCAGGCAAGAAATGCAGAATCCAGACACAACACACACATACACAAACAACAAAAACAACCACCAACAATGAGTACATATTACAGCATACACTCAGGCAAGAAGTACAGAATTCATATACAGCACACATAAATGGTATATGCAACCAACTACAATGCGTAAACAGTCCAAGATAACCTCAGGCAAGACATACAGAATTCGCAAACAACACACACAAACACATGCAACATATGCAACAACCCACACTGCATACCTAGTCCATATATATTCAGGCACGAAATACAGAAATTACACACACACAAAACATACACACCAACACAAATTGTGTACACAGTCTAACAACTTCCCAGGAAAGAAATACAGAATTCACACACAACACACACACACACACACACAACAGACACAACCACCAACACTGAGTACACATTGCAACATACACTCAAGAAATACAGAATTCACACACAACACACACACACACACACAACATATGCACCCACATACACTGCATACACAGTCCAACTCATGCAAGAAATACAGAATTGACACAAAACAAACACACACAACATACACAACCACCTACACTGCATAAACAGTCCTACATACATTCATGCAAAAAATACAGACTTCACACACAAAATACACACACACACAACAAACGCACTCACCCATATGCCATACACAGTCCAATATATACCCAGGCAAGAAATACAGAATTAACACACACAACATACGCAACCACCCACACTGTGTACACAGTCCAACATACACTCATGCAATAAATACAGAATCCACACACAACACACACACACACTCTCCCCCACAACATGTAATTAATGCAACATTTCATCAGGGGAGAAATACAAGAAATATATAATTCACACACCACATACGTAACCAACCACCCTACATAAACTGTCCAATATAGACTGAGGCAAGAAATACAGAATTCACACAGAACATCCACAAACACACACACACCATATGCAAGCACCCACACTGCACACACAGTGCAACATACACGCAGGCAATAAATACAGAATTCACACACACCACACAAACACAACATATGCAACCACCGACACTGCGTACACCGTCCAACATCACTCAGGCAATAAATACAGAATTCACACTCAACACACACACTACATATTCTCCCACAATGCTTACACAGTCCAACATTACCTCAGGCAAGAAATACATAATACACACACAACATATGTAAAAACCACACTGCATACTCAGTACAACATGCACACAGACAAGAAATACAGAATTCACATAGAACACCCACAAACAAACACAACATATGCAAGCACCCACACTGCATACACAGTCCAACATACACTTAGGCAATAAATACAGAATTCACAGACAAAACACACACACTACATAATACATATTCTCCCACAATGCATAGACAGTGCAACATTACCTCAGGCACGAAATACAAAATTCACACACAACCTACATAACAACCACACTGCGTACACAGTCCAATATACACACACAGAAGAAATACAAAATTCACACAACACACACACCCATCCATACACCATGCACAGTCCATTATATATCGAGGCAAGAAATAAAGAATTCACACACAACACACATGCACACAACATACGCAAACACCCAACCTGCCTACACTGTCCAATAAACCATCAGGCAAGAAATACAGAATTTATACACAACACATACACATACACTACATACACACTCCCCCACAATAAAAACATAGTCCAACATACACACAGACAAAAAATACAGAATTCACACAAAGCATACGCACCCACCAATACTCTGTACACAGTCCAATACAGACTCAGGCAATAAATACAGAATTCACACACACACACACACACCCACACCCTAAATACATATTCTCCCACAATGCGTACACATTTCAACATTACCTCAGATCAAGAAATACAGAATTCACACACAGCAGAGACACAACATGCGCAACAATCCACACTGCATACACCATCCAATATACAGTCAGGCAAGAAATACATCATTCACACCCAAACACACAAGACACATGCAGCCACCCACACAGCGTACACGGCCCAACATATACTCAGGCACAAAATTCAGAATATCAGACACCACACACAACAACCACAGCAACTCACACTGAGTACACATTCCAACATACATTCAGCAAGAAATTTCATATTCACACGCAACACAAACACAAACCAGATACGCACCCACCCACACTGCATACACAGTCCATATACACTCAGGCAAGAAACACAGAATTGACCCAAAAAAAAACACACAACGTGCAACCACCTACACTGCACAAGGTGCAACATAAATTCACACACACGCAACATGCCAACCCACCCACACTGCGTAAACAGTAAAACTAAAGCAGGAATGACAGAAATTGCACACAACAAACACAACCACACACACTGAGCATATATTCCAACATACAATCAGGATAGACATTCAGAATTCAAACAGAACACACACAAACACACATGACATATGTAATCACCCACACTGCATACACAGTCCAACATACACCCAGGCACGAAATACAGAATTCACACACAACACACACACCCACCCGTACGCTGTACATATTCCAATATATACTCGAGCAAGAAATTGGGAATTCACACACAACACGCACACATACATGCACACAACATACACAACCACCCACACTGCATACACCATCCAGTATACCATCAGACAAGAAATACAGAATTCACAAATAGCATACACACCCACCCATGCTCAGTACACAGTCCAATATACAATCAGGCAAGAAATAAAGAATTCACAAAACACACACAAACACACCTGTCATATGCAAATACCCACTCTGCATATACAGTCAAACATACACACAGACAAGAAATACAGAATTCACACACAACACAAACACAACATATGTACCCATCCATACAGTGTACACAGTCCATTATATACTTAACCAATAAATGCAGAATTCAAACACAACACATGCACACAACTTGTGCAACCACCCACACTGCGTACACCATCCAATACCATCAAGCAAGAAATACTGAATTCACAGACAGCAAACACAAACTCACATGATATATGCAACCATCCACACTGCTTACACAGTCCAACATACAATACAGAATTCACACACAACACACACACAACATATGCACCTACCCACACTGCATACACAGTCCAACTCAGGCAAGAAATACAGAATTGACACAGAACAAACACACATAACATATGCAACCACCTACACTGCATACACAGTCCAACATACATTAATGCAAAAAATACAGAATTTGCACACAACATATACATACAGATATGATATATGCAACCACCCACACTGCATACACCAACCAATATAACATCAGGCAAGAAAAACAGAATTCACACACAACACACACAAACACACACGACAGATGCAACCACCCATACTGCTTACACAGTCCAACTACACTCAGGCAATACATACAGAAGTCTCACACAACGCACACACTACATACATATTCTCCCAAAATGCATACACAGGTCAACATTACCACAGGCAAGAAATACATAATTCACATACAACCTACATTACCACCACAGTGGTATACACCACCATATGTATGGACACTGTATACACAATATGTATGTACAGTAATATACACTCTGACAACTAATACAGAATTCATCGCACAGCACACACACAACAAACACAACCACCCAAACAGAGTACACATTCCAAAATACACTCAGGCAATAAATAACAAATTCACATACAACACACACAAACACACACCACATATGCACCCACCCATGCTGCGTACACAGTACATATACACTCAGGCAAGAAATACAGAATTGACATACAGCAAACACACACAACATATGTGACCACCTACATTGCAAACACAGTCCAACATAAATTCACACAAAACACAGAAACCACATGCACAACCACCCAAACTACAATACACAGTCCAATATACACTCAGGCAAGAAATACAGAATTCACACACAACATACACACAACATAGACACCCACCCATGCTGTATACACAGTCCAACATACACTCAGGCAAGAAATAAAGAATTCACACACAAAACACAAACACTTCATAAACTCTCCAATATACACTCAGGCAAGAAATGCAGAATTCACACACAACACACACACACACAACAAACACAACCACCCACACTGAGTCCATATTCCAACATACACTCAGGAAGGAAATACCAAATTAACACACAACACCCACAAATACACACCACATATGCACCGACTCACACTTCATACACAGCCCATATACACTCGAGCAAGAAATACAGAATTCACACACAGCATATGCACCCACTCACACTGTATACACAGTCCAACCTACACTCCGGCAAGAAATACAGAATTCACACACAAGGCACACACACACAACATATGCACCCACCCACACTGTATACACAGACCAACATACACTTAGGCAAGAAATACAGAATTCAGACACAACATGCCCACCCACCTACACTGTGTATGCAGTTCAACAGAACATCAGGCAAGAAATGCATAATTCACACAGAACATACACACACGCAACAAATGCACCCTCCCACACTGCGTACAAAGTCCAACAGAACCTCATGCAAGAAATACATAATTCACACAGAACATACACAACCACCCACAGTGTGTACACAGTCCAACATACACAGTCAAGAAATACAGAATTCACAAACAAAACACACAAACAAATGCAACATATGCACTCACCTACACTGCATACCTAGTCCATATACATTCAGGCAAGAAATACAGAAATTAGACAAACACACACACACACAAAACATACACACCAACACAAACTGTGTACACAGTCTAACAACTACCAAGGCAAGAAGTACAGAATTCACACACAACACCCACACACACAACAGACACAACCACCAACACTGAGTACACATTGCAACATACAATCAAGTAAGAAATACATAATTCACACACAACGCACACATACAACATATGCACCGACCCACAGTGCGTGCACAGTAAAACAGAATCTCAAGCAAGAAATACATAATTCACACAGAACATACACAACCACCCATAGTGTATACGCAGTCCAACATACACATGCAAGAAATACAGAATTCACACATAGAATATGCACCCACCCATATTTCTGTACATAATCCAATGTACACTGAGGGAAGAAATACAGAAATACACTTTCCAACTCATGCAAGAAATACAGAATTGACACAAAACAACACACAACACATACACAAACACCTACACTGCATACACATGCCAACATACATTCATGCAAAAAATACAGAATTTGCACACAACATATACAGACACACATAATATATGCAACCACCCACACAACACACATAAACACACACCACATGCGCACCCACCCTTACTGCATACACAGTCCATATACACTCAGGCAAGAAATACAGAATTAACACAAAACAAATACACATAACATGCAACCACCTACACTGCACAAGGAGCAACATAAATGCGCACACAACACACAAACACACAACATGCCCTCCCACCCACACTGCATACACAGTCCAAAATAAACTCAGGGTGGAATTACAGAAATCGCATAAAACACACCCACAACAAACACAACCACCCACATTGAGTACATATTCCAACATACGATCAGGCTAGACATTCAGAATTCACACAGAACACACACAAACACACATGACATATGCAACCAGCCACACTGTATACACAGTCCAACAAACACTCAGTGAAGATATACAGAATTCACACACAACATACTGTCACGCCACTTACCTGGAGACCGGGGTTCTCCGCACCTGCTCGCTCTCCTCCCTCTTGGCAGATCTACCCGCGCTTTCGCTTGCGGGGATCCGCCATGGGGAGAGCTTGTAGGGTTCCCGTCAGGAGTCCTCTGCGCATGCGCGGAAGACCACGGTCTCGGTTACGCTCATGCGCAGTAGATTGGGCCCTCTCCACGGCGAGAGCTTGCGCTTCAAACTTCGCTTTGGATGCGCCGGCACCCGGCAACGAGAAAGTTTGCGTTTCAAGCCTCTCGGGTGCCAGCCATCCCATAAAACGAGCTTCGATCAGGGGCAAGTCGCGTCTCAACGCGGTTGTGCTCTGATCGTGTTCTTCGCTCGCTTGTTGCTCTCCTGTTCCTGCCCTGTATTTCGCTCACTCCAGCCTGAACTCTTCCCTGGTTTCTCGTCCTTCCTGTGGCCCCTGTTCCTTTCCTCCTTTGGTGTTTACTTGGAGGTCCTTTTGGGTCCCGGAGTTCCCAATCCTGGGGTGCCTTTCCCTCTCTCCTGGGTTCCCGTTTTCTGTCCTTTCCCAGTCCAGTTCCTGGGTTGGTTTCTCAGTCTAGTTCCTGGGTTTGGTTCCCACACTCCTGCCTGAGCTGCTACCTGGTTCCTTTTGGGACTTTTGAGTCTACCAGCTGCTGCACCAGTCGGACTACCAACCTGCCTGTCATTTTCGTTTCACCAGTGGTTTGCGGTGCCTGGCTCAACCATCTACTTCAGTCTCCCAGTACACGCTCTGCAGCAATACCAGCATCTCTTCAACGCTCCACTTTACAGGGTCCTTGGGACCTCTTCTTGGAAAGTACTTTGGACTCTACTGTCAAAGGACATTCTACATCTGCCTCTCCTGTCAGGAGAGAGCGTCCCGTGGCGTTGGGAGTCGGTCCATCTTCCACCCTGTTTCAACCTTGGGTGGCGGAAAGAGGCCGGTACCCCGCGTTGTTTACTCATCAGAAGACAGTCGTCAGTCTGGCTGCCACGTCAAGATCTTCTTCCAAGTCTACAGGTACGCTTCACTCTCGTGATACTCACTTTAACACATGCGCACCCACCCGTACACCGTACACATTCCAATATATACTCAGGCAAGAAATATGGAATTCACACACAACACACACACATACGTGCACACAACATATGCCATAACCCACACTGCATACACCATCCAGTATACCATCAGACAAGAAATACAGAATTCACACATAGCATACGCACCCACCCATACTCAGTACACAGTCCAATATACACTCAGGGAAGAAATACAGAATTCACACGCAAAAAACACACATACAGCATATGCAACCACTCACACTGTGTACACAGTCCAATATACAATCAGGCAAGAAATAAAGAATTCGCACAACACACACAAACACACCTGACATATATAAGCACCCACTCTGCATACACAGTCAAACATACAAACAGACAAGAAATACAGAATTCACTTACAACACAAATACAACATATGTACCCACCCATACAACGTACACAGCCCATTATATACTTGAGCAAGAAATACAGAATTCACACACAACACATGCACACATTTGCAACCACCCACACTGCATAGGCCATCCAATATACCATCAAGCAAGAACTACTGAATTCACACACAACACACACAAACTCAAACGATATATGCAACCATCCACACTGCTTACACAGTACAACATACACTGAGTCAATAAACATAGAATTCACACACAACACACACACACTACAAAATACATATTCTCCCACAATGAGTGCACAGGGCAACATTACCGCAGGCAAGAAATACAAAATTTACACAAATCATACATAACAACCCCAATGAGTACACAGTCCAATATACACACAGAGAAGAAATACAAAATTCACACAACACACACAGCCATCCATACACCATGCACAGTCCATTATATGCTCTGGCAAGAAGAACAAGTTACTTCTTACCTTGTAACGTTCTTTCGACGGGATGTTCCACCGACGTATTCCTTATCTTAGATATCTCCTTCCAGCTCTGCTGGCCTCGGAAAATTTTTCTCTAGAGGGCGCTGCGCGTCGACGTCCTCCGAGTCGATGTCCCTCGACAGCCGCCGTATCGACGTCATCCTGCCTATAAAGGCCGCGCGCAGCGTCCGTTGCTCAGTTCCGTTTTGTAGCCCACAATAATTATTTCTGGACTAAACTAATCACCCTGAAGGAGTGTAAGCTGCAAGAACAAGGGAAGTAGAACTGCGGGGATGGATGGGAGGGTCGATAAGGAATACGTCGGAGGAACATCCCGTCAAAAGAACATTACAAGGTAAGAAGTAACTTGTTCTTCGAAGGGATTGTGTCCTCCGACGTATTCCTTATCTTAGATAGGCTCCCATAGCAGTATTCTATCATTGGAAGACGGAGTACTGACTTCACGCTGTCTTCTATTGATGAATAGAGTGCAGTACAGCCCTTCCAAACCTAGTCTCTTGAGTGGAGGAGGAATCCAAGTTGTAAAATCGTGTAAAGGTATGGATAGACGACCATGTAGCGGCCGCACAGATGTCTTTAACCGGCACACCTCTTTTGAGGGCCGATGAAGCTGCAATACCTCTGGTCGAATGAGCCCTAAGGTTTTGAGGGGGCTCTTTCCCTGCCAGTTTATAACATTCCAGAATGGCTAGAATGATCCATCTGGAAATGGTCTGCTTAGTTATTGGTAACCCCAGCTTGTGACCTGTGTAACCTACAAACAGCTGGTCTGCCTGTCTTATCCTGGCTAGTCTACTGATGTAAAAACTTAAAGCCCTTCTAGGGTCTAGCCTGTGTAACCTCTCTTCCTCTTTCCCCGGATGAGGAGGAGGATAGAAAGATGGTAGGGTAATCTTCTGAGTGATATGGAATTCAGAAACCACCTTTGGGAGGAAATTAGGCTTCACTTGCAGGACAACTTTGTCTTTGTGAAAGATTGTATGAGGGGGTTTACCAGAAAGAGCTTGTAATTCGCTCACCCTTCTAGCAGATGTAAGTGCTATTAATAAAACAGTTTTAAGGTTAAGGAATCTTAACGAACAAGAATGGAGTGGTTCGAAAGGTGAGCCCATCAGGAAAGTTAGGACTAAGTTTAAATCCCACAGGGGAACTTGGAATGGTCTTGGGGGATAAACATTGGTTAACCCCTTTAGAAACTGTATTACCAAGGGTAACTTGAAATAGGATGGTTCTTCCGCAGTGCGCTTAAAGATGGATAGCGCTGCGAGATAGCCCTTAATGGTGCCAACTTGAAGGCCTGAATTCGCCAAATATAGTAGGAAGGACAAAACCATTGGTGTACCACATGAAAAGGGGTCGATATTCTGTTCTCTACACCAGCTGCAAAATCTGTTCCAACGGCAGCGGTATAAAGACTTTGTTGCTGGCCTCCTTGCCGAATGCAACACCTCCATAACATCATAAGGGAGGTCCCAATCCTTGTACCTCAGCCTTTCAGAAGCCAAGCGTGAAGGTTGAGGGTTTTGATGTCTGGATGGAGAACCTGACCTCCCTTCTGTGAGAGTAGGTTCTCTCTGAGTGGAAGTCGAATTGGAGGGCAGATGGACAAGTCTAGAACGTCCGGGTACCACGTTCTCCTGGCCCAATTCGGGGCAATTAGGATCATGGTTCTCCGGAATCTTCTCAACCTCCTGATCATTTGAGGAATGACAGGGACCGATGGGAACGCGTACAGAAGCGGAAAGTCCCAGTCCACTATGAACGCGTCTCCCAGAGCTCCTCTGGGGGGAAATTCCCTTGAGCAGAACAGATCGCACTTCCTGTTGACGCTGGTGGCGAACAGATCCACCTGAGGGGTTCCCCAAAGGGCGAAGATCTCTTGAAGGACTTCCTGAGCTAGTTCCCACTCGTGGGAGACTGTACTCTGCCTGCTCAGAGCGTCCGCTGTCAAGTTCTTCTCTCCGGCTAGGTGAACTGCCGATAGAGAGATTCCTTCTTGGATTGCCCAAAACCAGAGCTGCATCGCCTCTCTGCACAGGGGTAGTGATCCTACGCCTCCTCTTTTGTTGAGGTAATGCATGGCCACCATGTTGTCCATCATTATCAGGACATTTTTCCCTTGTACAGCTGGCAGGAATGCCTTCAGCGCAAGTCTGATGGCTCTCAGCTCTAACAGGTTGATATGTAGTCTGGACTCCGATGGAGACCAACGACCGCTGATGGTCAAGTTGTTGGCGTGGGCTCCCCACCCCGTGAGTGAGGCATCCGTGACTACTGTTATCTCCGGCCAGGGTTGCCAAAACTGTTCTCCTTTCAGAATGTTCTCCTGACAGGCCCACCACTGAAGGTCTCGAGCCACCCTGTCGGGAACCTGAAGAAGATCTGTCATTCTTCCTGAGAATTGTGACCACTGAGTTCTCAGTGCCCACTGGAGGGATCTCATTCTCAGGCGAGCCTCTGGCACTAGGAAAATGCAGGATGCCATGAGGCCTAGCAACCTCAAAAAGTCGAAGGCTGGAAGACGTTGGGCATTTTGGAACTTGGTAACCATCTGTAGAATATCTTGAGCCCTCACCTGTGGTGGCGAGGCTTTTCCCAGGGAAGTGTCCAGGATCGCTCCGATGAACTGGAGTCTCTGCGATGGTATCATTTGTGACTTCTTTAAATTGAGGGAGAAGCCCAGTTTGTGAAGGGAGTGGCACACGTGATTTAGCTGGATCTGAGCTTGTTCCGAAGATACAGCCCTGATCAACCAATCGTCCAGGTAGGGGTAGACGTGAATCCCTTCCCTCCTTAGACTTGCAGCCACTACCGACATCAGCTTGGTGAAGACCCTCGGGGCGGAGGTCAGCCCAAATGGCAGCACTCGAAATTGATAAAGAGAGTTGCCAATTGCGAACCTCAGGTATTTCCTGTGTTTGAGATGGATAGGCACATGGAAATAAGCGTCCTGAAGGTCCAGAGATACCAACCAGTCCTGGAACTTAAGGGCCTGGAGGATCTGAGAAAGAGTGACCATCTTGAATTTGTCTTTCCTGAGGAATTTGTTCAATTCTCGCAAGTCCAAGATGGGTCTCAGTCCTCCGTCTTTCTTTGGAATGAGAAAGTAAGGGGAGTACCAGCCCTTGTTCCTCTCCGCTACAGGTACCGGTTCTATGGCACCTTTCTCTAGCAGGTCCAAAATTTCCTGCAAGAGGAGCGGATCTGGAGCTTTTTGATAGCTGATCCCCGGTGGATGACTCTGAGGTATGCGTAGGAAAGGCAGGCAGTAACCTTGGGCAACTGTTTCCAATGCCCAAGCATCTGACGTGATAGCCTGCCATTCCGCCAGATGTTGGGGCAACCTGCCTCCTACAGGTGTCCTGTGAGGGAAGTCCTCAGAGTGGTTTTGCGGCAGCTGATGGAGATGCCGATGGTAAAGAGGCACCTGCTGTTGCTGCGGCTTTTGAATATCTACCCCGTCCACCTCAGGTAGTTCTTCTTTGTCCCCTTTAAGCCGGTCGTCCTCTACCTCTTCCGAATGCGGAGTAGAAGCGAAAGGACTTGCCCCTCGCAGAGGTTCCTGTGGGACGAAAAGGTGTCTGACGGATTGCAGCGCCTAGGGATTTTGCTGCTGCTTTTGAAGTTTGCAGTTTCTCTAAACTGTCATCCGCCTTTTTCCCGAACAAAGAAGAGCCATCGAATGGCATGTTCAAGAGTCTGGCTTGCACATCTGGGGCAAAACCAGACTTTCTCAACCAAGCGAATCTCCTGGTTGTTGTACTTGCCGCCATTGCTCTGCTGATATTGTCAGCTGAATCAATGCCTGTCTGGAGGGATTCGCACATAGCGTCTTTACCGTCCTGTATGATATTCAGGAACGCCTCCCTTTCTTCTCCCTCCGGGATGCAGTCAGCCGCTGTAGAAGCACACTCCCAAAGTGTATGGCTGAATCTAGCAAGGGTGCAAGTAGCAATTAACAGATTTTAACGCCATGCTACATGCCGAAAAAACTTTCTTTGCCATAGCATCATATTTTTTATCGTCCCTGTCCTGCGGGACGGTAGGATAAGCCGTCTTGACATCAGTAGAAGATGCTGCCTGTACCACCAGACTTTCTGGGGATGGGTGTTTTGACAAAAACTCCGGGTCTGTAGAAGATACCCTGTATTTTGTAGACAGTTTTTTATTTACTGCCGGGACGACATCTGGGGTTTCCCAGTTCATCATAATCTTCCTCTGAAGAGCTTTATGAAAAGGCACCACAGGATCCTCCTGTGGGCCTTTGTCAAGAATATCCGTGAGGTCATCTTGTTGGAAAGATTGTGAAGGTGCAGACCACCCCATAAACTCTGTGATCCTGGCCATTAAGGCTCTATAGGGGGTTTCAGCATGCTCCCCCGGGTCTGGCCTAGCAAACTCCACCTCAGGGGAAGTGTCTAACCCACTTGCCTCATGTAAGGAATCATGAAGATCCTTTAACCTGCGTTCTTCAGAGGAAAATTCCTCTCTAATTGGGGTTACAGGTCCCTGCAACTCAAATGTGTCTTCCAGTTCAGACAATTCACCCTCTTCCATAATTGAGGACATAGTTCTCAATTGTTCTGAACTCATAAAGGGTGTAAACCCCGTTTCCAAGGCAGAGGGTGCCGAACTTGTCATAATCAGCCTCGAAAACGTCGATGTTGTCGACGCCGACGTCGAAGGCTTCGAGCGTGGCGTCGAAAACAAAGGCGGAAGCCTCGATGACTTCGACAGAATTGGGATTCTGCTCGACAATCTCGACGCCATCGTCATCGAGGACCTGGGGATAGTCACTGGGTGTGTCATAACCGTGACTTTTCTTGGCGTCGACGCCGGTGTCGAAGCTGGCGTCGAGTCGACAGACCCGTATGTCGAAGGTCCCTTCGACAACGGCGTCGAAGACACCGACCTCAGCGTCGACGGAACCTTCGTCGACGGAACCTTCGATGAAGGTTTTGAGGTCATAGTCCTACTCGAGGGTTCGAGACGCGCTCGAGAGGTTTCCTTCGCCGGGTACTGCGGCTCGCGGCGTTTTTGACCTTTGGGTCTTTCGACCAGAGCATCGCTCTCGGCAGTCTTCGAGGGGGTCGAGGCCGCTTTCTCGAAGACGCTCATCATATTTTTGCGGAATTCCTCCCATTCAGCCCGGGAACTATGTTTCGTGGGGCAAGGGATTCTCTTTGGAGAAACAGAGGAAGAGGAAGACGGAGAAGGGGATCTTCGACGTCTCCTCTTCGAGTGCTTCGATCTCGAGGAGTGATGGGACCCACTCCGAGACCTGGAGCGCGAATGGTGACGAGGAGACGAATGTCTCGACTTCTTCGAGGAAGAAGAAGCTTTAAAAGTCTTACCTTTCTCCAGCTTCCCCCTACGCTCCTTCAGGGCCTTAGCTGTCATGGACATACAGGCCTCGCACTCTGAACAATGTTGTTCAGCTCCCAAAAACCACAGACAAACTCTGTGAGGGTCAGTCAGCGACATCTTTTTCCCACAATCTCTGCATTTTTTGAAGCCGGATCGAGGAGTTGTCGGTTCCGACGAAGAAGCCATCGAGTATGGTATCGAATAACTCGAGGTAAATAGGATTAACCTGACAAAACTGAGCAACGGTATTCCGAGGCACTGAGTAAGCGCGGAAAAACGGAACTGAGCAACGGACGCTCTGCGCGGCCTTTATAGGCAGGATGACGTTGACGTCGATACGGTGGCTGTCGAGGGACATCGACTCGGAGGACGTCGACGCGCAGCGCCCTCTAGAGAACACTTTTACGAGGCCAGCAGAGCTGGAAGGAGATATCTAAGATAAGGAATACGTCGGAGGACACAATCCCTTCGAAATAAAGAATTCACACACAACATACACAACCACCCAAACTGCATACACCGTCCAGTAAACCATCAGGCAAGATATACAGAATTTACACACAACACACACACATACACTACATACACACTCCTCCACAATAAAAACATAGTCCAACATGCACACAGACAAAAAATACAGAATTCACACATAGCATACGCACCCACCAATACTCCATACACAGTCCAATATACACGCAGGCAATAAATACAGAATTCACACACAACACACACACACTAAATACACATTCTACCACAATGCATACATAGTCCAACATTACCTCAGGTCAAGAAATACAGAATTCACACACAGCAGAGACACAACATACGCAACAATCCAGACTGAATACACCATCCAATATACACTCAGACAAGAAATACATATTTCACACACAAACACACAAGACATATGCAACCACCCACACAGCGTACACAGCCCAACATATACTCAGGCATGAAATCCAGAATTCATCATACACCACACACAACAACCACAACAACCCACACGGAGTACACATTTCAACATACATTCAGCAAGAAATTCCAAATTCACACACAATACACACAAACACATACCACATAAGCACCCACCCACACTGCATACACAGTCCAACACAACCTCAGGCAAGAAGTACAGAATTAACAAACAACACACACAACAAATGCAACCACCCACACTGAGTACACATTCCAACATACACTCAGGCAAGACATAGCAAATAGCCATGCGACACACATAAACACACACCACATATGCACCCACCCACACTGCGTACATCATACAATATACCACCAGACAAGAAGTACAGAATTCACACAGCATACACAGCCACCCATACTCAGTACACAGTCCAATATACAATCAGACAAGAAATATAGAAGTCACACAACACACACAAACACACCTGACATTTGCAAGCACAGACTCTGCATGCACAGTCCAACATACACACAGACAAGAACTACAGAATTCACACACAACACAAACACAACATATGTACCAACCCATACACCGCACACAGTCCATTATATACTTAAGCAAGAAATACAGAATTCACACACAACACATGCACACAACATTTGCATCTATCCACACTGCGTACACCATCCAATATACCATCAAGCAAGAAATACAGAATTCAAACACAACACACACAAACTCACACGATATATGTGACCATCCACACTGCTTACACAATCCAACATACAATACAGAATTCACACACAACACACACACACTACATGCACACTCCCCCACAATACATACACAGTCCAACATATAGGCAGGCAAGCAATACAGAATTCACACATAGCATACTCCCCCACCCATACTTCCTTGCACAGTCCAATATACAGTCAGGGAAGAAATACATAATTTGCACACGGTACACACACACACACACACACACACACACACACACACACTTGTCATGACTTACACTGTGTACACCGTCCAATATACAATCAGGCAAGAAATACAGAATTCACACACTAACACACCGGACATATGAAACCAGGCACAATGCATACACATTCTGACATACACTCAGGCAATGAATACAGAATTCACACACAAGACACACACACTACATAATACATGTTCTCCCACAATGCGTACGCAGTGTAACATTACCTCAGGCAAGAAATACATAATTCACACACAACATACATAGCAACAAAGCTGCGTGCACAGTCTAATATACACACAGAGAAGAAATTCAGAATTCACACAACACACACACCCATCCATACACTGTACACAGTTCATTATGTACTAAGGCAAGACAAAGAATTTACACACAACACACACATGCACACAACATACACAACCACCCACACTGCGTGCTCTGTCCAATAAACCATCAGGCAAGAAATACAGAATTCAAACACAACACACAATACATTTGCAACCCACCACTCAGGTAATAAATACATAATGTAAACACAACATACACGCACACTACATAAACACTCCCCCACAATACATACATAGTGCAACATATACGCAGGCAAGAAATACAGAATTCACATGCAACACACAAAAACACACCCGACATATGCAACTACCCACAATGTGTACACAGTCCAACATTACCTCAGGCCAGAAAAACATAATTCACTCACAAAATACATTACCACCACACTGCGTAAACAGTCCAACATACACACAGAGAAGAAATAGAGAATTCACACACAACATACACACCCACCCATACACCGTAAACAGTCCTATATATACTCAGGCAAGAAATACAGAATTCACACACAACATACGCAACCACCCACACTGCATACACCATCCAATATACACTCAGGCAAGAAATACAGAATTCACACACAACACACACACACACAGCATATGCAACCACCAACACTGCATACACCATCCAATATACCATCAGGCAAGAAAAACATACTTCACACACAACACACACAAACACACACGACATATGCAACCACCCACACCGCTTACACAGTCCAACATATGCTCAGACAATGAATACAAAATTCACAGACAACACACACACTTCATACACACTCTATTAGGGAGAGTTTTCATTTTAGTGTTTAATTCCTACCTCCTTAGAGACCGCTGGCTCTTTTGCTAGACATTGGGACTTTTTAATTTTAACCTTGCCGTGAGTGAGCCCTTTCACTCCTTCACCCAGGTGTTTTGATCTGATTTGGATTCTTTATTCTCTTTGGTTTTGGAGTCTGACAAACTCCACAGGCATCTTTTTTTGTATTGTGACACACAGCAACTTCAATGCAGTGTCACAGAGAAGTCCTTTGGATTTCTCTAAAGGTTTAAATACCTTCTCTTAGATAAACTACTGTTTCCAAGAGCAGTAAGGTAGAATTTACATTATTTACCCTTTCTTACTTTGTAGACCCAGCACACACCATCTGATGTGGAGTGCTGGAGGGGTTACTTAGTATCCCCTTTGTCTTTCTCATGTAACATTTTTATGTTACCCTTTCTACAATTAATGGCTGGTGACAGTGGTTTATTTTTCCTACCATTGTGCATTTTTACTGCAGGCTGAATCCTCAGCTGCAGTATTGCATCCATGGGTGCCCATTTTGTCAAAATGGCCTGGTCTTCTTTTTTCACCATTTGTTGTTGCAAAGGTCCTTCTTGAGATTTATTCTGCGCACCAAACCAGGTTTGGTCCCTTTGTTTTGTCTTTGGCAGGGTTCGATGCTGAAGCCTGCCTCTGGCTCCAGCATGTCTGGCAGGGCAGGAAGCGAGGGAGGCTCCTGGAACTCCCTGTGCTTAGTCTCCTTGGTTACAGGAATGCACCCAAAGGTGATTGGCTGGCTGGCTGTCCTTCGAGAACCGCCACCCTGCTGTGTGAGTGACAGCTAGGCTGCAAATTAATGGGAGAAACTTGCATAAAAGGCGAGGTCTTTTGCAAGGAAGGCAGAGTCGACCGCTGGACGAAGGAACCGAAGAATAAACTGGAAGAGAAGCTTGCTGCACCCTCCCGGACTGTTGGTTTGCCCTGTGACCCCTGCTGCAGTGGTGAAGCTCTGAATTTCTAATCGACTAGAGAAGCCCGGAAAGCACGACTTCTCCCCTTGGGTTGGTGGGACCAATCAATCCCAAGTTGAACTTGCCTGGAACACTTTTCTCTGCTAGCTGTTTGTCTTTGCTGCTGCAGGAACCGAGTGCCAGGGGAGTGGAACACCAGAATCGAGTGCATCCCCTTTAAGCCGGACCGAGCTCCAGGAAAACCTACCGGACTTGCTCGAAGCAGGCCTTCCCAAGCCTGAGCCACCTCAACATTGCTGGACCCCAGAAGCAAGGGGAGCCCTTTTGGTGTCCAAGAACCGGGGTGTTGCTATTTGCGAGTAGCTGAAACTGTGAAGTGCAGCTGATCTGAAGTGTGCCCATTGCTGCCGCCGACCTTCGAACCTTAGTGCAGGAGTCCCCAGACATCCTACCTCTTGTCTCCACAACTGAGGCCCAGAAACAACAGGATCTGCAAGACTACAACAGGAACAGAAGCCAGCTGGACCTTTTTCTTCAGACTCAAGGTACTGTGCACCTAGGGGTACTTACCTCTTGTTGTGTGTAGCTTGCTTGCTCTCAGCTGAGACTTGCATTGGCTGCCTTTTCCAGAGTTGCTTGCAGCTTTGTTTTTCACAGATCTTACAGCTTGTGGCCCAACAGTGATTTCTTTTCTACAAACTCTCTTTTAACATTGTGAAAGACTTTTTTTTCTCTCTTCAAGAAGTGCCTCAGCCCCCTCTAGACTCTGCAGCCTCTTCTGACCCTTTGACTTTGTGTTTATCTGCACCAAACAGGTTATACATAAGTTACTTGTATTGCTGGGAAAGGGTTAACCTTTAGTTCATTGGGGGATTGTAAAAGTTCTTACCTGTTCAGGAGAGCGCGTTAACCTTTGTTTCCTTCTCTAACCTCTTTTTCCTTTTTGCCATAACTCCAGTATTGCATTTAAGGGTGGTTCAAGTGATATATCAAGGCCCACAGTGTCCTATCTATTCAAGTCACCTGAGGGTGTATGAAGTCTCTGTGTGTCATCCCAAAAGGGTATCTTCTTACTTAATTGAAACGGATGGAGTTTAATTATTGCAACTTGCCCCTTCCTAAAGAAAGCTTACTTAAAAACTGACTGTTAAATTAATAAATAATTTTAATAAGAAACCTTGAGTATAAATTTGATTTGATTACTTGTCACTGTGATTACCTAGGTTGCATTTCTATAGCTCACATTGACCCCTCTTGAGATAATCCTGGCTGCTCAGTCACTCTACCAACTTGTGTAGTACAGGCCGATACCGAAGGTGGGGTTCCCTATTGCCAAGAGGACAAGGCTGGTGTTGTCTCCCACAGGGTTACTGCATACAATCTTGACTAACACACTCCTCCACAATGCGTACACAGTCCAACATTTCCTCAGGCAAGAAATACAAGAAATACATAATTCACACACAATATATGACACAACCCATACTGCATACACATTCCAACATACACAGAGACAAGAAATACAGAATTTCCACAGAACACAAACACACACACACGACATAAGCAAGCACCCACACTGCATACACAGTCCAACATACACTCAGGTAATAGATACAGAATTCACACACAACACACACACTACATACATATTCTTCCACAATGCATACACATTCCAACATTACTTCAGGCAAGAAATACATAATACACACATAACATACATAATAACCACACTGCATACACAGTGCAACATACACTCAGGTAATAGATACAGAATTCACACACAACACACACACTACATACATATTCTTCCACAATGCATACACATTCCAACATTACTTCAGGCAAGAAATACATAATACACACATAACATACATAATAACCACACTGCATACACAGTGCAACATACACACAGACACGAAATACAGAATTCATACAGAACACACACAAACACCCATGACATGTGCAACCACTCACACTGCATACACAGTCCAACATACACTCAAGCAACAAATACAGAGTTTACACACAACACACAGACACTACATACACACTCCCCCACAATTTGTACACAGTCCAACATTTCCTCAGGCAAGAAATACAAAAAATACATAATTCACACTTAACAGACATAACCACCACACTGCATACACATTCCAAAATAAAACAGACAAGAAATAAAGAATTCACACAGAACACACGCAAACACACATGACATATGCAACCACCCACATTGTGTACACAGTCAAACATCACTCAGGCAATAAAAACAGAATTCACACACTACTTACACACACTACATACATATTCTCCCACAATGTGTACACAGTGCAACATTACCTCAGGCATGAAACACATAATTCACACACAACATACATAACAACTACTCTGCCTACAAAGTCCAAGATATACACACAGAATAAGTACAGAATTGACGCAACACACACACCCATCCATACACCATACACAGTCCATTAGCCATGTTCAAAGCGATGTGTATCACCCATCGCGCGATCCACAACACTGGGCCTGAATTCCTGTAAGACAAATTTGTCCCCTGCCAGGGACGATTTGTCCTCTTGTCCAGGAACCTCAGATCTCGCAACGCTTTTTGCCTAGTGATCCCACCTCATACCTCCATAAGACATGGCGGCTCATCCTTCTCCGTCCAAGCACCAAAAATTTGGAATTCCATCCTCTTACACATTAGCAACCTCAAAAACCACCGTAAATTCAGGAAGGCCCTTAAAACATGGCTCTGCCCAAAACTCTCCTGAGCCACGGCATCCTGTGAATATATCACTAATAATCTCCACCGCTTTTGATCATAACTCAGGGGCAGCAGTTCTTGAAGCGGTTACACCTGACAAACCACCACATACTGCGCAACAACTCGGCATGCTGATTAGAATTCCAGGTAAGCCGACTGCCTTCGTTGTGGCATTCCGGATCCACCATCAACCTACCCACAACAACATTCCAACCCAACAAGCACCCGAGTTAAGGCAGCAGCCTTCGCCGTGGCTAAACTCACATCATACTCACCGCACCCCTGCCCACCAGTCCACATGAGAGACAACTAACAATGAGATAAGTGGCCCTGGTTAGCACACACACACCATTAACTATTCACTGACATTTTAACCCGCATTCGCTCATTCTGGGAAGCTCCCAATACCAGCAATCCCCACCACAAACCCATTCCCCAAGCTAGGTACATCAATCCTCGATCACTGGTACATTACGGATACCTTCCTTAGACTAAGTTGGAAATCTACAACCTTTCAAGCCTAGGCCCCCTCCACCAAACGAACCCCAGGGTAGCCCCCCCATTGTGCGTTATATGTGGAGACCTCCTACACTGTGAAAGCCTGGGCCGCCCGCCCACAACACAGAATTCTCAATATTAGGTGTACTAGTTGACAACTCACACTGCAGGTTTTACCCAGGCCTCTCTACCCTATGCAGAATCCTCAAATCTAGGTGTAGCCTTGTCCTAGCTTCGCCACATGCTTAAACTTCTGGCACTGTGAATCCTAGACCTTTTTCCTCCATGGTACATGTTCCTCTAGTCTAGGCTCGGACAGCGTCTCTGCTTATCATACGACGATACTGGCTGCAGTAGGAATCCAAGGCCCATCACTACAGGACTCTCAATTCTAGACCGGGACAATTAAGCAATCTGGCAGCCTACGGTACTTATAGCTCACACCACTAGCGTGGACACAGGCTGCAGGCACGGCCAAACATCCATGCATGATAAAACATGTCTACGAATAAGCACATCCGGCCTAGTTCACACATAACTGTCTATAGTGAAACACCTGATGTACCACAACACCTCTACCACTAGCATACAGCGACTACCACCCGAAAGAAACCTGGTATTGCTGGCCTCACATAGACTCTCTAGACAACAACACTCTATCTTTAATCTTCAAGAGCACCCACCCACGTGCCTGGCCTTTACTGGGCTGCTTAGTCGAGACATGCCAGCCACCGATGTCTTAGAATGGCAAATATGCACACACGCATCTAAGCTACTCTGCTAGAATATCTAACCACATTGACTACGGTCAACCAGGGTGTTCAACCAAAGAAAAAGCTCAAGGAGGCCACACAAGTGGGGAAAGAGCGCTATATAAATAACAAAAACAATAAAATATACTCAGGCATGAAATAAAGAATTCCCACACACATCACACGCACACAAAATACGTAACCACCCACACTGCGTACACCATACAATATACCATCAGGCAAGAAATACAGATTTCATACACACCATACACACACTTACATGGCATATGCAATCCAACGCACTGCTTACACAGTCCAACATACACTCAGGCAAGGAATACAAGAAATACATAATTCACACACAACATACATAACCACCACACTGCATACACAGTCCAACATACAGACAGACATGAAATAGAGAATTCACAGACAACACGCACACACACATACATACACACAACATACACAACCACCCACATGTCATCCAATATACCATCAGACAAGAAATACAAAATTCATACACAACACACACAAACTCACCGGATATATGCAACCATCCACACTGCTTACACAGTCCAATATACAATACAGAATTCACACACAACATACACAAACACACACACACTACATGCACACACCCCCACAATACATACACAGTCCAACATACACGCAGGCAAGAAATACTGAATTCACACATAGCATATGCACCCATCCATACTCTGTACACAGTTCAATATACACTCTGAGAAGGAATACAGATTTCACACACATACACACACTACAAACACACTCCCCCACAATACATACATAGTCCAACACACACTCAGGCAAAAAATACAGAATTCACGCAAAGCATATGCACCATCCATACTACGTACACAGTCCAAAATACACTTCAGCAAGAAATACAGAATTCACACAAACACACACACACACAACATACGCAACCACCTACACTGCATACACAGTCCAACATACATTCATGCAAAAAATACAGAATTCACACACAACACATACGACATATGCAATCCACCACACTGTTTACACAGGCCAACATGCGCTCAAGCAATAAATAGAGAATTTACACACAACACACACACACTACATACACACTCCCCCACAATACATACATAGTCCAACATATACGCAGGCAAGATTAACAGAATGCATGCATAGCATATGCACCCACCAATACTCCATACACAGGCCAATATACACTCAGGGAAGAAATACATAATTCACACACAACACACAAGCACACCCAAAACATATGCAACCACTCACACTATGTAAAGCATCCAATATACAATGCGAACCATCCAAAATACAATCAGGCAAAAAATAAAGGAATTCACACATAATACACACAAACACACCCAATATATGCAACCACCCACACTGCATACAGAGTCCAACACAAACTCAGGCAATACATACAGGATTCACACACAACACACACACACACTACATACATATTCTCCCACAATGTGTAAACAGTCCAACATTACCTCAAGCAAGAAAAACATAATTCACTCACACCATACGTTATCACCACACTGCGTACACAGTCCAACATACACACAGAGAAGATATAGAGACTTCAAACACAATATACAACCCACCCACACAGCATAAACAGTCCAATATATACTCAAGCACGAAATACAGAATTCACACACAACATGCCCACCGACCCACACTGCGTACACAGTCCAAACTAAACTCCAGCAGAAATTACAGAAATCACACACAACACAAACACAACCATGCACACCGATTACATATTCATAAATACAATCAGGCAAGAAATTCAGAATTCACACACATAAAGGACATATGCCCCCACCCAAAATGCACATACAGTCCAACATAACATCAGGCAGGAAATACTAGAAATAGATAATTCGCACACAACATATGCAACCACCCACACTGCATACAAAGTCATCCATCATACACTCAGATAAGAAATATAGAATTCATAAACAACACACAAATACACATAACATATGCACCCACCCACAATGCGTACACAGCCCATATACAATCAGGCAAGAAACATAGAAATCACACACAATACACACACACACAAAACATACATGCATACACAGTCTTACATCTACCCAGGCAAGACATAAAGAATTCACACACAGCACACACACACAACAAACACAACCACCAACACTGAGAACATATTACAACATACACTCAGGCAGGAAATGCCAAATTCACACACAACCCACACACACACACACACACACAAACATAAGCAACCATCCACACTGCAGTCCAACACAGCCTCAAGCAAGAAATATAGAATTAACAAACAACACACACAATGAATACAACCACCCACACTGAGCACACATTCCAACATACAAGAAATATCAAATTCCTACACAACGCACGCATAAAAACACCACATATGCACCCACACACATGACGTCCAAGATCCAACATAGCCTCAGGCAAGAAACACATTATTCACACAGAACATACACAACCACCCACAGTGTGTACATAGTCCAACATACACACAGTGAAGAAACAGAGAATTCACACACAAAATACACACAATTTATGCACCCACCCACACTGCATTTACAGTCCAAACCAGGCAAGAAATACAGAATTCACACACAACTAACACACACAACATACACAACCACCTACACTGCATACACAGCCCAACATACATTCATGCAAAAAATACAGAATTCACACACAACATATGCAACAATCCACACTGCATACACCATCCAATAAATACTCAAGGAAGAGAACAGAATTCACAAACAACACAGTCCAACATACGCTCAAGCAATTAACACAGAATTAACACACACACAGAAACTACAAACGCGCACCACAGCAAGTACACACAAGTACTGTCGGCTGTTTGGCTGGTCACGCTGCTACTTTCCCTCTGCATCAAGCCCATTATTGGATTTAACTGGATATACTCACTTACCCCTAACTGGGTACTGTACACTATTATGGACTCTAATATTACGTTTATATTGCGTTTTATAACGCTAATTACCCTTTCTTTTTGTGTTTTTTCTTTTAGCCACACCCACTTTCTGACGTGCCTTTATCTACATGTCCCCGCGCGCACCAGCGTGTGCGCACCACAGCAAGTACACACAAGTACTGTTGACTGTCCGCTGTGCCGCTGTGTTGCTTTGTTGCTGCAGCGCTCTGTTGTGCCACTGGGTTTCCCTGGGTTTCCCTGTGCAGCGGTTAAGCTCTTCCACTGCCTCGCCACCTTGCTGTCTCTGCTGAGACGCGGTGTTGCCGTGTGGCGACTTTATTGTATTGTCTCCTTGGCTTTCCATCTCTTTAGCTCCCCCGCTGTCCCGCTACTTTGCTTTCTTTCTTTTTTGTTCTGTTGTTCTTTCCCTCTTTCTTTTTTCTTTTGCCTTGCTTCTGCGGTGACGCGGCATTGCGCCGTCACAAAGCCCTATGATTCTCACGTACTCCTATGTCAACTAACTAGTCTCTGGCGCCTTGCGCTTCTGCCCTGTCTCTAATTTAACTCCTGACTGCGCGGAATCAAAGTCTGCATCAAAATTCCCCTCCGCTGAGTTAATAACCGCTAAGACTACGATGCGTCACAAGGGCCCCGCCCTGTAGGCAAACTTAATATCTTCTGGTGCCTGCCCTTCTTCCTATTCCTTTAATCTGATACCTGGTTGCATGATTGCTTCACCTGCTACAAACTATATTTTTCTCTCGCTCTGGTTGCAATCATCAAATCTACAAGCTCTGAATAACATCTAAATTATTAAAAGTGCAGTATCCTAGTAGCTTTAGATTGGTTGAAACGGACTCTAAGTAATTTACGTTCATCTCAATCACTCGTACCAACGTATACAAATTATGTTCAGACTAACCTCTGGAATGCCCCAACCACCTCCTTGCTATGCTCCTCGATTTCCCGTCCAGATATGACCTGGATTTCATCTCTCAGCCATTGCTGGCAGCCTGGATGTTCCAGGACCATCGTCCATGATTCATACTGTTCCAACTTTGACTCACCTCCGTTCCTCCAACTCGCAGGTAACTTCAGCACCAAACATCACCCACTTGAAAAGTCTTGTTGAGCAAACTCCCTTGATTTGTATGTCTGAAAAAACCATGCAGGAATGTTATGGGAACCATCCCTCCCCCCTTGATGAACACGCTTTTCATACCCCCTGCTTCATTCCTGAGACCCGCTTTAACTCTGCCCATGAACTAAGATCACTGCCACATTCAGCCTTATATTCTGAGGTCCTTAATGGATCGAACAACGGGTCCTTAAACAACACTTTCCACTCTGTGGAAGTAATGGGGAAAAAACAAGAAAAATAAATGAAATAAATGCTATCCTCCTTTCTCCCTCTCCACTTGCTCAATCAACCCAAAATCCGACCAAAGTGATCTGTATGCTTCCCTCTGAAACAGCCAAAAAGGTTACAGTCAACAAACTCGCTGAATCTAGGCTTCCCAAATCTCCTGATTTGTTTCCTACGGATTGTCCCAATGACATTATTTCCTCTCCGGACACTGCGATGTCTGATAATTCTGAAGTCCCTTCATTTGCCAAACCTACCCCTTGACCCTCTTTTGGCTTTCCCTCACTTCCTAACTCAGCTTTAGAATCAGTCCTTACTGCCATAAATACCTCGATTTTTACACTTACTAAGCTTTTTGAATTACTTGACTCACGTGCCAGCTCTCAGGACTTAACACTAATTAATATAATTAGTAAAATTGACTGGCTTGCACTAAATCTTCCATCATTACTGAAAGCTAAATTGAATGCAAATGTTTTACTCACTCCTGCCGTGAGTGACGTCACACCTGAAGGTCCTGACCCTGAAAATGAGAAACAAATCCCGACTCGATCGGTCTCCAGTCCCCCCGAGATATCTTCTGTACCCGAGGGGGTAATTTGTGCCGAATCTGAGCCAAATTTTATATCTCCCACAGAGAAAAATCCTCCATATGAGATTTTTAATCGTCCCTCTCAGAATAAGAGACGAAAGCGTAAAAGAAACCAGACAAAAACTTGTCAAGCTTCAAACACTGCATCAGAACCCTCATCTGAAAATTCTAAAACAAAAAAAACAAAGAATCAAATTCTGACAAAAATAAATAAATCAGCTGCATCGAAAACTAAAATGTTTGTGGCTAATATTACTCTACCATCTGAGCAAGAAATACCTTCTGCTGCGCCCTCTACAGTGGATGCGGAAGCCGTTCCACCGAAAGATCTCATCCCGGGTTCTGGTCTCTCCTCGTCAGGTGTGCCGTCACTTAAAGGTAAGGATTGTGATTCTACAACACCATGTTTAAAACCTGTACCACCAATAAGTGCTACTGATATTCCAAACATTGATTTGTCTAATGAAGAACTTATGAACCTATCAGTCTATTCTAACAATGGCATCTCTGTATTGGAAACTGTTCATCAAAGTTTGCACCAAGATCGATCACAACCACCATACAGAAATCCAACATTTTGTGTCATTTTAGACCACAACACAAATCTGTTTACGATCTTGGAGCAAAAGAGAAAAAAACTGGTAAAAAGAGCTCCTTTTTCTAAAGATTCTCCACCAAGACCTCAAGGTATTATAGAGACTTATAAATCTAACCCTTTACCTTCTTGCGAAAACCTAAACACTGAAGATTCTACTAACCTATCACTTGTTGGGGATATTCATATTACTACTTGTCCTAACAAAGAAGCCAAACATGAGGATGAGTGGTTACCTAAAGTCCTATCAAACGAAACTTTGAGGCTCACCATGATTGATAGAATTTATTCAGACCCCATCCCGAACAGGGAGACACTATTAACAATATTTCACGCCATCCCGCAATTGAAACATATCAAATCATTGGACATTGATGGTGTTTCTTATCCTATTCCAGCCCATCAAGATATTGTTGAAATCAAAATACCCTACCCTCACTAATAGTTAAAAACTATGTATGGGATCAAAGACAGCTATTGTTTCAAAAAGGTCTCCTACTTGAACCTATACCTATTCTGACCCCTAATACTGAGTTACATCAAATGCCTGGATCTAAAAAACAATTCCCGGCACAGACTGTTTCAAACCCATCGTGCAGCAACTGTAATATAAACTCACAAAATCCACCCCCATCCCAACAATCCAAATGGGCGTGGGTATCTAGTGCCAGACGCTTTGAAAATGAGAACTTTTAGCCACACAATGTTCCTCAACATCATTGCACCATGATCTCTTGGAACACTTGTGGCTTCTCGCACTTACTCAATTCCAAATCACTTCTACTTAATAAATATGACATAGGCCCTCATTACGACCCTGGCGGAAATCGAAAAACGATGGCGGAAATGCAATACCGCCATCGAATAGCGCTCGGTGCGATTATGACCCGTCACCGTAAAGTACGATGCCATTAGCGACACCGTAGTGAACGCCAACGCTAACTGCACCAAGTACACGCACGCGCGCCATGCAAAACCGTAATTACCACCATGGCGCAACGGTACGCGAATTCTGACCCTAGCGGACATTTACCTAACGCCATCAAGCATGGCGGAAAGTACCATTCCACCATGGTGAGAAGTACGGCATCCCGAACCAACCGTAAATGGCCCTACTGAGTGCCTGTACACCACTCCCTGGCCACATTGCACAACTCCTCGTAGGTGCAATGAAGTCACACAATGCAACCAGTGAAATGTACAAGTCACCCATGCATGCCAACGAACAAATGAATGTAGGGGCTCCAAGTGCCTTGTGAGTGGCCATCCATATTTGCCATGTCACCATTGCCGTACTGATGCAGCACAGGCATGTGAAGGTTCAAGTACAGCAATATGAACTGAAATATGAGACAAAACAACAACAGGCCCCCATCGCTTGACACCAGTGTAAGGCAACATTCAAAGCAGTATCCTGAGGGAGACTGCACCAGCCCTGTACTCTTGCCAGTAAACAAACCAACCATCAGCATAAGCATGTACCACACAAGTTGGCAGAGTGACTGAGCAGCCAGGCCCATCTCAAGAGGGGCCAATGGGAGCTGCAGGGCACAGATGGCACGAATACAGAAGCTATTCCAATGGACATGACCTCAGTCTCCCTCCAAGAAACGCACGCAAACACAGGCACCTGTGACCAGCCATATTCTGATAATCACATCATTCCACCAATCCACCTGGCTGACCGGCATCTGTTACACAAAAGCTAATCCCCCGCCCCTGAGCATGACATCATTAAAACAGTCATAATGGCAGCCCCTATCCCTGACCTCACTGGGCTTCGTAGGCAAACGCTCCCAGTACAGTACCACGCAACTATACTCAGAAGCTGGAACCCAATGCAGATCTTCTCACAATACATCGCTCCACAAATAGGAATATGCTACATTACTTGCAAAGAATAACGCTACACGGTTAATATCATAATAGAAATTTAATGCACAACAAAATCACCAAGCCCATACAGCTATTAGGTCATGAACTCCAAAATATATTTCATTATTGTGGGCTGCATCCGCAATAAATGACCAGCTTCTTCTTGTGTGACGCCCTGTTCCTTCATGGTACACAGGGGCTACATTCACGTTCAAAAAGGCAACATGGAAGCGCCTAGAACCGCAGGGCCGTCCCATTAGGTAGGCACTAGTCCAGCTGAAAGGCCGATATGTTGCTCCTAGCCACTAGTACTGCGTAAGGGCATGTGGCCCATTGGCGATCGTCCCATAAGATCGTAATGGTGCTCCACTGATTAACACGAAGCAGCAGGTGTCGGGAGTAAAAGCCATCTGCAGGAGTGGCATACAGATGGCAGCGGCAAAAGGGGAGGCGATACCTGTCACCCAAATGAAATGAAAAAGAATAGTATGGGCATCAGAACTTCATTTGAATTACTCACTTCAATGATCACACTAAATCTACAGCCATATGCATGCTAGCCCACTCAAAAGGATTATTCCCACCCAAAAATCACTTGCGAATCATAACTATATAAATCGAGGTGAAAACACTATTACAAACAAGTCTTTGTGTGCATGCGTCTGTTAAAACAGAATCCATTAGATGGGATTAGTAACGTGCATAGACACAAGTGTTTGAAGGCGCGTCGAGACAGGGAGGGTTCAACAAGGGCAGATAGACGATGGTCCCACTATGGCAGCTCTGCATCACATAGCGCAGGGGAAGTGGATAGATTCCAAAAAGCCATGTACATGGCAAACTCTCAATTAAATCATCTGTCCATGCATCCATACATCATTCCCTCATCCCGCTATGAAAACGCCTGATAATTTACTCACATAACATGTGAAATTTCCATTGAGTCTGTGCGTAATGCAGTCTGCAAAATCCACTGTGCTCCAGCCCGGAATTCCAGTGTTGTGAAGTAACATGTATTTGGGAACGTCCGGCCTTATCGTCCACTACGCTATTGCGCATCCCATACTATTCATATCAATCATTGCATTCTCGCCATGGCCCCTGTCCGAAGGACATTAAACAATAGAACTTTATATCTGCAGTCAGACCTGTGGGCGTCTCCTCGCCGCTAGCTGAAAACCGAAAGCGCTGTCCTTCGAATTCCTCATTTGCAACATCACGTCGAAAAGGCATCTGTGACCGCTTGAAATCACAAATTCATCCATGTAGTGCGGCAGTGTGTGAAAATGGCAACTGGCTTCACTCACAAATGGGACGCCCCGCCCGTCGGTGGACCTCGGTACAGTGCTGCATGAGGGTCCACCGTTAATCGAGTACTACATTCCACTGACCCTTCACAAGTTTGTTCGCGACTGTAAAGATAGTATGTGAAACAATGGGACCATAGCAGAATGAACATATGAACCAATATTTCACTGCCATCGGGATTAAATACATGATTGTAATAGCAAGATGCCAAGCGTCAAATTGCAGCGTTGTGTGCGGGACGTGCTCGCCCAAAGGGGATTGCAGCTTGCACAGGTGGAATGAATCACCACAGGTGGAGGCTATACTGCCTGAAAACACATAAATTGCACACCCAACCCCCTCCCACAACCACACCCACTCCAAAATGCTACCGGCAGGACTAGCGATGTTGGCCCTGGGGGACCTGATAGCACTGCAAGTACTCCAACTTCAAGAAGAAGACGAACACCAACTACTACAACAACCGGCCGCACAGAGGAGACGCAGGAGGAGGAGGAGGGCAAGGCAGGGCCAGCAAGGCCCACCAGCACAGCCACTACCACCATGCAGGCAGCCCGCAATCCCACGCCTCCGAGCTCATCCGTTCAACCTCACTGATGAGCAGATCCACACCCTCTACCGTTTGGACCGGGACACCATAACCGCCATTGTGGACATGACACACGCTGACCTTGTCAGCATGATAGATAGCCCAACCGCCATCCCACCCCTACTGAAGGTGGTGTCTGTACTACACTTCCTGGCCACAGGCACCTACCAGCACACAGTCGGACAGTTGCATGGCATTTCACAGCCACTGTTGTCACGGACACTATTGCAAGTGCTCGATGCCCTCCTGAAGCACGCAGACGACTACATCTCTCTACCACGCTCGGAGCAGGAAATTACTAACACAATAGTGGGATTCCATGCACTTGCCGGCATACCGGGTTGCATTGGTGCCATCGACTGCACCCATGTGGAATTGGTTGTCCCACATGCCATGGAGGTCCAGTACCGCAACCGAAAACAATATCATTCTCTTAATGTACAAATGGTGTGTGACTCCAACAGGATCATTACACATTGTTGTGCCCGATTTCCTGGATCAACCCATGATTCTATGGTCTTGAGGAACTCTACAATACCACGCTACATGGAGCGTCACGCAGGGAACAGATCCTGGCTACTCGGTGAGTCTCATTTCATGCATAATAATGTGGGGTATGTGATGCGGCAATGACCTGGCAGGAAGGGGGGGATGCGTACGTAGCAATGTCATTCCACAAACATCCTTTATTGTCCACATACAGGTGATGCCGGGTATCCACTGAAGAGATGGCTCCTTACACCACTCCGGAACCCACAGAACCAGCATGAGGAGGACTACAACCATGCCCACTCACGTACCCGTGTAGTCATAGAACAGGCATTCGGCCTACTGAAGGCTCGTTTCCGCTGCCTCAGCAGGTCTGGCGGGGCACTCCTGTACCGCCATGAGAAGGTTGCAAAGATGGTCATGGCATGTGTCATGCTACACAACATGGGCGTACGTAGAAATGTGCCAATGCCCCCTGACGCAGAACTGCAAGCACCTGAAGATGGTCATGATGAGGGTGGGGATGTGGCAGCACCTCAAGGAGTCCGCGAGGCACAGGAGGGCCGTGAAATTCGTCAGATTATCATAGATTCATGCTTCTAGCACTCACGCCTGGTGGCTGATACATGGACACGGGACTTGTGGCACTGTGTGTGTCTGGAACATGCACAATATGGACTGTACGCCTATAAAGGCCTCGTACACAAAGATCAATGTCCACACATCTCATTGGATGATTGTGAAATGTTTATAGCATATGTGAAATTATGTTACACACCCCATCGACCCACCACCCAAGAAAGCCCAACACACCCCGTCCACCCTCCTACCTCCCCCCCGAACACCAGTGTCCAAAGATGCTCATTGTCAGTGGGCAGACGCTATTGCAAGCCCCCTCTCCGGGTATCAGGGGCACCCCTGCCTGTGGAGCGCAGGTTCCTCCCAGATCTACGTTGGGGGCTGCCCTGGACGGAACTTGCAACGGATGATGTCTCTGCCTGCTCACGTCCATGCATGTCCCTAAGGGTTTGTGAGAGCTCAGTGAGCACACGGAGCACAGCTGCAAGTTCAGCACATACGTCTTTGGACGTCGCATGCAGTTCCCCCCTCAGGCTCTCGGTGCTTCTCTCCATTTGTACCCTCAGGCTCTCGGTGCTTCTCTCCATTTGTACCCTCAGGCTCTCGGTGCTTCTCTCCATTTGTGCCCTTAGTGTCTCTGTAGTTCTCTCCATTTCTGCCCTAAGTGTCTCAGTAGATGTTTCTATGGCTGCCTTAGTACCCCCACATTCATCAGCATGCTCCTTGAGGAGCGTGGCCAGTTGCTGCTGTTGCACGATCACCTGGTCGAGGGACTGTTGCCTCTGCTGGGCCATGCCCATTTGCGGTGGTGTCACAGAGGGGCTGGTCACCTCATGTTGCCTTGCCACAGGGCTTGTGGGGGATGGCCAGTCGTCGTCTTGTGGGTGCCCCTGCGTGGTATCCTCATGGTGTACGGGATGAAACAAACAGGGGGATTGAGACAGGTCATGGATGGATCCTACATCGACAGCACCGTTTTCTGTGTCGGAGCATGCCGCCATTAATGCAGTGTCACCTATGGTGCTGCTGCCACCAGAAGCAGTGCCTTCTGTGGCATCCATTGGGGGGACCTGTGGTGCTGCTCTTGTGGGCATGCTGGCTGCTGGGGTGCCTGTTGAAGTCCCCTCCTGTGTGCTGCCACTTGATTTGTGCTGCTGCCGTGTCTTGATCCGTGCAGCTGAGGTGGAGGGTCTTTGGCCGTTGGTCTTGGCCCTCTTTGCAGGTGTGCTGGTAGGGGTGTCCTGAAGCTCGTCGTTTGAATCGGACCCTGTGTTGGAGTAAAGGAGGGCGAGCGTTATTTATGGGTCTGTGGAAATTGGAATGGCAATGTATCACATGCATTGGGGTGGTACCTGAGGGTGATTTGGGTCAGGGCCTTGGAGGTGGTTTCATTTTTGTGTGGATTGAGGATGCAGTTGTTTTGCAGCCTGCAGTCAGGGTGTGCATGCTGCACGTGTAGAGGGTGTTTTTAGGATTTTTAATTATTTATGTATTTAATGTGACTTTTAAAGTGCGCTATCAGGCCAATGTATGTGGACGTTCTCCTGGACATGTGTTTCTGTTGCACTATGTGGACACATGGTACTTCACATGATTGGACATTGTGGATTTAGCATTGTTTTATTTGGCCCACCTACCTGATTCTTCGGTTGTCTGCACTCCTTTCTCCATCCCTCCGACTCCCTCTATACTCTCCATTCCAATGGTGGAGGCACAGATTTCTTCCCAGGGGGTCAACTTGATGGGTGATTCCGATCCTCCCCCGATAGCTGTGGCAATGTTACGGTTGGCTGATAGTATGCTCCGTACGCGTATCCGCAAGTCGTCCCATCGCTTTCTGCATTGCTGTGGGTTGCGGGGTGCGGTCCCCACCGCACTTACCCGCTGTGCCACCAGGGCCCATATGGCCTTCTTGTTCGCAAGTGCCGTCCTGGTCATTTGCGTCGAGAAGACGACGGCAGCATTCTCCTGGAGGGTCTCTGTGAGCACGGTGAGTTCCTCATGGGAGAAGTGGACCTGCCGCTTGCGGTCGCACGCTTTTTTCGCAACTTTTCCCATTTTTATTGTTTTCACTAGGGTGGCTAACGGGTTGGGATGTGTCTCAGGGTAGGATTTTTAATGGTTGTGTTGGGATTCTGATTTTATAGGTGTACGGCGTGCTGTTTCCCGTTCCGGGCCCATGTTTTTACTTCCGTTTCCGTATATTTACGGTCACCGTATTTTGCGATTACCGCTCATTACGGTGACCGCTATGATGGGTGGCGGAATTGCACCTAGGGCGCCGTACGACGGCGGTGAGGGGCGTTTTGGGGACATTTCCGCCACCGCGGACTTTGCACTTCCGCCATGGCGTAGTGCTCGTGCCCGATGGGTCAGAATTAGCCGCACTTTACTCCGTCGTGGAATGGCGGAAACGCTATTTACGCTATGGCGGTCAGGTCAGTTACTTTCCGCCAGGGTCGTAATGAGGGCCATAGTCATATTACAGGAGAAGTGGATGACCCTGACACCTGTTTGGCCAGACCACCAACTATTATCAATCACTGCCTCCAAACAGGCTAAAGGCAGACCATGAGCTGGTCTTCTTGTAGCAGTGAGAATTGACTCGCAGATATTTATTACCTTGTGGAAAAGCCCAGATTCTGGGATCCAGCCAGTCTTAATTACGACCTCTAATAAAGACCATCAATTCTTCCCTAAAATGGTAATTATAAATATATACTGGAACCCGGCCTCTGTGACCTCTTCCAAATTTGCTGACAACATTGAGTCAATACTCGATCAGACCCTTCTTGAGCCAGACATTGCCAACATAATAATTGCTGGGGATTTCAATATGAAGCTGATAATCTTTCCGACCATCCAATCAACTTGAGATCTGCAAACTGCTTATCGCTAATGAAAATTACCAGGTTACTCACCGTAGTGACCACCTTACTCCTAGTCCATAGTCCCCTTTCCTCCATACTTGTGGGACATCTCTCCGTCCTGTGGGACGGGACCGGAGCACTTTGTAAAAAGCATCAACATTTTTCCAAAAATGTGTCCTTCCTCTCTTTCCTGCGTGGGGCCTGGCACGCGGCCGTAACCCCGCCCACCTTGGCTTCGCCCCGCTTATCGCCCCTCAGTCCTTTTCTTTGCCAGGTCAGAGACCCATTACCTATTCAGAGGAACCTTATTAGAGGGGACGGCGGGCGGGCGTATGGAGGAAAGGGGACTATGGACTAGGAGTAAGGTGGTCACTACGGTGAGTAACCTGGTAATACTCCTACGTCCCGTCCCCTTTCCTGCATACTTGTGGGAGATTCCCAAGCACTCCTTACAGGAACTACGGGTGGATGGAAATACCCCTTACTGAAAAAGGTTCTTCAGCACAGCCTGACCATACTGAGCATCAGCTCTAGAACTCATATTGAGGCAGTAACGCTTACAGAAAGCAGATGGAGAGGCCCAAGTAGCTGCCCTAGCAATGGACTCCCAGGGAACATACTTCTGAAAAGCAACTGCAGCTGACTTGCCCCGCACCTGGTGTGCATGAATACCTTTAGGAGGTTTCAGCTTTTGGACAGTGAAAGACTCAATGATGCAGGCAGCAATCCACTTAGAAATAGTTGCCTTAGACGCCTGCTTGCCTTGAGGGTTGCCGAAAATCACAAAAAGTTGAGAAGAACTTCTAAGCTCGGAAGACCTATCCAGGTAGAACTTAAGAGCTCTTCGGACATCAAGACAGTGTAGAACCCTCTACGCCTCAGAGGCGGGGTTCGGAAAAAAGACCGGTAGGGAGATCGATTGATTCAAATGGAATTCGGTCACTATCTTCGGCAGAAAAGCCGGATGAGTTCGAAGGACTACTTTGTCCTTGTGAAAGACCAAGAAAGGATGCTCCACCGACAATGCCTGGAGCTCACTCATTCTCCTTGCCGATGTGACGGTGACCAAAAAGGACACTTTCCAAGACAAGTACCTGAGGTCCACAGTAGCCATCGGCTCAAAGGGTTTATGGCACAGCGCCGTCAGGACAACATTCAGGTCCCATGGCGGGTGTGGATTACGAACTGGAGGGTAAAGGCGTGTTAAACCAGCGAAATGCCTCTTTACCACTGGGTTAGTCAGAGAATACGAACACTGATCCGTAGAAAGATAAGCGGAGACCGCTGAAAGGTAAGTCCTGCATGACAGAACATGAACCCCTGACTCTGCTAGGGAGGACACGAAGGACAACACTGTGTCAACCGTGGCCCCCCTTGGATCCAATTTCTTCTCTAGACACCAATGACAGAACCTGAGCCATTTACTCTTGTACTGAGATCTGTTCGAGGGTTTTCTGGCTGCCTGGATAATACGCACGTTATCCGCAGACAAATTGAGATGCTCTAAAGACCTGAACTCAGGCACCATGCCGCCAAGCTGAGCGATTGTGGAGAGGGGTTCCACAGCTGCTGCTCCCCCTGGTGGAGAAGATCGGGAGTTACCGGTAACCTGATCGGCGGATAAACCGACAGGTGTTGGAGTTCTGAGAACCAAAACCTGGCCGGCCACCACGGGGCTATCAGTAGAAGAGAACAGTTCACTGAGTTCCTCAACTTCCAAATTGCCCGGTGAACTAGAGGCAGAGGCGGGAAGGCGTAAGCTCTCATGTTGTGCCATGAAATTTCTAGGGCATCCCCCAGAGAGGAGGCTCCCAGCCCCACTCTGGAGGCATACAGAGGAAGCTTCTTGTTCGCCGCCGTCGCGAAGAGGTCCACCTGCGGTGTGCCCCAGCGCGAGAAAATCCCTGAGAGGACCTCCGCCTTCAACTCCCACTCGTAGCTGACCACTGTCCGCCGGCTGAGGGCATCTGCTGTGACATTCAGCTGGCCCGGGATGTGCACTGCAAGCAGCCAGACACCATGAAGCACGGCCCACTCCCAAATCTGGATGGACAGGTCCATGAGGGGGGAAGACTTCGTTCCCCCCTGCTTGTTGATGTAATACATTGACACCACATTGTCCGTTCTTATGCGGACCACTTTGTTGACAATGACCGGTCTGAACGCCCTGAGCGCCAAGAAAATCGCCAGAAGCTCCAAATGATTTATGTGCAGGAGCTTGTCCTGAGGCGACCAGTGGTCCGAGACCTGAAGGAGATCTAACGTCGCACCCCACCCGAGGAGGGAGGAGTCCGTCGTGATCGTCACCATAGGGACCGGGTCCTGAAACCCCGCGCCCCCAGACAGATTGCTGAGAGATGACCACCAGTCCAGGTCCACTCTCATGGAATCCGGAATCATTAACCGCATGGAGTTTGGGTCCACCGCCTGACGCCATGAATTCCGAAGGGCCATCTGGGTCCATCTCATTTTGAGACGAGCAAGAGGAAGAGCCAGCACACACGAGGCCATGAGGCCCAGAAGCCTCTGGAACCACCAGGCCAACATACTCTCTGACTGCGCAAACATCTGACACGTGGCCAACAGATCTGCCATTCTGTCCCCGGTCAGGTATACTCTGCAGTCGATCGTGTTCCAACGAAAACCCAGAAAAATCAGGTCCTGTGAGACCGTCATGGAGGATTTCCGCCAGTTCACCAACAGCCCAAGATGAAACAGGAGCTGAAGGAGAGACTGGAGGTTGCCCGCTGCCGCCAGCGGACAAGGGCTGCGTAAAAGCCAATCATCCAAATAAGGCGCCGAGCTGAGGCCAAAAGGAAGCACCCGAAACTGGAAGTGCTCCTCTCCCAAAGAGAAATGGAGGTACCTCCGTGTGGAGCCCAAATCAGGATATGCATGTATGCATCCTGAAGGTCCACCACGCTGAGCCAATCGCCCGCCTGCAACGAGGAGCGAATCTGGCCGGGCGTGATCATCTTGAATTTCTCTTGGGGTAAGGAAAGATTGAACTGGGAAAGGTCTAGGATGGTACGCAGGCCAGCCTGGTTGGGTTTGGGCACCGTAAACAGCCGGGAGTAGAAGCCCTCCCCTCGCTCCCCAAGGGGAACGGGTTCCACAGCTCTGAGGAGCAGAAGTTTCTGAACCTCGGCCTTGAGGGAGGGTGAGCCCGACAGCTGAAAAGGAGGGTTGAGGGCTGGGGTAGGGGGTAAAGGTAAGCGGAATCCCACCCGAGCGACTGACAAGACCCATCTGTCTTCTGTGATGGTCTGCCATGCCTCCCAATGAGACGCAATGCGTCCTCTCACCGGGGTCTCGTGCGAGCACGGAAAAACCTCATTTGGCAGGTTTATCGGTGGCGGTGCCACCTGAACCTGATGAGGAGGCTGAGGAGCGGGAGAAATACCGCATACGCTGTTGTCTACGGCAGTTATTCCCCACAGCAGTATCCACTCTGCGCGATTTGCGGTCGAGGAAGCCCCTGAAACCAGAAGAAGGTTGACTCTATGATAACGCTCTCTGAGGTTTGAATGGAGCTTTAACCAGAACAGACAATGATTTAGCCGTCTGAGTGCTATCCTTGGTTTTGGTGAGCTCTACATCAGTAGAAGAATGAAAAAGCTCCTTACCATCGAATGGAAGGTCCAATACTTTGTCTTGCACTTCCTTCGAAAACTTAGTGGCATGCAACCATGCTTGCCTCAAGGTATCAACCCCGAGCATCATGCCCCGAGCCGAGGTGTCTACGTGATGAGCTGCAGCCTCCAGGAGATCCTGGGCCAAGACCCTGGCATCGGAAAGGCCACCTCTGAAATCTTCCAACTTCTCGACCGGAATGTGCTCCTCAAACTCTGACAGACCTTTCCACATTCGCATGTTAGCTCCCGCCAAAATCAATTCGGCATTGGCCTGCCTGAGCTGCAAGGCCGAATTGGCAAAGATTTTCCTCCCTAGGGAGTCCAGGAGTTTGTCCTCCTTTCCCAAGACCTGAGTAGCCGTCGCGGAAGAGGATGCTGCAGGTCTGGACTGCAACGTGGCCGCAGCCACCACTGTGGAGGAGGGAGGCGGACAAGACAAGGCCACTTCCTCCGAAGAGTGCAGCCTGTACCTCGCGTCAATCTTTTTATTGACAAAAAGTCCTGAGTGTGGCTTCTCCCAGACTCTTCGGACCTTGGCCAAAACATCCTTCTGCAGGAAAAGGCCGGTACGCTCCAAAGGAGACAGGGTGAACACCCCAGAAAGCACGCCCTCCTGTGGAGCAGGTGCCTCGGGAACCGGGACATCTAAGAAATTCGTCATGTCCAGTACCCGGTCATGAAAAGCTCTAACAGAACGGGGAAGATCCTCGGTGTCCTGCTCGCCTTGAGGGTCATCTGACAGGTCAGGATCCTGCTGAACCGTGTCAGGCACTGCCTTGTCCACTGGGGACAACGGTGGCAAAGGCGGAAGAGCAGGGGCAGGCACCACGGGCAAAGGAGGCGCCGGCGGAACCACCAGAGGAACAGGTGGAGCCGGGGGCGCTGGTGGACACATTTCCTTAAAAAGCCCTTTGAAACGCTCCCTCATGAGGTCGGTGCGCATAAGCGCTTGAAATTTACCGAAAAAAGCGTCCTCAGGAGATTGCTTCAGAACCTGAGGAGGCCTCTCATGAGGTGGACAAATCCACGGACGTAACGGAGAAGGGTGCCACGCCGGGCCCTCCGACGGCGTATCCACATAAATCAAAGGGGCCGCCACTGCAGGCAATGAAACATTGTGCGGAAGAAGCATCCGGGCGTTCCAATCATAAACGGGCCGGTAAGGATACGCAAAAGTGACCTTAGGTTCACCCAAAGGACCGAACCCTACACCAGAGGCCGATGGCGTAGTTGTAGGGGTAGTACCTAAAATGGCCGCCATGGTCGTGGCGGGAACAGCCGCCATTTAGTCTTCATCTGAGGGGAACTGCGGCACGTGAGAAGGTGAGGCAGGGGTCCCCGTCGATGGGTCAGGGGTCTTAATTTTAGCCTTAACATAAGGAACCTCGGCAGAGCCGGTACTATGAGGCCTGGAATGTTTCTGAGACATACCAACCGCCAACTGAGCCTTCGAAGGAAGGACCTCGGCACTGCTGGTAAAAGAAGAACCTTGCTTCTTTGCCCCCTCAACAGATCTGGTATCACCACAAGAGCGGAAACGGTGAGAAACCGCTTTCACCGACAGGGCCCTGCCCGGCCCCTCAGAACTGTTGGTAGCCTTAGCCTCTATACGAGGGACCTCGGGCCTAGGCCCGGTAATAGCCTTATCGGCACGGGCCTCGAACATCCGTTCGGTAAACACAAGCCCAGCCAAGGCCTCAGGGCGCACCCCGGTCTTGTTTTTGAGGGAAGCCGAAAGAGAGGCCTCAGAGCAAGCTCTGGTACCCTGTGACTCAGCAGAACTGGGTCTACACACAGCCCCCACAGGAGGGGCCTCGGAAGTTACTTCGGTGTACACAGGCCACTTACGGAGACCCTCGGAGAAAACTCTGGTAGAATTATTAGGCCCAACAGGCACCTCAGGGCGAACCCCGGTGACAGAGCGATCAACGCCCCTCCCGGCTCGAGAGGAACCCGGGAAGGTATCCCCTGGCCGGGGTGCTCTGAAAAGTAAAGAACTTACCGGGCGTTTCTTCTTCTCGTCGATGAACGCCTGAAAATGAGATGGAGGAGTGCGTCGGAACACCTCCCACCGTTTCAACCGCCGTTGAAGAGCCCGGACCGAAAGGGAGTCACAGTAAAAACAGGAGTCCCAACGGTGTTCCGGACCCAAACACTCTAAACAAAGAGGATGGGGATCCGCCCTCGCGAAGCGACTATGACAAATACAGGAATCAAATTAAGCAAATAACAGCAACAATAAAACAAAATAATGACGAAACAATGCTAAAAGCCCTCCTGTCCAAAAAATCAGGAGAAATATGGAAAGTAATAAATAGAACAGAATCAACAGCCCAGAAATCTATGCTATTAAATAGCATTGATCAGACGATATGGACAAAACATTATGAGAAACTTTTGCTTAAACCCGCAGAAGAATTTGTTATTAAGAAACCGGTTAGTTCTGATATCAAAGGCCTGGAATTTGATATTCTTGATATAATCATAATAATCAAGAAATTAAACAACTCGCAGGCTCCTGGTCCTGACATGATAACCAACGCAATTTTAAAAGAAAACCCGGAAGCCTGGGCTGATGTTTTACATTTCATTTTTAAAAAACATTTTAACCCAAAATAAATTTCCTCCATCATGGCAGGAAGCAATTATAATTCTGATTTTTAAATCGGGTGATAGATTAGACTCAATGAACTATCGCCCAATTGCTCTTTTAGATGTGCTGGGAAAAATCTTAGCAATACTAGTGGTTAGAGATTTTACAAAATGGCTTTATGAGCAGGATCTAATGGTTCCTTATCAATCTGGTTTTGTCCCAGGCATTGGTACTTCCTTAAATCTATTTATTATTTCTGTACTTAAATCACAAGCTATTCATAAGAAACAAACAATATATCTGGCTCTATTGGGCTTTAAACAATTTAAACAAGAGTTTGATTCTATTTCTCGTCCTTTGTTATGGGAAAAACTTTTAAATGCTAACTGCCCTCCTTACATCTTTAATCTAACTTTACTCTTTTACTCCAATACGAGCATAAAAATTAAACTTACAACCGACGGCCTTCTGTCAAACTCAATAAGAACAAACGCTGAGCTGAAACAGGGCTGTTCATTTGCTTCAATGCTTTTTCATTTTTATATTTGTGATTTTTTTAAAGAATTGATGGAGGTGCAGTCTTTATCACCCCGTCTAGGGTCCTTGACCATCCCTTATCTATTATATGCAGACGATATGGTACTTTTTGACATAACTCCAATAGGTTTACAGAGGAAATTAGGCACACTTTTGCAATATACTGAATCAAACAAACTTGAAATCAACATAAAAAAAACGAAAAGTTTAATTTTCCATCATTCAGCAAAAAAAACAAATTTAATTGGTTTATCACGAAATATCCTCTTGATAAAATACATCAATACAAATATCTTGGAGTTAATATCAACTCAGATGTAGCAGATAAACCATATAAAGAACAACTCATTAATAGGATGAAACTTTTAAGAATCCAAGCAAAAGCACTGCAAAGGAAGTATGGTCTGTTCTCTTTGATCCCAGCTCGTATGTTTTATCTGCAGAAAGCCGTTCCCATAATCACATATAGGAGTCAGACTAAAATTATGACTAAGCAAGTAAATTGGGAACACCTAGAGGGGCTATATTGGATATAAATACTGCCGGTCCCATTAATCTGCATTTCCTGCTGTAAAAGATTTGATTGAATCTGCAAACAATAATTCGCTATGTTCTTGGTTACAACACTGCAAAACATGTCTCTCTAATGCAGATATTCCTCTCAAAGAACTTCTCAAATTTCCAGTCAAAGCTAAACTTAAGCTGTTTAGATATGATTGGATCAATACAAGAGAAAAGAAAAGAGAAAAGTGTCTTCAATATTCAGCCTTTAAAGCAGGTCCTTTCATGGTTAAAGCATTGAACAATATTCCAAAATATATTTTTACATTCCCTGATAGATCTTATGCGGATATCTTTTTACGCTTTAGGCTTAATTTACTTCCAACTGAAATCAAACTTGCACAATACTCCAAAGATCTAACACTAAGCTCTACTTGTAGATTTTGTAACATATCTAAGAATGAAGAATCTACCTTCCATCTAATTTCAGAATGTCCCTCTCTGATTGAATTTAGGATAAAACTTTTTTAAAGTTTTTTAAGAACAGAGTGTTGCTGACCAGAGAACAACTATGGAATGAGATATTCAATACATCAAAGGATTCATTAATTATAGTTACTGTCCACTTTTTCAATGAATTGAATCTGGGAGAAAAAAAACAGATAACTTGACAATTAATCATGAAAACCCACAATTTACCTAATGACTGCATCTTGAATGTATGTATCTAACTAATCTAACTGTGGTTTTAAGATCGGTCACATTGTTTTGTTTTAAATGTTTTATTTTTTAATTACTGAGATGTCTGTTTTTAACATATTTGAATATGAGAATATATGTAACTATAGATGTGACATATCGAAAAAGTTGATTTTTCAACAAAAACTATTTCAATAAAAAAAAAGAAACTACACACACTCCCCACAACACATACATAGTCCAACATACACGCAGGCAAGAATGACAGAATGCATGCATTGCATACGCACCCACCAGTACTCCATACACCGTCCAATATACACTCAGGGAAGACATACAGAATACACACACACACACACAACTTATGCAACCACTCACACTTTGTACACTGTCCAATATACAATCAGGCAAGAAATAAAGGAATTCACAAACAACACACACACAACATATGCAACCACCCACACTGTGTACACAGTCCAATATACACTCAGGCAATACATACAGGATTCACACACAACACACACACACTATATACATATTCTCCCACAAAGTGTTCACAGTCCAACATTACCTCAGGCAAGAAAAACATAATTCACTCATACCATACGTTACCACCACACTGCGTCCACAGTCCAACATACACACAGAGAAGATATAGAGAATTCACACACAACATACACACACACAAACACAAACAACATGCGCAACCACCCATGCTGCATACACCATCCAATATACACTGAGGCAAGAAATACAGAATTCACACAGAACACACACACAACATACGCAACCAACCACACTGCACACACCATCCAATATACCATCAGGCAAGTAAAACAGAATTCACACACAACACACACAAACGCACATGACATATGCAACCGCCCACACTGCTTACACAGTCCAACATACACTCAGGCAATAAATACAAAATTCACACACTACATGCATATTCTCCCACAATGCGTACACAGTCCAACATTACCTCAGGCAAGGAATACAAGAAATACATAATTCACACACAACATACATAACCACCACACTGCATACACAGTCCAACATACAGACAGACATGAAATAGAGAATTCACAGACAACACGCACACACACATACATACACACAACATACACAACCACCCACATGTCATCCAATATACCATCAGACAAGAAATACAAAATTCATACACAACACACACAAACTCACCGGATATATGCAACCATCCACACTGCTTACACAGTCCAATATACAATACAGAATTCACACACAACATACACAAACACACACACACTACATGCACACTCCCCCACAATACATACACAGTCCAACATACACGCAGGCAAGAAATCCTGAATTCACACATAGCATACGCAACCACCCATACTTCTGTACACAGTCCAATATACAGTCATGGATGAAATACAGAAATACATAATTCATACACCACACACACAACATATGTCACAACTCACTCTGTGTATACCGTCCAATACACAATCAGGGAAGAAATACAGAAATCACACACATCACACAGAAACACACCCGACATATGAAACCACTCACAATGCGTACACGGTCTGACTTACACTCAGAGCAGAGTACAGGCTACCCCACCCTTAAACACACTGGTGGTGCTAGAAACCTACTATAAGCTAGTTATTAATTAAACTAGCCGTAGATGATCAAACTGTCAATTTAGAAGAATGCAGATAAAACAACGTTTAATTGATAGACAAACAACATAGTACAAAACACACACATAGCAGATATACACTTGTGTCTTGCAATATCAAACTGTGTGAACATAATACATGAAAGGCACCTAATACAGTGTTATCTGATGTACTGTTGACATATTTGGTGTTTCTAGTTCGGATACACATTTACAACCAAAGAAACCTCTGAGTGAAAATGATAATATGGTGCTCTGAACTTTTCTCAGGACAACAAGAAAGTGTTGTGATCAAAGGCGGTGTAGAAATGGGCTAAATTATGAAGAAGAAATAAAAACAATTCAAAAGTGTGATCATAACCCTTACTAAAAAGGGGGACGCAAAAGAGTAGGTCTGCACCTGTAAAGGCTCACTCCCCGTTTTACACATCCAGTACAAAGAAATGTGACACACCTCAATGGATAATGAGACTAAGAGAACAGGTTGCAAGAGTTATGTTTCGTTTATGTAAAATTGGCATCCAGAGAACTCTGCTGCCCGAGAGCGCTCTGGCAAACATTGCATTTGCAATTGATTATATGTGCATAAAACATCAGTGAAGTCAGTTATGAGTGTTACAAGTTAATTATGATTGGACACAAGGCGGCAATGCATAGGTGCTGCTTCCTCAGGATTGGTTGTTCAGTTGGCGGAAGGGCGAGCGTCACAAGGTCCATCTGCCTGTGTCTGGGTGGGGTGAGGGTCAGGTCGCTGTGAGGCAGGGCTGGCACAAACTAAGCTAACATGAAAAACTACCATTAGACATCTACTAAATAATTGTCACTACAACTCCTTTGAATAGAATATCATAAACCTATAAATTACATGCATATAATCACAACATCACTCATTGGGACTTATATGGGGTACCGGGTTTAGGGGTCTTGGCCTAGTGTGATAACATTGATCGTGGGGTGGGTCTGAGTGCATCAAAGAAAGTATGGGGCATGCTGACATTTGTTAGTTCTAGGGTGCAATATACTGTGACAGACGTCTGATTTTAGTTGGGGGCACCCTGGGGTGGGCTTTACAGCACGGTCGCACGTCTGGTACATCAAGAGAATACCTTACGAGGGCATAGGGTTATTGTGGCAGTAATGTTCCAACAGCAGGGGTGAGAGGGCACAGGCAGGTTTGTGGAGATGGATGAGCTACAAGTCATGGTTCGGGCCGGTTCACACACAGGACAGTGATCTCAGAGGAAGAGTGAGATGTTACATTGGTATATTTGTTTCAATTGTCTCCGGCTCATCCATGAGAAATGGAGCTGTAAAGCTTTCAGACACAGTGAGAAAAGGTGGGGGCCATGAGCGTGGTGTGCGCGGCGCTGCAGAGGGGAGAGAAGCCTTTTCTTATTATCGCAGTGAGGCCTAGTCCAAAGATGGAGCCAAGGGTACACACAATGGAAGCCCAAGTATCCCGCACAACAACCCTGCATCTGCTACTGTTAGCATGCATGCGAGCAATGGAGGCGTCCCCCATTATTGTACAAGCAAGTGGTTTACATTGTGCTGAATGTATGCGGGGGGCCTAAATGACCCCTCACTCCCACACACACCTTACCTATCGACATTTCATGGCGTCTTGGGAAGGAATGGCTTAATGTCAGCTGTCGCGAGTAGAGTTGAGTCTCTAGAACTTTGGGAGGCTACAGATGGAAGAGACATATGTATGTATTTAGGCTTAGTAATTTTGGTGCCAGGATTCAAATATCTTGTGTATTGAAAAACTGAAAAATAATTTACCTGAGATCAGGTTGTTTTGAAACCACCAAGGTTTGGTGTTGTGACTCCAAGTGATCTTCGATATGCAGACTCAGGCTTATATAGAACTTGTAATAGCAGCTGTCGCAAGTACAGTTGTGTCTCTAGAGATCTGGGAGGCTATAGGGAGTAGAGGCATATGTATGTGTTTAGGCTCAATAATTTTGACACCAGGATACAAATCTCTTGTGTATTGAGAAGAATTGAGAAATAATTTACCTGAAAACAGGTTGTTTTGAAAACACGAAGGTGTGGTGTTGTGGCTCCATGTGGTCTTCAATGAGCAGACCTAGGCTTGTATAGAGCCAGTGCTTCCATGTACAGTCCAATAAAAGCGTAAGGGTAGCGCAATTCAGTCAAAACAATTGCTATCTCTAATTGGTATATACAAAAAAAGGCATTTCATAGCTCAATGTGATAAAAGTCAAAGCTAGATAGTGAGGACACATGCCTGCGATGGCGGAAAAAGCCGTTATTTACTGCTGAATTGAACAGCTACCTCATCTAGGCAACTGATAAATGCCCAGAAGAATAGATGGCTAAATAACAAAAGTGGTTTTATTTTGGCAAACCACTGTGTGGAGGGCATCTCAAATAGAAGTGACCCGCGGCTGCAAGGGCCGAGTGTAGCTCGAGTTGTCAGAGCTAAAAATAAATGTGTTGCCAAACCACTGATGGATGCCTCAAGAAGAGAAGGCTCGCGACTTGGAAGGAGTGAAAAATACTCTACATACCAGTGCTCGTGTTAAAAATAATACACATCCACTTAATTAGGTCAGTGCACCTGATAAAACATGAATTTCAGAGCAAGGAACACTCACCTCGCAGGATCGTACAGCCGTATGAGTAGTAGATTGTGTCCCGGCCTTCGCGCAGACGCCAGAGAGCTCAATTTGTCAATGCAAGTAGCTGTATTGGCTATTTTGGAAGAGCGCACAGTCAGCAATAGAGTTGTGTTGCTTTTACGGCTCTAATAAATGGAGAGTTGTCTAGTAAAGTAATATCTTGGAGATATAAGACTCAAAAAGCATGCGTGCCTTGATTGGCTATTTTGGAAAAAGCGCATGGTCGGCATAGGAGTTGTATTGCTTTTTCGACTCAGAAAGAGTGGGAGTTTCCTGGTAAAATGATATTTTGGAAATATATAAGACACAAAAGGGCATGCGTGACAATGTATGTGACGGTGTGAAGTGTGATGGCCATTATGATATGCAATATTAAGGGTGTACACACATTCATCACAATTGAACAATCCAATTCTCTTGGACACACATTTGAAAGGTATAGAACATTTCGGAGTTAGAGCGATACGGCCCAATGTTGTGCAAGTATAGAACACAGCATAATTCTATACGTTTGTAAACAAGCAATGAATTCTTATTGACAAAGCATACATCATTTTGCGCAACTTGTTTGGACAATCTTTATTCCAAAATGTATATTAGATGGTGTATGCAGTGTGGGTTGTGTGTGCTGTGTGTGAATTCTGTTTTTCTTGCCTGATTGTATGTTAGACTGTGTATGCTGTGTGGGGGTTATGTATGTTGTGTGTGAATTATGTATTTCCTGTTGTTCTTGCCTGAGATAATGTTGGACTGTGTATAGATAGTTCACTCATAACACACACACAACATACGCACCCGCCCACACTGCATACACCATGCAATATAAACTCAGGCAAGAACTAGAGAATTCACTCACAACATACACACAGTATATACACACTCTCCCACAATGTGACTAAAGTCCAAAATTGCCCAAGCAAATAAATAGAAGAAATACATCATTCACACACAACATACACAACCAACACATTGCGTATACAGTCTAACATACAAGCAGTCAAGAAATACAGAATTCACACACAACACACACACAAACAACATACAGACCCACCCACACTGCGTACACATCCTAACATACACTCAGGCACGAAATCATGAATTCACACACATACAACATACAGATCCACCCACACACATACACAGCCCAACATACACTCAAGCAAGAAATACCAAATTCACACAGAACACACACAAACACACAGGACATACACATCCACCCACACTGCGTACACAGTCCATATACACTCAGGCAAGAAATAAAGAAATCACACACACCACACATAACAAAAACAACAACCAACACTGAATGCATATTTCAACACACTTTCAGGCAAAGAAATATAGAATTCACAAAAAACACACAAGCACACATATAAGATAGGCAACCACCAACACTGTGCACACAGTTAAACATGCACTTAAGGAAGAAATACAGAATTCAAACACAACACACATAAACAACATATGCACCCACCCACAATGCATACACAGTCCAACATACACTCAGGTAAGAAATACAGAATTCACACACAACACACACACACACACAATGAACACAATCACCCACACTGAGTACACACTGCAACATACACTAAGGCAAGAAATACAGAATTCACACACAACACACTCACACAACATGCACACCCAGCCACAATACGTACAACGTCTAACATAACCACAGGCAAGAAATATGAGAAATTCCCAAAATATGCACAACCAACCACACTGCCTAAACAGTCCAACATGCACGCACTCAAGAATAAAAAACTCACACACAACATGCCCAACCGCCCACACTGAGTACACAGTCCAAAATATACTCAGGCAAGAAATACGGAATTGACACACAACAAACCCACACAACATACGCAACCACCTACACTGCATACACAGTTCAACATAAATTCACACACAACACACATACAGCATGCACAACCACCCACACTGCACACACATTCCCATATACACTCCAGCAAGAAATACAGAATTCCCACACAACATATGCAACCACGCACAATGCTTACACAATCCAACATATGCTCAGGCAATAAATACAGAATTCACACACAACACACACACATTACATACACACTCCCTCACAATGCGTACAGAGTTCAACATTTCCTCAGGCAAGAAATATAGAATTTACACACAAAATATGCATCAACCCATACTGCACACATATTCCAAGAAAAACACAGAGACATGAAATACAGAATTCACACAGAGCACACAAAAACACACATGACATATCCAACTGCCCACACTGCGTACAGAATACAGAATAAATACAGAATTCACCCACGACACACACACTACAAACATATTCTCCCACACTGCATACACAGTGGAACAATACCTCAGGCAAGAAATACAAGAAACACATAATTCACACACAACATATGCAAACACCACACTGCATACACAGTCCAACATACACACAGAGAAAAATACAGAATTCATACACAACACGCACACACCATGCGCACCGCCACATATGCCGTAAACAGTCCAATATATACTCCGGCAAGAAATACAGAATTCACAAACAACAAACACAAACACACACACAACATATGCAACCACCCACAATGCATACAATGTCCAATATACACTCAGGCAAGAAATACATAATTCACACAGAACACATACAAACACACACACACAACATATGCAACCACACAAACTGTGTATACCATCCAATATACAATCAGGCAAGAAATATGCACCTACCCATATGCCTTACAAAGGCTAATATATACTCCAGCAAGAAATACAGAATTGACACACAACACACACACACACACACACACACACACACAACATATGCAACCATCCATGCGTGTACACTGTCCAATATACTATCAGGCAAGAAATAGAGAATTCACACAGAGCACACATAAACACACATGACATATGCAACCACCCACGCTGCTTACACAGTCCAACATACACTCAGGCAATGAATACAGAATTCACACACAAAACACACACCACATACACACCCACCCACAATGCATACAAAGTCTAAGGCAACCGTCGGAAAGAAATGTGACCACCCACACTGAATACACAGTCCAACATACACTCAGGCAATACATTTCAAACTCACACATAAACACACACCACATGTGCCTCAACCCACACTGCATACAATGGCCATGTACACTCAGGAAAGAAATACAGAAACCATACACAACACACACACAACAAAACAAAACACCAACACTGAGTTCATATTCCAACACACACTCAGGCAATAAATATAGAATTCACACAAAGCACACACAAACACACATAACATAGGCAACCACACACACTGAGCACACAGTCCAACATGCACTTAGGCAAGAAATACAGAATTCACACACAACGCACATAACTGACATATGCATCCAACCACAATGCATACACTGTCCAACATACACTGAGACAAGAAATACCAAATTCAAACACAACACACACACAACAAAAACAACTACCCACACTGAGTACTTATTGGAAAATGCAAGAAATACTGAATGCAGCCAATACACACACACACATAACGTGTCTACCCAGACACAATGCGTACAACATCTAACACAACCTCAGGCAAGAAATATGAGAACTTCTCAATCCACACAAAACATGCACAACCAACCACACTGCGTACACAGTCCAACATGCATGCAATCAAGAAATACAGAATTCACAAACATGCCCAACAACCCACACTGTGTACCACAATCCAAAATACAGAATACAAAAGAAATACAGAATTCACACACCACACACACACGCACACACACACACGCACACACACATCAGTCAAAACAACCAACACTGCATACACCATCCAATATACACTTAGGCAAGAAATACAGAATTTAGAAACAGCACACACACACAAACCCTACATACACACTCTCCCATAATATGAATACAGTCCAACATTACCCCAGGCAATAAATACAAGAAATACAGGTTTCATACATAACACACACACAACATGCGCACGCACCCATACTGCATACACCATCCAATGTACACTCAGGCAAGAAATAAAGAATTCACACACAACACACACAGAGTACATAAACACTCTCCCACAATGTGAATACAGTCCAACATTACCCAAGGCAATAAAAACAAGAAATACATAATTCACACAAAACATATAAAACCACCACACTGCGTACATAGTCTAACATTCAAGCAGGCAAGAAATTCAGAATTAACACACAACACTCACACAAACAACATACAGAACCACTCACACAGCATACACATCCCAACATACTCTCAAGCATGAAATTCAGAAGTCACACACACAACAAACACAACCACCCACAGTAAGTACACATTCTAAAATACACTCAGGAAAGAAATACCAAATTCTCACACAACGCACACAAACACACACCACATACGCACTCATCCACAATGCATACACAGTCCATATACACTCAGGCAAGAAATACAGAAATCACACACAACACACAAAACAAAAACAACCACCAACACTGAGTGCATATTCCAACACACTCTCAGGCAAGAAATATAGAATTCACACAAAACACACAAGCACACATACATCCAACACTGTGCACACAGTATAACATGCACTTAGGCAAGAAACACAGAATTCCAAACACAACACACAAAAATGACATATGCACCCACCCACAATGTATATACACAGTCCAACATAAACTCAGGTATGAAATACAAAATTCACACACAACACACACACAATGAACACAACCACCCGCACTGAGTACACATTGCAACATACACTAATGCAGGAAATACAGAATTCACACACAACACACTCACACAACACTCACGCAGTCAGGAAATACAAAACTCACGCACAACGTGCCCAGCCGCCCACACTGAGTGCACAGTCCAAAATACACTCAGGCAAGAAATGCAGAACATACACAACCACCTACACTGCATACAAAGTTCAACATAAATGCACACACAACATGCACAACCACCCACGCTGCACACACATTCCAATATACACTCCAGCAATAAATACAGAATGAACAAACACAACATACAAAAACACACAACATACACACCCACCCATACTTCGTACACAGTCCAATATTTACTCAGGCGAAAAATACAGAATTCTCCCCACACACACACGTTACATACACACAATATACAAAGCAACCGACACTGCATATTCCATCCGATATACACATGGGCAAGAAATACAGAATTCACACAAAATGCACACACACTACATACTGACTCTCCCACAATGTGAATACAGTCCAAACATTACACCAGGCAATAAATACAAGAAATACAGAATTCACACACAACACACACACTAAACATATACAACAACCAACACTACGTACACCATCAAATATACACTCAGGCAGGAAATACAGAATTAATATGCAACAAAAACACACAACATATGCAACCACCTACACTGCGTACATAGTCAAACATACATTCACACACAACATACACACAACATGCACAATCGACCAGTCTGCACACACAGGCCAATATACACTCCGGCAACAAATACAGAATTCACACACAACACATACAAAAACACAAAACATACGCACACGCCCATACTCCATACACAATCCATATTCTCTGATGCAAGAAATACAGAATTCACACACCACACACACAAACACACACAAACACACACACAACATTCAAAACAACCCACGCTGCATACACCATCCAATATACACTCAGGCAAGAAATATGGAATTCACACACAACATACACACACTACATACACACTCTCCCACAATATGAATACAGTCCAACATTACCCCAGGCAATAAATACAAGAAATACAGGATTCACACATAACATATACAACCACCACACTGTGTACAGAGTATAAAATTCAAGCAGGCAAGAAATACAGAATTCACACGCAACACTTACACAAACAACATACAGATCCACTCACACAGCGTACACATTCCAACATACACTCAGGTAAGAAATACCAAATTCACACACAACGCACACAAACACACACAACATGCGCAACCACCCACACTGTACACACCATCCAATATACACTCAGGCAAGAAACACAGAATTCACACACAACACACACACACAGTACAAACACACTCTCCCGCAATATGAATACAGTCCAACATTACCCCAGGCAATAAATACAAGACATACATAATTCAAACACAACATATACAACCACCACACTGTGTACACAGTCTAACATGCAAGCATTCAAGAAATACAGAATTCACTCACACAAACAACATACAGATCCACTCACACAGCGTACACATCCAAACATACTCTTAAGCATGACATCCAGAATTCACACACAAACAAAACCACCCAAACTAAGTACACATTCCAACATACACTCAGGTACGGAATACCAAATTCACATACAACACACACAAACACACACCACATATGCACCCATCCACACTGCATACACATTCCATATACACAAAGGCAACAGATAGAGAAATCACACACAACACACACACACAACAAAAACAGCCACTAGCACGGAGTGCATATTCCAACACACTCCCAGGCCAGAAATATAAAATTCACACACAACACACAAGCACACACATTGCGCACACAGTCCACCATGCACTTAGGTAACAAATACAGAATTCACACACAACACACATAAACGACATACGTACCCACTCACAATGCATACACAGTCCAACATACACTCAGGTAATTAATACAGTATTCACACACAACACACACACACAACATACACACCCAGCCACAATGCATAGAACGTCTAAAATAACCACAGGCAAGAAATATGAGAAATCCCAATTCACACAAAATATGCACAACCAACCACAATGCATACACAGTCCAACATGCACACAGTCAAGAAATACAGAACTCACACACATCATGCCCAACCACTCACACTGTGTACACAGTCCAAAATACACTCAGGCAAGGAATACAGAATTGACACAACACATACACAACATGCACTACCACCCACTCTGTTCACAGAGTCCAATATATACTCTGGCAACAAATACAGAATTCACAAACAACACATACAAAAACACACATCATATGCACCCACTCATACTCCGTACACAGTTGAAATTTCACTCAGGAAAGAAACACAAAATACATACACACACACCATACAAAACAACCCACACTGCATACACCAACTAATATACACTTAGGCAAGAAATACCGAATTCACACACATTACATAAACACTCTCCACCAATGTGAATACAGTTCAACATTACCCTAAGCAATAAATACAAGAAATAGAGAATTTACACATAACGCACACACAACATACGCACCCGCCAACACTGCATACACCATGCAATATAAACTCAGGCAAGAACTAGAGAATTCACTCACAACATACACACAGTATATAAACACTCTCCCACAATGTGAATAAAGTCCAAAATTACCCAAGGCAATAAATACAAGAAATACATCATTCACACACAACATACACAACCAACACATTGCGTATACAGTCTAACATACAAGCAGTCAAGAAATACAGAATTCACACACAACACACACACAAACAACATACAGACCCACCCACACTGCGTACACATCCTAACATACACTCAGGCACGAAATCATGAATTCACACACATACAACATACAGATCCAAGCACACACATTCACAGCCCAACATACACTCAAGCAAGAAATACCAAATTCACACAGAACACACACAAACACACAGGACATACACATCCACCCACACTGCGTACACAGTCCATATACGCTCAGGCAAGAAATAAAGAAATCACACACACCACACATAACAAAAACAACCACCAACACTGAATGCATATTTCAACACACTCTCAGGCAAAGAAATATAGAATTCACAAAAAACACACAAGCACACATATAAGATAAGCAACCACCAACACTGTGCACACAGTTAAACATGCACTTAAGGAAGAAATACAGAATTTAAACACAACACACATAAACAACATATGCACCCACCCACAATGCATACATAGTCCAACATACACTCAGGTAAGAAATACAGAATTCACACACAACACACACACATACACACAATGAACACAACCACCCACACTGAGTACACACTGCAACATACACTAAGGCAAGAAATACAGAATTCACACACAACACACTCACACAACATGCACACCCAGCCACAATACGTACAATGTCTAACATAACCACAGGCAAGATTTATGAGAAATTCCCAAAATATGCACAACCAACCACACTGCCTAAACAGTCCAACATGCACGCACTCAAGAAATAAAAAACTCACACACAACATGCCCAACCGCCCACACTGAGTACACAGTCCAAAATATACTCAGGCAAGAAATACGGAATTGACACACAACAAACCCACACAACATACGCAACCACCTACAATGCATACACAGTTCAACATAAATTCACACACAACACACATACAGCATGCACAACCACCCACACTGCACACACATTCCCATATACACTCCAGCAAGAAATACAGAATTCCCACACAACACACACACACAACATATGCAACCACACACAATGCTTACACAATCCAACAAATGCTCAGGCAATAAATACAGAATTCACACACAACACACACACATTACATACACACTCCCTCACAATGCGTACAGAGTTCAACATTTCCTCAGGCAAGAAATATAGAATTTACACACAAAATATGCATCAACCCATACTGCACACATATTCCAAGAAAAACACAGAGACATAAAATACAGAATTCACACAGAGCACACACAAACACACATGACATATCCAACCGCCCACAGTGCGTACAGAATACAGAATAAATACAGAATTCACCCACGACACACACACTACAAACATATTCTCCCACACTGCGTACACAGTGGAACAATACCTCAGGCAAGAAATACAAGAAACACATAATTCACACACAACATATGCAAACACCACACTGCATACACAGTCCAACATACACACAGAGAAAAATACAGAATTCATACACAACACGCACACACCACACACCGTGCGCACCGCCACATATGCCGTAAACAGTCCAATATATACTCCGGCAAGAAATACAGAATTCACAAACAACAAACACAAACACGCACACAACATACGCAACCACCCACAATGCATACACTGTCCAATATACACTCAGGCAAGAAATACATAATTCACACAGAACACATACAAACACACACACACAACATATGCAACCACACAAACTGTGTATACCATCCAATATACAATCAGGCAAGAAATATGCACCTATCCATATGCCTTACAAAGGCTAATATATACTCCAGCAAGAAATACAGAATTGACACACAACACACACACACAACATATGCAACCATCCATGCTGTGTACACTGTCCAATATACTATCAGGCAAGAAATAGAGAATTCACACAGAGCACACATAAACACACATGACATATGCAACCACCCACGCTGCTTACACAGTCCAACATACACTCAGGCAATGAATACAGAATTCACACACAAAACACACACCACATACACACCCACCCACAATGCATACAAAGTCTAAGACAACTGTCGGAAAGAAATGTGACCACCCACACTGAGTACACAGTCCAACATACACTCAGGCAATCAATTTCAAATTCACACACAAACACACACCACATGTGCCTCAACCCACACTGCATACAATGGCCATGTACACTCAGGAAAGAAATACAGAAACCATACACAACACACACACAACAAAACAAAACACCAACACTGAATTCATATTCCAACACACAATCAGGCAATATATATAGAATTCACACACAGCACACACAAACACACATAACATAGGCAACCACACACACTGAGCACACAGTCCAACATGCACTTAGGCAAGAAATACAGAATTCACACACAACACACATAACTGACATATGCATCCAACCACAATGCATACACTGTCCAACATACACTGAGACAAGAAATACCAAATTCAAACACAACACACACACAACAAAAACAACCACCCACACTGAGTACTTATTGCAAAATGCAAGAAATACTGAATGCACCCAATACACACACACACACATAACGTGTGTACCCAGACACAATGCGTACAACATCTAACACAACCTCAGGAAAGAAATATGAGAACTTCTCAATCCACACAAAACATGTACAACCAACCACACTGCGTACACATTCCAACATGCATGCAATCAAGAAATACAGAATTCACAAACATGCCCAACAACCCACACTGTGTACCACAATCCAAAATACAGTCAGGCAAGAAATACAGAATTGACACACAGCAAACAAACACAACATACGCAACCACCTACACTGCATAGACAGACACCCATAAATTCACAAACAACAAATATTTACAACCACACACTCTGCATAAAGAGTCCAATATACATTCCGGCAACAAATACAGAATTCATACACAACAAATACAAAAACACACAACATACGCACACACCCATACTCTGTCCACAGTCCAATATCCACTCAGAAAAGAAATACATAATTCAGACACAAAACACACACACACAACATACACAACATCCCATACTGCGTGTACCGTCCAATATACACTCAGGCAAGAAATACAGAATTCACACACAACACACACAACCACCCATACTGAGTACACATTCCAACATAAACTCAGGCAAGACATCCCAAATTCACACACCCAAACACACACCACACATGCCCCAAACCACACTGCATACAATGGCCATATACACTCAGGCAAGAAATACAGAAATCACACAAAACACACAAGCGCACACAGTCCACCATGCGCTTAGGTAAGAAATACAGAATTCACATACAACACACATAAACAACATACGCACCCACTCACAATACATACCCAGTCCAACATACACTCAGGTGAGAAATACAGAATTCACACACAAAACACGCACACAACAAACACAACCACCCATAAAAAGCGCACATTGCAACATACACAAAGGCAAGAAATACAGAATTCACGCAAAACATAAACACACAACATGCACACAGAGCCACAATGCGTAGAACGTCTAACATATCCACAGACAAGAAATATGAGAAATTCCCAATTCACACAAAACATGTACAACCAACCACACTGCATATACAGTCTAACATGTACTCAGTCAAGAAATACAGAACTCACACACAACATGCCCAACCACCCACACTGTATACACAGTCCAAAATACACTCAGGCAACAAATACAGAATTGACACACATGAGCACACACAACATATGCAACCACCTAAACTGCATACATAGTCCAACATAAATTCACATACAACACACACACAACACGCACAACCACCCACTCTGTACACACAGTCCAATATATACTTCGGCAACAAATAAAGAATTCACAAACAGCACGTACAAAAACACACATCATACACACCCACTCACAATCCAATATTCACTCACGCAAGAAATACAGAATTCACACACCACACACACACATACACACACACACACACACACGCACGCACACGCACACCAGTCAAAACAACCAACACTGCATACACCATCCAATATACACTTAAGCAAGAAATACAGAATTTAGACACAGCACACACACACAAACCCTACATACACACTCTCCCATAATATGAATACAGTCCAACATTACCCCAGGCAATAAATACAAGAAATACAGGTTTCATACATAACACACACACAACATGCGCACGCACCCATACTGCATACACCATCCAATGTACACTCAGGCAAGAAATAAAGAATTCACACACAACACACACAGAGTACATAAACACTCTCCCACAATGTGAATACAGTCCAACATTACCCAAGGCAATAAAAACAAGAAATACGTAATTCACACAAAACATATAAAACCACCACACTGCGTACACAGTCTAACATTCAAGCAGGCAAGAAATTCAGAATTAACACACAACACTCACACAAACAACATACAGAACCACTCACACAGCATACACATCCCAACATACTCTCAAGCATGAAATTCAGAAGTCACACACACAACAAACACAACCACCCACAGTAAGTACACATTCTAAAATACACTCAGGAAAGAAATACTAAATTCTCACACAACACACATAAACACACACCACATACGCACTCATCCACAATGCATACACAGTCCATATACACTCAGGCAAGAAATACAGAAATCACACACAACACACACAACAAAAACAACCACCAACACTGAGTGCATATTCCAACACACTCTCAGGCAAGAAATATAGAATTCACACAAAACACACATGCACACATACATCCAACACTGTGCACACAGTATAACATGCACTTAGGCAAGAAACACAGAATTCCAAACACAACACACAAAAACGACATATGCACCCACCCACAATGCATACACAGTCCAACATAAACTCAGGTATGAAATACAAAATTCACACACAACACACACACAATGAACACAACCACCCGCACTGAGTACACATTGCAACATACACTAATGCAGGAAATACAGAATTCACACACAACACACTCACACAACACTCACGCAGTCAGGAAATACAAAACTCACGCACAACATGCCCAGCCGCCCACACTGAGTGCACAGTCCAAAATACACTCAGGCAAGAAATACAGAACATACACAACCACCTACACTGTATACAAAGTTCAACATAAATGCACACACAACACACACAACATGCACAACCACCCACGCTGCACACACATTCCAATATACACTCCAGCAATAAATACAGAATGAACAAACACAACATACAAAAACACACAACATACACACCCACCCATACTTCGTACACAATCCAATATTTACTCAGGCAAAAAATACAGAATTCTCCCCACACACAAACAGTACATACACACAATATACAAAGCAACCGACACTGCATATTCCATCCGATATACACATGGGCAAGAAATACAGAATTCACACAAAACGCACACACACTACATACTGACTCTCCCACAATGTGAATACAGTCCAAACATTACAGCAGGCAATAAATACAAGAAATACAGAATTCACACACAACACACACACATACTAAACATATGCAACAACCAACACTACGTACACCATCAAATATACACTCAGGCAGGAAATACAGAATTCACAACCAACACACACACAGTACATATACAATCTCCCACAATGTGAATACAGTCCAACATTACGCCAGGCTATAAATACTACAAATACATAATTCACGCATAACATATACAACCACCACACTGCATAACATTCAAGCAGGCAAGAATTCACAAACAACATACACACATACACCCACACAGCATACACAGTCCAACATACACTCAGGCAAGAAATACCAAATTCACAGACAACACACTCAAACACACACCATATACATACCCGCCCACACTGAGTACACAGTCCATACACACTCAGGCAAGAAATATAGAAATCACACACACCACAACAAAACAAAAACAACCACCAACACTGAGTGCATATTCCAACACACTCTCAGGCAAGAAATATATAATTCACACACAACACACAAGCATACACATTGCGTACACAGTCCAAATACACTCAGGCAAGAAATACAGAATTAACATGCAACAAAAACACACAACATATGCAACCACCTACACTGCGTACATAGTCAAACATACATTGACACACAACATACACGCAACATGCACAATCACCCAGTCTGCACACACAGTCCAATATACACTCCGGCAACAATTACAGAATTCACACACAACACATACAAAAACACAAAACATACGCACACGCCCATACTCCATACACAATCCATATTCTCTGATGCAAGAAATACAGAATTCACACACCACACACACAAACACACACAAACACACACACAACATTCAAAACAACCCACGCTGCATACACCATCCAATATACACTCAGGCAAGAAATATGGAATTCACACACAACATACACACACTACATACACACTCTCCCGCAATATGAATACAGTCCAACATTACCCCAGGCAATAAATACAAGAAATACAGGATTCACACATAACATATACAACCACCACACTGTGTACACAGTCTAACATGCAAGCATTCAAGAAATACAGAATTCACTCACACAAACAACATACAGATCCACTCACACAGCGTACACATCCAAACATACTCTTAAGCATGACATCCAGAATTCACACAAAAACAAAACCACCCAAACTAAGTACACATTCCAACATACACTCAGGTACGAAATACCAAATTCACACACAACACACACAAACACACACCACATATGCACCCATCCACACTGCATACACAGTCCATATACACAAAGGCAACAGATAGAGAAATCACACACAACACACACACACACAACAAAAACAGCCACTAGCAGGAAGTGCATATTCCAACACACTCCCAGGCGAGAAATATAAAATTTACACACAACACACAAGCACCCATATTGCGCACACAGTCCACCATGCTCTTAGGTAACAAATACAGAATTCACACACAACACACATAAACGACATACGTACCCACTCACAATGCATACACAGTCCAACATACACTCAGGTAATTAATACAGTATTCACACACAACACACACACACACAACATACACACCCAGCCACAATGCATAGAATGTCTAAAATAACCACAGGCAAGAAATATGAGAAATCCCAATTCACACAAAATATGCACAACCAACCACAATGCATACACAGTCCAACATGCACACAGTCAAGAAATACAGAACTCACACACATCATGCCCAACCACTCACACTGTGTGCACAGTCCAAAATACACTTAGGCAAAAAATACAGAATTGACACAACACATACACAACATGCACTACCACCCACTCTGTTCACAGAGTCCAGTATATACTCTGGCAACAAATACAGAATTCACAAACAACACATACAAAAACACACATCATATGCACCCACTCATACTCCATACACAGTTGAAATTTCACTCAGGAAAGAAACACAAAATACACACACACACACCATACAAAATAACCCACACTACATACACCAACTAATATACACTTCGGCAAGAAATACCGAATTCACACACATTACATACACACTCTCCACCAATGTGAATACAGTCCAACATTACCCTAAGCAATAAATACAAGAAATAGAGAATTCACACATAACACACACACAACATACGCACACCGCCCACACTGCATACACCATGCAATATAAACTCAGGCAAGAACTAGAGAATTCACTCACAACATACACACAGTATATACACACTCTCCCACAATGTGAATAAAGTCCAAAATTACCCAAGGTAATAAATACAAGAAATACATCATTCACACACAACATACACAACCAACACATTGCGTATACAGTCTAACATACAAGCAGTCAAGAAATACAGAATTCACACACAACACACACACAAACAACATACAGACCCACCCACACTGCGTACACATCCTAACATACACTCAGGCACGAAATCATGAATTCACACACATACAACATACAGATCCACCCACACACATACACAGCCCAACATACACTCAAGCAAGAAATACCAAATTCACTGCTACAAAGTTGCCGGTCGTGCAGATATGAATACCTCCGTCCTCAAGTACCACACAGGCAATTATGAATACTGCCTGTGCAATCCTTGGAGCCACAGGTGTGGTAGTTCGTCGAGGTTGGAGTCAGGAACTGCCTGAACGACCCTTTGAGCGCTGTAAGGCAAGGAGGGATTAGTACAGGGTGAAATCCAATTCACAGGGTATCTAGAAATAGGAACTAAAGGTTCTTACCTATGTGCACTGTATGTGTACTGTGGGTCCACCCGGAAAGGAAGGAGAGTTATTGGACCTGAACCCAGGTTAGGATGGGTTTCCACAACCTCTGGTTGATGACGGTAAGCACTGGGATTTGAAGTGCTTGATCAGGCGAACGCCTAGTGAAGAGCCATAGGCCCAGGTTCCAAAGAATCGTGGTTCGTGAAGCAAGTTCAGGGCGTAGAGAAAGCAATCCGTTAAACAGACCGTTGTCGAGTAACCAAGTGTTCCGATAGAGTCCAGGGCAAGTTCAGGGCGTAGACAGAGCAATCCGTTAAGCAAACTGTTGTCGAGTAACCAAGTGTTCCGATAGAGTTCAGGGCAAGTTCAGGGCGTAGAGAGAGCAATCCGTTAAGCAAAACCGTTGTCGAGTAACCAAAAGTTTCCTGGTAGATTCGAAGTGTAGCAATGTCCAAGAGAAAAACCAGCTGTGAAGCACCGTGTCAGTGTTTCTGAATGCATTTAAACCATTGGGGAAAGTCACGTGATGTTCAACTAGGAACGTTGAGGCGTGGGGGTCGTCACGTGACACTGATTGCATTTGGTCTCCTCACGTGACGATCAGGTCCACATGGGCAACGGTGATTGCGGCCAAATGGGAACCTCCAATTACATTGCCAACGGAGAGAAGGGCGATAGACACCAAGTCTGCCATGGAACCCCCTGACATTACGAGTGCACTGGTGTCGCCTTGTCTGAGCGCCCAGAGGTAAGCCTCGGGGGCTACGTAATGTGGGTGTGTGGAAACGTGAGTCTGTGGGAAACATAGGAGTTCGTAAGGTAGAGGACGTGGACGTGGAAGATGTAACAGAGTCCCCCCTCAAAGGTCCGCGACCTCGTGGGCAGGAGGGATGGTCCTTATGGAAGCGCGCAACAAGAAGCGGGGCCTGGACGTCCCGAGATGGAACCCAAGAGCGCTCCTCCGGACCATAGCCCAACCAGTCCACGAGGTACTGGAGCCGACCTCTGTGCAGACGGGAACCCAAAATGGCACTGACCTCAAAGACATCGGGTGTGGAGACTGAAACAGGAGCAGGAGGAGTATGAACCCGGGTAGGGGCAAGGTATGGTTTAAGGAGGGAAGTATGAAAAACCGGGTGTATACGCCAAGCAGATGGAATAGCAAGGCGCAAGGCAACAGGGTTCAGGACTTTAGCAATTCTGTAGGGGCCGACAAAGTGGGGCAAAAGCTTGCGACAGCCCAGGATGTGTAAGTGGCGAGTTGACAACCAAACCCGGTCCCCTACATGATACACAGGTGCGACTGCTCGTTTCCTGACCGCCTTCTTCTTCATAGCCGTCTGTGCCTCACGGAGATGGATCATGGTTTGGGCATGAACCTTAGTTAGATCGCGGGCACAAGCAGTAGCAGCAGGGGTGGCAGAAGGAAAGTCCGGAAGTGGAAGGGTGCGTGGGTGTTGGCCATACATGGAATAGAAAGGAGAAAAGCCGGTGGCCGAGTGCCATGCATTATTGTAGGCAAATTCAGCGAGATGGAGCAGATCGAACCAGGAATCTTGATACTGAAGGGTCAGGCAGCGCAAATATTGTTCTAGAGCCTGATTCACCCTTTCCGTCTGTCCATCACTTTCCGGGTGTTAGGCCGAGGAGAAGCGGGCATCAATACCCAGGAGCTTGGTCAGAGAACGCCAAAAACAGGATGTGAATTGTGTTCCACGGTCTGATATGATGACTTGTGGGAGGCCGAAAAGACAAAAGACAGACCTAAAAAACAAACGGGCCAAGGTCGGGGCTGATGGCACGCCAGTGCAGGGAATGAAACGGGCCATTTTAGTATAAGAATCAACGATGACCCAGATGGTATCATACCCCTGTCTGCGGGGTAAGTCTGTGATAAGGTCCATAGAGACCGTGTGCCATGGTTTGGGGGGAACGGGTAGAGGTTGGAGAAAACCCAAAGGACGTCCCCTGCGTGATTTACATTGGGCACAGATCACACAGGTGTTTACATAGTTCGCTACATCCCTTCTCATTGACGGCCACCAACACCAGCGTCGTAATAACTCCAAGGTACGTTGTTGCCCTGGATGTCCGTTGATGGCAGCATCATGAGACCAGGCAAGCGCTTGATTGCGTACATCGCTAGTGGGGAGGAATAATTTCCCTTGAATGAATGGCAGTCCCTCCTGGAGTGTAATGTCCCATTCAGTGAGTATTTGCGGGTGTTGGCAGGTCCAATCTTTAATCGTGGTAAGCATGGTTGGGGTCGGTGTACATAGGCAGATGACATGGCCCTTTCCCAATAATGTGTCCGGAAATGTGGAAAGCGATACTCCCCCAGGAGAACGTGAAAGTGCATCCGCTTTACCATGAGCGAGAGCTGGCCTATGCTTTACCACAAAATCGAATGCGGCGAAGAATAAATGCCAACGCACCTGCCTACTGTTGACACATTTCAGAGAGGCAAGATCCTGCAGGTTTTTATGATCTGTGTACACCACCGTTTGATTCTTTGCCCCCATGAGATGGTGACGCCAGGTTTGAAGCGCATCCTTAATGGCCAACAATTCCTTTTCTGTTACGGTATAATGGGACTCGGCTGTCGAGAATTTCCGTGAATGATAAGCTATAGGATGCAAAAGCCCAGTAGCAGAACAAGGTTGAGAAAAAATAGCGCCTAATGCGAAAGAGGAGGCATCCGCCTCTACAACAAACGGCACCTCCGGATCAGGTTGTTGTAGCACAGGGGCAGAAACAAACCTAGACTTGAGTGCCTCGAAGGCCTCTTGGTGGTCAGGTGTCCAAATAAAGGGGACATGAGGGCTGGTGAGGGCGGTCAGGGGAGAAACGATGGCAGAAAAGCCGGCGATGAATTGCCTGTAAAAGTTGGCAAACCCGAGAAACGATTGGAGTTGTTTGATGTTGACGGGGGTAGGCCACTCCGTGATAACACGTACTTTTGCCTGATTCATGGTCAACCCACCGGGTGTAATGTGAAAACCCAGGAACTCTACTTCTTGAGAATGAAACAAACACTTTTCAGGTTTGGCGAACAAAGCGTTTCTTTTGAGGCGAGAGAGGACTTCTCTTACATGCCCGATATGGTCTTCCAGAGAGGATGAGAAGATCAAGATATCATCTAAATAGACCACCACGAATACATCAAGAATGTCAGATAATACATCATTGATGAAGCGTTGGAATGTGGCAGGAGCGTTACAGAGCCCAAAGGGCATCACGGTGTACTCAAACAACCCCTGTCGAGAACAAAAGGCCGTTTTCCACTCATCCCTCCGCCGCATACGGATCAGATTATATGCCCCTCTCAGGTCCAACTTGGTAAAGATAGAGGCGGCTGTTAACTTATCTAACAGCGTAGAAATGAGTGGAATAGGATACCTGTTTTTGATGGTGATGGCATTCAACCGTCTATAGTCCACGCACGGGAGTAGATCACCTTCCTTCTTTGGCACAAAGAAAATGGGGCTAGCAGCCGTGGAACAAGAGGGACAGATATGACCTAAACGCAGAGCCTGCTGTATGTAATCCTTCAGGGCTTGTTCCTCAGAAGGTGACAACGAGTAGATCCTCCCCTTTGGTATGGGGGCGTCTGGAATGAGATCAATAGGACAATCGTAGGCCCTATGCGGGGGCAAACCCTCCGCGGATGCCTTATCGAAAACCATGTGGAAATCTTGGTATTGAACAGGGATACTAACCGAGATGGCCCCTACAGTATGTAATGTGGTAACCTCTGCTGTGTCATCAGTGAGTCGGGAGGAGGCCATGGCGCCAAGAATCGTGGCAGGAGAAACAAGGGAGTCTGATTCTATCAGGCAAAAATGTTGACATAACTCCGACTCAAACGATACGTGACCTGTTCCCCAATTGATCAAAGGGTTATGTTGTATCAACCAGGGGATACCTAGAATGATACCAAACTGCAGTGTAGTGATGAGATCGAATGACAGAGTTTCTTTATGTGTGCCTTGTATTACCACCTCAAGAGGGGCAGTTTGCTGTCTGATCGGGCCAGAAGTCAGGGACGTGCCATCGACTGCTTGTAAGGGCTCAGGATGCTCCTTTTTGATTAGCGGTGGGTTAAGACTTTGGGCTAAAGCGATGTCCATGAAGCAGCCAGTGGCCCCTGAATCGATCACAGGATAGACAGTGTGTGTGATTTCCCTGGTTGGTTTTAATAAGGCCTGCACTACTATGGGCCTGATTGGACCAAAGGCGGGTTCAGTGGGGGTCAATGAAGGGCTCGCCGGTGCCCCCTCTCTCATGGGCAAGCCTTCTGAAAAAGCGGATTCTTGTTTCTGGGACGTCGAGGGCATTCTTTCACATAGTGCCCGTTGAGTCCACAATAAAAGCGAGCGTTATCTGTCCTCTGACGTTCCCTTTCAGTCGGTGTTATTGGACTGCTGACCCCGCCTATTTGCATGGGTTCGGGACTGGTAGCTGGAGGGGCCGGGGAAGAGTGACTAGTAAATGTCGCTTCTGCCTTCCGCTCGGATCTGTGGGCGTCTAACTGCAGTGTGAGATCAACTAAATCCGAAAAAACAGAAGGCAGAGCAGGAACCCCCGACAGAGCATCCTTCATGGCATTGGACAAGCCCCGGTAGAAAACGATCGCCTTTTTTTCTTCTGGCCAAGAAGTTTCTGCGGCCAATTGGTTAAAACGGGTGATATAGTCTATCAGTGTTTGCCTACCCTGTGTGAGATCAAGTAATTCCAGGTCCCGTGCCTGGGCCTTGTAACGAGTATCGAATACCTTTGCCATTTCTGTGACCAGCAGATCGAAATCATATAAGGCAGGGTGATCGTTTTCCAACAATGGATTTGCCCAAGTGGCAGCTACCCTGGACAAATGAGACAGAAGGAAGGCGGCCTTAGTGACAGAGTCGGGGAAAGCCTGAGGTTTGCATAAGAAGTGTAATTTACACTGATTTATGAAGGTGCGATATTTCCGGGGTTCACCTTGGAAGCGTTCTGGAGCAGCAAGATGGGGGGTCAACGGGAGCAGCACTGGAGTGGGAACGGGAACGGGGGCTGAAGTCGGGGCAGGCTGGGCTGGAGAGGCAGGACCGGGTTCATCGTCATCACGGGGCAAGGGAAAACGTGTACTCTGGAGGGCATCAAGGCAGTGGTGAATGGCGGTCGTGGCAGTGGCCAAATCAGTCCTAAGGGCCTCTAGGGCCTGCATTAACGCAGTCACAGGGTCCCCGGCGGAGGGATTCATAGTCCGAACGAACCGGGAAGGCTTCACAGTCTGTTACAAAGTTGCCGGTCGTGCAGATATGAATACCTCCGTCCCCAAGTACCACACAGGCAATTATGAATACTGCCTGTGCAATCCCTGGAGCCACAGGTGTGGTAGTTCGTCGAGGTTGGAGTCAGGAACTGCCGGAACGACCCTTTGAGCGCTGTAAGGCAAGGAGGGATTAGTACAGGGCGAAATGCAATTCACAGGGTATCTAGAAATAGGAACTAAACGTTCTTACCTATGTGCACTGTATGTGTACTGTGGGTCCACCCGGAAAGGAAGGAGAGTGATTGGACCTGAACCCAGGTTAGGATGGGTTTCCTTTTTGTGAAGCACCGTGTCAGTGTTTCTGAATGCATTTAAACCATTGGGGAAAGTCACGTGATGTTCAACTAGGAACGTTGAGGCGTGGGGGTCGTCACGTGACACTGATTGCATTTGGTCTCCTCACGTGACGATCAGGTCCACATGGGCAACGGTGATTGCGGCCAAATGGGAACCTCCAATTACATTGCCAACGGAGAGAAGGGCGATAGACACCAAGTCTGCCATGGAACCCCCTGACATTAAGAGTGCACTGGTGTCGCCTTGTCTGAGCGCCCAGAGGTAAGCCTGGGGGGCTACGTAATGTGGGTGTGTGGAAACGTGAGTCTGTGGGAAACATAGGAGTTCGTAAGGTAGAGGACGTGGACGTGGAAGATGTAACATTCACACAGAACACACACAAACACACAGGACATACACATCCACCCACACTGCGTACACAGTCCATATACACTCAGGCAAGAAATAAAGAAATCACACACATCACACATAACAAAAACAACCACCAACACTGAATGCATATTTCAACACACTCTCAGGCAAAGAAATATAGAATTCACAAAAAACACACAAGCACACCTATAAGATAGGCAACCACCAATACTGTGCACACAGTTAAACATGCACTTAAGGAAGAAATACAGAATTTAAACACAACACACATAAACGACATATGCACCCACCCACAATGCATACACAGTCCAACATACACTCAGGTAAGAAATACAGAATTCACACACAACACACACACACACACACACAATGAACACAACCACCCACACTGAGTACACACTGCAACATACACTAAGGCAAGAAATACAGAATTCACACACAACACACTCACACAACATGCACACCCAGCCACAATACGTACAACGTCTAACATAACCACAGGCAAGAAATATGAGAAATTCCCAAAATATGCACAACCAACCACACTGCCTAAACAGTCCAACATGCACGCACTCAAGAAATAAAAAACTCACACACAACATGCCCAACCGCCCACACTGAGTACACAGTCCAAAATATACTCAGGCAAGAAATACGGAATTGACACACAACAAACCCACACAACATACGCAACCACCTACACTGCATACACAGTTCAACATAAATTCACACACAACACACATACAGCATGCACAACCACCCACACTGCACACACATTCCCATATACACTCCAGCAAGAAATACAGAATTCCCACACAACACACACACACAACAAACACATGCAACCACGCACAATGCTTACACAATCCAACATATGCTCAGGCAATAAATACAGAATTCACACACAACACACACCCATTACATATACACTCCCTCACAATGCGTACAGAGTTCAACATTTCCTCAGGCAAGAAATATAGAATTTACACACAAAATATGCATCAACCCATACTGCACACATATTCCAAGAAAAACACACAGACATGAAATACAGAATTCACACAGAGCACACACAAACACAAATGGCATATCCAACCGCCCACACTGCGTACAGAATACAGAATAAATACAGAATTCACCCACGACACACACACTACAAAGATATTCTCCCACACTGCGTACACAGTGGAACAATACCTCAGGCAAGAAATACAAGAAACACATAATTCACACACAACATATGCAAACACCACACTGCATACACAGTCCAACATACACACAAATACAGAATTCATACACAACACGCACACACCATGCGCACCGCCACATATGCCGTAAACAGTCCAATATATACTCCGGCAAGAAATACAGAATTCACAAACAACAAACACAAACACACACACAACATACGCAACCACCCACAATGCATACACTGTCCAATATACACTCAGGCAAGAAATACATAATTCAAACAGAACACATACAAACACACACACACAACATATGCAACCACACAAACTGTGTATACCATCCAATATACAATCAGGCAAGAAATATGCACCTACCCATATGCCTTACAAAGGCTAATATATACTCCAGCAAGAAATACAGAATTGACACACAACACACACACACACAACATATGCAACCATCCATGCTGTGTACACTGTCCAATATACTATCAGGCAAGAAATAGAGAACTCACACAGAGCACACATAAACACACATGACATATGCAACCACCCACACTGCTTACACAGTCCAACATACACTCAGGCAATGAATACAGAATTCACACACAAAACAAACACCACATACACACCCACCCACAATGCATACAAAGTCTAAGACAACCGTCGGAAAGAAATGTGACCACCCACACTGAGTACACAGTCCAACATACACGCAGGCAATACATTTCAAATTCACACACAAACACACACCACATGTGCCTCAACCCACACTGCATACAATGGCCATGTACACTCAGGAAAGAAATACAGAAACCATACACAACACACACACAACAAAACAAAACACCAACACTGAGTTCATATTCCAACACACACTCAGGCAATAAATATAGAATTCACACACAGCACACACAAACACACATAACATAGGCAACCACACACACTGAGCACACAGTCCAACATGCACTTAGTCAAGAAATACAGAATTCTCACACAACACACATAACTGACATATGCATCCAACCACAATGCATACACTGTCCAACATACACTGAGACAAGAAATACCAAATTCAAACACAACACACACACAACAAAGACAACCACCCACACTGAGTACTTATTGCAAAATGCAAGAAATACTGAATGCACCCAATACACACATACACACACATAACGTGTGTACCCAGACACAATGCGTACAACATCTAACACAACCTCAGGCAAGAAATATGAGAACTTCTCAATCCACACAAAACATGCACAACCAACCACACTACGTACACAGTCCAACATGCATGCAATCAAGAAATACAGAATTCACAAACATGCCCAACAACCCACACTGTGTACCACAATCCAAAATACAGTCAGGCAAGAAATACAGAATTGACACGCAGCAAACAAACACAACATATGCAACCACCTACACTGCATAGACAGACACCCATAAATTCACAATCACAATATTTACAACCACACACTCTGCATAAAGAGTCCAATATATATTCCGGCAACAAATACAGAATTCATACACAACAAATACAAAAACACACAACATACGCACCCACCCATACTCTGTCCACAGTCCAATATCCACCCAGAAAAGAAATACATAATTCACACACAAAACACACACACACAACATACACAACATCCCATAATGCGTGTACCATCCAATATACACTCAGGCAAGAAATACAGAATTCACACACAACACACACACACACCCATACTGAGTACACATTCCAACATAAACTCAGGCAAGACATCCCAAATTCACACACCCAAACACACACCACACATGCCCCAAACCACACTGCATACAATGGCCATATACACTCAGGAAAGAAATACTGAAATCACACACAACAGACACATGAGAAAAACAACCACCAACAATGAGTACACAGTCCATATACACTCAGGCAAGAAATACAGAAATCACACACAACACACACACAACAAAAACAGCCACTAACACTGAGTTCATATTCCAAGACACTCTCAGGCAAGAAATATAGAATTCACACAAAACACACAAGCACACACATTGCGCACATAGTCCACATTGCGCTTAGGTAAGAAATACAGAATTCATATACAACACACATAAACAACATACGCACCCACTCACAATACATACGCAGTCCAACATACACTCAGGTAAGAAATACAGAATTCACACACAAAACACGCACACAACAAACACAACCACCCATAAAAAGCGCACATTGCAACATACACAAAGGCAAGAAATACAGAATTCACGCAAAACATAAACACACAACATGCACACACAGCCACAATGCGTAGAACGTCTAACATATCCACAGACAAGAAATATGAGAAATTCCCAATTCACACAAAACATGTACAACCAACCACACTGCATATACAGTCTAACATGCACTCAGTCAAGAAATACAGAACTCACACACAACATGCCCAACCACCCACACTGTATACACAGTCCAAAATACACTCAGGCAACAAATACAGAATTGACACACATGAGCACACACAACATATGCAACCACCTAAACTGCATACACAGTCCAACATAAATTCACATACAACACACACACAACACGCACAACCACCCACTCTGTACACACAGTCCAATATATACTTCGGCAACAAATAAAGAATTCACAAACAACACGTACAAAAACACACATCATACACACCCACTCACAATCCAATATTCACTCACGCAAGAAATACAGAATTCACACACCACACACACACACACACACACACACACACACACACACACACACACATACACACACACACCAGTCAAAACAACCAACACTGCATACACCATCCAATATACACTTAGGCAAGAAATACAGAATTTAGACACAGCGCACACACACAAACCCTACATACACACTCTCCCATAATATGAATACAGTCCAACATTACCCCAGGCAATAAATACAAGAAATACAGGTTTCATACATAACACACACACAACATGCGCACGCACCCATACTGCATACACCATCCATTGTACACTCAGGCAAGAAATAAAGAATTCACACACAACACACACAGAGTACATAAACACTCTCCCACAATGTGAATACAGTCCAACATTACCCAAGGCAATAAAAACAAGAAATACGTAATTCACACAAAACATATAAAACCACCACACTGCGTACACAGTCTAACATTCAAGCAGGCAAGAAATTCAGAATTAACACACAACACTCACACAAACAACATACAGAACCACTCACACAGCATACACATCCCAACATACTCTCAAGCATGAAATTCAGAAGTCACACACACAACAAACACAACCACCCACAGTAAGTACACATTCTAAAATACACTCAGGAAAGAAATACTAAATTCTCACACAACACACACAAACACACACCACATACGCACTCATCCACAATGCATACACAGTCCATATACACTCAGGCAAGAAATACAGAAATCACACACAACACACACAACAAAAACAACCACCAACGCTGAGTGCATATTCCAACACACTCTCAGGCAAGAAATATAGAATTCACACAAAACACACAAGCACACATACATCCAACACTGTGCACACAGTATAACATGCACTTAGGCAAGAAACACAGAATTCCAAACACAACACACAAAAACGACATATGCACCCACCCACAATGCATACACAGTCCAACATAAACTCAGGTATGAAATACAAAATTCACACACAACACACACACAATGAACACAACCACCCGGACTGAGTACACATTGCAACATACACTAATGCAGGAAATACAGAATTCACACACAACACACTCACACAACACTCACGCAGTCAGGAAATACAAAACTCACGCACAACATGCCCAGCCGCCCACACTGAGTGCACAGTCCAAAATACACTCAGGCAAGAAATACAGAACATACACAACCACCTACACTGCATACAAAGTTCAACATAAATGCACACACAACACACACAACATGCACAACCACCCACGCTGCACACACATTCCAATATACACTCCAGCAATAAATACAGAATGAACAAACACAACATACAAAAACACACAACATACACACCCACCCATAGTTCGTACACAGTCCAATATTTACTCAGGCAAAAAATACAGAATTCTCCCCACACACTCACAGTACATACACACAACATACAAAGCAACCGACACTGCATATTCCATCCGATATACACATGGGCAAGAAATACAGAATTCACACAAAACGCACACACACTACATACTGACTCTCCCACAATATGAATACAGTCCAAACATTACAGCAGGCAATAAATACAAGAAATACAGAATTCACACACAACACACACACACACTAAACATATGCAACAACCAACACTACGTACACCATCAAATATACACTCAGGCAGGAAATACAGAATTCACACACAACACACACACAGTACATATACAATCTCCCACAATGTGAATACAGTCCAACATTACGCCAGGCTATAAATACTACAAATACATAATTCACGCATAACATATAGAACCACCACACTGCATAACATTCAAGCAGGCAAGAATTCACAAACAACATAGACACATCCACCCACACAGCATACACAGTCCAACATACACTCAGGCAAGAAATACCAAATTCACAGACAACACACTCAAACACACACCATATACATACCCGCCCACACTGAGTACACAGTCCATACACACTCAGGCAAGAAATATAGAAATCACACACACCACAACAAAACAAAAACAACCACCAACACTGAGTGCATATTCCAACACACTCTCAGGCAAGAAATATATAATTCACACACAACACACAAGCACACACATTGCGTACACAGTCCAAATACACTCAGGCAAGAAATACAGAATTAACATGCAACAAAAACACACAACATATGCAACCACCTACACTGCGTACATAGTCAAACATACATTCACACACAACATACACACAACATGCACAATCACCCAGTCTGCACACACAGTCCAATATACACTCCGGCAAGAAATACAGAATTCACACACAACACATACAAAAACACAAAACATACGCACACGCCCATACTCCACACACAATCCATATTCTCTGATGCAAGAAATACAGAATTCACACAACACACACACAAACACACACAAACACACACACAACATTCAAAACAACCCACGCTGCATACACCATCCAATATACACTCAGGCAAGAAATATGGAATTCACACACAACATACACACACTACATACACACTCTCCCGCAATATGAATACAGTCCAACATTACCCCAGGCAATAAATACAAGAAATACAGGATTCACACATAACATAGACAACCACCACACTGTGTACACAGTATAAAATTCAAGCAGGCAAGAAATACAGAATTTACACGCAACACTCACACAAACAACATACAGATCCACTCACACAGCTTGCACATTCCAACATACACTCAGGTAAGAAATACCAAATTCACACACAACGCACACAAACACACACAACATGCGCAACCACCCACACTGCATACACCATCCAATATACACTCAGGCAAGAAACACAGAATTCACACACAACACACACACACAGTACAAACACACTCTCCCACAATGTGAATACAGTCCAACATTACCCCAGGCAATAAATACAAGACATACATAATTCAAACACAACATATACAACCACCACACTGTGTACACAGTCTAACATGCAAGCATTCAAGAAATACAGAATTCACTCACACAAACAACGTACAGATCCACTCACACAGCGTACACATCCAAACATACTCTTAAGCATGACATCCAGAATTCACACACAAACAAAACCACCCAAACTAAGTACACATTCCAACATACACTCAGGTACGAAATACCAAATTCACACACAACACACACAAACACACACCACATATGCACCCATCCACAATGCATACACAGTCCATATACACAAAGGCAACAGATAGAGAAATCACACACAACACACACACACACAACAAAAACAGCCACTAGCAGGAAGTGCATATTCCAACACACTCCCAGGCCAGAAATATAAAATTTACACACAACACACAAGCACACACATTGCGCACACAGTCCACCATGCACTTAGGTAACAAATACAGAATTCACACACAACACACATAAACGACATACATACCCACTCACAATGCATACACAGTCCAACATACACTCAGGTAATTAATACAGTATTCACACACAACACACACACACACAACATACACACCCAGCCACAATGCATAGAACGTCTAAAATAACCACAGGCAAGAAATATGAGAAATCCCAATTCACACAAAATATGCACAACCAACCACAATGCATACACAGTCCAACATGCACACAGTCAAGAAATACAGAACTCACACACATCATGCCCAACCAATCACACTGTGTACACAGTCCAAAACACACTTAGGCAAGGAATACAGAATTGACACAACACATACACAACATGCAAAGCCACCCACTCTGTTCACAGAGTCCAATATATACTCTGTCAACAAATACAGAATTCACAAACAACACATACAAAAACACACATCATATGCACCCACTCATACTCCATACACAGTTGAAATTTCACTCAGGAAAGAAACACAAAATACACACACACACACCATACAAAACAACCCACACTGCATACACCAACTAATATACACTTAGCAAGAAATACCGAATTCACACACATTACATAAACACTCTCCACCAATGTGAATACAGTCCAACATTACCCTAAGCAATAAATACAAGAAATAGAGAATTCACACATAACACACACAGAACATACGCACCCGCCCACACTGCATACACCATGCAATATAAACTCAGGCAAGAACTAGAGAATTCACTCACAACATACACACAGTATATACACACTATCCCACAATGTGAATAAAGTCCAAAATTACCCAAGGCAATAAATACAAGAAATACATCATTCACAGACAACATACACAACCAACACATTGCGTATACAGTCTAACATACAAGCAGTCAAGAAATACAGAATTCACACAAAACACACACACAAACAACATACAGACCCACCCACACTGCGTACACATCCTAACATACACTCAGGCACGAAATCATGAATTCACACACATACAACATACAGATCCACCCACACACATACACAGCCCAACATACACTCAAGCAAGAAATACCAAATTCACACAGAACACCACAAACACACAGGACATACACATCCACCCACACTGCGTACACAGTCCATATACACTCAGGCAAGAAATAAAGAAATCACACACACCACACATAACAAAAACAACCACCAACACTGAATGCATATTTCAACACACTCTCAGGCAAAGAAATATAGAATTCACAAAAAACACACAAGCACACATATAAGATAGGCAACCACCAATACTGTGCACACAGTTAAACATGCACTTAAGGAAGAAATACAGAATTTAAACACAACACACATAAACGATATATGCACCCACCCACAATGCATACACAGTCCAACATACACTCAGGTAAGAAATACAGAATTCACACACAACACACACACACACACAATGAACGCAACCACCCACACTGAGTACACACTGCAACATACACTAAGGCAAGAAATACAGAATTCACACACAACACACTCACACAACATGCACACCCAGCCACAATATGTACAACGTCTAACATAACCACAGGCAAGAAATATGAGAAATTCCCAAAATATGCACAACCAACCACACTGCCTAAACAGTCCAACATGCACGCACTCAAGAAATAAAAAACTCACACACAACATGCCCAACCGCCCACACTGAGTACACAGTCCAAAATATACTCAGGCAAGAAATACGGAATTGACAAACAACAAACCCACACAACATACGCAACCACCTACACTGCATACACAGTTCAACATAAATTCACACACAACCACCCACACTGCACACACATTCCCATATACACTCCAGCAACAAATACAGAATTCACAAACACCACATACAAAAACACACAACATACACACCCACCCATACTTTGTACACAGTCCAATATTCACTCAGGCAAGAAACTACTGAATTCACACCACATACACACACACAACATACAAAACAACCCACACTGCATATTCCATCCGATATACACATGGGTAAGAAATACAGAATTCACACAAAACGCACACACACTACATACAGACTTCCACAATGTGAATACAGTCCAACATTACACCAGGCAATAAATACAAGAAATACAGAATTCACACACAACACACACACACTAAACATATGCAACAGCCAACACTGCATACACCATCAAATATACACTGAGGCAGGAAATACAGAATTCACACACAACACACACACACACAATACATACACAATCTCCCACAATGTGAAAACGGTCCATTATTACCCCAGGCTATAAATACTGCAAATACATAATTTACACATAACATATAGAACCACCACACTACATACACAGTATAACATTCAAGCAGGCAAGACATACAGAATTCACACACAACATACACACAAACAATATACAGATCCACCCACACAGCATACACAGCCCAGCATACACTCATGCAAGAAATACCAAATTCACACACAACTAGGGCTGTATCGAATAGCATATTTAGTATTCTGCCGAATACCGAATAGTTGCCGTAGCCGAATATGAAGCCGAATAGTTGCTTTATCTAATAAATCATGTTCCAAACTTTAAAAAACACACTTATTAAAAAAACAAGTAAAGCACCATTTTAAATGCATTCTATACTTTTATTTCTTTTCATTGTAATTAATGTAACATCTTTATTTAAAGTATAAAAGCCAGAAATAAAGAGATTTAACCAAAATGAAGGGACCAAATGTACAGAGGAATGTTGCTTATTCAGTGCCAGTTAAAGAAGGAGGCTTCACAAATGCAAAAGGACTGCCTTTGTGAATCAGATGCATTTCATTCTCTATCCAGTTGCAAAGTCGATGCGGTCAAGTTTCAAAACGTCTTTGCAGCTCACATAGAAATGTATAAAAAGGTTCATGTCGGCTCATGCAGGACACAAGTCAAGAGGAAATCTTAAATGTGTGAACTCCATCTCACAACTATTCACCCCACCCAAACAAATGCTGCTTACTTTTCACTTATCCTAGCCATTCTTTCTCACCAATACACAAACATATGCAACTTATTATTCCTGATAAAATATCAGATAATGTAACACTCAGCACTCAAGCCCTTAAAAAAGAAAAGGGGCGACTATGATGTACCCAATGGGAAGTGACATGACAGGAACTGAAAGTATCTATGAACATTTCTTTCAGTTTGTTTTTTCCAACTGAAACAAGTGCACATTGCATATAAACATTCACCAAAAGAAAAGATGTTCCTGTATTGTTGCAGGCTAACTATAAAAGATGAGCACCTTTTTGTCTAAGAATCTGTAACAAAACATGCCCTAAAGAGCAGATTACAATACAATATGTTTTTCAGCTGTGTGATAGCAATTTGTCTGGTCTAATTCTATTCAGTTATGCAAACTGAAGTCTATATTTGCCTTTCTGAGTTATGTTGCATTGTATTCAAATGAGAATGTCAAAGTATTCTGCAAGAGCCGAATAGCAAGAAACTATTCGGCCGGAGCCGAATAGCTTTTTTTCAGCTGAAATTCGGCCGAATACTTACTCGAAGCTGAAGTTAGGTACACCCCTACACACAACACACACAAACACACACCACATACATACCCGCCCACACTAAGTACATAGTCCATATGCACTCAGGCAAGAAATACAGAAATCGCACACACCACAACAAAACAGAAACAACCACCAACACTGAGTGCATATTCCAACACACTCTCAGGCAAGAAATATAGAATTCACACAAAACACAAAGCACACATATAAGATAGGCAACCACCAACACTGTGCACACAGTTCAACATGCACTCAGGTAAGAAATACAGAATTCACACACAACACACACACACAATGAACACAACCACCCACACCGAGTACACATTGCAACATATGCTAAGGCAAGAAATAGAGAATTCACAAACAACACACTCACACAACATGCACACCAAGCCACAATGCGTAGAACGTTTAGCATAACCACAGGCAAGAAATATGAGAAATTCCCAATTCACACAAAACATGCACAACCACCCACACTGCATACACAGTCCAACATGCACACAGTCAAGAAATACAGAACTCACACACAACATGCCCAACAACCCACACTGTGTACACAGTCCAAAATACACTCAGGCAAGACATACAGAATTGACACACATGAGAAAACACAACATATGCAACTACCTACACTGCATACACAGTCCAACATAAATTCACACAACACACACACAACATGCACTACCACCCAATCTGTTCACAAAGTCCAATATATACTCAAATACAGAATTCACAAACAACACATACAAAAACACACATCATACACACCCACTCATACTCCGTACACAGTCAAAATTTCACTCAGAAAAGGAATACAGAATACACACAACACACACAAACACACACCACACACACAAACACACACACACAAACACCATACAAAACAACCCACACTGCATACACCAACTAATAATCACTTAGGCAAGAAATACAGAATTCACCCACAACACACACACATTACATAAACACTCTCCCACAATGTGAATACAGTCCAACATTACCCAAGGCAATAAATACAAGAAATACATAATTCACACACAACATACACAACCACCACACTGCGTACACAGTCTAACATACAAGCAGTCAAGAAATACAGAATTCACACACAACACACACACAGACAACATACAGATCCACCCACACGGCATACACAGGCTAACATACACTCAAGCAAGAAATACCAAATTCCCACAGAACACACACAAACAGACACCACATACATACCCACCCACACTGCGTACACAGTCCATATACACTCAGGCAAGAAATACAGAAATAACACACACCACACATAACAAAAACAACCACTGAGTGCATATTTCAACACACTCTCAGGCAAGAAATACAGAATTCAAACACAACACCCATAAACACCATATGCACCCACCCACAATGCATACACAGTCCAACATACACTAAGGCAAGTAATACAGAATTCACACACAACACACTTACAAAACATGCACACCCAGCCACAATGAGTACAACGTCTAACATAACCACAGGCAAGAAATATGAGAAGTTCCCAAATATCACAAAACATGCACAACCAACCACACTGTCTATACAGTCCCACATGCACGCAGTCAAGATATATAGAACTGACACACAATATGCGCAACCGCCCACACTGAGTACACAGTCCAAAATACACTCAGGCAAGAAATACAGAATTGACACACAACAAACACACCTACCATAGGCAACCACCTACACTGCATACACAGTTCAACATAAATTCACACACAACACACACACAACATGCACAACCACCCAGGCTGCACACACATTCCAATGTACACTCTGGCAACAAATAAATAATTTACAAACACCACATACAAAAACACTCAACATACACACCCACCCATACTTCGTATACAGTCCAATATTCACTCAAGCAAAAAATACACAATTCACGTCACGCACACACACACACACCATACAAAACAAACCACACTGCATATTCCATCCGATATACACATGGGCAAGAAATACAGAATTCACACACAACGCACACACACTACATACAGACTCGCCCACAATGTGAATACAGTCCAACATTACCCCAGGCAATAAATACAAGAAATACAGAATTCACACATAACACACACACACACACACACACACACAACACACGCACCCACCACCCTCTGCATACACCATCCAATATATACTCAGGCAAGAAATACAGAATTCACACATAACACATACACACTCTCCCATAATGTGAATACAGTCCAACATTACCCCAGGCTATAAATACTACAAATACATAATTCACACATAACATATGCAACCACCACACTGTGTACACAGTCTAACATTCAAGCAGGCAAGAAATACAGAATTTACACACAACAAACACAACCACCCACACTGAGTACACATTCCAACATACACTCAGGCAGGAAATACCAAATTAACACACAACGCAAAAGCACACACATTGCGCACCCAGCCACAATGCGTAGATCATCTAACATAACCACAGGCAAGAAATATGAGAAATTCCCAATTCACACAAAACATGTACAAGCAACAACACTGCATACACAGTCCAACATGCATACAGTCAAGAAATACAGAACTCACACACAACATGCCCAACCACCCACACTGTGCACACAGTCCAACATAAATTCACACAACACACACACAACATGCACTACCACCCACTGTTCACACAATCCAATGTATACTCTGGCAACAAATACAGAATTCACAAACAGCACATACAAAAACCCACACTGCATACACCATGCAATATACACTCAGGCAAGAGCTAGAGAAATCACTCACAACACACACACAGTACACACTGTTAGGGGGAATTCTCTGTTTAGGGTGAATCTACTAGTCCATGGTCTAGCACAGTTGTGTTAGTACCAAAAGCAGGATCTAAAGAACTTAGATTCTGTGTGGACTATAGAGCTCTTAATGCAGTCACCAAGACTGATGCCCACCCTTTTCCAAGAACAGATGAGTTGGTGGATAGACATGGTGCAGCCAAGTTCCTCAGCACATTTGACTTGACGTCAGGCTATTGGCAAATTGCCCTGACAGACCATGCCAAGGAGAAAACTGCATTTTCTACCCCAGTTGGCTTATACCAGTTTAAGGTAATGCCCTTTGGATTGAAAAATGCACCTGCTACATTTCAACGGATGGTAAACCAGGTTCTGAATGGGATGGAGGACTTCTGCATGGCATACTTGGATGACATAGCAGTGTTCAGCAATTCCTGGGAAGAACATGTAACCCACCTAAGAGATATTTTGCAGGCTCTTGGACGAGCCAATCTGACCATAAAGGCGAGTAAATGCCAAATTGGACAGAGTGAAGTAGTCTATCTTGGACATGAGGTAGGAGGTGGAGAAATAAGGCCTTTGCTCAGTAAGATTGAAGCTGTGCAAAATTGGACAATACCTAATACTCAGACCCAGGTGAGAGCCTTCTTAGGTCTCACTGGGTATTACACGAATTTCATTGAGAACTATGGGACCATAGCTTCTCCTCTGAATGTCATCTCCTCTCCGAAATTCCATAAAAAGTTTAGATGGAACGAGGAGTGCAATCAGGCCTTTGAAAACCTGAAAAAAGCTCTTTGCCAAGCCCCAGTACTCAGAGCTCCTGATTACCACCAAACTTTCATTGTGCAGACAGATGCTTCAAATGTAGGAATAGGTGCAGTACTCAGTCAACTGGATGGGAAAGGTAGGGAGCACCCCTTTTGCTTCATCAGCCGCAAGCTGAAGGATCCTGAAACAAGGTGTCAAGATTGGAGGCCTTATCCCCTTCCTCCTCACCTGAATCTTCTGTGGCGGATTCCTTTGGATTTGACTCTGTCTTCTTACGGTCCTTCCTCCTTATAGGAGTCTTGTCCTTAGGTGTCTTGGCTTTCTTTTCATGTAAATAGGGTAGGGCCCCTCCGGAGGCCACCGTGGCAGAGATGGAAACCTGTCCGCGGGGACACCCAGGGGGCCAGACCTAGTTCAGGGAAAAAGCACGAAGGCAGAAAAAACCCTGTTTCCAGATGGTTTCTAATAAGGAGTTGTGAATTCCTTTCACAAGTAATAGAAGTCTGGCTGCAGCTGATGGCTAAGGAAGTTGACCTCCAACTCCGGTGGCGAGAGCCAGTTAAGCTCTGCGGTGATAGTAGGAAGAGGCACAAAGAGGAAAGAAACAGGAACCCAAATAAACCAATAAATAAATCTTAAGGGAAGACAGAACAGATAGAAATGCCCGTAAATAACAGTGATAAGATTGTCAAAAAGAGTAAGTATAGAAATAGTGTGCAGGTAAAACCATAAGCAGAAAGTAGAAATATGCCTGCAGAGCGCAGTAAGTTTGCAAACGAGAAATGAGAGTGCAGAGAAGACGAAAGGCAGAAAACGCCGAACAAATAAACTTAAAATGCTTCGGCGGAAAACAAGAGGCGTAGGTGCAGAAGCTCAGGCGAGGCGGAGCCGTAGAACAGACGAGGAGAGGAAAAGAAACACTAGAAGAAGTAGCAAGACCCAGGAGACAGGTAACCCGGGAGGAAATATGTTGAGCACAGAAGGAAGGCAAAAATTAGCTGCAATGAAGATCGGCAAGGAAGAAATATTCACGAACGAAGTTCCACACGAACCGGAGCGATGTGTACAGATACAACGCACCGGTTTGGGGAAGGAGCCAGAATTTAAAGGCACGGCCACCATGTTGAGTGAGGACTAGAGCGCTCGCAAGTCAATGCTTCCAGCGCTTCCAAACCTTCCATTCTCCGTTTCTGACACAAGGTGGGCAACAATCGAAAGAGAATGCTTTGCTATCGTGTGGGCTCTGAAGAAGTTTAGGCCATACTTATATGGTTCTACTTTTGTCATTCAGACTGACCACCAACCCTTGAGATGGTTAATGCAAATGAAAGGGGAAAACCCAAAACTACTGAGATGGTCGATCTGCCTGCAAGGGTTTGATTTCACCATTGAGCACAGGACAGGGTATGACCACCAAAATGCTGATGGTCTCTCTAGGATGTATGTCATCGAATAGAGGTATGAGATTCATCCAGGAGTGGATTAAATCCTCCTGTCCCTTAGTCTGGGGGGGCGAGTGTTAGGGGGAATTCTCTGTTTAGGCTGAATTTCCTAACCTAGTGAGTCCCCCAGCAGCTTTGCTGGATTCCTGGAGTTTGTTTTTTTCATCCTGCCAAGAGTGAGACTCTTTTCCTCCCACTCTTGGACATGAATGTGGTTGATTCCTTTGAATGTCAATGTGTTCTATGGGCTATGGGGTCTTTTAATCCATAGGGCCTCATGTGTTTTGCTATGTGTGTTACACTGCACTCTCCGTGCCCTAACAAAGGGGTGTCCTAGAGGATCCCCACCATAGACTCCATACCCTGGGACTGACTACTGTCTCCCAGGGCATGTAAAGTCACCATTGGCTTTACTAGACCTAAATTTACTAACAGAACTAGTACAAACCATCCTATTGTGGACATACTGGTAGGGGTAATTCGATTACCCCTGGGTCTGTTGTTCGAGGGGGCACTGTCCCGTCCCCCCTCGTCGAGTTTTGGCTGGTGGCAGTGGATACTACTTTTATATTCGACCGTGAATATATTCCTATGGGATTCTTCCCATTGTTGGAGGCTAATGCTTTTTCACGTTAGTCTCTAACATACCGCCGGTTTATTTGTCTTAAATAAATCCACCGGTTGGTATTTTCTGCCAGAACTCGGTTTTTAACATGGCGTATGTGTTCGCCTCTGTAACTCCGAACCAAAGGTTGAGCCCTTTGTTCCACTTTTGGCGGGCTGCTGCACAGAAGCCCTCCAGAGTGGTGCCATTCTGTCTGGGTACCACAGGGGGTGTGGGAGGGGCTTTAGGCACCCTGGACTGAGTTGCCTTGCCAAATCAAGTCGCACTCTGGTGTGATTGGCCGAAGTGGTGAGCCGCCCCACTCACCAATTAGCGTGTTTGATTGACAGCTAGGCTGAATGAATGGGGGTTTTCTGCATAAAAGAAGGGCTTTTGGGACTGGATCTTCAGAAGTCGCCACAGGACCTAAGAATCCCACGAGGGTAAAGCCGAGCCGACTTGCAACGACGACACCTCCGGTGGAGCCCTGCTGAACCGACTCACCACTTCCCAACGACAGAGGAGATCTCCCTGCTGGAGAGTCTTCTTCCCCTGACTGGTGGGAACAACCAGTCCCTTGCTTTTTCTTCGCTTCCAGGACGTCTAGTGGTCGAATTGCCCGTGCTGAGCACCCCGGCAACCGGATAGCCACTAACCACTGTACTGCAACCAAAAGGTGGTGCCTTGTGACAGAGCACTCCGTGACTGGTCTCTTCCCTGGTGGTGCAACGATCTTCAACGACGAGATTCTCTCATCTTCTGGCAAAGCCCCGACTTGCATCCACCACCAGGAACAACTGCCCCCGCCGGAGCTGTATCTTCACTTGCAAGGTACTGTGTCCGCCTGGCTTCCCTTGTGACGGTTAGCGTGAGGTGTCGTCATTGCAGGTCGGCTCAGCTTTACCCTCGTTGGATTCTTAGGTCCTGTGGCGACCTCTGAAGATCCAGTCCCAAAAGCCCTGCTTTTATGCAGAAAACCCCCATTCATTCAGCCTAGCTGTCAATCAAACACGCTAAGTGGTGAGCGGAGCGGCTCACCACTTGGGCCAATCACACCAGAGTGCGACTTGAGTTGGCAAGGCAACTCAGTCCAGGGTGCCTAAACCCCCTCCTACACCCCCTGTGGTACCCAGACAGAATGGCACCACTCTGGAGGGCTTCTGTGCAGAAGCCTGCCAAAAGTGGAACAAAGGGCTCAACCTTTGGTTCGGAGTTACAGAGGCAAACACATACGCCATTTTAAAAACCGAGTTCTGGCAGAAAATACCAACCGGTGGATTTATTTAAGACAAATAAACCAGCGGTATGTTAGAGACTAACGTGAAAAAGCATTAGCCTCCAACAATGGGAAGGATCCCATAGGAATATATTCGCGGTCGAATATAAAAGTAGTATCCACAGCCACCAGCCAAAACTCGACGAGGGGGGACGAGACAGTGCCCCCTCGAACAACAGACCCAGGGGTAATCGAATTACCCCTACCAGTACGTCCACAATAGGATGGTTTGTACTAGTTCTGTTAGTACATTTAGGTCTAGTAAAGCCAATGGTGACTTTACATGACCTGGGAGACAGTAGTCAGTCCCAGGGTATGGAGTCTATTGTGGGGATCCTCTAGGACACTCCAGTATTACGGCACGGTGGGTGCGGTGTAACACACATAGCAAAACACATGAGGCCCTATGGAGTAAAATACCCTATAGCCCATAGAACACATTGACATTCAAAGGAATCAACCACATTCATGTCCAAGAGTGGGAGGAAAAGAGTCTCACTCTTGGCAGGATGAAAGAAACAAACTCCAGAAATCCAGCAAAGCTGCTGGGGGACTCACTAGGTTAGGAAATTCAGCCTAAACAGAGAATTCTCCCTAACACACACGCACTCTCCCACAATGTGAATAAAGTCCAACATTACCCAAGGCAATAAATACAAGAAATACATCATTCACACACAACATACACAACCAACACACTGCGTACACAGTCTAACATACCAGCAGTCAAGAAATACAGAATTCACACACAACACTCACACAAACAACATACAGATCCACTCACACAGCGTACACTTCCCAGCATACTCTCAAGCATGAAATCCAGAATTCGCACACACAACAAACACAACCACCCACACTAAGTACACATTCCAACATACACTCAGACAAGAAATACCAAATCCACACACAACACACACAAACACAAACCACATATGCACCCATCCACACTGCATACACAGTCCACATACACTCAGGCAAGAAATACAGAAATCACACATAACACACAAAAATAAAACAACCACTATCACTGAGTGCATATTCCAACACAATCCCAGGCAAGAAATATAGAATTCACACACAACACACAAGCACACACATTGTGCACACAGTCCACCATGCGCTTAGGTAAGAAATACAGAATTCACACACAACATACATAAACAACATGCGCACCCACTCACAATGCATACACAGTCCAACATACACTCAGGTAGGAAATTCAGTATTCACACACAACACACACACACATACAACATACACACCCAGCCACAATGCATATAACGTCTAACATAACCACAGGCAAGAAATATGAGAAATCCCAATTCACACAAAACATGCACAACCAACCACACTGCATGCACAGTCCAACATGCACGCAGTCAAGAAATACATAACTCACGCACAGCATACCCAACCACCCACACTGTGTACACAGTCCAAAATACACTCAAGCAAGAAATACAGAATCGACACACATGAAAAACACAACATATGCAACCACCTACACCGTATACACAGTACAACATAAATTCACACACACAACATTCACTACCACCCACTATGTTCACACCGTTCAATATATACTCCGGCAACAAATACAGAATTCACAAACAACACATATAAAAACACGCATCATACGTACCCACTCATACTCTGTACACAGTCGAAATTTCACTCAGGAAAGAAAGACAGAATTAACACACCATACACACACACACCATACAAAACAACCCACACTGCATATACCAATTAATATACACTTAGGCAAGAAAAACAGAATTCACCCAAAACACACTCACATTACATAAACACTCTCCCACAATGTGAATACAGTCCAACATTACCCCAAGCAATACAAGAAATACAGAATTCACACATAATACACAAAATACGCACCCACCCACACTGCATACACCATGCAATATACACTCAGGAAAGAACTAGAGAATTCACTCACAACACACAAACAGTACATACACACTCTCCCACAATGTGAATAAAGTCCAACATTACCCAAGGCAATAAATACAAGAAATACATAATTCACACACATCATACACAACAACCACACTGTGTACACAGTCTAACATACAAGCATTCAAGAAATACAGAAATCGCACACAGCACACACACAAACAACATACAGACCCCCCCACACAGCATACACAGCCCAACATACACTTAAGTAAGAAATACCAAATTCAAACAGAACACACACAAACACACACGACATATACACCCACCCACACTGTGCACACAGTCCATATACATTCAGGCAAGAAATACAGAAATCACACACACCACACATAACAAAAACAACCACCAACTCTGAGTGCATATTTCAACACATTCTCAGGCAAGAAATATAGAATTCACACACAACACAAAAGGACACATATAAGATAGGCAACCACCAACACTGTGCAACCAGTTCAACATGCACTTAGGCAAGAAATACAGAATTCAAACACAACACACATAAACAACATATGCACTCACCCACAATGCATACACAGTCCAACATACACTCAGGTAAGAAACACAGAATTCACACACAACACACACAACATGCACACCCAGCCACAATGCGTGGAACGTCTAACATAACCACAGACAAGAAATATGAGAAATTCCCAATTCACACAAAACATGCACAACCAACCACACTGCCTACACAGTCCAACATACACGCAGTCAAGAAATACAGAACTCACACACAACATGCCCAACCACCCACGCTGTGCACACATTCCAATATTCACTCAGGTAAAAAATACAGAATTCACACCACACACACAAACATACAAAACAACCCACACTGCATATTCCATCTGATATACACATGGGTAAGAAATACAGAATTCACACAAAACGAACACACACTACATACAGACTCTCCCACAATGTGAATACAGTCCAACATTACACCAGGCAATAAATACAAGAAATACAGAATTCACACACAACACACAGACACAGTACATACACTATCTCCCACAATGCGAATACAGTCCAACATTACTGCAGGCCATAAATACTACAAATACATAATTCACACATAACATATACTACCACCACACTGCATACACAGTCTAACATTCAAGCAGGCAAGAAATAGAGAATTCACACACAATATACACACAAACAATATACAGATCCACCCACACAGCATACACAGCCCATCATACTCTCAAATCCAGAACTCCCACACACAACAAAAACAACCACCAGCAGTAAGTACACATTCCAACATACACTCAGTTAAGAAATACCAAATTCACACATAACACACACAAATACACACCACATTCGTACCCATCTACACTGCATACACAGTCCATATACACTCAGGCAAGATATACAGAAATCACACACAACACACAAGCACACACATTGTGCACACAGTCCACCATGCGCTTTCGCAAGAAATACAGAATTCACACACAACACACATAAACGACATACGCCCCCAGTCACAATGCATACACAGTCCAACATACACTCAGGTAAAAAATACAGAATTCACACACAACGCATGCACACATCGAACACAACCACCCATACAGAGTACACATTGCAACATACACTAAGGCAAGAAATACAGAATTCCCACACAACACACACACAATATGCACACCCAGCCACAATGCGTACATTGTCTAACATAACCTCTTGCAAGAAATATGTGCAATACCCAATACACACAAAACATCCAAAACCAATCACACTGTGTACACAGTCCAACATGCACGCAGTCAATAAATACAGAACTCACACACAACATGCCCAACCACCCACAGAGTGCACACAGTTCAAAGTACACTCAGGCAACAAATACAGAATTGTCATACATGAAAACACACACAACATATGCAAACATATACACTGCATACACAGTCCAACATAAATTCACACACACCAAACACACACAACATGCACAACCACCCACTCTGCATACACAGCCCAATATATACTCTGGGTACAAATACAGAATTCACACACAACACATACAAAAACACACAACATACGCACCCACCCATACTCCGTACACAGTCCAATATTCACTGAGGCAAGAAATACAGAATACACAAACCACACACACACCATACAAAACAACCCACACTGCAAAAACCATCCAGTATAAACTTAAACAAGAAACACAGAATTCACACAAAACACACACACACTACATACACACTCTCCCACAATGTGAATACAGGCCAACATTACCCCAGGCAAAAAATACAAGAAATACAGAATTCAAACATTACACATCCACGCAACATACACACACATCCACACTGTATACACCATCCAAATACTCAGGCAAGAAGTACAGAATTCACTGATTGAGTGACTTGGAATCCAATAGCTCGTGTTTCTCAGCCCATGTTTCTTTTCAAAACCTCTCTAAATCTCCAGATCTTTTTTGTGAATCAAGTCAGCAAAATTCAGCTTTGGCCATGTCTTTCATTGCGCCCACCCCACGTAAACCACGTGAAGCATCAGTGGGGTGCGAGTCTCACACTCAATCAGATCCACCCTTTAAGTTGTTAGAAATGATACTCAATGCAATGTACCTTGCTATCGATTTGATGGCCACGCTTTTCGAATCTCTTGATGCTAAGAGTTCTCAGCAGTTCACACAAATGGAGAAAATTCTAAGCTGGCAAGAAAACATCAGTTGCTTCTGAAAGTGCTGTCATTCCAACTGTGTTGGCTGATAGTTAAAACACCTTGCCTGAGACTTTAAAAAAATGCGCATACACAATTTTTGAAACTACCATTCCCAAAGACAACTGTTTAACAGTACCTAATTTACAGACGAAAAAACACAAAAATCTTAAATTAGTGAAAAACTCCTCATCCAAGACCAAACAATTTTTCAATTCGATTGGTCGACCAACCAGAGCGGTGACCCTAGCATCTAAGGCTTTGACCAAAAAATATCTTTTACAAGCACAAATAGCAAAGCCTAACATTTCTAACACTACTAGTCCAAACGTACCACCCTACGCACCACTTGATGACTTGGTTAAAGTAGCCTCTGAATTATCCATTGAGGGGAGAAAAATTCCTGAAGATCAAATACAACCAGATTCATCCACAAATAAATCGCCTCTTCTACTAATATGTTCATTGAGTCTGATGGCGTTAACTATCGACAAGAAATCAGAAAAGCAGTGGATGCAAATATGGCAACCCATCCTGCCCAGAAATACATTGAGCCACTTGCAGTCAAGACTCCAATGGTTAAATTGTAAAATCAAAACTCAGAAGCCCAAAAGAGCGCTGATTCTCCTCCTTCCTCTGTGATAAATCCAGTTGAGGTAACTTCATTAGGGCCTGTCTGCTCTTACCCTCAGGAAAATCACTCTCTTGCCTTAAATTTGAATTTGCCTTAACTGACAATCAGTGAAGCCAATTGCCAACCTCAAATTCTCTCCGGTTTTGAAAGACCATCCAAATCTGTGCTACAGGTGGAAAAAGCAGTCAACTTTGTGACCCAACCTGGTAAACAATCTCAAATTACCAATGCGATCCAACTATCGTCTTTTGCGCCTGAATTATTGCGCTTATTTGAAACTGCTTTAGCGAACATCAATCCCCTTGAAACTCCACCCATAAGTAAACAAAACCAAAGTCAAGTTAATCTAAATTTATCTAAACCACAAACGATTTTGACATCCAAACGTCCGGCCCCATTCTCTTTGGTCCTTGGCTGCAGACCCTCTCCATACCCTCAATATAAACAAAATAGACAATCCATCAAGGAAATCTTTTCTGATGTCCAATCACTGGAAGATACCATTTCATCAGACTTAGAATTTGTTCAATTTACTCATGAAGGTTGGACCTTCGTCTAGTTCAGAATACGATTTGGCTTTTGAAAGCTCAATTATACAACATGGGTTTTATTTTGTCAGCTGGAACAACATCTAACAATGACTCAAACACGGTTTACTCTGCTATATCAGCAGGAATTACTCCAGCAGTCACAGTGAACACGCATAAAAAAAACTGTTCAACTAGAAACAAAGTGTGTCTGCAAATGTAATTCCAATCAGAATTAACTAGTTTTATCATCCACACCTCAGACAGCCACCCTCATTAATTGGAACTCTCAAGGTTTTAAACAGCTACTAAATAATGATTCCACTGGGCTTTCAACTTTTGATATTGTGCTTATGCAAGATACTTGGCTCTCCATAGTACCCATATGGGACAACTTTGATGTACAGCTGGTTGTGGCTAAGAAAGCCTCACAAGGCAGATGTACCTCTGGTTTGCTAACTGCTTCCAAGTTGAGTTCACAATTCACACTTGAAGCTTGCGCCTCCCCAAATGCATTTATGCAAATGACGAAACTTCGCCACTCTCGCTCCACATATGCTTTACTCAACCTCTATTGGAACCCTACGGGCATAACAGATGATTGTTTCTTCAGGGATCTAAATCATATTATGGTCCTTTTTACCCTCGACTCAAATATTTCAAAAGCCATCCTAGCCGGGGATTTGAACCTTCATTGCTTTCAATCAATCTCTGTTAAATCCATTGGGAGATTGCATAAGTGGTGCCATTTTGGTGAAACTCGTAACTTGCAGATGCTGAATGGAATTACTCCAGCAGTCCTTGCAAGTTCCCTGCAAATATTCCTCCTAGACCAACTTGGCACAGAGCACACCCGACAGCGATTATTGACTATGTATATGTAGACTCTACATTTATTTCTCAGGTAACATACTTTCAAGTTGAGAGCACAAATCTGAGTGACCATCACATGCTAACCATGACCTGGGGCCTGGATGATCCCAAAGTTGTTTCTGTGTATTCTAAATCTCAAGGTCACCTGTCGCTCAATACCTGTGGCAAAAGACTACGTTGGTCAAAAACGTCCTTAAATCTCTTCAATAACCATTTGTCATCGGAATTACACAAATACTCTACTGGTCTGAGAGATCAAGATGTTGTTTATCATGATCATGATACAGTTATTTCAGTCTGGTCATTTGCATAATCAAGATATAAAAGAGCAGAATACTCTGTTTCGCCATGAAAAACAAGAAGCACTAAAACTACCAGTAGATACAAACGGTGCAGCTTTGACTCTAATTAAAACCAAATAAAATTGCCTGCGAGGCCGCAAATCTCATATCTATCAGGTAGATGGAGCAAAGATGTTAGCAACGATTGAAACCAAAAACACAGCAGAAATATGGGCAGCTATTAACCAAACAATGTCAGGCCCTCAAACTGCGGTTCAATCGCAACAAGTTAACAAACATGATTGGATAACATATTTTAGACAACTTTATGCTCTCCCAAATGTTATCACACATCCTGCTATGCCAGTGAATTTGCAATTTCACCTCAACTTTGATAAAGAAGATATTCTGTATTACATTCAAAGAGCAAGTAGTTCATGGGCCCCAGATTTTTCTAATTTTATGCTAAAGCAACATCCGAAATCTGGGCAGAGATTTTGTTTAGCATCTTCACTCATATAAATAACACTGAATCATTTCCACCCTCATGGAAACAATCAATCATTCTTCCAGTTTTCAAAAAGGGTGACCTGAGCATTGCCTCCAGTTATAGACCATTGGCACTCCTCGATGCACCTAGCAAAATATTTTGGCTCATCGTTTTGAGGGACCTTAATCAATGGTCTGCTAAAGTCCAAATGAGAGACCCATTCCAATCAGGATTTGTCGCTGGTTCGGGCACAACTGTTTACATTGAAAATGCTGAAATCCCAGTATGCCACCCGGAAACAACCTTTATATCTGGCTTTTATCGATTTCCGGGTGGCGTTCGACTCCATAGATCGTCACCTATTATATCACAAGCTATCCTCCTATGGATGTCCTAGTTCACTCATTGCAATAATTAGACATCTTCATACCAACACTACATTATGAGTACGATTGACATTTGGTGGTTTACTATCCTCAGTATTTTCACAGAACAAGGCTTAAAGCAAGGTTGCCTGCTAGCATCTGTCGTGTTTAATCTTTTCATCTTAGATATGGGTGAGTCTTTCATGAACATAATACGAGATGCTCCAAAACTAGGTCCACAAGAAATTGCTTGGCTGCTTTACGCAGATGATCTTGTTCTTCTCTCACAAACACCAAAAGGCTTACAAAACCTTCTCAATCAACTTGCAATTTATGCCCAAGCAAACAAATTGATAATAAACACTGACAAGACACAAATCATGGTGTACAATGGTTCTTTGTAGAGGCTAACATCTAAATATAAATGGCACTTGCAGAATTCTGATCTTGCTGTAGTACCTGAATACAAGTACTTGGGCATCTCTTTTAACAGTACAATGTCTAATGCCATATATGAATCTAACTTGGACTCCAAACTGTGCTCTCTGATCTCCCAGGCAAAAATACTACTTTACAAATATGGCAAATTCTCGTGCACCCACATCATGACGTTTTACAAAGAGAAAGTAGTGCCTATCCTTCGTTATGGTATAGAGACAAGACTAGTAAAAGAACAACGAAATTGGGACCTGCTTGAAGCTTTCAAATTCTACCCCTTTGCCACTTATACACTATGAACTGGGTTCCTTATCCTTATATGTGCACATTTTATGGAAAATGCTCTCATTATTGCATACATTTTTACTAGGTCTTGACTCAAATAATATTCTGAGTGTAACAGCACATTATCTTCTGGAGTCAAACCATCGATTTCCTCATACCTGGCGAAAATTCACTCTAAACGCCCTTGCAGATGCATCAATAAGTCTAGATCTTTTACTTTCAAACCCAGGTCGAGCAAAATCAAATTATTTGAATACGCTTGGATTTGTAATCATGAAAAATGCATTGCCTACAAAGACTTTGACATATCCATGTTTGGTCCTAAGAAATTTGGTGAGATGGCCGATTATTTCATTAAGTGTCCCTCTCTACAAATTTGAAGCCATTATCTACAGTTTAGGATCACCCTATGGCAAACGAATGATGTCCTTACAAGAAGAGGTCCGATTACTAAAGATTAGAACTACTGTCGGTTTTGCTCCGATATTACACCGAAAGAAACATTACAACATTTAGGGGGTAATTCATAGAATTCAGCGCACAAGTGGCGCACGCGGCTGGTGCACAGTGTGCGCGTGCGGCAGTCTGCGCAAGCCGCGTGTGCCAAAATCCATTTCCGCGCATAGCGTATTCATGGATTTTAACATCCAAAACCAGCTGTGGCGCAGAGTGGCGCAGCGACCCTGCAGCTGTTACACCTTTCCGTCATCGCTGCTTTTTACATTTGCATAAGTGGAGACTGTGCAGTTCCGCGCTTTGTTGTACGGCAGCGCTGTCTATTCCTGTCAATGCTATCAGTTTTAGCGGTACTGTTGTTCCGCGTTGCCAGCGCACGTCAAGAATAGGTCACATGATTCATCCACGCAACCAGCTGACTCTTACGACAAGTCATGTGGCACTATTTCAGAACCGAAGGCTTTCGCCCTCTCGCGTCGCTACTGACTTGCATGACGCTCCGTAAGTTCGAATTCTAGATACTCCTTACTCTCGTGTATCCAATCTATCATGCCTGTGACTACTTATTCCTTTTTCTCTCCTACCGTCTAGCGTTCCCTTCCAGCGCTCCCTTCCAGCTATTACTACCGTTCAGCCTGCATTTCCGGGAACCCGTTCGCTATCCTATCCCAAGCCTTTATTACAAAGTGAAAACAGCGGAATCCCAAGTCTTCCTGACTCGGTGAGTTCCTTCCCCGGTCCTCCGTTTCTTCTCCGTTCCTGGTTAGTTTTTTATCCGTTCTTTCCCGCTCCTGTTTAGTATTCTTTCCTCTCATTACTACAGAAGTTCCTGAAGGAACTAGAACTCCAGTCCTTACCTACCTTTCACTCCGAGAAATCTTCACCTCTCATCAACAGCTAGAATCTACCAACACCATCCGTAAGAACATACTCACCTGTATTAATTCTGTTCTTCTATTCCGGTTTCCTCCTATATTTACCTGTTATTTTCTCCCAATAGAACCTGTGATACTGCCATCGAGCCAGGAGTTCTGTGCCTTGGATAGCCATCTTTCTGCAAGGATCTCCGACAATGCGTCCAGGGTTTTTTCCCCTTTGAGGGTTTCCCTGGGGGTCCTGCCTCTTCCTGTTGAGGTTTTCTTTCCTTCCGAAGGGGTAGGGGGCTCAGGACTCTCAGGGAGGCTCTTCATTTCCGCCGTTGCTGTCCCGGTTCCGGCGTTCTGACCAGGTTGGTGGAAACTTGTATGTACATTCACCCGCTTGTGGGTTTTCATTTGATTTGCCGGATTAGAGTGTCACAGTTAGCGACGCCCCTGCTCATTAACCTGGTCGGAGCGGTAGTGCTGGGATGGAACAACAAATGCAGCAATTGATGGCTGCTATGCAGTCCATGTCTCTTGAAATGCAGAGTCTTAAACAGGACAATGCACAGTTGAAGCAACAGTTTGCCCGGGCCTTTTCTGAAACCCCTCCCGTTACCCTCTCCACAGGCAAATATGATGGTGACCCTCATAGGTTAAAAGAATTTCTTGATAGTTGCACCATCCAGTTTACGTTTAAATCTCGATTCTTCCCCACCGATAAGGACAAAGTGGGCTTTCTTATTTCACACCTAACGGGCCCCGCCCTTGCTTGGGCTACTCCGTTAGTCACTTCCGGAAACGCTATACTGGATTCCTACCCAGCGTTCTCCAACAGTCTCAGGTCCATGTTTGGTCGGCAAGAGATTTCGGTAGCCACGCAGGAAAGGCTTTTAGATCTAAGGCAAGGTCATAAGGACCTTATGTCCTACATTACCCAATTCAAACAGTTATCTTCCGAAACCGGTTGGCCTGATGACGGACTACTCACCCTCTTTCGACGAGGACTTGCTGAGGATTTGAAGGATGAGGTGTCCAAGATTCCACGGCCTGCAAACCTGGCTGAGATGATATCCTTGACTATGCAAATAGACTACCGTCTCCAAGAGCGTTCAATAGAAAGGAAGAAGGGGAAAGGCCCTCGTCTTAACCCAGATCTCTTGACCCTTCCACATAAGACCATTCCTTCTGAGGAACCCATGCAGATAGGATCAGTTAGGGGTCCTATTTCAGCAATAGAGAGAGAACGAAGGAAAGCCTTAACTTTGTGTATGTATTGTGGGTCTTCTTCCCATTTGTTGCGAGATTGTCCAGTTGTTCCCCCTCGCAGATCCAGACCTTTGCTGTCAGGAAACGCCAAGCCCCTACCGTAAGGGGAACCACGGTAGGAGTCCAGCTTCAGGGTTCCTCGACCGAAGATGAGTCCACTCCTGAACCGTTGGCTCATAACCCATCCATGATTGTACTTTCATTAACCATCTTGTTGCCTGACCGGAACTTGATGGGTATACCGGCTCTGCTCGACTGCGGAGCCGCTGGAAACTTCATTGACGATAAATGGGCAGCCAAGAATGGGATAGACAGAACTCCTAAGTCCTTTACTACACCCATCCTAGGGGTAGATGGAAGTCCATTAAGCTCGGGACCTATACGAGAACAAACCAAGCAGCTAACTTGTTTGATCGCCTCTCATAAAGAGACATTGGTGTTTGATTTAATCAGAGCGGCACACTTCCCCATAATTCTTGGTCTGCCTTGGCTGCGATTACACAACCCCTACATAAACTGGAAGGCAGGAACACTTTTTCTGGGTTCGGAGTACTGTGTCGCTCATTGTCTTTCACACAATTCTGTAGGCATCTATATTCCATCAGAGCCTCCTCCTACCACCGAGTTGCCTTCCATCGGTCACTTGGGTCTGATTCCCGAATGTCACCAGCACTTTCTCAGGGTTTTCTCTACTCCCCAGTTTCCAACACTTCCTCCTCATCGAAGAGATGATTGTCATATAGACCTGCTTCCAGATCAACCGGTTCCGTTTGGACGCATGTATGTGTTGTCCCAACGTGAGAAGAGTGCCCTTCGAGAATACCTCCATGCTAATCTCCAGAACGGTCTCATTACCGAATCTAAGTCTCCTGCTGGAGCTTCCTTATTTTTTATTCCAAAGAAAGATACAGAAGAATTGAGACTGTGCATCGATTACAGAGGACTTAATAAGATCACTATTCCTGACAAGTATCCGATGCCATTGATTAAAGACTTTCTCGAAGCCGTCCGTGGAGCGGCACTTTACACTAAATTGGACCTTAGGGGGGCCTATCACCTCATCCGAATCGCTCCTAATGACGAATGGAAGACGGCCTTTCGAACACCTTTCGGACACTTCCAATACCAAGTCATGCCCTTTGGTCTAGTTAATGCGCCTGCTGTGTTTCAGCGGTTTATGGATCACCTCTTCGCCGATTTGCTTCTTCACTGTGTCGCCATTTACCTCGATGACATTTTGATATTCTCAGCTACTCTTGAAGACCACATCCAGCACGTCAACCTAGTGCTGAGTCGCTTACAGACGAATCATTTGTATTGTAAGGCGGAGAAGTGTGAGTTCCATCAACACAGATAACCTACCTAGGATTTGTCCTTTCAGGAAACGGGATCTCCATGGATCCAAGAAAAGTTTCTGCCGTGCTGGATTGGCCAGCACCTTCCACCGTAAAGGAGGTTCAGCGATTCCTCGGATTCGCAAATTTCTATCGGAAATTCATTCCCTGTTACTCTGAGACTATCCTACCTATTACTCGACTACTCAAGAAGGGTATCGCCTTCTCTTGGGACCCTTCAGCCCAACAAGCCTTTGAGACTTTAAAGGGTTTATTCATCTCTGCCAGGGTTTTACTCAATCCGGATCAATCTCGTCAGTTCATCATTGAGACGGACGCTTCTCACCATGCTCTAGGAGCCGTCCTTCTACAAACAACAGATTCAGGGGAGGAGAGACCGGTGGCCTATCTGTCAAAAACGTTTAACTCCTCGGAACTACACTACTCAGTACTTGAAAAAGAGTTATTGGCCATTAAGAAGGCCTTTGAAGAATGAAGACATCTTCTACTAGGCTCTCCCCATGCCATAGTGGTCCGAACAGATCATCAGAACTTGAAAGTACTACAACAGGCTCAAACCACCAATAGTAGACAAGCACGGTGGGCGTATTTTTTTTTGCCTTATCGGATCGAATTCACCTTTCTCCCAGGAAGCCAGAACCTGAGAGCCGATGCCTTATCTCGAAAGAAACCACATGTTTCTCAATTCTGTTCAGAGAAGATGTTTCCCCAAGCGAGATTTGTGGCAGTCATTTCCGACTTTCTACATTTACTAAAGCAGGATACCATTAAGAATCAATCCAGATGTGAAAATCTTCTTTCTACTCACCATCTTATAAGGGATCGAGGATTATATTTCCACGCAGAACAAGTACTAATTCCTTCCAGCGTTCTTCAATCTGAGGTCCTTCGGATGTGCCATGACTCTAGAGCGGCAGGGCACCGGGGAATACAGACTACTCTGGATTTGATAAAACGATATTTCTGGTGGCCAACTCTTCAGGTCGATGTTCATGATTATGTAAACTCTTGTGCAACATGTATCCAGTCTAAATCTTCACGAGCTCCTCCTTTTGGTTTACTTACCCGCATGCCTATACCAGAGAAACCTTGGCAAGTCATCTCCACCGACTTTATAGTGGATCTTCCCCCTTCCTCAGGTTATACGACCATAATGGTCACCATAGAATACTTGACCAAGATGGCACACTTCATTCCCTTGGTCAAATTGCCAGGGGCAGCTCAAATGGCTAGGATCTTCATTTCTGAAGTGTTTTCCAGACACGGACTACCTGAAGTCATAGTCTCTGACAGAGGGCCCCAATACACCTCACAATATTGGAAGGAAGTCTGTCACTTTTTGGGCATCAAGAGGGCACTCAGTTCGGGATATCATCCCCAGACCAACGGGCAGACGGAACGTCTTAACCAAACACTGGAGGGATACCTACGTTGTTACGTCTCAGCAGCTCAAGATAATTGGGCTGAACTGTTATCAATAGCAGAGTTTGCTTACAATAATGCCAAGCACACAGCTCTTAAGGCTAGCCCCTTCTTCTGTTCATACGGATTTCACCCCTCTTTTGTCCCTACTGCTACTCCTTCCTCCTCTAAACTACCAGGGGTAGACTGTCTGATAGACAACATCCAGTCTGGCCAAAAGAAGGCTCGTTTGGCTCTTCAAGAAGCCCAGGATCGAGCCAAGCGATATGCAGACCGACATCGACGCAAATTTCCAGAACTACAAGTAGGAGACAAGGTTTGGTTGGCCTCTCGGTTTCTCCCAAGACACTTAGTCCCTTCTAAGTTATCTCCTAAGTTTTATGGTCCTTTCAAGTTGTTATCCAAAGTGGGCTCGGCAGCTGTTCGACTGGCTCTCCCAGCTGCCTGGTCCCGCATTCATCCTGTTTTTCATCTATCTCAAGTGAAACCAGTTGTAGCCGATCGTTTCCGACGCTCTACTAAGACCATTCCACCTCCGGTAATCACTGATACCGGGACAGAATATGAGGTGGCCGGTATCTGTGATTCCCGCTACCACAGGGGTCAGCTGCAATTTCTCATTGATTGGAAGGGGTATTCTCCGGCTGAAAGAACGTGGGAACCTGCTTCTGGTGTTCACTCTCCCCTTTTGGTTCGATGTTTTTTTCGTCTACACCCCGGGAAGCCCGGATCACCCCCCAGGAGGAGAGGGCATACTGTTACACCTTTCCGTCATCGCTGCTTTTTACATTTGCATAAGTGGAGACTGAGCAGTTCTGCGCTTTGTTGTACGGCAGCGCTGTCTATTCCTGTCAATGCTATCAGTTTTAGCGGTACTGTTGTTCCGCGTTGCCAGCGCACGTCAAGAATAGGTCACATGATTCATCCACGCAACCAGCTGACTCTTACGACAAGTCATGTGGCACTATTTCAGAACCGAAGGCTTTCGTCCTCTCGCGTCGCTACTGACTTGCATGACGCTCCGTAAGTTCGAATTCTAGATACTCCTTACTCTTGTGTATCCAAGCTATCATGCCTGTGACTACTTATTCCTTTTTCTCTCCTACCGTCTAGCGTTCCCTTCCAGCGCTCCCTTCCAGCTATTACTACCGTTCAGCCTGCATTTCCGGGAACCCGTTCGCTATCCTATCCCAAGCCTTTATTACAAAGTGAAAACAGCGGAATCCCAAGTCTTCCTGACTCGGTGAGTTCCTTCCCCGGTCCTCCGTTTCTTCTCCGTTCCTGGTTAGTTTTTTATCCGCTCTTTCCCGCTCCTGTTTAGTATTCTTTCCTCTCATTACTACAGAAGTTCCTGAAGGAACTAGAACTCCAGTCCTTACCTACCTTTCACTCCGAGAAATCTTCACCTCTCATCAACAGCTAGAATCTACCAACACCATCCGTAAGAACATACTCACCTGTATTAATTCTGTTCTTCTATTCCGGTTTCCTCCTATATTTACCTGTTATTTTCTCCCGATAGAACCTGTGATACTGCCATCGAGCCAGGAGTTCTGTGCCTTGGATAGCCATCTTTCTGCAAGGGTCTCTGACAACGCGTCCAGGGTTTTTTCCCCTTTGAGGGTTTCCCTGGGGGTCCTGCCTCTCCCTGTTGAGGTTTTCTTTCCTTCCGAAGGGGTAGGGGGCTCAGGACTCTCAGGGAGGCTCTTCATTTCTGCCGTTGCTGTCCCGGTTCCGGCGTTCTGACCAGGTTGGTGGAAACTTGTATGTACATTCACCCGCTTGTGGGTTTTCATTTGATTTGCCGGATTAGAGTGTCACAGCAGCAGCGCCAGTTACGCCCCCAACCCCTCCCTGTGCGCCATGAACAGCGCACAAATCCCGTACATGGCGCACAGGCCAGTGGACCAGCATACAGCCCCCCAACCACAAAAAAGTCCATAAAAATCCCCAGCTCACCCCTCCGAATACATGTACCACGCTGTGTGGGAAGTATTACACGTGATTGGCCCTCTGCGAGCGGGGTACGTGTATTTCTGGGGTGCGCAGGAAGTTTCACACGCGATTGGCCCTGTACGAGCGGGGTATGTGTATTTCTGGGATGCGCGGGAAGTTTCACACGTGATTGGCCCTGTGCAGTGGGGTATGTGTATTTTGGGGGTGCGCGGAAAGTTTCACACTCGATTGGCCCTGTGCGAGCGGGGTACGTGTATTTACGGGGTGCGTGTGAAGTTTCACACGTGATTGGCCCTGTGTGAGCGGGGTATGTGTTTTTCTGGGGTGCACGGGAAGTTTCCCAGGCGATTGGCCCTGTGCGAGCGGGGTACGTGTATTTCGGGGGTGCGCGGGAAGTTTCACATGCGATTGGCCCTGTGCGAGCAGGGTACGTGTATTTCCAGGGTGCGTGGGAAGTTTCACATGCGATTGGCCCTGTGTGAGCGGGGTACGTGTATTTCTGGGGTGCGCGGGAAGTTTCACACGCGATTGGCCCTGTGCGAGCGGGGTACGTGTATTTCGGGGGTGCGCGGGAAGTTTCACACGTGATTGGCCCTGTGCGAGCGGGATACATGTATTTCGGGGGTGCAGGGGAAGTTTCACACGCGATTGGCCCTGTGCGAGCGGGGTCCGTGTATTCCGGGGGTGCGCGGGAAGTTTCACACGCGATTGGCCCTGTGCGAGCGGGGTACGTATATTTCGTGGGTGCCCGGGAAGTTTCACACGCGATTGGCCCTGTGCGAGCGGGGTACGTGTATTTCGGGGGTGCCCCAATGAATTGGCAGTGTGTGTCCTCCCAGGTGTGCCCTCTCCCCCCTCCCCAGGGCCTGCAGTCAGACCCCAACACAGGGGTACACACTGCACCCCTGGCCATGCCCCACAGGCAGCCCATCCACCCTGCTGAAGCCCCCCAGCCAGCCCACATGTCACCATGCACAAGTGAGCACTGACTTATGTCCCCCGGCACCCCCATCCACCCAGCATTGAGGCGCACCTGCCAGCAGGCCCCGACTCATGTCCCCCAGCACCCCATCGACTCAGCATTGAGGGGCACCTGCCAGCAGGCCCCGACTCATGTCCCCCAGGACCCCATCCACCCAGCATTGAGGGGCACCTGTCAGCAGGCCCGACTCATGTCCCCCAGCACCCCATCCACCAAGCATTGAGGGGCACCTGCCAGCAGGCCCCGACTCATGTCCACCAGCACCCCATCCACCCAGCATTGAGGGGAACCTACCAGCAGGCCCCGACTCATGTCCCCCTGCAACACGAAAGGAAGCTGCACAATCATGGCCCTCATGTGCACCACAATTCCACAGCACACCACCCCAGTCTTGACATGCAATGATTTCACCAATCCACCTCACAACGACATGCCTATGTCACGACACAAATCAAAAGTCAACCATGTACATCAACACATGTCGGTCACACACACACACTGTTTGCCATAGATTGTGCAAAATACAATTTGACATGCATGAACCCAATGAGCGAATCCCACACATGGAATTAAAATATCAAAATGTATTATTAACAAAACCAATGTAATGAAATGAAAGTCAAAAAAATAATACAAAAATGAAATGAAATGCATGTCCAAAAATATGAAAAATGAAATGTAGATGCAAACCAAATAAATCCAGAAGAAAAATGTTCCAAATCATTGTCCACCAAAACAAATCCAAAGGAAACGTAAAAATGAAAATCCATTGCCCCATGGTGAAATTCAAAGAAAATGCACACATAAATCCAAAGTCCAACTATGTACAATCAATTTCGAAAGGGTCCATGAGCCCAACGACAGAAATGAAACCTATCTAAAAAAACTACCTAAGAAAAGAACTATATGCAAAAAGGTGGGGGGCATAGTCCAATCACCTCAAAAGAAATGAAAACGAAAAGGAAACCTAACACCAAAAATTATTTACAATGGTGGCAGGCTAGTCGACGGCTCACTTTCCAATGTCCCGGGCCAGGGCATCATCGAACTCCTGGTCAATGTCCTGGAGGCGGTCCTCTTCCATGGCTGCGAGGGTTCGCAGGGACAATGCCATGTTGGACTCCAACTCCCTGCGAATAGCCTCGAGGCACTTGGCCCGCCTCAGTGCCCTCTGTATGGAGTTCTCCGCCCTGATCATTGTGAGCCGTGTCTCTTCTGGCAACCGCCGCTCCGCATCTATACGCCGGCCCAACCGCAGCCACACAGAAGACACACCCATTCCAGGGTCCTCCTGCCCTCTGGCCGATGCCTGCCCCTCTGATGTCGATGGCCCCGAGCCATCATTGCTCCCACCTAGAGCCTGCTGCTCCTGTCCATGTGCCCTGTCCGATGATGCCTGCACATCCTCCATCTGCTGGTCTCCAGTTGTTATGGTGTCCACCCATGTTGGACCGCCGACTCCCGACTGTGGCAGGGATGGGATCTCCACTAAGCTGGCTGTGTTGGTCAGGCCAGGTCCACAGGGGGACCTGGTGGAATCTGGGCCGGAAGACAGCAGGAAGAACGACTGGTGCATAGTCTCCACAGGGGAGGAGAGGTCCACCAGAGTGCGCGACACATGTAGGAGCCCACTGACCAGGGCCCCTCCCAACAGTGCCACGTTGCGACGCTGCTCTTCGTGATGGCATGCGAGCTCCCCCCAGGAAGCACACACGTCATCACGAATGTCACGCGTGCGCAACGCGACACCAATCAGGACGGAGCCCATACGGTCATGGGACCCCTCGTCCGCAGGTAGTGGAGAGGCAGATGACGTGGGCCTCCCCCCTACCTGCGGACGGGCCTGGGACGGGGCATCCCTGCTGGTGCATGGTGGTGCAGTCACAGGGTCAAGGACAGCGACATGCACAGGCCCCTCCGTTGTGACCTGTGCTGCCTCCTGACCCTGGCCCTGGACTGCACCACTTGCACCAGTGGTACTACCCCCACCAGGCCCCATGTGCGGCTCAGTAGCGGGCTCCTCCTCCTCTGTGGAGACCACCAACCTGGATGTCTCCGCACTGTCTTCTGCCATTGCAAGCCCCTCTGGGGCCTCACCCGGCCCTTCTGCTACAGCCGTAGTGGCAGACACGGCAACAGTCCCCTCACTCCCGGATGATGGCAATTCCTGGGAGGGTGGCTGGGCCTTGCGTTGCCGCCCGGTGGAGGCGTCCCCACCGCTTGAGTCCACAGCGCCGTCTCCGCCCTCTTCTTCACTCGACGCTGCGTAGAGGGAGACATAGAACACAAGCATCAGGGTACAGTACAATATTCTCCTAGACAAGAAGCAATAACACGAGTGGAACTGTCAAATGTCACTTCCTTACTGTCCCTCCACAACACATGGGTGAATGCACGCAACACACAAGCAGAAACAGGCACAGCGCCTGCAATCAACATCAGCATCCATGTACAGGGCCTCTTTTAACCAAAATGTTGCCTTAAAACTCACATGCATCATGGCTCATACTGATCCCATGCACACATCACCGGAGGGTCATGCATCATGGCTTGTACACCACAGACACAGTGGATACAACGGTGACCGCACTGCATGAGTGAATCTACACATCATCACGGACATATGTCATGCATCCATGGCATTTCAAAGTCAAACACAGACTTCTCAGACACACACACATGTGCACCATACATGTATATGAGAGCAGCACCCATCCCTCACCCCCCCTCCATGTCCAAGAACAGAGACTGGCATGTACTCATGTGTGCATTCCGCATACAGCTCCCCATGTTGCATTGGAACACATACACCATCCACGTGGTTCACACATTACTGGTCTCACATGCATGACCATGATGTCCCTGCACACACACATCCCTACATGGCCTATGTTACACATACAGGTGAGTATCAGACTACCAGCACACTGCAACATGCCCTGTCTCACACAGCAATGCTTGGCCACTTACCGCTCAACTCCAGACAGGTCTGCCTCCAAAGGATCTGGGCATGGAGCGCTGGGCCTATGCGTTCCAGGACCCTCATCTGGATGTTGCTCATGCTGACCCGGCACCCCTCTGCATCCTCTGCCTTCACGAGGCGCCGGGCCTTGTAAAGGGTCCTGGACCTGAATTCCTCCCAGCGCTTCCGGACTTGCTTCATGTCGCGGGTTGCCACCCCCTCCGCGTTGATGGCAACCACTACGTCCTCCCAGATCCTCTCCCTTACTTCCTTGTTGGCGCGTGATGTTCCGAAGAGGGAATCATAATGCCCCAGGACATGCTCCACCAGGACACCAACTTCCTCTCACTGAAGCTGGTGGTCCTCTGCCTCTGGGGGTCGCCAGTGGTCTCAGATGGTGGTTGCCCCGACATGGCGACCCCCGAGGCAGGCGTGGGTGGGCAACTGGGTCCTGGGGCTGGGCTGTGGAGCAATGGTATCCCAGTTGGGAGTCTTCTGTTCCAGCAGGGGTGGACACAGCAACTGGACCCCTGCAGATGGCTGACGTGCAGGCACCAAATAGCAGGGCACGTGGGCAGCAGGCAGGCAGCAGCAGATGGCTGGTGGGAGCGTGCCCGGGGCTCTTGGGGGCAGGAAAATGGCCTTTTGGGCAGGAGCGTGGTCTTCCGTGTGTTTTTGCGTGGCCAGCTTGATACGGAGTGATTTGGCACGTGAACAAATTGCACGTCAGCGTGAAATCCGAGGAAAGGCCCTTAGCGCGTAAGCGCATAAGTGACGTTACGCGCGCGGGCGTTCCCCACAACACGGGTGCATAGTGAATCAGCATGTGAGAAAACTGCACGTCACCGTGCTATTGGAGGAAAGGGCCTTAGCAAGCAGGTAAGTGTGTGGGCTGGCTTAAAAGGTACGAGTATCACGCTATTTTCTTGTACGTGCTTTTTGTGGAGAGCGAGCAGGTGATTCTTGTACTTATTGTCAGTGCACGCGCGATTACTTCACAACATTTCCAGTTCGTACTCCCTGTTTCTTCAGACTGCGTTCTTTTCTTGTGTTGCCAACCCGCACACGCGCGTCGTTTTCACCTTCTTTTTCAAGGCAGACGGCGAGTCGTGCACGTATTTTCCAACTGTGGTTGCCCCCGTGTGTCGCGTACCCCTTCAGAGGTCAGTGTAGGCTGCGTGTTACATGCGTACGCTTATTTTTCTGTTTCTGGGTGCCACAGCGTAGTGCGGGTTCATTTTTCCATGCACTTGGGGTTGCGTGCACGTGTACTTTTGTTTTTGGGGTGCCTGTGCATTGCGTGACCCGTCATCTTCCCCCAGGGGTCACAGACAGCTTTGCTAGAGCACTAGGGTACGAATTCCATCTAGTACCCTACCCCTTTCACCCAATTGCCTAGGACAATTGTTTACTGCAACTCCCATACGCACAACAACATCAGTGCCATGGTTGGGAGGCGACTAATCAGTAAGGGAGGCAAAGGTGGGCAATCTCAAAGAGGTGGGCGTGGTGGGCACGGTAGGGGACGTGGCCAGGATTTGCAGGGTGCCCCTAGAGCACCGTGTTAGGGAGAATTCTCTGTTAAGGCTAATTTCTCAAACCTAGTGAGTCCCCCAGCAGCTTTGCTGGAATTTTGGGGTTTATTTTTTTCTCCTGCTAAGAGTGAGACTCTTTTCCCCCACTCTGAGGCATGATTTGAGAATGTCCATTGACTTTGTAATGTGTTTTATGGGCTATGGGGTCTTTTACTCCATAGGGTTTCATGTGTTTTTGGTAAGTGTGTTACACAGCACCCTCAGTGCAGTAACACAGGGGTGTCACAGTGACCCCCAAACATAGACTCCATACCCTGGGACTGATTACTGTCTCCCAGGGCATGTAAAGTCACCATTGACTTTACTAGTCTTAAATTGTGAACAGAACCAGTACAAACCATCATATTGTGGAAGTACTGGTAGGGGTAATTAGATTGCCCCTGGGTCTGTTTTTCGAGGGGGCACTGTGCAGTCCCCCCTCGTCCAGTTTCTGGCTGGTGGCAGTGGTTACCACGCAAAATATTCCACCGGAATATTTCCTATGGGATTTTCCCATTCATTTTAAACGCACCACTTTTTTGGTGCAATGTTAAAGATACTACTGGGTTATTTATTTAATATTTATTCCCCGGTTGGGTCTTTTTGCCAGGACTTGGTTTTAAAATGGCATTTGTGTTCGCCTCTGTAACTCCAACCCAAGTCGAACCCTTTGTTCCACTTTTGGCGGGCTTCTGCACAGAAGCCTCCAAAAGTGGTGCCACTCTGTCTGGGTCTACAGGATGTGTGGAAGGGGGAATAGGCACCACCCTGGACTGAGTTGCCTTGGCAACTCAAGTCGCACTCTTGTGTGATTGGCCCAGTGGTGAGCCGCCCGGCTCACCACTTAGCATGTTTGAGTGACAGCTAGGACTGATGAATGGGGGTTTTCTGCATAAAAGCAGGGCTTTGGGGACTGGAACTTCAGAAGTCGCCACAGGACCTAAAGAATCCGAAGAGGGAGAAGCTGAGCCAACCTGCAACGACAACACCACCAGTGGAGCCCTGCTGAACCGAATCACCACTTCCCGGCGACAGAGAAGATCTTCATCCCGGAGAGTCTTCTTCCTTTGAACCGGTGGGGTTAACCAGTTCGCCCTCTTTTCGCCTTCCTGGATCGTCTCGTGGTCAAATCGCCCATGCCAAGCACCCCGGCGGCCGGAAAGCCACGCTTCACCACTACCGCGAATAAAAGGGTAGTACCTTTTAACCGAGAAACTCCGCAGCTGGTTTATTCCCTGGCAGTGCAACGACCTCCAGCTTTCCTCCACGTCGAGATCTTTTCTTCCCCTGTACGAAGCACTGACTTGCACCCACTGCGAGGAACAACTGCCCCCGCTGGAGCTTTCTCACCATTTCAGGTACTGTGCCCCGCCTGGTCTCCCTTGCAACAGACTGTTCAAGGTGTCCCGTAAATCCTTGACTCTCTATCCTGTGGTGACCTGAGACCTGTCAACTAACTTTTCTGAACTGATCCAACTCCTTTTGAACTATCTGCAAAGACTTTTAAAGTGTACTTCAACTGTGTGATCTTGGGCACATTCCGCCTTGCTCTCTCCAAGAGTGGGTCTGGCCTATGAACTTTCTTGCTCTACAGTAGACTCTGCCTTTCTTGACTTTCTGTGGTTCTTTTAAAAGTGTTGGTATTGTGTGCTTTTCTAATTCTGCCTTTTCCCACCCTTTTTAAATAATTATTGGAGTGCCATCTTGGTTAAGCGCTCACCCCTGTATTGATAAAAAGTGGTGTTCTTTTCCTAAGACTTGTCGAATAATTAATCAGGGAGGTGTATATATTTCTATTGACTGTGTTTGAACTTGCTTGACATATTAGTGCCAGTGTCTTTTTACAAGTGTGTTTTTAAATAAATAATTATATACTTTTATACCAAAGCTCTGGTCAGTGTTTGCTTGTGCTACTGTATCTTTGTGTATACTCTATATACTGCCTAACTCTTCTTGAGAGAAGTCTGACTGCTCAGCCACAGCTACCAGGTAAATCTGGGTGGTACAGACTGCTACCAATTGGGTTTGCTGCCAACACCTGTAGTCTTAAGCCTTTTGCAGTGGTCCCTAAGGGAACTGCACAAGTTTCTGCCTAACACCCGTGTGTGGAGGACCAATCAGGGCCACCTATGCCCCCCCCAATGGTTGTGGGAAACGTAGCTGACACCATCCCAGCTCAGCCCTTGTTGGACCGGCCCATTTTGTCAACTGAACCGGCACAAGATGACTCCCAGGCTGACTTCCAGGTCACCAAGTCTAAGCCACGTATGGCGGTGAAAGTTGCTGTCACCAGGCCACGTGGATCTGGGGCAGCAATGTCATCTGCTGCCCCAAGTAGCCAGGGTGGTGAGGCTGCAGGGGCAGCTACAGCTCAATCCACCCGAGCTCCGAATCTCCCAGCCGGGACAGTGTCTTTCCATTTCCATCACACCGACGTTGGCCCTGGCAACATCATCCTGCAGCCAATGCCTACACCAAGACCTTTGGCCATTGTGCCTTTACAGGCTTCAAGTACCCAGTCCACCTCCGCTTCTGCCCCTACTGTCCAGAGGGGCGTAAGCCACTCAGGATCCGCATCACCTTACAAGAAGAAGAAGAAGGGTGCTATAGCACTACAGGCTGAGACCCCAGACACGGCTATACACTCCGGCACGTCAAGGAAGCCTAGCTTTAATGACGCCGAACTTGATGCACTTGTGGCCGATGTGTTGGCACATAGCCACGAAATGGTGGTGACTGCAGGGTGCAAGACCACGCCTGGTCAATGTAGGGCCCACTGGCAGACCATCGCGGACCACATTAGTGCCTTTGGATTTGTGAAGCGCACAGCTGATGATTGCTACAAGTGGTGGAATGACCTGAAACGCAGAGCAAAGAACAAGCTGGCTTCAAATCATGCCTCTACTCTGGGGACTGGCAGTGGGTCTCCACCAGAGGACGACCAACTCACTGAACATGAGTCTGTTGCTGGAACCTTCATCACAGAGGAACAGATCCAAGGCGTGGGAGACCTACCAGATTACGAAGCATTGTCCGGTGAGTGCCCATGCATGTGTGTGTAATCCATGTGTATGTTGCTTGGGTGACATGTTCTGATTGAGTGCCAGGTGAGGGTGTGTAGTCCTGAGTGGTATGGGTCACCCATGTGCTTCCTCCAAACCATTCACCGCCCTTGGATTTGGGTATGACAGTATCCCTTCTGACCACAGTAGCCAATTAGCACCACACTACTGCAGTTGCCCTTGAACTGTCATCTTGCAACAACATTGTTCAGAATTTTCAGTGTTCATTCAGCCTGATTGTTTCAATCCTCCCATTTTTGCAACACATTTTTCAGCCCTAATGCCACACATGTGACATGCTTCTGTCATATATTACACCCCACAATGGCCGACATTTATTACCTTGTTATGGGAATGATTTGACCATTCAGGCTGATTGAGTAAGGGCCTGCTCACATTAATTTTTGGGGCCTGTTTGAATGTGGAACATGATTGTCGTTTCCTGTCATGTTGAAGTGACCAACCATTGATGTATCCATCTGCCTGCCATCACGGTATAATTATATACTGGATGTGTTGCAGTGTGTGGCACATGCGTATTTTGTCACACTATTTGGAATTTTTCATCTCATCATGTCCATCTCACATGGATGGGTGACAGTACTCATTCACTAACATATGGCTGTACTTGTCAAATGTACCATGGCTATGCTACGTGCCATCTGTGTGCTGGCATGTGTCATGTATGTGGATTGCCCATGCCACTCACAGGCTAATGTGTGATGCCAGTGCTATCCAGCATGCAGCACATGTGTTGCTTTTCCATCTTGGAGTCTTCAGTGTCTGCTTTTTGCCTCCCCTTCCAACTCATTGACAGTGCATGCATGCCAGGGTTATAGTCATGTGGGACATTTGTAATTCATGTACTGGATCTCTGGCTTGTCAGGCCTATGTGTGTGCTATGGTGCTCATGCCTGTTTCCATTTGTTGTCTTTCATGTTTTCCAGGTGATGATGCCCTTGATGCTGTTGAGGTGGAGGAGATGGTGCAGACCCAGGAGGAATCTCAGCCACGACCGGGCACCAGTGGAGGACGTGGGGTGGTGGTGGGTGAAAACCCAATCCTCCTGCAGACCATACTGTCCACGGGTGTCTCTGGGTGCACTTCCCCAGACCTCTATGATTCAGGTTCTGAATCAGACAGTGAGACTTATGTGCCGTCGCAGGTGAGTGTTTCTGGCAGGGATGCGGTTCTGTCCAACCCACCTGCACGGGGGGTAGACCCCTCTATGGGGATGTCAGTGTTGGTAACTCCGCCTTTGGCGGTTACGGATGCAGGGTCACATTCCACAACATCTGATCCTGTTCCTGGGCCAGCAGCTCAGAGGGGGAATGCATTTGTGCAGCCTCAGGCAGTGCCAGCACAGCAAGGTGCAGATCGCCTTGCCCCAAACAGGTGTGGTGCCCGCCGACGCGGTGGCCGTACGCCACCAGGCAATACTGTATGGGAAAACTCCATGTACGGTATAGAAGCACAACAAGGAGCATTGGTTGAAATGATGGCTCAGGCAATGGAGAGGGTGGCAACATCCATTCTCCCCCCTAAAAGGCAGATGGAGCTCCAACAGCAGGCAACAGACTCCATTTGCCAATCACACAGGGAGGACATGTTGGCGTCCAACAGGGACCGACGGGCGGCACTGGAGACTCTGCGCAAAGCCATATCCGTAGAGTCCCAAGGCCACAAGGAAGCACTGAGGTTACAACTCAATTTCCTCAGGGAGACTCTGGGTGAACTTGAGGCTTCCCGAAATTTTAGGTCAGAACAGCAGCTTTAGCATCTCACACGTTCGCTCTTAGCTGAGCTCCAGGCAACCCGTGAGGAGATCCGGGTATCACGCGAGGCCATGCATGCAGAAATGCAGGCAACCCGTGACATGCTGCATGGGGATCTCCGTACTATCATCCTCCAGAACCAGACTTTCCAGACCCGCATGCTTGCTGCCATGGAGGACCATACCAGGGCTTTGCGTGGGCTGCCTCCCATAGCACCGCCACCTGCTGATGTAGCAGCAGAGAGTGAAGAGAGCGACAGCAGTTCTCCACATTAGCGTAGCCGTGCATGCCATGAGCCCATGGAGGTATTTTTTTTCCCGCAACATCCACGCAGGTGGGTGTTGGCGTGCACCCTGTCCTCGAACCTCCTGGGTGGCCTCCCCCCCCTAGTCCACACATGGCCATTTTTGATTTTTGTATTTTTTTTTTTTTACAGTGTGTTGCCTTGTGTGGTTCCCGTGGCCATCCACTGTGTATTCCAGCTGGGCACATGCAGGCTAGTCCTGTCTTTGGGTTAGATGCTTGGGTTCCTGACACACACACCCCTCCTGCTTCCCCTTTCCATGGGCTTGCAAAGGGTGTGACCAAGTGACAGTGACTTACACAGTGACATTGGTCTCCAATGAGCTGTGTGGGCAGTCTGAAGTCAAAACTGTGTGGACATCCCTAGTGGGGATTGTTGTTGGATTGAACACTGCATGGTGTATTGATATGTGCTTGTGCATCCATGTCTTTCTCCTTATTCACATCTACCTTCGTCATGTCTTCACAAGGCCGTCTCCTTTGCAGATGCAGTTCATGTTGTATGCAGTACACTGACACATTTGCCTGACAGCAACACTCTGGAGTTGGAAGGGGTCGATGTGCTGGCTTATTCAGGTTGTGAGACTTGCACTACTGTCATATTTTGCCACTGTTTCATCCTGTGTTGGTGTATTGTGTTGCTAGTAAGTATTTGTTCTTGTGTGCTGTTTCTTATTGATTACTGGGAGCATATTGTCTGTGGCCTGCTTACATTTGGGACAGTGCACTTTGTGACACTTGTGTCATGTGTTGTGCATTCATTTGGTTGCTTTCACATTGCATGACATGCCATGGTGTGTTGGGTAGCTGAGATGGGGAGGGGTTGGGTGACATGGGACTATTTTCATGTTGTATTTTGCAAGGGGGTAGTCATTCATGCAGCATGAATGTGTGTCTTTTTGTCACACAGCATTGGTTGTCTTTAAGTAGGTAGGGATGCACACAATGTAACACTTCCAGATGAACAATCTCAGGCTGGTATGGTTATGACAGTTGACTGTCTCTTATGTCATCATCATTGATTGTCAGCTGGTATGTGCCAGGGCTGTGTGCACTCCACAGGGGTGTGATTTTAGGTGAAGTAATTAGCCACCAGCTGGGTATGGGCTGCCTCACCACGTGCCCTTTCCCCTCACATGCGCAGCGGCCGTGCATGTGGTTGGTGATTTGGGGGCACCACCATGTCCACCGGCAGGCCCCGGCGGGTTGCAACATTGTGCAGGACACATGCTGCCACTATGATCCTGCACACTACTAGGGGCGCGTATAGCAGCTGCCCACCAGAGCGTTCAAGGGAGCGAAAGCGTGACTTGAGCACTCCGAATGTGCGCTCCACTATGCCCCGGGTTGCAATATGGGCTGTGTTGCATCTTACCTCAGGTGGTGTGGTGGGGTTCCGAATTGGCGTCATCATGTGGGTGCTCAGAGGGTAGGCACTGTGTCCTGGGGAGGTGATGATGGGTATCATTAGTGGGGTTGTGACATTACTCAGTATCTGACATGCATGCATGTGCAGAGGCATTAATACTCACCAAGCATGTATCGCCATGCCGCCCAGCTTCTAGGTCTCGGTTTAGGGTTGACATTCTGAAAATGAAACTGTCATGGGTGGACCCTGGATAGTTGGCATATACTGAGGTGATGATTCCCTTGGCATCACATACTACCTGCACGTTGATGAAATGCCAGTGCTTGCAGTTTCTATAGATGTGCCCAGTTGTCCTGGGAAGATGTAGAGCCACATGCGTGCAATCAATGGCACTTTGGGGAAGTGTGCCACCCTGTAAAAGTCCTGGATGGCAGCCTGCCTTTCTGCAGGTGTTCTGGGCATGTATATGTGCCTGCGGACTGAGGAGCGTGCAGTCATGATGGCCAACACCTGGTGTAGGCAGCGTGACTGCGTGGCCTATGACACCCCCCCCCCCCACTATGGCACTTGTCCGCTGAAATGAACCAGTGGCCAAGAAGTGCAGTACATTGAGCACCTTTTCCATGGGGTTCAGTGCTTGAGAGCACAGGGTGGGTGATGTGAGGTCATCCTCCCATTCACTCACCAGGAGTATTATGTGTGGTGGAAACCTGTACCTCCCATACACCTGGTCATCAGGCATCCCAAAAAGGCTGGTCCTGGGTGTAAAAATTCTGGGCCTGACTATCCTCCTCCTCCTGCGGTGTCCCACGACCACTGCTGCGAGGAACGGTATATTCATCGTAGTGTCTGAGCTTGTTTGGTGTTTGCGCGACCGCCGCTATGGAGCAGGAGCTCCCAACTACACTGCAGTAGCAGTGTACCCCCTGGTGAAGGTGGAGCAGGAGCTCCCTTCATGAAGGTAAGGCCGGAGTCTATTCCTGCCTATTTCCGCTGATTTTGCCACATCTGGCTCCAATTTGTGCAAAAGTGCGTTTAATGCGCACCAACACCGTGCACACCCCCATTTAGCCCAGCAAGGCTAGCCCGTACCTGCACCTGAGCCATATTCATTTATTGCACCCTATTTGGATGCACGAGGCGACCACTCCAAGATGGCCACCTAGCCCCCTTTGTGTCCACTTCCTGGCTGCTCATCCCTGTGGGGCCACGGACATCACCCATTGGCCTGCACCTTCCTCAAGAGATCCAATCCGGTGCCGGGAGGCGTGAGCCGGCCTCCGGAATGAAGGCCAACAGGAACTAAGGCTGATTCCTGTCTCAGCCTGTTCCTTACGTGCCGACTGCCGCTACGGAGCAGGAGCTCCCAACTACACTGCAGGAGCAGTGTACCCCCTGGGGAAGGTGGAGCAGGAGCTCCATTCATGAAGGTAAGGCCGGAGTCTATTCCTGCCTATTTCCGCTGATTTTGCCACATCTGGCTGCCCGTACCTGCACCTGAGCCATATTCATTTATTGCACCCTATTTGGATGCACGAGGCGACCACTCCAAGATGGCCACCTAGCCCCCTTTGTGTCCACTTCCTGGCTGCTCAGCCCTGCCGGGGTGTCCGGACATTTCATCGAAAACAATTGGTCGACAGGACATTTGGTCGACATAATTTCGTCGAAAACCAAATGGTCGAATTTTTTATTTTATTTATATATATATTTTTAAGGTTGTAGTTTAGGGAAAAAAGGGTTTTTTAGAAAAAAAAGGGGTTGAGGGGGGACCCCCCCCCAAAAAAGGGAGTAAAAATAAAAAAATTCGACCATTTGGTTTTCGACGAAATTGGTTCGACCATTTGTCCAGTCGACCAATTTTTTTCGATCAAATGTCTGGTAACCGGCAGGGGCCACAGACATCACCCATTGGCCTGCACCTTCCTCAAGAGACCCAATCCGGTGCCTGGAGGCGTGAGCCGGCCTCCGGAACGAAGGCCAACAGGAACTAAGGCTGATTCCTGTCTCAGCCTGTCTTTGCCTGATCTTGCCTCTTGCCAGAGACCCTGCTTCACCGGACCTGTAACCAGGGCACAGACCCAAGGTACTGTCGCATTGCACACCATTCTGATATCTACTACTACAGCCTTTTTTAGTGACCTACTTCCTGGCTGCTATCATGCTTACGCGTCGCCGCTGACACTATTCAAACGGCTTATTGTGCCATCCTATGGCTCATGCACAGCTACCAATTGTACTAGGTTTGCTCCTCTAGTCTCATAAGTTTCGGCACTCAGCCACCTGTAATCAACCTCCCCGATTGCTAGCATAGTCACTGTATCCACAGCGCTTCCTGCCTCTTCAATGTATGTTTTGCATACTACGTGCTCTGTGTTAGTCTCTCCCACCGGCCCTATGCCAACTAACACGCGCATGCATATACATAAAAATGTACTCAGCCAAATGTAAATGAACAACCCATGCCTTACATTGATTGATAGATGCAGGCAACATAACGATCACTACCAAGTGTGAAGGGGTTCTATACTTGTTATTTGCATTTGAGAGCCTGCTGACTAAACTGCATCTCCACCTTGCTAACTGCACCCAGCCTACCTATATTCGAACTCTTGTAACTTGACCTTACCAGACAGTGGCACTTACCTTGTCTACGCTCAGCCAGATGACACTGTACTCAGCCTTGATAACTGCATTCAGATTGTTGTAAACTGTGAAACTGTACCTAGCCCATCTATGTCCTGCTACCTAAAACTATTCAAAGCCTGATAGTCGCATCTAGCCTGCCTGTACTTAGCCATTTTAAAATGTACTTTGATATCTAAAACTGTACCTAACCGGATAGTCGCATTTAGCCTGCCTGTACTTAGCCATTTTAAAATGTACTGTGATATCTAAAACTGTACCTAGCGGGATAGCCACATCTAGCCTGCCTGTACTGAGCCATTTTAAAGTGCACTTTGATATCTAAACTGTACCTAGCTTGTTAGTCGCATCCAGCCTGCCTGTACTTAGCCAGTTAGCATGTACTCTCTAAATCCAGGTAAACAAACTATCGCTGCCCATTATAGGATATCTAGACCACCTCTCTACATCGCTTCTTCCATCATATTAGTAGCATTATCACTTAGCTTGGCTACCAAAGCTAACATATTGATCCTCTGCACAAGGTCCCACCCTACTCACCTCACTTACCTCACCATGCCTGACACACAACAAATTACAGGACCTATAGTGAATCAGTATCAAGAAGATACTATCATACAAAGGCCATGTAGTACTGCGGACAGAAACCTAAGACTACGCGCGCGCCTGTCTAAACTGTATGAGCTACCAGCAAAGAAAATGGAACAACTAAATTTCCGGAAAAAAACACCTACCCTTGAAGGCAACTGCAGAGTGTATTAGGAAATATTGCAATCCCAAAAGACCCACACAAAACTCCACAAAACCTACCGCTATAGACAGACTCAGTATCACGCTCCCCAACTCAGAAAGCCACAAACATTATTTCAAAGGTGCGCTTATAAATGCCTCACGGCCAAAATTGCCACCGCTAGCTCCCAAACATTAAACCTCTTACTTATCTATAGACCTCCAGGTCCTATTGGAACCTTCGCTGAGGATATCTCTACAACCCTGTCCAATAACCTAAAAAATACCTCCCAAAACAATAGTGCTAGGTGACTTCAACTTAGGCTACAATGACATTAAGGATATCCAGTCAACAGCTACTGCCTTGACCCTAAGAGAGCTGGGATTCTCCCAGAAAGTTAACCTTCCCACACATTACAAAGGTCGAATCCTTGACTGGATAGCAGAACACAACGGTGAAGTAACCATCACAGATACTGTACCCCAGATCTGGACTGACCACCATCTGCTATTATTTACAGCAGCAAAGAACACTGCCACTGCCCAGTCCTCACTTGCCCCTCCTGTGCCCACGAGCAACAAAAAACTCATGACAGCGGAAAAACTGTTGCCCATTATATTACCGCAACTGAACTCGGTCCCAGACAATATGGATCCCAATGTGCTAGTTGAACAATATAATGAAGCTATTAATACAGCCTTTGACCACATAGCTCCGCTCAAACTACGGACTAGTAAACCGAAAAAACATCTTAACTCATGGTTCACTCCTCATCTAAAAAAATCTCAGGCTAACTAAAAGAAAACTTGAAACTATTTGGAGACTCTCTCCTTCAGCCGAAAACAAACTTAACCTCTCCAAGGCATCATCCCAATACAAGAAAGACATACTACTAGCCAAACAGGAAACGTATAATACTAGAATATCTCAATCTAAATCTAGTGTCAGAGAATTGTTCAGCATCCTGAAAGAACTGGAAACACCTATTGTTCCTCAAGAAAACTGCACCAAGGATAAAAAATGGTGCTCCAGCATACAGTCTGCCCTAACCAACAAAGTAGCCAACCTACAAACTAAAATTGCCCTCAAAAAAGCATCACTAACGCCTCACATCCCGCAGACCATAGCACCACCACCAAAACCCAAAAAAGAATCACGATTCTGCTTCTCTAAGGTATCGACCATTGAGGTAGAAAAGGTTATTCTGGGACTTAAACCGTCCAACTGTAAAAGCGATCAATGCCCAGCCCAACTGATTAAATATGCTGCGAGAGAATTATCGCCATTCATAACTAAACTCATCAACTCATCCTTTACCACAGGCACTGTACCGAATAACTTAAAAGAGTCTTGGGTACTGCCACTTTTAAAGAAGCAAACCCTTGACCCGGCCATTCCCACTAACTTCAGGCCCATCACGACCGTGCCCTTTCTTCTAAAAATTCTAGACAAAGTGGCGTACATGCAAATACAAAACTTCCTTGAATCCAACCATCTACTCGGAACCCGCCAATCCGGATTCCGCCCGCAACACGGGACTGAGAGAGCATTAATCGATCTAAGGCCCAAATAGATCAGTTCAGAGACAATGGCCAAGCAGCCCTACTCCTTCTGCTAGACCTCTCAGCTGCATTTGATTTAGTTGACCATACAGTCTTATGCAGCCACTTAGACTCTGCAGCCCACTTCTCTAAAGAGGCCATAATATGGATCAAGTCATTCTTGAGTAACCGAACTATGAGAGTCTTCTCTCCATCAACCTCGGCAGACCCGATCCCCATAACATGTGGTGTACCACAAGGATCTTGTGTGCCACCTACCCTTTACAATGTATTCACAAAGCCCCTCTTTGACGAAATGGATCATCTGGGTATCGCCTACACGAATTACGCAGACGATACCCAGATCCTCCTTCCGCTATCAGGAGACTACGTCAAGGATTTGGCCCTAGTGAATAGAATCTACAGCATCGTTCAGGCATGGATGGCCACACACGGCTTATGCCTGAACGATGACAAAACAGAGCTCATTATCCTAGGCACCCCGACATACATATCCAAACTCAGCCCTGACTATGCCAATTTCATTATCGATGGGAATAACATAAAAGTAGCTAAGGAAGTGAAGACCCTAGGCTTTTACCTAGATGCCACCATGAACTTTGCTAAACAAGTTAATTCTCTAGCCTCAGCTACTGCATACACATGCAAACTTATCAGAGCTAGCAAACAATTCCTCTCTACAGAGAGCTGCATCACGCTTGCCAGAGCCCTTATACTTTCCAAATTGGATTATTGTAATGGACTATACATTGGGGCTAATAAACAGACCATCCATAAAATCCAGGTCCTCCAGAATAATGCCTTGAGAGCAGCTCTCAAGATTAACAGAAATGAGCATATATCTTCGGTAAGAAGAGAATTCAAATGGCTATCCACTTCTGATAAAATTCAACTCAAAATCACTTCCCTTACCCACAAGTGCCTCAACAACAAAGCACCACCCTATCTCAAGGATAAGCTACGTATAAGAACCTCAACCAGACCCACAAGAACAGCGAACGTAAACTGCCTACAAGTCCCGCGATTCAAACTCTCTACTATAGGAGGACACAGCTAACCAGTCAAGGCTGCGCAGCTGCCCCATGGCATTAGAGAACCCCAGCCCTTTGTGAAATTCAGACAGAACTTGACCAATTGGTTGAGAGCAAATGGCACCTAACTACCCTGACATTCTTGTATACGTTGACGCACCAACCTGAAGCTCTACTTGCACCCACAACCAGGCTATTTGAATCTGCTTCTTTCTCCTTGCAATGTAATGCTCCTGGTGCCTGGATATTATTACTGTGTATATTATTATCTTATATCCTCTCAAGAATACCTGCCCTGTAAAACTTTGTTTCTGGACCTAGATCCTGCATTGTATATATCTGCCTACTGTAACTTGTCTGATGTTCCTGTACTGTCCTACTTACCATGTACCTGTAACTAAGTTGAGCATATTCCTGTCATTTGCGCCCTGATGCCTCAGGGTCTGGCGCGCTCTACAAATAATAAACTAAACTAAACTAAACTAAACTTTTATGCTGTGCGGGGCTTCATATGCCTGCTTCCCGCTGGCATACGTGTTTCCGGATTAGCACGTCTTTTTTCACGCATGCGTTGCCCTGTTCGATTCCATGAATACGTGTTGTAGACGCGCGTGTGGGCGTTCCGCGCATTTACCTCCTGTACTTCCCCCATAACGCCCACATTTTCACGCGTTGTTCCCCATTCTGCGTGTTACGCCCCGTGTTACGCCTACTTTTGTTGTGTGTGCCGCGCTATGTGCGCTTTCGCTGTGTGCGTAGCGCATGCCGTTTGATGACGTATGCGCCGGCGTGCGCCACCCACGATTTTAGCGCACATCCCAGGATTTACACGCGCACGGACTTACATGAATCGATGTGCACGGCTTTGGCAGAATTTGAATTTGAATTTTTTTTATTACGTTTCATGCTGTATCATATTTATCTAATTTTTATTCATGTGTATTAACAACTGGTTTTGCTTTGGGTTTTTCTTTTCATGTTTGTATTTTGAAAGGTTGATATTCTCAGCCAAATCAAAGAAAATAAAATACAGAATGCACACACAACATACACACAGTACATACACACTCTTCCTCAGTGTGAATACAGTCGAACATTATCCCAGGCAATAAATACAAGAAATACGTATTTCACACACAAGATATACAACCAACACACTGCGTATACAGTCTCACATTCAAGCAGGGAAGAAATACAGAATTAACACACAACACACAAACAAATAACATCCAGACCCACCCACACAGCGTACACAGCCCAAAATACACTCAGGCAAGAAATACAGAGATCACACACAACACAAACACAACAAAAACAACCACCAACACTGAGTGCATATTCCAACACACCCTCAGGCAAGAAATATAGAATTCATACACAACACACAAGCACACACATTGCACACAGAACCCACCATGCACTTGGGCAAGACATACAGAATTCACACACAACACATATAAACGACACAGTAACCCACCCACAATGCCTATACATTCCTACATACACTCAGGTAAGAAATACAGAATTCACACACAACACACACAACATGCACGCTCAGCCACCATGCGTAAAACGTCTAACATAACCACAAGCAAGAAATACCGCCCACAATGCATACACAGTCCAACATAAACAAAAGCAAGAAATACAGAGTGTACCCACAAACCACACACAACAAACACAACGACCCACACTGAGTACGCATTGCAACACACACAAAGGCAAGAAATACAGAATGTACACAAAACACAAACACACACAACATGCGCACCCAGCCACAATGCGTAAAATGTCTAAAATAACCACAAGCAAGAAATATGAGAAATTCCCAATTCACACAAAACATGAACAACCAACCACACTGCGTAGACAGTCCAACATACACGCAGTCAAGAAATACAGAACTCACACACAACATGACTAACCACCAACACTGTGTACACAGTCCAAAATACACCCAGGCAAGAAATACAGAATTGACACACATGAAAACACACACAACATATACAACCACCTACACTGCATACACAGTCCAACATAAATTCACACACAACACACACACAGCATGCACAACCACCCACTCTGCACACACAGTCCAATATATACTCCAGCAACAAATACAGAATTCACACACAACACATACAAAAACAGACATCATACGACATCATACGCACCCTCCCATACTCCGTACACAGTCCAGAATTCACTCAGGAAAGAAATAAAGAATACACACACCACACACACACCATGCAAAACAACCCACACTGCATACACTGTCTAATATAGACTTAGGCAAGAATTACAGAATTCAGACACAACACACACACACAACAAAAACAACCACCAACACTGAGTCATATTCCAACACACTCTCAGGCAAGAAATACAGAATTCACAAACAACACACACACAATGAACACAACCACCCACACTGAGTACTCATTGCAACATACACTAAGGCAAGAAATACAGAACTCACACACAACATTCCCAACCGCCAACACTCTGGACACAGTCCATATACACTCAGGCAAGAAATACAGAAATCACACACAACACACACACACAACAAAAACAACCACCAACACTGAGTCATATTCCAACACACTCTCAGGCAAGAAATACAGAATTCACAAACAACACACACACACACACACAATGAACACAACCACCCACACTGAGTACTCATTGCAACATACACTAAGGCAAGAAATACAGAATTCACACACAACATGCACACACAACATGCACACCTAGCCACAATGCATAGAACGTCCAACATAACAAAAGGCAAGAAATATGAGAAATTCCCAATTCACACAAAATATGCACAACCAACCACACTGCCTACACAGTGCAACATGTACACAGCCAAGAAATACAGAACTCGTACACAACATGCACAACCACCCACACTGTGTACACAGTCTAAAATACACTCAGGCAAGGAATACAAAATTAACACACTACAAACACACACAACACACTCAACCACCTACACTGCATAAACAATGCAACATAAATTCACACACAAAACACACACAGCATGCAAAACCACCCACTCTGCACATACAGTCCAATATACACTCAGGAAAGCAATACAGAATACATACACCACACACACACACACACACACACACACACACACCATACAAAACAACCCACACTGCATACACCATCTAATACAGACTTAGGCAAGAAATACAGAATTCACACACCATGCACACACACACACACCATACAAAACAACCCACAATGCACACGCCATCTAATATACATAAAGTCAAGAAATACAGATTTCACACACAACACACACACACTACATGCACACCCAGCCACAATGCATACATAGTCCAACTTGCAGGCAGTCAAGAAATACAGAACTCACACATAACCTGCCCAACCACCCACACTGTGCACAGTCTAAAATACACTCAGGCAAGAAATACAGAATTGACACACATGAAAACACACACAACATATGCAAGCACCTACACAGCATACACAGTCCGACATAAATTCACACACAACACACACACACAACATGCACAACCAACCACTCTGCACACACAGTCCAATATATATTCCAGCAACAAATGCAGAATTCAGACACAACACATACAAAAACATATATCAATCAACATCATACACACCCACCCATATTCTGTACACAGTCCAATATTCACTCAGGAAAGAAATACAGAAAACACACACACACACACACACACCGTACAAAACAACCCACACTGCATACAATATACACTTAGGCAAGAAATACAGAATTCACACACAACACACACACTACATGCACACCCAGCCACAATGTGTAGAACATCTGACATAACCACAAGCAAGAAATATGAGAAATTCCCAATTCTCACAAAACATGCACAACAAACCACACTGCGTACACAGTCCAACATGCACGCAGTCAAGAAATACAGAATTCACACACAACATGCCCAACCACCAACACTGTGTACACAGACCAAAATACACCCAGGCAAGAAATACAGAATTGACACACATGAAAACACACACAGCATACGCAACCACCTAGACTGCATTCACAGTCCTACATTAATTCACACACAACACACACACACAACATGCACAACCACCCACTCTGGACACACAGTCCAAAATTCACTCAAGATAGAAATACAGAATACACACACCACACACACACAGACACACACACACACACACACAACATACAAAACAACCCACACTGCATAAACCATCTAATATACACTTAGGCAAGAAATAAAGAATTCACACACAACACACACACACACACTACATATACACTCTCCCACAATGTGAATGCAGTCCAACATTACCCCACAAAATAAATAGAAGAAATACAGAATTCACACACAACATATACGACCACCACACTGCGTACACAGTGTAACATTCAAGCAGGAAGAAATACAGAATTCACACACATACAAACAACAAACAGAAACACCCACACTGAGTACACATTCCAACATACCACTCAGACAAGATATACCACATTTGCACACAACACACACAAAGACACACCACATACGCACCCATGCACACTGTATACGCAGTCCATATACACTCAGGCAAGAAATAAAGAAATCACACAGAACACACACACAACAAAAACAACCACCAACACTGAGTGCATATATTCGAACATACTCTCAGGCAGGAAATATAGAATTCACACACAACACACAAGCACACACATTGCACACACAGTCCAACAAGCACTTAGGCAAGAAAAACAGAATTCAAAAACAACACACATAAACGACATACACCCCCACTGACAATACATACACAGTCCAACATACACTCAGGCATGAAATACAGAAGTCACACACAACACACACAACATGCACATCACAGCCGCAATGTGTAATATGTCTAACATAACCTCTTGCAAGAAATATGAGAAATTCCCAATTCACACACAACATGCCCAACTACCCATACTATACACAGTTCAAAATACACTCAGGCAACAAATACAGAATTCACGCACAACAAACACACACAACATGCACAACTACCCACACTCCACACACAGTTCAATATATACCACGGCAACAAATACAAAATTCACACACAACACATACAAAAACACACATCATACGCACCTACCCATACTCAGTACACAGTCCAATATTCACTCTGGTAAGAAATACAGAACACACACACACACACACACACAACATACAAAACAACCCATACTGCATACACCATCCAATATACATTTAGGCAAGAAATACAGAATTCACACACAACACACACACACTACATATACACTCTCCAACAATATACAACCAACACACTGCATATACAGTCTACCATTCAAGCATGCAAGAAATACAGAATTAACACACAACACACACACAAATAACATACAGATCTACCCACACAGCGTACACAGCCCAACATACACTCAGGCACAAAATCCAGAAGTCACACACAACAAACACAACCACCCACACTGAGTACATATTACAACATACACTCAGGCAAGAAATACTAAATTCACCCACAACACACAAACACACACAACATACACACCCATCCACACCCAGGCAAGAAATAAAGAAATCACACAGAACACACACACAACAAAAACAACCACCAACACTGAGTGCATAGTCAAACACACTCTCAGGTAGGAAATATAGAATTCACACACAACACACAAGCACACACATTGCACACACAGTCCAACATGCACTCAGTCAAGAAATACAGAATTCACACACAACACACATAAACGGCATATTACCCCACCCACAATGCATACAAAATCCAACATACACTCAGGTAAGAAATACAGAATTCAAACACAACACACACACACACAACAAACACCATTACAGCGTACATTGCAACATACACTAAGGAAAGAAATACAGAATTTACACACAACACACACACACAACATGCACACCCGGCCACAATTTGTAGAATGTCTAACAAAACCCTTGGCTTGAAATATGAGAAATTCAGAATTCACACAGAACATGCACAACCAATCACACTGTGTACACAGTCCAACATGCATGCAGTCAAGAAATACAGAACTCACACACAACTTGCTCACTCACCCGCATTGTGTGCACAGTCCAAAAAACACTCAGGCAAGAACAAAATTGACACACAACAAACACACAACATACACAACCACGTACACTGCATACACAGTTCAATATAAATTCACACACAACGTTCACACACAACATGCACAACCACCCACTCTGCACACACAGTCCAATAAACATGCAGGCATGAAATACAGAATTCACACACACAACAAACACAACCACCCACACTGAGTACGCATTCCAACATACACTCAGACAAGAAACACGAAATTCACACACAACACACATAAACACACACCACATATGCACCCATCCACACTGCATACACAGTCTATATACACTTAGGCAAGAAATACAGGAATCACACACACAACAAAAACTACCACCAAAACTGAGTGCATATTCCAACACACTCTTAGGCAAGAAATATAGTATTCACACATAAAACACACACACACACAGAAACACAATCACCCACACTGAGTTCATATTGCAACATACACTAAGGCAAGAAATACATAATTCAAACTCAACACAAACACACACAAAATACACAACAACCCACACTGCATACACCATCCAATATACACTGAGGCAGGAAATATAGAATTCACACACAACACACAAGCACACACATAATTATAGGCAACCACCCACACTACGCACACAGTCCATCATGCACTTCGGCAAGAAATACTGAATTCACACATAACAGAGATAAATGACATACACACCCGCCCACAAAGCATACACGGTCCAAAAATGACATACACCCCCGCCCACAAAGCATACACAGTCCAACATACACTCAGGCAAGAAATACAGAATTTACACACACCACCCACACAACAAACACAACCACCACACTGAGTACACATTGCAACATACACTAAGGCAAAAAATACAGAATTCACACACAACACAAACACACAGAGCATGTGTACCCAGCCACAATGCGTACAACATCTAATATAACCTCAGGCAAGAAATATGAGAAATACTCAATTTACAAAGAACATGCACAACCAACCACACTGTGTACACAGTCCAAAAACATGCAGTCAAGAAATACAGAATTCAAACACACCATACGCACCTGCCCACACTGTATACACAGTGCAACATAAACTCAGCCAATAAAAATAGAACTAACACACAACATGCCCAACCACCCACACTGTGTACACAGCCCAAAATACACTCAGGCAAGAAATACAGAATTGACACAAAACAAACACGCACAACATACGCAACCACCTACGCTGCATACACAGTCCAACATTAATTCACACACAACACACAACATGCACAACCACCCACTCTGCATACACAGTGCAATATACACTCTGGCATGAAACACAGAATTCTCCACACACCATATACAAAAACACCGAACAAATGCACCCACCATACTCCATACACAGTCCAATATCCACTCAGGCAAGAAATACAGAATTCACACAAAACACACAGACACTAAACATATGCAACCACCAACACTGCGTACACCATCCAATAAACACTCAGGCAAGAAATACAGAATTTACACACAACACACAGAGTAGACAGACACACTCTCCCACAATGTGAATACAGTCAAATATTACCCGAGGCAATAAATACAAGAAATATATAATTCATACACAACATATCCAAAAACCACACTGCATACACAGTCTACCATTCAAGCAGGCAAGAAATGCAAAATGCACACACAACACACACACAAACAACATACAGATCCACACACACAGTGCACAGCCCAACATACACACTGGCAAGAAATAACACATTCACACACAACACACACAAACACGCACCATATGCGTACCCACGCACACTGCGTACACAGTCCATATACACTCAGGCAAGAAATACAGAAAGCACGCACAACACAGAAAAACAAACACAAGCACCAACACTGAGTGCATATTCCAACACACTCTCAGGCAAGAAATGTAGAATTCACACAAAACACACAAGCACACATATAAGATATGCAACCACCAACACTGTGCACACAGTTCAACATGCACTTAGGCAAAAAGTACAGAATTCAAACACAACACACATAAACGACGTACGCACCGACCCACAATGCATACATAGTCCAACATACACTCAGGATAGAAATACATAATTCACACTCAACACACACAATGAACACAACCACCCACACTGAGTACACATTGCAACATACACTAAGGCAAGAAATACAGAATTCACACACAATACACACACACAACATGCACACCCAGCCACAATGTGTAGAACGTCTGACATAACCATAGGCAAGAAATATGAGAAATTCCCAATTCACACAAAACATACACAACCAACCATACTGCCTACACAGTCCAACATGCAGGCAGTCAAGAAATACAGAACTCACACACAACATGTGTGTGAGTTCTGTATTTAGTTCTTTATAAAGCACCCAGATGCCCTTGGGTTCAGTTCGCCATATAAGCAATAAAACAAACAAACAAAACATGCTCATCCACCCACGCTGTGTACACAATCCACAATACACTCAGGTAAGAAATACAGAATTAACACACAACAAACACACATAACACACACAGCCACCTACACTGTATACACAGTGCAACATAAATTCACAAACAAAACACACAACATGCACAACCACCCACTCTGCACATACAGTTCAATATACACTCAGGCAACAAATACAGAATTCACACACAAGGCATACAAAAAAACACAAGATATGCACCCACACATACTCTGTACACAGTCCAATATTCACTGAGGCAAAAAATACATAATTCACACACCACACACACACATATACAACATACAAAAAACACTGCATACACCATCTAAAATACACTGAGGCAAGAAATACAAATTCACACACAACACACATTCACTGCATACACATTCTCACACAATGTGAATACAGTCCAAAATTACACGAGGCAATAAATACAAGAAATACAGAATTCACACACATAAACCACATACGCACCGATTCACAATGCATACACAGTTCAATTTACACTCAGGTGAGAAATACAGAATTCACACACAACACACACACACACACAGTGAACACAACCACCCATACAGAGTACACATTGCAACATACACTAAGGCACGAAATATAGAATTCACACACAACACACATACAACATGCACTCACAGCCATAATGCGTAACATGTCTAACATAACCTCTTGCAAGAAATATGAGAAATTCCCAATTCACACAAAAAATGCACAACCAACCACACTGTACACAGTTCAAAATACACTCAGACAACAAATACAGAATTCACACAAAACAAACACATACAACATGCACAACCACCCACTCTGCACACACAGTTTAATATAAATGTATACTCCGGCAACAAATACAGAATTCACACACAACATATACAAAAAAACACACATCATACGCACCTACCCATACGCTGTATACAGTCCAATAATCACTCAGGTAAGAAATACAGAATACACACACACAAAATAAATAACAACCCACACTGCATAAACCATCCAATATAAATTTGGGCAAGAAATACAGAATTCACACACACACTACATACACACTTTCCCACAATGTGGATACAGGCCAACATTACCCCAGGCAATAAATACAAGAAATACAGAATTCATGCATAACACACACACACGCAAGATACATACCCACACACACTGCATACACCATCCAATTTATAGTCAGGCAAGACATAAAGAATTCACTCACAACACACATACAGTACATACACACTCTCCCACAATATGGATACAGTCCAACATTATCCCAGGCAATAAATTCAAGAAATACTTAATTCACGCAAAACATATACAACCAACACACTGTGTATACAGTCTAACATTCAAGCAGGCCAGAAATACAGAATTAACACACAACACACACACAAATAACATGCAGATCCACCAGCACAGCATACTCAGGCCAACATACACTCAGGCACGAAATCCAGAAGTCACACACAACAAACACAACCACCCACACTGAGTATACATTCTGACATACACACAGACAAGAAATACCAAATTCACACACAACACACACAAATACACACCTCATATGCACCCATCCACACTTTATACACAGTCCATATACACTCAGGCAAGAAATAAAGAAATCACACACAACACAAAAGCACACACATTGCACATATAGTCCAACATGCACTTAGGCAAGAAATAAAGAATTCAAACACAACACACATAAACGACATACACCCCCACCCACAATGCATACACAGTCCAACGTACAATCAGGTGAGAAATACAGAAGTCACACACAACACACACACACAACAAACAAAACCACCCATACAGAGTACACACTGCAACATACACTAAGGCAAGAAATACAGAATTTAGACACAACACACACACACAACATGCACACGCAGCCACAATGTGTAGAATGTTTCACATAGCCCTTGGCTTGAAATATGAGAAATTCGCAATTCACACAGAACATGCAATCCAACCACACTGCCTACAAGGGTCAAAATGCATGCAGTCAAGAAATACAGAACTCACACACAACATGCCCAAGCACCCACACTGCATACAGAGTCCAACATAGATTTACACACAACACACACACACATAGCATGCACAACCACCCACTCTGCACACACAGTCCAATATACACTGTGGTGACAAATACAGAATTCACACACAACTGACACACAAAAACAACATACAGATCCACCCATACAGAGTACACACTGCAACATACACTCAGGCATGAAATCCAGAATTCACACACAACAAACATAACCACCCACACCGAGTATACATTCCAACATACACTCTGGCAAAAAATACCAACTTCACCCACAACACACACAAACACACACCACATACGTACCCACCCACACTACATACATACTCAGGTACGAAATACAGAAATCACACACAACACACAAGCACACATATAAGATAGGCAACCACCAACACTGTGCAGACAGCTCAACATGCACTTAGGCAAGAAATACAGAATTCACACACAACACACACACCCACAACATCTGCATCTGGCCACAATGCGTAGAATCTGTAACATAAACACAGGCAAGAAGTATGAGAAATTCCCAATTCACACGAAACATGCCCAAACGACCATACTGCGTACACAGTCCAACATGCACACAGTCAAGAAATACAGAACTCACATACTAAATGCTGAACCACCCACACTGTGTCCACAGTCCAAAATACACTCAGGCAAGAAATATAGAATTGACACACATCAAACACACACAACATATGCAATCACCTACACTGCATACTCAGTCCAACATAAATTCACACTCAACACACACGCAACATGCACAACCACCCACTCTGCAAACACAGTCCCATATTTATTCCGGCATCAAATACTCCATGCACAGTCCAATATATATTCAGGCAAGAAATACAGAATTCACACACAACACACACACACACTACATACACACTCTCCCACAATGTGAATATGGTCCAACATTACCCCAATCAAGAAATACAAGAAATACAGAATTCACACACAACACAAACCCACAACATACGCACCCACCAACACTGTATACACCATCCAATATACACTCAGGCAAGAAATACAGAATTCACACACAACACACACAGTACATACACACTCTCCCACAATGTGAATACGGTCCAACATTACACCAGGCAAGAAATACAAGAAATACAATATTCACACATAAGACACACACACACAACATACTCAACAACCCACACTGCATCCACCATCCAATATACACTCAGGCAAGATATACGTAATTCACACTCAACACACACAAGACATATGCAACCACCCACACTGTGTACACAGTGCAACTTATACTCAGGCAATAAATACAGAATTCACATACAACACACACACTACATACACACTCTCCCACAATGTGTACACAGTCAAACATTACCCAAGGCAAGAAATACATAATTCACAAACCACATATGCAACCACCACAACGTGAACACAGTCTAACATACAAGCAGGCAAAAAATACAGAATTCACACACAACACAAACAAACACAAAATATGCAACAACCCACACTGCATATACCGTCCAATGTAGACTCAGGCGAGAAATATAGAATTCACCCACAACACACAAGCATACACATAATATAGGCAACCACCCATACTGTGCACACAGTCCATCATGCACTTAAGCAAGAAATACAGAATTCACACAAAAAACAGATAAACAACACACCCACCCACAATGCATACACAGTTCAACATACACAAAAGCAAGAAATACAGAATTTATTCACAACACACACACAACAAACACAACCACCCACACTGAGTACACATTGCAACATACACAAAGGCAAGAAATACAGAATTCACACATAACACACACACCCACAACATGCGGACCCAGCCACAATGTGTAGAATCTCTAACATACCCACAGGCAAGAAATATGAGAAATTCCCAATTCACACAAAACATGCACAAACAACCACACTGTGTACACTGTCCGACATGCATGCAGTCAAGTAATACAGAACTCACACACATGTCCAACCACCCACACTGTGTACACAGTCCAAAATACACTCAGGCAAGAAATATAGAATTGACACATCAAACACACACAACATCAGCAATCACCTACACCGCATACACAGACCAACATAAATTCACACACAACATACACACACAACATGTGCAACCACCCACTCTATACAAACAGTCCAATATACACCCAGGCATCAAATAAAGAACTCACACACAACACATACAAAAACACACAACATATGCACCCATCCATAATCCATACACAGACCAATATATACTCAGGTAAGAAATACAGAATTCACGCATTAACACACGCACACACACACAGTGCATGCACACTCTCCCACAATGTGAATACAGTCCAACATTACCACAGGCAAGAAATACAAGAAATACAGAATTCACACATAAAACATACACACACACAACATAGGCAACAACATACACTGCATCTACAATCCAATTTACTCTCAGGCAAGATATACGTAATTCACAAACTGCACAGAAAAGACATATGCAACCACCCACACTGTGTACACAGTCCAACATATATTCTGGCAATAAATACTGAATTAACATCCAACACACACACTACATACACAATCTCCCACAATGTGTGCACAGTCAAACATTACCCCAGGCAAGAAATACATAACTCACACACCACATATGCAACCACCACAACGCAAACACAGTCTAACATACAAGCAGGCAATAAACATAAGAAATACAGAATTCACACACAACAGAAACACACACAACATACGCACCAACCCACACTGCATACACCATCCAATATACCCTCAGGCGAGAGATACAGAATTCACACACAAGCAAAAACATAATATAGGCAACCACCCACACTGTGTACACAGTCCAACATATACTCAGGCAATAAATACAGAATTCACATACAACACACACACACTTCATACACAATCTCCCACAATGTGTACAGTCACACATTACCCCATGCAAGAAATACATAATTTGCACACCACCTATGCAACCACCCCAAGGCGAACACAGTCTAAGATACACGCAGGCAAGAAATACAAGAAATACAGAATTCACACACAACAGAAACACACACAACATACGCACCAAACCACACTGCCTACACCATCCAATATACCCTCAGGCGAGAAATATAGAATTCACACACAAGCACACACATAATATAGGCAACCACCCACACTGTGCACACAGTCCATCATTCACTTAAGCAAGAAATACAAAATTCACACAAAAAACAGATAAACGACATACACACCCAAGCACAATTCATACACAGTCACACATAAACAAAAGCAAGAAATACAGAATTTACCCACAACACACACACAACAAACACAACCACCCACAACATGCGCACCCAGCCACAATGCATAGAATCTCTAACATAACCACAGGCAAGAAATATGACAAATTCCCAATTCACACATAACATGCAAAAACAACCACACTGCGTACACAGTCCAAAATGCAGGCAGTCAAGAAATACAGAACTCACACACAACATGCCCAACCACCCACACTGTGTATACAGTCCAAAATACACTCAGGCAAGAAATATAGAATTGACACATCAAACACACACAGGGCCTCATTCCGAGTATGGTGGTAGTCATGGTGCTATTTGCGCCATGACTACCTCCCATACCGGTACCGACTCCGACCTGGTTCAATGGGGACTTACGATGTAGTCCGATCTTTGCGGGACCGGTAAGTCCCCATTGAAAAATCCATTCCCCATTCCCATTTGAGCCCCCATAGGCCGGCTATCCTATCCCAACTAGGTCTTCCCACAGTCTGATGACAATATTTCTGTATATAACTAAACTGTAACATGTTTTCTGCAGAGCGCTCTCGGCGTGAGCAGAGTAGATTCTGCTTGCCCTATTTTAGATAACGCCTTTGATACCACCAGCACTTGGTCTTGGTCTCATTCCCTCCTGGGATGCGTTTTTATTGACTCCATTGGGAGATTTAATTGTATTTTGGGGGCCTCTCACTTACATTGGTGACCCGACACGACAGCGTTCTTTTTTCTGTCTTTCTGGCACGAGACGTCCCCCTGTTATGATCCAGAGCTCCCTCAAGAGGTACCCGCCAACGGCAACCGGTACACCTAGACGTGCGTACCCAGTAGGGCGAGAGGGTACGGGATCCCCCTTTTACAAAACCCACCATACCACTCGCCGGAGCCGGGCGTGGTCTTTGAGTGAGGAGCGGCGCACTGACCGATCAGGTCCAGTGGGTCTTGGATCAAGACGGACACGGGAGTATCAAGTGTGGGTGATATTGAAGTGCTGGTGGGAGTCAGATTAGCAGATCTTGGGATAACCAGCATCATTTGGGTGAAAAAAGGTGTGGAGATCTGTAGTACAAGGGGAAAAAAGGTCTTGGGAACCTGTTTTTTTTTTTCTCTACATTCCATTCTATCACATATGGCCATTAGGACAGTGACAAAGCACAAGGTGAAAAGAGGTTAATAGGGATCCTATCTCTGGTGGGGGTGGAAGGCGGTGCCGCATAGTGCTATCTCGACTAGTACAGGATATATGAGTGTCGGAAATTGAGGCAAGAGAAGATAACGTAGGGGTCTTAAGGGAAGACCCGGAATAGTCTTTAGAAACGCTTTTTCCAACTTCATCTTATCTATATCTTTCTCTCCTTCTCGGGTGGACTGGAGCAAAGTGAAGGAAGAGAATTGTTCTAGGAGAGCATAGTTAAGCAGAAGTAGAAAGGATATTAGGGACGATGCGGGACAATTTATTTTGTTTATGTTTTTCATTGTATGTGAAATTTGTTAAGTGTTCGTCTCTTTGTGGAAAACATTTTCTTTTTGTGCATGAACACCAATGAATAGATCTGATATTGCATGGAAAGAGTTGTACTTATGTTGATGCAGTTTTAAAGTATAGTAAAGTAAGTGAACAGTTAATTTCTTTTGAGAAGGATTGCATAGAGCATTGAGTTGGTCATATGAGAAGCGTATGAGTCTAGATAATAATTGTCAGTTGAGTTACACTGGTAGTAAAGTACAATGGGTGCAGAGACGCCCCTTGCCCATATTTGTAAGACTCTGCCAGGGTATGCAGAAAAGCTTAATAAATACCACGACCAGTGGGTTATGGAGTTGAAGGGAGAAGGATTGCCCCAAGTTTGGCCACATCAAGGGTCCTTTGATAAAGCGGAACTAGATATGGTTGCAACCTGCCTATCCATTAAATACAAAGGGAAACAGTTGTAAAACAGGAGAGAAATATTGTACTTGTGGCGGCTGTTTTAGGAAGTTCCCCCGGAGAAAAGTAGTGAGTGTAATTCATCTCCCCTGACAACAACTGGCAGTGAAGGGAAGACCCGGAATAGTCTTTAGAAACGCTTTTTCCAAATTCATCTTATCTATCTCTTTCTCTCCTTCTCCGGTGTACTGGAGCAAAGTGAAGGAAGAGAATTGTTCTAGGGGAGCGTAGTTAAGCAGAAGTGAAAGGGTATTAGGGACGATGTGGAAAAATGTATATTTATGTTTTTCGTTGTATGTGAAATTTGTTAAGTGTTCGTCTCTTTGTGGAAAACATTGTCTTTTTGTCCATGAACACCAATGAATAGATCTGATATTGCATGGAAAGAGTTGTACTTATGTTGATGCAGTTTTAAAGTATTGTAAAGTAAGTGAACAGTTCATTTCTTTTGAGAAGGATTGCATAGCGCATTGAGTTGGTCATACGAGAAGCGTACGAGTCTAGATAAGAATTGTCAGTTGAGTTACATTGGTAGTAAAGTACAATGGGTGCAGAGACACCCCTTGCCCATATTTGCCATATTTGCCACAGGCCCACACGATGTAAGGTTACTGCACAAAGTGACACCAGTAAAAATCAAGCTCAAACCCGGGGCCATTCTACCCTGGGTGAAGCAATACCCCATATCTAGGGAAGCTGAGGAAGGAATAAAAGAAACAATATATGCATTTATGGTACAGGGAATAATAGTGCCATCTAACTCGCCCTGCAACACTTGCATTTACCCGATCAAGAAAGTGAAGGGAGGGGTGTGGAGGATGATCCAGGACCTATGCACCCTCAATGACGTAGTACAGAAGGAGTTCCCTCTTGTCCCAAACCCTGCCTCAATCCTATGCAGCATACCAACAGAGGTCACTCATTTCACGGTCGTGGACCTAAAAAACGCCTTCTTCTAAATTCCATTCGATCAAAGCTCATGGTACCTGACAGCATTCACGCTGGGGAAGAAAAGATATGAGCACTGCAGACTACCCCAAGGGTACTGTGAAAGCCCCAGTATCTTTAACAGAATAGTGCATGAGGACCTTGGAAACATACACACAACAAGCCCAATAATTCAGTACGTAGACAATTTGTTAGACTGCGGGACAGAGGAGAAAGAGTGCAGAGAGGATTCCATTACCTTGTTAACACATCTTGCACAAAAAAGATACAAGGTAGACAGGCAAAAACTGCAATACTGCTTGACAGAAGTGCTATACTTAGGTCAATTGATATCTAAAGATGGTAAGAAAATAATACCTGACAGAGCAGCAGCAATAAACGCAGTAAAAGAGCCCAACACAGTAAAAGAGATGCAAAAGTTTCTCGGCATGTGTAACTACTGCCGAACTTGGATATTGGATTATGCAGCATACACAAGACCCCTGTTACAGGCACTCAAGGAAGCACAGTGGGACAACACCAATTTACAATGGACACAGGAAATGCACACAGATGTTGACACACTCAAAGAGCTGATATTTACTGCCCCAGTTCTCGCGACCCCCAACTATGAGCAGGAGTTTTCTTTATTTTCACATTACAATGGCACACTCATGACAGCTGTACTGACACAAACGACATCCCTGGGTCACAAGCCCCTGGCATTCTACAGTGGAACACTAGACGCAGTAATGCAGGGACATTTTGCTTGTGAACAGGCTCTCGCAGCCGCCGCGTTTGCTATAGAAAAAAGCTCTACGATCGCGATGGGATGCTCTGTCACGTTATGCGTAGAACACTCTCTGCCATTCTTGAAAGATCAAAAGCACATTGACTACTCACAGGGCCACAGCATATGAGTTGATTATTTATAGTGCTAACATTCATATTGTGTGGTGTAAAAGCGTAAACCCAGCCACATTTATCACTGAAGCATGCACAGTAGAAGACATGCAACAGCACGACTGCGCCACATACACAGGAGATGATGATGATACGCCCAAAGCAAATGAAAATGCACTGTCAGAAGGGGAAATATACTTCGTAGACGGGTCCGCCTCCATAGATTGTGAAACGGGAGAAAAGCACGTAGGAGCAGCAGTAGTCCGGGTGGAGGACGGGGAATTTGAAGTAATAGTACAGAGAAGATTACCACCACACTTCTTGGCCGAAGCAGCAGAACTGGTAGCGCTCATAGAAGCACTACACACCACAAAGGGGTGCATAGTCACTATCTATACAGATTCTGCCTACATGGCAACAACAGTACATGGAGGATTAGCAAGATGGGGCAGGAGAGGATTCCGAAGGGCAGATGGGTCCCCAGTTCAGCATGCAGCACTACTAGGAGAATTGAGTGATGCATTAACAGAACCTATGCTTGTAGCAGTCATGAAATGCCAAGCCCATACACGAGGTGATAACGTCATCTCATTGGGAAATGCAGCGGACGCTGCCGTGAAAGAAGCCTCCTATTTGCAAAAACCCCCCACAGGTGAGTACATACTACAGAAGACAGTAGAAGAAACACAACCAGAGGGCTTTAACTCATTACCAGTCTCTCAAATAATTAAGCTTCAACAAGATGCACCCAGCGAGGAGAAGGAAACGTGGGTAAAAAGGGGTTGCAGCCAGTCGTCTACGACCTATTATGGAGTCAGAATAACACTGGCAAGGTTAGTGATGCCAGAAAAATTGTTAGAGGTTGCATTTAAACAGTTGCACTTCCCAGCTCACAATGCAAAGCAGCACATCATTGCAGATATAAAGGAATATTGGTTTGCCCCCGGAGTACAGGAACACGTGACAAAACTAATAATAGAATGCATCACATGCCAAACATACAACTCCGGTATGATGTTACGAACCCTCAGAGGCACATTGCCAAAACCCAAAAGTGCCCTTCAGAGAACTGCATATAGATTATGCAGACATGGGAGAGCGGTGTAACGGGGCTTGATATTTGATTGTTGTTGTATGCCCCTTCTCCTGGTGCGTGGAAGCCGGTCCCTGTGCTCATCCAGATGCGCTGTGTGCCACCAAATTTTTAGTAAGAGAGGTGTTTCCCCGCTGGGGCATCTGTGACATCATACGTTCCGACAATGGAATGCACTTTGTGAATGACATGTTTAAGCATATCACTGCAATGCTAGGAATAACCCACAAGCTCTGTACGATTTATCATTCGCAATCGAACGGGCTTGTGGAGAAAATGAATGGATTGCTCAAGAGTAGATTGTCAAAATTGTGTCATGCACTCAAGAAGAACTGGGTGTATTGTTTACCCCAGGCACTTTTTGAGATGAGAAATCAACCTAGCAAGGACCACCACCTGTCGCCCCATGAAATCGTGACAGGTAGGAGAATGCACACAGCCCACTCACCTTTGCGCAGGCAATCAGACGCACACCAAAGTGCCACAGTTCTAGGAGAAGAGTTTCAAGAGTATCTTAGGAACTTTATCAAGAGCGGCACAAGCCATAGCTCAACAAATAGCACCCCTATTCACACAGGAAAACGCTACTGACACAATACACCCAGCCACAAATAGCCCAGACTGCCAGTTGATGACAGGCAACATGGTATACGTGTGGAGTCTTGTACGGAAGTGGAACGGGCCAAGGTTTCATGGTCCATATAAGGTAGTATACTGCACGGCCACAGCAGTCAAGGTACAGGGCCTGAAGTACTGGATGCATTTGATAGATGTTCGTAGAGCCCATGGGAGCACAGACAGCGCAGACCAAGAAGATAACAGGGACGAGCATAGCGCACAAACGTAAAGACTGGGAAACGTAGGAATAAAAGGACCAGTGGCAGACATGAAATAAGAGCAAATAAAGGATCAATATAGAAATGTAAATAAATGTACAGTGTCTGATGTTTTGTGTGACAAAATGAGATAACAATGAAGTATTTCTCTCTCTCTCTCTCTCTCTCTCTCTCTCTCGCCACTTCTCTCTACTCTTCCTTTTTTAATTACACAGTTGAAAAAGTTCACAATAATAATGTTTTTCTTCCTCAGCAGTGAATCCAATTGACAGTGATTCGCTTCCCTCGGTTCCCCTCCCCCAGACTTAAGATGTGGGGGCGAGAAACGGAAGGATGCGAGAAAGAAAAATACATATATATGTATAATAATGAGGATAATAAAACTCACCTATGAAAGTAAATGAAAAGTAAATGTGAACAGGAAAAGCTGAATTTAATTCACCAAGTGAACGATATGTAAAACACAAAAGAGGAAGATGCACAATTAACAATTGCTCATATTTCATTTATTAGGAGCTACAATGGGCATGGACGAGGCCCCGGCTGCAGCAAATGATAGTGTAGATAGGAATAGACGAAGGAGATATGTTTTTCCAAGTTATTCATATGAGTGTGTGTGTTGTTTGTATGTGCTGTAGTATTCTTTTCAACATTGTTTGGTCTGTTCCTGTATTGGGTCATTGCATATATTTCAATCAATGTTTTCCAGGGGGGTGTGGGCATAGAAACCATCAAGAAAGGGACCCATCTAATTTGGGATGGTGCCAAGTTAATATGAGTAATTTGTGTGAAAGAGCCTTTCCTGGTAATAAAGGGGACATTGCACACGGACAATAAATGGCAAAAGGAAGATATATTATGCAAAGCAGAAGCACTGCGAGGACTCTCTGAAGAAAAACTCTCATGGGCCCAGAGAACATGCGCTCCCATATGGACTGAACACATAACCAAACTCACTTGGGTCACCACCATTGAGAAACCCTTCAAATTGCAAAAAGACATTTCTTATGAACTGTGCTTCCGTGGGGAAGGGAAAAAGGACATGGGGGAAATAAAAACTGCAACAAAACTCTCATAATGACCTGACATGAAAAAGGGAATGGCTGCAATGACGGACACATATTGGGTTTGCGGCAACATGGCGTACCTGCATCTCCCGCAATCATGGAGAGGCACATGCTCCCTGGCAACGCTGCATTCTGCGCTGATGGTGATCCGAGAAAGCCATATCCATGAAGGAGGCACGCATGCGGCAGCCCCAAAAGAACCATCCCCAACGCCGCCTGAAGCAGTTCCTGTGTATGCCATAGACGAGGAAGGTGTACAAAATCCACTCCAAAGTAAGAAACGGTCATCAAACTATATTTCAGCCAAATCATCAGACCTCCTGGCCCAGATTCCGGTTGTTCAGCTCCGTCGAGACATTTTTTGCGTCCCTCATTCCCAGCATCCAGGCGAGAGCGAATGCCAAGTGGCTCCAGATCACAAGGTGGGAGCTCATCCAGTTGGCCAACGGCACTGAAGAAGGGTTTAATGTCATCAAAGTGGAACCTAGCGCCCTGCGGTTAATGACGATGCAGAACCGATATGTGCTGGACCTATTGACAGCAATCGATGGAGGTGCCAAAAAATCTTGAGCGCATGTTGCACATTTGTACCTTCTGTAGACGCTGAGAACGGTTCGCTCTCACAAGTGATAGCACCGGTCCACGACCTCGGAGAGCGGATGAAGGACGAAGGAGGGGCACAACCCAGTACCTGGTTTGATAATCTTTTTTCCTGGGTACCTTCCCGGCTATGAATGAAAGTAAAGCTCCTCATACCACTCATCGTCATTTTGCTCCTCATTTTTTGTGTGTGCCAATTAGGACTCCGATACTGCGCAAATGCAGCACCAAATGGTGCGCTGATGATGGTTACCATGTGTCGTGCAAATGGTGTGGCACAAATCAGACATGAGGCGGAGGTGCAAACAGGAGACAGTTCAGAGCCCAAATATAGAATGACTACCATATACAAAACAGGGCACAGAGTGGATCATTTATATCACACAACCATAAAGGAACCTAGAGAGTTACAATGGTACAAGGAATTATGGCTGGACCTGGAGGGTGAGGGAGGGTGTATTTATATGACCTGCACCCCAGATGAATATGCTAGGAGGGGGGAAAGCCTCAGAGCGGTATGCAGGGCATGGATGCCAATAAAGGGGACACCTGCATGGGATGAAGCAGTGGCAGAGGAGGAAGAACGTAAGAGATTGGGACAGTTACAATATTCGTTACTTAAGTAACGAAAGGGAGGAATGAGTGGAAGGAGTGGGCCTTTTGAACCCCCCTCCCCTATTCCTATACTTCCTGGGTAAGCCAGTTATGGCTGCTTTGGGTTTAGGGCCCCAGCCCTGGAGCACTCATGCGGGAACACCCCTAGGAACTTTGACCGCCCTTGTAACAACCCAAATAACAGTGTAAGACCAGAGGTGAATAAGACTCCATTTCGTAAATTACTGACTCCATTTTGCAAAGATAAAACAGCCGTGAAGTTTCAACGCAGGCCTGCAGCTCTCCCAACCAGTCGCGCTCAGCGAGCAAGTTCCTCCCCCCACCTCCTCCCCTTTGCCGTCTCTGCAGTTGTTCGGTTCCCATGAAAAGGCTGGCTGCGAGAATGCAACTAAATTCACACTGTATCTTCTGTCTTCCATCTCACTTCACTGACTCAGATACAGGCCTGAGCAGGGGCCAGAGCAAAAGCTATCTGTCTCTATAAACCTGCCCCACAACCCACAGACCCTGGCCATAAAAGAACATAATCCCCATGCCCCTTAGGATAGAATCAACAGTTAGAAGTAACCCTTGAGTCAGTTTGATCATTCACACTCTAATGTGGACAGAGCCAACGTGCCTTTTGCATGCGGGACATTGTAACCCGAATGATGGGCCAATGTGTATACGAGTGAACAATATAATGTACATGTGTAACTAGAAGTTCCTATGTTAAACCTTAACAATGAAAGTATGAAGTATATTAACCTGAGATACAGAAATGCTCATAGAAATAGTTTGCAACAACGCAATGCATAACTAGTGTAATACTGTACACACCAGCACTAAGCTACCTCATTTTTATAAGTTCAAATGTAAATATATGTTCAATATCGTGCAACATAATACAGCAGCTAATCACTCTCGACAATCTACAATCCCTTATAAAGTTGCACACACAGACCCTGAGTTGTGATCTGCCTTTTTATGAAAGATGAACATTGACTCAAGTACACGTTTTATTTCTTGATGAGTTCTTTTGTTTTCCTTTGTATGATGAAAGTGTCTAGCCAGATGAAAAATAGAGTATACTTCAATCCAGTATGATCTCAGTGTACCATAGTAAGCCACGTGTAAAAGACCTGCATGTTAATTGTATTCTAAACACCCTGTTTCTTTGTGCCACAAGGAACCATACCACAAAGGGGTCTCAATTCCTCTCCCCCCTTCATAGTGTCAAGATAGATTAACAGAGATGTAATGATGTTTGGACATCTGATCACTAAACCCCCACAATGAAATGTATGACCATGATGATATGTGCCTCTTGTGACCCAGTTGTTTCAGCCATATATTTAGAATCCCTTTTGTGGTTCTCAGACGGACACCCCAGACCATACTATGGCCCCATGAGCCCTACACCTTAGTCAGTATATCCTGAATTGTTTAAACAGGTCAAGCGCAGTATTTAATGGGAAAAGTTTAATCTATGGCCAGTAATAAATAACCTGCCTTTGAACCATGTTTTCACAAGTGTTTAAGATACAGGCCTTTGAGTTTACCGGACAAACATATCATGCTACTGAATGAATGGGAGTGTGTGGCCACAAGGGCAAATGTCAAATGGTTAGTGTAACAGAAAACAAGCGTCGACTCTACATACCAACTCGATGAGCCCAGCTGACCGATTGACCCAGGACACAATGTCATCTCACCACATGCCCTCAAGCCAATCAAGTGCCTCTGACCCATTGGCATCTATATGTGCCCACTCTTGGCAACCAATCCCAGCTATTCATGTGCCCCCTAGGTCTTCCCACAGCCTGATGACAATTCTTCTGTATATAACAAAATTGTAACATGTTTTCTGCGGTGCGCTCTCGGCGTGAGCAGAGTAGATTCTGTTTGCCCTATTTTAGATAAAGCCTTTGATACCACCAGCATGTGATCTTGGTCTCATTCGCTCCTGGGTTGTGTTTTTATTGACTCCATTGGGAGATTTAATTGTATTTTGGGGGCCTCTCACTTACACAATAAATACAAGAAATACAGAATTCACACACAACACAAACACACAAATATACGCACCCACCAAAACTGTATACACCATCCAATATACACTCAAGCAAGAAATACAGAATTCACACATAGCACACACACAGTACATACAGACTCTCCCACAATGTGAATACGGTCCAACATTACCCCAGGCAAAAAATACAAGAAATACAGAATTCACATATAACATATACACACACACACAACATACGCAACAAAATACACTACGTCCACCGTCCAATATACACTCAGGCAAGATATACATAATTCACACACAGCAAACACAAGACAAATGCAACCGCCCACACTGTGTACACAGTCCAACATAAACAGAGGCAATACATACAGAATTCACATACAACACACACACTACATACACAATCTCCCACAATGTGTACACAGTCAAACATTACCCCAGGCAAGAAATACATAATTCACACACCAGATATGCAACCACCAAAACGTGAACACAGTCTAACATACAAGCAGGCAACACATACAAGAAATACAGAATTCACACACAACACATACACACACAGAAACACAACCACCCACACTGAGTACACATTGCAACATACACTAAGGAAAGAAATACATAATTCAAATACAACACAACCCACACTGCATACACCATCCACAACACAAACTCACACAACATATTCAACAACCCACACTGCATACACCTCCAATGTACACTCAGGTAAGAAATATAGAATTCACACAACACACAAGCACACACATAATATAGGCAACCACCCACACAGCGCACACAGTCCAATATGCACTTGGGCAAGAAATACAGAATTCACACACAGCACAAACACACACAGCATGTGTACCCAGCTAAAACGTGTACAACATCAAACATAACCTCAGGCAAGAAATATGAGAAATTCCCAATTCACACAATACATGCACAACCAACCACACTGCATACTCAGTCCACCATCCACACAGTCAAGAAATCCCAAACTCACACACAACATGCCCAACCACCCACACTGTGTACACAGTCCAAAATATACTCAGGCAAGAAATACAGAAATGACACACACCGCATAAATCATACACAACATACTCAACCACCTACACTGCATACACAGTCCAACATAAATTCACAGACAACACACACACAACATGCACAACCACCCACTCTGCACACACAGTCCAATATACACTCCAGCAACAAATACAGAATTGAAACACAACACATACGAAAAACACACAACATACGCACCCACCCATACTACGTACATAGTCCAATATTCACTCAAGCAAGAAATACAGAATACACACAAAACACACGCACACACTACATACATGCTCTCCCACAATAAGAATACGGTCCAACATTGCTCCAGGCAATAAATACAAGAAACACAGAATTCACACACAACACACACACACAACATACGCACGCACCAACACTGCGTACACCATCCAATATACACTCAAACACACACACCAGCAGTACATACACACTCTCCCACAATGTGAACACAGTCCAACATTACCCAGGCAAGAAATACAACAAATACATAATTCACACATAACACACACACACACACACAACAATCACAACAACCCGCACTGCATACATCATCCAACAAACACTCAGGAAAGATATTCGTAATTCACATACAACACACACAAGATATATGCAACCACCCACACTGCATACACAGTCCAACATATACTCAAGCAATAACTACAGAATTCATATACAAGACACACACACACTACATACACACTCTCCCAAAATGTGTACACAGTCAAACATTAACCCAGGCAAGAAATACATAATTCACACACCACATATGCAACCACCACAATGCGAACATAGTCTAACATACAAGCAGGCAAGAAATACAAGAAATACAGAATTCACACACAACACAAACACACACAACATATGTAACAACCCACACTGCATACACCATCAAATATACATTCAGGCAAAAAATATAGAATTCACACACAACACATACATAATATTGGCAACCACCCACACTGCGCACACAGTCCATCATGCACATAAGCAAGTAATACAGAATTCACACAAAAAACAGATAAACGACATACACACCCATGCACAATGCATACAAAGTCCAACATACACAAAGGCAAGAAAAACCGGATGTACACACAACAAACATAACCACCCACACTGAGTACACGTTGCAACGTACACTAAGGCAAGAAATACATAATTCACACATAACACAAACACACACAATATACACGCGCAGCCACAATACGTACAACGTCTAACATAACCTCAGGCAAGAAATATGAGAAATACTCAATTCACAAAGACCATGCACAACCAACCACACTGCGTACACATTACAACAGAATGCACTTAAGAAATACAGAATTCACATATAACATATGCAACCGCCCACACTGCATACACAGTGCAACATACACTCAGGCAAGAAAACTGAATTCACACACAACACAAACACACACAACATGTGCAACCAGCCACAATACGTACACGTCTAACATAACCTCAGGCAAGAAATATGAGAAACACTCAATTCACAAAGAACATGCACAACCAACCACACTACATACACAGTACCATTGTATTGATCATAACCATGTATGTACAGCCTAATAGACCATTTTGCAATTAAGCCTGTTTTTTGCTTGTCTATGTTGTTATTGTTATTGTTATTTTGCATTTGCATTTGCTGAGGCTACCCTACCCTCTTTCCTCTATTCTACTTTAAACTCATTGACTATGAAAATATGTCCTTGTAGACCCTGACTTAATGGTATTCTCGCTTAACCACCCCATGATTCCCCACGTTAAGCATTTTTTTTTATAGCACATTTTATTGTTTTATAAACTCAACATAACAATTTATGAAATTCCCCCCTTCCTCCAAACCCATCACTCCACACTCTCATTCCCTCTCATTGGATCTCAGCTATGCCGCTTTGTGCTAGTTTCACAGTTATGTGGTCCACCGTTCTATTGCAGAGTGTTTCGCACCTTTTGCAGTACGTAGTATTAGATCTCAGTCTGCACTCTCTTCCCATTTCCCCCATATCTTATTAGCTTTGGCGGGGCACCCCCGTGCCATGTATATTCTTTGTTCTTTAATTGCACAAACCAACGTCACATTCATCCTGGTGTACAGACCCCCAACGTATGATGCATCCTTCGTCGACAACTTCATAGAAGCCATAACCAACATAGCCATCAACCACATTCACCTAATCATACTGGGAGACTTCAACATCTGGTTCGAAGACAGTCATGCCACCTCCCAAAATTCACTGATTGAACAACTCGCCACCATGAAACTACAACAACTAGTAAAAGGGGCAACTCACTCGGCAGGACACACCCTGGACGCAATATTCACAGAGTAAAAACTCATCACCATGGCACCGCCAATACAAATACTGTGGAGCGACCATCTCATCATCCCATTCGTAATCACTCTGCCTACTCAAGTCTACCCCCAACCTCCTAAACTCACAGCCACCACAAAAAGAAACTGGAAAGACGTCAAAAAAGGCAACCTATTCGAACAACTGGAGTTAACCAAGCCCTCAACAACAGAACTAGACCTAGCTGACCTAGACGGGAAAGCAGAGATATTACACAAATGGATCGCAGATACAATTGACAAGCTGGCCCCAGAACAACCATTAACACCATCAAAAAAGAGAGCAATGGCAAAATGGTTTACCCCACTACTAAGCACCATGAAAAAAGAAAACAAAAAGATGGAAATGGAATGGAGGAAAGATTACAACCCACACAAAAAAACAATGTTCCAGAAGCAAATTCGCGCATACAAGAAGGAAATTCAAAAGGCAAAGAGAAGGCATTATGATGACAGAATCACAAATGCCACCAACACACAAAAAGAAATGTTCCGTATCATTAAAGAAATGAGAAACCCACCAGGCTGTGACAACACCCCAAACCCCTCGGAGAAACTATGCAACAACCTTGCAGACCACTTCAAAAAGAAAATCAATGACATCCGACAAACCATCCAACAGAGGCCAACCAGCAGCGACATACAACCAAACGAACCTAAATCAGAACCACAGCACAAACTCAATAACTACCCTGAAATATCAGCACAGTTATTCGCAAAGCTTGTAAAACACAGCAAGAAAGCGGGCTCACCGACGGATCCCTGTCCCCTGGACATCTACAAATCAATCCTTGCACAAGGAACACCAGCAGAATACTTCAGAAACCTTCTAAATCTATCACTGGCAACAGGAACCGTACCAAGGATCTTCAAATCGGCTTACATCAAACCACTTCTGAAAAACACAAGCAGGGACGTAGATGATCTCTCCAACTACAGACCAATCTCCAACATCCCCTACCCGGCCAAACTCCTCGAAACCTACGTATACAAACTAACCCAAGAATACGTTGAAGAACACCACCTCCTAGACCAAGCTCAAGTCGGCTTCAGACCCACTAGAGGTACAGAAACAGCACTACTATCCATCTGGGATGACCTAAAAACAAACACAGACTCCAACTCAACATCTGCCCTTATTTTGCTCAACCTCTCCGCAGCCTTCGACACAGTTAGCCATGACACCCTAACCAAAAGAGTAGAAGACATAGGCATAACAGACACAGCGCTACGCTGGACTAAATCATTCCTAGCAGACAGAACTGAAACCGTTTGGATCAAACCCTTCAAATCCACCCCACGAGTCAACGACTGTGGAGTACCACAAGGATCCTCTCTATCACCACTGTACTTCAACATCTACCAAACCCCAGTAATCAGAATCTTCAAGAAACACAACATCAAATGCTACAACTACGCAGACGACACTCAAATCATCTACAAGATCGAAGACACCCAAGCCGATCATTCAAACTTAACCGACTGTCTAAAAGAAGTCTTCAACTGGATGAATGCCAACAACCTGAAAATCAACCCAGGAAATACAGAAATCATGATCATATCCAAAGACCAAGAGTAGGAAACCGCCATCCCGTGGCCAACGGAAATGGGATCCGCACCATCACCATCTAAGGTAGTAAATCTGGGAGTCCTGATGGACAACACCCTAACCTTAGAACCGCAAATAAATGCAACAGTCAAGAAATGCTTCTTCCTCCTCCACACGGCAAGGAAAATACTACCTTTCCTCTCCTTCACACACAAAACACTCACTATCGTCGGCCTCATCATGTCAAGTATCGACTATGCAAACAGCCTCTACCTCGGTATACCGGAATACCTACTGAAGAAGCTACAACGGATCCAAAACACAGCAGCCAGACTACTCCTCAAACTATCCAGAAGAGACCACATCACCCCGGCCCTAAAAACACTACACTGGCTCCCAGTAAAACATCGTATCATCTTCAAAAAAATGTGCATAACGCACAGGGCAATCTGCGGACAAGGAGCAGAATTCCTACAAAAGAAAATAACAATCTACAAGCCAACGAGACCGCTCAGGTCAACCAACGAAATCCGACTGGAACAAGAACCTTACATCAAGAAGAAACTCGGAGGCACCGCTTTCTACCACTTAGCCGCGAAAACCTGGAACAACATCCCAAAAGTAATAAGGAACACTAAAGATCACCTTAAATTCAGAAAATTAATAAAAACCTTGCTCTTCAACACCAGAGACTAAAACCGAAACAACAATAAGACAAATGACTCAACAGAAAAAGACATTGACAAGCCCCTAGAACCTACAGAAGTACTCTGAGCACCAGTAGGGCTGACGCTGGACACAGGGGTCCACCTGCGAGACCCAGGGAGACGGAGGCAACAACTCCAGCCAACCCTTACCATCCCCCACCGCCCGTACAGCCACAACTAGATACCACAGGGTTGTGGAACGGACGAGATACCACCAATCACCACACAATCGGAAGTATAGACACTAGCAGGTGCGCTAGTCATGTGGGTGGGGGTGAGGAGCATGCAAAGTTATTAAGGGAGCGGGCGGAGGGGACAGCTAAATCCTCAAACGGCCTTGAATGCAAAAACGGGCACGCACCTCCTGAGGCACAGGGTGCGCAAGCATCCCGTCGTGTAAGATTACACGAGCCCAACCGATTCAATACAGGATAGAGATACCAACTAACCAATATCACTTAACAATTTCCTTCTCTGCATACACCTCTCAAACTCCAAACCAAACACAACCACAAACCTCCAGCACAACAAACCGCACAAACTTCACTACACTGCAACAACAAAACAAAAAACACACAGACTCGCACATCAGCACACGACGACTACCGGCCGCATACACCCCAGGCCCAGCCAACGGAACCACCGGGCTGAGGCTGCCAACAGCACATCACTGCAATCTTGCACTTTTCCAGCCTCCACCCACTAACCCACCTCTCCCTCCCTCTTTCAGAGCCGCCAGAGCGCCAGGGGACCACTCCGGTGGTGATAGTGCGCGGTACAAATGACCTTTAACATTAACATGTATATAGCGCCTTATATACCATTGGTGTGGTCTGAAGGCGCTGGTAGGTTGAACGCCCTTGGGAACCGAAGTTCAAATAAGTAGAGAGAGTAGAGAGAGTCGAAAAGGTGCATGTGGGAACCGGGTATGTGTGCAGCTCGTGCGGTATCAGTGTAATAGCTGCTTCCTAGCTGTAGGTGTGGTGGTTGAGAGATCAGGAGTATGTGTTCGTTCTGGCAGGATTTATCTAGAGCGGAGGTGGCTGCGTTAGGCCTGAGGAGAACACCTGGCTGGGGGGTGAGTAACCAGCAGTGTTTACTTAGAATGATGTGGAGTGAGCGGCGGATGTTGGTATGAGAACAGTTATACCGAATGGGGTCATAGTATCTCTGTGTTCTAGTTGAGTGGTGATATAAAGGATTGAGTAAGCGTGGTGATGTGATATGGTGGATTGTATGGTCTTTCAAACGTTCTCTGTATTCAACCATACTATATACATCACTTCTATGCGCTCCAGTCCGTTCCATGCACTCCTATCCACTCATGCATCCCAGTCTGCTCAATACACTCTGGTCTGTTCCACGCACTCATGCATTCCGGCTCCTCCCTCACGCTCGAGTCTGCTCTGCGCACTCCAGTCGGCCCCACGCATGTACTCTTGTCTGTCCTTCACATGTAATATACATTCACCTGTTTTACGCACTCATCCCCTCAACGCACTCATCCCTTCTATGCACTCATCCCCTCTAGGCACTCATCCCCTCTAGGCACTCATCCCCTCTACGCACTCATCCCCTCTACGCACTCATCTGCTCCCCGCACTCATCCTCTTTAAGCACATATATTCATCTCTATACTCATCTGTTCTATGGCTTCATCCGTTATGTTCACTCATCCTCAGTGTACCCTTATTTGCTTGTCCACTCTATCAACTCAATCAATTCATCTGCCCTATAAAGTCATCAGGTTTTATGCAATCATCCGCTCTATCCACTCATCCGCTCTATCCACTCATCGGCCGTATACGCACTCATCCGCCATATACGCCCTCATCTGCCGTACACGCATTCATCTGGCATATACGCACTCATCCCCTCTACGCATCCATCCCCTCTATGCACTCATCCCCTCTACACACTCATCCCCTCTACGCACTCATCCCCTCTACGCACTCATCCCTTCTACGCACTCATCCTTCTACGCACTCATGTCCTCTACGCACTCATCCCCTCTACGCACTCATCCCCTCAACGCACTCATCCCTCTACGCACTCATCCCCTCTAAGCATTCATCCCCTCTACTCACTCGACCCCTCTACGCACTCGACCCCTCTGCGCACTCGACCCCTCTACGCAGTCGACCCCTCTATACATTTGACCCCTCTACGCACTTGACCCCTCTACGCACTCGTCCTTTCTACGCACTCGTCCTTTTTACGCACTCGTCCCTTCTACGCACTTGTCCCTTCTACGCACTCGTCCCTTCTATGCACTCGTCCCTTCTACGCACTCGTCCCCTCTGCACACTCGTCGGCACACGTCCCCTTTGCGCACTCATCCCTTTTACGCACTCATCCGCACTCGTCTCCTCTGCGCACTCATCCCCTTTACGCACTCATCCCTTTTACGCACTCAACCCCTTTACGCACTCATCCCCTTTATGCAATTATCCCCGTTACGCACTCATCCCCTTTATGCACACATACCCTTTACGCACTCATCCCCTTTACGCACTCATCCCCTTTACGCACTCATCCCCTTTACGCACTCATCCCTTTTACACACTCAACAGCAATATGCTGTTCCATATATTCGTCGCTACACTCATCTGTTCTATACCTTCAGCTGTTCTGTACACTCATCCTCACTGTAAACTCATCCCCACTGTACACTTATCTACTCGTCCGCTCGGTCTACTCATCCACTCTATCCCGTCATCCGCATTATTCACTCATCCGCTCTGTCCACTCATCAGCTCTATCCCGTCATCCGCTCCATCCACTCATCCACTCTATCTACTCATCCGTTCTATCCACTCATCCTCTCTATCTACTCATCCGTTCTATCCACTCGTCTACTCTATCTACTGGTCCGCTCTATACATTTGTTCGCTCTATGCACTCATCCGCTCGATACGCTCATCCACTCTATACATTCATCCGTTCTATCTACTCATCCGCTCTATCCAATCGTCCGCTCTATCCACTCGTCAGCTCTATCCACTCGTTCGCTCTAACCCCTTGTCTGCTCTATATATTTATCAGTCATATACATTCATCGGCTCAATACACTCATCCGTTCTATACACTCATCCGCTCTGTATATTCGCCAGGTATGTACATTCATCTGCTCCAGTGATCTAGATACTCTCTGCATTCGCCAGGTCTGTACATTCATCTGTTCCAGCGATCTACACACTCTTCGTGTTTCCATATTCATCCGTTATCCATACTCATGTGCTCTACATACTCCTCCGTTTCACATACTCATCAGTTCTACATACTTATCCGCTGTACGCTCATCCTTTCCGGATATTCAACTGTTTTACGCTGTTCTTCCACTCAATCATTCTTCCACTCAGCGCATTCCTTTTATTCTATCTGATTTATCCATTCTAACTAATTCCTCCACGCCATTAGTTTCATTCGCTCCGTATGCATTCTGGTTATTCCAGGAGTTTAAATCGCTTTACTGTTTCCGTGTGATTTACTCATATTAACTCTTTCACTGCTTTGATCTACTTTTTTGTTTAATTCTGTTTGCCCTTCTAGGTTATATTAGGGTTATTGGCTGTTAGTTTCTCGCATGAGGTGGTTTGATGGATTAGTGTCCTTGAGTTGCTGTTGGACTGTTTGGGTTAGTTTGGTACGGGTTGGTTTTAGGGGAAGAGCCAGGTTTTCAGCAATTTGCGGAAGGACATTAAATCTTCGGATAGGCGGATTTGGGGTGGGAGTGAGTTCCATAGTGTTGGGGGCCAAGGCTGAGAATGATGATCTGCCTAACCTGGTTGAGTTTATCTTCGGTATGACTAGGAGACCGGCTGAGCTTGATCTTCGGGTGTGTGGAGGCTGGTAGGGTTTTAGCTTGTCTTGAAGATATTGAGGTCCGGTTTTATGCAGTTCTCAATGGGAGTTACTCTTCGGGCTACTGGAAGCCAGTGCAGCGTTTTAAGGGCTGGGGAGATGTGGTCTCTTGGGCCGAGCGCAAGTAGCAATTTGGCTGCCGCTTTTTGTGACCTTTGGAGTTTATTCAGTTGGTACGCGTGGACCCCGAGGTATAGGGGGTTTGCGTAGTCTAGTCTTGATATAACGATTGATTGGACCGCAGAGAGTCTGTTGGGAAAGGAGAGATATGGAAAGATGCGCCTAAGGGTTTTAAGGTGGTAGTGGCAGGACTTTGAGACGTTGTTGACTTGGCGCGAGAGAGTTAGATCAGAGTCAAGGGTGCATCCAAGATTTTTCATTGAGTTGAAGGGGGTCGGTGAGTTGCCCATGGCGGATGGCCAGGGTAGTGGGTATGGAAGAAGTTTGGGGTTGCCACATAACATGATTTCTGTTTTGGAGGGGTTTAACAGGAGGTGGCTTTGGGTCATCCAGAGTTCTATGTCAAGGAGGCAGGAGGCCAGGTCAGGTCGGTAGATGGGTTTTAAGTTCATGGGTTTTAGAATTAGTTGAGTGTCGTCGGTGTAGTTGTGGCACAGGATGTTGTGCGAACGAATTATTGGTGGGAGGGTGATCAAGTAGAGATTGAACAGGAGGGCGGATAGGCATGCTCCTTGTGGGACTCCCGTGTCGACTGGTCGGGCTTGGGAGGTATAGGTGGAGAGTATCGTTATTTGGTACCGATCTTTGAGGAATGAAGCTATCCATTTAAGAGCGGTTCCACGAATTCCTAGGGAGTGCAGGCGGTCTAGGAGGATTGAGTGATTGATTGTGTCAAAGGCGGCGCATAGGTCAAGAAGGATTAGTGCCGCGCATCCCGTGGAGTCTGCAGTCATTTTAAGGTCAACCCAAATTGAGGTTAGGGTGGTTTCAGTTCCGTGCCGGGCTCTGAAACCTGATTGATCGGGGTCTAGAAGATTGTTGGCTTCGACAAAGGCATTTAGTTGGGAGTAGGCGGTTCGGTCTATGAGTTTGGCAAGGAATCTGGTGTTTGAGATGGGGCAGTAGTTTTTGGGCTGGAGAGGGTCGAGCAAAGGCTTTTTAATTAGAGGTTTGACATGAACCGTTTTGAATGCGTCGGGAAAGATACCAGAGGACAGGGTGGCGTTTATGATGGATCTTGCGTGTTCACCTGCGCAGGTGGAGGCGAACATTTCTTTGAGGGTTGTGGCTGGGCAAGGGTCCAGTGGTGAGCCAGATGGTTTACGGGCAGATAGAAGTTTGAGAAATTGCTCTGGTGATATTGGACTAAAGGATTCAAACGTTGGTTGAGTAGTGGTCTTTGGTGGGGCGGCCGGTATGGGGGGGGGAATTGGTTGGAGGATGTAAGAGGGCCAGTTTGGTGGCTAGAGTATTTGTTCTTTCGAGAGCCGTGGTGAAAAAGTGGAGGGAGAGTGAGTCGCACAGTGATTGTGAGGGAGTCGGGACGGTCGTGTTGCAAGCCAGATTGGAGAATTCAGCGATGATTTTGTGGAGTTCTTTACTTGGATTTTTGCAGTTTAGGATTCGGGAGTTGTAGTGGGATTTTTTTCCTTTCTGGATTTCGGCCTTGTACTGATAAAGGTGTCGGGCCACGGTGGCCCTATTCTCCTGGGTTTTGTCTTTCTGACATTTTAACAGTTATGCTCCCTGTAACCAGATTTGTTTCACCTGTAACAGTGCCACAATGCCTCCTGGCTGTTGTGCGCTTTATAAATGTTAATAAATAATAACAGTACAACAGCATGCAGTCAAGAAATACAGAATTCACACCCAACAAACGCACCCACCCACATTGCATACACAGTGCGACATACACTAAGGCAAGAATTACAGAACTCACACACAACAGGCCCAACCACCTACACTGTGTACACAGCCCAAAATAGGGTCAGGTAAGAAATTCAAAATGGCCACACAACAAACACACACGAGATACACAACCACCTACACTGCATACACAATCCAACATTAATTCACACACAACACACACCACCACCCACTGTGCATACACAGTCCAATAAACACTACGTTAAGAAATAAAGAATTCACACATACCACATAAAAAACACAACAAACGCACCCACCCACACTCCGTACACAGTCCAATATCCACTCAAGCAAGAAATTCAGAATTCACACACACACACTAAACATATGCAACAACACACACTGTGTACACCATCCAATATACACTTAGGCAATAAATACAAGAAATACATAATTTACACACAACATATGCAACTACCACACAGCGTACACAGTCTAACATTCAAACAGCCAAGAAATACATTATTCACAGACAACCCACACACAAACAACATACAGACCACCCACACAGCGTACACAGCCCAACATACACTCAGGAACAAAATCCAGAATTCACACACACAACAAACACAACCAAGAATACTGAGTACACATTCCAACATACACTCAGGCAAGAAATACCAAATTCACACAGAACACACACAAACACACACCACATACGCACCCACCCACACTGCGTACACAGTCCATATATACTCAGGCAAGAAATACGGAAATCACATACAACACACACAATAAAAACAACCACCAACACTGAGTGCAAATTCCAACACACTCTCCGGCAAGAAATATAGAACTCACACACAAAACACAAGCACACACATAATATAGGCAACCACCAATACTGTGCATACAGTCTAAGATGCACTTAGGCAAGAAATGCAGAATTCCCACACTCACAACAAACACAAATACCCACACTGAGTACACTAAGGCAAGAAATACAGAATTCACACACACACACACAACATGCACACCCAGCAATACTGCATACACAGTGCAACATACACTCAGGCAAGAAATATAGCATTGACACAAAACATACACAATGATCTGCACTGCATACACAGACCAACATAAATTCACATACAACACACACACAACATGCACAACCACCCACTCTGCACACACAGTCCAATGTATTCTCCAGCAACAAATACAGAATTGACACACAACACATACAAAATCCCACAACATAGGCACCCACCCATACTCCATACATAGTCCAATATTCACTCAGGAAAGGAATACAGAATTCACATGCCACACACAAACACACACAACATAGAAAACATCCACACTGCATACACCATCCAATATACACCCAGGCAAGAAAAACAGAATTCACATACAACACACACACACACACTACATACGAACTCTCCCACAATTTGTATATAGTCAAACATTGCTCCAGGCAAGAAAAACAAGAAATACATAATTCACACACCACATATGCAACCACTACAATGCGTACACAGTCTAACATACAAGCAGGCAAAACATAGAATTCACACACAACACACACACAAACAACATTCAGATCCGCCCACACAGCGTACACAGCCCAACAGACACTCAGGCACAAAATCCAGAATTCACACACAACCCCTTTCAGAGCCGCCAGAGCGCCAAGGGACCATTCCGATGGTGATAGTGCGTGGTACAAATATCCTTTAACATTAACATTAACAAACAAACCCACCCATGATGAGTACACGTTCGCACACAACACACGCAAACACACAGCACATATGCACCCACCCACACTCTGTAGAGTCCATATACACGCAGGCAAGAAATACATAAATCACACACAACACATACACAACAAAAACAACCACCCACACTGCACACACAGTCCTACCTGCACTTAGGCAACAAATCCAGAATTTACACACAACCTGCACAAAAACACACAACATATACATGCACCCATACTCTGTAAACCGTCCAATATCCACGCAGGCAAGAAAAACAGTATTCACATACAACACGCGCACGCACACATCACACACACAACAACCAATTCGGCAAACACCATCCAATATACACTCAGAAAAGAAATACAGAATTCACACATAACACACAAACACAATATATACACACTCTCCCACAATGTGAATACAGTTCAACATTACCCGAGGTAATAAATACAAGAAATACATAATTCAAACAGAACATATGCAACAACCACACTGCGTACATAGTCTAACATACAACCAGGCAAGAAATACAGAATTCACACACAATACATGAACAACATACAGGTCCACCCACACTGCATACACAGCCCAACATACACTCAGGCACGAAATCCAGAATTCACAAACACAACACACACAACCACTCACACTGCACACACAGTCCTAAATACACTGCGGCAGCAAATACAGAACTCACACACAACACAACGGAAAACACACAACATACGCATTCACCCATTCTCCGTACACCATCCAAGATACACTCAGTCAAGAAATACATAATTTACACACAGTACATACACACTCTCCCATAATGTGAATACCGTCCAACATTACCCCAGGCAATAAATAAAAGAAATACATAATTCTCACACAACATACACAACCACCACACAGTACATAGTCTGACAAACAAGCAGTCAAGAAAAACAGAATTCACTCACAACACACACAACACACACAACATGCAGACCCACCCACACTGCATACACAGCCCAATACACACCCAGGCACAAAATCCAGAATTCACACTCAACACACAAAACAAACACAAAAGCCCACACTGAGTACACATTCCAACATATACTAAGGCAAGAAATACCAAATTCACACACAACACACATAAACACACACCACATATGCACCCACCCACACTGCAAACACAGTTTGTATAGTCTCAGGCAGGAAATATAGAATTCACACAAAACACACAAGCACACACAAAACATAGGCAACCACACACACTGCTCACATAGTCCTACATGCATATAGGCAAGAAATACAGAATTCACACACAACACACAGAAACAACATACACACCACCCACAATGCATACATAGTCCAACATACAATCAGGGAAGAAAGACAGAATTTACACACAACAAACAAAACGAACACAAGTACCCACACTTGGTACACATTGCAACATACACTAAGGCAAGAAATACAGATTTTGTTCACAAAACACGCACACAATGTCCGCACCCAGTCACAATGCGTACGTCTAACATAACCTCAGGCACAAAAAATGAGAAATTCTCAATCCACACAAAACATTCACAACCACCCACACTGCATGCACAGTCCAATATACACTCTGGCAACAAATAAAGATGCACACACAACACATACTAAAACACACAACACACCCACCCATAATCCGGACATAGTTCAATATCCACTCAGGCAAGAAATCCAGAATTCAAACACAACACACACACCATACACAACAACCTACACTGCATACACCACCCAATGCACACTCAGGCAAGAAATACATTATTCGCACACAACACAAACACACACTACATACACACTCTCTCACAATGTGAATACAGTCCAAAATACCTCAGGCAATAAATACAAGAAATACATAATTCACTCACAACATACACAATGACCACACTGCAAAGAGCTCCAGCAACAAATACAGAATTGACACACACCACATGCAAAAACACACAACATAGGTACCCACCCATACTCTGCACATAGTCCAATATTCATTCAGGCAAGAAATACAGAATTCACACACCACACACTAACACACACAACATACACAGCATCCCACACTGCATACACCATCCAATATACACTCAGGCAAGAAATACAGAATTCACACAAAACACGCACACAGTACATAGACACTCTCCCACAATTTGTATATAGTCAAACATTACCCCAGGCAAGAATTGCAAGAAATACATAATTCACACACCAGATATGCAACCACCACAATGCGTACACAGTCTAACATACAAGCAGGCAAAAAATATAGAATTCTCACACAACACACACACACACAAACAACATACAGATCCACCCACACAGCGTACACAGCGCAACAGACACTCAGGCACGAAATCCAGAATTCACACACACAACAAACAAACCCACCCATACTGAGTACACATTCCAACATACAGTCTGGCTAGAAATACCAAATTCGCACACAACACACACAAACACACAGCACATATGCATCCACCCAAACTGGGTAGAGTCCATGTACACTCAGGCAAGAAATACAGAAATCACACACAACACACATACACAACAAAAACAACCAACAACACTGTGTACATATTCCAACACAATCTCAGGCAAGAAATACAGAATTCACACATAATACACACACACAACATACAACAATCACAACAACTCACACTACATACTTCGGCCCAATATACACTCAGGCAAGATATTCATAATTCACACACATGACACACAAGAAATATGCAACCACCAGCACGCTGCATACACAGTCCAACATATACTAAGGCAATACATACAGAATCCACATACAACACACACACACACTACATCCACACTCTCCCAAAATGTGTACACAGTCAAACTTTAACCCAGGCAAGAAATACAGAATGGACACAGAACAAACACACACAAGATACTCACACAAGATACTCAACCACTTACACTGCATAGACAGTCCAACATTAATTCACACACAAAACACAACATGCACAACAACCCACTATTCATACACAGTCCAATATACACTACAGCAAGAAATACAGAATTGACACACAACACATACAACACAAAACAAACACACTCCGTACACAGTCCAATATCAACTCAAGCAAAAAATACAGAATTCACCCACAACACACACACACTAAACATATGCAACAATACACACTGCGTACACCATCCAATGCAAATTACAGCAAGAAATACAGAATTCACACACAGTACGTACACACTCTCCCACAATGTGAATACAATCCAACATTACCCCAGGCAATAAATACAAGAAATACATAATTCACACACAACATATGCAACCACCACACAGCATACGCAGTCTAACATAAAACCAGGCAAGAAATACAGAATTCACACACAACACATGAACAACATACAGATAACCTGCACTGCATACACAGCCCAACATATACTCAGGCACGAAATACAGAATTCACACACACAACAAACACAAAAACCCTCAATGCGCACACAGTACAATATACACTACAGCAGACAATATGGAACTCACACACAACCCATACAAAAACACACAACATACACACCCACCCATTCTCTTTACACAGTCCAATATACACTCAGGCAAGAAATACAGAATTCACACACAAAACACAAGGACACACATACGATAGGCAACCACCAACACTGCGCACACAGTCCAAGATGTACTTAGGCAGCAAATACATAATTCACACACAACACAAACTCACAACAAACACAACCACCCACAATGAGTACACATTGCAACAAATATGAAAAATAATCAATTCAAAAAGAACATACACATCCAACCAAACTGCATACACAGTTCAACAGCATGCAGTCAAGAAATACAGTATTCACACACAACATACGCACCCGCCGACACTGCATTCACAGTGCAACATACACTCAGGCAAGAAATACAGACTGGAAACACAACAAACATGCACAACATATGCAACCACCTACACTACATACACAGTCCAACATTAATTCACACACAAAACACAACATGCACAACAACCCACTATGCATACACAGTCCAATATACACTACAGCAAGAAATACAGAATACACACACACCACATACAACACGCAACAAACACACTCTGTACACAGTCCAATATCAACTCAAGCAAGAAATACAGAATTCACCCACAACACATACACTAAACATATGCAACAACACACACTGCGTACACCATCCAACGTAAACTACAGCAAGAAATACAGAATTCACACACAGTACATACACACTCCCCCACAATGTGAATACAATCCAACATTACCCCAGGCAATAAATACAAGAAATACATAATTCATACACAACATATGCAACCACCTCACAGCGTACACAGTCTAACATAAAATCAGGCAAGAAATACAGAATTCACACACAACACATGAACAACATACAGATCCACCCGCACTGCGTACACAGCCCAACATAAATTCAGGCACGAAATACAGAATTCACACACACAACAAACACAACAACCCTGACTGCACACACAGTACAATATACACTACAGCAGAAAATACAGAACTCACACACAAAACATACAAAAACACACAACATACACACCCACCCATTCTCTGTACACAGTCCAATATACACTCAGGCAAGAAATACAGAATTCACGCACAACACACACACATACACTACATACACACTCTCCCACAATGTGAATACAGTGCAACATTATCCTGGGCAATAAATACAAGAAATGCAGAATTCACACACAACACACACACACATACAACATACACACCCACCCACACTGCATACACCATCCAATATACACTCAGGCAAGAAATACAGAATTCAAACACAACACACACACACAACAAAAGCAACCACCAACACTGAGTGCATACTCCAACACACTCTCCAGCAAGAAATATAGAATTTGCATACAACAAACAAGCACACACATAAGATAGGCAACCACCAACACTGTGCGCACACAGTCCAACATGCACTTAGCGAAGAAATACTGAATTCACACACAACACACATAAACAACATTCACACCCACCCACAATGAATACACAGTACAACATACACTCAGGCAAGATATACAGAAATGACACACAACAAACACAATGAACACAACCACCCACATTGAGGACACATTGCAGCATACACTCAGGCAAGCGATACAGAAATCACACACCACACACATACACACACACACACACACACAACAGGCGCACCCAGCCACAATGCGTAGAATGTCTCATAACCACAGGCAAGAAATATGAGAAATTCCCAATTCGCACAAAACACGCACAAACAACCACACTGCAAACACAATCCAACATGCACGCAGTCAAGAAATCCAGAACTCACATACCACATGCTCAACCATGCACACTGTGATCACAGGCCAAAATACACTCAGACAAGAATTAGAGAATTCACACAAAACACACACACTACATACACACTCTCCCACAATGTGAATACAGTCCTACATTACCCCAGGCAAGAAATAGAAGAAATACAGAATACACACTTAACACACACACACACACAACAATCGCAACAACCAAAACTGCATAAATTGTCCAATGTACACTCCGGCAAAATATTCATAATTCACACACATCACACACACACGATATATGCAACCACCAGCACACTGGGTACACAGTCCAACACATACTCAGGCAATAAATACAGAATTCACATACAACACACACACACACTACATACACACTCTCCCAAAATGTGTACACAGTGAAACATTAACCCAAGCAGGAAAGACATAATTTACACATCACATATGCAACCACCACAATGCAAACAAAGTCTAACATACAAGCAAGCAAGAAATATAAGAAATACAGAATTTGAACACAGCACAAACACACACAACATATGCAACAACCCACACTGAATACACAATCCAATATACACTCTGACAAGAAATATAGAATTCACACACAACACACACATAATATAGGCAACCACCCACACAGCGCACACAGTCAATAATGCACTTAAGCAAGAAATACAGAAATTCACACAAAAAAACAGATAAGCGACATACACACTCACCCAAAATGTATTCACAGTCCAGCATACACAAAGTCAAGAAATACAGAATATACACACAACACACACAACAAACACAACAACCCACACTGAGTACACATTGCAACATACACTTAGGCAAGAAATACAGAATTCACACACAAAACACAAGGACACACATACGATTGGCAACCACCAACACTGTGCACACAGTCCAACATATACTTAGGCAGGAAATTTAGAATTCACACATAACACAAACTCACAACGAACACAACCACCCACAATGAGTACCCATTGCAACACATATGAAAAATAATCAATTCACAAAGAACATGCACAACCAACCACACTGCAAACACAGTCCAACAGCATGCAGTCAAGAAAAACAGAATTCACACACAACATACGCACCGCATACATTGCATACACAGTGCAATATACACTCAGACAAGAAATACAGAACTCACACAGGACATGCCGAACCACCCACACTGTGTACATAGCCCAAAATACAGTTAGGCAAGAAATACAGAATGGACACACAACAAACACACACAAGACACATAACCACCCACTATGCATACACAGTCCAATATACAGTATGGCAAGAAATACAGAATTCACACACACCACATACAAAAACACACAACAAATGCACCCACCTATACTCTGTACACAGTCCAATATCCACTCAGGCAAGAAATTCAGTATTCACGCACAACACATACACACTAAACATATGCAAAAACCCATACTTTGTACACCATTTAATATACACTCAGGCAATAAATACAAGAAATACATAATTCACATACAACACACACACAAACAGCATACAGACCACCCACACAGCGTAGACAGCCCAACATAGACTCAGGCACAAAATACCGAATTCACGCACACAACAAAAGCAACCACCCACACTGAGTACACATTCCAACATACACTCAGGCAAGAAATACCGAATTCACACAAAACACACACAAACACACACCACATACGCACCCATCCACACTGCATACACAGTCCATATACACTCAGGTAAGAAATACAGAAATCACATACAACAGACACAGACACAACATACGCACCTAGCCAAAATGTGTGGAACGTCTAACATAACCAGAGGCAAGAAATATGAGAAATTCCCAATTCACAAAATACATGCACAACCAACCACACTGCGTACTCAGTCCACCATCCACACAGTCAAGAAATCCCAAACTCACACACAACATGCCCAATCACCCACACTGTGTACACAGTCCAAAATACACTCAGGCAAGAAATACAGATTTGACACATACCGAATACAACACACACAACAAAAACAACCACCAACACTGAGTGCATATTCCAACACACTCTCCGGCAAGAAATATAGAATTCACACACAAAACACAAGCACACACATAAGATAGGCAACCACCAACACTGCGCACACAGTTCAAGATGCACTTAGGCTAGAAATACAGAATTCACACACAACAGAAACTCACAACAAACTCAACCACCCAAAATGAGTACACATTGCAAAATACACTAAGGCAAGAAATACAGAATTCACATACAACACATACACACACATGTGCACCCAGCCAAAATGCGTGGAAGGTCTAACATAACCACAGGCAAGAAATATGAGAAATTCCCAATTCACACAATGCATGCACAACCAACCACACTGCGTACTCAGTCCACCATCCACACAGTCACGTAATCCCAAACTCACACACAACATGCCCAACCACCACACTGTGTACACAATCCAAAATACACTCAGGCAAGAAATACAGAAATGACACACACCGAATAAAACATACACAACATACACTAGTAATACTCTAGCTAATCTGGCCACTGATTTAGACAGCAAGCTAGCCCCCACCATACATGGCCCATCTCTACCATCGCAAAACACTTCTGCAAAAGACACATTCATCAAAGCAGCCTTGGTGAATGCTAGGTCCCTATCCGCCCACGTACTGGACATCGCTGACTTCATAACTCATGAAAAGCTTGATCTACTCGCAGTTACGTAAACCTGGCTTAATGCAGCCTCTGGACCATCTCTGGCCCTTGCTATACCAAATGACTATGCTATCATAAGATGCGATAGAAACACCAACCAAGTGAAGGGAGGCGGACTTGCCCTCATCTTCAGAAACACCTACGACATTAGAGTCATTCAGGATGCTCAAATTCCCTCTGCCCGTGATCTAGCTAATGCCCTATCAGACTTGGGTCATACCCATATTATTCATGAGCCCACACATATCAAAGGAAGAACATTGGACTGGCTCACCAACCTTAACTGCTCGAACGATCTTCTATCCAATGATCCATGTATTTGGTCGGATCATCATAAAATAACCTTTTCCATCAAAGCCAACACACAACACTCTGCTCCTATCATCGCTCCAGCCACCTGCACTAGAAATAAGAAAGACATTACACCAGATAAACTCCTACCGCTATTACTTCCCCTTCTTGACAACGTGGCCACCTCTGACCCCACAGTCTTAGTAGACATTTAAAATCAGGCAATACTGAAAGCCTTGAATACCATCGCCCCCCCTAAAAATGCAGAAACCTAAACTACAACATCACCTGAATACATGGTTCACACCGCATCTTAGAGAACTACGTAAAATTAAGAGAACTGCAGAAGCACATTGGAAAAAGTGCCCTTCAGTAAATAATAAAAATGAACTAATTCTAGCAACTTCTAGCTATAAACAAGCTATTATACTTGCCAAAAAAGACACCTATAACAAAAGGATCGAACAAGCGGAATCTAACACAAAAGAACTTTTTAAGATTCTAAAAGAATTAGAATCCCTGATTGCCCCTATTGATAAATGTGTCACAGATGCACTATGGTGCAGCAACATCCAGAAGGCACTTCTAGATAAAATAGCCCGTTTACAATCTAAAATCAATGTGAAAAAAGACCTGTTACTCACTGACCCTGATCACAAACAACTTCCTAACAAGTCACCTACCTTTGAGCCAACCTGTAAACCATTTAGTTTCTCACCCCTCTCAATTTGGGAAATAGAAAACACCATTAGGAAACTTAAACCATCGAATTGCCAAGGCGACGCTTGTCCTGCTACGATTATCAAAGCAGCAGCTCATGAACTGGCACCATTCATTACGAACCTTATCAACGCCTCCTTCAAAACGAGAGTAGTGCCTGATAATTTAAAAGACACCTGGGTCATCCCACTAATCAAAAAACCCACTCTTGACCCAGCCAACCCGTCTAACTATAGGCCGATAACAACTGTACCCTTCTTACTAAAGATACTAGATAGAGCACCTACCTGCAAATACAGACTTATCTAGAAACAAACAATCTTCTGGGACTAAGGCAATCCGGCTTCCGACCTAGACATGGCACGGAAACTGCCCTAATAGATCTCACTACTCAGATTCAAATTTTAAAAGACAATGGCAAACTAGCACTGCTCTTATTGCTTGATCTGTTAGCAGCTTTTGACTTGGTCAACCACCAAACGCTTTGCCACAACCTGAAATCTGCAGCTCACTTTTCCGACGCAACCACTGCCTGGATCAGCTCCTTCTTGGCTAACAGAACCATGAGGGTCTTTTCTCCTACTGACTCGGCTGAACCCTCACCAGTTCCGTGTGGTGTCCCGCAAGTCTCTTGCGTGTCCCCAACGCTCTATAATGTATTTATGAAGCCCCTTTTTGATATCCTTGACTATCTGGGTGTCACGTACACTAATTATGCGTATGACACCCAGATACTCATTCCTATCTCTGGCGACTATGAAACTGATAGCAAAACCCTCAATTAAATATACGCAGTAATACAAGCGTGGATGGCACACCATGGACTTTGTCTCAATGATGAAAAATCTGAGTTGATTATCCTTGGTACTCACGCTAAACTAAAAAAACTAAATACTGCTTTCAAATCGTTCACTATTGATGGTAACCCCATCCCTGTCTATAATAATACTAAAACCCTTGGTATCTACCTCGATGCCACACTATCCTTCACCAAACAAACCAATGCAGTAGCGTCTTCAGCTGCCTACACATGTAAACTTATTACCACATGTAGGCCGTTTATCTCCACTCCCAATTGCATTACTCTTGCTAGAACGTTAGTCTTGTCCAAAGTAGATTATTGTAATGCCCTCTACTTAGGCACTAGCCGCAGAAATATTCACAAACTACAAGTAACTCAAAATAACGCCATTAGGGCAGCCCTCAACATCCCTAAGAAGTCGCATATCTCTGAGACTAGACGTAATCTGCATTGGCTCCCTATAGAGCACAGAATATCCCTCAAAGCTCTTGCCCTTACCCACAAAGCCAGGGCTAACCTCGCACCATCCTACATCTCTAACCAACTTACCCCACACACATCTACAAGACCACTTAGAACAGCTCAAGTTAACACTATGTCTATACCAAGATTCAAACTCCATAAATCGGGAGGAGTTAGTTTCCCTGTACAAGCCTCAAAGCTATGGAACACACTACCTGTTCCAATCAGGTATGTAAACTCCTTCAACCTATTTAAAAGCAACACCAAACGTTGGCTTCATGACCTGGACACATTGACAGCTTAACATCCTAGAGCTTAGATCTGCCTACCCACTGTACATATTGTAAATAATATTACTTTCTGTCTCACCTTCGGCCCACTGCCTTAATTGCAACATGTATGCTTGTACCTGTAATACCAATGTATTTATTTATTTGTAACCGCAACTATTGTAACTGTTGCCTACTGCTTGCTAATGTTAACTGTACTCTTATGTAACATGATCAAAAAACGTACGTGCCCGTATGCCCCTGGGCCTGGTTGCGCTTTATAAATAAACCAAATACAAAATACAAATACAACCACCTACACTGCATGCACAGTCCAACATAAATTCACACACAACATGCACAACCACCCACTCTGCACACACAGCAACAAATACAGAATTGAAACACAACACATTCAAAAACACACAACATACGCACCCACCCATACTACGTACATAGTCCAATATTCACTCAAGCAAGAAATACAGAATACACACAAAACACACACACACACTACATACACGCTCTCCCACAATAGGAATACGGTCCAAAATTGCTCCAGGCAATAAATACAAGAAATACAGAATTCACACACAACACACACAACATACGCACACACCAACACTGCGTACACCATCCAATAGACACTCAAACACACACACCAACAGTACATACACACTCTCCCACAATGTGAACACAGTCCAACATTACCCCCGGCAAGAAATACAACAAATACAGAATTCACACATAACACACACACAGAACAATCACAACATCCCACACTGCATACATCATCCAATATACACTAAGGCAAGATATTCGTAATTCACACACAACACACACAAGATATATGCAACCACCCACACTGCATACACAGTCCAACATATACTCAGGCAATAACTACAGAATTCACATACAAGACACACACACACTACATACACACTCTCCCAAAATATGTACACAGTCAAACATTAACCCAGGCAAGAAATACATAATTCACACACCACATATGCAACCACCACAATGTGAACATAGTCTAACATACAAGCAGGCAAGAAATACAAGAAATACAGAATTCACACATAACACAAACACACACAACATACGCGCGCAGCCACAATGCGTACAACATCTAACATAACCTCAGGCAAGAAATATGAGAAATACTCAATTCACAAACAACATGCACAACCAGCCACACTGCGTACACATTACAAAAGAATGCACTTAAGAAATACAGAATTCACACAAAACATATGCACCCGCCCACACTGCATACACAGTGCAACTTACACTCAGGCAAGAAAACAGAATTCACACACAACACAAACACACACAACATGTGCAACCAGCCAAAATGCGTACACGTCTAACATAACCTCAGGGAAGAAATATGAGAAACACTCAATTCACAAAGAACATGCACAACCAACCACACTACGTGCACAGTACCATTGTATTGATCATAACCATGTATGTATAGCCTAACAGACCATTTTGCAATTAAGTCTGTTTTTTGCTTGTCTCTGTAACAGTTATGCTCCCTGTTACCAGATTTGTTTCACCTGTAACAGTGCCACAATGCCTCCTGGCTGTTGTGTGCTTTATAAATGTTAATAAATAATAACAGTACAACAGCATGCAGTCAAGAAATACAGAATTCACACCCAACAAACGCACCCACCCACATTGCATACACAGTGCAACATACACTCAGGCGACAACTACAGAACTCACACACAACAGGCCCAACCACCTACACTGTGTAAACAGCCCAAAATACAGTCAGGTAAGAAATTCAGAATGGCCACACAACAAACACACATGAGATACACAACCACCTACACTGCATACACAATCCAACATTCATTCACACACAACATGCACCACCACCCACTGTGCATACAAAGTCCAATAAACACTACGTTAAGAAATACAGAATTCACACACACACCACATAAAAAAACACAACAAACGCACCCACCCACACTCCGTACACAGTCCAATATCCACTCAAGCAAGAAATTGAATTCACACACAACACACACACACTAAACATATGCAACAACACACACCTTGTACACCATCCAATATACAATCAGGCAATAAATACAAGAAATACATAATTCACACGCAACATACGCAACTACCACACAGCGTACACAGTCTAACATTCAAGCAGACAAGAAATACAGTATTCACAGACAACCCACACACAAACAACATACAGACCACCCACACAGCGTACACAGCCCAACATACACTCAGGAACAAAATCCAGAATTCACACACACAAAAAACACAACCAAGAATACTGAGTACACATTCCAACATACACTCAGGCAAGAAATACCAAATTCACACAGAACACACAAAAACACATACCACATACGCACCCACCCACACTGCGTACACAGTCCATATATACTCAGGCAAGAAATACGGAAATCACATACAACACACACAACAAAAACAACCACCAACACTGAGTGCAAATTCCAACACAATCTCCGGCAAGAAATATAGAACTCACACACAAAACACAATCACCCACATAATATAGGCAACCACCAACAATGTACACTCAAGCAAGAAATACATTATTCACACACAACACAAACACACACTACATACACACTCTCCCACAATGTGAATACAGCCCAAAATACCTCAGGCAATAAATACAAGAAATACATAATTCACTCACAACATATGCAACAACCACACTGCAAACAGTCCAACATACAAGCAGTCAAGAAATACAGAATTCACACACAAAACACACACCCACAATGCGTACACAGCTCAACATACACTCAGGCACGAAATCCAGAATTCACACTCAACACCCACACAACAAACACAACCACCCAGACTGAGTGCACATTCCAACATGTGCTCAGGCAAGAAATGCCAAATTCACATACAACACACATAAACACATATCACATACACACCCACGCATACTGCGTACACAGTCCTTATACATTCAGAAAAGAAATACAAAAATCACACACAACACACACAACTAAAACAACCACCAACACAGAGTACATATTCCAACACACTCTTAGGCAAGAAATACAGAATTCACACACAACACACACACACTACTACATACTCTCCCACAATGTGAATACAATCCAAAATACCCCAGGCAATAAATTCAAGAAATACATAATGTTCACACAATATGCAACCAAAACACTGCATACTGAGTCTAACATAAAAGCAGTCAAGAAATAGAGAATTCACACACACACAACACACACACAAACAACATACAGACCCACCAACAATGCGTACACAGCCCAACATACACTCAAGCACGAAATCCAGAATTCACACACACAACTAATACAACCACTCACACGGGGCACATAGTCCAACATACACTCAGGCAAGAAATACCAAATTCACACACAACAAACACAAACACACACCACATATACACCCACCCACACTGTGTACACAGTTCATATATACTCAGACAAGAAATACAGAAATCACACACAACACACACAAAAACAACCACCAACACTGAGTATATATTCCAACATACACTCAGGCAAGAAATACAGAATTCATACACAACAGACACACACACCAAACACAACCACCCACACCGAGTACGCATTGCAACATACGCTAAGACAAGAAATACAGAATTCACACACAAACATACGCACCCAGCCACTAGGCGTATATCTAACATAACCTCACCCAAGAAATAAGAGAAATTCTCAATTCACACAAAACATGCAAACTAACCACACTGCGTACACAGTCAAACATGCACACAGTCAAGAAATACAGACCTCACACACAACATACACACCCAAGCATACTGCATACACAGTGCAACATACACTCACGCAAGGAATATAGCATTGACACACAGCATACACAATGATCTGCACTCCATACACAGACCAACATAAATTCACATACAACACACAAACACAAAATGCACAACCACCCACTCTGCACACACAGTCCAATATACGCTACAGCAACAAATACAGAATTGACACACACCACAAGCAAAAACACCCAACATTCACACTCTCCCACAATGTGAATACAGTCCAACATTACTACAGGCAATACATACAGGAAATGTCTTATTCACACTCAACATATGCAACCACCACACTGCGTACAGAGTCTAACATTCAAGCAGGCTGGAAATACAGAATTCACACACAACACACACACAAACAACATACAGATCCACCCAGACAGCGTACACAGCCCAACATACACTCAGGCACGAAATACAGAATTCACACACACAACAAACACAACTACCCACACTGAGTTAGCCTCTTGTACTGACGTATTTGGTGAAAAGAATATCCTCACCTCCTGCTGATAACCATCCCATACTAAAATGTTTTGCTCACAGAGTTTGCAGTATGCGCTGGGTCAATTGTTAAATGGAAGAAACTGATATATTGTTCCTTTCTAATTTTTAGTGTCTGGTATGTTTTGCACTACCTCTTCTACATGTTCTTTCATAGATAAATGTGAATCCTTTTTAAAGGGTTTTACCAGTACCTTAAGTGATTTCATCATCTTAAGTAGGTAAAAAAAAAACTGATTGCCTTGTTAGCTGCTTTCTATCACCTCTCTCCTTGCTGTGCAGGAAGCCTAACAAAACTAGCCCACTCAGTTCACCCCTATATTAAGTGTTAGTACCCCTTGTCACCTCCGTTGCTGTCCCAATATTAAATGTTATTAACCCATGTACTACACTAAACACAGAATATGCTGCAGAAGTTATTTTCTGGAAATGATGTGACATAATTGGCCAACACACTAATTGTTGCCCCATCTACATATTGTAAGTGACTTTGGACTTGTGTTTCTAGGCAAGGGGATTGGTGAATTGTTTAAATAAATGATTGAAACTTGCTCTCCCATTTTCTGCTCAGTGTTACTTTCTTTTTTCCCCTTCACCAAGTTCCTGTTGGCCCTAATGAAGAGTGGATACGGTGCCCGCTCCCTCTCCTAATGGAGTGACAGAGGCAACTACTGGCAGCTTGGTTCCGGCCATGCGCCATTTTGATAGAAATCGTCTTTTCTGCTATATCTGCTGACCCATCGAAATGCCATGGATCTTTGGACGAAAGTTGTGGTGGAGACCATCGGTATCTCGGTGTGTGTTAGTTTGTATTGTGTGTGAATTTGGTATTTCTTGCCGGAGTATATGTTGCAATGTGTACTCAGTGTAGGTGGTTGTGTTTGTTGCGTGTGTGAATTCTGGATTTCATTCCTTAGTGTATGTTGAGCTGTGTACACTGTGTGGGTGGATCTGTATGTTGTTTGTGTGTGTGTTGTATGTGAATTCTGTATTTCTTGCCTGCATAGAATGTTAGACTGTGTACGCAGTGTGGTGGTTGCATATGTTGTGTGTGAATTATGTATTTCTTGGATTTATTGCCTTGAGTAATGTTGGACTGTATTCACATTGTGGGAGAGTATGTATGTACTGTGTGTGTGTTGTGTGTGAATTCTGTATTTCTTGCCTGAGTGTATATTGCACGGTGTATGCAGTGTATGATGTTGTGTGTGTTGTGTGTCCAGTCTGTATTTCTTGCATAAGTGTATTTTGGGCTGTTTACACAGTGTGGGTGGCTGGGCGTGTTGTGTGTGAGTTCTGTATTTCATGCGTGAGTGTATGTTGCACTTTGTATGCAGTGTGGGCGGGTGCATATGTTGTGCTTGAAATTTGTATTTCTTGACTTCAAGCTGTTGTACTGTGTACGCAGTGTGGTTGGTTGTGCATGTTCTTTGTGAATTGAGTATTTCTTGCCTGAGGTTAAGTTAGACGTTGTACACATTTTGGCTGGGTGCACATTTTTTGTCTGTTCGTGCAGTCTGTATTTCTTGCCTTAGTGGATGTTGCAATGTGTACTCAGTGTGGGTAGTTGTGTTCGTTGTGTGTGTGTTGTGTGCAAATTCTGTATTTCTTGCCTGAGTGTATATTGGTCTGTGTATGCAATGTGGGTGGGTGTGTATGTTGTTTATCTGTTTTTTGTGTGAATTCTGTATTTCTTGTCTAAGTGCATGATTGACTCTGTGCACAGTGGGGGTGGTTACATATATTATGTGTGTGCTTGTGTGTTGTGTGTGAATTCTATATTTCTCACCTGAGTGTATATTGGATGGTATATGCAGTGTGGGTTGTTGCGTATGTTGTGTGTGAATTCTGTATTTATTGTATTTCTTACCTGCTTGTATGTTAGACTGTGTTCGCATTGTGGTGGTTACATATATGGTGTGTGAATTATGTATTTCTTGCCTGGGGTACATTTTTGACTAGGTACACATTGTGGGAGAGTGTCTATGTAATGTGTGTGTGTGTGTTGTATGTGAATTCTGTAATTATTGCCTGAGTATATGTTGAACTGTGTACGCAGTGTGGGTGGTTGCATATGTCTTGTGTTTGATGTGTGTGAATTCCATATATTATTGTTGAGTGTGTATTGGATGGTGTGTGCAGTGTCGGTTGTTGATATGTTGAATGTGTGTGTTATGTGTGAATTCTGTAATTCTTATATTTCTTGTCTGGGGTAATGTTGGACCGTATTCACACTGTGGGAGTCTGTGTATGAAGTAAATGTGTGTGTTGTGTGAATCCTGTATTTCGTGCCTGAGTGTATATTGGACTGTGTACAGAGTATGGGTGGGAGTGTATGTTGTGTGTTTTTGTATGTGTACACACGCACACTCCACACACAAAACAACCCATTCTGCATACACCATCCCATATACACTCAGGTACGAAATACAGAATTCACACAATTTTGCAACTACCACAATGCAAACACAGTCTAACATACAAGGAAGTATGAAATACAAGAAACACAGAATTCACACACAACATACGCAACAACCTACACTGCATATACCATCCCATATACACTCAGTTGAGAAATATAGAATTCACACACAACACCCAAGCACACACATAATATAAGCAACCACCCACACTGTGCACACAGTCCATCATGCACTTAGGCAAGAAATAAAGAATTCACACAAAAAACAGATAAACAACATACACACACAGAACACACACACAGTACATGCACACTCTCCCACAATGTGAATACTGTCCAACATTACCCCAGGGAATAAATACAAGAAATACATAATTCACACACAACATATGCAATCACCAGACTGCATACACAGTCTAACATTCAAGAAGGCAAGAAATACCAAATTCACACACAACACACACAACACACACCACATATACGCACCCACCCACACTGTCTGCACAGTGCATTTACACTCAGGCAAGAAAGACAGAAATCACACACAACATACACATCAAAAACTACCACCAACACTGAGTGCATATTGCATCACACTCTCCGGCAAGAAATATAGAATTCACACACAACACACAAGCACACACAAGATAGGCAACCACAAACACTGTGCACACAGATCAAAATACACTTAGGGAAGAACTAGAGAATTCACATACATAAACAACATAGGCACCCACCCATATGGCATACACAGTCCAACATACACTCAGGCAAGAAATACAGAATTCACACACAACAAACACACACACACAAGAGGCGCACCCAGCCACAATGCGTACAAAGCCCAAAATACACTTAGGCAAGAAATACAGAATGGACACGCAACAAACACAACATGCACAAACACATACACTGCATACATAGTCCAACATTAATTCACACACAACATGCACAGCCACCTACTCTGCATACATAGAAAAATATACACTAAGGCAAGAAATACAAAATTCACACATAACACACACACACACTAAACACATAAAACAACACACACTACATACACAATCCAATATACACTCAGTCAAGAAATACAGTATTCACACACAACACACACACAGTACATGCACACTCTCCCAAAGTGTGAATACTGTCCAACATTACACCAGGCAATAAATACAAGAAATACATAATTCACACACAGCATATGCAACCACCATACTGCATACACAGTCTAACATTTAAGCAGGCAAGAAATACAGAATTCAAATACAACACACACACACACACACACACAACATACAGATCCACCCACACATTGTAGACAGCCCAACATACACTCAGGCATGAAATCCATAATTCGCACACACAACAAACACAAGCACCCACACTGAGTACACAGTCCAACATACACTCAGGCAAGACATAGCACATTCATACAAACTCACACCACACACGTATCCACCCACACTACATAAACAGTCCATATATACGCAGGTAAGAAATACAGAAATCACACACAACACACACACAACAAGAACAACCACCAACACAGAGTGCACATTCCAGCACACACTCTGACAATAAATATAGAGTTCACACACAACACACAAGCACACACATAAGATAGGCAACCACCAACACTGCACACAGTCCAATATACACTCAGGCAAGAAATACAGAATTCACACAAAACACACATTTACTTCATACACACTCTCCCACAATGTGACTACGGTCCAACATTTCCCCCGGCAATACATACAAGAAATACAGAATTCACACACAACTCACACACAACATATCAATAACCCACACTGCATACACCATCCAATATACACTCAGGCAAGATATATGGAATTCACACACAAGACATATGCAACCACCCACACTGCATACACAGTCCAACATATACTCAGGCAATATTTACAAAATTCACATACAACACACACACTACTTACACACTCTTCCGCAATGTGTACACAGTCAAACATTACCCCAGGCAAGAAATACATAATTCACACACCACATATGCAACCACCACAATGCAAACACAGTCTAACATACAAGGAAGTAAGAAATACAAGAAACACATAATTCACACACAACATACGCAACAACCCACACTGCATATCCCAGCCAATATACAATCAGGTGAGAAATATAGAATTCACACACAACACACAAGCACACACAAAATATAGGCAACCATCCACACTGTGCACACAGTCCATCATGCACTTAGGCAGGAAATAAAGAATTCACCAAACAACAGATAAACAACATACACACCCACCCACAATGCATGCACAGGCCAACATACACTCAGGCAAGAAATACAGAATTCACACACAACACATACACACAATGAACACAACCACCCACACTGAGTACACATTGCAACATACACTAAGGCAATAAATTCAGAATTCACACACAACAACCACACACACACACAACATGTGCACCCAGCCACAAAATGCGTAGAAAGACCAAAATACACTCAGGTAAGAAATACAAACACAACATACACAACCACATACACTGCATACATAGTCCAACATTCATTCACACACAACATGCACAGCCACCCACTCTGTGGAAACAGAAAAATAATATGAGGCCGGGAAGCCCAGAAAGAAACACACCAACACAGGTTACAAAGAACATACAAGTGCTTTATTTAAAAGCTACAACAGTTACCAAGTCAATTGACAAACGGATAGCTATTCGGCTCTCAGAGTAACATAAAGAACTTCAACGAGGGTTCGATGTGTTAGTGAGAGAGACCGTACATTGGAATACCTGGGCCTTTTATACAGTTTGTCCAGCCCTTGGCCAACCCTCTGGCGGGTTAACCATTCTATGAGCCGGGCCTATGGGTTCCTTTCCTGGTCAATATATGCATTTCGATTGATTTCAATGATATAGTTGTACATTTACATATAGGTCAGCGGTAGGACAAGGTCTCAGTTTGCGACCCCGACAAGTGGCCTGCAGGCATATTAATTATTCATGTGTACGGAGGTCACAACGGCCAGAATCTTACTCAGAATGTCATTCGGCCTCCACTTTGATGTTCAGGGTGACTTCCATATAACAAGAGAACCTAAAATGGCGGCTTAATCCAAGATGGCAACTTACATTACTTTCTCTAAGGTCAAGACCTTGCCGTGGAGTTTGTTCGCATATGATGTTTAGACAACTTGGTGTAGGCCAATACACATACAATTGTTATGATAGGAAGCATAATATTGTTTCAATTCCGACAAACCCTCCTTTTGGCCTATGCCAAGTGCTAATATCATTTCTAATATCTTTGTAAATAACTCCATGCACTGTCGTCTATACATCCTGAATCATTATCTGTAATATGTATAGCCATTAGGTCGTTCACCAGAACCTCCTGTAGCACAAACTCTTTAGATGCTATATCTGGGGCATATATTTTGTGCCCTATTGTGCTCACTGCCTGAGCACAACATCCCCCTAGCATTGCACATATACTAGGTAGACATTGGAAACAGCAACAAAGGAATAGCAGGATTCCCAAAATAACCAGTATAACAGAAAGCACCTTCCAACCCCAGGATCGTAGAGAATCCCAGAACCAAGCGCTAATATTCCAATCTCCCACAGGAACATGCACTTCAGAACTAAGGATGTGCAAGTTCTGTATTGCTTTGAAAATTGTCGGTGAGGAATCTGGTAGAAAAACACAGCAAGCTGACCCCACTAATTTGAATACTCCACCACGTTCTGCCAGGATGACATCTAATGCCATCCGATTTTGGAGTGCTACCAATCTTATTGCTTTCTGTTCCAGTTTCATATTGTAGAGTATATCCGTGGTCCGGTTGATGGTTCTCTCCAGTACTCTTGCTAGCCCCCTAATATTTTCAGAATTTGCTATCTGTCCCCAAAATGGCACAACTGATTTTGCTATATCTCCCAATACTTGGGGGTATCTCCGTTCTCGTCCCGCCGTGGGCGAGCCTTAGAAACTTCCAATGTACTAGCTATGAATACCCCAGGTAACAGGATTCCTAAATAACAGGTTCCCTGCCAATCCTTGGGCAACCAGGGAAATGCTAAATTACCGCAAACGAAATAGACAGGCCCCCCTACTTACAGGGTAATTCATAGAAATTTGCACAAAAGTGGCGCACGCGACCCTGCAGCAGCGCCAGTTACGCCCCCAAGAACGCCCTCGAGCAAGGAAAAGCCTTCAAAATCCCCAAATCATAGCAAAGGGCTGCGCTAACCCTGGACCAGTTCACAGGGCTGCCAAACAGCAAACGCCAAGCGGGGAACGTGTATTTCAGTGGTTCGCGGGAAGTTTCCCACGCGATTGTCCTGGGTACGTGTACATCAGGGGTGCGTGGGAAGTAACACAAGCGATTCCATCAGGGCACGTGTATTCCAGGGGTGTGCGGGAAGTATCAACGCAAAAACAACAGGGTACGTGTATTCCAGGGGTGCGCGGGAAGTATCACACGCAAAAGCAGCAGGGTACGTGTATTTCAGGGGTGCGCAGGAAGTATCACACATGATTCCATCAGGGTACGTGTATTCCAGGGGTGCGCGGGAAGTATCACACGCAAAAGCAGCAGTGTACGTGTATTCCAGGGGTGCGCGGGAAGTATCACATGCAAAAGCAGCAGACTACGTGTATTTCAGGGGTGCGCAGGAAGTATCACACACGATTCCATCAGGGTACGTGTATTCCAGGGGTGCGCGGGGAGCACCACACGTGAATTGCACGTGTGGGTCCTCCCAGGTGTTCCCTCTACACCCTCCACGGCCCCTGCACGTGGCCCACACAACAAGGGACTACCCTGCACATGTCCCGCAGGCACCCCATCCACCATGGCCATGCCCCCCAGCCAACCCACATGTCACCTTGCACTACTGCCCACCAACACATGTCCCACTGCACCCCCAGCCACCAGGGGAACCCTCCACCAGGCCCCCACTCATGTCTACCACCACCCCCACCCCCCAGCATCCAATGGCACCCTCCACTAGGCCCCCACTCATGTCTCCCATCACCCCCACCCCCCAGCAGTGCAGGGGCAGCCTCCACCAGGCCCCCACTCATGTCTCCCACCACCCCCACCCCCCAGCATCCAGGGGCAGCCTCCACCAGGCCCCCACTCATGTCTCCCACCACCCCCACTACCCAGCAGTGCAGGGGCAGCCTCCACCAGGCCCCCACTCATGTCCCCCTGCACCCCCACCCCCCAGCATCCAGGGGCACCCTCCACCAGGCCCCCACACATGTCTCCCACCACCCCCACCCCCCAGCATCCAGGGGCACCCTCCACCAGGCCCCCACTCATGTCTCCCATCACCCTCACCCCCAAGCAGTGCAGGGGCACCCGCCACCAGGCCCCCACTCATGTCTCCCACCACCCCCACCCCCCAGCATCCAGGGGCACCCTCCACCAGGCCCCCACTCATGTCTCCCATCACCCCCACTCCCCAGAAGTGCAGGGGCAGCCTCCACCAGGCCCCCACTCATGTCTCCAACCACCCCCACAGCCCAGCATCCAGGGGCACCCTCCACCAGGCCCCCACTCATGTCCAACTCATGTCTCCCTGCACCCCACCCCCCAGCAGTGCAGGGGCAGCCTCCACCAGGCCCCCACTCATGTGTACCACCACCCCCACACCCCAGCATCCAGGGGCACCCTCCACCAGGCCCCCACTCATGTCTACCATCACCCCCACCCCCCAGCAGTGCAGGGGCACCCTCCACCAGGCCCCCACTCATGTGTACCACCACCCCCACCCCCCAGCAGTGCAGGGACACCCTCCACCAGGCCCCCACTCATGTGTACCACCACCCCCACCCCCCAGCATCCAGGGGCACCCTCCACCAGGCCCACACTCATGTCTACCACCACCCCCACCGCCAGCAGTGCAGGGGCAGCCTCCACCAGGCCCCCACTCATGTGTACCACCACCCCCACCCCCCAGCATCCAGGGGCAGCGACCACCAGGCCCCCACTCATGTCTCCCATCACCCCCACCCCCCAGCAGTGCAGGGGCAGCCTCCACCAGGCCCCCATTCATGTCCAACTCATGTCTCCCTGCACCCCCACCCCCCAGCAGTGCAGGGGCACCCTCCACCAGGCCCCCACTCATGTGTACCACCACCCCCACCCCCCAGCAGTGCAGGGACATCCTCCACCAGGCCCCCACTCATGTGTACCACCACCCCAACCCCCCAGCATCCAGGGGCACCCTCCACCAGGCCCCCACTCATGTCTACCACCACCCCCACCCCCCAGCAGTGCAGGGGCACCCTCCACCAGGCCCCCACTCAAGTGTACCACCACCCCCACCCCCCAGCAGTGCAGGGACACCCTCCACCAGGCCCCCACTCATGTGTACCACCACCCCAACCCCCCAGCATCCAGGGGCACCCTCCACCAGGCCCCCACTCATGTCTACCATCACCCCCACCCCCCAGCAGTGCAGGGGCACCCTCCACCAGGCCCCCACTCATGTGTACCACCACCCCCACCCCCCAGCAGTGCAGGGACACCCTCCACCAGGCCCCCACTCATGTGTACCACCACCCCAACCCCCCAGCATCCAGGGGCACCCTCCACCAGGCCCCCACTCATGTCTACCACCACCCCCACCCCCAGCAGTGCAGGGGCAGCCTCCACCAGGCCCCCACTCATGTGTACCATCACCCCCACCCCCCAGCATCCAGGGGCAGCCTCCACCAGGCCCCCACTCATGTCTCCCATCACCCCCACCCCCCAGCAGTGCAGGGGCAGCCTCCACCAGGCCCCCACTCATGTCTCCCATCACCCCCACCCCCCAGCAGTGCAGGGGCAGCCTCCACCAGGCCCCCACTCATGTCCCCCTGCACGCCCACCCCCCAGCATCCAGGGGCACCCTCCACCAGGCCCCCACACATGTCCCCCTGCACCCCCACCCCACAGCATCCAGGGGCAGCCTCCACCAGGCCCCCACTCATGTGTACCACCAACCCCACCCCCCAGCATTCAGGGGCACCCTCCACCAGGCCCCCACACATGTCTGCCTGCACCCCCACCCCACAGCATCCAGGGGCAGCCTCCACCAGGCCCCCACTCATGTGTACCACCACCCCCACCCCCACCCCCCAGCATCCAGGGGCAGCCTCCACCAGGCCCCCAGTCATGTCTCCCATCACCCCCACCCCCCAGCAGTGCAGGGGCAGCCTCCACCAGGCCCCCACTCATGTCTCCCATCACCCCCCAGCAGTGCAGGGCACCCTCCACCAGGCCCCCACACATGTCTCCCACCACCACCACCCCCCAGCAGTGCAGGGGCAGCCTCCACCAGGCCCCTACTCATGTCTACCACCCCCCCACCCCCCAGCATCCATGGGGAACCCTCCACCAGGCCCCCACTCATGTCTACCACCACCCCCACCCCCCAGCAGTGCAGGGGCAGCCTCCACCAGGCCCCCACTCATGTGTACCACCACCCCCACCCCCAGCATCCAGGGGCAGCCTCCAGCAGGCCCCCACACGTCTCCCACCACCCCCACCCCCCAGCATCCAGGGGCACCCTCCACCAGGCCCCCACTCATGTCTCCCATCACCCCCACCCCCCAGCAGTGCAGGGGCAGCCTCCACCAGGCCCCCACTCATGTCTCCCATCACCCCCACCCCCCAGCAGTGCAGGGGCAGCCTCCACCAGGCCCCCACTCATGTCTACCATCCCCCCAGCATCCAGGGGCACCCTCCACCAGGCCCCCACTCATGTCTACCATCACCCCCACCCCCCAGCAGTGCAGGGGCACCCTCCACCAGGCCCCCACTCATGTGTACCACCACCCCCACCCCCCAGCAGTGCAGGGACACCCTCCACCAGGCCCCCACTCATGTGTACCACCACCCCCACCCCCCAGCATCCAGGGGCACCCTCCACCAGGCCCACACTCATGTCTACCACCACCCCCACCGCCAGCAGTGCAGGGGCAGCCTCCACCAGGCCCCCACTCATGTGTACCACCACCCCCACCCCCCAGCATCCAGGGGCAGTGACCACCAGGCCCCCACTCATGTCTCCCATCACCCCCACCCCCCAGCAGTGCAGGGGCAGCCTCCACCAGTCCCCCATTCATGTCCAACTCATGTCTCCCTGCGCCCCCACCCCCCAGCAGTGCAGGGGCAGCCTCCACCAGGCCCCCACTCATGTGTACCACCACCCCCACCCCCCAGCATCCAGGGGCACCCTCCACCAGGCCCCCACTCATGTCTACCATCACCCCCACCCCCCAGAAGTGCAGGGGCACCCTCCACCAGGCCCCCACTCATGTGTACCACCACCCCCACCCCCCAGCAGTGCAGGGACACCCTCCACCAGGCCCCCACTCATGTGTACCACCACCCCCACCCCCCAGCATCCAGGGGCAGCCTCCACCAGGCCCCCAGTCATGTCTCCCATCACCCCCACCCCCAGCAGTGCAGGGGCAGCCTCCACCAGGCCCCCACTCATGTCTCCCATCACCCCCCAGCAGTGCAGGGCACCCTCCACCAGGCCCCCACACATGTCTCCCACCACCACCAGCCCCCAGCAGTGCAGGGGCAGCCTCCACCAGGCCCCTACTCATGTCTACCACTCCCCCCCACCCCCCAGCATCCATGGGGAACCCTCCACCAGGCCCCCACTCATGTCTACCACCACCCCCACCCCCCAGCAGTGCAGGGGCAGCCTCCACCAGGCCCCCACTCATGTGTACCACCACCCCCACCCCCAGCATCTAGGGGCAGCCTCCAGCAGGCCCCCACACGTCTCCCACCACCCCCACCCCCCAGCATCCAGGGGCACCCTCCACCAGGCCCCCACTCATGTCTCCCATCACCCCCACCCCCCAGCAGTGCAGGGGCAGCCACCACCAGGCCCCCACTCATGTCTCCCATCACCCCCACCCCCCAGCAGTGCAGGGGCAGCCTCCACCAGGCCCCCACTCATGTCTACCATCCCCCCAGCATCCAGGGGCACACTCCACCAGGCCCCCACTCATGTCTACCACCACCCACACCCCCCAGCAGTGCAGGGGCAGCCTCTACCAGGCCCCCACTCATGTGTACCACCACCCACACCCCCCAGCATCCAGGGGCAGCCTCCACCAGGCCCCCACTCATGTCTCCCATCACCCCCACCCCCGGCAGTGCAGGGGCAGCCTCCACCAGGCCCCCACTCATGTCCCCCTGCACCCCCACCCCCCAATATCCAGGGGCACCCTCCACCAGGCCCCCACACATGCCCCCCTGCACCCCCACCCCACAGCATCCAGGGGCAGCCTCCACCAGGCCCCCACTCATGTCTCCCACCACCCCCACCCCACAGCATCCAGGGGCACCCTCCACCAGGCCCCCACTCATGTCTACCACCACCCCCACCCCCCAGCAGTGCAGGGGCAGCCTCCACCAGGCCCCCACTCATGTGTACCACCACCCCCACCCCCCCAGCATCCAGGGGCAGCCTCCACCAGGCCCCCACTCATGACTCCCATCACCCCCACCCCCCAGCAGTGCAGGGGCAGCCTCCACCAGGCCCCCACTCATGTCTCCCATCACCCCCACCCCCCAGCAGTGCAGGGCAACCTCCACCAGGCCCCCACACATGTCTCCCACCACCCCCACCCCCCAGCAGTGCAGGGGCAGCCTCCACCAGGCCCCCACTCATGTCTCCCATCACCCCCACCCCCCAGAAGTGCAGGGGCAGCCTCCACCAGGCCCCCACTCATGTCTCCCATCACCCCCACCCCCCAGCAGTGCAGGGCACCCTCCACCAGGCCCCCACACATGTCTCCCACCACCCCCACCCCCCAGCAGTGCAGGGGCAGCCTCCACCAGGCCCCCACTCATGTCTACCACCCTCCCACCCCCCAGCATCCAGGGGCACCCTCCACCAGGCCCCCACTCATGTCTACCACCACCCCCACCCACCAGCAGTGCAGGGGCAGCCTCCACCAGGCCCCCACTCATGTGTACCACCACCCCCACCCCCCAGCATCCAGGGGCAGCCTCCACCAGGCCCCCACTCATGTCTCCCATCACCCCCACCCCCCAGCAGTGCAGGGGCAGCCTCCACCAGGCCCCCACTCATGTCTCCCACCACCCCCACCCCCAGCATCCAGGGGCACCCTCCACCAGGCCCCCACTCATGTCTCCCATCACCCCCACCCCCCAGCAGTGCAGGGGCAGCCTCCACCAGGCCCCCACTCATGTCTCCCATCACCCCCACCCACCAGCAGTGCAGGGGCAGCCTCCACCAGGCCCCCACTCATGTCTACCACCACCCCCACCCCCCAGCAGTGCGGGGCACCCTCCACCAGGCCCCCACACATGTCTCCCAGCACCCCCCCCAGCAGTGCAGGGGCAGCCTCCACCAGGCCCCCACTCATGTGTACCACCACCCCCACCCCCCAGCATCCAGGGGCAGCCTCCCCCAGGCCCCCACTCATGTCTCCCATCACCCCCACCTCCCAGCAGTGCAGGGGCAGACTCCACCAGGCCCCCACTCATGTCTCCCTCCCATCACCCCCACCCCCCAGCAGTGCAGGGGCAGCCTCCACCAGGCCCCCACTCATGTCCCCCTGCACCCCCACCCCCCCAGCATCCAGGGGCACCCTCCACCAGGCCGCCACTCATGTCCCCCTGCACCTCCACCCCCCAGCATCCAGGGGCACCCTCCACCAGGCCCCCACACATGTCCCCCTGCACCCCCACCCCCCAGCATCCAGGGGCAGCCTCCACTAGGCCCCGACTCATGTGTACCACCACCCCCACCCCCCAGCATCCAGGGGCACCCTCGACCAGGCCCCCAAACATGTCCCCCTGCACCCCCACCCCCCAGCAGTGCAGGGCAGCCTCCACCAGGCCCCCACTCATGTCCCCCAGCCAACATGTCACCACAATGTAGATCCCTGGCCCTTATGGTCAGACTCCAAATGCCAAACACCCACCTGAGTATTGCATCCACCCACTTACAAATGGCAAAAACATGATAGAACCCCAATTGCAAGTTTGGAAATGAACACATGTCCCTCACATACACCCAATGGGTGTCAGTGAATGTCAAAACCCATATCATGATATGATTGAAACCAATGAGATGATACTACACATTGAACTTTGAAGAAAAAATATGTATTAAAAGCAACATAAATTGAATCAAAAATAAACAAACAATAATGGAAATTAAAAAAAAAAAACAGCAGGTCCGTGAAATAATGCAAAACCACAAATCATAATGCAAAGGAAAGGTGTCCAAAGTCACAGTCCACAAAAGTAAATCCAATGGAAAATTAAAATCGAAAACCATTGCTCCATGGGGAAATCATAAAAAAAATTGAAAATCCAAAAGTCAACTATATACAGATAAACAATCCAGGGTCCATGATCCCAACCGAAGAAATGAAACCTATCTAATAACACTACCTAAAAAAAAAAACTATATACAAAAATGTGGCCCATTGTCCAAAAGGTCCAAAAAAAATGCAAAACCAAAGGAAACCTAACACTAACTACAGAACTATTTACAAGGGCAGCGGGCTAGTCCGACGGCTCACTTCGGGAATTTCCGGGCCAGGGCATCATCCAACTCCTGCTCAATGTCCCGGAGGCGGTCCTCCTCCATGGCCCCGAGGGTCCGCAGGGCCGTCCGCATGGAGTTCTCCGCCCTGACCATCGTGAGCCGTGCCTCTTCCGTCTGCTGCCGCTCCGCATCTATGGCGTGGCCCAACCGCTGCCACACGGAAGACACTTCCCGTCCTGGGTCCTCCTGCCCTCTGGCCGATGCCTGCCCCTCCGATGTCGAAGGCCCCGAGCCATCATGGCTCCCACCACGTTGCTGCTGCTGCTGTGTCTCTGCCCGTGCACTGCCTCCTGCTGCCTGCACATCCTCCACTGGCTGGGGTGCAGTCGTTGATGTGGCCACCCCTGCTGGACGTCCGACTCCCGACTGTGGCAGGGATGCCTCCTCCACCAGCCTGGCCGCACTGTCAGAGGCAGCTCCACAGGGCACCCAGGTGACTGATGGGTGGGAAGATGGCACGGAGGACGACTGGCGCATAGGGGGTTCAGTTGAGGAGGGGGTCGTAGCAAGCCCCATCAAACGGAGGAATCCGGCCTGGGTGACCTGTCCCAGTAGGCCGACACGGTCAACGAGCCATTCGAGATGACGTGCAGTCTCCTCATGAAAAGACTGCACGTCACCTCGCATGGCCTGTTGACGCAACGCCACACCAGTCAGGACAGGCTCAACCCGGACCCGGATAGCCACGTCCGCAGGCAGAGGAAGGCCAGTTGTCGTGAGCTCATCCTCTGCCTGAAAACGGGTCTGGACATAGGCATCCCTGCTGGTGCAAGATGATGCAGTGACAGGATCAGGGACAGGATTGCACACAGGTACCTCCGTGGCGACCTGTGCTGCCTCCTGTCCCTGGTCCTGCACTGCACCACTAGCACCAGTGGAATCCCCACCTCCAGACCCCGTCTCTGTTGCTTGCACGGCCTCCTCCTCCACGAAACCCCCCACCAACCTGGATGACTCTGTGCCATCTTCCCCCGTTGGGCCCTGTGGGGTCCGAGCTGCCCCTTCTGCTGCCGAGGAGTCCAACTCCAACCTCCGCCTCTTGGACCTCCCCCCGGCAGCTGCGGCCTGGGACGCGGCACCGGCCTCCTCACTCCCCGACGAGATCACAACCTGGGAGGGGAGCCGGGCCTTGCGTCTCCGGCTGGCGGTGCGATCCCCGCCGCTGTGCTCCACAGCACCTTCTCCGCCCTCTTCATCAGTTGACGCTGCAGACGGAGAAATAAAACACAGGCATCAGGGCACTGTACAATGGACACATACACACATGACAGTTTCACATGAGTGGCATTGGAAAACCTCAGACATGGCATCACAATCGGCAACACACATGTCATTTCAACTTGCACACATGAGCCATACCACAGCCACATCGCAACTGCCAGCACCATCCATACACATACAACAGCATGAGCAGGCAAAGGTGAGCCAGACATCACATGCAACACAGGGAGTGCACTACACATGCACGCACACCACCACACTTGCATGCATGTGTACACCTCAGCCAACTGTCGCAGTGTTCCGATGGGCATCCATGTCACATCTGCCAATCAGTCTTCCACATCCCGCTGTCACATGCATCCATGTTGCATCACTGTTGCACCCTTGTCAAATACACACACATGCACATGTTCACATTTCAAATACATGCAGCTGAAAACAACATACATGCGTGACATCACGAACATGCCTACTTACATACACATTCATCCAAACATGTGTGCCCACACAACTGCATTTGGCATGCAAGCCTACACACACAAGCACCATCCATGTCTCACACATGACAGCCCTCGCATGTGTTAGCCTCATGTCCCTGTACACCCCCACCCATACTCGGCCCCATACAAACAGATGTGCAACCGGCACACTTCTGGCACACCACCACACGCACAGCTTACAATCATGATGCATGTACACTTACCGCTCGACTCCAGACGGGTCTGCCTCTCAAGGACCTGGACGTGGAGTGCTGGGGATATGCGTTCCAGGACCCTCATCTGATCTTCCGACAAGTGGCCCCGGCGCCCCTTAGCATCCGTTGCCTTCAAGAGGCGCCGGGCCTTGTTCAGGGTCCTGGGCCTGAAGTCCTCCCAGCGCTTCTTGACATGTTGGAAGTCGCGGACTGCCACCCCCTCCGCGTTGATGGCAGTCACGATGTCCGTCCAGATCCGAGTCCGTCCTTCCTTGTCGGCACGCACACTTCCGTAGAGGGCATCATACTGCCCCAGGACTTGCTCCACCAGGACACCAACTTCCCTGTCACTGAAGCTGGTGCCCCTCTGCCTCTCTGGCCGGGGGTTGTCAGTGGTGCCAGATGTTGCACTGCCCGACATGACAACCCTAGAGGCAGGAGTGGGTGGGCAACTGGGTCCTGGGGCTGGGCTGTGGAGCGATGGAATCCCAGTCGGGAGTCTTTGGTTCCAGCAGGGGTGGTCACAGCAACAGCACCCCTGGCTGATGTGCAGGCAGCAAATGGCAGGGCACGTGGGCAGGAGGCAGTCAGGCAGCAGCAGATGGCAGGTGGGAGCGTGCTCGGGGCTCTGGGGGGCAGTAATTCGGCCTTCTGGGCAGGAGCGCGGTCTTCCGTGTGCTTACGCGTGGCCAGCTTGATTCGGAGTGATTTTGCACGTGAAAATCCTGCACGTCTGCATGTAAATCGAGGAAAGGCCCTTAGCGCATATGCACGTCAGCACGCATCTGCGATTTCATTGGACCAAAGGCCCTTAGCGCGTAAGCGCGTCTGTGACGTGACGCGCGCGGGTGTTTCCCTCATAACACGTGATGACAGTCCAGGTCCTTGAGAGGCAGACCCTTCTGGAGTCGAGCGGTAAGTGTACATGCATCATGATTGTAAGCTGTGCGTGTGGTGATGTGCCAGTAGTGTGCCGGTTGCACATCTGTTTGTATGGGGCCGAGTATGGGTGGGGGTGTACAGGGCCGTGAGGCTAACACATGCGAGGGCTGTCATGTGTGAGACATGGATGGTGCTTGTGTGTGTAGGCTTGCATGCCAAATGCAGTTGTGTGGGCACACATGTTTGGATGAATGTTTATGTAAGTAGGCATGTTCGTGATGTCACGCATGTATGTAGTTTTCTGCTGCATGTATCAGCACTGTGTACATGTGCATGTGTGTGTATTTGACAAGGGTGCAACAGTGATGCAAACTGGATGCATGTGACAGCGGGATGTGGAAGCCTGATTGGCAGATGTGACATGGATGCACATCTGAACACGGCGACAGTTGGCTGAGGTGTACACATGCATGCAAGTGTGGTGGTGTGTGTGCATGTGTAGTGCACTCCCTGTGTTGCATGTGATGTCTGGCTCACCTTTGCCTGCTAATGCTGTTGTATGTGTATGGATGGTGCTGGCAGTTGCGATGTGGCTGTGGTATGGCTCATGTGTGCAAGTTGAAATGACATGTTTGTTGGCGATTAGGATGGCATGTCTGAGGTTTGCCAATGCCACTCATGTGCAACTGTCATGTGTGTATGTGTCCATTGTACAGTGCCCTGATGCCTGTGTTTAATTTCTCCCTGTCTGCAGCGTCAACTGATGAAGAGGGCGGAGAAGGTGCTGTGGAGCACAGCGGCAGGGATCGCACCGCAAGCCGGAGACGTAAGGCCCGGCTCCCCCCCAAGGTTGTGATCTCATCAGGGAGTGAGGAGTCCGGTGCCGCGTCCCAGGCCGCAGCTGCCGGGGGGAGGTCCAAGAGGCGGAGGTCGGAGTTGGACTCCTCGGCAGCAGAAGGGGCAGCTGGGACCCCACAGGGCCCAACGGGGGAAGATGGCACGGAGTCATCCAGGTTGGTGGGGGGTTTGGTGGAGGAGGAGGCTGTGCAAGCAACAGAGACGGGGTTTGGAGGTGGGGATTCCACTGGTGCTAGTGGTGCAGTGCAGGACCAGGGACAGGAGGCAGCACAGGTCGCCGCGGAGGTGCCTGTGTGCAATCCTGTCCCTGATCCTGTCACTGCATCATCTTGCACCAGCAGCGATGCCTATGTCCAGACCCATTTTCAGGCAGGGGATGAGCTCACGACAACTGGCCTTCCTCTGCCTGCGGACGTGGCTATCTGGGTCCGGGTTGAGCCTGTCCTGACTGGTGTGGCGTTGCGTCAACGGGCCATGCGAGGTGACCTGCAGTCTTTTCATGCGGAGACTGCACGTCATCTCGAATGGCTCGTTGACCGCGTCGGCCTACTGGGACAGGTCACCCAGGCCGGATTCCTCCGTTTGATGGGGCTTGCTACGACCCCCTCCTCAACTGAACCCCCTATGCGCCAGTCGTCCTCCGTGCCATCTTCCCACCCATCAGTCACCTGGGTGCCCTGTGGAGCTGCCTCTGACAGTGCGGCCAGGCTGGTGGAGGAGGCATCCCTGCCACAGTCGGGAGTCGGACGTCCAGCAGGGGTGGCCACATCAACGACTGCACCCCAGCCAGTGGAGGATGTGCAGGCAGCAGGAGGCAGTTAACGGGCAGAGGCGCAGCAGCAACGTGGTGGGAGCCATGATGGCTCGGGGCCTTCGACATCGGAAGGGCAGGCATCGGCCAGAGGGCAGGAGGACCCAGGACGGGAAGTGTCTTCCGTGTGGCAGCGGTTGGGCCACGCCATAGATGCGGAGCGGCAGCGGGCGGAAGAGGCACGGCTCACGATGGTCAGGGCGGAGAACTCCATGCGGAGGGCCCTGAGGCAGGCTGAGTGCCTCGAGGCAATCCGCAGGGAGTTTGGCGTGAACATGTGGACGGCCCTGCGGACCCTCGGGGCCATGGAGGAGGACCGCCTCCGGGACATTGAGCAGGAGTTCGATGATGCCCTGGCCCGGAACATCCCAAAGTGAGCCGTCGGACTAGCCCGCTGCCCTTGTAAATAGTTCTGTAGTTAGTGTTAGGTTTCCTTTGGTTTTGCATTTTTTTTGGACCTTTTGGGCAATGGGCCACATTTTTGTATATAGTTTTTTTTTTTAGGTAGTGTTATTAGATAGGTTTCATTTCTTCGGTTGGGAGCATGGACCCTGGATTGTTTATCTGTATATAGTTGACTTTTGGATTTTCAATTTTTTTTATGATTTCCCCATGGAGCAATGGTTTTCGATTTTGATTTTCCATTGGATTTACTTTTGTGGACTGTGACTTTGGACACCTTTCCTTTGCATTATGATTTGTGGTTTTGCAATTTTTCACGGACCTGCTGGGTTTTTTTGTTAACATTTCCATTATTGTTTGTTTATTTTTTATTCAATTTATGTTGCTTTTAATACATATTTTTTCTTCAAACTTCAATGTGTAGTATCATCTCATTGGTTTCATGCATATCATGATATGGGTTTTGACATTCACTGACACCCATTGGGTGTATGTGAGGGACATGTGTTCATTTCCAAACTTGCAATTGGGGTTCTATCATGTTATTGCCATTTCTAAGTGGGTGGATGCAATACTCGGGTGGGTGTTTGGCATTTGGAGGCTGACCATAAGGGCCAGGGATCTAGATTGTGATGACATGTTGGCTGGGGGACATGAGTGGGGACCTGGTGGAGGCTGCCCCTGCACTGCTGGGGGGTGGGGGTAATGGGGGACATGAGTGGGGGCCTGGTGGAGGCTGCCCCTGGATGCTGGGGGGTGGGGGTGCAGGGAGACATGAGTTGGGCATGAGTGGGGGCATGGTGGAGGGCTCCCTGCACTGCTGGGGGGTGGGGGTGGTGGTAGACATGAGTAGGGGCCTGGTGGAGGCTGCCCCTGTACTGCTGGGGGTTGGGGGTTGTGGTAGACATGAGTGGGGGCCTGGTGGAGGCTGCCCCTGCACTGCTGGGGGGTGGGGGTGCAGGGAGACATGAGTTGGACATGAGTGGGGGCCTGGTGGAGCGTGCCCTGCACTGCTGGGGGGTGGGGGTGGTGGTAGACATGAGTGGGGGCCTGGTGGAGGCTGCCCCTGCACTGCTGGGGGGTGGGGGTGGTGGTAGACATGAGTGGGGGCCTGGTGGAGGGTGCACCACAGTGATGGGGGTGGGGGTGATGGGAGACATGAGTGGGGGCCTGGTGGAGGGTGCCCCTGCACTGCTGGGGGTGGAGGTGGTGGGAGACATGAGTGGGGGCCTGGTGGAGGGTGCCCCTGGATGCTGTGGGGTGGGGGTGCAGGGGGACATGTGTGGGGGCCTGGTGGAGGGTGCCCCTGGATGCTGGGGGGTGGGGGTGCAGGGGGACATGAGTGGGGTCCTGGTGGAGGCTGCCCCTGCACTGCTGGGGGGTGGGGGTGGTGGGAGACATGAGTGGGGCCTGGTGGAGGCTGCCCCTGCACTGCTGGGGAGTGGGGGGGTGGTAGACATGGGTGGGGGCCTGGTGGAGGCTGTCCCTGCACTGCTGGGTGGTGGGGGTGATGGGAGACATGAGTGGGGGCCTGGTGGAGGGTGCCCCTGGATGCTGGGGGGTGGGGGTGGTGGGAGACATGAGTGGGGGGCTGGTGGAGGGTGCCCCTGCACTGCTGGGGGATGGGGGTGATGGGAGACATGTGTGGGGCCTGGTGGAAGGTGCCCTGCACTGCTGGGGGGTGGTGGTGGTGGGAGAAATGAGTGGGGGCCTGGTGGAGGGTGCCCCTGGATGCTGGGGGGTGGGGGTGGTGGGAGACATGAGTGGGGCCTGGTGGAGGCTGCCCCTGCACTGCTGGGGAGTGGGGGGGTGGTAGACATGGGTGGGGGCCTGGTGGAGGCTGTCCCTGCACTGCTGGGGGGTGGGGGTGATGGGAGACATGTGTGGGGGCCTGGTGGAGGGTGCCCTGCACTGCTGGGGGGTGGGAGTGGTGGGAGACATGAGTGGGGGCCTGGTGGAGGGTGCCCCTGCACTGCTGGGGGATGGGGGTGATGGGAGACATGTGTGGGGCCTGGTGGAAGGTGCCCTGCACTGCTGGGGGGTGGTGGTGGTGGGAGAAATGAGTGGGGGCCTGGTGGAGGGTGCCCCTGGATGCTGGGGGGTGGGGGTGGTGGGGGACATGAGTGGGGACCTGGTAGAGGCTGCCCCTGCACTGCTGGGGGGGTGGGGGTGGTGGTAGACATGAGTGGGGGCCTGGTTGAGGGTGCACCACAGTGATGGGGGGTGGGGGTGATGGGAGACATGAGTGTGGGCCTGGTGGAGGGTGCCCCTGGATGCTGGGGGTGATGGGGGCCATGAGTTGGATATGAGTGGGGGCCTGGTGGAGGGTGCCCCTGCACTGCTGGGGGTGGGGGTGCTGGGAGACATGAGTGGGGGCCTGGGGGAGGGTGCCCCACAGTGCTGAGGGGTGGGGGTGCTCGGAGTGTTAGGCGGAAACCTGTGCAGTTCCCTCTGGGACCACTGCAAAAGATTTAGGACTACAGGTGTTTGGCAGTAAACCCACTTGGTAGCAGTCTGTACCACACAGATTCACTTGGTAGCTGTGGCTGAGCAGTCAGACTTCCCTCAAGAAGAGTTAAGCAGTATGTGGAGTATACAATATAGGACAATCATTCACAGTAAGACAAGCAAACACGTAACAAGGCTTCAGTGTAAAGATATTAAGGTATTTATTTATAACGGAACATCTATGAAAAACACTATGGCACTATCACGGTAAACAAGTCAAATTCAATTACTCTACGAAGAAGAAACGATCAATCCCCCTAACAATATTTCGACAAGTCTAGGTTCTACCGGCCCCACTTATTTGCAGACAGAGGTGTATGCCTCAACCTAGATGACACTCTAATATTAGTTAGGACGGGAGAGAAAAATAAGCAGGTTACGAAATCAACACACTTCAATACTTCACGGGAAAACAATGCAAGGCAAGAAGGCAAGAATCGCAATAGATCATACAGTTCAGAGGGCAGGCCCACTCGGAGAGAGGCAAGACGATATGTCCCAAAAGTCTCTAGTGGAAATGCGTTCGAGTCTTTGTAGCAAATTGTTATTGGAAGATTGAATCAGTTCAGAATAATACGTGAGAAAGCTTGGAGGCGACCCAACGGAAAGGAGAGGATTAAGACACCTCGCTCGATCCGATCGAAAGGGAAGCCAGGCGGACACAGTACCTTGTTGTGGAGGGCAGCTCCGGCAGGGGCAGTTGTTCCTGGTGGTGGATGCACGTCGGGTCTTTGCCAAGAGTAGAGATGATCTCGTCGTCGAAGAAAAGTGAAGTCCGGTGCACCACCAGGGAAGAGACCAGCCGGGGAGTGCTCTGTCACAAGGCACCACCTTTTGGTCGCGCTACAGGGGTAGTGGCTATCTGGTTGCCGGGGTGCTCTGCATGGGCAATTCGACCACCGCGTCCTGAGGCGAAGAAAAAGCAAAGGGGACTGGTTGTTCCCACCAGTCAGGGGAAGAGACTCTCCGGCAGGGAGATCTCCTCTGTCGTCGGGAAGTGGTGAGTCGGTTCAGCAGGGCTCCATCAGACGTGTCGTCGTTGCAGGTCGGCTCAGCGTTACCCTCGTCGGATTCTTAGGTTCTGTGGCGACTTCTGAAGATCCAGTCCCAAAAGCCCTGCTTTTATGCAGAAAACCCCCATTCATTCAGCCTAGCTGTCAATCAACACTCGCTAAGTGGTGAGCGGGGAGGCTCACCACTTGGGCCAATCACACCAGAGTGCGACCGGAGTTGGCAAGGCAACTCGGTCCAGGGTGCTTAAACCCCCTCCCACACCCCTGTGGTAACCCAGACAGAATGGCACCACTTTGGAGGGTCTCTGTACAGAGGCCCGCCAAAAGTGAAACAAAGGGCTCAACCTTTGGTTTAGGAGTCACAGAGACGAACACAGACGCCATTTTAAAAACCGAGTTCTGGCAGAAAATACCATCCGATAAACTTATTTAAGATAAGTAGACCGGTGGTACGTTAGAGATTAACAAGGAAAAGTATCAATCTCAAACAATGGGACGAATCCCATAGGGTTATGTTCGGGGTCGTACATAACAAGTAGTTTCCACTGTCACCAGCCAAAACTCGACGAGGGGGGACGAGACAGTGCCCCCTCGAGTAACAGATCCAGGAGTAATCGAATTACCCCTACTAGCACGCCCGCAATAAGATGGTTTGTACTAGTCCTGTTAGTAAATTTAGGTCTAGTAAAGCCAATGGTGACTTTACATGCACGGGGAGACAGTAGTCAGTCCTCGGGTATGGAGTCTATGATGGAGGTCCGCCAGGACGCCCCAGTATTACGGCACGTAGGGTGCGGTGTAACACACATAGAAAAACATATGAGACCCTATGGAGTAAAAGACCCCATAGCCCATAGAACACATTGACATTCAAAGGAAGTACACACATTCATGTCCAAGAGTGGGAAAAAAGAGTCTCACTCTTGGCAGGATGGAAAAAACAAACTCCAGAAATCCAGCAAAGCTGCTGGGGGACTCACTAGGTTAGGAAATTCAGCCTAAACAGAGAATTCTCCCTAACAGGGAGACATGAGTTGGACATGAGTGGGGGCCTGGTGGGGGGTGCCCCACAGTGCTGGGGGTGGGGGTGCTGGGAGACATGTGTTGGTGATCAGTAGTGCAAGGTGACATGTGGGTTGGCTGGAGGGCATGGCCATGGTGGGTGGGTTGCCTGTGGGACATGAGCAGGGGTGCAGAGTAGACCCCTGTGGTGTGGGCTGCCTGCAGGGGCCGTGGAGGGTGTAGAGGGAACACCTGGGAGGACGCACATGGCCAAATCACGTGTAGCACTCCCCGGCACCACCGAACGAAATACACGTACCCTGCTGAAATCGCGTGTGAAACTTCCGGCGCACCTCGGAATACACGTACACTGCTGAAATCGTGTGTGGGACTTCCCGAGCACCCCGAAGTACACGTACCCAAGACAATCGCGTGTGGAACTTCCCACGCACCCCGAAGTACACGTACCCAGGCCAATCCCGTGTGGAACTTCCCGCTGCATCCCGAAACACACGTACCAAGGCCAATCACATGTGGAACCTCCCGCGCATCCCGAAACACACGTACCCAGGCCAATCGCGTGTGGAACTTCCCGCGCATCCCGAAACACACGTACCCAGGCCAATCGCGTGTGGAACTTCCCACGCACCCCGAAGTACACGTACCCAGGCCAATCGCGTGTGGAACTTCCCGCTGCATCCTGAAACACACGTACCCAGGCCAATCACGTGTGGAACCTCCCGCGCATCCCGAAACACACGTACCCAGGCCAATCGCGTGTGGAACTTCCCGCGCATCCCGAAACACACGTACCCAGGCCAATCGCGTGTGGAACTTCCCGCGCACCCCGAAGTACATGTACCCAGGCCAATCGCATGTGGAACTTCCCGCCGCATCCCGAAACACACGTACCCAGGCCAATCTCGTGTGGAACCTCCCGCGCATCCGGAAACACACGTACCCAGGTCAATCGCGTGTGGAACTTCCCGCGCACCCAGAAGCACACGTACCCAGGCCAATCGCGTGTGGAACTTCCCGCGCATCCAGAAACACACGTAACCAGGCCAATCGCGTGTGGAACTTCCCACGCACCCAGAAGTACACGTACCCAGGCCAATCGTGTGTGGAACTTCCAGCGCATCCCGAACACACGTACCCAGGCCAATCGCGTGTGGAATTTCCCGTGCACCCCGAAGTACACGTACCCAGGCCAATCGCGTGTGGAACTTCCCGCGCATCCCGAAACACACGTACCCAGGTGTTAGGCGGAAACCTGTGCAGTTCCCTCTGGGACCACTGCAAAAGATTTAGGACTACAGGTGTTTGGCGGTGAACCCACTTGGTAGCAGTCTGTACCACACAGATTCACTTGGTAGCTGTGGCTGAGCAGTCAGACTTCCCTCAAGAAGAGTTGAGCAGTATGTGGAGTATACAAAATAGGGCAATTCTTCACAGCAAGACAAGCAAACACGCAACAAGGCTTAGTGTAAAGATATTAAGGTATTTATTTATAACAAAACATCTATCAAAAACACTATGGCACTTTCACGGCAAACAAATCAAACACAGTTACTCTACGAAGATGAAACGATCAATCCCCCTAGTAAAATTTCGACAAGTCTAGGTTCTACCGGCACCACTTATTTACAGACAGAGGTGTGTACCTCAACCTAGATGGCACTCTAATATTAGTTAGGACAGGAGAGAAAAAGATAGGCAGGTTACGAAATCAACACAGTTCAATACTTCACGGGCAAAAATGCAAGGCAGGAAGGCAGGAATCACAATAGAGCATAAAGTTCAGAGGCCAGGCCCACTCGGAGAGAGGCAAGGCGATATGTCCCAAAAAGTCTCTAGTAGAGAGGCCTTCAAGTCTTTGTAGCAAATTGTTATCGGCAGATTGAACCAGTTCAGAACAATAAATGAGAAAAGCTTGGAGGCGACCCAACGGAAAGGAGAGGATTAAGACACCTCACTCGAACCAATCGAAAGGGAAGCCAGGCGGACACGGTACCTTGTTGTGGAGGGCAGCTCCGGCGGGGGCAGTTGTTCCTGGTGGTGGATGCACGTCGGGTCTTTGCCAAGAGTAGGGATGATCTCATCGTCGAAGAAAAGTGAAGTCCGGTGCACCACCACGGAAGCGACTAGCCGCGGAGTGCTCCGTTACAAGGCACCACCTTTTGGTCGCGGTACAGGGGTAGTGGCTATCCAGTTGCCGAGGTGCTCTGCACGGGCAATTCGACCACTGCGTCCTGAGGCGAATAAAAAGCAAAGGGGACTGGTTGTTCCCACCAGTCAGGGGAAGAGACTCTCCGGCAGGGAGATCTCATCTGTCGTCGGGAAGTGGTGAGTCGGTTCTGCAGGGCTCCACCGGAGGTGTCGTCGTGCAGGTCGGCTCAGCGGTACCCTCGTCGGATTCTTAGGTCCTGTGGGGACTTCTGAAGATCCAGTCCCAAAAGCCCTGCTTTTATGCAGAAAACCCCCATTCATTCAGCCTAGCTGTCAATCAACACATGCTAAGTGGTGAGCGGGAAGGCTCCCCACTTGGGCCAATCACTCCAGAGTGCGACCGGAGTTGGCAAGGCAACTCGGTCCAGGGTGCCTAAACCCCCTCCCACACCCCTGTGGTAACCCAGACAGAATGGCACCACTTTGGAGGGTCTCTGTACAGAGCCCGCCAAAAGTGGAACGAAGGGCTCAACCTTTGGTTTAGGAGTCCCAGAGACGAACACAGACGCCATTTTAAAAACCGAGTTCTGGCAGAAAATACCATCCGATAAACTTATTTAAGATAAGTAGACCGGTGGTACGTTAGAGATTAACGAGAAAAAGTATTAATCTCCAACAATGGGACGAATCCCATAGGGTTATGTTCGGGGTCGGACATAACAAGTAGTTTCCACTGCCACCAGCCAAAACTCGACGAGGGGGGACGGGACAGTGCCCCCTCGAGTAACAGATCCAGGAGTAATCGAATTACCCCTACTAGTACGTCCACAATAAGATGGTTTGTACTAGTTCTGTTAGTAATTTTAGGTCTAGTAAAGCCAATGGTGACTTTACATGCCCGGGGAGACAGTAGTCAGTCCCCGGGTATGGAGTCTATGGTGGAGGTCCGCTAGGACGCCCCAGTGTTACGGCACATAGGGTGCGGTGTAACACACATAGAAAAACATATGAGACCCTATGGAGTAAAAGACCCCATACCCATAGAACACATTGGCATTCAAAGGAATTACACACATACATGTCCAAGAGTGGGAGAAAAAGAGTCTCACTCTTGGCAGGATGGAAAAAAACAAACTCCACAAATCCAGCAAAGCTGCTGGGGGACTCACTAGGCTAGGAAATTCAGCCTAAACAGAGAATTCTCCCTAACACTCGCCCCCCCAGACTAAGGGACAGGAGGATTTAATCCACTCCTGGATGAATCTCATACCTCTAGTCGATGACATACATCCTAGAGAGACCATCAGCATTTTGGTGGTGACACCTTGACCCATGTTCAATGGGTTTCTAGGTTTTCCTTTGTAAGCTATATGACCTACAAACCTTCCTAGGAACATCAGTCTTTTTAAGTTTATAGGGGATCTGGTTGACGAGTCCCTCAGAAGTTGTTACAACTTCTGAACCTGTGTTAGGCTTTTTCAAGGGGTCCTTATAAAGGATTCCCTTAGATCTAGAGGGGCCTCCAGAGGTCTTCCCTACCTCTCTGTTGAGAGAAGGTTGAGGTTTAGGCCTCTTGGTTGGAGGGGCTGGAGACAAGCAAGGTACATGCTTCTCCTTCCTCTGAGATCTTATCTTACCTACTTGAGGAGTTTCCGCCTTAAGTCTAGGAATTGGGTTGGAGTCTTCTGTGGAAGGTCCAACAGTCTGAAGGTTTTTGGCCTTAGACTTTTCATTTCTGGTTTTCCACCAGCACAGAGAATTACCAGTTCTCTTAGGCCTAGTTAGGGTTCCAGTAGGTCTATCCACCTCTTCCTTAGAAGCAGGGGGAGTCACAGACTCTATAACTGGGGGAACAATGATGGAGCTTGGTTGGGGCTCCCATTTCCTTAACATGTTAGCCTGAAATTTGCCTGGGTCAGAGGTCAACTTACCAACACCAGGGCTTGTTGTGGGGTTCTCAGTAGAGGTTCCCACAGGCTTAGAGTGGTTCCTTAAGGTGGCCTCTCTAGCCAATTTGGTTTGGTTCTGGGTCTCCATACTGGGAGGCCTGGGGGTACTGGATACTACTCCTAGAGTTTTTAGATCATTCCCCAACAGGACTCTCCCAGGCACCGCAGTCTGAACACTGACAGGAATCAACACTGTCATGTCATTACACTGAATGAGGGCTGGTAGAATTGGAACCATTTGGACAGGGCCTCCAGACATCTTAGTGGGACCTTTGGGTGCCTTAGCAACATCCTCAGGCCTGAAAAAGCTTTCGTCCACTACTGTTCTGCTGGCCTCAGAGTCTCGCCTGGCAGGAGTATCCTGGCCATTGACAAGAACACTGTCCACATAATAACATTTAGAGTTTTCTGGTATAGAGTCATATACGCTCCTATTCCGATTACTAACCAGATCCATTGACTCAACTGATACACTTGCTTGAAGAACCCACGGTTCTTCAGCAAAGACTTCAAAGTGAGCACTAGTCATTTGGACTTCCTCCTCAGGAGTGAAGGCTAAGGAGACCGTGCTGATCCCAGTAGGTTTACCCTTACATTTTGGATCTCCTTTGATATGGTCAGTTGCTCCACACAGATAGCATGTTCCAAATGCTCTCTGGAATGGTGGCTTGTTCTGACCTCCTTCTGGTTTGTGGCCAGAAGGTACACTATTCGGTTGTGGTTTTCCCTGGGGTTTACCCTGGTTATTTTGTTTGGGGCCCTCTGGGGAATTTGAGTTATTAGAATTCTCTTTTGAGTCTTTTTTAGGCTGTTTTCCCTCATCCTTTTTCTGAGTTGCCCCAGAATCCTTATGAGTAGCCCGGTTGGCAACCCATAGGTCAGCAGCCTTAGCTAGCTCCCGGGAATCCAATTCCTTCGAATCAGCCAAGTGCTGTCTGAGCTCAGGAGAACAGGCATCATAAATGGACTCCAACATAAAAAGATTCCTCATACCCTCATAAGTGTTCACTTTGTAACCCTTAATCCATCCCTCTAAGTTTTTCAACCCTTCACTCACCCAGGTAGCCCAAGGGGTACCATCATGCTTTTTGAGGGTTCTAAACCTCTTAAGACACTGGGAAGGCGTCTTCCCGAATCTAGCTATTAAAGCTAGTTTCACACTTTCGTAATCCGTCTTATCCGCCTCCCCCAACTCCATTACCACATCAGTCGCAACAGGAGGGAGCCTAGAGAACAACCAGGGGAGCAAAGCATTCCCGGTGATGTCCTGGAGCCCATGATTGTATTCAAACAGTTTCAACCAATCCAACACATCCAATCTCGGTTCATACATACCCACTAATTCCTTCGGCATCCGGGGTCTTTTGGGTCTTGAGCTCCTAGAGGAACCGGAGGAGAGAGAAGCATTTTCCATAGACAACTTTTTCATCTCTAATTCGTGATTAAGTTCTATTTCTCTGAGTCTTAACTCAGCTTGCTTCTGCTCAGCCTGGGCATTAATCCGTCTGAACTCGAACTCTTGGTTTCGTTCGGATTGAGCCAAGAACCGTTTGTATTCTAATTCGAGCTTCATTTTTTCAAGTTCAAAATAAGCAGGGTTACTTGTGGGACCTGGTATGGGCCCCGTAGGCACAGCTGGTAAGGCAGGTAGAGGAGCAGGGGAGACAGTTTCATTAGCCTCTCCGTTCTCGTCAGCCTCCTCATCGCTATCATCAGAATTACGATTCAGATCAACACCATCACTGTTATCTACATTTGCTGGAGCGATTGGTTCCTCTGAACCAGTACCCAGACTTTGGTTCGCCAGCAATCTCTCGATTAGTTCTAACTTCTTGCCTCTTACAGAAAGATTCTCTTGCCTACAGAGAGCTCGCAAACTCTCAGTATTTTCACCTGACAAGGACTCTTGACTGTAAGTTTCCATCGTAGACATGTTTTTTGAAAGTTGCTTTTTGTGCAAAGTTTTGTGGTTAGTTATCCTACAGTGTCGAAAAGCACTCTAAACTGTATACTCGATACAAATCCCACAGCTGTACACCAGTGTTAGGCAGAAACCTGTGCAGTTCCCTCTGGGACCACTGCAAAAGATTTAGGACTACAGGTGTTTGGCGGTGAACCCACTTGGTAGCAGTCTGTACCACACAGATTCACTTGGTAGCTGTGGCTGAGCAGTCAGACTTCCCTCAAGAAGAGTTGAGCAGTATGTGGAGTATCCAAAATAGGGCAATTCTTCACAGCAAGACAAGCAAACACGCAACGAGGCTTAATGTAAAGATATTAAGGTATTTATTTATAACGAAACATCTATCAAAAACACTATGGCACTTTCACGGCAAACAAATCAAACACAGTTACTCTACGAAGATGAAACGATCAATCCCCCTAGTAATATTTCGACAAGTCTAGGTTCTACCGGCACCACTTATTTACAGACAGAGGTGTGTACCTCAACCTAGATGGCACTCTAATATTAGTTAAGACGGGAGAGAAAAAGATAGGCATGTTACGAAATCAACACAGTTCAATACTTCACGGGCAAAAATGCAAGGCAGGAAGGCAGGAATCACAATAGAGCGTAAAGTTCAGAGGCCAGGCCCACTCGGAGAGAGGCAAGGCGATATGTCCCAAAAAGTCTCTAGTGGAGAGGCCTTCAAGTCTTTGTAGCAAATTGTTATCGGCAGATTGAACCAGTTCAGAACAATAAATGAGAAAAGCTTGGAGGCGACCCAACGGAAAGGAGAGGATTAAGACACCTCACTCGAACCGATCGAAAGGGAAGCCAGGCGGACACGGTACCTTGTTGTGGAGGGCAGCTCCGGCGGGGGCAGTTGTTCCTGGTGGTGGATGCACGTCGGGTCTTTGCCAAGAGTAGGGATGATCTCGTCGTCGAAGAAAAGTGAAATCCGGTGCACCATCAGGGAAGAGACCAGCCGCGGAGTGCTCCGTTACAAGGCACCACCTTTTGGTCGCGGTACAGGGGTAGTGGCTATCCGGTTGCCGAGGTGCTCTGCACGGGCAATTCGACCACTGCGTCCTGAGGCGAGTAAAAAGCAAAGGGGACTGGTTGTTCCCACCAGTCAGGGGAAGAGACTCTCCGGCAGGGAGATCTCCTCTGTCGTCGGGAAGTGGTGAGTCGGTTCTGCAGGGCTCCACCGGAGGTGTCGTCGTGCAGGTCAGCTCAGTGGTACCCTCGTCGGATTCTTAGGTCCTGTGGTGACTTCTGAAGATCCAGTCCCAAAAGCCCTGCTTTTATGCAGAAAACCCCCATTCATTCAGCCTAGCTGTCAATCAACACATGCTAAGTGGTGAGCGGGAAGGCTCCCCACTTGGGCCAATCACTCCAGAGTGCGACCGGAGTTGGCAAGGCAACTCGGTCCAGGGTGCCTAAACCCCCTCCCACACCCCTGTGGTAACCCAGGCAGAATGGCACCACTTTGGAGGGTCTCTGTACAGAGCCCGCCAAAAGTGGAACAAAGGGCTCAACCTTTGGTTTAGGAGTCACAGAGACGAACACAGACGCCATTTTAAAAACTGAGTTCTGGCAGAAAATACCATCCGATAAACTTATTTAAGATAAGTAGACCGGTGGTACGTTAGAGATTAACGAGAAAAAGTATTAATCTCCAACAATGGGACGAATCCCATAGGGTTATGTTCGGGGTCGGACATAACAAGTAGTTTCCACTGCCACCAGCCAAAACTCGACGAGGGGGGACGGGACAGTGCCCCCTCGAGTAACAGATCCAGGAGTAATCAAATTACCCCTACTAGTACGTCCACAATAAGATGGTTTGTACTAGTTCTGTTAGTAATTTTAGGTCTAGTAAAGCCAATGGTGACTTTACATGCCCGGGGAGACAGTAGTCAGTCCCCGGGTATGGAGTCTATGGTGGAGGTCCGCTAGGACGCCCCAGTGTTACGGCACGTAGGGTGCGTTGTAACACACATAGAAAAACATATGAGACCCTATGGAGTAAAAGACCCCATAGCCATAGAACACATTGGCATTCAAAGGAATTACACACATACATGTCCAAGAGTGGGAGAAAAAGAGTCTCACTCTTGGCAGGATGGAAAAAACCAAACTCCAGAAATCCAGCAAAGCTGCTGGGGGACTCACTAGGTTAGGAAATTCAGCCTAAACAGAGAATTCTCCCTAACACCAGGCCAATCGCGTGTGGAACTTCCCGCGCACCCCGAAGTACACGTACCCAGGCCAATCGTGTGTGGAACTTCCCGCGCATCCCGAAACACACGTACCCAGGCCAATCGCGTGTGGAACTTCCCGCGCACCCCGAAGTACACGTACCCAGGCCAATCGCGTGTGGAACTTCCCGCGCATCCCGAACCGAAACACACGCACACGCTATTTTTTACACAGCGGGTGTGCGTGTTTGTCGGTACCCCTTTGCACCTCATTTGTCCCAGAGGGCCACTGCATGGACCATTCATCATGGCTGTATATGGGTGCTTTTTTTTGGCACACATTTTGGCGCACATTTATTTCAGGCGCAGGGACGCTACCGCCTGCTTTCTTGTGGCGTACTTGTTTGGCCCTGTGCGCGTCTTTGACCGTGCGCTGGTTTGCCCTATTCGATTTCATGAATACGGGTTGTAGGCGAGCGTGTGGGCGTTCCACGCACTTGCCTCCTGAACTTCCCCCGTGACGCCCATATTTTCACGCGTTGTTCCCCATTCCGAGTGTTACGCCCCGTGTTCCGCCTACTTTTGTGATGTGCGCCGCGCTATGTGCGATTTCGCAGTGGCCCTGGCGCACGCTGTTGGATGACCTGTGCGCCGGCGTGCGCACATCCAATGTTTTTCGCGCGCACGGACTTCCATGAATCGATGTGTGCTGGTTTCCCTGCGATTTTCGCACTTGCACTGCGATTTTCACATTTTTACTGCGAATCGCACGTTTTGGCACCTCTGCGCGGTAATTTTCGGCGCACATTAATTCCATGAATCGACCTCATACAGAAGTCTGTTCTCCCCGGTCAAATTTACAATGTTCATACAACCTTCAAAGTCTCCCATTGACCGGGTGCCATTTCTTTGTACACAAAAGGGGACTGAATCGGGGCTATGATTAATAGAGTAGGAAGGAGGCACAGCGTCCTTATTGCCTATCGGAGCCATTTTAAAGGAAATTAGAGTTTGAAAAGGAAGAGATAGTTTATCAGATGGCCTAATAGAAGCAACATTAGGTTTACTTCTATTTGCAAAAAGCGAGCATCCCAGGGGAGTCAATTCACGTTTCTCAAAGTTATTTAAATTAGTTCCATCAAAGTTCCCTGAGATGCTATCATTCCAACAGCCAAAGAATAGTGCTCTAAGAGAAGCATAGCAAGCAGTCGTTAAAGGTAAAGGTTGAATATACCATCCTAGCTCCCATGTTGCGGTAAATGGGTGCAAATCCAGCAATTACTCTTATTAAAAATGGCATGCGTTGAATGCGTTGAATTCATTATTATCATTAAAGTGTTATTATGGTACTTTCGTCTATGCTGGGAGTCTCTAGGTGACAAAGTATGAGGGTGTGCAGAGGGAGTCAAAGCAGTAGGTACAATTTCAATTGGCAGTAGAGGTTTTAGAGGGTAAATTTCTTCGAAGTACCAAAATCAATACGTTTTCGGGGCCCAGGCACATTGTTTGTTGTCCGAGTTGGTCACCCCCTTATTTATAGGTCCAATGCGAGCAGCAGCGGTGGAGGTGGCAGGCATCGTAGTTTCTCAATCGACGACCCCAATGTTCGTTGCTGGCGACAGTACGGTCGTGCGACTTCTTAGTCCTTCCCCAACCGTAGCCAGCAGAATCCCTTTTTTCCTTTTGTTCAAAAAGAACTTTCTTTTACAAGAGAAAACTTTCAATCACTTCTTGTTTCCAGATGCACAGGAAAAACCCGTGCCGTAGTTCTATTTTCTTCATCGAAGGTCGTACCTGGTGGTACCCAGTACTGTTTGATCCGGAAATAAGGTAACGTCACTTCCTGAGGGAAGCAACGTATCGGAGGCGACGGAAGTCGCAGAACTTGCAACAGTGTTTTCCGGAAGTGACCTTTTCAAAGAGTGTGGAGACGAAATGGACTGTTCCCCAAGCTCCACGGGCTCAGATAAATTCTCTGACACACTCACAGCGTTATTTGCTACTGCAGGATCAGAGATTGTAGCATTAGCGAGGGGTTCTGCTTCTTCTGTAACGTGCGGCGTCGGGTGAGGAAGTTTCTTGACATGCGTCGCGTGGATCCAATGCTTCTTTCCAGCCACCCGCACTGCTGTATGGGTGACCAACAGCACCTGGCAGGGTCCCCGCCAGCGAGGCGCGAGACAGGAAGACCTTTCGTAGGCCTTCACTAGGACCCAACTTCCAGGCTGAATATCGTGTCCTGGGCCCGTAAACCGTACAGGTAAAGCTGATTGGACCTGATGGTAAATGAGATACAGATTTTTAGTCAACTGGTTACAATAGTCTACAAGCAATACATTTTCGACCTCCCTCAGGGTTTTGGGCTTCGGAAGGCCCCAAATGTTAGCAGGTCTCCCCATCACTACCTCAAATGGAGAGAGCCCAGTCTTAGTTTGAGGTGTGGTACGCATGGCTAACAATACAATAGGTAAGGCGTCTGGCCATTTCAGTTTGGCAAGCTTATTCTTATCCGGCACATGTTTTGGCAAGCTTATTCTTTAGGATACCGTTATGTCTCTCTACCAACCCAGCACTTTGAGGATGCCTAGCTGAGTGAAATCGCTTTTCAATATGTAACGCTGTGCATATCTGCAAAATTACTGCTGCAACAAAATGGGGACCGTTGTCTGACCAAATTACCCTAGGTAGCCCAAATCGTGGAAAGAATTCCTTTACCATAGTCTTTGCAGTGGTCATGGCAGTATCATCCTTAACGGGGAAAGCCTCAACCTATTTACTAAAGGCACAAATAATCACAAGAACATATTTTAGATTGTTACACCGTTCCATCTCAATAAAATCAAAGTGGATGACCTCGAAGGGAACAGAAGGGGGCCCAAGCTACCCCTTGGAGTTACTGTCCCCTTCCCCACATTGTGCTGTAAGCAAATCATACAATTTTGAACATGGCGCTGTGCGATCTTCAAAATTTTATCATTTACCCAGATTTGTTCTAACATTTTCGTGATCTGCTGAGCACACACATGCGTAGGACCGTGTGCCATCGTAACCATCGCCAGCACATATAAATCAGGGAGCAACCATTTCCCTTCAGATGTATCCACCCAATGCCCATCGTCATCTAGTTTCCCCATTCCTTCGGCCCACTTTTTAGATTCTTCTATTGTGGCATCAGCTTGGATATCTCGCACAGACCCGATACCCTCATCCATTACATAGGCATCTTTTGTTTCCCTTAGAGCATACATGTCTGCGCTAAGGTCTGTGGCCGTTTGCCTGGCTATCTGGTCAGCAAAAGCGTTCCCTTTTCCCACATCGTCTATGACCTTACGATGTGCTGCACATTTCATGATCGCTACCTGACTAGGGAGTGAGAGTGCCGAGAGCAATTGCACTATCAGGGGACCATGCTGAATCTTGGTCCCATGTGAGGTTAGGAACCCTCTTTCCTACCAGAGCCTCCCAAAGTTGTGAGCCACCCCAAAGGCGTACTGGCTATCAGTATATATGTGTACTGTATGCCCTTCGGAGAGTTCACAAGCTCGGGTCAACGCTATAATCTCTGCGGCCTGCGCGGAGTTATGCGGAATTCTCTTAGTTTCAACAACCGTACTCAATGTAGTAACTGCGTAGGCAACTGTAGATGTACCATCGGGGAGTTTGAAGCAGGAGCCATCACAAAACAGCTCCCCTTCCCCATTGCCCAAAGGAGTATCTATAAGATCTATCCTGCCCTTTGTTTCCTGTTCAATAGTATACAGGCAGTCATGTAATTCCTCGTCACCACAAACAGTATTTTGCGGGAAAGGTAGGAGTTCAGCCGGATTAAGAACACAACGCCTTTTAATTTGAATGTGAGGGGCAAACAGAATTAATTCATACCTCGTCAGCCATGCAGAGGTGAGGTGTTGCGTTTGGGTTTTATTCAATAGAACATCTACAGAGTGAGGTACCATAAAAATTAAATCATGGCCTAGGACCATTCCCTCACTCTGTTTTACAGACGCAGCAGCAGCAGCGACAGCTCGCAAACATCTTGGCAAAGCGCATGCGACAGGATCAAGGGCGGAAGAGTAGTAGCCGCACGGCCTATTCTTCCCTCCGTGTTCCTGTGTTAACACAGCCAAAGCACATCCATCACATTCATGCACAAACAACACAAAGGCCTTGTCATAATTTGGAGTACCCAGAACCGGTGCAGAGCATAACGCAGTTTTGAGAAGCTCAAATGATCGTTGATGTTCCGATTTCCATGGCAGCAGCAAAGAAATGCCCTTCTTTGTCAAAGCCAACATCGGTTTTATCACTAGTGAGAAGTTCGGGATCCACAACCTACAGTAAGAAGTCATACCTATTAAGGCTCTGACTTCCTTCTGTGTATTTGGAACAGACATGCCAGAAATGTGTTTTATTCTTTCAGGTGTCAATCTTCTCCCCTCCTTTGACAGGAGGTAGCCTAAATAGGCAACCTCCTGACAACAATATTGAAATTACTTGAGCGAAGCTTTATGACCGTTTTCGGCCAGATGAATAAGCAACAATACAGTGCCTTTCTTTACAAGCACTTTCAGAATCTGCAGCTAAAAGTAAGTCATCGACATACTGAAGCAATGTACAAGTAGGTGGCAATTCGAGGGTATCAAGCTGCTCTTTCAAAGCCCTACTATAAATGCTTGGACTTTCAGTATACCCTTGAGGTGCACGAGTAAATGTGAACGAACGTCCCCCCAAGGTGAACGCGAACAAATATCTGCTCTCCTTGTGTATAGGAATACTAAAGAAAGCATTCTTTAGATCCACAACACTAAAGTGCGTAGCTGTAGCAGGGATCATTGTTAGTATCGTTGTTACATCAGGCACAATTGGAAATTGTGGGGCGACAACTTTGTTAATAGCACGTAGATCAATTATAAAACGGTATGGGATTGCATTGTCGCCTTTCTTGTATACAGGCAAAATCGGGCTGTTACAAAAACTACCTGCAATCTCTTCAATCACTCCTCAATGCACGAAATCGGAGACAATGCACTTCAAAGCACGCTCGCCCTCAACTGATATTTTATATTGCGGATTGCGTGGTAGTTTAACTCTGTGTTTCAAAACTATTTTAACGGATTCGATCTGTAGCACCCCGACATCATTGTCGTCAACCGCCCACAAACATTCCGGAACAACGCTAAACTCAGGAGGCAATGGTCGAGTCAGAAACTGAGAATTGGGAAGTTGCTGTGGTGAAACAGTCAGTCGCACTCCGTCAGAGGAACAATGAATTACTGCATTCAATTTCTTCAACAAATTTAACCCCAGCAAATTCTCTCCACAGTTCGAAGTCAGGAGGAAGGGACAATGGTCCGTGAAGGGACCCAAAGAAACAGACACCGGCGAAGAAACCGGGCAAGCAATTGGTATGCCAGAAAACCCTACAGAAACATTTGTTTGCCCTGACAGTGGAATGTTTGGAACCCGGGAATGATCAATGGAGCACTTCTGTGCTCCAGTGTCTATCAAAAACTGATGTTTCCTATTCCCCACTAACAATTCAACGTAGGGACCTTTCTGATTAACGGGAATAGGTGAAGGTTCCAAACCCTGCTTTGGGCAGTCCTAACGAAATAAAATGTCATCGGAAGGAAGCTCTTCAGAAAGGTAGGCAGCAGAAGGGTGATCAAATATGTTTCTCGTGTCCACACTCGAAGTCTGATTTTCCCGTGAAAAAGGTTGCTGAGGATCTTGCGAGAACTGACCTCTATCAGGGCCCCCCGCTCCAGGGCGACCTCTAGGTCGTCTACCCATACTCCCAAATGCATTGTTTGACCTTTGGCAAAGGGCGGGGCACTGTGCTCGCCAATGACCTTCCTGGCGGCAATAGGCACATTGATTAACATTCACAGGACCCAAAGGAGCGTTTCCTTTCGGGACATACTGACCTCTGGTCTGTGAAGTACCTCCTCTGGGATTTCTAACAATTTGTTGTAACAATACTTTAGTCTTCAAATCTCCTTTCCTCTTCTCCATTTTCTCTTTTTCATTATTAACACGGTTCTCATAATACTGAGCCATGTGCAAAACTTCAGATTGGGATTTCGCCTGCCAAGCGCTCTCAGAGGACATAATCTGTGACTGGATGTCGGGCAACAATCCACGTACAAATGTGTCCACAAACAACCTTTTCCCAGACTCTGTGCCCAAGTCCTGTCCACTGAAGTCAGAGAATACCTGTTCGAATCTATTAAAGAACTCGGTGGCACCTTCAGTTTTTCCTTGAACAGAGGCCGTAAGCTTGTCCCAAATAATTCTTTTCTCAGGAATTATGGTTTTCAATTTTGCAACAATTCTATCAGGCAAAGTAAGTATTACCTGAGGTTGTTTCTCACCGTCTGGTCTTTCCCCATCAAACCTAGTCATATTAGCCCACGTATGTCCCAACCCTGGCACATCATCTATTGTTCGAACCTGCCTCCATAAATCTACGGGCAGGAGTACAGGGAATAGCAAGTCAATATCACTTAAGGTGAACACAGAGGACTGCAAAACGGACGCTATCTCTCTTCGTAGAATCCTGTCAGGTTTTTCCTAATATCGGGAATTGATTGTCTAATAGTGTTCACTTCCTGTCGTGAAAACGGGACGTGAACAAATTGCGATACATAGTGTGCAGGGATGTTCACAGCGGGCGCACCAGCGTTAGCGGGAATCTCAATCTTTGGGACAAATGTCGGAGGAACCTCTCTCATAGGCAACTGAGGGTAACTCTGACCGCTTACTAAGCAACAAAGCCAGGTCGAGCGCTAAGGCAGCTGAAGAAGTGGCGGGCGAGAAAGCCCTCTTACGAATACCCAATAACTCTATAGGACAACTAACCTTCTTCCTTACACATTCATCCTGCAGGTACTGTACCATTACCTGAATCACCTTCCTCTGCATTTCTACTGTATACTGACTATATGTGTCATATACTTCATCCGGCGGTATCGATGAATCCGAGATCCATCGAATCGCATCTTTGGTACAAATTCGTACTTCCTCAGATGCCGATCTACGACACGGAAAGAACCGTTTCTGTACATGCATACTGTCATCTTCACCATCCTCATCCCGTAATTTTTCAAAGTCCCTCCTATACTCAAACAATCTCTCAACATGACCATGTACTTTTTCCTCTGTGTCCCTTGAAAGCGCTAAAGTATTTAAATCCCTCACCCCCTGTGGGAGATCCGTATTATGTAGTCTACCCCACATTACACATTAATGAGTCCCCAAACCTTCGATAAAAACATTTTTCTCTGGAAAATTGCCCATATTTGATAATGTGGAAAAAACGTTAGCTTGATCACCTCTCTCCATACAGTGCTTATCCCATGCAAATAATTCCTGTTTCTTGTCTGCAGAAACAGTATTTCGAGTGACAATCTTTGACCCCGCACCCAATCAACTTCAGTCAATACAGAACCACTCGGGAGCAGAGGTGTGGGCAAATTCAATGAGGGTGCAACTATCGGCGCAAGAGGAAGGGGTGATAGGATAGGTGGAGGAACAACAACTGGAGGAATAGGAACAGTAGGTTGTACAGGGAGAACAGGAATAACAGCAGGAATAACAACAGGAATGGGCAGAGCACCAGGGAGAGGATCATATAGAGGTGGCGCAGAGGCACCAGGCCTGCGTTCGTTTAACAATTTTTCAATAAATTCTTCAGAAGCATGGAAATCTTTAGAGGGATACATTTTCTGGGTACCTAGTGAGAAAGCCCTATCCATATTTTTGACTGACTCTGAATGTTTTTCCTTATCATATAACAATGCCTTTTCGGCATTTGTTTTATGACGGCGTGCATGTGTATCCCTACTTTTAAGCTGCTGCAACGATTCTTTTTTCCAATTCGGCACAACATCGAATGCTGCAGGTCTGGCCTTCTTTTTTAGCAAGACCGATTCTAGGTATTCAATATGGGGGATCTCGAAACTACCATTGATTGGCCACTGAAATTCAGAGGCATGTCTGGTTTGTCTGTGCCAAATATCATTAAATACTATACTTCCAATGCCATACTTACAGTACATAGTACATGCCGGCGACCCCTCCTGTGGTGCCGGGCGGCTAAATTCCAAAGATTGTCGATCGCTGCGGAACAGAGCCCTAAAGCAGCTAGACAATTTCCCAGGCATTTCACAAAAAATTGGTGTTACCTGGTCAATAATTGTGTCTGCAGATACAATACGCCAAATTCAAATTGTCAGGGTTAAATTAAGAGTCGGGTCACAACTGCACCTGACCAAACCTAAGGAGGACCGTACGGTTTACCAAAGAACTTACCTACCTTGTGTTTGGTGGTTTCGATAAATCTACCCGCCTCAAAAATGGACCCTCGTCAAGATGCCGTGTCAGACCACACGACTATCGTCCAAGGATCGGATCGTGCAGCGCTGCCGAGGTATCGCGTCTCGTTCGGTCGGGCCCGCAGTATCACACCATCCGATCCCGGTTTGATAGTCTGCGTCAACCTTCAATGATCCAGCATCAATCTTGAGGGTCCCTGTTCGGGCGCCAACTGTGGAAACAGAAAAATAATATGAGGCCGGGAAGCCCAGAAAGAAACACACCAACACAGGTTACAAAGAACATACAAGTGCTTTATTTAAAAGCTACAACAGTTACCAAGTCAATTGACAAACGGATAGCTATTTGGCTCTCAGAGTAACATAAAGAACTTCAACGAGGGTTCGATGTGTTAGTGAGAGAGACTGTACATTGGAATACCTGGGCCTTTTATACAGTTTGTCCAGCCCTTGGCCAACCCTCTCACGGGTTAACCATTCTATGAGTCGGGCCTATGGGTTCCTTGCCAGGTCAATCCTGTAATGTATGCAATTCGATTGATTTCACTGATATAGTTGTACATTTACATATAGGTGAACGGTAGGACAAGGTCTCAGTTCGCGACCCCGACAAGTGGCCTGCAGGCATATTAATTATTCATGTGTACGGAGGTCACAACGGCCAGAATCTTATTCAGAATGTCATTCGGCCTCCATTTTGATATTCAGGGTGACTTCCATATAACAAGAGAACCTAAAATGGCGGCTTAATCCAAGATGGCAACTTACATTACTTTCTCTAAGGTCAAGACCTTGCCGTGGAGTTTGTTCGCATATGATGTTTAGACAACTTGGCGTAGGCCAATACACATACAATTGTTATGATAGGAAGCATAATATTGTTTCAATTCCGACAACTCTGCATACACAGGCCAATATACACTCAGGCAAGAAATACAGAATTCACACAAAACACACATTTACTTCAAACACACTCTCCCACAATGTGACTACGGTCCAACATTTCCCCAGGCAATACATACAAGAAATACAGAATTCACACACAACATATCAATAACCCACACTGCATACACCGTCCAATATACACTCAGGCAAAATATATGGAATTCACACACAAGACATATGCAACCACCCACACTGCATACACAGTCCAACATATACTCAGGCAATAATAATTACAAAATTCACATACAACACACACACACACACTACTTACACACTCTTCCGCAATGTGTACACAGTCAAACATTACCCCAGGCAAGAAATACATAATTCACACACCACATATGCAACCACCACAATGCAAACACAGTCTAACATACAAGGAAGTAAGAAATACAAGAAACACAGAATTCACACACAACATATGCAACAACCCACACTGCATATACCAGCCAATATACAATCAGGTGAGAAATATAGAATTCACACACACAACTCACAAGCACACACATAATATAGGCAACCATCCACACTGTGCACACAGTCCATCATGCACTTAGGCAAGCAATAAAGAATTCACACAAACAACAGATAAACAACATACACACCAAGCCACAATGCATGCACAGGCCAACATACACTCAGGCAAGAAATACAGAATTCACACACAACACATACACACAACGAACATAACCACCCACACTGAGTACACATTGCAACATACACTAAGGCAAGAAATTCAGAATTCACACACAACAAACACACACACACAACATGTGCATCCAGCCACAAAATGTGTACAAAGCCCAAAATACACTGAGGCAAGAAATACAGAATGGACACACAACAAACACAACATACACAACCACATACACTGCATACACAGTCCAACATTCATTCACAGACAACATGCACATCCACTCACTCTGCATACACAGGCCAATATACACTCAGGCAAGAAATACAGAATTCACACACACCACACACACACTAAACATATGCATATGCAACACAGTGCATACACCATCCAATATACATTCAGGCAAAGAACACAAAATTCACACAGAGCACACACAGTCTTACATTCAAGAAGGCAAGAAATACCAAATTCACACACAACACACACAAACACACACCACATATACGCACCCACCCACACTGGCTACACAATGCATTTACACCCAGGCAAGAAATACAGAAATCACACACAACACACACATCACAAACTACCACCAACACTGCGTGCATATTGCAACACACTCACACACAACACACAAGCACTCACAAGATAGGCAATCACAGTTCAAGATGCACTTAGGCCAGAAATACAGAATTCACACACATAAACAACATGGACACCCACCCACAATTCATACACAGTCCAACATACACTCAGGTAAGAAATACAGAATTCACATTCAACACACACACACACACACATACACACACACACACACACACACACACAGACAGAGCAAACACAACCACCCACACTGAGTACACATTGCAACATACACTCAGGCAAGAAATACAGAATGGACACACAACTAACACAAACACAACCACACACACTGCATACACAGTCCAACATTAATTCACACACAACACACAACATGCAAAAAACCACCCGCTCTGCATACACAGGCCAATATATACTCAAGCAAGAAATACAGAATTCACACACAACACACACACAGTATATGCACACTCTCCCACTATGTGAATGCAGTTTCTCCCCACACCTTAAATCACTAAGGCTAGAAACAAGAAAAAGTGAAGCTATTTGGAGACATCTACCAATGGACGACAACAGGTCTAACCTCTTCAATATATCCTCCCTTTACAAGAAGGAAATACTCATAGCCAAACATGAAACAAACAACAAAAGAACCATGCAAGCCAACTCAAGCATAACAGAATTATTAATAATGCTTAAAGAACTTGAATCCCCAATAAGCAACCCAGACACCTGTGTGAAGGACAGAAACGGGTGCACCAGTATTAAAAAAGCACTATCCAATAAAGTAGCAACCTTACAGGATAAGAATGCCAAAATAAAAGAAAACCTCCAGAACTCAGCCCAACAACACAGCAAACCCACGTCCACACATAAATCCACCCATCGCTTCAACTTCACCAAAGTCTCCATCCTAGAGGTTGAGAAAATCATCCTCACTCTTAAGCCATCCAACTGTCAAGGAGATCCATGCCCAGCCCAACGTATTAAAGATGCTGCCAGAGACCTATCACCCTTCATCTCGAAGCTCATCAACGCATCATTCTCCACTGGCACTATCCCCAACTACCTTAAGGAATCCTGGGTACTCCCACTACTCACAAAACAATCCCTAGACCCCACCATACCCACTAATTATAGACCCATCACCACAGTTCCCTTCCTGCTCAAAATATTAGATAGGGTAGCATACTTTCAAATTCAGAAATACCTATAACGAAACCATCTCTTAGGAGGCCGCCAGGCAGGATTCAGGCCCCAATATGGAACCGATACAGCACTGATAGACCTTAAGGCACAAATTGACTCTCTCAGGGACAATGGTAAAACCACCCTGATGCTCTTGCTTGACCTATCAGCCACGTTCGACCTGGTAGACCACAAAGTCCTCTGTAGCCATCTGGACACGCTCTGCATTTCTCACAGGATGCCATTGGCTGGATACAATCCTTCCTTAAAGACAGCACCATGCAGGTATATTCACCTATAGCATCCACCGACCCCATTCCCATCACCTGCGGAGTGCCTCAGGGTCCATGTGTGTCACCCACCATGTACAACATATTCACCAAGCCTGTCTTCGATGATCTCGACGGTCTTGGTATCACCTATACTAACTATGCAGATGATACTCAGATCCTCTTACCGATGATGGGAGATTATGACAAGGATTTGGCCTTGGTGGATAGTGTGTATCTCATCATCCAGGCATGGATGGCCACCCACGGTCTATGCCTAAATGATGACAAAACAGAGCTCATCATCTTTGGCACCTGCCCCAGTATTAGTAAACTCTGCCACAAATACTCTAGTTTTGACATCGATGGCAACATAATCAAAGTTGCAGTTAAAACACTTGGCTTCTACCTAGACACCACCCTCTCCCTCACCAAACATATCAACTCCATGGCCTCCGCGACTGCTTACACATGTAAGCTAATCAGAGCAGCTAAGCCCTTCTTCTCCACGCCCAGCTGCACCACGTTGTCCAGAGCCCTGATCCTTTTGAAACTGGACTAATGCAATGCCCTATATCTGGGTGGCAACAAACATATCATTAATAAAATCCAGATCATACAAAACAATGCTCTCAGAGCTGTGTTGGGTACCGCAAAAAAATATCACATCTCAGAAACAAAGAGAATGAACAACTGGCTCCCACCAATGACAAAATCCTGCTAAAAACATCCTCTCTCACACATAAATGCCTGAATAACACTGCCCTGTGTTACCTCATAGAAAGATTTAAAAGACAATCCTCCAACCGTCCTGCAAGACTGGTCAAAACGAACCTCTTGACAATACCTAGATTTAAATGATCCAAATCAGGAGGGTGTAGCTTCCCAGTCAAAGCTGCCCAGCTGCGGAACTCCCTACCCCCTGCCCTAAGGGTAGGCCAAACATACCCACACTTCAAACTGAATATCATTAACTGGTTCAAAGAAAATGACCACTAACTTACAAGAGCTCCACCCAATGACGACCCTCACTATTATCCCATAATGTACATAGAGAGCCCTTCTCTCACTCCTCCTGCATCCTCTCTCCAGGCATGCTCACTACTTCCTCGCACTCGTGTTGGCCTCTACCTCTGCTTGTATATAATACCTTGTTCCAAATGTTGTATAATATCTTATCTCTGCTTAAATATAATATCTTACTCCAAATGTGTTTGACCTCCTTACCATGCTGCTGACTTTATCTCTGTTGCATGTACCTACTGACTACCGCCTTATTGTATATATGTGTACAGCACTGTAACCAAGCTGAAAATATTCCTATGTCGTTTCTGCACCGATGCCCTCGTGTCTGGCATGCGTTATAACTAATAAAACAAACAAAAACAAAAAGTCCAACATTACACCATGCAATAAATACAAGAAATACATAATTCACACACAACATATGCAACTACCACACTGCGTACACAGTCTAACATTCAAGCAAGCAAGAAATACAGAATTCAAACACACAAATAACTTACAGGTCGATCCACATATCGTACACGGCCCAATATACACTAAGGCACAAAATCCATAATTCACACACACAGCATGCCCAACCATCGACACTGTGTACACAGTCCAAAATACACTCAGGCAAGAAATACAGAATTGACACACAACAAACACACACAACATACACATCACCTACACTGAATACACAGTGCAACATAAATTCACACAGAGTACACACACACAGCATGCACAACCACCCACTCTGCACACCACAGTCCAATATACACTCCAGCAACAAATACAGAATTCACACACAACACATACAAAAACACACAACATTCACACCCACCCATACTCTGTACACAGTCTAATATGCACTCAGGCATGATATATAGAATTCACATATCACACACAACATACAAAACAACCCACACTGAATACACCATCCAATACACTTAGGCAAGAAATACAGAATTCACACACAACACACACTCAGAACATACACACTCTCCCAAAATGTGAATCCAGTCCAACATTTATTTTATTTATTTTATTTTTGGTTCTTATATAGTGCCCAAAACTTGGAGGTATCAAGGGGCTTTAGCTTAGTTTACAGTTACAACAAGTGCAGAGATCAGAACCAATTGCTTAGTTACTGAGCAGGTAAACATTAGACATTAAGTGCGAGAAAGTACATACTTTTGGAAAGCTCACCTCTTGTTACGGGGAATTATATCATAGTATATATGGAGACATAGCAGGTACATGGTTAAAATACAATGGAAAGCTCACCTCTTGTTGCGGGGAACTACATCATAGTATATATGGGGACATATCAGGTACATAGGTAAATTACAATGGAAAGCTCACCTCTTGTTGCGGGGAACTACATCATAGTATATATGGGGACATATCAGGTACATGGTTAAAATACAATGGAAAGCTCACCTCTTTTTGCGGGGACCTACATCATAGTATATATGGGGACATATCAGGTACATGGGTAAAATACAATGGAAAGCTCACCTCTTGTTGCGGGGAACTACATCATAGTATATATGGCTACATATCAGGTACAAAGTAAAATACAATGTAAAGCTCACCTCTAGTTGCGGGGAACTACATCATAGTATATATGGGGACATATCAGGTACACAGTAAAATATACAATGGAAAGCTCAACTCTTGTTGCGGGAAACTAAAACATAGTATATATGGGAGCATAGCAGGTACATGCTAACATACAATGAAAGGCTGGCTTATGTTAACGGAAGTTAGGCTAGAATGCCTGCCCTGCTAAAATGATAGGTGCATAGCATACTTGGCAGACACAAGGTGGCTAAGAGGGTTTCAATCTACTGGGTGAGCCGGCGCAGATATAATACAGCAAATAAGGAAGGATATATCAATGCGAAAAATGGCATGCGTTATGTGATGACAATGAGCTTTAGAAAAATGTAGAGATCTTGTCCAATGATACAAAGAGGGATGAAAAAGTGAACATTTGTTGTCGGCAGTAGGGTTGCAGTATCTGAAATGGCAGAAACCATCGGACGTGAATGTTATAGTCTTGGAGAGGGGGTCGCCACGAGGAGGATCGGCCCTCGAGTAAGAGCATTGACAGGAGGAGTGGGCATCGTTGTGTGAATGTGAGACGGTCCGATGTTATCGTGAAAAAGATAATTTGTCTGTGCTGCCAGTACTTCAAATGAAGAACAGGCGGTGCCAGAAAGGGAGACAGGGTATGATTGGATGCGAGGCCTCCGGGTAGGAGTAGGACTGGCGCAAGAGAGGTGGGAAGTGTACATAGGTGACGTGGAATGGGCACATTGATAAGGGGATGGTGTGGATAGCAGAGGAATGTGCAACAGGAGTGACAGACGAGGTAGAGGGGAGCCTCGAATTATGCACTCCTTACCTGAAGGGGAATTCTGGCGCTAGGATCACGCACAGGTTGTGGTTATTTGAATAGGCATCAGGCAGTAGGGCAATTCCAGACAAGATATGAAAAGGCCCTTACGCAGCCCTTAGCCAGTCGGAGCAGGGGATTCGTCCAGACCTGCAACTAATCAGCAGGCTGTGTTGCAGAGGGTGCATCTCCAGGCAATACGAAGGGGACAGGTGAGGTCGCAAAGCAGGCGGCCATCTTTGGCATGATGCTGAGGCCACCATAGCACATATGGTGAAGTCTGCCACAGCCTCTGTACCCCGATGGTGGGGGGCACAACCTTCCTCCTCGAGCTGCAGTAGGAAAAGAAAGGGCCCTTACACACAGCGCTAAGCCAGAGACCTGGCTACGCCTCCCGGCTCCGTCGGGGCATAGGATTCGTCCAGACCGGCACCAATCAGCAGGCTGTGCTGGAGAGGGTGCCTCTCCAGGCAATACAAAGGGGACAGGGGAGGTCGCAAAGCAGGAGGCCATCTCTGGCATGGTGCTTAAGCCACTATAGCCCATGGTGGTGAACTCTGCCACAGCCTCTATACCCCGATGATGGGGGGCACAGCCTTTCTCCTCGAGCTGCATTAGGAAAAAAGCAATTTTCAATTGCATTACCCCAGGCAATAAATACAAGAAAGACATAATTCACACACAACATATGCAATCACCACACTGCGTACACAGTCTAACATACAGGCAGGAGGCAAGAAATACAGAATTCACACAACACACACACGCAAACAACATAACAACATACATATCCACCCACACAGCGTACATATCCCAACGTACACTCAGGCACGAAATCCAGAATTCACACACACAACAAACATAACCACCCACACTGAGTACACATTCCAAAATACACGCAGGCAAGAAATATCAAATTCACACACAACACACACAAAAACAGACAACATAGGCACCCATCCACACTGCGTACACAGTCCATATGCACTCCGGCAAGAAATTCAGAAATCACACACAACACACATAAACAACATACACACCCACCCACAATGCATCTACAGTCCAAAATACACTCAGGTAAAAAATACAGAATTCACACGCAACACACACAACGAACACAACCACCCAAACAGAGGACACATTGCAGCATACACTAAGGCAAGAAATACAGAATTCACACACAACACACACAATATTCACACCCACCCACAATGCATAGACACTCCAACATAATTTTACACACAACACACACAACATGCACAACCACCCACTCTGCACACATAGGCAAGAAAAGAACAAGTTACTTACCAACTCTAACATTCTTTTGACTGGATGTTCCTCCCATGTATTCCTCATCTTAGATATATCCTTACCTTCAGCTTTGCTGCTTCGGAAAACATTTTCTCCACCACCAGAGGGCGCTCTACTCGAGTCTGCACAGTTGATGTCCCTCGGCGGTATCCGTCGAGCATCGACTTCATCCACAGTATAAATGGCTCAAACCGCAGCGATTGGCCCCAGTTCTGTTTTTCCGTATATTGTAGTCAATAATTAGTAGATAAGGCGTGAGTGTAAAAACATGTAAACTGTACTGTGGGGTAGGCTGCGAGGGTCGATGAGGAATACGTGGGAGGAACATCCAGTTGAAAGAACGTCACACACCACATATGCACCGACCCATACTGCATGCACAGTCCTTATACACACAGGCAAGAAATACAGAAATCATACATAACACACACATCATAAACAACCACCAACACTGAGTACACATTCCAACACACTCTTAGGCAAATAAATATAGAATTCACACATAACACACAAGCACACACATAACCTAGGCAACCACACACAGTACAACATACACTTAGGCAAGAAAAATAGAATTCACACACAACACACATAAACAACATACACACCCACCCACAATGCATACACAGTCCAACATACACTCAAGCCAAAAAAGACAGAAGTCACACACAACACACACAACGAACACAAGCACCCATACTGAGTACACATTGCAACATACACTATGGCAAGAAATACAGAATTAACTCACAACATACACACACACAACGTGTGCACCCAGCCACAATGCGTACGTCTCAAATAACTTCAGGCAAGAAACATGAGAAATTCTCAATTCACAGGAAACATGCACAACCGCCACACTACATATACAGTCCAAAATACAGTCAGGCAAGAAATCCAAATTGGCACACAATCCAAATTGGCACACAGCAAAAACACACAACTTACATAACCACCTACACTGCATACACAGTCCACCATAAATTCACACACAACATACACAATACCCACTCTGCATACACCACCCAATATACACTCAGGCAAGAAATACATAATTCATACATTACAAACACACTCTCCCACAATGTGAATAAAGTCCACAATACCCCAGGCAGTAAATACAAGAAATACATAATTCACACACAACATACCCAACCACCACACTGCGTACAAAGTCTAACATACAAGCAGTCAAAAAATACAGAATTCACACACAACACACACACAAACAACATACAGACCCACACACACTGCATACACAGCCCAACATACACTCAGGTTTGAAATCCAAAATTCACACTCAACACACACACAACAAACACAACCGCCCACACTGAGTTCACATTCTAAAATATACTCATAGAAGAAATATCAAATTCACACACAAGACACACAACCACACACCACATACGACCCACCCACACTGCATACACAGTCCATATACACTCAGGCAAGAAATCCACAAGTCACACACAACACACACAACAAAAACAACCAATAACACTGAGTACATATTCCAACACACTCTCAGGCAAGAAATATGGAATTCACACACAACACACAAGCACGTGCATAACACAGGCAACCACCCACACTGCGCACACAGTCCAACATACACTCAGGCAAGAAATACAGAATTCACACAAAACATGCCCAACCACCCACACTGTATACACAGTTCATAATACATTGAGGCAAGAAATACAGAATTGACACAAAACATGCACAACATATGCAATGACCTACACTGCATACACATTCCAACATAAATTCACACACAACAAACACACGCAACATGCATAACCATTTGCTCTACATACAAAGTCCAATATACACTCCGGCAAGAAATACAGAATTCACACACAACATATACACCTACCCATACTGCATACACAGTGCAACATACACTCAGTCAAGAAATACAGAACTTATACAAAACATGGCCAACCACCCACACTGAATACACAGTCCAAAATACACTGAGGCAAGAAATACAGAATTGACACACAACATACACATGATACGCAATGATCTTCGATGCATACACAGCCCAGCATAAATTCACACACAATACACACACACAATACACACACAACGAACACAACCACCCACACTGAGTGCACATTGCATTACACACTAAGGCAACAAATACAGAATGCACTCACAACACACACACACACAAAATGTGTGCACCCAGCCACAATGCGTACAATGTCTAACATAACCTCAGGCAAGAAATTACGAGAAAGTCTCAATTCACACAAAACATGCACAACCAACCACACTGCATACTCAGTCCAACATGCATGAGTCAAGAAATACAGAACTCACACACAACATGCCCAACCATCTACAATGCACACAGAGTCCAATATAAACTCTGGCAACAAATACCGAATTGACACACAACACATACAAAACACACAACACACACAGCCGCCCATACTCTGTACATAGTCCAATATACACGCAGGCAAGAAATGCAGAATTCACACACAACAAACACACACTACATACACACTCTCTCACAACGTGAATACAGTCCAAAATTACCCCAGGCAATAAATACAAGAAATACATTATTCGCACACAACATACGCAAACACCACACTGCGTACACATTCTAATATCCAGGCAGTCAAGAAATACCGAATTCACACATAACACACACAAACAACATACAGGTCCACCCACACTGCATACACAGCCCAATATACACCCAGGCACAAAATCCAGAATTCACCCTCAACACACACACAACAAACACAACCACCCACACTGAGTACGCATTCCAACGTATACAAAGGCAAGAAATACCAAATTCACACACAATAAATACACAAACACACACCACATATGCACCAACCAACACTGCACATAGTCCATATACACTCAGGCAAGAAATACAGAAATCCCACACAACACACACACACAACATAAACAACCACCAACACCGAGTACACATTCCAACACACTCTCAGGCAAGAAAAAAAAATTCACACACAACACACAAGCAAACACATAACATAGGCTACCACCCACACAGTTCAACATGCACTTTAGCAAGGAATACAGAATTCATACACAACACACATAACCAACATACACATCCACCCACAATGCATACACAGTCCAACATACATTCAGGCAAGAAATACAGAATTCACACACAACATACACACAACAAACACAACCACCCACACTTAGTACACATTGCAACATACTCTAAGACAATAAACACAGAATTCACACACAACATCCACACCCACACATACAGCATACACAGTGCAACATACACTCAGGCAAGAAATACAGAACTCACACAAAACATGCCTAACCACCAACACTGTATACACAGTCCAAAATACACTGAGGCAAGAAATACAGAATTGACACACAATATGCACAACATATGCAATGACCTATACTGCATACACAGTCCAACATAAATTCACACACAACACACATACACAACATGCATAACCATTTGCTCTACATACACAGTCCAATATACACTCCGTCAAGAAATTCAGAACTCACACACAACATGCCCAACCACCCACACTGTCTACATAGTCCAGAATACAATCAGGCAAGAAATACAGAATTGACACAAAACAAACCCACACAACATACGCAACCACCTACAATACGTTCACAGTCCAACAAAAATTCACACACAACACACACAACATGGACAACCATCCACTGTGCATACACTGTCGAATATACACTTGGCAAGAATACAGAATTCACACACACCACACTCAAAAACATACAACATACGCACCCACCCATACTCTTTACACAGTTCAATATCCACGCATGCATGAAATACAGAATTCACACAACACACATACACACACTAAATACACAGTCTCCCACAATCTGAATATAGTCCAACATTACCGCAGGCAATAAATACAAGAAATTCATAATTCACACACAACCTATGCAACCACCACACTGCGTACACAGTCTAACATACAAGCAGGCAAGAAACACAGAATTCAGAAACAACACACACACACAACATACAGATCCACCCACACAGCGTACAAAGCCCAATTTACACTCAAGCACGAAATCCAGAATTCACACGCACAACAAACACAAACACCCACACTGAGCACACATTCAAACATACACTCAAGCAAGAAATACCAGATTCACACACAACACACACAAACACACACCACATATACACCCACCCACCCACACTGCGTACACAGTCTATATATACTCAAGCAAGAAATACAGAAATCACACACAACAAAAACAACCAGCAACACTGGGTACATATTCCAACACACTCTCAGGCAAGAAATATAGAATTCACTCAAAATACACAAGCAAACACATAAGATAAGCAACCACCCACAGTGCGCACACAGTCCAACATGCACTTTGGCAAGAAATACAAAATTCACACAAAACAGACACACACAACAAACACAACCACTCACACTGAGTACACATTGCAACATACTTTAAGGCAGGAAATACAGAATTCACACACAAATATGCCCACCCAACCACAATGCATATGTCAAACATAATCTCAGGCAAGAAATACGAGAAATTCTCCATTCACACAAAACATACAAACCAACCACACTGCACACACAGTCCAAAATGCACACAGTCAAGAAATACAGACCTCAAGCACAACATACACACCCACCCATACTGCATACACAGTGCAACATACACTCAGGCAAGAAATACAAGAATCGACACACAACATGCACAATGACCTACACTGCATACACAGTCCAACATAAATGTACACACAACACACATACACACAACATGCATAACCATCCACTGTACATACACAGTCCAATATACACTCAGGCAAGAAATACAGAATTCACCAAAACAGACCCACACAACAAACACAACCACCCACACGGAGTACACATTGCAACCTGCACTAAGGCAAGAAATACAGAATTCACACACAGCAGACACACAAACATGTGCACCCAGTCACAATGCGTACAACGTCTAACATAACCTCAGGCAAGAAATATGAGAAATACTCAATTCACACAGAACATGTACAACCAACCACACTGCGTACACAGTCCAACGTGCGTGCAGTCAAGAAATACAGAATTCACGCACAGCATATGCACCCACTCACAAAGCATACACAGTGCAACATACACTCAGTCAAGAAATACAGACGTCACACACAGCAGACACACAAACATGTGCACCCAGTCACAATGCGTACAACGTCTAACATAACCTCAGGCAAGAAATATGAGAAATACTCAATTCACACAGAACATGCCCAACCACCCACACCACGTACACAGTCCAAAATACACTCATGTAAGAAACACAGAATTGACACACAACAAACACACACAACATACTCAACCACCTACATGACATAAACAGTCCAACATAAATTCACGCACAACACACATTCACACACACAACATGCACAACCACCTACTTTGCATACACTGTCGAATATACACTCCGGCAAGAAATACAGAATTCACACACACCACATTCAAAAACACACAACATATGCACCCACCCATACTTCGTACACAGTCCAATATCCACTCAGGCGATAAATACAGAATTCACACAACACACACACATTAAATACACACTGCCCACAATGGGAATACAGTCCAACATTACCCCAGGCAATAAATACAAGAAATTCATAATTCACACACAACATATGCAACAACCACACTGCGTATAACGTCTAACATACAAGCAGGCAAGAAATACAGAATTCAGACACAACACATACACACACACACACACAACATACAGATTTACCCACACAACCTACACAGCCCAACATACACTCAAGGGCGAAATCCAGAATTCACACACACAACAACCACAACCACCCACACTGAGCACACATTCCAATATACACTCAGGCAAGAAATACCAAATTCACACACAAACACACACACCACATATACAGCCACCCACACTGCACACAGTCCATATATAGTTAGGCAAGAAATACAGAATTCACATACAACACACACAAAAAAATCAACCAACACTGAGTACACATTCCAACCCAATCTCTGGCAAGAAATATAGAATTCACACACAACACACAAGCACACACATAAGATAAGCAACAACCCACAGTGCGCACACAGTCCAACATGCACTTGGGCAAGAAATACAGAATTCACACACAACACATATAACTGACATACGCAACCATCCACAATGCATAAAGAGTCCAACATACACTCAGGCAAGAAATACATAATTTACACACAACAGACACAGACAACAAACACAACCACCCGCACTGAGTACACTTTGCAACATTCGCTATTGCAAGAAATACAGAATTCACACAAAAAAATGTACACCCAGTCACTATGCGTATGTCTAACATAACCTCACATAAGAGAAATTCTAAATTCACACAAACCATGCAAACCAACCACACTGTGTACACAGCACATGTGCACACAGTCAGGAAATACAGAAGTCACACAACATACACACACACAACAGACACAACAACCAAGACTGCATATACCATCCAATATACACTCAGCAAAAGAAATACAGAATTCACACACAACACACACACACAATGAACACAACCACCCACACTGAGTACACATTGCATTACACACTAAGGCAGAAAATACAGAATTCACTCACAACACACACACAACGTGCACACCCTGTCACAATGCGTACAACGTCTAACATAACCTCAGGCAAGAAATTATGAGAAATTCTCAATTCACACAAAACATGCACAACCAACCACACTGCGTACAAAGTCCAACATGCATGCAGTCAAGAAATACAAAACTCACACACAACATCCTCAACCACCGACAATGCTTACACAGTCCAACATAAATTCACACACACACAGACACACACACACACCATGCACAACAACCCACTCTGCATACAGAGTCCAATATAAACTCAGGCAACAAATACAGAATTCACACACAACACATACAAAAACACACAACACACAGAGCCACCAATACTCCTTACATAGTCCAATATCTACTCAGGCAAGAAATACAGAATTCACACACAACACACAAACACTACATACACACTCTCCCACAATGTGAGTATAGTCCAACATTACCCGAGGCAATAAATACAAGAAATTCATCATTCACACACAACACACGCAACTACCACACTGCGCACACAGTCTAAAATACAAGCAGTCAAGAAATACAGAATTCACACACAACACACACAAAAACAACATACAGACCCACCCACACTGTGTACACAGCCCAATACACACCCATGCACAAAATCCAGAATTAACACGCAACACACAAAACAAACACAACCACCCACAATGAGTACACATTCCAACATATACTAAGGCAAGAAATACCAAATTCACACACAACACACACAAACCCACACCGCATACGCACCCACCCACACTGTGTACACAGTCCGTATACACTCAGGTAAGAAATACACACGACACACACAACACACACAATAAAAACAACCACCAACACTGAGTACACATTTCAACACACTCTCAGGCAGGAAATACAGAATTCACACACAACACACACACACACACACAATGTGCACACCCAGCCACAATGCGTACGTCTAAGATAATCTCAGGCAAGAAATACAAGACATTTTCACCCACCCACACTGCATACACAGTCCAACATGCATGTTACAACGACCTACACTGCATATACAGTCCAATATAAATTCACGCACAACACACACACAACATGCATAACCATCCGCTCTACATACACAGTCCAATATACACTCCGGCAAGAAATACAGAATTCACACACAACACACACACATACAACAGACACAACAACCCACACTGCATATACCATCCATTATACACTCAGGCAAGAAATACCGAATTCACACACAACACACTGTCATGGCCACAGGCCCCAGAACACAAAAACCACACCATCTAGTGATGAGGGCAATGGGTCACTTGACTCACTTCTATCCCTTTGGCACCCATAAACACAGGTCCCTGGCTGGACTCAGTCCTGGCGCCTTTGGCACCAGGCTAATATAGAGATGTGAGCAGGAACACTTTATTTTAGTGCAGGAGTGCTTTTACTTTATTTCAGTGCAGGAGTGCTTTTATTTTACAAGAACTTTCCAGGACCTGAAAGCCTTTATTCCAGAGAACATCCTCATGTGTTGACTCATCGGGTGTGGCTCCCTAGGCCTGGTCCTCATGTGCTGACACATCGGGTGTGTCAGACAGACTGAACCTGGTGGGTGTGGCTTCAGAAGCTCAGCTATATAAGCTGCTCCATGCTTGAGGCTGGTGCTTCGTGTTACTGTGCACTCGCGTGCAAGGTAACGCTCAATGTTACTTGGACCAGTTTACTTACCTTTGAAACCAGGCGTTCTCCAGCATACACACCTCTAGGAAACCGGTGCTTCATCGCTTCATCTGCAGACTCATCTCCTGACATCCAGTGATCTTGATCCCGATGCCGCAGCACTGCACTCTGCATCCACGAACTCGGACCCTGTGAAGAAGAAGAAAGACAAGGTTAGAAAATCCGTCCTAGGGCCGCGCCGCATTTGAAACCCACGCGCACCCTAGTTAACAACTTACCAGCTATTGTACTGCTGCAGTTTCGTTCCTCATTCCCTCCGGCTGCCACCTCGAGCTCTGCAGCTTCTGCCGGGCCGGCAACATCACCTGCAAGGGAAGAAAGCAAAAGAGCAAACATCAAAAGTGACACGGACAGCAGTACAAGACAACGAACTTTACAATACAACAAAAACAGACGAGAAACGACAAAGGCAAACAGGTGCACTTACCTGAATTATAGTGGCTTAGACGCAGCAGGACTAGACTACCACGTGCAAGGGACCAGTGAAGGAACTCGGTCCAGATCATGCAAATGCCCCTGCCACAAGCAGCAGGACGGAGTGCTCGCCAAAACTAATCAACAGGTGAGCTTTCCAGAGACAGCACATCCCACGGGTACCACGGTTTGGGAGAACGGGTCTGGAACGGGATCAGGCGCACAAGCTGGCATACTCACGCCCCCTATTCTCCATGCAGGAGCAGTCCGGAGCAGCACCACCTATTACCACCAGTCACCTCATAAGCGCAGAGGGTGAAGTCTGACCCGAGCGACCTCACCCCCGGGAGGGCTGCAACCGTGCCACAATGTCTTCGCAGAGACCAGGTGAGCGTAACACACACACACAACAAACACAACCACCCAGACTGAGTACACATTGCATTACACATTAAGGCAAAAATAAAGAATTCACTCACAACACACACAACGTGCGCACCCAGCCACAATGCGTACAACATCTAACATAACCTCAGGCAAGAAATACGAGAAATTCTCAATTCACACAAAACATGCACAACCAACCACACTACGTACACAGTCCAACATGCACAAAGTCAAGAAAAAGAGAACTCACACACAACATGCCCAACCACCGACACTGCATACACAGTACAACATAAATTCATACACACACATCATGCACAACATCCCACTCTGCATACACAGTCTAATATAAACTCTGGCAACAAATATAGAATTCACACACATACAAAAACACACAACACACGCATCCACACACATTCTGTATATAGTCCAATATCCACTCAGGCAAGAAATACAGAATTCACACACAACACACAAACACTACATACACACTCTCCCACAATGTGAATACAGTCCAACATTACCCAAGGCAATAAATACAAGAAATACATTCAGACAAAGGACAGAATAAAGAGATGGCCGAAATACACTAATCTTGACACGATGTGCAGATTCTGTTCACAAGAAGAAGAGACTTTGAAACATCTTGTTCTGTTTTGTGAAGATCTGCGCACAATAAGAACGAGACATTTGGGGGTGTTATTTGCAAGCCAATTGACCCTATGTGCTGATGACTGGTGGCAAAAGATGTTTGATGGAATCGATAAGAAGTTAATCTACGCTTTAATTAACTTCCTAGGTGATATCAAGTCAAATTTGATCTCAAAGTCCCCAGATGTTAAAACGGAATAGTGAAAGGGATATATGGTCACGATAAGAGGAAACTGACTATATGTGATCGGTCGTCTTTGCTTCTTGATATTCCCTCTTCATTTCTTTATTTTTTTATTTTCCTGAGTTGGGGTTTGCCAGTTTTGATGTAATTTTAATTTTAATTGTCGCCTCTTATGTCTGGTTGGGAGTGTCTCGTTCTTTTGATGTTAAAGATGTTAAGGATGGATAAGACTTATGGACACATGGCTTTTTTTTATTTTTTTTTTAAAGGTTTGTATAAGCCAATAAAAATAATTTAAAAAAAAGAAATACATTATTCACACACAACACACGCAACCACCATACTGTGTACATAGTCTAACATACAAGCAGTCAAGAAATACAGAATTCACACACAAAACACACACAAACAACATACAGGCCCACCTACACAGCATACACAGCCCAATACACACGCAGGCACAAAATTCAGAATTCACACTCAAAACACAAAACAAACACAACCACCCACACTGAGTACACATTCCAACATATACTAAGGCAGGACTTCAAAAATCCACACACAACACACACAAACACACACCACATACGCACCCACCCAAACTGCGTACACAGTCTGTATACACTGAGGCAAGAAATACAGAAATCGCACACAACACACACAACAAAAACAACCACCAACACTGAGTACACATTCCAACACACACTCAGGCAGGATATATAGAATTCACATACAACACACAAGCACACACATAACATGGGCAACCATACACACTGCACACACAGTCCAACATCCACTTAGGCAAGAAATACAGAATTCACACACAACACACATAAACAACATACGCACCCAACTGCAATGCATACACAGTCCAACATACACTTAGGCAAGAAAGACAGAATTCACACACAACAAACACAAGCACCCACACTGAGTACACATTGCAATATACACTAAGGCATGAAATAAAGAATTCACTCACAACAAAGACACACAACGTGCGAACCCAGCCATAGTGCATACTTCTAACATAACCTCAGGCAAGAAATACGAGAAATTCTCAATTCACACCAAAAATGCACAACCACCAACACTGCATACACAGTCTGTAATGCAAGCAGTCAAGAAATACCGAACTCACACACAACATGCCCAACCACCCACATTGTGTACAAAGTCCAAAATACAGTCAGGCGAGAAATACCGAATTGGCACACAGCGAACACACACAACATACGCAACCACCCACTCTGCATACACAGTCCAATATACACTTCGCCAACAAATACGGAATGTACACACAACACATACTTAAACAAACAACACACACACACCCACCCATAATCCGTACATAGTCAAATATCCACTAAGGCAAGAAATACAAAATTCACACACAACACACACACACACTATACACAACAACCCACAGTGCATACACCACCCAATATACACACTCTACACACACAACAAACACAACCACCCACACTGAGTACACATTGCAACATACACCAAGGCAAGACATGCAGAATTCACTCACAACACACACACACACAACGTGAGCCACCAGCCACAATGCATACAATGTCTAACATAACCTCAGGCAAGAAATATGAGAAATTCTCAACTCACAAAAAACGTGCACAACCAACCACACTGCATACACAGTCCAACAAGCATGCAGTCAAGAAATACAAAATTCACACACAACATGCCAAACCAATCACACTGTGAACAAAAATACAGAATTGGCACACAGCAAACACACACAACATATGCAACCACCTACCCTGCATACACAGTCCAACATAAATTCACACACAACATACACAACCACACACTCTGCATACACAGTCCAATATACACCCCCGTCAACAAATACAGAATGTACACACAACACATACAGACACACATAATACACACACCCACCCATAATCCGTACATAGTCCAATGTTGGAGGGGATGGACTTCTGCCAAGCAAGACCGGCAAATCCAACAGAGGAATAGTAACACAGCAGCTGCCATGGGAAAGGACTGTTCCTTTTTATGTGAGCACTGTGGCTCGAAGAAGCAAAGAAACAGGCAACGACCGCCAACGAGAGGTAGGTGGGGGAAAGGTAAGATTCAGAGTGGAGAGCCGCAAAAAAGAGAAAGTAAAGGAAGAGAGGAGCGCGGTAAGCGTGAAAGGCAAGCGGGAATGATTGGTCAGAGGGACCAAGAGGGCGAGAAGACAATAGCATTCCCAGTGCGGAACGGGAAAGGAAATTACACAGCGTAACTACCCAAAAGCACAGCAGGGTTAACAGCAAGGTTGCAATGCGCTGAGTGCTTGGGGAGGTGTGGCTTTAAGCACCAAAACATATACATAGCAAAAGACTGGAGCACAGCTGTCAAGGCTGGGCGGACCTTCATCCCACTCCTCCTCACCTGTGTCTACCCAGGAACTCTCCGGTCTTTCTGTCTTCTTCTTTAGTCTTGACGACTTGGTAGGTCTTTCTCTTCGTTCCTTCTTGTGATGAAGGTAAGGGCGAGCCCCCTCAGCCACCACCCTGACCAGGGAGAGAACCTGGGTCAAGGGGAAGACCAAGGGGAAAACCCCTAAATCAGGGAAAAAGCTGTAGCAAAAAGAAACCTGATATTGAGATGGGTAACTGATGGGTCTTTCTGTATGGTATGGCTGAAGGATGACTTCAAACTGCAGGTAGAATGGCTGATGATGAGGACAGCTGACAGTCCTTGCGTTAGGAGGATATGAAGGGAAGCGTTCAAGGAGGTGGAACACAATTCAGCGATCCGGAATCTAGCGGTGGGTTGCAAGCGGACCGGAGTAAACAAGGCAAGGTAGGAACTTAAACGGGAAAGGCTACCGAAGGAGGCAGCCGTCGGAGTACTAAGTGAAAGGGACAGAAGCAGAAGCAAGGTAAGGAGAAAGAAAAGCAGGTAAGTAACAAGGAAGGCGGTCCGAAAGGCAGAAGCGGAAGTATCTGCACCAAAGCAGCGAAAGTTAAGAATAATCGTAGAGAAAGGAGCGACAGAGGGCAAAGAAAAAGAATAAAAGTAGATAGAAAGCGCTCGTCTGGGAAGACAGAGACGAAGGGAAACGAAGGATTCGGAATATCTCTGAACGAGCAAAAGAGATTACTAAAGAAAGGAAAGGCTTAGAAAGGCAAGGCAGAAGTGAAGTGTACAATAGAAGCGGTGCCGAAGCCAAAGGGAGAATAGAACAGACTAGTAAGTGATATGCAAGGATCGAAATTCACCAAATGTACCTTAATGAGAAAAGTCCACAGAGGGTGAGTAGCAAGCACGGGAAGGACCTAGGAGAGAGGAGGAAAACAAGGAAGGAAACAAGAAAGGCTAATACACAGGAGTATCTCTGGAACAGTCGGCGAGTGAATCTAAGACGATACAATGCACCGGCATTAGAGGAAAGGACCTATTTATTGACAGCGGCCAAGATGGAAATAGCATAGAACGTTGATCTAGACAGCTGGCGGCCATGTTAAGTGAGTCGCCATAGATTCCAATGCTTCCATGCCTGAAGCATGACAACAGCTCTAGCTCTGTTCTGGCGAAACCGGAAACTGATCACTGCCCCCCAGTCGGACTCTGTGCCCACAGTCGCCAAGGGGACTGGTGCATGACAAATATCCACTCAGGCAAGAAAAACAGAATTCACACACAACACACACACACAGTACATACACACTCTCCTACAATGTGAATACAGTCCAACATTACCCCAGGCAATAAATACAAGAAATACATAATTCACACACAATATATGCAACCACCACACTAACGTACAAGCGGGCAAGAAATACAAAATTCAGACACAACACACAAACAGACAAACATACAGATCCACCCACACAGCGTACACAGCCCAACATACACGGTCCATATATACTCAGGCAAGAAATACAGAAATCAAAAACAACACACACACATAAGAAAAACAACCACCAACATGTGAGTACATATTCCAACACACTATCAGGCAAGAAATGAAGATTTACACGCAACACACAAGCACACACATAAGATAGGCAACCAGTCCAAAATGCAATTTAGCAAGAAATACAGAATTCACACACAACACACAAAACCGACACACACATCCACCCACAATCCATTCACAGTTCAACATACACTAAGCCAACAAATACATAATTCACACACAACAGACACACACAACAAACACAACCACCCACACTGAGTATACATTGCAAGATATACTAAGGCAAGAAATACAGAATTCACACAACACACACACAAACATGCACACCCAGCCACATTGTATACAACGTCTAACATAACTTCAGGCAAGAAATACGAGAAATTCTAGATTCACACAAAAAATGCACAACCAACCACACTGCGTACACAGTCCAACATGCACGCAGACAAGAAATACAGAATTCACATACAACATTCACACCCACCCATACTGCATACACAGTGAAACACTCAGGCAAGAAATACAGAACTCATACACAACATGCCCAAACACCCACACTGTATAGACAGACCAAAATACACTCAGGCAAGGAATACAGAACTGACACACGAAATACACAAAATACGCAACTTACACTGCATGCACAGTCCAACATAAATGTACACACAAAACACACACAACATGCATAACCATACGCTCTGCATACACAGTCCAATAAACACTCTGGCAAGAAATACAGAATTCACACACAACAAACACAATAAACACAACCACCCACACTGAGTACATATTGCATTACACACTAAGGCACGAAATACAGAATTCACTCAACACACACACACACACACAGTGTGAGTACCTAGCCCCAATGCGTACAATGTCTAAACATAACCTAAGACAAGAAATACGAGAAATTCTAAATTCAAACAAACCATGCACAACCAACCACACTGCATAGACAGTCCAACATGCATGCAGTCAAGAAATACAGAACTCACACACAACATGCCCAACCCCCTACACTGCATACACAGTCCAACATAAATTGGCACACACACACACACATCATGCACAACCACCCACTATGCATACACAGTCCAATATACACTCAGGCAACAAATACAGAATTCACACCCAACACATACAAAAACACGCAACGCACACAGCCACCCATATTTCATAGGTAGTCCAATATCTAGTCAGGCAAGGAATACAGAATTCACACACAACACACAGACCAAAAAAAACACCAACACTGAGTACACATTCCAACATACACCAAGGCAAGACATACAGAATTCACTCACAACACACACACACAAAACGTGAGCACCCATCTACAATGCATACAACTTCTAACATAAACTCAGGCAAGAAATTCTCAATTCACACAAAACGTGCACAATCAACCACACTGCATACACAGTCTAACATGCACGCAGTCAAGAAATACAGAATTCACACACATCATGCCCAACCACCCACACTGTGTACACAGTCCAAAATACAGTCAGGCAACAAATACAGAATTGCCACACAGTAAAAACACACAACATATGCAACCACATATCCTGCATACACAGTCCAACATAAATTCACACACGAAATACACAACCACACACTCTGCATACACAGTGCAATATACACTCTGGCAACAAATACAGAATGCAGACACAACACATACAGAAACACATAATACACACACCCACCCATAATCCGCACATAATAGTTCAATATCCACTCAGGCAGGAAATACAGAATTCACACACAACACACAAGCAGACACATACACACACACCATACACATCAACCCACACTGCATCCACCACCCAATATACACTCAGGCAATAAATACATAATTCACACACAACATACACACACTACATACACACTCTCCCACAATGTGAATGCAGTCCAAAATACCCTGGCAATAAATACAAGAAATACACAATTCACACACAACATACACAACCACCACACTGCATACAAAGTCTAACATACAAGCAGTCAAGAAATACAGAATTCACACAGAACACACACACAAACAACATACAGACGCACCCACACTGCATGAACAGCCCAACATACACTCAGGCACGAAATCCAGAATTCACACTCAACACACACACAACAAACACAACCACCCACACTGAGTGCATATTCCAACATATACTGAGGCAATAAATACCAAGTTCACACACAACACACACAAACACATATTACACACGCACCCACCCACACTGCATACACAGTCCAATATACCCACACTGCATACACAGTCCAATATACACTCCGGCAACAAATACGGAATTCACACACACACAGACACACATACGTACACCATACACAACAACCCACACTGCATACACCACCCAGTATACTCTCAGGCAAGAAATACAAAAATCACACACACCAAAAACATCCACCAAGACAGAGTACATATTCCAACAAACTCTCAGGCAAGACATATGGAATTCACACACAACACACAGGCACACACATACCATACCCAACCACCCACACTACACACACAGTCCAACATGCACTTTGGCAAGAAATACAGAATTCACACACAACACACACACAAACATGCATACCCGGCCACAATGTGTACGTCTAACATAACCTCAGGCAAGAAATACGAGAAATTCTCAATTCACACAAAACATGCACAACCAACCATACTGTGTGCACAGTCCAACATGCACACAGTCAAGAAGTACCGAATTCATACACAACATAAACACCCACCCATACTGCATACACAGTGCAACATACACACAGGCAAAAAATACTGAACTCACACAAAACATGCCCAACCTCCCACACTGTAAACACAGTGAAAAATACACTCAGGCAAGAAATACAGAATTGACACACAACATACACAACATATGCAACGACCTACACTGCATACACCGTCCAATATAAATTCAGACACAACACACACACAATATGCATAACCATCCGCTCTACATACACAGTCCAATATACACTCCAGCAAGAAATAAAGAATTCACACACAAAACACACACACACAACAGATGCAAGAACCCACACTGCGTATACCATTCAATGTATACTCAGGCAAGAAAAACAGAATTCACACACAACACACACACAACAAACACAACCATCCACATTGAGCACCCATTGCATTACACACTAAGGCACAAAATACAGAATTTGCTCACAGCACACACAACGTGCGTCAGTCACAATGCATCCAACGTCTAACATAACCTCAGGCAAGAAATGAAAAGAAATTCTCAATTCACACAAAACATGCACAACCAACCACACTGCGTACACATTCCAACATGCATGCAGTCAATAAATACAGAACTCACACACATGTGCAACCACCTACACTGCACACAGTCGAACATAAATTCATATACACACACACATCGTGCACAACCACCCACTATGCACACAGTCCAATATACATTCTAGCAACAAATACAGAATTCACCCACAACACATACAAAAACACACAGCCACCAATACTGCATACATAGTACAATATCCACTCAGGAAAGAAATACAGAATTTACACACAAACACTACATACACACTCTCCCACAATGTGAATGCAGTCCAACATTACCGCAGGCAATAAATACAAGAACTACATAATTCACACACAACATACGCAACCACCACACCGTCTAACATACAAGGAGTCAAGAAATAGAGAATTCACACACAACACACACACAAACAACATACAGACCCATCCACATTGCGTACATAACCCAATATACACCCAGGCACAAAATCCAGAATCCAGAATTCAGACTCAAAACACACACAACGAACACAAACACACACCACATATGCACACCACATATGCACCCACCCATACTGCATAAACAGTCCGTATACACTCAGGCAAGAAATACAGAAATCATATACAACAAACACACAAAAACAACCACCAACACTGAGTACACATTCCAACAAACTCTCAAGAAAGAAATATAGAATTCAAACACAACACACAAGCACACACAATACATAGGCAACCACACACTCTGCGCATATAGTCCAACATACACTTCGACAAGAAATACAGACTTCACACACAACACACATAAACAACATCTCCACTGTTAGGGAGAATTCTCTCTTTGGGCTGAATTTCCTAACCTAGTGAGTCCCCCAGCAGCTTTGCTGGATTTCTGGAGTTTGTTTTTTTCTCCTCCCACTCTTGGACATGATTTATGGTGTTCCTTTGACTGTTTATGTGTTTTATTGGCTATGGGGTCCTTTACTCCATAGGGTCTGATATGTTTTTACTATGTGTGTTACACAGCACCCTCCGTGCAGTTACACAGGGGTGTCATAGTGACACCCCACCATAGACTCCATACCCTGGGACTGACTACTGTCTCCCAGGGCATGTAAAGTCACCATTGGCTTTACTAGTCCCAAATTATTAACAGAAAGCAGTACAAACCATCATATTGTGGACATACTGGTCGGGGCAATTCGATTGCACCGGGGTCTGTTAGTCGAGGGGGCACGTCTCCGTCCCCCCTGATCGAGTTTTGGCTGGTGCCAGTGGAAACTACTTTTTATATTCGACTGCAAATATTTCCCTATGGGATTTTCCCATTGTTCGAGGCTACCAACTTTAATTATTTAATTCTCATAGCCTCGAACATACCGCCGGTTTATTTAATTAATATTAATTCGCCGGTTGGTATTTTTTGCCAGGACTCGATTCTAAAATGGCGTTTGTGTTCTCTTCTGTGACTCCAACCCAAGTCAAGCCCTTTGTTCCACTTTTTGGCGGGCTTCTCCACAGAAGCCTCCAAAAGTGGTGCCACTCTGTCTGGGTACCATAGGGAGTGTGGGAGGGGGTTTAGGCACCCTGGACTGAGTTACCTTGGTAACTCAAGTCGCACTCTTGTGTGATTGGCCCAAGTGGTGAGCCGGCCGGCTCACCACTTAGCATGTTTGATTGACAGCTAGGCTGAGTGAATGGGAGTATGCTGCATAAAAGCAGGGCTTTGGGGACTGGAACTTCAGAAGTCACCACAGGACCTGAGAATCCGACGAGGGAGAAGCTGAGCCGACCTACCACGACGATATCACCGGTGGAAGCCTGCGGAACCGACTCACCACTTCCCGACGACAGAGAAGATCTCCCGGCTGGAGAGGCTTCTTCGCCTGACTGGTGGGCACAACCAGTTTACCTTCTTCTCTTCGCACCCCAGACCGGTTTGTGGTCGAATTGCCCGTGCCAAGCACCCCGGCAACCGGATAGCCACTTACCACTGGACCGCGAATTACAGGACCGCTCCTTTTACCTGAGAAACTCTGCGGCTGATTTCTTCCCTGGCAGTGCAACGGACTCCTGTCTTCCTCCGTGACGAGATCTTCTCTTCCACTGGACGAAGCACCAACTTGCATCCGCTGCCAGGAACAACTGCCCCCGCTGGAGTATTCTCACCACTTTAAGGTACTGTGTCTGCCAGGCCTCCCTTTCTAAAGATTACTACAAGGTAATAATAACCCCTTAACCTTCTGGACTGGGCTGGCTGCCTTGACCCTCTAACTGGTCCCTTTCTTTGGTCCAACTCCTTTTTTAACCGTTACAAGACTTTTGTGCACTGCAACCGTGTGACCTTGGACACATTTCGTTTTGATCCTCTTAAAGCGGATCCGGCCTACTGACTCTGAATTCACGGTGTTACTTTGCCTTCCTCTCTTGTTGTGTTCGTGAAAAAGTGTTGGGATCTGTTTCAATTTATTCTCTGCTTTTCTCTCCCTTTTTAAAACGAATTATTAGAGTGCCATCTATGTTAAGCGCTCACCGCTGTCTGAAAATAAGTGGGGATTTACTTAAGACTTGTCTAATATTCTTTTAAGGGAGTGTATATCTTTTAGTGACCGTGTTTTTGAATTGCTTACTATTAGTGCCTGTGTGTTTTTCTAGATGTGGTTTTAAATAAATAATTATATCTCTTTTACACCAAGCCCTGGTCAGTGTTTACTTGTTCTATTGTGTTCTCTTGACCTATTGTGAATACTCTGTATACTGCCTAACTCTTCTTGAGGGAAGTCTGACTGCTCAGCCACAGCCACCAAGTGAATCTGTGTGGTACAGACTGCTACCAAGTGGGTTTACTGCCAAACACCTGTAGTCCTAAATCTTTTGCAGTGGTCCCAGAGGGAACTGCACAGGTTTCCGCCTAACACCCACCCACCCACAATGCATACACAGTACAACATATACTCAGGTAAGAAAGACAGAATTCTCACACAACACAAACAACTAACACAACCACCAACACTGAGTACACATTCCAACAAACTCTCAGGCAAGAAATATAGAATTCAAACACAACACACAAGCACACACAAAACATAGGCAACCACACAATCTGTGCATATAGTCCAACATACACTTAGACAAGAAATACAGACTTCACACACAACACACAAACATCTCCACCCACCCACAATGCATACAAAGTCAAACATACACTCAGGCAAGAAATACAGAACTCACTCACAACACACACAACGTGTGCACCCAGCCACAATGTGTACATCTAACATGACCTCAGGCAAGAAATACAAGAAATTCTCAATTCACACAAAACATGCTCAACCACCCACACTGCATACACAGTCCAACTTGCACGCAGTCAAGAAATACAGAACTCATCACAACATGCCCAACCACCCACACTGTGTACCCTTGTGTATAGACGCGTTATAAATGCCATATCATATCATATTACAGTCCAAAATACATTTAGGCAAGAAATACAGAATTGGCATACAGGAAACACACACACCATGCACAACCACCTACCCTGCATACACAGTCCAACATAAATTCACACACAACATACACAACCACACACTCTGCACATTACATACACACTCTCCCACAATGTGAATACAGTTCAAAATACCCCAGGCAATAAATTCAAGAAATCCATAATTCACACACAACATACGCAACCACCACACTGCATGCAGAGTCTAACATACAAGCAGTCATGAAATAGAGAATTGACACACAGCATACACACAAACAACATACAGACCCACCCACACTGCGTACACAGCGCAACATACACTCAGGCACGAAATCCAGAATAGACACTCAACACACACACACCAAACACAACCACCAGCACTGAGTGCACCTTCGAACATATACTCAGGCAAGAAATAGCAACTTTGAGACTTCCCATCCAATTCGCTCGATCCCTTTAGCCTTGTTGGTCATAGGCTGACAGGAACCGCACTCGTCGACACGATGGTCAGGGACCAAGCACCAGAGACAATTTCGATTGGGGGTCGGTGATCGACATTTTCTTCCTGCATTTCTGACATTTTTTAAAGTCATTTTTAGGTCGGGAAGGATTCGACGATGAAGAATGAATGATTGAAGTACTGAGGTGCTGTTCTCGTGTCACGAAGCAAGCTATCGGAAAAACGGAACCGAGGCTAATGGACGAGGCTCAAGCCCTTTATACTATGGATGACGTTGACTGCAACGGCGGCCCTTGAGGGACATTCGATGCCTCAGCCTCGAGCACAGCACCCTCAAGTGAAAAATTTCCCAAGCAGCATACTGGAAGACACAAATATCTAAGATAAGGAATACGTGGGAGGACACAATCCATTCGAAATACAGAATTTCACACACAACATACACACCCACCCATACTGCATACAGTGCAACTTACACTCAGGCAAGAAATACAGAACTCACACACAACATGCCCAACCACCCACACTGCATACACAGACCAAAATACACTCAGGCAAGAAATACAGAATTGAAACACAACATACACAACATTTGCAACCACCTACACTGTACACAGTCCAACATAAATTCACACACAACATACACACACAACATGCATAACCATCCGCTCTGCATACACAGTCCAATAAACACTCTGGCAAGAAATACAGAATTCACACACAACAAACACAACAAACAAAACCACCCACACTGAGTACATATTGCATTAGACGCTAAGGCAAGAAATACAGAATTCACTCACAACACACACACACAGTGTGAGTACCTAGCCCCAATGCGTACAATGTCTAAACATAACCTCAGGCAAGAAATACGAGAAATTCTAAATTCAAACAAACCATGCACAACCAACCACACTGCATAGACGGTCCAACATGCATGCAGTCAAGAAATACAGAACTCACACACAACATGCCCAACCACCTACACTGCATACACAGTCCAACATAAATTGGCACACACACACACACACACATCACGCACAACCATCCACTCTGCATACACAGTCCAATATACACTCAGGCAACAAATACAGAATTCACACCCAACACATACAAAAACACACAACGCACACAGCCACCCATACTTCATAGGTAGTCCAATATCTAGTCAGGCAAGAAATACAGAATTCACACACAACACACCCACACACACAACATACACAACAACGCACACTGCATATTCCACCCAATGTACACTCAGGCAAGAAATACAGACCAAAAAAAACACCAACACTGAGTACACATTCCAACATTCACCAAGGCAAGACATACAGAATTCACTCACAACACACACACACTCAACGTGAGCACCCAGGTACAATGCATACAACGTCTAACATAAACTCAGGCAAGAAATTCTCAACTCACACAAAACGTGCACAACCAACCACACTGCATACACAGTCCAACATGCACGCAGTCAAGAAATAGAGATCTCACACACAACATGCCCAACCACCCACACTGTGTAAACAGTCCAAAATACAGTTAGGCAAGAAGTACAAAATTGGCAAACAGCAAACACACCCAACATGCACAACCACCTACCCTGCATGCACAGTCCAACATAAATTCACACACAACATACACAACCACACACTCTGCATACACAGTGCAATATACACTCTGGTAACAAATACAGAATGCAGACACCACACATACAGAAACACATAATACACACACCCACCCATAATCCGCACATAGTCCAATATCCACTCAGGCAAGAAATACAGAATTCACACACAACACACAAGCAGACACATACACACATACCATACACATCAACCCACACTGCATCCACCACCCAATATACACTCAGGCAATAAATACATAATTCACACACAACACACACACATTACATACACACTCTCCCACAATGTGAATACAGTCCAAAGTACCCCAGGCAATAAAAACAAGAAATACATAATTCACTCATAACATATGCAACCAGCACACTGCGTACAGAGTCTAACATACAAGCAGTCAAGAAATACGGAACTCACCCACAACACACACATACACAGCGTGCGCACCCAGCCCCAATGCGTACAACGGCTAACATAACTTCAGGCAAGAAATATGAGAAATTCTCAATTTACACAAAACATGTACAACCAACCACACTGCGTACACAATCCAACATGCATGGAGTCAAGAAATACAGAACTCACTCACAACATGCCCAACCACCTACACTGCTTACACAGTCCAACATAAATAAACGCACACACACACATCATGCACAACCACCCACTCTGCATACAAAGTCCAACATAAACTTCAGCAACAAATAAAAAATTCACATACAAAAACAAACAACACACGCAGCCACCCATACTCCGTACATAGTCCAATATCCAATCAGGCAAGAAATACAGAATTCACACACAACACACAAACACTACATACAGACTCTCCCACAATATGAATACAGTCCAATATTACCCCGACAATAAATACAAGAAATAAATGATTCACACACAACATACGCAACCACCACACTGCATACACAGTCTAACATATAAGCAGTCAAGAAATACAGAATTCATACACAACACACACAAACAACATACAGACCCACCCACATTGCATACACAGCCCAATATACACACAGGCACAAAGTCCAGAATTCACACTCAACACACACACAACAGACACAACCACCCACACCGAGGACACATTCCAACATATACTAAGGCAAGAAATACCAAATTCACACACAACACACACAAACACACACCACGCACCCACCCACACTGCGTACACAGTCTGTATACACTCAGACAAGAAAAAGAGAAATCATACACAACACACACAACAAAAACAACCACCAACACTGAGTATACATTCCAACACACTCTCAGGCAAGAAATATAGAATTTGCACGTAAACACAAGCACACACATAAGATAGGCAACCACACACACTGCGCACACAGTCCAACATGCACTTAGGCAAGAAATACAGAATTCACACACAACACACATAAACAACATACGTACCCACCCACAATACATACACATACACTCTGGCAAGAAAGACAGAATTCAACACAACACACACACCGAACACAAGCAACCACACTGAGTACACATTGCAAACTACACTAAGGCAAGAAATACAGAATTCACGCATAACACAAACACACACACAATGTGCGCACCCAGCCACAATGCGTACGTCTAACATAACCTCAGGCAAGAAATAAGAGAAATGCTCAATTCGCACAAAACATGCACAACCAACCACACTGCATACACAGTCCAAAATACAGTCAGGCAAGAAATACAGAATTCACACACAACACACAAACAACATACAGACACACCCACATTGCGTACACAGCCCAATATACACCCAGGCACAAAATCCAGAATTCACACTCAACACACACACAACAAACACCACCATCCACACTGAGTACACATTCCAACATATACTCTGGCAAGAAATACCAAATTCACACACAACACACACCATCACATACCACATACGCACCCACACACACTGCACACACAGTCCAACATGCACTTAGGCAAGAAATACAGAATTCACACACACAACACACATAAACAACATACATACCCACCCACAAAACACACACATACACTCAGGCAAGAAATACAGAATTCACTCACAACACACACACACAATGTGCGTATCCAGCCAAAATGCATACGTCTAACATAACGTCAGGCAAGAAATACTAGAAATTCTCAATTCGCACAAAATATGCACAACCAACCACACTGCATACACAGTCCAACATGCACGCAGTCATGAAATGCAGAACTCACACACAACATGCCAAACCACTGAAACTGTGTACACAGTCCAAAATACAGTCAGGCAAGAAATACATAATTCACACACAACACACACACAAACAACATACAGGCCCACCCACATTGTGTACACAGACCAATATACACTCAGGCACAAAATCGAGAATTTACACTCAACACACACACAACAAACACAAACATCCACACTGAGTACACACTGCAACATATACTAAGGCAACAAATACCAAAATTCACACACAACACACACAAACACACACCACATACGCACCCACCCATATTGCATACACAGTCCATATGCTTTGAGGCAGGAAATACAGAAATCATACACAACAAACACAACAAATACAACCACCAACACTGAGTACACATGCCAACACACTCTCAGGCAAGAAATACAGAACTCACTCAGAACAAACGCACACAACGTGCGCACCAGCCACAATGCGTACGTATAACATAAACTCAGGCAAGAAAGACAAGAAATTCTCAATTCACACAAAACATGCACAACCACCCATACTGCATACACAATCCAAAATACAGTTAGGCAAGAAGTACAGAATTGGCACACAGCAAACACACGCAAAATGCACAACCACCTACCCTGCACACACAGTCCAACTTGCATGCAGTCAAGAAATAGAGATCTCACACACAACATGCCCAACCACCCACCCACACTGTGTACACAGTCCAAAATACAGTTAGGCAAGAAGTACAAAATTGGCAAACAGCAAACACACCCAACATGCACAACCACCTACCCTGCATGCACAGTCCAACATAAATTCACACACAACATACACAGCCACCCACTCTGCATACACAGTCCAATGTCCACTCAGGCAAGAAATACAGAATTCACACACAACACACACACACACACACCATACACAACAACACACACTGCATACACCACCCAACATACACATAATTCACATACAACACACGCACATTACATACACACTCTCCCACAATGTGAATACAGTCCAAAATACCCCAGGCAATAAATACAAGAAATATATAATTCACACACAACATACGCAACACCCACACAGCGTACAGAGTCTAACATACAATAGGTCAAGAAATACAGAATTCACACACAGCATACACACAAACAACATTCAGATCCACCCACACTGCATGCACAGCCCAACATACACTCAGGCACAAAATCCAGAATTCATACTCAACACACATACAACAAACACAACCACCCGCACTGAGTGCACATTCCAACATATACTCAAGCAAGAAATACCAGATTCACACACAACATAGACAAACACACACCACATACGCACCCACACACACTGTACACACAGTCCAACATGCACTTAGCAAGAAATACAGAATGTACACACAACACACATAAACAACATACGTACCCACCAACAATAAATACATATACACTCAGGCAAGAAAGACAGAATTCACACACAACACACACACCGAACACAAGCACCCACACTGAGTACACATTGCAACGTAAACTAAGGCAAGAAATATAGAATTCACTCACAACACACACACACACCATGTGCGCACCCAGCCACAATGCATACGTCTAACATAACCTCAGGCAAGAAAGACGAGAAATTCTCAATTCGCACAAAACATGCACAACCAACCACACTGCGTACACAGTCCAACATGCACACAGTCATGAAATACAGAACTCACACACAACATACCAAACCACCCAAACTGTGTACATAGCTCAAAATATAGTCAGGCAAGAAATACAGAATTCACACACAACACACACACAAACAACATACAGACCCACCCACATTGCATACACAGACCAATATACACCCAGGCACAAAATCCAAAATTTACACTCAACACACACCCACACAACAAACGCAAACATCCACACTGAGTACACATTGCAACATATACTAAGGCAACAAATACCAAAATTCACACACAACACACACAAACACACACCACATACGCACCCACCCATATTGCATACACAGTCCATATACACTGAGGCAGGAAACACAGAAATCATACACAACAAACACAACAAATACAACCACCAACACTGAGTACACCTGCCAACACACTCTCAGGCAAGAAATACAGAACTCACTCAGAACACACACACACAACGTGCGCACCCAGCCACAATGTGTACTATAACAAACTCAGACAAGAAAGACAAGAAATTCTCAATTCACACAAAACATGCACAACCACCTACACTGCATACACAATCCAAAATACAGTTAGGCAAGAAGTACAGAATTGGCACACAGCAAACACACACAACATGCACAACCACCTACCTTGCATACACAGTCCAACATAAATTCAAAAACAGCATACACAGCCACCCCCTCTGCATACACAGTTCCAAATACACTATGGCAACAAATACAGAATGCACACACAACACATACAGAAACACATATAAGAGCCCTCCCCCAAAATCTGCGCTTAGTCCAATGTCCACCCAGGCAAGAAATACAGAATTCACACACAACGCACACACACCATACACAACAGCCTACACTGCATACACCACCCAATATACACTCATGCAAGAAATACATAATTCACATACTCCATTGTGTCATCCGGGAGGTCCCGATCTTTATTTCTCAGGCTTTCAGAAGCCAAGCGTGAAGGCTGAGCATGTTGACCTCTGGATGGAGAACATGACCTTCCTCTTGCGAGAGGAGATCCTCTCTCTGTGGAAGACGTATTGCAGAGCAGATGGACATGTCTAGAAGGTCTGGGTACCATGTTATCCTGGCCCAATCTGGGGCAATTAGGATCATGCCTTTCTTTAACTTTCTCAACCTCCTGATTACTTGAGGAATCACGGGGACTGGAGGAAACGCGTACAACAGTGGAAAATTCCAGTCCACCACGAACACGTCTACTAGAGCTCCTCTTGGGGGAAATTACCTTGAGCAGTGCTGATCACACTTTCGGTTGATCCTGGTCATGAAAAGATCCACTTGAGGGGTTCCCCAAAGGGTGAAGATCTCCAGAAGAACTTTGTGAGCTAGTTCCCACTCGTGGGACACTGCTCTGCCTGCTCGGAGCGTCTGCCGCCGCATTCTGCTCTCCGGCTAGGTGAACTGCTGACAGAGAAATTCCTACTTGTATTGCCCAGAACCAGAGCTGCATTGCTTCCCTGCACAGTGAAAGTGATCCTACACCTCCTCTCTTGTTGAGGTAGTACATGGCCACTGTGTTGTCCATCACTATCAGGAGATTCTTTCTCTGTACAGAGGGCAGAAAGGCCTTCAGCGCTAGTCTGATTGCCCAGAGCTCCAAAAGGTTGATGTGCAGTTTGGAATCAGACGGAGACCAACGGCCGCTCATTGTAAGATCGTTGGTGTGGGCTCCCCACCACGTGAGTGAGGCGTCCGTCACTACTATTATCTCGGCCATAGTTGCCAAAAAGATTCTCTTTTGAGGATATTGTCCTTGCAAACCCGCAATAGTAGATCTTGAGTCACTCTGGCCGGAACTTGCAAAAGATCTGACATATTGCCCGAAAATTGAGACCATTGAGTTTTGAGGGCCCATTGAAAGGATCTCATCCTCAATCTGGCCTCTGGCACCAGAAAAATGCAGGATGCCATGAGACTGAGCAACCTGAGGAAATCGAAGGCCGGTAGATGCTGGGCATTCTGGAACTTTGTTACCATCTGCAGAATGTGGTGAGCTCTCTCCTCGGGAGGCGAGGCTTTTCCCAAGGACATGTCCTGTACAGCTCTGATGAATTGGAGCCTCTGGAGTGGCACCATTTATGACTTCTTGAAATTGAGGGAAAAGCCCAGTCTGTGTAAGAAGTGGCAGGTCATGGTTAGATGTTCCTGGGCTCGTTCGGGTGAACTCGCCCTGATTAACCAGTCGTCCAGATAAGGGCAGAGGTGAATTCCCCTCTCCTGGGACTCGCTGCCAACACCGCCATCAGCTTGGTGAAGACCCTCGGGTGGAGTGCAACCCGAATGGCAGAACTCAAAACTGATAGTGAGAATTGCCAATCGCGAACCTCAGGTTCTTCCTGTGCTTGAGATGGATCGGCACATGAAAGTAAGCATCCTGAAGGTCCAATGATACCAACCAGAGTTGGAGAGCCTTAAGGATCTGAGAAAGTGTTACCATTTTGAACTTGTCCTTCCTGAGGAACTTGGTTAAGTTTCTTAAGTCCAAAATGGGTCTCAATCCTCCGTCCTTCTTTGGGATAACCAACCCTTGTTCCTCTCCGCTACAGGTACATGTTCTATTGCACCTTTCTCTAGCAGGGTTAAAATCTCCTGCACAAGGAGCTGGTCTGGAATTTTGACAGAGCTGGCTCCCGGTGGATGGTCCCGAGGCCTTTGTCAAAAAGGAAGGCAGTAACCATGGGCCACTGTTTCCAGTGCCCAAGCATCTGAAGTAATGCCCCGCCATTCGTTCAGATACTGAGTGATCCTGCCTCCCACCGGGGTATTGTGGGTTAAGGCCTCATACTGGCTTTGCAGTGGCTGCAGCAGTGGTTGAGGGGACAGTTACCACTGCTGGGGCTGATCTAGCACCTTTTCCTCTTCCACCACAAGGGATTTTCCTTTGTTGACCTTTCTGACTGGCCTGTCCTTTCCCTCTCCCAAATGAGGAATAAAAGCGAAAAGCAGGACTCCTCCAGGAAGATGACCCTGAGTAGGAGTGTTGCTGAATTCCCGACTTTCTCAGCCATGCAAATCTGCGCAGGACTGTGCTAGACGCCATGGACCTGCTTATGCTATCAGCAGTGTCCAGTCCTGATTGGAGGCATTCCCCCATAGCCTCCTTTCATCTCTGACAATTGTGAGAAAACCTTCCTGTTCCTTGCCCTCAGGGATGTGTGCAGCCGCTGCCGTCATACAATCCCACAGGATGTATGTGAACCTTGCAAGAGTGCAAGTCACATTTACGGATTTTAAGGCCATACTGCCCAAAGAAAAATCTTTCAAAGGCCCATGCATCAATCCTTTTGTCGTCCCTATCTGGGGGGATAGAAGGGTAGGCTGATTGGCTCGTAGATGTGGCCACCTGAACCACTAAACTCTCGGTCAAGGGATGTTTTGATAGGTATTCAGGGTCAGTTGAGAAAGGCCTATACTTCCCCACAAACTTCCTATTTATGGCTGGGCCAAAATCTGGGGTCTCCCATGTGACTCATTTTTGTAATGCCCTATAAAAAGGGAGGACAGGGTCCTTTTTTGGGCCTTCATGGATGATGTCTGTCATTTCATCTTGGTCAAAATTTGGGGAATTTGCATTCCATCCATGAATTCAACTACTGTATTCATTAAGTTTCTGTACCCTGCATCTGTATGGTCTTCAGGGTCAGGTCTATCAAATCTACCTCAGGTGAGGTATCCAGGCCACTGGCCGTCTGAAGGCATTCATATAAATCCACAATTCTAGAATTAGGGTCTACTAATTCTTCTGGGACATCCCTACTCCAAAATTTTACTCCAGCCGGAGTAACATCCTCCTCAGAGGATTGTTCCTCAAAAATGGAAGACATTGATCTGAAAAAATCCTGTCTAGGCTGTGGCTGGAACACTTTTTCGACCGGCATCGCTCTTGGCTTCGACAAGGATGATGATTTTTGAGGCTTCGATGCTGTCGAGGGAGGCGTCAACGTCAAGTTCGAGGTTGGCTTCGAGAGCGCCTTTGAAGGATGCGTTGAAGTAGCCTTCGACATGGATTTCAATGGCGGGTAGGTTCCCGATGCCATCTTGCCCAATGTTACTTCCGATTTATGCACCGGTCGGTCTGATTTTTTACTAAGCGTTGGGGAAATATCGTCTGATGACACCCTCGACGATTTATTGTCAGATCTCACGCATCTGGTCTTTGACCTCCCTCTGTCAGTGAGTAGGGGCATGGTCTCCACATGGTTTTTTCGAGGGGGTCTGGGCCGCATTCTCAAAAATGTTGGATGTTCGGAAAGCCTCCCATTTCTCAGGGGAATCATGTTTGGAAGGATAGGGGATGACGCTTGTGTCCGCCAATGAGGAGAGGAAGAAGGAGATTGGTGTTGCCTCTTCTTAGATTTTTTCGATGAAGACGAGGAAGATTTCCTCAAGCGACTTCTCGATCTCGATTTCCTTGGGGCTTCCCATCCGATTCCCTCGATCCCTTTAGTTTGCTTGAAGAAGACTTTGAGGATTCCTCTCCCACCGCCAGTTTACCTCTACGTTCCTTCAGAGCCTTGTTGGTCATCACCTGACAGGAACCACACTCATCGACCCGATGGTCAGGACCCAAGCACCAGAGACAATTTTGATTGGGGGTCAGTGATCAACATTTTCTTCCCGCATTTCTAACATGGAAGGTTTCGACGATGATGAAATAATGATTGAAGAACTGAGGTGCCGTTCTCGTGTTACGAAGCAAGCTATCGGAAAAACGGTACTGAGGCTAACGGGCGCGGCGCAGGCTGACGTTGATGATCGACGGTGGCCCTTGAGGGACCTTCGACGCCTCAGCCTCGAGCACAGCGCTCCCCTCTAGTGAAAAATTCCAAAGCAGCAAGCTGGAAGATACAAATATCTAAGATGAGGAATACGTGGGAGGACACAATCCATTCGAAATACAGAATTCGCACACAACATACACACCCACCCATACTGTATACACAGTGCAACTTACACTCAGGCAAGAAATACAGAACTTACACACAACATGCCCAACCACCCACACTGTGTACACAGTCCAAAATACAGTCAGGCAAGAAATACAGAATTGGCACACAGCAAACACACACAACATGCACAACCACCTACCCTGCATACACAGTCCAACATAAATTCACACACAGCATACACAACCACCCATTCTGCATTCACAGTCCAATATACACTCCGTCAACACATACAGAATGCACACACAACACATACAGAAACACATAATACACACACCCACCCATAATCCCAAACCACCCACACTGTATACATAGTCCAAAATACACTCAGGCAAGAAATCCAGAATTGACACACAACATACACAACCACCTATACTGCACAGTCCAACATAAATTCACACACAACACACACACACACAACATGCATAACCATTCGCTCTGCATACACAGTCCAATATACACTCCGGCAAAAATATACAGAATTCACACAGACGCAACAACCCGAAACTGCATACAGCATCCAAAATGCACTCAGGCAAGAAATACGGAATTCACTCACAACACACACACACAGCGTGCGCACCCATCCCCAATGCGTACAACAGCTAACATGACCTCAGACAAGAAATATGAGAAATTCTCAATGCACACAAAACATGCACAACCAGCCATACTGCATAAACAGTCCAACATGCATGCAGTCAAGAAATACAGAGCTCACAAACAACATGCCCAACCACCTACACTGCTCACATAGTCCAACATAAATTCACACACATCATGCACAACCACCCAGTCTGCATACACAGCTCCATATACTCCCAGGTGCAAAATCCAGAATTCACACTCAACACACACACACCAGACACAACCACCCACACTGAGTACACATTCCAACATATACTAAGGCAGGAAATACCAAAATTCACACACAATACACACAAACACACACCACATACGCACCAACCCACACTGCGTACACAGTCTGTATACACTAAAGCAAACAATACGGAAATTATACACAACATACACAACAAAAACAACCACCAACATTGAGTACACATTCCAACACTCTCAGGCAAGAAATATAGAATTCCTATGTAAACGCAACCACACACACTGCGCACACAGTCCAACATGCACTTGGGCAAGAAAAAGAGAATTCACACACAACGAACACAAGCACCCACACTGAGTACACATTGCAACATACACTAAGGCAAGATATACACAATTCATTCACAAGACACACAAACAACGTGCGCACCCAGCCACAATGCAAATGTCTAGCATATAGCAGAAATATGAGAAATTCTCAATTCACACAAAACATGCACAACCATCCACAGTGCATACACAGTCCAACATGCAGGCAGTCAAGACATACATAACTCACATTCAACACACACAAACACACACAAACACACACCACATATGCACCCACCCACACTGTGTACACAGTCCAAATACACTCAGGCAAGAAATACAGAAATCACTCACAACACACACAACAAAAACAACCACCAACATTGAGTAGACATTCCAACACACTCTCAGGCAAGAAATATGGAATTCACACACAACACACAAGCACACACATAACATAGGCAACCACAAACACTGTGCACACAGTCCAATATGCACATAGGCTAGAAATACAGAATTCACATTGAACACACATAAACAACATACGCACCCACACTGCATACACAGTCCAACATACACTCAGGCCAGAAAAACAGAATTCACACTCTACACACACACAACAAACACAACCTCCCAAACTGAGTACACATTGCAACATACACCAAGCCAAGAAATACAGAATTCACACACAACACACACACACACAAACTACAAGAGCACCCAGCCACAATGCGTACGCCGTCTAACATAACCTCAGGCAAGAAATATGAGAAATTCTCAACTCACACGGAACTTGCACAACCAACCACACTGCGTACACAGTCCAACATGCATGTAGTCAAGAAATACAGAGCTCACACACAACATGCCCAACCACCTACACTGCATACATAGTCCAACATAAATTCACACACACACACATCATGCACAACCACCCACTCTGCATACATAGCCCAATATACAGAATTCACCCACAACACATACAAAAACACACAACACATGCAGCCACCCATACTCCCTACATAGTCCAATATCCACTCACACCAGAAATACTGAATTCACACACAACACACAAACACTACATACACACTTTCCCACAATGTGAATACAGTCCAACATTACCCCAGGCAATAAATACATAATTCACACACAACATACACAACCACCACACTGCGTACACTGTCTAACATACAAGCAGTCAAGAAATACAGAATTCACACACAACACACACACAAACAACATACAGACCCACCCACATTGCATACATAGCCCAATATACACCCAGGCACAAAACCCAGAATTCACACTCAACACAAACACAACAAACACAACCATGCACACTGCGTACACATTCCAACATATACTAAGGCAAGAAATACCAAATTCACACACAACACACACAAACACACAACACATATGCACCCACCCCCACTCTGTACACAGTCCATAAACACTCAGGCAAGAAATACAGAAATCACACACAACACACAGAACAAAAACAACCACCAACACTGAGTACACATTCCAACATACGAACCAATGCATAACACTATGCACACCTATCATTGAATGAATATTGGTAATAATTTTAGGATAATGTGGTTAAATTAGTAGGATAGTAATTTTGATATTATTTGACGTGCGGGGAGATAGTCTCAACGTTGGCATCTGGGTTGGAATATACATGAAAAAAGATGGATGTTCCCAAAATGGGGAACTCCTGTTCCCTGCACACTGTCTATTATCTGTGTACACAGATCAATAATCTGACCAAGTGGTGTACAATACATGGGCAATAGTGATATTGTCCAGTATCACCAAATGTGATAGTCTAGATATTGTTTTTGTGAACATGTTTTATATATATGAAAGCAATTTGTTCAATCAAAAACATTAATAAATTAGTATTCAAATTTAACACAAGAGCTTGAGATTGATGGCCCAACGCGTTTCGAGAATTCACTCTTCTTCAGGGGCAGAATAGGTATTTCACAAGTTCTACTAAAGTAAAAGTTTAAAACAAAGTTAGTAATCAAGTGTACCACAATTATATATATCATTGAGTACTTCATGGTAATTTGTATCACATTCATTTCATATTGGATGACTTTGTAGTCCTGTAATGCACTATTATATATCATTGAAAACATCACAACCATTTTCTAAAACATATGTTTCATGATAGGAGACTGTATAGTCATGAGATATACTCTTGCAAAAAATAAAGATTGGGCAAAGTGTATTAGAATTGCATGGACCCAATGTATTGCTGAAAGGTATTTGCGTTAAACTGCGGCCTAAAAATAAAGACCATTAGAGATGCTGACCTTGTGTTTATATAGTGTATCTTTTCATCTGGAGGTATTGAATCACAAGCAGCGAATTTCATCTGAGTGCGTTCATACGGCAGCAGAATACGCCCAAAAAATGTAGATCCCTGTAGATGTATCAAATGAGTTCTAATCAAAAATTTGTATCAGAGTATATGGGATATCTGAATAGAAAGGCATGCAAAAGTGCTAACCTTATACTTAACATGCTTCCATGTTAACATAGTTGTACCCAAGAGACGGGTGTGGTTGTTAGACGTCTCGGCAATCCCCTTAAGTTGTGAAGGATCACACGATCAGATATAGAGAAAGAGAGTTGGTTTGCAGGAGAAGGTCTGCACCACTACCAGAATGCTCCGCCTAAGAAAGACCGAGAACACAATGGTCCCTATTAAAATTATACTTATACTACGAAAAGAGAGAGTATTCAGAGATGCTATCTATCTACTAAGACTTACTTGGTATAGCAATCCGCTGTGAGAAACTTCAGAAAACTTGCTGTGGCCACGCCCACTGCGAGAAGATGCTGCACTACTAGGGCTTGTTTACTTTATGTAGCATCATAGCAGTGACGTATGAGCGCAATTGCGTAGCCACGTCAGAACTTCTGCCGTCACGCTGCGCAGGCGCGATTGTGAACAACATCTGAAAAAAAATATATTTTGTAAATAGCCGCGTCAGAGAATGGATTTAACTTTAAAGGTAAATGTAATCCACCTATAAAAAGAAAAGAAAGATACATTGTCACCACCATGCCTGTGGATGATGCTTACATATATATATCAAACTGCTGCTAGTGACATCATGTAATGTACGCAGCTGATAATATTACTTTTCGGTGAAAATAAAAGATATATATGGGGTCTGAAATGACCCAGATGTTATGTTTTGACGAAAAAGTGATATCTTTGTTTAGAGTAGTACACTTCACTTAATGACTTGTGCTCCTTATGATGGTATTAATATGGTAAATTTAGGGGGATGACAGAATGTGACATTTCATAAGTATATTAGACAGCTTCGTAGAAAATATGATCATGTTCTTATGATCCTCCTTACACTGTTCCAGTCTAGAATTCACAATCTACAGTTACTTAAAGAAGTGAAAGCGCAGACTAGAATCTTAAATGAAATTCTGCTTGCACTAACTGCGTGGCCCGAGATGTTTGCTGAAAATATTTCTAAAATGATCATCCCTCTAAGCGGGGTTTGTGACAAAGTACAGAAGTCATCTCCGACAGTCAATCTAAATGAGAAACTGTTGATGGTGAATGGCAATGTACCAAAGCAATGTCTAAGTGAAAAACCGTACGTTCAATATGAGAACAATAAAGATAGTACTCCTTGTAGAGCAATGAATAGCTCTAGTGAGAAGGACCGTAGTGCTGCATTATTAGTTGATACAAATGCACCAGGAAGCCTACCTGATGATATTTCAATGCCTATTGTTGCCAATCCCCCATTAAGGTTGCTGAGATATTTAATTTAAACATCTCAACAAAAAAAAATTGAAACAAATTAGGAGGAAGCAAGCACAGGCACAGAAGGCCCTGAATGCATTATCACGGAAGTTCCTGAAGGAGCCCAACGTTCGAGAGACAGAAATTGGTCTCACAGAGGTGGACGAAGCAATTTTGGTTACAGAGTCTCCTATAAAGCAGCAAGTTAGTAGTAACTCCGATAGAGTACACTTGATGAATGCAAAAGAGTCCAATTGAAATGAAGTAATGCTGGCTGGTTACTGCGATGCAGAAACAAATCTAGCGGACGCTCTGAAAAATAAAGTAGTAACTGATAGAATTGATACCAATTTAAAGAATCTAGAAATGGGTATGCTGGACATATTTGATTTATTTAAGAATCCTAATGCCCCTTTACGCATAAAGATTCCGTTAAGGGATGAAATGGGGCAGCGCACTGGTCCCTCTTTGAGAGAAGGTTCTTGTCTGCCAGAAAGAATGAATGTGATGTCCAAAGGCCCCTACCAGGAAGGATACGCAAACATTGTAGAAAAGGAAGGTTCCAATACCAACGTAGCGGTAAAGGAGATAAATATCCTACTTGGGAGTGCAAGCGTAAGTAAAGAGGTCCCGTATGAATATTCTAAGAACAGGGTGACAACTTTGACTTGCCCTCCCATTAAAGGTTTGAAATCCGACCCAAGAAAAGAACCCGATCCTGTATTATCAGGCCATTTTTTAACCGAGGATTCTGTCCAGCGGATTATAAAGGATTTACTTAATGAGAAAGAGGAAGCTAAAACCAAACACGAAAGTGCAGCTTGCGGAATATCCAGGATACCATCTGAGCAGGCCATGTCGGATATCCAGGATACCATCTGAGCAGGCCATGTCGGAGCGAGAGACAGGAATTGAAAGAGGTTCACAGGCTAAAATTAACAGACGGGGGGTGGAAATAAGCAAACCACAGTTGGAGAGAGTGAGTGGTGGTCTTCTAGAAATGTCACTGGTGACAGGTGTGTTAAAGAAAATATTGAGGAAAAGATCAAACTCACAGGTATCGCAGGGGGCTCTAACTATGTGCTGTGCCACCCGCATTTTCCCAAGGCTCCAAGTCTTATACTGTATTATGTATTTGATGATCGTTATTCGCCAAATTTGAATAGACCCTACATATTCACAGGGTAATTCATAGAATTTCGCAGAAAAGTGTCGCAAGCTGCTGGCACAGAGTGTCCGCGTGCGATTGTCTGCGCCAGGCACGTGCGCTAAAACCGATTTCCGCGCACAGCGTATTCATGGATTTTAGGCTCCCAAACCAGCCATGGCGCAGAGTATCGCAGCGACCCTGCAGCAGCGCCAGTAACGCCCCCAAGAACGCCCTCGCGCAAGGAAAAGCCATCAAAATCGCAAAATCATCGCAAAGGGCTGCGCTAACCCTGGACCAGTCTACAGGGCTGCCAAACAAGGAACGCAAAGCGGGTAACGTGCATATCAGGGGTACGCGTGAAGTTATACACGCGATTAGCCAGGGTACGTGTATTACAGGGGTACGCGTGAAGTTCTACACGCGATTAGCCAGGGCACGTGTATCACAGGGGTACGCAGGAATTATCACACGCGATTTGGCTGGGTACGTGTATTACAGGGGTACACGGGAAGTTCTACACGCGATTCGGCTGGGTACGTGTATTACAGGGGTGCGCGGGAATTCTCACATGTGATTTGGCCAGGTACGTGTATTACAGGGGTGCGCGGGAATTATCACACGCGATTTGGCTTGGTACGTGTATTACAGGGGTGCGTGGGAAGTTCTACACGCGATTGGCCAGGGTACGTGTATTACAGGGGTACGTGGGAATTATCACACGCGATTTGGCTGGGTACGTGTATTACAGGGGTACACGGGAAGTTCTACACGCGATTCGGCTGGGTACGTGTATTACAGGGGTGCGCGGGAATTCTCACATGCGATTTGGCCAGGTACGTGTATTACAGGGGTGTGCGGGAATTATCACACGCAATTAGGCTGGGTGGGTCCTCACAGGTGTTCCCTGTACACCCTCCACGGCCCCTGCAGGCAGCCCACAAAACAGGGGACTACCCTGCACACCTGCTCATGTCCCCCTGCACCCCCACCCCCCAGCAGTGCAGGGGCAGCCTCCACCAGGCCCCCACCCATGTCTCCCAACACCCCCACCCCCCAGCAGTGCAGGGGCACCCTCCCCCAGGCCCCCACTCATGTCTCCCACCACCCCCACCCCCCAGCAGTGCAGGGGCACCCTCCACCAGGCCCCCACCCATGTCTCCCACCACCCCCAGCCCCCAGCCACCAGGGGCACCCTCCACCAGGCCCCCACTCATGTCTCCCACCACCCCCACCCCCCAGCATCCAGGGGCACCCTCCACCAGGCCCCCACCCATGTCTCCCACCACCCCCAACCCCCAGCCACCAGGGGCACCCTCCACCAGGCCCCCACTCATGTCTCCCACCACCACACCCCCCAGCAGTGCAGGGGCAGCCTCCACCAGGCCCCCACTCATGTCTCCCACCACCCCCACCCCCCAGCATCCAGGGGCACCCTCCACCAGGCCCCCACCCATGTCCCCTATCACCCCCACCCCCCAGCAGTGCAGGGGCACCCTCCACCAGGCCCCCACTCATGTCCCCTATCACCCCCACCCCCCCGCCAACAGGGGCACCCTCCACCAGGCCCCCACTCATGTCTCCCACCACCCCCCAGCAGTGCAGGGGCACCCTCCACCAGGCCCCCACCCATGTCTCCCACCACCCCCACCCCCCAGCCACCAGGGGCACCCTCCACCAGGCCCCCATCCATGTCTCCCACCACCCCCACCCCCCAGCAGTGCAGGGGCACCCTCCACCAGGCCCCCACCCATGTATCCCACCACCCCCACCCCCCAGCAGTGCAGGGGCACCCTCCACCAGGCACCCACCCATGTCTCCCACCACCCCCACCCCCCAGCCACCAGGGGCACCCTCCACCAGGCCCCCATCCATGTCTCCCACCACCCCCACCCCCCAGCAGTGCAGGGGCACCCTCCACCAGGCCCCCACCCATGTATCCCACCACCCCCACCCCCCAGCAGTGCAGGGGCACCCTCCACCAGGCACCCACCCATGTCTCCCACCACCCCCACCCCCCAGCAGTGCAGGGGCAGCCTCCACCAGGCCCCCACTCATGTCTACCACCACCCCCACCCCCAGCCACCAGGGGCACCCTCCACCACGCCCCCACTCATGTCCCCTATCACCCCCACCCCCCCGCCACCAGGGGCACCCTCCACCAGGCCCCCATCCATGTCTCCCACCACCCCCACACCCCAGCAGTGCAGGGGCACCCTCCACCAGGCCCCCACTCATGTCTCCCACCACCCCCACCCCCCAGCAGTGCAGGGGCAGCCTCCACCACGCCCCCACTCATGTCCCCTATCACCCCCACCCCCCGCCACCAGGGGCACCCTCCACCAGGCCCCCATCCATGTCTCCCACCACCCCCACCCCCCAGCAGTGCAGGGGCACCCTCCACCAGGCCCCCACTCATGTCCCCTATCACCCCCACCCCCCCGCCACCAGGGGCACCCTCCACCAGGCCCCCACTCATGTCTCCCACCACCCCCACCCCCCAGCATCCAGGGGCACCCTCCACCAGGCCCCCACCCATGTCCCCTATCACCCCCACCCCCCAGCAGTGCAGGGGCACCCTCCACCAGGCCCCCACTCATGTCCCCTATCACCCCCACCCCCCCGCCACCAGGGGCACCCTCCACCAGGCCCCCACTCATGTCTCCCACCACCCCTACCCCCCAGCATCCAGGGGCACCCTCCACCAGTACCCCCACCAATGTCCCCTATCACCCCCACCCCCCAGCATCCAGGGGCACCCTCCACCAGGCCCCCACCCATGTCCCCTATCACCCCCACCCCCCAGCAGTGCAGGGGCAGCCTCCACCAGGCCCCCACTCATGTCCCATATCACCCCCACCCCCCCGCCACCAGGGGCACCCTTCACAAGGCCCCCATCCATGTCTCCCACCACCCCCACCCCCCAGCAGTGCAGGGGCAGCCTCCACCAGGCCCCCACCCATGTCTCCCACCACCCCCACCCCCCAGCAGTGCAGGGGCAGCCTCCACCAGGCCCCCACCCATGTCTCCTACCACCCCCACCCCCCAGCGCTGTGGGGCACCTGCCAGCAGGCCCCCACCCATGTCCAACCCATGTCTCCCACCACCCCCACCCCCCAGCCACCAGGGGCATCCTCCACCAGGACACCAACTTCCCTGGCACTGAAGCTGGTGCCCCTCTGCCTCCTTGGCCGGGGGTTGCCACTGGTGCCAGATGTTGTAGTGCCTGACATGGCAACCCCAGAGGCAGGAGTGGGTGGGCAACTGGGTCCTGGGGCTGGGCTGTGGGGCGACGGAAAAGCAGTCGGGAGCCTTTGGTTCCAGCAGGGGTGGTCACAGCAACAGCACCCCTGGCTGATGTGCAGGCAGCAAATGGCAGGGCACGTGGGCAGCAGGCAGTCAGGCAGCAGCAGATGGCAGGTGGGAGCGTGCTCAGGGCTCTGGGGGGCAGTAATTTGGCCTCCTGGGCAGGAGCGTGGTCTTTCGTGTGTGAACACATGGACAGCTTGATACGTAGTGAGTGATTTTGCACGTGAAAATCCCACACGTCTGCGTGTAAATCGATGAAAGGCCCTTAGCGTGTAAACGCGTATGCGTGTCTATGAAGTCACGTGCACGCGTAGGAAAAAGTTGCGTGACACGTCCGAGTGTCAAAGCGTGTTATTGGTGGAAATAGCCCTACACGCAGAAGTGTCAAAGCGTGTAATTGGTGCAAATGGACCTACACGCAGAAGTGTCAAAGCGTGTAATTGGTGCAAATGGACATACACGCAGAAGTGACAAAGCGTGTAATTGGTGCAAATGGACCTACACGCAGAAGTGACAAAGCGTGTAATTGGTGGGAATGGCCCTAGCACGTACACGCCGCGTAAGTGACGCTGTACGTGTGGGCCTGCATATAAGGTACGTGTAGAACACCAATTCCTTGTACTGCTTTTCGTGGAGAGCGAGTGGGTGAATTCTGTACTTCTTGTCGTTTCACACGCGATTTACTTCACGGCGTTTCAAGTTCGTACTCCCTGTTACCTCTGACACCTTTTTCTATTTTTTCTCTTGTACTGGTTTACCTGGGCCTGTTCCCTCAAACAGTGTTCCCTTCTACTGTTGTCCTGTCTCCTCAGACAGCGGACATATCTTCTTTTGGCGGGGGTGTTGCCAACCAAACGCGCTCATTTTTCACGCTCTTTTACCTGGCAGACGGTGAGTCACGCAGGTATCTAACATCTGTGCTTGCCCCGTGTGTAGCCTACCCCTTCAGAGGTCATTCTAGGCTGCGTGTGACACGCATACGTTCATTCTTGTGTTACTGGGTGCCACAGCGTAGTGCAGGTTTTTCTTTCTGCACACGTGGTCTAGGAGGGGTTGCGTGCACGTCATCTCCCTTTTTTGGGCCTCCTGTGCGTTGCGTGACCCGTCATCTTTCCCCAGGGGTTACATTCAGCCTTGCTAGAGCACTAGGGTACAATTACCATCTGGTACCCAACCCCTTTAACCCCCAATTGCCCAGGACAATAGTCTACATCCACTCCCATACGCACATTAACATCAGTGCCATGGCTGGGAGGCGAGGATTCCGTAAGGGTGGCAAAGGTGGAAGAGCCACAAGTGGTGGCCGTGGTGGATCCGGTAGGGGACGTGGTCGTAACTTGCAGGGTGAGCCTGTCCCCCCATGTGTGGAGGACCAGTCACGGGCACCCATAATCCCCCCCTCCCCCCCTCCCGTTGAGGCTGATGTGGCTGACACCATCCATGCTCAGCCCTTGTTGGACCAGCCCATTGTGGCACCAGACCTGGCTGACTCCATGGCTGACTTCCAGGTCAGCAGGGCTACGACACGTGCGCTGGTGCACGTTGATGCCATCATGCCACATGGATCTGGGGCAGCAAGGTCATCTGCTGCACCAAGGAGGCAGGGCGGAGAGGCTGCAGGGGCAGCTGCGGCTCCATCCACCCCAGCCCTCACACACCCAGCCAGGACAGTGTCGGTCCTAGTCCATGCTGCTGACATTCCCCCTGACACCATCACACTAGAGCCAATGCCTGCACCAACTCCCATGCTGAGTGTGCAATCCCACACTCCTGATACAGAGTCCACCAGGGCTCCTGCCCCTAGTGTCCATAGCGGCACAGGACACTCAGGATCACCACCACCTTCCAAGCGGAAGAGGAAGAGTGCTCGTCCGGCACAGGCTGATGCCCCAGACACGGCTACACAGTCCGGCCCGTCCAGGAAGCCCAGCTTCACGGATGACGAACTGAATGCACTTGTCGAGTATGTGTCAGCACATGACAACGAGATGGTCATTGTTGCAGGATCCAAGACCACACCTGCACAACGCCAGGCACACTGGCAGACCGTTGCGGACATCGTAAGTGCCCTTGGAATCGTGAGGCGCACAGCCAATGATTGCTATAAGCGCTGGAATGACCTAAAGCGCAGGGCAAAGAGTAAACTGGCCTCAAGTCATGCCGCAACTCTAGTGACTGGAGGTGGGTCTCCAGTAGTAGACATGGAACTCACTCCACATGAGTCAGTCGCTGGGACCTACGTCACGGAGGAACAGATCCAAGGCGTGGGAGATCTGGCTGATTACGAGGCATTGTCCGGTGAGTGCACATGCATGTGTGTGTCATCCAGGTGCATGGTGTGTGTGTGAGGGCTTCTGTTTGTGTGCCAGGTGAGAGTGTGTGCGCCTGAGTCGTATGGGTCAGCCATGTGCTTCATGCAATACTTCCTGCGCAGCTGCATTTGGCCATAGCAGTATCCCTTCTGCCAACAGTAGACATCTAGCCCAACTGCACGCCAGTTGCCCTTGAAGTGTCACCTTGCCACAACATAGTTGCTTATTTTTCACTGTTCATTCAGTCAGATTGTTTGCATTCCCCCACTTTTACTAGCCATGTCGCTGTCCACTAGTCACATGTCTGACATGGCTATGGTAAAGTGGAGTGACTTTGTTACCTGGATATCATTTGTACACACATGTCCCTGTGCAATTGGACCATTTCAGACTGGCAGCTCCAGGTGAAAAATCTGACCTGTTAGAATTAGAAAAGCAATTACATGCGGGAACTGGACTGAATGAATAGGTGCTGCCCTCCTCTCCATCTTCACTCAATAGCAATGGTACATGCCATCTGTGTGATGGCATGTGTGTTTCACCTGGCAATCACAGGCCAATGTGTGATGCCACTGCCAGGCAGCATGCAGAAAATGTGTTCATCTTCCATCTTGGTGTCATCAGTGTGTGCCATTTGCCTGCACTTCATACGCAGTGAGGGTGCATGCATGGGAGGGTTTTAGTCATGTGGGACATGTGTCAATCAAGTACTGGTTCTCTTGCTTCTCAGCCCTCATTGTGTGCCATGGTGCTAATGCCTGTTTCCATTTCTTTGTTTTCATGTCTTTGCAGGGGAAGACGCACCTGATACTGCTGGGGTTGTGGAGATGGTGCAGACCCAGGAGGTGTCCGAGGGCCGACCAACCACCAGTGAGGGACGTGGTGTGGTGGTGGGGGAGAACCCACAAGTGCTGCAGGTCGTGCTCTCAAGGGGTGTCTCTGGCTGCACCTCCCCCGAGCTGTACTCAGGTGTTGATTCGGATGAGACCTACGTGCCGTCGCAGGTGAGTGTTCCAGGGAGGGATTCTGTTCCGTCTCACCCACCTGCACCAGGGTCAGAACCCTCCATGGGGATGTCAGTGTTGGCAGCTACGCCTTTGGTGGTTACGGATGCAGGGTCACACTCCGCGACATCTGATCCTGTTCCTGGGCCAGCAGATCAGAGGGGGAATGCAGTCCTGCAGCCTCAGGCAGTGCCGGCACAGCAAGGCGCAGTTTGCCTTGCCCCAGACAGGTGCGGTGCCCGCCGACGTGGTGGCCGTACGCCACCTGGCAATACCGCATGGGAGCAATCCATTTACGGTATGGCAACCCAACAGGCTGCATCATCCGAGATGATGGCTCAGGCCATGGATAGGGTGGCCACTTCCATTGTCCCCCCAGAAAGGCTGATGGAGCGACTAGAGCAGGCAACCGACTCCATCTGCCAGTCACACAGGGAGGACATGTTGGGGTCCAACAGGGACAGGCGGGCGGCACTGGCGACTCTGCAGAAGGCCATCTCCATTGAGTCCCAGGGCCACAGGGAAGCCCTGAGGCAGGAGCTCCTTCACCTCAGGACGACTCTTGTTGAGCTTGAGGCTTCAACACACCAAAGGACAGAACAGCAGCTGGAGCGTCTCACCCGTACGCTCTCATGAGATGCAGGCAACGAGGGCGGAGGTCCAGGAATCCCGTGAGTTGTTGCATGGGGACCTCCGCACACTCATCCTCCAGAACCAGACCTACCACACCCGCATGCTTGCAGCCATGGAGGAGCAGACTAGGGCCTTGCGTGGGCTGCCTCCCATAGTGCAACCACCTCCGGATGCAGCTGCACAGGGTGATAATAGCGACAGCAGTGATACTCCCACAACAGGGTAGCCGTGTGGGCCATGAGCCCATGGAGGTGTTTTATTTTCCCAGGATCCACGCAGGTGGGTTCTGGTGTGCATCCTGTCCTCGGACCTCCTGGGTGGCCTCCCCAACCCCCCCGGGCCCATCAATGGCCATTTTTGATTGTTTCTTATTTTTATTTTTATTTATTTTATTCCCTATTTTTTTGGGACGATTTGTTGGCTTCCGTGGTTCCTGTGGGCATACGCTGCATTGTGGCTGGGCACATGCATGCTTGTAATGTATTTGGTTCAGATGCTTGGGTTTGAGTCACACACACCCCTCCTGCTTCCCGTTTCCATGGGCTTGCAAAGGGTGTGCCCAAGTGACAGTGAATTACACAGTGACGTTGGACTCCCATGAGCTGTGTGGGCAGTCTGTAGTCAATACTGTGTATACATTCCTAGTGCATATTGCTGTTGTGTTGTACACTGCATGTTGCATTGATGTGTAACTCATCTTCTGTGTCTACCTCCCAATTTGCAGGTCCCTTCCTCATGTCTACACAAGGACCTCTAGTCTGGAGATAGGGTCCATGTTGGCAGCAGTGCACCTACAACTCTACATGGCGCCAACACTGCACAGTTGGTAGTGGTGGGAGTGCAGGCATTTCCACGTGGTGAGACTACTAATATGTAACATTTGTGATGTCATGTTAATGGTAGTACGTGCTCAAGTATGTTGTTGGTCCGGCATTGCTGTGAGCATTTCAGGTGTTGCAGGTTTCTAATAGGGACACTGTACATAGTGACACTAGTGTCATGTTGTGGGGATTACTTTGTTTACCTGCAAATAGCATGACATGGCACGGTGTGTCGTGTGGCGGTGCTGGGGTTGGGTTGGCTGACATGGCACTGTCCTCTTGTCGCATTTTGCAAGTGGGTATTCTTTTTAGCTGCTTGAATGTGTAACTCCACAAAACTGCATTGGTGGTGTCTGTGTGGGTAGGGATGCACACATTGTGACACTTCCAGGTGAACAATCTCAGGCTGATATGGTATTCACGGTTCATTCTCCAGACATTCAGGATCAGTGTCAGGTTGAGTCATCATTGATTGTCAGATGGAATGTGCCAGGGCAGTGTGCACTCCACAGGGGTGTGATTTCTATGTGAAGTAATTAGCCACTAGCTGTGTACGGGCTGCCTCCCCCCGTGCCCTTTCCCCTCCCATGCGCAGCGGCTGTGCATGTGGTTGGGGATGTGGGGCCACCACCATGTCCACGGCCAGGCCCCGGCGTGTTGCAACGTTGTGCAGGACACATGCTGCCACTATGATCCTGCACACTACTGGGGGAGTGTATAACAGCTGGCCGCCAGAACGGTCAAGGGAGCGAAAGCGTGACTTTAGCACTCCGAATGTGCGCTCCACTATGCCCCGGGTCGTAATGTGGGCTGTGTTATATCTTACCTCGGGTGGGGTGGTGGGGTTCCGAATTGGCGTCATCATGTGGGGGCTGAGAGGGTAGGCACTGTCCCCTGTGGAGGTGGTGATTGGTATCATTGGTGGGGTTGTGACCTTGCTCAGTATCCAACATGCATGCATGTGCAGTGGCATACATACTGGGGGGACGTAGAGCCACATGGGTGCAGTCGATGGCACCTAGCACTTTGGGGAATCGTGCCACACCGTAAAAATCCAGGGCGGCAGCATGCCTTTCTGCAGGTGTTCTGGGCAGGTATATGTGCCTGCGGACTGATGGGCGTGCAGTGATGATGTTCAAGACCTGGTGTAGGCAGCGTGACTGGGTGGCCTGTGACACCCCACCCACTATGGCACTTGTCCGCTGAAATGATCCAGTGGCTAAGAAGTGCAGTACATTGAGGACCTTCTCCAGGGGGCTGAGTGCTTGGGAGCACAGGGTGGGTGATGTGAGGTCATCCTCCCACTCACTCACCAGGTCCAGTATTATGTGTGGTGGAAACCTGTACCTCCCATACACCTGGTCATCAGGCATCCCGAAAAGGCTGGTTCTGGGTGTGAATATTCTGGCCCTGACTATCCTCCTCCTCCTCCTTTGGTAGCCCACTGCCACTGCTGCTAGGAACGGTATGTTCATCCTGGCGTCCGAGCTTGTTATTGTTAAAGTGCGCAAATTTATGCTTTGCGCGTGTTCTAGGCGAGCGTGTGACCCGCGCACCCCTGGAATCCAGTTCCCAGTCCAATAGCGTGTGGAAATTCCCACGCACCACGGGATACAGGTGCGCTGACGTACTTGCGTGTGTAAGTGCCCGCGCACCCATGAAATACACGTACATAGGCCAATCGCGTGTACGCGCACTTTTGTCCAATTACACGCTGACGTGCAGTATTTCCACGTGTGCTCCGTCATCACGTGCTGAGTGGGGAACACCCGTGCGGGTCACGTCACAGACGCGCTGAGGGACTCTGGTCCAATAGAATCGCGTATGCGTGCTGACGCGCTTACGCGCTAAGGGCCTTTCCTCGGATTTCACGCTGACGTGCAGGATTTTCACGTGCCAAATCACTCCGTATCAAGCTGGCCACGCGAAAACACACGGAAGACCACGCTCCTGCCCAGAAGGCCGAGTTACTGCCCCCCAGTGCCCCGAGCAGCCTCCCACGTGCCATCTGCTGCTGCCTGCCTGCCTGCCTGCTGCCACCGTGCCCTGCCATTTGGTGCCTGCACATCAGCCATCTGCAGGGGTCCAGTTGCTGTGTCCACCCTTGCTGGAACTGAAGACTCCCGACTGGGATTACATCGCTCCACAGCCCAGCCCCAGGACCCAGTTGCCCACCCACACCTGCCTCTGGGGTTGCCATGTCGGGCACTTCCACATCTGGCACCAGTGGCAACCCCAGGCCAGAGGGGCAGAGGGGCACCAGCTTCACTGCCACCGAAGTTGGTGTCCTGGTGGAGCATGTCCTGGGGCAGTATGATGCCCTCTTTGGATCGTCCCGCGCCAGCAAGGAAGGACGGGAGAGGATCTGGGCCGACTGTGTGGTTGCCATCAACGCGGAGGGGGTGGCAACCCGCAACGTCCTGAAGATCAAGAAGCGCTGGGAGGACTTGAGGTCCAGGACCCTTGTGAAGGCCCGGCGCCTCGTGGAGGGGGGCCGGGGACGCATGAGTTCCATCCAGACGAGGGTCCTGGAACGCGTACGCCCAGCGCTCCACGCCCAGATCCTTGAGAGGGAGGCCCGTCTGGAGTTGAGCGGTAAGTGTCCAAGCATTACTGTGTGAGACAGGGCATGTTGCGGTGTGCTGGTTCTATGATACTTGCCTGTATGTGTGCCATAGGCCATGTATGCATGTATGTGTGCAGGGACATCATAGTAATGCATGTGCGACCAGTGATGTGTGACCCACATGGTTGTTGCATGTGTTCAAATGCCGCATGGGGAGCCCTATGCAGATTTTGAACATGAGAGCATGCCAGTCTCTGTACCTGGACATGGGTGGGGGTGAGGGATGGGTGCTGATGCCAGGTACATATATGGTAGCCATGTCTGTGTGCCTGACCTGCGTGTCTGTGACTTGTGCATGCCATGGATGCATGACACATGTGTGTGACAATGCACAGATTCAGTGAAGCAGCCAAATTACCCTTGTATCCGCTGTGTTTGGTGTGTTTGGGGCCAGATGGATGTGACTGAGGTGAAGTGTGTGCATGTGATAGGCATGAGCCATGATGCATGTGAGTTACATATCATTGAATATTTCAAGAGTCCATTGGACATGCATGGAAATGTCCATGGCATGCACCATGCCTGTTACTGTGTGTGTTTTGCCTGGACTGACCCATGTGTTGTGGAGGGACATGATGGAAGTGTACTTTGACAGTGGTGCTCATCTGCTATTGCTTCCTGTCTAGGGGACCATTGTACAGTACCCTGATGCTTGTGTTCTTTGTCTCCCTCTACGCAGCGGCTAGTGAAGGAGAGGGCGGAGACGGCGCTGTGGAGCAAGGCGGCGGGGATGCCCCCATGGCTGCAGCGGAAGGGGTGGGTGAGCCCCCACAGGGGCCTGCTACGGTGGGAGACGGTGAGGAGCCATCCAGGTTGGTGGTTTGCACAGAGGAGGAGGAGGCCGCCACTGGGGCACACATGGGGCCTGGTGGGGGCATCCCTGCTGGTGCAAGTGGTGCAGTCCAGGGCCAGGGGCAGGAGGCAGCACAGGTCAGCGTGGAGGGGCCTGTGCATGTCGCTGTCCCTGACCCTGTGAGTGCACCACCATGCACCAGCAGGGATGCCCCGTCCCAGGCCCGTCCGCAGGTAGAGGGGATGTCCATGTCACCTGACTCCCCTCCACCTGCGGACGTGGGAACCCCTGGCCGTGTGGAGAAGGTCCTGATTGGGGTCGCGATGCGCACGGCTGTGATTCGTGATGCCGTGCATGCTTCCTGGGAGGAGCACGCACGTCATCACGAAGTGCACCGTGCCGACGTGGCCCAATTGGGATCGGCCATGTTCGGGGGTTTGCTGCATGTGTCGGCCAATCTGGCGGCCCTCTCCTCCTCTGTGCAGGCTATACACCAGTCGTTCTCCTTGCCGTCTTCTGGCCCAGATGACACCAGGGCCCCCTGTGGACCTGCCCCGACCAATGCAGCCAGCTTGGTGGGGATCCCATCCCTGCCACAGTTGGGAGTCGGAGGTCCAGCAGGGGTGGACAACACAGCAACTGGACCCCAGCAGATGGAAGATGTGACAGCATCATCGGGCAGGGCACGTGCATGACGGCGTCGGTGGTTTCCATCAGCCTGGATGCCGTCGTGCTGGCAGAGGCAGTGGCGTCGGAGGCAGCAGCAGGCTCGACGTGGGAGGCATCATGGCTCGGAGCCATCAAGATCAGAGGGGCAGGCATCGGCCGGAGGGCAGGGCAACCCTGGGATGGTGGTGTCTTCCGTGTGGGAGCAGTTGGTCCAGCGGATAGGTGCGGAGTGGCAGCGGGCGGAAGAGGAGCGGCTCACCATGGTCAGGGCGGAGTTCTCCATGCGTCGGGCATTGAGGCGGGCTGAGTGCCTCGAGGAAGCTCGCAGGGAGTTTGAGCTGAACATGGGGTTATCCCTGCGAGACCTCGGGGCCAGGACAGAGTCCCGCCTCCAGGACATCGACATGGAGTTCGATGATGCCCTGGCCAGCAACATCACCGAGTGAGCCGCAGGACTTGCCCGCTGCCTTTGTATATAGTTATTTAGTTAGTTAGTGTTAGGTTTCCTTTATTCATTTTTATTTTTTTGGACCGCTCGGACAATGGCCACTTTTTTGTAGATATTTTTTTCATTAGGTAGTAGTAGATTTCATTTATGGTGTTGGGCTCATGGACCCTGGAATATTCGTGTATATAGTTTGCTTTTTGAAGAAACATTTTTTTTATTGATTATTGTGTTCACCATGAGGAAATGGTTTTTCATTATTTTCCTTCCACATGACATTGCTTTGGACAACATTTGTTTTTGGATTACTTTTTTTTTTTATTTTTACATTTGTTCTCGGACATGGACCATTTATTTTGTTATCCCCATTGTTGTATGTTTGATTTGTTTACTTATTTTTCATCTTTAATACATGTTTTTTTAACTTTCACTTGTGGTATTTTCTCATTGGTTTCATACATGTCATGATATGGGTTTTGACATTCACTTGCACCCGTTGTGTATGTGTGTGTGACGGACATGTGTTCATTTACATACTTGCCATTGGGGTTGTATCATGTAATTGCATTCACTATGTGGGTGGATGCAATCCTTGCCTGGGTGTTTGTGCTGGGTATGCTGCCCATTACTGCCATGATTGAGTATCGTCAGGACCTGGGGGCAGGGGGACATGTGTGGGTGCCTGGTGGAGGATGCCCCTGCACTGCTGGGGGGTGGGGGTGGTGGGAGACATGGGTGGGGGCCTGGTGGAGGGTGCCCCTGGTGGCGGGGGGGTGGGGGTGGTGGGAGACATGAGTGGGGGCCTGGTGGAGGGTGCCCCTGCACTGCTGGGGGGTGGGGGTGGTGGGAGACATGAGTGGGGGCCTGGTGGAGGCTGCCCCTGCACTGCTGGGGGGTGGGGGTGGTGGGAGACATGAGTGGGGGCCTGGTGGAGGGTGCCCCTGGTGACTGGGGGGGTGGGGGTGGTGGGAGACATGAGTGGGGGCCTGGTGGAGGGTGCCCCTGCACTGCTGGGGGGTGGGGGTGGTGGGAGACATGAGTGGGGGCCTGGTGGAGGGTGCCCCTGCACTGCTGGGGGGTGGGGGTGGTGGGAGACATGAGTGGGGGCCTGGTGAGGGTGCCCCTGGTGACTGGGGGGGTGGGGGTGGTGGGAGACATGAGTGGGGGCCTGGTGGAGGGTGCCCCTGGTGACTGGGGGGGTGGGGGTGGTGGGAGACATGAGTGGGGGCCTGGTGGAGGGTGCCCCTGGTGGCGGGGGGGTGGGGGTGATAGGGGACATGAGTGGGGGCCTGGTGGAGGGTGCCCCTGCACTGCTGGGGGGTGGGGGTGGTGGGAGACATGAGTGGGGGCCTGGTGGAGGCTGCCCCTGCACTGCTGGGGGGTGGGGGTGGTGGGAGACATGAGTGGGGGCCTGGTGGAGGGTGCCCCTGGTGACTGGGGGGGTGGGGGTGGTGGGAGACATGAGTGGGGGCCTGGTGGAGGGTGCCCCTGCACTGCTGGGGGGTGGGGGTGGTGGGAGACATGAGTGGGGGCCTGGTGGAGGGTGCCCCTGCACTGCTGGGGGGTGGGGGCCTGGTGGAGGCTGCCCCTGCACTGCTGGGGGGTGGGGGTAGTGGGAGACATGAGTGGGGGCCTGGTGGAGGGTGCCCCTGGTGACTGGGGGGGTGGGGGTGGTGGGAGACATGAGTGGGGGCCTGGTGGAGGGTGCCCCTGGTGACTGGGGGGGGGGGTGGGGGTGGTGGGAGACATGAGTGGGGGCCTGGTGGAGGGTGCCCCTGGTGGCGGGGGGGTGGGGGTGATAGGGGACATGAGTGGGGGCCTGGTGGAGGGTGCCCCTGCACTGCTGGGGGGTGGGGGTGGTGGGAGACATGAGTGGGGGCCTGGTGGAGGCTGCCTCTGCACTGCTGGGGGGTGGGGGTGGTGGGAGACATGAGTGGGGGCCTGGTGGAGGCTGCCCCTGCACTGCTGGGGGGTGGGGGTGGTGGGAGACATGAGTGGGGGCCTGGTGGAGGGTGCCCCTGGTGACTGGGGGGGTGGGGGTGGTGGGAGACATGAGTGGGGGCCTGGTGGAGGGTGCCCCTGCACTGCTGGGGGGTGGGGGTGGTGGGAGACATGAGTGGGGGCCTGGTGGAGGGTGCCCCTGCACTGCTGGGGGGTGGGGGTGGTGGGAGACATGAGTGGGGGCCTGGTGGAGGCTGCCCCTGCACTGCTGGGGGGTGGGGGTGGTGGGAGACATGAGTGGGGGCCTGGTGGAGGGTGCCCCTGGTGACTGGGGGGGTGGGGGTGGTGGGAGACATGAGTGGGGGCCTGGTGGAGGGTGCCCCTGGTGACTAGGGGGGTGGGGGTGGTGGGAGACATGAGTGGGGGCCTGGTGGAGGGTGCCCCTGGTGGCGGGGGGTGGGGGTGATAGGGGACATGAGTGGGGGCCTGGTGGAGGGTGCCCAAGCACTGGTGGGGGTGGTGGGAGACATGAGTGGGAGCCTGGTGGAGGCTGCCCCTGCACTGCTGGGGGGTGGGGGTAGTGGGAGACATGAGTGGGGGCCTGGTGGAGGGTGCCCATGGTGGCAGGGGGATGGGGGTGGTGGGAGACATGAGTGGGGGCGTGGTGGAGGCTGCCCCTGCACTGCTGGGGGGTGGGGGTGGTGGGAGACATGAGTGGGGGCCTGGTGGAGGCTGCCCCTGCACTGCTGGGGGGTGGGGGTGGTGGGAGACATGGGTGGGGGCCTGGTGGAGGGTGCCCCTGGATGGTGGGGGGTGGGGGTGGTGGGAGACATGAGCAGGTGTGCAGGGTAGTCCCCTGTTTTGTGGGCTGCCTGCAGGGGCCGTCGAGGGTGTACAGGGAACACCTGTGAGGACCCACCCAGCCTAATCGCGTGTGTAACTTCCCACACACCCCTGTAATACACGTACCAAGCCAAATCGCGTGTGATAATTCCCGCGCACCCCTGAAATACACGCGCCCAGGCTATTCTCGTGTGGAAATTCCCGCGCACCCCTGAAATACACGTGCCCTGCTGAAATCGCGTGTTAAACTTCCCGCGCACCCCTGAAATACACGCGCCCAGGCTATTCGCGTGTGGAACTTCCCGCGCACCCCTGAAATACACGCGCCCAGGCTATTCGCGTGTGGGACTTCCCACGCACCCCTGAAATACACGCGCCCAGGCTATTCGCGTGTGGAACTTCCCGCGCACCCCTGAAATACACGTACCCTGCTGTAATCGCGTGTGGGACTTCCCGCGCACCCCTGAAATACACGCGCCCAGGCTATTCGCGTGTGGAACTTCCCGCGCACCCCTGAAATACACGCGCCCAGGCTATTCGCGTGTGGAACTTCCCACGCACCCCTGAAATACACGCACCCAGGCTATTCGCGTGTGGAACTTCCCGCGCACCCCTGAAATACACACGCCCAGGCTATTCGCGTGTGGAACTTCCCGCGCACCCCTGAAATACACGTACCCTGCTGTAATCGCGTGTGGGACTTCCCGCGCACCCCTGAAATACACGCGCCCAGGCTATTCGCGTGTGGAACTTCCCGCGCACCCCTGAAATACACCTACCCTGATGGAATCGCGTGTGGAACTTCCCGCGCACCCCTGAAATCCACGTACCCGGCCAAATCGCATGTGAGACTTCCCGCGCACCCCGGTATACACGCACACGTATTTTTTGTCAGCGTGTCCGTGTTTGTGGGTACCCCTTTGCACGTCATTTGTCCTGGAGGGCCACAGTATAGGACATTCATCATGGCAGTATATGGGTGCTATTTGTTGGCGCACCTTTTGGCGCACATTTCTTACAGCCGCAGAGACGCTACCGCCTGCTTTCTTGTGGCGGTCGTGTTTGTGCCTGTGCGCTGGTTTGAGCGTGCGCTTTTTTGCCCTATTCTATTCCATGAATACGTGTTGTAGGCGAGCGTGTGGGCGTTCCGCGCACTTGTGCCCTGTACTTCCCCCGTGACGCCCACGTTTTTGCAAGTTGTTCCCCATTCCGAGTGTTACGCCCGTGTTCCGCCTACTTTTGTTGTGTGCGCCGCGCTATGTGCGAATTTCGCTGTGGTCTGTGCGATTTTCGCTGTGACCTGGCGCACGCTGTTAGATGGCCTGTGCGCCAACGTGCGCGGCGCACTTTTTATCGCACATCCGCTGGTTTTCTCGCGCACGGACTTCCATGAATCGACGTGCGCTGCTTTTCGTGCGATTTTCGCACTTGCACTGCGATTTTCGCTATTCCACTGCGATTCGCACGTTTTTGCCCACTTGCGCCGCGCTAATTATTCCATGAATCGGCCTGTCAGTCTGTTTAATGGTATTCCAGAATTGTCATTAATATCTTCCTCTGACATACAACTGGTGGATTACATTCATCCGCAAAGATATGACTTTGTGCGTTTGGTGATTCAGTCGCCCCTAGTATGTGGCCTGATTTTGAAGGAAGCAGGTTCATTGCAGAAGAGGGGTTTTGACACTTATAATTTTCTAGAACAAGTTGGTGTGGAGCCTGTGAATAAGAATGTGCATGTGGCGCAAAATATCTGTTCATCGGATAATAGGGATGACAATGCTTGTGGTTATATGGATGCCATGTCCCTAACCGAAATGAAGGAAATGAGAACTTTGGCAGTGTCTCTTAAAGATTCATTAGAGCAATTGAAAAACATGGGTAAGCCCCTCTAGTGAAGGTGACCCATATAAGTTGGTTTTGTGGAACTCTAGAGGGCATACGCATTTAGCACAGAATAAAAAAAGCATGCAAAGTACTAGAGAACTTTGATTTTGTGCTCATACAGGCATCAAGGGCTTGTGAGAAACTGATATGGAATGGTTACGTCGTATTGTGTCTTCCTGGTTCTTGTGGACCTAGAGGGCGCCCTAAGGGTGGTTTAGCACTTGCTTATCGTAATTCCCAGGACATAGAAAAGTTATCAGAAAAACATCTGTACACCTCATGCTTAGCTGCAACCTTTATATAAACACACAAAATGTGAGGGTGGGTCTAATGGTAATTAATGTTTATTGTAATAATGCTGAATTATTGTTGGAGAAGTTGCTAGGAGAAGTAAATGACTTGATTGATGAGTGGCTTGTCGGTACACCGGATGGCTTTATCATCATAGCAGGCGACATGAATGCAGATTGCAATTTATCAAATATAGAGATGGCATGGTGTTTAGTGGATAAGGGCATTACTGGTTCAGAAAAGGGAGGCAAACGTTATAGAGGTGCTCTTTGGCTTAATTCTATAAGATCATGGGGAATGGAAATGGTGTTTAATGATAAATGCACATGGAATGCCTGGGGTGAGTGTACAATCATAGACTATATATTTGTTAGTGATAAGCCGATTAAGGATTCTGTAAACATGCTCATATAACCCAAGTCTGAAAGTGATCATGCTATGGTATCAATTAATCTGAACCTAAAGAAGAAATCTACATACAGAAATGTGAATTGTGTACCAATACCTGTCAATGTGAGGGGAAGTACGATCAAATTGAATACTTGCAAGTCAATTAAATTTAACAATATGATGTGGCATGACTATGAGAAAAGATCCTTGGAACAAAAAAAAGAAACATACTCGATTGCAGCGTTTGATGAGTTACTGGTCACTAGTTTAGATCAGCTTCAGAGACCAGGCTCAGGTCTGGTGACCAATAAAAGGACTTACAAGCACGTCTTTGACTTGGAGGTTAAGCAACATAGAGCTTTTTTGCACAAGCAATTACGCGCAATAAAGAAACTTAATTTGTTACCTGCAAATTACAAAGAACAAGTTAGAGTGTGTTGACAAGCTTACAAGAACTGGAGGATTTATCATCGAGCCTCCCTTGAACAGAAAGATGCTGAGGCAATGCTAAGCGCTATGAAGGAGACTAACTCCAGAAATTATTGGTCACTTATTAATAGCACTGAAGCATCGCAAGTGCAGCTAATTACTCATCCTATCGGTGAATAAGTATGGTGCTACCTTTTTGAGAATCTATATGCCCCCTCCAGTGATGGCACATTAGCAGCTGAATGTAAGGGTAATAAATGGGTATTAGATGTTTCAGTGGAGAAAATAATGTTAATGATTCAAAAATTGAAACCATCTGCCACTCCTGGCCCCAATAAGTTAACATGTACCATACTTAAACAGAATTCCCATCTATGGGCCAAAATATTGCACTTTATATTCAGTGATGTAATCCAGACCCAAACGATGCCAGACTCGTGGAAACTCTTGTACGTGATACTTATATTCAAAAAAGGCAATCGCCAGTCTCTGAATAATTACAGACCAATATCATTAATTAACATAGAGGCCAAGATATTTTCATCTTTGATATTGGAAAATCTGCTGGGATGGATGGAGGAGAAAGAAATCCTTGATGTAAGGCAGTTTGGGTTTAGGAAAGGCCTAGGGACGGATGCAGGTGGTCTTTTAGTAGCCGCGTTGCAAAGCCAAGCAAAGAAATACAAGCATGTTCCTCTGTACGCCGCCTCAATGGATCTAACTGCTGCATTCGACATGGTCGATAGACCGCTATTTAAGCAATATAACACGAGTGTCTTACCGAAGGCCCCGGGCATTACCAGAGTCGGTAATGCCCCTGACGCTAGGGTTATATTGCTATTAGTACCCCGGCCCGCAAAAATAGCGTGACCGGGGCACTAAAAGCTTTTTTGTCCCGAAACGCTGCGGCGTTTCGGGAGAAAAAAAAAAAAGAAAATGGCCACCCCCATGGAAAGGGAAAACGGAGTCCGTTTTCCCTTTCCATGGCGGCCATCGGGAGCGGACGCGCTGGGAACACAAGTGTTCCCAGCGCGTCCGCTCCCGAAAAAGGATAAAAAAGAAGGTAAGTGGGGTTGGGAGGGCGGGAGTGGGATGGATGGGAGAACAAAAAAACGTACCTGCGCCAACAGCGAGGGACGCCTCCAGCCGTGTGGAGGCGCGGAGCAGGGGTGGCCCCGCTGCGAGTCTCCACACGGCTGGAGGCTTCCCTCTTCCCCCTGCCATGGACGTAGGAACGAGAAGGTAAGTTGTGGGGGGGAGGGGCGGTGGGAGGGAAGGGAATAAAAAAAAGACTTACCTGAGTCCCCGGCAGGGGGCGAAGGCAGCCTCTCAGACTCTGGGAGGCTCGGAGCGGGGATGGCCCCGCTTCGAGCCTCCTCATTGGCTGAGGGGCTGCCACGCCCCTGCCGGGAACAATGGTTGTGGAATCGCGGCTGAGGGATTCCCGGCCTGGTAACGACTCGGCAAGAGCTAATGATAATGCGTGTTGCATTCTCTTTGGCTCTCGCCGGGTACTAATATGGCAAAGGCTTGTTGTATTGAATATTGAAAGAGGCCTACTAGCCATGATTATTCATCTTTATTTGAATACAGTTTTAAAGGTTAGGCTCAATAATGAAGGTTTGATGTCCAGAGAAATAAGAGCTAGAAATGGTTTGAAGCAAGGCTGCTCCTTGGCGGCGATCTTGTTTAATGTTTATGTTTCTGGAGCTAATGACAAATTTGAATCTTCTGAGCTGTTACCTCTCAGGATTGTGGGGATTGTTGTGAATTGGGTTGCCTTTGCTGACGACCTTCTGTTATTGGATCGTACAAAGATAGGCCTCCAGAGGTTAATCAATGTGTTTTCTCACTTTGTTAAAGAACTAAAATTGAAAATCAACCCTACAAAAACTGTTGTTATAAACTTGGGACAAAGCAAAAGGGTAAATTCTAATCCAATGTGATGTGTTGAAGGAACAAAGTTAAGATTACAGAAAGCCGTTAAATACTTAGGCTATATCTTCGTAAGCAATATGATGTTAAGCTTTGCAAAAAAATGTTTAGAATCTAAGGCGAAAGAGGCCGGAAATCAATTGAAGGCAATTGAAAGGAAGTTTGGTAAATTCACAATGATGGAATGTAGAGATTTTTACTTGTTAAAGGTTATTCTGAGGTTAACCTATGGCTTGGAATTTTATCCGGTGAAATTGACTCCTCTCCTAAAAACCATAGAAGCTTTAATCTGGAAAAAAGTATTATTCTTCCCACCTAATTGCATACTATTAGAAATCATAAGGTATGAGCTTGGTCTCTGTTCACTAAAAAGTATAATGGAAAGTAAAAGAGTGATGCTGTACAGAAAACGTGTTTTGGCAGAGTCAAATTCATTGTACAAAATAATAAAAGATGGTTTATCAGAGAAATATATGATGGATTTACAAATTGAGGTGGAAAATATATTGTTGAACCTTGGCGTTTCAATGAAGTGTCTCATAGAGAAACCAGCAAAGATTAAAACACTGATTAAGGCATTTGACTGGGTTGCTAACAATGCAGTGATCATGAATTCAAAGCTATATAATCAAGTAGTTTCTGTGTGGAAATCGTTCCCTGAACTTGAGCCATATCTGGTGAAATATCCTTCAAGGAAACTTCATAATAGTGTGATGCGATTTAGGTTCAATGTTTTAAATACTAATGAAATATGTTACATTAGAAAACGAATTCCTGAGAATAAGAAATTATGTAGATTTTGTGAAAAAGTTGATGCTGTTGAAACATTAGCTCATCTGTTGTTAGTATGTCCGATGCTGTCCAATGAAAGGTTTGCTTTCTTTTCTGAATTTGTATTTGACACATCAAATGTACCCAGGGAGCAACTGTGGTTCGAAATGATGCCTGGGACCAATACTGCACTGAAGTGCAAAGTTATTGACTTTTTAATAATCATATGTAAGGTGCACTAAAAGAGCTAATGATCAAAGGTCCCGTAAGCATAGATTCTGTGCTCTAGATGGTTAATGAAGTATAGAATTGAATGTTTCACTTGACTGATACGATGTGAAGGAACCAGTTGTGTTCTAGACTGTCCTGAGAAGTTTAAAATGTATATCTAGGAGAATCTGCTCTTAGATTACGATACATGATTTTAATTTTGATGTAATTGTTAATATGTTAGCTCTGTTCGGTTCATAAAATTAGTAGTAAACTTTGGAATGTATTTGTTTTAAAATGATTAATTAGTTATAAATCGATATATTGTTTCTAAAGTTTGTTTTATTATCTTTTATATTCACTGTTTTGTAAAGGTTTATATAAACCAAAATACAATAAAATAAAAAAATTAAAAAAAGAATTCACAATCTTATACAGAATATGTACACATGCAATTTACAAAAAAATTGTTAGGTTCTTATGACACCAAAAGTAGTAATCATGTTCACAGGTCAAACTTTGTCATATTTCTATCTATTTAACCAAACATGATGAGGTAGAGGGTAATAAGACCTCAATTGTGTATTGTAGAGATGTCTGGTAAAAAAGTATTTCTATTGAATGCTGGTGTTTACAAAAATGAACCCAGGTAATAGTCCTCATTGATCCCTAGTGGATATAGTGAGTCAAGTCGGTGAATCCAATATAACTCTCTTTGGGACAGTCTTTTTTGCAAATCTCCCCCTCTTGGGAGTGGGTGTAGTACCTCAAGTATTACTACCCTCATTTGGGCAACATTGTGGTGATGGTCTCGGAAATGTGATTTAATGTTTTTTGTCCTGATATTGGACTTATGCTCCGTCCATCTTTCTTTAGCTTTTCTAGCAGTTTTTCCCACATAGTATTTACCACATGTGCACCGTAACACGTAAATGACATTTTTAGAATCACATGTAGCATACTGTTTGAGTGGTATCTTCTTGACTGTATTATTTGCATGTCTAATGTGATCTCCCTTGGTCACATTTGAACAATGTTGGCAATTGAGACATGGAAAAGTCCCAATGTTTGGTTTGCTCAGGCACGTTTGTGTGGGGGATTTTGGTTTCTCTGCTTTGAGCAATCTGTCTCTGAAGTTACTGCCCCTTTTGAATGCTAACATGGGTGGTTTAGGGAAAAGTTTATTCAATTGAGGGTCAGATTTGATAAGGTCCCAGTTCTTGTGAATTATCCGCTTGATTTGGAAGCTTTGGCTGGAGTATCTCAGCGTATGTATTAGGTTGGTCTTTGTCTTCTTCGGTTTTGGAGCCAAAAGGTCTTCTCGGCTTTGTGATTCAGTTCTCAGTTTTGCTTTGTCCACGAGGTCTTGAAGAAAACCCTTATCTGTAAATCTGGATTTTAAAGTTGTGTATTCATCTTGTAGTTTTTCTATATCAGAAGTGATCGTTTTGAGACTGAGAAGTTGACTATATGGTAAGTTGTCCTTGAGATGTTTAGGATGAAAATTGTGGAAGTGAAGGGAACTGTTCACGTCTGTAGGTTTTCTGAAAATCTGGGTTTTAAGACCTTGATTTGTGATTTCGATTGTCGTGTCCAGGAAGTTAATGGTAGGTTTTCCAATTTCAATAGTAAATGTTATCCTATTGTTACAACTGTTGAAGTATTTCCAAAAGAGTATGAGCTCTGTCTCTGTGCCAATCCATATGCCAAACACATTGTCAATGTATCTCAGCCAACTTTTGATTTTGTGTTTCCAAACAGGATTCTCCAAAACGAATGTACATTCAAAATTGTACATGAAAATATTAGCATATGAGGGGGCCACTGATGAGCCCATGGCGGTCCTTGATGTTTGAAGGTACTACTGATTATTGAAACGGAAATAGATGTTGTGTAAGATAAGATTGATGAGTTCAATTGCAAATGTTTTGTCGATATTGATCTGTTCATGTTTCAATAGAAACCATTCCAAGGCTTCGGTGTCTTGATTGTGTGGAATGGAGGTGTATAGACTACTGACATCCATGGTGATCAGTAGAAGATTGGGTTGAGCTGTATTGATTTGTCTGATAGTTTGCAAAAAATGAGTGGTGTCTTTGAGGTAAGTTTCTGTCTTCTGTACCAAAGGTTGTAAGGCTGTGTCTAAATATATCGACAGTGGTTGAAAGATACTATCTGTCCCTGCTACTATTGGCCGTAGGGGTGGATCAGTTTTATTTTTGTGAATTTCCTGCAGTCCATAAAAGACTGGAGTCAGTGGGTGTTTATTGATCAAGTAGTTACCTGTTCATTATGTAATCCAATCAAGGTCAGATGCTTTATCAATGACTTTTTTGATGGTTTGGTTAATCGAAAGAATCGGGTCACCGTCCAATTTCAAGTAGGTATCTTGGTCTGATAATCGTTTGTAGCATCCTTCATTGTATAGGGCTGTATCCATGATAACGAGGGCACCTCCCATGTCTGCCTGTTTGATCGTGAGGGTATTATCAGCTGCTAATTCTTGGATGATTTTTAACTGATGTTTCCTAATGTTTTGTTTATTGGCTTTGGCATATTTTATTTTAAGCATTTAAGTTCTTTTGTGATTTTAGTTTTGAATAAATTCACCAAAGGATGATTAATTTGGGGATGAAAGTTACTTTTGCCTTTGATTTCCAAATATGGTGAACTTTCTTGTGTGCCTTCTGCCAAGTTGTCAAAGAATATTCTCAGTTCCATCTTGCGAACAAGTTTGAATAGATTTATTTCTTCTTCGAACAGACTTGTGTTGTTTGTTGGAATGAATGATATTCCGAGATTCAAAGTATCCATTTGGGATTGTGAAAGTTGTTTAGATGAAATATTGATGACTATGGGTTCTTTCAGTGTTCTTACACATTCCAACATACACCAAGGCAAGACATACAGAATTCACTCACAACACACACACACACAACGTGAGCACCCAGCCACAATGCATACAACATCTAACATAACCTCAGGCAAGAAATACGAGAAATTCGCAATTCACACAAAACGTGCCCAACCACCCACACTGTGTACACAGTCCAAAATATAGTCAGGCAAGAAATACAGAATTGGCACACAGCAAACAAGCACAACATATGCACACACTACCATACACTTTGCATACACAGTCCAATATACACTCTGGCAACAAATACAGAATGTACACACAACACATGCAGACACACATAATACACATACCCACCAATAATCTGTACATAGTCCAATATCCACTCAGGCAAGAAATACACAATTCACACACAACACACACACAGACAACATACAGACGCATACAGACACACCCACACTGCATGCACAGCCCAACATACACTCAGGCACAAAATCCAGAATTCACACTCAACACACACACAACAAACACAACCACCTACACTGAGTGCACATTCCAACATATACTCAGGCAATAAATACCAAATTCGCACACAAACACACATCCCATATGCACCCATCCACACTGCGTACAAAGTCCAATATACACTATGGCAACAAATACAGAATGCACACACAACACATACAGACACACATAATACACACACACCCATAATCCGTACATAGTCCAATATCCACTCAGGCAAGAAATACAGAATTCACACACAACACACACACAGACACACACACGAACACCATACACAACAACCCACACTGCATACACCACCCAATATACACTCAGGCAAGAAATACAAAAATCACACACAACAAAAAGAACCACCAGCACAGAGTACATATTCCAACATACTTTCAGGCAAGAAATATGAAATTGACACACAACACACAAGCGCACACATAACATAGCCAACCACCCACCATGTGCACACAGTCCAACATGCACTTTGGCAAGAAATACAGAATTCACACAAAACACGCATAACCGACATACGCATCCACCCACAATGCATACACGGTCCATCATACACTGCTAATGCAAGAATTACTAATTCACACACAACACACACACATACCCAGCCACAATGCGTACGTCTAACATAACCTCAGGCAAGAAATACGAGAAATTCTCAATTCACACAAATCATTCACAACCAACCACACTGTGTACACAGTCCAACATGCACACAGTCAAGAAATACAGAATTTACACACAACATACACACCCACCCATACTGCATACACAGTGCAACATACACTCAGGCAAAAAATACAGAACTCACACAAAACATGCCCAACAACCCACACTGTATACACAGTCAAAAATACACTCAGGCAAGAAATATAGAATTGACCCACAACATACACAACATATGCAACATCCTACACTGCATACACAGTCCAATATACATTCACACACAACACACACACACAACATGCATAACCATCCACTCTACATACACATTCCAAGAAATTACAAGAAATTCTCAATTCACACAAAACATGCACACATCCACCCATATTGCGTACACAGTCCGTATACACTCAGGCAAGAAATACAGAAATCATACACAACAAACACAACAAAAACAACCACCGACATTGAGTACACATTCCAACACACTCTCAGGCAAGAAATATAGAATTCACACACAGCACACAAGCACACACATAACATAGGCACCCACACACACTGCGGACACAGTCCAACATGCACTTAGACAGAATTCACACACAACACACATAAACAACATATCCACCCACCCACAATGCATACACATTCCAACATACACTCAGGCAAGAAAGACAGACTTCATACACAACAAACACATGTACACATAATGAGTACACATTGCAACATACACTAAGGCAGGAAATACAGAATTCACTCACAACACACACACACACATACAATGTGCGCACCCAGCATACATCTAACATAACCTCAGGCAAGAAATTCTCAATTCACACAAAACATGCACAACCACCCACACTGCATAAGCTCTTCGAAAAGCCCTGTTTTGCAAAGGCTGTCGTAGGCTGCACAACGCTCTGCTCCTGTGATCCTGTGTTCCAGACCAAAGCTGTTACCCAGCGTGTTGTCATCCTTGGGTTACACGGAAAGGACTGCAAAAACTGACTAAGTGCCTTAGCACTGCCTCTTTGCCCACAATACTATTTACTTGGGGGACACGCGCTTTTGCACGTGTGCATTTTTGGAAAGTGCTGTTTTGCAAGGGCTGTCATCGGCTGCATGAGGTTTTCCTCCTGTGATCCTGTGTTCCAGACTGAAGCTGTTACCCAGCGTGTTATCATCCTTGTATTACACAGTATGCCTATTAACTTGCTCCAGTTATAGAAAAGACTTGAAAGTTGCAATGCAACTTTAACTGGTGTACTTCCATTTCTCTCGCAGGAAAGGACTGCAAAAACTGACTAAATGCCTTAGCAGCGCCTCTTTACCCACAATACTAATTACTTGGGGGACATGCACTTTTGCGCGTGCGCTTTTTCGGAAAGCGCTGTTTTGCTAGGGCTGTCATAGTCTGTCTTGGGCAGTGTTGGAGGGGTTGTAATTGGGGTTGTAATTGTAACAATCATTTTTCAAATCATTCACTTTCTTGTTTAATTGAGTTGCTTTCGACTGTTTTTCAGGTAAAAAAAATGTTTAATACTTTTTACCAGTTTGAATTATTAGTCAGTCTAATGGCGGACACTTTAACATTGTGTGTGATAAGCTTTGCTCTGCTATAAGCAGGACCAACTGGAAGTATCCTATGTCTATTGATCATCCACGTTGTTGTAATCTTGCTGTTTCCGATTGTTTTTGAAAACTAGGGTAATTACGTATGAGTAATAACTCAGTTTGTGTAGTGCCTTTATCAATCCTTACTTGTCAACGGGAGCTAGCGGGTCCCTATTTGAAAAACAATTGGCAAGTAAGCTGTAGTAGGTTGTTTAAAGCTACTTGGTTTTCAACTTGCTAAATGTCCGTGAAGCCGTATACTCTCAAATCTGGTATGCCGGAGCACGATCATGCTAGCAACCTCACTCCACTTTCCACGCCAACTCAAAAAAAGTTAATTATTTCTATACCTGACAAGAAAACTTCTGGCAAATCGCGTCACCGCACAAAATCGGTAGAGACTGAAATAGGAGGTTCTAATTTTGAGCATAGTAAGTCAGGCTCTCTGAAATCACAAATCAATAATGAGCTTGCTGCATTAAAAAATGTGAGGCTCGTGATCACCATTTCATCTAATATGGGAGCCGGGATCTCCGATACAACAATCGAGGCAGCCTTTATTCACTGCGACCCACCACCAGTGTTAGCAGGGCTATCGGCCACGGGTCTCAACTTGAATAAAACAAAATTATGTACTTTACCTGCCCAGCAAAAATACCCAGCTTTAAATGTAATAGGGCAAATTGATGACAAAGCTTTAGACTTTATGAATCTAACCAACAATTCATGTACAAACACAGATTTATTGAAAATGGTTGAACCCTCCCCAATTAAAGATACCACCGAAATTACCACCTTATTATTAGTTTAGATAATACTCTAGACAATCATGGAACCTAGCAATCACTTATTTCAAATGATTGTTCGATCGACCAAGTGTCTTCACATTCTATTTCCTTTATTGCACTGACTCCATGACACTTTAATCCCTCTCGGAGCACACACCAACCACCTCTCAAATAGCTGAAGATTCTAAATCAGCTCAAGGTGTAGTTTCCGATTCTGTTGCAGTAAATAACACATTCACCGCGATGGATACTGCTTTATTCACATTAGCTAGACTATACAAGGCTATGGATAAGAAGCTTCATCACCAGATAATTGCTCTTAATCAATTGGTAGGATCCAGAAACTCGTCCGGGGGTCAAGATACTGCCAACACACCAACACAAATGTATGAAATCTTTAGACACTGCGAGCAAAGTAACATGGAACCCAAACTGAATGTTATGACCAATCACTCAGAACACATAATGACAGCGTGTCTCAAGTTATCATAGGCAAAGTGACCGACTTCCCATTGAATCAAATCGCAGCTGAAACACAAGCAGTGATATCCACTGTAATGATGAACTCTGTGGGAAACGTGGATAAAATACCTGCCACTGAAAGTTGTTTAAATGCTACTACACTTGCGACTCTGTCAACATTTGTTCCCTATCGTGCTGGTATTGGAGAGCTTTCCTTTCGCGTAGCTAGTTCTTGTATGTCAGTTTGAGGTGTTTTATTTGGATCGTTCTTTCTGATATTGGGAGATACTTTAGGCTTTGGATACAGCACCATAAGGTTGTCTTCCTATCTTTTAATGTTTGGTCAAAAACATGTAAATGTTTATGACCATGATGTTGAGTATTTGTTTTTATTTGAATGTATTTCTGCATGGACGTTACATAACATGTTTTTGGGTGAGTTGATAGCAGATTGTCAAATTCAGCTAAAGTTACTTTCGACCATCTCAGTCAATTTCTGCCATTATTGGCCATGATGGTCCCCCTGAGACGATCATTTGATTTCAAAACATTGGACAATTTCCATGTCCATGTTAGGCACATTTGATTATGATCACTCAGATCTGTTTGATTGTTTACTAAGGAGTCCACTATATCAAAGAAATCATGGTTGGTATAGATATAGTCGATAGTGGCTCTTGTGGAACCTCTACACCATGTATGATGGGCCAGGATTTCGCCTTCAACTGCTCCATTAAGCATTATGTACTGTCTCTCTTGCGTCATTTTAGACCATCTGACTTCTTCTTCTTTCCACATCTCTCTTCCAGAAGGCAATAAATGTAGATTTAAATCTCCTGCAATCATGACAAAATTGATTTTTCTTTCTGTCATTAAATCGTGAAGGATAAGTGTGATATGGTCGAATGGGCTCTACCTCAATAGATGTTTATTATTACAAGTGTGTAAATGTCTTTCTCAATCTTTACCATTTGTATAAACGGTGTGGGAGACTTGCATACTTGAACATTACATTTCTTGGACTTTTTTGTGGCTAGAAGTAAACCTGCCATTGGACGACGTTTAGACTGTGATAGAGCTGCAATAGTCATTACATTAAATCCGTCCCAGACAGGTGGATCTATCAACCAAGCCTCCCGTAATGCGGAATTCCCACGCAACACACACAACAAATGCAAGCACCCACACCGAGTACATATTGCATTACACACTAAGGCAAAAAATACAGAATTCACATGCGACACACACACACACACATAACATATGCAACCACACAAACTGCACACACAGTCCAACATGCACTTAAGGAAGAAATACAGACTTCACACACAACTCACATAAACAACATACGCACCCACACAACATACGCACCCACCCACAATGCATACACAGTCTGACATGCACTCAGGCACGAAAGACAGAATTCACACTCAACACACACACACACCAAACACAACCACCCACACTCGGCCTCATTATAAGGTTGCCGGTGCAGATACAATGGTACCGGTAAGCCTATTGGGCTCAAAGGGAATGTGGATCTACCGGCACTCACAAATGGGCAAATATGCCAAAAATTGTCCATTTGCGGGTGCCGAATTTTCTTGCCGGTTTGCTACCTCTAACCTTGTAAAGAGTCCCATTGTGTACACATTGCAACATATACTAAGGCAAAAAAATACAGAATTCACTCACAACACACACATAAAACATGCACAACCAACCACACTGCATACACAGTCCAACATGCACGCAGTCAAGAAATACAGAACTCACACACATGCCCAATCACCCACACTGTGTAAACAGTTCAAAATACAGTCAGGCAAGAAATACAGTGTTGACAAACAACAAACACACACAACATGCACAACCACCTACCCTGCATACACAGTCCAACATAAATTCACACCCAACATACACAACCACAACTCTGCATACACAGTCCAATATATACTCCAGCAACAAATTCAGAATGCACAAACAACACATACAGAAACACATAATACACACACCCACCCATAATCCGTACTTAGTCCAATATCCACTCAGGCAAGAAATACATAATTCACATACAACACACACACATTACATACACACTCTCCCACAATGTGAATACAGTCCAAAATATCCCTGGCAATAAATACAAGAAATACATAATTCACAGACAACATATGCAGCCACCACACTGTGTACAGAGTCTAACATACAAAAAATACAGAATTCACACACAGCATATACACAAACAAACACACAAGGCCACCAATACTCCGTATATAGTCCAATATCCACTCTGGCAAGAAATGCAGAATTCACACACAAACACTACATACACACTCTCTCACAATGTAAATACAGTCGAACATTACCCCGGCAATAAATACTAGAAATACATAATTCACACACAACATATGCAACCACCACAATGCGTACACAATCTAAAATACACGCAGTCAAGAAATATAGAATTCACACACAACACACAAAAACAACATACAGACCCACCCACACTGCATACACAGCCCAACATACACTCAAGCACGAAATCCAGAATTCACACTCAACACACACACAACAAACACAACCACCCACTCTGAGTGCACATGCCAACATATACTCATGCAAGAAATACCAAAATCACACATAACACACACAAACACACACCACATACACACCCACCCACACTGCCTACACAGTCCATATACACTCACGCAAAAAATACAAAAATCACACTCAACACACAACAAAAACAACCAACAATACTGAGTACATATTCCAACATACTCTCAGGCAAGAAATATGCAATACACACCCAACACACATAACATAGGCAATGACCCGCACTGCGCACACAGTCCAACATGCACTCAGGCAAGAAATATAGAATTCACACACAACAAACGTACCCACCCACCATGCGCACACAGTCCAACATGCAGTTTGGCAAGAAATACAGAATTCACACACAACACACATAACCGACATATGCATCCGCCCACAATGCACAATGCATACACAGTCCAACATATACTCAGGCAAGAAATACAGAATTCTCAAGTCACACAAAACATGCAAACCAACCACACTGCATACACAGTCCAACATGCAGTCAGTCAAAAAATACAGAATTCACACAAAACATACAGACCCAACCATACTGCATACAAAGTGCAACTTAAACTCAGGCAAGGAATAAAGAACACACACACACAACATGCCCAAACACGCACACTGTATACACAGTCTAAAATAAACTCAGGCAAGAAAAACAGAATTAACACACAACATACACAACATACGCAACCACCTACACTGCATACACAGTCCAGCACAAATTCACACACAACACACACCCACACACAACATGCATAACAATTTGCTCTGCATACACAGTCCAATATACACTGCGGCAAAAAATACAGAATTCACACACAACGCACACCCACACAACAGACGCAACAAACCAAAACTGCATGCACAGTGCAACTTACACTCAAGCAAGGAATACAGAACTCACACACAACATGCCCAAACACCCACACTGTATACACAGTCCAATATACACTCAGGCAAGAAATACAGAATTCACTCACAAAACACACAACCACACAGTATGCGCACCAAACCCAAATGCGTACAACGGCTAACATAACATCAGGCAAGAAATAAGAGACACATCCAAAAACAGACAAAACACACGCAGCCACCCATACTCCGTACATAGGTCAATATCCAATCAGGCAAGAAAAACAGAATTCACATACAACACACAAATACTACATACACACTCGCCCACAACGGGAATACAATCCAACATTACCCCAGCAATAAATACAAGAAATACATAATTCACACACAACATACGCAACGCACTGCATACACAGTCTAACATATAAGCAATCAAGAAATACAGAATTCACACACAACACATACAAACAACATACAGACCCGCCCACATTGCATACACATCCCAATATATACCCCGGCACAAAAGCCAGAATTCACACTCAACACACACACAACAGACACAACCACCCACACTGAGTACACATTGAAACATACGCTAAGGCGAGAAATAAAGAATTCACACATAACACACACACACACGCGACATACGCACCCACCCACACTGCGTACACAACCTGTATACACTCAGGCATGAAATACAGAAATCATACACAACACGCACAACAAAAACAACCACCAACACTGAGTACACATTGCAATACAATTTCAGGCAAGAAAAATAGAATTCCCACGCAAGCAAAAGCACATACATAACATAGGCAACCACACACACTGCACACACAGTCCAAACATGCACTTAGGTAAGAAATACAGAATTCACACACAACACACATAAACAACCTACATACCCAATCACAATGCATACACTCAGGCAAGAAAGACAGAATTCACACACAACACATGCAATGAACAAAAGCACCGACACTGAGTACACATTGCAACATACACTAAGGCAAGAAATACAGAATTCACTGACAACACACACACACACAAAATGCGCACCCAGCCACAATGTCTATGGGCCTCATTACACGGACGGCGGTAAGGGTTAAAGGTCACCGTTAATGGCAACGGTGACCGTTAACCCTTACCGCCGTACTACGAGTTCCCTTAGCGGGTTGGTGCTCTAACGCCTGCTTTTTGCAGGCGTTAAAAACCAACCCGCTAAGGGACCTCGGAGCTAATTACGGCACCGCAAAATTGCGGTGCCGTAATTAGCGCCTTCCCCATTCCCATAGAGCCCTATGGGGCAGAAATGGGAATGGCAATGGCGGAAGGGGGATTTACCGCCCCACCGACCTTGGAATGGGGAGGTAAATCCCCTTACCGCCAAGGCGGTGCCGGTAATTTACCGGCATGGTCCAGGGTGCTAATAGCACCCTGGATCACCGCCTTCCGTGTAATGAGGCCCTATGTCTTACATAAACTCAGGCAAAAAATACGAGAAATTCTCAATTCACACAAAACATGCACAACCAACCACAATGCGTACACAGTCCAGCATGCAAGCAGACAAGACATACAGAATTCACACACAACACACACACAAACAACATACAGATCCACCCACACAGTGTGCACAGCCCAACATACACTCAGGAACAAAATCCAGAATTCACACACACAACAAATACAACCACCCACACTGAGTACACATTCCAACATACACTCAGGCAAGAAATACCATATTCACACACAACACACACAAGCACACACAACATAAACACCCACCAACATTGAGTACATATTCCAACACGCTCTCAGGCAGGAAATATAGAATTCACACACAAAACACAAGCACACATGTAACATAGCCAACCACACACACTGTGCACACATTCCAACATGCACTTGGGCAAGAAATACAGAATTCACACACATATAAAACATACGCACCCACCCACACTGCATACACAGTCCAACAAAAACTCAGGCAAGAAAGACAGAATTCACACTCTAAACACACACACAACAAACACGACCACCCACACTGAGTACACATTGCAACATACACCAAGGCAAGAAATAAATCTAAAATAAATTAACACACAATATACACAACCACTCACTCTGCATTCACAGTCCAATATAACCCCCGACAACAAATACAGAATGCACACACAACACACACACCCACCCATAATCCGTACATAGTCCAATATCCACTCAGGCAAGAAATACAGAATTTACACACAACACACACACACCCTACATACAGACTCTCCCACAATGTGAATACAGTTCAAAATACCCCAGGCAATAAATACAAGAAATACAAAACACACAACATACGCAACCACCACACTGCATACAGAGTCTAACATACAAGCAGCAAAGAAATACAGAATTCACACACAACACACACACACAACAAAGACAAACACCCACACTGAGTGCACATTAATACACATACTCAGGCAATAAATACCAAATGAACACACAACACAAACAAACACAAACCACATACGCACTCACCCACACTGCGTACACAGTCCAATATACACTCCGGAAACAAATACAGAATGCACACATAAGACAAACAGACACATATAATACACACACCCACCAACCCATAATCCGTACATAGTCCAATACCCACACAGGCAAGAAATACAGAATGCACACACAACACACACACACAGACACACACACACACCATACACAACAACCCACACCGCATACACCACCGAATATACACTCAGGCAAGAAATACAAAAATCACACACAACACACAGAACAAAAACAACCACCAACATGGAGTACATATTCCAGCACACTCTCAGGCAAGAAATATGGAATTCACACACAACACACATAACATAGCCAACCACCCACACTGCCCACACAGTCCAACATGCACTTTGACAAGAAATGCCGAATTCACACACAACACACATAACCCACATACGCATCCAACCACAATGCATACACAGGCCAACATACACTCAGGCACGAAAGGCAGAATTCACACACAACACACTTAACTGACATATGCATCCAACCACAATGCCTACACAGTCCAACATTCACACATGCAAGAAATATACAACCAACGACACTGCCTACAAAGTCCAACATGCATGCAGACAAGAAATACAGAACTCACACACAACATTCCCAACCACCTACACTGCATACACAGTCCTATATAAACTCCATCAACAAATACAGAATTCACTCACAACGCACACACACAAAATGTGCACCCAGCCACAATGCCTATGTCCAACATAAACTCAGGCAAAAAATACAAGAAATTCTCAATTCACACAAAACATGCACAACCAACCACACTGTGTGCACAGTCCAACATGCAAGCAGTCAAGAAATACAGAACTCATACACAACATGCCCAACCACCTACACTCCATACACAGTCCAACATAAATTCACACACACACATCATGCACAACCACCCACTCTGCATGCACAGTCCAATATAAACTCAACAAATACAGAATTCACACACAACACATACAAAACACAACACACACGCAGCCACCCATACTCCGTAAACAGTCCAATATCTGCTCAGGTACGAAATCAGAATTCACACACAACACACACACACACAGTACATACACACGCTCCCACAATGTGAGTACAGTCCAACATTACCCCAGGCAATAAATACAAGAAATACATAATTCACACACAACATATGCAACATATGCAACCATCACACTGCATACAATTTCCAACATACAAGGAGGCAAGAAATACAAAATTCAGATACAACACACAAACAGATCCACCCACAGAGCGTACACAGGCAAACATACACTAAAGCATGAAATCCAGAAGTGACACACTCAACAAACACAACAACCCACACTGAGCACACATACCAACATAAACTCAGGCAAGAAATACCAAATTCACACACAACAGACACAAACACACATATCACACCCACCCACATCACATACACACTGAGTACACAGTCCATATATACTCAGGCAAGAAATACAGAAATCACACACAACACACACACTTGACAAAAACAACCACCAACAGTGAGTACATAATACAACACACTCTCAGGCAAGAAATGAAGAATTCACACACAACACACAAGTACACACATAAGATAGGCAAGCAGTACAACATGCAATTTGGGAGGAAATACAGAATTCACACACAACACACATAACCGACATACGCATCCACCCACAATGCATACACAGTCCAACATACACTCAGGCAAGAAAACAGAATTTATACACAACAGACAAACCCAACAAACACAACCACCCACACTGAGTACACAATGCAACATACACTGAGGCAAGAAATGCAGAAGTCCCATAACACACACACAAACATGCACACCCAGCTACAATGCGTACAACGTCTAACATAACCTCAGGCAAGAAATATGAGAAATACCCAATTCACACAAAACATGCACAACCAACCACACTGCGTACACAATCTAAAATGCATGCAGTCAAGAAATACAGAACTCACGCACAACATGCCCAACCACCAACATGGCTTACACAGTCCAACATAAATTCACACACACACATATATCATGCACAACCAACCATTCTGCGTACACAGTCCAACATGCACGCAGTCAAGAAATACAGAATTCACACAAAGCGTATGCACCCACCTACAATGAAAACACAGTGCAACATACACTCAGTCAAGAAATACAAAACTCACGCCCAACATGCCCACCCACCCACACTGTGAACACAATACAAAATACACTCAGGCAAGAAATACAGAATTGATACACAAACACACACAACATACACAACCACCTACACTGCATACACAGTCCAACATAAATTCACATAGAACACACATACACACAACATACACAACCACCCACTTTGCATACACAGTCCAATACACACTCTGGCAATAAATACAGAATTCACACACACCACATTTAAAAACACACAACATACACACCCAACCATACTCCGTACACAGTCCAATATCCACTCAAGCAAGAAATACAGATTCACACACAACACACACACATATACACACACATACACCAGACACAACAACCCACACTGCTTTTACCAGCCAGTGTACACTCATGCAAGAAATACATAATTCACAACAGACACACATTACATACACACTCTCCCACGATGTGAATACAGTCCAAAATACCCCAGGCAATAAATACATGAAATACATAGTTCACACACAACATATGCAACCAACACACTGCATACAGGGCCTCATTACAACCCAGGCGTTAAGGGTTTAACGGCGCCGTCGGCGCCGTTAACCCTTAACGCCTGATTACCAATTTAACGCCTGCTCTTACCAGGTGTTAAAATGCAAGGCGCTAACCCGCCTTGGTGCTAATTACGGCACCGTACTTTACGGTGCCGTAATTAGCGCCTTCCCCACTCCCATTATGCCCTATGGGGCAAAAATGGGAATGGGGAAGGGTAAATGGGGAATGGGGATTTACCGCCCCACTCACCTTGGAATTGGGCGGTAAATCCGCCATCCACCATGGTGTAAACAGTGTTTACACCATGGTGGTAAAGTAGGGAACTTACCGCCTGGGTTGTAATGAGGCCCACAGAGTCTTACATACAAGCAGTCAAGAAATACAGAATTCACACTCAACACACAAACAACAAACACAACCACTGACACTTCATACACAGTCAATATACACTCAGGGAAGAAATACAAAAATCACACACAACACACACAAAAACAACCAACAACACTGAGTACATATTCCACCACACTCTCAGGCAAGAAATATGGAATTCACACATGACATAGGGAACCACCCGCTCCGTGCACACAGTCCAACATGCACTTTGGCAATTAATACAGAATTCACAAACAACAGACACACATTACATACACACTCTCCCACGATGTGAATACAGTCCAAAATACCGCAGGCAATAAATACATGAAATACATAGATCACACACAACATACGCAACCACCACACTGCATACAGAGCCTCACATACAAGCAATCAAGAAATACAGAATTCACAAGCAACATACACACACAACAAATACAACCACCCACACTGAGTACACATTGCAACATATGCTAAGGCAAGAAATACAGTATTCACACACAACACACAAACATGCACACCCAGCTACAATGCGTCCATCTAACAAAACCTCAGGCAAGAAATACGAGAACTTCTCAATTCAGACAAAACATGTACAACCAACCACACTGCGTACACAGTCCAACATGCACGCAGTCAAGAAATACAGAATTCACACACAACATACACACCCATACATACTGCATACAGAGCAACATACACTCAAGCAAGAAATACAGAGCTCACACAAAACATGCCCAACCACCCACACTGTACACGCAGTCCAAAATACACACAAGCAAGAAATACAGAACTCACACAAAACATGCCCAACCACCCACACTGTACACACAGCCCAAAATACACTCAGGCAAGAAATACAGAATTCACACACAACGAACACAACCACCCACAATGAGTACATATTCCATTACACACTAAGGCAAGAAATACAGAATTCGCACACAACACACACACACAAACATGCACACCCAGCCACAATGCGTACATCTAACATAACCTCAGGCAAGAAATACGGGAAATTCTCAATTCACACAAAACATGCACAACCAACCACACTGCGTACACAGTGCAAAATGCATGCAGTCAAGAAATACAGAATTCGCACCAAGCATATGCACCCGACTACAATGAAAACACAGTGCAACATACACTCAGTCAAGAAATACAGAACTCACGCACAACATGTCCAACCACCCGCACTGTGAACACAATCCAAAATACACTCAAGTATTAAATACAGAACTCACACAAAACATGCCCAACCACCAACACTGTACACGCAGTCCAAAATACACTCAGGCAAGAAATACAGAATTCACACACAACGCACACACAGACACACACACAACACCAGACACAACAACCAACACTGCTTACACCACCCAGTATACACTCATGAGACACACATTACATGCACACTCTGCCACGATGTGAATAAAGTCCAAAATACACCACTCAATAAATATATGAAATACATAGTTCACACACAACATACGCAACCACCACACTGCATACAGAGTCTTACATACAAGCAGTCAAGAAATACAGAATTCACACTCGACACACAAACAACAAACACAACCACTGACACTGCATACACAGTCAATATACACTCAGGGAAGAAATACAAAAATCACACAATACACACAAAAACAACCAACAACACAGAGTACATATTCCAACGCACTCTCAGGCAAGAAATAGGGAATTCACACACAACACACAATCACACATATAACATAAGGAACAACCCACACTGTGCACACAGTCCAACATGCACTTTGGCAAGGAATACAGAATTCACAAACAACACAAATAACTGAAATACGCATTCCACCCACAATGCATACACAGTATAAATAACACTCAGGCAAGAAATACAGAATTCACACACAACATACACACACAACAAACACAACCACCCACACTGAGTACACATTGCAACATAAGCGAAAGCAAGAAATACAGAATTCACACAAAACACACACACACAAACATGCGCACCCAGCCGCAATGCATACGTGTAACATAACTTCAGGTAAGAAATGCGAGAAATTCTAAATTCACACAAAACATGCTCAACCAACCACACTGCGTACAGAGTCCAACATGCATGCAGTCAAGAAATACAGAATTCACACGCAACACACAAACAAGCAAACCCAGCCACAATGCGTCCATCTAACATAACCTCAGGCAAGAAATACGAGAACTTCTCAATTCACACAAAACATGCACAACCAACCACACTGCGTACACAGTCCAACGTGCACGCAGTCAAGAAATACAGAATTCACACACAACATACACACCCATACATACTGCATACAGAGCAACATACACTCAAGCAAGAAATACAGAACTCACACAAAACATGCCCAACCACCCACACTGTACACGCAGTCCAAAATACACACAAGCAAGAAATACAGAACTCACACAAAACATGCCCAACCACCCACACTGTACACACAGCCCAAAATACACTCAGGCAAGAAATACAGAATTCACACACAACACACACACACAAACATGCACACCCAGCCACAATGCGTACATCTAACATAACCTCAGGCAAGAAATACGAGAAATTCTCAATTCACACAAAACATGCACAACCAACCACACTGCGTACACAGTGCAAAATGCATGCAGTCAAGAAATACAGAATTCGCACCAAGCATATGCACCCGACTACAATGAAAACACAGTGCAACATACACTCAGTCAAGAAATACAGAACTCACGCACAACATGCCCAACCACCCGCACTGTGAACACAATCCAAAATACACTCAAGTATTAAATACAGAACTCACACAAAACATGCCCAACCACCAACACTGTACACGCAGTCCAAAATACACTCAGGCAAGAAATACAGAATTCACACACAATGAACACCACCACTCACAATGAGTATATATTCCATTACACACTAAGGCAAGAAATACAGAAGTCACACGCAACATACACACACAACAAATACAACCACCCACACTGAGTACACATTGCAACATATGCTAAGGCAAGCAAGAAATACAGTATTCACACACAACACACACAAACATGCACACCCAGCCACAATGTGTACGTCTAACATAACCTCAGGCAAGAAATACGAGAACTTCTCAATTCACCCAAAACATGCACAACCAACCACACTGCGTACACAGTCCAACATGCACGCAGTCAAGAAATACAGAATTCACACACAACATACACACCCATGCATACTGCATACACAGAGAAACATACACTCAGGCAAGAAATACAGAATTCACACACAACGAACACAACCACCCACACTGAGTACACATTGCATTACACATTAAGGCAAAAAATATAGAGTTCACACACAACACACACAAACAAACATGTGCACCCAGCCACAATGCGTACCTCTAGCATAACCTCAGGCAAGAAATACAAGAAATTCTTAATTCACACAAAACATGCACAACCAACCACACTGTGTACACAGTCCAACATGCAAGCAGTCAAGAAATACAGAATTCACACAAAGCATATGCACCCACCTACAATGAAAACACAGTGCAACATACACTCAGTCAAGAAATACAGAACTCACACACAACATGCCCAACCACCCACACTGTGAATACAATCCAAAATACACTCAAGCAAGAAATACAGATTGATACACAACAAACACACACAACATACACAGCCACCTACACTGCATACACAGTCCAACATAAATTCACAAAGAACACACACACACAACATGCACAACCACCCACTTTGCATACACAGTCCAATAGACAGTCCAGCAGGAAATACAGAATTCACACACACCACATTTAAAAACACACAACATACGCACCCACCCATACTCCATACATAGTTAAATATCCAGTCAAGCAAGAAATAAAGAATTCACACACAACAAACACACACACAACATAAACACTCTCCAACAAAGTGAATATAGTCCAACACTACCCCAGGCAATAAATACAAGATATTCATAATTCGCACATAACATACGCAACCACCACACTGCATACACAGTCTAACATACAAGCAGTCAAGAAATACAGAATTCACCCACAACATACACACTCATACATACTGCATTAAACAGAGCAACATACACTCAGGCAAGAAATACAGAACTCACACAAAACATGCGCAACCACACACACTGTATACCCAGTCCATAATACACTCAGGCAAGAAATACAGAATTCACACACAACACACACACAACGGACACAACCACCAACACTGAGTACACATTGCATTACACACTCAGGCAAAAAATACAGAATTCACTCACAACACACACAAAATGTGTGCACCCAATCACGATGCGTGCAACGTCTAGCATAACCTCAGGCAAGAAATTATTAGAAATGCTCAAATTCACACAAAACATGCACAACCAACCACACTGCATACACAGCTGGATATAATCTCTGGTAACAAATACAGAATTCACACACAACACACGCAGCCACCAATACTCTGTACATAGTCCAATATCCACTCAGGCAAGAAAGACAGAATTAACACACAAGACACAAAAACTACATGCACACTCTCCCACGATGTGAATACAGTCCAACATTACCCCGCCAATATATCCAAGAAATACATAATTCACACACCATATGCAACCACCACACTGCGTACACAGTCTAACATACACACAGTCCAGAAATATAGAATTCACACACAACACACACAAACAACATAAAGACCCATGACATTGCATACACAGCCCAATATATACCCAGGCACAAAATCCAGAATTCAAACTCAACACATACACAACAGACACAACCACCCACACTTAGTACACATTCCAACATATACTAAGGCAAGAAATACCAAATTCACACAAAACACACACAAACACACACCACATATGCACCCACCCATACTGTGTACACAGTCCGTATACACTCAGGCAAGAAATACAGAAATCATAAACAACACACACAACAAAAACAACCAAAAACACTGAGTACACATACCAACACACTCTGAGGCATGAAATATAGAATTCACACACAACACAAAAGCACACACTTAACATAAGCAACCACACACACTGTGCACACAGACCAACATGCAATTAGGCAGGAAATACAGTTTTCACTCACAAGACACTCACACACTGTGTGCGCACCCAGCCCCAATGCATACAACGTCTAACATAACCTCAGGCAAGAAATATGAGAAATTCTCAATTCACACAAAATATGCATGCAGTCAAGAAATACAGAACTCACACACAACATGCTCAAGGACCTACACTGCATACACAGTCCAACAAAAATTCACACACACATCATGCACAACCACCCACTCTACATACACAGTCCAATATAAACTCAGACAACAAATAAAATTTCACACAAAACACATACAAAAACACACAATGCACACAGCCACCCATACTCCGGACATAGTCCAATATCCAGTCAGGCAAGAAATACAGAAAGCACACACAACACACACACACAACATACACAACACCCACACTACATATGCCATCCAATATACACTCAGTCAAGAAATACAGAATTCACACACAACACACACACACTACATAAACACTCTCCCACAATGTGAATATAGTCCAACATTACCCCAGGCAATAAATACAAGAAATACATCATTTGCACACAACATACGCAACCACCACACTGCGTAGACAGTCTAACACACAAGAAGTTAAGAAATAGAGAATTCACACACAAACAACATACAGACCCAGCCACACTGCGTACATGGCCCAATATACACTGAGGCACAAAATCCAGAATTCACACTCAGCACACACACAACACAACCACCCAGACAGAGTACACTTTCCAACATATACTAAGGCAAGAAATACCAAATTCACACACAACACACACAAACAACATACAGACCCACCACATTGCATACACAGCCCAATATATACCCATGCACAAAATCCAGAATTCATACTCAACACACACACACAACAGACACAACCACCCACACTTAGTACACATTCCAAAATATACTAAGGCAAGAAATACCAAATTCACAAAAAACACACACAAAAACGCACCACATACGCACCCAACCATAAGGCGTACACAGTCCGTATACACTCAGGCAAGAAATACAGAAATCATAAACAACACACACAACAAAAACAACCAAAAACAATGAGTACACATTTCAACACACTCTCAGGCAAGAAATATAGAATTCACACACAACTAACAAGCACACACATAACATAGGCAACCACATACACTGCGCACACAGACCAACATGCACTTAGGCAGGAAATACAGTATTCACTCACAACACTCTCACACACTGTGTATGCACCCAGCCCCAATGCGTACAATGTCTAACATAACCTCAGGCAAGAAATACGATAAATTCTCATTTCACGCTAAACATGCACCACCAAACACACTGCGCACACAGTCCAACATGCATGCATTCAAGAAATACAGAACTCACACACAACATGGTCAAGGACCTACACTGCATACACAGTCCAACAAAAATTCATACACACATCATACACAACCACCCACTCTACATCCACAGTCCAATATAAACTCAGACAACAAATTAAAATTCACACAAAACACATACAAAAACACACAATGCATGCAGCTACCAATACTCCGTACATAGTCCAATCTCCACTAAGGCACACAAGACACAAACAGTACATACACACGCTCCCACAATGGGAATACAGTCCAACATTACCCCGGCAATAAATACAAGCAATACATAATTCACACACAACATATGCAACCACCACTCTGCGTACACAGTCTAACATAGACACAGTCCAGAAATATAGAATTCACGCACAACACACACAAACAACATACAGACCCACCCACATTGCATACACAGCCCAATATATACCCAGGCACAACAACCAGAATTCATACTCAACACACACACACAACAGACACAACCACCCACACTGAGTACAAATTCCAACATATACTAAGGCAAGAAATACCAAATTCACACAAAACACACACAAACGCACACCACATACGCACCCACCCATACTGCGTACACAGTCCATATACACTTTGGCAATAAATACAGAAGTCATAAACAACACACACAACAAAAACAATCAAAAACACTGAGTACACATTTCAACACACTCTCAGGCAAGAAATATAGAATTCACACACAACTAACAAGCACACACATAACATAGGCAACCACATACACTGCGCACACAGACCAACATGCACTTAGGCAGGAAATACAGTATTCACTCACAACACTCTCACACACTGTGTACGCACCCAGCCCCAATGCGTACAATGTCTAACATAACCTCAAGCAAGAAATATGAGAAATTCTCAATTCACGCTAAACATGGACCCACATTGCATACACAGCCCAATATATACCCAGGCACAACAACCAGAATTCATACTCAACACACACACACAAAACAGACACAACCACCCACACTGAGTACAAATTCCAACATAGTCTAAGGCAAGAAATACCAAATTCACACAAAACACACACAAACACACACCACATACACACCCACCCATACTGAGTACACAGTCCATATACACTTTGGCAATAAATACAGAAGTCATAAACAACACACACAACAAAAACACTGAGTACACATTCCAACACACTCTCAGGCAAGAAATATAGAATTCACACACAACACACAAGCACACACATAACATAGGCAACCACACACACTGCGCACACAGACTAACATGCACTTAGGCAGGAAATACAGTATTCACTCACAACATACTCACACACTGCGTGCGCACACAGCCCCAATGCATACAACGTCTACCATAACCTCATGCAAGAAATATGAGAAATTCTCAATTCACACAAAACATGCACAACCAAACACACTGCGCACACAGTCCAACATGCATGCAGTCAAGAAATACAGAACTCACACACAACATGCTCAAGGACCTACACTGCATACACAGTCCAGCATAAATTCACACACAAACATCATGCACAACCACTCACTCTGCATACACATTCCAATATAAACTCAGACAACAAATAAAAATTCACACAAAACACATACAAAAACACACAACGTACGCAGCCACCCATACTCTGTACATAGTCCAATATCCAGTCAGGCAAGAAATACAGAATTCACACACAACATACACAACAACCCACACTACATACAGCACCCAATATACACTCAGTCAAGAAATACAGAATTCACACACAACACACACTACATAAAACTCTCCCACAATGTGAATATAGTCCAACATTACCCTAGGCAATAAATACAAGAAAAACATAATTTGCACACAACATACATAACCATCACACTGTGTAGACAGTTTAACACACAAGAAGTTAAGAAATACAGAATTCACACACAAACAGCATACAGACCCACCCACACTCCGTACACGGCCCAATATACACTGAGGCACAAAATCCAGAATTCACACTCAGCACACACACAACACAACCACCCACACTGAGTACACTTTCCAACATACACTAAGGCAAGAAATACCGTATTCACACACAACACACACAAACACACACCACATATGCACCCACCCACACTGCATACACAGTCCATATAAACTCAGGCAAGAAATACAGAAATCACACACAACACACTCAACAAAAACAACCACCAACACTAAGTACACATTCCAACACGCTCTCAGCAAGAAATATAGAATTCACACACAAGCACACACATAACATAGGTAACATGTGGGTGTGTTCCTTTTCTGCTGTGGCAGACTCCATTGCCTCCACCTGTGCTGATTGTGTGCACCTGTGGCTCTGGGAACCACTGCTCAGGGTTCTTCTCTGAGATGCCTGTATGTACTCCATGCCGGTAAGGTACTTTACGGCCTTAAGGAGGCTGTTATTTACGTGTGCTCCTTACTTGTGATCAGCTCCGGTTTACGCCATGCCGCTAATTTCGGCATGGTGGGGCGCGCGCCTCTACCCAAGACCGGTATTTACAGCATCGTAGATTACGGTGCCGTAAATAGCGGTCTGACCGGTTGGAATGGCCCGTAGCGGTAAGCTTTACTCCAACCTCGGAATGACCCCCAACTAGTCTAAGCATGATTTTTTGCCTGTCTGAGTCCAATAACTTGTTTTGCCAGGGGCCAGGGAAATGTCATTTTAAGTGTTCCCCTCACATGGCCACGCAAAAGCAAAACATGTTGGTGCTGTAAGCAGGGTTTTTGTGCTGATGTTGAGGCCAAAGAATCCTGTTAAATACATTTATATATTATATATATTTTATTTTTTTGGACTCTGAACGGCAAAAAGAAAAGAAAAAAAAGAGATTCTTGTTTCCCTCTTTTTCTTTCTTCCTTTGGAGTTGAAAGAAGGGTAAAAGTGGAATACATATAAGTGTGTATGTATTAAAGTTTTAACAAGAAGGAGGTGAAACATCCATTTGATATTATTTGATATAATGAGTTCCCTATTTAGGAAAAAAGGTAGCTCCGCTGGCGGAGACTGTCCTGAGGTAACTATCGCAGGGTGGACAAAGAGCCCATATGATAAAGTCGTACAAACTTGGGTGTGTGGTGCTGGATTAAGTGAGACCTGGGATACAAGCATAGGAGAAGCGAGCCCAGCCGAAGTGATGAAATGCTTGCAACAAGTATCTGTAAAGAAGGGTAAATAATGCTCGGCTCTTGGAAGAAGGGGTTGGATTCTATTGCATGCCTTTCGTAAGATGCATCAGCAGAATGTAGAGTTACAAGCAAATGCTGAAAAATTGAAAAAAGAATTAGCTGGACAAAAGCAAATTGCATTAATGCAGCAGCTCCAAATTAAATTGTATCATGATAAATCAGATAAATACCAAGCAGTTGCTGAGCGAGCAGCGGTGACGGTTGCTCGATATAAATACCGGAAGAGACGAGGAAGGGTTAATTCTCGTAAAGCGGCTATGGGGATTGCTTCAGCAGGTGTGGATTGGGAACCCGATCAGTGGGATGGGGATGTGTTTGATCGTACTTCTACAGATAGTGGTTCTGAACTGGAGGTTGCATCCAATCCGGCACCGCCTCGTAAAGATGTGACAGTTAAACCTGTATTACGCAGAAGGATGGGTCATCATCCAATGAATCCGGGAGGAGGTGTGGTGGATATGACCACACTTGAAGATTATTTGCAGCATGAGGTCGGGGAGATAATTAACCGATTGAAACAGAGGGCTTGTGAATCGTTGTTAGCCTGGATGGTTAGACTGTTAGATGGAGGGGTGGCAGGTCTCTTGGTAGATGCAACAGATTCCGCTAGGGTTTTTCCTTTAACGCAAGAAGTCCAGATACAGGAGACCCTACGTGCAGGCCCTCCTCGGGATGCTAATGGAGACGAAGGACAAATGCATCTTTTACAATTAGCGGCCCAGGGATGTAACCACAGATACCTGATTAGGTCAGATTGGCCGACGGATGATAAAAAATGCTACACATTGAAAGAGGCTATTCAAAGAGTTAGGGAACATGCAATGAAGGAAGCCATACATGGGGAAACTCAGGAGAATATGGGGTTGGTGAACCTATTCGTTTCTGCTAGAAATGCCCTTATCCAAACTGCCCCTTTGGCGTATAAAAACATCATGATGACATTATTGGTAGGAATGACAGGCAAAATAACTGATCAAGTGGTGGATGCCATTAGACAATTAGAAGATCTAGGAGAATGGGAGACACAGGATGAACGACCTAGAGATAGAGAGAGAGACAGTGGCGTAATGAAAAACACACTCCTGGAAAGAGGTTTGACAATCATGATTCTCACGTGTCTAGAAAAGACATGTTTCTAGCCGCATTAAAAGATGATGTGCCACAAGAAGATATTGATGGGATTGAAACACGGGAAATATACTTGTTGCATAAAAAAACGGGGCCTAGATGGGAAGGAGCGGTACAAACAAGTGAAGCGACAGGCAGTACATAAGCCGAAAAAGGAGGAGGATCCTTTTGGTCCATCTCTAGAGGGGGGAGACGATGAATCTTCTCACAAATCTGTGCCTTCTCAAACGATTTTTGCAGACTTAAGAAAGGTGGTGAGTGCGATGGTGGAAAGGAAATCTAAACACACGCACTCTAAATACAAATAGGATGACAGTCAAACTCTGGTAATGACAGCCCATGTTAAGGTGGACAGACGGCTTCATGTGAAAGTGAAATTATTTTTGGCATTGAGGAAATACACAGGAGGTTTGAGCCTTAATTGATACCGGAGCGGAAGCCTCATTGATACATGGAAATCCTTCCAGATTTAAGGGAAGACATTTTATGATTATGGGATTGGGAGGCAAACAAACCTCAGCAGTCCAAACGGAAATTTACATTAAAATTGGTCAGTTGAAAAAGGACACATATCAAGTGTAATTTGTTCCCCTTAATGAATAAATTATTGGATTTGACATTTTAGAATCATTGAAATTGTAAACTGCAAGCTGGATTATTGTAACAGCTTAATGATTGGTACTTCCCAGGCCAACATTAAAACGTTGCAGATTATACTGAATAACGCTGTACGCGCTGTAATGGGCCTTAAGCGAAAAATGCACGTCTCTGACGCCAGGCGCAGCCTTCATTGGCTACCAGTGAAACAGCGTTTACACCATAAAGGCCTAACCACCGTGTTTAAATGCCTTCAAGGTCAAGCTCCATTTTACCTTACTACAAGGATTAAAAAGAAACCTGTCATCCGTTCCCTGCGCTCAAGTAGCAATACAGCCCTGGTTCAACCCCCATCTATTCTGAAAAGATTTGGGGGCACTAGCTTTGACTCTTGGGCCCCGGCTCTTTGGAATGCACTCCCTAAATATCTTGTTAATAGTGAGTCTCTGCCTATCTTCAAAAAGCAACTGAAGACCTTCCTGTTTGACAAAGGATAGGATTTTTCTATATCTTTAGCATAGCTCCCTCGGTACTGAATTCAGTTTTCCGCCATATTTCCTTTCTCTTTTGCTCTCGTGAGGTTTGGGTTTCCCCAGTCTCCCTGTCTCTTTGTTTTTCCTGTCTGACATTGTTTTCTGTTGTCTGCTGTCCCTTCTCCTTCTGTGTGCACCCTGAGGCCTATGGGTTAGTGGCGCAATACAAGAATGCAGATAGATAGATAGATAGATAGATAGATAGATAGATAGATAGATAGATAGATAGATAGATAGATAGATAGATAGATAGATAGATAGATAGATAGATAGATAGATTGACCCTTGGATTAGGAGGTAAAATGCATTTACCTGTACACCCGTAGTGGTTGGACAATTGGAAAATGCCCCCGGTGCAGATTCGGATACCCACAAAAATAGTGTCCATGAAACAATATCAGATTCCCGGGGGGGCAGAAAGAAATTTCTGAAACCATCAAACGGTATGTGGAAGCATGTGTGTTGCGTTCAGTAACCGCAGCTTGGTACAATCCGATCTGGCCTATTAAAAAAAACAGACGGTACATACAGAATGACAGTTCATTATCGCAAATTGAATAAATACACTCCTACATTAGTGCCGGCAGTACCGAATGCGGTAACCTTGGTTGAAAATGTACAAACATTTGAGGGAACTTGGAGAGTAATGCCAAGAGCAGTTCGCATTTTCATGGAGTGGGAGGCAATATACGTTTCAGCGTTTACCAATGAGCTACATGCATAGTCCAACAATCTGTCACCGGCTGGTGGCAGAACACTTAGACAAAATCTGATGCAAACCGGATGTACAGATTGTGCATTACATTGATGATATTTTGATTCAAGGTAAGAATGAGCAGAGTGTGCAAGTGCACTTGGATCTCGTTGGGGAAGGATTGTGCAAAGAGGGATGGGAAATTAATGATGCTAAAACCCAGGTTCCGGCAGAGACTGATTTTTCTGGGTATACAATGGCATAATGGGCACTGTGAAATGGTGCTGATGGCGAAACGAAAAATCCAAGAATTTGTAAAGCCAAAAAATGAGAAGCAAGTGCAACAGTTCATTGGGCTGTTTGGGTTCTGGAGACAGCACATAGCACATTTGGGGCAGATTCTGATGCCTCTTTACAAAGTGACTTGTCAACATTTTTATTTCGAACGGGATGAGGAACAGGAAACAGCGTTCCAATTGGCCAAGGAAACTATTCAAAAGTTGCTCGATTTATGGCCATTGAGGGATGGTGAGGTAGAATTCAAGTGTGTCGGTACGAGATGTCTATGCCAACTGGAGCCTATGGCAGAAACAGGACAGGAAACAAGTGGCTTTGGGACTCTGGAGTAGAAAGTTACCCGATGACAGATATACTCCCTTGGAAAAGCAGTTACTAGCATGTTACTGTGCACTTGTAGATATGGAACAGATGACAGATGAGTCATGATGTATTGATCCAACCTGCAGACACACTGAATTGACCATGCACAAGAGGCTAGTATCATAAAATCGAAATGGTACATTCAAGATCGTGCCAAACCTGGTAAAGGTGGCGTGGATAAATTCCATGAGCAAGTGGCGGGAGTTCCGCTAATAGACCTGGAGCCAGAGGGAGAGATACTTGTGAATGAGTCTCCAGTTACATGGGGGATCCCATATGGAGATTTATCGGTTGAACTCGTCGAGCATGCATGGTTTACAGATGGTGCAGCCAAATAGGTGGGAACTGAGAGACACTGGAAAGCAGTGGCATACAATCCCAAATTTAAAAAGGTGCTATCCACCTCAAGGAAAGGGAGGAGTAGTTAGTTCGCAGAATTATATGCTGTGTAACAGGCTTTGAAGCAAGAAATGCCTGGAACATGCCATATTTATACTGATTCGTGGCCAGTGGCAAACGGGTTGATGGTATGGCTGCCGTCTTGGAAGAAGAATGGATGGAAAATTCATGTGAAAGAAATTTGGGAAAAGAATTGTGGCAAGACATTGCTGAGATGTTGAAGCATGCTTCTGTAACTGTATATCATGTAGATGCACATTGCGCAACAGATTCATTGGAACGGTGGTTCAATTCTGTTGCAGACGAACATGGAAAAGTTGCATTTATGGACACGAGGGCAGAGGAGGAGGCTTTGGAGGGAATTGCAAAATGGTCCCACCAGAAGAGTGGACATCTTGGAGAGAAGGCTACTATCCGGTGGGCACAAGACAGGGGAATTAGCATTTCGTTAGAAATTATGAAAATGATAATCTTACAATGTCGAACATGTCAACACCTGTAATGCTCAGCTGGTTCCCACAGGGGCATCGATTGAACCTGGACAGCAGCGGCCTCCACCAACGTGAAGCGTAGGGCAAAGATGGCTGTCTGGACGGACCCGCCTAGTCTCGTGTGCTTGACTCGTAGGAATATTCTCCTGTAGATGGAGAAAGGGATTTAGACCCATGGATTTGAGTGCAGACCCCTCCCCACCGCTCCCGCTCTCCCTGCTGGCCACCTCCGATATTCCCACTTAGTGTCCTCACCTAATGTTTTTAATGGATGAGCTCTCCATCCTGCGTGGCTTGCAGGGGCGCGTAGATACCAGTTACTTCACTGGTTTGGGGTATTGGAGTTTGTTAAGGTGAGTATCACAAGAGTGAAACGTACCTGTAGACTTGGAAGAAGATCTTGACGTGGCAGCCAGACTGACGACTGTCTTCTGATGAGTAAATGACGCGGGGTACCAGCCTCTCCGCCACCCAAGGTTGAAACAGGGTGGAAGATGGACCGACTCCCAACGCCACGGGACGCTCTCTCCTGATTAGCGTGGCGTCAGGACAGTGCAAGCACTGACAGGAGAGGCAGATGTAGAATGTCCTTTGACAGTAGAGTCCGAAGTACTTTCCAAGAAGAGGTCCCAAGGACCCTGTAAAGTGGAGCGTTGAAGAGATGCTGGTATTGCTGCAGAGCGTGTACTGGGAGACTGAAGTAGATGGTTGAGCCAGGCACTGCAAACCACTGGTGAAACGAAAATGACAGGCAGGTTGGTAGTCCGACTGGTGCAGCAGCTGGTAGACTCAAAAGTCCCAAAAGGATCCAGGTAGCAGCTCAGGCAGGAGTGTGGGAACCAAACCCAGGAACTAGACTGAGAAACCAACCCAGGAACTGGACTGGGAAAGGACAGAAAACGGGAACCCAGGAGAGAGGGAAAGGCACCCCAGGATTGGGAACGCCGGGACCCAAAAGGACCTCCAAGTAAACACCAAAGGAGGGAAGGACCAGGGGCCACAGGAAGGACGAGAAACCAGGGAAGAGTTCAGGCTGGAGCGGGCGAAAATACAGGGCAGGAACAGGAGAGCAACAAGCGAGCGAAGAACACGATCAGAGCACAACCGCGTTGAGACGCGACTTGCCCCTGATCGAAGCTTGTGTTATGGGATGGCCAGCACCCGAGAGGCTTGAAACGCAAACCGTCTCGTTGCCGGGTGCCGGCACATCCAACGCGAGGCTTGAAGCGCAAGCTCTCGCCATGCAGAGGGCCCAATCTACTGCGCATGCGCGGAACCGAGACCGTGGTCTCCCGCGCATGCGCAGAGGACTCCTGACGGGAACCCTAGAAGCTCTCCCCATGGCGGATCCCCGCAAGCGAAAGCGCGGGTAGATCCGCCAAGAGGGAGGAGAGCGAGCAGGTGCAGAGAACCCTGGTCTCCAGGTAAGTGGCGTGACAGAGTTCTGGAAGATTATTGACTCCGGAGTTTACCAAGTTTAAAGAGTTCAATATGTCCAATGTTCACTCTTGCACCCCTTGGTGATTTTGCGGCAACAAATACTGTCTGGAGGTTGCTGGTGGCGTTCAGGTAAGAGTCTGTATTACCCAACACTATCCGGTAAAGTTGCGTGAGTTTAACTTGTTGTTTTTTCCTCCCTTCATAGATGCGGCATAAGAAGATGCGGCGTATTGAAGGATAATGCCTCCGGTGGTAAATCAGGTAAGCCTTGTGGTAAAATTATTGTCTTCGTAGACTCTCTAGGCTCACCTCGCTATTCCTTTGTCTTTTTTCCCCAGGTGTTGAAGATCGCCGAAGAAAATTATGGAGGCAGCGCCGAGTCGAAGATGCTGTGGACTGGTGAGAATGGAGCAGCGCCGCAGCTGCAAAGTGACGCGTGTCAAAGTAATGTCCCTTCAGGCTCGGAATGGTGCAAGATCCGGAATCAGGTAAGGAATTAGATTAATGTCCGTAACCTAACCTCTTCTCCTATTTTCCCCTTTCTTCTAGGCGCTCCGGATGCGAGGCGGGCGTGGCAGAAGACTGGATGCAGGTTCGCAGGCACGGTGAGCGTTACGCTGCAGAATGCAGAATAACACGAAGCATGTGTTGCAGATCGGGCGTGGTTTAAATAGCCTCAAAAGAAGTCCCAGGTAAGAAGTCCCCAGAACCACACCCGAGTAAAAAATAGTCCTTGCAGAAAAATAGTCCCTTCCAGGTCTCATGTTGGCCTGGATGCATGTGCAGCATGGTCTGCCTGAGGTAAGTGATGACTATGAGCCTGGCACCTTAGGCGCCAGGACTGATTCCTACTATGAACCTGGCGCCTAAGGCGCCAGGACTGAACCCAGATAAGCATCTGAGGTTTTACTAAATGTCTGGATGCCTGCTTCCGGGGCGGATGGGCTTGGTCCAGATGCCCCGGGGTAGGCATGATGACAACACCAGAAACATCGATTGTTCCTCACAATATTCATGGTACATTGAAGCGAGGTAAATTGCCTGGACAGATTTGGCAGATTGATTCTATTGGTCCTATGCCCATTAGTAAAGGTTGTCTTAAAAAAATACCTTTTTTGTTATGCTACAGTCTATTTGTTTGTTTGTTTTCGGTGTTTACTTGTTGTTTCTGGCTAATGTTCTATATGTTGGCTTGTTGCAGATTTTTAGAGCAGTTAAATACCTATTGGCATATTCTAACTGTCTATATTTTGTTATAATGAAGTGGTATTGATTTATCTGTTTGGATATTGTAAAATCTTGGGGCAGTTAGATACCAGTTGCCGTATTCTAACTGTCTATTTTTTGGTATGATGTAGTGGTATTGATTTATCTGTTTAGTTGTTGTAGAATCTTGGGGCAGTTAAATACCTGTTAGCATATTCTGACTGTCTATTTTTTGCTATAATGAAGTGGTATTGATTTATCTGTTTGGATATTGTAAAATCTTAGGGCAGTTAGATACCAGTTGGCGTATTCTGTTTATTGTTTGATATAATTTAGTGGTATTCATTTATCTGTTTAGTTGTTGTAGAATCTTGGGGCAGTTAGATAGCTGTTGGCATATACTAACAGTTTATAGTTTTTTAATAGAAGTTGTGTTAATGTTTAAGTACATATTAGTTAATACATTTTGGTTTTAAGAAGATTAAATAAGCGTTTTTAAGATCTGCTGGTAATCTCTGATTTAGAGTAATGGTACTATCATTACATTCGAACCATCCACATTTTTTTTATATATATGCAGTATAGTGACCTGCATTGGTTGTGGCTCCTGCGTGGTAGATTATACCTATTGTTGTGAAGGTTTTCTTACCAAGTGATACTTGACCATGTGTGAATCCAGTCAGCTTGCAGCTGTTTTTGGTACCATCTGCATTGTAACTTAGAAGCATTAGTATTACGTATTTACTATGTGTTTGTATTAGTAAGGTGGAGCAATTATCCGAATTGCAGGTAGTACATAATCTACCATGGTTTGCAAGTTGCTGAAATGGAACAGATTCACAATTAGGTATTGATACATACACAAAGCGTTCATTAGGGATTTGTTCTTGTGTCACATTGTTGCAAAGAGTGCATGTATGTTTCCACATGTATGAAATCTGGAAGATTTCATTTATAGGAATGTTTTTGTTTTCCAGTACTTGTAATAAGTACATTAGAAATTCTTGTGGAACTTCCTGTGAGTTTATAGTGAATTTCACCATTCCAGCGCAGTAGTCCAATTCTTGTCTTATTCCATGAACACTATACGTGTTGTCAGGATTATGTGTTGCATTTCTATGAAGTACTAACATTTGCAGACACAATTGGTCTGTACTGTGTAAGTAAATGTTGTCAACAATTGGTGGTAATTGAAATAGAATAGTCATTGCTACATTTGCATAGCAACTTACACCAGTTATATTTGAAAGTTTAAATGGACCAGGTACTTCTGTATCTTAGTGCTTTTTTTGGACTTTGTCTTCCTTCTTTGAAGAAGTACCCGGTTTACTTTCCCTAATAGGTTCTAGTTTGCTTGTGGTACTTGATGAAGTATTAGTTTCTTTTACTCTCTTTGGAGGATTTGCAGTGACATCCTGTTGCATTTCAGTTTGATTTAGTTTTCTTTTACAACGTTTTACTTTTTGTGGAACAGGATATGTTTTTAGATGGGGGTGTATAGTGAAAGAAGTCTATTGTATTCTAAAATGCAAGGAATATCAGCGTTTACTTTACTTGCATCAAAGTTGATTAGAAATAGACTGTCAAGTGTACGTAAGCGTGATAGTGCTACGTAGCTCATGCCTTCTTTAAAGACTGTGTTACCAATGTCTATCAGTGCTTTAAGACCTTGTGATTTATGAATGGTGACTGCGTATGCACAAGTTAGAGAAAATTGTTCTCTGCGTACATACGTCTTTAAAGAGAAGGAATCGAGCTGTTGAGTGTCCTTTCCTTTTCACTTCTGAAAGTTTGTCAAAGAGAATATTGACAAACTGAATGTTGTCACGTGGGTATGTTTGAAAGCCAACAACTGTACCCAGTGCTCCATTAACTAGTCCTTGATACATGTCAAGGTTATGTTTAAGCATTACTCTACAATTTCAGGATAATTTTAATATTTTTTTCCAATCCAGCTGTGTTGGAGATTGAATTTTCTAAACTATTTAGTCCTGTTGTGGCTTGCTCACACATGGGTAGTGTCATACCATGTATGTCTAGTTTGTCTGTGGTGCTAATTTCAATTATTGGTTGCATTTCTTTTTTTAACATTGTTTCATTGAATTTGAAACAGCCTGCAAGAGTTGGCATTAAGGCCATATAATTGACATTTTTGTGTGCTAATTGTTCCATAACATCCGTAGCACATGCATTATCGCCATAAAGTGCATGAATGTGCCGGGTTTTCAATATTGCTTGTGCTTCTTGAGATAGTATACCAACTCTAATACTTTTTAAGATGTTGGCATAAGTGAGATCTGCAGATTGCCGCATGTTTTCTGTTAATTCTCTGTATTGGAAACGTTGCCAAAGGTTGACATTTCCTATGCTGCCAACAGTTTTACGGCAGAGTTTGTGTCCTAAGGTTTTAAAAATAGTCTCACCTTTCACTGGTGTCAATTGAAGAAGATCTCCGAAAAAAATAATGTGTTTTCCTCCAAAGAGCTCTTCATAGTTTGTTTTAAGTACTTCTTGTAAGCTGAGGTGAATCAAAGCCAACATTAGGTTGGAGACCATGCTCACTTCATCTATTAGTAGCATTTTCATTTGTTTTAATACTCTGCAAAGTTCCATTGCAGCTTCTGTAGAAAGTTTGTAATAGTCTAATTTGTTTTGGTGTTCTACTGGCAGGAGTAGTAATCGGTGTAAAGTGACACTGCCTATGTTGTAGGCAGCTAAACCTGTGGGGGCAGTGACAACAGCTGACAGTTTGTTGTTTGTCAATTGTTGAAGGAATTTGCTGATGATTTTGATTAAGAATGTTTTGCCAGAACCAGCTTCACCACTGACCACAGTAGTATAGGTTTGTAATTTTGGCAGGTGCATTCTTTATTTTCATGTTGTACACCATGTGCAATTTCTTTTGTTACTTCTTGAAAAATGCTACGCTGCTCATTGTTTTGTTTTGATTGTAGTATAGTTAAGTCTTCTTTATCTTCATACTGACACATGGTGTTTTCTACTTCCGTCATAGCTAGTTCTGCCTCATTTGCTATTAGTGGCTGTCCCAGTGGTTCTTGGCTTCCTGTTACAGAAGGTTGACTACTGTCAGGAGTTTCCTTATCTAGTTGGGCCTGGAGTTCTTCTTCGTGTTGCTGTTCATTTTGCACCATTGTTTTGTAGTGTGTAAAGTTTACATCAGTTATAGTGCTTTCATTTGCTTTGAAAGCATCTTCGTAGGAGTCATAATTATCTAGTATTTCTTCTTCTTTTCTCCATGGTTTAAAGAGTTGTAGCAGGGACATGTAATATAGTTCTTTATGTTGAGGAGTTTTAATGACAATTTGATATGATTCATTAAATTTGGTTTGGTGAGTTTTACTAAGCTGCCTTCACAATTTGACACTCTATATCTACCTTTTTTTTCATCGAGTTTTATATTATTTTTGTATGTGAAGTTTTGGGCTATGTGGTATAGACACATGGTTTCCAAAGTGGTACTTCTGTTTGGGTAGTATGTGTCCAGCAAATTGTTTTTTAAAATGTCTTGGCTGTTGGGATCATTTTTGGCTATTGTTTCTATGTCGTCGTATGATTTCAGAACTCTTTTTCTAGATTTAGCAGGACCAAGACTTAGCCATACTATATTTTCAGATTTTCCATACAAAGCAGTACCGGTTAAACGATCTGCTGCTTCATAGGACCCACATTCTCTATGGGAGAGCATTTTTATGCCCAAGCTGTATCATTTCTGAGACAGTGTTTTGTCTGATGACAGGTCATTCCAGAGGTCTTGAAGCTCTGTTTTTTTCTGCTTTGGTTAAGAATTCTGTAACATATCGTGCAACTGCAGTGGAATTGTCTGCAATGTACTGCACATCTATGTTTGCATTCCATAAGAGGGCAATGATTGCATTGTAATCATTGATATATTTTTCTTCTTCTGTTCTTTTTATGTAATATGTATTTTTAGGTGATTTACCTTTAACACTATGTCTAACTTAAGTCATGAAGTTGTTCACATGACCTGTTTTTGTAACTGGTCTAGGGAAACCAAAGTGGCATTTGGTGTAGTATTTCCCTTTGTTTTTGTATTTGCGACGACAATATTTGCCACATTTGTGTCTTCGAAATTGTAAAATTTGTGCATGAAGATCACTATTTGTTGCTTCCGATGGAATTTCACAAGTGACATATTTTTCGATAAACTGTAACACAGTGGCATCATTGTCTTGACCAAATTTAGGAGCATATTTAAACCATAAAAGCATGTGGATATGTGGTGCTCATCTGGCTTGGTATTCTTTTCTCCAAAAGAAGTGTTGCACTTCTCCGAGGGGAGGAACAGTTTTATTACAAATAAAGTGTAGCATAGCAATGAAGCGATGATGAAAATATCTTGAAACATTAACAGGATCTAGAGAACAAAGTTCTCCAGGTGTTAGTATATCTATGTTTGTTTTGTTTTTGTTTGATATGCTTAGGAAATCATGTAAATCTTCCCATGCATATTCTGCACAACTTAATGTAACAAACCAAGTGGGTGGGCCAAGGTTTCTTATCATACAACGTACATCTGCATGACGTCGGAACCAGTACTCTTTAGTACCATGCTTGTTTGCTAATAGATTTGTAATACTTGATTGTAAAACCTAATCTTTCTTGCACTTTTTGTAATAATTGTGTAGCTGACATATTTTGAAAGTGGGTTCCTGATTTTAGTGTGTGTGCAACTCCGTAACATAGAGTTGCTAGTTCACTTTCAAAGAGTAGGTGGAATATGTATTCCACATTTTGTCTAAATCTGGGATCTTCAGAATACATCCGTAACGAGCGGTATTCTGATGCTGTTATTTGAATAGGTCTATCATCGTACCTTCCTCCTTTGCCAGTAGGAAAGAGTAAAGGAAAAGCATGTGCTTCTATACTTTTTTCCCATATGCTGATTGGTGATCCTTTTGATTGTCGCATTTGGTATGTTTCTAGTGCATCTTCTATGGTGTCATTAGAGTGCAATGGATGAATTGTATAATGGTCTAAAGTATTGGATACTGTAGCAGGATCTAGAAGCTCAAATTGACCAGTTTCTGGTGACTCTTGAATTATTTCAGTGGTTTCCTTCAAGTTTTCTTCAATATTAATTTCTTGTAGGTATTCATTATTGTCTTTTAGATCTTGCAAGGCTTGTCTAACTTTATGTAAGTCTACCAGTTGTTGCCAATTTTTTTTGTCTTTTGTAGGTACACCGTTTACTAAGATAATGAAAGATTGCTCCATTGGGCGTTGCACTCCCAGAGTGTGCACATTTTGTTTTAGATCTAATGGTAAATACACTACTTTGCCACAAATGCCTTTCACCAATTCAGAGGGAGCTAATTTTGCTGTTTTTGGTTGAAGGCGTATTATTGCTTGAAAGGGGTGCACTGTTTGAATTATGATGCTCTCATATAAATTGAGTTGTTGTGGGGGTTTTGGTAGTGGGAATAATTCCAAATTATTTGTGATAGCACGTGAAGGAGTTTGGTTATTGTCAAGTTTTATAGTGCAGTAACTGCAAAGTATTAAGGGGTCAGTTATTTCGTATTTGTTTTTGCTATAAGGTAGGGAGCTAATTCAAACCATTTAGAATCTTCATTGTCTTCTATTTTGTATGTTAGGTCTACAGTTTTTGTGTTACTTTTATAAAAAGTTATGCAGCAACATGCACACACATGGTTTGGTACTTTAGCAGATGTACTTTTAAATTTCAGTATTTATTTTTTGTATGTGTGTTGTAGAAGGTTGCCATGTGTAGAATTGTTGCTAATTGGTTGTAAAGCTATTTCATTCTGTAAGTGGCTTTCACTTCCAAAATATTTTTTCGGGATATAATTGATTTCTTCAAGTAGGTCTTTTGCTGTACCATGTAGAAGAATGTTATTTAAATTGGCTGGTGCTAAAGCAGGACTTTTAGCATTGTACAGTTTATAGACTAGATTTCTTATAGTTGAATGATGTGTTGATATCATTTTGATATGATGGAAGGTGGTTTTGCAAGTACGTCCTGAAATTCAGGCCAATGAATGTCCTTGTAGTCCTGTGTACTGGCGCACTGGACAGGTGTCCATATTTTGCAGTAGTTTCATTTTGATTTTGTCTTTGCCTTTCACATACTGATTGAGGAATTGGCGTAAAGACTTGAAAGATTTTTTGGGAATGTTACACATTGACTTGCATGGCCATTTGTATACTAGACGTTCTGGTTCAGTTGAATTGAGAGGTAATTTTAAGTTTTCTGGGGATATTTTTGTAAGCAGTATTTCTTGTTCCATTATGGTATTGTTAACCTTTTCATAACCTTGTCCACTGCTATGTATGGCAATTGTATTTGTTTGCTTTTGTTTGTATGCTTCTTCATTAAAATATGGTTCTGTGCTTGTAGTGTGACTCCACCCACCTCCACAGATATTTAAGAAGTTATTTTTGTTGACATTTCATTTATTGAGAAGTCTTTTTTGTAATTTAGTCATTAGTTTTGTTAGTGGTTTCATTTTGTTGAACACTAAAATAAATAACTTTCCTTTGAGAAGGATTGCACTGTCTATCAAAGCTTCTAAGATAAATTTCCTACGGTAGGTTTTAAGGTTTGTGCATGTTTTCTCTCCTGTTTTTATAAGATTTTGAAGGACTCTGTGGCGGAACATTTTTGCTAAAATACTTTTTTTGGTATGCTTACTTGGTACTATATCAAGATTTATAGGAACAGTTTTAAAAGTAGTGTTAGCTGAATTCTTGTTTAATCGTTTTCTGTTTCGTTTTACATTTTGATAGAGGAGGCAAAGTTTCTGTACTTGAAACTTGTTTTGTTTCGCTAAATGACTGTATTACCTGTTTTGTTTGAACTTTTTGTACAAATTCTGCTAGAGATGGATGCTTATTTTGGACACTTCTATTTTCATTTGCTCTACTTCTGCGTTGCTTTCTACGGACTTGATTTTTGGTAGGCATTCTTTAGGGTCTGTTGAAAAAATAAAGAAAGTATGGGTTGGGGTGTTCTGCAATGTATGTGTGCTGTGTGCATGAGTGTCTGAGTATGATGATAAAGATGTATGTGATGGTGTGTGATTGTGCATTGGGCAACTACAACTAGTTGGGATGGGTATTCTTGAATTTATGTGCTACTAAACTGGGGTTCAGATGACAGTAGAAAGTAAGCTAGTGGTGAGGAGAAGCACAAATAGTAAATCTAATGGTATAGAATTAAAACAGTTGTTTGTTCTATAATATTAAAATTCTAGGGGCTGAGGTATGTCATTTGTGTGCTGAAAAATGGGGATTTGTGCGCCATACTGCCTGTAAATCTCTGTTTAACAAATGGGGATTTGTGGACAGAATGGTGCACAATCTCTGTTTTTAGGCGCAGAAATAGCATGAATGAACCCCACAGTGTGTTTGAGTAATAGTAAAAATATTATGGTGGTATTTATCTTACTTTTTTTGTGGAATGAGCAGGTTTCTTCTTAGTTGTTGTTTGTACTTCAAATTCTGCTGCTGCTTTTCAGGAGAGTGGTCGTCACTGCATTTGTAAAGGAAACAAATTAGTAATTTTGTGTGTTTATAGCACTAATGTTAATTTAGACATTGGGCCTCATTACACGGACGGCGGTAACCATGGTGTTATTAGCGCCATGGTTGCACCGGTATTTTACAAATTCCGCCTTGGTGAATGGGGGAATTACCGCCCCATTCCAAGGTTGGCGGGGTGGTAATTCCCCTTTCACCAAGGCCCTTCCCCATTCCCATTTAAGTCCCCATAGGGCTCAATAGGAATGGGGAAGGAGCAAATAACGATACCGCTATTAGCGGTACCGTTATTTGCCCTGAAGTCCCTCAGCAAGTCCCTTCCTTAACGTGTGGTCTGGCCACACGTTAAGGACGGGACCCGCTGAGGGACCTCATAGTATGGCGCTAAGGGAATTCCGGCACCAGTGCCCTTACCGGTGCCGGTAATCCCTTAGCGCCATCCGTGTAATGAGGCCCATTGATTTTTATGTTTTTGGACAAGTATTCTTGTTTGAAATCTGAACATAGTGTGTGTATGAAATTTTGTTTGACTATGTGCAGTCTTTATATTTTACTTTAAATATGTTAGTTCAACATGCTTTGCAAATGTGTGTGTAAAAACAAATTAAATAGCAGATAGGTTTGGAAGTGATAGTTGATTATAGCAGATGGGAAAAATGACAGTAAGTTCATTCTATAGGTTATACAAGTTAAAAGCTGGTTAATCTGTGTATATGAATGTATAAGAATTGTACATGTACTATACAGAAAATATGCATATATTCATATGCATGAACACAAACTAATAAACATACCTCATTGTGGAGGGAATAGTTTAGGACATGTGTCTGGAATTTCTTAGCAATTTGCAATGAAAGAAGGACTTGGGAAGGTCATGGACATGTTTCCAAATTATTTTTTCTTGGATTGTGCAGAGACAAATGTGGCTGCGTTCTTCTTCATTTGGTCCGCAAATGGAGAAAGCGAGACACAATGTCAATAAGGCTGTTTGTGCCTTTCTAAGAGATGTTGGCATGTCCTCTTTTCACAATGAAAGTTTCGTAGTACATACATTTTTCACAGAGATGGAGTCCATCTTACTTATGCTGGCAATTAGATTTTTCTGAGAAATGTACAAAATGCATTGCGACCTTTTTTGGAATTACAGCCATCCATTTTGCAGTAGATGTTGACCATTTCAAGTTTTTCAAACACAAACACCACCAAAAAGCTCTTTTCAGAGCCACCAATTCCTCCCAGACAAAAGTGCAATGGTTACGATAGGGCAGTCCCCCAAAATTTTAGATGTCCACAAACTGTCCACGGACTTCTAAAAAATACACAAGGCCCTGCTCCATTTATTTTCCACTTCTATTTGTAAACTGTAAAAGTCGGCTCTGAAAAGAGGCTTTTTTTATTTTTGTTGTTTTATATTTTTTGGGGTTTTTTACACACGACACACTAGGAGAGGAGGGAAAAGGAGGGTAAGGGGGGACACCAACCACAGGGATAAGAAAGGGCGGGTGGAGAGAGGAAAATGTAGGGTGGGCCTTACTTAGGTAGTGGGCAGGTCTTCTTGTGCTCTGAGACCGTAGTCTCGAAAGCACTACAAAGTTTCCCCCCCTGCAGAGTACTGCATCACAGTACATACACACAACTGTGACCCTCGAAAGGTAAGGGTCATCAGCATTGCGAATGGCCTGTGAGGCAGCTGGAGGAATATGCTGTCCCACAGGAGTGGTCCTTGTGGTGATAAGATCAGAAACGGAGGATGTAGTAGAGGAAGTCAACCTACTACGCTCCTCGCAAGGTACAACCTTGCGAATGACCCCACCGTGGAACGACCTTAGGTGTCGCTTCATGGTAGTCGTACCAAAGCTGTACGAACCAGGCCTCCCGCGACTCAGTACCATTTTGCACTGGTTGCAGGTGACTTTGTTTGCACGCGCCTTAGGTACATTACCATGATTGGTAAATAACCGCCACACCCAAGACTCACGGCGAGTGCTCACTCCTGTTCCCCTCTTCAGGCCCTTGGGGAGGTGGTGGTGGTGGAGGGGGTGGGGATGGTGCTGAGGCAGATGTAGCACCAGGTGGAAGTAGTGCAGCCATGGATGCCATCAGGTTTCAGAAATAAATCTGGAAAATTGGCAGCAAAAATGCACTGTGTTCTGTAAGATAGCCAGAAACACAATAAGGATGAGCTCTGAGGTGTGGCCTTTTATAGGGGTGCTTGTGCGCGCTTCGCGGACACCCGCGCTGTCGGTGGACAGATTGAACACCAAAAAAAGGATTAAAAAGTCCCAAAAGGTATGTAGAAAGTCAGGATTACTGTCTGGGACTTGTGCTATGGTGATTTTTTATTGAAAAATATTGTGGATTGCCTGAAAAGGTAGTTTTAAATTGTTCGGGGACATGAACAGTGTCCGCAATCAGAACACACGCTCAGCGTGGGAGCGGTCACATGATGGCTTCGCGAACATATCCGCGAAGGGAACATGTGTCCGCAGGAAACCAAATGCACTGAAACTGTTTTGCGCATGGGTGTTGGTGTTCTACGGACACTGTTCGGGTCCTGAAACTAATTAAAAGTGCGACACAAGTGAAGTGAACAGTTACGGACAGGCGTTTGTTCTTAGAACAGTTTCAATCCGCTTGCGAACAATACGGAGAGGCATAGCGTCCTCAGGACACCCCCATTTTGTTTATTTACGGACATCCCAGGACCGTTGATGTGTTCTTAGAACAGTTTCAACCTGCCTACGAACAGCACGGACACGTCTAGCGTCCTCAGGACACCCCCATTTTGTTTATTTACAAAATGGGTCCGTATTGTCCGTAGGCAAGTTGAAAATGTTTTAAGAACACCCATAATGTTCGCGGACATTAAATGTGCCCATATGGCATAGTTAAAATGTTTGACTCTATGTACGGCCTTGCACCCAAGACCCTATGCCCTGGCCACAACCACCGCAGCATATCATACCCATAGTGGCTAACTTTGGGACCCAAGAACAAATTTATAAGCAATGAAGTTATATGCCAGTATGAGTGTGATATGCTGCGGTGGTTGTGGCCAGGGCCTAGAGTCTTGGGTGCATGTCCAAGACCAAATTTATAAGCACTGAAGTTATAAGTCACTATGCGTGTGATTTGCTGCGATGGTTGTACTTATTATAATAGACTTACTGTTTGGTTTAGTAACTGGAGTACACATATTTCTTGTTAATTTCTGTGTTAAAAGAAAAGATCATGTTAGTATAGGTATTTTGTAACGACTTATAACATTGCATAATCAACATTTTTTTTTACCCTCATATTTAGTAGATTACAAACCAGTGTACTGGGCAATTTGCTCAGTTTCTGTGTTTGTTGCTAAAATCTTTGGGTCTGTGGAAAAAAGAAAAATCCATGTCGGATTAAGTCAAGTCAAACAAGTTTATTCGGATTTTCAAAGAAATCCATCAAACACAAAAAAAATGCAGAAACATCACAAATAGGCAATTACAATCACTACTCCCAAATAGAAACAATAGCTCCACAGTTCATTAAATCCGTAATTCTGTCCCAAAATGACCCTTTACGGTGGCCTCTCCACCAAGGTACTTAACCGATTACGACCCAGAGGGATAAGGTTAGCGCCGGACAGTGGGGATGACCACACAATTGGCCGCCAGGTGCACCCGGACCCTGTATCCGGATATGGACTAATTAAGATCCCACTCCTGGGCGTCCTGCCTGCTCCCTCACGTTGTCCCAGGACTTCGTTTGCTACACTCGGGTCCCTAAAGGCCAATTCCACAGTATCCCAGAGCTGATTCCCCCAGCTAGGTACTCTGACACAACCCACCATGGATTCCCTTTGCACTGAAGCACAACCTTTAGTGGACCGTAGCCAGTGTAAGGTTTTATTTAACAGGGCATCCTTGGATTCATACACATCCCTCGCCAGTTTGGGAACCCCATGAAGGAACACCCTAGCGTGTTTAAACTGACAATGAGGTAGGGGCTGGAAGGGAGCCCCACTACCCCGTGGACCATACACTCTCTTTTTCCCTGGGTAGGTACATTGTGGGCCCTCTCTTTGTGGAACGTAGACCCGCAAGGGGGTAGGCTTTGCTTTGGGGTCAGGCGACCTGCGGGGCTCTTTCAATTTGGCACTTCTTACCCTGGGGTTGATGGCAATTGCTGGTCCCGCGTTCCCCCGCCCCAAACTAAGGGAGGCGGTTGTAGGAACTACAGTTACAGGGCTCAGGGTAGCCTGTTCCCCCTGATATACCCAAGAAGGGTCAGGGGGACCCTTGCCCATGTTTGGAGTAATCAGAGGCACCCCGTCCCTCAAAGCCCACCCCTTAGATTCTAAGAGGGATGAGAGCAAAGTTCTGATAGCTGCTAGCTCCACCAGCACTTGATTACATTTACAGCCGGCCCCCCTAGGTATAGAGACACCCCCGGCTGGGGTGTCAGTACCTGTTCCAAAGTCAATGCTAGTGCTACTACATGGTCGCTCGATGGGCCTGAGTGGGGAGAGATGGAGATAAGGCTGGCTACTGAACAGGATGAAGACCCTTGCTCATTGCAAGGGTTACGGGAGCGGAGGGGATGGTTATGCATGGAGCCTTCGATAGGCTGTCCCTCCTCTGTGGGAACGGGGGCAGGAGAGGAACTGGACAAACCCACAGCCATTCCAGAGCCAAAGTTACGGTGGCAGTCCTCTACAACATCCTCTACAACATCTGAAGCATGTGCAAGTTCTGGACAAAACGCATTCAATGAGGTACCAGGGGAAATGCCAAAGGAGAGGCTGGATGGTTGACAGCCACTGGTAAACTCTGAATGTCGAACCAGTTCCCCCTCCGTCCCCGGGCATGGTTCACCAAAGGCAGGAAGCGGAAATGATGGGCAAGATGTCATAGTGGGGGCCCGGAACTCCCCTGCAGCGGGGGATGGACAAACTAACGTGCCGCCCTTGTTTGGGGCTGTGTCTGCGAAGTCTCCCAAACTCAGCCGTCCATCCGTGGTAACTTCTGTGGTTAGAGATGGCTCCTTGGTTACCACCTTAGTTGCTATAGCCCCTCTTCCCCCAAGTAGGTGAGACAGGCCAGCCTGACCACCAGCCTCTCTATCACCTCCAGCACAAAGACCTTCCAGATCAGTTTTACTGTCCCTTATGTCTTGGAGAGTTTGCTGGGCTTCTATTTCTGGCGAGGGAGAAGTGAGGTAGCTAGAAGAAGTCCCTTCCCCGACAACAGGGGCAGTGTCGATGAGCGAGGAGACTGCAGTAGGGGCCTTGGCTCCAGTTGTTCCTCCTTGGTGGCTCAGTCTCTTAATAACCACAATTTTACGTGCTGATGACTGCTTAATACTAGAAGGGGCAGGCTCAGAGCAGCTCAGGAGTGGGGTGAGAGGCAAGGTGGGAGAGGGTTTCTTGAGTACAACATGGCCCTTGTGGGACCTTAATGACTTTAGTAGGCGCATGGCGGATCCCCCCAAGCCAAGACCTCAAACACAAAACAGTTCCAGGCTTTTACTCCTTTACTCCTTCGGGCACAGTCACAGAAGCACTCTCCTGCACTTACTTGCTCCCCAACCGCGCCTTGAAAGGGCCTCCCACCATGAGCGCCGAACACCTGCGGCGCCAAACACCGCGCCCTTGCCCCGCCGCGGGCTTCACCGCTGCGGGGACGTGGAGGGAGGCTTATGAGCCTGGGGGCGTGGCCTGGGAAGCAGCTGGAAGTCCTCGGCGCCAAACACCGCGCCCTTGCCCCGCCGCGGGCTTCACCGCTGCGGGGACGTGGAGGGAGGCTTATGAGCCTGGGGGCGTGGCCTGGGAAGCAGCTGGAAGTCCTCGGCGCCAAACACCGCGCCCTTGCCCCGCCGCGGGCTTCACCGCTGCGGGGACGTGGAGGGAGGCTTATGAGCCTGGGGGCGTGGCCTGGGAAGCAGCTGGAAGTCCTCGGCGCCAAACACCGCGCCCTTGCCCCGCCGCGGGCTTCACCGCTGCGGGGACGTGGAGGGAGGCTTATGAGCCTGGGGGCGTGGCCTGGGAAGCAGCTGGAAGTCCTCGCGCCAAACACCGCGCCCTTGCCCCGCCGCGGGCTTCACCGCTGCGGGGACGTGGAGGGAGGCTTATGAGCCTGGGGGCGTGGCCTGGGAAGCAGCTGGAAGTCCTCGGCGCCAAACACCGCGCCCTTGCCACGCCCCCAGGCTCATAAGCCTCCCTCCACGTCCCCGCAGCGGTGAAGCCCGCGGCGGGGCAAGGGCGCGGTGTTTGGCGCCGAGGACTTCCAGCTTTGTTATGCTACAGTCTATTTGTTTGTTTGTTTTCGGTGTTTACTTGTTGTTTCTGGCTAATGTTCTATATGGTGGCTTGTTGCACATTTTTAGAGCAGTTAAATACCTGTTAGCATATTCTAACTGTCTATTGTTTGTTATGATGAAGTGGTATTGATTTATCTGTTTGGATATTGTAAAATCTTGGGGCAGTTAGATACCAGTTGGCGTATTCTAACTGTCTATTTTTTTATATAATGTAGTGGTATTGATTTATCTGTTTAGTTGTTGTAGAATCTTGGGGCAGTTAGATACCTGTTAGCATATTCTAACTGTCTATTTTTTGTTATAATGAAGTGGTATTGATTTATCTGTTTGGATATTGTAAAATCTTAGGGCAGTTAGATACCTGTTGGCGTATTCTAACTGTTTATTGTTTGATATAATGTAGTGATATTGATTTATCTGTTTAGTTGTTGTAGAATCTTGGGGCAGTTAGATAGCTGTTGGCATATTCTAACAGTTTATAGTTTTTTAATAGAAGTTTTGTTAATGCTTAAGTGCATATTAGTTAATACATTTTGGTTTTAAGAAAATTAAAGTGTTTGTAAGATTTGCTGGTAATCTCTGCTTTAGAGTAATGGTACTATCATTACATTCGAACCATCCACATTTTTTTATATATATATGCAGTATAGTGACCTGCATTGGTTGTGGCTCCTGCGTGGTAGATTATACCTATTGTTGTGAAGGTTTTCTTACCAAGTGATACTTGACCATGTGTGAATCCAGTCAGCTTGCAGCTGTTTTTGGTACCATCTGCATGGTAACTTAGAAGCATTAGTATTACGTATTTACTATGTGTTTGTATTAGTAAGGTGGAGCGATTATCCGAATTGCAGGTAGTACATAATCTAGCATGGTTTGCATTTTGTGCAAGTTGCTGAAATGGAACAGATTCACAATTAGGTATTGATACATACACAAAGCGTTCATTAGGGATTTGTTCTTGTGTCACATTGTTGCAAAGAGTGCATGTATGTTTCCACATGTATGAAATCTGGAAGATTTCATTTATAGGTATGTTTTTGTTTTCCAGTACTTGTAATAAGTACATTAGAAATTCTTGTGGAACTTCCTGTGAGTTTATAGTGAATTTCACCATTCCAGCGCAGTAGTCCAATTCTTGTCTTATTCCATGAACACTGTACGTGTTGTCAGGATTGTTTGTTGCATTTCTTTGAAGTACTAACATTTGCAGACACAATTGGTCTGTACTGTGTAAGTAAATGTTGTCAACAATTGGTGGTAATTGAAATAGAATAGTCATTGCTACATTTGTATAGCAACTTACAACAGTTATATTTGAAAGTTTAAATGGACCAGGTACTTCTGTATCTGAGTGCTTTTTTTTGAGTTTGTCTTCCTTCTTTGAAGAAGTACCTGGTTTACTTTCCCTAATAGGTTCTAGTTTGCTTGTGGTACTTGATGAAGTATTAGTTTCTTTTACTCTCTTTGGAGGATTTGCAGTGACATCCTGTTGCATTTCAGTTTGATTTAGTTTTCTTTTACAACGTTGTACTTTTTGTGGAACAGGATATGTTTTTAGATGGGGTGTATAGTGAACGAAGTCTATTGTATTCTAAAATGCAAGGAATATCAGCGTTTACTTTACTTGCATCAAAGTTGATTAGAAATAGACCGTCAAGTGTACGTAAGCGTGATAGTGCTACGTAGCTCATGCCTTCTTTAAAGACTGTGTTACCAATGTCTATCAGTGCTTTGTATAGGGTAAGACCTTGTGATTTATGAATGGTGACTGCGTATGCATGAGTTAGAGAAAATTGTTCTCTGCGTACATACATGTCTTTGAAGAGAAGGAATCGAGCTGTTGAGCGTCCTATCCTTTTCACTTCTGAAAGTTTGTCAAAGAGAATATTGACAAACTGAATGTTGTCACGTGGGTATGTTTGAAAGCCAACAACTGTACCCAGTGCTCCATTAATTAGTCCTTGATACACGTCAAGGTTATGTTTAAGCATTACTCTACAATTTAAGGATAATTTTAATATTTTTTCCAATCCAGCTGTGTTGGAGATTGAATTTTCTAAACTATTTAGTCCTGTTGTGGCTTGCTCACACATGGGTAGTGTCATACCATGTATGTCTAGTTTGTCTGTGACGCTAATTTCAATTATTGGTTGCATTTCTTTTTTAACATTGTTTCATTGAATTTGAAACAGCTTGCAAGAGTTGGCATTAAGGCCATATAATTGACATGTTAGTGCGCTAATTGTTCCATAACATCCGTAGCACATGCATTATCGCCATAAAGTGCATGAATGTGCTGGGTTTTCAATATAGCTTGTGCTTCTTGAGATAGTATACCAACTCTAATATTTTTAAGATGTTGGCATAAGTGAGATCTGCAGATTGCTGCATGTTTTCTGTTAATTCTCTGTATTGGAAACGTTGCCAAAGGTTGACATTTCCTATGCTGCCAACAGTTTTACGGCAGAGTTTGTGTCCTAAGGTTTTAAAAATAGGCTCACCTTTCACTGGTGTCAATTGAAGAAGATCTCCGAAAACAATAATGTGTTTTTCTCCAAAGAGCTCTTCATAGTTTGTTTTGAGTACTTCTTGTAAGCTGAGGTGAATCAAAGCCAACATTAGGTTGGAGACCATGCTCACTTCATCTATTAGTAGCATTTTCATTTGTTTTAATACTCTGCAAAGTTCCATTGCAGCTTCTGTAGAAAGTTTGAAATAGTCTAATTTGTTTTGGTGTTCTACTGGCAGGAGTAGTAATCGGTGTAAAGTGACACTGCCTATGTTTTAGGCAGCTAAACCTGTGGGGGCAGTGACAACAGCTGACAGTTTGTTGTTTGTCAATTGTTGAAGGAATTTGCTGATGATTTTGATTAAGAATGCTTTGCCAGAACCAGCTTCACCACTGACCACAGTAGTATAGGTTTGTAATTTTGGCAGGTGCATTCTCTATTTTCATGTTGTACACCTTGTGCAATTTCTTTTGTTACTTCTTGAAAAATGCTACGCTGCTCATTGTTTAGTTTTGATTGTAGTATAGTTAAGTCTTCTTTATCTTCATACTGACACATGGTGTTTTCTACTTCCGTCATAGCTAGTTCTGCCTCATTTGCTATTAGTGGCTGTCCCAGTGGTTCTTGGCTTCCAGTTACAGAAGGTTGACTACTGTCAGGAGTGTCCTTATCTAGTTGGGCCTGGAGTTCTTCTTCGTGTTGCTGTTCATTGTGCACCATTGTTTTGCAGTGTGTAAAGTTTACATCAGTTATAGTGCTTTCATTTGCTTTGAAAGCATCTTCGTAGGAGTCATAATTATCTAGTATTTCTTCTTCTTTTCTCCATGGTTTAAAGAGTTGTAGCAGGGACATGTAATATAGTTCTTTATGTTGAGGAGTCTTTAATGACAATTTGATATGATTAATTAAATTTGGTTTGGTGAGTTTTACTAAGCTGCCTTCACAATTTGACACTCTGTATCTACCTTTTTTTTCATCGGGTTTTTTATTATTTTTGTATGTGAAGTTTTGGGCTATGTGCTATAGACACATGGTTTCCAAAGTGGTACTTCTGTTTGGGTAGTATGTGTCCAGCAAATTGTTTTTTAAAATGTCTTGGCTGTTGGGATCATTTTTGGCTATTGTTTCTATGTCGTCGTATGATTTCAGAACTCTTTTTCTAGATTTAGCAGGACCAAGACTGAGCCATACTATATTTTCAGATTTTCCATACAAAGCAGTACCGGTTAAACGATCTGCTGCTTCATAGGAGCCACATTCTCTTTGGGAGAGCATTTTTATGCCCAAGCTGTATCATTTCTGAGACAGTGTTTTGTCTGATGACAGGTCATTCCAGAGGTCTTGAAGCTCTGTTTTTTCTGCTTTGGTTAAGAGTGCTGTAACATATCGTGCAACTGCAGTGGAATTGTCTGCAATGTACTGCACATGTATGTTTGCATTCCATAAGAGGGCAACGATTGCATTGTAATCATTGATATATTTTTCTTCTTCTGTTCTTTTTATGTAATATGTATTTTTAGGTGATTTACCTTTAACACTATGTCTAACTGAAGACATGAAGTTGTTCATATGACTGGTTTTTGTAACTTGTCTAGGGAAACCAAAGCGGCATTTGGTATAGTATTTCCCTTTGTTTTTGTATTTGCGACAACAATATTTGCCACATTTGTGTCTTCGAAATTGTAAAATTTGTGCATGAAGATCACTATTTGTTGCTTCGATGGAATTTCACAAGTGACATATTTTTCGATAAACTGTAACACAGTGGCATCATTGTCTTCACCAAATTTAGGAGCATCTTTAAACGATAAAAGCATGTGGATATGTGGTGCTCATCTGGCTTGGTAATCTTTTCCCCAAAAGAAGTGTTGCACTTCTCCGAGGGGAGGAACAGTTTTATTACAAATAAAGTGTAGCATAGCAATGAAGCGATGATGAAAATACCTTGAAACATTAACAGGATCTAGAGAACAAAGTTCTCCAGGTGTTGGTATATCTATGTTTGCTTTGTTTTTGTTTGATATGCGTAGGAAATCATGTAAATCTTCCCATGCATATTCTGCACAACTTAATGTAACAAACCAAGTGGGTGGGCCAAGGTTTCTTATCATACAACGTACATCTGCATGACGTCGGAACCAGTACTCTTTAGTACCACGCTTGTTTGCTAATAGATTTGTAATACTTGATTGTAAAACCTAATCTTTTTCTTGCACTTTTTGTAATAATTGTGTAGCTGACATATTTTGAAAGTGGTTTCCTGATTTTAATGTGTGTGCAACTCCGTAACATAGATTTGCTAGTTCACTTTCAAAGAGTAGGTGGACTATGTATTCCACATTTTGTCTAAATCTGGGATCTTCAGAATACATCCGTAATGAGCGGTATTCTGATGCTGTTATTTGAATAGGTCTATCATCGTACCTTCCTCCTTTGCCAGTAGGAAAGAGTAGAGGAAAAGCACGTGCTTCTATACTTTTTTCCCATATGCTGATTGGTGATCTTTTTGTTTGTCGCATTTGGTACGTTTCTAGTGCTTCTTCTATGGTGTCATTAGAGTGCAATGGATGAATTGTATAATGGTCTAAAGTATTGGATACTGTAGAAGGATCTAGAAGCTCAAATTGACCAGTTTCTGGTGACTCTTGAATTATTTCAGTGGTTTCCTTCAAGTTTTCTTCAATATTAATTTCTTGTAGGTATTCATTATTGTCTTTTAGATCTTGCAAGGCTTGTCTAACTTTATGTAAGTCTACCAGTTGTTGCCAAATTTTTTTGTCTTTTGTAGGTACACCATTTACTAAGATAATGAAAGATTGCTCCATTGGGCGTTGCACTCCCAGAGTGTGTACATTTTGTTTTAGATCTAATGGTAAATACTACTTTGCCACAAATGCCTTTCACCAAATCAGAGGGAGGTAATGTTGCTGTTTTTGGTTGAAGGCATATTATTGCTTGAAAGGGGTGCACTGTTTGAATTATGATGCTCTCATATAAATTGAGTTGTTGTGGGGGTTTTGGTAGTGGGAATAATTCCAAATTATTTGTGATAGCACGTGAAGGAGTTTGGTTATTGTCAAGTTTTAAAGTGCAGTAACTGCAAAGTATTAAGGGGTCAGTTATTTCGTATTTGTTTTTTGCTATAAGGTAGGGAGCTAATTGAAACCATTTAGAATCTTCATTTTCTTCTATTTTGTATGTTAGGTCTACAGTTTTTGTGTTACTTTTATAAAAAGTTCTGCGGCAACATGCGCACACACATGGTTTGGTACTTTAGCATATGTACTTTTAAATTTCAGTATTTATTTTTTGTATGTGTGTTGTAAAAGGTTGCCATGTGTGGAATTGTTGCTAATTTGTTGTAAAGCTATTTCATTCTGTAAGTGGCTTTCACTTCCAAAATATTTTTTCGGGATATAATTGATTTCTTCAAGTAGGTCTTTTGCTGTACCATGTAGAAGAATGTTATTTAAATTGGCTGGTGCTAAAGCGGGACTTTTAGCATTGTACAGTTTATAGACTAGATTTCTTATAGTTGAATGATGTGTTGATATCATTTTGATATGATGGAAGGTGGTTTTGCAAGTACGTCCTGAAATGCAGGCCAATGATTGTCCTTGTAGTCCTGTGTACTTGCGCACTGGACAGGTGTCCATATTTTGCAGTAGTTTATTTTTGATTTTGTCTTTGCCTTTCACATACTGATTGAGGAATTGGCGTAAAGACTTGAAAGATTTTTTGGGAATGTTACACATTGACGTGCATGGCCATTTGTATACTAGACTTTCTAGTTCAGTTGAATTGAGAGGAAATTTTAAGTTTTCTGGGGATATTTTTGTAAGCAGTATTTCTTGTTCCATTATGGTATTGTTAACTTTTTCATAACCTCGTCCACTGCTATGTATGGCAATTGTATTTGTTTGCTTTTGTTTGTATGCTTCGTCATTAAAATATGGTTCTGGGCTTGTAGTGTGACTCCACTCACCTCCACAGATATTTAAGAACTTATTTTTGTTGACATTTCATTTATTGAGAAGACTTTTTTGTAATTTAGTCATTAGTTTTGTTAGTGGTTTCATTTTGTTGAACACTAAAATAAATAACTTTCCTTTGAGAAGGATTGCAATGTCTATCATAGCTTCTAAGATTAATTTCCTACGGTAGGTTTTAAGGGTTGTGCATGATTTCTCTCCTGTTTTTATAAGATTTTGAAGGACTCTGTGGCGGAACATTTTTGCTAAAATACTTTTTTTGGTATGCTTACTTGGTACTATATCAAGATGTATAGGAACAGTTTTAAAAGTAGTGTTAGCTGAATTCTTGTTAATTGTTTTCTGTTTCGTTTTACATTTTGATAGAGGCGAAGTTTCTGTACTTGAAACTTGTTTTGTTTCGCTAAATGACTGTATTACCTGTTTTGTTTGAACTTTTTGTACAAATTCTGCTAGAGATGGATGCTTATTTTGGACACTTCTATTTTCATTTGCTCTACTTCTGCGTTGCTTTCTACGGACTTGATTTTTGGTAGGCATTCTTTAGGGTCTGTTGAAAAAATAAAGAAGGTATGGGTTGGGGTGTTCTGCAATGTATGTGTGCTGTGTGCATGAGTGTCTGAGAATGATGATAAAGATGTGATGGTGCGTGATTGTGCATTGGGCAACTACAACTAGTTGGGATGGGTATTCTTGAATTTATGTGCTATTAAACTGGGGTTCAGATGACAGTAGAAAGTAAGCTAGTGGTGAGGAGAAGCACAAATAGTAAATCTAATGGTATAGAATTAAAACAGTTGTTTGTTCTATAATATTAAAATTTTAGGGGCTGAGTTATGTCATTTGTGTGCCGAAAAATGGGGATTTGTGCGCCATTCTGCCTGTAAATCTCTGTTTAACAAATGGGGATTTGTGGACAGAATGGTGCACAATCTCTGTTTTTAGGCGCAGAAATAGCATGAATGAACCCCACAGTGTGTTTGAGTAATAGTAAAAATATTATGGTGGTATTTATCTTACTTTTTTTGTGGAATGAGCAGGTTTCTTCTTAGTTGTTGTTTGTACTTCAAATTCTGCTGCTGCTTTTCAGGAGAGTGGTCTTCACTGCATTTGTAAAGGAAACAAATTAGTAATTTTGTGTGTTTAGAGCACTAAGGTTAATTTAGACATTGGGCCTCATTACACGGACGGCGGTAACCATGGTGCTATTAGCGCCATGGTTGCACCGGTATTTTACAGATTCCGCCTTGGTGAATGGGGGAATTACCGCCCCATTCCAAGTTTGGCGGGCGGTAATTCCCCATTCACCAATGGGCTCAATGGGAATGGGGAAGGAGCAAATAACGGTACCGCTATTAGCGGTACCGTTATTTGTCCTGAAGTCCCTCAGCAGGTCCCTTCCTTAACGTGTGGTCTGGCCACACGTTAAGGACGGGACCCGCTGAGGGACCTCATAGTATGGCGCTAAGGGATTACCGGCACCGGTGCCCTTACCGGTGCCAGTAATCCCTTAGCAAGTAAACTGGAGGGAAAGCCCTATGTATTGGGAAGGTCAGGTTAAGGGCATCAAAAATGCTGTTATACAAACAAGGAACTGACCTTATCCCATAAAAAATATTTAACTTGTTACACACACTGTTTTTTCCGTGTGGTGCTCTACGAACAAAAGGCTTAAGACTAGTACGCCTATGAAACAATAAATGTTGAACCCAAATACTCTGGATATCTAATTAATTTGATATCTCAGGCTACCCCGGAGCATCGAGTGTTGCTGCCTTGGAGCAAAAGACAATATATAGAGAAAATTACTGTGATAGCTTAGTGGCTATTTATTAATTGTACAGTTATTGTTTAGCAAATAGACATGATCTCCCAAAGGAGCATTTACAAAAAATGGTACTTTCAGAAACAGAAACCATGATCATTAAAGTGCACAGTGAATTTAGGCACCTTACCCCTGGGGCTCCAGCACTCTCCTCTTTTATGGGGTTACTCTGCTTCCTCCCTACTGAGTCACTATTCCCCTCTTCTCCTTAATCAACCATAGCCCCTGGGACCATAGCCCTTTTCCCCTCCATGGCACGCAGATTGGACCGCGACCCTATTTCTCCTCACTGCATGCCCCCTGCCACATCTTTTCACGATGTATGGCTTCTGCATGACACACTCTGTGTACTTCAACCGGTCGGGCACCGTCCCTGCCCTGTTTTTTTATCTATGCGATTTGGGGAGCCCACTCATCTTCTGAGGGAGTACCTTAGGGCTAACATGGTTCCCTTAGGTTTGATCTTGCGGAATGAACCGGCATTATTCCTTGATGATCCCGAATATATGCTCGGGTCCAGCCAGATCGCTACTAAGTGCAGCAGAGACTTGATGGTGCTGACCATCACAGCAGCACAGAGGGTGCATTTGAGAATCAAGAAAGATCTTGCGAAGGAAGAAGAGGAGTTCTTGAAAAATACGGACCTGGACAATGCCAGGGAGAAGCTCAAGGAAATCGATAAAAATATGGACCAATTCATGGCGGATGCTCTAGAGAAAAAGCACAAGAAACTAGCGAAGGACATCAGTAGCTTCAAGATCGAGACAGTCTATCCATACCTTGCCCCTGAATATAAGGAAAACAAGGAAAAGGAGAGGACACAAAACATTGGCTCAGCCAATAGACGCAAGAAGAGAGGTGTTTCATTTTCAGACACCTCCAGCTCTGATTCTGATAAAAGCAATCAACCTCCAGCTCATGGTAATTTTCCATATCCTGGACCATACCCGATGCAACCGCCTTTTATAGGGTATGGGGGCCCCAGAGGTGGACACTGGGGCCCCCTTTTACCTCCAATGCCCCCCTTTGGGTTCCCCAACTGGAGACAACCGAGGGGGAGGAAGAGATCACAACGGAGGTACTAGAACCTGTTTGCAATACGATCCCTATATTTAACATCTCTGGGGTGAATCTGACAAAGGGAGAAATTAACGTCCTTTCTAAAGGACTCTCTTTTGTCCCTACTAATCCAACGAATTGGTACAACATGGATTGCGAACTAAGAATTTTTTTTCAAAAAATTCGCCTCAAATCCTTTTTCCAAGACACAGGTGATTCTGAACAAGAATCAGACACCGGTTTCCATCCAAAATCCACATTTTGTCCTACTGAAGCTGAAGTGGCCCGGACATTTGAGAAATGTGTATTAAAAGTGGTCCAGAAAATACGAGCCAAAACACCTGTACACCGACACAATCTGTCGAATGAGGAACGACAAGCCCTCAAGAACTTGGCAGCCAACACGGGGATTGTGATAAAATCAGCTGACAAGGGCGGGGGAATTGTGATACAGAGCAAAGACCAATATTTGACCATGGTTAACTCCCTCCAAGATGATGACACTAATTACAGGAAACTCAGGAAAGATCCAACATTACAAATCAAACATCTTATACAGGAGGCCACCACGTTTGCCCTGGAACATCAATGGATTACCAAAAAGGAAGAAGAATTTTTGAACACCTCAGAAGGACGCATCCCTGCCTTCTATGCTTTACCCAAGATACATAAAGATCCACAGAATCCACCGGGCAGACCGATTGTATCTGGATGCGGCTCGATTCTTGAACCCCTGTGTAAATTCATAGATTTCTTCTTGAAACCCCTCAGCCAGAAGACACCTACGTATTTAAGGGACACAATGGCTACCATTGAATGCTTTGAAGGCCAACTACATAACCCAATGAGCAGCTGCATCGCTACAATGGACATTACATCACTATACACGAGTATCCCGCAGACTGAGGCAATTGAATGCATGCGAGCACAACTGACCCACACATGACACAAAGAAGGGTTCCGACAAATTTCATAATTGAACTTTTGGAATTAGCCCTGACCAAGAATTTTTTCTGTTTCAACTAACACTTCTACTTGCAAATTAGCGGCACAGCCATGGGGGCTGCTTTTGCCCCGAGCCTTGCCATCATTTTTATGGCAGAGTTCGAAAGAAGTTTTGTAGTGGATACTGAAAACCCATTTCTCAACAATATCAGCCTCTGGAAAAGATACATAGATGATGTAATTTTCTTGTGGGAAGGCAATTTGGATTCTCTTCTTAACTTTCAACAGTGGCTCAATTCGTGTCACCCGTTTATATCATTTTCTCTTGAATCCAGTCCATCCAATATCAACTTCTTGGACCTACAAATCAGCGAGAAGGAACGTTCGCTGTCTTGTTCACTATACAAGAAACAGACAGATAGAAACTCATTATTGCATTACACCAGTTCACACCCACGCAATCTGAGGGACAACTTACCATATGGGCAATTCCTCCGCTTGAGGAGGAACTGCACAGACAAAAACGACTTTCGCCAGCATGGATCTGAACTTAAGGAACGCCTTTTAGACCGAGGGTATCCCAGTGAACTAATGAAGAACAACTACAAGAGAGCCTTGAATACCCCTCGGGAGGTCCTACTACAACCTAAACCCAGATCAGAGGAAAAAGTCAAGATGACTTGTGTCACCACCTTCTGCCAGGCAACCACACAAATAAAACAGGCCATCAGAAAATTCTGGCCGTTAGTCCAATTAAATCTGAAACACGAACCATTCCCCTGAATGGCTTTGAAACGCTCCAAAAATGTCAAAGAACATCTCACTAAGGCAAGATTTACCAGCGCTACCTCACGAAACACACTGTGTAATCTACGGAATCTAACTGGGCACTACCCGTGTGACTTCTGCTCCATAAGCAGGTTCACGGTCAAACTTAAAGGTTTCGCCTTCGCAGGGAAACAGTATGTGTTCCGTCACTTTTCGAACTGTAAAAGCCAGAACGTGATATACCTTATCGAATGCCCATGTGGACTTAAATATGTGGGCCAAACAAGCCGACCAGTGCACAAAAGAATAGTGGAACATCGCTCACGGATCAGATGTAGAACTCACACATCCCCATTAGTTGGACATTATATGGAATACCAACATAGTCATGATGACATGAAATGGTGGGCGGTGGATATGGTCCAAGGCAACACCAACACTGCTAATACACTTAACCACAAGGAAGCCTGGTGGGTTTTCAAACTCGATACCATGAAACACGGACTAAATGAGGCCAATGTTGTGGATTACAGACCCTAGTTTTGACATACAATGTTGATTTTGCCTGTTTGAATTCTCTTTGACAAAACATACAGGGTGTGGGTGTATGGGGCTTGGGCCTTTTGTGAGGCCACACTACACGCCTGACCCACACCACTCCCTGACTCCTCTCCTCGCTCTGATTTTGATTGGTTCTTAATGTACCCCTGTGCTGCTGTTGCCATGTGTCTCCCACCTTTTGTTCACTGTTACTTATTGTATGATTGAATTCATCAACATGTGTACCAACTGTGATCTGACAACGTGAGACTCCTTTGTAATCTCTAATTTGCATTACAATGTTGATTACTTCTGACACAAACCATGTTAAACTACTAGAAGCATTTTAATTCATGATGTTTGTATTTTAAGAAAGTGGATTTTCCACTACATTGCTGTGCTGCTTGTACACATTCAGCCCCCTGACAAGTTTTTCAAATTGGGCACTCACCAGCTTCATGCACCCAGCTGAGTGCACATCTTCTTCCTGTCCTCGGCGATCCCCCTTGGCTTCATACTGGAGCTACCTCCTGCTCTACTGGCCAATTCGTGCCAGCCCTTTTATTTTCCCCCACCCTCTCTCTCTCCCCCCCTACCACCACTTCTTTTCGGGCTCGACTCGTATGACACTATGGGCGCTGCCTCCTGGGACGCATGCGCTCGACTAGGACACTACGTTCCTATGCCATGCGCATGCGCCCGCTTACTCGGTACAGGAGCCCACCCCTGTGCTCATGCCCTCCCAAGATCAGTGTTTCTGTTTCCGCACATGCGCGGTGCCCGCTCTTAAGGGACCAGTGTCTTCACACCCGCGCATGCGCAATCTCCTCTTACATTCAAGCGAATCACGCGCGCTCTAGCATTTTAGCAGTGTCTCTCACTGTGCACTGCTCACTTGCGACACGGGATGCGGACCGGCACGCATCTTCGAAATCTCTTCACAGCGACGGCTTCACTCTACATGCCGTTTGGAGACGGGTAGGCACCTTACCCCTGGGGCTCCAGCACTCTCCTCTTTAATGGGGTTACTCTGCTTCCTCCCTACTGAGTCACTATGCCCCTCTTCTCCTTAATCAACCATAGCCCCTGGGACCATAGCCCTTTTCCCCTCCATGGCACGCAGATTGGACCGCGACCCTATTTCTCCTCACTGCATGCCCCCTGCCACATCTTTTCACGATGTATGGCTTCTGCATTACACACTCTGTGTACTTCAACCGGTCTGGCACCGTCCCTGCCATGTTTTTTATCTATGCGATTTGGGGAGCCCACTCTTCGGAGTTGCCCTGCATGTTATTTTCTAATCACCCATCTGGGCACGGCATCCTTCATTCGCCGTCTTGGGCATGGGTATGTATTCTCATTTTTTGTGATGGGCACTTCTTTCTGCCATCTGAATCCTTCAGTCCACACATTGTTTGAGCCACTACTTGCTCCAGTTTTCTTCCCAATCATGTTGGCATTCATATAGTAATCACATCAATATTTTGGTCTGCTCCTGTTGTAGGATCTCCAGCCACACTCTGATTTCTCACATCAACTGCACACCCATCCCTGGGATTGACTGATTGATGCGCACGCCGGCTTCTGACATGACTTACAGCGTGTCTGTAGTAAGTGTTGCCTTTCTGCTACCTTTCGGTGCTACATGTTCTTTGACCTGCACTGATGCAGCATAGAGATGTTTCTGTTCTTTCTGATCCTTTTCTCTCCTGTTTTTTGTATCCCCTTGATAGGCCTTCCAGTTTTGACACATCGGGTCTCTAACTCACCCTCTGCTCGACTGGCTCTGGGCCCCCACGGAGGAACCTGCTTCTTGCAGCCACAGTTCCACACAGTACCTGTGCTAATTCTGCACGGGCCCTCTCCTTGGTCACCTTGATCATTGGAGCTTCTTTTCTACAACCCCCCTCTTCTCTGTTCTGGTGGGTAGTGCCAGCCTACAGGTGCCAAATGTTCTCTCCTTTTGGCAACCTTTCCAGCTTCATGTCTCCTTTTTTGAACCCTCCCCTTTTTAATACTAGTGTTTCACGTGTTCTACCATTGTTAGGCATGTACAGATTGGTGGGATGCTGGGGGTGATTTGTTCTTACCCTCTCCCCCCTTCTGATTCCTTTTCTTTGCTCTGTTTTCCCACGTAGAGCGACATCCGCATGTCCAGATGAAGGTAGCCTTCACGACCCGCCGAAACGTCTTATTGGACACGTAATTTCTATACGGCCCATTTTTCAAAATCAGCAGGAATATAACCACCGACGTTGACCTAGGATTGGTCTCTTGATAAACTCCCACCAGCTGATCCTCCAAGTCACCAGGAGGACCTGACCTCTGGCATTGGTTTGGAACCACACATGCCCTGGGCTCCAAACCCTAGGACTTGACATTTGGTTCTTTGGCCGTGGCCACTAATACATCAGACTCTGGTGGCGGTCGCATTTGGTTGCTTTGCCCTATCACACACAACCAGGACGTGTTGGGATTTTGCTTTTTGTTGTTTTCTTCTCTTCACTTTGTCTTTTTAACTCATTATATAGACTGTGGATTCAGTTACACATTGTGTGGATGGTTTTTTGTTTGAAAATATTTATTTCTTGTCAAATACCAGAATGTATGTTCCATACTATTCGATGTAAATTCACTGTGCACTTTAATGATCATGGTTTCTGTTTCTGAAAGTACCATTTTTTGTAAATGCTCCTTTGGGAGATCATGTCTATTTGCTAAACAATAACTGTACAATTAATAAGTAGCCACTAAGCTATCACAGTAATTTTCTCTATATATTGTCTTTTGCTCCAAGGCAGCAACACTCGATGCTCCGGGGTAGCCTGAGATATCAAATTAATTAGATATCCAGAGTATTTGGGTTCAACATTTATTGTTTCATAGGCGTACTGGTCTTAAGCCTTTTGTTCGTAGAGTACCACATGGAAAAAACAGTGTGTGTAACAAGTTAAATATTTTTGATCGGATAAGGTCAGTTCCTTGTTTGTACAATGGTAATCCCTTAGCGCCATCCGTGTAATGAGGCCCATTGATTTTTATGTTTTTGTACAAGTATTCTTGTTTGATATCTGAACATAGTGTGTGCGTGCAATTTTGTTTGACAATGTGCAGTCTTTATATTTTACTTTAAATATGTTAGTTCAACATGCTTTGCAAATTTGTGTGTAAAAACAAATTAAATAGCAGATAGGTTTGGAAGTGACAGTTGATTATAGCAGATGGGAAAAATGACAGTAAGTTCATTCTATAGGTCATACAAGTTAAAAGCTGGTTAATCTGTGTATATGAATGTATAAGAATTGTACATGTACTATACAGAAAATATGCATTCCTGTAGTTTGTGTTCATGCATATGGATATGCATGCAGCTGCAAGTAGAAATCTTGAAGACTTGTACAGTATTTTTTGTAGTAGGTGCTTTCCAATGATACGACACTTGTACTCAGAGTGATTAACAGTACATTTGAAGTGCTGATCTATGATGATGGAGTTAGATGCAGAGGTCTTGGATGTGATTGGTGGATGCTCGTGTGACTGCTTAGCTATATCCAATGAGGGAATGGCACAGAGAGTGAAGTGGAAATGGTAGAAGGGCTGTCCATGTTACGATATGTGCGCAGACATGGCGGTAGTCCGCGGACATCGCGTGTTACATACAGGGATTTTGGGGTGGGGAGGCATGCAAATGACAATAAGCAGAACATGGGTTTGGTCAGTAAAGTTTAGTGGGTGTGTTGTGCCAGGAGAGAGTTTGTCAGATGCTCTTTTTCCTGAGAGAAGAACGGATAGATATGGCTGTGTGTTTCAGAAAACAGATTGTTTGGATTTTGGGAGACTCGTGGATACATTGGTTGAAGGTGCATGCAGAAAGCTGTGGAGTAGCTGTAGATCTTGGATTCCCACATGTGAAAGTGCACTGGCATGGAGTACGTGGAATGAAGTGGTTGGACTTGCTACCTCTCTGTGCTACTTTGGATACAGAGCATCATCCAGACATAATGATAATTCATTGTGGAGGGAATAGTTTAGGACATGTGTCTGGAATTTCTTAGCAATTTGCAATGAAAGAAGGACTTGGGAAGGTCATGGACATGTTTCCAAATTCTCAAGTAATTTTTTCTTGGATTGCGCAGAGACAAATGTGGCTGCGTTCTTCTTCATTTGGTCCACAAATGGAGAAAGCGAGGCACAATGTCAATAAGGCTGTTTGTGCCTTTCTAAGAGATGTTGGCATGTCCTCTTTTCACAATGAAAATATTATGTTTCGTAGCACATACATTTTTCACAGAGATGGAGTCCATCTTACTTATGCTGGCAATCAGATTTTTCTGAGAAATGTACAAAATGCATTGCAACCTTTTTTGGAATTACAGCCATCCATTTTGCAGTAGATGTTGACCATTTCTAGTTTTTCAAACACAAACACCACCAAAAGGCTCTTTTCAGAGCCACCAATTCCTCCCAGACAAAAGTGCAATGGTTACGATAGGGCAGCCCCCCAAAATTTTAGATGTCCACAAACTGTCCGCGGACTTCTAAAAAATACACAAGGCCCTGCTCCATTTATTTTCCACTTCTATTTTTAAACTGTGAAAGGCGGCTCTGAAAAGAGGCTTTTTTTATTTTTGTTGTTTTATATTTTTTGGGTTTTTTTACACACAACACACTAGGAGAGGAGGGAAAAGGAGGGTAAGGGGGGACACTAACCACAGGGATAAGAAAGGGCAGGTGGAGAGAGGAAAATGTAGTGTGGGCCTTACTTAGGTAGTGGGCAGGTCTTCTCGTGCTCTGAGACCGTAGTCTCGAAAGCACTACAAAGTCTCTCCCCCTGCAGAGTACTGCATAACAGTACACACACACAACTGTGACCCTCGAAAGGTAAAGGTCATCAGCATTGCGAATGGCCTGTGAGGCAGCTGGAGGAATACGCTGTCCCACAAGAGTGTTCCTTGTGGTGATAAGATCAGAAACGGAGGATGTAGTAGAGGAAGTCAACCTACTACGCTCCTCGCAAGGTACAACCTTGCGAATGGCCCCACCGTGGAACGACCTTAGGTGTCGCTTCATGGTAGTCGTACCAAAGCTGTACGAACCAGGCCTCCCACGACTCAGTACCATTTTGCACTGGTTGCAGGTGACTTTGTTTGCACGCGCCTTAGGTACGTTACCATGAATGGTAAATAACCGCCACACCCAAGACTCACGGCGATTGCTGGTAGTAGGGACTTCCACTATCTCATTCTCATCATCCTCTTCATCCTCCTCTACATCCTCACTCCTGTTCCCCTCTTCAGGCCCTTGGGGAGGTGGTGGTGGTGGAGGGGGTGGTGGTGGTGCTGAGGCAGATGTAGCACCAGGTGGCAGTAGTGCAGCCATGGATGCCATCAGGTTTCAGAAATAAATCTGGAAAATTGGCAGCAAAAATGCACTGTGTTCTGTAAGATAGCCAGAAACACAATGAGGATGAGCTCTGAGGTGTGGCCTTTTATAGGGGTGCTTGTGCGCGCTTCGCGGACACCCGCGCTGTCGGTGGACAGATCGAACACCAAAAAAAGGATTAAAAAGTCCAAAAAAGTATGTAGAAAGTCAGGATTACTGTCTGGGACTTGTGCTATGGTGATTTTTTAATTGAAAAATATTGTGGATTGCCTGAAAAGGTAGTTTTAAATTGTTCGGGGACATGAACAGTGTCCGCAATCAGAACACACAATCAGCGTGGGAGCGGTCACATGATGGCTTCGCGAACATGTCCGCGAAGGGAACATGTGTCCGCAGGACACCAAATGCACTGAAACTGTTTTGCGCATGCGTGTTGGTGTTCTACGGACACTGTTCGGGTCCTGAAACTAATTAAAAGTGCGACACAAGTGAAATGAACAGTTACGGACAGGCGTTTGTTCTTAGAACAGTTTCAATCCACTTGCGAACAATACGGACAGGCATAGTGTCCACAGGACACCCCCATTTTGTTTATTTACGGACATCCCAGGACACTTGATGTGTTCTTATAACAGTTTCAACCTGCCTGCGAACAGCACGGACAGGTCTAGCGTCCTCAGGACACCCCCATTTTGTTTATTTACAAATTTTTCAGGACACCGCGTGTGTTCTGAGAACAGTTTCAACTCGCCTGCGAACAATACGGACAGGCATAGCGTCCTCAGGACACCCCATTTTCTTTATTTACGAACATCCTAAGACACTTGATGTGTTCTTAGAACAGTTTCAACTTGCCTACAGACAATACGGACAGGCATAGCGTCCTCAGGACACCTCCATTTTGTTTATTTACGAACTTTTCAGGACACCGCATGTGTTCTTAGAACAGTTTCAACTCGCCTGCGAGCAATACAGACAGGCATAGCGTCCTGAGGACACCCCCATTTTATTTATTTACGAACATTTCAGGACACCACTTGTGTTCTTAGGACAGTTTCAACCTGCCTACGAACAGCACGGACAGGTATAGCGTCCTCAGGACATCCCCATTTCGTTTATTTACGAACATTTCAGGACACCCATGTTGTCCGCGGACACCAAAATTGGCTTTAAAAAAAAAAAAAAAACAGAAAGGGACACCAAAACTGGCTTTTTTTTTTAAACCCACAAAGGACTAAATTAACACACACATAACATTTATTTTTCATTATATTATATATATGTACAATTTATGATAGAGAAGGGGTAACAGAAACGGACACAAACACAGGGGAATTGGCGTTTTCAAGAGGATGGATAGGAGGAGATGAAGGAATGGAAATGTCATCAAAACGTTTCTCTATGTGGTGAGGACTTGGGGATAATTGACTGGGATATGGAGAGGGGGGACAGGTACATGTTGCACAATGGTATCTATTTTTTTCTTTTATATGGTCCTCCACAAAATCTTTCAAAAGGTGGAAATTTGTCATGAGCTTGTTCATTTTTTCTTCCATGCGCCTCGAGAGTTTGTTCTAAAGTATCTTGTTGTGTATTGTTTTCATTGTTTGTATGGTCTGTTAAAAAAAATATATATATATATGTTAAGTGTACATAAAGTAATGCTTATTAATTTGGTTATGTAGAGAAGTGTCTACCATTAGTTTCACTATCTTCAAACATTTCTCCATGTGGGAAATTCTCCTCAACCCATTCTAAAGTATTTGACATTTCTGTGAGGAAAAAAAAATATATATTACTTTTATTGTATTTAATATAGACATTTTAGAAATATATAAGAAAAAAAAAGTTTACTTACTAGATTGTGGTAAGTTGCCTTCTCACTGTTTTCTAGATCTGCTGCTGCTCCTAGTTGTGATGTTTCTGTGAGGTAATTATGTTAGAAGCATACCTTTCTTGTTTTGGTATATTCCATTTTACTATATATGGTATTTAAATGGTTGTTTGATGTGTTAGATATATAAGTTCTAATTCTTATTTATTACTATATATAATGTGTTTGTGTGTTGGTTTTTCAACTTATACAGTGTTCATATGGCATGATATAACAATTTAAGATACCCCTGAGTTTTTGGGTAGTATTGGTGTTGTCCTTGTCCGTCCGCGGACATTCGCACAGTCCGCGGACATCAAAATCACTAGCTAGGGGTTCAGTATGTTCTATGTTACATGTATATAAAGTAAGGGAATCCTAGTAAACATCTATCAAATTCACACTATGAATATGTATATTCAGTAAAATAAAATTTGATAAAGTGAGGTTATGGTCAAGTTACGCTAATAAAAACCTATGAAATTCAGTAAAAAAACTTTGTTAAAGGGACGTTAAGGTTAAGTTGCGCTACTAAAAACCTATGAAATTCAGTAAAAAAAACGTGGTAAACTAAGCAACCATAACTTGCGCCACCGTACACTGCTAACAATAACACCCAGGACATCAAAGATGACATCACAAATGCCATTGATGACATCACTGATGACATCACATGTCCATTTACTTTTCATGAAAACTCTGTACAAGGGATTCTTATAATGTTGAGCAAAAAGTGTCAAGGATCATTGGAATAAATATCATGAGCTAATTAGTGCACTAAGCCATGCATTGATATAAATAGCATTCTATTCTGAAGTTCAATCCAGTATACTAAGCTACTCATGTAGAAACATAAGCAGTGTGTGCAGCATACATGATGAAGGTGCAATATTCATAATCTTGCCATGTTAAATAGTGAAATGAATATCTGCTTTTTTATTAGAGTTTTGTGTACTGTGAAATATGTAATAAGTAGCTAATAAAACCTACTTAATACATAATTGCATTATTACAGACAAAGCACAAAGAGACAGCAACACATACAAATATGAGTATATGCAGAGAAATTATTGCTCTGTTTCAAAGCTGCTACTTACTGTATGTATGTGTATCACATGATGTGACTGGACTCTAAGGGAAGAAGTGTGAGTACAATGTATACACATATGGTTATATACAGGAAATTACAGTATGAGAAAGTGCTGATGATCCTAATGAGTATCTTCATGCACAGAAAGGATTATTTTCTTTCAAGCCTGTCTCTTCCGCTATGTATATGTTTCATATGATGTGACTTGAACCTAAGGGAATTATTGTAAGAACGTAATTGAACGATAAGTCTACAAATATAGTATATTTTCAATTTTTAGTTCTTACTGTTAGTGAACAGAACCATGTGGCCTAGATATGTCAGTAAAGGAAAAAAGGGTGAGCCAGACATGTGATGTCATCAGTGACGTCCTCAATGACATTTGTGATGTCATCTTTGATGTCGTGGGTCTCAATGTTAGCAGTGCACGGTGGCGCGAGTTATGGTTGCTTAGCTTACCATAACTGGCGAATTTCAGGGGGTTTTCAGTTTTACTTGGAACCATAACGTCCCTTTAACAAAGTTTTTTTACTGAATATATATATATATATATATATATATATATATATATATTGTGACATTAAAGGGCCTATGACGAGCCATCTTCATTTTTACTATAACAATTAGTCTAAGCGGGATTGCCTGTCTGAGTCCAATAACTTTTTTGCTTGGGGCCAGGGAAATGTAATTGTATGTGTTCTCCTCACATGGGCACGCAAAAGCAAAACTAACACACACAACAATAACAACCACCAACACTGAGTACATATTACAAACACACTCTCAGGCAAGAAATTTAGAATTCAAATACAACACACAAGCCCACACATAATATAGGCAACCACACACACTGCATACACAGTCCAACATGCACTTAGACAAGAAATGCAGAATTCACACACAACACACACACAACAAACACAATCACCCACACTGAGTACACAATGCTTAACACATCAAAGCAAGAAATACAGAATTCACACACAACACGCGCACCCAGCCACAATGCATACAACATCTAAGATAACCTCAGGCAAGAAATATGAGAAATACTCAATTCACACAGAACATGCATAACCAACCACACTGCGTACACAGTCCAACATGCATGCAGTCAAGAAATACAGAATCCACACACAATATACGCACCCAACCACACTGCATACACAGTGCAACATACACTCAGGCAAGAAATACATAACTCGAATACAACATGCCCAACCACCCACACTGTGTACACAATCCAAAATACACTCATGCAAGAAATACAGAATTGACACACAACAAACACACACAACATACGCAACCACCTACACTGCATACATGGTCCAACATAAATTCACTGACAACACGCACAACATGCACAACCACCCACTTTGAAAACAAAGTTCACTATATACTCCGGCAAGAAATACAGAATTCACAAACATCACATTAAAAGAAACACATTATATGCACCCACCCATACTCTGTATACAGTTCAATATCCACTCAGGCAGTCAGGCAAGAAATACAGAATTCACACACAACTGACACACACAACAAGCACAACCACCCACACTGAGTACACATTGCAACATACACTAAGGCAAGAAATACAGAATTCACACACAACACACACACAAACTTGCGCACCCAGCCACAATGTGTACAACGTCTAACATAACCTCAGGCAAGAAATACGAGAAATTCTCAATTCACACAAAACATGCAAAACCAACCACAATGCATACACAGTTCAACATGCATGCAATCAAGAAAAACAGAACTCACACACAAAATGCCCAACCACCCACACTGTACACACAGTCCAAAATACAATCAGGCAAGAAATACAGAATTGACACATAACATATAAAACGTATGCAACCACCTACACTGCACACAGTCCAACATAAATCCACAAACAACACACACACACACACAACAAGCATAACCATCCGCTCTGCATACACAGTCCAATATACACTCTGGCAAGAAATACAGAATTCACACAAAACACACACACACAACAGACACAAGAACCCACACTGCATACATCATCCAATATACACTCATGCAAGAAATACAGCATTCACACACAACACACACAACAAACACAACCACTCATACTGAGTACACATTTCAACACACACTAAGGCATGAAAAACAGAATTCAATCACAACACACACACACAATGTGCACACCTAGCCACAATAAATACGTCTAACATAACCTCAGGCAAGAAATACGAGAAATTCTCACTTCACACAAAATATGCAATACCAACCACACTGCGTACACAGTGCAACATGCATGCACTCAAGTAATACAGAACTCACACACAACTCACGACAAACCGCTAGAACCGACAGAAGTACCCGGGGCACCAACAGGGCTGACGCTGGACACAGGGGTCCACCCGCGAGACACAGAGAAACGGATACAACTACTCCAGCCAACCCTTACCATCCCCCACCGCCCTTACAGCCACAACTAGGTCCCACGAGGTTGTGGAACAGACAATATACCACCAATCACCACACAACCGGGTGTATGGACACTAGCAGCGGCGCTAGTCATGTGGAGGGGGGGAGGAGCATGCAAGGTTATTAAGGGAGCGGGCGGAGGGGGCAGCTAGATCCTCAAACGGCCTCGAATGGAAAATCGGGCACATACCTCCTGAGGCTCAGGGTGTACAAGCATCCCGTCGGGTAAGATTACACGGTTCAGTCCAGGATAGAGATGACTAACGAATACCATTAACAATTTCCTTCTCTGCATACACCTCTCAAACTCCAAACCAAATACAACCACAAACCTCTAGCGCAGCAAACCGCACGAACTTCACTACACTGCAACAACAAAACAAAAAAAACACATAGACTCGCACATCAGCACACGACGACTACCGGCCGCATACACCCCAGGCCCAGCCGACGGAACCACCGGGCTGAGGCTGCCAACAGCACATCACTGCAATCTTGCACTTTTCCAGCCTCCACCCACTAACCCACCATCCCCCCCCTCTTTCAGAGCCGCCAGAGCGCCAGGGGACCACTCCGGTGGTGATAGTGCGCGGTACAAATGACCTTTAACATTAACATTAACATTAACATTAACATACATTGCATACACAGTCCCACATAAATTCACACACACACACAACATGCACAAGCTCCCACTCTGCATACATAGTCCAATATCCACTCAGGCAAGAAATACAGAATTCACTCACAACATACACACACACTATATACACACTCTCCCACAATGTGAATACAGTCCAACATTAACCAGGCAATAAACACAAGAAATACATAATTCAGCCTCAAGCTCAAAATATGCAACCACCACACTGCGAACAAAGTCTAACATGCAAGCAGGCAAGAAATATAGAATTCACACACAACACACACACAAACAACATACATACCCACCCACACTGCGTACACAGTCCAACATACACTCAGGCACGAAATCCAGAATTCACACTCAACATACACACAACAAACAGAACCACCCACACTGAGTACACATTGCAACATATACTCAGGCAAGAAATACCATATTCACATACAACACACAGAAACACACATCACATATGCACCCACCCATACTGGGTACACGGTACAAATGCATTCAGGTAAGAAATACAGAAATCACACACAAAACACATACAACAAAAACAACCACCAATACTGAGTACATATTCCAAAACACTCTCAAGCAAGAAATATAGAATTTACACACAACACACAGGCACACATATAACATAAGTAACCAGACACACTGCGCACACAGTCCAGCATACACTCAGGCAAGAAAGACAAAATTCACTCACAACACACACAAACAACAGACATACCCACCCACACTGCATACACAGTGCAATATACACTCAGGCACAAAATCCAGAAAACACACACACAACAATAACAACCACCAGCACTGAGTACACATTCCAGAACCCTGTCAGTCAAAAAATAAAGAATACACACACAACTCACAAGCACACGGATAACATAGGCAACCACACACACTGCGTTCACAGTCCAACATGCACTTAGGCAAGAAATACAGAATTCACGCACAGCACACAGAAACAACATATGCACCCACCCACAATGCATATACAGTCCAACATACACCCGGGCAAAAAAGACAGAATTCACACACAACACACACAACAAACACAACCACCTACACTGAGTAAACATTGCAACATACACTAAGGCAAGAAATGCAGAATTCACTCATAACACACACACAAATGTGCGCACCCAGCCACAATGCATACAATGTCTACCATAACCTCAGGCAAGAAATATGAGAAATTCTCAATTCACATAAAACATGACCAACCACCCACATTGTGTACACAGTCCAAAATACAGCCAGGCAAGAAATACAGAATTGGCACACGTAAAACAAACACAACATACGCAACCACCTACACAGCATACACAGTCCAACATAAATTCACACACAACATACACAACCACCCATAATCCATACATAGTCCAATACCCACTCAGGCAAGAAATACAGAATTCACACACAACACACACACATACACACACACACAATACACAATATCCCAAACTGCATACATAACCCAATGTACACTCAGGCAAGAAATACAGAATTCACACAAAACACACACACACTACATACACACTCCCCCATGATGTGAATACAGTCCAAAATACCCCAGGCAATAAATACAAGAAATACATAATTCACACACAACATATGCAACCACCACACTGCGTTCAGAGTCTAACATACAAGCAGTCAAGAAATACAGAATTCACACAGTGCACACACACAAACAACATACAGACCTACCCACACTGTGTACACAGTCCAACATATACTCAGGCATGAAATCCAGAATTCACACTCCACAAACACACCCACCTACACTGAGTGCACATGCAAACATATACTCAGGCAAGACATACCAAATTCACACACAACACACACAAACACACATGACATACACACCAACCTACATTGTGTACACAGTCCATACACACTCATGCAATAAATACAGAAGTCACACACAACAAAAACAACCACCAACACTAAGTAATATTCCAACACACTCTAAGGCAAGAAATATAGAATTCACACACAACACACAAGCACACACATAACATAGGAAACCACACACACTATCCACACAGTCCAACATGCACTTAGGCAAGCAATGCAGAATTCACAAGTAAAACACAAGTACACGACATATGCACCCACCCACACTGCATACACAGTCCAACATAAACTCAGGCAAGAAAGACAGAATTCACACTCTACACACACACAACAAACACAACCACCCTCACTGAGTACATATTGCAACATACACCAAGGCGAGAAATATATCAATTACACACAACACACACACACACACACAACATGTGCACCAAGCCACAATGCATACAACGTCTAACATAACCTCAGGCAAGAAATATGAGAAATACTCTATTCACACAGAAAATGCAAAACCAATGACACTGTGTACACAGTACAACATGCACGCAGTCAAGAAATACAGAATTCACACACAACATATGCACCCACCCACAAAGCATACACAGTGCAACATACACTCAGTCAAGAAATGCAGAACTCACACACAACATGCCCAACGACCCACACTGTGTACACAGTCCAAAATACACTCAGGCAAGAAATACAGAATTTACACACAACAAACACACAGAACATATGCAACCACCTACACTGCATACATAGTTCAACATAAATTCACACACAACATGCACACCACTCTGCACACACAGTCCAATATTCACTCAGGAAAGAAATACAAAATTCACACACAACATACAAAACAACCAACACTACATAGAACCATCCAATATACACTCAGGCAAGAAATACAGAATTCACACACAACACACACACGGTACATACACACTCTCCCACAATGTGAATACAGTCCAATATTATCTCAGGCAATAAATACAAGAAATAGGGAATTCACACACAACACACACACACAACATATGCACCCACCCACAATGCGTATGAAGTTCAAAATAACTTCAGGCAAGAAATACAAGAAATACAGAATTCACACACAACACACATACACACAACAGACACAACAACCCATACTGCATACACCATCCAATATACACTCAGGCAAGATATACAGTATTCACACACAACACACACAGACGTACAAGACATATGCAACCACCCACACTGCATACACAGTCCAACATATACTCAGGCAGTAAATACAGAAATCACATAGAACACACACACACAGTACAAACACACTCTCCCACAATATGTATACAGTCCAACATTACCCCAGGCAAGAAATAAATAATTCACACACCACATATGCAACCACCACAATGCGTACACAGTCTAACATACAAGCAGGCAAGAAAAATAGAATTCACACACAACACACACACAAACAACATACACACCCACCCACACAGCGTACACAGCCCAACATACACTCAGGCACAAAATCCAGAATTCATCGCACAACACACACAACAAACACAACCACCTGCACTGAGTACACATTCCAACATACACTCAGGCAAGAAATACCAAATTCACACACAACACACGCACACACACACACACCACATATGCACCCACCCACACTGTGTACACAGTTCATATACACTAGGCAATAAATACAGAAATCATACACAACACACACACACACAACATATGCAACCACCCATACTGCATACACAGTCCCTGTACGATCAGGCAAGAAATTCAGATATCACACACAACAGACACACACACATAACCTACACAACAACTATGTGCACAGTCTAACATTCACTCAGGCACGAAATACAGAACTCACACACACCAGACACACACACAACGAACACAACCACCCACACTGAGTACACATTGCAACATACATTCAGTCAAGAAATACAGAATTCACACACAGCACATACAACATATGCAACCACCCACACTGCGTACACAGTCCAACATACACAAAGGCAATAAATACAGAATTCATACACACACAGCACGCACAAACAACATAGGCACCCATCCACAATGCATACAAAGTCCAACATAAACTCAGGCAAGAAATATGAAAAATAGATAATTCACACAGAACATACACAACCACCCACACTGCGTACACAGTCCAATATACATGCAGTCATGAAATACATAATTCAGATAACACACACACACAACATACGCACCCACCCACACTGTGTGCACAGTCCAAAATGCACTCAGGCAAGAAATGCAGAATTCACACACAACACACATACACACACTACAAACAGAACAACACACACTGCATACACAGTCTAACATATACCCAGGCAAGAATTACAGAATTCACACACAACAAACACAATGTCAAGATCTGCGTGTGCCCGTCACCAGACCTCAAATACAAACAGGCCTGCTCCTGCCGATGATAGAAAGACTTTCTTCTCGAGAGCATGGCTTGCAGGATACAAAAACTGCCAGGCCAGGGGCTCAGGCAAAAAGACAGGAGAACGCAGCAGAGCTAAAGAGGGAAAAAACACAAGATTGAACAGTAAGTATGGTTCTTTCTCAACTTCCCACTGGGCACACAGATGCCATCAAAGCCCACAGTCTTACCTGTCATCCTCTTCTGTTGATGGGTAAACCTACTTGCAGATCAGCACAAGGTTGCAGAAGCGATGGAGTCCAGGATGTTTCCAGGTCAGCCCCAAGAAATGTTAAGGAGTTCCAAGGTAAAGGAGGAATCCAAGGGTGGTCCCTGACTAGGACGGAACGAGGGCGCAACTGGGGCAATGAGGAAGTCACTGAAACGTGCAATCTGATAAATCACTGTGGGAGGCAGTAATCCGAGGTAATGCAGGAAGATCCAGTGAAAAACCAGCAGAGCTTCCGTGGATCTAAACAGAACGTAGGGATACCAGAACCTTCACACACACAGCGCAGCGTCCCGGAGCATGAGGTAGGTAGCCAATAGGATGGGAAGGGCCAGGAAGAAGAACCCTCTCACGAAAAGCAGCAGAGCATCCTGGAATGTGAGAGAATGAGGAGAGTATTGTACGGTGCATAAATCCAACCAAAGTAGTCAAAGCCAGTGTACCTGTGGTCCGGAGAGGTAGCAAAGGGGGTTGAGGCAAAAAGACATAAAAAGGTTCAGCTAAGGCAATACCAGTATGATCAGTCTGCGTCGGAAGAATTCTGGGGAGGTAGTCCGTAGGAACTGAACGACACACGCACAGAAGGACAAGGCAAAAAGCATAGCCAAAACAGAATAGCCAGGTCAGCATCAAGAAAAGCGTAGAAACGGGAAGGCACTTTGAAGTGGCAGCTTCACTGCACCAAAACTAACAACGGTTTAGGAGCGCCGGGCGACAGCGAAGATGTCTCTATATGCCGTGCTTCCGGGTGAGGCGTGGAACGCATGGTGGTCAGCGTTCCACACGTATCACTGCGCGCTACAGCGGATGAGAGTTGTGGTACCGGGCCTTCGTCATGACTAGCGTTGCACCAATTTCCATGGCAACCGCCAAGCCCTCATGCGTCGGGTATTGGGAAGGCCCAGGAGAGCGTGGGGCATGACACACAACCACCCACACTGAGTACATATTCCAACATTCAATCCGGCAAGAAATTCAGAATTCACAAACAACTCACATAAACGACAAACGCACCCATCCAAAATGCGCAAATGTTCCAACATAACTTCAGGCACGAGATACAAAAATACATAATTCACACATAACATACGCAACTACCCACATTGCATGCAAAGTCCAACATACACTCAGACAAGAAATACAGAAACACAAACAACAAACAAACACACGCAACATATGCACCCACCCAAACTTAGTAGACATTGCAACATACACCCAAGCAAGAAATACAGAATTCACACACAACACAAATGTACACACATAACATGAGCAACCATGCCCACTGCACACACTGTCCAGCACACACTTAGGCAAGAAATACAGAATTCATACACAACACACATAAAGGACATACACACTCACCTACAATGTGTACACAGTACAATATAACCTCAGGCAAGAAATACAGAATTCACAAACAACACACAAACACACGCAATATATGCACCCACCCAAACTGAGTAGACATTGCTACATAAGAAATATGCAACCGCCACATGCATACACTGTCTAACATAATCTCAGGCAACAAATACAGAGCTCACATACAACACACACACACACACTACATGCATACTCTCACACAATGTTTATACAGTCCAGATTTACCCCGGCAAGAAATACAAGAAATGCATTATTAACACACCACATATGCAACCACCACAATGCGTGCGCACTCTAACATATAAGCAGGCAAGAAATACAGAATTCAAACACACAAAAAACATACAGACCCACCCACAGAGTGTACACAGCCCGACATACACTAAGCCATGAAATCCAGAATTCATCACACAATACACACACAACAAAACACAACCACCCACAATTAGTACACATTCCAATATACACTCAGGCATGAAATACCAAATTCACACACAACACACACAAACATACACCACATACGCACCCACCCACACCGCATAACAGTCCATATACACTCAGGCAAGAAAAACAGAAATCACACACAACACACACAAAACAAAATCAACCACCAACACTGAGTGCAAAATTCCAAAGCACTGTCAGGCAAGAAATATAGAATTCAAACACAACACACAAGCACAAATATAACATAGGCAACCACCCACACCACACACACAGTCTAACATGCACTTAGGCAAGAAATACATAATTCACACATAAACAACACACGCACCGTAAGGAAGGTATGGTATGACCAGTAAAACAGACACAAATGACCACAGTTCAAGTGTGTTTATTGAACTTCAAAAAGGGTTTGAAAAATACCTATCTAATCCTAAATCTAACAATGGAAGCAAGCTATGACCATCAAATAATAATAATAATGCAGTCCTAGTGGTGTCTTGTTAAAATAAAAGGGCCTATACTAATAAAACTATTGCCAATCATTACCTCTAAATACAAATAGTGTGGGAAACAATGTTGTGCAAAAGAAAGTAGTGTTCAGGACCTGATATGTCAGGATATTCAGGCTGTTGGCCTCCCTTACCTACCTTTTCAGCATGGGACAAGGCAATACACTCAAGCTTAGCGCAGTCTCTGCCTTCTCTAGCATGAGGGTGCAGTTCAAACATTAGCCTCAGGGCCTTCCGTGCCCAAGTCTCTTTGCCTTTCAAAGTCTCTTCTTTCAGGCGGTCTGATGCAACAAACAATACGTTATTTTCCTCTCAGGATTTCACACACACTCAACTTCTCAGGTGATTCACTATTCACCTTGGATCCCCCTCAGCCAAGGCTCAGATCCCCTTTAACACAGTGTTCTTAGGATTTCCATGTATCCAATTCATGTATCCAATTTCTCGGATGATTCACAGTTCACCCCGGATCCCTCTCAGCCGGGCTCAGATCCACTTTGACACAAAAATGTTCAATCAGTCTCCCTCTGTCCGACTCTGACCAATTTATATTCTTTACCACAAACTTGCTTTAACCAAAAGCTCTCAGCTGATCTCCCTCGTTCTGGCTCGGACAAACTTTATCAACTTTGTCATCAAAGTTCAAGCGCTCATCTGTTGTTCAATTTTACTTGTGTTAGTTATCACATGCGCTTCATAAACTGTTTACTTCAGCGTTCACCATACAATGCTGCTTACAACCTTGTCTTCAACACAGACCGCTCTAGTGTAGGCCTCCCCAACTCACCTGCTGGCTTAATTTCACTGGTACTGCTTTGTTGTAGGAGCCAAGGACAGTAGCACAGCAGCAGCCAATTCTTCCCGCCTTGATTGTTCTCGTGCTCCGCCTTTAATCTGTGTGGGGAAGTGTAATAGAAGTCAGGTGTGTGTGATGGTCAGTAATTGCCTGACCCTGCCTGACTATCGTATTGAGACATGTCAGGTATACGGCTGGGGTGTTAGTCCGTTTTCTCTGATAGCAAGCTGTCCGTGAGAAAGTGTTTGTGTTGTGGAGGGGTGGGTCGTTGAGTTCCTAAGCATCGTACCTGGTAGAATGGGATAAAGGTATTACAGGGAAGGGGAAACCGCGTCTCGGCATCCGGTGCTCCACTCCCATTCCCCGAAGACTCCTCACCCAGGTGATCCAAAGCACTGATTCACTCGGCAGGAACTGGATTCAAAAGCGATGGCCATTTCCTGGCCACCTGAATGACAGTTCCCCGGGGACTAGTGGGTGAGACACCTTCAGGTTTCTCACATGCCCTTCCCCTATGCAATGTAGTTACATCTGTTTCACAAGGAAACCAAGAAAGGAAATCTATGTTTCCTTGGTCTTTGCCTTTTCAGTGCTCCAGAGTGAAACAGTAGGGTTGCAGGTCTAATACCACTGCATGACTCGATGGTTAGAATCCTTTCGCTGGCTAATCCATGCTAATGGAGAATGTTCTGTGATGAGTGTGAACGTCCTTCCTAGGAGGTAGTATCTAAGGTGGGTGACTTTTTTTGGCAAGGGCCTCTAATCCCAGCACTGAGTAATTTTCTTCATGTGGGAAGAGTTAGCGACTAGTGAATAAAATAGGGGGCTCCAATCCATCGCAAATTTGTAACAAGACTGCTCCTAGACCTGTAAGAGAGGTGTCTGTTTGCAGCACAAATTCCTTTGAGAAATCTACTCCCTTTAGGATCGGGTTCTGGCACAGGGTTTGTTTTAGATTGTTGTAGCATACATTGTCCTCGTCAGTCCAAAGAATTTTCTGGGGTTCGGCGTTCTTTAATTTGTCTGTCAGCCCAGCTGTCCTGTCTGAGAAGTTAGGGATAAACCTACGGTAATAACCGATTAACCATAAGAAAGCTCTGAGATATCTTTTAGTTTCAGGAGTGGGGGTATCTAGGAAGGCTTTTACTTTTTCACGTTGAGGTTGGACATTACCATTTCCTACAGAGAAGCCAAGGTCTCTCATGGCTGATTGAGCCAGCTTGCATTTGGATGGATTGGCAGTTAGGCTGGCTTCTCTGAGGGCTTTCATAACAGTAGTAAATAGATGGAAAAGATGGTCTTCCCAAGTTTTATTAAAAGGACTATATCTTCAATATAAGCCACACAGAAATCAGAGTAGGGCTGTAAAAATGTTTCCATAAGTCGTTGGAAAGTGGTGGTGTCCTAGTGTAAGCCAAAAGGGAAGACTTTGAACTGGAACAGTCCCAGGGGAGTCAAGAAGGAAGAACAAGTTACTTACCAACTGTAACGTTCTTTCGACTGGATGTTCCTCCCATGTATTCCTCATCTTGTGATAATTTGTTTCGCCAGCTTCACTGCATCGGAAAATAAATTTTGGCAGAGGACGCTGTGCTCGAGGTCGTGGCATCGAATATCCCTCGACGGGCTCCGTACCGCGTCGACGTCACCGATGGTATAAATGGCTCGAGCCGCACCCGTTGGCTTCAGTTCTGTTTTTTCGAGGAAATACTCGTGGAACATCTAGGCGTATGCTGTGACTGATAGGCCCATTGTGAGAGGAAATTGTAAGAAAGTATAAACTATACTGTGGGGTAGGTCGGGAGGGTCAATGAGGAATACGTGGGAGGAACATCCAGTTGAAAGAACGTTACAGTTGGTAAGTAACTTGTTCTTCGAATGGATTGGTCCTCCCACGTATTCCTCATCTTGTGATAGACTCCCATAGCAGTGATCAGTTTGGAGGTGGGAGTACTAGTTCTTGTTTTTGTGTACAGAGTGAAGTACCGCTCTGGCAAATAGTCCCTCATTTGAGGATGAGGTATCTAAATAGTAATGCCTGATAAAAGTATGCATTGATGCCCATGTTGCAGCTGAGCAAATATCTTTTGCCGGGACTCCCCTCTTCAAAGCCGCAGAAGTGGACATTCCCCTTGTGGAGTGAGCACGTAGCCCATCCGGTGGATCTTTTCCTGCTAACCTGTAATTCCAATATAGCTAGAATAATCCAGTGGGATATGGTTTGTTTTGTCACCGCTAACCCCAATTTACGATCTGTGTAGCCCACAAAAAGTTGGTTGTCTTGACATAATTTTGTCATTCTTGCAATGTAATAGCCCTTTTAGGGTCCAGTCTATGTAATCTCTCCTCTTCTTTTCCCAAATGAGGAGGAGGATAAAATGTTGGTAAAACAATTTTCTGCGACAAATGGAAGTCAGAAACTACTTTCGATAAGAAAGATGGTTTAACTTTCAGAACTACTTTGTCTTTGTAAAATGCGGTGTATGGAGGTTTGCATGAGAGAGCCTGTAGTTCACTAACCCTGCGGGCTGATGCTAATGCCACAAGAAGGACAGTTTTTAGTGTTAAAAGCCTCAATGGACATGAGTGCAGAGGCTCAAACGGTATACATGTTAAGAATTTAAGAACTAAATTCAAATCCCAAGTTGGAACATGAAATGGTATTGGTGGATATACATTTGTAAGTCCTTTCAGGAACTGTATTATTAATGGTATTTTGAAGTAAGAAACCTCTTCCGAGGAGCGCTTAAAAATGGACAGCGCAGCAAGGTATCCTTTAATTGTTCCGATCTGGAGCCCCAGATTGGCTAGATGTAACAGGAAAGAAAGCACCATTGGTGTGCCACATTGAAAAGGGTCCACATCTCTATCCTTGCACCAGTTACTGAATTTATTCCAACGACACCGATACAAGGATTTTGTTGCTGGCCTCCTGGCCAAAAGCAAAATCTCCATTACGTCATCTGGAAGATCCCAATCCTTATATCTAAACCTCTCAGAAACCATGCATGAAGGTTGAGCGTGTTGACCTCTGGATGGAGAACTCGACCTTACTCTTATGAGAGAAGATCCTCTCTTTGTGGAAGACATACTGGAGGGCAGATGGACATGTCCAGAAGGTCCGGATACCACGTTCTCCTGGCCCAGTCCGGGGCAATTAGGATCATGGTTTTCCTGAACTTTCTCAACCTCCTGATTACTTGAGGAATCACGGGGACTGGAGGAAATTCGTACAGCAGGGGAAAATCCCAATCCACTACGAACGCGTCACCTAGAGCTGCTCTCGGAGGAAATTCCCTTGAGCAATACTGATCGCACTTCCGGTTTACCGAGGTTGCAAACAGATCCACTTGAGGGGTTCCCCAAAGGGCGAAGATCTCCAGAAGGACTTCCTAAGCTAACTCCCAATCATGGGAGACTGTGCTCTGCCTGCTCAGAGTGTCTGCCGCCGTGTTCTGCTCTCCGGCTAGGTGAACTTCCGATAGAGAGATTCCCTCTTGTATTGCCCAGAACCAGAGCTGCATCGCCTCTCTGCACAGAGGTAGTGATCCTACGCCTCCTCTTTTGTTGAGGTAGTACATGGCCACTGTGTTGTCCGTCATTATCAGGACATTCTTTCTCTGTACGGAGGGCAGGAAGGCCTTCAGACCTAGTCTGATTGCCCTCAGCTCCAAAAGGTTGATGTGTAGTCTGGACTCCGATGGAGACCAACGTCTGCTGATTGTCGACTGTTGGTGTGTGCTCCCCACCCCGTCAGTGAGGCGTCCGTCACTACTTTTATCTCCGGCCATGGTTTCCAAAAGGATTCTCCCTTGAGGACGTTGTCGTTGCAAGCCCACCATGAAAGATCGTGAGCAAATGCACTCGGGACTTGCAGAAGATCTGACATATTCCCCGAGAATTGGGACCACTGAGTTCTGAGGGCCCATTGGAGGGATCTCATTCTCAATCTGGCCTCTGGCACCAGAAAAAGGCAGGATGCCATGAGGCCAAGCAACCTCAGGAAATCGAAGGCCGGCAAATGCTGGGCTTTCTGGAATTTTGTTACCATCTGCTGGATGTGGAGAGCTCTCATCTTGGGTGGCGAGGCTTTCCGCGAGGAAGTGTCCAAGACTGCTCTGATAAACTGGAGCTGTTGGGATGGTACCCTGTAGGGCTTCTTGAAATTGAGGGAGAAGCCCAGGTTGTGGAGGAAGTGGCAGGTGATTGACAGGTGTTCCTGAGCTTGTTGTGGGGAATGTGCTCTAATTAGCCAATCGTCTAGATAGGGGTATACGTGAATCCCCCCTCTCCTGAGACTCGCTGCCACAACCGCCATCAGCTTGGTGAAAACCCTCGGAGCGGAGGTCAGCCCGAATGGCAGAACTCGAAACTGATAGTGAGAACCGCCAACTGCGAACCTCAGGTATTTTCTGTGCTTGGGATGGATCGGCACATGAAAATAAGCATCCTGAAGGTCCAATGATACCAACCAGTCCTGAAGCTGGAGAGCCTGAAGGATCTGAGAAAGGGTTACCATCTTGAACGTGTGCTTCCTGATGATTTTGTTTAATTTTCTGAAATCCAAGATGGGTCTCAATCCTCCGTCCTTTTTAGGGATGAGAAAATAGGGGGAGTACCAACCTTTGTTCCTCTCCGCTACAGGTACATGTTCTATTGCACCTTGGGCTACTGTTTCCAATGCCCAAGCATCTGAAGTAATGCCTCGCCATTCTTTCAGATGCTGAGAGATCCTGCCTCCCACTGGTGTTTTGTATGATAAGACCTCAGAGTGATTTGGAGGTGGCTGCAGGGGCGGCTGAGGGCATAGATGCCGTTCCTGAAGATGGATTTGTAGTCTTTGCTCGTCCACCACGAGTGACATTTCTTCTGCCCCTTTGAAAAGCCTGCCCTCTTCCTCTACCCACAGAGGAGTAGTATCGCAAAGAAAGACCCCTCCAGGAAGATGAGCCCGAATAGGGTTTCTGAGGCTGTCGCATGGAGGCACTAAGGGATTTTGCTGCCGCTTTCGAGGTCTGTAGTTTTTCCAGGCTCTCATCAGCCTTACTACCAAACAGCCTCTAGCCATCAAAGGCCATGTTGAGAAGCCTGGTCTGTACATCTGGTGCAAACCCCGACTTTCTCAACCACGCAAATCTGCATAGCACTGTGCTTGATGCCATGGATCTGCTAATACTATCAGCAGTATCCAGTCCAGACTGGAGGCATTCCCCCATTGCCTCTTTACCGTCATTGACTATATTCAGGAACCCTTCCCTTTCCTCGCCTTCCGGAATATGCTCTGCCGCCGCCGGAATGCATTCCCACAGGGTATGTGTGAACCTGGCCAGGGTACAGGTGACATTGGTAGATTTCAAGGCCATGCTACCCGGAGTAAAAACCTTACGAGTCCAGGCATCAACCTTTTTATCCTCCCTGTCCAGAGGTATGGTTGGTTATGCTGCCTGCCTGGATGTAGTAGCTGCCTGAATAACCAAGCTTTCTGGAGTAGGTTGTCTACTTAGGTATTCTGGGTCAAAGGTCGAAGTTCTGTACTTTTTTGGGAGATTGCTGTCTACTGCAGCAATGCTATCAGGTTTTTCCCAGTTTTTCTCAACTGTTCTTTGTAATGCCCTGTGAAAGGGGAGAACCGGATCTTTCTGGGGTCCTCTGACTATAATATCAGTCATATGATCTTGTTCAAATGTAGGGGAGGCTCTTCCCCAACCCATATACTCAATCACCCTACTCATCAAATTCCTATACCCTGAGTCTGCATGTTCTGCAGGGTCAGGTGCAGCAAACTCCAATTCGGGTTATGTGTCTACACCACTAGCAGAATGCAGAGTTTCAGATAGGTCTCTCATTTTTGTCTCAGGATTTATGAGTTCCTCTGGAACTTGTCTAGTTCCATATTTTACTCCAAGAGGAGTGACCTCCTCATCATCTGACCCAGATTCTTCAAAAATTGAAGACATGGACTTAAAGAAGTCCGATCTTGGTAAGGGTGTAAACCTTGCCTCTTCCTCCTCATAACTTGTCGAAGAAATCGGTGTTTTCTTCGAGGTAGTCTTCGAAGGAGTCGAAGGAACCTTCGACACCCTCGATGAAGCCTTCGACAGAGGCGTCGAGGATGAACCAGGCTTCGGCATCGGAGCTGTCGGCGCCAATGGCTTCGATGAAATTGCATCCGACTTCGACAATTTTTTGTTTCTTATGAGGGATCGGAGAGGCACTCGATCCTCGAGGATCTCTCGATGACTTGTCGACTCGAGATCTATGGGTACTACTAGGTTTAACCATTGTAGTTCCCGACTTCCCTGCGTCGTCCAAAGGAGCAACAGGGTTCTGGTTTTTCTGAGGTTTCTTCGAGGGGGCCAAGGCTGCGTTCTCAAAGACCTGCAACATTCTTTTTCTAAAGCTCTCCCATTTTGAAGGGGAATCCGACCTAGTCGGACATCGAACCAATTCTGTTGACTATCGGAAGATGATGATGGAGACCTATGTCTCCTCTTGAGCTTTTTTGAGGAAGACAAAGAAGATCGTCTCGACCTGCTATGAGATCGGGATCTCTTTGAGTGCTTTTTGTGTCGTTCCGATTCCTTAGGGTTAGATGATTTTTTATGTTTTTTAGATTAGTCTTTCAAAGAGCTCTTCGACGCCTCCCGCCCCACCGCTAACTTACTTTCCCTCTCACGGAGGGCCTTCTCCATCATAGACTGACAGGAGCCACAGTTGCCGGTCCGATGGTCTGATCCCAGACACCACAAACAGATACGGTGGGGATCGGTGATGGACATCTTCGATCCACAGTCATTACACTTCTTAAACCCCGTAACTAAATCAGTCGAAGCGGTCGAAGAAGAAGACATTTTCTTGACAGAAATTCTCGAAGCGCGCCATTCACGAGAGTGAAGCAATCGGAAAAACGGAACTGAAGCCAACGGGCGCGGTTCGAGCCATTTATACCATTGGTGACGTCGACACGGTACAGAGCCCGTCGAGGGGTATTCAACGCCACGACCTCGAGCACAGCGCCTTCTGTCGAAATTTTTTTGCCGATGCAGCGAAGCGGGCGAAACTAATTATCACAAGATGAGGAATATGTGGGAAGACACAATCCATTCGAAAGCTGTCTTTTCGTGATAGGAAGGTGGCATTTCCGAGTTTATTGATCAATTTGTCGATGGGTGGCATGGGATAGGCATCGAAGTCAGAGCTGGCGTTGACTTGGTGGAAGTCTATGCAAAACCTCCAGGAATAGTCAGGTTTTGTGACCAATACTATAGCGGAGGACCATGGGCTTGAAGAGTGTTCGATGATATTCACCCTTAGCATTTTGTTCACTTCCTCAACCACTATCTGGCTTTCATGAGTCTATATGGTTTCAGATTGACTGATTTTCCCTTGGGAGTTCTGATTTAGTGATAAGTGCCTTGCATTCTTCCTGGTTTCTCCGAGAATACATCAGGGAATGTTGTAACTAAATCTTTTAAATCTTGTTGTTGACTAGACAGCTCTTGGGGAATTAATTCAAAGTTATCTATTTCTTCGGGTAGCAAACGAGATAGTATTGTGGCATTGGCAGCAGAATGATTTTCCTTCCACCCTTTTAAGGGATGTAAGTGGTAGAGATGGGTCTTTTGTTTCTTCTCAGGTTGGGCTACCTAATACGTACAGGTTCCTGTTCATTCTAATATTTCATACAGCCCATGCCACTTTGAGACAAGTTTGTTTTCCGAGGTAGGTAAGAGGACTAATACCTTTTGTCCTATTAAAAATGATCTTAAGTTAACTTTTTTGTCGTTGGTGGACTTTTGTTGTGCTTGGGCTTTTTCCATATGAGTATAGACTAGATTTCAAACAAGTTTCATATGCTCTCGCAATCTGGTGGCTGTTTGCGAAAGGGAAATGGGTGCCTCTTCTCTTTCTTCCCAGGTCTCCCGGAGCATGTCCAGGACATCTCTAGCTTCTCTACCATAAAGTAGTTCAAACTGAGAGAATCCAGTGGATGCCTGAGAGGCTTTTCTTACAGCAAATAGGGCCCAGGGGATCATGTGGTGACAGTCCTTCCCAATCTTATCTACCAACTTTCTCAGGATTATTTTCAGGGTTTTATTGAATCTTTCTACCAATCCGTTTGGGGATGGTAAACTGAGGTTCTTAAGGTGGCGATATGGAGCAATTACTTGACTTCACCCTTGAGTTTGCTCATAAAATTTGATCCTTGAAGAGGTATTTTAAAATCTGCTGTGTGGTATTGTTCTGCATAGGGAATGCCTCGGAATATCTTGTAGCTTAATCAATGATAAAGAGGACATATTTGTTATCCAGTCTAAAGGTTTCCAATGGCCCAATGATATCCATCCCAATCCTTCAGAAATAGAATTCTATTATTGGTAAAGGATTCAGAGGGGCAGGCAAGGGAAAATGAGTACTGGTTTTCTGACATATTTCACATGTCTGAATGAACTTCTTTATATCAGCATGGATACCTGGTCAGTAAATCTTCCCACTGATATGTGCCTGGGTCTTAGATTGTCTGAAGTGTACTCCTGTTGAATGAGAATGTGCAATCTCTAGTACGATCTTCCAGTGGGTTTTGGGGATTAATAACTGAGTTTTACTTAGGCCTTCTGTGGATATTCCCTTTCTGTACATGAATTCCTGTTTTAGGAAGAAAAAGCGACTTCTATGCTCTAATCCTTCCCATTCAGGAATCACTTGCAAGAAAGCCTCTGAGAGTGCTGGATAATTGTGCTGGGCAAAGGCTAGGTCGGGAAGGATGGTAGGTTCATCTTCCCCTTTTGCTTCAATGGTAGATGGTTCATCAGCTTCCCAAAGCCTAAGGTACCTCTCTCAGTATCTTCCAGGTCCACCCTCTCTAAAACAAAGGAAATAAAGCCCTTTCAAGAATCCCTTGTGCAATTTTGTCCCACCAATGTACTTCAAATGGATTTTCGCCATGGTTCTGTAGGAGAACCTTTATGTCTCCCTGGATGTAGGGGTCTATAACGCCTGCTAGGACATCTACACCGAACTTCATGGCTAGGCCAGATTTTGGAGCCTATCTTACATAACACCCAGGAGGGGGTATCAAAACTAAGTCTGTGTTAATCATTCCTCTTTTCCCTGGGGGGATAATAGCATCTCTGCTGCTACAAATATCAAAGCCTACCATTTTCTGTGGTGATAGAAGGGTCTGAAGCTCTATGACTAAGCTTCTGGAATTTTAGGGTTCCCCAATTTTTCTCAATTGAGTCACATCCCACTAATGACACCACGTGGAAGGAAGGCATGGTATCAACAGTAAGACAAACACAACTGACCACAGTTCAAGGGTGTTTATTGAACTTCAAAAAAGGTTTGAAAAACACCTATCTAATCCTAAATCTAACAATGGAAGCAAGCTACGACCATCAAATAATAACTCAGTCCTAGTGGTGTCTTGTCAAGATAAAGGGGCCTATACTAATAAACTTATTGCCAATCCTTACCTCTAAATACAAATAGTGTGGGAAACAATGTTGTGCAAAAGAAAGAGGTGTTCAGGAAATGACAAGTCAGGATATTCAAGCCATTGGCCTTCCTTCTCCATGTTTTCATCAAAGGAAAAAGGCAATACACTCAAGCTTAGCACAGTCTCTGGCTTCTCTAGCACAAGAGTGCAGTTCAAACATAAGCATCAGGGCCTTCCGTGCCCAAGTTTCTTTGCCTTTCAAAGTCTCTTCTTTCAGGGGGCATGATGCAACAAACAAACAATATGTTATTTTCCTCTCAGGATTTCATACGCAATCAATTTCCCAGGTGATTCACTATTCACCTCGGATCCCCTCAGCCAGGCTCAGATCACCTTTAACACAGTGTTTGTAGGATTTTCACATATCCAATTAATGTTTCCAATTTCTCGGGTGATTCACGGTTCACCCCGAATCCCCCTCAGCCGGGCCCAGATCCACTTTGACACACAAATGTTCAATCAGTCTCCCTCTGCCGGGCTCGGACCAATTTATATTCTTTACAACGAACTTGCTTTAACCAAAAGCTCTCAGCTGATCTCCCTCGTTCAGGCTCGGACCAACTTTATCAACTTTGACATCAACTTTCTTTACTCTATTAACATCAAAGACCTTTGATTGTGCATGGGATTTTAATTGACCTATTGCAGGACCACTTCGATTCACAATCCTTCGTCCCTCTTTCACGTTTGTCACCTCTCATTTGGATACCTTACAGAGACCTTCAAATGAGCATGCACGCAGTACCAGACCACTCTGTCTAAAATATCGTATCTTGGTTTCAAAGTTCAAGCACTCATCTGTTGTCCAATTTTACTCGCCTTGGTTATCACATGCACTTCATACACTGTTCACTTCAGCATTCACCATACAATGGGCCTCATTACGAGTCTGGAGGTAACCATGGCGCTATTAGCACCATGGCTGCCTCCAAATCCTTACCAACTCCGCCCTGGTGAAAGGAGCTATTACCGCCCCATTCAAAGGTTGGCGGGGGCGGTAATTCCCCATTCAGCAGGGCCCTTCCCCATTCCCATTTGAGCCCCCATAGGGCTCAATGGGAATGGGGAAGGCGCTAATAACGGTACCGCAAATTGTGGTACCGTTATTAGCAGCAAAGTCCCATTGCGGGTCTCGTCCTTAAAGCCTGGTAAAACCAGGCGTTAAGGGAGGACCCGCAAAGGGAACTTGTAGTAGTGCGGTAAGGGATTACCGGCACCGGTGCACTTACAGGTGCCGGTAATCCCTTACCGCCCACCTCGTAATGAGGGGCCAATGTTGCTGCTTGCAGCCTGGGCTTCAACACAGACCGGTGTGTTATCGGCCTCCCCAACTCACCAGCTGTGTTGATTTCACTGGGGCTGCTCTGTTTTAGGACCCAAGGACAGCACCACAGCAGCATGTGATTCTCCACGCCTTGATTATCGACGCAGGAGAGCCCCGGGTACCTCTGACACACAATGCAGGATTCTACAACTTGGTTTCCTGGTCTAACACTTTCTATTCTCAAGGTTTCATGAAAGTAAGGGTTCGTCATTGAAAAGGTCAAGGGCGCTTCCCTCCTTGTGATCCCCTTCTGTTTTGCTATCTTTTGCCTCGTGTTAAACTGCCATCTTGGAACTGCTGCTTCCTCATGTGCTTTGCCACACTCAGAGTGTGCTCTCATGCTCCACCTTTTATCCATGTGGGGAAGTGTAATAGAAGTCAGGTGTGTGTGATGGTCAGTAATTCCCTGACCCTGCCTGACTACCGTATTGGGACATGTCAGGTATAGAGCTCAGGCGTTAGTCTGTTATCTCTCATAGCAAGCTGTCTGTGAGAAAGTGTTCGTGTTTTGAACGGGGGGTTGAGTTCCTAAGTATCCTTCCTGGTAGGATGGATAAAGGTATTACAGGGAAGGAAATACCATGTCTCGCCATCCAGTGTCCCACTCCCACTCACCAAAGACCCCTTACCCAGGTGATCCTTCCACACTGGTCCACCCCCAGGAAGTGGATCCAAAAGCGATGGCCATGTCCTGACCACCAGGATGACGGATCCCCAGGGACTAGGGAGTTAGACACCTTCAGGTTACTCACAGCACCCACACACAATGCATACACAGTTCAACATACTGTCACTGTTCTTAGCTAGTACCCCCTCCTCACCTGATTCTTCTTCCGTGGAAAGAGCCTCCTCTTCGTCAGAGGGAATCGTGGACCCCTTCTTCTTCGATGTCTTTCTCTACTTGTAGAAATATGGCTGACCCCAGGAGGTAGCCACTATGCCCGCTGGAGGCACAGCCTAGGCAAGAGACAGACCTCCCAGGAGTCGCCAAAGGTGAAGGGAAAAAGCTGGAGGCAAAAAAAAACCTTCTTGTTGGTAACTGACGTACTTCAGCTTCCTTGGATCCAGCAGGTAGTGGTAGAGTTCTGGATCCAAGATAATCCAATGCAGAGGTAAGTTTGTGGGAAGCAGAAGGAGCGCCTTCTCAGTTTGAGAGGAGAGAGAGATGGGTCCGGACGTATTGGCAGCTGTACAGAGAGTTAGAACTCAAGGAAGGGCTGTAGAGTAGATGGGAAAATACATTCCAGAAAACAGCGGGTGCCAGGTAGGTTTGCTGCAGTGTAATGCCAGCGGATGAGCTTATGAAGTACTGCAGCAGAGTAGGGAAGCGGCTGCAGGAATGTGAGAAGCGGAGGAGCTGCGAGGAGAACCAGGGTGCCGAGCACGGCAGAGAGTCTGATGGAGAAGGCAGCCGTACGCCGCACGGAGGAGCCGCAAAAGAAATGAGTAACCCACGACCAGCAGTGATACAGGAGGCGTGGAGTGAAGCAGACCACTAAATACAATGCGGAGGAGCCGCAATACGAACCTGAGAACAGAGCACGGGAGAACCGTGACCACCAGAACGAGGGGCATGAGAGCGCCAAGAGAAGGAGGAACAAGTGGGCCGCCGAGAAGTAGCCCCAAAGGGAAGCAGGGCTAAGAGGGCAAGCGGGTAAGAAAAACGTACAGCATGCGAACCAGTGGGTAGAAAGCACAAAGGTTGTAAAGCCGCGATAAGGGGGTGTGGCCTCCATTTAAACCCGGCATGGAGCAGAAAGACTGGAAAGGGCCATCACGTACTGCAAGAACGTGATGGCGAGTTCAATGGAGGATCTTCCATCTCCTCCACACGCTCCAATTGCATAAGCTGGTGACAGTATGCCCCCTTCTGTACATGGTGGTTCTGGGTTTTCCCAGATGGGTCAGATGGAATTGTTTGATGAGGTATGAGGCTTTTATGAAGAAAACAGGCTCTCATGAATTCTCAGAAAGGGGATATCCCTTCCATTATACTAAGTACTGGAGCCTACCCTTATGATATCTAGAATCACAAATCTTTGAGACCTCGTATTCCTCTGTCTCCTGGGGTGTTATCGTCCACATGGGTTTCTTCTTGCGAAAAAAGGAATCTTGAATGCAAGTCCATAGAAGAGAGGAGTGAAAGACAGGATGCAGTCTGTTGAGGGAAGGTAGTAGCTTAAGTCTGAAAGCCACCGGATTGGTCTTGGCTAGGATCTCGAATGGCCCAATGAATCAGGGGGAACGTTTTGAAGGACAAACGCATATGGGCAAATGTTTGGTGGATAGCCAAACTGAGGAACCTATATCGCAGTCTGGGACCCTTCTTCTGAGTTGATCAGCTTTCTTCTTGTACTGTTGTCTGGCCATCTTTAACGCTTCTGAGGCTTACTTGTGAGCTTGGGTGATGTCTTGAAGAAGGACATTGATGGAAGGTACAGTGGAAGCTCGGAATGCAGAGACAGGATGGATAACATAGGTGCAATAAAATGGACTCATCCCTATAGGTGGGTGACAGTGTTGCTATAAACGAACTCTGCCGTTGGGAGCAATTCAACCCAATTGTCTTGATGGGTATTTTTGAAGCACTGTAGATACTGCTCCATGGTGTAGTTGAGGCGTTCGGTCTGTCCGTTTGACTGTGGCTGGTAACCAGATGAAAGCGCTCTATCGATAACCAGCCAGTTATACAAGGTCTTCCAAAATCTAGAGGTAAATTGTGTACCTCGATCCGAGACTATAGAATCCGGCAAACCATGTAACCTGAAGATCGCTTTAAAAAAAAACATGGCAGTCTCAGAGGCCGAAGGGAGACCAGAGAGAGGAACGAAATGAGCCAATTTACTGGAAGAGCCCACCACTACCAATATGGCAGTACAGTCCTTTGGGAGGGGTAGATCTTCTACAAAGTCGGTGGATATAAGGCTCCATGGTCTGGCAGGAGTAGGACCATGTTCCAATAATCCGATGGGTTTGCCTGTGTTGGACTTACATTAAGCACATGTAGGGTAAGGACGGAAAACACCTTGACATCCTTGTACAACGTTGGCCAATAGAAGGCCCGTTTTATGAGTTCTTGAGTGCCATCGATTCCCTTGTGACCTGCAGTTCTTCCTTCATAGCACCAGTTGAGCACTTTGTGTTGCAAGTCAGTTGTAGGTACCACTAAAAGATCCTGATGGAAGAGAAGGTCGTTGCTCTTTCTGCAAGCATGATCCGACTGGTCATATGGGAATCCGGCAGAGGGCTCTTGTACTTCCTGGAGGAAGTGTGAAACTCCAAGAAAACAGTTTCTTCTAAAGATGGTCTCCCCACTCTGTCCTTTGATATCAGGAGTGGCCTATCTGCGAGAGAGACCATCCCCCAAAGAATTGTCAGACACCGGGATGGAGGTAATAGTAAAATCATATTGAGCAAAGAAAAAAGCCCATCTGGCTTTGCGTGCGTTTGAGCACTCCATCTGTTGGAGAACCTTGAGGTTGTGGTGATCAGTCCTAATCTCGCAGGGATGCACCGAGCCTTGTAGAAGATGTCTCCACTCCGTAAAGGGGTGTTTCATAGCTAGGAGATCCTTTTCTAAAACAGAATAATTCAGTTCTGATGTGTTTAGAGTTTTTGACAAGTAAGCCAGTGCTTAATTTGTGGGGGTGGTTGCCAGTGCCCAACACCAGCACACTTTTTTGGGCACCGGAACTAATCATGGGGGGGCCAGCGCACGTGCAATTGCTTTATTGGTTCTTCAATTTCCCTTTGCTTCATTATAAATCATTGGGTTTGTTTGTCATTGTGATCTCTCATGCTTGCAGGTGCAGGCCATGTCTGGCTGGGCCTGGGAGAGGCCAGCAATAGCAATGAACAACAAGTAACAAACAACAGCCAATGAAAACTGCCATTCTGTTGTTACTATGCAGTATTTGATACATTCTGTATAGTAACACAGAATGTGCAGTTTTAATTGGCTGTTCTTCTGGGCCAGTGAAATTACATGGTAACGTGTTGATGTTACAGGAGGCAGCGCGGTGCCACCTTCATTTCACGAGTTACTGTGAAGTGAAGGTGTCTAGGCGTGGCGTGTGAGAGAGAGAGCCTGCCCTGCTGCCCTGCATGGTGTGGCCTAGTTGCTTCCTGGGGTCCCCCCTCTGCCTGGTTTTTCATTTGTGCCAGTGTGCGCCCCCCACCCTGAGGCCCAGACAGGAGACAAGACCATGTCCCAGTCGGCAAAGCAGGTTAGTCTGGACCGTAAAACAGCAGCCTGCCCTGAGCCTGTCACAGTGATCAGGCAAGGAAGGCCCAGGTCGGGGTCAGGGTGGTGGCACGATCCCCTGGTGGTGTCCTGACTGCCCAGGAGTCAGGACCCCACCAGGGGCCCGTCCGCACACGGGCTTCTGTCTGTGTGACCTGTGTGCCGCTGACTGCAGTGCCAGGCCCAGGCCAATTTCTGTGACCACCAGGCAGGGCTGCCACGGCGCAGACTGAGTCGGATGACTCGCCGTGGCGCGGGCCTGTGGATTGTGCCCAAATTAGTATGTTTTTTACTTCTTTCTTTTAAAACCTGACCTTCCATGGGACCGGGGCCCCGCCTCACGGAAGGTAGGTTTTAAAAGAAAGAAGTATTTTGAGTGGCAGCTGGGGCCCATCACTTCAAAAGTAATTGGGCTCCAGCCGCCCAAATATACATTTTTTCTTTTAAAATCTTACCTTCCGTGGGGCTACTGCGCACCTATTTTTGTCATCAGCATGGCCACAGTGGCGGTAGCAGGCGGCCCCACGGAAGGTAGCCGAAAGTGATTGAGGCAGCTCAGGCAGCAAGGCCCAGGACCAGGCGGAGCACGGGCGGCAGCGTGGTCCTCGTCCCTGGTGGAGTCCTGCTGGGTCTGTGACCCCTTTGTATTAGAGGACGACTGGGGGGCCGTGGCCAGGTGGCCCTCGTGTCTCGGGGAAGTTGCAAGTATTGAACAAGGGATGGGTCACCCCAGGATACCGCGTGTAAAGCCCCCCAGGACACTACGTGCACAGCCCCCAGGTCAGCATGAGCGCAGCCCCGGGACACTGTGAGCTCAGCCCTCCCACCCCCTCTGAACTCCATGAGCACAGCCACAGACCCCTGAAACAATGTGAGCACAGCCCACCAGAAAACTATGTGCACAGGCAGCCAAGGGGATCACTAATGCACAGCCCCCCAGGACACCGCATGTACAGTCCCCCAGGTCACCACGTGCACAGCCCCTGCCCCCGGGCACAGCATGCACAGCCCCTCAGGACATCAGGTGCTCTCAGCCTCCAGGACAACGCATGCACAGCCCCTCAGGATAGCATGTGCACAGACAGCCCTTCAGGACACTGTGCACAGCACAGCCACTCAGGACTGCACAGCGCGTGCAGCTTCGTTTATGTCAGTTAGCAATCCAGCCCCATGCCCCACATCACCTGAGCAGAGCCGCAAAATCCTGGGGGGGGGGCGGGTGGGTGTCTTGAAATCCTTGGCCCAAATGACGTGTGTTTAGCCCCCCTTCACAACACGGTACAGGGTACACCACGAGGCCATGTGCAGGTTTTTATACTTGCATATTTCCTTTTCCATAATTTCGATCCTTCGGGCCCCCCTCCGCCCGTTTCACACCATTTTAATTGCAGGCAGGAGCAGCCATAGTCTTGTCACCTATGCCTCTCTCCACTGCACTGCTTCCTTCACCCCCAAACGCACACCCGGCAGAGTACCGGAAAGGATTCGGGCGATGCAGGGGCTGAGTGTTTCGTTTTCATTGAAAATATAGCACCGGCTCGGACTGGCCTATAGGGCAAAGATAGCATCCGGCTCGGACTGGCCTATAGGGCAATGCACGAACCAAAAACACAAAATGCTACTGTGGGCAAGCTTTTTTGGTCCATGTGGCCCACTTTTTTGTCCCATGTCGGCCAGTTTGATGAGTTACTTCACCATTCGTCTAGTAGTTTGGGCCAGTGTCACTGAAAAAATACTCTTTAAAATGCACAATTTGCCTCACATTTTATCAAAAAGCCTCCCCTGTGGGTACTACTCAGTCTGTCACAAAAGGAATGACTTGACGTTTGCAACTTTGCCCACTTTTTCATTGGTGCCCGACTCGAGACAATTGTATGCCCCCAACAACACCATGCTCATGCTTAAAGGAAGGGTGAGGGGGGATGCATTTATGAGATGTGATGACTGATAAGGGCTTGAGAGTAAATTGATTACACAAAACACCTGGATGAGGTGACTGAAGAACAGTCGAGGGCGCTCTTCCTGGAGGAAACCGATTAACTTTTTGGTGTACTTTAACAGACTGTCAGATGGGTCAGAAGGGGTAGAGACAAATTCAGTGCAACAGTGACTGAAACAGAATGCTTTTTAATTTATTTGCATTTTTAAAGCGCTCACACAGCCCGGGGGCATCGAGGCGCATTTACAGGAGGAGCATGTCTTAGTTGCATTTTTATAACGCGCTTAATACCCTGAGGAGTCGGGGATAGAACCTGTGTTGCTTCGTGTCGTCTTGCTTCCAAGTGGAACACATTGCCGATGAGCTATCCTGAGTCCTGGGACAATGATTGCAACGCAGCAGTGAAAAGGGACCTTTACTTGATGGGAATACACAATGGATACCTACCTCCAAACCTGGAAAAGATGGCAAGAACAAGATCTGAAAAAAGAACGCTCTTTTATGCACCAATGAGGACTTTGTCATCTTTGGCACACATAGCCAGAGAGCTAGAGCAATCAGTATAGACCAAACCTAAGTGAATTTATGACACAACTTATTTCATTGTGTGTCTTAAAGCGATGAAAATAAAGTCGGTAAATAAATATTTTGCCTTTTGCATCTTATAGTTTTCCATCCAGGATGTGGAATATAAAAGGTACACTGTTATTATTTTGGCCCAACATTCTAATATAAGGATTTACATGTTGTCATGAAGCTTTTATGCAATTTGTGTATTTTGCAAGTAAACTATAGGACAGTATAGTAGGTCTTGTGGACAACCAAAACTGAAATATTTGTTCCATGTAAAGCATGGAAGAAGGTGGCTGTTCTGTTCCCAAATTGGGTTAAAATCCCTGCTTCGCTGCTCAGCATTAGTGTGTGATCCCGGGCAAATTGTGTAATCTCACCCTGGCTTCAACTGCAAAGGGTGTCACTCTACCCCCTTCTTCCCCTCTGCATTTTTGAAGGCAAGTGCAAGTCAAACATATGTCTGCGGGTGCTGTGATGGAGGTCAGTAAAATAGTGTGCAGTTTGTAATGTCTTGTCATGTTAAGTCCACCTTGCCATGGAAGCTTTGCCCTGTTAGTAAAATCTCTCACTTGCAATACCTACAGATTTGGCCCACTGTGTCCTAGGCTTTCTTTTTCCTACCTTCAAGTTTGAGTTTATACAAATTAAAGTGGAAAAGTAACAGTGTCACTTCCGATCAGCGGATGCTGCTCGCCACCGAGTGGGGAGTGTAAGGGTGTGCAGCTGAGAGCAGAATAACCTGATGCTGTATTACCAAGTAACGGAGCACCTGTAAGATACCTCCTGCTAATAAAGCAACTGCGGCCTGTACATCCACAATCCAAGTCAGTGTATTATTTCTGGGGGGGTGTTGGGGGAGGTTATGGGAAAAGGGAAATGTGTGGAGGGCCGCAGGTTAAACCAAAGTGAATTTATAAACCAGGTAAATAAAATGCAGGGCCCGTGGAAGGCTGGTGTGGGGGTGTTGCAGCTAAGCAGGGGGATGTGCTGAGACCAAGGAGGAATGTAGCAGACACCATCATAGCTGCTACACACAGCTGGGCACACTTGGGCCATGTACACCATTCCCCTCCAACAACAGGATGGGGGGGATCAGGGGTGGGGGGACCTCCTCAGACTGGATGGCACAAGGAGACAGGAGAAGGGAGGGAGCAAGGAGGTGCAAAAGGGGCGTTGGGGGAGCGGCCTAGACCATCCCCTATCTCAGGCTTAAAGGCACGGGAGGTGAGGGAAACAGCCTCATTCTCCGACAACCAAGAAGTGTTTTCCAACTTTAAAGCATTATACTTTCTCAACCCATGTGTGCCCTTCCCCATCCATCCCACTACTAGCCTGTGCCAGCAGTTGCTGCAGCACCAAACATGTGACAGGGAGCAGCAGCAGTGTGATGGACCGATCTAGGTCTAGCACTGAACTGGCGCGGGCCGCGCGTCCGCACTACGGGCAGTGCCGCACGCGGAATTATGGGGCCAATATTTTTGGGCACTGCCACTTATTTTTTTACAAATTAAGCACTGAAGTAAGCAATGGGATGTTCACTGTCTCCGAAGCATTGTTTAAGGACTGCTCCAATAGCCCCAGCAGAAGCATCTGTCTCTACAATGATGGGTCTGGTTTGATCCGGCTGTTTGAGTAGTGGAGCTGAGGAACTGGAAAGTGGAATTGGCTTCTTTGCCCCAAATAAATGGAACATTCTTCTTCAATAAATTTGTGATGTGTAACACGATCTGTGAAAAGTTAAGGATACATTTGCGATAAAAATGTGCTAGTCCCAGAAATCATTGTATGTCTAGATGGAATGGGTCATTGCCGGACCACTGTCACCTTGCATTGGTCTATCTCAATCCCCTTGTCAGAGAGAATGAATCCTAGGTAGGGAACCAAGGAAACATTGAATAAACACTTATCTGGTTTGAGGAGGAGATGATTCTTCTGAAGTCGGCCCAGAACTTCAGATACATGTCCTCAGTGAGATTCCATGGTCTTTGAGAATACCAAGATGTCATCCAGGTAGATGATAACCATCCGGTATAGAAGGTCCGAGAACATGCGGTCCATGAATCGCTGGAAGACAGCAGGGGCATTGACTAGACCGAAAGGCATGACTCTATACTCAAAATGGCCATACAGCGTTCTGAAGGCGGTCGTCCATTCGTCAGCCTGTTTGATTCTCAATGAATGATATGCCCCTCGGAGATGCAATTTGGTGAAAATCTTAGAGCCCTGTACTGATTCTAGGATATCCTTTATGAGGGGCATGGGATACTGGTCTCTTATTGTCACCTGATTGAGGCTGTGATAGTCAATACAGGGGTGTAATTCCTTCAAGTCCTTCTTGGGGATCAAAAACAGAGAAGCCCCTGCCGGAGTCTTTGATGGTTTTCTAAGTGTCAAGGTCAAGTTCACTCTCAGAAGACAGCTCCCCCAACTCCTCACCTGAGCTTCCTGAGCTGATGGTCGGTGTCTTCTTCCGGCAATAGTCTTTCTTTTTGTGTAGATAGGGTCTACCACGGGAAACCACCAAGGTGACCCCTTAATAAACAAGGAGGCCAGTGGTTCAGCACCCTGGATAGCCTGATAAGGGAAAAAGCCAAGATGGCACAAAAAAAAACCTCAATGGTGTTTGAAGTTCTTTGGAAGTAGTTCCAGGAAAGGTGTAGAAGGAGCACTAATTCAAAGCAATATTGGGTCAGATGTGGAGAATCATGTTCCAAAAGATCTTGCAATGGGAAAGGATGTGAGCCGGGAATCCAGGGAAGCTCTGTAAGTGAGTTCGCAAATCTGTGCATCCACCGGGAAAGCCAGTTAGCGTAACACTGGGCAACCCAGAAAGAAATGACCCCAATGAACAGAATGCCAGGGAAAGGAAAAGGGAAAGCAACAGGGAAGAAGGAACGAGCTGCGGAGCCCGGGAGGAGATATGAAGTGGGAAGCAAGTAGAAAGGGAAGAGGAAAGGGACAGAGAGAAATTCTCAGCAGCGGAAGGCGAAGCGGAGAGCCGCCCCGAGCGGCAATAAACGGAGTCAGAGCGATTAGCGAGGAGAGGAAAGTAAGGACAGGAGCTGGGCTCAGCAGAGCCAAGAGGGAAAAAACACAGTGTATGGACCCAACGAGGAAGCAAAACTCACGGGTTGAAACGCGCCGGCCGCCGGGGGCTAGAATCCTATGAACCTCCCGGCGGCGGCCATGTTGAACAAACACTAGACCGCTGAAAGGCAATCTGTGGAAAACGTGACGGGGAACTCAATGGCATCTCGCGCGCCACCGATCCCACAGCCTCCAGGAAGGATGGTGTGTGACATAAGTCCATTCTGCAGATTGTCATCTAAGTATTCCTTAAGGACTTATTTTTCGGGTATGGTAAGAGAAAACATGTGTCCAAAAGGCACTAACAAGTCGGGTTTAAGGTCTAACGCACAGTCCTCCAGACGCTGTCGGGGTAGCTGTTTTTGTAGTTGACCAGAAAAACTTCCTTAAAGGAATTCTAACAAGCTGGGATACAATGAATACTCAACACAGCACTACCTTGGAGCACTCCGCCGAGGACACCTGGGCCCTGAGAATCCTGGAAGCAATGGGAGGAGCAGTAGGCAGAAGAAAAATGAATCATGTTCTCGCTCCAGTCAATGTATGGATTTTGTAGCCTCAGCCAGGGGATTCACAAGATTATGGGAAAATGGGCGGCTCGAATGAGATCAAAGCTGATTATTTCCTGGTGTTCACATATGACGGCAGTTAAAGGAGTAGGTGTATGGCTAATAGGACCCAATATCTGAGGCCTGCCATCGACTCCTTCTAATGCCTGATTCTCCTTTCTTTCTTGTCGGGGAATTCCCTCCTTGCGGGCCCAGCCTTTGTCCAGAAAATGTCCTGCCGCTACACTGTCTATGAGTGCTAGTGCTTCTATCTTCTTGTGGGGAAGAATGAGACAGAGGGAGTCTTGATCCTTCTCTCCAGTGTGCGTGACCGGAACCTTTCTTGTCTCCCCAGTCATGGGTTCCTCCTAGGACCGGGGTCTTTTGTTTCCCTGACGCCATAGGGGCACTTCAATACAGTCTCTAAGTATACGGATGTCGGCCCCACAGTACATACAAAGACCTAGTTTACGTCTTCTTTTCCTCTCTGAAGAGGATAAAGGACCTCGAGCTGAACCGATTTGCATGGGTTCTTCTTTTGTCGTAACCCCAGAAGTTGAAGTTGACATGACTGGGACCGAGCTTGCTGGTGGCTTGTTATAGAATTTCCTGCAATCTGCCTTTCTTTCTTTAAGACAGTAGTCAATCTGTAAAGTAAAGGCAATCAATTTGGTAAAACTACATGGGCGAGCTATTCTTGCCAACTCGTCTTTCAGCTCTTCTTGCAAACCTTTTCTGAAAATGACATACTGTGTCTCCTCTGGCCATCCGGCCTGGGTCGCAGTACGTTTGAAATCAATGATCTAAGTCATAAGGTCTGTCGATCCTTGACAGAGATCTAACAGGGATTCAGAAGCGGAATACATGACCTCTCAAATGTCCGTCGCAAAAGGGCCAGAAAGGCTTGGAAATCCTGCAAAGCAGGGTCTGCTAAACTGACCAAGGGTGTGACCAAGGCCAAAGCATTGCCCACAATGTTGAATACCATGAAACCTACTCCGGATTGGTACATAGCATAGGTAGTGGTGCGAATAGTAAAGTAGACTATGCAGGAATCTATAAACTCTTTAAGCTTCTTTGGCGAGCCATCATACTTCCCGGTAGCCAAAGCCATTGGAGGGAGGTCTGCAGATAGGTTCCTTGCGGTGACCATGTGCTCTAGCACATCATTTTCCACCTTGGCGGTTTGGAGTTCAGCTGAGAGGCTCTGTACAGCAGTTATCAGTTCCTGAACCTGGTTGGCAGTAGCCATGGCAGTGGTAATCCTTGGCCGTTGCAAACTGTCACTGTTCTTAGCTAGAACCCCCTCCTCACCTGATTCTTCTTCCGTGGAAAGCACCTCCTCTTCGTCAGAGGGAATAGTGGACCCCTTCTTTTTCAATGTCTTTCTCTGCTTGTAGAGATATGTCTGACCCCGGGAGGTAGCCACTACGCCCGTTCGAGGAACATCCTAGGTAAGAGGCAGACCTTCCAGGAGTCGCCAAAGGTGAAGGGAAAAACCCAGAGGCACAAAAACCCTTCTTGTACTTCAGCTTCCTTGGATCCAGCAGGTAGTGGTAGAGTTCTGGATCCAAGAGAATCCAAAGCAGAGGTAAATTCGAGGGAAGCAGGAGCTCCTTTTGGAAGGACTCAGGTTGAGAGGAGAGAGCGATGGGTCCAGAAGTATTGGCAGCTGAACAGAGAGTTAGAACTCGAGAAAGGGCTATAGAGCGTATAGGAAAATAAACTCCAGAGAACAGCTGGTGCCAGGTAGGTTGGCTGTCGTGTAATGTAAATGGATAAGCCGTGAGGACACTATGTATGAAGTACTGCAGAGGATATGGAAAGCGGCTGCAGGAATGTGAGAAGCGGAGGAGCCGTAAGGTGAACCAGGGTGCCCAGCACGGCAGAGAGCCGGAGGGAGAAGGTAGCAGCACTCCGCGCAGAAGAGCGCGAATGAAATGGGTAACCCACGGCAAGCAGTGATGCAGGAGCAAAGGAGTGAAGCAGACTGCTACATACAACGCGGAGGAGTTGCGATGCCAACCTGAGAACAGAGCACAGTAGAATTATGACCACCAGAACGAGGGGCGCAAGAGCGCGAAGGGAAGGAGGAAGAAGTGGGACGAGAAGTAGCCCCAAAGAGAAGCAAGGCTAAGAGGGCAAGATAGGAAGAAAAACGTACCGCGTGCAAACCAGCAGGTAGAAAGCAAAAGCGATAAGGGGGGCGTGGACTGCTTTTATACCCAAAACAGAGCAGAAAGACTGGAAAGGGCATTCATTTACTGCAAGAAGGTGATGGCGAGTTCAATGGAGGATTTTCCATCTCCTCCACACACTCCAATTGCATAAACCGGTGACACATAAATCAGGCAAGAAATACAGAATTCACACACAACACACACACACACACACACACACTGAACACAACCACCCACACTGAGTACACATTGCAACATACACTAAGGCAAGAAATACAGAATTCGCACACAACACACACAGATATCACAACAAGCACACCTAGCCACAATGTGTACAACGTCTACCATAACCTCAGGCATGAAATACGAGAAATACTCAATTCACACAGAACATGCACAACCAAGCACACTGCATACCCAGTCCAACATACACACAGTCAAAAAATACAGAATTTATACACAACACATGCACCCAGCCACACTGCATACACACTGCAACATATACTCAGGCAAGAAATACAGAACTCACACACAACATGCCCAACCACCCAAACTGTGTAAAGAATCCAAAATACACTCAGTCAAGAGATACAGAATTGACACCCAACAAACACACACAACATTTGCAACCACCTACACTGCTTACACAGTCCAACATAAATTCACACACACACAACATGCACAACCACCCACTCTGTATACACAGTCCAATATACACTCAGGCAAGAAATACAGAATTCACACACAACACACACTACATAACGACTCTCCCACAATGTGAATACAGTCCAACATTACCCCAGGCAAAAAATACAAGAAATACATAATTCACAAACAGCATATGCAACCACCACACTGCGTACAAAGTCTAACATACAAGCAGTCAAGAAATACATAATTCACACACAACACATACACAAACAACATACAGACCCACCCACACTTCATACACAGCCCAACATACACTCAGGTAAGAAATACCAATTTCACACACAACACACACAAACACACACCACATGTACATCCACCGACACTGTGTACACAGTCCATCTACACTCAGGCAAGAAATACAGAAATCACACAAAACATGCGCAATAACACGCACTGTGTACACAGTGAATACAGTTCAACATTACCCCAGGTATGAAAGACAGGAAAAATATAATTCACACATAACATACGCAACCACCCAGACTGCATACACAGTCCAACATACACTCAGGCAAGAAATACAAAATTCACAAACAGCACACACAAACTGATGCAACATATGCACCCATTCACACTGCTTACACAGTTCATATACAATCAGGCAAGAAATACAGCAATCACACACAACAGAAACACATACACAACCTATGCAACAACTCACTGTGTACACAGTCCAACATTCACTCAGGCACAAAATACAGTATTCACACACAACAGACACACACAACGAATGAAACTACCCATGCTGAGTACACATTGCAACATACACTTAGTCAGGAAATACAGAATTCACACACAGCGCATCTAACATACGCAACCATCCACAATGCATACAAAGTCCAACATACATGTAGGCAAGAAACACAGAATTCACACACAGAACACACACACACAACATAGACACCCACTCACAATGCATACAAAGTCCAACATGAACTCAGGCAAGAAATATGAAAAATAATTAATTCACATAGAACATACACAACCACCCACACTGCGTACACAGTCCAACACACGCAGTCATGAAAAACAGAATTCACACACAACACACACACATGACATATACATCCACCCACACTGTGTACACAGTCCAACATACAATCAGGCAAGAAATACAGAGTGCACACACAACACACAAGCACACACGTACCGTATGCAACCACCCACACAGTACACACAGTCCAACATGTACTTAGACAAGAAATTCAAAATTCACACACAACACACGTAAACGACATACACACCCACTGAAAATGTGCACACAATCAAACATAACATCAGGCAAGAAATACAAGAAATACATAATTCACACATAACATACACACACCCAGCCACGCTGCATACACAGTCCATATACATTCAGACAAGAATTACAGAAATCACACATAACACACACAAAAAACATATGCAACAACAAACACTGCGTACACAGTCTAACATCTACCCAGGTAAGAAATACATTATTTGCACACAACACACACACATACAACAAACACAACAAACCAACACTGAGTATATATTACAACATACACTTAGGCAAGAAATACAGAATTCACACACAACACACAAGCACACACAAAACATAGGCAACCATCCACACTGCGCACACAGTCCAACATGTACTTAGGCAAGAAATACAGAATTCACACACAACACACATACACAACATACACACCCACCCACAATGCATACACTCAGGCAAGCAATACAGAACTCACACACAACCTGCCCAACCACCCACTCTGCATACACAGTCCAATATACACTCTGGCAAGAAATACAGAAATCACACATAGCGCACACAAAAATACACAACATACGCACCCACCTACTCTCCATACACTGTTGATTATCCACTCAGGCAAGAAATACAGAATTCACACACAACATACACAACAACCCACACTGCATACACCATCCAATATACAATCAGGCAAGAAATACAGAATTCACACATAACACACACACACACACACACATTACATACACACTCTCCCACAATGTGAATACAGTCCGACATTATCCCAGGCAATGAATACAAGAACTACACAATTCACACACAACATATGCAACCACCACACTGTGCACACAGTCTAACATACAAGCAGGCAAGAAATACATAATTCACACACACACAACAGAGGCACCTACCAACAATGCGTACAAAGTCCAACATAACCTCACGCAAGAAATATGAGAAATAGGGGGGCGCTGTTGAGCAGCCTAGAAAATGGCCGCTTAGCTCTTGAGATCCGGACCTGCCCGCCTTGATCCGTTGTATATCGGCGTTAATCCTTAACATCCAGCGTTGATTCGCCAGCGACACGTCAGCCAACACTTTCCTCTACATCAGCCCGCAATTTTGAAGAAAATCGGAGTCGGGATATCTGGCGGCGGACACTTGCAGCGATCGCCGCCTCCGAGGCGGCTTGCGGCTTTCTTGCCATACCTCCCGCGGCCGACCTGATTGTTACCCACGCGCCGCTGTACGCCGGCATCTGGCGGCGCTCCCTCACCGGGGGGGGGGCCCACTCATCGCGGCGGCTCGCTGCGACGAGACTTCAGACGTCCCGCCGCTCCTGCCCGTGGTCTCGCACCGGCCCGTCTGGCTCTACGGTGCCGCAGAGACCTGGGGCTGCCGAGTGGCAACCAGGCCTCTGCTTCTACCGCGGGTTGGGCTGGAGCCCTCCCGTGCTGCTACACAGGAGCGGCCCCTCGGATCTGGAGGTGTCGGGAGCTGGGCGCTGTGATGCGCGGCCTGCGGCGTCCCTGGGGACCTCGACCTACCTACGTCCCGAACACACTGGAACACAGACAGCTGCACCCGCGAGGTGTGAGCGGGGCCCCCTGTGGCTCTCTCCGGGCATAAATCCGCGGCCCTCCAGCGATCTGAGGGCGCGGTCCCCCGCGGAGCGCCTGACCTGGGAGCGCGAGGCCAGTAACGTGTCCATTTGCGGGTGGGTCAGCCCCGCGCCTCATGGACCCCTACATCTGGGCTGCCCCTGGTGGGGGTAGGAGCTGACAACTGGGGGCGCAGCACCACGTGGGCGGACATACGGGCTGAGCCACCCTAAAGACTACGAGGTGGGTGCAATAAGCTCTGCTACAACCCTTGGCTTTATCCTGGGGGGGCCCCCAGCCCACCCCGCCAGCTGCACCTCTCCTAAAGAACCTTGACACAACCAGCCGTGAGGGCCCGTGAGTGACTCCCCTTGCCCTCCCCCGGCTCTCGCTGCCTGATCGGCCTACGTGGCCCCTGCTACGCACTGTACTTTCATCCCCTGTGACTCCTCGCCTCAGTGGGCCCCGCATACCCTTGTGCAGAAGACTACCGCTCTGGGTTTTGGACTTGTGGGGCTCGATTGGGGGGGGGGGAATATCCTACTTCCTCATCGCACATAGCTGCGAACAGAACCGCATCCTCTAACTGCTGACTGCCCAACACTCAGCGACCCCACCCACACTTTGATGCGCCCCTAGTCATATGTGGTGCACCCATCTCCTCTCAGCTTTATTCACCCATAGAGCCAACGGCTGCCACGAGGAACCTGCGGTGCTCAATAATACGGCCTCCCCTGCTTGGCTACGAACTGACCACCCTCGCCCCTACGGGCAATACTGCCACTGCCGAACCTGAGCCCACTACACGCCACAACTGGTTGTCTACCACCACCCTCTCTCCGAAGGCCGGGATTGCGCCCATCATTAACCCCACTAAGCTAGGCACAGTCCCCTGTTACAGCAATGTCCAACAGGTCGCGTGGCACTAACAAGTTGGGCGCCATGGATAAATTCGCCAAAGCGACGCCCAGGGCGGAACAGGCGTCCTCCGCTGCAGCACAGGAAGATGGTGATGTCCTGCCGGACCCCCCACAACCAGACTTAACCGCGATGATGGAATCCATGGCAAAAAAGTTTGCATCCTTCCATGAAAAGCTGGATGACATCAACGCTAACGTAGCCTCCCTAAGAGCTAAACTCGATCAGCACGGAACCAGGATCACCGAAGCAGAGCAAAGGATCGGAGCCAATGAGGACAATGTCCATACCTTGCAAAACACAGTAACTGAGCTCGTTCGGGATATGAAGCAAGTCAAAGCTAAGTGCGACGACCTAGAATCAAGATCGCACAGAAATAACATTCGTATAGTGGGGGTTCCCGAAGCCGCGCTTAAAGGTCGCATGGAACAAGCGGTGGAACAACTCCTTAAAGATCTCTTAGGCCATCCCACGCTCTCACCATTCTTCACTGTTGAAAGAGCGCACTGCTCGCTGGCACCCCGGCCCAAACCAGGAGACTTCCCCAGGCCAATAATTGCAAAACTGCTAAGCTACAAGGACAGAGACCACATGCTCCGTCTAGCCAGAGAGAAAGGGGAACTAAGGCTGGACTCACAAATCATCAGGATCTTTCCGGACTTTTCGGTGGGAGTCCAGATGGAAAGACACCAATTTGGGGGGGGTTAAAAAAATGTTGAGAGACAGGAAAATCGAGTTTGTGATGCTCTTCCCGGCTCGCCTAAAAATCACCCACCGCAATAAATTATATTTTTTTACGGTTCCTGACAAGGCGGTCAAGTTCATTGAGGCGCAAATCCCGCTGGTGGACCCCCCGGACGATCCCATGGACAACGACTGACACCAAGGCTCTGGGCCCCTTCGCGTGCCTTGAGGGCCGTGGCCAACCTGTGAAAGACCCACTAGCGGGCTGATGGTCCTCCCCCCACTATTACTCCTTTGGGCTCAACATTGCCCGAATCTCTACATATCGGGAACACAACTCTTTTGGGGGGATACATCTTTAATTCACTGGACTGTATCGCCACACACCGTGTCCGGTCCTCGGAGGCCAGCCCTCACTGTCATACGATATCTCAGGGCAGTGGTGGCTTGGATCTTGTCATTATGTAACATGTGTGTCCTTTCCTCGTAACCAAAGTTTCATCAGCCGACTTACAATTAACAAGGTTTCATCATAAAAATAGTAACAAAATGTGGGTCAGACGGCAACAGCAGCCCCCACTGCAGCTGCAATGCTCTCCAAGACGGAGTGTTTGTGTTTAAGCACCGGTTGGGCTATTGTTAAGGCGTTGCTGTGTTGGGGATGGCGCACAGGTGCTTGCTCCGGGGGTGGGTATCTACACACTGCTGGTTTTTACCGGGCGGTGAGGGTGGGGGGGTGGTGTAGTTGGGAAATGTTGTATTAAAAATGGCCGAGGGCTTGTGACTGGGTTTACAGGGAGGCGTCTCCACGCCATTACAGCACACATGGCGGCAGTTCGAGAAAGAGCATACACTAGGGATGTCCCATAAATTGTCTGCATGACTATTAAAATGCTGACATGGAATGTCCGGGGATTCACAAATTTCACAAAGTCCCGTAAAATCACGGCATATGCACAGAGGCACGGAATCAAAGTTCTCCTATTGCAGGAGACACACGCTCTGAAACACTTATCATCAAATCTGGCACAAACCTGGGGCCCCAACCGATACTATACTGAATACTCCACTCAGGCCAGAGGAGTCCCTACTCTCATCCACAAATCAATAAAATTCACACTCCACACATCCCATATTGACACAGAGGGTAGATTTGTAGTTCTCCACTGTACTCTTGCTGACGAGGAGTGCTTACTGGTGAACTCGTACACGCCCAATACTGACTCTCCCGAATTTATGGACACAATAACCGCTATCCTCATGAGATACGTGGAAGTCCCCATTATATGGGGAGGGGACATGAATCTCATACTTGATAATGTCCTAGATAGAACGACTATTACCCGCAGGGTCACAACCCGAGCTGCCAAACGACTTCATACGCCTATGAGCTCCCTAAACCTATACGATGTGTGGAGAACACTCCATCCCCAAGAAAGAGATTATACTTTTTACTCATCGGTTCATGATAGCTCCTCAAGGATAGATATGTTCCTCCTGTCCGGGAACCGAGTGGGTAGGGTTTCGGATGTCAGGATCCTCGCACGCACTCTCTCTGACCACTCCCCGGTGCTGCTTAAGATCCAACTGGGTAACACACTGGCGGCTAGACCCGCCTGGTGCTTTAAACCTGGCGCTCTGTCTGACATCGTCTTTAAGGCTGAGATCCTGGCGGACAAAAACACCTTCTTTGACAACAATAATATGTCCGACACCCCCATGGGGACCCGCTGGGAGACCTTTAAAGTCTACATTCGAGGGATGTGTATATCAAGGGAGGCCGGGGTTCTCAAAGCCATAAGACAGGCCTTAAACACCTCTGAAACCAGGCTCAAAACCCTTGAACAAGAGTACGTTTCCACACCAGTCCCGTCAACCCTAGCTAAAATCAGAACAGAACTCGAACTGTTTGAGTCTCACGCCCTAAGCGAGGTGCGTTACTATGTCCGCCCCGTGGCGGCCCGAAGATATGGTGAAGGGAACAGGCCGGGGAGAACCCTTGCTAAACTGGTTCGAGCGGAGAGCGGCAGGACTCGTATAGATAGCATCATTGACGAACAAGGCTTAAGACATTGGTCGGACCAGGCCATTATTGATACCTTCGCTAGCTTTTATGCCAATCTATATGGCCCCCAGCCCGAACACACAAGCAACGATCTGGATGACCTACTAGAAAGCATCCCTATGACCCTCATCTCCCAAGACACCAAAGAACAACTCGATGCCCCGTTTACCTTGGATGAGATCGTCCAGGTAATATCGGACCTTCCCAAGAGCAAGGCCCCGGGCCCCGACGGGCTCACATCCGAGTTCTACCAGGAGCATGTTGCTATCCTAGCACCCATATTGTATGGGGTCTGGACCAAATCGCTCCGATTAAACACCCTCCCTCACTCCTTGAGGGAAGCCCTAATAACAGTCCTCCCCAAACCAGGGAAACCCCCAGACGAATGTGGGTCCTATAGGCCCCTGTCGCTCATTAATACCGACACGAAAATCTTTGCTAAAATAATCGCTAACAGGTTCCTCCCATTCATGCCCCATCTGGTCCATGCCGACCAAAGCGGATTTGTTCCTGGTCCCTCTACACCACTTAACATACGCCGCCTATTTAACGTAACGTTTCGAATCGACCCGAATGCGGACGCATTGGCGGTCACCCTGGACGCCCAAAAAGCATTCGACATGGTCTCATGGCAGTACCTATGGGCCGTGTTAGAGAAGATGGGAATAGGACCAAACATGCTCTCCTATATAAAGCTACTGTATACAAGACCATCGGCCAGGGTACTAGTCAAATCTGCCACTTCCTCTCCTTTTGTGCTACACAGGGGCACCCGTCAGAGGTGTCCATTTTCCCCCATCATATTTGTGCTCGCCATTGAGCCCATGGCGGACCATGTCAGAGATCGACACACTAACAAAGGTATCCGCCTGCAGGACACCCCAGAAATCATCTCACTGTACTACTTTATACGTCAGGAACCCCTCCCCACACCTAGATCCGATCCTCCGGGACATAACAAAAATAGGCACATACTCGGGCTTCACCATAAACTATTCGAAATCAGAAATTGTCCCTCTCATCAGAGCAACCCTGCAGCCGACATGCGAATTTCCCCTGCGCTGGTCTCCGAGTGGCGTCAGGTACCTCGGGGTACAAGTGTCACTGACTAAAGCTTCCCTACGGGAGGACAATTACGAGACAACAGCACAGCTTATTGAGTCCAAAATGATCAAGTGGTGCAACCTCCCACTGTCACTGGCGGGCAGACTGTCCCTAATAAAAATGGTCGTGGTCCCCAAGCTCCTCTACATCTTCGCTAATGTACCAGTATGGCCCGGGAAGCAATATTTTAAGAGGCTCCATTCGGCGTGTGCTCAGTTCCTCTGGCATTCCAGTGCGGTCCGCAAGAAGTGGCAGCATATGACCTTACCATATGAGAAAGGGGGTTTCGCAGCCCCAGACCTAACTTTATACTGGAACGCGGCACAGGCCCAACATGCCACTCACTGGTACACACACCTAAATCCGCCCCCTCACGCCAAATTAGAGAAACTGGCAGGTGAAGGGACTAACATTATGACCCTAGTATTTCATCATACACTCCAGGCAGACGCCCCGTCAGATCCCGTGGCCACCACAATCAGAGCATGGAAGAATATTTTGCACTCTAGACATGGCCACTGCCCATACTACAAATGGCTCCCCATATGACAATTCCCTGGACTGGCCCCCACACACGACCAGCATCTCTCGAGACACTGGGAAGATCTGGGTTACCGTGCCCTAACGGATCTGTACCCGGATGGCACATTTATCACCCCCCATACATGGCGTCCCGCACACTCCAACTCTGCGCTTGAACTGCTACAGTATTTTAGGCCACGGGCGGCGGTACGAGTAATGTGGCCTTCGTACCCAGACGAAGCCCCAGACTCACCTGAACTCCAATACATACGGACTACTCTGGGTACAGGGGCATAATATCCTCCTTATACAAAATGCAGCTAGCCAAACTAGAAGACATATCGCTAAAACCACGAGAGGCATGGGCCAGGGAGCTTGAGATGGAAATCACAGACGAGAGATGGAGCAAGATGTGTGCACATACGCGCAAAGTCTCCCTGAGTGCCAGATTCCGCTGCATACAATACAAACTCCTTAACAGGCTCTACTACACACCGCTCAGAGTAGCGAAATTCACAAATACTCCGACCCACACATGCCCGAAATGTAAATTTGTAGAGGCAGATCATATACATATGTTTTGGTCCTGTGCTGCGCTGGAGGCGTTCTGGGCGGAAGTGACAAAGGCGCTTTCAGAGATAACTGGGTCCAAGTGGGCCTGGATCCACTAGCCTTGCTGTTCGGAATCTGGGCAGGGGAAAATGAGAGGAAAATGTCAAAGTTTTTAAATGTAAGTGCTATTGTAGCCAAGAGATGCATATTGCAATGTTGGAAGCGCCACACTCCCCCCACCTTCGAGATGTGGTTGAGCGCCCTCACTTGGGTACAAATGTGCGAGGAGGACTATATCGGATCCCTGCCTATCCCATCCCGCCCCAAAAATGTGTGGACAGAATTCTGCAGTTACCTGAATAGCAAGGACGGGGTGGAGTGTAGCTCCACCCCCCCACCGAGCCCCCCCTACTTACCAGAGGAACTGAACATTCGAACCCCCCGTGTGCCACCCCTCCCCTGTTTGTGAAGTTTGAACTGACTGTGTTGTAAGGCCTATGTGTGATACTACAATGTTTGTTTCTCTCTGCGCAATCTGTGCTGTACCTGTCATAATCTCTGCCAATAAATAAAAGTTAAAAAAAAAAAGAAATATGAGAAATAGATCATTCACAGAGAACATACACAACCGCCCACACTGCAAACACAGTCCAACATACACTCAGGTAAGAAATATAGAATTCACAAACAACACACACAAACACACAAAACAAATACACCCAACCACACTGTGTACACAGCCAATATTCACTCTTGCAAGAAATACAGAAATCACACACAACAGACACAAATATACAACCTACACAACAAGTCACTGCATAAACAGTATAACATTCACTCATGCATGAAATACAAAACTCACACACAACAGACAAATACAACAAACCCAACCTCCCACATTGAGCACACATTGCAACTTACACTTAGGCAAGAAATACAGCACATGAAACATACGCAACCACCCACACTGCATATGCAGTCTAACATACAAGAAGGCAAGAAATACAGTATTCACACACAGCACAGACACACCACACAGGCAATCACCCACAATGCGTACAAAGTCCAACATAACCTCAGGCAAGAAATTCAAAATTCACACACAACACACGTAAATGACATACACACCCACCCAAAATGTGCACACAGTCCAATATAACATGTGGCAAGAAATACAGAATTCACAAACAGCACAAAAAACCGACACAACATATGCACCCATTCACACTGCTTACACAGTTCATATACACTCAGGCAAGAAATATGGAATTCACACACAACAGACACACACAATGAACGCAACCACCCACACTGAGTACATATTGCAACATACACTTAGTCAGGAAATACAGAATTCACATGCATGACATATAACATACGCAACCATCCATAATGCATACACAGTCCATCATAAAGAAAGGCAAGAAACACAGAATTCACAGACAGCACTCACACAGAACATAGGCACCCACTCACAATGCATACAAAGTCCAACATAACCTCAGGCAAGAAAAATGAAAAATAGATAATTGACACAGAACATACACAACCACCCACACTGCGTACAATACAGAATTGACACACAACATTCGCAACCACCTACACTGCTTACAGAGTCCAACATAAATTCACATACAACGCACACAACATGCACCCATTCTGTTTACACAGTCCAATATACACTCCGGCATGAAATACATATTTCACACTTACCACATACAAAAACACACAACATGTGCACCCACCCATACTCCTTATACACACTCCAATATCCACTCAGGAAAAATATACAGAATTCACATACAACACACACACACAACATACACAACAACACACACTGCATATACCATCCAATACACACTCAGGCAAGAAATACAGAAATCACACACAACAGACACACATATACAACTTACGCAACAACTCACTTCATGCACAGTCTAACATTCACTCATGCACGAAATACAGAACTCACACACAACGAACACAACAAACACAATCACCCAGATTGAGCACACATTGCAACATACACTCATGCAAGAAATACAGAATTCACATGCAGCACATGAACCATACGCAACCACCCACACTGCATATGCAGTCTAACATACACGAAGGCACGAAATACAAAATCCACACACAGCACAGACACACAACATAGGCAACCACCCACAATGTGTACAAAGTACAACATAATCTCAGGCAAGAAATATGAAAAATAGATAATTCACACAGAACATACACAACCACCACACTGCATACACAGTCCAACATACGCGCAGGCAAGAATTGGAGAATTCGCACACAACACACACAGCACACACACACAACATATGCACCCACCCACACTGTGTATACAGTCCAACATACAATCAGGCAAGAAATTCAAAATTCACACACAACACACGTAAATGACATACACACCCACCCAAAATGTGCACACAGTCCAACATAACATCTGGCAAGAAATACAGAATTCACAAACAGCACAACAAACCGACACAACATATGCACCCATTCACACTGCTTACACAGTTCATATACACTCAGGCAAGAAATATGGAATTCACACACAACAGACACACACAATGAACGCAACCACCCACAATGAGTACACATTGCAACATACACTTATTCAGGAAATACAGAATTCACATGCATGACGTATAACATACGCAACCATCCATAATGCATACACAGTCCATCATAAACGAAATCAAGAAACACAGAATTCACAGACAGCACTCACACAGAACCTAGGCACCCACTCACAATGCATACAAAGTCCAACATAACCTCAGGCAAGAAAAATAGATAATTGACACAGAACATACACAACCACCCACACTGCGTACAATACAGAATTGACACGCAACATTCGCAACCACCTACACTGCTTGCAGAGTCCAACATAAATTCACACACAACGCACACACAACGCACACAACATGCACAACCACCCATTCTGTTTACACAGTCCAATATACACTCTGGCATGAAATACATATTTCACACTTACCACATACAAAAACACACAACATGTGCACCCACCCATACTCCTTATACACACTCTAATATCCACTCAGGCAAAATATACAGAATTCACATACAACACACACACAACATACACAACAACACACACTGCATATACCATCCAATACACACTCAGGCAAGAAATACAAAAATCACACACAACAGACACACATATACAACCTACGCAACAACTCACTTCATGCACAGTCTAACATTCACTCATGCACGAAATACAGAAATCACACACAACAGACAAACACAACAAACACAATCACCCAGATTGAGCACACATTGCAACATACACTCAGGCAAGAAATACAGAATTCACGTACAGCACATGAACCATAAGCAACCACCCACACTGCATATGCAGTCTAACAAACACGAAGGCACGAAATACAAAATCCACACACAGCACAGACACACAACATAGGCAACCACCCACAATGCGTACAAAGTACAACATAACCTCAGGCAAGAAATATGAAAAATAGATAATTCACACAGAACATACACAACCACCACACTGCATACACAGTCCAACATACACACAGGCAAGAATTGCAGAATTCACACACAACACACACACACAACATATGCACCCACCCACACTGTGTATACAGTCCAACATACAATCAGGCAAGAAATTCAAAATTCACACACAACACACGTAAACGACATACACACCCACCCAAAATGTGCACACAGTCTAGCATAACATCAGGCAAGAAATACAAGAAATACAAAATTCACACATAACATATACACACACCCATGCTGCACACACAGTCCATATACATTCAGGCAAGAAATGCAGAAATCACACATAACACACAAACACAAAACATATGCAACAACAAACACTGCGTACACAGTCTGATATCTACCGAGGTAAGAAATACATTATTTACACACAACACACACACATACAACAAACACAACCACCAACACAGAGTACATATTACAACATTCACTCAGGCAAGAAATACAGAATTCACACACAACACACAAGCAGACACATAACATAGGCAACCATCCACAATGCCTAGTCCAACATGTCCTTAGGCAAGAAATAAAGAATGCACACACAACACACATACACAACATGCACAGCCACCCACAATGCATACAGTATCCAACATACACTCAGGCAAAAAATACAGAACTCACACACAACATGCCCAACCACCCACACTGCAAGCACAGTCCAACACACACTCAGGTAAGAGAAACAGAATTTACAAACAACACACACAAAAACACACAACATATGCACCCACCCACTCTGCGTACACAGTCCATATACACTCAGGCAAGAAATACAGAAATCACACACAACAGACACACATATCCAATGTATGCAACAACTCACTGTGTACACAGTCTTACATTCACTCAGGCACGAAATACAGAACTCACCCACAACAGACACGCACAGGAAACACAACCACCCACACAGCATTGACAACATACACTCAGGCAAGACATACAGAATTCACACACAGCACATGCACCATACACAACCACCCACACTGCATATGCAGTCTAACATACACGAATGCATGAAATACAGAATTCACACACAGCACAGGCACACAACATAGGCAACCACCCACAATGCGTACACGCAGGAAAGAATTTACAGAATTCACACACAAGCACACACGTAGCATAAGCAACCACCCACAGTGCACACAGTCCAACATACATGAAGGCAAGAAACACTGAATTCACACACTGCGCACACACACACACACACAACATAGGCACCCTCTCACAATGCATACAAACTCCAACATAACCTCAGGCAAGAAATATGAAAAATAGATAATTCACACAGAAAATGCACAACCACCCACACTGCATACACAGTCCATATGCACTCAGGCAAGAAATACAAAAATCACACACAACACACACAAAACATATCCAATAGCATGCAGTGTGTAGACAGTGTATGCAGTCTAACATTACCCCAGACAAGAAATACAGGAAATATATCATTCACACATAACATACGCGCACAGCCATACTGCAAGCACAGTCCAACATACACTCAGGTAAGAAATACGGAATTCACAAACAACACACACAAAAACACACAACATATGCACCCACCCACTCTGCGTACACAGTCCATATACACTCAGGCAAGAAATACAGAAATCACACACAACAGACACACATATCCAATGTACGCAACAATTCACTATGTACACAGTCTTACATTCACTCAGGCACAAAATACAGAACTTGCACACAACAGACACACACAAGGAACACAACCACCTACACCGCATTGAGTACACATTGAAACATACGCTCACGCAAGAAATACAGAATTCACACATAGCACATGCAACATACACAGCCACATACACTGCATATGGAGTCTGACATACACGAAGGCGAGAAATACAGAATTCACACACAGCACATGCAACATACACAACCACACACACTGCATATGCAGTCTAACATACACTAAGACAAGAAATACAGAATTCATACACAGCACAGGCATGCAGCAAATGCAACCACCCACAATGCATACACGCAGGCAAGAATTACAGAATTCAGACACAAGCGCACACGTAACATAAGCAACCACCCACAGTACACACAGTTCAACATACACAAAGACAAGAAACACAGAATTCACACACACAACATAGGCACCCACTCACAGTGCTTACAAAGTCTAACATAACCTCAAGCAAGAAATATGAAAAATAGATAATTCACACAGAAAATACACAAGCACCCACACTGCATACACAGTCCAACATACACACAGTCATGAAAAATAGAAATCCCAGAACACAGACACACAACATACGCATCCACACTGTGTACATGGTCCAAAATGCACTCATACAAGAAATACAGAATTCACACACAACACACACACACACACACACTACAAACACAACAACACACACTGCATCCACAACAGTCTAACTTATACCCAGGCAAGAAATACAGAATTCACACACAACACACAAGCACACACATAACATAAGCAACCACCCAAACAGTCTAACATAACTTAGCAAGAAATTCAGAATTCACACACAACACACATAAACGACATACGCTCCAACCCAAACTGCACACACAGTCCAACATAACATCAGGCATGAAACACAAGCAATATATAATTCACACACGACACACATAACCACCCACACTGCATACACAGTCCAACATACACTCAGGCAAAAAATACAGAATTCACAAACAACACACACAAACACACATAACATACGCAAACACCCACACTGCATACGCAGTCCATATAAACTCCAGAAAGAAATACAGAAATCACACACAACACACACACAGATACACAAAACATTCTCAATAACACACACTGCACACAAAGTCTAACATCTAACCCAGGCAGGAAATACAGAATGTACACAACACACATACACACAACAAACACCCACACTGCATATGCAGTCCATATAAACTCCAGCAGGAAATACAGAAATCACGCACAACACACACACAGATACACAAAACATTCTCAATAACACACACTGCACACACAGTCTAACATCTAACCCAGGCAGGAAATACAGAATTTACACAACACACATACACACAACAAACCCAACCACCAACACTGAGTATATATTATAGCATACACTCAGGCAAGATATACCAAATTCACACACAACACACAAGCACACACATAGCATAAGCAACCACCCACACAGTGTACACAGTCCAACATGCACTTAGGCAAGAAATTCAGAATTCACACACAACACACATAAATGACATACAAAACCACCAAAAATGTGCACATAGTCCAACATAACATTCCGTTGCAATCAGCCCAGAATGGGTCTGCAGATGTAGATGCAGTAATGTAGTGGCTGTGCAGCCAGTTTTTGTGCCCGCACCTCCTCCAAGCAGCGTGGCCAGGCACCAGGCACTAGTACAATGTATAAGGGACTTCCACCCAGAGGGTAAAAGTTTAGCCCTAACCTGGACTCCAGGTTCTCTCTGCAGTGCAATGATGATGTCTCTGTGATGTACCAACTGCCTTCTTCTCTTTTCCAAAATGTCCCGTGGGCCCAATACTTGGGCCTATCCAGTCGCCCAGTCGGTGCCGCTGTGACAGCCCTGCACGCTGCGCACCTCAGGCTGCCAGAGCACTCCTAGGGCGTGTGCTTCTATGTGGGAGCTCACTCACCTGGGGGAGCTCCCCCAGCTGCTTCACCGCCGGTCCTCCCGGGTCTGCTCCATCATGTCTCTCAGTGCATGAGGGATCTCCATCCGCAGTGCCCAGATCAAGGCAGAACAGATCCACTCACCAGCTCACCTCCTCCGGGCTCCACCGTCACTTACAGGGGCACACGCCATGATACGTACCACATCGGCTCTTCGAGGCGCTCTGCGACACTTCTGTTCCAGTCTCCACTGCTGGGCCTCCATTCGCTGGTAGCCTGAGCAAACGTACCTGGACCCGGTGCTTCGAGAGTGCACTAGACAGACTTGTCTCCACCGGCAGCCGGTCCCCGGTTCTCAGGCGACCTAACGGAGCATTGCGGCTGCCATTTCCAATGTAGCCGCCTCAATCCTTCACCACTCTGTTTCAGCTCCGCCGCTGAGCTCAACCAGCAAAACTCCTGCAGCGTTGGTCTCTGCCGCTTCATGCCCCTTTAGAAGCTATTTTGTGCTGATTCAGGCAAGAAATACTATATTAACTGAAGAATCAGGCGGGAGCTACACAGACAGGCTGTCTCACTGCATGGACGCTAGCCACGCCTCCCTGATATGTATATAGATATGTAAGTTTTGGCCCATACAGATGATTGAAGACTTTTCAATAGAAAACCATTTAAAGTTGTATCCATGAATTTTCTAAAGCTAATTTGCCACTTTTGGAATCTACCTGTCTCCTTTGCCCAATCCTCGACGTGACACAACAGAAAGGCAGCAAACACCTTACTGCAAGCATCAAGAATCGAGATAGGGCGATAATTCTTTGGATCGGATTTAGGGCCCTGTTTGTAAATTGGAATTACATAGGCTATCTGCCAAGTATCAGGGAAGCGATTCGAATCAATAATATTCTGAAATAAATAGGTGAAAATACCATTCTGGTTCTGCAACTGCATTTAATTGCTTAAGAGCTTGCGGATGTGAGCTGCCATTGATAATACACCAGAACACTGAGGAGCTTTTGCTCCTTAAGACCTCCAGCATGTTATCAAATTCTCACTGAAAAAGATGAGACCTTCTTCCTCTGACCCAGTTACGATATTTTAAACATAATTTCTTAATAGCCATGGCCACCATGCAGGACTCTCCCCCATACTTATCCTTTACTGCTTTAATTTCAGCACAAAGTCTCCTTTTGCAGACGGCCACATCGTGATCGTACTTGAGAAGAGGGTAGGGGCCAGGACTTGGTGGTTTAACACTGCCAAATCCAAAGACTTTGTACAGGATGCTGTTGACTAACAAATTAAAAGATCCAACAGTTAGAGTACTAGCAATCCAGTCTCCAGTCACTGTATTGCACCACTCTTCAAAGACCATATTGACTTCGGCAACTTTGGATAGGTTCCAGAAAGCACAATTGCAGGAGCCCCTGAATTCAATTCCCTGCGGACCACCTCCTGTCGAGTTGCCCCATGTCAAGTCAATATCTGTACTTAGGAGGCAGTGATCACTAAAAGTCATTTTAGTGATTAGTAGAGGGGAGCATTTCTCTAATAAACCTTCGTCCATAAATATGTAATCTATGGTGGAGCCCACGGTTCCATTCTACCACGTGTGATGACCTCCAGGGAAAGCTTGATCAACCCATTTCAACATGTTCAAACCTTAGCCTTCCAGACTGGCAAGCCACTTCCATCCAGCGGCATGCCTATCATCTTTAGCCGTGGGATATCTCTCATTTCTTTGATCCAAGCTAACGTTCAAACATGGGGAATTTAAATCACACACTAATATGACAAAGCCAGGCGTTTATTCCAGAGGCAACAGCAATTAACATTTCATCCAAAGGGCATATCTCCTGTTCCAATTGACATTTAACAAAAACAGATTCTCCACCTTCTCACTCAGAGTCAATTGGACATGTACACACAATAGGCCCATAGTCTGGGCATCCGAAGAAATAACTCTCATGCCATACACAATTTTTAGAAGAGTTAAAAGACTGCCTGTAGGATAACCCAAACCCTGGGAGACGGCTCGCTGTGGGACCGACACATACCCATCTGTGTGAGCATCTTTAGTGATCTAGGTCGCCTTACATTATACTGTATGTTTTGCTATTTTGTGCTGTGATATGTCATGTGGCGTTATTTGAAAGTGGGCTCAGACAGCTAATCAAATCCTCACCTCACAGAGCATTCCCTCGACAAAATCTTCGCCTGTGGCATTAGAATCAGTGATCCCGACACAGAACTAGTCTTACTCCCAAATCAGCATGCTCATCACCTATTTACAACAGGACCCAAATTCCCCAACAATCCACCCACCCACCCTTATTCTGTACAGACACCTGTAAAGATTATTAGCACATGGGGGTATTTATTGACGACCTCTCAGCCAGTCGGAATGTTTACAGTGCAGTCGATAAATACTGGTATTACTGCTTTCTGAACATTCTCTCTTCAGACAGGGAAACAACGCTTCATTTTCCAGACAAGATTTATTTCTAAAAGAAACGTCCTCTCTATGAGGACCTTTCTTTTTGAAGCAACATCGTATTTGACACACCAAAGAAAAATCGAAAATATGGGAAACCTTTCTTATGCAGAAAACATTTACTTTTACATGACAGCTAATGCATTCTCATGGTAAACCTCGTTCAGTTCAACTAAGTTTGCAGTTAAAATGTTTAACTTATCAAGACATGTTATCCAAATACTCCAAAACAAAACCACATTTAATTTACTAACTCAGTTTGGCAATTTACTCAACCACTATTAAAGTACATTTTTTTACTTCACCACCAAAATCTCAAAACATGTATTGCTACTGCCACTATGTGCTAATAAACATATAGACCTAGGGAGGGGTCATTTTCGCGTGGGATAATGACGCTTCCCCAACTAATAGACAAAAGGGAAGGCGGCCCCTCCCATCTTCTACAATAAACCCTCTCCCACAGAAAGCCCTAAAAACTGTAATAAATGCAACCTTATAAAATTCTTCAACAAGTTTTGTCCCAAGTTCAAAAGACGATTAACCAAATCAATTGCTGGTAAAACATGCATGTGACTATCACTGTAGCCTTTGTGGAGGTTGCACCTACCCAATAGGATAGAGAGAAATCATTAGATCAGGTCGCCGACACATGGTTTAAACTCAAATTGCAGATCTATAGGTAATGAACTGTAAACTGAAGTAATATGGAAAACATATATGACATCATTAAGAGTTTGGCAGATTGTTGACTCTGATTACCACATGTGCTGAGTTCCAAATAAAATCATTAACGGCAATTTACAAAAAGGGGTATTCAGTGATTTAAAAATACCACTATCACAGTGCACAGTGATTCAGAGGATGATGGACATGGCTTAGGCAGTGTTAAAAGGCAGCTGAAGGTCAGGTTTTAGAGCAGGAGCTCAAGGCCCTGGAAGATGACGTTGTCAAGGAGGCCTGTCAGCAGTTTGCCACCTCATGACCAAAACTGCCCCCAGGAGCGGACTCAACTGTGGGAGAGAATCAAGGACAATATTGTGACTGGCTCCATGGACCGAAGCTTATTGAGTAGGTTGACAAATGATGCATGAACCTGAGTTGATGGGTGCAGACGCTTGTTGCAGACCATCCCCTCCAAAGGAGAGGGATGTATACCACCGGTGGGCCTCTGCCTTGAGAGGTGTTACAATACCAAGTGGGGTCATTGAGATACACCAAAGGGGCAGTTTAAAGAGTTTTATTAGTAACAAAATTAAAGGGGTTCAAGCCCAGCGACCACACCTTTCTGGCACTGAAATCCCTCCACTGGCTCCCCGTGGCTGCAAGGATCAAGTTCAAGACCCTCTGCATTGTCCACAAGGCTGTCTAGGGCCTGGGACCTACCTATTTTGAACAATGCCTACCTAAATACTGTCCTGCCCCAGCCCTCGCCTCATCTACCTCCAACCTTCTGCGAGTGAGCCAGTACTCCAAGCAAACATTTGGAGGGAGATCTTTATCCTCAGCAGGGGCCTCCCTTTGGAATAGCCTCCCTGCCACCCTCCATCTTGAGCCTGATCTCCTTAAGTTCCAGAAACTCCTTAAGACATTCCTCTTCTCCTCTTCATTCTCCCTCGCTCTCTACCCTGCTAACCTCTCTCTCCCCCCTTTTCCACACAGCTTGCTGACTGCCTGCTAGGTGTACCTCAGAATTTCACAGTTCCCTGGCATCCTTGCCAGTCCACTCGCACTTGCCTCCGGGCCTTCACTGCATCATCATTACTGCACTTGGTCAATGACCCATGAGAGTGGCATCTCTCAGCACTTACCCCAGTTTCTGACTGACTGGGTGCACTTGGACTCCACCCCCCTTCACCTGCACTTGTCCTCCCCCTCCTCTCTCGTGTACCGTCTGTGCACTTGCACAATCTGAACGAACCGTGCCCTGAAGATCATCTATCTATTTTCCCTGTCTCCTCTCCTTGCATGGTGGCACCTCAATGCACTTGGAAAAACTGCAGAATCGTCGTCAGACCTATTTGATGTTATCTACACTGTTAATTGTATTATATGCACTTATTTTGCCTGTGCAGACTTGTATCGTTCAGAAATTCAAGGGCTCTGGATGAATGTTGTTTATTTTCCCCATGTTCCCTCCCTCCTTGAGCGCTTTGAAATACTTCCCTTGTGTATAGGCGCTTTACAAATAAACTTTACCTACCTACTTACCTACCTAGTTCACACATTCAGCCCAACCTGAAAAGTAAGATGGCACATTTTCACGTACGATACAATGACTTAGCCGGGAGAGGTGAACTCATACAGTAACTTTAGCATTAACCCACCCTCCCAAATCAAATTTTGAAATTACAATGTTTTGGAAAAAATGAATTGCATTTATTACATAAGAGACCAGAGACCGGACAATCAGATGTAAACAATTAAATGGATGTGGGAATGCCGATATATGACAACGTAATCTTCATCTTGTAAAAACACTTATTTTGCTTCAATTGCATTTGCACATCAATAGCATTTTTGAAAATGGATATTCATCATCAGAGTTGTGTTAGAAATGTAACAGAGATTATAACTAGACCATGACAGTGTTTTTACTGAAAAGCACATATAGTGTATCACCACACGTGTTATAACATGACTTGGTTGATCTATATTTTCAATATTGTTGGCCTTGATAAAACCCTATTCTGGTGAAACACTTCTGCACGTGCACCAATCGGTTTGTGTCGGCATATTTATGTATCTTTTACAAAGGCATCTTGCACGATGGCACATTTAGATGAATTGGCGTAACTTACACAATGAAACTGTAATAAATGCAATTCATTTTTCAAAAACATTGGAAACTTATTTAGTTAATTCAATAGTTATAGCCCAAGCCCAACACGCCGAGTAGAGAAGATGGACATTTTGGTATGTATCGATGGCTGTTTGGTGAAAAGCAGTCTTTTCTCTCAGGCGGTTGCAGCTAAGTCAGTGTAAAAAAGTATTGTTTTTTTTTAAATTCTACTTTCAAATTAAAGATTCAAACAAAGGTTAGGCGCACTGCTAACATTTCACCTGTTTTATGGATTATAGAAGTGGTAGTAAAATATTTGTAGAAGTAAAGTGTGCAGAACCCTGTAGCAGTTTAGGATTCAATTTCTGTTACAATTCCTATTTCCACTTACATTGCATGCGCGCTCGCTCAGTTGGGATGCCCGTTTTCCCATGTCCTGCCTTCTCCGGATCGTTAGCACTCCCTTCCCACAGCGATAGCCAGCGCTGCCCCTGCTGCCTCCGTATTTCGCCACTCCAAGCCAAATCGTTTGGTAATTGAGACATCCGTTCAAAAATCGCCCAAATTGTTTATAAGCAGTACAAATAGGATTCCTTTTGGCAACTCGATGCCTCACGGCGTCAGATCAAGCACCGGCCTGTAGATGCCAGTTAGCAAGTGACGTCACGCTTGGCACGGGCCATATTCCGAGCATTCCAGCCTTCCAGCTCCAGGGTTCCAGGCAGCAGTTACTTCGTGTCTCAGGACCTCCACAAAAACGGGAGAGTGGGTGTCAGCAAGGAACTCCAGTTCCAACGGCTCCACTCTCGTGGTCGGTTAAACTTGTTAAAAAAAAGCAAGTCCTTCGTCGAAATCTACCCGATATTGCTTTACTCTTTTTCTCCTGTTGCCGCGCTGTGCCTCGCGACATTAACAGCCTGACCTACAACAGTTGCCTTTATTGCAATTCAGCTATGAAACGTCTTTCATTTTTACAAGCACACGCCACTCTGACTGCCTGCCTTTTACATAGTGTTTCCGTAAAGCATTGAACACCAAACTCTTTAGTTAACGTTGCCAGGCACACGTTCTACTACTTGTCCCTAATGAATAACAGCTCCAACTCACCCTTGTAATGTTAACAACTGTTTTCGTCCTGAAATTGCCATGCAGACGCTTCCTTATATCGTGTTCCATTGTAATCAGGGAACCTTACTGTCCACTCGCCTGTTGACATTATGCTATGCTATGTATCTTAACTGCAACAATCTCATCGAAGTAAGCTTTCTGTAACAGCACTAATGGCCGTTGGGCGCTTTATAAATTCAAATAAATAAATCAAATGAACATGTTCTCTTTTAGTAAAAGAAAACGTTCACTTTGGCATTTTTTAACCATACCTCCAAATTTATCTCCTGCTCGGTCTTTATTATTTCAGCCTAAAGTTCACATTCACCTCTGATGCACAAGCAATGCTGCATAAGTGTAAAATAAGTAGCCTACATTTTGTGGATAGCATGCATTTTAACAAATGCACGTATTTTATGGTTTGATTCTGAATTGATTTATCTGCTTGAGGTCGACTGAATTCACGTACATATAAGCCCTTCAATGAAGCCACACTCGCATCTTGCCATGCTGCCATGCTCACTGGATCCTCATATACACGTGGTTTCAACACCTTCTTGAATGCCCCAGAACATCTATGACCCATAGCATTCGCCAGTTCATGCATGTTGCAGTTCATGATCCATAGCACTTGCCAGCTCATGCATACTGCTGGTCATGACCCATAGCACTCAGCAGCTCATGCATGCTTCTGTTCGTGACACACTACGCTTGCCAGCTCATGACCCATAGCAGTCACCAGCTCGTGCATGCTGCTGTTCATGACCCATAGCAGTCACCAGTTCATGCGTGCTGCTGTTCATGACCCATAGCAGTCACCAGTTCATGCATCCTGCTGTTCATGACCCCTAGCAGTTGCCAGCACATGCATTCTGCAGTTCATGATCCATAGCAGTTGCCAGCTCATGCATGCTGTTAGTCATGACGCACTGCACTTTCCAGCTCTTGCACAACACTGTTCATGACCCACTGCACTTGCCAGCTCATGCACAATACTGTTCATGACCCACATCACTTGCCAGCTCATGCAATCTGCTGTTCACGACCCATAGCACTTGCCAGCTCATGCATGCTGCTGTTCGACATATGTAATCTGGTGCCTGATATCTGTAATGTGAAGCTTAACTGGGCACGTCATTTCTCCAAAATGCCAGGGGTCGCAGAAGTGATATCACATGACTCTTGGCCCCCCTGATGACATCACAGGAAGTGATGTCATTTGACCCTGCTCCAAGTAACATCACAGGTGATGGCAAACGACCTTCCAATTTTTTAGATGCATCTTGCACCTGTGTTTCCAGGAGTTCTTTCATTTCAGCCAGATATAAGAACCGAGCCACAGAGGGAGCCATGATTTGTCCATGATTACACATTTGGGGAATTACATTTTCCAGATTCGACGTGGGGTCTATATTTAAAACATTCATAATGTAGTATTTCTAACAAGGTAACCGAAATCTGTAACGCAGGCTACAGCTAGTATATGAAACATCTATAGATCAAAGGACACAGAAGTACGTGTTATCTGTGGCGTTGCTGTGTTAAACAAGCCAATAAAACACTGACCTGGGGGGGCGTGCTGCTGTTTAACCAGGAGAAAAATGCTGCAGGAGCAAGGCCTGAAAATTAAACCATTGACCAGGATTTAGTAACAACAAAATTCCTTGGTTATAAATGTATATATGATTCAGCTCCCACTACGATAGAAGAAACCTATTAGACTGGTCTGTGTGCACAGCAGGGAGTGCACCTGATAATGTTATCTTTGCTGGAGTATAATACCTCGGAACGGTTCTTTCAATATACCCCAGACCCCCCATAGTTTTTATTATCTAAGGGTTATACTGGATGTCAGAGGACTTAAAAAACAATTAATGTAATATCATTGCTGCACACTTACATTCATAGCACCACACAGTTATTTAAAATTGAAAGCACCCACGAGTTGCTTCTCACCCGGGGACTCACTGGCAGACTTCAAGGCACGCACTGCACACTACCCCTGTGTCAGACCCAGTGGTGTCCCATGGTGTAGCACAACATTTAACAACTCCCCTGCGAGCCATGCAGGGGAGTTGCATGGCTCCCCCCAAACTCCTTAACAAAGCACAGGGCATGCCACACCCCGGGCCAGTCCAGACCACCACGTGTGCACAATGTCCATGACGATTATGCCGCTTCAGGGGCATGCACTATTGCAAGTGAAAGAAGTAAATATGTTTTTCAATCAAAGCTTACATCTTTAACGTAACATAGAGAGAAGGGGTGGTGCCTGGTCCACATATATACCAGCCACCAGGCATATATAACGGCCACCAGTGGTGGCTGGTGAGTTGTTTTTTTGGAGGGTGTAAATATTTGTCACACGTATGTGATTGCGACTGAGCATAGCGAGGGAGCCTGAACTAACGAAAATTAGTTTGGGGGCTCCAGGGGGATTCGTCTCCCTCCAAGAGTAAATTTTTTAAATAATGGTTTAAAATGGTGCATTACACAGCACACCTTCTGGGAAAATGTGGGTAAAAGGCCAACAATGTGGGAAAAAGGACAAAAAAGAGTGTAGGGTAAATTATGAAAAAAAGTACAATAGATGCAAGTCACCAAAAATGCACAGGGCATTTCACAATGCATTATCATGCCGGTCCCTGCAATATATACCAGTATAAAAAATATTTGTGTGCTGGCTGTGCCCATACATTTCCATGCTGGCTCCACCAACATATGCTAGTATTCCCATATAAGACCATACTTATGTTCGCTTTAAGACGTTTTTCTATAGTATCATTACTGGCACTGGGCACAAAACTGGCTCTGACAATATATGCCAGTACTCCTAGGTAAATACATACTCTCGTTGGTTTGGCCATTAAAAGTGACATTTCACAATAGGAAAACCTGTCCAAACTGGTTCCAATGTAAGCCAGTCTAGGCCGTTAAGAACACTTATCTTGCTTGATTCATCATAGATGCTCAGTTAAGAAAAAGTCATGGTACAGTGAAGGCTATACAGGCCGCTACACTAAAACATCAGTCAAGCAAGATAACACTTCTTATCATGCTTGCTTTTTTAAAGATGCCAATGTAATAAATTCCGTGCCACAGTAAGCAATGGCTAGATTGATTGCACCAAAATTCCAGTCTAGCCAGGGAATGGCACACATGAACTTGCCTTTGCCCAAAAATACCAGTAAAGCATGTGAAGTCAATAAAGGATGTGGCAAAAATGCTCCAGTGATCCCCAGTCTCCCTGGGCCTTACACACACATGCATCCCCTTTCACCCACTGGTCACTCACCCATACATCTCCTCTCGCACTCACTCACAATGGATTCACCACACAGGCACACACCCACCCACACAAAACATTCAAAACACACTATCACATTCATACTCATTCACCGACCAGTCCCTCACACACACATTCTCTTACATCCACTCATGGCATTCTCTACACAGGCACACATCCACCCATCTAGAACATTCAGAAACCCACATCACATCACTTCTCATTCACCCACCAGTCACTCACACTTTCTCTGGCATCCACTCATTGCATTCTCTACACAGGGCCACACCCACCCACCCAGAACATTAAAAATCACACATCACATGGCTTCTCATTCACCCACCAGTCACTCACACCTTCTCTTACATCCACTCATTGTATTCTCTACAAAGGCACACCCCCACCCATCCACCCAGAACATTCAAAAACACACATCACATCACTTCTCATTCACTCACCAGTCACTGACACCGTCTCTTACATCCACTCACTGTATTCGCTACACAGGCACACATGCACCCACAAAGAACATTCAAAAAAGCAGATCACATCACGTCTCATTAACCCACCAGTCACTCACTTCTTCTCTTACATCCACAAAGTGCATTCTCTACAGAGGTGCACACCCACCCAGAACACTGAAAAACACAAATCACACCACTTCTCATTCACCCACCCACCAATCACTCACACCTTCTCTTACATTCACTCATTACATTCTCTCTGCGCAGGCACACACCCACGCACCCGGAACATTCAAAAACTCTTACCACATCACTTCTCAATCACCCACCAGTCACTCACACCTTCTCGCACATCCACTCATTACATTGTCTACACAGGCACCCACAAAACTCAAAAACACACATCACATCACTTCTCATTCACCCACCCACAAGTCCCTCACACCTTCTCTTACATCCACTCATTACATTCTCTACACAGGGCCACACCCACCCAAAACACTCAAAAACACACATCACATTACTTCTCATTCACCCACCCACCAGTCACTCACACCATCTCTTACATCCACTCACTACATTGTCTACACAGGCACACACCCACACACCCAGAACACTCAAAAACACACATCAAATCACTTATCATTCACCCACCCACCAGTCACTCACACCTTCTCTTACATCCACTCAATACATTGTCTACAAAGGCACCCACCCACACACCCAGAACATTCAAAAACCCACATTACATCACTTCTCATTCACCCACCATTCACATACATATATCTGAAATGCACTTCACACATGCAAAACACACATCATATAAAAAAAAAGCCTTCTTACGTTTTTCTTGTAGCTTCGGTCCATCCTTCCAGGCCCCCCTCGGCTCCTCAATACTGCTCACAAACAGGAACCAGGAAGCTGCGAGAGCTTCCTGGTTCCTGTATGTGAGCTGCAAGGAAGCTGAGGGAGAAGAGGTTGGAGCTGAATGTGGCATGTGACATGTGCCACATGTCACGGTCAGCTCCAACCCCTAATGAGTGCCTCCCTGGTCCAGCCTTCACCCTGATGGGTGACGACTGGGCCTGGGAATCACCAGACCTGGTGTGTCGGCCCCCCACGTGCCGCTACACCATGAGCACCATTTATTTTTTTGCAAAAAAAAAACTGTTACATTTAAAATTGGTGTCGCAAGGGAGTCCCCAGAGGTTGCAACTGTGGCCCCCAGGGGTTGCAGTTGTGACCCCTGGTGACCCTTAAATGACACACCTGAGCTTAACATAACAAGTCATGACGTCCTTGTCAATGCATTACAAGTTATAGACCCCTATCAGCTCTTGTTTATAATTTTTATCATTAGAGATATAACCCAGTGTTAGGGTGAATTCTCATTTGTGTGCTAATTCCCTTCAACCTTAGAGACCCCCAGCTTTTTTGCTGGATTTAGGACTTTTTTTTTTTTTTTTTTTTTTTTTTTTATTGTTTAATCACAATGGATTTTTACAATACAGGTCTTCTCATCATTTCATACGATTATTTATCCGATCAGTTTGTCGCTTTCTGTGGGCAATTTGTGATTTGCCGGTTCATTTGATGGATGTTGTGGTCACTGTTGTATTTGTTCTTGGTGACACCCATTGTTGTTGAGTAGTTGTTGGTCGATGTATTCTAACATTTTTGCTGCTGCAACTTGCCATGTGATTTTATCACCCCCAATGAGCCTGCACCACCAGGTATTTTCCTCGTGTAATATGTTAAAACCGGGCATGTGTGACAAATACTGTTGTCTAATGAAATTCGTTGCTGGGCATGACATGAGCAAATGTCTTATTGTTTCTTTGACAGGGTGGCTGGCATTGTTGCAAAAACGACAATCGTTAGTTGCTGTTTGTCCTCTGATATGAAGTATCTCATTTGTTTTCATTATGTTGAGTCGTGCTCGTAAAATTAAATTTTGCGCCTTTTTATTTGGAAATTGGTTTATGAAGCCTTGCAACTCGTTTCGTTTCAATATATTATGTGGTAAGTGAGCCATAAGTTTCGATCTTGTTGTAACGTCGATCGTCATTGCCCAATCTGCATCTTTAATTTTTTGTAGAACTTTACATGGATTTTCAATCAGTTCTTGTTCGTCCGATGCTATATCACATAATACACCTAGATTTTCCTCTTGCCATGTTATTAGCATCTGACAGGTTCTGGCATCCATTTCGCATTTAATCATATTGAAGATTTTATTGCTGGTGTCCATTCTGCTTTTCCTAAAGAGCATTATGGTGTTGCACACCACTGTGCATTTTAAAGATTGCAGGCTGAGTTCTCGGCGTATGGCCACCCCTGATGTCGATTGGGGTAATTTCAAGACTTTTCGCCAAAATCGGGCCTCTAGTTTAGCCCATATTTGCTTTGGCATCATGGGCATTGCTTCCATCCCATATGTCAAGGTAGGTACGACCTTCATTTTATAGAAGTTTAAAACTGGGACAAGTGAGTATTTCCCAAATTTGCCATCGATAGCTTTTGCTTGGGCTGCTAGTTTGTCTGTCTTTCCAAACAGTTCCGCTTGCATTGTGTTTTCTTGGCGTGAACTGTCTAGGAATACACCAAGATATTTGAAAGAAGTGACGGACTCGATTTCAGTGTGGCCCAGCCGCCATCTGAAATTGCTGTTTTTTTTCTCACGATTTTGGAAGATCATAACTTTTGTTTTGCTTATATTAATTTCCAGGTGGTTGCTTGTTGCATATTGCTGTAGGGCACTTAACTTTCTTTGCAGACCTATTTGTGTTTGATCAAAAAAAGTTAGATCGTCCGCATATAGGAGATGGCCGATTTCTGTGACTCCGATTTTTGGTGGGAATACCCTTATTGTTTGCCCAATGTCTTGAATGTCCCCAATGTAGGTGATGAACAGCGCTGAAGCCAGCGGGCATCCCTGCTTGACTCCTCGGGTGCTCTTGACTTCGTTAGACAAATCCCCTTCTCGGCTGAGACGAACTCGCATTTTGGTTTCATGATGCAGAGCCTGTATCGGGGCTAGTATGTCTTCCGGGCAATTCCATTCTTTTAGTTTTCTCCATAGGATCGGCCTTTCAATACGATCAAAAGCTTGAGTGAAGTCAATGAATACTACAAAAAGACACTGTTTGTATTGCAGTGCTTTGCTTTTTAAGATGTTACACGCCAGAATGTTACACGAGGTTCCTGCGTTTTTCTTAAAGCCAGTTTGATAATCATCATTGCATTTTGCTGATGCAGCCCATGTTTGAAATCTTTTCATTAGTAACGTTGCGTATACTTTGCCTATCACGTCCAATAACGCAATCGGACGAAAATTTGCTGGATCTGTAAGGTTCCCTTTTTTGTAAATCGGAACTATTATAGCCTTTGTCCATGATTCAGGTATCGACTTTAGTTCTGTGCAGCGTCGAAAAATAGCACTTATGAAGCTTGTCCATTCGTTTGCATATTTTTTTAATTCAGCGTTGGTAATGCCGTCTGGACCAGGTGCTCTGGAGTTCTTTAAGTTCTTGATTATATTCAAAATGTCTTCTTTATTTTCTACATTGACCCAGTTTATTGCTTTTGATTGTGTCTCAATGCCGGTATATGGTTCTTCTGCTTTGAAAACTGTTTCAAAGTGTTGTTCCCATGCATGTTGACTAATGTTGTTCAAAATTTGTCTCTCAAGGGTTTGCTCTGTATCTCTTAATAGAGTCCAGAAATGTCTGCTGTTGTTTGTAATGAGAGCCTTGATAATTTGTTCCGCGTCAGCTTGATACAATTTATATCTATGGGCTCTTACCCATGCTTTGTATCTTGATTTTATGTTCCTGATATTTGCGGGTGTTTCATTGATGGATTTTTTACGTGCGTTACGTAGCGCTTTTCTGTATTCGCGTCTTTTTGCAATAAGTTCTTTATTATATGCATGTTTTGTGTCAGTTTTCATCATGTGTCCTCTTCCTTTTCTCGGACATATGTGCGGAATTAGTAGTGGTTGATAATCAATGTCGGGCACTGTTGATGTCAGTGCATCTGCTTCGTATTTTGCTGTCGCTTTGATGATCTCATTCGCACTTATTCTTATTTAGGACTTTTTAATTTTAACCGTGGAGTGAGTGAGACCTTTTTCTCACTCTCATGTGTTTTTGCCTGATTTGGATTTTGTGTTTTCACTGTTTTTGGAGTCTGACAAACTCCATAGGCATCTACTTTTTGTATGGTGACACACAGCACCCTCAGTGCAGTGTCACAGCGAAATCCTTTTAGATTTTCTCATGAGGTTTAACTACCTTTTCTTGTGTGAACTACAGTTCCCAAGAATAGTAAAGTGAAATTGACTTGCCTTACCTTTTCTCTTTGTAGGTCCAGCACAGCCCATTTTATGTGGAGTGCTGAGGGGTTACCTTGGAGCCCCTTATCCTACTCTCTCATGTAAACAATTTTTTGTTATCCTCACCACTTTAAATGGCTGGTGGCAGTGCTTTAATTTTACCTACCATTGTGCTTTTCTACCGCAGGCTGAACCCTCAGCTGCAGTACAGCACCCATGGGTGACTATTTTGTCAAAATGGCCCCTGTCTTCTTTTTATGCCATTTTCTGTTTGTGCTGTCTTTCTTGTGTTTTACTCTGTGCATTGAGACAGGATTGAGCCCTTTGTTTGTCTTGTCTTTGGTTGCCCGCCTCTGGCTCCAGTGTGTTGGGAAGGACAGGATGTGAGGGACGGTCCCTAAACTTCCCTGTCTTTTATCTCTAGGAATGCCTGAATGCAACTATTCCTGATTGGCTGGCTGTGTGATTGACAGCCTAGGCTGTGCATGAATGGAAGAAATCTGCTTAAAAGGTGAGGGTTTTGGGACAACAGGCAGAGTTCACCACTGGGAGAAACACCCAATGAAGAAACCGTGAACGAAGTTTGCTGCAACCTCCTGGACCTTTGAATTTCCTTGTGAAGTCCTGCTGTTGTGCTCAACTCCTTTTTCACCTCGACAGAGAAGCTCCGGACGGAATGACTTCTACCCTTGGGCTAGTGGGACCAACTGACCCTGAGATGAACTCCACGGGACTAACGTCCCTGACTGGCTGTGCTTTAAGGGTCGAGCGTCAGTAGTCGAGTGAAACGTCTTCCACGGAACGAATCTGGCTAAAAGCTCCAGGAGACTCCAAAGGACCATTCAAAAGCAGGACACTCAGTTCCAGAGTCCCCTCACCAGAGTGCAGAACCACGGGAGCAAAGAGAGTCCAACCGGTAACCAAGATCTGCAACAGCGATGTTTGCTAATCGCTCAAACTGTGAAGCGCCGTTAAACTAAAAATAGCCTGTAGCTGCCGATGACCTCCCAAGTACCACCGCATGAGCCCTCCATACGTCTTCCCTCTTGTCCCCACGACTGAGGCTCAGGAACAAGGGTCTGCACCACTGTAACAAAACAGAGTCCATTGACTTTCATCCTGTTTGTCCCTCATAAGTGGTAGCTTTTTTGTAGACTGTAACTGCTGGGAAAGGCCTATCTAGATTTCATTGGAAGATTTAGTTGTTCTCAAATATACTGAGAAACTGTTTAACCTTGTTTCTTCCCTAACCTTTCGTTTCTGCAACCTCAGGATCTACAAAGTGTACTAGTGAGATATATAAATGCCATTACTGTCCTTGTGATTGAAGTCACTTCAGGGTGTAGGAATTGTGTAAAACGCATGTCCAAAGATTATCCACTAACTTCTTTTGATTCTGAAAAGTAATGTTAAAGCATATTTACATTGTTACAACAAATTTCCTTTTAAAAGAATGCTTATTTAAAAATAGAGGTTAATTAAATAAATAGTTATTTATAACGGAAACCATGAGTGTAAGTATTACTTGGCTACTTATATTTACGGATTTCACTTGTACAGCTCTACAGCTCACATTTACCCCTCTTGAGATAGGCCTGGCTGCTCAGTCACACTACCAACTTGTGTAGTACAGACCTATACCAAAAGACGGGCTACCTAATACCAAGCAGATAAGTGTTGTGTAGTCTCACACAGTGTGACGACATCAATTCTTACCTAACACTGGTAGCAGGCAGTTGGATTGGCGTAGAGTGGTTACATTGACTATTTGTTATACTTTTATACTTGTGCCCAACTAAACCAGCCACAAGGCTAAGCTCCACCAAAAAGATAAGCAACTGTAATATGCCAAATATGGATAACTCTAATGACTGACAACAATAGAACAACTGAAGGATATGTGTAAAACTAGGGGTCTGACTCTGAAAGGAAAGAAATGTGAATTGATTGTATGGTTGGTAAATCACCAAAGCTTGGGTACTAGGCCTGTAACAGCTACTAACCAAAATAATGTGGAAGATAATGATGAGGATGCTAGTTTAGAGTCAAACTCCAATAAGCAAGAGGAGTGAGAGGAGGGAGAGGCGTCTCCAGAAGGGAGCCACCGTCTCCCACAGCCTTCCCCTGTACCTCAGCCATTTGTCCATTGTGACCCCACAAGGTCCAAATATAAGCCCAGAATGTATTTCACTTGCAAGACTAAGATTAGAGTTGGAATTCAAGAAACTGGATGTGCAATCTGAAAACAAACATCAAGAGGTGAAACTAAGAGAAAGAGAAATACAGCATGAAATGGAAATAAGAAAAATGTCCTATGATTCTGCTTCCCTTTCAGGGTCTTCTAGGTCTCTAAGTACCAAGAGGCCTTGTCTGCCTAAAGAAGCAGTGAGTATGTATGAACCTAAACTTGATGTGTTGGATTGGCTGAGTACGTTTGAATACACCTGTAGTCTGCAAGAAATAGGTGGAAATGATCTGATTCCATGCCTCATGTCTGGGCTCCCCCTGAATGGTTGTGATGCTGTTATGGAGTTGGGTGCCAGTGATAGAAAGGATTATGAGTCATTTAAACTGGCATTAACAACCAGATTTGGGAGGACCCCTTCCCAGTACCTTAAGAGGTTTAGGGCCATCAAAAAGACTGATGGTACCCCTTTGCTACATGGGTATGTGACTGTTTGAAGAAATTAGATGGTTGGGTTAAGGGGTACAGAGTACACACCTTTGAGGAATGAGAAATCATGTTTTGCTTGAATCTATTTTTGATGCCTACTCTACTGAGCTGAGCCAACACTTGGCTGACTCTAAGGACACTGATCCTAAAAGGCTAGCACAAGCTGCTGACTTATGGGTAGCCCACAGGGCCACTCATAAAGACTCTGGGGCTACTCACAAGAAGGAAGAGGGGAAGCAGCACAAGAAAGAGGGTAAAGAGAATTATAATTCCAACCATCCAAAAGAGGGCCACAAACCTTACAAGGGTACATTTCATGAGAAACCTGGTAGGTCTAGTGAACCCTCTAGTGCCAAACCAGAGGGAGGTCAACAGAAACCCCCATTCCAGAGAACGTTTGGAAATGTTTTGTATGTGAGTCTATAGATCATGTGAAAGGGGATCCCAGATGTAAGGGTAATCCTTCAATTGTCCACACTGCCTCCTTAGCCTTCATCCCTGAGGGAGAAGCACAAATAGTAAGTGCACACTTTGAACTACTGGATGAAGACTTCATTGGAGTTCAAGCCAGTGTATCTTTAGTTTCCCTGGGTCTGTGGGAACAACTGAAGCCTTCCAAAAAGTGCAACTCTTAGTACAACTCTGACCTGGCTGCCCTTAAACGAAAGTGTAGAGCAACTGAGCAGAAATGGAACGCGCCGGGGGAACCATCTGACAAACTGGCCTGCCGCCTCCTTCAAAGGCAATATCGACTCTGCATCTACTCCAAGGAAAGAGCCTTTATTCAAGCATGCATCTCTGCGACTTCAAACAACACGGCCAAACTTTTCAAAGTCTGCAAGGAACTGGCCAATCCTGCAGCAGCCTCTTCTTCTGTCACACCCTCAAAGGACCTTTGCTCGGCAATGGCTGCACACTTCTCCACAAAAACCCAAAACACCCTCTCTTCCACACCACAGCAAGGCACCTAAAGATGACTGTCACCAACAGGTAGTTATGCGCGAATCATAGATGCAGGCAGCAATATGCACTCTCTTTATTCGGGATCTAGAGGAGCTAGGCCTGCAAAATTCGGCGGGAGAGGGCACGCGACCACAAGCAAGCAATGTCCTAAGTCTCAGGTTTCAACTCTGGCTGCAATTCTGCATGATACCCTGAGGAACAGCTTGGGAGTTCACTGAATGGCACAGGAACACTTCCAAAGGGGCTTGTTCAGTGGGCAAGCAGGGGGCACCGAGAGTAGTTGTTCCCATACTCTAAAGGGGCAAAGTGCCTTGGCAGGCCTTCTTGATCGATGAAGAAAATAGGAGTCCGATGGGACAGCAGGGGTGAAAGGTGCCAAACCTTCCACAGAGTCTCTGGCGGTTCCACAAGTCTGTTCCTTCATTGCAGGATACTTGGCTACTTCTGTAGTTTGGAGAGAACTCAGCTGATCGACCTGAAATGGAGGCATAGTCCCTTCTCTTATCCAAGATTAGCTTTGCGCCAAAATCGAGGACTTTGAAGATCTGTTCTTATGCAGGCATCCCAGACATGGACCAATCATGGTTCATGGGGATCCTAGTCATTCAGGCACTACAGACATCCTGGCACCAGTAGTGTGGATTGGGACCAGACAGTCCCAACCCGCTTCCTGGGCACACACACGTAACATGCAGAAGCCTGCGAAAGAGATCGGTTTTCACGGGAGGCTGCATGTCCAAATAAGGATAACCCGAGTTACTCGACCTGGGTGAAGGCAAGGAACAAAATGGAATGGCACAGAACAAAAGACTTTGTGGCCGGGTCATTTTCAGACCTGGCTACAGTCTTGAACCAAACGCGGTTAACACAATATAATTCCATAAAAAGAAGTAAAAAACGTATCAAAAGTAACTGCTGCCACCAGCTCATCCTAGGCACACTAGTACAGTCACCAACAAATCCTTTGAGGGTGTCTACGGCCATACAACAAAAAGGACCACAACACACAGTACTGGAAGGTACATTGTGCACTGTTAAAAAGTTACCAAGAAATGGCAACATAGCCAAAGACTAAGGGAAACATGGTTTCCCAGTACTGCCAGTCTGAAGGACAATTCAGTTTCCCCATAACAAGTGAGCAAAAGCCCGGGGGAGCGCAGCTGAAGGCCCGGCTCCACTGGCAAAAGTGAGGATAGGAAAGCCAAACAAAAGCAAACAAGTTTGTGGGGTCCACAAATGGAGGGAAAATTACACTTTGATGAAATCTTTCCAAACAAATAGTATTTCTTGGCCTAAGCAAAAATGCACACGTGAAGCGTTCTGGTCAAACCAATGTTTGACCAAGTCCTGACCAGCCTTCAACTTACCATTGGCCTGAGCCAGCAGTAAGTCCATCCGCTGCCTCTGGCCTAAACCATAGTGCTCTAAATTGGTAGTGACAGGAGGAGTGGGTATCTCCCATCCTTCCTTGACTATGTCCAGGGGTCCCCTGATAGGGTGACCAAAGAAGAGTTCAAATGGGCAAAAGCCAAACCATTCTTGAGGTACCTCTCTGCAGGCAAATGCTAAGCATAGCATCAGGAGATCACACTCTTACCTCTGGGACTCTTCCAGAGCTCCAATCATGCTTTTGAGAATGTTGTTGAATCTCTCAACTATGACATTGGTCTGGGTATGAGTAGCTAACTGCTGAGTGGCAGGGATTTGAATTTGTCCAGCTCTTTCTAGGAATCCCTGAAATCATGTTTAATACTGGAGGATTGTCATGATAATGTCTGTAGTGGTCAGAGATGAGACCTGGGGGTGTTTCGGCATGAAAAGTGGTACCAACACTGCTATTAGGCACCATGGATCAGAAAGCAGAGAAGAGAGCGAGGGCGAGTGGATCGCACCCCTGCGGCCACTATCACAGGATATCGGAGCCCAGCTGGAACAGAGGGTGCAGAGTTGACTGTGTCGTGGCAAAGCTGCACATCCATGCTACAGGGTGTGGTCACTGGCTCAAGGAAGTGCGAGTGACTGGATGTCATGTGGACTACGGGGGCAGTATATAATTAAGAGGGGGCATGGACTGAGGAACGCATAGCACTCAGTTGGTTTACCCCACCCCTGCATGGACTCACCGCTGCAGGTTACAGGACGTTGATAGCGGTGAGTCATGAATACAACATTGGGGAGGCTGTGGGCTCGACCAGTACATGGTGCTGTGGCAAGGGGCCATTAGTGGGAGAGGGCCAGATTGCGGTCTGTATAGATTCTGCCGCCAACTTAATGGTGCAGGGACGGCTTAACTCAGTGGATGCTGTGGGTCTAGCCCTGTACAGGCGCTGACTGAGCGGGTTGTTGACAGCTCTGAGACTGAATAGCAAGGGTACAAAACTGAATGCACATCACTGGAAGGAAGTGAGAGCAGGAGATGACCCTGGAAGTGGACGGACTACCTTACCATGGAAAGGGCCTTTAACATTACCAGAGGACGGGGGTGTTCATACCAATAATGTGACAAGTTAGCAGAGTGTTTTGGGGCCCATCTGAACCCTTATCCCCGGCAATAAAGGAGAACTCAGCCATGGGGCAAATAAACCGTCTTTATTCTCCAAAAGACAGGGATCATACAGGAAACAACAAAATCTCCGGCAATCACAGCTCCTGAGTCTGCATCACTTGGTTTTGTTTCTTAGTGACGTCACAACCACCAACTTATCCCAAAAATCTAAGAGCCATCTCCATTGGGTAGCTTGGGTGATACCACCTACGGAAATCCCCTATGTGAGTTATTCCGTTGGTCTTCCCATGTCAGGTGGGTTAGCCTGAGACTTCCCCAAAAAATATCTAATACTTTGTTTCAGGGTCGCACAATGACCATTGACCCCTGCAACATTATACACCTCCCCTGTGGGTCTCCCCAGCCCTGGGGCCCTGTTCCGTTCTGAGCGCTCGGTTTATCTTTTCAAGGTAATGGGAAAGACTGTGTGTCCCCATTGTTGCAATGATATAGCCACCTAGCCTGAGAGAGTGCCTGCAGTTTGCAATGTTCGGTGAACAATGCATATATCAATCTTGCCTGCAATGCCGGGAACAGCTCCTCTTCCCACCATGAGTAGATTCCATTGTTTGGCTTGACTGGGTCACGTGGGTGAGGGCCACAAAACGGAGCCTTTCGGTCTGCAATTATTGAGGATTTTATTCTGTATTTCGCAGGTGGCTCACTGCCTCTGGAGTCAGGAATTTTCCACAAGCCCTTGTCCTTGGCTGCAAACACTGCCTATGTGCTTTCGCACTGCAGAGTCTGCATCTCTTCTTCCATATTTTGAGGAATATGGGTTCATGCAAATTCACTACAATCCTTCTATGGTTTCCCTATATGTTCTAATACTTCTTTTAGAGATTAGTATTGACTGAGAGCTTATAGGTTCCTTATATGTCCGTGTAGCTCCTTATGGTTAGTTGTGAGGAAGCGATTGCAAGCTCGGTCCATGTATGCTTTGTTTTCTTGCATTTCTGCATTTGGCTAGTGAAAAGAAAAATCTTTTGACATTATGCATATGTATCTGCCCTCTATCTACAGAACAGTGCAAGCATGTTCTTCGTGTGTGCATGTGTGTCTGTGTAACTCTGTGCAGGAGTGAGAGTTTACTTTGTGACTAATGTTACTATGTCGTGTTGTCACTAGTGACATCAGCACGGCTGGTTGTTATTATCAGTCAACCTGATCCCGTGATGAGGTACCTGTCTGAGCAAAGACATCAAGTGGTTAGGGTTTGGATAGTTGTCTAAGAGAATATCTGTTCCCATACATGGGATACACTGGTTTACCTGCTGGTTCACCAAGCAGCGAGTGGCACCTCTCGTTTCTTATCCTTTGGGCTGACATGCACATAGGGGACATGAGGGCCATTCCGGGAACCCTTTCTTCAGTCCACACTCTGGTCGACTTGTTGACCACTCCTCCAAACCTATTAACCTTCACCTTTGGAAGCCAAATCTTTGTTACTCCTCCTAAATGTCCATAAAACCTTACATGGTCATCCAAACTCCATGTCATATAACAGCAATCTCCTTCTGGGTTGCACCAAACCCATTTTTCCCAATATTCTTTGTGGTCATTGGGGACCTTGAACACTACTCAGGTCGGGAATAGTGGACACCCTGTTATTTGTGTTCTTAGGGTATCTCGAGCTGCTATTATCTTGTCTTCTTTGGAAGTGGTTTCTACTAGTATTTTTATTCATACAGTTTTTTCCGTCGTCTTTCGGTATTGTGTGATGCATATCCTTATCACACAGAGTACAGTAGCACTAGTACTAATGCTGCCAGCAACACTTTCAGCCCGTTGGCCATCCATGTTGGTGCTCATGAGAAGATGTATGATGGCCAACCTTCATCTTTCTCTGCACCTTTCCCTTCTTTCACTATTTTGGCATGCATTGGCGATAACTTGGTAACTGCCTCAGTGGGTCTCCCGTTTGCTACTTCATTTTCTGGCACAAATGTACAGCAAGAAGATCCGATCTTCGTGCACACTCCTCCTTCCATTGCTGTGAGGAGATCCACAACATGTCTCTTCTGGAGTGCCATTCACCTTACTGCCGGTGGCTCTTCTATTATGCCATTGAAAACGGTGCTGTCAAGTTTATTGTTTGCATGAGCTTCCATCTTGTGATCTGGAGCCATTTTGCGTTTGTGTATGTCTGGACTGCTGGAACAATGGATGTGAAGAACAATTCTGTCCTGCTGAACAATCGATGCTCTGGTGGGAAGTCGTCTAGAGATTCTTCCATTGCTGACGATATGTAGTTTCCTCTTTTCACTGTCGTTAAATCGACATACCTCTTCTTTCTTCTGGTAGAGTCCATTTTAGGGAATTTGTCTATCTGGATGTCCTTCTGTGGCACTACTAATGCTGGTGTGTTGATGTGTACCAGTGAACATACACCTCCCCAGTTGGGTGGCAGTTTCTCGTATGCCTTGGATCTGCAAGCCCAATAATGATCCATTAGTACTGCCGTTCCAACTTTCATGCCTAGAGCTTTCACTGTCTACTTACATTCCTTGTTCTCTCCAACTTTTACTGCTCCATCATTCTGGAAATACAATGCTGCTCCTGGGCCCGGCCTCATTCTCTACCCACGTTAGTAGCTTTGCACTTGCTTCCTAATATTTAGGGAATTTGTCATTCTCTTCTTGCACTATAGAAACCTGAACTGTTAGGAGTATTTGTGCCCTGCTCCATGTGATGCTGGAAATGCATGGGAGGTATAGGGCCTCCATATCCTTGTCCTTTATTGCTTTATCTTGTATGTTCTGTCTTGTATTCCATGCAGGAGTTCATGTGGGACTCTTGGCCGTGCGGCTCTTCCTCTTTTTGGTCATGTTGAACAGACCCTTGTACCCCTAGTGTATGTTTTGGGCACCTGTGTGTGGCCCACAGAGCAGGGTATGGGCTGGTGGCAGCTCCATGCTGAATTTGACAGGTGCTCTGAGTATCCTCCATTTTGAGGATACCCAGGTCCTGGCATTCGAATTAGTTGATTCCTGATAGGAATCAACTGTTACCTTATTTTGCCCAAAGTCCCGGGAAGCCCTGACTCTGTCCCTTCCCCCTGACTGGCTGTTGGGTGGAAGTTCCATATATGGTATTGTGGGGAAGGCCAGACTGGCTGGAGCCTTCCCAATGACTGTATGTTTTTTTAAACCTTTTTTATTTGCATTTTCCACACAAAACAAAACAAATAACAACTTAAACAACAACACACATCACATCTATACTGGCACATTCGCTTGGAGTTTTTTGATTCTCTTATTTGCTTGAGTCACGACGAGGTCCCTTCATCCTCAGTCCAGAATGCTTGTCTACTACTCTTTGTGCTCCTCATGGGCGCTGGTGGGCCGAGCCATCCTACCCCTTGACTCCTTTCATCTCCTATTCATCAAGCTCCTTCTATCAGCTGAATAATCCTCGTCCGAGCCTCTAGGCTCGCCTGTGCTGTCTCTTCCTTCACTTCCGAACAGGTCTTTCACAAGGGTGTTCCATGCCAATAGCTTAGCCCCACTTTCACCTTCCCCCTTTGCGTTGCTCTTGTCCACACTGTTGTTTCAGCTATCAGCCATTTTTGCAGGTCCGCCCACCACCTTTCTGATGAAGGTCCCATGCTTGTGTTCCACTCCATTGCTATGCAGTGTTTTGCCAATATTGTCATCAAGTCTTTCATTTTCACCAGGTGTGTTCTCTGCTTGCCCCCTTTCGGGAACAAGCCCAGCAGGTAAGACTCTGGTGTCCATGCCTGCATTTGGATTCCTCCCTTCGATGCTTTTTCCTTGATAGTGTCACAAAAGTGCGTTATCCTCGGGCATGAACAGAACATATGCAACATGTTCGCCAGCTCTGGCGCGCAGCGCCGGCAGCTTCGGGTCTGTCTGGTCCCATGGTCGACATCCTTTTAGGTGTCAGATATGCCCTGTTTATGCGATAGAGCTGCATCTGCCTAAACCTTGCGTTCCTGGAGACTTACTTTGCATAACGGAGGACCCTGCTCCATTCCTTTTCCGAGAAGGGTTTCAGGAGCTCTTCCTCCCATTTAACTCATGCCTGCAAGTCTCTTGTGTTGTTGGCACCTAGTAGTTGTTCATAGAGTCTGGACACTGTGTGCCCCCCCCTCTGAGACATCGTACCATGCATCTAGTGCCCCTCCTGCATATTCCGCCTCCGGTAGGGTCTCCCATCTCTTCCTTATCGTTCAGACCATGTTGTTGTACAATATGAATTGCCCATTATGTATTCCCTGCTCTTCTATCATGGTCTGAAAGTCCACCCAGCGTCGATCTTGCCACAAGCCCTATTTGGGGCACTCCCTTGTCTTCCCACTGCATTCTATACGTTGCTAGGTTCGTGATGCGGGCATCGACTAATCCCACTAGATGGATTTGTCTGGAGCAGGGGTCCGTTATGCCTTGGATTTTCCACGCTCTTTTCCACAGGTCCATGCCCAGCTTGACCATATTAGGGAGAGTTTTTGCTGAGGCTTTGTCTATCCATAGGACCTCCCTCAGGTAGTACCGCTGCATCATCGGTTGAAAAAGTATTGAGTGAATAGATGCATCTTCTCCCAGCCACTGTACCACAAGTTGAAGTTGGCCTGCCAAATAATATCGTTCGAAGTCCAGGAGCCTAATGCCCCCCATTCATAGTCTCTTTGCAGTGTGTTCAGTGCCACCCTGTTTCTCCCTCCTTCCCTGGTGTGTAATTGTTTAAAGAACGACCCAGGGATGTTGTAAGGAATGTTAGTGAAATGATACAAGAGACGGAGTAGCACGGTCATCTTCAACAAGGCTGCCCTCCTATTGTTACCAATGGTAGCGTCTTCCAAAACCGCATGGTCGTCTCTGTATTGTCTAGGGCTACCTGTGTATTAGCCTTGTGCGTTTCTTAGGGGTCCTGGTAGATGTTCACTCCTAGATATCTGAAAGTGAGTGGGTTCCATGTGAGGCCTAATTCCAGTAACTGGGTGGGGGTCGCTCCTCTCAGGTCCGCCAGGGGGAACAGCGAGGATTTTCCCTTGTTGATAGTGATTCCCGAAAGCCTGCAGAATGCTCCCAGGTCCTCAAGCAGGTCTGGCAAATGTGTCCTTGGGTTCTGGTCATAGAGCAGCATGTCATCTGCATAAATTGATATTTGGTGTACTTCCCCATCTATCACTATTCCAGTGTCACTGTACTCGGCCCGTAGGAAGGCAGCAAATGGTTCTAGGGCCAATACAACATCGGTGACAGTGGGCAACCCTGCGTCGTACCCCGTGCAATGCTCCATTCCTCTGAAACGTGCCTCCCCATCTCCACCCTGGCCCTTGGATCTTTGAACAAGAGATTAATCCAACGTAGGAACCCTTCACCTATCCCTAAGTGGGCAGGCACTCCCAGGAGCCAGTCCCAGTTCACCGAATCGAACGCCTTAATGGCATCCAGTCATACCAGTGCGCTTTCCCTCTGGTACGTACTGTCTATGACGTGGTGGAGTCTGCGGAGATTCCACGTTGTATTCCTTCCCGGTACATATCCCGTTTGGTCTGGGTGTACCAGCGTCGGTATAACCTTTTTGAGCCGGTTGGCCAGAGCCGCTGTCAGAATTTTGGAATCTTGGTTTATCAGGGAAATTGGTCTATAAGAGCCGCACTGTAGAGGCGGTTTCCATGGTTTTAGTATTGGTACGATTATTGATTCCGACATGCTACTTGGGAGCTGTCCCCTCCCATTCACCTTCTCTAGTGTTTCCAGCAGTCTCGGGGCCAGGCTATCCTTGTATTTCTTGTAGAATTCCCCAGGTAGCCAATCGGGCCCTGGAGACTTGCCTGTCGGAAGCCCAGTTATGACCGCCGACAGTTCTTCCAGTGTGAGGGGTTCATCTAACATTTTACTTTGCTCCTCTGTCAGTCGGGGGAAGGGTGATTTCCGCCAGAGCCTCCGCTATATCTCCCTCCTCTGCCTCCTGAACCCGAGAATACAGTTTCTCATAGAATCTCAAGAAAACAGCATTGGTGTCCTCCTGGGTACTGATCTCCTCCCCCTGCTCGTCATTTAATCACATTTATCGGTTCCCGCTTAGCCTCTTGTTTAGTCAGCCAGGCTAGAAGCCTGCTGGGCTTGTCTCCCTCTGCGTGTAGCCACTGTATATACTTCCCATAATCCAGTTCCCTCAGTCTTTTCCAAATCGCCATACACTGCTGCTTCAAAGTAGTGAGATCTCCCGATTCTACACCCATCCTGCCCATTCGCGCTTCCGCCCGTGCCACCTCTCTTTCTACTTCCTTCAGTTTGGCCAAAACCTCGCCCCTGAGACTTCTGGTTTTCCCTATTGCCGCTCCCCTGACTACTAGCTTAAGGGCTTCCGAAACCGTTCCAGTGCTCTCCACACTCCCCGCATTGTGGTCAAAATAGTCGTCTATCGTGCTCTGGATATACTCCTGGAATTCCCCATCTAACAATGCCTCTGCCTGCATTTGCCATGTCTGTATATGTGCGTCCAAGCCCCAACTAGCAGGGCATGATCAGATAAGGTTTGTGCGTGAATGTGTGCCCCAGTGGATTCCCCCAGGGACTCCTTGCCTATGAACAGGTAGTCTATTCGAGTGAATGTCCTGTGCGGGGCACTATAATGTGTGTATCCCCTAGTACCCACAGGTACCTTCCTCCAGACGTCTTCCAGCTCGAGCTGATCCAGTATCTTCCATAACGCTCTGGCCGGTGGTGCTGGTTTTTTATGCTTGGTATACGATCTGTCAAGTCGAGGGTCCAGTGTGCAGTTGAAGTCCCCGGCCCAGATGATCAATGCTACCCTGTATGGGGCCAGCTAGGGCGTGAGTGTCTTGAAGAAATCTGTTGCTTAGTGGTTGGGGGCATACGTATTCACTAGACACTTTTCCGGGTTCTCCAGAATTCCCTGAATGATCAGTACTCTGCCTTTTGCATCCCCTTCTTGTTTTATGAGTTGAAACGGGGTCCCTGGAGCAATCCACATCAACACTCCCCTTGCGTAGTTCGAGTACATTGAACTATACATTGGACTTCCCACCTTCCTGGCTACTTTGACTTGTTACGCAGCTGTCAGGTGTGTCTCCTGCAGAATTGAATTGCAATGTGGATTTTTGCCCTATTGAGCCAGGCATAAACCCTGAACCTCTTGACATAGGCATTTAGTCGTCTGATGTTCCATGTGACTACATTTACTACATCCTGACCCATTTACTCGCTGAGTCCGGCAGCCCGCTCCTTCCCATGGGCTCATGGGTCGTTGTTCTTCTGGTGTTTCTTGCATCTGGGCCTGCCCCCGCTTGTCCCTCCCCGTTGGGGTAGTTTTGGTCCACCCGCACCTTGTTAAACTCCTTCTGCATCTGATCTTTGGTGGCCCTCTTCCCTGGTGCACTGCTCTGGTTGTCTGTGTTTGATCGCAGAACTGATTCCTCTCCCTCTTTGCCTCTGCCGTGCCTTTGTAGTTTGATGTGTCCTCCTCTACTCATGCCTTCCCCTAACAAACCTAACCACACAACTACTAAAGCTATAAACAAACGCCCAGCCACCATCCCCCTGCTCGGGCTTTGCCGCTTTCCAGGTGCCGCCCTCCTTTTTGTGGGCACACTCGTTGCGGTGTGGTACCTTGAAACTGGCATCATAAGTTCTGCCTTTCCTTGGGGTCCCCTCTGTGGGTATTGGCGGTCTGCTCCCGGAAACTGTGAGCTCCTGTTTTCAAACTACTGGTTCAAGTCTCTGTGCTGTTACTCTACTGTTTGTTTCGCTTCTTCATGTTACGTCGGACGACGTCCCCAGGTTCCATTCCTTTGGTAAGTTTGGGGCATCTGGTGGTCTGCTCAATTGTTGTGCAAGCTCTCACCTGCCGGGCTATTGGTCCATGTCTCTGTGAAGTATACTGTTCGTCATCTTCCCTCTCTGTGCTTCATAGAGGTGCATTCCTGTTTCTCCTGTTTCCCTGTCTTGGTTGTGGGATCCCTTGTTGGTCCATCCACTGTTGGGCGTCGGCTGTAGTCTCGAAGGTGTGTGACCTCTCATTGTGCAACACTTTTAGTTTGTCCGGGTATAACAGCATGAATTTCACACACGCTGCCCGAAGGCGCTCCTTGGTCGGCCAGAACTGCGGCCGTTGTCTTTGCACTATCGCTGTGCAGTCTGGGTAGAGGGTTACTCTAGCGCCATTTCTCGTTATAACCCTGCCCCTTCTTGAGAATGTCAAGATCTTCTCTCTATTTTTGAAGTTCATGATCTTCGCAATCATAGGTCTCGGGTGCCCCCGGACGGGGTCTTCTGGTCAGAGCTCTATGCGCCCTCTCCACTACGAAACCCTGGGATAAGTTCCCTCCTCCTACTTCCTGGAGCAGTAGGTTTTCTATGTAGTTCATAGGGTCTCTGCCTTCCTCCCCCTTCGGCAGTCCCACTATGCGTACATTGTTGCATAAAGCTCTCCTTTCTGCATCTTCTGCTCTGTGTTGCAGCGTGCAGATCCGATCCAGCACCTCTGACATTTGGGATTGGGAGGTCGTCACGTTCACCGTGTTGCTCTGCACCTGTTGCTCCACCGTTGTCACTCTCTCTGACAGGTTCCTTGTGTCCTGTCTGAGGAGCCACACGTCCACGATCACTGCGTCTAGCTTTCCCTCTATCAAGTGCTTCTATGGCCTCCAGAATGCTGCCCTCCACTTGCCTGATCTCCCCTTGTGTGGGACTTGACGTGGCCGTGGCCGCCTCTGTTGCCGCGTGCTGGGTGTCCTCGTTTTTTAAGGCGAATTACTCTGTACTGGTTTGCCTCCCTTTGCCTCCTTTCTGTTTGGCTGGCATGTTGATGTCCTTGGCCTTGTGTCACTATGTCAGGGCCCCCACTTCTTCAGTACATGGTGCAGGTTCTGTGTCCCTTAGCTGCCTCTAACTTGTGGCCAGCATGCTCTCTCTCTAATGGGCCATTTCTGACCTGTGCTGTCCGCCTCGAGGCCTTGCGGTCCCTGCTGCTTATAGGTGTCCTCTTCAGATCCTGTGTTTGTCGGGTCAGTGTCCCCCCCAGTGGTGTTTCTTTGTGGCCAGTAAATGGGTCATGGGTTGTGGCCTCCCATGTATATTATTGTTCATTCAGTATGACCTTTCTTGTTGTGTTCCTGCCCTTGACCCAGGTGTTGGCATCGTTGCTGTTATGTCCAGTTATGTGGTGGACCCAGTGGCCTTTGGCCAGAATAATACTGGACAAGATGGTGTGAGGAGTGAAATAAGAAAGAGAGGAGTGACAGTAGGTGTGGACCAACAGCAGGATGGAGATAGAAATGATTTTGAAGAAAATCTTGAATTCATTTAACATGATTCTTATCCAGAGCATGCTACATTGACTGTAAGTGGGTACAATTCAGTGGAACCAAAAGCAAACAGCATAAATCATACGCCCACAGGAATGTCAGGGACAACTTCAAGAATTTGAGCAGCCTGGAGTAGGCTTTTCTTCCAGACAAAGTGGTCATTGAAGCAGACGTATCAATCTTCACCATTGCCTCCCCTTTGAGATTCTTTGCTACCTCAAATGAAGATGATGGCAGTGGAGATGCTCATCTAGCTGCCCATCTAGCAAAGAAATTGGCAGATTTATCAAGAAAAATTCTGAAACAAAAACAACAGTTTTTCTCGTGTGGCCAACTGCTTGCGTATTTTTGATCTGTCGCTATTACAGGTGGATGCGACAGTGGAGAAGTTGGAGGGTGAAGGTCTCAAACCTAGGGAAACTTCAGGGGTGAAGCTCCCCTCGGTGGAAGGTAAGCTACCACTTTATTCCAGCCTGCCTACAATTGTAGTGAGAAATGAAGACGGATGAAGAAAATGGGTGGCTCTCTGCCGACTCTGTGGAAAGGATACAAACATCTAAACCCTCTCAGTGGAAGAGCGGCATGGTTATTCCTGATGAAAAGTGGGCTAAAGACGAGGAAGAGGCCTTCAATGATTCTGATTCCACCTCATCCTATTCGGAAAGGGCTACGTCCTACACCTGCTCAAGACATAGAAGAGGATCACAGGAAAAGATGGCGGCTCAAGGAGTGGCGAACAGTGCCAAGCTACAGTAACTGGTGATGGCATCACTGGCAACCTCCCTCCTTCCATTTACAAAGCTCTATGAAGCGATTAACACTAGTATGCAAGACCAAAATGCCCTCTTATCAGAGGTAAGCCGAAAGCTGACCATCATGGAAACCTTTGCTTCAAGAGTGGAGATGAGACTGGATAGAGAATCCGAAATATCTACATCTTGGCAAAATTGTTTATTTGATATGGCACGGAATGAGATGAGGAATAAAAATCTGATGATGGAAGCTCTTCTTCTCCATTGTAAGTGGATGAGAGATCATTATAAAGAGACAGAAAGGCCTGAGAATATACCTTTAAATGCTCCTGTAAAGCTAGCTGATCAGCTAAATCGGAGGGTGACAAAATAAAGGGTTGAGGAGTTGGGGGAAATACTGGACCCCCAGTGCCCTGATGGAAGTGTCTCAGGGAAAAATGTCTTCTCAGTCTTTAAACCCTCACAAATAGGGTCAAAGGGAAAAAAGGATGAAGTGGTGGGAAAGGGAAAAATGGCATCTGGAAAAAAGCCGAGAGTGGTGAAAAAAAATGAATGGGTCCAGAGCTTTCTTGCAACATCTTCGCTCTCTACCCTCCCTGGACATCATCCCGGAGACAAAAGAATCTAGGAAAGAATTTAATCTGAGAGACTCAGAGAAAACTCAATTGGAAGAAATTCATCCCAAAGAAATTGAAGGTGATAAAGACGGTATTCCTTTTATGGATCTAAGTGATCTGATTGAGGAAATTGAAATGATTAAGGAGGACGAATTATGGAAGGAACTAAGTCTCTCGGATTGGGAAACAGTTGAAAGTCAATTGGCACTGATTACAAGATCCCCGGCCCACTATGAAGGAGACAGAGCGGGGAGAAAATGCTTGAAATGGCTAGGGGCGGAAATAAGGTCTCTCACAGGGATAAGGAAAAGGATGTCCTTACCGCAATGAAGGATAATAGAAGCAGAAACCTTCCATTGCTAGGAAATCAGCAAGGTTTAAATGGCTGTGGGAAATCGACTCAGTTAATCCCAAAAACCCCTAAACCTAGTGGAAGGTAGAAAGACCGAGGATGTAACATCTTCAAACCCTGATGGTGGGTTTCTGACTGTAGAAGAAAAAAGGAAGGAGAGACTTCAAGGGAAAACTAATAACATTACTAAACATCATCAGATGAAGAATTTTGAAGAAAATAGAAAAATAAAAGTGGAAATCTGAAGAAAAATAACCTGAAAGGGAGCTCAAAGACAGGGGAGAAGAAAAGGGTGAAACTCTATATTGAAAGGGTGGTAGTTGGAAAATCAGTGCCAATTCTAAATAGGCGAAACGTTCTAAGACTGTTGAATTGTATCATTCCCTCGCATAAAATGGCTTCAAGAGACATTCAAATTGTGCAATTTGTGATTGAGAAGCAGACAGACTGGGTATTATTGCATCTATACTCTGAATACAAGATAGATCTCATCTTAGCTAGTAAAGAAAACATTTTGAGGCTGAGATATGAAGTGAGTGATTATGAAGGGAAAATTCTCGAGAATTGGAGAGAGGCAACTGTTCCCAGAAAGGTAAAAACGAACACAAACAAAGCCCCAAGCCAAGTGTGTAAAGAAATAAAAACAAGGTCCAAAACAGATGGGAAAGAGGCCCACTTATCACAAAGTTGCTCTACGGGAGATGAACTTTACAATATCAAACCAGGAAAAAGGGAATGGCAAGCATTTGATCAAGCACCCCGAGAAACTGCAGGAGGTGAAGGACTGGGGCATGGTTGGTGGGGGCTTTAAATACATCTACGTCCTCTAATTAGACTTATAAAGAAAGAACTGATGATGTGGTGAAGATTGGGGGCTGGAATACTAGAGGGTTCAGGCCCCTGTTTAATGAATGAGTGCTCGACCAAGATTTGTTTGAAATTTTTCTGTTCCAGGAAGCATGGTTGACTACGAAACCTGATTGCGATGGATATCTGGTCCATGTAAATCCAGCTTTAAAGGGTTTGATGGTTCGGCCATCTGCAGGATTGCTGGCTTTAATTAAAATTGACTCAGGGTGGAATCTTATTGATGTCAAATGTCCTAACCCATATGTGCAGGGGCTTTTTCTACAGCGCAAAGGGGATTCTAGGGAGAGCTGTTTGCTGCTAATTGATATATATTGGCGCTTAAATATGGCTAATGAGACTAAACTACTCCCTATTTTGATGGAAATGATAGATGAAGCATGAATGGTTGGAGGGTAAGTGTCATCCGCCGCCGTCGTGACTGGCGGATACTTCCGCGGTATCGCTGGCAGTATGGGTTTAGAGACTGGTAGTCCTTTCTCTATTTTTACGGCTCTAGCAGCCGGCCCAGTTCCCTCAGCGCGGAGCCTGCCGGGAGTATTTATTCCTCCTCCTTCCGGTGGACGCTACGCTGCAACCCCTCTGGATAGTTTTCCTAGTTTCCGGGTTTACGCTTGCTGGTGACACTCCGTCTGGATCGTCAGTGCATTTGTTCTGTTGTAAACTTCGTCCTCTGCACGAAGTTTTACTTCTCTTTGGTACTTTGCCTCTTACCGGTTTTATTCCGGTTCCTTCTCCCCGCTTCTCTCTCCTTTGAGACCCGGTACCTCTGCTATTTTTGCTCTTTCCTCTCCGTTTACCCTGGCTTCCTCTCCAATTTGGATTCCAGTCTACTTTCTATTATTCAGCTTTCTCTTCTCTTACTTGAGTCCCCTACTTCCTGTGTCCTGCCGGGCTGCATTGGATACCAGTTACTCCTTCTGGCTTCACGTTTGCTACAGACCCCTGCCGTTTTGAGTCTACACCTCTTCCTGCTTCATCACTTCGGAAGTTCCTACTTGGAGTCGGACAGAGTGCAGTTCGGCGCCTGACAAGGGTTTTTCGACATGCTCACCATTTCTGTAATTATCTATCTGGATGACATTCTCATTTTTTCCTCCAACATGGAAGAACATATTCCTCATGTCACTCAGGTTTTGGATCGTCTTCAAAGGAACCAACTTTTGGTCAAGGCCGAGAAGTGCATTTTTGCAGTTCCTTCGGTACCATATCTAGGGTATATCTTATCTGCGTGGGTATTGCTATGGATCGCAACAAGGTTCAAGCTATACTTGACTGGCCTGCCCCTACTTCAGTTCGAGAGGTACAAAGATTCCTTGGTTTATCCAATTTCTACAGATGATTCATACCAGACTTCTCTGAAGTGGTGTATCCCATTACCGTCTACTCAAAAAGGATGCTCTCCCTTTTCACTGGTCAACCGAAGCTGAACGTAGTTTTTCCCTTCTCAAAGGACTCTTCTGTTCTGCCCCTATACTATGGCATCCAGACCAGACATTACCCTTCATCTTGGAGACAGACGCCTCTGCCATAGCCATTGGAGCATTTTTGTTACAGTTAGTTAACGAAGTGGAACATCCTTTGGCTTATCTGTCTAAAACCCTCTCTCCCAGCCAACTAAACTACTCAGTTCTTGAAAAAGAACTATTGGCGATGAAGTTAGCGTGCGAAGAGTGGCGGCATCTGCTGATGGGGGCACAACATCGGTTTACCATTCGGACAGATCACAAGAATCTGAGGGTACTGCAAGACATGGAGTGTTCAAATTCACGACAGGCCCGGTGGGCCTATCTGTTTTCTCAATACGATTTCCACATCACCTACATTCCCGGAACTTTGAATCGCTTGGCTGACGCTCTGTCCCGCAAGGATATGAGTAAGGCGAAGTCTTCAGATCACTCGGAACCACTGTTTCGGAGGAACCAAATCCTGGTTCTGGTAAGCTCTTTCCTTCAAGAAGTGAAAGCCGCTGTCAGACCGGAGTATGCCCCATTACCACTTCATTCTAATTCACATTAACAGGAGAAAGATGGCTGGGTATTCTACAAGAAGCGTCTATACATCCCATCCGGTCCGTTACGCCAGAAGATACTGAACTGGTGCCACAATCTTCGCACTGCAGGCCATAGAGGCTCGGAAAGTACCATGGAGCTGATATCAAGAGTATTCCTTTGGCCTAATCTGAGAAGAGACACGTTGGATTACGTACGAGCATGTCCCACCTGCGCCAGAGCCAAATACCCTACAGGCAAACCTCTTGGATTACTTACACAAGCGGAACTACCCACTCGACCATGGGGACTTATTTCCAAGGACTTCATAGTGGATCTGCCTCTGTACGAATCATGTACATGTATAATGGTCACGGTGGATACGTTTTCAGAAATGGTACATTTCTCTCCCCTTCCGGGTCTTCCCAGTGCAGCGAGAATGGCTGAGGTTTTTGCCAGAGACATCTTCAAATTACATTGCATCCCTGACAAGATTATTTCTGATCGAGGGAGTCAGTACATCTGAAAGTTTTGGAAGGCTCTTTGTGTCAGACTAGGCATTGAAAGAGCGCTTTCCTTGGGATTTTATCCTCAAACCAACGGTCAGACCGAACACCTCAATGCCACTTTGGAGCAGTACCTGAGATGTTACATCAATCAACACCAGGACAATTGGGTTTCTCTGTTTCCCACAGTAGAGTTCACATACAACAACACCAAGCATTCTGCCATCGGTCTTTCCCCTTTCTACTGTACTTACGGAGTCCACCCCAAAGCATTTCTGCTCAATGTTCCAAGCCTCACTAATTCCCCAGCTGCAGAAGAAGTTCTACAGAATATTGCAGCAGCTCAGACCGCCGCTTTACGAAGCCTAGAAGACAGTAGAAGACACAATAAGGAGCAGACTGACAAGCATTGCAAAGAATGCCCGAAGTTGGAGGCAGGCGACAAGGTGTGGTTGTCCACCAGATACTTACCCAAATGGACACATCCTTCTAAACTAGCTCCTCGTTTCTTGGGTCCTTTCCCTGTCCTCTCTAGAGTCAATCCTGTCACTTATAGGCTTCAGCTTCCTTCTACCCTCAGTCGCATTCATCCAGTATTTCATTCTTCCCTTCTCAAACCCTTCATAATTTACCCCCACTGCAGAAAGGTTCCCCGTCAGGTTTTCTTACCTGAGAAGAACAAGGATCAATATGAGGTGTCTTCCATCCTGGACTCTAGGTATTATAGAGGTCGTTTGGAATACTTACTGTCTTGTAAGGGTTACCCCGAGTCGGAGGACTCGTGGGAACCCGCTTCACAGATACATGCCCCTAGGTTAATATCCAGATTCCACCGCTTACACCCAGGTAAGTTGGGGATTTTCACACACTGGAGGGGGGCATACTGTCATCCGCCGCCGTCGTGACTGGTGGATACTTACGCGGTATCGCTGGCATTATGGGTTTAGAGACTGGTAGACCTTTCTCTATTTTTACGGCTCTAGCAGCCGTCCCAGTTCCCACAGTGCAGAGCTTGCCAGGAGTATTTATTCCTCCTCCTTCCGGTGGACGCTGCGTTGAAACCCCTCTGGATAGTTTTCCCAGTTTCCAGTTTTACGCTTGCTGCTGACACTCCGTCTGGATCGTCAGTGCATATGTTCTGTTGTAAACTTCGTCCTCTGCATGAAGTTTTCCTTCTCTTTGGTACATTGCCTCTTACCGGTTTTATTCCGGTTCCTTCTCCCCGCGTCTCTCTCCTTTGAGACCCGGTACCTCTGCTCTTTCTGCTCTTTCCTCTCCGTTTACCCTGGGTTCCTCTCCAATTTGGATTCTAGTCTACTTTCTATTATTCATCTTTCTCTTCTCTTAATTGAGTCCCCTACTTCCTGTGTCCTGCCGGGCTGCATTGGATACCAGTTACGTCTGCTGGCTTCACGTTTGCTACGGACCCCTGCCATTTTGAGTCTACACCTCTTCCTGCTTCATCACTTCGGAAGTTCCTACTTGGAGTCGGACAGAGTGCAGTTCGGCGCCTGACAAGGGTTTTTTCTGCCGCTTGGCTTTTTCCCTTGTGTATCGGCTTGCTCCGGGGAGGGAGTCACAGGCGTGCTGTTCCATCAGCGTTCACTGTGACTTCCCTCTGTGACAGGCAATTACCACCAAAAAAGGAGAAAGACTACCTCACCAGGCGAAACCTGTCCACCGAAGCCTTCGACTCAAGCAGCTCAGGTGAGGAGATTGCGGAAGCAAAGGGGGAAGTGGGAGAAAAAGGGTCAGAGAAAGGACAGTAAGATTGTCATCTGTGGGGATTTTAATATGAAGCTGTTTGATAAGGCGGGTATTCTCCTGAAAGAAGGTATGTGGAATGAACGGGAACCGGAATGGATGGGTAATATCTTGATTAGAGAAATGCAACTTCTAAATGGTCAAACAAAGGGAGATATCCCAGGAAAGCCCACTTGGAGATCGGGAAAAGGGATATCTTACTTAGACTATTGCTTTGTTGCTAAACATCTAAGGGAAATAGTAGGGTATTTCTCGATTATCCTCCAAAGACTGAGCGACCATGAGCTTCTGGCAATCCATATTGGTGGATAGAGGACCATTGGTCCAGCTAGAAGAATGGAAGAGGTGGCTCTTGAATGGGGGGGGATGGATTAAGATTAAAAGATGAAGAGGTCAACAAAGTAGCAAGTCTATATATGGCCCAAATCCAAGAATACCCAAATGAAATCAAATACTTGGGGATTTTAAAAGAATTCACAAAGCAAAACAATGCAAAGGGGGGTAGGGAGTGGATCCAACAACATGTATATGATGTGGAATTAGTGAATAAGAGAAAACTGATGAGAAGGGAGATAAGAGAGATCGGAAGGGATGCCCACCCCGCTAAAAGTGAGAGAATAAGGAATACCCGTCTGAGATTTAAAAACTGGTGTAAGAGCACTAGGGCCATCAGATCCCAAAATGACGCTGAACACATGCTAAGAGCAGTCTCGGCAAAAAAGTCAAAAGATACCTGGGAGCTAATTAACAATAGGGGCGTTTTTCAAGAAGTGAACTCGTCAAATATGGTCTCTGAAGATGATTGCGTTAAACACTACTCTTCCCTTTTTGAGGATCCAAATTGGAGTGGGCAGGTAAATCCCAAGCGTCACCTTAAGAGATAGAATTTTGTATTTGACGACCATGACTCGGACATGATGATAGGCAATTTGAGCTCCTCTCTGGCTGCAAGGCCAGACGGCCTGTCAAATAAAGAATTAAAAAAGAACAGAGTACAGTGGGCAAAATTGCTTGTCATCATGTTTTCACAGATCATGGATAATAGGGTAATACCATCATCCTGGAGGGAGGCCAATATTGTCCCCATTTTTAAAAAAGGGGACAAAGCTGACCCCCGGAATTATCGCCCTATTGCCCTGCTAGATTCCATAGGGAAGATTTTTGCTACAGTTCTTCTGAGAGATCTCAAGGCCTGGGCTGGGAAGAGCGATATTCTAGATCCACGTCAAATGGGATTCGTGAAGGGGATGGTTATGTCCCTGGATCTCTTCATATTGAATTTACTAAAGGAGAGGGCCTTGGACTCTGAGAAAACTAGTATATTTGGCCTTTATGGACCTAGAACAGGCCTTTGATGGTGTCATCAGGGGGAAACTATGGGCTAAATTACTGAAATGGAGAAGCACTGAGGATCTGGTTCAAGCCATGGAAGCTATATATACCGTTACATCTGTTAGGATCCGTCTGTCTAAGAAGGGGAACCTATCAGAAAAAATAAATACCTTTAGGGAATTAAAGCAGAAGTGTGCGCTGGCACCTCTACTATTCTGTCTGTATATAGTGGATTTGGCTGAGTCACAAGAACTAGTAAGGGCCTTCCCGCCAAAGATCAATAGTAAGGAGGTATCATGGGTCCTCTTTGCAGACGATCTGGTCTTTTTAGATCAGACTCCGATTGGTCTGCAAAGGAGATTAACTACCTTTAAGTCCTTCCTTAGCCAAAATGGCATGAAGATCAATGCCAAAAAATCGAAAGTCATGGTGATGAAAGCAATAGGTAGAAGAAGGTGTGAAAGGTTCACTTGGCGAGTAGGGGAATTCCCTTAGAGATTGTTGATACCATCATATATCTCGGAGTAACTATCAACAAGAGTAGAAGTGAACATGATCACTACCTATACCTACGATCCAGGCTCGTGATACTGATAAACCAGGGGCGGACCTTTCAGAAGAAAAATGGTAGATTTACATTCATACCAATAATTGCTTTTTATAAGCAGAAAGTGGCTCAAATATTAACCTATGGAGCAGAAGCGATCCTCCTCTTGTCCTTTTCTGTGTGGGATAAGCTCGAGGGTCTGATCTGGCAGAAAGTTCTGGGGCTTCCAAACAGCTTGCCAATCAGTGTGATAAGGCTAGAACGGAAATTACAATACCTTGAGTCCATGGTGGTATGGAAGATGATGGCTCTATACCGTAAATGCATTGAAAATCCTGCTACTCGCCCGTTTGAATTACTGAAAGGGGATCATGAGATCTGTGATAAATATCTGGGGTGTTGGAAAAAGAAAGTCGAGAAAATTCTGAAGGGGAGGGATATTGTGATTGGAGATCTAATGACAAACACCAGTAAGGTGAAGAAAAAGCTCCAGGCTTGGGACGGGATTGATACTGAAGATCAATGTGGGAAAGACAAATTGGGTCGTTTGTTGATTGAGGATAGAAAGGGTATGAATGTGCTTCCAACTTACTTGCAGAAATTTCCCTCTCCTAAGATTCACAACCTCCTACTCAGATGTCGTTTAAACATCTTGGACACAAGGGAAGTACAGCGGAGGAGGAAGTTGGCTGGGGTCTTAAATCCATGGTGTAGATTTTGTAAACTGCCAGAAATGGTGGAATGCCCAATGCATCTGATAATGGTCTATCAATCGTTGGTCCAAGTCAGAATCTTTTTTTTGAAAGCCCATATGGGAAAAGGGACGACCCTGAGCCCGATTGAGTGGTAGAAATGGGTATTGATAGGTGAGCAAACTGGATTGGTAATTGCCACAATTAAAATGTTGGCATGTCTGTTGTCAGGGAAGAGAAAGGCTGAAGGGGGTTTGAGATCCTCTCTTACTACCTAGAAATTGAAGGTTGCTTGAGAGAAGGTTTATGATTGAGTTGTAATGTTAAAGGTTTTTTATTTGACAGGGTCATGTAGCATGTATTTGTTCCTGATTTCCATGTTTTTCTAAGCAAATAAAACATTTTTTAAAAAATAAAAAAATTCAAATTAAGGCATTGGCCTATGGGTGTATGAGATGAAAATGTATATGACACCCCACATTCTTTCCACATGGCCTGCATATACTTGGACATACAGTTGCTGCCTCTGTCTGGCACAACTTCTTTAGGGAAGCCAATCCTAGTAAAGATGGCCAGCAATGCTCTAGCAACTGACTTGGCAGTTACTGTCTTCAGTGGGATGGCTTCAGGATATCTTGTGGCATGATTAACTCCCACAAGGATAATAAGCCTACTGCTGGATGATGATCTAGGAGGATCAGGAGGACCAGCAACATTATTCCCTACCCTCTCAAATGGTATACCCACTACTGGTAGTGGTACCAATGGAGCCTGGGTGTTTGCATCACTTTTGCCAGAAATATGACAGGTGTGCCCTCATCATAGGCCAGTAGAAGTGCATGCTTAACCTCTCCCTAGATGCAAATTTATAGACAGAATCCCGTATCGCGGGAGGTAAATGCAAGAGAAGGCTATATTTGGAAGAGAGGAAATCATAGTCCTCTTTCTATGACCATGCTTTCGCATTGCGTGTAAAGGAAGCCGGCAACGAGACCCAACCTTTACTCCATCTGGAGGTGCCAGCGAGAACCCTCGACAGAGGCGAGCACCGTTGACAAGCACTTGTATTCAGATACGTGAAGGTAAGATGAGTACTAGGATAATGAAAGTGCGCGCATAAGAGGGAGTTTTGACCTTTTCTAATTTCGAAAAGTGAATACAATAGTGGCTGAAATAAGCACCCATCTCATTTATGTTTTTCAGGCAAATACAGACCGCCATACGGTGGGAAGGTCTTCTGAATTAAACGAATTACACATAGGAGTGTCTCATACAGAAGACACAAGAGATAGAGAAACTCTGACAAAGATCCCCACTGATGATCATCTAGACGGCTAAACAGACTGCTAGCACAAAGAATAAGAAGTGAGTACCTCCCTGACAGGATTGACTTATGCGATCAAAGTTAGGTTGTATTGACTGGCTATTTTTAGCTTAAAAACAGGCCATTGTGTTTGTTTCTTGCTCTGCAGAAGTGTACACAGCTCTGCTGCACTACTTGTCACAACAGGGATTGGTTCCACTATCACGTCACCGTCCCCTGATGTTCTGTGGCAGTGAGTTAGATATGAATAACAGACTGCGATGTTGCTATTCTCTACATTGAATGTATCATGCAAATTGCATAAAATGACAGGGTCACAGGAATAGATCATAATTAGTGTATCATTATTTTCCAGTTGACAGGGCTCACCCTATCTACCCTAGATGCAACGCATATGCAACGCACAATTGTCAGTTGCACTCCGTCCTGATCAAGGTTGGCTAAAATATCAGGGCAGGGTGTTTCCCGCCCTTAGTGAACGACAACCGAAACACATGTCGACAGACATACAACTCCTGTAAAGCATACAGAGAGATACATCGGAAAAACATATGAGTCTTATTTTGAATTTGTGGTCTTTTATTATGTTATGGCCTGGTGATTGGGGAATTACCGGTCCCTCCAAGCTTGTAATGGACCGGTAATTACTCCATTCACCAGGGCGGAATCGGAATGTGTTTGAAGGCAGCCATGCCGCAAATAGCGGCGTGGTTACCTCCAAACTCGGAATGAGGCCCAATGTATTGTTAAGATTTGATAATAATTACACAGAATCCTGTCACCTTTTTTCTACTGGTCCAATTTTTGTTGTTGTGTATATTCACCTGGAGGACCATAGACCCATACCAGGTATACCTTCTTTATTATATACATGGCACACAGACGGACCACAGTGTGACTGTGGGACTGACGGACTGTTCATAGGAGTGCTCGTCTTGGATTCATTGTTGCCTTCCTGGACTGTTTTCACCGGAAGGTAAGATTTACCACTGTTTTTAGCAGTTGTTTGCTGCCTTTTGTTATCTCTGTTGCCTCCGTTATTGGCATTGCACTCCATTAAGTGAGTTGGATGCTGTGCTGACAAGAGGGTTTTTGTGTCTGCAAAGCCTGTGACTGGCCTGGTATAAGCCTCTACTTTGTCCCAAAATGTCCAGTAAAGGCAAACGTTATAATCTGAGGAGTCACAAAGCCGACACCATTGGACGAGGAGGTTTCCAAAGTAGTGGAGGAAGCCTCTAATTCAGACTCTGGTACAGTTGAATCAAAATCCAAAATGACAGCCTTCTTCTCGGCAGAAACGTCCAAGCTGTATAGCCAAGAGGTGCAGACTAATGCTGACTCTTTTGCACCTCAGGAGGTAATGCCAACAGTGCCTGTATTGTCTACATCTACACTTACGGTTCCAATGTTTACAATGGATCATATTGTTGTGGCTAAACCCGTGCCTCGGGCCGCCTCACTCGCACGCACACACGCACTCATACATGGAGACACAGAGACACGTCTGCTGCTCGTGAGGTCCCGGCGGCAACTGCTGTATGGAACATCTTAATTCCTCGAGCGCATGCGCGGCCGGTAACGAGGCTCACGCATGCGTGCATTTACTTTACAACGTAACATCCCTCCTTTTCTTTAAACAGAAACAACATAAAACAAAACAACTTTGAACTGACCCAACGTGAATCACTGATCTGGGCAGGCTGGCGGCTCAGTCTCCTGAGTCCAGGACATAGTCCTTAAAACGCACGGGTGGTTGGCGGCCTTGTCTCCCCGGTTACCGGCTGCTACTCCCTGGGGTCGGCAGTGGTGTCATGTCAAGGGGTGGTATGGGGTGGTATGTCCGCTGGCCTGTCGGTTTCGGGGGTCTCTGCCCTTTCCTCTGGTATGTGAGTACTCCTGCCCTCCTTCCCGATGGCGTACCTCTACTTTCTTGAAGAAGGACTTGTTGTGAGTTACTGTCCCTCTTTCGCTGGCTGCTGTTACCATCGTCCCTTTTACGTGGGTGACTGTCCAGGGTTGCAGCTCATACGTGAGCTACAATTTGCCCTCCGGTCGGCGATTCCTGATGAGTACAGAATCCCCTACTGCTACCTCCTTTTCCAGTAGGCCTCTCCTCACGCTTTCCTTCTCATTTCGGGCTGCTCTCTTCTGTCGAACCTTGTCGTCGTCAATCACACCTTGCTTGCGGCCCTGTATTTCCGGTATGAGCCCCCTGGGGCAGTGTCCAAACATGGGCGACCCCTGTCGACTGGTGGGGAGTCGTTCTATATTCTCGTAGGAACTCAAACATGTTCTTCTTCAGCTCGCCTCCTCCATTTGCCGAGATGCAGAATACTTTATTCAATGTTCTCATGAATCTTTCCGCTTCCCCATTGGCCCGTTGCCAGAGTGGCATCACCTTTCTATGCTGTATCCCCCTCTCCTTCATGAATTGTGCAAACTTGTTCCCCGTGAATGGTGCCCATTGTCGGAGCACAGAACCATTGGGAATCCAAGTTGCGAAGATCTTTTCAAGTGCTAAGATGGTGTGGTCACTAGCCGTTGAGTCCAGTAGCTCGACTTCAGGGTACCTTGACCGCTGGTCAACTATGGCCAAGAAAAACATACCCCTCCCAGTCGAACCAAAGTCTGCATGAACTGTGCCCCAGGGACTTTCAGTCCTGTCCATTGAGTGTATGGGTGGAGCCCTCTCCGCTGGGCTTGCTGCTTGGCACGGCAGGCACCTCCGCACATGTCCCTCCACCTGGCTTTCTAGGTCGGGAAACCACACCTTTGGTCTCAGCCGTGCTCTCGTTCTGGGGACACCCTGGTGACCGGTGTGGGCTAGCCCCAGGACCCGGGATATTAGCGAGTGTGGGATAACAATCTGTCGCCCTCGCAGTAGTAGGCCACCATCAGAGATCGAAGGTTCATCTCGTACCTTCCACAGAGCTTGTAGATCTCTCTGTGCTCTGTCCTCTCATCTGGTGTTGTTGTTGAGCACCTCTTTCCATTCTCCGCTCTGTATGGCAGACTGTAGGATTTTGAAGACTTCATCATTGGTGGATTCTTTGGCTACGACCTCCCTCAACAGTGCCATTGGCATGGCTCCTTCGACAATATTGTGAACGAACTCCTGACACTCCACCAGTTCTCCCGGACCTTGCCCCCTTTCACTGTTCGGGTGGTGGGACAGGTAGTCAGCCGGGTTGTTCGTACCAGGCCTGTACACCAGTTTCACTCCATACTCAATGAGAGCAAGCATCCACCGTTCCATGCGTGGTGGGGGTTTCGATGACACACCTGCCAGAATTGGTATCAGTGGTTTATGGTCTGTCACCACCACTACTGGTTTCCCCAGGATATAGAGGCGAAAATGCCGGCACCTCCACAAGATCACTAGCGCCTCCCTTTCGATTTGTGAATATCGTCTTTCAGTGTCCGTTAGGGCTTTGCTCGCATAGGCGATTGGGCGCATGTTCCCTCTGGCATCTGCTTGCATGAGTACGGCTCCCAACCACACCGGGCTGGCGTGCACCACTATCTCTGACTCGGCAATAGGGTCGAAATAGGCCATGTTGTCCTGGTCTGAGAGTGCTTTCTTTATGTCTTGAAACACCTTCTGTTCCCTTTTTTCCCATGTCCATGGTACATCGTTCTTTGTCGGGCTCGGAGCGGCTCTGATAGTGAAGCAATGCCTTTTATAAACCGTCCACAATAATTGACCATTCCGAGGAAACTGCGCACCTCGGTAGGAGATTGGGGCGCAGCGGCCTTCCGGATGTCTCGGATTTTCTCTGGGTCAGGTGATACTCCATTTGCATGAAATATGAATCCAAAGAATCCGATGCGATCCCGAAAGAACTCGCACTTGCCACAATGTAGCGCGAGGCATAGCTCTCTCAGCTTCTGCAGAGTCATCTCTAGTCGCTTCATGTGTTCCACCTCGGATGCTGCAAATACCAAAATGTCATTGCTCATGTTGAGCACTCCCTTTAGGCCTGCTAGTGCTCCTCTTATGGCATTCTGAAATACTTCAGCGGCAGAGGACACGCCAAAGCTTAGGAGTTTGAATTGGTAGAGCCCTTGATGAGTAGTGAATGTTGTCATGTATCGCGAGTCCGGGTGGAGTTCTAGCTGTTGTTACCCGGACCGCCGGTCAAGCTTAGAAAAAACCTTGGCCCCCTGCAGGTCGCCCACAATGTCATCCACCGTCGGCGTGATATGGCGTTCCCGTTTAATGGCAGCGTTTGGGAGTCACATGTCCACACAGATGCGTACGGTACGTGGTTGTTTCAGTTTTGGCGCTACGACAATAGGCGAGACCCAGGGAGTTGGCGCCTCGACTCTCTCAATGATGTCCATCTCGATGAGCGACTGGAGTTCCTTCTCTACTTTTGATCTGAGGTGAAAAGGTATTCTTCGGTGTTTGAGTGCCGTGGGCCTTATTGTCTCATCAATATTTAAATGTACTGGGGCTGCCTTTAGTTTTCCTACCCCATGGAAGATGCTTGAAAACCTGTCGAGAAGTTGGTCAACGTCTGCTTGGTATACTGCCAGTGCAAAATGTACAATATTCAGGGCCTCCGTTGCAGCGCAGCTCAGCAGCGAGTGCGGACTGACATCAGTGACGTAGAAATGCGCCTTGATTGCATTTGTCCGATGTGTCACAGGCGCGATGAATACACCCTGAATCAGCAGTGGTGTATCGCCCCCAAAAGTGTAAATTTTGGCCTTCGATTTATCTAACCGCAGTGGGCCCGGGATGGCCTTGTAGTGCTCTGTGGCTAACACACACACAGAGGCCCCTGTGTCGATCAGTACTGGTGTGGGGGTGCCCTGAATGTCAACGACACATGTGGGTTGCCTCCTTTTCAACGCTCCAGTGGCCAGGTTCGAGATAAAGAAGATCTCTTCGTCGTCTTCTTCCTCTTCCGCAATGTTTAGCCTCTGAGCTTCCTTTTCCAGCGTAGCAACGCTTCGCTGTCTCCTGAAACCGCTTCCACTTGCTCTTGCAGGCCCTCTGTGCGTTGTCACCGAAGCGGCCGCACGACACATCCTCGCGTAGTGCCCCGGTGTGCTGCACCTCCCACAAACCCTTGTCTTCGCCGGACAGTCCTCCGAGTGTGGTAAATTGTACCCACAGTACTGGCACACTGCTGGGGTGCCTTGTGTAGGTGAGGCTTCTTGGCGCTTTTGGCTCCAGCGTGCTTTGGACGGGGTGGATTTCCCTACGGCAAACGCTTCCTCTCCTTTCCATGGGTGCACTGCAGCGTCCATTTTCGCACATCTGCTCTCTGCGAGCTCATATACCCTGCCATTGTCCAGTATCTGTGTTAATGTCATGCCTGGCTCTCGCAGAATCTGCCTTCTCAGCTTGCTGGAGCTGCATCCCTGTATAACTTAGTTCCGAATCATTACCTCCTCATTGTCCCACCTGCAGGTGCTCGATAGTTGACACAGACGTGCGCAAAACTGGTCCAGGGATTCGGCATTGTATTATTTCTCCCCACACATTATAAATATGTCGAAATCTATGTTTGACAGTGGGATGAAGTGGTTTTGGAGCGCAGTTTTGACAGCGGCATAAGTCACTAGCAGAAGGTTCAAAGATTCATATAATCGCAAAACTTCTGTACCTGCCGAATATAATTACGTCGCAACATTCGCGTCATCATCGTCCTCCCCTGTCGCTCTGAAAAACATATCCAATTTCTTTATCCATAAGAGCCATTTGGGGCCCAACTTGGAGGGTGGGCCGGAGGCGTCAAACTCTTGCATGAGTGGTAGTGATTCCTGCTGTCGCCGGGCCACTCTTGCTGGTGCGGGCGCCTCGCCGTCGCCCATACGCGCAGGTCGCACAGGCACTTCCCTTCAAGATGAAGGCCACAAACCTGATCTTCCCGAGTGCAGACGTACCTGGGCGTATAGACGGTGACAATGTGGTGAACTCCACCTTCAGTATAGTCCACTGGCTGTGTTTATGGGCCTGGCCATCCTCTCTTCCAGCATGGCGTGAAGGAATGGTCCCCACGGACCAGAAGCGCGGCCCTCCGGACTGGAGGACCACGAGGGTTCCAAAAATGGAGTAAGATGTATTCTCCAGCATGTGGGCAGCACACGAGCACCCTCGCGGGCCGCTACTGCGTCACGAGCCGAAAATCAAAGATGGCCACCACCCATCGTGTCGGGTCCGGACTGCGTCAGAGGAACGATATGTGTTTGGCACGCTCGCACGCATCAATTAGCTTTCTTGTGGCAGCCATCCTCGTCGCCAATGTTGTGGCTAAGCCCGTGCCTCGGGCCGCATCACTCGCACGCACACACGCACTCATACATGGAGACACGGAGACACATCTGCTGCTCGTGAGGTCCCGGCGGAAACTGCGTATGGAACATCTTTATTCCTCGAGCGCATGCGTGGCCACCAACGAGGCTATCACTAAACGGGGGACTAACCATACTAACAACATCAATTCTTCACTTCTGGAAGTTTGCAAAGGTTTGGAGGAGGAAATTAGAGGCATGGATATTACAGAAGGTAATTTGAGTGCCTCACCCTATGTATTCAGGTATTCACCTTCACCTTTGAGGATAGTGTGTCCTGCTGCTCTAGGTGATAGCAGGCAGCATTCTTTTCTTGACAGAGGAAGGGAATATTCCCTCCCTGATTCTTCTATGATAGGAGGCCATTCCCTGGCGCAGCTGAACTTGGTATTGCAAGGGCGTGTTCGCATGTATGACAATATTAGTTATAAAGTGACTGTGCTGGATATTAAGGATCTGCTTATTACTATGCAACCAAAACAAAGTGAATGTGATCTGGTCGTTCGTCCAAGCAGTTCAAAAAGTCACATGAATACCCAGAGAGACTGTATGCTCCTGTTGCTTCAGCGAATAAGGTGATTCTTCTGGATGAAACCACTAATGAGGTTTTAGCTATTTCTTTCCAAAACAGAAGCATGCGGTTCCACCTCCCCAGAAAAATAAATCAAAGAATATAAAAAAATGGTCTGGCAATTAAGATAGCGGGCTCTCGGAAAGTTCTAAGAAATATCTTTTCTACTATGAATTCCAGGCCTTCTGTTTCAAATTCTTGTGAGGTATGCGAGGTGCCACTCACTCCAATCATTTTTGTGGCTTCTCAATCAAAAGAGGTCCCGCCACCCAGTTTTTCTTCTGAGCAGCTTGTGGCCCGTGAAGTTTTTAGAGGGTATGGGGGGGTTTGAGCTTGTCGGCTTCCATTATGGTTAAAGCTAAAAGAATGACTTGGGGTTCGAAGAAAAACCACTTTAAGAAAAAAATCAAGGTTATTCAACTTTAGTTCTTGGCCCGTATTGATGAAAATACTCAGGAAGATGCAGTTGCTTTTGGTGATTCCCAGAAAACAAATTGTCCTTAGTGTTAACTTCACACTAATTCAGTTCAATTTATGACCCTTTTGTGATAAGCAAATTTCCATTTCATAACATAACCATTTTATCAGGAATAAATGACTTTTCTCAAGTTACTTTTCTCTACACATGTTTCCCCACTGCCAGTTGCAATGGTTCATCAGAAGAAAGACAAAGAAATAGTTGCAGTCTGTAGAAGAACAAAAATAAAAGAAAAAATAAATAATAGTAAAAGCCTTACTTAATTTCTGAAAATCTCTGTAATTTTCTAATTTGCAGACTCACCCTATTTTGTTGCTATTTGTAATAAATTATCATATTTCTTATACCAGTGACTTCCTTCAATAAGGCTTTAAATTGTTAAGGCTGCTTTTGATAAACAATCAATGGATGAACGGTCAAATTAATATATCTGCAGGAAAGAGAAAAACATAAAATGAAAATGAAAAAAATTAAAAAAGGTTTTTTACATAGTACTTATTATTGGGGGATAACCCCCTCTATGGTTTGGAGAAAAGCTAAATGTATTGTTTAGAAAAAAGTTATGGAAAAGATTTCCAGTATTTAAACTAGCCTTACCTCAGTAGAAATTTGTCCTACAAATCGTGAAATGAGTTCGCCTTGATAAGAAGTCCTCGGCGGCTTTCGCATTGTTATCTTGCCGAGATACACTATTTATAGCGTGCATAGAACGTCATGACCCCTCCTCCCGACCCCCCACTCGTTTTTGCAGAAATGTAGGTTGGGGCAAATGGAGACAGTGATTTTCCCAAGATCACACATATATTTGGTTACTTTTTCTTGTCCAAGGTCACCCACTGTGGTCAAGTTGTATGACAAAGATCCCAGAAATGGGCAGGTGATTAAATCAAGGCTCCGAATGATGTATTGGTCACTTTTCTATGTCCCGTACCCTGTGTTGGAGAGTGGGGTATTTGTATTTGTATGTGTTTATTTGTATAGCGCTCCTAGCCTGTGGGCATCTGGTCGCATTTCTTACATAGGAGGTTACAGAAGGTACATTCACAGTAATAAGAAGCATTACTATCTAAAGCAGTTACATAATTACAGGTAATGGTAATACAATATGGAAAGCAGGCAACAGGCAGATAACTAGGAACTTGAGTTAAAAATATATACAGAGCAGTAAATAATTACATTTAGCTGAGATCATAAATTTACAGAAATATACAGAGCAGCAAATAATTGCAATGTTGTCGATCTAGTGGCACAGAGGCAGAGCAGGATCTATGGATCTTGCGCAAGAAGCCACATTTTGGCATTCCTTTTGAATAGCTGAAAGGCATGTTCAGCTCTCAGTGAGTGAGGTAGAGAGTTCCATAACTTGGCTACAATTACTGGGAAACTGCTCCCTCCAGCCTTTTGAAGCTGAAAGCCAGGGACTTTGAGGCAATGTGCCTACGCCATTCTCTTAGGACGGTCTAAGGTATTACGTGTGAAGTTTTTAGTCAGATAGCTAGATGCAAGGTTGGCGAGACATTTGTGGGTGAGTGAGTTTTCTATGCAATCTTTTCTTTGACAGAGAGCCAGTTTAAATTCCATCTAGTCTCCGATATATGATGGGATCTAGGAATATTCAGCACATCCCTGATGGTGTTATTTTGGAGAACCTGCATTTTTCTCAAATTCTGTTGGCTGGTTTCAAGATAGGGTGTGCTGCAGTAATCTAACTTTGATAGTGCTGATGCTCTGGCTAAGGTAATGCAGTTAGGTGTGGAAGGTCTGCAAGCAGTAATTACCTTGCAAGTGTAATCTATGGATGAGGCTGATGCATTAACCTGTCTTGATGGGTTTAATGATGAGTCGATGTAAATGCCAAGAGTTTTCACATACTTTGGAGACCTAGATGGAGTTGCCAGCGATGTTAAAGGCGTCAAATTGTTTACTTAGTTTATTGAGTTTGAGCTTAGATTCTAGGAGGAGGAGCTCAGTTTTCTCATCGTTTAGACACAGTCCATGTTTGGCCATCCAGGCTTGAATGATACTATAGATATTGTTAAGCATTTTGGCATCTGTCTCATAGTCACCAGTGATATGTATGAGTATCTGGGTGTCATCTGCATAGTTAGTGTAGGTGACACCCAGATGGTCATGGTCGTCGAACAAAGGCTTAGTAAAAACATTATATAGTTTGGGAGATACGCAAGAGCCTTGAGGTACACTGCGTGTGACTGGCGCATGGTTGGCTGATGCCATGGGGGAGAAGACTCTCATTGATGTATTGTCTAAGAAGGATTGTATCCATTTTGTGGCTTTGTGGGAGAAGAGTGCAGCTGATGTAAGGTTCGAGCAGAGGACTGCGTGATCTACTAAGTCGAACGCTGCCAACAGATATAAGAGTCGTAGGGGGGCTAGTTTGCCTTTGTCTTTTAGCTCCTCGATTTGAGTCTTTAAGTCAATTAAGGCCATTTCTGTACCTTGCCTGGGCCTAAAGCCTGATTGCCTGAGGCCAAGGAGGTTGTTTGTTTCTAGATGCTCCTGGATCTGCAGATAGGCTGCCCTATCAATGATTTTGAGAAGGAATGGGACCGTGTGATTGGTCTGTAGTTTGTAGGGGTGGTAGGGTTTAGAGTTGGCTTTTTGAGTAACGAGTAGTGAGGATGCGCGCACAGCAGGGAGTTCCACCCTCTGGGAGACCATCCCTGCAAGGCTTCCTGCTCCCAGAGTGTATGTCACTGATGTGGTGCATGATGCTTGCCAACAAACTGAAAATCTATGCAGCTAAAGCCGAGGCGATCCTGGATCATAATAGTCTGTGTATCTGATTGCACTTTGATGGAACAAGCCCAGAATCTGGGGTTCTTGGTTTACTCCTGCCTTAAGCCCGAGACACGCAAAATCATGATTGGCCAAGATTGGAATGATTATGTTTCTTTGCCTCAAGACACTGCAGTAAGTCCACCCTACCTTAGCCTATCACAGTGTGCCATATACTGCCTGCTGAAGTTGAACCCTCTGAATAACATTGCCCATCTTATTCTCAGAGTCCCTCGATGTGCCTGCACTACTCCGTTTTTTTATCAAGGGCACTGAGGGAGCTGGTGGGCTAGTCTGTTGTTCTTAAAGCATTGAGCCATGTGCACAAGACTACTGCTTAGCACCAGGTTCCCCAGGCTTCTTTATTGCAAAATCTACACCCTATCTGTGCTCTCTCTCCCCTAAGCCGCTGTTGCCCTGGCATCCCCCACCTTCGAGTTAGAGGCGGCAACGGCAGTTTCTCTTCAACAGCAGCTAAATGCTGCAACCATCTTCCACTTCAGTTCTGCGCCCTGTAAATCATTGAAATTCCAACCGTTTGCAGTGGTGCCCACTGTGCACCCCTATTGACCACCTCTAGCCAAGATTAGCGCGTCAGGTGCAATGTATAGCAGCAGTAAACATTAATAAAGGGGGCAGCCTGTACTTACTTTTTCATCCATGCAGGCAGCAATTTGTCACGATTTATAAGAGTTCAAAAGGTAGTGCCACAAAAACAAAATTAACCCTCTATTTTTTATTTCAAAGAGACAGACATTGAACCAGCTAGATTTGTGAAATTTAAACAAACCAGGTTTGCACCTGTATCCTGAAAGAATGCGAAGGTTGAGTGGGCAACTGGTGCTGTCTAGGCAGTTTGAGAATTTAGAGGGAGATGGAACTAGGACAATGCATGCCAATGACATAAAACACTATCATATCCAGAGAAACTGGAACTTGGCAGAAAAAGGATTCTCTCAATCTACTCCTTACTCATTGCCATTTATTCGGCATCCCTGCCATTTATTCTGCAGCCCTGGTTATAAAAGGTACAAATTACAAGTGCACTGCACAAAACAAAGACCGGATGGAAACAGCAATTGGCAGGTGAGTGTGATGCCCTGCTGTACCAGCACATTTCTTTTTTTGAGATTTTTTAAAGGTGTATTTTGCAAAATGAAATTGCATCACAAACTACTTTCAGACAATGCACACATCTGTACACTCCTCCCCCTTAGTTAGCAGGAAGTAATGCCACGTTTTCTAATTGGGAAGCAAATTAAATTACAATTACATTGCTTTTAATTCTTCATGCGATGAGCATTTAGATTCTAAGCACTGTACTAAAATGTGTTTTACCAAATGTACTAGTTCCCCATAATACTGGGCTTCACAAATGGCCAGCAGCACACATGAGAAAAACCTTTACGGAATGAAATGCTGAAACTGTGCAGTACGGCGATGCCTACGTTAAAACGATTTCAGAGCCACGTGTGAATTCTTAATTCAGCATACTGTTGCGCCCAGGTTTGGCAGTCTAACAAGTGGCAGGCGTGCACAAGCAGAACTCGCATGTAGACAGTACCGGATCCAGCCAGGATATATTCAGCAGAGCTCTCATAAACACCTCTGATTAGTGAGAGCTGAGGATCTTTCTCATCTCGGTAAAAGTTAAAATATTAATGTTATTTGTCACAAAGTGAAGGTGTCATGTTGACACATAGAGCAATTTCTCTGGATGCAAGTGAATTGTGGGGGGATAACTGGCATTATATCCTTCCACAAAAGTGTGGGGGGATTTGTCCCCCCTGTCTCCCCCATGTCCTACGCCCATGGGCTTATGTCAAATGTGAAAAAGACCACCAATCGTGGTTCACAAAAGAAACCTTGTAGAAAGGGATTAGTGTAACAACAAAGAGAATAACAGTTAACAAATCTATTCAAGATCATTAAGAGACATTCAGCATATGAACAATTACTAAGAAGCATTAGAAATTGTGTTGAATCTATAATGTTTGATTAATTGAGCAATTTAAGAATTATCAAATGTGAACAAACAGAATATATTTTCATTTTTACTTTTTTTGAACATAGAATAAAATGTAGATGTGAAAAATGTTTACCATAATTAATATGTTTTTGCATGTTTAAATGCCCAAAAGTGTGCATGGAGCATCGGTCATTTTTTGGAGTGACCCAACACATTGCTTTACTTAAGTTGATCCTGTAGCCCAGGATTATAATCTGTGGCTCCTAAACAACAAAAGTTTTTTCCTACCTATTAAAACACTAGCAGAAAAAAACTCTCATACACGAAAAGGTGTGCTTCTCTACATCTTTTTACAATTCTGTAATTACTGTTAGAGGCTACTCCAATTCTAGAAGAAGCACCCACAAATTGAAAAATAGGAAATGTCATTTTCCAAAATAGAATCATTGACAACAAATAAAGCAGGCACGCTTGGATTTATAGCAGAAGAAGCTACAAAAATCTTGGGACTAATAAAAAGTACAACTACTGACCTCAATACCAGTGACAAACCTGAAGAACTGATATATCAACTAGAACGCTTAATTCGGAGAGAAATTAGTCAGAAATTACATGCAACAACACTTGCAGAGTATTACAAAGCCCAACGAATCCCATGAGGCCTGAGAATAGATCTGGAACCAACCTTATGTAAAAAAAAACCGGACTTTGTGAAAAGATAGAGATATATCTTGAATAAATGTTCGCTAGACCTAATCTTGTTAACAATTGAAGAACTGTCTAAATCCTTAGAAAACATAGAAACTGACCTTGAAACATTGAAAACATCACTACTGAAAACCATCATGAAAGAAGAACTAGCAACAATACTTGAAGCAACCAATAATAAACTGGACACGTATAAGAAGGAAATAGAAGCAAAGAAAATCAGAACATTTCGGAGGGATACTGTTGACTACAAGTTAGATATAGTATACTCGTGGAAGGAATATTACCAACAAAAAGACAATTTCAAAAGTGGAAAAATACCCTACAAAAATAGAAAGCCAACAACAGGGAGTGCCTCATCTGAAGCATCCAGTGCTGAATCAGAATTACAAGAACAAGAACAACAGATAACGATAGATGCACAAGCGCCATCGACATCAAGACTAACAAAATCGCCAACAGAAAACATCTCGTCTTTTTTAGACAGAGCAAAACAAGAAGAGGCAAGAAGAAAAATCCCAACCCTGAAGGTGAACTTCACCCAAAAGAAAGATTTGTCATAAACATCTCTGACTACAGGTTAAGCAAATTCGAGGAAAAAACCCTGCAAAAAGGCATTTAATTTGTTCCCAGTTATAGTAGTTCACTCTTAAAAGAAAAGATCGATTTCTTTAAACGAACTCGAAAGATGAGACTTAAGTTATTTTTTGATACATGTGAGTGGGCCACGCCAAAGGAGGACAACAAATACTTAGAAATGAAACCGAAAAGCACTTTCATGCCTCTAATTCAGAATCCCGTAATGGATGTATTCCAAAAATAAGTTCTGAAACATCTTGAGAAATTAAACTATCAGAAAAGAACAAAGTCAAACCTCTCAAACAGAGAACAACAAGTCTTAAACAAGCTTTGGAAGAATCCTGATCTTATTTTGAAACCAGCAGACAAGGGATCAGCGTTAGTTCTAATGAACAGTGAACAATATAGAAGGGAAGTGGAAAGACAACTAAGCGACGAGAATACTTAACTGGAAATCTTTGAAAATCCCACAGAAAAAGTACACAAAATAATTCAGACAACATTGGAAGAAGCAGAAATTGATGAACTAATCAGCCATCGCACTAGGAATTTTCTAAAGAACTCACATCCATCTATTCCTATAATAAAACCAAAAATTCATAAAGATCTGAAAAACCCACCAGGGAGAGCAATTATTGCTGCCAATAATAGTCTCTTAGAGCCTTTAGCTCAATATATAGATCGAGCAATTCAACCATCAATCAGCAAACTCAAGTCATACATAAAGGACACCAATGATTTTCTCAATAAACTGAAAGACATAGAAGTTGATGAAGGAAATGACATTTTGTTTACAATGGACGTTGTACGTCTATATACTAACATCAACCACGAGGGGGGACTAGAAGCCATGGAATGGCTATTACTCAATCCAGACACAGATTGCAAAACTGACAAGGTTTTCATTCTTAAACTACTAAAGATTGTGCTTCAGAATAATTTCTTCATGTTTGAAGATAGATACTTCATACAAACATCAGGCACATCAATGGGGGCAGCCATGGCCCCCAGCTATGCCAATACCTACATGGCCTATTTGGAGGAAATGAACATCTTCAACAATGTGAGATGGACAAAACATCTAAAATGCATAGTCTGATTTATTGATGACATATTCGGTATTTGAAATGGCCCGGAAGAAGAATTACTGATGTTCTTTCAACATCTCAACACAATGGCTCCAAGAATTAAATTGACAACCAAAACAAGTAGGGAGACAATTGAATTTCTGGACGTACAAATATACAAGAAAAGAGGTCAATTGGAAATAACAATATACACGAAACAAACAGACAGAAACAGCATATTACATGCTAGTAGCTATCATCCAAGAAGAACAATAGAAAGCATACTGTTCAGTCAATTTTTGAGGTATTAACGGATCATATCTGAACAAGAAGAATACGACCTGAAAGCTAGAGACTTGAGAAGAAAATTCAAAAAAAGAGGCTATCATCTTTCTAACATAAATACAAGTGCAGAAAAGATGAGCATGATTGCCAGGACTGAGGCCCTAAAACCCAAAGACACGGAAGAAAGAGAGAAATTGGTATATGTAACTACTTTCTCACAACAGAGTCCCAAAATTAAAAAGATAATCAAGAAAAATTTGACTACCTTGACTCTTGATCCAATGATGAAAAGACTCTTTCCAGAACCACGTCTGTTTGCTTATAAAAGCAAATCCATAAAAGAACATCTGGTGAAAGCAGACTTAGGAACAAAAAGAGAAACCTTGAGAAACCACAAAGGAACGGTACCATGTCAGAACTGCAATAATTGCAACAACCTAATCAAAGGTAACAACATCAATCACCCCCACAAAGGATATATGATTAACCTTTTTCATTTAGCAACTTGCGATGCAAAATTTATTATATACGGAATAAGATGTCCCTATGGCATCTATTATGTAGGAATGACAACCAGAAAGGCGAAAACAAAATGGTCTGAACACAAGTCAAATATAAGGATGGAGACAACTAAATCACCAGTGGCACAGTACTTCAAGAAAGAGAGCCACAACATAGCACAAATCAGATTCATCATACTGGAGCAAGTGAAGCCATCAAGAAGGGGTGGACATTTAACTAACATGCTACTGCAAAAAGAGACATACTGTATTGAAAAATGTAATTCAATGTATCCCAATGGAATGAATGTAGATTGGGATCTCAGTTGTTTTCTGTAAATATCTAAATGATGAAGAAAAAATCAATCCAAAAATGATCAATGTGAATAATAATTAAAAGATTACATAAAGAGGCATGGAAATATAAGGCCCATACTGCAAGAGATTAACATGATAAACACGTTACATGGATTGTCAATACAAAACAAGGTAAATATGGTATAAACAACTCCACTACAAAATGGCACCCATTAAAAACAAGCGCAGGTCACCTCCTCTAATCTATCGCCTGACAAACCAGAAAACTGGTTCCCATAGCGACGACAGCAACACTGCTTGCAGTACGTGGAAGAGAAAGACGATACAGGGCTGCTGTGAAGCATGAACAAGGTAAGATGAAAAAGGCTAGCATTTAAAACATGAATAATGCAGCGCTGAAATACAATTAACTAAGCAGGAACACCCGCTCTTCTTATTAAATAGGAGACGTACTGTGAAATCCTGAATGCGAATGATAAGTGAGGACAACGGCTCGCACGTATATCAAATAGCGCGGTAGAAACAAGAAAGAAAGGAAAAAGCCGAGGAGGCTCCAAAAGTACCATTTTATAACCCAGCACTAAAAATGTATTTTGAGCAAAAATAACACAACCTTAGAGTATTGGAAATAAAGATAAGGCAATGGGCCTCATTCCGAGTACGGCGCTAACCAATGGCGCTATTAACGCCTTGGTTGACGCCGTACCCGGACCGGCAGCGCCTTGGTGGATGGCGGAATTACCGCCCCATTCCAAGATTGGCGGGGCGGTAATTCCCCATTCACCAAGGCTCTTCCCCATTCCCAAATGAGCCCCCATAGGGCTCAATGGGAATGGGGAAGATGCAAATAACGGTGACCGTTCATTACGGTCACCGTTATTGGCTTGGAGGCCCCTTTGCGCCCTAGACTTTAACACCTGCTCAAAGCAGGCGTTAAGGGCGAGGGCGCAAAGGGAACTCGGAGTATGGCGGTAAGGGATCACCGCCACCGCTCTCGTTACCGGTGGCCGCTATCCCTTACCGCCATACTCGGAATGAGGCCCAATCACTTTGCAGGAACGCCAAGAAATACAATAACATTGCGGGCTGTCAAGAGCTCCAGAGAAGACAGTAGAGAACCACTGCACGCTCACCAGCGGCACCCAAACTTGAAAGCAGCTCACCAGCAGAGGTGAGATTTGTTGAATGAATAACAAGCCGTACAATTAGGAGGAGAAACAAAGGTTTTTGTACTGGGACACAGCGCTAAACTTGTAGCGACTGTTCCCGGTACAAAAACCTCAGTGTCTGAAATGACAAGGGATCCACTAATTTTTAATTCAATTTCCATATTTGATCAATCCGTTGCTCTACTTGAAGAAGAGATACAGGCAAAAGGCCCACATGAAAACTCAAGCAAAGTAGTATCAAAGCTTGAAGAAGAAGCGCAGAGACACAGTTTCACAGGTCAGAGGATCAGACTTTTATCATGATTATTTGATATCCTAAAATATTGATGTTTTAGAAAAAAAAAAGACATGCAATCAAAGTAATTTAAATATAAATTTGATCTAATTTGCAGAAAGCATTACATTGAAAAAGACACTTGTCCACGCCTGAAGAAGGGCGAGAATGCCCTGAAACGCATCGTGAATACAAGGTTGACTACAAAAAGAAGACCACCAATCGTGGTTCACAAAAGAAACCTTGTAGAAAGGGATTAGTGTAATAACAAAAAGAATAACAGTTAACAAATCTATTCAAGATCATTAAGAGACATTCAGCATATGAACAATTACTAAGAAGCATTAGAAATTGTGTTGAATCTATAATGTTTGATTAATGGAGCAATTAAAGAATTATCAAATGTGAAAAAACAGTATATATTTTCATTTTTACTTTTTTTGAACATAGAATAAAATGTTGATGTGAAAAATGTTTACCATAATTAATATATGTTTGCATTGTTAAATGCCCAAAGTGTGCACACAGCATTGGTCATTTTTTGGAGTGACCCAACACATTGCTTTACTTAAGTTGATCCTGTATCCCAGGATTATACTCTGTGGCACCTAAACAACAAACGTTTTTTCCTACCTATTGAAATAAAAGCAGAACAAAACTCTCATACATGAAAAGGTGTGCTTCTCTGCATCTTTTTACAATTCAATAAACCCTGCTACCTCAAAATACGAGCCCAGGATCTTACAATGGAAAGATGATGAAGAAGTTGTTTTCCCTTGCAAAATAGAGGAGTACATTGGCTTGAAACAAGGATGCTATTTCGAGAGATGGAGGTAAAGCACAAAGGGAGTCTAACGAGCAGACCATGTGCAAGGACATATTTCCCAAAGATTAGGAGGAACAAGAACATTTACGGATGCCAAATATTGGACAATTAAAAGAACAAGAAGTATATATGGGATAGAGTGAGCAAGTCTCTAAAGGCCAAGAGGAGCAACTGCACCCAGCATAATTGAATCAAATGGTGTTAAAGGCACTGCAGAAATTGACAAATTCATGGTCTTGTAGCACGTGACGAAGAGCTCACAAACAAGGGCTGTTCATTAAGTCTGAAGCTGAGATAATGGTGTGCCTACACTCCATTGAATGTCCCGAGGCAGTGCAGACTGGCAAGGTCAGCCTTCAAACAGAAGAAACTGGCATGAGGCCTACCAATGAAAGAGGGTAGAAAAATTGGGAAAACAAGGGCAGAGCTGACGTATCTCCAAGCACCTCGGTTTCATTTCTGTGTACGTGCTGCCACCAAGCCAAATGTCCAGGGTTGGATTTTCGTTGCCAACCAATCAAAAAAGCCTACCATGCAACTTTACATACAATGTTGCAAAGTATTATTCCGCTGACATGTTCTCTGCTATGATGAGTATATTACACCACTTGTATAGAAGGAGCTCAGGGTGTGTCTCACAGACAAGAGACCACCAATGAGGGACTAACATGCATATTTTCTACATGTAGACATGTTCCCCATATCCAGGTTTTGCGGTTTGCCACGTAGGCTGACGTCATAGATGACGCATCTAGCATTATGTAAACCGAGTATCATCAAAAGGACAGTGTGATCCTGCATGAATCGATTTGATGAGTGTTTATTCACCCCACTTTACTTCCTTAAGATTGAAGCAGCATTTTACCATCTCCTTTGAGTCTGTCCGGTTATTTGGTCTGAGATGTTTTATTGGTAATTTCATCTAGCACACAGATGTTTCAAGGTGCTAGAGCACATTTGGTAGCAGTGCGGATCGTAAAGGTCTAATTGACCAAGAGCCCAGACCTAGAGCCCAGAGCAAGATTCCCAGATGCTCGATGGCTCCCCCCACAAGCCAGACAAGCAGAGAGTTTCCTGCGGTGAGCGGCGCGCACGAAGTGTCACGTGATCTACATATGGTCGACAGATCCCCCTTTAACAAAATTCCTGTCTGGTCCCAGCAGGTGCCCTGTGGATGAAAGGCGAACTGGTCGATTGTGGGAGAGTCGATACCGGGGGCTTTGAGCTGAGTACCAGTTGTAAGTAGACCATCACAGTTGGTAAAAATATAAAGGGAGAGGGATTATAATAGTGCTATGTTGTAAATAAAAGAGGCATAAAGGGTAACTGTATTTTTGGGGATTATAAAGGGAAGAGAGATAAGAATACCTCGAATTCAAGGGCTCCAGAGAGATGGAAAGGGTACGCGCTATAGTTCCATATCGGAGCATTAAGGTTTCCTAAGTGCAGAGCCTACTAGAAGAGTGTGTATCAAACTCCAAAGGGGGTAATAAAAATAGAGGAGAATACATCCACTAAGGCAGTGGAGAAAGACGTACATAAAGGGAATATAATATATATATTAGAAGTGCACATATGTAAAGGGCATACAATGATTGTATAAAAGAACTGAATTGAAAGCAGCAGCGGGGTATGTTAATCCACTATATGAACCACCTGCCTATACTCATGAAAAAACAGAGGAAGAGAGCAAAAGTAGAGAATGCAAGTATATACAGACACGCAAGGAAAGTAAACAGCGTGATGAGAAAAAGGATAGAACAAACAGAAAGAGATAGAAGAAGAGGCAGAGAAACAAAGAAGAATAACAGATATAGCTAAGGGTACGGTATCCAGTCTTTTCATCAAAAAATGTTTAATCTAAACATTTTCCATCTAATATTTTCTAACGAAAACATTTTCATCGAATGCATTTGTGTGTGAGGTAAAGGGTTGATTTTGTTTGCGAAATGTTTGGAGTGGGTTTTTAAGGGTCTTAAATAGGGGGTTGTGGAGGGAACCCCCCCAAAAAAACATTTATTTGATGAACATTTTTTCGTTAGAATATATTTGATGGAAAAATGTTTACATTAAACATTTTCGATGAAAAGACATGGAACCTAAGGGTACGATAATAGTACAGAATGAATGGGTAGGAGGAAAAATATTGCTCAAACTAGGTGACAAAGGTATTGGTGGAGTTTGAGAAAGAGAGGAAAGGGAAGAACAAGATAAGAAAGCGAAAGAGAAGGAAGAAGAGAGGCTTTAAAGACAAGAAAAAGACAAGGGGCCTCATTACACGGTAGGCGCTAAAAAATGTGATTTACCGTCATGGCGCTATTAGCGTGTCCGCCATCGTAGGAGACCGCTAATAGCGTTCCATTACGAGTTAGCGGACACGCGCATAGGGCCATGACGGTAAATGACCCCACCGCCATGGCGGAAAAGCACCTTACCGGCTCCGACCAAAGTGCTGATAGCACCTCCGCCCTCATGCTGCACGCTATTAGCGGTCACCGCTGTTAGCGGTCTGCTATTAGCGGTCACCGTAAAACACCGGAACCGGAAATAGCGTCATCGCACCGGAACGGGAAAGAGCCCGGCGGCCATCTTTAAAAACACAATCCATTGCCATCCCCTGCACTCAGGACCTGCAGCAACACCACGACTGGCAAAACCACATCCCAGAAGAACAAACAATGCCCAAGGCCCTAAAGAAAGCCGATGCGCGCCAGCGCAAAGAACGCTTCTCAAACGAGGAATTGAAAATGCTGGCAGACACCCTGGCTGCAAATGCAGACGTAGTGTTCGCTAGCGACATGCGGCGCCCGGCACTCCTGAGAAAAAAGGAAATCTGGGCTGAGGTGGCGCAGAAAGTCAGTGCGGTGGGCTCCACCCCCCGCACCGTAAAGGACGTGCGCAAGCGGTGGGATGATCTGCGCCTCCGTGTACGCAGCATTTTATCGGCCAACAGGAATCTGGCCATGGGCACAGGAGGCGGAGGTGGATCCCCGATGAAGATGCAGGAGTGGGAGGAGACATGTGCCAGCACCATTGGCATAGAATCCATCGAGGGAGTGGGCCGAATGGAGTGTGGTGTGGCAACAACGTCAGACGGAGGTGAGTGACCACGCAAGACACAGCAATGCCAAGCATGAGTCCCTCCCCCAAATGTGAATTGGGAATCAGCTAATGGATGGGGTCATCACACACACATGTACACAACCCTGCATATATGCCCTGCACATCCCCACACAACCACATGCATGCAGCACCTCACACACGTGTCACCCTGACACATGTCCGGATGACCCACCCATCTGGCCAACAACCTGCAGGCCCAAAGTAGATGTCCAAATCCAAAGAACTGCAGCACAAACAACATATGCATGATGCACGTTGACCCATCACTGATGTTATCCCTGTCTTGCTCCCCCACAGGGTCACAATCTGACAGTGAGGAGCTGGACTCTGCAACGCAGGCCCCACCACCCAAAAAGCAGGCCAAGGGAAAGGATGCAGGCACCAGGCCCAGTACATCGAGGGGCACTGGGATATCTGGAGTGGCCCAGCGTTCAAAAGCCACCCACGCAACGACCACACCAAGGGTCGAAATGCCATCCGACACTGTGGCAGCACCCCCACCACCCACCCCCACCACTCAGGAGCCAGTGCCAGAAGGCACGCCGTCCGCAGCCAATAGCTCCGTTGGGGAAGCAGCAGCCACGGCACCTATGAGTGATGTGGACGACCCATGTCCGACACCGGAAGGGCAGCGTACACCCAGCCCCCAGCTGTCCCCACTCCACAGCCCATGCAACACATCCAATGGCAGCATCCATGAGGTGCATGCCGGAGATGCAATGGATGGGTCATTCAGTCCCGTGGCGAGCTCACCTGATGTCGGCCACATGCAGCAAGCTGCGCCGAGGAGTAACAGGGGCAGGGCCGCAGACGACACCATGAGCCTGATACGCCAGCGCCAGGAGGAGCTCAATGCCCTGGTTGCCCGGCAAGTGAGCGAGGCTGCCTCGACCAGGGAGGAGATCCGGGTGTTGTCAAGGGACATGAAAGCTGCCATGGACAGCAACACGACGCGCCTATGTGACGAGATGGCCGCTGTGAGGCAGGTCCTAACGCGCATTGCTGAGGCGATGGAGAGCATGCGTCACTCACAGGGAGCAGATCAACCAGCCACGCCCTCGTCTACTAGCTCCGACCAGACAACCATCCTGCGCAGGTCCAGCCGGTCCTTGCGGCGGTCAGACTCACAACCCCCCAATGGTGGTAGTGGAGGAGGGAAGTAGGGCCAGCCTGTCCCTGTTGACACTTGGGAACTAATGCAGCACTGATGTGCACACCATGTTCGGTGGAGTTGTGGGGGGAGGGGGGTGAGGGTGTTCGGTGGAGTTGTGGGGGGAGGGGGGGAGGGTGTTCGGTGGAGTTGTGGGGGGAGGGGGGTGAGGGTGTTCGGCGGAGTTGTGGGGGGAGGGGGGTGAGGGTGTTTGGGGGAGTTGTGGGGGGAGGGGGGTGAGGGTGTTCGGCGGAGTTGTGGGGGGAGGGGGGTGAGGGTGTTTGGGGGAGTTGTGGGGGGAGGGGGGTGAGGGTTGTTGGGGTGGAGGGTACATGCACGTTTGAATGTCATAATGCTCAATACACACGTAATGGCATGGATAATCACATGACTGGACATTGATAATTGTGTATGTGTGCTTTATTGTTGAAGGGTGCACTGTGATTATGTCCTCCATACACCCCGTGCCCTGAGCTGAACACCAATTGCACCCTCCTAATCCATGTGCATCAGAAACAATGGTCTATCAGGTGCTGCCGCACAGCACGTCCCTCATGGGCATCGCCACCTGCATGACCTGCAGCCCCCTCTCCTCCATCCTCATCCCCGTCATCATCCTCAGACGGTGGTCGCAGTTCTATGTCAGGGGGCATTGGCACATTCCGTCTGATACACATATTGTGAAGCATGACACATGCCATGGTGATCTTGGCCACCTTCTCATGCCCGTACAGGAGTGCCCCGCCCGACCTGCTGAGGCACCGGAAGCGTTCCTTCAATAGGCCGAATGTCTGCTCGATCACCACGCGGGTACGGGTGTGTGCATGATTGTAGTCCTCTTCGTGCCTGTTCTGTGGGTTCCGCACAGGGGTAAGGAGCCACCTCTTCAGGGGATAACCTGCATCACCTGCATGGGTGCAACAATGGGTATGTGTAAGTGTCTACATAATGTGGAGCGTGCACATATCACACAAACAAACATTGCATATTCAACGACATCCACTGATCCAAGCACGCATGGCAATCAGGGTAACTGCAATGTGGGAAGGTGAGGTGGTCCTTGCAAGTGGACATGCACCATGCATGCATACAGCAGGGATTGCCATGTCCCGCCAGAGTTTAAGTGATTTGTGTTTCCTGGCCCTGGCAACGTTAGTGCCACACTGCTAGTACACTGCCATTCCTTAGTTGATGTCCCCATGCTGTTTGATGGCAATTCTGTGGTGGGGTACGGGTGTGCCTCACCACAATGGCTACAGGGGATCCATTTGTATGCACTCGTGTGCGCGGACCATTTCTGATGTTGTTCAGCGTACATTTCAGTTGTGATTTTGATATGCATGTTGCTGATTTGTGTAATGGGGGAATGGTGTGTTGTGCGGTGTGCATGTTGTTTGGAATGGCCTGTTTGGCGTAATGGATTGATATGTTTGCCGTGGCACTCACTTCCGGCATGTGGTTTTGTCTCTGGTCCATTGTGGGCTGCCTCACTGTACAGTGATGCAAATATGTATGTCCATTCTTCTCATGACACAAGTTCACGCCCAGTTGGAGTATGCATCTCCCCCCCCCCCATTCACGGCCAGTTGGAGTATGCATCTCCCCCCCCATTCACGGCCAGTTGGAGTATGCATCCCCCCCCCCATTCACGGCCAGTTGGAGTATGCATCTCTCCCCCCCCCATTCACGCCCAGTTGGAGTATGCATCTCCCCCCCCCATTCACGCCCAGTTGGAGTATGCATCTCCCCCCCCACTCACAATCCACATCACACTGACATGTGGTCGGCCTGCTACTCACCAAGTAGCCACGAACGTTGTCCAGCATGTCGCTCCATGTATCGTGGTATTGTCGAGTTCCGCAGGACCATTGCATCATGGGTTGAACCGGGATATCGGGCACAGCAATGTGTGATGATCTTATTGGAGTCACATACCATTTGGACGTTGATGGAGTGGTATTGCTTTCTGTTACGGTACACTACCTCATTGGCATGTGGGACCAGCAGTTCTACATGGGTACAGTCGATGGCCCCGATGCAACTTGGGATGCCTGCCAGTGAATGGAAGCCAACTTTGGTGTTGGAGATCTCCTGGGCAGTCCGTGGCATGTATATGCGTTGACTTGTGTGCTGCAGGAGGGCATCGAGCACCTGGTTCAGTGTGCGTGAGAATACTGGTTGTGATATGCCATGCATCTGACCTACCGTATGCTGGTAGGTGCCTGTGGCCAAGAAGTGGAGCACTGTTACTACCTTCAGTAGAGGGGGGATGGCAGTACGGATGTCAATGAGACTCACAATGTCGTTGTATATCATGTCTACTATGGTGGTGATGGTATCCCAGTCCAGACGGTACAGGGTGTGTATCTGCTCAGGGGTTAGGTTGACTGGACTGGCTCTGATCCTGGGAATTGGTGGCTGCCTCTGTGGTATCACTAGGTGCACTGGTGGTGCTTGCTGCGCCTGTCTTGCCCTCCTCCTCCTCCTCCTGCGTCTCCTCTGTGCTGCCTGTTGTTGTAGCTGCTGCACAGCAATCATGTCCTCTAGTCCATGTAATGCTGCTAGTATTGCATCCATCTTGGTGTGGGAATGGGTGTGGGGAGGGGTGTGGTGTGCTCTTATGTGCTGCCAGTCTCCATTGCCTCCACCTGTGCTGATTTTGTCCACCTGTGGCAGGTGGGAACTCTGCTGTGCTCTTTTAACGTGTGGTTCGCGATGCCGGTATTAGCGCCTTGCCGGTAAGGGTTCTTTGGGTCTACTACATGCCGGTATTGCCATGTACGCATGGCTCGTGATGCCGTGATATTAGCGCTATGCCGCTATTTCCGGTCTGAGGGGCCGCGCGCTCACGGACTTGCCGCTAATAGTGCCACCGTACTTTGCGGTGCCGCTAATAGCGGTATGTCCGGGTCGTGATTGGGGAGGGGATTTACCGATACCGGTAATCCCTTACCGGTAACGGTATGTCCCTACCGCCTACCGTGTAATGAGGCCCAAGGAATGCATGCGAAGGGAAGAAAAGATTACATATGAGGCAAAATGGGAGAAGGAGAGGTTAGAAGAAGAGAAACAAGAAGAAATAGAAGCCCACAGATTGAAAGCACATAGGTTACAAAGAAGGTGAGAGGAAGAGGAATTAAGGGAAATAAGGAGAATGGAGGAAGAAATAAACAAAGTCAAGGATTTAAAGATGATGAGATTGAATATTTATGTCATAGAAGCATGATACCCCTAGAAACGCAAGAGCAAACTGAAGATGAGAGAGCATCACAACCATCCTGTGGAGGGTGGCGAGGACTATTAGATATGCCAACATGGAGAGAAGAAGTTACAGAGACAATAGGAACAAGAATGGGGAAACTATATAGACAAATGAGGGATAAGGAAGGTTATAGAGACTCAAGAGGGTGAACAAGGAGCATCCTTTAGGGGAACAGGAGGAAGCTTAAATGATGTCAGAGTAGACGATCATAGAACTACATCCTTAAGTGGGTTAGATCTTGAGGACGTGGAAAAGGACAATAGTATTATGAGTTGGGGCATAATAATGTCAGACGAGGAAAGGAAACAAAATAAAAAGACGCAAGAAGAAGGTGCACATGAATTTTTAAGAGAATCAAGTGTAGATAAAGGAGTAAAATGGTTGGATCTAGACGTTCCTATAAGAAAAACACCAGAATCAGTACCATATACTGAACAACCACAAGTACGATCGCACAGTACAGCAGATGCGTCCCGGCCCTATGTGAGCAGACTAAGGGCATTGCCATAGAGGAAACATGATGCTGCTTGGAAGACAAGGAGTGTAGGTACATATGATAAATGATTAGGGTAGTCACAGTTCCCACTGTTCGCTAAAGGACGGGTCGACCACAATATATAGCATGGCTCTAGATATATAAGGATAATTTAAAATGCACACTGCTGAGTTTGACTTCCGTTGTGAGAAAATACATTAAGGAATTAGAGAAAAGGACGCCAGGCACGATGTTAGCTATAGGCAATACAAAAAGCCTATTATTAGCTATCATAGGGCATGGATCTGATGACATTTGGCAGAGAGCAGGGTATCCAAAAGTAACTGCGCAAAACACAGTGCACGATGGGGCGCCATGTAATAACTGTAGAGCAGACTTATGGTGAGCCCTTCCAGTACAATATCGAGATACATTGGATAATGGTGAGATAATGACTAGGAAGATGAGCGAGGATGAAGACCTCATTGCTTTTATTCAGGATATTCAGGATAGATGGAGTGCGGAGATGCACAAACTGTGAGATAAAACTGTAGTTTTATTTTACCACATAATATGTCAGGGGCTGCCAGAACCAGCACAGAGGCAGCTAAAGAAACAGGTGGGAATGGAAGCAAAACCATGTCCAGAGATACAATTGGCAATTGTGCATTATTGAAGAATGTTAAAAGAGAAATACAAGAAGAACGTTGATGGTAGACAGCAAGAAGAGGTGAAGCTGGTGCAGAAATAATTATCAAAGTTCACCATAGAGGGAGCAGGGTTGATAAATAATGAGGAAAGCATGGCAGAAATAGTGCAGTTCCCACAGCAAAATAACATTGTCAATGCCCAAGATCAGAATGGGTATAATTATATGCCAAGAGGCAGAGGAAATGGGTCTCGAGGAGGAGGATGAGCAGGATTTCAAAACCCTCAAGGAAGAGGAGAATTTAATGGCAGACACCCCTTGACATGTTGCAACTGTGGAAAAATAGAACATGTGGCTACAATATGTAGAAGTAGAGGAGGCATGGTACAACAGAATTCGCAATCTCCACGAGAGGGGCAGGATATGCTCCACAATATAATACAGACTCACAGGGATATTATGCTCAAGATCATATGCAGAATGAGGCTTATGCGCCACAAACACAGCAATTCCAACAAGCACCAATGCAGACACAGTCATTACAGGGGCAGCAAAAGCAAACACGTATGCAAATGCAACAGGCACCAACTCAACAAATACAATGGACCTCATTACAACTCTGCCAGTCCGAAAATAAGGGTGCCAGTAGCGACATACCAGCACCCTTTCTGAACCGGCAGACTACAACTTTGCTTTCCGGGGCTTATGCGCCCAGCAGGTTTGACGTACCTGGCGCAACGGCCCCAGAAAGCAGCGTTGGAATGGAAGCACTGGCACCATTCGCAATGGTGCCGGTGCTTCTGAGTCCCCATTCCCGTGGAGTCCTATAGGACTCTACGGGAGTGGGGACTTACCAAATCCGCCGCCTGACTTCCCGCTCCACAGAGACTTGTAATGTCCCGGTGGCACTGGGTGCTTCTGAGTCCCCATTCCTGTGGAGTCCTATAGGAGGTGTGCAAGCTCCCAAGACTGTCGCTTAATGGAGTTCGCTTCAAACGGATCTCAGGAACATCCATAGCCTTTAAAAACATTGCTTCCAAAATCGCCAACGAGTTAAAGCTGTAACAAAGACATTTGACCTGTAAATTAGCATTTTCAAAGTTCTATAGGACTCCACGGGAATGGGGACTTACCAAATCCACCGCCTGACTTCCCACTCCACCGAGACTTGTAATGTCCCGGTGGCACCAGGAAGCAGGTGGCAGATTCGGTGTTACGAGGACGGTGGCAACCCGCTGGTAGCACCGGCAGGTTACTGCTATTCTCATAATGAGGCCCAATATATCCCAATGCAACAGACAGGTGCATCACAATGGCAAATGGACACAGGAGCTACACAATCAGTCAAACCCAAACTAGGGAGTGTCACTGTGGTGGGAGGGAATCCTTTCACAGGCATAGGGATGACTGTATACCCACAATAGGATAACCCACAGGACGACCTGATGTGTTCAGTACTATCTGTAACACCAGACCCCCAAGAGGAACCAAGGGTCAAGGCGACGATAGGAGGCAAATCTTTGTTGTTTCTTTTACACACTCGAGCGACTCGTTGCTGTGTCTGTGAGGGAAAATATCCAATGTCAGGCATTGCCATGAATGCTCAGGGATTTTCTGGGGTGACGAGTTTAGTTGAATTTACAGACAAATTAGCCATTTCTATAGGGGAACACTATATGTCCATGCCATTACTATACTCTAAGCAGACAGAGGTGAACATGCTAGGACATGATTTAATGACAAAACTTAACATGACAATGGCCCTCATTACGACCCTGGCGGAAAGTAACTGACCTGACCGCCATAGCGTAAATAGCGTTTCCGCCATTGCACGATGGAGTAAAGTGCGGCTAATTCCGACCCATCGGGCACGAGCACTACGCCATGGCGGAAGTGCAAAGTCCGCGATGGCGGAAATGTCCCCAAAACGCCCCTCACCGCCGTCGTACGGCGCCCTAGGTGCAATTCCGCCACCCATCATAGCGGTCACCGTAATGAGCGGCAATCGGAAAGTACGGTGACCGTAAATATACGGAAACGGAAGTAAAAACATTGGCCCGGAACGGGAAACAGCACGCCGTACACCTATAAAATCAGAATTCCCACACAACCATTAAAAATACTACCCTGAGACACATCCCAACCCGTCATCCACCCTAGTGAAAGCAATAAAAATGGGAAAAGTAGCGAAAAAAGCGTGCGACCGCAAGCGGCAGGTCCACTTCTCCCGTGAGGAACTCACCGTGCTCACAGAGACCCTCCAGGAGAATGCTGCCGTCGTCTTCTCGACGCAAATAACCAGGACGGCACTTGCGAACAAGAAGGCCATATGGGCCCTGGTGGCACAGCGGGTAAGTGCGGTGGGGACCGCACCCCGCAACCCACAGCAATGCAGAAAGCGATGGGACGACTTGCGGATACGCGTACGGAGCATACTATCCGCCAACCGTAACATTGCCACAGCTACCGGGGGAGGATCGGAATCACCCATCAAGTTGACCCCCTGGGAAGAAATCTGTGCCTCCACCATTGGAATGGAGAGTATAGAGGGAGTCGGAGGGATGGAGAAAGGAGTGCAGACATCCGAAGAATCAGGTAGGTGGCCCAAATAAAACAATGCTAAATCCACAATGTCCAATCATGTGAAGTACCATGTGTCCACATAGTGCAACAGAAACACATGGCCAGGAGAACGTCCACATACATTGGCCTGATCGCGCACTTTAAAAGTCACATTAAATACATAAATAATTAAAAATCCTAAAAACACCCTCTACACGTGCAGCAGGCACACCCTAACTGCAGGCTGCAAAACAACTGCATCCTCATTCCACACAAAAATGAAACCACCTCCAAGGCCCTGACCCAAATCACCCTCAGGTACCACCCCAATGCATGTGATACATTGCCATTCCAATTTCCACAGACCCATTAATAACGCTCGCCCTCCTTTACTCCACCACAGGGTCCGATTCAAACGACGAGCTCCAGGACACCCCTACCAGCACACCTGCAAAGAGGGCCACGACCAACGGCCAAAGACCCTCCACCTCAGCTGCACGGATCAAGACACGGCAGCAGCACAAATCAAGTGGCAGCACACAGGAGGGGACTTCAACAGGCACCCCAGCAGCCAGCATGCCCACAACAGCACCACCACAGGTCCCCCCAATGGATGCCACAGAAGGCACTGCTTCTGGTGGCAGAAGCACCATAGGTGACACTGCATTAATGGCAGCATGCTCCGACACAGAAAACGGTGATGTTGATGTAGGATCCATCCATGACCTGTCTCAATACCCCTGTTTGTTTCATCCCGTACACCATGAGGATACCACGCAGGGGCACCCACAAGACGACGACTGGCCATCCCCCACAAGCCCTGTGGCAAGGCAACATGAGGTGATCAGCCCCTCTGTGACACCACCGCAAATGGCCATGGCACAGCAGAGGCAACAGTCCCTCGACCAGGTGATCGTGCAACAGCAGCAACTGGCCACGCTCCTCAAGGACCATGCTGATGAATGTGGGGGTACTAAGGCAGCCATAGAAACATCAACTGAGACACTTAGGGCAGAAATGGAGAGAAGTACAGAGACACTAAGGGCACAAATGGAGAGAAGCACCGAGAGCCTGAGAGTCCAAATGGAGAGAAGCACCGAGAGCCTGAGAGTCCAAATGGAGAGAAGCACCGAGAGCCTGAGGGGGGAACTGCATGCGACGTCCAAAGACGTATGTGCTGAACTTGCCGCTGTGCGCCGTGTGCTCACTGAGCTCTCACAAACCCTTAGGGACATGCATGGACGTGAGCAGGCAGAGACATCATCCGTTGCAAGTTCCGTCCAGGGCAGCCCCCAACGTAGATCTGGGAGGAACCTGCGCTCCACAGGCAGGGGTGCCCCTGATACCCGGAGAGGGGGCTTGCAATAGCGTCTGCCCACTGACAATGAGCATCTTTGGACACTGGTGTTCGGGGGGGAGGTGGGAGGGTGGAGGGGGGGTGTTGGGCTCACTTGGGTGGCGGGTCGATGGGGTGTGTAACAATATTTCACATATGCTATAAACATTGCACAATCATCCAATGAGATGTGTGGACATTGATCTTTGTGTACGAGGCCTTCATAGGCGTACAGTCCATATTGTGCATGTTCCAGACACACACAGTGCCACAAGTCCCGTGTCCATGTATCAGCCACCAGGCGTGAGTGCTAGAAGCATGAATCTATGAGAATCTGACGAATGTCACGGCCCTCCTGTGCCTCGCGGACTCCTTGAGGTGCTGCCACATCCCCACCCTCATCATGACCATCTTCAGGTGCTTGCAGTTCTGCGTCAGGGGGCATGGGCACATTTCTACGTACGCACATGTTGTGTAGCATGACACATGCCATGACCATCTTTGCAACCTTCTCATGGCGGTACAGGAGTGCCCCGCCAGACCTGCTGAGGCAGCGGAAATGAGTCTTCAGTAGGCCGAATGCCTGTTCTATGACTACACGGGTACGTGAGTGGGCATGGTTGTAGTCCTCCTCATGCTGGTTCTGTGGGTTCCGGAGTGGTGTAAGGAGCCATCTCTTCAGTGGATACCCGGCATCACCTGTATGTGGACAATAAAGGATGTTTGTGGAATGACATTGCTACGTACGCACCCCCCCCCTTCCTGCCAGGTCATTGCCGCATCACATACCCCACATTATCATGCATGAAATGAGACTCACCGAGTAGCCAGGATCTGTTCCCTGCGTGTCGCTCCATGTAGCGTGGTATTGTAGAGTTCCTCAAGACCATAGAATCATGGGTTGATCCAGGAAATCGGGCACAACAATGTGTAATGATCCTTTTGGAGTCACACACCATTTGTACATTAAGAGAATGAAATTGTTTTCGGTTGCGGTACTGGGCCTCCATGGCATGTGGGACGACCAATTCCACATGGGTGCAGTCGATGGCACCAATGCAACCCGGTATGCCGCCAAGTGCATGGAATCCCACTTTTGTGTTCGTAATTTCCTGCTCCGAGCGTGGTAGAGAGATGTAGTCGTCTGCGTGCTTCAGGAGGGCATCGAGCACTTGCAATAGTGTCCGTGAGAACAGTGGCTGTGAAATGCCATGCAACTGTCCGACTGTGTGCTGGTAGGTGCCTGTGGCCAGGAAGTGGAGTACAGACACCACCTTCAGTAGGGGTGGGATGGCGGTTGGGCTATCTATCATGCTGACAAGGTCAGCCTGTGTCATGTCCACAATGGCGGTTATGGTGTCCCGGTCCAAACGGTAGAGGGTGTGGATCTGCTCAGCAGTGAGGTTGAACGGATGAGCTCGGAGGCGTGGGATTGCGGGCTGCCTACGTGGTGGTAGTGGCTGTGCTGGTGGGCCTTGCTGGCCCTGCCTTGCCCTCCTCCTCCTCCTGCGTCTCCTCTGTGCGGCCGGTTGTTGTAGTAGTTGGTGTTCGTCTTCTTCTTGAAGTTGTAGTACTTGCAGTGCTATCAGGTCCCCCAGGGCCAACATCGCTAGTCCTGCCGGTAGCATTTTGGAGTGGGTGTGGTTGTGGGAGGGGGTTGGGTGTGCAATTTATGTGTTTTCAGGCTGTATAGCCTCCACCTGTGGTGATTCATTCCACCTGTGCCAGCTACAATCCCCTTTGGGCGAGCACTGTACCGAGGTTCACCGACGGGCGGGGCGTCCCATTTGTGAGTGAAGCCAGTTGCCATTTTCACACACTGCCGCACTACATGGATGAATTTGTGATTTCAAGCGGTCACAGATGCCTTTTCGACGTGATGTTGCAAATGAGGAATTCGAAGGACAGCGCTTTCGGTTTTCAGCTAGCGGCGAGGAGACGCCCGCAGGTCTGACTGCAAATATAACGTTCTATTGTTTAATGTCCTTGGGACAGGGGCCATGGCGAGAATGCAATGATTGATATGAATAGTATGGGATGCGCAATAGCGTAGTGGACGATAAGGCAGGACGTTCCCAAATACATGTTACTTCACAACACTGCAATTCCGGCCTGGAGCACAGTGGATTTTGCAGACTGCATTACGCACAGACTCAATGGAAATTTCACATGTTATGTGAGTAAATAATCAGGCGTTTTCATTCCGGGATGAGGGAATGATGTATGGATGCATGGACAGATGATTTAATGGAGAGTTTGCCATGTACAGGGCTTTTTGGAATCTATCCACCTCCCCTGCGCTATGTGATGCAGGGCTGCCATAGTGGGACCATCGTCTATCTGCCCTTGTTGAACCCTCCCTGTCTCGACGCGCCTTCAAACACTTGTGTCTATGCACGTTACTAATCCCATCTAATGGATTCTGTTTTGACAGACGCATGCACACAAACACTCGTTTGTAATAGTGTTTTCACCTCGATTTTCATAGTTATGATTCGCAAGTGAATTTTGGGTGGGAATAATCCTTTTGAGTGGGCTAGCATGCATATGGCTGTGGATTTAGTGTGATCATTGAAGTGAGTAATTCAAATGAAGTTCTGATGCCCATACTATTCTTTTTCATTTCATTTGGGTGACAGGTATCTCCTCCCCTTTTGCCGCTGCCATCTGTATGCCACTCCTGCAGATGGCTTTTACTCCCGACACCTGCTGCTTCGTGTTAATCAGTGGAGCACCATTACGATCTTATGGGACGATCGCCAATGGGCCACATGCCCTTACGCAGTTCTAGTGGCTAGGAGCAACATATCGACCTTTCAGCTGGACTAGTGCCTACCTAATGGGACGGCCCTGCGGTTCTAGGCGCTTCCATGTTGCCTTTTTGAACGTGAATATAGCCCCTGTGTACCATGAAGGAACAGGGCGTCACACAAGAAGAAGCTGGTCATTTATTGCGGATGCAGCCCACAATAATGAAATATATTTTGGAGTTCATGACCTAATAGCTGTATGGGCTTGGTGATTTTGTTGTGCATTAAATTTTGATTCTGATATTGACCGTGTAGCGTTATTCTTTGCAAGTAATGTAGCATATTCCTATTTGTGGAGCGATGTATTGTGAGAAGATCTGCATTGGGTTCCGGCTTCTGAGTATAGTTGCGTGGTACTGTACTGGGCGCGTTTGCCTACGAAGCCCAGTGAGGTCAGGGATAGGGGCTGCCATTATGACTGTTTTAATGATGTCATGCTCAGGGGCGGGGGATTAGCTTTTGTGTAACAGATGCCGGTCAGCCAGGTGGATTGGTGGAATGATGTGATTATCAGAATATGGCTGGTCACAGGTGCCTGTGTTTGCGTGCGTTTCTTGGAGGGAGACTGAGGTCATGTCCATTGGAATGGATTCTGTATTCGTGCCATCTGTGCCCTGCAGCTCCCATTGGCCCCTCTTGAGATGAGCCTGGCTGCTCAGTCACTCTGCCAACTTGTGTGGTACATGCTTATGCTGATGGTTGGTTTGTTTACTGGCAGGAGTACAGGGCTGGTGCAGTCTCCCTCAGGATACTGCTTTGAATGTTGCCTTACACTGGTGTCAAGCGATGGGGGGCCTGTTTTTGTTTGTCTCATATTTCAGTTCATGTTGCTGGACTTGAACCTTCACATGCCTGTGCTGCATCAGTACGGCAATGGTGCCATGGCAAATATGGATGGCCACTCACAAGGCACTTGGAGCCCCTAGATTCATTTGTTCGTTGGCATGCATGGGTGACTTGTACATTTCACTGGTTGCATTGTGACTTCATTGCACCTACGAGGAGTTGTGCAATGTGGCCAGGGAGTGGTGTACAGGCACTCAGTAGGGCCTTTTACGGTTGGTTCGCGATGCCGTACTTCTCACCATGGCGGAATGGTACTTTCCGCCATGCTTGATGGCGTTAGGTATATGTCCGCTAGGGTCAGAATTCGCGTACCGTTGCGCCATGGTGGTAATTACGGTTTGGCATGGCGCACGTGCGCGTACTTGGTGCAGTTAGAGTTGGCGTTCACTACGGTGTCGCTAATGGCATCGTACTTTACGGTGACGGGTCATAATCGCACCGAGCGCTATTCGATGGCGGTATTGCATTTCCGCCATCGTTTTTCGATTTCCGCCAGGGTCGTAATGAGGGCCAATATCTTTTACTGACAAAAGCATACTGTGTTCAACCCCTGGATACATTATATAAATGTGAAGGAATTTATAATAGCCTTTGTAGGAAAGAACGCCTTAAGGAGAGTCCCTTTAGGTGAGGAAGTTTACTTGTATGTAGTGAACATTTTATTCTCATGGTTACCTAAATTGGCAGGTAAAATAATAAGGCTACCTGAAACATTTTTGTTCAGGCCAGACATCCCCATGGATGATGAGGAAGGGCAAGGTAGTCCTCTGGAATTAGAAGCAGCAGTGGTAAGAGAAGAAAGGGTGATGCTTCATGGGACAGACAATGAGGGAAGTGGATGGAGAACAGTGCTAGCCCTCAATGAAGGATTTAAACTGACAGACTTGAAAGACGAGGAACTGTTTAGGGATGGCTATTCAGATGACAAATTAGTATTCTTTATAAGTCTCACTTATTGCATTAAAGTTGACAGCATAGAGGTACCGGAGAGAATGGTGTTGGTGATAACAAAGTCACAATTTTTTCGGGAAGACATGGAAAGAGTGCCAAGTGTCTTATGGACCACAAGTCCATATGACGTGGGTCTATTGAAAGGAGTAGGCGCAGTGAAAATTCCGCTTAAACTTGGAGCTATTTTGCCACGTACAAACCAGTACCCGATGTCCAGAGAAGCCGATGAGGGGATATTCGAAACTGTATCCGCCCTAATGAGACAAGGCATTCTAGTACCAACAGATTCTCTGTGCAACACAGCTGTGTACCCTGTCAAAAAATCAAAGAGGTGGTCATGGCGATTTATCCAGGACCATCACCCTTTAAACCATACAGTAGAAGCAGAGTTTCCTTTAGTTCCAAACCCTGAAACCATATTGTGCAATATCCCGTCAGCAGCCAGGTATTTTATTTTTGTCGATTTGAAAAATGCATTTTTCTCAATTCCCGTAAATGAAGACTCACAGGATTTGACTTCCTTTTCATATAGAAAAATGTACCTGAAACATACTCGTTTGCCTCAAGGGCGCTATGAGTCCCCTTCTATTTTTAATAGAGTCCTTCAGATGGACTTATGAAATGTTGAGCTTGAAAGTGCCATAATTCAATACGTCGTTGACATTTTAGTGTACAGTGAGACAGAAAAAAAATGTAGAGAAGACTCTGTTAAACTTATGATGATACTTGCAGAAAAAGGATATGAAGTAGACAAAGAAATATTACAGTATATTCAAGAACAAGTATTATACATAGAACAGTTAATCTTGCGTGAAGGAAGAAAAGTCACACCTGAAAGAGCAAAAGCCATTATGAGAACCCTACAGCCAAACACGGTGAGACAAATGCAGCAATTTTTAGGTGTATGCAATTATTGCAGGGCTTAGGCCTTTGACTACAGTAAATATATTCAACCACTTTCAAAGGCGCTTAAAGAAGTACTGATGGCTAAAACTAAATTAGTGTGGACAGAAGACATGACTGAAGTATTTAATTAATTGAAAAATGGAATTAGTACAGCTCCCGTATCAGGGATTCCAAATTACAGTGAAGAATTTTATTTATTTTCCCATTCAAATGGAGAAGTCATTACAGCAGTCCTTACACAGAAGACGACATTAGGACATGGTCATAAACCATTAGTTTATTACAGTGGGATTCTAAACCCAGTTATGAAAGGACACTATGCTTGTGAATAATCTTTGGCGGCTGCTCCATTTGCCATAGAAAAAGCTTCAAGTATAAATATGGGATGTTCTGTAACTCTATTTGTAGAGCATGTATTATTTGCAATATTGGAGAAACCCAAAAGTACACTGACCACTCAAAGAGCATCAGGGTATAAAGTAATTATCACGAACTCTGCAATCAAAATTGTAAGGTGTAGTATAGTGAATTCAGCAATGTTCATAGCTAAACCAGTGGGAGAAGATGATGATGATGATGATGATGTGCATGACCGTGCTACATATACTGAGTGTTATAATGATATTCCCCATGTTAGAGAGAATGCCCTAGGAAGAGGAAAGTGGTTTTCATTGATGGTTCATCTAAAATCGATCAACAGACTGGGGTGAGACATTCAGAATCGGCATTAGTAATGGTGACCCGAGAGGGCACCTTCAAAGTATTGATGAGCAGACGGTTGCGTCAACCTATTCAGCACAGACTGCAGAATTAGTTGCTTATTGATGCACTGCAAAGCTTTGAGGATGATCAAGTGACAGTGTACTGTGACTCTGGCTATGTGATGCCAACTGTACACGCAGGGCTAGCATGTTGGAAGAGGAGGGGCTTCCTCCACACAGATGGCCCTCCCATGCAACATGTGGGGCTAGTAGACAAACTCACTGAAGTCGTGAGCTTTCCAGCAACCATAGCCTTCGTGAAATGAGCAGAGCATTCAAAAATAACAGATTGAATCTCTCGCTGGAATGAAGCCGCAGACTTAGAGGCCAAATGTGTTGCATATTATTTAACTATGTATGAAGATAAGTTAAAATGTTTGAAGTAAGCAGCAGGGCGATGCATGTTGGTTAAAGAAGGATTTAATATGACGTTGATTGTATAGTTAATTGAGATACAAGGACGGACATTGTAAGAAGAGAAGGAGCTATGGAAAATGCAGGGTGTTCTTAATCCCCATTGTGGCAATTCGGTGACAGGACAGTACAGGAAAGCCAGTTATGCCTCTAGTGTGGTTGTGAGTACCATTGGAGCAGTTCCATTACCCAGCACATGTGACTCGAGAGAGTCTAGCTGCTACAATAGCAGAAGACTGGTTCATACCGAACCTCAGTGAACATGTGGCACAGTTCATTGTAAACTGTATTGTGTGCCTGAAATGCATGGCAGAGCACACCCAGTGAATGGTGAGAGGAGTAATTGCCAGACCTAATGGCCCCTTCCAACATCCGCACATAGATTATGTGGATATGTTGCAAACAGGTAATGGTTATCGATTCATGATAGTTGTAGATTGTCCTTTTTCTAGATGGATCGAAGCAGGTACGTGTACGCATCCTGATGATGCATTCGCAGCAACATTTTTAGTGCGTAAGGAATTTCCAAGATTGGGGCGTGCAAAGTTTTGTGATCCGATAATGGACCGCATTTTTTGAATGAACTTCTTGAAAATATATTCTCACTTTTAGGCATCAAGCATACGTTTGCTTTGGCCTATCACCCGCAAGCCAACCGAATATGTGAGAAATTAAATGGTCTTCTGAAGGAAAGAATAGCAAAGCTTAAAATAACATTGAAGAAGGGATGCTGCATTGCCTACGCCTTGCATTATATGCATTACGTAATCAACTTAGTACAGATCATCATTTAACGCCCCAAGAGCTGGTGACTAGACGCCGAATGAGAACTCCTCTCACCCCCTTAACAAGGGCAAATATAGATGCCCACAGTGGAGGGAGGGCATTAGACGATGAGATATGTGGTTATTTGAAAACAATGTCTCAAAATATTTCCTTCATTTCTCAACAGATCAAAAACCAAGAGCATAGGTCAAAAATAAGCGAATCGAACAATCTGCCTAATAGTTTGGAAGACTCATTAAAACTTTAAATATTATAGCCAGGCGACCAGGTGCTAGTTCGTCAGTTTGTGCGGCACCTGGAATACCCCGCGATTTAACGGACCTTTAAATGTGGAAGAAGTAAGCCCTACTGCCGCAAAACTCAAGGGCTGACAAGCATGTATCCATCTGCATAATATCAAGCCCTATAAAATTGAAGCATTGACCTCTCCTGCACCTACCCACTTTGAAGCATGTACCCACAGTGAAGCAAGTGCCCACAGTGAATCAAGTCCCCACAGTGAAGCAAGGGAAGAGCAACAAAGAATGACCACACGATTGATGGCCAAAAATGTGGATAAAGAAAGCAAAACATTTTTAGATTAGGGTTGACTTGTGAAATCATTCATTTGCAGTAATTGTGGAACATTTTCCCTAAAATAGGATTCAAGGAACAATGTGAGAAAAGTTTGAGCTTCGAGATCTTCTAATTTTCAATTATGATACCTATTACTATATTGGTATATATATTCTTAGTTATTCTCGTGGCTTACATTTCTGAAACATATCCAGCTTTGATCCGAAGAATCTTAAACATTGTCACATTTTTGGAGAACCCCAAAAATAATTGGCTTGTTTGGAGAGTTATCCTAGAGACAGTACTCCCATTTCTGATATAGAATTTGCATATTCATGCAATGGAGAAGCTTCAACAGATTAGAGATTCATTGCCTTCGAAGAAATCGATAAGCTTCCATGTTATATTAATGGTCATCTCCAATGGTATTATGATACGTGTTTTCTTCCTCATTGTAATAGCTTTTAGAAATGTTATAAAAGATGATAGCATAATGAATGATACAGAAACATCTAATATTGTCTCTGCTGAAGATAGAAGAGCCAGATTTCATAATATAACAATGCACCTGTTTCGACATGAAAGAGAGAGTGGGGAGGATCATAAAAGTATAAACTATTATTTAGATAATGCGGTACACTTGAAGAATAACCTATGGTACCAGCATATAAAAGAAGTGGGAGGAGTACGTCAGATGAAAATTGATATGTATGTTCCTTGATCCTGTATGCCATAAGTGTGACAAGAACATTTATTGCAAGGGAAATGTCACCATATGATGCCAAATGCTTCATTCATCTGGAAGCATGCACAACCAGAGGACAATTTGAAGGAAAATGGGTGATGTTGTGATGGCGAACTTAAGAGGCATTCCCATATGAATATACCTATGTGAAGACAAGAAAGATGGAAAATAGATCAGGATGGACAACCAAGAAGCTTATGTATTCATCCCGATAGGAGAACAAATAATAGTTGTCCAAATGAATAATTTGAGTTGCTCAGATACTATTGAAAAACCAGGAGAGCCAAGATGTGGAGAAAGACCTCAACTGGTGGTATATGGACGTGTTCACACTAGTACTGAATGGGAAGAAGGGCTACTGGCCTGCCCTGCACATCTATTTAAGGAAGAATCAGCCAGTATAGTGAAGATATGAGTGACACTGTCTGAAATCATGGGCCAAGTTCTCAAAGTTACTTACAAGGGTAAAAAATGGAGCAGGACTAGTTCCTATAATACCGCTAAATAAATGCAACAATCTGCTTCAGGAACAATAGTCTGATCCTGGTTGGGAAGAATAAAAGATGTAAACATATAATTGAAGTCCCAGGAATAGATGGAGGAACTGCAGCATTAATGGATAGCTATTGGGCCTGTGGAGTTGCCTAAGAACTGAGAAGGAATATGCTTCATAGTGATGATACATGCACTCACATTGGTGATCCTACAAAGTGATCTCCATATTGACAAGTTTCCAAAAATGGATGACCATTTACGAAAGAGGTGATCACCTGAATTTCGCCGATTGATGAGAAGCAATTATTTCTCAGAAAAATCAATGGAAGCTTATGACAATATTCCAGATGAGCATAAATTATTTAGCAAGACAGCAATGATAATGACATCTATATTCTTGCCAAGACTTCAAACTGCAGCAATGGCAGCAGATGGGAGCTGTTGCAGACAATCAACTCAACAATAAAAGGATTCGATGTAATAAGAGAAGAATTAGAGCCATTCGGCTGATGACTCTCCAGAATAGGTATGTCCTGGATTTGATTACAGCAATGGAAGGAGGCATGTGCGCCAAGGTTGGACATTCTTGCTGTACGTACATACCTTCTTATAATGCTGAAAATTGAACCTTAACTGAAGCAATAACCACATTAACGACCCTGCACGCGAAGATGGGGCGGAAGTAGATGAAATAGAAGATGATGATTAGTTTACATCTCTGTTTTCATGGATTCCAACTTGGCTAGCAAACACTTTCAAGATACTTGGAGCAGTACTATTGTTTGTATTGCTAGGATTCTGTCTCATAAGCATCATTGTGGGACAATGCAAGAAGACAGCCAAGAAAGCTATTGGAATGAAGATAATGGTTGATATTAACTTTGGAACAATTCAGCAAACTGAAGCCAGCACCCGAGAGCAAATAAAGAAAAGTACCCTTGCACCTCCACTAACTAAGTATCATTATCCCAAGGATAGGAAGATGTATGTGGGACAATGGATATTCTGTTCACCAACAGGAGATTGCTGATTCATGACCTGGAGTGTGGATGAACATATAAAAAGTGCTGGTACCCTGAGGGGGGTGATGAAGATATGGGTTATGAAGAAAAGAAAATATGATGATATGGTAGAAGAAGACATGGCAGGAGTGGCAGAAGAAGATGCAAAGAGTTTGGTCGAGAACTCGACAGGGGGGGAATGTAGAGGAGGAGGCACCTGTCTTCTCCCTAGTCCGTGCCCCCTTGTCATCATCATATTGGGATGACAGATGAAGAGGTATGATGGGGAACCCATGCCTGAATCCTTGCAATGATTCTACACCTCTTTGAGTATATGAGAGATGATATGCACTCAGATAACTTTTCAGAGTGTACCCGCAAGCTGACATAGTGGAGGAAAGTTACCAAGAAGGATGTACTTTGCCAAGCTGTCGAAATGCAGCCATGAACAGAATGGATTGCGTTAAAACAAAGTATGATAACAGCAAAAGAATGTCATAAATAAGATATGAGAACCTATGCTAAAAGAATATGAAAATACTTGAGAATGACGATGTAACTGAAGCACTAAGAGAAACATGTACTCCATGATGCAGTACTTATGAACACAAAGAAGAATGAATTGACTCACTGGTCAATAACTGTAAATAAGCTGAATCGCAAGGTAGAAAGAATACCTAGAAGCTTGCTTATGAGAGGTATATATTCAACGTTTAGGCTGACCATTAGAAAAAGTTGGACGACGGCTTATATCAATCAACACAGCTACCTCAAAATATGAGCCAAGGATCTTAAAATGGAAAGATGATGAAGTTGTTTTCCCTTGAAAAATAGGGGAGTACATTGGCTTGGCAGCAAGAATGATATTTCAAGAGATGGAGGAAAAGCACAAAGGGAGTCTAACAAGCAAACCATGTGCAAGGACATATTTCCCAAAGATTAGGGGGAACAATAACATTTGCGGATGCCAAATACTGGACAATTAAAAGGGCATGAGGTTTATATGGGATACAGTGAGCAAGTCTCTAAAGGTCATGAAGAGCAACTGCACCCAGCATAATTGAATCAAATGGTGTTAAAGGCACTGCATAAATTGAAAAATTCATGATCTTCTAACACGTGACAAAGAGCTCACAAACAAGAGCTATTCATTAAGTCTGAAGCTGAGATAATGGTGTGCCTACACTACCTCAAATGTCCTGAGACAGAGCAGACTGGCAAGGTCAGCCTTCAAACAGAAGACACTGGCATGAGGCCTACCAATGAGAGAGGGTAGACTAATTGGGAAACTAAGGGGAGAGCTGATGTATCTCCAGGCACCTAGGTTTCATTTCTATGTACATGCTGCTAGCAAGCTGAATGCCTGAGATTGGATTTGGGTTGCCAACCAATCAGAAAAGCCTGCCATGCACTTTTACATACAATGGTGCAAAGTATTATTCTGCTGCCATGTTCTCTGCTATGACGAGTATATTACACCAAGTGTGTATAGAGGTAGCTCAGGGTATGTCTCACAGACAAGAAACCACCAATGAGGGACTAACACACATATTTTCTATATGTAGACATGTTCCCCATATCCAATCCCACCGCTCGATAGGTTTTGCGGTTTGCCACCTAGGAGGATGTCATAGATGATGCATCTAGCATTATATAAACTGAGCATAATCAAAAGCACAGTGTGATCCTGCATGAATCGATTTGATGAGTGTTTATTCGGCCTGCTTTAATTCTTTGAGAAAGCAGTATTTTACCATCTCCTTTGAGTCTATCCGGTTATTTGGTCTGAGATATTATATTGGATATTCCATCTAGCACAAAGATGCTTCAAAGTGCTACACCATGCAAAGTTCCCTCTTTTATATATTTGGGTTATCTGATTGCCCCTTATGACCACTTGCAATGTGTGAAATTTAGGCTATATATTAAGGCTGAGGCATTTATTCTGCAGATGATTGTTATTCAATGAAAGATGTGTTCTTATTCACTACTGCAAGTGCTACCATTTTTTAAAGCAAACGTGTTGCTGTCTATTTTGTTTGGCTGTGAACTCCTTCCCCCTTGGATAAAAAGATGGCTCGGTGTAAGTGAAGGGAAAACATGCCGGAAAGTTCTAAACCACCCCCTCACATCCCAATAGAGGCTATTAGACTCAAATTGGGCCTTCCATCAATGGCATAACATATGTTTATATTGCACGTTTTACAAGGGTTCACAAACAGAAGGCCTAATGCAGCTTTGACTATGTTTTATTGGAATGTGAGAATTACCTATGAGAGATTTAGTGGACATCCAGGTTGAATCTTTCTTTGACAAATCAAAGATTGCGTGCACTGGATAGAAATGAGTCATTGAAACACCTAAAAAAGCTTTCATTATTTAGCTATCTAGCTGAGTGGAAGAAAGTTGCGCTCCATTCCTCTCTCCTCAACCATACATAGTGAAGGCTCTGTCTCGCTCATTTATGAATGATCTTCTTAAATTCAGATTGAATTTCTATCCTACTTTAGAGGTTCTTAGTCCTTGTATGAGATTGGTGGATTATTCTTGTATGATTTGTAAAAAGGGTAAAAGAATCTTGTTCCACCTCCTGTTAAATATTAACCTTTATTGGCTAGAAGAATGTCTCACTTTGCTCAATTTGTGTTTTCTCTGGGCTCTGTATTTGTGGAAACCCAATGGTCAAGACTTATGAGTAGCTCCTCGATCTATATCTCTGTGGCCCTTTTAGCATTTATGAAGGACATTTTATAATTATTAGGAGATTTACCACTATTACTTGATAACCTTTGTCTAAGCGAGGGATGATGTGAGGTTTTAGAGTGTAATTGTATTTAATGTGATAAAATTAATATTATTTAAATGTATTTTCTAATCAATTGTATTGTTTTATATGGATGTTATATTCTGATTGATTGTTGTATACCCTTTCTTAATGTAACCATATCACAATAATAAAAAGAATAAGAATTATTTTGGTTTTTCTTGTACTCTCTGAACCTCTTCAGTTATTGGGAAGGAGTTTTCCCAAACTTTAACAGGAGAGCCTGCTTCAGTTTGTCAAAGTCTTGATAGTCAGCTTTTGACATATCCATAATAGCACTGCAACAAGAATGGGGTAGTTTGCTGAGTAACCAAGAAATATAATCAGGCGCACCTACTTCTTGCACCTCACAAGCATACTCAAATGTTATAAACCAATGTACAATGTCATTTTGTTCATCATACATACTGAGCAGATCCTTAGGCAATCAAGGATGAGACGAGGATCCAGAACCACTACCAGAACCTCTGGCGGAGCCTTGAACCCTTGTAGTCTGGCCAACTCCAACTGGGGAGCCCTATCTTTTTGTTTCTCAATCCTGTCAAACTCCAGTTTAGCTATGTTAAAATCCAATTCTTTCTGTCTGAGCCTAACCGTCTCTCTCTTAAGCCCCCACAGGGCCTCAGCTTCTGAAGTTGACAGGGAAATGTTGAGTGGACCCAGAAGTTCCTGGTATGCCAGCGGTACTGGAATTACTCCAAGCCAACCTCAATGACGAAGTAGACAAAGTGCAAGGCAAAGTTCAGCTTTATTATCATCCAAATAAAGCATGGACAGCATACAAGCATTCAAATCTTCAGTCGCTCACCAAATTCATACAAAACAACATTTTAAGTACCACTGACGCATCATTGCTCACATCATACATCATCACAATTTTACAAAACCTACAGGGAACGGGGATTGGTTACGGGATGAGACTAGCTATGGATCATATAAGAGTTACACAGTTAATTGGGTAAATGATATCTGATGGCTCCTCCTGAGACCATCCCAATATTGATAAAAGTAAAAATACATCACTTCTAAGAAAACTAATTGGCTGGCATACTACATGGATTGGATAGGTTGACTATGCATCAGACAGGTAGTAGGAGGAGAAAATCCCATGAACTTTCTTCTATATATTAAAGAAATGATCATCCCTCATTCCTTTGACCATGAGCTCAGACAAAATCTATGTTCTTGTCCTTGGGTCTGTGTGTGCTTTTAGGGAGTGCCACAGTTGTCCTATGTTCTGCTGGAACCTAATGAACAGGCAGTGTTTTCCAATTACAAGTAACGTGCTAGAGGACCATTTATGAAGTGGAATGACCTCCTACTTATTGAGACTTTAGCTATTATTAATGCACGTGCCATGTTTTCGGTTGCCTCTGGGGACAATCCTGAGATTCTCCATGGGGTCCTTTTGGCTCACTGTGCCGTTGCCTCTGGCTAACAAAGGTTGGCTCCTGTGCTCTTATACACTTGAATTAATTGGGAGTATCCTTGCCTATGTCCAGGTTATCACTTATCTTGTGCCTTTGATCCACCATTCTCATTCAACCTATCTCCTTCTGACCTTGCCAATAACTGCCAACTTCTGCCTGAGCTCTGGACAGCTCTGTATTTCCGTTGATTTAACATTTTGAATTCTCTGAAAGCCTCAATGCTTTTGTCTATTTAAAAGCGTGCTGAGGCATCCATTTGAAAGAAGATGGCTGACCTGCTACACTCTTATTTATATATTGTAGAGCTAATCTCGTATTTCGTTTGTGTTGTATTCAGCTTATATATTGGTTATGTTAGTGTTCTTCATTTTTTGTGGTTGCTATGTTACTATTTTCATGTATAAATGCCCATTTTACCTAGTGAATGTGTTCTTCATGTGGAGTGCATATCTCCTTTGTGTCTAGTGTGTGCACCTATTGATGCTGACTGCTTTTGCCATCTTCAGCTTAGATTGTCTCAATGGGCCTCATTCCGAGTATGTAGGTAGCCATGCTGCTTTTGGCGACATGGCTACCCCCATACCGGGTACCGGGTCCGGGTTCCTTGAATTTGGAAATACCGGGCCATTCCGACCTTGGAGGGCCCGGTATTTCCCCATTCAAGGAACCTGAACCCGTTACATCCCCATTCCCATTTGAGCCCCCATAGGGCTCAATGGGAATGGGGAGGATGCTAACAACGGGCCCGTTTATGACGGGCCCGTTGTTAGCATCCTGGTCTGCTCGTGGGACCCGGTAAGGACGCCTTAGGCGTCCCCCGAGCTGACCTTGTGATGAGGTGGTAGGGGGTTAACGGCACCGACAGCTCTACCGGCACCATTAACCCTCTACTGCCTAGGTTGTAATGAGGCCCAATGTTTTGTTGTACCTGCCTGGGATATGGGCAGTATGGTTGTCTGAGTGGGTAACACTTCTCACCTGTGCGGTATTGGATTAGGGGCAGGTCAGAAGCTGTGGAGGACATATTCATCTGCCTCCCATCTTCCTGTGCATTCTCAATAGTGGCAGTTAACAAGTCCATTGCTACTACCTGTCCCAGCATCTACTGCATCACTATTAATAGGCAAAGGAACATTTCTGGACTCCTGCTGATCTAACAACTTCTGTTTCAAATCATCTTTGTTTACAGAGTATGGGAATCCTCTGTCTACACACATGTTTGTAAAGTTCTCTACTTTAAGTTCAGCAAGAGAAGAAATAGTGAAAGTTTGCATATTAAAATAAATTGTAGACTACTGTTATACCACTATTAAGTTCAAATCACAGTGTTCTGTGTAAACAGAATTATGATATTACACCAGTGGATAACACTGGGGTACCCAAGACCTTATCTTCACCTGTGAACACTAACTTGTTAAGATGGATTTAGCAATAAGGAACAGGGGGACTCAAAGTTTAGCCAAACCTTACTGAGGAAAGCGTGGAGGGTGGTCAAGGCTTAGTCTCAGGTGAAAGTGGGTGGGGTTAGGGGTCCTCAATGAGTCCACACAGTGAAGCACACAATCATTCAATTTGGAAAGCTAAGTACAAAAATACTCTATTAATTATAGTCCCAAAACAGATACTAGAAAATGAAACCAGCAGGTAGTAATATCACACAATACTCAATTATCAAACATATATACAGTCACCTTTAGGTTTGTAGAAATGTACACAATAACTCAGACAACTAAAGGAAGGTATGTAGGGATGTAGTATAATGAAACCAGTTCACAAGAATGGTAACCTAATTTTATAAGACCAATCCCTATGATGTATGGCGCCTTGTGCCCAAAAGTCACAAAGCTTCTTCTTAAGAAATGTAGAACGCACTGACGCAGACCTCTTCAGGACACTTCACCAGATGAGGGAAGGCGAGTTCCAGCAATGGCTACCGCACACAGGCGACAGCAGACAACTTTCCAGTTGCAGTTGAAGAAGACCTTCCAGAGCAGGATCCCTTGATGCTTGAAAGCTGAAACTTGGCAGGAAGGCAACTTGTGGCACAAGCTGGCGACCACCAAAGTTTCTGATATAAGCACAGAACAGCAATGATTCTACCGAGGAAGCCCTCTGGATAGTTGGTCAGTCCACCACATGATCTAGGGACACTTCCTAAGACTCAGGATGGATGAATCCTCGAGAATGTGTCTAGTCTGTTTGGTCCCACCAGTCCAAGGGTTGAAGCACCGCTTAGGGCCTTCACAGACCAGGTAGTCCAGCACGGCTGCACCAGGCTAAACGCTAGAAGGGATGCCAGGCCTCTTCTGAGGCCATTCACTGATCTCAAGTCAGCTGCTCTTCTACAAAGATACTTGCCTCCAATGCTTTTCTGATGAAATGGCTGCAGGAGTTCTCTTCTGATCATAAATCCTGGCTGTAAGCAAGTCCAAGCCCACCAATTACAATGATCTGCACCATTCAAACAGCCAGCAGTGGTCCAAACAGGGACCACTGTGAGTTTCACTCATGCCCCACACCCAGACTCTCTGGCACCACAGATGTGGAGCGGGATCAGACAGTCCCACCCACTTCCTGGGCCACACACACATCAAGGCATCACTAGCCTGCAAAAGCAGCTGCCTTCCCAGGCAAGAGCTTGAGTTATTTGGGATTTCTTGACCTGAGAAGGCAAGAAGAAGGCCAAACAACAATATAGTCAAATGACAAGTGATAAATCTTGTGGCACAGCCATATTAGGTCATTCCCCTAGGTTAGTAGCCAGATGTCGTAAACGTGAATGTGCACACTAAAAATAATGTAAAAAATGATACAAAATATATCTGCTGCTACCGGCTTGTCTTTAGGCACATATAAAAGTAACCAAAAACTGGAAGTGTAAAAGACCAGGGTGATACACTGTACTGCATTGTAAGATGTGTGTGCACTGTTACAAAGTTACCAAAAAAGGTCAAAAGACAAAAGGGAAAGATAGTTTCCCAGTCCTGATGGTCTGAAGGACTGATCAGTTTCCCCATGACAAAATGAGCAAAAGACCAGGAAAGTGAAGCGGAAGGCTTCACACTTCCCTGTAAAAAAATCAGGACAGGTCCAAAAACAAAAGCAAAAGTTTTGGAGATCCATAGGATATGGAGGGAAAGTTGTCTAAAGAGAAATCTTTCCTAACACCTTCCGCCATCATGGGCTACTTATGATCATAAAAGTTTTGGTACTGGCTTTTTACAGGTCTATAAACTGTGTGTGATATCAGCAATTTTATATGGCCTACAGGTTTTAAATGATAAACAGCTTTTGTGGTTAGACAAACTGGAGGGGAAACGATGGAGAGGAATGTTGAGGATACCCCGGTATGTCCCCATTGAAGCAATTAGATGTGAGTTGGGCATCACTCTGCTGTTAAAGCCCTGGAGCGTACAATGTAACACATTTTACTTTACAATCATGTGACTCGGTGATATAATTGATACTTTAATGGCCCTCATTCCTGCTGATTTTCATACGCATCGCAGCAATTACTCCTTATTGGGATTAGATATGATGGTCACAGAATTTCTTCAGAATATTGGCTGGGTCACTCCCATAACGGATAATAATATATTTGCAACTTGTTTCACGAAGTTAAAAGCAAAAGCTTTGGAATGGGACTTTATTAAGAACCTTGAGGCTCTTTGTACCAAAAAGAGATATCAAATGTTCTCAACTCAAAGCTTTGTGCTGGGTTAGCCTCGCAGCTATCTGCTCAAATTTTGTGATGAAGATTTAAGACGTTTTTTGCTTTGCCTTCGATTTAATGCATTACTTACTCAAAAGATTACCGGGTCCTGGAGGGCATTCCTCTCAAGGAGAGAAAATGTTGTTTCTGTGCAAATTAAATTGAAACTGCAAGCCATCTGTTAACTTCCTGCCCTGTTTTACTGCATACAATAGGCTGCTTGGTAGTTTGTCCAGGGTGTTGTTTGATCCATTGGGGGCTACTCTATACTAGGCTGAGTCCTTGGTTATATCCAGTGCAGCATATTATATATGGAAAAGCTTGATTTAGTTATGTTTTATTTTTGATTTACATGTGGGAAAGGCTAACATCTGTTTCTCTTAGTATTATTAAGTATGTATGATATGCTATGATATGGCATTTATAACGTGCCTATACATAAGTGTTTCAAGGCGCGATGAGGCAAGGGAGGGGGAACAAAGGGAGGACAGACAACAATCCTACTAGGCCAGGTGTCATTCAGATCGCGCAAGTGCATGGGAAGGGGGAAGGGAAAGTGCAGTACAAGGGTAGTAGGTAATAACAACAAGTCAAAAGTAACGGCCAGCAAGTGGCAAGTGCAAGGGTAAGTGCAGACATCAGGTGTCAAGTGCTGGTAGGGGGACTGTAGGGATACAGAGACAGTCCCCAAGTGAGGGGGTTGCCAGGCGGGCAGTTCAGGTATGTCTGACTTGTGGAGGGAGGGACCAGGGCCCGCTCTAAGCGGGTGTCCAGGTAACCAGTGCAGTTTCAGTCAGCAGTGGAGAGGAGGAGAGAAAGCAGAAGCAAAGAGAAAGGTTTTGAGGTGCCTCCGGAACCGGAGATGGTTCTCCTCCAATTTAAGGGAGGCAGGGAGGCTGTTCCAGAGGGAGGCCCCAGCTGAAGAAAGAGATCTATCACCAACTTGTTGCTTGGAGAAGCGACTGACCCTGAGGGAGTTGGAGGTGGATGAGCAAAGAGCTTGAGAAGGAAGATATTTGGGAAGAGGGGGTTGAAGGGATTGAGGCCCATGCCCCCAGAAGGCCTTGTGGACAATGCATAGGGTTTTGAACTTAATGCTCACAGCCACTGGGAGCCAGTGCAGAGATTTCAGTGCTGGGGAGATACAATCCCTGGGCTTGAGGCCAAGGACAAGCCTTGCAGTCCTGTTCTGGATGAGTTGCAGAGGGCGGAAAGTAGAGGCAGGCAGATTTAGAAAGAGGCTGTTGCAGTAATCCAGCCTGGAGAGAACCAGAGCTCTGGAGGCAATGAGCTTCTGGGGGAAGGAGAGGAAAGGAAGACTACCTCTGAGGAGGTGCAGCTGGTAGTGTGACTTCTTAGAGGGGTCAGAGATGTGAGGAGAGAAGGAGAGTGTGGAGTCGAAGATGACCCCAAGGTTTTTAGCAATGCAGGTGAAAGCAGGAAGAGCGCCAAGAGAGGCCGGCCAGAGAGCGACAGGAAAGGAGGGAGCGGGTGTGCCGATGAGGAGAATCTCAGTCTTACTCGCATTAAGGCATAGGTCAATGGCGGCACACCACTCCTGGATAGCAGACAGACAGTCAGAGATGAGGAACGGAAAAGAGGTGGCTGAACGTAGCCTGAAAATGATCTGCGTGTCATCCACATAGCACTGAAAGTTGGGGCAGAGAGTGGCAATGTGGTGGGAAAGGAGTGCCAGGTATTGGTTGAACAGCCAGGGAGAGAGGTTAGAGCCCTGGTGGACACCACAGGTAGAGAAAAAGATAGCAGAGAGGAAGGACCCAAGTTGGACCTGGGAGGGTCGGTCAGAGAGGAAAGAAGTCAGCCACACCAGGGCCTGACCGGTGATACCCAGGCTCTCACGGAGACAACTGAGCAGGATGGCATGGTTGACCTTGTCAAAGGCAGAAGCGAGATCAAGCAAGATGAGGACACAGGGGGTGTTAGAGTCAAGGTTGGAGAGCAGGTCTTCACGGATGTTCAGGAGAGCAGTTTCCATGCTTCTGGCAGCTCTGAAGCCAGACTGATGGTCATGAAGACAACCAACAGATTCAGTGTGGAGATTAAGTGGAGAGATGGTCAGTTTCTCCAGGTGCTGCCCAGGAAGGGAGTGATGTTTTGGAACCTTTTATTGTTGTTAAGGCAGTGATATATTATCTTATTTCTATATTGCTGTATCATGTTTTTATCATATGAACTTTTATTGTATATTATTGTTTGTATTAATATTACATTTGGACTGTTGTCCAAAATGTTATTTTAACCAAATGCACGTACATTTAAAAAAAATCATAGTTTTGGTACAGGGGTACGTGCATCTCATAAATGCAGCTCCTGTGCTGCAGAGACTTGGCAGTCCTTGCAGCTGTCAGATGGGCAGCTGTGACCTCAGTCAAATAACTTTATTTGGCCGTCAGGTCATCAAAGTACATCCTAACACAATTAAATGATTGCTCTGGCTAAACAATGCATCAAATCAAAGAGAAGAGAAAAGTCCCCTTATTATTTTCACAGAGCAATTCTAGATCCCTTAGGCTTAAAGCCACAGTGGTTACCATTTAACCTTGGCCCCATTGGTGTTAGGTTCGCACCAGATAAAGCAGAATTGTGTGAGAGGTTTCCAAATAGGCTGACAGATTCCGAGAAAGGATAGGAGTTAATTACAATCCTACTAATTACAGTCCTACCAGGGTCCCCAATTCTACCCAAAACACCATTGGCCGCGCTTGTATCCCAAAATGCCAGTTGAACAGAGTCACAGAAATTGTCACCCTCATTGCGCACTCTAAGGCAGCTCGCTATAGCTTCCCTGGACACAAAGGTACAGCCCCTTACAGTATGAAGCCAGTGCAGGCATTTGTTTGAGAGTGCTTGCCTTGTTTCTCGCTGGTTGGTAGGCAATTTCTGTGCCACATGAAGAAATACTGTGGCCCTCCTTGAGCCCAAAGGACTTGATGGCTGGTCGTACTTTCCCTAAGACAAGGTCTGTGTACTCTATTAACAACTAAACTGGGGCCTTGGGTTCCTTCTGTGTTTGTGGCCCAAACCTTCCCTACAGTGTTCATAGGTCTAACTTTAGGGACCTTGATGACTTCCCTGAGTATATTCTGCTGGGCAACTTGCTCATCTTGGGGCTGTATCACGTGGATATGGATATTGGTCTCACAGTGAATAGGGACCTGAGGATGTCCCACATTTTCAAAATTACGGGAATCAGCCTTTTCTTCGGGGGCTGATGTATCACATTTATTTATCATCCCTGAACGTTCCAGGGGTGGATTATACGATCCCTTTACATCCAATGGACCCACTCCTTTCTTCCCTTGGGCATCTTTCTACCAAAATCAGTAGTAGCCTTTAGATGTCTACAAGTTCGGAGAGTACTTGTTTGCAATTACATCCCTGTACAAAACGATCCTCCTTAGGAAAAAGGTCTGCGTTAGGTTGGTTGTATTGGGTGGGTTGCTCGGAAGCCCCTTAGTGGAGTTAGATGGAGAAAAGAGCTGTTCCCTGAGCACATATTCATGGGCTTCTCACTCTAGGTATTACTGGTAAGGGAGGGCTTATCTTCAGGCACAACATCATTCTCTGTATCAATTTGGGCCAGTGGGACTGAGGGGCTAGCTAAGTGGGATGATGTCCATTTAGATTAAACAGGCACAGTCGGAAACTCTGGAACCAAGCTGTTGCTCTTAAGAATGGTGTTGGATGGCAGCCCCACTCCCCTTCCAGAATCCAAGAAGGATAGCAGCTGATAGGAGGGGCTGGGCAAGCATCCACCACCACAGGTACTGGTCGTGGTTCCAACCCATAACTGGTCAACACTGGTTTGGGTTGAGAAATAGTCATGTTGGGGTAGACCGGGAAGGCAACAGAGAGTTTATCATGCGGGGAGAATTCCGCCACGGTTGATAGCAAAGTTCCAGTTCCGCTGCAGGTGTCTTTCTGTCATTGTCGGGGCAAATAGATGGGCCTGAGGCAATAAACAGACCTTCATTTGTAATTAAATCATCTTGGTTTGTGACTAAAAGACTTTCCTCCAGGCATACACCAATCGGACCCCACAATCTGTTATCTGTGTCTCCTCCATGGTGAGCTCTAAGTTTGTTCATCGCCCCTTCCCCAAAACATCTTGGTTGGACCCCAAAAACGGTTGTATTTCTTTGATGAGAAAATAGGCATCTCCCGGAAATTTAATGGGACTGCAAATTTTATCCGCAGAGGCAGTGTCAATATCACACTCCACGCCATAACGAGGGAGGCAGGTTCCCATTTTGCATCTCACGGATAGGATCTTGCATTTGGGCTCAGCACAAGTGTAATAATGTAAGAAGTCAGGTAAGTACAAGCACACGTAGTACGTTTAGTGTGTTTATTGTCTCTTCGTGCAAGTTGGTATCATTGGAGAGACACCGGCAGCACCTCAACCGGCAGGCATTGGATCTACTCCATCTGTCAACCATCGGAGCCCACGCACGTCATCCAGCATCACACACCAACATTCCAATATCCAGGAACCGCGCGTGCACTCCCCACCACAGACACTACCTTCAGATACTACACTTCTCCCCCCAACAGATTCTTCAAAAGACCCAACGTGGACATAAAAATGGCAGGAAAGAGGATTCGTTATTTTCAAATGTGGCAGTTCAATAATACAACAAACAGGAAACTGAAAAGCATCACAAATGTAAACCCCTACTCTAAAAATTCTAACATGGGATGCACTACGTCAAAAACCATCTGTGCACCCTTTACACCTGCTGCCCCGGGCTGCCCACCAGGGGCTCCAGCCTGCCACACCAGAGCACTAACCACCTGGCCAGTGGACCCACCCGGCCATCCACGACTCACAACAAGCACAAAACACAGGCCCTGTGATCCACCAAAAATGGTAATAGAAACTACTAGCAGGAAACCAAAGAAAGAACACCATCTAGCCAACAACCCATACCCAAAGCACACACCACATACTACCACACACACCTCTAGCATAAAACTACCACACGCTTGCCCACACCAAATAACCTTCCACTAAACCAGGCACTACGCCACAAAGAACACGCACCGCCGCCAACGACACGTGCCCGTCAACCTAAACACATCACGATGCAAAACATGTGAGAACTGACAGGAACTGAACTAACTAGAGCAAAAACTCACTAGGAATACCAAATGCTGCGATAGATCCACCCGGCAATCTATAGCAAAAATAAACATCACAACCGTATTACCAACATATGGTACTAGCGCATAACACGCTATGGCTAAATCAAAAAAACAATAGGAAACACCACTGAAACCCACAGGATACCATTAACTAGAACAACAAAATGCAGGCAACACTAACTGCACCATCCTGGTCCGAACCCACCCGGCATTCAGAACTACTAAATCCATAACAACAAAACACGGGCATAATTAACCGCACCAATGTAGTCCGAACCCACCCGGTACTCAGAACTACACGCAACCACCTGACACATACAGGCACCCAAATCGCCGCGCACGTCTCCACAAATGCACTGTGCACATGCAGGCACATCAACTTGTGAAACAACCGAGCGTAAACTCACTGTGAAAGTGACTTGTAACACGGAACTTAAAGAAACAAATAGAACTCCATGGACACGCCACCCACAAGTCCGTCGGCACATCACCCTCATGTCCAGTCCAAATGTCCCAAGGGCATGGTAAAACAGGAAAATATGCATAAAATTGTAAATCCTTAAAGTCGGAAACATGCATCCCGAGTCCACCTCCCTCGAGTCCGACCATTTCCCAAGGATAGAGACCAAATAAGAAGGACAATGAATCCCCACAGCACCTGAAAGGAAAACGTCACGTAAATAGTAAATACACACTTCCTTCTAAGATAAACAAACAAATACCATGACAAATGGGACACAACATAAACAGTCATATAGCACTCACACCTCCCCAGCCCAACAAATTACAATTAGAACAAAGGCCACAACATGAAATAACATGCACTTACATGCTGGCCTGCGACGACACCAAACAGTTAAACCTCCGATATTGCAAGATAGTTCATTTGCATGTAAAAGTCGTAAATCTCCACATCCAGTTCCTTGAGAGCTCGAAGACGATCGTGCCACGCACAACAAAAGGACTTGTGAAAGCAACCATCCTCTTCACACACAGTAGACCTATGAAAACACTCCTTCTTCAACTGAAGCACCAAAGAATGTTCGTCCCCGTGCTTCCTCTTCCTGGAACTCGCTCTGCCACCTGACGTACGAACATCGGAAGCCTCTCCCTGAACGGGACAAACGGTCCACAAATACTCCATGATCAACCCGGGTCAACTATACCAAACGCAGACTCGATGGTTTGGTCGGTGCACCCCCTGGACGCACCAACCCTGCGTTCCACTGCAAGGCATGCGTTGCACTCCACTCGAGCGCATGCGCCTTGGTTATTCTCCTCAAGGCAACAGCGGGGACTGTCGTCAGGCTCTGAATCCACTTGTCATGATCTCTGCTTCCAAAAGGTCAGGGTTTTCCCAACTCCCTTGGAAGCAGATCCATAACCCAGGTTCCGAGTGCCAACCAGTCCCAATTGGGACCTTTTGGACCCAGTCCTGGCGCCAGTGGCACCAGGCTCATAAATATGCCCAGTCCCAGCGCTGGAAGCGCCGGGCTCATAATGCTTGGGTGGACTTACCTGCAGCAGACCATGCTGCTTACTTGCCTGCCAGTTGAGCCTCTGATCCTCTTCTGTTTGGAACTACTTTTCCTGTTGAGTGGGGCAGGAGCCACTCCCTAGGTTCAGAACACTGGAACTCTTCTGGAAAGCAGGAACTCTTTTCTTACCTAGGCGTGGCTGTGGAAGGAGACACCTAAGCACTACAGGAGGCTATTTAAACCACACCCGATGGATGAATCTTGCTTTGCGTTATTCTGCATCCTCTGCTGCAGAACGCTCATCGTGTCTTCTGCATCTGATCCTGGGCCTAAGGAAAAAGGCTTACCATCCTGAATCCAGTCTTCAGCAACACCTATAAAGACAAGAAAGAACAGGTTAGCATTACGGTCTTCAGTGACAGCTCTTCACTTACCTGGTCAATCGGCTGTCACCAACGCCTCGCGCTGCATTCCGGCATCTGAAAGACAAAGGCTTACCAACTCTTCGCACGCTCCGGAGGCCTTCGGCGCTGCATCCCGCATCTGAAAGACAAAACAAGGTGCGTTTAAAGACATTGGGGAACTTTAATACTCACGTGCCATTACTCCTTTCCACATCTAACCCAGTGGGTATTCCGGCACCCTGCAGCCGCTCCGAACTTGTACCTGCAAAATAAAAAGACAGTTAGAGCGCATCGTAAAGCAGGCAACAAGCGCTTACTTACGTGCTTCCAGGCGCTTCTATTCATCACACGGGCTCCATCTTCAACTCACTTCAGCCCGTCATCCGCCATCGCCGGAACCCTGCAAAACAAGAGACATCATTACTAAAGACTTTAAAGACATTAGAATTACTCAAAACTTACCGTTCGTGCAGTAAACGACGGACAGCAGTCCTCTGAAGTCAAGAGGCCTGCTCCCCTTATCCAGTGAAGAAACTGGTTACAGCACCCTGCCCCGAGGCAGATGGAGAGCACGGCGTTCACTTACCTAAGACATCTTACCCTTCGAGTCAGACATACAGTGCACAGAGGTCCAGCCCAAAGAGCCAGCCGTGTGTTACACATCACCTTTGAAGATACGGTATACGCCCAGTCAAGACCGGCGCCTCTACGGGAATCAGGTGAGCGTTACAGAACGCAAAGCCTACCACAAAACTCCCGTCCAGGCGCTATGGAAACCTCGGATACCGACCAGCTAGCCCAGTTACTTGGGGAACTAAGGGCAGAAGTGCATGCAGCCCGTCAGGAAACGAACGCTCTAAGAAGGGAACTGATTATTTCCAAGGAGCGAACAGATGATCTCGCTAGACAATTGCTACAGTCACAAGCCGGACAGACCCCGTTACCCGCATCTGGGGGAAATCTTCCTTCTACATCCTCTATGAATCCAGTGCAGATCAACCTACCTAGGAATGTACCTCTGGCTCCGCCCGAACGATTTTCTGGTGACCCAAAGAGGTTTGCAGTATTTATCAATCAGTGCCGGTTGCATTTCTTATGCCGGCCAGCAGCCTTTCCAACTGATCAAGCTAAAGTAGCTTTCGTGCTTTCGTACCTTAGTGGCAATGCGGCAGACTGGTCTATCCCTCTAGTAAATCAAGATGATCCGGTCCTCCATGATTTTCAAGCTTTTCAGCTCAGTATGGAAAAACTGTTCGCAAGACATTCACAGGGGCAGGCCTTGGACAATGAGCTTCTTTCGTTGCGACAAGGTAATCAAGACCTTTTGGCTTATATTGCGTCTTTCAACAGACTGATAGTGGAAACTCAATGGCCTGAGGACAAAAGGATTACGCTGTTTTATAGAGGTCTACGTGGAGAGCTCAAAGATGTGTTAGCCCAAGTAGTGAATCCCCCACAAGATTGTTCGGACTATATAGACTTAGTCGTTCAAATAGATCACAGACTGCAGAACAGGAAGGCCGATCGTTCCAAGTTTGATGCTCGAGTATTTTCCAAACCGCCAACTCCTTCCAAAGGAGTAGACTCCGGGGAACCCATGCAAATAGGGGGTCTGAAAGGTCCTCTAACACAAAAGGAGCGGGAAAGGAGAAAACAGTTGCAATTATGCCTCTATTGCGGAAACTCAGGGCACTTTCTTCGAGACTGTCCGGTGAAACCTGCCAAGAAGGCAGTAGGAGCTGCAGTTACCAAAGTTACAAACTCTGAGCAGGGAAACGACCTCGCCCGACAAGAATAGAGGTCCTCTTGCCGAGCGTGAAAACCAGTTCCGTGACCTCGCATTTCGTGATACCTATGGTCCTCATTAGCCCTGATAATCCGGATCGATTACATGCAATTGAAGCTTACGTCGACAGCGGTGCCATCGGCAATTATGTGGATCATGAAATGGTTTTGAGGATGAATCTAACTCTTTGTCCCAAGGCTGTAAAGGACGTCATTACTACGGTGGATGGTACGGAGATAGCCTCCGGGCCAGTAACACATACCACTCAAGAAGTGACGCTAGTAAGTCAAGATGGACACCATGAGAAGATCGTGTTCGATGTGATCAAGGCCCCTCAGTTTCAGATTATTCTAGGAATACCTTGGTTACAGAAACACAATCCTCTGATCGATTGGCGAGCAAGAACGGTCCAGTTTCCAGAATGTGTCTCTACTTGTCACCCTCCACCTGGTGTTGCACTGGCAGCAATTTCTTCAGAGACTCCCCAGTTACCTCCCGAATACCTAGAATACCAAGATGTTTTCCGGAAGGATCAAGCTAACTCTCTACCTCCTCAAAGGTCTTATGACTGCCAGATAGACCTGATACCTGGATCTACTCCTCCTTGTAGTAGAATTTATGCCCTCACCGAGCCTGAGAACCTTCACCTTCGACAATACCTGGATCAATACCTGGCAAATGGGTTTATTCGTCCTTCCAAGTCCCCTGCTTCTTCAGCTTTGTTCTTCGTTCCAAAAAAGGAAGGAGACCTTAGAACTTGAATAGATTATCGCTCCCTGAACCAGATCACCGTTAAGAATAGATATCCGTTACCTTTGATCCCTGAACTCCTGGACCAAGTCAGAAAAGCATGCATATATACAAAGCTGGATCTTAGAGGAGCTTACCACTTGGTACGAGTAAAAGAGGGCGATGAATGGAAGACGGCCTTCCGCACCAAATATGGGCTATTTGAATATCAGGTCATGCCCTTCGGACTTTGCAATGCCCCGGCCGCCTTTCAATATTTTATGAACGATGTCCTCAGAGAGCTCATAGATGTGTGTGTTGTTGTTTACATTGACGACATCCTCGTTTATTCTTCATCGGAATCTGAACATCGGAAACACGTGAAAATGGTCCTCGAAAGATTGCGTCAACACAAACTTTTCGCTAAGTTGGAAAAATGTGTTTTCAACGTGACTGAAGTTGAATTCTTGGGATTCATATTATCACCTGGCGGAGTGCGTATGGATTCAAAGAAGGTCGATGCAGTTCTCAAATGGCCATCACCATCCTCCGTAAAAGGTGTGCAAAGCATGTTAGGCTTCGCTAACTTTTACCGCAGGTTTATCCCCGAATTCTCTCGAATAGTCCAGCCCATCACTGCCTTGTTAAAGAAAAACAAACGTTTTGAATGGTCTACCGAGGCGGAACAAGCTTTCCAGGATTTGAAGACTAAATTTATCTCTGCACCAATCTTAAAACACCCTCGCCCCAAACTCCCCTACATCGTGGAAACTGATGCTTCAAGCCTTGCCATGGGGGCAGTTATATCACAAAAGGACCCGGTAACCAATCAGTTGCATCCCGTGGCATTTTGGTCCCGCAAATTCTCGCCTCCTGAAATCAATTACACGATTACTGACAAGGAACTTCTGGCTATCAAGTCTGCCTTTAAGGCTTGGCGGCATTATCTGCTGGGGGCCCGACACACCGTTACTGTGATTACGGATCACCGAAACCTGCAATATTTGAAAACCGCAAAAGCCCAATCCTCTAGACAACTCCGTTGGGCATTATTCTTTGCCGAGTTTGACTTCATAATTACCTATCGACCTGGTACAAAAAACGGAAAAGCTGATGCCCTTTCTCGGATGGGAGTGGAAGAACACTTGATCAACCCTAAACCTGTACCAATCATTCCCGAACAAAGAATTCTGGGTGTAATCGCCACACAATCCATAGAGGAAGTTAAGGATAAAGCCAGGCAACTTGTAACTCCAGCAGACATACAGAATTGGCATCTGCAGGGAAAGGACTTTGCAGTAAAGGACAACTTATTGTATTTCCAAGAATGATTATACCTGCCCAGCACAGATTTACAGAAAAAAGTAATCTCTTGTTATCACGATTCTTTAATGGAAGGACATCCCGGTATGGCCAAGACCTCAGAAAAGATCAAGCGCTACTTCTGGTGGCCGTCTTGGAAAAAAGATATCAGAGACTTTATAATGTCCTGTGGAGTATGCGCCCAAAACAAGAGTCAAAAGGAAAGACCAGCAGGCCTCTTACGCCCTATTGACATCCCACCTCGCCCATGGCATACGCTTTCTATGGACTTCATCACCGATCTACCTCCATGCTCCGGATACAATACGATTCTAGTAATCGTGGACTTATTCTCCAAGATGGCGCATTTCATTCCGCTCAAAGGCTTGCCAACAGCAGCAACTCTGGCCCGAGAATTTCTCGAAAACATCGTCCGACTGCACGGTTTTCCTTCGGTTCTAATTTCGGATCGAGGTAGTCAATTTATTTCTCATTTTTGGCAAAGTTGCTGTCGGTCGGCCCAAATTGATGTGAGACTATCGACCAGTCACCACCCTCAGACCGACGGACAAACCGAGAGGACCAATCAAACTCTGGAACAGTATTTACGCTGCATGCTGCAACAAACTGAAAAAACTTGGAAAGACATCCTTTGGATAGCCGAATATGCCTACAATAACTCTGTCCATTCGGGAACTGGGAAACCCCCGTTTTTTCTTTTGTACGGCAGTCACCCTCGAACCTCGGAGTTGGATCCCCTCCAAGATCTTGAAACACCAGCAGTAGACTACCTGCATTCTACAATCACCCAAGCCTTTAAGAAAGCTGTTTCTCACCTTCAAAGGGCTAAAGAACAATACAAGAAAGTAGCAGATCAACATCGGAAGGAAGCCCCTCAATATCAAGTAGGGGATCAAGTCTGGTTATCCACCAAATATCTACCTCTAAAAGGGCCACGCACATTCAACCCAAGATACCTTGGTCCCTATTCCATCACTACCATAGTAAACCCAGTAGCGGTCAAGTTGGACTTGCCCCCGCACATGAAGATACATCCGGTCTTCCACGTCTCTCTATTAAAACCCGTGCAACCTCAAACCCGACTAACTAAATCTCCAAAACCTATCCTAGTTGATGGAGAACTCGAGTTTGAAGTCAAAAGCATTCTGGACTCCAAGATCTCCAAATCTAAACTATTTTACCTAATTGACTGGAAAGGCTACGGCCCCCAAGAGAGATCCTGGGAACCTGCTGAATATGTCCACGCTCCTCGCCTAATCAAAAGATTTCACCGAACATTTCCTGACAAGCCAAAACCCCCGGAGAAGCCCGGTTTGGGAGGGGCCTTGAGGGGGGGTACTGTCATGATCTCTGCTTCCAAAAGGTCAGGGTTTTCCCAACTCCCTTGGAAGCAGATCCATAACCCAGGTTCCGAGTGCCAACCAGTCCCAATTGGGACCTTTTGGACCCAGTCCTGGCGCCAGTGGCACCAGGCTCATAAATATGCCCAGTCCCAGCGCTGGAAGCGCCGGGCTCATAATGCTTGGGTGGACTTACCTGCAGCAGACCATGCTGCTTACTTGCCTGCCAGTTGAGCCTCTGATCCTCTTCTGTTTGGAACTACTTTTCCTGTTGGGTGGGGCAGGAGCCACTCCCTAGGTTCAGAACACTGGAACTCTTCTGGAAAGCAGGAACTCTTTTCTTACCTAGGCGTGGCTGTGGAAGGAGACACCTAAGCACTACAGGAGGCTATTTAAACCACACCCGATGGATGAATCTTGCTTTGCGTTATTCTGCATCCTCTGCAGCAGAACGCTCATCGTGTCTTCTGCATCTGATCCTGGGCCTAAGGAAAAAGGCTTACCATCCTGAATCCAGTCTTCAGCAACACCTATAAAGACAAGAAAGAACAGGTTAGCATTACGGTCTTCAGTGACAGCTCTTCACTTACCTGGTCAATCGGCTGTCACCAACGCCTCGCGCTGCATTCCGGCATCTGAAAGACAAAGGCTTACCTACTCTTCGTGCGCTCCGGAGGTCTTCACACTGCATTCCGGCATCTGAAAGACAAAAGCTTACCAACTCTTTGCACGCTCCGGAGGCCTTCGGCGCTGCATCCCGCATCTGAAAGACAAAACAAGGTGCGTTTAAAGACATTGGGGAACTTTAATACTCACGTGCCATTACTCCTTTCCACATCTAACCCAGTGGGTATTCCGGCACCCTGCAGCCGCTCCGAACTTGTACCTGCAAAATAAAAAGACAGTTAGAGCGCATCGTGAAGCAGGCAGCAAGCGCTTACTTACGTGCTTCCAGGCGCTTCTATTCATCACACGGGCTCCATCTGCAACTCACTTCAGCCCGTCATCCGCCATCGCCGGAACCCTGCAAAACAAGAGACATCATTACTAAAGACTTTAAAGACATTAGAATTACTCGAAACTTACCGTTCGTGCAGTAAACGACGGACAGCAGTCCTCTGAAGTCAAGAGGCCTGCTCCCCTTATCCAGTGAAGAAACTGGTTACAGCACCCTGCCCCGAGGCAGATGGAGAGCACGGCGTTCACTTACCTAAGACATCTTACCCTTCGAGTCAGACATACAGTGCACAGAGGTCCAGCCCAAAGAGCCAGCCGTGTGTTACACATCACCTTTGAAGATACGGTATACGCCCAGTCAAGACCGGCGCCTCTACGGGAATCAGGTGAGCGTTACACCACTGGACAGGTCCCAGAACCAGTCCCACAGCTGGCTCCGTGCAAGTCGTGTCCCTCCGATGACATGGCCATAATACGTTTGTTTTACTGACCACCGACGATGCGGAAGAGAGCTTGGAAGAGCAGCCAAACGCTGGACCCTCGCTGCAGACCACTGGACCCCGCTGGACCCTCTGGCTCTGGACCCAGGGGCTACCGCTGCCCCCGCTGCAGACCACCGGACGCCACTGGACCCTCCAGCTATGGACGTAGGGGCTCTCGTTACCCCTGCTGCAGACCACCAGACTCTGCTGGACTCTCGGGCTCTGGACCCGGGGCAGCCGCCACCCCTGCTGCAGACCACCGGACGAAGTCCACTCTTCCGTTGACAGCACAGGGCACTCTATGCTGGCACTGGACCACCGAAGCCGCTCTCCTCAGACCAAATGCTAGGTCATAAAGTAATAGACCCAGGAGCTCCCGCATTGGACCCCCGCCGGAAAGAAAAAGTGTCACGATAGCACCACAGACTAGCCTCACAGCCCGATTGAGTGGCCCTTCACCCCCGCCGGGTGGGATGACCACGCTGGAGGGCAGTGTCATCTTCCGCTCCGCTGCCCCCTCCGCAGCAGCACGAATCCTCGTCGCCAGTGTAATAATGTAAGAAGTCAGGTAAGTACAAGCACACGTAGTACGTTTAGTGTGTTTATTGTCTGCTCATGCAAGTTGGTATCATTGGAGAGACACCAGCAGCACCCCACCCGGCAGGTATTAGATCTACTCCAACTGTCAACTGTCGGAGCCCACACACGTCATCCAGCATCACACACCAACATTCCAATATCCAGGAACTGCGCGTGCACTCCCCACCACAGACACTACCTTCAGATACAACAACAAGCTTGCATGGTTAGCAAGAGGTGGGGATTTGTGGGGTATAGAGAGGTGAGAAAAGACTCCACACCTCCGATAGAGATATTCAAAGTGGCTCAAACAGTGAAGTCATGACAGCAGTCACTTCAGCCCCCAACCGCCAACCAAAACCAACTTCCTCCACTCTTATGCTCTTACTCTCACCTCGTAAAGTATTTAGGGTCAAAGTTCCTCAGTTACTTTATTCAGCGTGCTCCAACGTGGTCCAGAGCTTGGGCCTGAGGTGTAGTATCTTCACCCGGTCAGAGGGCCACTCACTCTGTTTTTGCGAAACTCCCTGCGAGAACACAACTCCCGTGCCCTTCATCCCTGCAGGCTTGCAAGAGCACAACTCCTGTGCCCTTAATACCGGCGGGCTCCCTCAGCAGTATACTGTGGCCCTCCAGAGCAAGATGGGCTGAAGAGGCATGACGCAACTCCTGCACACTTAATCCCTGCTGACATCGGCCCTGTGGGTGCAGCGTGTGATTATGAAGAGTGGGGGGCGCTGCCTCCCTCAGCAGTACACGTGGCCCTCCAGGGCAAGATGGGCTGAAAAGGCAGGATGCAACTCCCACGCCCTTAATCCCTGTGGGTTTCTATGAAGAGTGGGTGGGTGTGGTCTCACTCAACAGTATACGGTGGCCCTAAAGGGCAAGATGGGCTGAAAAGGCGGGATGCAACTCCAGCGCCCTTAATCCCAGCTCCTGTGCTGCAGATATTTGGCTGTCCTTTCAGCTGTCAGGTGGGCAACTGTGACCTATCACTGTGCACTGCATCACTGATAGAGCACACACTGCAGATCAGGATACTGATGCACCAGGGCACAGATAGACACTTTGCTTTTAGTATGGAGATCATAAAACTGGAATCTGATCAGCAGATTTCCCTTTCAGAGATGGAATTACCTACATCATTTTATTAATTAATACAAATCAAAAAAGCTGGGGCTTTCATATGCTTGCCAGATGACAATTCCTCACATATACTGGGCTTAGTATTTAAAGGATTCCCTATCACCCGAACTTGGTCCCCTTCGTGTGGCAGGTGACCATCACAGAGCACCAGCATAGGTCAGCCTTGGGGGCCTGGACTTTCCTCATTCACCAGGACATTAGGCTACGAAAGCCTTAAATGCCTTTACCTCACCCATATACCTTGTGAGACCTTGCTGGACAAAAATAAGGTGCCCCCTGACTGAATGAAAGAGTCTGAAGTGCTCTCTGAGCAGTTCCAATTCTCTGACATAGAAAAAGACACCCATCCCTTTAAGAGCAATATTTTCCTTTATTTGACAATGGTAGCATGTGTTTAGAGACAGTTGCAGCTTCATACGCTACAAATAAGTTATTTCATAGAGTTCACGGGATCCATGGTTTGTTTGTTTAGAATTTATTATGCGCACCGGACCCTATGGTATAAGGGCGCAGAAGGTATGAAGATGCACAGCTTAGAGCAAGGTTACAGGTTACAGGGTTACAGGTTACAAAGTCATAAGTTACAAACGTGTTATACAAGAGACAGGTAACAATTGTATCAGACACAAAGGTAGAGGCAAGCGGTAGAAAGTTCGTACATTCATTTAACATTTGTTGTCGTCAGCCAGTTGATCACATTTTGCCTGAATTTGGTAAAAGATCGTTCTAGTCTCACATTGGCAGGTAGTTCATTCCACAATTGCGCAACTTTGACTGGGAAGCTGGCTCCGCCTATAGTGGCGAGTTTAAATCGGGGTACTTGAAGACGATTGGTGTTGGCTAATCTAGTTTGTCTTATGGAGTGTGTTCTAATGAATCTGTCCTTTAAGTATTGTGGGGCTTTATTATGGAGTGATTTGTGTGTGAGGGATGGCGTTTTGAGTTTAATTTTCTCCTGGGTGGAGAGCCATTTGTGTTTCCTTCTTGTTTCTGAGATGTGTTCTCTCTTGGGAATGTTCAATGCTGCTCGGAGAGCATTGTTTTGCTGTATCTGAATTTTGTTGATGGTGGATTTAGTGGTTCTGATGTATAATGCATTACAATAGTCAAGTTTGGAGATAATTAGGGCTCTGGCTAATGTTAGACAGCTGTGCTGAGATAAGAATTGTTTTCTTGCTCTGATTAGTTTACATGTGTAAGCTGTAGATGAGGCAAGGGTATTTGCCTGTTTGGAGAATGATAAGGTGGAGTCAAGGTAAATACATAGCGTTTTTACTTCTTTGGCTACTTGTATGCAGTTTTCGTCGATGATGAAGGAGGAGTAGTTTATACTTAGTTTAATGATGAGGGAGGTGGTACCTAGGATGAGCAGCTCAGTTTTATCATCGTTGAGGCATAGGCCGTGGGTAGCCATCTATGCCTGAACGATGCTGTAGATTCTGTTCACCATTGCTAAGTCCTTTTCGTATTCCCCTGAGAGTGGGAGGAGGATCTGGGTATCGTCAGCGTAATTAGTATACGTGATACCCAGATGATCCAGGTCATCAAACAGGGGCTTAGTGAAAATATTATATAGCGTTGGTGAAACACATGATCCCTGTGGTACTCTGCAGGTGATGGGGATGGGGTCTGCAGCTGCTGTAGGTGAGAAGATCCTCATAGTGCGGTTGCTAAGGAATGATTGGATCCACACTATAGCCTCAGTGGAGAAGTGTGCTGCTGTATCTAAGTGGTTACACAGGACTCTATGATCCACTAAGTCAAATGCGGCAGATAGATCTAATAAGAGGAGTAGTGCTAGTTTTCCAGAATCTCTTAGTTTGTCTATTTGTGCTTTTAGGTCAATCAATGCCGTTTCTGTGCCGTGCAGTGGACGGAAGCCAGATTGATGGGAGCGTAGTATTTGGTTTTGTTCCAGGAAGTTCTGTATTTGGATATATGCCACTTTATCCAGAACCTTCAGGAGGAACGGCACAGTTATAATTGGTCTATAATTAGTGGGTATAGCCGGGTCCAAGGTTTGTTTTTTAAGGAGTGGGAGCACCCAGGATTCTTTTAGGTTGCTCGGGATGGTGCCAGTGGTAAAGGAGGCATTAATCAGCTTAGTGATGAAGGGTGCTAAATCTCGTGCAGCATCTTTGATGAGTTGTGCTGGGCAAAGATCTCCTTTGCAATTGGACGGTTTTAGACCAAGTATTACTTTCTCCACCTCTATTATGGATACTTTGGAGAAGTGAAATTGAGTGGATGGTTTGGAGTTGGATGGCGTTTTGGTAGTAGGCAGTGTGGTGGTGGCTAATGTCTCTTTTTTAGTTCTATTTTCTTTTGGAGGTTTAGGACTTTGTTCGATAATGCATGCTGAATTTCAGGGCACCATTTTTTATCCTTAAGGCAGTTATCTGGAGACGCTATGGGATTTTCCAGTTCTCTAAGAATGGAGAACAGTTCTTTCGTGCTTGAGTTAGCTTGTGTAATTCTATTGTTGTAGGTTTCTTGTTTAGCTGAGATGATTTCTTTTTAGTATTGAGAAGAAATGTTAGTTAATTTCAGTTTGTTTTCCGGAGTGGGGTTAGTTTTCCAGGTATTTATTTTCCCATTTTCTTTTTTCTAGTCTAAGATTTTTTAGGAGAGGGGTGAACCAGTTATTCAGGTGGCTCTGTGGTTTACTGTTTCTAAGCTTTAGCGGAGCGATAGCATCAAGAGTTTTGTTCATGATTTTATTAAATTCTTCCACTAGGTCGTTAGGGTTTAGGTTGTTAGGTAGAGCATTCAAAGTGGGCATAATGCCAGGGAGTAGGTTGTCTAGAGTCATATTTTTTTTGTTTCTGGTAAGTGCAGGTGGTACGCAAGGTTGTTGCGGTTTAGGAGTTGTAGTGTCCAAGCAGAATGATATCAGATGGTGATCTGTCCATATTTGGGGTGAGATAGTAAGGGTAGAGATTTTGCAGTTATGGTCAGCAACCCAGTCTAGAGTTCTTCCTTTGATTTGTGTAGGCTCATACACTCTTTGGGTGTAGCCCAGTTCAGTCAAGATGTTGGATGCTGCTATGGCTTGTGGGTCCTTGATATCATTGAAGCCAATGTTAAGGTCACCAAGTAATACTGATTGAGTAGTGTCTTTGAGGTTTTCTGAGAGGATGGTAGATAAGTCTTCTATGAAAGTCTGATGGGACCAGGAGATCTATATATCAAGTGAAGGTTAAGTGTTTGAGAATTAGCTGTGGGTGTCTTAGTAGACATGATATCACAGGATTCAATGGTCAGTGAGGGGGTGAGTCTCATGCCAAGATTAGTTTTGGCGATGATGGCTAGTCCGCCACCACGAGCTCCACATCTATCCGATCTGAGGATAGTGTAGTTGTCAGGAACAGCTAGAGATAGTGCTGGACCTGATGCCCCATGCAGCCATGTTTCAGTTATAGCTAGGAAGTCGTACTCTTCAGTAGAGATGACTTCAGATATTTCTATAACATGGGCGACTAAAGATCTGGCGTTTATTAGAGCTCCTTTGAGTTTGGGTGCAGAGTTAGTTGGCGGGAGTGGGATACGGTTTATTGGCCCTGAGTGGGTGATGGTTTTTTCACTGTTTATTTGAAGGCTAGTATGCCTTTTGTAGTTATGAGAACTAATTTTGGGGATAGGTTCAATGGCCATTTTAGTTCGATGGTTATTAGTTTCATATTTGATGAGAGGATCAAAGATTCTAGGTAGTCGTGCTCGTAGTCTTGCATTTCTCTCGGCTATATTGTATTGTGTCATAGGTTGTTGTAGTCTATGCTGTAGGTGGTGGAGTTGTATGGGTGGTACTAGGATATTGTTAAAGTTGCCGGATGTAATACCTGTAATGGACGACATAGTGTGTAGTCCCAGTAGGTGCTTAGGTATGCTAGGATGGATGATATAAGGTACATTATATAATGAGTAGGGTACCCTGTGTCTAAGTGGAGGACAAATAGGTCTATGGGGGGTAGGTCATAGAAACTGAGTCTGTCGGCACATCTAGATTTGAAAGTCAGGAATACAGCCAAATTGCAATGAAAGTAATCTAGGCAGGCACAGTTATCTGATACTAGTTTAGGCCAGTTTGCTAGAACGTGTCTGGTTAGCACATCTAGATTTGAGAGTCAAATACAGCTTGAAATTCTGTGATAGTGGTCTAAACATGCACAATTGATAGATGATAGTCTCTAGCCGGGGGTTCAACCAAATGTTGAAATGGTAAGTCTGGTACAACGTGACAGCAAGGTATAGGGCCAGGCTATCGCAATTATCCTATGGTGGCACCTGCAAATAAGGTAATTGAAGCAAAGGATCAGGTCAACACTATATATAAGTGTGCTTGCTTAGTGCTAGCATAGTATCTGGCAGCTCAATGCTAGTACAGTTTAGGTAATGCAAATAGTGTCAATGCAAACAGTGTCAATATGTTAGTCGCTTGACTCCTTATTGTAAATTAAGCTTAGTATTACAGTGGACACAGAGGCACATAGGAGATGCAGTCATTGTGGAACATTTGTAAATATCTCAAACATACCCAGAGTCTATTGTGCTTATGTATACAATTAGGCAACCTGTGTCATAGGCACGGTGTACAGGATTAATAGCAGAGTAGTTTGTAAAGAGCAAGCCGGAGTTATCTCCCTTCATGCATACCATTTGTATCACGATGCAATCATATCTCTGACGGCATGCACTGGGAACCAGATGTTACACGTGGGTAGGCGCAGTAACATGTTGCAATGAATGCTCAAAGGGGTCTGGAGGCAGGCGGGAACTGTGCACATACAGTCAGTGGTTCAGAGTTCGTGGTGGGCATATGTAGGGAAGGTGAGGTTCCGCTCAAGTGATCAGAATCAGAATCGGACTAATGCTTGATGTTAGTCAGAAATGAGACGGTGGCGTGACAGAGGGATGTATAATGCTCGGTCGGATGGATAATGTTAAGGTTGTGAACTTTGCAGCTCTTTAGATACACTTTTGCCAATCTGTACCTTCCCATAAATCGAGAATTAATTGCAGAAAGAAACGTTGCAGAAAAGGGCCTCATTACGATTATGCCGATGCGATAACAACAGTGCCTACCGGACCAACATACTCCGAGTCTGCAGGCGGCTGCCATCCCGCCCACCAGGTTTGACCTGGCGGGCACGCCGGCAGCCGCCAGCAGACTATTAACGGTGCTGGTGCATCCGTCATCCCCATTCCCATTGAGTCCTATGGGACTCAAATGGGAATACGTGTTAACAATTTTCCGGCGCCTGACTTCTAGGAACACCAGGGTTGTAATACCCCAGTGTTTCCTGCAAGCCAGGCACCGGAAAAAATCACAACTCCGGTGAGGCCTACTGTTTCCCTGAAAGAAATGTTCATTCCTGGATGCAATGTGTGCATTACACTATGCGCACAATGTGAAACCCGAAACAAAGTGCTTACCAGGCATACTCAGGGTGATTTCAGCACTTAATTCACATGCGATGACCACAGAAAATCCCAGCTCAGAACAGGTAGCCCCTGGGAGGGCCAGGGGAGGAAAACTAGCATCTAATATGGTAGACAGACCAGTTATAGACTTGGTCCTGTCCTGTGAGCCCAAAGCAGCCCCAGGTACACTTAAGGATAACAACCAATCCAGCGCACATCCAATGACTAACCAGAGGTGCAGACCCTCACTAAAAGTCACACCCGGGGAGAGAAGGGAACACAGTGTAAAAACACACAACCCCAGTTGCTCAGTGTGGGTTGAAGCAGGAGGGGGGTGACGTTTGGAGAAGTTTAGTGACTAAAGAGTGGTGCAAGAGGCAGAGCCTGGAAAGACGGTGGAGAGTGGCAAGGTGGCAGCAGCGCAGTGCAAGAGGAGGTGAGACTAATGAAGGTAAAAGAGGCAGTGGTAACATCAGAGCGAAGGAGTGGACAGGAGGAGGTTGTGAGAGCTGAAGGGATGACAGAAGAACAGAGAACAGAGGAGGCAGTAACATTGTTAGAACTGATTTTTTATACTCTGGCCTGGTGGACAGATGTATAGAAGGCCAACCTATATTGTGACAGGGACAACTCTGGGAGCTGCAGCCAATCGAGTTCAAGGTAGCCATGACGAGAGGTCTAGGCTAAGTCCCAAGAGCTGGTGAGCTTGTAAAGGGTCCACAATGGGAATCACAAATAACACTTAGACAGTATGGATAAAAATACAGTTATTTATTTATGGCCATATATCACTATGAAGAATGACTACTAACAGGTAAAAGTATCACACAACACTAATAATAGATGACATGGTATCCAGTCAAATTTTCGAATGCTTTTTTTTTTAAATGCAATATTTTTTAATCAAAATGACTGAAAAAAAAATGTTGAATGCCTTTTTTTACATGTATTATTTTTTTTGTGGCTTTCGTATAGCAAAAAAAAAGGGTTTTACCCCACAAATGGGGGTTTGGGGGTGGGGGGGCCATAAACAAAAAACAAAAAGTGCATTCAAATTTTTTTTTGGGTAATTTTGAGTCGGAAATATTGCATTCGAAAAAATAACTATAAACCAGATTACATATATACAGCCAATAGAGCAGTGCATAACACAAATCAAACTCCTGAAAAAGAAAAGCAGAGTAGTGTTATGTACTACAGGTCCAACAGAGAATATAACCCTAACTTCAAAAGTCCTTCCCTAAATTGTCTGGGGCCTTATGCCCAAAAGTTCAGGAAAGTTCTGACACAGTTTTTAATGCAGGAAAAAATTAAGGTAGGGTCGCTGGGGTCCACTGAACAATTCCAAGGGTTAGAGGACAGTGTATTCTAAATAATAGAAATATCCCCAACTTTCAGAAGGCTTGCGCGAGCAAGCAATGGCAAAGCTAAAGTATACCAAAAGTTGTATAAAATGTACAAAAGCTTTTAAAGGGAGTTTAGGGCCAGGTAAGAACCACTGTAACTTACCCCCATACTCTGATTGTTCCCAGGACTTTACAGGTCAATGGAGGTATGTCTGAGGTTGATTTTCCCGCTTTCATCCTCAGTCCTTGATTCGCAGGGGTTGCTAATCTCTAGTCGATGTCTTTCGCTGGTGCAAGGACTCTCGGATGAAAAATGCAGAAAAACATGATGCAGGACCCCTCTCAGGACTGGACTCGACTCAGCTAAACTGCTTCAGACGGTGGTCACCGCTGGACGGCGACACAAAGGACCTCACTTGTTGCGGTCATACTTTCCCTCCTATCTCGGGTCCCCTTAACAGTAGGACTCCGAGATTTCGTGGAGGTAAGTCTTCTAGGACAAGGTGAGGATCCCCCAAGTTCCATGCTCTACTCAGAACCGCGACATCAGCAGCACGATAGCCCAAACTCAGAGCCACAGGACGGTCCTGGGCCGACGACTCTTCTTCGCAGGGTAATAATAATAATAATAATAATTTTGCATTTATATAGCGCTACGAACCCTCAGATATCTGAGCGCTGCTTATTATTACCCACGGTGTGTGGTGCTCATTTATCGACCTCGGAAGGATGAAAGGCTGAGTTTGGCCCTGCCGTGATTCGAACCTGCGTTAGCAAGCTCTGCACGGATGTCAAAGCGAGTGCTCTACTCGCTGTGGTACCGAGCAGATGTCAGGAATGGATGTTCCATCCACTCCAAGGGTCACAGCTCCCTCGCAGGACTGCTGAAGATTGATAGCAAGACAGGTCTCCTCCAGGACAGCAGCAGAGGTTGGTCTCCAGGCCTCCTTCAGACGGGTCTCCGGTCTCTTCACGGGTCTCACAGCTGGACAGGAGTCTTGGCTCTTCAGATTACTCCAGGATCTCTCAGGAGTAGGTGCAGGGGTCCTCTTCTTATCCTAAAAGCCAAATAAGAGCCAAAACTCCCACTAGCCAATAGCAGAACTAGCACCACACACCTCCAATCAGGAACACTGGTGGGAACACTCATTCATACCACTCAGACACACTGAAACCAGTTTGTGGATTGGGACCAGACAATCCCAGCCCTCATCTTGCCAGAAAATACACATAGCCCTCCTGTAGCCCACCAAAAGCTTCTGCTTTCCCGGGCACTAAAAGGACATATAAGGATTTTCCTGGCCTCACAGGCCAGGAAGAAGGCTAAAGAACAAGATGGCCAAAGGACAAGCTAAAAACCGTGTGGCACGGCCATGTTTGGACACTAGCTACAGTTAGTAGCCAAACGTGGAAAACGTGGTAAGGCTAAAACGAAAATCACCAACAAATTGTAAAAAATCACTGCTGCCACCAGCATGTCCATTTAGCACACCTAGAGTAACCAAAAATCCTTTGACTGTTAGTCTAGGGCAAAACTAAACGTTGGCCCCATTGTATTTGTAAGATGACTTGTACAATGCTAAATGTTGCTACAAGTGACAACAGGTTACTAAAAGTAGTAATCAAGTAACTAGTCTAATGGAAACAATGTTTCCCAGTTGGGCAGCCCATCAGAATTGCTAAATTTGGGATCTGGCCTATTGCCAATAGCCTGCAGACTCATGAACCACCTAAGCCACTTTGGATTCTCTTGCTTAATATCCACCAACCACTTCAAAGTTTTAGGGTGAGCATACACAGTGAAGTGTGTCCCATGGAGGTAGGACCTCAACTTCCATAGACACCATAAAATGGAAAAACATATTTTCTCCACCTGTGGCTACCTGAGCTCTCCACACCTAAACTGGTAGCTGGTGTGACACATAGGTTATTCCTCACCTTTGTCACCAAGCTGTGAAGGTTTCCTAACTATTCCAGTGTCATAGGTATCTCTCTGCACTAAGAAAGGTCTCTTCGAATCAGGTTCCCTTAAACCAGGGGCCTGACCTAAGGATTCTTTCAGGCCTGTGAAGGCCTTCTCACACTCACAGGTCCATATGAATTCTTCAGGTCCACTATGATTAGTGAGGACAGTCAGAGGGGCAGCTATATTGATATAGCCTGCCACCTTAATCTTGTGTTTCCCAGTGAGGGCCAGGAAAGTCCTCACTTTGGCTTGGGTAGTAGGGGTTGCCCAGTTCTGTACATTAAGTACTTCACAGACAAGAGGTTGTATCTTGTCCCCACATACACCAACTTCATGCTGAAGGAAGGTCAATTGCTCCTGTTCGGTTTGACACTTGGTTGTCTCCCTGAACAAGTTGGCCTGATGAAGGTCCTGACACCAAGTCTCTTGAGTTATTCCCAGTTCCTTACAAGTGGGGGTTGAATCTGCCATGCCACCCAGACATGTATTGCTGAGATCCATTTTCCCATTCAGAACAGGTGCTAAGCTCATTTGACAGGTGTCAGTTGCAGCCATCAAACCAGAAGTTCATTCACTGCAGTAAGGATCTGAAAAAGCCGAAACTGCTGTCTCCTCGTCAGCATAGACTGCAAGGGATATGTTGCCATACCACACAGAGAGATCAAAAAGGCAAGTGTACTTTTCAGTACAGAGCTGATCCACTAAGTTGTTACTTCTTAGTGAAGAGTGTGTCTCTGACTTGGGGACAGAATACAGAGCTCTAGTGTCCATACAGAATCCCAAACTGACTCTACCTGTATGTCCCTCCAGATCATCAGAACTCGACTCGAGACAGCTAAAGTGCTCAAACACTCCTTATCCCAACATAGGGTGGATCTCACACCAACTGTCAGAACGCCTTGTTTGGTCTGAACCACAACAACACCCAAACATGGTGGGTTCACCAGCTCACAGAATCCAGTCTGGTGTAAACCATTCTGTTATAGAGGGTTGTAGTTACAAGAGGAGGGGTTGCCTCAGCAAAATCTCCAGCTCCCCTTGCTGATGTGGGGTCAGGTGGGGAGACACTAGGCCATCCTCACTGAAGCCATTAGAAGGGCTGCTTTGGCACAGGGCAGGGAGACACACATATTTCTCTGGCTCCCTCTGTATATAGCAAAATAAAAGAGTTGATGGCTGGAAGGTTTAGAATAAATCTTGACCTCTGGCATTGCTCTGGGCAACCCTCCAGACCATCGTTCTTCGCCTGCCAAGCCATTACAAAAGGGGAAAAACCATATGCAAATCAGGCTTGGTCCCACCCCCAAAGGGGTAGTCCAGCCCGAACTGCTAGGTCACATCCCTTTTGCACGAGACCACAAGCATCCCCAGACATGTTTCAGCCTTGTTGGGCGTCATCAGTGAGGAGTAGCTTGGGTCTCTAGGCCCAGCAGGCAAGGGTCCCACGTCTGGGCATACCCTTCCCACTCGGGGTGACAATAGCAAAACAAAAGAGTTGATGGCTGGAAGGTTTAGAATAAATCTTGATCTCTGGCATTGCTCTGGGCAACCCTCCAGACCATCGTTCTTTGCCTGCCAAGCCATTACAAATGGGGAAAAACCATATGCAAATCAGGCTTGGTCCCACCCCCAAAGGGGTAGTCCAGACCGAACTGCTAGGTCACATCACTTTTGCACGAGACCACAAGCATCCCCAGACATGTTTCAGCCTTGTTGGGCGTCATCAGTGAGGAGTAGCTTGGGTCTCTAGGCCCAGCAGGCAAGGGACCCACGTCTGGGCATACCCTTCCCACTCGGGGTGACAATAGCAAAACAAAAGAGTTGATGGCTGGAAGGTTTAGAATAAATCTTGATCTCTGGCATTGCTCTGGGCAACCCTCCAGACCATCGTTCTTCGCCTGCCAAGCCATTACAAATGGGGAAAAACCATATGCAAATCAGGCTTGGTCCCACCCCCAAAGGGGTAGTCCAGACCGAACTGCTAGGTCACATCACTTTTGCACGAGACCACAAGCATCCCCAGACATGTTTCAGCCTTGTTGGGTGTCATCAGTGAGGAGTAGCTTGGGTCTCTAGGCCCAGCAGGCAAGGGACCCACGTCTGGGCATACCCTTCCCAGGCGAAGAACGGTGGTCTGGAGGGTTGCCCAGAGCATTGCCAGTGGTTAAGATTAATTCTAAACCTTCCAGCCATCACCTCTTTGTTTTTGCTTTGTCACCCCGAGTGGGACGGGTATGCCCAGATGTGGGTCCCGTGCCTGCTGGGCCTAGAGACCCAAGCTACTCCTCACTGATGAGCCCCAACAAGGGTGAAACATGTTTGGGGATGCTTGTGGTCTCGTGCAGAAGGGATGTGGCCTAGCAGTTCGGGCTGGACTGCCCCTTTTGGGGTGGGGCCAAGCCTGATTTGCATATGGTCTTTCCCCTTCTGTAATGGATTGGCAGGCGAAGAACGGTGGTCTCGAGGGTTGCCCAGAGCATTGCCAGTGGTTAAGATTAATTCTAAACCTTCCAGCCATCACCTCTTTGTTTTTGCTTTGTCACCCCGAGTGGGACGGGTATGCCCAGACGTGGGTCCCGTGCCTGCTGGGCCTAGAGACCCAAGCTACTCCTCACTGATGAGCCCCAACAAGGGCGAAACATGTTTGGGGATGCTTGGCCTAGCAGTTCGGGCTGGACTGCCCCTTTTGGGGTGGGGCCAAGCCTGATTTGCATATGGTCTTTCCCCTTCTGTAATGGATTGGCTGGCGAAGAACGGTGGTCTGGAGGGTTGCCCAGAGCATTGCCAGTGGTTAAGATTAATTCTAAACCTTCCAGCCATCACCTCTTTGTTTTTGCTTTGTCACCCCGAGTGGGACGGGTATGCCCAGACGTGGGTCCCGTGCCTGCTGGGCCTAGAGACCCAAGCTACTCCTCACTGATGAGCCCCAACAAGGGCGAAACATGTTTGGGGATGCTTGTGGTCTCGTGCAGAAGGGATGTGGCCTAGCAGTTCGGGCTGGACTGCCCCTTTTGGGGTGAGGCCAAGCCTGATTTGCATATGGTCTTTCCCCTTCTGTAATGGCTTGGCAGGCGAAGAACGGTGGTCTGGAGGGTTGCCCAGAGCATTGCCAGTGGTTAAGATTAATTCTAAACCTTCCAGCCATCACCTCTTTGTTTTTGCTTTGTCACCCCGAGTGGGACGGGTATGCCCAGACGTGGGTCCCGTGCCTGCTGGGCCTAGAGACCCAAGCTACTCCTCACTGATGAGCCCCAACAAGGGCGAAACAAGTTTGGGGATGCTTGTGGTCTCGTGCAGAAGGGATGTGGCCTAGCAGTTTGGGCTGGACTGCCCCTTTTGGGTTGGGGCCAAGCCTGATTTGCATATGGTCTTTCCCCGTCTGTAATGGATTGGCAGGCGAAGAACGGTGGTCTGGAGGGTTGCCCAGAGCATTGCCAGTGGTTAAGATTAATTCTAAACCTTCCAGCCATCACCTCTTTGTTTTTGCTTTGTCACCCCGAGTGGGACGGGTATGCCCAGACGTGGGTCCCATGCCTGCTGGGCATAGCGACCTAAGCTACTCCTCACTGATGAGCCTCAACAAGGGCGAAACATGTTTGGGGATTCTTGTGGTCTCGTGCAGAAGGGATGTGGCCTAGCAGTTCGGGCTGGACTGCCCCTTTTGGGGTGGGGCCAAGCCTGATTTGCATATGGTCTTTCCCCTTCTGTAATGTCTTGGCAGGCGAAGAACGGTGGTCTGGAGGGTTGCCCAGAGCACTGCCAGTGGTTAAGATTAATTCTAAACCTTCCAGCCATCACCTCTTTGTTTTTGCTTTGTCACCCCGAGTGGGACGGTTATGCCCAGACGTGGGTCCCGTGCCTGCTGGGCCTAGAGACCCAAGCTACTCCTCACTGATGAGCCTCAACAAGGGCGAAACATGTTTGGGGATTCTTGTGGTCTCGTGCAGAAGGGATGTGGCCTAGCAGTTCGGGCTGGACTGCCCCTTTTGGGGTGGGGCCAAGCCTGATTTGCATATGGTCTTTCCCCTTCTGTAATGTCTTGGCAGGCGAAGAACGGTGGTCTGGAGGGTTGCCCAGAGCACTGCCAGTGATTAAGATTAATTCTAAACCTTCCAGCCATCACCTCTTTGTTTTTGCTTTGTCACCCCGAGTGGGACGGTTATGCCCAGACGTGGGTCCCGTGCCTGCTGGGCCTAGAGACCCAAGCTACTCCTCACTGATGAGCCCCAACAAGGGCGAAACATGTTTGGGGATGCTTGTGGTCTCGTGCAGGAGGGATGTGGCCTAGCAGTTCGGGCTGGACTGCCCCTTTTGGGGTGGGGCCAAGCCTGATTTGCATATTGTCTTTCCCCTTCTGTAATGGCTTGGCAGGCGAAGAACGGTGGTCTGGAGGGTTGCCCAGAGCATTGCCAGTGGTTAAGATTAATTCTAAACCTTCCAGCCATCACCTCTTTGTTTTTGCTTTGTCACCCCGAGTGGTACGGGTATGCCCAGACGTGAGTCCTGTGCCTGCTGGGCCTAGAGACCCAAGCTACTCCTCACTGATGAGCCCCAACAAGGGCGAAACATGTTTGGGGATGCTTGTGGTCTCGTGCAGAAGGGATGTGGCCTAGCAGTTCGGGCTGGACTGCCCCTTTTGGGGTGGGGCCAAGCCTGATTTGCATATGGTCTTTCCCCTTCTGTAATGGCTTGGCAGGCGATGAAAGGTGGTCTGGAGGGTTGCCCAGAGCATTGCCAGTGGTTAAGATTAATTCTAAACCTTCCAGCCATCACCTCTTTGTTTTTGCTCCCTCTGTATATAGCCATAAGCAGGGATCCTATTCTTTCTCTCAAAATATAATCCTCCACACTATCCTAACTTTATGGTAACCTGCCCTGGTCCAGCAAGGCCTTCTGGATAGTTTCTCTTGCCAAACTGTGAAACATTTCAAGACCCAGACCACTCACAGCGGTTCAGGGATTTAAATACGTTTGACAGGAGATGGCCCCACCTCCTTCTCTGGGGCTCACTGGGAGCTCCAATCAAATTTATGAGCGATCTGACAATTCTCTCCCTCAGACCACCTTCCTGTGCATGACAGCTAAGTGACACTTGACAGGTCACTGCACTCTCCCTCCACTGGGTCCGACCACTATTGAGCACAGCAGGGGAGCTACTCCTGGGACTGTCATTCAGTATGGCATTAATGACTGACTTGGCATTCATTCTCTGTGGGTTGGCATTAAGGCATATGGTGTGATCAGCACCCACCTATTTCAACTTACTGCCTGAGGTATCCAGGGTCAAAGGGCTAAACAAAGTAGGCCTTGCCTCTGGTACAAATGAGTCCACTCCTAAAAGGGAACTCTGAAGTATGTGAATACTTGTCTCACTTCTATCAACCTGGTGACAGAGAGGGAGACTCCTGCAGTGAGCTTCTTCTGGGGTCCCCATCATGGGTAAGCAAGAAAGTGTGTTAGACCACTCTAGTGGTATCCTGACACTAGGGTAAACCACTAGGGGAATGTCACACCCCAACTGTAGAAGGAAGGGCTTAACCTCCTGAGAAACCCCCAACCTCTCAAGATGTTCTCTGGCGGGCTCTGTGTGCTTACTTTCCAGTAACCTGCCTTTCTGTTGTATCCTTTTCTTCACTGGAGGGGAACCCTCCCACTGGTTGCAAGCCTTTCTCCATAGGCATAGTTAAGATGGTTTCCTTCTTTGTTGGCCCATTCCAATCTCTCCCCTAGGGGTCTCCTCTACCAGCATGCTGGGTAGCTCAGGAACCCTGTAGGATCCAAGATTTTCTGGGAGTCCTTCCAAACCAAGAAAAGGGTGTCATGATCTCTGCTTCCAAAAGATCAGGACTTGCCCGACTCCCTTGGAAGCAGACCCATAACCCCGGTTCCGAGTGCCAGCCAGTCCCAATTGGGACCTTTTGGACCCTGTCCTGGCGCCAGTGGCACCAGGCTCATAAAGATGCCCAGTCCCAGCGCTGGAAGCGCCGGGCTCATAATGCTTGGGTGGACTTACCTGCAGCAGACCATGATGCTTACTTACCTGCCAGTTGAACCCCGGATCCTCTTCTGTTTGGGACTACTTTTCCTGTTGGGTGGGGCAGGAGCCACTCCCTAGGTTCAGAACACTGGAACTCTTCTGGAAAGCAGGAACTCTTTTCTTACCTAGGCGTGGTTGTGGAAGGAGACACCTAAGCACTACAGGAGGCGATTTAAACCACACCCGATGGATGAATCTTGCTTTGTGTTATTCTGCATTCTCTGCAGCAGAACGCTCATCGTGTCTTCTGATCCTGGGCCTAAGGAAACAAAGGCTTACCATCCTGGAATCCAGTCTTCTGCAGCACCTGTAAAGACAAAGAAAGAACAGGTTAGCACTACGGTCTTCAGTGGCAGCGCATCTCTTACCTGGTCCATCGGCTGTCACCAACGCCTCGCGCTGCATTCCGGCATCTGAAAGACAAAGGCTTACCTACTCTTCGCATGTTCCGGAGGTCTTCGCACTGCATTCCGGCATCTGAAAGACAAAAGCTTACCAGCTCTTCGCACGCTCCGGAGGCCTTCGGCGCTGCATCCCGCATCTGAAAGACAAAAGAAGGTGCGTTTAAAGACATTGGGCAACTTTATTACTCACGTGCCATTACTCCTTCCCACGCCGAATCCAGTGGGTATTCCAGCACCCTTCAGCTTCTCTAAAGCTCCGAACTTGTACCTGCACGATAAAAGGGACAGTTAGTGCGCATCGTGAAGCAGGCTACAAGCGCTTACCTACGTGCTTCCAGGCGCTTCTATTCCTCACGCGGGTTCGATCCTCAACTCTCATCAGCCCGCCATCCGCCATCGCCGGAACTCTGCAAAACAAGAGATATCATTACAAAAGACTTTTAAGACATTTGAAGCGCCCAGAACTTACCGTTCGTGCAGTTAACGACGGACTGCAGTCCTCTGAGGTCAAGAGGCCTGCACCCTTATCCAGTGAAGGAACTGGTTACGGCACCCTGCCCCGAGGCAGATGGAGAGCTCGGCGTTCACTTACCTAAGGTGAGGGCGTTAACCTTTGGGGTTCTACAGGAGAAGAGAAAGGGAAGAGGAGAGAGGCACCCAATAACCCCAGTTCATTAATCCTATATTTTCTATCTGCAGACATCTTACTCATCGAGTCAGACATACAGTGCACAGAGGTCCAGCCCAAAGAGCCAACCGTGTGTTACACATCACCTTTGAAGATACGGCATTCACCCAGTCAAGACCGGCGCCTCTGCGGGAATCAGGTGAGCGTTACAAAGGGTCTCTACCAACAACCTCAACAGATGTTGTAGGTAGGACAGGGGGAATATTCTCTTTCCCTCTGCCTCTTCTTCTGACTCCTCTGGTCATTGTTTTCCCCTTAGGCCTAGGCTTTCCCTTAGACTTGGCTAAGGCAGCCTGATTCTGAGACCAATTGCTTGAAGGGCCTGGTGAATGTATCGGGACCTACATCTTGAAGACTAATATCACCCGGAACTCTTCTAGGAACAGATCTCTGAACATTGACAGATGCCCTGATCAGTTCACTATTCACAGCACTACTGACAGGTCCTACTGGAACATTGAGAGAAGGCCTTACAGTCAGCTGAGTATCCCCCACAGGACTTCTGGCAAGTCCTTGTGGGTTTACCATTGAGAAAGCTACTTCAGTAAGACTGGGCCCAGTGTTCCTAACAGTAGAGGTACTTACAGCTTCTACCTGAACACTATACTCAAAGAACAAATGGCTAAAGGGAAAGTCTGGGAAGGGAGCAGAAGCTCCAGCACTACTATATTCCAAGAATCTTGTATATCTTCACATTCTTCACCTGAGTGGAAGCAATCTAAATGGAAGGACACCCCTGAAAATTCTTCTTCCTCATACTGAGATAAGGTCGGACTTGTAGAGTGGACCCCTAAGGTCTTACCCTTACACTTGCGGTCCCCCTTCCTGTGGTCACTGGCTCCACATATGTAACAAGTCCCACTGGATCTTGACACATAGGAAGGCTTAGAGAAACCACTCTCATGGCCTTCCTGGACATAGTTGTATCAGTACACCTACCCTCTTTCTCCTTCTGCTTGTTTCCCTCCTCCTGCTTACCTGAAGCACCTTGTCCTTATGGGACACTCTATGTGAGACCCATAAGTCAGCAGCAATGGCCAGTCTCTTTGGATTTAACTTATTTGAGTCAGCCAAATGCTGCTTAAGCTCTGGGGAATTAGAGGCAAAAATATGCTCAAGCATGACCAAATGAATCATGCCCTCAAACATAGCTCTCAACCATTTGTCTCGCAAAGGCGGGTGAAATCACCCGATTTTGTTTTTGGCGGGTGAGACGCCCATTGGAATGAATGGGCGTGCAGGAGGCTTGGCGGGTGAGTCAGCCCTTTGCAAGGCGGGTGACACCCGCCAAAAGCGGGTGAGTTGAGAGCTATGCCTCAAAGGTGGTTACTTGATAACCTTTTACCCAGCCACACATGTTTTTCAAAGAGTGTGCAACAAAAGTAACATAAGTCATACATTCCTTCTTGTTGTACTCTCTAACTCTCCTCAAGTATTGGGCAGGGGTCTTTCCAAACTTGCAAGAATTTTCTTAAGTTTTGCAAAATCTTGCCTGTCAGCTCTGGACATTTCAATAATGGCATTGCAGCCATAATGGGGCAATCTGCTGAGCAACCATGCAATTCTATCAGCATCATCCACTCCTTGTACTTCACATGCATACTCAAAACTTACAAGCCAATCAATTATATAATTCCTATCTTCATATATACTTCAAAGATCTTTTGGGAATCTAGGATGTGAAGAGGACCCAGAACCATCTACAGATCCTCTGGAAGAACCTTGTGAAGACTGAATCTTGGCAAGAACCATATGGTGATCTCTGTCCTTCTGCCTTTCAACTCTCTCAAACTCTAACCTGGCCGTATATGTACTCAAGCTCTTTCTCTTTAAGCCTGAGCTTCTCCTTTTTCAGGTCAAACAATGCCTCTGTATCTGAGGTGGTGACAGACAGAAGTCCAGAAGATTCACTTTCCTCCTCCTCTTCCTCACCATTAGAAACTGCAGAGTCAGCAACTCCATTACTGCTGCTGGTTCCACCCCCAGCCCCATTACCACTACCATTCGGTAAGAGAAGAACACATTTGCTTTTCTCAAAATCAAAAATTTTCACAATTAATTCTACTTTAGTGCCAGAGACTGTTAGGCCTCTGTCACTACACAACTTTTTCAAGTGATCCATCTTAGAAGAACTTAAAGTAGTGAAAGTAACTAGGCATCATTATAGGTTTGCCGGTCATGAAGCAAGGGGGCTGGTAAGCTCACCGGCACCCTTGTTTCCGGACTGGCAAACTACGTGTCTGCCTGCCATGGCCACTGTGCCTGACAGGTCTGCCCCTGCCGGGCAGAGCAGCCGCAGTAGGCAGACCGTTTACGGAAGCGCCGGCACCGTTAACAACAGTGCCAGTGCTTCCGAATCCCCACTCCCATAGAGTCCTATGGTACTCTATGGGAATGGGGACTTACATTTTACTGGCGCCTTACTTCCAGGACCACGGACTTGGTGGCACCAGGAAGTCAGGCGGCGGTAACATTTTACGAATCCGATGGCAACCCGGTGGTAGGGGTTATCACCAGACTCGTAATGAGGCCCACTATCTCCATTTTAACTATTTTAGTAGATGACTGTTCACTAGCAGGCAATCAAAAATCACAGTGTACTGTGTAGGTATTATCTGGACACACCACCAGTGCACTACACTGAGGTACCCAATACTGATCCTTTTCACAAAACACCCAGATGTTAAGTGGAGAGGGTGTTATGGGGAATTTTCATTTATGTGCCAATTCCCGTTAACCTTAGAGACCCCCAGCTCTGTTGCTGGACTCAGAGCTTTTTAATTGTTACTCCTGAGTGAGTTGGACCTTTTTCTCAAACTCAAACACTCATGTGTTTTCCTGACTACAATTTTCTATGTTCCTTACTGTTTTACGGAGTCTGGTAAACTCCATAGGCATCAGCTTTTGCATTGTGACACACAGCTCCTTTTGTGCAGTGCCACTGAGAAGTCCCTTGGACTTTCTCTTAATTTTTAACTACATTTTCTTGGGTGAACTACTGTTCCCAAGAATAGCAAGATGACCCCTGTCTTACATACCTTTACTTTATGGGTCCAGCACACAGCACCTTATTTGGAGTGCTGGGGGGCTTTATAGTAACTCCTTTAACCCATTCTTGTGTAATATTTTGTTACACTAACTCACTTGAATGGTGATGGCAGTGGTTTATTTTTTACTACCTGATGACATGTACCTGCAGGCTGATACCCAATGGTGACCATTCTCTCAAAATGGCCCTTGTCTTCGAGCCAAGTACCCCCACCTCAACCATCTCGCCCATATTGCCTATATGTTGGGAACCAGAGTGTGAGACACGAGCAGTACCAGTGAACATACAGACACCAAGGAGACTCTTGGAAGCAAGGATTCCATTGAGAAAGCCATATCTGCATACATTACAGTATGATGGCCATTTGAATGAAATCCCAGAAGAAGCAGAACAAATGAATAGAAGAGCAGAATGATGATGTCACACGCGGCCAGACTGACGTACATAGAAGAGATGCAGAGACAAGAGGATGAAGATATTCTATAAGGCATCAAGAAAGTATCAAAGATAAGTAACTTCTTGGGTTCAAGGTGAAGAGGTTTATGCTACAGAAACAATGAAGATATCAAGTCATTTTACAAATGTACATATGCAAAGAAACGCAAGCAGACAAAGTATTCTTGAGGCTAGCTAAGTAGTGAATAGATTGCGGCATGCACCAACGTATACATATATAGGAGTAAGTAAAGAATGGATGTTTCCACTACGTGTTATAGTAGAGCTGGACCAGAAAAGGAAGGCCTTTCCAGTGTGTCGCAGTTGAAAAGCAATTGAATTACAGAAGCAAATCTCAGAAAGGCAAAGCTGGATGAGCACCAAGAAGCCATGGCCGCTCAGGGCTGGGATGAGCAGACATTAGTTACAATTGTGTGAAAGAATGAAACTCCTGTTCAGAAGATATGGACAAAAAAAGGAAGACGTCAGAGGTCTATTAAAAAATCTTATTTGAAATGCACCAGAGCTCAAATTTGTGGTCTTTAGTCACGTGGAAGTTTGGACAAATATGACGAAACACACCTACGCAGGGAGGCAGAGCGTGCCTCTACTCCCCTGAATTCTCTAAAGCAAAGAGCATTTCGAAGGACAAGTTCAAAGCCTTAATTGACAGCAGACCACAGAGGTGATGATAGTTGATATGCTAATTGGTGGGAAGCTATGGTTATGACCAGCTCACCAGCACCTGGAAGTCTAGCCTGCGTGCTGCTAACGTAGGTGGAAAAGTACTGACGGATGTAACAGTGCCAACCAATCGTAGGGGCCTGCGTAATTAAGGGCCCTACAGTTTGTGTAACCAATAGGGCGTTGTGTATTTAGTAACATTCATAGTGACCTGTTTAAGGGGACGGCTTAGTTGCTCCACCTGATGTTAAGGAACCTATCACTCTCTGAGACTAGAATGGAACGTATACTTCAATGTTCCCTTAGAACCGATCACTTTCTTGAATAGGTTTTTGTAGTTTGCCACGTAGGATGACGTTAGTGAATACGTAGGGTAACGTCATCAATGACGTGTATTTACTATAAGTATGATATTTTTTATAAAAATCGTTGAGACCATGCTGTGAGACGTCCGTTGATATCTGTTGTACATTAAAACAGTCAACCTTTTGGCCAACTACCTGAGTCGTTTCGATTATTGATGTTTGAGTAACTTCTGTATCCCCATTCATCTCAAGGGTATTGTTACCTCGTCTTAAAGGGCTGGGTGTGTCCCAGTTCACGTCGTAGCAGAGATGATGATTAAAAATCCATTGAGATTATCGGACATCCTCTGCCATTCGGCTTAAAGGACATGAAGCTCCCTGTAGATAGCAGAACCAGTTTTTAAGATAAGCCTTGCAAGCGCAGGTGAGACGGGTCCCTCGGTTTGTACGAAACGCCCTCCCGATGTCTACAGGAAGCTGAACGGATGGAAGGTTAAAGCGGCTGATAAGGATGTAGCGATCCCGAGAGCCGGAAGTTGAAAATGCGAATGGTGAGTAGAAAACTGAGGGAAGTGGCAAAATTGTGAATGGGCAGTGAGTGGAGAGAGTGATAAGGGAAAACGAGTAACGGAGGGAGGTTGGGGTAAAGACAACCCGAGACGATCAGCGTCGGATTTTTAAGTAATTGACTTGAAGAGCGGAGCCAAGCAATTAAGATATTGTGAGACGAGGAACGTCATGATAGAGTAAGCCCAGTGTCCTGCGTCATAGCACGTAACAGAAGGAATCGTATCTAGAGTGCCATTAGCTGATGACGTAGGCTACGGACTCATTATGTTATGTTATGTTATGTTATGTTATGTTATGCTATGTTATGTTCTGCTATGTTATGTTATGTTATGTTATGTTATTCGATTTGTAGCGCGCCAAAGCCCGTGGGCATCCAGGCGCCGAGAGACAGTAAGAGAGGTGAGGTGCAGAGCAAGTAGTTCTAGTAAAATAGCATCGTCTTCAGTTGTTTACGAAAAGCAAGATGGTCCTCTGTCTTTCATAATTGTAAAGGGAGTGCATTCCATGCTTGAGCCCCTTGGACGTGGAAGGTGCGACCCCTTGATCGTTTTATCCGGGGTAGTTCCAACAGGAACCTTTTGGCAGATCTTAAAGATTTCCTAGGTCGGTAGATGCTAATCCTTTCCTTCAGGTATAAGGGGGCGTTGCCATAGATACATTTATGGCAGGTTGTGAGCAGTTTGAACTGAATACGTGCTGCCACCGGAAGTCAGTGAAGTTTTTTCTGGCTGCACTGGTGGGTTCTGAGAGCTTCATCTGGTAGATGATCCGAACTGCAGCATTCTGTATCTTCTTTAGCTGTTGTATGTCAGCTTTATTTGCACCGCCCAGTAGTGCATTGCAATAATCTACTCATGGCAGTATCACCGCCCTTACGAGTTTGATACAGTTTTCCACTGAGATTAGTGGTGCCACTTGTCTGAGGACCTTAAGGTAGTAATTGGTGTTTGTGGAGATAGCTGTAACAGGCGCCTCGCAGTCTAAGCTTTCCTCCATGTAAGTACCTAGTGTCTTGACTTTTTGCACTACTTTGATTTGGTTTCCCTCGATGGTAAAATGGGCGTACTTGTGATCTAACTTAGTTTGGGCCTGTCGAGGGCCAAAGAGCATTAGTTCTGTCTTGGCCGCGTTTAGGCAGAGCCAATTCGAGGACATCCATTGTTTTATGACCTGATAAGCTGCTGCTAGGGTATGCTGGTCAATATAGTTCCCAGTGATATTCAGCACCAGTTGGAAGTCATCGGCGTAGTTGCAAAAGAAGATCCCCAAGGATTCTAATTCGCCACACAGGGGGAAGATGTAAAGATTGAACAGCAGGGGGGAAAGACAAGCCCCCTGCGGGACTCCACATGTCGTGGTCTGTGGCTGGCAGGAACAATCACCCCAACAGACCCGCGACTGGCGATTCTCCAAAAAGGATCCAAGCCAGGTGGTGGCTTTTTTAGACAGTCTGCCGGCAGTGAACATCCTGTCGAGCAGGATTTTATGGTCCAGCAAGTCGAAGGCTGCTGATAGGTCTAGCAACATCAGCAGCACCGATTTACTATGTTCCAATTTGGACAGCGTGTGCGTCTGCAGATCCAAAAATGCAGTCTCGGTGCTGTGGAAACTCCGAAACCCAGATTGCTTCACATGCAGTTTGTCGGTGTCTAGTACGTAGGATTGCAATACAGTAGCTACCTTGTCAATGAGTTTGAGGAAAAAGAGGGTGTTCGTAATGGGCCTTAGGTTAGCTGCATCCAGGGGGTCCAGCACTGCTTTTTTCAACAAAGGAGTGATGGCTATGTTTTTAATGGACTGCGGGATTGTGCAAGTGTGAAAAGAGGAGTTGACAAACCGGCAGAGGGAAGAAGCAAACAAGACCCGGTGCTCTAGAATAAACTTTGAAGGGAGAAGTTCACCTGGGCATTTAGTTGGATGCATGGTTTTAAGCAAACCCAACATATCGGTTAGGGAAGGTTCTTTAAACTCAAAGTCAGTGGGTCGGTCAGATTGACCGGCTACTGCAGGATTCTGACTGGTCCGATCTTTAGACGAGTCAGTACAAGTAGCTATTTTGGGCTGGTTAAAATTAGATGTGGGGCCTGGCAGTGAGCATGTTTGTATCTCTTGCTTAATTTTATTTTGAGCCTTCAGAAGCTTCTCAGCAAAAGCTTTCTGGACTCTGTTACAGTCGTCAGCTGTAGGTTTGATTTGAGGGTTGCAGACGATAGGTTTCTCCCATGTTCTAAATAGCCGGAAGAGTTCTTTGGTCTTGTCTCCTGATTGATTCATTTGGTCATCGTAGAAGGTTTTCTTGGACTCAATAATCGTTCTCTTGTACTGTTTTTCGATCAGTTTCCAAGCCAGCAGATTTTCGTTAGATTTGTCTTTAAGCCAGGCGTGTTCCACCTGTCTTTTACTGGTTTTCAGCTCAGCTAATGCAGGGGAGAACCATTTGTGGCGATTAGGCAAGTCTTTGACGGTTTTGTCCTTCATGGGGGCATGTTGATCTAGCATTTCAAGCATTACTTCATTATAACTACTTATAAGACTGTCAAGGCCATCTAGGCCAGCGGTATTCAAATTGTGGGGCGCTACCCCACAGAGGTCGGCGGGTGCATCCCTGGGGGGGCCCCGAGAGCTCAGCATGAAATATAAAAAAAAATGTCTGTTTTTTTGGGGGGATTGGAAGAAATGGGCTGGGGCGACTCACATGGTCGGGCTGAAGCATGAAACTGTCTCAGGCAACAATAAAAAAGTGGCCCGCAGTTGTAAATGGATATTCATCCTTTAGTCACAGACTGGGCCTCATTACAACTATGGCGGTACGGTAACAACGGTGCGGGTAAGCTACCAGCACCGTTGTTACCGTACCGCCATAGTAAGAGTTGTGTTTGCGGGAGACTGACAGCCCGCCAGGTCTGACCTGGAAGGCCGTGCGGCACCACGAGCACAGCTCGTCGGATGCACTGGCACCATTATTAATGGTGCTGGTGCATCCGAGCTCCCCATTCCCATTGAGCCCTATGGGGCTCAAATGGGAATGGGGATCTACCGGCACCCGCAAAATGGCAATTATCAGGTCTGCCTAACTCGGCATGACCCGGTAATTGCCCATTCGCGGGTGCCGGACCCGGATGCAACTCCGGCGGGAACAGCCATGCCGGTTTTACCGGCACAGCTAGCGCTAGGGTTGTAATGAGGCCCACTGTTTCAATAGTACCCAAGGGGGTGCTTTGTGTTAAAAGGTAAGTAAATTGTGATCTATTCAGCAACAATGGTCAAAATTACTAACTGCATAGTTAAGTAACTCATCAAACTGGTCCACATTGGCCAAAATGGGGGCCCATTTTGACTGGCCCACACTAGCATTTTACATTTTTGGTACAGGCATTGCCCTATAGGCCAGTCCGAGCCTGGCGGCTCATCCATAATGGCGAGGAGCGCCCACCCAGTGGCCCCTCACCCATTATGGAGGAGCTTAGGAGCCAGCCCAGTGAAACAGTGAGCACTCCCTCAGCTTCGTTTTCCAGCTGATGGAGTGCTCCTGGGCTGGCTGAACTGTCAAAGGGAAACACTGTTTCCCTTTGACAGTTCAGTTTAGTTCCCCAGCCGCACATGCTCACTGAGCCATGCAAGTGCTGGGGCGTTTTGCTTCGCCAGCATTGCATAGCTCATTGGAAATGCTGGCTGGGGCACGGCATGTCTGTATGTCCTAGGGGAGCTCCTGTGCCTCCTCGCACATACAGACAGAGCATCCTGCAGCAGGGCGTTTCAGCACCCACACGCAGGCCAATGCAAAAGGTACATTTATGTTCATTTTTTTTATTTAAAGATGTGTATGGATGCATGTATGCTTATGTTATGAGTGAGTGTATGGTGATGGATGCTTGTGCGAATGATAGAGTGATTGCTGTATGAATGTGCAGTGCCTTGCATACACACATAATCCTGTTGATTGTGTTAGGCCCAGTGGGGCCCAGGGGACAGGGATGGTATCTTTTTACTGGACATCTATCATAGATGTCCAGTAAAGATTTTCATGCCTGCCCCCAAGGGGCCCCAGCACCAATTACAAACTGTTTGGCTATTTACCCATTTTTTTGTTAAAAGTATGCTCTACAATGCAACATTTTAACCCATTATTTAAAGAAAATTCATAGGGGGAAACCCCCCCCCGAACCTCCCTTTATTAATTCAGGCTCCCTCACTACGCTCGGTCGCTATGGCATTTTTGGGGGAAATAGTTATGCCCCTCCACTTAAAAAAATCACCAGCCGCCACTGCCCCTCAGACTGTGTTGGCAACGGGATGGGGGAACCCAGGGATTATGGTGGGAGCACAATGGGCAGGAACCATGGGATAGTGGTGGGAGCAGAGTGGGGAGAGCCCAGGGTGTGTGATGGGGTGGGGAGAGACCAGGGACTGGGTAGGAGTGGGATGAGGGAGCTTAGCGACTGTGATGGGAGCAGGTGACGGCGCGCAATATATACTGTCCATTTGGCATTTCTGGGGGGTCCCGACCTGCCCTAATTTTGCTCAGGGGGGCCCCGGCCAAAAAAGTTTGAAGACCACTGATCTAGGCTATTACATTTGGTCATGAGTGACTCCATGCAAGCCGTTAGGGTGTGAGGGGTGACATCTGGCTTTTACCGATTGTGCCACCACATGTACTCTTGAAGCTTTACTAGGGAGCTTCAGACAGCATGACACAAGATAGTGGTCGGACCAAATGCATGGGGTAGTGGAAATAGGTCCAAACTGGGCATTTCCGCCTCCAATCCAGTCAAGTATGTGACCTTTATTGTGTGTGGGTTCAGTATTGTGGCATGTGATGTGTTTTCATCATTTTTTCTAGTTGGAGTGCCTTTTTATCAGATTTGTCATTTTTCCAGAGGTTAAAATCACCCAAGACGACTAGTCCTGCGTTTGTGGTCATCATGGGTGCGACAGTATTAACTAAATCGTCATTAAAATTACATGTGTCTCCTGGTGGGCGTCAGAGTAGTACCACATTTATACTGTAGTTGGGATTGGAGGTCAATTGCACATGAGTGATATCACTGTCTACGCATTGTATTTTGGCTTCATAAAATCCCAGCTGCTTTTTGCAAATAATTGCCACTCCAGCCCCGACATTATCCTCCCTTTGCCTCCCAAAGAACACGTAACCTGGAGGGGTCACCTGCTCTATGGTTGGCCCATGGGCTTCGGTAAGCCACGTCTCAGTGAGGCACATGACATCAGGTTCATGCTCATGAACATAGTTGTGTACCTCTATGGTGTGTTTTACCAAAGAATGGGTGTTTAATAGAACAATGGTAAGTTCAGTGAGAGAGGTTCCCATGGACTTTCTGTTATGGTTGTCTAGCATGAGATGATGCGATAAGCTAGTATATCTGACATTAGAGGTAACTCCTTTGGTCTGTGGTGTGGGTTCCTCCTGGGGGTCCCTTGTCATACACATTCCAGTTGACTTACCGGTGGTCGCCATGATCTGGCGTTCCAGGTTAGCAGAGTGAGCAGCAGAATACTTGTTTAAAGACTTGTCTGAAGAGAACGATTCACATCCCATTCGGGGTATTTATTAGGGGCGAGGATAAGTCTCGAGGATCGTAGACTGAGATATATGTGACCGATCGAGTATGTCCCGTTTGTCTGTTCGTTTTATGTGATTATATAAATATATATATATGGTAAAGAAGTAATAGAGGAATTAAGAGACGTGAAAAGGAAAAACACGATATTCAAGAGTTAATTATTTATTTGGTAAAATTGAATTGATGGTGTTTAGTGAATAAAGTAAACTGGAGTAAAACATGATATAGAGGCTTTGGAGCTGCGACGATTGGTGCACGCTCATATTGTATTGTTTTTCTCAAATGTATTTTTGAAAAAAGTGCAAAGTGTAAAGGTGAGTATTGACAGTCAAGTGTGACAAGTCAAAATGGAGGATATTACTCTGCTTACACATCTCTGCAAACAATCACCAATAGACGCACCTAAGCTTAGACAGTATAGTGTAGAATGGGTTAAGGGTATGGCAGATAAGATGTTCATGCCATGGCCACAAGAGGGATCACTATTGAAGGCAGTTTTGCAGGATATGACAGCATATTTGCATGCAGCATACACGGGGGAAAAAGTTAGACAAAACGCTAGCAAGCTTAGAGCTCTGGAAAATGTACCAGGAGGAAAGGGAAGAGCCACCTCCTGAAGACTGGATACTTAACATATGCAAAGAGGGGGTGAGGAGCCTTCTGCTCCCCTGCCGCGACTGAAATAAACGGTGATAGCAAGGAAAATTACGGAGTGTACCCATTAAGAGAACTTAAGGCAGTGGCAGGGTGCAGCAATCCGGCACATGAGTCGCCTGCGCAAAGCAGCGACTAGGACAAAGAGAAAATTCCTGAAAGAGATGTGATCTCTAAAGTCCCGAGGGACAAGGAGAGATGCAACAAGGAGAGAAGTGACTGACCAAGTACATCCTTAGAAATAGGACGGGAAATAAAGAGATGGAAAAGAGAGAGAGATAAAGCTGATGAGGTAGCGCTTATACAGAATGAATGAATAGGTGGTCAGATTTTGCTCAAACTTGATTGTAAGAGCATTGAGGACATAAGACAAAGAGAAGATCTAGACAAACAAGATAAAAAAGACAAAGAACGAGCGGAAAGATTAAAAGAAGATGGGGCAAGAAAGAAAGATGTACAAAGACGGGAACAGTTGTATCAAGATGAACAAATGAAAAAGCAGGAAAGGGCAGAGGAGCAAAGAAAATATGACAGACAGAAGGCAAGAGAAAAGCGAGAAAAGCAAGAAAGAAAAAGAGCAGAAGAGGAAGAACAGAAATCAAGTGATAAAAGAATACAAAGACGTAGAGATGAAGAAATATGAAGGGCAAATGAAAGAAGAGATATGATAAGAAAGTAAGAAGACAGGGTGAAAGAAGAAGCAAGGAAGCAAAGAGAGCTTGATGATGAAATTGAATGAACGAGAAGGCAGAAAGCTCGCAATCCTGAGCGTGTAGAAAAGGTATTAATGGATCCCAATCCAATAGTAGTATGGGAGGACATAGAAAAATTCTTCCCAGCACATGAACCGATGCCAGGTCTGTCTAGAGGATGAGTTTGACTCTAGAAGCATTGGGGACGGAATTGATAAAGTCTATCATGATATCAGGACTAAGAAAGAACTGACAGGAAAGGGAAAAAAACAATTGACTCGAGAGTACACAGTTGTACAACAGAGAGGGAGGCTTGTGTAGTTTTGAGCCTAAAGAGTTGTCTTTAGACAGGCTAACTCTGAATAGAAATGAAGAGGAGAGAAGCCACACAAGTTGGGGGCAAGATATGTCAAACGATGACAGAGAAACCTTCCACAGGGAAGAGGGAGGTAATGCATGTGGTCCTGAAGGATGTTCTCCCAGGGGCAAGGAAGTAAGATTGTTGGATCTAGACCTACCTGTATCTCGGGCGTCAGAATCTCTGACGCAGCTAGATCAACCTAGAGGGCGATCCCATGGTGAGAGGTGGGACACGCCTCCTTATGTGAGCAGGCTAAGGTCGCTGCCAGGAAGAAGGTGGTGCAGAACCATTGTCCCTTCTAAGGACAGACAGACGATGGGGGATGAATTTGGGATTTCGCAGTTTCCCTTGTGAGAGAAAGGAGGAGCCAGACCGCAGTATATACCTTGGCCACAAATGGATAAGGATAATTTAAGGTGTAAACACCCGAGTTTAACTTCTGGCGCTGAGAAATTGATACACGAGTTTGAAATAATGACAGGAGGAAACACGTCAGCTATAGGGGACATTAAAGGTCTTCTAGTCGCTATCCTTGGGGACAGAGCTGACGACGTTTGGTCAAGAGCAGGGTATTCAAGTGTCACTGCTGTGAACTCTGCTCATGATGGAGCACCGTTTAATGACTGCAGGGCGGCAGTTTGGAAAGCGCTTAGAGTGCTGTATCCGGACACGTAAGATATGGGAGCTATGATGACAAAGAAATGCAGGACGTGGATGATCCACTCATTTACATTCTGAATTTTCAGGAGGAATAGAGCTTGGAGACGTGCAAGCCTTGGGGGAAATCTATACCTGTGTTCTAGCATATATTATGTCAGGGGTTGCCAGATCCAGTACAGAAGCAGCTCAAGAAATTGGTGGGCATGGAAGCAAAGCCATGGTCAGAAATTCAGCTGACCATTGTGCATTATTGTAGACTGTTGCAGGAGAAGAATCAAAAGAAAGATGATGCTCTGAAAGGTGAAGAGGCAAAATTAGTGCAGAAAAAAATTATCAAAGTACACCATTGAAAGGGCAATGTTGACTATCAGAGAAGGGTCAGGTTCACAGCAAGCAACAGGCATGCCATAGGTGAATAACCAAAGGCAGTACGAGCAAGGAAATAATGGGTTTGTACCACAAGGTAGGGGAAATTTCAGAGGCAGAGGCTTCCAGAATAATCAGGGAAATTTCCAAATTTCCAAAATAACCAAGGTGGGTTTCAAAACACACAGGATGATAGTCAAGGCATGCAGGAAGGGCAAATTATGTTGGACATGTGGTATGTCAGGGCATCTTGCATGCATGTGTAGAAGTCAGGGTTCATGCAAAATGGGCAATTCTCAAGAGGGGGACTGCATACCCGCCTGCATAAACTCAACAGAATGGAGATGGGTTTGCTTAAAATCAGACAGTGCAGCAAACACAAGCGCAGAGAGTACAGCAAGATTTACAAACACAGCAGACAGCAAAGAATCTGCCGCAAGGGCAGTCACAGCTTTCACCCAAGCAGATACAGAAAGGAACAAGCGCGGGACAGTTAATGACTCCTAGAATAGGAGGTGTCACTGTCGATGGAGGGAATCCTTTCACAGGGACAGAGATGATAATGTATCCACAATAGGACAGCTCACAGGGAGACTTGATGTGTTCGATACTATCAGTGACGCCCAAGAGGAACTGAAGGTTGATGTCAATATAGGAGGCAAATCTTTTTCTTATTTACTAGACACAAGTGCATGTATACGAGAGGGGAAATTTACATTATCTGGGAATGCCATGAATACTCAAGGTTTTACAGGAGCTACGAGTAGAGTTCCTTTTACTGAAAAATTGCAAGTATCTATAAGAGAATGTGACATGTCTGTACCATTATTATATTCAAGACAGACACCTGTCAATATACTAGGTCGAGATTTAATGACAAAGTTGAATATGACGATATCATTCATTGATGAAGACATAGTGTGTTCCACACCAGGAATGCATTATTTAAATGTGAGTGAGTTTATTATGGCATTTACAGGACAAGTGGCCATACGAGGAGTGCCGTTAGAAGCAGATGTTTTTCTCTATGGGGTACGTATTCTGTTAACATGGCTACCAGGTTTAGTGGGTAAAACTGTGAGAATACCTGATGAGTTTTTATTCAGGCCAACGATACTTATGGATGAAGAGGAAGGATGAGTCTTTCCCTTAGAATTACAAGCAGCCATAGAGTGAGGAGAAATGGCTTTGCTTGATGGAACTGAAGATGAAGGCAAACGATGGAGTACAGTCATTGCCATTGGGGAAGGTTATAGATTGACTGACGTCACTGATGAGGATATATTTAGAGACCATGCATCAGATGACAAAGTGATATTTGAGATGAGTATTACTTATTGGGTAAGAGCAATTAAACGTGAGGTTCCTCAGAAAATGATGCTAGCACGGAAGCGACCCGAGTTTTTTGATGAAGACATGGAGAAAGTGCCAGTCGCATCATGGACAACAGGCCCCTATGATATAGGCCTATTGAAGTGGGCTGGAGAAGTTAAGATTAAATTGAAACAAGGAGCAATTTTACCTCGAGCACGACAGTATCCCATGTCCCGAGAGGCAGATGAGGGTATTTTCAAAACGATATCTGCCATGATGAAACAAGGTATCTTAGTGACGTCAGAGTCACTGTGTAATACGTCAGTGTATCCGATTAAATAAAGTAAAGGAGGGTTGTGCCGTTTAATTCAAGATCTCTGCCCGATTAACCAGATTGTAGAGGCCGAGTTCCCTCTAGTTCCTAATTCTATGATGATCTTATGTAGTATCCCTGTTGAAGCACGATATTTCACAGTGATTGACTTGAAAAATTTGTTTTTCTCATTCCCATTGCATAAAGACTCACACGATCTGACGTCATTTCCTTTCCGCCAAACTCAACTGAAAAGTACTTGCTTGCCCCAGGGGAACTGTGAGTCTACATCGATTTTCAATAGAGTCCTGCAGATGGACTTAAGCAATCTTGATTTGGAAAGTGTTGTGTTGCAGTACGTAGATGACATATTGGTCTTTAGCACATCAGAGGAAGAGTGCAGACGCGATTCAGTTCAGCTGATGACTATTCTTGCAGAGAAAGAATATAAAGTAGACAAAGAGAAATTGCAGTATTGTCAAGAGGAAGTGTTGTTCATAGATCAGTTAATTTCGCATGAAGGAAAAAAGGTTACTCCTGAGAGACCTAAGGCTATTTTGAGAACAGTAATGCCACACGCAATAGAGCACATGCAAAGATTTTTGGGACTATGTAATTATGTAAGAGCATGGGTCTTTGATTACAATTCATACATAAGGCCCTTGTTGCAGGCTCAAAAAAAGTGCAGGTAATGCAAAAAAAAATTGTCTGGACTGAGGAGATGGAAGAAGGGTTTGATGAGTTGAAAAAAGCCATTTGCACAGCCCCAGTTTTAGGAATTCCCAATTATGCTGAGGAATTCTTCCTATTTTTGCAAACAACGGCACTGTTATGACAGCAGTTCTCAAGCAGAGAACCACGTCGGGGGACAAGCCCCTTGCATATTACAGTGGGATTCTAGAACCAGTAATGAGGGGTCACTTTCCTTGTGAACAATCTTTGGCAGCCGCCGCATTCGTTATTGAGAAGGCTGCCAGCATAGTAATGGGATGTTCCATGATGTTATTTGTTGAACATGCTTTGTTTGCCATTTTGGAAAAACCAAAAGGCACATTCACTTCTCAAAGGGCTTCTGCCTACAAGGTGGTTATATCAAATCAGTTGATTAAAATAGTTCGATGCAGAATAGTGAACCCTACACTATAACTCAGAGAGACTGGAGGTACTTTTTTACCGACCACTTATAAACAGCCCTCCAATAGACTTTGATTCAAACAATACATCATGTTTAAAGGGTAACTTGCTTCCTCACTATCCCTTCTTGGTTATTCCTCTCTTATATGTTTTATGATCATAATATTGTCATATATCACACCAGTTTTTTATCAAAAATAACAATTTATTTATTTTTCTTAAAACACATCATGTAAAACACTTTTCAACACTCTTCTTTTTTTCTTTTTGTTCAATTGTGCGAGAAATCAATACAATTGGTTGACAAACAAACATATATGTCAATACTTTTCAATTTCATTGTGCACATCCAATAATTTGTAGTAATGCATTTTTTGACACTTTTTTCAAGATAAAAATATCATACGGATCTGTTGTTTGCTCCCCTCTGTCACAGAGAGGTGCCTCCCAGTCCACAAAACCACTTTACTCTGTATCACTATCACCCATGCTTACTTTCATACTGCATTCAGACCATACCCGACATATTTCATTCCTTACACACTTTCATACCACTAACAAGGAAATTCTTCAGGGGTAAAAACTTCTTTATACCACATTTCATTCAGATGTGCAATTTTGTTTGTCTTCTTTTTTAGAGTTCTTTCTATGGATGCACTATAAATGAGGTTCCATTTGTCATTCACTGAGGTCCAACCGTCAAACGGATAGCTAAAGGAAGCAATAGAAGGGATATTCAAATTTTTAGTGTTCGAATAACCTCCAGGTTTACGTTTCTATTACATATAACCTACTGTCCTTACTAACAGTGTTAAGGAGTAAAACATTTTAACTAGCTCCTTATGCACATCGATTGCAACACTATATCTCTCCATTTCAATACACACAGGCTACAAGTCACATATTTCCTGACCCGGTATCTTCTAATCTTTGGCTCCAATTAGTCTCAAAATCAATATGCCCACTGGCTGGCTTATTGCCAGTCTCTGCATTATCTAGGTATTCTTTCACATATAATTACCTTGATCCTGTTAGATGTTACTTTGTCTATCTTCTTAGTGTATCACCTTCAACTCCAGGAAACTTTGCTATATCCACCTGAATTGCTAGTTCCCGAATACCATCTGGGACATTCCTCCCCGCTCTTCCACTATTTAAAGCAATACATACGTGATTATTTTCAACATTTTCCTTTTGTTTAAAATCCATTAGTTATTATTACATCTATTAGCTTCCTGCATCCTGTCCGTTTAGGTCTGCTCGTACTGACCTGCTTTTTTGGTGTATTTATCCGATTCCCAATACTGTGTTGGGCTCAAGACTTCTGGGCTCTTACTGCCTACTGTTCGACCAGCACTCTGTTAGCCAATCCTTCTTTTGTCGCGTATGCCTCAGCATCTATTTGTCTACGGTTAAAGGGATATCACAGCATTAATTATTGTTGTTTATAACCTATGTACCTCCAGGCAGTCTCTGATATACCTAACTGGCTCCACAGATTAAGGTTCATTTATCTTACCTGTAGCTATTCTCCTCTGTCTTACTTCATTCGGGGTCCTTGATTTCGGTTTCACCTTCGTTTGTCCGGGGCTCTCCCTCGTTAACAGATGCTGCTATCTGACCATGTGATCCATTTGTCACGTGATTTGTTGACGCTGTATACGTCACTCACCCTCTTTATAGACTCGTTCGCATTCCTGCGTTAACCTTCAGCCCCTTAGTCTTCCATCTCGGGGGCTTTGCAATCGCAAGTCGGGAAGCCGCGGAGGAAGCACAATGCTCCAAGCCCGAACATGCGGTGTCCACAGATTCCACCGCTTCCACGCGGAGTCCCCGCGCCGCATCACTCCCCATTCACTACGGCATCCCCCTCCGCGAACCACAGTGCCCCACGCTCACGTCTGGTAAGCACAGGTAAATGTTAGAAGTACCTATAGAGGCTTTGTGTGGCTCTATATTCATTCTATGCAGTTACATTTCTGTGGAGTATCAAATATTCGTCTTTTGCCTCACTGCGGGCTACTTGTCTATGTTGGAAAGTCAGTTTATTAATACTCATTCAAATTGCATCAGAGTCTTTAGTATATATTTATCTTCTCTTTTAGACTACCCGATATTTAGAGGGGCATACTTTTGTCCATCTCCTACTGTGGTGGTGATTGTACCCTTTATAAAGTTGGTTGTTATTTATCGTTATCACCTCTCGCAGTTAGCCGTGTCGTCCCTATCTCGATCGGGTTAGAAAAATCTCACTCTGTTCTCTCATTAAGGTCTACCTCCGTACTTTTTGTGAGGAAGATCAATTCTCTCTCTTTTCTGGCTAATTTTCTTCTATCCAGATTCGAGTCGTTTGTTTGTCTCACCACATAAACTACTGACCATCTCAGGTCTTCCACTTTGTGTATCATTTCAATAAAATGATCCACTATGGGTGCCGAATGTACTCTGTTTCTTATGCAGCTTTTATGTTCTGTGATGCGTACCGCATCCATAGAAAGAACTCTAAAAAAGAAGACAAACAAAATTGCACATCTGAATGAAATGTGGTATAAAGAAGTTTTTCCCCCTGAAGAATTTTCTTGTTAGTGGTATGAAAGTGTGTATATGTTTGTTTGTCAACCAATTGTATTGATTTCTCGCACAATTGAACAAAAAGAAAAAAGGAAGAGTGTTGAAAAGTGTTTTACATGATGTGTTTTAAGAAAAATAAATAAATTGTTATTTTTGATAAAAAACTGGTCTGATATATGACAATATAATGATCATAAAACATATAAGAGAGGAATAACCAAGAAGGGATAGTGGGGAAGCAAGTTACCCTTTAAACATGATGTATTGTTTGAATAGTAAACCCTGCCATGTTTGTAGCAGAACCACTGGCAGAGGACGAGCATGCACATGATCGCTCGAACTATGTGGAATTCTATGATGAGATCCCTAGGTGAAAGAAAATGCGTTGACAGCTGGGGAGATTCTCTTTATTGACGGTTCATCTAGAATTGATCAAAATGATGAAGAAAGATATACAGGTGACGCTGTAGTGAAGCACAGGGCCAATGGGGAGTTTGAAGTATTGATAAGTGCACGACTACCGTCTCACTTTTCGGCACAGGCTGCAGAATTAGTGGCGCTGATTGTCACGCTCAAGAATCACACAGAACAGGAAGTAACAGTGTACAGTGACTACGCCTATGTGACGTCGACAGTGCACGCAGGGATAGCATGTTGGAAAAGGAGGGGCTACCTTCGAGCGGACGGCATTCCAGTGCAGCACACAGCCTTATTGGACAGACTTATTAAAGCACTAGACCTGCCAGTAGGCATTGCAGTCGTTAAGTGCGCAGCACACACTAAAAGGGCAGATTATATGGCACGTGGAAATCAAGCAGCTGACGAGGAAGCAAAACGTGTTGCATGTTCAGAAAATATCATGAGGTTTGACACACCTGATGTGAATGAAAGCATGGTGGTGATGATGAGTGTGCCTGTTTGTTGTCACAATTTGTCTAAGACTCAACTCATGGAAATTCAAGGGGAAGCACTGCAGGATGAGAAAGACCAGTGGACACAGAGGGGGTGTTCTTTAAACCCTTCCGAAGCACTGTGGCGACAAGACAGCACTGGTAAGCTGGTGATGCCTGTAGCCTTATTAAGGGTGGTGTTAGAACAGCTACACTACCCTGCGCAATGTAACTAGTGAGAGCCTTGCTGCAACAATTGCAGAGGAATGGTGTCAGACCTGGCCTTATCTGGTGAACTCTTCCTTGACCCCTCCTTACCTCTGTCCTCTGAGGAGTTGGTCTGGGTCTCAGATGTTTCTCTTCTCCGGGTTTTCTTATCTATCTTGCCTTTCTTGATCTTAACCTTCTTCCCCACCGGAGGCCACCTTGACAGGATAGGAATTCCTGACCAAAGGCACCCTCAGGGAGCCAGCCTCAAATGCAGGGAAAAAGCTTCTTGGCACCAAAAAACCCTCCCGAAGTGTAATCCCAGATGCTATCCGGATGGTTGTACTCTTTAGTTCTTAATGAGGCTAGAGTTCTTAGCTTGAGGTAAAATTCCAAGGGAATGGTCGGATGGATTCAAGGCAGCTATAGGCAGAGCTGCAATCCGTTGTGTAAACATGGGAAGCAGTTTGTAACTTGCAGTAAGGGTGCTGGTACAGCATAGAGGGAAGAGTGAGCAACTACGGAGGAACAAAGAAACTATTGGTAAGTAGGAATGGAGAATGCAAGAGTGGCTACAGAAGGTGGAGGAGCACAAAAAAGGCACAGACAGATATGGACAGTTAAGGAAACTGTCCGTTACAAATGCAGCGGGGAAAAGGAGTAAAGCAGCATAGCCGATGAAAACAGAGAGAGCGTACCTGCCGGAGAAGATACCAGCTGAGATAGAACTCGGGTGAAAGCGAAGCCAGAAATACCTGGAGAGAGAGACCGTAGACAGTTCAAGGATGGGAGCTGAAGAATGGGAGCACCCTTGAAAGCAGAGAAATCCAAAGAATCACAGGAACGAAGGGAGGACTGCGTGAGTTGCAGCAGCGGGGTACCAGGAAAGAACGATACAATGCACTGCGCAAGAAGCCTGGTGTGTAGTTATAGCAACACCACAGTGCGTCGGTGGCCATGTTTGCAGAGGACTAGACTGCGTCCAATGTTTACATTGGGAATGCTTGCAGAGAACTGATTCAAGCAAGAACTACAGTTCATTCTCCATCTGTGCCACAACCGCCAAGGTTGCCGCATGACAGCATGCCCCCTTCCCACCGGGGTACCCCCAGGCTTGCTCGAATGCAGTCTGTGGAATCGTTGCAAGAGCAGAGGTGCATGAAGATGACTCCTAGGTTCCCAGGTACGCTCGGATTCTGAGTACCCTTTTCAGTGAACCAGATACTAAAAAAAGTGCCCCTTTTATACCTGGAGTCTACTATGTGAGACACCTCATACTCATCTGGCTCTGATACACGTGCGATCTTCTGCTGCCGTCTCTTTCTCAAGAAAGGTTCTGAAACATATGGTTTCAAGAGTGAAGTGTGAAAGACTGGGTTCACCCTTTGCATCTTCTTGGGCAGCTTGAGTCTGTAAGCCACAGGGTTTACCTGTACAGGATGGGGTAGGGACCTATATATCTGGGAGCAAACTTCTCCGTATGCACCCATCAAGGAAGAACCCTGGTTGCCAGCCATACCAAGGTACCTGGGGCCCAATTGGGATTGGCACGCCTCTTACGGTCTGCTCCTTCCTTGTATCCTTGTCTACTGTACTCTAGCAAGCTAACGGTTTCCTTGTGTGTTGTCTTGAAGGTATCCAAGAGACTGTCCACCATAGGTGAATTAGTGATAGAATTGCGATCCAGGGTAGATACTGAAGTTGGTAACCATAAGTACAGTAGAATGGACTCATGAGTATTGCGGTGTGGTAGGTATTGTTGTAGGAGAATTCAGCCAAGGGGAGTAACGATGACCAGTTGTCCTGTTCTCGATTGCAGAAACATCTTAAGTACTGTTCAAGGGTGGCATTCAGATGCTCTGTTTGTCCATTGCTCTGAGGATGGTCTCCTGACAAAAGCGCCCTCTGAATACCCAGCGGACCACAAAGTGTGGTCCAGAACTTTGATGTAAACTGCGAGCCACGATCAGAGAGTAGGGTTCTTGGGATCCCGTGGAGCCAGAATATGGGCCTCATTGCGACCCTGCCAGTCCGGAAAGAACGGTGGCGGTAAAAGCGCCACCACTGTTCTTTCCGGACTGGCTGATTCAGAGTCCTGCAGGCAGGAGGTGTCACTCCCGCCAGGTCTGACCTGGCGGGAGTAACGCCACCCACTTGCAGGCGCAAATGGAAACACTGGCTCCGTCATAGACGGAAACAGTGTTTCCATTGTCCCCATTCCCATGGAGTCCTATTGGACTCCATGGGAATGGGGACTTAGAGAATTTCCCCTCCGGATGTCCCGGGTCACCGGGGTCGTAATGCCGCGGTGATTCCAGGAATCACGTAGGCGGAATGGTAATACGGGTCCGGCGGTAGCCTGCCGGTTTTTCTGACACGGTTACCGCCGGACTTCGTAATGAGGCCCTATTTCTTTTAGAAAGACAGATGCAGTTTCAGGAGCGGTGGGGAGACCGGAGAGGGCTGAGAAGTGGGCATGTTTGCTGTAGGTATCTAAAGTAACCATAATTGCTTGGTACTCTTCTGACAACAGAAGATCCACGATGAAATCCGTCGACATGTGTTTAGATGGTCGGGATGGTAATGGAGGTTGCTGCAAAAGATCGACATGCCTGCTGGTCGCTGTCTTAGTGGTGGCACACACAGGACAAATTGATACATAGTTCTGACGTCCTTATACAATGTTGGCCACCAAAACAGTCTTCTTACCAGCTCTAAGGTGCTTTTCAGACCCTTGTGACCCGCCAGAGGTACATCGTGACACCAAGCTATCACCTGAACTTGAAGGTCAGGTGTAGGGATGAACAATGGAGTGTCGTGGTACAACAATCCATCCTTATGGAGTAGGTTGGGATTTCCCTCATCTGCAGTCTGAATCCCCTGCTTGAAGAAATTTTGACACTTGAGCAATGAACTTCTTATCGGGTAAGAGCAATTCCTTTCCCTGGAGAGAGCCGGGATCTGTTCCCCAGCTCCTAGAGAGTACATCAGCCAAGATGTTCTGTCAGCCCAGTAGATATGTTATCTGGAAGTCATATTGGGAGAAATGATAAGCCCACCAGGCATGGCGAGAGTTAGAACATTCCATCTGCTGGAGGACTTTAAGGTTTCTGTGATCCGTTCTCACCATAAAAGGTTGCACCGAACCCTGCCACAGATGCCTCCATTCTTAGCAGGCCTGTTTAATGGCTAGCAATTCCTTTTTCAGGACGCAGTAGTTCCTTTCACTGAGTGTCAGTGTCCTAGAATAGTAGGCTCCTAGCACCCCGTCCGAGGCATCAGTCTCCAATATAAACTGCCGTGTCTGGTCGGGCTGCACAAGGACTGGGGCCGAGGTGAACAATGCTTCCATCTGCTGAAAAGCCTGTAATGCGGCTGGATCCATATGGAACTTCACTCCCTTTTTTAACAAGGCAGTAATAGGAAGCACTATGTTGGAAAAATGAGGGATAAAGCAGAGATAAAAGTTTGCCAGTCCCAGGAACCTCTGTATTTCCTTCCCATTCTGGGGCTCAGGCCACCTTAGTATGGTTTCCACCTTGCTAGGGTCCATCCTTATGCTGTCCTTAGGCAGGATATAACCCAAGTAGGATACTGACTCAGCATTGAACTGACACTTCTACGGTTTGATGAATAACTGGTTCTTTTGAAGACGGAAGAGTACTTCCTCGACATGTTTCCGATGTTACTTGGGGCTAGAGGAGAATCCCAAGATGTCGTCGAGATATACCACCACGGAAAGATGTATAAGATCAGAAAATATCTTGTCGATGAATCTTTGAAAGACTGCCGGGGAGATCACTTGGACGAAGGGCATGACCCTATATTCAAAGAGACCCAAGGGAGTTCTAAAAGCAGTCTTCCATTCGGCCCTCTCTTTGCTTCTAAGGCGGTGATAGGCTCCCCTCAGATCTAACTTGGTGAAGATGGTGGAACCTTGCACAGCCTCCAGTATTCCACAGATTAAAGGCATGGGGTATCTGTCACGCAGGGTTATGCGGTTAAGACCCCTGTAATCTATACAGGGTCTTAATTCAGAGGTCCCCTCCTTTGGTATGAAGAATAGGGAAGCTCTGCCTGAGGATCTTGATTCCTGGATCAGTCCGTTCTGTAGGTTGGCTTCTAGGTACTCCTTGAGTGCCTTCCGAAAGGGACTGTTGTTCCTTCCTGCAACTCCAGTGAGCAATCTTCAGGTCTGTGGGGAGGTAGCAGCCTGGGTACCTGCTGGCCCGCCTATGCCGTCGCAGAGCCAGCCGCCTTCGGGTCAGGGCCGCGGACGCAGTGACGGCGCATGCCGGGCTCGGCTTCTCGCTGGCACCAGGAAAAACCCTTCCCCCTGATGTGCGTCGACGGCCGAACCTAGGAACTCAAGTTCCATGCACGCCCGCTCGACCGACATCAGAGAGGGAAAGGGGAGAGGTGTCATGACCCTGAGCCCCAGGCGGCTCCACTTACCTGTAAGGCCAACGGGCCATGTGGCATCAAGACGGCGGTCTGGCCCGGGAACCTCCACAACTGCTCCGTATGAAAGGGGCAGAGCCTCCAAGAGGCTCAGACGCCGGCCTACCCACATAGTCCATGGCAGTCAAGGGGAGCCTGAGTGCTGGGTGGGAGGTCCAGATGAAACCAACGAGGAAAAGGGAAATGGAGGGGGGATGGTAGCTCTCTTTTCAGGGGCAGGGCTCACGGGTTACCAGCCAATCCAGTGGAGGGTGGGAGAGCTAGTCCCTGAATGGCCCATACACAAGCCTATCACAGAGGATAAAAGGAACAGGATTAATCCTCCTTGTGTTGCTCTTTGCAGGGAGAAGGAGAAGAGAGTGGAAGCGACTGGTGGGCCTATCCGGGCTCGAGTGAATAGGAGAATCCTCCAGAGGAATACTTACCACAGACTTTAACCCCACAGTGAATTAACTGCCCTAAGCCTGTGGTTCTTGAGTTCTTGAACTTCCTCAAATTTCTGAATAAAGTATTGTTAGCATCAATACCGGCTCCTGTTGTGATTCTTACAAGTGGCGTAGTCGGCAGGATATCAACAGTGCAATGGATAAAATTATACAAACGCTGGCAGAGGGTCAACAACAGTTGCAGCAGCTCATTCAAGTGCTAGCTCAGCAGGCAGCCGCCAACCGCCAGGTCTTCCAGCAGGCTATCCAAATGCAGGGCCCCCTCCAGACAGCATCCCAGGAGAAGCAGCACGAGACAATCCTTCACCTGACAGATGCGGTAGCAAGCTTCCGAAACCAACCCCTGGTTCCATCCGCAATCTTGCAAAAATTCAAGGAAGGTGAAGACCCAGCATTCCTCTTCACGACCTTTGAAAGAATTGCCCAGAACGCCCAATGGCCAGTGGACCGTTGGGGACAATATGTGGCTATTATCCGGAATAATGCAAGGAGCATATCAAGCGGTGAACCCAAATGGGCACACCCCTTATGCCGAGATAAAGAAGGCGGTACTAGACCGACTGGGTCTAGATGAAGAGGCCTACCGAATGAAACTAAAAGATACTAAGTTGAACCCCGGAGAAAATGAACGCCAGCTCTATTACCGGGTTAAGGATCTGGTGGAGAAGTGGCTGCAGGTGCATGGCCCAGGTGTACATGACATACTGGACAAAGTCACCTTGGAACAGTTCATAGAGGCCCTTCCGCCTCCAATGCAACGATGGGTCTGTCAGCACCACTGACCCACTTTCGCAGAGGCTGTTGACATCGCCTCAGCCTGTCAAAAGGCTGGGGGGAATAAGCCCTACGCTGCTGGCCCTCCCACACGTAGCATGATGCCCCTCCACGAGATACCTGGATCCAAGGGCTCTAGGCCTATATTGCCAAGATGGAGGACAGGCGAGGCACGACCTCCTCGACCAGAAGATAAAAAAAACAGCTCCGAAGCCCGAGCCCCCACGTTGGCCATCGGATTCCGTCAGCTGCAGTGCTATGACTGTGGGAAATGGGGACATATAGCCCGCTTTTGCCCCCGGAAGAGAGGAACGGAGCCTATGGAGATCGGGTACATGAAGGCAGAACCAGGAACCCGATTCAAGGGACCTTATACTATAGATATCAGGGTGGATGGGATTCCGCCCCAGGCGTTACTGGATAGCGGAAGCAGATAGACCGCCATATTGCCAACTGTAAGTGACTCGCCTTACTTACCTAATGTACATGTACCTATACGTTGCATACACAGGGACGTGAAGGCCTAACCCATGAAAACCGTACAGTTAGAAGTAGGCCCAAATATCACAGAACTGCAAGCTGCCGTCCTACCCGCCTTACCCACCCAGGTGGTCATCGGGACTGACCTGCCCCGCTTCTACCAGGCAATAAACACCCTGGACCAGAACTGGTGGGGTGAAGCACCATTTGCTCAAGAACCCATAAACCCAAGCAACAAAAGCCACAAGAAAACCTATAATGAAAGAAGGTAAACCATCTTGCCCGGTGCGCCTCTATGTATGCCACCCAGCGAATAGCCTGGAATCCTGAGGATCATGAGGAATCCATCAGGGGAGAGACCTTGACGGACCCCACCCTTAGGGTTGCCCGAGAAAGGGCTCTCCATGAAAAAGATCCCGACCTAACTAAGGGACCAGGTTTTATATCCAGACAGGGGCTACTATACTAGGTCTACATGGCTCAGGAAGGCAACCGAAGGGAACAACTGCTTCTACCCAAACCCCATCACTTGATCATACTCCAACTGGCCCACAATCACCCGTGTGGGGGCCATATGGCCTCCCTGAAAACACAACAAAACATCTTAAAGAGGTTCTACTGGCCAGGGATATATGGGGACGTTGCCAAATTCTGCAAGGAATGTGACACATGTCAGTTGACAAGTGGGGAGAAACCAGCCCAAGCTCCACTACAACGCATGCCTTTGATTACCATACCCTTCCAGCACATCGGTATGGATCTAGTAGGACCACTGGAGCCAGCCAGTAGAGGCTACAGGTACTTGTTAGTAATCGTGGATTATGCCACCAGGTAACCGAGGCGTTAACCCTGAAGGGGACATCAGCAAGACAGATATGCGATCAGCTAATTCCCTTCTTTGCCCTGGTAGGCCTGCCTACTGAAATTCTTACCGATCAAGGGATAAACTTCATGTCAACCATCATGCGTCAGGTCTGTGAAAGACTACAGATGAAACAGTTACGCACCTCAGTCTACCATCCCCAGACAGATGGACTTGTGGAGAGGTATAACAAGACAATAAAGAAAATGCTAAAGAGAGTGGCGGGACCAGAAGGAAGAGACTGGGACCGTACGGTACCCCTAATCGTGATGGTGCTGAGAGACACACCTCAATCCTCAACTGGACTCTCGCCTTTTGAGCTTCTATTTGGGAGACAGCCCCGAACGGTTTTGGACCTAGTCAAGGAAGACTGGGAAAACAACCAGGAAACCTCCCTGACTGAATATGCAGAAGAACTGAAATAACATTTAACCACCCTACGAAACTTGGCAGAAGCCAATCTAGGGCAAGCACAAGACAACCAAGAAAGAACGTACAACAAGGGAAGCTGTCTAAGGAAGTTTCAACCCGGGGAACGTGTACTGGTCCTGTTACCCACCAGCACCAACAAACTGTTGGCTCGGTGGAGGGGACCATATGTGGTAAAGGATGTCCTGGGACCAGTCAACCATCAGATCCATCAGCCCGATCGGACTCCCTCTACCAAAGTGTATCATATCAACATCCTAAAAAAATGGACAGAACCCACCCCGGTAGTCGCTGTCATAGCATCATATAGGATGGAGGAGAAAGCCCCTCTAACGATAATGCCATATGGCCACCTAGAGAAAGTACAGTGGGGAGAAAACCTAACCGACCTAATGAGAAACGAAATACGGAAAACCCTAAAACCCCACCTGGAAGCGTTCTCTCCCCTACCTGGTAGGACTAAGGTTTTAGAGCACCGCATCGAAACCCTACCCGGACAGACAGTCAGGCTCCGACCTTACCGAATACCAGAGGCCCGAAGACAAGTAATAAGGAATGAAGTAGCAGAAATGGTCCGTTTGAACATCATAGAACCGTCTACTAGCGCGTGGAGCTCACCTATCGTACTAGTACCCAAACCAGATGGGTCGATTCGTTTTTGCATGGATTACCGACAGCTCAACACTATTTCCCAATTCGAAGCCTACACCATGCCTAGGATGGATGGACTTCTGGAAAGGCTGGGTTCTGCCTGTTACCTTAGCACTTTGGACCTCACTAGGGGGTACTGGCAGATCCCACTACGAGCATCGGATAAAGAGAAAACTGACTTCTCTACACCCCAAGGTCTCTTTCAGTACAAAGTATTACCTTTTGAGTTACACGGAGCCCCTGCTACATTTCAGAAATTGATGGACATCCTTTTACGACCCCAAGATAACTACGCAGCGGCATATCTGGACGATATTGTTGTATATAGTGCGTCCTGGGGGGACCATTTGGTACACCTCAAAGAAGTGGTTGACACCCTAAACCGGGCTGGTCTACACATTAATCCAAAGAAGACTGGTCTAGGGCCCAGGAAACTAAGCACTTGGGTCATTCCGTTGGGGGTGGGGTTCTTAGACCACAGGTATCCAAAATCGAGGCCATACAGACCATACCTGTTCCCATCTCCAGGAAAAAGATAAGAGCATTCTTGGGGTTTGTTGGTTACTACCGACACTTTATCCCCGACTTCTCAACATTGGCAGCCCCTTTGACCGACGCTCTGAAGAACGGAGGGTCTCCCAACTTGTCCAGCAACCATGCTGCACTACAAGCCATTCATAAACTGAAATACAGCATTTCCTCCCATCCAGTGCTGAAATGTCCTGATTTCTTGAAACATTTTTACTTACAGACTGATGCCACAGGCCAGGGGTTAGGTGCTGTCCTTTCACAGGAATATGAGGGCGTCCTGCGGCCAGTATGCTTTGTGAGCCGGAAACTCCTGCCACATGAAGTTGTGTATTCAACGATCGAAAAGGAGTGTTTAGCCATTAAATGGGTGGTTGAATCCTTACGTTATTACTTACTGGGTAGACGGTTCATGCTGTACACCGACCACGCCCCTCTGCAATGGCTTGTCAGGCACAAGGACACCAACAAGCTGGTGTTGCGTTGGTTCTTATCCCTCCAACCTTTTGACTTTGTCACCCTGCATCGCCCTGCTGGGTTTCAGTTAGTGGCCGATTACCTGTTCAGATGCTCGACCCAGCCCAAGCGGCCTGGGTCTGTGGTGAGGGTATGTGGGGATGGAAGCCTCATGGCACCCACGGTACCTGCTGGCCCGCCTGTGCCATCGCAGAGCTGGCCGCCTGCACCTGCTGGCCCGCCTACGCCATCGCAGAGCCGGCCGCCCTCGGGTCTGTCCGGGCCGCGGACGCTACGACGGCGCATGCCGGGCTCGGCTTCTCACTGGCACCAGGAAAAACCCTTCCCCCCCGATGTGCATCGATGGCCGACCCTAGGAACTCAAGTTCCATGCACAGCCCGCTCGACCGACGTCGGAGGGGGTGAGGGGAGAGGTGTCACGACCCTGAGCCCAGGCGGCTCCACTTACCTGTAAGGCCAACGGGCCATGTGGCATCGAGACGGCGGTCCGGCCCGGGAACCTCCACAACTGCTCTGTATGAAAGGGGTGGAGCCTCCAAGAAGCTCAGACGCCGGCCTACCCACATGGTCCACAGCAGTCAAGGGGAGCCTGAGTGCTGGGTGGGAGGTCCTGACGAAACCAACGAGGAAAAGAGAAATGGAGGGGGGATGGCAGCTCTCTTTTCAGGGGCAGGGCTCACGGGTTCCCAGCCAATCCAGTGGAGGGTGGGAGAGCTAGTCCCTGATTGGCCCATACACAAGCCTATCACAGAGGATAAAAGGAACAGGATTAATCCTCCTTGTGTTGCTCTTTGCGGGGAGAAGGAGAAGAGAGTGGAAGCGACTGGTGGGCCTATCCGGGCTCGAGTGAATAGGAGAATCCTCCAGAGGAATACTTACCACAGACTTTAACCCCACAGTGAATTAACTGCCCTAAGCCTGTGGTTCTTGAACTTTCTCAAATTTCTGAATAAAGTATTGTTAGCATCAATACCAGCTCCTGTTGTGATTCTTACAGTAACTTATCTTTGAATACTTCTGAGTACTGTTGGTATTGCAATGGTATGCTGGACACAACTGATGAAGAAATCATGATTTCCTGTCCCTCCTGGGATCTTTCAGCTGGGAACAGAAGGCAGTGTTGTTGGCAATAGTCTGAATCGAAACCTTAGAGTGTTCTGCGACCAGTCTATTCGAGGATTTTGTCTCCTTAGCCATGGTATTCCCAGAATCACTGGGAAGTGGACTGCCGTGATTACATTGAAGACCACTGCTTCCTTGTGTCTTCCCATCAGGATCGGGATGGCTCCTGTTGCCATCGCTATGGGACCAGAAGAGAGGGGTGTCCCATTAACTCATTCTACCGGTATGGATCTCTGTTTGTTCATTACAGCAATACCTTGCTTCTTAACCCAGGTGATATCTATGAAATTTCCGGCAGTCCCGCTGTCCAGCATGGCTAATATCTCCACCGTCTTCTCTGTGTCTATCTGCATCGGTATGAGGAACACCATTAATCTGGAGTCTCCCGCCGGATTTAGTGCTTGAGTTTGGTTGCAAGGTTGTCGTCGACTTCCCCCGATATCTCCCCTGCATAGTATCGGTGGGAAGCGTTTCCCTTCCTCCTGGGGCACTTCCGGGCAGTTACGTAGCAGATGTTTTGAGGACGCGCAATACATACATAGGCCCAGTGCTCTTCTTCTCTTTCTCTCATCCGGTGTGAGTGGTCCCTGAGTCGCTCCTATCTGCATTGGTTCATCAGGAGGACGGTCAGGTAGGGGTGAGTCCTTGGTCTGAGGTGGGAGGTCTGTCACAGGAGACTAGGCCCGATGTCTTCTTCGTTCCTGTCGCCTTTCCATCATGCGATATTCAATCTGCAGCGTCAGAGTAACTAGCTCCTGAAATGTGCCAGGATGTGCAACCCGAGCCAACTCATCCTTAAGGTCTTAATGAAGCAATCTCCTGAATATCGTCTGATGGGCCGAATCTGGCCATCCTGCACTGGTTGCAATCTTCTGAAACCTGGACACATAAGTTTGGACATCAGCCACACCTTGTCTGACATCCAACATTGCTTCGTACGATGAAAACAATACTTCCGGTCAATCAAACCTTGCTTGGAACAACTGGGAGAATTGGGCATAATTCTGCAAGGCTGGGTCATTATTAGTTACAAGAGGAGTGGCCCAAGCCAATGCATTTTCCACAAGATTGGAGTTCAGGAACCCCAATCAGGCCCTGTCATTTTCATATGCCCTAGGTCTAAAAGTAAAATAGACCTGATAGGCATCCATGAATTATTTCCAAGACTTGGGACTGCCATCATATTTTCTGAATGGTAATGGCATAGATGGTAGATCTCCTCCATCTTCATTCCATGCTGTCACCTGTTGTCGTTGCACTGTGTTTTCGGCTTGTAAATTCTGCATCTGAGCTGTTAGGCCTTGGATGGAGGCCACTAACTCCTGATATTGCTCCAAAGATGTCATGGGGGATGTTGGGCGTCGTATGCTGTCAGACCTGGCCTTATCTGGTTAACTCTCCCGTGACCCCTCCTTACCTCTGTCCTCTGAGGAGTTGGTCTGGGTCTCAGATGTTTCTCTTCTCTGGGTTTTCTTATCTCCCTTGCCTTTCTTGATCTTAACCTTCTAGTCGTGTAGGTAAGGACAGGCTCCACCGGAGGCCACCTTGACAGGATAGGAATTCCTGACCAAAGGGAACCCCAGGGAGCCAGCCTCAAATGCAGGGAAAAAGCTTCTTGGCACCAAAAATCCCTGCCGAAGTGTAATTCAAGATAGTATCCGGATGGTTGTACTCTTTAGTTCTTAATGAGGTCAGAGTTCTTAGCTTGAGGTAAGATTCCAAGGGAATGGTCAGATGGATTCAAGGCAGCTATAGGCAGAGCTGCAATCCGTCATGTAAACACGGGAAGCAGTTTGTAACTTGCAGAAGGGTGTTGATACAGCGCAGAGTGAAGAGTGAGCAACTACGGAGGAACAAAGAAACTATAGGTAAGTAGGAATGGAGAATGCCATAGTGGCTACAGAAGGTGCAGGGGCACAGAAAAGGGACAGACAGATACAGACAGTTAAGGAAAGAGTTACAAATGCAGCAGGGAAAAGGAGTAAAGCGGCAAAGCTGATGAAAACAGAGAGAACGTACCTGCCGTGCCAGAGAGGGTACCAGCCGAGATAGAACTTGGGTGAAAGCGAAGCCGGAAATACCTAGAGAGAGAGACCATAGGCAGTTCAAGGATGCGAGCTGAAGAATGGGAGCACCCTCGAAGGCAGAGAAATCCAAAGAATCACAGGAACGAAGGGAGGACTGCTAGAGTTGCAGCAGCGAGGTACCAGGAACGAACGATATGACGCACTGAACAAGAAGCCCGGCGTGTAGTTATAGCAATGCCGTAGTGCGGTGGTGGCCATGTTTGTAGAGGACTAGATCGTGTCCAATGTTTACATTGGGAATGCTTGCAGAGCGCTGATTCAAGCAAGAACTAGAGTTCATTCTCTATCTGTGCCACAACCGCCAAGGTTGCCACATGACAAATGGTTTGTTCCGAATTTGGTAGAACACATTGCATTTTATGTAGCAAACTGCATCGTATGTCAAAGGTTTACTGCTGGGCACACGCTGCATACAGTTAGAGGAGTTATTCTGAGACTTAATGGTCCTTTTCAGCATTTACATACCAAATATGTCGAGATGCTGCAAGTCTGTAACGGATACAGATATATGATTGTAGTGGTATGTCCCTTGTCAAGGTGGATTGAGGCTGGTCCATGTACACATCCATATTCCACCTGTGCAGCAAAATTTCTAGTACGAGAAGTGTTTCCTAGATGGGGAATATGTGAAGTATTGAGATCAGATAATGGCCCTCATTTTGTCAATGACGCCTTTGAACAGATAAGCTTGTTGCTTAGTATAAAGCACAAGTTTTCATTGGCTTATCAGCTACAAGCTAACGGGTCTGTGAGAGACTCAACGGCCTGCTTAAAGAAAGAATAGCCAAATTGAGGCTTACCCTGAAGAAAGGATGGTTGCATTGCCTACCAATGGCATTGTATGCGTTGAGAAATCAGCCAGGTTCCGACCACCATCTTACCCACCATGAAATAGTGGCAGGGAGGCAGATGAGGACACCCCTCACACCTCCATCTAGAACTAAAAGTGTTGCCCAGACAACAGCAGAATTCTTAGGAAAGGAGTTATGTACTTACTTAACATGTATGAATACAAGTATCTCTGTCATTTCAGATCAGCTCAAGCCGAAGGGGTGTGGGGCTTCTCAGAACACAGAAGGAGATAATACAACAATCGGATGTGAAGAACTACATCTTCCCAGACTTTTTCCCGGTGATCAGATCTTGATCTGGAACTTTACGCGTAAATGGGACGAGACACACTTTAATGGGCCACTCATAGTGGAAGACTTAACACCGTCAGCAGTGAAGGTGCAAGGCAGACGTGCATGGATATTTCTTGGAGACAAAAAGATCTACGCTGGAGAACCCCCTTTTCCCCCACCCCAGTCAGAAGCAAGCATCGGGGAAGAACCTCAGCACGTGCAGACTAGATCCATGATGAGGAAGCAGGACGCAGAAGCTGCAGAATAAAGACAGACAAAGAGTACATTGGACTGTGGCTTGTTTTGGGACACTCTATTCAGCTGCTAAAAAAGGAGTAATAGAAAGCTATTTGTTCTTGGGCCACAGGAATTTGTTGACATTGGACTGAGACATGTTTAAGCCTCGATTGAGAAGGAAAGCATGCCAGATTTGGTGTTCCTTTCCGACGACTGAAAGAGGGACAGTTCCCTGATTCCTTTCTCACTGAGTTTCTTTTTGGAGGAGCCCATGGTGGTACCCAATGACAACGTTCATCGGATCATCCTTGCTGTTTTTATCTACATTCTTCGTTCTTGCTCTGCATTGGTGGGGAGAACTTTTGACGTTTGTCATTTTCTGCAAGATCCTAAGTCTGGTCCAATCGTGAGGAGATTGCTTGCAGCCATAATAGAGCAAGTTCTCCAGCTTCCTGAGTACAGTGGGGAAAGCACAAATGCCCCTATCGGCTGACAATGCGCATAGACTGGTTGGCATGGTGTTCTACTATTTGATTGAGGAATGCCCACATCTTGTTGGTAGACAAACTGATGTTCGCACCTTCTTGAGAGACCCGAGGAATAACGTGGCACTTAATGAATTGTTACGAGATATCATTGAACAAGCCAATCTATATTCTGAGAGAACACTGAGAACTGAATGAGACTATTTTTGTACAGGTTTGTTTGAACCATAAACAAATTTAAAAAAAGAATGAGACTTCTGGAAGAAGAGATCCAGAGCCTACTAGCTTTAGTCTTCTACTTTTTGCTGGAGAGGCATCCACATTTTGTTTGACGAAAGGATGACTCTTTTCTATACATGAGGAACCCTGTTAATCGTCCTGCGATCAGCCAGCTGCTTGAAGAGCTTGTTGAGGAGATTAAGATATTGCCAGAGTATTGCATGATGTTGCCCGAATAAAAGCTGATTTTTCCTTCCTTAAAAAAGATTAAGAATGGGCAGCATCAATAGCAACAATATAATGGCTAACAACAAGAGACCTCCACAATGTTCAAGAAGCTATTGCTGTAAGAAGTGGGCATATCTATATGTCATCTATACATCCATTTTGTTTATAGTGATACTTCTTTCACTTACAGTGTGAACTGCTTCTATTTGGATCCGAATAGAGCAAGGATTCCTGCGTATCTTCCTATGCATAAGGGGGGTACAGATGTGGCAACTACTAGGCAGCCAAGACCTTTTGTAATTGTTCCTACCTTGAAGGTACCTTTAAAGGCACCTAGACCTGAAATAGACAAATCTGGGGTACGTTCCTTTTGGAGGGAGGTCACGTATGGAGGTTATAGCAGACTCTCTATGACTGTCATTCTCTGCTGCTAAGAGAAGGTTTCAGGATAGGAAAAGGCTTCTGGAACTTTCTCCCACACAGGTAGAACATGTAAAAACACCAGGTCCACTGACAAATGTTTCTATGTTTTGTCCAGTAAGAAGGAATTATGCTAACAAGCTACCCGTCCAGATGATAGACGCAGTAGAAGACATTGATGATGATAGCTCGTTTGGATCACTCTTTTCTTGGGTTCCACAGTGGATGGCAGTCATGTTCGAGTTCCTTGGAGCCCTAATTGTGATGGTGTTGCTTGGATTCTGTGTGATTAGGATAATAATCTCACAATGCAAGAAGACAGCAAAGAAAGCCATGGGAATGAAGTTCATGATCAATGTTGAATCAGGATGGAAGGCCAGAGAATTGACAGATGAAGTCCAGCATTCATGCACCTGAGGCAACAAAGTTCCTGTATCCAAAGAACCATAAGAATTATGTGGGAAGATGGATCTATTGCAGTCCAAGTGGACAGTGCATGACCATGAAGTGAAACAAGGATGAGCATGTGAAATAGTCTTTCATCCTTCCCAGGTCAATAAATGAGTACCAATTTCGGTTTGGGTGATATTCTATGTAAACATGCGCTCTGTAAAGCGCTTTGGATTAAGGCGCTATATAAATAACACATCACTATCATTATCATTATCATTATTATAAAGATATGGATTCCAAAGAAGCATTTCTTCAGACGAGGATGTCTGGATGTAAAGGATGAAAGGAGAGACGTCGATTAATCGCCCAGAGGGGGGGAGTATAGAGAAGGAGCCAAGTACCCCCACCTCAACCATCTCGCCCATATTGCCTATATGTTGGGAACCAGCGTGTGAGACACAAGCAGTACCAGTGAAAATACAGAGACCAAGGGGACTCTTGGAAGCAAGGTTCCCATTGAGAAAGCCATGCATGCATACACGACAGTATGATGGCCATTTGAAGGAAATCCCACAAGAAGCAGAACAAATGAATGAAGGAGCAGAATGGTGACATCACACGAGGCCAGATTGATGTACATAGAAGAGATTCAGAGACAAGAGTATGAAGATATTCTATAAGGTATCAAGAAAGTATTAAAGATAAGTGAGATCTTGGGCTCAAGATGAAGAGGCTTATGCTACAGAAACGATGAAGATATGAAGTCATTTTACACATGTACATATGCAAAGAAACGCAAGCAGACGAAGTATTCTTGAGACTAGCTAAGTAGTGAATAGATTACGGCATGCGCCAACATATACATATATAGGAGTAAGTAAAGAATGGCTGTTTCCACTATGTGTTATAGCACAGCTGGACCAGAAAAGGAAGAGCTTTCCAGTGTGTCGCAGTTGAAAAGCAATTGATTTACAGAAGCGAATCTCAGAAAGGCAAAGCTGGATGAGCACCAAAAAGCCAAGGCCGCTCAGGACTGGGATGAGCAGACATTAGTTAAAATCATGTGAGGGAATGAAACTCCTGGTCAGAAGATATGGACAAAAACAAGCAAGACGTCAGAGGTCTATTAAAAAATTGTATTTTAAATGCACCAGAGCTCAAATTTGTGGTCTTTAGTCACGTGGAAGGATGAAGTTGGACAAACATGACGAACCACACCTATGCAGGGAGGCAGAGCGTGCCTCTACTCCCCTGAATTCTCCAGAGCAAAGAACATTTCCAAGGACAAGTTCAAAGGCTTAATTGACGCAGACCACTGAGATGATGATAGATGATATGATAATTGGTGGGAAGCTATGGTTATGACCAGCTCACCAGCACCTGGAAGTCTACCCTGCGTGCAGCTAACGTAGGTGGAAAAGTACTGACGGATGTAAGAGTGACAACCAATTGTAGGGGGGGTGTAATTAAGGGCCCTGTAGTTTGTGTAACCAATAGGACATTGTGTATTTAGTGACGTTCATAGTGACCTGTTTAAGGGGGGGGCTTAGTTGCCCCACTTTATGTTAAGGAGCCTATCACTCTCTGAGACTAGTATGGAACGTATACTTAGATGTGCCCTTAGAACCAATCACTCGCTTAAATAGGTTTTTGTAGTTTGCCACGTAGGCTGACGTTAGTGAATACATAGGTTAACATCATCAATGACAGGTTTTTACTATAAGTATGATGTTTTTATGAAAATCGTTGAGACCATGCTGTGAGACATCTGTTGATGTCCGTTGTAGTCCCTGTTTTAAATAATTGACATTAAATCAGTCAACCTTTTTGCCAACTACCTGAGTCATTTTGATTAGTGATGTTTGAGTAACTTCTGCATCCCCATTCATCTCAAGGGTATTGTTACCTCGCCTTAAAGGGCAGGGCGTGTCCCAGTTCATCTTGTTAGTTAATTTCTTCCCGGCATTTACTCTGTTGTTTGCATCAGGTTTAAGTCCTTTGTGTATTTTGCCTTTGGCGGGCATCAGCCCTGAAGCCCGCCCAGGTTCCAGTGTGTCTGGAAAAGCTGGAAGTGAGGGGGGCAGTGGAGTAACTTTGCTGAAAATGTTGGGGGGACATGACAACTGAAAGCAAGGGGCAGGTTGGAGGAAGGGCGGACGGTGGCTCTGAGGTAGATCACTAAGCTACTACACTACAGGAGTCCATTGCCGACGCTCTGTTATAACTTTCAGAAGACTGGTGATGTATCTTTAAAATTCGATTCTAAAGACACTCCAGTCTTCTGAAACACATAACACTACAGTTGGTCTTTAGAATTCACTGCATTGACAATAGTTAAAAAGCCTGTGCTCCCTCTACCTAAAGTGGGCCTGCAAGCAGCCTGAAGGGAGCTGGTGTTTGATTATTGCCACCAGGGCACTGATTCAAACAAAAATATAGACATAATACAAAATGGATGCCTGCAAGATTTTAAAACAGCATATTAGGTTGCTTATTCTGATTTCATTAATTACTTGCAACTGTCTGACTCATTAAAATTAAGCTATGTGTTCCTGTGTTCAAATGACCCCAAGCAGTAGTGTACCGAGCGGGAGGTCAGACCGGGACATTTGTCCATGGGATGCCACGCCCGTTTGGCACCTCAAAGAGGGTGCCCAATGGAAAAGGTGTCCCACTGGTAGGACAATGTGTGCCAAGCAATTCCTGCTGAGCACGTTTATTGCCCTGGCAACAGGATACCTTACCCTTTCCGAATGCTACAGGTGTCCCGCTGCCAGGACAATGTTCCAAGGAGCTCCAGGAAGCAGAGGGTCCTCACGCTGCTCTGTGTCAACAGAGCATTACACTGTGAGCCATTAAGCACTCATGAGAGGGAGGAGGTGACCTTTGGTAGGGACTTTTGTCCCTTTAGAAAAGTGTATGGGAGGAAGTGATCAGAAGTGAGAAGGGTACATAATGTTGCATGTTTTATGAAATAATGACTATGGCTTTAAAACCCAGGGGGGATTTGTTAGGCTCATGTTAATATGCATTATGCTATTGTGACTTTGCATACAGGATTGGGAGAATAAAACTCAAGCCATACTTTCATTCCTCAACATATTTCTATGACAATGTATATAGTGTACAGTTAGTTTACTATTGTTGGGTGTCCTGACCCACGTTTAAGCTATCATGCTACAACATTTGGTGCTGTGGGCTTAGAAAATTCAAGATGGCGGAAAACCCCCATGTGCGCCGAAATCCAGGAAAGCTGCGCAGTTTGTGCGCACACCAAAATGGCTGCCTCACTTGCCACCCACCAGTGCGAGAATGATAGGCCGGGTTGCCATGAGGGAAATGGGTTGCCAAAGGAAAAACAGTAGCGCCGGTTAGCTTCAAAGCGCTTTAAAACCACCCTGTGTTTCTCTGAAGGCAGGCTCAAAATGTCTATTTTAAACATTGCAACACATCTAAAAACTCACTGGACACCAGCAGACATTTGGTAGAATGGAGTGTTGTGTGCCTACAAAATCTGGGAAATGAAGAGCCCAAAACAATGCTTATAACAAAACTGCTATGGAGTCAGCAGTTTAAGTTGCACTGGATTTAAAGACACTAAAATCGAAAATGTTTAGATTAAATGAGTGACCTATGTTTGGTGTCACATGCCTTTGTAACTGTTGAAATGTCATAGTTTTGCACTTAGAATCAGCATTCTAGCTGCATGTGTAAAATTGCAAGTTAATTTAAAAAGCAACAAAAAAAAACATGACAGTTAGCTGAAAGTCTGGCTTAAGGAACTTGATTTTGCTTGACAGCTACCCCCATCAGGAGTGAAACTTGAGTCACAACTGTGTTCCCAGGCCTATCTGCCTTTTGCTGGCCACACTAAGGATATGCCATCTCTCTGATAATTGAATTAAGGGGAGCCCTACAGAATACAGGAGCTCTGAACAATGTAACCCCCTTCACCCAGGCAGATGGTTTATGGCAGGAGTCGTAAATGGTCGTAAAAAGTGGCTTCCTCCTGAAGGAAAGGGGAGGAGCACTGCCTGTGAGAGCAAGCTGGCTTGGCAGAACTGGAAAAACCAGAAATTCAACCTTGTGCTGGAGGAAAACCACACCCCTTTGGGGCCAGAACATAACTCTAAAAAGATGAATAACTCATAGAGCGGACATGTGAAAATTTTATAAATGATACCATAATTCTTGTGATTTTTCTGCCCACATTTTAAGACGTGCTAGGACCCGGTGGTATGTTCAGGGGGGTTTTAGCGGAAAAGAGGATATTACTCAAAATGTGTGCATGTGAAAAATCTGACACTTCATCAACTAATGTCCATACTCCTTGCGCACATGTGTGTAAATTTGGGGTAATGTCCGGAATTGCAAACCAGTTAAAAAGTGCAAAATATTGCCATTTCTGAATGCAAGCCCCCAGGAAGAGCAAAGTTTGGACAGGGTATATCTCCTGTGATATGTGATGTGTGCATGTAATTTTAAACCAATGTTTACCTGTGCAAATATGTCTTTTGTTATCAAATCTAGATTTGTGTGCAAGTTGACAGGAGGAGTGGACTCTCTGCAGGCTGTAAAATGACATCACTCTGACACAACTTAGCTCCCCCAATCAAATGAGAAATGGAAGTTTGACCAATTAGAAGCTGAGAGAGAGGTAGGGTCAGTGATGCTAGAACACACCCACATTCTAAACACATAAAAGCAGACAGACAGGACAGATAGGGACTTTCAAATCCATTTGCAGCTGGAAGCTCTGCCGGGAAAATCCATACTTTACCTCCATCAATCTCCAGAGAAAGCTGTGCAGAAAGATCCAGACTTTAAATCCCTCAATCTTCAGAATCCAGAGAGAGAGCAGACCCAGATCACTGTGAAGTGCAGAGACCAGAGTCCCGTCTAAAACCTGACCAGATCCATGGCGAGGCCCATTTCACTCAAGAATATAGTGTGAGTACCTAGAAAACTGTGCAGAACCAATCTCCTAGTTAAAATAATATAATTCAATCTAGTTTAATCTAAGTAGAACTGTCTCCTAACTGTCACCTGTCATTTGCAAAGCTGTCACCTGTCATTTTCTAGTTGCAAGCTGCACTTGTCTTTTTGAACTTTAAAATTTCAAATCTGTAGTTCCTCTGTAAACGCACCAGACGCATTCGCGAATTTTACCGCGATTTGCAAATTTCTCCACTTGCAAAAAATCGGCTGCTGCTTGCCTTCCATTTGCCAGAAATTCGTTTAACCTGCTAATCATTCCTGAATCATTGCAAGAGTGAGCCTGGACTAATATTAACTAGATACCACTCACCCTGTACCTCTGAAAGGGAATTAAAAGCAATTCCAGCATATTTCTCATCCATTGCTAGCACATATAAAAGCATTTGGGCCTGTGTTTTCAAAACTCCTATCTGTTTTCTTTAAGCGTGCTTGGGGGGGATTGAACTGAATTACATTGATTGTATTTCTGAGAACTGTGTGCTTTCCTCCCATTTCCTTGCATTGCATAAAGAGGGGGGGAGTGAATAGCCAGAGAAAAGTGATTACATTGTTTGGTTGAAATCATATTGAGTATTTTCTGTACTGCATTCATTGAATATTGCATCCACCTGAGCTTACATAAAGCATTCTTTACCACCTTCTTCTTTTGTTCCTATTTACCAGTGTGCTATCTTATCCATTTTATGTCAACTCATTAGTGATTATAAAGAAGTGTGCTGGTGCCAGATTCTCCGTTGTTCATCTTTATCATATCAGATTAAGTGTGATATTCAATTATTAATTTATTATAAAGTGTGATATCTATATCTATTGTTTAAATTATCAAATAAACCTTTTAACTTGCAAAACAGAACTACTTCTTGGCTCAGTGGGGTCAGGAGGATTCCAAGAGAGGGGTGTTATATAGGGGTAGTCATCCAGAACGCATGAACTGGACATAAAGGTATATCAATAAGTGTTTTCATTCAGTATTCTAGACTAGGCGTCGACTTAGCTGTAGTGTTGAATTGAATCCTCTTACACTATGTAAGGCTAGCTTAATATGTAATGTGGTTTGCTTCCAAGGCATTGCCAGAAATAACTATTTAAGCATATTAAATGTAAAGCAAAACCTTAATAAATATCTATATCAACTATACCAAGGAAGATGTGCACAGTTGCTTAAAACAATTTCACCATTTAACCAAAGTGTGTGATCCTGGGCAATTCATTTAATCACATTGGGCCTCATTACGACACCGGCAGTAGCCTAAAACCGGCACGGCTGCCGCTGGTGTCATTTCTTTCTGGTGCCCGCGAATGCGTAATTACCGTGTCATTATGCCCCCTCCAGACCCGGTAATTGCCCATTCGTGGGCGCCTGGAAAAAATGCTCCCCATTCCCATTTGAGCCCCATAGGGCTCAATGGGAATGGGGAGGTCTTAGGTACCAGCACCATTCGGTGCATCCGACATCCGACAGGTCAGACCTGGCGGGCGGGAAGGCATCCGTGAGCAGAACTCGTAGTTTGCCGGTTCTGTAACAACGGTACCAGCAAGCTTACCGGTACCATTGTCACTGGACCGGCAAACTTATAATGAGGCCCATTGTGTCTTATCTGAAGCTCTGCACGTGATTCTGATTTACTTCAAAGCTAATGTTCATATATCATGCTATTATAATAAAAAAGCCTAATGACTATAGAGTTGCTCCATATATAACAATAGTGCAATGTAGGTATTGTGCACCACAAAGTTAGTTGACAAGTGGCTTACTCATGGTAACTTATTCTAAAGTCACTTCCATGGTGCCTTCATGTATCAAAGACTAATGATGCTCCTTGAAATGTCCTTTTCTCTGAAGTCCATACTGTTGGTGCAATCCATATGCAAATTAGGAATTTTCCATGTATTTTTCCCCAAAGCGCCTGGACAGAACTGTACTGGATAACCTTCCTGCATCTGCAATGATCCTGCAGTTTTATTTTTTTTTTACGTGAAAAATGCCACCTGCCACTAATGTTACCAAAAAAGCAGGTTGGGGCAGGATTGGGCGGTTTGGGGGTGTGAAGGACACTATTACACGCACTGCATTTCGTGGCTCACCTCACCCCTCACTCTTGCAATGCATGATTCTCCCCTGACAACAAACGTGATTGTCCAAGTGTGCCCCCTCACTAGGGTCAGCCCGCAGCCCAGCCCTCCAACAAATATACACACAACTGAGCTCAGCTTGTCATTATGTAATGAGACAGTGCAAGCCTGGCTGGGCACCTCAGCCAGGATCAAGCTGTCCCATTACATGATCAATGAATGCAACGGCCACAATGCGACCCTCCCACCAAATGATGGCGGGACAAAAAAGGCATGCCACAAAAGTTGGGGGGGGGCTTGTCCCCCTCATACTCCCTTATAATTACGCTCATGGAGGGAGGGTCTCGTAAACATTCCTGTCCTTTGTCTCTAGGTGTGCCTCAGTGAAACCAGTTCCAATTGGCCGGCTGGCTGCCAACCTGCTGTGTGATTGACAGTCTAGTGCTGAATGAATGGGAACTTGCATAAAAAGCAAGGTTTTTGGGACTAAGAGCGGAGTCAACCACTGGAGGACAACATCCGAAGCAGAAGATGAGAGAAGATGCCTGCAGCACACTCCTGGACCGCAAAAAGTGCCTGGTGAAGCCCTGAAGCTGTGCAGACCCCGTTTATTTCGAATCGACAGGGAAGACCCGTAAAGAATGACTTCCTTCCTTACGCTGGTGGGACCAACTAGCCTCGAGACAAACTCTATTTTGGCGCAACCCCTGACTTGCTGCAACTTTGCAAGGCTGCAGAAGCCCAATACCCGGGGTACCTCAACCACTTGTGAGTGCATGGTCTTCCGAAGTCCGAATCTGGCCAGATCTTTATGGGCATCCAGAGGACCCTACAGAAGCAAGACATTTGCATCCAGAGTCCCTTTACCAGAGTCCAGTATTGAGGGATCAAGGACATCCAAACAGAGCTTTTCGTTCTTCTTTGGTGCTGAGGAAAAGGTGCCAAAACCATAAAGAGCTGCTGAATTGATAGAAATCCTTTGCTGCCGAGTCCCTCCCTTGAGTGCTACTACAGGAGCCTGCCAAACGTCCTCTCTTTCGTCACTACGACCAAGGCCCAGGAACAAGGGTCTACTGCATTGCATCATGAAGGCAGCTAGGGGTACTTTATCCTTTTGCCCTTAAGGGTGCTTCCTATCTTTGGGAGTGCGATTTAACCCTACTGTAGAGGAGGAGCCAAGTACCCCCACCTCAATCGACCCACCCCTTTTACCTGTGTGCTGGAAACCAGAGTATGTGACGTATACAGAACAGCTGAATCAACAAAGAGCAGAGTATGGACTCAGTCCAGTACCAGTGAAAGGGCCAGTACCTAAGAGAATCTGGGAGCCAAGGTACCCATTGAGAAAACCATATCTGTATACAAAGAAATATGATGGCCATTTGAATGAAATCCCTGAAGAAGCAGAGCCAATAAACGGCAAGGATGAATGGTAGTGTCAGGAACCATTGCCAGTATATGTTACATGGAGCTGAAGACGAAGTACATAAAAGAGATGCAGTGACCACAGAATGCAGATATTCTATAAAGGCATCAAGAAAGCAATAAGGATAAGTGACATCTTGGGCTCGAGTTGAAGAAGCTTATGCCACAGAAAGAGATGAAGATATCAAGTCATTTTACACATGTTCAGATGCAGAAGAAACGCAAGTAGCAAAGTAATCGTGAAGCTAGCTCTAAGCATATAGTAAATAGACTGTGGCAAGCGCCAACTTATACATACATAGGAATGAGATAATTATGGATGTTTCTACTAAACGTCTTATAGCAGGTTGGACATTAGCAAAAGGCCTCAGTTCAGTGTGTCGCATTAAAAAGCAAATTGAATTTCAAGCAGAATATTAGCAAAAGGCGAGGCTGAGCGAGCCAAGAAGCCAAGGTCTTATTAAAACTGGAGTGAACATACTTTGGACACAAAATCATGTGAAAGAACAAAACTCCTTTTCAGAAGGCATGAATATAACAAGGAAGACGTCAGAGGTCTATTAGAAAATAATATTAAACACATGAAAAGGCTTGATTCCATGTTCTCTAGTCACATGGAAGCATGAAGTTGAATGAACAAGATGGTCACACCTACGCACGAAGGCAGACTGTGCTTCTCACTCCCTAATTTTCTCAGAGCTAACAACACTCTCAAGGATGAAGTTCAAAGGCCTAATTGACAGGAGACCACTGAGGTGATAATGGATTGATATGCTAATTGCTGGGAAGCTAAAGTTAAGGCAACCTCACCAACATCTGGATGGCCAGCCTGCAGGCTGATAATGTAGGTGGAAAAGTACTGAAAGAGGCTAGAGTGCCAACCAATTGTAGAGGACCTGCCTATTTAGGGGTCCTATAATGTGTAAACCAATGGGACATAGTGTATTAAGTGATGTTCACAGTGGTAATTTTGAAGGGAGGGCTTAGTTGCCCCACCTGATGAGTAACCAATCACATAGTTACACTTTTTTAGACTAGTATGGATCATATACTTAGATGTGCACTCAGAACCAATAGCCCATGCTTATAAGTTTTTGTAGTTTGCTACGTAGGATGACGTTAGTGCACATGTGATTTAGACATCATCGATGACACATTTTGCTTATAAAAGTGCAGTTTTTTCTTAAAGTACTTGGAGTTTGAAGATCGAGTGATTGCGTTGATGTTCGTTATGCTCCCTGTTTTAGATAATTGACATTAAAACAGTTTTCCTTTTGTCAACTTCCTGAGTTGGCTCCATTATTGATGTATGAGTAAGGTCTGCATCCCCATCCATCTCAAGGGTAATTGCTGCTCATCAAAGGGGATGGACTATCCAGTTCACTTGGTAGCAGAGAGAGGATGGTTTAAGAGCCATCGATCTGAGTAGACTTTAGAGTTTCGGCAATATCGAACGACCTTTGCCATTCAGCTGAAAAGACATGAAGCTCCCCGTAGATAGTGGTTAGTGTAAAGTTTTTAAAAATCTTGCAAGACTGGGTGTGACGGATCCCCTAGTTTCCATAGAATCCGCTCCCACTTCTACGCAAAGCGGATAGAAGAGAAGGTTGAAGAGGCGGTAAAAAAGGCGGACGATCCCGAGAGTCAGAAGATGAAAAATGATATCGGTGAGTAAAAACCTGAGTGAGCTGACAAAAGCATGGTTAATGAGTGAAGAAAAAAGAAAGTAACGGAGGCTGGCGGGATAAAATATAATGTGAGAGTAAGTGTATAATATATGTGGGGAATGAGATGTTGACTCGAGTGTGGCCGAGCAATAGTATAATTGTGAGAGAGGCCACGATAAGAGAATACGCCCTGGCCTGTGTTTCTATAACGTAAAAGAAGAAGTTTGAATTCAGCGTCCCATAGTGGAACATTAGGAGACGTAACTGATTAAAGACGGTTTCAAAGGGGTTAATTTGCACTTCACTTGAAGTATTTTTAGAGGTCAAGACGAGTCTTAGAGAAAAGATCGTAAGAGATTTTTGTAACCGGTTGAGTTTGTCTGTTTGTTTTATGTGGTTTTTGTGAACGATGATGTCATAAGTAGAAAAAAATGTATTGATTGTTTAGAACTGAACCTGATGGTTATTTTTAGTAAGATTACAGTAAACATTGTTATTAGTGGGATTGGAGCTTGCGACGAGTGATGCTCACTCATATTATATTGTTTTTATGAAACATATTTTTTAAATCTGTGATTGAAAATAAATGAGTGTTACACTAAATTAAGAATAGACAAGTCAAGAATGGAGGATATTACTCCACTTGTGCATCTCTGTAAGCAGTCACCGAAGCATGCACCTAAGCTCAAACAGTACAGTGCAGAATGGGTTAAAGGAACCGCAGGTAAAATGTTTTATCAAGTAGGTTCATTATCGAAGGCAGTCATACAGCATATGACGACATATCAGCATGCAGCATACACAGGGAAGAAGCTAGAGAAGCGATTAGCTAGTTTAGAGCTTTGGAAAATGTACTAACAAGAGAAAGATGGGGAGCCTCCTATAGATTGGATACTTAATATATGCAGAGAGGGGGGTGAAAGAGACAAGGCTGATGAGACAGCGCTTTTACAGAACAAATGGATGGGTGGTCAGATTTTATTAAAACTCGATGGTAAGAGCATTGAGGATGTAAGACAGCGGAAAGATCAAGACACACAAGATAAAAAAGATAAGAAAAGAGAGGAATGATTGAAGGATGAAGGAGCGAAAAGGAAGGATAGGCAAAGAAGAGAGCAGTTATACCAAGAAGAGCAGTCGAGAAAACAAGAGAGAGCAGAAGAACAAAGAAAACGCAATAAGAGATAGAGAGCGATCGATGAGCAGGAAAGGATACAACAAAAAAGAATAGAAGCAGAGGAACAGAAATTAAGGGATAAAAGAATACAGAGACGGAAGGATGAGGAGATACACAGGGTAAATGAAATGAAAGAAGGGATATGAAGAAAAATGAAGAAGACAGAGTGAGAGAGGAAGCAAGGAAAGAAAGAGAATTTGATGATGATATGGAACGTAAGAGAAGGCAGAGAGCACACGATCTTGATTGCCTGGAAAAGGAGATAAGAGATCCTGAGCCAGAAGTAGCATGGGAGGATATAGAGGAATTCTTCTGAGAATACGAGTCATTACCAGGCCTGTCTGGAGTAAATCTAGAAGAGGAGTTTGACTCTAGGAGGGTTGGGGAAGCGATCGATAAGGTATATCATGAAATGAAAGCCCACAAAGAATTAAAGGGGTAAGGAAAAAATGATTGACTCGAGAGTACTCAGTTGTATGATACGGAGGGAGCCTCATATAGTATGAGGCAAAAAGAGCTGACTATAGACTGACTCTGAATAGAGATTACGTGGAGAGAAGTTGTACAAGTTGGGCACAAAAAATGTCAGACGAAGATAGATACACCTTCCATGGGGAAGAGAGAAGGAACGTATGCGGTTCTGAGGGATGTTTTTCAATGGAGAAAGAAGTCAGATGGTCAGATTTAAATGCACCTGTAACCAGGGCGCCAGAACCACTGACACAGTCAGATCGTCCCAAGGGGCAATTCCACAGTGAAAGGGGAGAATTGCCACCTTGTGTGAGCAGACTAAGATCATTACCAGGTAGAAGGCAATGTGGTAATATTGCCCCTGCGGTAGACAGACAAAAGATGAGAGATGAGAATGAGTTTGGGGCATCACAGTTTCCCTTGTTAGAGAAAGGAGGGGCCCACCACAGTATATACTGTGGCCCAAGATGGACAAGGATAATTTAAGATGTAAACTCCCCAGTTTACCTTCGGGGGCTGGGAAATGGATACATGAATTAGAGAAAATGACGGGATGAAACCGGTTGGCTATAGGGGACATTAAGGGTCTCCTTATCACCATACTTGGTGAGACAGCTGATGATGTGTGGACGAGGGCAGGGTACCCTGGTGTCACTATAGTCAACACTGCTCACGATGGAGCACCGTTCAATAACTGTAGGGCGGCAGTATGGAAAGCGCTTAGAGTACTGTATCCAGACACGTCCGATATGGGAGCTATAATGATGAAAAAGATGAAGGACAGAGATGATCCATTGGTTTACATTCAAAATGTTCAGGAATGCTGGGCTTTGGAAATGCGTGAGTCTTGGGGAAAATCTATACCGGTATTCTATCACATATTATGCCAAGGGCTGCCAGAGCCAGTACAGGAGCAGCTCAAGAAGTTAGTGGGTATAGAAGCCAAACCATGGTTGGAGATTCAGCTGACCATTGTGCATTATTACAGGCTCTTGCAGGAGAAGAATCGCAAAAAAGACGATGCCCAGAAAGGCGAAGAGGCAAAATGAGTGCAGAAAAAACTGTCTAAGTATGCCATTAAAGGGGCGATGTTGACGAGTGTAGATGGATCGAATCCACAGCAGATTACAAATATTCCGCAGGTGAATAACCAAAGGCAGTTTGATCAGAATAATCAAGGAAACTGGCAGAATAATCGGGGAAGCTTTCAGAACAATCATTGTGAGTTTTAAAATATGCAGAATGGCGGTTAGAACATACAGGATGGGCAGATTAGGAGGCCACCTATTTGTTGGACATGCAGGATGACAGGGAATTTTGCTCGCATGTGTAGAAGTCAACGGTTTGTGCAAAACGGCCAGTTTTCAAGAGGGGGATTTCAAACCCACCTGCATATTCGCAGCAGTATGGTGACAGGTTTGCTCAGAATCAAACAATGCAACAACAGCAAGTGCTGAGAGTGCAGCAAGGCTTGCAGACACAGCAGGTAGCAGTGGCTCAGCCACAAGGGCAGTCGCAACACGCGCCCATGCAGATTCAGCATAGTACAAGTACAGGGCAGTTAACGAGACCTAGGATAGGGAGTGCCACTGATAGTGGAGTCAACCCGTTTTCAGGTAACGGAATTAGTCTGTACCCGTAATAGGATAGCTCACTGGGAGACTTGATGTGTTCAGTCCTATCCGTGATGCCGAATCCTCATGAGGAACCGAGGGTAGACGTCAACATAGGGGGCAAGCGTTTTTTCGTTTTTAGTAGACACTGGTACAATGCGCTTATGTATACGTGAGGGAAGGTTTTTAATGTCTGGCACCGCCATGAATACTCAAGGTTTTTCAGGCGCTACAAGCAAAGTTCCTTTCACTGAAGAGTTACCGGTCTCTATAGGAGAATGTTATATGAAAGTGCCCCTGCTATATTCAAGGCAGACACCTGTCAGTATATTGGGTCGAGATTTAATGACAAAGCTCAATATGACAATCCTGTTTACTGATGAAGGCATAGTATGCTCAACACCAGGAAATCATTATGTAAACGTGTGCAAAATGATCAGAGCATTTGCAGGACAAGTAGCCATGAAAGCAATAACTTTAGGGCCAGAAGTTTTTTATTATGGCGTACATGTTCTGTTGGCATATCTGCCAGGCCTAGCAGACAAGGCAATGAGAATACTAGATGAATTTCTGTTTAGACCAAAGATACCTATGCGTGAAGAAGAAGGGCAAGTGTTTCCCTTAGAGTTACAAGCAGCCATAGTGCAAGGTGAAATGGCTTTGCTTGATGGGAATGATGACAAAGGCAGACAATGGTGTGCAGTGATTGTCATCAGAGAAGGTTATAGATTAACTGACATCACTGATGAAGACATATTTGGCGATCATCCATCTGATGATGAAGTCATATTTGAGATGAGTATTACTTATTGGGTAAAGGCAATTAAATGAGAGGTACCTCAGAAAATGATGATAGCACAAAAACGACCCGAGTATTTTGAGGAGGATATGGCAAAAGTGGCAGCTTCATTACGGACCACAGGACCCTATGACGTAGGTCTGTTGAAGGGGGTCGGAGAAGTGAAGATTAAACTGAACCAGGAGCAATTTTACCTCGAGCACGACAGTATCCCATCTCTCGAGAGGCAGATGAAGGTATTTTTAAGACAATTTCTGCCATGATGGAACAGGGCATCGTAGTGACGTCAGGGTCACCATGTAATACCGCAATTTATCCTGTGAAAAAAGGGAAGGGGGGTCTTGGAGACTTATTCAAGATTTAAGGCAGATATACCAAATTGTAGAAGCTGAGTTCCCTCTAGTTCCTAACCCGTATACAATTCTATGTAATATACCTGTTGGAGCACGATATTTCACTGTGATTGATTTGAAAAATGTGTTTTTTCTCAATCTCATTGCACAAAGACTCGCAGGATCTGACGTAGTTTACGTTCAGACAAAGTCATCTGAAAAGCACTTGTTTGCCCCAGGAGAATTGCGAGTCTCCATCGATTTTCGAGTCTTGCGGATGGACTTGAGCAATATTGATGCGGAAGTGTTGTTCTGCAATACGTGGATGACATTTTCATTTGCAGCACTTCAGAGGAAGAGTGCAGACACGATTCTGTTCAGCTAATGATAATACTTGCTGACAAATGATATAAGGTTGACAATGAGAAGTTACAGGATTGTCAACAAGAAGTGTTATACATTGGCCAATTGATGTCACATGAAGGAAAAAAGGTTACTCATGAGAGAGCTGAGGCTAGTTTGTAAAACTGCAAAGCCACACACAATAAAACACATGCAGAGGTTTTTGGGATTATGTAATTACATCAGAGCATGGGTCTTTGATTACAGTTCATATATAAAGCCTTTACTTCAAGCTTTAAAGAAAGCACAGACAGCACAGGAGAAAATCGTGTGGACTGAGAGAATGGAGGAAGCATTTGAAGAGCTGAAAAAAGCAATTTGCACAGTTCCAGTTTTAGGGATACCTAATTATGCTGAAGAATTCTTTTTATTCTCGCACACAGATGCACTGTTATGACAGCAGTCGTTACGCAGAGAAGCACATTGGGGTACAAGCCCCTTGCATATTACAGTGGGATTTTAGACCCAGTAATGAGAGGTTACTTTCCGTGTGAACAGTCTCTGGCTGCCGCCGTGTTCACCATAAAAAAAGCTGCAAGCATAGTGATGGGATGCTCCATGACATTATTTGTGGAGCACGCACTATTTGCTATTCTAGAGAAACCGAAGGGCACGTTGACTTCTCAAAGGGCTTCTGCCTACGGTGTAGTCATATCGAATCCAGTGATCAAAATAGTTCGATGCAGAGTAGTGAATCCTGCCATGTTTGTAGCCGAACCACTGGCAGAGGACGAGCAAGCGCATGACTGTGCAAATTATGAAGAGTTCTATGACGAAATTACAAGAGTAAAAGAAAATGCCTTGCCTGGTGGAGAAATTGTTTTTATTGACGGTTCTTCAAGAATCGATCAAAATGATGGACAGAGATATACGGGTGCCGCTGTGGTAAAATACACAGCTAATGGGGAGTTTCAGGCATTAGTAAGTGCACGACTACTGTCTCACTATTCAGCACAAGCTGCAGAGTTAGTGGCACTGATTTTCGCGCTCGAGAATCATGCATATCAGGAAGTAACAGTGTACAGCGACTCTGCCTACGTGACGTCAACAGTGCACGAAGGGTTAGCACGTTGGAAAAGGAGGGGCTACCTCCAAGTGGATGGCATGCCAGTGCAGCACGCTGCCTTATTGGACAGGCTTATTAAAGCACTGGAACTCCCAGTGTCCATCGCGGTCGTTAAATGCACAGCACATACTCACACGGAAACCAAGAAGCAGACGATGAAGTGAAAATCGCTGCATGTTCAGAAAACATAGCGGGTCTCATTACAAGTTTGGCGGTAACCTTGCCGGTAAAACCGGCAGGCTGCCGCCAAACTTGTGAAATTTTCCGTCCCCTGGCAATGGGGCCATTACAACCCTGGCGGACCCTGTATTTCCCTATTGCCAGGGGCCGGAAAATTTTACTCCCCATTCCCATGGGGAGGTCGGATGCACCGGCACCATTTAGAATGGTGCAGGTGCATCTGACATGCTCTGCTCGAAGGTGCCATTCCACCCACCAGGTCCGACCTGGTGGGTGGAAAGGCACCTGTGAGCAGAACTCGTAGTTTGCCGGTCCGGTGACTACGGTACCGGCAAGGTTACCGGCACCGTAGTTACCGGACCGGCAACCTTGTAATGAGGCCCAGTGTCTTTTGAAACACTCGATGTAAAAGAGAAAATGGTTGTATTGATGAATGTGGTTGAAAAATATAGTCAATTGTCAAGAACGCAGTTTATGGAGGTTCAGAGGGAAGCACCTGAAGATGAGAAATATTTGTGGACACGAAGAGGGTGTTCTTTAAACCCCTTTGAAGCATTGTGGCGACAAGACAGCACTGGTAAGCCAGTGATGCCTGTAGCCTTATTGAGGGTGGCGCTGGAACAGCTACACCACCCCGCGCACACAACTAGGGAAAACCTTGCTGCAACAATTGCTGAAGATTGGTTTGTACCAAATCTGTTGGAGCATGTTGCATTTTTTATGACAAATTGTATAGTCTGTCAAAAATACACAGCTGGGTATAGACTGCGCACAGTTAGGGGGGTTATTTTGAGACCCATTTGCCCCTTTCAGGATTTGCATATCAACTATGTCGAAATGATTCAAGTATGTAATGGATATAGATACATGATTGTTGTAGGTGGATTGAGGCAGGTCCCTGTACATATCCAGATTCCACCTGTACAGCTAAATTCTTAGTGCAGGAAGTATTTCCTAAATGGGGAGTATGTGAGGTAATAAGGTCAGACAATGGCCTGCATTTTGTGAACCAGACATTTCAGCAGATCAGCTTGTTGCTTGGTAGAAAGCGCAAGTTTTCCGTGGCTTATCATCCACAAGGAAATGGGATCTGTGAGAGGCTCAATGGCCTGCTTAAGGAAAGGTAGCCAAATTAAAGCTTTCCTTGAAGAAAGGGTGGTTGCATTGCCTACCACTGGCATTATATGCTTTAAGGAACCACCCCGGTTCTGACCACCATCTCACGCCTCACGAAATTGTGACTGGTAGGCGAATGAGAACACCCCTAATACCTCCATCCAGAGTTAGAAGTGATGCTCAGTCAACTGCACATTTGTTTGGAATGGAAATGCATGATTATTTGAATGGTATGACTTCCAGTATTTCTGTCATTTCAGGACAGTTGCAACGACAAGGGTGCAGGGCAGTACAGAACACAGAAGGAAATGCTTCAACAAGTAAATCTCAAGAATTCCGTCTTCCCAAACTATTGGCCAGAGATGAGGTCCAAATAAGTAAACACACAAGCAAAAGGTGGGATGAACCCCATTTCAATGGTCCGTTCGTTGTGGAAGACTTCACGCCGTCTGCTGTCAAAGTGCAGGGCAGGCATCCTTGGATATTTCGTGGTGATGTTAAAATCTTTGCTGGAGAACCCTCTCTGCCCTCTGCACCCCAACGAGAAGCAAGTGCAAGCATTGGGGAAGAACCACAGCACGTGCAGACAAGATCTATGACGAGGAAGAAGGACACAGAAGCTGACAAGTATAAAGACACAGATTTTGTTGGACTGAGCTTGGTTCGGCACACTCTTTTAAGCCATCTTTGAAAGGGTTAATGGAAGCTGATGCAAACACTCTGTGCTGCTGTATCAGAGTGAAAGAAAATTGTTTATTTAAGCCACAGAGGAGCTTGTTAAAAAACTTTGGACTGAGGCATGCTCAAGCCTTGATAAGGAGAGAAATATGCCAGACTCTGATCGTGGCTTTGATAATTGGAAAAGAGTGCAGTATCCCGACTCGTTCCACAATGAGTTCTTGTTCGGATTTGCCCATGGTGTTATCCAATGACAACGTTTCAAGGATTATATTTGAGGTTTTTTTCTATGTGCTGCGCTCATATACAGCAATTGTGGGGAGAACTTCTAACATTTGTGCTTTCTTGCAAGATCCTAAAAATGGCCCGATAGTTAGGAGACTACTTGCAGCAATCATCGAGCAAGTCTTGCAGTTACCCAGGTATAGTGGGGATAGCACAAATGCCCCTATCACCTGATGCTGCACACAGACTTGTCGGAAGGGTTTTCTTTAGTCTAATTGCCCGCCTCTTGTTGGCAGATGCACAGACGTGCTCACATTTCTAAGAGATCCCAGAAACACTGAAAATCTGAGTGTGATCTTGGAGGGAATTATAATTCAAGTGAGCCTATACTCTGAGAGAACCCACAGGACGGTGGTATGAAACTTTCCTTCGAGAGACAGATCGAGAAGGTTGCTGCTAATGACAGACTTTTAGTTTCATGCTGAAAGAAGTTCGTCATGTCATCTGGACTAAGACAGATTGGAAGAGTTGATTGGAAGCTGGTGTATGTCATTAAACTGGTCTAGACATACTGAGAGCAGTTTTCTTCTTGCTGGAGACATTTATATTTCATATGGTTAAAAACTGGTTCCAGAGAAATAGAGATCGAGAGTTTGTTCTTATCATTCAGCAAGTAGACAGTGGATCAAGGACGAAAATTTTGAGGCAAGACAGCAACTTCCAGGAGGAGTGTGTAATGCTAATGTATTAAAGATTACTTTTTCCTTCCTTAGGCAATAAAGATGGGCAGCACTAATAGTCATTTTGTGATACCTGATATAGAAATGCATACACGTTGTCCACGGAATAGGTGTTGTACATCAACATACCTTTGCCTCATTTATGGTTGCATTTGGTTTAGAATCATACTGCTCTCACTCACAGTTCGCACTACTTATTATTTTGATGTACATGGAGCCAAGACTCCAGTGAATCTTCTTCAGCAAGAGGAAGGAGCAATTGTGGAAACTACTAGGCACCCAAGACCCTATGTAGTTTTTCCTGTTCCAAAGAAAGATGTCCAATTACCTGAGTCTGAGATAAGTGCCATTAGCAATCATTCACATGCAAGAAAGGTTGTAGAAATTCTGTTTGGGCACAAAAAGCAGGCTTGGCAAGATGGGCAAGATAAGAGATTGCCAGACAATGTGCCTATACAGATAATGCATGCTAAAACACCTGATCCTGTGAAAAATGACCCAAAGGTAATCCCCGGAAGACAGACGCACATGGACATTTTGCAAGACATTTTCATGCCGAAATGGTATGGTGAGAGGATGAAACTCTCTGAACTTTCTCCTACCAAGGGAACACATGTAGATGTATCCTGTCTACTGATAGATGTGCCTATGATTTATCCAGAAAGAAGAAGTTATGCTTTTACATTTCATGATATGATTATGGAAGGTCACATGAGGAGAATGAGAACTAAAAGAAACACTCAAGTAGATGATTTAGCGCTAAATGATTACCTGGACAGTACGGCGCATTTTGGAAACAACATTTGGTACCAGCCCTGCAGGGGCTTGCAGCGCCGAGGCATAACAAGAGTGAGGGGGCAAGCACCCCCAGCCCTGCCTGCCTCCTCAAAAGCAAGGTGCTGGCCGGAAGTGGGGCCATAAACATGGACCCTATAATTAAAGCACATGCAGGGGGAGTGGCCTATTTGCTCGCCCGCTTCCCCTGCAACTGGTCAGCGTTGTCTGTTGACCATGACAACTCCCTGGCGGCATCCGATCCCCCATACACTCAAAACCTATCAAAAAGGCACCAACATTTCTCAAAAGACATCCAGCCTCCCAACAGCAGGTCAGCGCCAGTACTCACTGTCGTTCCAGGGCAAGGAACGTGAGCAGGCTGGGGAGGGCAGCATCAACCACGTGGGCAGTCCAGGGCACACGAGTACAGCGGCAGAAGGAGCGTGTGCAGTTCCACAGTGGGAGGAGCAGCAGCAGTGAACGGCGTGTCCCGCAACAGTTGCAGGAGCAGAGGAGGGGAGTCTCATGGACATCGTGGGTGCTGGTGAGGTAAGCCCTGGCTGACAAGCCCACCGAGTTCACTCCAGTGGCACTCACTGCTATCCTCCACAGGGCCCAAGGAGGACGCATCCAGGAGAAAAAGCATTGCTGCACGGAGAGCTGCTCTAAGGGGGAGTGACGGAGCCGAAAGGACACGTGGGGTTAGAGGAAAGGCCCCACAAGCGTGGGAGCCATTTTGGAAGACTGATGCTGAGCTGGTCTTCGTTATAGGAGCTACAGAAATAAAAGAAGGACACATGACCGTGGCGGCCATCTTAGGGAGGACTGAGGAGCTGGCACCGCATACAGGGACAGCACAAAGAAAAGAATGACTGTACTACGAGGGGACTGAGCGGCAGCCATTTTGGGTGAGGAACAAAACAAAAGGTTTTGACAAGCAGTGTTCAGGGAATAACTTTGGCACACAGAGTAGGATCCCAGCAGGGAAGCAAAACCCCAAGTAGAACCCAACCCCCAAGGCTGGGGAGACTCTCCTCCTAGTCACTCATCTTCTTATCCATTGCTCCTAAAAAGAAGAAACTTTGTTGTTTTTTAAAAGGGTTAAAGATCAGAGAAGAGGTCAATGAATAGAAACTCCAGAGGAGATGGCGGACCTTGTGAGAAGAATCAGAGCAGCCACAAAGGACAGAGTTGTGGGCTGGCTCAGAGCGCAGGCAACGGCAAAGGAGGAGAAAGAGCAAGAGACATTGGTAGTGCTGGAAGATACCGAGGGTGAGGACTACGTGCCAGACACCCCCCCAGGTGAGTGGGGAACCAGAGCCCAAGGAGAAGGAAAGCAAGACATTGGAGGGTTATTCTGAAGCACCAGAGAGAATGGACGCAGCTCTAAAAAGGAAAGGCATGGAAGAGGATAACGACCCACCAGTAGCCAAAAGACCACAAAGAGCCAGGAAGGCATTGTGGAAGGCGGCAGAAGCTAGTGGGGAGACGTACCCGCCAAAGCAGAAGGTGAATGCCAGGTCTAAGAAGCCGCTAGGGGCCTTATTGACGTCGGCAGACCAGGATGCATTGGGTGAGAGGATCGCAAAAAGGGCAGAGATGCATGTAGAGAAAGCGCTGAAAGGTTTGCATGACAGCAGGCGGATCGAGAATGTGAATGCTTGCAGGGATAGCTATGGGTTGCAGGCTGGGGCAAATGTAGGAGGCGGCACGAGCGCAGCACTGGGGGAAAGAAGCAGGCCCCCAACAGGGGGAATGATGTAGCCATTGTGTGTGGGGGAGCGCCGGCTGGGTGCGCCGCAGTACCCAGTCAGTCACACCACGGGAGGGGTGCAGCTCCCGAGCTAAATGGGGGAGATCAAGCTGGAAAGGAGGGGGCCTATCCCCTACCAGTGGGCGTCCAAGGGGCGGAAAGAATAGCAGACATGTGCGCGTCGGCAGTGAGGGTCAGGAGCGACCCATGGTGTACACCCTTGACCACTAGGGCTTCAGGTTTAGTGTAGCACATGCCATTGGAAATCAAGGAAAAAGTATGAAGTAAGGTCTTCATCGACATAGTCACTCTGCTCGAGCTCGTGCAGGTGGGGCTGGTCATAGTAAAGGAGGCCAAGAAGGAGGACGACAGGAAGGATAGCAGAAAGAGAGTGAGGAAGGAAAGGAACATCATGAATTGGCTGTATGCCTTCAGTAGGTACACCTCCATAATGGTGGAGAAGTTCCCAGGGGACGTTGTTGCGCTCAACACATACGAGCAGTGCATCCATGAGGCTCATGAGGAGTATGGGGGTGACACCTGGCTCAAGTAGGATGAGGGTTTCAGGTTGAAGATGCAGATGTTTCCAAGCATGAACTGGGATGATGAGGATGTTTCAGGGTCCATCCATAAAATGATGGCTAGCAACGGGCAAAAGCTCTTGCCAGTGGGGGAGCAGCAGCAACCAGGGGAGAGGAAATACCACAGCTGGCAGGGCAGGTCCTACCAGTGAAACAATAAAGGAAGGCGGCCTTTCGGGGCAGGGGTGGTGCCTGGTCCAAGAACAGCGGATCGGGAAGGGACACCACCTGCTGTAAGTTTGAGAAAGGGAACTGCATGTGGGGGGCAAACTGCAAGTTCAGGCACGTGTGCAGCAAATGCAGCAGAGACCACCCGACCGCCCAGTGCGGAAATAAGGAGCAACAGGACCCCAAACAGAGAGAGGGAGCAGGGTAAGGAGAAGGGAGAGGGTACCTAGCATGGGGGTAATAGCCCTAACACCAATCAAGGTGCTGCTGCTGATTTCCTATCATGACAGGGTAGCCACTGCTGCACTTTTGGGGGGTTTCTCAGAGAGTTTTAGGATACCTAGTATCAACGAGCGCAGCGGAGTGGTCACAAAAAACCTGAAGTCAGCATCTGTCAAATCGGAGAGTGAAGTTGAAACTTAGCAAGGAGATAAAGCTAGGGAGGATAGAGGGGCCATTCACGGAGCACCCTTTCAAATAATTTGTGGTGTTCCCACTAGGGGTGGTCCCCAAGAAAGAAGAGGGGCAATTCAGGGTGATATATCATCTCTCCTACCCAAAGGGGGCATTCGTGAACAGTGGGCTTGATCCGGACCAGTGTTCGGTGGATTATACCTTCTTCGACGAGGCACTAGACCTAGTGAAGGAGGCAGGAAGATGGGCTCTGCTCTCAAAGGCGGGCATTGAGTCAGGATTCTGGCTGTTGGAAGTCCACCCGGATAGCTTTAGGTTGCTGGCTTACCAGTTCGAGGACAATCTCTACTTCAACAAGTGCATGCCAATGGGCTGCGCTATCTCGTGCCAGTATTTCGAGCTGTTCAGAACATTCCTCGAGTGGGCAAGGTGCGTAGGGGCAAGAGTGGTGCACTATCTGGATGAATTCCTATTTGTAGGAAAGAGCAACAAGGAAGGTTGTGGGGTTGCGCTAAGGGCTTTCGAGCAACTGACTGTGGAACTGAGTGTCCCACTAGCCGGGGAGAAAACTGTTAGGCCAACCACAAACCTGACCTTCATGGGTATTGAGATTGACACCATCGAGGGACTCTGCAGGTTACCAGCAGCGAAAGTAGAACAGTCCAAGGAGGCTGTCCGAGAATTGGGAAGAAAAGAGAAGGCAACCCTAGTGGAGTTACAGAAGCTGATGGGGCAGCTCAACTTTGCAGGCAGGTTGATCCCAGCGGGCAGGGTTTTCGCAAGAAGACTAGCGATCAAGACAATAGGGCAGGCACAGACTCACCACCGCGTGTGGTTGGGGGCGGGGGTGAAGAGGGACCTTCAAGTGTGGGAGAGCTTCTTGGAATCTTACAATCCGGTGTCAGTATGGAGGGAGCCATGGTGGTCCAGCCAAGAAATTGAGTTGTTCAGAGAAGCCTCAGGTTGCATTGGGTTTGGAACATTTTTGGCAGGGAGCTGAGGCGCGAGAGTATTGGCAGGGGCATGGATTGAGGAAGGGGTGACAGGAAACATAACGTTCTGGGGCTGCTCCCCATTGCAGTTAGCTTCCACATATGGCAGAAGAGGTTGTCAATAAGAAGATCACATTGTGGTGCAGCAACCAGGCAGTGGTGCAGGTAGTGAATAGCAGCGCAGCTAGCTGCCCGTTAGTGCTTGCCCTGCTAAGGTTTTTAACACTGACAAGGCTGAGACTGAACACAGAGGTGAGGGCTAGGCATATCCCAGGCATGCATGACAGCATAGCTGATGCTTTGTCTCGTTTACAGTAGCAGAGATTCAGGCAGCTCGCGCCAGGTGCAGAAAAGAAGATGTCAGTGGCACCGGAGTGGTTCTCAGGGATAGCGAGGAGGTTCTAAGGAGCAAGGTACATTGCAATGGTACAGGGGGCATTGTAGGAGCTTTCTGGAGAAAGCTAAGCCCATTAAGTCATTGGGGAGCAGGATGTGCTGATGTTCGTAACGGAGGCCTGCATGGCCAGCAAAAGCAGGGCATGGGCAGCCACCACCCTAGCGGCAGTGGCTTTCTTCACCAGGACCAAAGGATAGGCCGACCCCACTAAGAGCGAGGTCGTAAAGGCAGCGATGAAGGGCTGGGGGAGGATGGAAGGAAGGGAGCCGGATCACAGGCGGGTCACCTTCCTAGTTCTGGCAGGCATTATGAGCGAGGCCACGGTCATATGTTTAGGAGTTTATGAGAACAGCATCTTTAGAGCGCCATTCGGCCTGGCATTGTTTTGGGCTTTTAGGGATAGCGAGTTGGCGGCAGCAAACAAAGCAGGGGATGGCCAGGGCAGCCTCAGGGAGGCTACTGTTGTGCTGCAGGAGCAAGAAGTTGCCATGTTGCTGAGGAGGAGAGACTAGGCTGGGAAAGGGCAATGAGTCCGGCTGTGCTGCATAAGAGAGGACAGCTGATGCTCAGTATGTCTGCTGCAAATTATCCTGGCAGCAAGGTCCCGAGGCGCAACGAGCCTGTTAGTACACACAAACAGTTCTGCCACTGACAGTTTTTGAGTTCAGGGCAGTCCTGCGCATGGTATTAAGTGGGCAGGGACCCAAGGCAGTACGGCACCCACTCTTTCAGAATAGGAGCGGCCTCCGTAGCAGCGGGGTGGCAGGAGCCAGCGTTCAGGGGATTTAAGAGATTGGGCGTCAGAAATGAGGGGCTTACAAAAAGTACATCAGAACCGACAGAATGTAGAGCTAGCCACTGATGGTCTGTATATATTTCTCTTACCCGATGCTAGGGGATGCCACGCAAGATGAAAAGGTAGTATGGGTGATTGGGCACTCGTTCATAAAGAGAGCGGCAGAGTTGTCGGACACCAGGAGGCATGGAAGAGACATGGCCTTGAGCAATACAGACATTATATGGTTTTGTAAGAAAGGAATGAGATGGGAGGAGCTGGAGGAAACAGTGGCAGCAATACTGGAGGAGACGGATCCTCCCAACATATTGATTATCCAGCTAGGAGGTGATGACCTGGCCCAATTCTGGAGAGGGGTCTTGGTGTGCAAAATGTGCCTCACTATGTGGGCATTGAGTAAGACCATGGGGGTGTGCGAACTGATGTGGTCAGAAATTATTCCTAGGTATATATGGAGGGAGGCCAAGTCAATCGCAGCAGTTGAGAAGTCCAGAAAAAAGATGAACGTGGCACTGTCAACATTTTGCAAGGGGGCTGGCTTCTTAACAATCAGGCACGGGCTCATAAAACTAGGAGTGGCTGCTTATTATAAAGAGGATCGGGTGTACCTGTCGCATACGGCGGGTACCTTTTTTTGCTGAACTTGGAGGACGCCCTGTGAGGGCGAGGGTGTGAATTGGAGGCCAGTTTCAGCAGGGATGGAGGCAGCAAATGTACAGAAACCCTAAGTGCCTAAACTAACCTCCTCCTCAGTAGCCTAAGACAGGGGGGGAGGGGGCTGTACAGTATAAAGAGGACGGGTTCCCCCTGTGGTGGTCAGCTTCCAGCTTGGACTGGTGGAAAAGGAAAAGCATAATGGCACTCCCTGCAGCCCATCAGCGGTGGCTGCCAATGTGTTTCACCCACACCGAGAGGCTCTGGTAGGCTCGGGGAATGGTGGCCTAAGTAAGCTGGAAAGGAATGGTCAAGTAAAAGAGAGCTGGCTGGAAATAAATAAAGGAACAGAGGAAGGTGTAAGGGGGGTGCAAAGGAATGTGTAAACAAAAGGTGCTGGCGATCGTCTGTGATTGTAAGGATGCATTGAATATGTTAATGTCTGGTTTGAAGTGACAGAGTGAAATGTGTGATCATTAAACTGTAGCCTTGTTATGCCACAAACGGAGAAGTTGGCCTTGCCTCAGTTATTTAGACAAGGTGGGCTACAACGAGATGGTAGGTAGCCTACTGGTTGGGTGGAAGTGGGGGGTGGCGAGCAGTACCCGACTGACCATGTTATAAAAAAAGAAGAAATGCTTCTCCTCATCTGTGCTCCGGGTTTACATGAAGAAAAAAATGAACGAGGATACTGCAAGCCTCAGTGGTCCCTAGTGGGAGTAGTCTGCACTGGGCTGTCAGAGTTTGAAAAAGAAAGCAAAGGAATGAAACCTGCAGAGCTTAAACACAAAAAAAGAACGTTAAATAAAAAAGCCTCAAGGAAGCAGAACCTGCTGCGGGTTACGCGCACAAGAAATACGCTAAGTGAAGAAAAAAAGCCAAAGGGAAATAATCTTCAATAGGAAGCTGAAACAAATCAAAATACACAAACAAAGTGCATCCCACAATGGACACAGCCGGTGGCCTGCTCCGCAGAGAGGAGGGAGCTACGTTTTAGGGCATTGTACCCCATAAAGAAAAGAAACCCATATGACGTTTGTAAAGCACCCCACAAATGCTGGTATGCGTAGCTTGGAGGGAGGAGAAAAAATGGTTAGTTAAGAAATGTAACATTCAAAGTGCTTACTATAAAGATGAACATGCCTACAAAAAGGGAAAGGATGCTGGCCTGTGCGAGGGGTCTCTAGTGCACTTCTGCGGTACGTGGAAGTGTAACCGAAAAGGAGAAGAGCCTGGCCTCAGTGTTTGCAAAGTGTTCCCTATGGTGGTTTAAAAGAAGGAACATGGGAACCCCAATGTCACATGTAGTCTGTAGGGGTGAAGAAGAAAGTAAAGTACAAATAAAAGTAACACCCAATTGCCTTGTTCAGAAGGGAATTGCCATAGCATTTCGGTGCTGGACTGCCCATGTGGGCGGGACAAAGACTGATATGCAAATGGATATTTCCCATCTGTGAAAGGTACAGTGAGCAAAAAGGATAGCTGCAAACTCTCATCTCAAAGTGGCAAAAAACCACAGAACAGGTTATCACGGCCATGTTCTTTCTGGAGAGGAGCGTCTGGTACCTTTTTTGCAACACCGAATAGCACCTTCGGTTTGCGAAAAGTCCAAAGCCATCAGCAACGAGAGACAGTGCAAAAAATGTCACGCTCAAACCTATTAGCCATGCAGAAAAGGTGTCTTGCCTTGTGGCATTATACCGGTTCTCCACATGCACAAAGCAAACCATTTCATACTTGCTAAGAGTGAATTCTACTGCAAGACTGGAGGCGAGCATTATGCTTCAACTTCTTTTATTACCACTCTTCAGTAGTTTCAACCACCTATAACAAATTAACAACTTTTGAAATGTCCCAAAGTGACTTTCCTCTCCTGGAACTACTACTTCCGATAGTCTCTGTAGTCCTTCACTCTCCAGCTCAGCTATGACCACATCCTGTCCCTGAGCTCCCCCTCTTCTTTTACTGCTCTTCAAGCAGATAAGTAACGTTTTGCTTACCTCCCTATATATTGATAGTAGGGTAGTTGTGTTAGCATATTTACGAACAGTATTGATAGAATGCTATGTAGGGCATATCAAACAACGGTGCCGCTAATAGCGGCATAGGCGCGTACACGCGCACCTTCAGGGTATAGGGGGTAATTCCAACCCATGCATACATGCAAATACCAGCATCGCGAAGCCGGTAATCACGGCCTGCACGATGCCAGCCATACAGGCATCCCAGACCACCCGCAAACAGCAAGCACACAGTCCTCTGTAGTCACCTCGACTCGGCAGCCCACTTCTCAAAAGAGGCCATAATTTGGATCAAGTCATTCCTGAGTAATCGGACCATGAGAGTCTTCGCTCCATCAGCCTCAGCAGATCCAATCCCTATAACATGCGGTGTTCCACAAGGGTCTTGTGTGTCACCCACCCTCTACAATGTCTTCACGAAGCCTCTCTTTGATGAAATGGATCATCTGGGTATCGCCTACACTAACTACGCAGACGATACCCAGATCCTCCTCCCGCTCTCAGGAGACTACGCCAAGGACCTGGCCCTAGTGAACAGGATCTATAGCATCGTTCAGGCATGGATGGCCACACACGGCCTATGCCTGAACGATGACAAAACTGAGCTTATCATCCTGGGCACCACTACCTATATATCCAAACTCAGCCCCGATTACGACAACTTCATTATTGATGGGAACAACATAAAAGTAGCTCATGAAGTAAAAACCTTAGGATTCTACCTAGACGCCACCATGAACTTTACCAAACAAGTTAACTCTCTAGCTTCTGCCACCGCATATACATGCAAACTTATCAGAGCGAGCAAACAATTCCTCTCCACAGATAGTTGCATTACACTTGCCAGAGCCTTGATACTGTCCAAATTAGACTATTGTAATGGACTTTACATTGGAGCTAATAAACAGACCATCCACAAAATTCAAGTGCTCCAGAATAATGCCTTGAGAGCAGCACTCAAGATTAATAGAAACGAGCATATATCCTCGACAAGAAGAGAATACAAATGGCTCGCCACCATAGACAAAATTCATCTCAAAATCGCTTCCCTCACCCACAAATGTATCAACAACAAAGCTCCACCTTACCTCATGGATAGATTACGCAAAAGGACTTCTTCTAGACCTACCAGAATAGCCAACGCAAACTGCCTCCAAGTCCCGCGTTTCAAACTTGCCACTATAGGAGGAAATAGCTTCCCGGTCAAGGCTGCGCAGTTATGGAACTCCCACCCGCATGATGTCAGAGAACCTCAGCCTTTCGCAAAATTTAGACAAAACCTCACTAGGTGGCTGAGAGCCAACGACAGCTAACTAGTCCACTTGTCACATTGTACATTACTGTATATAACTATATATTACGTGAACAGGAGCATGCTCCTCGCTCCCCTGTCCTGATCTCTCCTTGCTCCCCTGTCCTTGATCTCTCCCCAACGACAGCTAACTAGTCCACTTGTCACATTGTACATTACTGTATATAACTTTATATTACGCGAACAGGAGCATGCTCCTTGCTCCCCTGTCCTTGATCTCCCCTTGTTCATATCTGCTTGCTGTAATATTGCTGATGTCTATGTCTACACTTCCTGCCTTTTCCTGTACTTGCAATTAGCCGAGCATATCTGTAACCAAGCTCAGCGCATCTCTGCACCTTCATCTGATTTCTATGTACCTGTAACCAAGTTGAGCATATCCTTGTCTGTTTGCGCCCTGATACTCCAGGGTTTGGCGCGCTATACAAATAATAAACTAAACTAAACTAAACTAAGCAAGATACAAGGCTGCTGCCACAGGTGCATACAATCCCCACAGGTGGAGTCAAAGGAGACTGTGCCAGTATGAACTGAGCACACCCACCCACCACAACCACCCCCCCCCGGTGTAGGCAATGCAGAGTTGCCTAGTACAAAAGGAGCACAACTAAACACCACACCCCTTCCTACACCAAAATGCCACCACTAGCATTTGCAAACATGGCGCAGGAGGACCTGCCTATACTGATACAACTACAGCAACAACTGCGACAACAACAACAGCAGCAAGAACGGGCAGCACAGAGGAGACACAGGAGGAGAAGGAGGTTGAGACAGGCCCATCCATCACCACCAGCACAGCCACCAGAGCCTCGTAGGCAGCCAGCAATACATCGCACCAAACCCAGCCCATTCAACCCTACCCCTGAGCAGATCCATACCGTGTACCGGTTGGACCGTGACACCATCACCACCATAGTGCACATGATACAGAATGACATTGCCAGCCACATACAAATATGCACTTCCATCCCCCCACTACTAAAGGTGGTGCCTGTGCCACACTTCCTGGCCACAGGCACCTACCAACACACAGTGGGCCAGCTGCATGGCATTTCACAACCACTATTTTCACGCATGCTGAACCAAGTGCTGGATTCCCTCCAGAAGCATGCAAGAACCCACATATCCCTACCACGGACTGCCCAGGAGATAGCCGAAACCAAAATAGGCTCCCAGGCACTGGCAGGCATGCAGAATTGTGTCGGTGCCATCGACTGCACCCATGTGGAATTGATAGTACCCCATGCCATAGAGGCCGTGTACCGCAATCGCAAACAACACCACTCCATCAATGTGCAAATGGTATGTGACTCCAGGAAGATCATCACCCGTTGCTGCGGCCGATTTCCTGGATCAACACATGAAGCCATGTTACTCGGTAAATCCACGGTACCCCATCAAATGGAGCGACATGCGGACCACGTGCCTGGCTGCTTGGTGAGTTGCACAACCATCCCATGGCAGTGCTTTGGGGTACTGATGTGTGGGGATGCATGAGGGGGGTGCAATACTGCACCTGGGTCGGAATAGCCGGTGATTGGAGAATGCATGCAGAGCCAAACACTCCTGACCTGAACCAGTCAAACGGTATATGACACTTCACTGGGCCACAGATCACAAATAATGCATATCTATGAGAACAAGTAAGAGGCACAACCAGGCCACCATGATGATGGCAAGCAATGCATGAATGAACAGGACGGCTAGTGTGGCTATGTGGGCAGTGTGACCATGCATAGTAAATAATGAACAGCATGAATTGGAGTCAAAACATTGTTGCACTACCACAGTATATCTGCCTCAGCATGCATGATTGCACCCTGCATCATCTATTGAATGCCAACCAGACTACCACACCTCATGACAGTACAGATTGCACCTAGATAACATTTTTTCATGCTAACAGGGACATGTGCATGGCCACACCAAATAGCTGGCGGCATGACTGTGCTCCCTGAATTACGGGAGTTCAGAGTGACACACACCTATTTGAATCTGCTTGCTGGTGATGGAGGATATCCCTTGAGGCCGTGGCTACACACCCCTGTGCCTAACCCGCAGAATGGCCATGAGGAGGAGTACAATTGTGTGCACACCCGTACCCGTGTTGTCATTGAGCAGACCTTTGGCCTGTCGAAGTGGCGGTTCCACTGCCTCAGCAGGTCTGGTGGGGCACTCCTATATAGGCCTGAGAAGGTGGCAAAGATCACCATGGCCTGTGTCATGCTGCACGACATGTGCGTCTGGATAAATGTACCATTGTCACCTGACATTGACATGCATGGGCCGGGTGAGGATGATGAGGACGGAGTCGAGGTGAAGTAGCCCCACTGCCAGTACGTGATGCACGGGATGGCCCTGCCGTACGGCAAGGACAAATTCAAGTATACTTCTGAAACACAGGGACTATGAAAGACTTGTGTCAGTCAGACACTTGGCCAATATGAACATGCCCACAGGGAATGTTGGGAGTTGGGCACTGAACACCGTAACACATTAAATGGATGCACACGAAAAATAACAATGTCCAGCCATGGATTTTTCTTTGCACAACTTGTGTATTATTCAAAACTGCAAAAATGTGCCCACTCTCCCCCTCCCAGACCCTGCCGACAAACTCCCTCACCCACCCCACAGATCCCAGAAAATACCCCAACAAACTCCCTCACCCACCCCACATATGCCAAATGTCCCCATGTGTGCAACAAACAGTGTTCCCTTCACCAATGTAGTTCTTCACATTGTCATTGCCCATACAGTTATTTCCTCGAGACTTTTGGGTCTGGGGGTGCCATGGCCGAGCGACGTGCGCTCCTGCGCGTTAACCGCACAGGGCTCGATTGCACCGAGGTGGAAGGGGTTGTTGTAGTGGAGGTGTCTATTGTCAGTCCCATGGCTGGGGCGAGGTGTTGACGCTGCATTTGCGGGATGTTGGCAAGAAGGGCCTGTGTCAGTGACCCCATGCACTCCCTGAATGCACACGTAGATGCCTCCACGGCAGCTGTATTGGCTGCAATGCCCGTGGCTATTGCCCTCATGGCCTCATTCCCAGTGTCTACCTGTCGATGCATGATTTGCAGCATTGACTCTTGCCGAGCCTCTACCCTTGCCAGGCGAGCCTCGAAGGAGGTGTCGGCCGCAGGTGTACTGGTGGCTGGCAGGGTGGTGGCTGGCAGGGTGGTGGCTGGCAGGGTGGTGGCTGGCAGGGTGGTGGAAGGCACCTGCGTGGGCTCCTCGTCCTGGGCACTGTCCTCCTGGAAGATCCCAATGTCTGATTCTCCAAGGTCTGAGTTATGGAGACACAATCGTGCAGGCTCTCAGACTCCACAGGTGATTGGGGGCTGCCAATGGGGCTTGGGGTGGGTATTCCAGACATGATTCCAGCCTCATCATCCACCTCTGTGGACACAACGTCCGTGGTGGCTGGCGGAACGACTCCCACTGTTGTGGGTGCCTGCTGCGGTTCTGTTGCTGCAGGTGCCCCCTGCAGGGTTGATGCCTTGCGTGGCACACTGGGTGTTGCTGCAGGCATTTTCTTGGACGGGGGGTGGCGGTGGCCCTGGTCCCTTTGCGTGCACTGGATGTACTCGCACCCCTGTCCTGTGTTCCACCTTCCTCATCGGTGCCTGGGAGATAGAAGAGATGCAGGTCATCAGTGATGTTGTTAAATGGCAGCTATGATGTATTGCGGTGTAATATGTTCATACATTCAGGAATCATTTCATTTCTGGTGTGTGGCATTTGGTGTACTGAGGGGACATGTTGGCAATCAATGCATGGCTGGTGGCATAGCATTGGTTTGATGTGTGTGTGGTGGGTCCCATGGGCATGGTTGGGTCATGTTGCACCTCTGTTGGGATTGGGATTTTAACTCAGCATGCGTGTGGTGCAGGGTGTGGCACTCATTATTCTATGGATGTGTTGATGTAGTCTTGGAACATGCATTGCCTTGCCTAGTCTAACTTCCACATCACTTGTGCCACATCATGTTTTGGTATACGTTGATGTGATGGTTCACTCACCTTCCTCTGTGGTAGTTGCAGCGCCGAACTCCTGGTCTCCTATTCCCTCTATGGATTCCGGGTCAATGAATGCACTTGCAGTCTCCTCCCATGCGGTGAGCTTCACAGGGGAGTGTGGGCCACCGCCTGTCGCCATTGCGGCCCTCCTGTTATCCGCAAGGATCTTCCTGACCTGGAGGCGGAAGTCGTCCCAGCGCTTCCGGCAGTCACGTACACTCCTTGGGGTGCTCCCCACTGCTGACACCCTCTGAGCGACCTCCTGCCAGACCTGTTTTTTTCTGGTTTGTGCCGCATGCTTGAGGTCTGTGCTCCTGATTGTGTCTGCATGCTGTTCGAGGGTGTTAGCAAGCATAGTCAGTTCAGCATCAGAAAAACACTGCTTCCTCTTCCTTTGGGAGGATTTACTGGTGGCCTTCGACATCCTGCTTCAGTTGTGGCACACAACAACACGAGTGTAGTGGTGGTTATGGAGGATGGCAATGGATTGTGTTTTTAAAGATGGCCGCCGGCTCATTTCCCGTTCCGACGCAATGACATAATTTCCGGGTCCTTTTTTGCGACCACGGTAATACTGTGCCGGTATTACCGTGCCGGTGTTTAGTGGTTGTTATGACGCAGTTACGGAATGGGCGGTACCCGCAATGCCGGTATAGGGGGATTGGTGGCCCGTTACCGGCATGACGGTTTTGCCACTACCGGCATGGGGTAATGTGCGTGCTCGCACACTCGTAATCACCCGCTATTAGCGGGTTCATACGAGTACGGACCCGCTCATTCCGGCATGCCGGTAATGAACCCGGTTTTACCGGGCAACTTGTAATGAGGCCCTATGTCTGAAGAGCCCTAGATAGTTAATTTAGAGTGTACACGTCACGGTTGGCGGCGGTAAATGAAGATTTTTGCCTCAGTTTATGAACTAGATTGCACAAGTATACTTTGCGGACAGAAGTGATCATCTCACACAGCTCCCGCGGCGCAGTAACCCCGTGCCGTATGCCCGGCACTTCGGGGGTTCCAAATCGCCCGCGGAGCTAACAGAGCTCTCCTAGGAGGGAGAAGGAGTGCTGGAGCGCTCCGGGCCCCACCTTCGGGGCGGAGGGGCCAGAGACGAGTGCGCGTTACTCTGCACCCGGCCCCCACCTTCAGGGAGGCGTGACCAGAGCCGAGTGTGCGTCACCCCGCGTCGCATTTCGGATGCGACGCGGATGAGAAAAGAAGCCGGGCCCGGCGGTGACTATCTCCCTCCCTAATATCAATAGCATTTGAACGGGAGTCTGAATTCTAACACACCATTAGCTCGGCACGCTAAGCAGCCAGGTCAGAGGACATTCAAAAGGCTCGTAAAGCAGCAGATCTGCTCACACTGAAATCTAAGCCTCAGCAAAGGCACGAGCCTCGGCAGAGCTGCCTACAAAAGAGACTAAGGGCCTCATTACACGGTAGGCGGTAAGGGTTTACCGGTACCGGTAAACCCTTACCGCCTTACTACGAGGTCCCTTTGCGGGTTGGAGAATTTAACACCTGCTTTTTGCAGGCGTTAAAAACCATCCCGCAAAGGGACCAGGGAGCTAATTACGGTACCACAATTTGCGGTGCCGTAATTAGCACCTTCCCCATTCCCACTATGCCCTATGGGGCAAAAATGGGAATGGGGAAGGGCAATGGGGGAAGGGGGAATTACCACCCCACCAACCTTGGAATAGGGCGGCAATTCCCCTTTCTACCAAGGCGATGCCGGTATTTTACCGGCATGGACCAAGGTGCTAAAAGCAACTTGGTCCACCGCCGTCCGTGTAATGAGGCCCTAAGCATCAGCAAAGGCACGAGCCTCATCAAGGGGCGACTCGAACTGCAAGCCATCACAGGCACGATAAGTACAGAATAAGTCTGGTGCAGCCACAAGAAAAATAAGAAATAAAAAAAAAATATATATATATATATATATATATATATATATGGAAAAGAAAGCAGACACGGACCGCATGGTCCTGTCTCTTAGGAAGCAGCACTCCCATCTCCAACGAAATCCAAAAAATATCCTGCAGCAGTGGCTTGTCCAAAGATCCAACCAGGGAAAGCCAACAGCGAACGACTGCACTGCAACAGTTTGCTTTTTTTTTTAAACAGCTTCCCAGTAGCAGGGAGGCTAGCTAGCTAACGCGTTTCGCCACACACCTGTGGCTTGTTCATATAAATATACAACAATATACAACAATAACATTTATAATAAGATAACCTTAAGTAGGATCATCTGTCTAGCGAAGTGGGCGTGCAAAGACACCTACACCAGGTACCCAGGCACACAGCATGTTCCAAATAATGTCAGAATTCGAATGGAATACAGGAGAGAAAGTAGATCCAGAAGCCTTAGCAGGATGGGCGCAAAGAGCCGTTTGCCTTCTGGGGAACGCCAACTGCGCGATCGCCTCGGAGAGAAGGAGGGGTCTCTTGCTCAAGATCGACCCAAAGCTGAGTGATCTAGCATCCTATGAAGCCAGAGAAGCAGCACAGGGCCTGCTTTTCTGAGAAACTTTCGGGAAGGAGATGGGCCGGTTTGTCAGCACCTACACATCCTTGGAAAAAGCCTAGGCCTCCATCCAGAAAATATTCCTGAATAGAGTTTTTGCCGGGACCGGTCGTTTCAGGGGTCATAAAACCGGTCGACAACAAGGAGGGAGAAGACCCCCCCAACCACAGAGCGCAATTCTGGGAAAACAGGCAGCAGGATGTGTTCTTCCCAGCCAGGGGACGCAGAGGAAGAGGTTTCAGCCGAGGGCAAGGATTTACACTAGGTAAGAACGATTGCCTACCCCTCAGTAGGGGGAGGACCAGTATGTTCTGGAAAAATTGGTGCGCGCTTTCCAGCGATGCCTGGATTTTGCAAACCGTAAGAGGTCTGCAGATAGAATTTATGCAGACACCAGTGCAAGCATGCGCTCCCCACCAGCAGCGACTAGCAGCCGCAGAGCAGGAATGTCTAGACTACGAGCTATTTCAACTAGCGCAGAAAAAAGCCATAGAGAGGTGCTCAGGGACACCCAGCTTTGTAAGCAACATGTTTCTTGTTCACAGAAAGGAGAAAGTCCGACCTGTGATCAATTTGAAAGAGCTGAACGGATGGATTGTGTACCATCATTTCAAGATGGAAGGAATACGCCAGCTCAGAGATTGCCTGAGAGAGGGAGACTGGTTGATGAGATTGGATCTGAAGGATGCTTACCTGACGATTCCAGTACAGAAGGAATACAGAAAGTTCCTAGCTTTTCGCTGGAAGAGACAGCTCTGGCAATTCAAGACGATGCCCTTCGGGCTTGCGTCAGTGCCCTGGGCTTGCCCCAAACTGATGAAACCAGAGGCAGCTACAATACGAGAGAAAGGCATAAGGCTGATCATATATCTAGACAAACTACTGCTCCTAGCTCCCAGCAGAGGATCGGGAAACGCTAGAATATCAGACGAAATGGGTACAGGACCTACTACAGTCGTTAGGATTTCTAGTGAACATAGAGAAGTCAGATGCCAAGCCAGCACGGAGACTAGACTTTCTGGGGTTCATATTGGACACAAGGAAAGCTACTCTGGAGCTGCCGGCGAGGAAAATATGAGATATCAGGAGAGAGATCAGAGTATGTTTGAAAAAACAAGTGATTTCACTGAGAGTTCTCACAAGGATTGTAGGGTTGCTAGCGGCTTCCATTCAAGCCATATTTCTGGTTAAGATTAAAGATAAGACACTTGCAACAAGGACTGAAGTATTATCAACTGATACCATTGGACCCAGAGTCCATCACAGAACTGGAATGGTGGTTGCAGAATATGGATGTCTGGAATGCGTGTGCCATTTTCGGAGATCAACCAGACCTGATCAGAAAATCAGATATCAGCCGTCTAGGCTGGGGGGGCAAGATGCGGAGAGTTGCAGACAGGGGGCAAGTGTAGCGAAGAGGAGCTGTGCCTGCACATAAACTGCCTCGAGCTTATAGCGGGCTCGTTTGCAATTAAAGCGTTCACAAAATACAAGGGGGGTCATTCCGAGGTTGGAGGTAAGGGATTACCGGCGCCTGTAAGGGCACCGATGGCAGTAATCCCTTACCTCCGTATTCCGAGTTCCCTTTGCGGGTCCCTCTTTACCTCCTGCTTTTAGCAGGAGTAAATTACGGGACCGCAAAGTGACCTTGGAGTAAATTACGGCACCGTAATTTACGGTGCCGTAATTACCTCCTTCCCCATTCCCATTGAGCCCTATGGGGGCAGAAATGGGGATGGGGAAGGGCTATGGTGAATGGGGAATTACCGGTCCATCCAACCTTGGAATGGACCGGTAATTACTCCATTCACCATGCCGGTATTCCATGGAGTAAATAGCTCCATGGTTGCCAACCATGGAGCTATTTACTCCATGGTGTAGTCCTAACTCGGAATGAGGGCCAAGGTGAAGTCATGCATGCTATTGAAGATGGACAACATCTCAGCAGTACGATACATAAATCACTTATGAGGAACAAGATCCAAGATGCTAGCCGAGTTAGCGAAGGATTTCTGGCACTTCTGCTTGCAGACAGGCACGTCAGTGACAGCAGCGTATCTGGCCGGAGCACTGAACGTGATAGCCGACTGGAACTCCCGGTACCTCACGGACTCCAGCGACTGGAAACTAGATCCGACAGTATTTCAAATGCTGGATCAGAGGGGGTGGTCCAGTTCACACTGATCTATTTGCGTCTCGCCTCAATGCACAGACAGCCAATTACTTCAGCTGGAGATTAGACCCAGGGGCTCAAGGGACAGATGCGTTCCTGCAAGACTGGTCGAACAACATCCTTTATGCTTTTCCCCCCTTCACGATGTTGAGCAGAGTTCTAGCGAAATGTCGGAGGGAGAGAGCAGAGCTGCTCTTAGTGGAGCCGTTGTGGAAGTCACAAGTGTGGTTTCCAGCGCTGATGGAGCTCACAATAGACCTACCGAGAGTCCTCCCCGAAGGAGAAGGACTACTCACGGACCCAGCTGGATTATATCATCCTCTGAGAGTGATAGGGAAACTCCCGCTCATCGCATGCAGGCTATCAGGAGACGCTGGAAGCTGCCAGGCATTTCGATGCAAGCTGCAGAGCTCATCGCAGAATCCTGGGCCCCTTCTACTAAGAAGAGCTACGACGCGGCTTGGGCTAATTGGACTAGTTGGTGCAAAGGGAGAAGTCTTCATCCCATTTCAGCGCCTGTAGTGGCCATACTGAACTTTCTCGCACAGCTCCTACAAGACGGTAAGGCATTCCGCACCATAGGAGTGTACAGATCAGCGATCTCAACGGGACACTTGCCGATTGAGGGAGCCCCCGCGGGGGAACATCCAGCAGTAGTTAGACTAAGACAGGAACTGTAGCAGTTCATTACCCCTATTTCCTGAATAATACCAAGTGGTGCGTAGCAAGCTGCATCAAAGAATACGAAGCTAGGACAGCAGAGAACACAGCAGCGAGTACCAGGCAATTCTTAATAGCGCGTAGAAAACCTTTTTACGCAGTAAAGACAGCTACCATTGCGAGATGGGTCAGGGAAATGAAGCAAGCAGCGGGAATTGATTTGCGAAAGTACAGAGCTCACTCCGTAAGGGGAGCTATGGCATCCAAAGCATATACAGCAGGAGCGTCTTTGCAAGAGATCATGTTAGCTGATGATAGTACCTTTAAAGTATAGCTGTTACAGTATTGGGGAAGCTTTTAACAAGCAAAATGCTCACCTCCAGTATTGCCATAGAATAAAGATTACCTCTGCTATCTGCACAGGGAGTATTAATTCTATTAAAGACTAGGAGGCGAGCATTCATTTCCAACGCAGCTTGTATAAGTATTCATATTGTACTGTTGATTATGATGTGTAATGATATGATAACAATACATAGGCACCTCCGTTGTGTTCTGCTTTGTATCTTCCTTAGGAGAGGAGCAGAAGAATAGTTGAATGAGAGACTAGTAGACAAGTCACGAGCAGCAGCCGGAGAAGGGTCGGCAGCCAGTTGAGTGGATGAAGTCTTTGCACTGTTAGCGGGACAAAGTTATGGATTTTAAGGCCAGTCAGAGCACGTAAAAGAGAGGAGGAGTTCAGGGACAGGATGTGGTTATAGCTGAGCTGGAGAGTGAAGGACTACAGAGACTATCGGAAGTAGTAGTTCCAGGAGAGGAAAGTCACTTTGGGACATTTCAAAAGTTGTTAATTTGTTATAGTTTGTTGAAACTGCTGAAGAGTGGTAATAAAAGAAGTTGAAGCATAATGCTCGCCTCCTAGTCTTTAATACAATTAATACTCCCTGCACAGATAGCAGTGGTAATCTTTATTATCAATCACCAATGGTTAGTGGCAAGTGCAAATATTGTGGTCTGCTAAAGGGTGTAAAAGAAAAAATACAAGCCATGAAATCCACCAAGTCTCTCCTGCAGGAAGATTGCCCTCTTCACCCGCCCTGAAAGGGCTTCTGCGAGGATCCTCCTCAACCATGCCACCTGCAGCAGAACGGGTTGACAGAAAAAAATGCAAAACATGTTAAGAAGATCGCGAAAGGCCGCACCTGGGAAACAGGAGACCCAATTAAACCAGCACTCATATATATCCTCAGTGTACATAGAACACCATCTCACTTACACCTCTTTTAATTGGGCGCCCCTGCGAGAGGGCTTAGCCTAGAACAATGATCATTATATGCCAAGCTCCTTGCAAGAACCAAGGACGAAGTGGGGGTGGACACTGGTGACGAGTGTCATGCACGGCAGTCAGATTACTGGACCTGGACCTGTAACACCCTATTCTCGCAGATCTTGTTATGCCCATAGAACCTCAAAGCCGTTCAATTCTAGATGGAGACTGTTTGATACATTGCCCGGAAAACGGGGTTTGCATTATACACGCTTTTAGTATCACATGATTTGAGATGGTCACGTGTTTTCTGCTCTACGTTTATAAGCAGCGTGTGGAAGTAGCTCGCTGCTTCTGATTGAGATTCATGAAGTCCTGTAGCTGAAGCTTTGATCTGAGTTCTTGCAACACTTCAGCACTTTCTTTCTGCTTTCCTGGCTGCGTGGAAACCTCCACATGCAAACTCTTGCAGCTGCGATATCCTTGTCACGTGTAAAACCCACACGCGGTTTCCTGAAAGCTATCGTTGCCGCGTGTAAGAAGTCAACATACGACTCTACTGGCTACGTGTAATCCTACACACGTGAACTCTTGCATACGCGATCTCCTTGTCGCGTGTAAAATCCACACGCGGTTTCCTGGAACTATTGTTGCTGCGTGAAAACAAACGTGCGGCTTTCTCGGCTGCGTGTACTTTTTGCTGCGTGTAAAATCCACACGCGGTTTCCTGGAACTATTGCAGCTGCGTGTAAGAAAACAAACGTGTGGCTTTCCTGGCTGCGTGAACATTGCCGCGTGTAAAATCCACACGCGGTTTCCTGGTACTATTGTTGCTGTGTGTGGGAAAACAAACGTCCGGCTTTCCTGGCTGCGTGTACTTCTGCCGCGTGTAAAATCCACATGCAGTTTCTTGGAACTATTGCAGCCGCGTGTAAGAAAACAAACGTGCGGCTTTCCCGGCTGCGTGTACTTTAAATCCACATGCGGTTTCCTGGAACTATTGAAGCCGCATGTAGAAAACCAACGTGTAGCTCTCCCGGATGTGTGTACTGTTGCCACCTGTAAAATCCACACACAGTTCCCCTGGAATTCAAAAGTGCAACGTTCTGTTTGAATCCTGTCGCCTGTGAAGAAACAACAGGCGGATTTCTAACTTATCCTTCTTCATTTCTACAAGGGAATGGAAGTACTGCCGACAACTGTTTATTAAGAAGGTGACTGTGCACAGTACTTTGGACACTATCCTGTGGTGCACCAACCCGGTATCTAGCGTGACCCTTGTGCTTTTCGGGATAAGTTTCCCTTACTAACTTTCCCTCCTTTTTCGTTTGTTCTATTTGGATTTCCTCAAGAGACTGGTTGTCGGAGATTCCCGTATTCAGCATTCAGGTTAGTGCTGTCCAATTAGTTGAAATATTCATGAGAATTTATGTTGGGATATATCTTCATTACACTTTATTTTTATTTTAGGCTGACTTCCAATTGCTTTCCCACACCCTTTCCAGTGAATCCTCCCTCTGACTGGTTAGCTTAGCCAGAGACTGGCATCATTTGGAAGGTCTATTTTGACTTCACTACCTTCAAACCGTTTCCATCTTCAAGGATCTGGAAAGAACCTACCAAATGTATCCTTTATGGTCATACCTGTATCCTTTACTGGTTAGATACGTGGTTGGTTTATGACGAGTCAGATTTTCAACACATTTGTTCCAGAAAGTCATAATTCTATTAATTAACCTGGTCTACCACACTTATTGTTGTTATTTCACAGTCTGTATCGTATACTCTTGCCATGTTGTAACTGTATCTAAGTCTTGCCATGTTGTAACTGTATCTAAGTCTCCGGCGCCCGGTTACCCCAGGGTTCGGCGCGCGGTACAAATAAAGAAACTAAACTAAATTAAAGACACAGAGGTGAAGGATTATGTTTTTCCCTTAATTTTACTTCTCGAGCAACAATGAAATAAACAATACTACAACCCATAACAAAGATAAAGACTACACGTCTCACTTGTTTCGAGTCTTTGGTAGTCCAAGTATTGTTGGTTCCTGACAAACACGTGTCAAAATATGTCCAATCCACAGTCAGGTCTCCTCATAAAAACTGGAACTCCCTTGAAACCTCCTCTTTCTTTTGCTGATCCCAACAAGCGCCCCAAGTGGTAGATGCAGATTTCACAGTAGATTCTCCAACCTTCAGCTTTCAGCCGGCTTGGTCTCCACAATAGTACCTAGTATGACAAGAATTCACATTTCAGTGAACCGAATCAAGAGGGTGGGAATCATGACATATTATAACAACATGTCATTATCATAGCAATAAACATAATATAGAATTTACATTCATATATCAACACGATTGCAAGGGTGGGATAATCCTTCGCCTCCGTGTCTTTAATTGAATTATGACTTTTTGGAATGAATGTGTTGAAAATCTGAGTTCTATATGAAGACCGCAGGCTCGGATTATGCTTGTTCAAAGCTTACTTACCACCAATGTTGCCATCGTCTCAATTGGTTTGAAATAAAGTGTCTTAAAAGTAGATTCAATTGATCACTATGCCGATCTCATGATATCTTCCAATTTGGCCCCTTTATTCAAAGTCTTAGTGGCCAAAGCTCTCCTCACTGAGTGAGCACCATAACAAAGTACATTGATACCAACCTTACTCATCACCCATTTTAGCAATCTGGCTAGCGTCGCCGGTGCAACTGTGCCATATGGCTTACACAAGGCTGTCAGTAGATGCGATACCCCTATTGGTCTCACATCTCGTGTAATCTCCTCATATGCTTCTAAGCATCTAATCAGACATAACGTTGGCTGATTCAGGAATTCCTCATAAGATATTGATCTTAGGCCTTCTTTCCTCCTCCTCGATATGAGGAATGTCACCCCGTTTGGTGATAAAGATTTTCTATTCACTTCTAGAGCTCTGACATCTGATACTCTTTTGCACAATAGCAGGCACAAGAGCATAGTGAGTTTAGCAGATAATGCTTCCCTAGAGAGATCTGCATTTTCTGGTAGATTCGACCCGGAGTACTCTCAGTTTGCCGATGGCCAAATTGAACAACATCAAGAAACAGATCAGACAGACGCTGTCAAAGAGAGAAGTATCATTGCGATAAATTGCCAGACGGGTGGGGCGTCAAGCCTCTTCAATCCACTCTATATTTCCAGGGTCATTACGCTAAAGAGCACTCCAGAGACTGAAGATCCAGTATCTCAGGAGGGGTGCGTCATACAAACAGGGGGTCCCAGGTTTCCCGAGAGGTGATGGAGGATTTCAAATGGTAGCTCCAACACATGGATGCATGGAACGGGAGAGCTATATTTGGCTCATTCCCAGACCTGATTATAGAAACCGGTAGTGACTTACCTGAGAGAGCAGAGTATTCGTCTCATAGTGTGCCTGGGCGATTTACGTTTAATGTGCCAGGACAGGGAAATGCCTGAAGTGCTGGTGAACATCGCTCTGGATTTACAACTGAGTCTGGGGTTTTTGATCAACTGGGAGAAATCCAATGTTCATCCAGAACAATCCATGGAATACCTAAGTCACTATGGGTTTCATCGGTTTGGTGAAATACAATGGAGCTGACGCCAAGCTGAAAGGAAGGCAACAGAATTCCCATATCTCCTCCCCGAAGAACAATCTCATGAATTTCTGGTGTTCCTCTGCAACGGGTACTGTCAAATAAGTGTCATTGAGGTCTATCCGGGTCATCCAATCCCTCTGTAGTAATACGTCCCTGAGGAGATGGATCCACTCCATTTTGAAGTGCATGTACACCACAAATTCGTTTAGGGCTCTCAGGTTGATAATTCGTCTCAACTTGTGTTTCCCTTTGACATGCTGAATTTACAGGTGCCCTGCGCATCCTCCATTTTGGGATGCCCAGGCCCTGTCATTTGGAATCAGTGGATTCCTGATAGGAAACAATATGGCCCCCTTGGCCTTTTGCTTTTTATCACCTGTTACCTTACTTTTCCCAAAGTCACTGGAAGCCCTGACTCTGTCCCTTCCCCTTGACTGGCTGCTGGGTGGAAGTTCCATATTTGGTAGTGTGAGGAAGTCCATGCCAGACTGGCTGGAGCCTTCCCAATGACCGTATGTTCTGGGTACACCCATGGGGTGGGACCTAGGTGAATGGAGTGCATGACGAATACGCGTTTCATGTTATCAGTGTCTAGTATCTGGTGGTTGACACAATGACTGAGACAGCCCTGCCCAAAACTGGTATGAATGCAGTGTGTAGTGCTGAATGGCAGAGTGCTTGTCCGAATCCACATTCCGTGTTGTTAGTGTCTGGATGCAGAAGAATGGCCTGAATGCGCTGTGAGCCTGATTGGCTTCCTGCCTGCCTGCCTGAATGCCCTTCTGAATGATTGGTTGACTGAGTGTGACCCAGCAGGGTGAATGGGAGATCAACAGTATATCTGGGGGCCTCTCACTGATGGAAATCGTTCAGAAGCTGAAGTCGGAACTGATGCTTAACTTTGAAGGCCACTGGAAGAAGAAGAAATGCTGCTGCTGTCCTTCGCTAAACTGAAAGCTGCTGTGCCTTCAAAGAACTGATCCAAAAGAGGACCTGGCTAGGAGACCTCTTCCAGTGCTACGAGGGACCATCATGCACCAGCTGATCTTTGCCAAAGCTCCTTGGACATCAGACACTCGAAAGGCTGCCGACTGGGGACGGGGACCACGGCGGAATCACAAAGAGAAACGCCCGGACATTGAAGTCCATCACTGTCGCCGACCGCCGTCGCCGACCAGAGCTGCAGTGCTCCTTTGCCTAAGAACATTGAAACAAGGACTCCCTTGCTTATCCTCATCGACTGCTTTTGTCCTGCTGGACTAAGTCAAGGCCGCTGATGACCGGGCAGAATCCACTGGTGGGTTTCCCACCACCTGAAGACCGCAGAGACGCTGACGACTCGACGCCCTTGCTGGGCTAAAGTTCTTCATTGCCTCCTTGTGGCAATGACCCGTGTCATCGAGGTGCACCACACGCCTCAGTTTACAGGACGTTTTGAATGATCGCCAACGAGCACCGCAAGAACCGAAGCTGCTGCCACAACAATAGTGTTTCACCCTTTTCTTCACCGACTCTCGATGACCCGTTGCTGGTGCCTGAAAGGGAGTGCACTCAAGAAGGGCCCGCCGACAACTCACCAAAGATCTCCACGAAACCAGGTACTTTAGGGTCGTGGAACCTTTTAGAAGGACTCGAGACTATCTTGAGCATAATTGGACTGGGCTTGTCAATACACTTTATTTACAGGTTGCCCAGGTGGGGGGATCCTCGCACAGAACTGTCTCATTGTAGTGGGATAGATGGTTCTGCCATTGCTTGTTTTAACTTGCATTCTTTTTGTGGTCTATCGTTGATTCATCTTACCATCTGATTCGTATGTTATTGGGGCTGTTAGCTGTGGTCGCATTTTAAGGGAATCGATAGTTAAGAGTGGTACCACGTAGACCTGTATATATTTGCCCTTATAGTATTGCCAGAGTACAAAGTGTGTTATTATGATTGTGTACATAACGTGACCCTTATTTATATAAAGACTGTGTTTTCACTAACATAGTGTGTGGACATTCCTTTGTGGGTGCTTGGGGACTACACTGTACTTAGGAACCAGCCTGCATCACCTCCTGAGAACTAAGCCTTGATTGCTCACCACGTTTTACCAACATAGGGAATCTTGGCTGGGGTGCTCTGTGCCTCTCCTCTGCCGTATAGAGAGTAGGAGTGCAGACGCCCCCCTCCAGTCCTTTACACTGGTGGCAGCAGTGGGAATCTTATGGTTTTAAGAATCAGTGTGTAACCTTGCCACTTACAAAATATCTACACTTTGCTAAACTGAGGTTTAGTTGTGTACTAGATAACTACATTACAAGCAATGGAATCTATTGCAAATGGTAACTGGACTCGGATGACCTTAGAGGCTATCCAGGCTGCTTGTGAAGACAGGGAATTAGACATTGAGATTAAGTCTAGGGCTGAGCTGATAGCTTCACTGGTGGACTACCAGACCGATTGTGAAGCTCTTGAAAATGGGGGATGTAACTAATGAGGACTCTACCCCTGAGGCTGTTGTTGAATCTGATTCTGGGAACGCCACCGTTCCTGCTGCCTCTGTTCCGACCTCCAGCAATGTTTCTTCAGGGAATTCCTTGGAACTTTAATTATTAAGGATGAAACTAGCCTTTGAATATAGGAAGTTGGAAATAGAAGCTGAATTTAAGAAAGAAGAGTTGCCACAAGATTGGGCTAAGTGTTTGTTAAGCAGAGTGCCTCAGAGTGGATTTTACTGTATTCTGAAACTGAGTGTGGAAGAAAGGGGTCAGTATGAGTGCATGAAGTCTGCTTTGATTGCAAAGTTTGGCAAAACACCTACCCAATACCTTAAAAGGTTCATGGAATTTAAGAAAAGAGAGAATGTGTCTTGGATTGACTGGGTGAGTGCTGCACATATGAACACGATGGGGTGGATTGATGGATACAAAGTGAAAACTTTTGTTGAATTGTTCCACCTTTTGTTTTTTGAACATTTTTCTGAAGCCTGTTCACAAGAGCTGCGTCAGTATGTTGCTGACCAGAACATTTTAGATCCCTTTAAGCTGGCAAGGCTGGCTGACAAGTGGGTCTCCCACCAGGTGTCCCCTAAGAACTCCAGTGGGAAGGACAAGGACAAAGAAAAGAGGACCTCTCAGAAGGCTGAGAAGTCCCAAAAGCAATCACAGTCGAGTAAAGCAAAACCTTCCTCTCCTAAGACCCAGAAATCTAGTGGGGATAAGTCCTATATAGGTGGGAGAAAGAGTAGTGGTCTACCTGCTGCAAAGCAGGCTCCCAGTGGTGCCAGTACCGTGCCCCACATTCCTGGCATTTGTTAGGACTGTGGGGCTCTGGATCACAAAAAGAGTGACCCCAAGTGTAAAGGTAAGGCAGTTGGAGTCCAGGCTGTCAGCCTGACCTACCCTTACCCCATGTCTGAGGTGGAGGCCACTGTCCTCCCCTCCCCTACAGGAATCGCATTCACTGCTCCTGTAGAGCTATCCCTAGCGTCCCTTGGAGCCTGGGACCAGTATGCAGAAGTACTGGCGACAATCCCAAAGAACACCCGTAGGTTTTTGAGAAGTGCCCTCTTGAATGGCCAGCCTTCTACTGGTTTGAGAGACAATGGGGCCAGCATGACAGTGGTGGACAGGACCCTGCTCAAGCCAGAGGACTATGTAGGTGCTCCTCTGGGAACCACCAGGTTAGCTGGTGGGCCTCCCAAATTATCGCCTGTAGCCTTAATCAACATTACGATTGGAGACAAGACAGCGAAGCTTCCTGTCCTGGTTCAGGACAACGTTCCTGGTAACATTTTGTTAGGGAAATGATTTGGTGGAAATGTGGACGATCACGGATGGTCTACCCATGGGTCCTGCGGCGGTCACTCGATCACAGGTCACACCGGGTCCGGCTGCGAGTCCGGTACCCTCGCCGACAGGGAAACCCAAGGCACACTGCAGATGGAAGAGTAAGAAGGCCACCTCTGCAAAGGGGGCCCCTTCTCTTCCTGCTGCTTCAGCAGCACCCTCTGGGATTCATGCTCCGGACAGGCTGGGTCCACCCAAACTCAACTCCTGAGGGAGACGAGGCAGAAGACCCTCCTGCGGGAGGGGTGCTCAACCTGGAGGACCCCGACCTTCATTGCCTGTTGGCTGAAAATGGACCCTCCCGGGTGGACTTCTGTAAGTGTCAGAGAGAGTGCCACTCTCTCGAAGGTCTGAAGAAACAGGCCCTGTCTCAGGCACAGGGAGAAGTGCCTAGGACATTCCGGATATATTAGGAGGGTGAGCTCCTTGTTAGTGAGCCCACTAAGCCTGAACCTGGTGCCCTCAAGAGGTTGGTGGTACCCCAGGTTTACAGGCCCTTCCTACATAGTTTGGCGCATGAGGTGCCCTTGGCTGGTCATCTTGGGACCAAGAAGACAAAGCAGAGGCTCTCTGCCTATTTGTACTACCCCAGGATGGGAGCAGAAGTGGAGTCCCACTGCGGGACATGCACAACCTGTCAGTTGTCTGGCAAGACTAGAGGCAGTGTCATTGTTCAACTGCAGCTGTTGCCAGTGGTTGGCACACCATTTGAGAGGGTGGGCTTCAACATTGTCGGTCCCCTTGAACCTCCCACTTCAGGTGGACATCGGTTCATGCTGGTCTTGGTTGATCATGCCACCAGGTACCCTTGGGGTATACCCCTTCAGACTGTTACTGCCAAGGTGGTTGCCAGGGCTCTCCTGGCCATTTTCACCAGTGTTGGATTCCCTGACAGAGGATCCAACTTCATGTCGAGTTACATGAAAACCATGTGGAAAGAGTGTGGGGTAACCTACCAGTTCTCCACCTCTTACCATCCCCAGACCAATGGTCTGGTCGAGAGATTTAATAAAACTCTGAAGGGCATGCTAGGCGCTTTGGAAGAGCCCCTAAGGAGCAGATGGGTCTCCTCCTGCCATGCCTGCTATTTGCTTACATGTCAGGAAACGCTCCGCTCAGCAAGCTGCACGTTTTCATGGCTATGATATGTTTGGCACTGGTATATCATCAAGGGGCAGTATGGCTGTTAAGCATATACATGTGGACCGCAAAGGACTCACCGCGTCTATGCGTAAGGGGATCAGATCACGGGTGTTGTTGACTGGGCGGGCAAGACTCATTGAGTGTTGGAGGTTGCCATGGAAACTGGCTTCCTCTGTACATTCATTCTGCATGTCTCAAATCCCTTTCCGATCACGTGACCCTGTCATCTAATAAGGGCACTGCGATACGTGTGCTCAGTGCTTCTGATCGCGTCTTTTCTACGGATGTACTTTGTTCCAGTTTTTCTTGTATTTTGGATCGCTCTGTTGCCAAACCCTGTTTTCTTGTTATCCGGATTGCCTTGCATAGCCCCCCGATTGCCTTCTTCCGGTTGCCAACCTCGGATCGTTTTGGGAATTCTTCTGCCTCACGACTTTGGTACTGTTGCTAGTTTTGCCTCGACTCAAATCGATTCATGGATTTCTGTCTGGATATTGTTTTGCCATTGGTTCAACTGCTCGTGGACTGACTTTGGAACTCCTAGTGGATTGCCTTGGATATTCATCTGGAATTGGTTATTGGATACTGTCTTTCCGCTCTGTTTGTTGGTGGCTCAAGTGTTTGCACACAGAGACTTGTGACTACTGATAGGGTGCCTTTCACTCTTAGGCATCCGTGTGCCGGAGCGGCCGGTGAACCCCAACGGAACTAGAGACTGGGTCACCCTAGTTTAGGCGTCCGCGTGCTGTCGGGGCAGCCTCTTATATTGAGTTGCCAACAACTGGGTATTTCTAGATATTCCTCTACTGTGGTAAGTCTGGTCCTTTATTCTTCTGTTCTTCCTTATTTTTATGTCGGGGTACTGACAGGTCCTGCCTTGTTTCCGCAGGAACGCAGATACACCGTAGCCATTGTCCTCCTGGGTGTTCTTATTTCCAGAGTGGGGTTATTCTTATCCTAGTAAGTCATTTCACCTTTTGAGTTCTTCCTGCTTCATGCCCACTGAAGATTTATTGCTTGATATTTCCTTGATGTAGTCTGCGGCTGACCTTCACTGCTGTCATACTTCACGGTCAACTTCTGGTGGTGTACCCAAGGAAGAATATTCCGACCCACGGCTGGTGTTCCATTCTTCCTGCTAATTGACTCCTCTGCATGTTTCATCCCTCAGAGGGGTACATTGGTCAGAAGAACTCATCGACTACTCTACGTGAGCAAATCTGGTGTTGACGGATTCTTACATTACAGAGAGGTACCACAAGAGGGTGTTGGTTTCAGCCCCTTTGAGTTACTCTTTGGCCATCCAGTGAGGGGGCCCTTGTCTTGATCGGAGAAGGTTTGGAAGCCACCCCTGCAGGTCCTGCCAAGCAAGTGGGGGACTATGTGTTAGGCCTCAGATGGAGGATGACACAGATGATGGTCAGGCGACATTGAATCTTAAGGCCAGCCAGTAATTGAACAAATACTGCCATGACCTTAAAGCATCACAAGTCGATTGGTCTCCGGGACAGGAGATCCTTGTGATGGGGCCTACCAAGCCTCGGGCTTTGGAAGATAAGTGGACTGGATAATCTCCAAGATGGGCGAAGTCAACTATCTGGTTGACATGGGAGTCCCTGGGGTAGCCACTCAGGTATTCCACGTCAACAGGCTCAAGCCTTTCCATAGGCGTGCAGAAGTATCATGCTTCTTGCTAGCTTCAGAGCGAAAAGAGGATGAGAGTGAGCCCCTTCCCGATTTGCTGCATAGCAACCCTCAGGATGGCTCAGTGGAGGGAGTGTATAGCTCTTCAGGTCTGACTACAGTGCAGCAGAGTGCCTGCATGGCTTCGCTGCAGCAGTATGCGCCTCTGTTCTCGCTGACACCAGGCCTCAGCCCGTGGTGCAGACACAGAATTGACACTGGTGACAGCATACCTGTCAAAAGCAGATGCTACAGGATGTCAGACACTGTGAAGAACCATATCCAGGCTGAGGTCGCTAAAATGTTGTATCTGGGTGTTATTGAACCCTCAACCAGTCCCTGGTCCAGTCCAGTGTTCCTTGTCCCCAAGGCAAGTTCCCAGGCAGGTACCAAGGATTGGAGGTTCTGTGTGGACTACAGAGGGGTCAATGCCGTCACCAAAATTGACGCGCACCCATTGCCATTGGGCTGATGACCTTGTGGACACCATAGGTGCTGCCAAATTTGTAAGCCCCTTTGACCTTACCTCAGGCTATTGGCAAATAGCTCTGACAGACCATGCCAAGGAAAAGACTGCATTATCAACACCTGAGGGGCTCTACCAGTTTAGAGTCATGTCTTTTGGGTTGAAAAATGCACCTGCCACCTTCCAGAGATTGGTCAATCATGCGCTCAGTGGACAGGAGGCCTTTTTGTGTGGCCTACTTAGACGACATTGCTGCCTACAGTTCCACTTGGGAAGAGCATTTGTCTCATCTGGATAAGGTGTTGCAGGCCTTGAAAAGGGCTAACCTCACTATCAAGGCCACCAAGTGCCAGATAGCTCAGGAGAAAGTCACTTATCTTGGTCATGAGGTAGGAGGGGGTTGAATCCAACCTCTCCCCAGTAGGGTACAGGATGTACATGACTCAGAGACCCCCACTACTTAAACCCAGGTGAGACCCTTTTTGGGCCTCACTGGGTATTATCGCAACTTCATGGTGGACTATGGAACCATAACTGCCCCTCTGACAGCTCTGACTTCGCCCAAGCAACCAAGGAAGGTTAATTGGACAGAAGATTGTCAAAGGGCCTTTGTTGGCTTGAAAGAAAGTCTGTGTAGGGCACCTGTGTTGTGTGCGCTTGATTACAGCAAACCCTTTATCATCCAGACGGATGCCTGCAACACCGGAATTTGAGCTGTCTTGTTCCAGTTAGATGACAAAGGGAGGGAACATCTGATCATATTCATCAGTAGACAACTCAAGGGTAGAGAACTTAGGTGGGCTACTGTCGAAAAGGAATGTTTCAGTATAGTTTGGAGCCTTAGGCATTTTAGGCCCTACCTTACAGGGTCTACCTTCAAGGTCCAAACAGACCATAAGTAGCTTATGCAGATGAAGGGTAAAAACCCAAAACTGCGCAGGTGGTCCATTAGCCTGCAAAGGCTAGACTTCACCATAGAGCATAGACCAGGGAAGAGTCATGATAAGGCAGATGGCCTTTCCAGAAGGTATGTTGACCATCTGGATGAGAGCGTCAATCTCGTGGGAGGTTATACGCTCTAACCTCAGTCTGGGTTGGCCGATTGATGCTGGAAATACATTGGAGGGACAGGGCCTCTGTAACCTTGTCCTTTGTTGCTTAATAATGTATGTTCTGTCTTGTTTTCCACGCAGAAGTTCATGTGGTACTCCTGGCGGTGCGGCTCTTGCTCTTTTTGGTTTGGTGAACAGACCCTTGGGATACACTTATAGCACCCATGGGTAGGAGTACGACCCTGTAGTCCAAGTGTATGTTTTTGGGTACCTGTGTGTGGCCCACAGAGCAGGGTACGGGCTGGTGGCAGCTCCATGCTGAATTTACAGGTTCCCTGCGCATCCTCCATTTTGGGATGCCCAGGCCCTGTCATTTGGAATCAGTGGATTCCTGATAGGAAACAAGATGGCCCCCGTGGCCTCTTGCTTTTTATCACCTGTTACCTTACTTTTCCTGAAGTCCCGGGAAGCCCTGACTCTGTCCTTTCCCCTGACTGGCTGTTGGGTGGAAGTTCCAGATATGGTAGTGTGGGATGTCCAGGCCAGACTGGCTGGAGCCTTCCCAATGACTGTATGTTGTTGGTACGCCCATGGGGTGGGAGCTTGGTGAATGCAGTGTGCGGCAAATACGCATTTCGTGTTATGGGTGTCTAGTATCTGGTGGTTGACACAATGACTGAGACAGTCCTGCCCGAGACTGGTATGAATGCAGAGTGTAGTGCTGAATGGCAGAGTGCTTGTCCGAATTCACATTCCGTGTTGTGAGTGTCTGGATGGAGAAGAATGACCTGACTGTGCTGTGAGCCTGATTGGCTATCTGCCTGCCTGAATGCCCTTCTGAATGATAGGTTGCCTGAGCGTGACCCAGCAGAGTGAATGGGATATCAACAGTATATCTGGGGGCCGCTCTTTGATGGATATCGTTCAGAAGCTGAAGTCGAAACTGATGCTTAACTTTGAAGCCCACTGGAAGAAGAAGAACTGCTGCTGCTGTCCTTCGCTAATCTGAAAGCTGCTGTGTCTTCAAGGAACTGATCCAAGACAGGACCTGGCTAGGAGACCTCTTCCCAAGCTACGAGGGACCATCGTGCACCAGCTGATCTTTGCTCCCTCGAAAGTCTGCTGACCGGAGACAGGGACCACAGCGGAATCACGAAAAGAAGCGGCCGGACATTGAAGTCCATCGCCGTCAACGACCGCCGTCGCCGACCGGAGCAGCAGTGCTCCTTTGCCTAGGAACATTGAAACAAGGACTCCCTTGCTCATCCTCGTCGACCGCTTTCGTCCTGCTGGAGAAAGTCAAGGCCGACGGCGAGGAGAATACACCGGTGGATTTCCCGCCACCCGAAGACAGCAGAGACGCTGACGACTCAACGCCCTTGCTGGGCCAAAGTTCTTTGTTGACTCCTTGCGGCAACAACCACTCGTCGTCGAGCTGCACTGCACGCCTCAGCTTGCAGGACATTTTCGACTGATCGTCAACGAGCACCGCAAGAACCGAAGCTGCTGCCGCAACGACAGTGTTCACCCTTTTCTTCACCGACTCTCGACGACCATTGGCTCCTGCCTGAAAGGGAGTGCACTCAAGAAGGGCCTGTCAATGACTCACCGAAGATCTCCACGAAACCAGGTGCTTTGGGTTTGTGGAACCTTTTAGAAGGCCTCGAGACTATATTGAACATAATTGGACTGGGCTTGTCAATATGCCTTATTTACAGGTTGCCCAGGTGGGGGGATCCTCGCACAGATCTGTCTCATGGTAGTGGGATGGATGGTTCTGCCATTGCTTGATTTAACTTTATTGAGGCTGTTAGCTGTGGTCGCATTTTAAGGGAATTGATAGTTAAGAGTGGTACCACATAGACCTGTATATATTTGCCCTTATAGTATTGCTAGAGTACAAAGTGTGTTATTGTGATTGTGTAAATAACGTTAACCTTATTTATATAAAGACTGTGTTTTCACTAACATAGTGTGTGGACATTCCATTGTGGGTGCTTGGGGACTACACTGTACTTAAGAACCAGCCCGCATCACCTCCTGAGAGCTAAGACTTGATTGCTTGCCATGTTTTACCAACATAGAGAATCTTGGCTGGGGTGCTCTGCGCCTCTCCTCTGCCGCATAGAGAGCAGGAGTACAGACGGTGCTTTACAATTTCCAGTCCATATAGCAAGATGGATACAACTTTTAGAGTGTAAAATTTGATGGCAGGCATGAGAGAGAATTTACAATATTTTTTGTACAGTACTTTCATTTGGGATAGAAGCAGCCTAAGTCTATGAGTAAGTGCATTTCTCCACATACTTGCAGAGGAATCACACAAATTGTACCCAAGATAACGAAGTTGAAATACACATTCAATTACGTTATTTTCCATCGCCCACTTCATGGTTTTGATTTTTTTCCTACCGGCAAAGACAACAATCTTGGATTTCTCTGCATTGGGATTTAAGTTACATTTATGAGCCTATGTCACGCCGCGCGCTCGCGGGCGCCACTTACCTGTCCTGGGGTCCCTGGTCCATGGCCGCAGCGGTCTCCTCCTTCATGGAGGCTGTACCCGCGGTGGCGTCTCTCCTCACGCCGACCCGCGGTTCGGGTGGGCGCCATGGACGCCGCCATCTTGCGAGGATCTGCGCATGCGCGGATCGTCAGTATTCGACGTCCCGCGCATGCGCAGTGTCGGAACATGCGTTCCAAGCCTCGCTTTGACCCCGGGCTATAAAAGGGCACCGCATACACAGGGACAACGCGTCTCAACGCGGTTGTTACTGTGTATGCGCTGCTGGAGTCCTGGCGCTCGTTTTCCAGCCCTCCAGTTCCCTGTTCTACCTTTTTCTGCCTAGCCCTGCTTCCTTTCCTTATTGCCTTCTTGCTTCCTGGCCCTCCTGCCCTTTCTTCCCTATTTTTGCAGATCCCTTGCCTGTTCCTAGTGTAGGGATCCCTTTCCTGTTCCTGAATTAGGGTAGGGGAGGTCCTGTCTGGGTTCCTAGTTGTTGTGGGGATTTCCCCTGTCAGTACTGCCTTTCCTTGCAGTCTGTTCTCCTTTGCCTGTCTTGTGCCCTGCCGGTACCTGTGCCTTACTGCCTTCTTGGAAGTTCCTGAGTTCAGCCCTGTTATCTTCGGTGACTTCATCAAGCCTTCTCAGCCAGTGGAAACACTGTCCCGACGCCACGCAAATTCTGAGAAGTGCCACCCGTGGCGTTGGGAGTTGGTTCAGTGCCGTCCTGTCTTATATCGTCAGGAGGGGATTGGGCTAATTTCCCGCGCTACCCATTCATCGGCCGTCATACATCGACATACTGGCAACCTCAACTCCACGATCTACAGGAAGAAGAGGTAACCCACGATCTCGTGAAGATTCGTTTAACAGATTGAGACGCCTCAACCCCAGTCCCGACATGGACGACATGCAGGAACTACGTGAAGAAATGCGTGCCATGCGTCTTGAAATGACCACTCTCCGCCAGGAGAACAACACCCTCAGACAAGCGTTGGATCGGTGTTTGGCTAATCCCGCACAACCTGCCACACCGCCTGAGAACTCCATGGCTTACACTACTCCGATGAAGTATGATGGTGATCGGCGTCGAGTGGCAGAGTTCTGTACCCACTGTCGGATCCATTTCCAATTCAGGTCTACTCATTTCGCTCAAGACAAGGCTAAGATCGGATATATCCTTGGAAATTTAACCGGCAATGCACTCGCTTGGGCCGCACCGTTGGTCTCTACTAACAGTCCTCTGTTGGGTGATTTCGCTGCCTTCGAGAAAGCCTTTTTGGACGTTTTTAAACCGCCCAATTTGGCAGCCATGGCTCAGAACCAATTAATGGAGATCAAGCCAGGGTCAGGTGACATAATCCACTACATCAGTCGGTTTCGACAATTAGCAACCGATTCACAATGGCCCGAAATCACTCAAAAAACCTTGTTTCGTCGGGGACTACGAGAAGAGTACAAAGACGAACTGCTGCACATTCCGGAGCCAGAAACGTTGCCAGCATTGGTGGAACAAGTCTTACGCATTGACCACAGGTTAACCGAACGACGGAGTGAACGTCGCAGATCTGACAGATATCAATCATTTCTTCCAGCACAGAACCCCGGACCGGCTGTTTCTACCGATGTGGGTCCAGAACCCATGCAGTTGGGTGCCGTCCGAGGTCCGTTGTCCGAGACTGAAAAGAAAAGAAGACGACAGAAGAACTTGTGCATGTATTGCGGTGGTTCTGGCCATTTTCTAGGCACCTGTCCGCTACGTCCTCTGAAGAAGCAGGAAAACTAACAGGCCCGTTGTTTGAGGCGAAGGCAGCAGCGGGCCGCCTTTCTGAATCTGTCCTTCCTCCCATGAATTCAGTACCCTTGTTGATCCTGAAAGTCGGTGTTGCCTGGCTAGGGAAGTGTGTGAAGACCTGGGCCCTTCTGGATTGCGGAGCATCTGGCAACTACATCGATGCCTCGTTCGCGATTGCCAATGGGATCCGTTTACATAACAAGGAACGACAAACAGTTGTCGAGGTGATCGATGGTTCTACTTTGTCTTCTGGTCCGGTTTGCCAACAGTCCGATCCCTTGTGGCTCTCTGTGGAAGGGCATCTTGAACGAATCTCATTGGACGTCATCAAGTCTCCCTCATTTCCGGTGGTGCTGGGTTTACCATGGCTGTTGTATCACAATCCCCAGGTCGACTGGACCGCTCGTTCCCTGGTGTTCTCTGCGACACGTTGTCCTCGCGACTGTGTACTTCACGAAACCTTTCCTGCAATTTTGGAGTCCCTCAATCCTGCTGACGTGTCTGCTCGTTTATGTGCCACTCAATCGGTTCCTCATGAATATGCTGGATACCACAAGGCGTTCTCCAAGCCTGAGGACATACCACTACCACCCCATCGGCACTTTGATTGTTCCATTGACGTCATGCCTGGTGCGATTATTCCCCACTGCAAGATCTATTCGTTGACTCAACTCGAGAAAGGCGTCCTACAGGAATACATTACGGATTGCCTCAACAAGGGCTACATAGTGCCGTCCAAATCCCCTGCAGGATTCCCGTTATTCTTCGTCAAGAAGAAAGAGGGCACTTTGCGCCCTTGTATCGACTATCGTCAACTAAACGAGATCACGAGGAAAGACAGGTACCCGTTACCACTCATCCGGGACATCATCGAATCCCTGAAATCCACACAAATCTTCACCAAGCTGGATCTAAGAGGGGCCTATCACCTGGTGCGGATTAAGAAGGGAGATGAGTGGAAGACGGCCTTCAAAACACCTATTGGTCACTTCGAGTACAGGGTGATGCCGTTTGGACTTTGCAACGCCCCGGCCGTCTTCCAGCGGTTCATGGACGATGTCTTTTCGGACCTTATTGGAATATCTGTCTGGGTATACCTTGATGACATTCTGGTTTTTTCTGACACTCGTACTGCACATGTGGTGCATGTTCAGGAAGTCCTCCGTAGACTAATAGACAACGGCCTGTATGCCAAAATTGAAAAATGCCAATTTCATAGGGAAAGCATGGAATTTCTGGGTTATGTGATCAGCAACACAGGAGTACAGATGGATCCCGCAAAACTGAAAGCTATACGAGAATGGAAACCACCACATGGCGTGAAGTCGCTTCAAAGGTTCTTGGGCTTCGCCAACTTTTATCGACGCCTCATTCCACGTTTTTCTCAACTAGCCAACAGTCTAACCCGCCTGACTAGTACCAAGGTGCCGTTTCTCTGGGACACGCAGGCCGAGGAGGCATTCCTGGAATTGAAAAGATCTTTCATGTCGGCTCCTATTCTTAGACATCCAGATGATGAAAAGCCATTTGTGGTTGAAACAGACGCATCGGACTACGCAATTGGTGCGGTCTTACTACAGCAAGATGCAATCATGGGAATAGAGCATCCGGTGGCATACTACTCAAGGAAATTGTCAGTGAGCGAGAGAAACTATGCAGTGATAGAAAAAGAATTGCTAGCGACAAAAGCTGCTTTCGAGGAGTGGCGACATCACTTACTGGGTGGGAGGTACCCGGTGGTGGTTCGCACGGATCACCGCAATCTACAGTTCCTGCGCTCTTTGCAATGCAGAACCTCCCGTCATGCTCGTTGGGCCTTTTTCTTTTCACAGTTTGATTTCACCGTCACGTACATTCCTTGTTCCCAGAACACTAAGGCTGATGCCCTGTCTCGGTCTTTGGAAAACAACGTTGAAGGTGCCAAGGAACCGGAACCTCTGATAGCGCCCAAACATTTTCTATCGATGGTGACACCCCAGCTCCAACAGTTGATTGAGGCCACACGAACGGATCCCTCAAGATCTCAGATACTACAACGTGCTGACATCAGAGAACGTGACGGCTTGTTGTTCTTCAAGGATCGTCTGTACGTTCCCACCTTGGAACTCCAGAAAATAGTTCTACAAAATTGCCATGATTCCGTCGTTTGCGGTCACCGTGGAGTCCGCACAACACAAGAACTGGTTGCACGGCAGTACTGGTGGCCTGGATGGGCTACACTGGAAAAGCACTATGTGGACTCCTGCCCTGTATGTGCCCAGACCAAGATTCCTCGCAAAAGGCCCATTGGTCTTCTGAAACCCACGCCTACGCCTCCGTACCCTTGGCATACCATCGCCACGGATTTCATCGTTGACCTACCCCTGTCCGGTGGTTTCACGTGTATAATGGTGGTGGTGGATTGTTTCGCCAAGACTGCTCATTTCTTGCCCTTTCCTAAGCTGCCCACTGCATCCCAGATGGCACGATGTTTTCTACACGAGGTGTATCGTCTTCATGGTCTTCCGGAGAAGATCCTGTCAGACCGGGGGTCTCAATACATCTCTGCCTTTTGGGGCCAACTGTGTCGGCATTTGGACATACAGCGAGCCCTGAGTTCCGGCTATCATCCGCAGACTAATGGACAGACGGAACGTACCAATCAGACCCTTGAGCAATACCTACGTTGTTATGCCAATGCTACCCAAGACAACTGGTCGGAATGGTTGGACACCGCGGAAGCAGCTTACAACAATGCTGTTCATTCCGCTACCGGACTCAGCCCTTTTTTTTGCTCTACTGGTCTTCACCCCAGACTGCTGCCTGTTCATCCTACATCTTCCAGTGCCGTTCCATCTGCAGATGCCCTGGTGTCTCTGATCCGCGATCAACATCGTCTGGCGGCCGGTACCTTGGCAGCGGCACAAGCACATATGAAGGAGCGGGCTGACAAGAGACGGAGCCCTGAGCCTGTCCTTCATGTTGGGGACATGGTTTGGCTGTCCTCCAAGAATCTACCGGTACGCAACTTACCTGTGAAACTAGCCCCCCGCTTTTTTGGTCCTTTTCGCATCATAGAGCGTATTTCGTCTGTAGCCTTTCGTTTGTCTTTGCCTCGCTCTTGGAGGGTCCATCCTGTCTTTCATGTTTCCCTTTTGAAGCCCTATGTGCCCGATGTTATGGGTCGTACCTGTTCCCGTCCTGCCCCGGTTTTGGTTCGGGGGGTCCCTGAATTTGAGGTGCAGGAGATATGTGATTCACGGATTTGGCGGGGTGCTCTGCAGCTCCTGGTCAGCTGGAAGGGTTATCCTGCTTGTGACCGCACTTGGGAACCGCGCTCCTTCGTGCATGCACCGCGCCTGGTTCGGGACTTCTATCTCCGCTATCCTTGGAAACCCAGTGCTCCGGGGTTGTCCGGGAGGGGGTATGGTGTCACGCCGCGCGCTCGCTCGCGGGCGCCACTTACCTGTCCTGGGGTCCCTGGTCCACGGCCGCAGCGGTCTCCTCCTTCATGGAGGCTGTACCCGCGGTGGCGTCTCTCCTCACGCCGACCCGCGGTTCGGGTGGGCGCCATGGACGCCGCCATCTTGCGAGGATCTGCGCATGCGCGGATCGTCAGTATTCGACGTCCCGCGCATGCGCAGTGTCGGAACATGCGTTCCAAGCCTCGCTTTGACCCCGGGCTATAAAAGGGCACCGCATACACAGGGACAACGCGTCTCAACGCGGTTGTTACTGTGTATGCGCTGCTGGAGTCCTGGCGCTCGTTTTCCAGCCCTCCAGTTCCCTGTTCTACCTTTTTCTGCCTAGCCCTGCTTCCTTTCCTTATTGCCTTCTTGCTTCCTGGCCCCCCTGCCCTTTCTTCCCTATTTTTGCAGATCCCTTGCCTGTTCCTAGTGTAGGGATCCCTTGCCTGTTCCTGGATTAGGGTAGGGGAGGTCCTGTCTGGGTTCCTAGTTGTTGTGGGGATTTCCCCTGTCAGTACTGCCTTTCCTTGCAGTCTGTTCTCCTTTGCCTGTCTTGTGCCCTGCCGGTACCTGTGCCTTACTGCCTTCTTGGAAGTTCCTGAGTTCAGCCCTGTTATCTTCGGTGACTTCATCAAGCCTTCTCAGCCAGTGGAAACACTGTCCCGACGCCACGCAAATTCTGAGAAGTGCCACCCGTGGCGTTGGGAGTTGGTTCAGTGCCGTCCTGTCTTATATCGTCAGGAGGGGATTGGGCTAATTTCCCGCGCTACCCATTCATCGGCCGTCATACATCGACATACTGGCAACCTCAACTCCACGATCTACAAGAAGAAGAGGTAACCCACGATCTCGTGAAGATTCGTTTAACAGCCTATGCCATGAAAATCTGAAGTTTACCTTGAAGCCCGTAAGGAGTTTTGGCGAAAAAGATTAAATCATCGGCATACGCCATCCAATTAATGCATAATTTGTCCCAGTCTAACAGGGAAAGTATTATGTTCTTGCCATAAGTCATCGAGATCGCTCAAATAGAGATTAAACAGGGTTGATGCCAAATTAAAGCCCTGTTTAACTCTGATTGATGTCGAAATTGCTTCAGTCAATGCACCTTCCTGGTAAATTCTCACACAATAACTAGTGTTTTGATGTAGCATCGAGATTAACAAAATTAGAATGGCAGGGATACCATACATTGCAATTTTTACCATAAAAGAGCTTGAATGACACAACCAAATGCCAAAGTCATATTGAGCAATGCCATATAAAAAGGCCCACTTGCTGGTGTTTTTGCTGTTGCAAGAAGGTGGATTTAATGCTGTGCCCATTCTTTTTACGAAAGCCTATATGGAAGCGCGAGAGGATGGTATTATCTTGAATGAATTTTTCAAGGTCATTGAGGATTAGAATCGAAAAGACTTTAGTAGAAGCATCTGTTAGAGCAACAGGCCTGTAGTACGATGGATTTAAAGGATTGCCTTTCTTAAAGACTGGATTATTAGCGACTGAAGCCATGATTCCGGGACCTGTTTGGTTTCAAAGATTAGTTCATATTTGATTTTCAGGATTGATACCCATAACAGAAGATCCAATTTCAGAGCACACGACAGAATACCGTCGGGAACATCTGTTTTGGAATAATTCAGCTTTGAGATAGCCCACTGAATATCCTCGATGTTCCATTGGCAGAGTTCCAAAGCTGAATTGTCCTAAAAAGGGCCAATGATATGAGCATACGCAAGTGTTTTTTTATAGGTTTGTGTATAATGACAAACCCACACCTCAGCGGAGAGAGAGGAGTCCATGGACACAATAGTGTGATTAGAGGAATCCCTCATAAGAGCCCAGATCGATTTTTTATCATGTTTACAAAGGTGTTTGATCATATTCTGATTGTCAGCAACATGCATATGAATTTTTAGTGATTTTATTCTATTTTTGTGAGTCTGAATAATCTCGTTCTTACGCCGAATATGTTGTTCGGCTGGAAGTCTACATACTAGAGGTTCCCTCCATTTTTTATTCTTTATCTGTTTGGAGCTTGCGACCTCTGAATTGTATATATGTTTTTTACTTGTGAAATTAATATATGTATGTTTGGCAAGCTGATTTTTTTTGTTGATATGGTTGAATTCAATCAACCTTTCAAAATAGATACAAAATATGTCATACAACAATTGTTTTCAAAAAAACAACAAAAATAACACATTTAATTAAAATTAGTTACTTAATTGCTTACTTGAATAACATTCTAAGTTCAGAAGAACACATTTCATTAAAATTGGTTACTTAATTGCTTACTTGAATAGCATTCTAAAGAAGGGTACGCATTGACTGTCAATTCATTTGACTCACAACATGTTTCACGACATCAATGCTAAGAGAAACCTAAACAGATCAAGGAAACTAAATTTAGATAAATAACAAAGCTTTATCTTCATGAGCCCATATTGGGTCAAATGCAAAAACTACAACCTAAAAGGGAAAGATGGTCAGTTATATATTTTGCCCCACATTGATTCCATGCTAATTTACTCCTGCTCATCAAAGATCACACTAGTCTATACTGTAGAGTCTACGTTTGTGTTTTTGTTTTTCCTCCATATTTAGGCTAAATAGAAAGTTAACTGATGCAATTTGATTTGCCATGTTATTACACCCCATCAGTACTGCCCAACATTCAAACTGGGATATATTTCCCAGATAGTCACAATGTCTTGTGAAGGCAGTTTGCTTTTTAGATCTTAGCAGCGTGCACTCCGTAATCAGATGGACAAGGGTCTCACAAATGGTGTCATCTTTACAGAATCAGCATACATTTTGTTTGACACTCACAACACCACGTCTTGCATTTATATCAAGTGTTACCCACAGGTTAAAGCGAAGACGAAGTATTCCATAACGATATTTTGGAGAGGGCGAGCGGATCAAGTATGGTGGCAAGATGCTTATTTTTTTCGGTGGAAAACGTATAGTGTCACCATCACGAAACGTTAAACATAGCTCACAGGTGTTAATCCAGTCAGTCTGATACATTTTTCATTTAGCTTTATCAGGATTCAACAACAACAGGTCGATTGCGATTTCCTCTTTAGCCAGTATCAAGTACACTTTTTCTAATCAATTAATAATGAATCTGGACCGTTTGGCTGAAAATAGATACTGCGAGAGAGTTTTAAGCAGAAGATTTTCATTGGTTGACAGCAGGTATTTCCTAAAAAGAGAGCACAGGTGCCAGCTATAATGTGCCTCGAGAGAGAGTAGCCCCAACTCATATCTCATCCATGGGATCAGTGTACATTGGGGAAGATGTAACACAGAACGCCAAAATTTCGCTTCCCACTGATTACATTTAAATGGGGAATCAGTAGGGATAGTTTCTAGGCGTATAGTAATATAGGTACGGTTTCTTTGGTCCAAAAGGGCCATGCAGGTAGAATCGAAAACTTGCCATATTTATGCATGATAATACGGGCCTGTGAAATGGATGAGACTAGCTTGGACTCCACCCTCTCGAGCTGGCCATGTGCTCTCCACTGTCCTTCAAAAATTATTCCCAGGTAGCAATAGTTTGGTACCACACCAATTGGTGTAAGACCAATAGTACAGACAAATGACAAGGGCCCAGAGTGCTTGGGTGAATATTGTACGATCTGAGGTTTGGTGGGGTTGATAGATAGTTAATTGAGATGTATATATTCTAGGAACATATCAAATAGGCGCTGTAACCCTACCTGGGTCTTAGAAATGAGGACTAAGTCGTCAGCGTACATAAGCGATTGTATTTGCTGATTATTCAATTTGGGAGAGTCTGAAGTGACCCTTGACAGTGAAGTTTTAACATTGTGTATGTAATAGTTAAACACAGACGAAGCTAGTGAGCATCCCTGCTTTAGTCCCCGATATGTGGGGATTTTTTCTGACAAAAGGCCATCCAAAGTAATTCGAATTCGAACAGATGTTGCATAATGTAGGGAGTCAATTATGTGGAACAGCGTTGATGGACAGTTATCTCTTTTGAGCTTTTTCATTAATAGCAGGCGACTCACTGAATCAAAGGCTGCGTTTAAGTCAATAAACGCAAAGAAAACCTGCTGCTTGCTCTCTTGACATTGAGCTTTTATTGCATTAAGAGTCAATAAATTAATGTTGGTGCCCATGCCAGCCATGAAGCCTGTTTGGTTGGAATCACAGCGGTTATGGATCCCTTTCCAAGAGTTAAATTCATGGAGTACCAGTTTGGTGAAGTTTTTTCCTGGAGCGTCTAATACCGCAATGGGACGATAGTTCCCAGGGACAGACCGATCACCTTTTTTGAAAATTGGAATTATTATGGAGGACTTCCATGACGGTGGGATGAGGCGTGTGCATAGTATGCTCTGAAAGATTCTAGAAAGTATGTGAGCCCATCTATGGGGATGGATTTTAAACATTTGATTAGGTAGTCCATCGGGGCCTTCCGCTCTGGAAGAACTTATCTTCTTGATAATGGCATAGATGGATTCAACCGAGACTTCCAGCTGCCAGGACGATGTTGAGACCGGCTCGTACTTGAAATTAGCATATTGGGGGTCAGCATACAGAGTTGAAAAATGCTTGACCCACATTTGCTCAGTTACTCCATTCAGTTGTGCATCTGCTTGGTGGTGGCAGGTATGATTGTTTAAGAGGGACCACATGCCGGATGAGTTTTTGTTACGCATTGCGTAGGCCATTGCTTCGCTATCTTGCTGGAATAATATTGACTTCCGCCCACAAAGCCAGTTCTTATATTGACATTTGGCAGACCTTAATTCTTGCCACTTATTAGGAGATTTGGAGAGTAGAATTTTCCTTTTGTTCATCCTGTATTCCGCCTTCTTTTTTTTAGACAGTTTGATCAAAGATATGTGGATGTCTAATAATATTAGACTGGGGAATTGCTACCGTCTGGGCAAATGAGTGTAGCGAGTCTGTATATTGGTTGCCACACGAGGTATTTAACTTATCCACAATCAAATGCTCAAGCTGGTTCAAAGTGCTCACAGTCCATCTCAGGCGTGTACGTGAGTTATTTACTCCCAGATTGCCGTGGTAGTAAGACTCTCTGCGTGTCAGAGTTCAATTGAGATTAAGTTGGAGAATCAACATGCTGTGGTCGCTATTTGGATGATCTCTGACACTGAATTGAACAGTATGTTGGAGTAGTTTTGTATCGACATATATGTAGTCGATAATACTGTTCGATTGCCCACGATGCCAGGTGTAATGAGGAGGGACATCACCTTGGACTGATCCATTCACCATATGGTAGTTGCGTTCGTACATGAGCGACGACCATTTGCAGACCACTTGGTTTTTGAGGCCCAGCCCTCTAACAATCTAGATTTAAATCGCCCAGGATGATGCTATATGTGATCATATTATCCAGTGAGATAAGATAAAACATGTCATGGAGGCTGGGAAAAAAGGTTTCATCAGACATGCTATTGACATTACGGTATATGTTAACCATGGCAAAAACTGTCTCTCCATTAGAAATTCTAACTAACTGTATATGTGCTCCAACGGAAGCCATGGTACAATTGAAAAGCCTGATTTGATGTTTACAGCGACAAGAAGGCCTGAAGATGGTCTGCCTCCAGTGGGCACCGCTGGAATCAATGCCAGTTCATAATTGTCCCATAATGGGGGTTTGGTGAGCCATATTTCTTGTAACACTATGATATGGTGGAGATCAACCATCTCTCTGAATGAGGAGGTTAAATACCTGTGACCCCTAGAGTTCCAACTAACAACATTAATTTTGATTACATTATCCCATTGTAATGGTTATTGCTGAGAATTCTCAGATGACCATGGTTCTCTGTAATCACGACGGGAGCCTCAATATATTTTAGGCATTGTAGCAGGTACTTTAGGAGTCAAACAGGCAGTCTCTGGATCTTCTGCTAACAAGAACCCCATGTTGAACAAAACCATTTTGTTACGCCAAATTGATTGAAACACCATACCTGAAGGAATCCAAAGTCTGACTATGGAAAGTGGAGAGTCAGTTAGAAATTCGATCTGATCTATATCATCTTTAGTGATGTTGCATAATTCATCAATATCCCCAAAAATATTCAGCACGCTTTGTCGATTTAGATCATACACTGAATGGTTGCCCTCTCTGCATTTGAGAATCAGGGTATGAAACTTTGCTCGTTGTGGATGTAAATGTCGAGATAGCCACAGCTTGTCAGTTTTGCGAGGTGTCCATTTCACATTAGTAGGTGTACCTGGAAAATTAGAGGGCCAACCCTGCCTAGACTTTAAAGAGTAATTGGAGGCGGCTGTACTAGGTAGTCGGTGTCCATCAGACTTATGGTTAACACTCCTTAACACTTCCGTGGGGCATGGTGGCTCACTTTGTGTTTGAGCAAAGACTTTTGCCAAATGAGCGGATAGTCATACACTCTTTTTTTCAGTTCATCTGTTAAGATATGTGGTACAGCGGCATCTAATGAGTGCGGCAGTTGTGACATGGGAGTAAAAGAGACTGATTTGGGTTGGATTGCTAAATCCCTAGATGGTTGCGGTTGTGCCAGTGATTGCAAGGGCCCAGAGTTTGCAAGATTCAGGCTATCGGTGCTCCTGGTGGACTTATCAGGTACTAAAAAAAGTGATGGGATTTTCTGAGGATCACGTAAAGCGTTAACCAGTTGTGAGAGTGGCGAAAGAGGCACAATGGATTTAACTTTGGCACATGTATTAGGGATATGCAATGTGGACTTATTAGGAACTCCTGCCGTTGTGGGTTGCAAATTCACAGTAGGCGCTAAGGCACCAGGAGGGTGAGTATCAGACACTGTTGTGGTTTTACCAAGAGCTTTGAAAAAAGTGGTCAGAGTACTTTTTGGGTTTTTTGTTCCAATCATGTTTTTCGTTTTTTTATGGCAATCAGAGTTTTCCTATACTTGTTCTTACATTTGGGATTCTTTGCTTTCAATTGTTGTAAGTGACTCTGACCCTGTTTATCAGTCAATACAGTTTAGATTTGGACAATTTTTCAGTGCAACAAGGCACATCTTCACTCGTCTTGTTATTCAATGATGGCTGAGAAATATGCTCCATTTTAAAAGACCCAGGGCCTATAATGCCCGAGATTGGCGGGAGTGGGCAAGGCGCCAAAACAACAGGAGTTACCAATTTTGTTGTTGGTAGCAGTGATTGTGCAAGAGATGGATTTTCATTGCACGCGGCCAAATGGCTAGATAACATAACAACAGACTCTTCGAGATTTTCTTTACTTGGAGATGCTTTAAAGAGCTTTTGTGTCGAAAGCCATTTCATTACGTCTTCGAATTGAAGGGCTTGTCGAGCAACTTTGGTATCTAGTGATTCGAAGAGTTTGCACAAACTATAGATAGCAGTGTTAATTGCAGACAGTGCAGGTTGCACCATTAATAAAGTTTGAGCAGCATTATCAATAGGATAGAGTTTGTTGGGGCATGGGGTTGGTAATGCAAAAGACTTGAGCATCGGAGGAGCATTTCCAGATGACTAGGCACACACGACACAGAGGGCACACTAGAGATACGTTCAGGCTCGCTTATAGAGTGGACAGACACACATATACTTGCATGGATGGATAAAGCAATGGAATCCGGTAGCAATTGAGGAAAAGCAATTGGTGAAATAGTCATATTCGAGTTGCGCACTGTGGGGTAATTTTTGGTTGATTCCATCATTGCCATGTCAGAAATTGGATTAGGATTAATATGCCTCAAAGGCGTGCGATGTGAGACACTGATTTTCCCTATTGTCAAAGGGGATGGAGTGCAGGTCTCACATGAAAAAATGGAAACTGGGGATATGGGAGACGACTTGCTTATTTTGTCATTATGCACAGTAAACGGGAAACAGGTTTGTTTATGAGGGGACCGGGGGTAACAGACGTGGCTGAAAAGAAAGTTTGGGGTAACAGAGCAGAGTCAGGATGGCCCGGTGACACTGAATGAGCCTGAGGAACAAGCGACAATGGGGCGATGGGGGGCATATTCGTCGTGAGCTTGTATGAGGTATAGGAAGTCATTTGAAATGCAAGTGCCGGGCACGATAAGTAAAACGACAACTTACTTTGGAAATGATTCAATTAAAACAAATCAAGCAGGCAATAGAGGTATACCGTCTTACCCAAAGAACGAGTTCCACCAAATGTTGTGTGAGTCGTCACAAGACAAAATAGGAATGCAATAGATGTTCTTAAAGACGCTTATATCAACATTTGAGATTGAGTGCCACACGGGCCAAGTACTGAAGTACTGAAAATAGCAGCTCACCCCGGGCACCGCAGCTACGGGGCTAAGCGGCAAAGCGGTACTCAACTCGGTACTCGCTTGAGATGCACGCGCGCGATGCGCGTGCATTGCATTCAAATACTATGGGCCAATGAGGCGTTGTAAAAAATAAGCCAATCTCTACGTAGGAGAGGTGGGCCAAATGCCTCTGTCACTCAACCTGTAAGTGAAGATGGAAACGGGTCAACAAATGTTCTGGCAAATGTTCAAAGTGGCCAATGCACAATGTTTGTGATGCAATCACCTGTCAGTTCACAGTTGATAAAGGCAGCAATTCACAGCACAGGCAAGTCCGAGCAGGAACAGATGGAGTGGCAAAGCGGTACTCAACTCAGTACTCGCTCGAGATGCGTGTGCGCGATGCGCGTACATTGCATTCAAATGCTATGGGCCAATGAGGCGTTGTAAAAAATAAGCCAATCTCTACGTAGGAGAGGCGGGCCAAATGCCTCTGTCACTCAACATGTCAGTTCACAGTTCACAGCCGATAAAGGCAGCAATTCACAGCATAGGCAAGTCCGAGCAGGAACAGATGGAGCGGCAAAGCGGTACTCAACTCGGTACCCGCTCGAGATGCGGCAAGCTTATTAAGAACGCTTCTCATAGTGTCGTTAATGCAATTCTCAGCTTGCTGAAGACCTGGCTCAAAAATATACACTTCATCCAGAATCAGGAGATGTCTTTTAAGTATGGCCATAAAATGATGACATAGTTTGTTATTCCATTGAAGGGAGAGCCCCGAACACTCAAATTCTACTAGTGAAGAACGGGCATTACATCGTGTGTCAAAGATATATAATTAACATTACGTTCAATGATCATATGATCACCTAAACTCGGATTGAGTGTCATGTGAAATTTGCGATTCCCTCTTTGCCAGGTCAATTTATGATCCTCTCCATCAAATTCCACCAGGTTGATGATATCCCATTCAGAGAAGAAAATGTACCAGTATTGACCCTTAACAGCAGATGCTGATTTGCACTTTGAAGTGGTTGAAAGTTGGTTGGAGATGGCGCCACTTGCACAGTTACAATTCAAGTCACCACCAATAACAACCAAATAATTGTGGATGGCATCCTCAAGTGTTTTAGCACGTTTTTTAAAAATCGCAGATAATACTGTCTTCATAGGATTCAAATATAGACTAATGATGCGAAAGATGGAGTTCTCAGCATCCTGTAAAGTTAATCTTATAGCCAGCAACTCCTCAAATGATGAGATCATCTTGGTTTTAGCTTTAAGATTGTTTTCTACCAATATCGCAAGTCCCCCAAAGGGTCTACCAAGAGGACCTATTCTGGCCAATGAGATAAAAGTAGTGTAGCCTTTTAGATAGAAGTGTAGAAGTTTCATAGTTTCCAGCATTAAAATCACTGTAGGTTTATTGGTTGCTTCAAGAGAGAGAGTTGAACCATGAGTACAAGTTCTTAAAGCCACAGGAATTCCATGATATAAACCTCAACACTTCAATGCTACAGTTGGGAATTCCCCTGTTTGATTGATAAGACCGTTTTCATCAATGGTTCCACCCATGAACAGTCCTGCACGGAATTGGCCAAGGAAGATAATTGGTTGAACATATTTTCATATGATGATGTTGAGATCATGTTGTCTGGCTGTTTTGTGTTCAGTTCCACAATTTCTTTGTCATGAGTCTCAATAAACATATGAGCTTCTTCCTTAGAGTTCAACAAAGTGAGATGAAGCCCCAGTAAAGAGAGGTCAGTGTGTTGTTCCCAAATAAGTTTAGTAATTATGAGTGAGTGTAGTTGAAATATCATACAGTTGTTATTTTTCAATGACAATGTCACCCAGTTAATGTCATCAGAGTTTAATATCCTCAGCAATGGTATTTGATTGAACGTATTTAGAATGAAGGATCGATTAATTCTATCCATTTCATTAATTTTAGTGTCACTCTCTCACTCGAGAATTTTCGAGGTCAGAGGATTCGAAGAGATAGGTTTTGACACATCCAGGGTAACAGTGACTAGTTGACCTGATATATCTCTTGAGGAATCTACTTTTCTTTGAGTGTCAATTGTACTAATATTCGATTTTGATATTGAGGATATTCGATTCGATATTGAGGAGTCAATCCGACTACGGTGTTTGTGTTCGTGTTCGTATTTGGGTGTAGAATCGATTCCTCTAAAATGTTTAGTTTGGGATTAATGGAAACAGACATGCGCACAGAAACAGGAATACCACAAGCTTTTTTCTTACCCGTGCTAGGTAAGAAATTAGACATCATAGTTTGTATTATGCCATTACCCCCAGTAAGAAGTTAAGTGGGTAAAGACATCGAATCTGCTAACTGCGTGCACACCTGTGCATTAGAATCAGTCTCTTTTGCATTACGTAAGGTGCCGGTACCAGCTTTCTTTTTTTTCTGTTTAATGGATAAATCTGATTTGGACTCTTTAATAGTCACATCTGAATTTTCTTGTAAATGGTTATTGGTTTCTTCATTTATCTGATTTAAGTCTATGATCTTGTCCTGTTCGGGTAAGTTACATAAATTCTTTACAGAGAAATGATGTCCCGTTATTTAACCCATAGGCTGATCTTTGGATTTTTTTAGGGACGAATCAGTTTGCTTGTTTCTATTTGCTCTTCTTTTCTTGGCTCTGAGCTCTCTATGCTTGATTCTTCGAGAAAGGAAGGCCTCTGGTGTCATAAAACTTTGAGAGATGGGTACAAGTGACGATTTATTTGACAGGTTCCGGTCAGTTGTTTTGTACATTTGTTCCATCAAGTCCGTCAAAGGGGTCAGACTATTGAGAGCATTAAGATCATATCATAAAACCTCTTCATCCTTTTGTGATACCTGAGTTCTACACCTAAGATCATTTCCGCTGCATCCTGCAATGTTTTTAGATTTAATTCAAGTTCAATAATTTTAACCAGATTTGTATTGACGGTTTCCCATATATCCTTGGAATTAAGTTGGAGAGTGTCATCGGAGACGTGACTGGAGCTCCCAATGACATTCTCTCTCAACTGTGTTGAGTAAACTTGCAAGGAGTGGGAAACAGATGTTTGAGATGATTTAGTGGAAATGTGTCTATTATCAGTTTGTGAAGTTCTAGAGATGAGATGTGCCTGTTGAGCATCAGATCTCCCTTCAAGTGCTGCATTCAATCTGACCACTTGTGCAAAGATAAAGGCCTCTAGTTTATACATTTTGGCAAGTACCTCTGTCAAGCAAGTTTTAATTTCACGAATCTCAAAATAGGTTACATCATGTCCCTTATCTACCAGATTTAAAATTTGTGTCAGAACCGTAAATGAATACATATCAGGAGTGTTCAGGTCTTGTGATAAGTTGGTACTTGATGAAGGAGAATTTAGAGGAGAGACTCTTGGGGCGCTGGATTGGATAGACTCTTTTTGGAGGGTATAAGCCCTCATCCAATTCATGATTTGAAGTGTGAAACTCTTGATGTGAGTTATTAAGCTGTTGAACTGGACAACTGGCTGCAGGTAAATGAGAAACATGATTATTGACTAGGTCAATGAACGAGGGATCAACCGTAACTGAAGAAAAAGGGTTTATGTTGTTATAGACACAGATTTCATCTATTGAACGGGGTAGCAAAGCTCTTGTTGTGGGAGGGCCTAATGAGAGTCTAACCCGTTTGCCTAGCTCTGCCCTGACAACTGGGGCCAACATAGAGACATCAGACACTACATCATTCCCAGCATTGCAAGTGGATCATCCTCAACCGCTGCAGTGGGTGAACCAATTTCATGACAAACAGACTTATTTTCTATTACATTCAAGTCATATAATTTATTTAAAAAATGTGGTGGACAGAAAATATAAAGTCCATAGGGCCTCATTACGAGTTTGGAGGCAGCCATGCCTCTAATAAGGGCATGGCTGCCTCCAAACTCGGGTCCGGGTCCATGGTCCCTGAATGGGGAAATACCGGGCCATTCCGACTTTGGAGGGCCCGGTATTTCCCCATTCAGGGAACTCGGACCATTCCCATTCGAGCCCCCATAGGGCTCAATGGGAATGGGGAGCATGCTAACAACGGGCCCGTTAATGACCGGCCTGTTGTTAGCATGCTTGTCCCCTCGCGGGACCCGCAAAGGACATCTGGTTTTACCAGACATCAAGAGCGGGTCCCGCGAGGGGACCTCGTAATGCGGCAGTATGGGTTTAACGGCACCGGCAGCTCTACCGGCACCGTTAAACCCATACCGCCAGGGTCCTAATGAGGCCCTATTTCCCTAAACGTGACTTGCAAGCACAAGTTGCGCACCAGATTTCTATGCTGCAGGGAGCAATACCTATCTTAACAGAGTGAATACCCTTATAAGGGTTAACTAAAGTCTCAGGTTGCACATCAGTGAGTGGTTTAGGGAAAGGTTTGTCAACCACACTTATGTCCGCATTCGTTTGCAAGTTTTAGAAGCTTACAGCATAAAGATGAGGTGATCTTCTCTTACCGCCCCTAAATTGACCAAGCAAAGGGGAATTTGAGAAAAAAAAACAATTACTCAGTTAAGTTGAACCCTCGAACGTGTGCGAGCCTCTTGCAGCAATAGTTTGCCAATGGGTTTAGCAGAGGAAGGAATGGTAAAAATCAACGGTCTAAATATGTCAGAAACAAAGACGAGATCATTAGATGTGATTCTAAAAAATGGCGCACACACCGCTACGGCGTTCCACGTTGGATAAAATAGCGGTAGCACAGACTTAAACAAACGAACACTTTAAAGTCAGTTCGCAATCGCAGCCAAAAGTTGTCATACAATCAATGTATGATAAAATGACAGAGAAGCTAGAGGCTATGTCAGGCTATGAACGAAAAGATATTTGGGAGCGTTCACACTCCTGTCATACTCCAATTGAGCATTAGAGAAGGTCGAAGACAGAAAGCCAAGCACAGCGGAGTATTGCCCAGCAACAAACGAGCAAGGAAAACCTACAGGCTATGGCAGGCTGTGAGCATAACTTAGTTAGTTCACACTCCTGCCATGACTCACGTATTTGCAAGAAAATGAAGAAGAGAAGGGATATTACTGTTCCAGATTGCTCGCGTATCAGCGCTTCTGCTTACGTAGCAGGGTTATGACAACCGGGCAGGGAAAGCTTTTTTTTTTTTTTAAAGCTTTTTTTTTTGGATTGCGCATCACATCACAGCTGTCACATATATGCAGTAACAATAAGTATATAGTACACATGGGCATTTTGTATTTACATTACATTTCTATTCATCAATTTGACAAATTACGTTCTTATGGGTCTGCCTTCTTCTGACAGCATGTCACACAAGTATGCTCTAAACAGTGTCCAAATGTTTTTTGGTCTATTTGTGTTCGGTACCATCTTGACAAATGCTTCTTCACGTTCATTGACATATGTTAGCTCTCTGAGAAAGTGATCTATACGTGGCGCATGGGGACTTTTCCAGGTTTGGAGTATGCATTTCTTTGAACCAACGCATGTGACATTGAATAGTCTCCTGGTTTCTCTGATATTTTCCCTATATCTCCAAACACGTATTTCTAGGGTGTGAGATTTGCTGGGATTTGTGTAATTTCCTCCAGTATCCCTGCCACTTCCCTCCAGAACTCATTGATGGGGGGGGGGGGGGGTGCGGGGCATGACCAGTACATATGGTATACGTCAGCCATGGGGTTTCCACATTTATGATAGCTCCCGGTTACATTATTTACGAATGTAGCCATTTTAACTGGGGTATAGTGGAGTCTGTTCAATACCTTGAACTGTATTAACCTGAGGCCAGCATTTAGCAAGACTTTTTAGGTTAGGAGGCAGTATCTTTTCCATTTTCCCTCCTCGATGATTACAGCCATATCTGTTTCCCATGAGGCTTTGATCTTATTAAGTCGCTGTGTCTGAGTTTGAATTATATTATACAGTTTAGATATACCAATACCATTTTGTGAATATAGGGATTGAAAACATGCATGCGGGGCTGGTTCCTCTGGAAATGACGGCCATTTTGCCTTAAATGCGGACTTCATACGATGGTATTGTAAGATGGCTAGCTGACCCCTCCCACCGTGGTTGCAAAGTCCGCCGGTGTGACGAATTTCCCATTCAGGAACATGTCTCTCATATTCTGGGACCCATATCTTTTGTATGCACCTTCACAAGCTCTCGAAAACGTTTTCTAGCGTCATAGCTAAACAATTCGAAATGAAGGTCGCATCATAGAACTTACGTGCATTAGGCACACCGCTATGCCTGCAGCGTCTACTAAGGCCTGACGCTATGTTCCTTCATATGGCAATGTATGCACCTGAGACTGTCACTGGCTAGTATAAAGTGCCATCTGACATACAAACGGCCAACTATTCAAATTCAACGGTAAAATCTGTGTCTGCTTCATGATATGCATATTGCATTACGCCCCCCCCCACCTGGCAGCCTGATGCACTACGCTCCAAACACCGCCTCTAGCATTAACAGCCTAACTGAATACCCCATTCTAACTGCTCACTGTTTCTTACCCTAATGTTGAAATAGCCTGTTTTTATTTTTGCATACTGTAAACTGCCTAACTGAATTAGCCTACTCCCAACTGCTCACTGTGACCTGCCCAAATATTGAAATAGCCTATTTTATTTTTGCATACTGTGAATTGCCTAACTGAATTAGCCTACTCCCAACTGCTCACTGTGACCAGCCCAAATATTGAAATAGCCTATTTTATTTTTGCATACTGTAAACTGCCTAACTGAACTAGCCTACTCCTAACTGCTCACTGTGACCTGTGTACAAATGTATCCACCCATGTCACGCTCATCAGCCTAATCACCACAACGCACCTCAACCCATCTCACCCACTTAGCCATCTCTCTCTTCACACTCGCCCTCTGGTCCATCTGCAACATGTCATCCACACTCACACATATTGCCCCCTCTCAAGACCACAGACTTACCACCTCTGGCCCTTTACAATACACCCAGCCCAGCCCGCACACCGTTAAGCTCAATGGACACACCCTCCTTAACCTCAGGCTGCACAAACTCAGGTCTCGCACCAAGCTACACATCACCTTCCGCAGCACTCCTCCCACCTTCAACCTCAGAAGCACCAGCCTTAGCTCTCGCACCCCAACCACATACACACACAGTCCTTGCCACATGTGGCCCAACAGCCACCAAACAACGCAATGCATCCAGCCCTATGCCCTCTCTTCCACATGAACACTCAACAACCACTCACCTTAGCTCTAACCTCAGCACTCACGCCAAACGTCCAGACACACCACCCTACACTGATCTGAAATACGCGCTTATCAACGCCCGATCCCTCCCAGTACATGCACTAGAGATCAACGACCTCATCACTGACCTTAATCTTGACCTACTAGCCATCTCTGAAACCTGGCTAAATGAAGCATCAGGCCCCTCACTCTCCCTTGCCCTCCCTCAAGGACACTCTATCCTGAGACAAGACCGCAAGACATCCAAAGGTGGAGGTGTAGCCCTCATCTTCAAAGATACCCTATCCATTAGATTCTGCAGTCAACACTGGGAGAATAACGCAGACCTTCTTGTTGCCAAACTTGCTATTTCCCCCAACTGTACCATAAATATCTTAATCACCTACAGACCCCCATATTCACCACAAGAGTACCAAAAACACCTCCTCCAAATCATAGGTAATAACCTAAAAAGCACCACTAAAACTATCCTCCTCAGTGACTTTAACCTAGGCTTGCATGACTCACAGGACAAAGCAGTTGCCTCCCTAGCCAAAGAACTCACCCACATCGGGTTCGAACACAAAATCACAGCACCTACTCACTGTAAAGGACGATCCATCGACTGGATTGCAGACCACAATTGTGCCTCGTCCATCACCAACATCATAGCCCTACCCTGGACAGATCACCACCTCATCCAATTTGCAATTGCCAACACTCCTAGCCGCAAAATACTCTCCCATGCCCTACCTGCCAAAGTTAGAAGCTCTAAAAAACTAACTAAAATCAACCTCGCACTGCTTCTGGATATCCCTCAACTTAAACATCTGTTCATCAACGACCCCATCGCCTTGGCCAACACCTATGCACTCGCTCTCACCGAAGCTATCGAACCCATAGCTCCCTTAGAAGACAAAAAAGAGAAAAAATCTATGCACTCTAATTCTTGGTTCACGGCAGAACTCTCAGCCTTATGCACCAAAAAGCGTTGTGCACTAGCCAAATGGCAATCATCACCCAACCAATCCCCCCTACATGAATTCAAATCAATTTCATCCGCTTATAAAAAAAAAGCCATATTCCTAGCCAAATCAGAATCATTCAATCAGAGAATCTCTAATGCCAACTCTAAATCCAGAGAAATCTTCAACATCTTTAAAGATCTCACCTCCCCCGCTACCACCCTGGATGAAATCACCAAGGACTCAGCCTGGTGTTCCAGCTTTCAGGATGCCCTCATCAACAAAGTCAAAATGCTCCAAAGGAAAATAATAGCACAGCGTAAAGCCCTTCTCAATCTGAACACTCCACATCCTCCCTGCCCCACTAAACCTCTCCCACAAATACCTCTCTTCGTCTTCAAAGACGTCACTGAGACAGAAGTAACCAATCTTCTCAAAAATATTAAACCTTCCACATGTAAAGGGGACATCTGTCCCCCTACCATAATCAAAGAATGCGCAGACTCACTCACCCCCATCATCACAGCATTCATGAATGCATCTTTCGCCTCAGGTATCGTACCACTAAGTCTAAAAGAAGCCTGGGTTCGACCACTCATAAAGAAACCCACTGTAGACCCCGCTTGCCCCAACAACTACTGCCCCATAACGACCGTCCCATTCCTCCTCAAAATACTGGAAAAAGCCGCGCACATCCAAATCCAACAATATCTGGAATCTAATGCTATCGTAAGCAATAGACAATCAGGCTTCCGCATAGGCCATGGCACAGAATCTGCCCTCCTAGATTTGAAAAACCAAATCACCAAAATAATGGATAATGGTAAACCCACCCTCCTGCTCCTTCTCGATCTCTCTGCCGCGTTTGATCTTGTTGACCACGATATCCTCGCCTCCCACCTAACTAACGCCACCCATTTCTCTGACAAAGCCACCTCTTGGATAACCTCCTTCCTAGAAGGAAGGGCCATGAAGGTCTACTCCGACCAAGCCAATGCAGCCCCTACTACAATCGACTGTGGAGTCCCACAGGGCTCATGTACAGCACCTGCCCTCTACAACCTGTTCACTAAACCTCTTTTCGACTTGTTGGATGCGCTCGGCATAGCTTACACAAACTATACCGACGACACCCAAGTCCTCCTCCCCCTCACTGGAGACTATGACCACGACTCAGAAGCTCTCCTACAGATTTATGCCACCATCCAAACATGGATGGCAATCAATTGGCTCCGCCTAAATGGGGACAAAACGGAGATTATCATCCTGCGCCCTAAGGAAATCCTTACCAAACTCAATACTAAATACACTCAATTCACCATTGACCACACTAACATACCAGTCTCGTCATCTGCAAAAACCCTGAGTCTACTTAGACTCTACACTTTCGATGACAAGACAGGTCAGCGCCATCTCTTCTGCCTCCGCCCACACCACTAAACTGATAAGTGCCATTAAACCCTTTCTCACCGCTCAAAATTGCCTATCCATAGCTAGAGCCACAATAGGTGCCAGACTCGATTACTGCTATGCCTTGCTGGCAGGCACCTCTACAAAAAACATCAATAGACTACAAATAACACAAAACAACGCACTACGCACAGCCCTTCACATTCCTAGAAGCGACCACATATCCCAGGCCAGACGCGAAGCCCACTGGCTCCCAGTCAAGGAAAGGATCAACTTCAAAATCCTTACCCTTACACATAAATGCATCAATCTCACCGCCCCATCCTACCTATCTGAAACGATATCCAAAAACATCTCTGCCCGCCCTACTAGAAGCCACTATGCCAACCAACTCCACGTACCCTCCATAAAAAGAGCCAACGCTGGCGGCATTGGCTTCCCTCACATTGCGCCAAAATTGTGGAATGCCCTCCCATACGCACTAAGAGCGGAACCCTCACTACTTGCCTTTTGCAAATCCCTTAAAACCACACTATTCACATAACCCTCTCTACTCCACCGCTCTGCTATCCACCCAGCCGTAATTTACATGCTTTCTGCTATCTTTTGCTATGCTCTTTATCTTGTTGAACCTAAATGCAAATACATACTACCTACCTTACCTATATAACTCCAAGTTGAACCGCAAATGTAAACATCTATGCAACTACTAAAGTTGAACCGCAAATGAAAATATCTATGTAGCTTCTAAACCCTGCCTTTTAACCAGCAATGTATTTTATGTAACAGCGCCACAATGCCCTTGGGCTGCTGTGCGCTATAAAAATATGAATAAATAAATAAAATCATATGTGGGTTTAATACCTAGAAAGTTCCACAGCGGGGCCTGTGAGTCATAGGGTGTATCGATGTGTAGCCTTTTACAGATAATAGCCCATAAGGTGGTCATGGTAGTTACCAGGTCATATTTGCATGTGTCTTTGTGGTATTTTGTAAATACTATGGAGCGCAAGTCTGTTGGGCGTACTGAGTGACGCTCTACGGGGATATGTGGTGCTGTATCGGTCGGGTCCTGCCAGTACTTAGCGTATCGTGCCTGGGCTACTAGATAATATAGTTCGAAATCCGGTGCCGCTATGCCACCCCTCTTATATGGTTCAACGAGCTTTTCCCACTTCATCCTGTTCGCAACACCATTCCATATGTACGTCGTCGCCATGGAGCCTAGGTTATCAAAGAATGGTCTACCCGGCCATATTGGGACGTTGCTAAACACGTACAGGAGCTTGGGGAGGATCACCATTTTAAGTACTTCCTGTTAAGACGGATTTCTGAACTCTGTCCTGGTGGCGCAGAAGTTCAGAAGGCCAACCTAATTACTTGGAACAGGGTAACCTCTGGACGAGCCAGACCAATCAAGGTAGCGATCGCGGCGGTCAAGACTAGGTCTCAAGAGGGGTGAGGGTGACTGAAAGCCCGCAATGAGCACACAAAGCAAGAGCGCTTACAAACTACTCCAAACAGTTGTTATATCAAAAATAGATACACATTTATTTTAAGGCCTTTAAAATAATGACCATAGCGAGAAAATCACAATATCACAATACTAAGCCAACACATACCATATCAACACAATATATATACAAATACAACAGTCGCTAGCGTTATAAGCACGAAATGTGTAGTCCACCTGCAAGGGAAGGAAAACAGGCAGTGCGATAATGCTTTAGACTCAGTTCGCCTTCAGAGGCACCTAACTAGATGGAAGTCCGAGCCCTGCGAAGAGTGGAGCCTTGTGCTCAAAGTACCTGCCACGCCGGTGCCCACGGGCAAAAGGAGAAGCTCTTCGGAGGAAGTCAGGCAGTTCGGGTTAGTGCCCAGCAGAAGGAGAACAGGTTCCGCAACTCAAGCGCAGCCTCCACAGCGAGCAGAAGCAGAGCGCGAGTACGGCCAAAAGGGTGCTGTTTTTACACAGCGGGGAAAAGCAATGGGCTACTGCAGGAGGGCGACCAGATCCTAGCTAAACTACTCACCGGTCCCCGAAGCAAGCAGACCCAGGCTTCTCCACGTTAGTTTCAGCAGCTGGCAGGTTCAGAAGAGCAGGGAACGCCTCGTAGTCGTGTAGAGCAAAAAGACGTCCCAATCGACGAAACCAGCACAGTTTGTTGCCGCAGCAGGACAACGGAGCGGCCGTGTGTATTCGAGCCAAATGTACACTCCTCCCTTCAGACTTGGGAACGCCAAGTGTACGAAGCGTGGGAGAGTGACAAGGACTCGAAATACAACACAACCTGGCGGCGGTTACAGAGCAGGACTCCCTTGTGAGCTGGTCAGTCAACTGGATGGCCCAGAGACACTTCCGAAGGCTTACTTGGCCGGAGATGATGAAGTCGCCGGGAATAGCTGTTCCTGCTATTCCAAAGGTCGAAGCACCAGTACAGGCCTTCTGGTTCGATCAAAGGAGGAAAGGGTTTCACAGGACGACAGCAGTGCAAAGGAGGATTCCTTCAGCGGGTCACCAGCGATTCCTCGGTCCAGCCTCGTGGTTGCAGGATACTTGGCTCCTGTATTCCTTCGTTCGTGAGAACTCAGGAGATCGACATGGTAGTGGTGTTTCCAGCCCCCTCTTATCCACGGTTCCCTTCGCGCCAAAACGGAGGGGAGCCAATGGGAGATCCGCTCATCAACACACATACCATACGTGGACCAATCACGGACCACGGTGGTCCCAGGCATTCACACTACCCTAGACTCTCTGGCACCCAGGATGTGTATTGGGACCAGACATCCCAGCCCACACCCTGGAGGCACACAAACGACATGTAGAAGCCCGCGAAAGCAACCACGTTTCGCGGGAAAGTACATGCCCAAATAAGGAAGGCCCCGGGTCGCTCGACCTGGGGAAGGTGAAGGGAGCAAGACGGTCAGTGGACAGGACAAAGGAGCCTCGTGGTCTGGCCATTTTGGGAGCCAGGCCACCATTTTGGGTTCAGTGCGAAAAACGTGCTCAGAACGCCAAAAGGAGCTCAAAATAAACAAAAAGATCGCTGCCACCATTCCAGTCCCTGAATGACTTGCACCGATCAAAATACCATCCTAAAAGAGTATCTAGGGCCTGTAGAAGGCTAGAGACCCAAGAGAGCTGTAACTTAGCTTACAGTGCCCTCTTGTGTCATGTTGCACTAAAGCCGCAACACGATAAAAGAAACTACGGGAAACAGCGTTCCCCGGTACTGACTGTCTTAAGGGCATGTCAGTTTCCCCGTAAGAAAAGGAGCGAAAGCCCAGAGGAGTGCGGCAGAAGGCTGCACTTCTCTGGCAAAGTCAAGAACAAGGTGAAAAACAACAGCAAAAAGTTTAGGGGTTGCCACATGGAAGGAAAATTACCTACAATTAGGAAATCTTTCCTAACACTCGCCCCTCCCAGACTATGGACAGGGGGAACTAATCCACCCCTGGATGAGTCTCTTGTTCAGGTCGGTTAAACATTCTGGACAACCCATCAGCATTGCTATGTTGGACACCTGGCCTATGCTCAATAGTGAAGTCGAAGCCTTGTAGACTTATGGACCACCTAAGCAACTTTGGATTCTCCCCCTTCATGTTCATTAGCCACTTTAACGGCTTATGGTCAGTCTGCACAGTGAAGTGGGTCCCATAGAGGTAGGGCCTCAGCTTCCTTAGGGCCCACACAACAGAGAAACATTCTTTCTCTACCGTGGACCATCTGAGCTCTCTGTCCTTAAGCTGGCGACTAATAAAACCGATAGGGTGTTCCTTACCCTTCTCATCTACTTGTGATAGTACAGCTCCTATCCCAGTGTCAGAGGCATCCGTCTGCACGATAAAAGGTCTTTGATAATCAGGGGCCCTGAGGACAGGGGCCTGGCACAAGGAGTCTTTTAAGCCATTGAAGGCCTTCTCACACTCGTCGGTCCAAGTTACCTTCTTGGGTTTCTTCGGAGTTGTGAGGGCAGTCAGAGGAGCAGCTATGGTGCCATAGTCTGCCACAAAATTGCGGTAATACCCCGTGAGTTCTAAGAAGGCTCTCACTTGGGTTTGCGTAGTGGGGGTAGGCCAGTCTTGTACTGCTTGTACTTTACTGGGTAGAGGCTGTATCCTCCCTCCACCTACTTCATGTCCAAGGTAAACCACTGAGCCTTGTCCAATCTGGCATTTACTAGCCTTTATGGTCAAGTGGGCTTTCTGAAGAGCCTGGAGCACAATCCCGAGGTGTTTCACATGGTCTTCCCAGGTGGCACTGAAAACTGCTATATCGTCCAGATATGCAAGACAGAATTCATCCAACCCATTCAACACATGATTCACAAGCCTCTGGAAAGTGGCAGGTGCATTCTTCAACCCGAACGGCATTACCCGGAATTGGTAAAGGCCGTCTGGAGTAGAAAATGCTGTCTTCTCCTTGGCATGTTCTGCTAAAGCTATTTCCCAATAGCCAGCAGTGAGGTCAAACGTGCTGAGGTACTTGGAGGCACCCAAAGTATCCACCAGCTCATCTGTTCGAGGCAAGGGGTGTGCATCTGTCTTGGTGACAGCATTCAGAGCCCTGTAATCCACGCAGAACCTCAATTCAGAAGTGCCTGCTTTTGGAACCAACACCACTGGGCTGGACCAAGGACTACTAGAGGGTTCAATCACCCCAAGATCTAACATCTTGTTGACCTCGGTCTTAATATAAGACCGTACTTTGTCTGACATCCTGTATCCCCTACTTTTGGTAGGTACACTGTCTCCTGTTTCAATGTGATGTTTGCACCAAGGTGTCAAACCAGGGGACTGTGAAAACAGGGGGGAAAACTGCCTAAGCAAACTTTTCACCTCAGCCTGCTGATCAGAAGTCAGGTGAGGGGCCACTCGGACACCCTCAAAGGAGCTATCTGAAGGACCGCTCTGGAACAGGTCGGGAAGAGGTTCAGACTCCTCTTCCTCAACATCTGAAGCCAGTAGCAGTGCTGCGATTTCGACTCTTGGGACGAAAGCCTTCAGCCTATTCACGTGGAACACTTTTGGAGCCTGTCCAGGCCTTCCAAGGTCCACTAAATAGTTGACCTCACCCAGGGGCTCCACCACTGTGTAAGGGCCTGACCATTTGTCCTGTAAAGCTCGAGGCCTTATGGGATTCATGATCAGGACTTGCTGACCAGGTGTAAAGTTGATGAGGGAAGCTTTCTGGTCGTACCAATGTTTCACCAGCGCTTGCCCTGCCTTCAATTTATCACTAGCCAAGCCCATCAGAAGTACCATCCGTTTTCTGAGCCCTAGCACATAATCAACTACGTTGGTAGTAACAGGGGGAGTGGGCATCTCCCATCCCTCTTTGACGATGGCTAAGGGTCCTCGTACGGGATGACCGAACAGAAGTTCGAAGGGGCTGAAGCCAACACCCTCCTGTGGTACCTCTTGGTAGGCAAACAGTAAGCATGGTAAAAGAAGATCCCATTTTCTTCTCTGGGGCTCCTCCAGAGCCCCAATCATGCTCTTTAACGTTCTGTTGAAACGTTCCACCAGACCATTGGTCTGGGGGTGGTATGCAGAAGAGAACTTGTAGGTGACCCCACATTCTTTCCACATAGCCTGCATATAATTCGACATAAAGTTGCTGCCACGATCTGACACAACTTCTTTAGGGAAGCCAACCCTAGTAAATATGCCGAGTAAAGCTTTTGCAACTGACTTGGCAGTTACAGTTTTCAATGGGATGGCCTCAGGATACCTGGTTGCATGGTCGACCAGCACCAGGATAAACCTATTGCCCGAGTATGTTTGCGGGTCAAGGGGACCAACGATGTCGATCCCTACCCTTTCAAATGGTACCCCCACAACTGGGAGCGGTACCAACGGAGCTTGGATTGTCGCGCCAACCTTACCAGACAACTGGCAGGAGGCACAACTCCTGCAGTGACTTTCTACTTGCACCCCCATCTTGGGCCAGTAGAAGTGCATGGATAACCTTTGCTTGGTCCTCTTCATACCAAGGTGACCAGCAAGGGGAACTTCATGCGCCAACTGCAGGAGGAAGGGCCTAACAGCAAGGGGAACCACCAACCTCCTATGGTCTCCTTCTGTAGACTCTGTGGGCTCACTATACAGGAGTCCACCTTCCCAATAAATCCTATGCTTCCCAGGAGGTTCACCCTCAAGCTGGGAGCAGGCCTGTCTCCTTAGGCCTTCCAGAGATGGGCACTCACGTTGGCCTTTACTGAATTCGTCCCTATCAGGACCTCCTTCAACTAACAAGTCTTTTAGTTCAGGATGATCGTTGGGGTCGAATACTTCAGGCATCGCCACCTCCTCGTCAGGCCCGGGCGATTGACCAACTTCCTCCACCGCAGTGGTAGGCGAGCTCGGGGGAATATTCTCTTTCCCTCGTTTTGACTTGTAGACTCCTTTCGCCTTGGGTTTCCCCTTCGGCTGGGGCGGCGTATTGGACTTGGCCAATGCTGCCCGTGCTTGAGACCGTGTGTAGGGTCTTTCGGCAGTGTCTCCTACGAGCCCTAAAGCTCTGAGATCATTACCCAACAAGACCTTTCCCGGGACGTTTCTCTGAATGCTCACTGGAATCTTGACTGCTGTACCATTTAAAGTAAGATTTACAGGTATTACTGGAAACATACGGAGGGGGCCGTCAGCCAACTTAGTGGGCATCAGAGTAGCTCTGGCAACTTCCTCTGAGTCTACCAAGGTAGAATCCACTACAGTGCGACTGCACCCACTATCCCTAAGAGCTGGAGTATCCACTCCATTGATCAGCACACTGTCTTTAAAGTAGTGCTTGGTATTATCCGGAATCCTAGCATAAGCCTCTGCGACTTTAGGCTCCCAGGAACCCAGGGACACTAAAACTACCTCAGCCTCTATCCTGCTGGGAAATGAGTCTGAGGAGAAGGATGCTCCTGTAATCTCTTCTTCCTCGTAGGAGGAGAAGGCCAGATTAGCGGAGTGGACCCCCAAAGGTCTAACCTTACACCGGGGATCCCCCTTCACATGGTCAGTTGCTCCACAAGAAAAACAAGCCCCAGTGGGTCTGTTTACGTAGGGAGGCTTATTGTAACCAGAGTTCTGTTTCGGAGGCTGACCTCCACTACCCTGTGAGTTCTCTTGTGTCTTACCCTTGTTTTTCTTTTTGTGGCCCTTATGGGAAGAAGATTTAGCAGATTCCCCACCCTCCATATCTTTGGACTTTTTCCCTTCCTCCTGCTTACCAGGATGAGTTTTGTCCTTATGGGACACTCGATGTGACACCCATAAGTCTGCTGCAATGGCCAGCTTCTTAGGATCTATCTCCTTCGAATCGGCCAAATGCTGCTTAAGCTCCGGGGAAGAAGAAGCAAAAATATGTTCCAGCATGACAAGATTTATCATGCCTTCGAAGGTAGAAACCTTATAACCTTCGACCCAGCCAGTTAAGTTTTTCAAAGATTCAGCGACATAAGATACCCAAGTACCACCTTCCTTTTTCTTATACTCTCGAAAACGCTTTAAATATTGGGCTGGAGTCTTCCCAAACTTTAAAATGAGAGTTTGCTTTAACATTGCGAAATCAGCTCGCTCAGCCTTTGACATTTCCATAATGGCACTACAGCCAGAATGGGGCAGTCTACTGAGCAACCACGCAATCTTATCAGCATTGTCAACTTCTTGAACCTCGCATGCATACTCAAACGCATTCAGCCAGTCCATAATGTCATTCCTTTCTTCATACACACTGAGCAGATCTTTCGGAAACCGTGGATGAGAGGAAGCCCCAGACCCATGTCCAGGACCCTTGGACCCATTTGCAACCTGAAGCTTGGCCAGTTCCAACTGGTGATCCCTGTCTTTCTGTTTTTCTGCCTGTTCGATTTTTAGTTTGGCTATGCTGAATTCAAGCTCCTGCTGCCTAAACCGCAGCTCTTGCTTCTTGAATTCAAGCATAGCCTCCCCATCAACACTGGCAGAGGAAACATTAGACATCACATCCTCCCTGTCCTCGTGGTCGCGATGGATCAGTGCAGCGGCAGAACCGTCGGTTCTACCAGTGAGAGCAGCCCCACCACCTTCTGCACTGTCCTCAGAAGTTATAGCGTCAAGCTGCACTTCTTGCCACGCCACGATTCTTTGGATCATTTCCAATTTCGTGCCTTGAGAGGAAACACCTCTCTCCGCACACATCTTTTTCAGTGTTTCTGATTTGGAAGCATTTAAAGTTAACAAGGTATTTGTTTCCATACTGTTTGATAGGACTATGGCCTTTTTAAAGTTATACTACAACAATTCACTACGTGTACTGGTTGGAATAACCTGAAATGCCTTAGTTCGAGCGCAACACTGGATACCTTCAGTCGTATCCCACCGCTGTACACCAATTTGTTAAGACGGATTTCTGAACTCTGTCCTGGTGGCGCAGAAGTTCAGAAGGCCAACCTAATTACTTGGAACAGGGTAACCTCTGGACGAGCCAGACCAATCAAGGTAGCGATCGCGGCGGTCAAGACTAGGTCTCAAGAGGGGCGAGGGTGACTGAAAGCCCGCAATGAGCACACAAAGCAAGAGCGCTTACAAACTACTCCAAACAGTTGTTATATCAAAAATAGATACGCATTTATTTCAAGGCCTTTAAAATAATGACCGTAGCGAGAAAATCACAATATCACAATACAAAGCCAACACATACCATATCAACACAATATATATACAAATACAACAGTCGCTAGCGTTATAAGCACGAAATGTGTAGTCCACCTGCAAGGGAAGGAAAACAGGCAGTGCGATAATGCGTTAGACTCAGTTCGCCTTCAGAGGCACCTAACTAGATGGAAGTCCGAGCCCTGCGAAGAGTGGAGCCTTGTGCTCAAAGTACCTGCCACGCCGGTGCACACGGGCAAAAGGAGAAGCTCTTCGGAGGAAGTCAGGCAGTTCGGGTTAGTGCCCAGCAGAAGGAGAACAGGTTCCGCAACTCAAGCGCAGCCTCCACAGCGAGCAGAAGCAGAGCGCGAGTACGGCCAAAAGGGTGCTGTTTTTACACAGCGGGGAAAAGCAATGGGCTACTGCAGGAGGGTGACCAGATCCTAGCTAAACTACTCACCAGTCCCCGAAGCAAGCAGACCCAGGCTTCTCCACGTTAGTTTCAGCAGCTGGCAGGTTCAGAAGAGCAGGGAACGCCTCGTAGTCGTGTAGAGCAAAAAGACGTCCCAATCGACGAAACCAGCACAGTTTGTTGCCGCAGCAGGACAACGGAGCGGCCGTGTGTATTCAAGCCAAATGTACACTCCTCCCTTCAGACTTGGGAATGCCAAGTGTACGAAGCGTGGGAGAGTGACAAGGACTCGAAATACAACACAACCTGGCGGCGGTTACAGAGCAGGACTCCCTTGTAAGCTGGTCAGTCAACTGGATGGCCCAGAGACACTTCCGAAGGCTTACTTGGCCGGAGATGATGAAGTCGCCGGGAATAGCTGTTCCTGCTATTCCAAAGGTCGAAGCACCAGTACAGGCCTTCTGGTTCGATCAAAGGAGGAAAGGGTTTCACAGGACGACAGCAGTGCAAAGGAGGATTCCTTCAGCGGGTCACCAGCGATTCCTCGGTCCAGCCTCGTGGTTGCAGGATACTTGGCTCCTGTATTCCTTCGTTCGTGAGAACTCAGGAGATCGACATGGTAGTGGTGTTTCCAGCCCCCTCTTATCCACGGTTCCCTTCGCGCCAAAACGGAGGGGAGCCAATGGGAGATCCGCTCATCAACACACATACCATACGTGGACCAATCACGGACCACGGTGGTCCCAGGCATTCACACTACCCTAGACTCTCTGGCACCCAGGATGTGTATTGGGACCAGACATCCCAGCCCACACCCTGGAGGCACACAAACGACATGTAGAAGCCCGCGAAAGCAACCACGTTTCGCGGGAAAGTACATGCCCAAATAAAGAAGGCCCCGGGTCGCTCGACCTGGGGAAGGTGAAGGGAGCAAGACGGTCAGTGGACAGGACAAAGGAGCCTCGTGGTCTGGCCATTTTGGGAGCCAGGCCACCATTTTGGGTTCAGTGCGAAAAACGTGCTCAGAACGCCAAAAGGAGCTCAAAATAAACAAAACGATCGCTGCCACCATTCCAGTCCCTGAATGACTTGCACCGATCAAAATACCATCCTAAAAGAGTATCTAGGGCCTGTAGAAGGCTAGAGACCCAAGAGAGCTGTAACTTAGCTTACAGTGCCCTCTTGTGTCATGTTGCACTAAAGCCGCAACACGATAAAAGAAACTACGGGAAACAGCGTTCCCCGGTACTGACTGTCTTAAGGGCATGTCAGTTTCCCCGTAAGAAAAGGAGCGAAAGCCCAGAGGAGTGCGGCAGAAGGCTGCACTTCTCTGGCAAAGTCAAGAACAAGGTGAAAAACAACAGCAAAAAGTTTAGGGGTTGCCACATGGAAGGAAAATTACCTACAATTAGGAAATCTTTCCTAACACTCGCCCCTCCCAGACTATGGACAGGGGGAACTAATCCACCCCTGGATGAGTCTCTTGTTCAGGTCGGTTAAACATTCTGGACAACCCATCAGCATTGCTATGTTGGACACCTGGCCTATGCTCAATAGTGAAGTCGAAGCCTTGTAGACTTATGGACCACCTAAGCAACTTTGGATTCTCCCCCTTCATGTTCATTAGCCACTTTAACGGCTTATGGTCAGTCTGCACAGTGAAGTGGGTCGCATAGAGGTAGGGCCTCAGCTTCCTTAGGGCCCACACAACAGAGAAACATTCTTTCTCTACCGTGGACCATCTGAGCTCTCTGTCCTTAAGCTGGCGACTAATAAAACCGATAGGGTGTTCCTTACCCTTCTCATCTACTTGTGATAGTACAGCTCCTATCCCAGTGTCAGAGGCATCCGTCTGCACGATAAAAGGTCTTTGATAATCAGGGGCCCTGAGGACAGGGGCCTGGCACAAGGAGTCTTTTAAGCCATTGAAGGCCTTCTCACACTCGTCGGTCCAAGTTACCTTCTTGGGTTTCTTCGGAGTTGTGAGGGCAGTCAGAGGAGCAGCTATGGTGCCATAGTCTGCCACAAAATTGCGGTAATACCCCGTGAGTCCTAAGAAGGCTCTCACTTGGGTTTGCGTAGTGGGGGTAGGCCAGTCTTGTACTGCTTGTACTTTACTGGGTAGAGGCTGTATCCTCCCTCCACCTACTTCATGTCCAAGGTAAACCACTGAGCCTTGTCCAATCTGGCATTTACTAGCCTTTATGGTCAAGTGGGCTTTCTGAAGAGCCTGGAGCACAATCCCGAGGTGTTTCACATGGTCTTCCCAGGTGGCACTGAAAACTGCTATATCGTCCAGATATGCAAGACAGAATTCATCCAACCCATTCAACACATGATTCACAAGCCTCTGGAAAGTGGCAGGTGCATTCTTCAACCCGAACGGCATTACCCGGAATTGGTAAAGGCCGTCTGGAGTAGAAAATGCTGTCTTCTCCTTGGCATGTTCTGCTAAAGCTATTTCCCAATAGCCAGCAGTGAGGTCAAACGTGCTGAGGTACTTGGAGGCACCCAAAGTATCCACCAGCTCATCTGTTCGAGGCAAGGGGTGTGCATCTGTCTTGGTGACAGCATTCAGAGCCCTGTAATCCACGCAGAACCTCAATTCAGAAGTGCCTGCTTTTGGAACCAACACCACTGGGCTGGACCAAGGACTACTAGAGGGTTCAATCACCCCAAGATCTAACATCTTGTTGACCTCGGTCTTAATATAAGACCGTACTTTGTCTGACATCCTGTATCCCCTACTTTTGGTAGGTACACTGTCTCCTGTTTCAATGTGATGTTTGCACCAAGGTGTCAAACCAGGGGACTGTGAAAACAGGGGGGAAAACTGCCTAAGCAAACTTTTCACCTCAGCCTGCTGATCAGAAGTCAGGTGAGGGGCCACTCGGACACCCTCAAAGGAGCTATCTGAAGGACCGCTCTGGAACAGGTCGGGAAGAGGTTCAGACTCCTCTTCCTCAACATCTGAAGCCAGTAGCAGTGCTGCGATTTCGACTCTTGGGACGAAAGCCTTCAGCCTATTCACGTGGAACACTTTTGGAGCCTGTCCAGGCCTTCCAAGGTCCACTAAATAGTTGACCTCACCCAGGGGCTCCACCACTGTGTAAGGGCCTGACCATTTGTCCTGTAAAGCTCGAGGCCTTATGGGATTCATGATCAGGACTTGCTGACCAGGTGTAAAGTTGATGAGGGAAGCTTTCTGGTCGTACCAATGTTTCACCAGCGCTTGCCCTGCCTTCAATTTATCACTAGCCAAGCCCATCAGAAGTACCATCCGTTTTCTGAGCCCTAGCACATAATCAACTACGTTGGTAGTAACAGGGGGAGTGGGCATCTCCCATCCCTCTTTGACGATGGCTAAGGGTCCTCGTACGGGATGACCGAACAGAAGTTCGAAGGGGCTGAAGCCAACACCCTCCTGTGGTACCTCTTGGTAGGCAAACAGTAAGCATGGTAAAAGAAGATCCCATTTTCTTCTCTGGGGCTCCTCCAGAGCCCCAATCATGCTCTTTAACGTTCTGTTGAAACGTTCCACCAGACCATTGGTCTGGGGGTGGTATGCAGAAGAGAACTTGTAGGTGACCCCACATTCTTTCCACATAGCCTGCATATACTTCGACATAAAGTTGCTGCCACGATCTGACACAACTTCTTTAGGGAAGCCAACCCTAGTAAATATGCCGAGTAAAGCTTTTGCAACTGACTTGGCAGTTACAGTTTTCAATGGGATGGCCTCAGGATACCTGGTTGCATGGTCGACCAGCACCAGGATAAACCTATTGCCCGAGTATGTTTGCGGGTCAAGGGGACCAACGATGTCGATCCCTACCCTTTCAAATGGTACCCCCACAACTGGGAGCGGTACCAACGGAGCTTGGATTGTCGCGCCAACCTTACCAGACAACTGGCAGGAGGCACAACTCCTGCAGTGACTTTCTACTTGCACCCCCATCTTGGGCCAGTAGAAGTGCATGGATAACCTTTGCTTGGTCCTCTTCATACCAAGGTGACCAGCAAGGGGAACTTCATGCGCCAACTGCAGGAGGAAGGGCCTAACAGCAAGGGGAACCACCAACCTCCTATGGTCTCCTTCTGTAGACTCTGTGGGCTCACTATACAGGAGTCCACCTTCCCAATAAATCCTATGCTTCCCAGGAGGTTCACCCTCAAGCTGGGAGCAGGCCTGTCTCCTTAGGCCTTCCAGAGATGGGCACTCACGTTGGCCTTTACTGAATTCGTCCCTATCAGGACCTCCTTCAACTAACAAGTCTTTTAGTTCAGGATGATCGTTGAGGTCGAATACTTCAGGCATCGCCACCTCCTCGTCAGGCCCGGGCGATTGACCAACTTCCTCCACCGCAGTGGTAGGCGAGCTCGGGGGAATATTCTCTTTCCCTCGTTTTGACTTGTAGACTCCTTTCGCCTTGGGTTTCCCCTTCGGCTGGGGCGGCGTATTGGACTTGGCCAATGCTGCCCGTGCTTGAGACCGTGTGTAGGGTCTTTCGGCAGTGTCTCCTACGAGCCCTAAAGCTCTGAGATCATTACCCAACAAGACCTTTCCCGGGACGTTTCTCTGAATGCTCACTGGAATCTTGACTGCTGTACCATTTAAAGTAAGATTTACAGGTATTACTGGAAACATACGGAGGGGGCCGTCAGCCAATTTAGTGGGCATCAGAGTAGCTCTGGCAACTTCCTCTGAGTCTACCAAGGTAGAATCCACTACAGTGCGACTGCACCCACTATCCCTAAGAGCTGGAGTATCCACTCCATTGATCAGCACACTGTCTTTAAAGTAGTGCTTGGTATTATCCGGAATCCTAGCATAAGCCTCTGCGACTTTAGGCTCCCAGGAACCCAGGGACACTAAAACTACCTCAGCCTCTATCCTGCTGGGAAATGAGTCTGAGGAGAAGGATGCTCCTGTAATCTCTTCTTCCTCGTAGGAGGAGAAGGCCAGATTAGCGGAGTGGACCCCCAAAGGTCTAACCTTACACCGGGGATCACCCTTCACATGGTCAGTTGCTCCACAAGAAAAACAAGCCCCAGTGGGTCTGTTTACGTAGGGAGGCTTATTGTAACCAGAGTTCTGTTTCGGAGGCTGACCTCCACTACCCTGTGAGTTCTCTTGTGTCTTACCCTTGTTTTTCTTTTTGTGGCCCTTATGGGAAGAAGATTTAGCAGATTCCCCACCCTCCATATCTTTGGACTTTTTCCCTTCCTCCTGCTTACCAGGATGAGTTTTGTCCTTATGGGACACTCGATGTGACACCCATAAGTCTGCTGCAATGGCCAGCTTCTTAGGATCTATCTCCTTCGAATCGGCCAAATGCTGCTTAAGCTCCGGGGAAGAAGAAGCAAAAATATGTTCCAGCATGACAAGATTTATCATGCCTTCGAAGGTAGAAACCTTATAACCTTCGACCCAGCCAGTTAAGTTTTTCAAAGATTCAGCGACATAAGATACCCAAGTACCACCTTCCTTTTTCTTATACTCTCGAAAACGCTTTAAATATTGGGCTGGAGTCTTCCCAAACTTTAAAATGAGAGTTTGCTTTAACATTGCGAAATCAGCTCGCTCAGCCTTTGACATTTCCATAATGGCACTACAGCCAGAATGGGGCAGTCTACTGAGCAACCACGCAATCTTATCAGCATTGTCAACTTCTTGAACCTCGCATGCATACTCAAACGCATTCAGCCAGTCCATAATGTCATTCCTTTCTTCATACACACTGAGCAGATCTTTCGGAAACCGTGGATGAGAGGAAGCCCCAGACCCATGTCCAGGACCCTTGGACCCATTTGCAACCTGAAGCTTGGCCAGTTCCAACTGGTGATCCCTGTCTTTCTGTTTTTCTGCCTGTTCGATTTTTAGTTTGGCTATGCTGAATTCAAGCTCCTGCTGCCTAAACCGCAGCTCTTGCTTCTTGAATTCAAGCATAGCCTCCCCATCAACACTGGCAGAGGAAACATTAGACATCACATCCTCCCTGTCCTCGTGGTCGCGATGGATCAGTGCAGCGGCAGAACCGTCGGTTCTACCAGTGAGAGCAGCCCCACCACCTTCTGCACTGTCCTCAGAAGTTATAGCGTCAAGCTGCACTTCTTGCCACGCCACGATTCTTTGGATCATTTCCAATTTCGTGCCTTGAGAGGAAACACCTCTCTCCGCACACATCTTTTTCAGTGTTTCTGATTTGGAAGCATTTAAAGTTAACAAGGTATTTGTTTCCATACTGTTTGATAGGACTATGGCCTTTTTAAAGTTATACTACAACAATTCACTACGTGTACTGGTTGGAATAACCTGAAATGCCTTAGTTCGAGCGCAACACTGGATACCTTCAGTCGTATCCCACCGCTGTACACCAATTTGTTAAGACGGATTTCTGAACTCTGTCCTGGTGGCGCAGAAGTTCAGAAGGCCAACCTAATTACTTGGAACAGGGTAACCTCTGGACGAGCCAGACCAATCAAGGTAGCGATCGCGGCGGTCAAGACTAGGTCTCAAGAGGGGCGAGGGTGACTGAAAGCCCGCAATGAGCACACAAAGCAAGAGCGCTTACAAACTACTCCAAACAGTTGTTATATCAAAAATAGATACGCATTTATTTCAAGGCCTTTAAAATAATGACCGTAGCGAGAAAATCACAATATCACAATACAAAGCCAACACATACCATATCAACACAATATATATACAAATACAACAGTCGCTAGCGTTATAAGCACGAAATGTGTAGTCCACCTGCAAGGGAAGGAAAACAGGCAGTGCGATAATGCGTTAGACTCAGTTCGCCTTCAGAGGCACCTAACTAGATGGAAGTCCGAGCCCTGCGAAGAGTGGAGCCTTGTGCTCAAAGTACCTGCCACGCCGGTGCACACGGGCAAAAGGAGAAGCTCTTCGGAGGAAGTCAGGCAGTTCGGGTTAGTGCCCAGCAGAAGGAGAACAGGTTCCGCAACTCAAGCGCAGCCTCCACAGCGAGCAGAAGCAGAGCGCGAGTACGGCCAAAAGGGTGCTGTTTTTACACAGCGGGGAAAAGCAATGGGCTACTGCAGGAGGGCGACCAGATCCTAGCTAAACTACTCACCAGTCCCCGAAGCAAGCAGACCCAGGCTTCTCCACGTTAGTTTCAGCAGCTGGCAGGTTCAGAAGAGCAGGGAACGCCTCGTAGTCGTGTAGAGCAAAAAGACGTCCCAATCGACGAAACCAGCACAGTTTGTTGCCGCAGCAGGACAACGGAGCGGCCGTGTGTATTCAAGCCAAATGTACACTCCTCCCTTCAGACTTGGGAATGCCAAGTGTACGAAGCGTGGGAGAGTGACAAGGACTCGAAATACAACACAACCTGGCGGCGGTTACAGAGCAGGACTCCCTTGTAAGCTGGTCAGTCAACTGGATGGCCCAGAGACACTTCCGAAGGCTTACTTGGCCGGAGATGATGAAGTCGCCGGGAATAGCTGTTCCTGCTATTCCAAAGGTCGAAGCACCAGTACAGGCCTTCTGGTTCGATCAAAGGAGGAAAGGGTTTCACAGGACGACAGCAGTGCAAAGGAGGATTCCTTCAGCGGGTCACCAGCGATTCCTCGGTCCAGCCTCGTGGTTGCAGGATACTTGGCTCCTGTATTCCTTCGTTCGTGAGAACTCAGGAGATCGACATGGTAGTGGTGTTTCCAGCCCCCTCTTATCCACGGTTCCCTTCGCGCCAAAACGGAGGGGAGCCAATGGGAGATCCGCTCATCAACACACATACCATACGTGGACCAATCACGGACCACGGTGGTCCCAGGCATTCACACTACCCTAGACTCTCTGGCACCCAGGATGTGTATTGGGACCAGACATCCCAGCCCACACCCTGGAGGCACACAAACGACATGTAGAAGCCCGCGAAAGCAACCACGTTTCGCGGGAAAGTACATGCCCAAATAAAGAAGGCCCCGGGTCGCTCGACCTGGGGAAGGTGAAGGGAGCAAGACGGTCAGTGGACAGGACAAAGGAGCCTCGTGGTCTGGCCATTTTGGGAGCCAGGCCACCATTTTGGGTTCAGTGCGAAAAACGTGCTCAGAACGCCAAAAGGAGCTCAAAATAAACAAAACGATCGCTGCCACCATTCCAGTCCCTGAATGACTTGCACCGATCAAAATACCATCCTAAAAGAGTATCTAGGGCCTGTAGAAGGCTAGAGACCCAAGAGAGCTGTAACTTAGCTTACAGTGCCCTCTTGTGTCATGTTGCACTAAAGCCGCAACACGATAAAAGAAACTACGGGAAACAGCGTTCCCCGGTACTGACTGTCTTAAGGGCATGTCAGTTTCCCCGTAAGAAAAGGAGCGAAAGCCCAGAGGAGTGCGGCAGAAGGCTGCACTTCTCTGGCAAAGTCAAGAACAAGGTGAAAAACAACAGCAAAAAGTTTAGGGGTTGCCACATGGAAGGAAAATTACCTACAATTAGGAAATCTTTCCTAACACTTCCAGTAAGGGTCCGAGATTTTTCTCCAGCTCGCGAATATATAACAGTGTGTCATCCGCATTTAGGAATATGGACTGGGTGCTTCCGGACATCTTTATACCTCTCTGCTCCTGTCATTGTCTGACAGCGGCGGCTACAGGTTCTATCGTGAGGGCGAACAGAACAGGGGAGAACAGGCAGCCTTGTCTTGTGCCTCTGCCCAAGCTGAAACTGTTGGAAAGGGTGTGATTGCTGAGGACCCTTGCTTCCGGAGAAGCGTATAGTAGTTTGATACACTGGACAAAATATGGTCCTAATCCAAATTTCTCGAGCACTGCAAATAAATATGACCAGGATACCGAGTCGAAAGCCTTCTCGGCATCCAATGACACAACAGCGGCTTGAGCCTCAGGTTTGATTTGTGCCATAACTCCAAATAGTCTGCTTAAGTTTAACACAGTGGATCTGGTCGGGATGAAACCACATTGTTCTGGGTGGACCAGGGTTGTCATATTGGGTAGTAACCTAGTGGCGAGTACTTTGGCATATATTTTTGCATCCGTGTTGATCAAAGAGAGAGGTCGATAAGAGGACATTTCGTGGGAGGGCCGTCTAGGTTTCAGTAATACTGTGATGATTGCCTCCCTCATCGTGCCCAGCAGTAAGCCACATGTCATCGCTTCCTCCCATACTAGCGACAATATTGGGGAGAGTTCTAAGGAGTATTCTTTGTATAATTCTGCGTCCAGTCTGTCCGACCCGGGGCTCTACCAGATGTTAATGATTTAATTGCTTCAGCGATTTCCTCGCTTGTTATTGGTTGTTCAAGAGCTCGGGCACTATCAATTGACAGTGTTGGGAGCGTGATGCGTCTAGATAATTCCTCATTTCAGTTTCCGGGCATGTGTCGTGGTTTGAGTATAGGTTGGTGTAAAATTTGGTGAATTATTCGTTGATCCCTCCTTCATCGTTTATAACCTCACTGTTCCCCGTTATAATGCTTGCGATTGGTATATGATTTTGTTTGCTCTTTAAAAGACTAGCTAGTAGGTGCCCTGCCTTATTCCCATCTCTGTATCTGCGTGTCCTAATGGGTGATATCAAGTATTGTTGTTCCCTGGCTGCTAGTTCATTGAATTTCTGAAGAAGAATATTGATCTCGGCTAGGGTTCCCTTTTCATGTGTTGTGTTGTAATCCTTCTCAAGTGTTTTCAGGTGTTTTTCCGTATCTGTTCTGACCTGACTTCTTTCAGGAGCCCTGTGGTTTTAGACATTATGGCCCCCATTATCCACACTTTAAAGGTTTCCCAGAGTGTTGCACATTTATCTACCGATCCTTTGTTTATATTAAAGAATTCTTCAATTTCAGTGTGTAGTGATTCTACCACATTCAGATCTTTGAGGATGTTTGGGGGCATTCTCCATCTTTTAACGGGAGGTTTGATGTTCAGCAATTTTACCTTTATAGTGATTGGGGAATGGTCCGATAATGTACGGGAGTGTATGTCACAGTGATTTACCCAGTTTGCCAGATGGGATGAAATAAACCAGTAATCTATCCTTGACTCAGTGTTGTGTACTGATGAATAAAATGAATACTGCCTCTCTAATGGGTGTAGAACTCGCCATTCATCAACGAGGAATAATTGTGCTAAAGCCTGGTGTAAAACATTAGCTGCTATAGTGAGACCCCTTTGTTTATTGGAGGACCGGTCGAGAGACAAATCAAGTATAGTGTTAAAATCACCTCCCCACAATATACATGCATTTTCCGCTAGACCAATTTCATCAATTACGTTCACAAACAAATCAGGGTCATCAGTGGTCGGCCCGTAGGTATTCTCTAGGATCAGCTCCTCGCCCGACGCCTTGCCCCATTTGATTACATATCTGCCTTGAGGGTCGATTTTACTATTTTCAACCTTAAAGCCCAGTGAGGGGTGTATCAGTGTAAGGACTCCTCTATTTTGAGATGAATATTCAGTATAATATCTATTGTTTCCCCATTGCCGTAGAATACCATTGTTTACATTTTGTAATGCGTGTCTCTTGCAGCATTGCGATATGGGGGTGATGCACGTGAATGTATGCCCCAACCTTGCTGGATTTCGATCTGCTATTGAGCCCACGGACATTCCATGTGAGAAGTTTAAGCTTTAGCCCTGTGCCCAATTTCGCGTGTTGTGCCATTCATGTATAATTGAATAAACCATAATAAGGAGCATTTTTCCCAGTGTGGTGCAGCATGTGATGGTGTGAACATACATTTTAAACATTTCAATTTCAACTCCCGGTGCCCAACAGGGCACATCTCGGGTGGTCGTGTCCTCCTCCTTCCGGCTTGGAATGGGTAAAGCTTATCTTTACCCATTCCAAGCCGGAACTCCCGCCCCCAACATCCCATAAAACAGTACTCAATGCCCTGCCCCTACACCCACTGACAACATCAACCCCAACCTGATGATGAGCTCTATCTTTAACTTGTGGAACTTCCCGGGGGAGCGTACGTTACGGCCACAGCCTCTGTAGCCAACGCATCTCATCCGGTTAATAACCAATTCTGAGACGGTGCCCTCCGAGCCCCGACCATTACACATTAAACTTGTAAAGGATATTGCAGTGCTGCTTTTCAGTCATTGGGATCTCTCATCTCACCAATCGGTCGTTGGAGATCGTTTTGGTCAAGGTCACCCCTCTGTGGTGGCAGGGGGATGGAGGCTTCTATATATTTCATTGCCGCTGATGGATTCTCAAAGAAGTGTGTATGGCCGCCGTGTTGTATCCGTAGTTTTGCAGTAAACAGTAGTGTGTATGGAACCTTTCTCGGTCTAAGTTGTATTTTAACCGGATCATATGATCGCCTTTGCGTTTGGACTCCCGCTGCAAAGTCGGGATATATGTGGATATTATCACTGACATGCCGCAGCGGGCCCATCTCTCACGACCCTCACCCAAAACCCCCTCTGGCAAACCCATTGTGCAGGTGGAGTCAGGACTCAGGCCTCTAGAGCCTGGCATCCTCTTCAAAAGCCCTCATGGGGCCAGTCCTGGCGCCTATGGCGCCAGGCTCATACACCATGAAAAACAATGTGCTTGGGAACTACTTTATTGTATTGACAGCCAACATGGAGGCATCCACATAGCTTGGTTCCTAAGAACCAAGCTATGCGGTCTAGTGTTTTGGGTGTGGTAGCCTAGGGACTACTTTACCTGGACTATTTTGTTTGGGCTATTTAAACCACACCCGAGCAAGACAACACGCTTCGCATTACTTTGCAGCTTGCAATGTGACGCTCACCGTGTCCAGCTATTCCCTCGAACCTCGGAGAAGCAGAACCTGCAAGGAGACAAAAGGAACATCATTAGCAGCAGCATCTTACCTGCAGTCTTCATCTTTAAACACCCGCAGCTACTGAGAACAGCTTCCTCGAATCTGCACGCCTCCCGGACAGAACGACCTGAAAGAGGAAGATAGAGGCAACATTAAAGAAAGCAGTAGAGACATTTACAAATTCCGAACTGCTCAAAAGGCTTACACCTGGCTGGTCGCCTCTCGGCTGGCACCACTCCAGACATTCCACTCGCGCTGAAGAACACCGCGACCTACAAGGAAGGACAACACAGGTTAGCAAAGGCAAGACTTTGCAGCGCTGCGCATAGCGCTTACTCACCGCATCATAGCGCTCTTAATGCGCCATCATTTACCAGCGGGACTCAACCAAGCCAGTTCGCCGCGCTGAAGCTCCGCATACCTAAGGGAGAAAAAAACAGACATTTTAATGCGCCATCATTTACCAGCGGGACTCAACCAAGCCAGTTCGCCGCGCTGAAGCTCCGCATACCTAAGGGAGAAAAAAAAAGAGACATTTTAAACAAAGAAAGGCATGCAGATAGCAACAAAACTAAAGAACAGCAATAAGACCTACCTGAAAAATATCAAACGGGCCGGCGTCAGTGAAGTAACTGGACCGCACTCGCCCATGAAAGACAACGTGCCCCTGCAAAGAAGGCAGGATGGAGAGCACGCCTGATTCTACCACAAGGTGAGGAGAGGGCGCCAGAGGGACTGAAATCATACGGGGGTGGAGGGAGGATACTTACCCCAGTCGGTCAGTCTTGAACACTGTCCTCCTGTATTTTCAGGCAGATCCTTCCCCGCAGACCACATCAGGGCAAAGCTGAGAAGCATACCAGCGAGTAACCCGGCAGGTTGGCGTCCCTGTGGGTACCAGGTGAGCGTAACACCATCTCCCTGGCCAGCCGTAGCGCCACATCTCTGTCTCTGTAATTGAGTAGTTTGGCGATGACAGTACGAGGAGAGACCCCTGGCTTGGGCACCAGGGCCAAAGTGCGGTGCGCCCTTTCCACCAAAAAGTGTTGTGAAAAAGAGTTCTCACCAAACAAGGTTCTTAACAGTGATTTGATGTGAGGTTCCATGGGGCCCCTACAGAAGGATTCGGCAAGACCTACTATTCGGATGTTGTTGCGGCGCGATATGGATTCCAAATCATCACAGTTACTGCAAAGCTTGGTCATCTCTCCTTTCAAGAGGATTATGTCGTGGGTATTTTGGCCTATTGAGTCCTCGTAAATTCCAATTCTGTTTTCTGCCTCCGTGATTCTCGTACTCTCTTTATCGACGCAGGCTTTGAGTGAACTGATTGTTGAGACGATATCATCTAGTTTAACATTTACCGCCAGGAAACCATTTTGAACTGTAGCGAGGAGGTGGTTGAATTTGGTGTCATCTGTGGAAGCCGAGGAGGCTACGACCGCGGGACCCGGCACACCAGTCGGGTTCTGGGAGCTTGTGTACGAATCCATTGGGTTTGTCTTCTTCTTTTTCGCACTAGTTCCTCTTGGCATCTCCTGGATATCAATAACGTGCAGGCCACGACCGTCTGGGTGGTCAGAGCGGCCTGGCCGGTACTCCAGATAGGATCACCAGCGTCTAAATATGAACTCATGCTTAAAGTGGATATGCAACTGAGAAGGGGATATATTCACAAGTGATATTTATGGCCACGTCTGTGTACGTGAGTTCCGTGGTTCCTGCTGAGTTCAGACTGGTATGTGCAGTCAGAAGGATCACCACTGTTCCAGCGATATTACAGACTTCTTCCTGGGTTTATAGAGATTGTGCAGTTTTAAAGGACATATATTGTTTATCCAATTTTTCAGGGCCTTTACTTCCTGTGCAGTCCAGTTATAATAAAGGATGGACTGTGATCTCCCACGTACCTTGATATTCTTATCTCTAGATCAGGAGAAAACGGCGACCACTTCGGGAAGGATCCCCCTGTGGCTAGCGACCAGTCCGTGATGTAGATAGTGATGCCACTGGTCAGGACAGATTGTATGTGTGCTTGGGGCGATCTGCCAGGTGCCGTGTAAGCCCCGTTAAGTCCCGCTTTGCCGCGGACCCTGCTTCCAGCGCTTCTCCTGTGGATCCTTGGATTTCTTTGCTGTTTTAACTACAAGCCCCAGCAGGTGAAAACAAAGGGAGAACTATTGACTGTATGAAGGAACAATAGTTACGAAACTACGAAACAGATTTTAATATATTTTTCCTTTGTTTAGGCTCTACTGCCTTAAGGGCTGGGCGGAGCTATATAAGCTCAGGGGCGCGCGCACTGCGCGCGCGCACCCGTGTAAGCCCCGTTAAGTCCCGCTTTGCCGCTTCGCCGCGGTGACACGGTTATCGTGGGAGAGCTAGATTTTAAGCACTTTGGAATTAAATGTCAACATGGTTTTTTAAAGTTTAATGCACTATAAATTTTGTGGAGTCCAAAGAGAAGCACTATAGTGAAGCAAGAAAGAGCCAACTATGTTCACTCTTAGATCTGGCATGCCATGCGTGGAACGAGTGCGTGCCTTATTGGAGTACACTTCAAGAGACAGCCCAGCGCTTACCCCAAAAATGAAGCGTCCTCTTGTTAAAAGTGTGCCTTTGGATAGGCGAATAAAGAAGAAAGGATCACGACTTGATTTTGTCGTAGGTGACCTGAGAGACTATGGGTTTGACGTTAGACGCTCTCCACGCTCTGTGGCTCGAACTGCTGAACTTAATAATTTAAGTATATCAAATGTAGAGGCGCAGCCCTTTCATAACGAACCAGAGGGTTCTCCTGTCCAGCCAACTGTTTTGAGCCCACGATTGGCCCAGGACACAAATGGTGGTAATGAGGTGGCAGAACAGCCTTGTAACATTTCTCTGTCGGACTCAATGGTGCTGCTGAACGCACGTTCAGGGGTTATTAGCTTAGCACCCCTGTCTAAGCGGAAGCATGATGTTGATGTTGTTGAAGATAACGCAATTATAGAGCTGGAGTCATTAGACTCTTGTTTTGTGGCCAAAGATGATGAATCCGATCTCTCTAAGTCCCCAGTTTTATTTAAAACTGGAGATAATTCCGAATCAGAAAGCTCCATCTCATTTATTCCGCCGACCCCGAGGAGACCAAATAGAGACAGCTTAGCTGTAAGCCCGGCTCTTGAGACAAAAAAAGTAGCTCCTGTAACACTAGAAGCAACGAATATGGCTTTGATGTCCCTTGCTAAATTATTTGGAGTTTTAGACTCAAAGATTAACTCAATACAAAACAATGTTGAAATTATCTTGAAATCACAGAAGGCTCTTGGTTTATCTTTGGCCCAGAAACAAGAGTATGATGTCGATCAAGTTGAACTCTTTTCTAAACAATTAGGTGAACTGTTGTCATCATGTAATAGCATTGATGACCAATTGGACAGGAAGCTGAGTTCAATTATAGCCGAGAAAAATATGCAAAAGTCTAAGATTGCTGTGCCCTTTGTTGAAGGTATTATAAGAGAAATAACAGCTGAAGAGGTGGGGAAGGTACCTGTGGTGTCACAGCCAAGCCCTTATGTGAGAACAGCAAAAGCGGCTGTTGAGGATGTGAGGGGTGAAGGTTTTGTGAAGATGACTAAATTGGCACCTGTATCTAACCAGTTAGTGCTGAGCGAAGAGGAACCTGTGGTCCCTAGTGCTGATGCCTCAAAAATAAGAGATGAGCAGCAGCTAAAAGGGGCATACACAATATTTGCTAAAAATTCTAAAGGTTTGTGCCACCAATCGAAGGAAAGTGTGAAGAAATCAAAAAATCAGAAGTCTAGGACAATACCTTCGAGTGGGAAAACAAAACATTTTTTTAAGTCCTTGTTTAAATCAGATAGGTGCTCATTGATAGCTTCTAATGCAATCTCAAAAAAATATCGGAACTTATCACAAGAGCGACAAAGATTGATGAGTGAGGATATAGACCCCCACTATGACCCCCACTATGTGGTTCCCCCTCATGCTCCTCTAGACGAGTTGGTGCAAATTGCGGAGGATCTTGAGAGCGAACCTATAAAGACGATGGCTGAGAACTCAGTTTCAACGGCCTCAAAGAATAAGCAAGTGAATGCTGATGGAGTATCTAACTCAATAATTAACACCCAGGATCTTAGAAAGGCAGTGGATGAGTATATGACCAAATTTCATTCTAAGCCATCTTTGACTCATCCACTGACCCGGGTCGTTATCCCAGCAGTGAAAAAACCTGAATCAGAGGCTGATGGGAATACAAACATTGGGAGGGCTTCTGATAATCAACTAATAATACCCTCCCGAAATGATTTACCAGTAATAGATCCAGCATCTAATGCCCAAGACAGTCTACAAAGTAATATTTTAATTTCAATCAAAGACTGTCTAGTTGCTCTGACTTCCGAACAAAAAACTCTTAAATCATCTCTGAAAGCAATGAGCAATAGTCAATCTGATCTAGTAAAATCCTTCGATGGAAGAAACAATCCTAAGAATGTTTCGTTTAAATCTCCAGTTGAAGAGGCCAAACGTTGTCTGCATATAGAAACATCTAGTAATCAGAGTCGCCCTGGATCCAAGGTATCTAAAAGCAAAATGCCCCCCCAGTTATTTGCCTTGTTTCTTAGCTGTCGTGGAGGCTCATTCCCAAAGTACACCATGAATAGACGAAGCATAATGCAATTATTCTCGGATGTTCCGAGTCTAGAGGACATCTCTTCTGGGGATGTAGTACAAGTAGAGTTTCCTGATGACAATGATCCAACAGTGTCCTGCTTGTGGATAAGATCTCGCATCATTTATAACATCATTTGGTCTGCTAGATCTGACCTTTTTGATCTGGGCTTTAATTTGATTCCAATCTCAAAAGAGCCCCTGGCTGCTGAGATTGCTTTAAAATCTACTAGTCAGGTGACTAATGATGATGGCAATTCAGTTAGGGGATGTAGTTGTGGGAAAGCATAACTAAGAACAGATGAATTTGTTGCGCGAACCCAGAAATTTGTAGTCACGAGCTGGAACACCAGAGGACATAAACATCTGCTAAATAATGTGAGTGGTTGCTTGGAAGAGTGCGATTTAATTCTTATGCAGGAAACCTGGCTAACTGTCCCACTATCCTGGGACAACCACTATGTCCATTTGGTCCCAGCTATCAAGGGACAAAAAGGTAGACCTATGTCAGGGTTGACAATTATCTCTAAAATGACCACGACAAGTATAATTTCAGATGGGCCTAACCCAAATCCTTATTTGCAATGTTCAATAATAATGTTCCATAAACTGAAATTCTTAGTTATAAATGTATACTGGAACCCAATTGCAATTTTAACTTCCACTTTTTTTAATGATTTGAATGCACTGATAGAAGATACTATAACCACTACAGAGATTGCGCATGTAATATTAGCTGGGGACCTGAATTTACATCTGTTGGCACCAACTAAGAAAAGAAATATGGATCGGGTTTCCCAATGGATGGTGTTTATTAACACCTGGGATTTAATAATGCTAAATGGAGCAGTCGATACTGACAAGCCACCATCTTATACTTGGACTTGTGGGACCCAAAATGCTACAATTGATTATATGTATGTTGATAGAAGGTTATTTGAGAAATTATACGAGTTTAAGGTAAGTCCAACCACAGCAAGTGATCATTGGATGCTGAGGGCTGAGTTTTCAATCCAGGTTAAGATTGAACCTCGATATTGTCAGTATCAACTGAATGGTCTGGTTATAAATCCCCAACGGAACAGGTTACAATGGTCATGTGATGCACTACACGCTTTTGCGTCCAGTGTAACAATTGACCACCACGGCCTGCTGAGAGGCATGGTGTAACGCTCACCTGATTCCCGTAGAGGCGCCGGTCTTGACTGGGCGTATACCGTATCTTCAAAGGTGATGTGTAACACACGGCTGGCTCTTTGGGCTGGACCTCTGTGCACTGTATGTCTGACTCGAAGGGTAAGATGTCTTAGGTAAGTGAACGCTGTGCTCTCCATCTGCCTCGGGGCAGGGTGCTGTAACCAGTTTCTTCACTGGATAAGGGGAGCAGGCCTCTTGACTTCAGAGGACTGCTGTCCGTCGTTTACTGCACGAACGGTAAGTTTCGAGTAATTCTAATGTCTTTAAAGTCTTTAGTGATGATGTCTCTTGTTTTGCAGGGTTCCGGCGATGGCGAATGACGGGCTGAAGTGAGTTGAAGATGGAGCCCGTGTGATGAATAGAAGCGCCTGGAAGCACGTAAGTAAGCGCTTGTTGCCTGCTTCACGATGCGCTCTAACTGTCTTTTTATTTTGCAGGTACAAGTTCGGAGCGGCTGCAGGGTGCCGGAATACCCACTGGGTTAGATGTGGAAAGGAGTAATGGCACGTGAGTATTAAAGTTCCCCAATGTCTTTAAACGCACCTTGTTTTGTCTTTCAGATGCGGGATGCAGCGCCGAAGGCCTCCGGAGCGTGCGAAGAGTAGGTAAGCCTTTGTCTTTCAGATGCCGGAATGCAGCGCGAGGCGTTGGTGACAGCCGATGGACCAGGTAAGTGAAGAGCTGTCACTGAAGACCGTAATGCTAACCTGTTCTTTCTTGTCTTTATAGGTGTTGCTGAAGACTGGATTCAGGATGGTAAGCGTTTTTCCTTAGGCCCAGGATCAGATGCAGAAGACACGATGAGCGTTCTGCTGCAGAGGATGCAGAATAACGCAAAGCAAGATTCATCCATCGGGTGTGGTTTAAATAGCCTCCTGTAGTGCTTAGGTGTCTCCTTCCACAGCCACGCCTAGGTAAGAAAAGAGTTCCTGCTTTCCAGAAGAGTTCCAGTGTTCTGAATCTAGGGAGTGGCTCCTGCCCCACCCAACAGGAAAAGTAGTTCCAAACAGAAGAGGATCAGAGGCTCAACTGGCAGGCAAGTAAGCAGCATGGTCTGCTGCAGGTAAGTCCACCCAAGCATTATGAGCCCGGCGCTTTCAGCGCTGGGACTGGGCATATTTATGAGCCTGGTGCCACTGGCGCCAGGACTGGGTCCAAAAGGTCCCAATTGGGACTGGTTGGCACTCGGAACCTGGGTTATGGGTCTGCTTCCAAGGGAGTTGGGAAAACCCTGACCTTTTGGAAGCAGAGATCATGACACATGGACTCACCCAATTATCATGATAAAATACATCTCTTTGCCTCTGTTTCGTCTCCTGGTATTAGAAAGGGTAATAGGTGTCATAACCATGTATTTGATCAGGGCATCAGAGAGAGAAAAGTGCATTACCGAAAACAGAAAAGGCAGATAGCCCTTTTACCGGTACATTATCGAGAGTCTGCGTTACGCAAACTGAAGACTAACTATAAGAACTGGGTCCGGGGCAGTAAGGCAGCTATGTTCCAACATGATGGTGAAAAGTGGTTACAGGTGGCTAAAACTAAAAATACATCGCAAATTTGGAAGTTGTTAAATAATGGAGTAGTTGGTACACAATCAATGGTTCAACTTAACGGTGTATCGGAGAAGAAGTGGGTGACCTATTTCTCTGACATATACGATCTTCCAAATAAAAAAATCTCACAACCAAACTTCAAATTAATTAACCCATCTTTTCAGATTAATTTTGATCGAGAAGATGTGTTATTCTATATAAACAAAGCAAGCTCATCAAGAGCCCCAGGGCCAGATGGTCTGTCAAATTTTGTATTAAAACAGAATCCGGAATTATGGGCATCTATTTTGTATGATGTCTTTCAAGCCGTGCAAATTAAACAAGCAGTTCCTCCATCATGGTGTAAGGCCATTACGGTACCAGTCTATAAGAAGGGAGATCGAGCGAACCCTGCGAGTTACCGTCCGATTTCTCTTCTTGACGCCCCGGGTAAGATCTTTAGTAGAATTATTCTGAGAGATCTCAACAACTGGGTGTCAGAAGAGAATCGACGAGATCCATTTCAAACTGGATTTGTAGCAGGTCTTGGCACCAGTATTAACATAACTACTCTTAATGCAATTAAAGAGCTGTATGCATCAAGAAATCAACCAATTTACTTAGCTTATGTTGATTTTCGAGTAGCGTTTGACTCCGTAGATCGGAGTCTGCTATTTGAGAAATTATTAAAATTTGGGTGTCCACCTTCGCTTGTATATTTAATATATTTACTCCACTCTAATACCTCAATGAGGGTTAAATTGAACCTAGAAGGGCTACTATCTGAAGAGATCTTAACCCAACGAGGCCTGAAATAGGGATGTATTCTTGCCGCTACATTGTTTAATTTGTTTATACTTGATTTAGGCAACGAATTCAGTACTGTAGTGAACGATGCTCCTAAACTTGGGAACCAGACTATTGCATGGCTTTTGTATGCGGACGATTTAGTTCTCATTTCGCAAACGCCGAGTGGCCTACAAAACATGCTTGATAAATTGGACCAGTATGTCACCAGGAATAATCTTATTTTAAACCTGGAGAAAACACAAGTGATGGAATTGGGGAGATATAAGTCAAAACTAAGGAAACAGTATTGCTGGTTTTTGAATAAACAAAAGCTGAACGTAGTGAATGAATATAAATACCTGGGAGTTTTATTCAGTAATCCTCCCACAAACATGCCTCAAAGAGACAGTCTAAAGGGTAAACTGTCCACACTAATATCTCAAGCGAGAATTCTGCAACATAAGTATGGTAAATTTTCATGTAAGCATATTCTTATCTTTTACCAGCAAAAGGTACTTCCTATTATTACTTATGGGTGTGAGGCTTGGTTGCCTTTGGAGGCTTGTTATTGGAATAAACTCGAGGCAAAATTCTGGAAGAAAGTTTTGAATCTTCCAAATTCTAGTCCAACAGCACTGCTTCGCTTTGAGTTGGGAATCCTATCAGTAAACATACATGCATCCTGGAAGAGATGCTGTTTATTTAGGAAATGTGTGTTGGGCCTGGAGAGTAATGGTATACTTAAGATTCTGGCAGATTATCTACTACGCTCGGTACAATTATTTCCATCCAGTTGGAGAGCGGCTGTCATGTCTCATTTGACGGAAGCAAACATCTCATTAGATATTTTACTAACCAATCCTATTAAAGCCAAAACTAAATTATACCAACTTGATTGGAATATAACCCAACAAGATTGTTTAAAATTAAAAGATTTTGATAGAGCTCTGTTTGGGCATAAAAAATTCCGCCAAACCACTGATTATTTACTGAAATGTCCCTCTCATAAACTCAGAAATCAAATACTGAGATTCCGCCTGAATTTATGGCCGACCAAACAAATTTTGTTAAGGAGGGGCATCATTAAGCCAGATGCTTCATTTTGCCGATTCTGTAATGATGGACTAGCTAAAGAAAGTTTGAAACATTTATTAATAGAATGCGTGGCTTTAAAAATGCAGAGGAAAGACATTATTGATAAATTAACAAGGCACCACTGCATAATACGTTCTAATGATGAACTATGGAACAAGCTATTTGCGACCCCAAAGATCACTATAAGAATAGCCACTATTCAATTCCTAAATAAGCTTCTATGTCCAATATGTCCAAGTAACCAACTGGTTTGACAAATGGAAGAATTGGAACAGAACAGGGTATTTTTTTTTTTTTTAATACATTGATAATGCGTTCATATCTGTGTCGACTGTGGTGCTTTTAACTTTTAATTTTTGATCTGTTAAATCAATTATGTTAATCACATGTGATACTGTATGATCTTTTATTTGTTCATTTGGTATACTCTGACTATTTGTATTGTATATTGCATTGAGTATATGTTCCTGTATAAAATTACGTTTTGTTTTGAAAGGTTAATTTAATTAGCCAACCAAATAAAAAAAATATATATATTTCAAGGAACGTGTGATCCGATGTTAAGTGGGCCTTGTGTGTCGCGTGTCTTTCCAGTGTGCCAGGAAAATGCAGTGTCTTGTTGCTGTGTGGTGTAAGGCCCTGGAGCCCCCTCTGCGTGACAGACCACCACGGGCCGGGTCCACCCAGGGGCACTGCAACGAGAACCGGGCACTCTGACTGCCCCCACCCACTACAGTCTCAGCCAGCGCCGGATTGCAGAAGGAGGAGGCTGGGCAGCGAGGGATGAGCCCTGCAGCAGCTGGATACAATAAGGGTAGTTGTTCTAACCAGCTGTCCGGCGTCTCTGCCGTTCCCCGGGGCCGTGAGTAACCATGTCCTATCGACACACCGCACGACCCACAGCTCTCGCCCTTCTGGGCAGGCTGGCAGGCGGAATCGGGTGTCCCAGAGTGTTATGGGCTTAGGTGGCCTTCGGGGGGGTGCACTTTTCTTACCAAGGGGATGCTAGTATAGGTGTTGTCCTCGAGTGCTCCCGCACTACTCATGCAGACATGTACGTGGCGTGGCAGCCTCTTCTTTGTATTTCAGCATCCGCTGCTCGAGGGGTGCCCCGGTGGTGTCCGGAGCACGTTGCCAGCATAGCCCCACAAATGCAATGGGTTGCGGTTGTGACAGCTTGCGGGTGGGAAGGTAGGCTCCACTCACTCCAAGGCCTTTGTGTTCTGCCAGAGCCACGGGCTCTCACAGTGAGCCGCTGGTTCCCTATGTCGGCCCGCCGCCCAGCCCCAGCTCCTCGTGCCGTGTGGATTCGAATTCTGGGTCGTACGGCCTGATTTTTCTCGTTATTTCTACCTAGGCTCCCTGGGGATATAGTCAGGCAGCATGGCCAGTGTAGGCAACTCGGGTGGCTCTGAGATAGGATTAGTTTGCAAAAGGATTATCACCGGAGAGGAGCTCTGCAATGAGGCAGCCATCTTCGTTGCGCGCAACAGAGCCCCCCCCGGGCAGGGAAAGCTTTTGCCTTCTGCGGTCCCGTGAGCTCCTCGCGCACAAACAAGTCCGCTTTTAAAAGTCAAGCAGGTAACATACAGAGCAGCAGTGCTCAAGTATAAAACAAATAAATAAACATGCGCGATAGAGACACTACGGAAACCACACACAAAAAGCGTAGAGGTGTATTATCCCATGTAAGCTGTGCTGGGAGATTATGAGCAACCCTCCTAATCCTACTGTACAGATGGTGTTGCAGGTCACTAGAGCACCAGCAAACTCCCTGTAAGTAAACACTTTCCAAGGTCGTACAAAAATCGCAGCACGCTCTGCATAGGCAGCTGCGCAACAAACATTCAAACAGCACATTTAGAAAGCGCACTTCTGAATGCGCGTGCGCCCAATGCGCGAGTGCCACAGTTTCAAAAATGATTTCCAGGTCAAGGGGGCGGGTTTCACAATTCGATCTGCAGAATGAGTAAATAAAGCAATATAAAAGTTAATCAGTTTACAAATAGCTACCAGCAGATATTGAAGAGTAGCTTAATTTCCATTTACTTCAAAACTGACCTTGTCAACAGGGCAGCAATAAATTGAGTTCAATGGTGGAACTTCTAACATGGTTGACAGCCAAACAGCACACTTAGAAAGCGCACTTCCGAATGCGCATGACTGAATGTGCGCGTGCCAGTTTAAATAATGATTTCCAGGTCAAGGCGGCGGGGCTTCACAATACGATCTGCAGAATGAGTAAATAAAGCAATATTAAAGTAAATCAGCATACAAATAGCTACCAGTAGATATTGAAGAGTAGCTTAATGTCCAATTACTTCAAAACGGACCTTCTTGTCAAGAGGGCAGCAATAAATGGAGTCCAATGGTGGAACTTCCAACAGGGGTGACAGCCAAACAGCACACTTATAAAGCACACTTACGAATGCGCGTGCCGAATGTGCGCATGCCACAGTTTAAATAATGATTTCCAGGTCAAGGCGGTGGGGCTTCACAATTCGATCTCCAGAATGAGTAAATAAAGCAATATTAAGGTAAATCAGCATACAAATAGCTACCAGCAGGTATTGAAGAGTAGCGTAATGTCCAATTACTAAAAAACGGACCTTCTTGTCAAGAGGGCAGCAATAAATTGAGTCCAGTGGTGGAACTTTCAACAGGAGTGACGTCCAAACAGCACACTTAGAAAGCACACTTCCAAATGCGAGAGCCCCGAATGTGCGCGTGCCACAGTTTAAATAATGATTTCCAGGTCAAGGGGACGGGGCTTCAGAATTCGATCTTCTTGTCAACAGGGCAGCAATAAATTGTGTCCAATGGTGGAACTTCCAACAGGGGTGACTGCCAAACAGCACACTTAGAAAGCGCACTTCCGAATGCATTGCTTATGAAACCTCCTGAAGCCTCTGATACTTGCACTATGTCAGCTTTGCACTCTAGCTTTCTCAGTTCTACCTCTAGTAGTTGTTGGTCTTCTATGCTTGATTGCATACGACTCAGGGGATATACCAGATTTGGTGTTGTGTGTAGATTTATGTGAAAACCTCATACTGTGTCCAAAAACCCAAGCATCTTTGGATATAGAAAGCCAAGAGTCTACATGATTTGCCAATCTCCCCCCTATAGCGGGGGGTTCTGTGCTTAAAACGCACCTGATTTTGCTCGTCCTCACCTGAGTTATTCTGTTGGCCCTATCCTTGTTGCCATCGTCTGCCCCTTCCTCGGGAGGGGAAGAAAGGGTTTCGTTTTCGATCTTCTTCATCTCTCCATTGTGTTCTATCGCTAAAGGACTTGTTGTAGTGGTATCAGCTGGAAGAGTGGCCCCTGCCTCTACCAGCCCTCACAAAAATGTGTCTGCCAAATACGTTCTTCAGTGAGGCTTGCGCTTTGTCGAGGGTTGCGTAAGAGTTGGCAAACTTGGTCAGTTCCTTTATAAAGGCGTCTCTGAACAATTTCCCTTTTGCGGCTGCGGTAGGCTCCGAGGCCGCCAGCTCGCTGAGCTTAGGGTCTATCTTCACGAACAGCGACCTCCTCCTTTTGGTAGTAATTGCATAGTTGGCATTTCCCAGCATGCAAATGGCCCTCTGTGCCCATCCAGTTAAAATCACTGGATCCACTGTTTCATTTGTCTCCCAGGCCTCTTCTGCCATCGGGAGAATCTTTGTGAGAGGACCTCCGATGTCCAACATCTTGTCTTGGCAGGAACACCAGGACCTGTCCAGTCCTTTCCTCACATATCTCCCCATGAAGGTGACCATCTTCTTGTCAATCGGAGGCGTGTCAGCTATTGCTTTGGGGAGGAGTGGTCTTGGGCATTCAGCCCTTAGTTTACTCCTGACCTCCTTTGCCATAGGCACCCTCAGGCATTTCTTAATATAGGTCGCCACCTTCTTAGGTGGCTCCCACTCTGAAGATCGGGGGTGGATTAGAGCCTCTGGGTCAAAATCATTACCCTCTTTGACATCTTCATCATCAACCTTTCTTTTCTTCTGAGCTTTCTTGTGCTCCTCATCCGAAGATGATATTGATACTACTTCCTCCTCAGAGGACCCTTGCCAGTCGTCATCCTCTTCGCCTGAGCTACTGGATGACTTGTCTTGCCACCTGCTACTCTTCCTGCTGGATCTCACCTTTTTACCTTTGCCACTCTTCCTCTTCTGTGGCGTGTCCGGGGGTAGGGGGCCTGTTTGCGGGCTGCTTCTTTTCCCCCTTTTACCTCTCCCGTGTTTAATAACCTTTATTTCTTCCATTCCTTGGGAAAACTTTAACCAGTCCTCCATCAGAGTCATCTGCTGTGATCTTTGCTATCATAACTGGTGCTACTCATCTTCGGGTATTGGGAGAGGGTAGTCTTTCAAATAATGTATTTTCCAGGAGTTCTGGGCCTGTTACCTTCAAAATAACACGGATGTGTAATGGGTGAGTCCAGCTGCTGTATCTCAGCCAACAGGTTTTTTAGGGGACTGTGCTGTCATATATTGAGTGTTGCTACGCTCTTTTGGCCAGCAGAGACGCTGTGTGTGGTACTCGCACGTACCTTCGGAATGTTTCTGTGGAGATCTGTAAAGAACCGTCTTCACTGGAAAGCGATATCTCTTGTCCGGTGAGTTTCGCTCCAACAGTCACGGACGAGTGAGGCGGGGCGGCGGAACTAAGATTCCATCGTGCTCCCATCACCTCAGTGACCGATGTGCCCCCTATCAATCAGCCTCTGTAATTGCGGTCGCCGCAGGAGCCGGCAGACTGAAGCTTAACAACTCTCCTAAGCGGAATGTTCTGCCACGCTCCCGCTGCCTGCGCTGCGCCTCGCTATGTCCTATTTGCAGCTGCACGCGCGAAATCAATTAAAACCAATTACTCATGCACAATATAAGATTATGAATGAAAATGGTGGAACACTTAACTGGCTGCACAAGCAGCAAAGAAAGAGGGGTTTTCAAGGGAGTTCCCGTGTTTATGAGGAGTTATGACTGTGGATTGGACATGTTTTGACGTGTTTGTCAGGAACTAAAGACTTGAAACAAGTGGGACTTGTAGTCTTTATCTTTGTAAGTGGTTGTATTATTGTTTGTTTCATTGCTGCTTGAGAAGTAAAGTTAAGGGAAAAGCATAATCCGAGCCTCCGGTCTTGAGATAGAATTAACAGCGAATAATCCAGAGACTAAGGGAGACAAATAAGAGTGAAGGAGGTGACATGAAAATATAAACATTTCACTGAGAATGTTTGGAGGGAGGAAGCGCCATAGATGCCAACCCTTGCGATTAAGGCGGAAGACTCCTGATTTTTCTGTCAAAGATGATGGTATTTTTCACTTTCTCCGGCCTAAAATATTTCTTAGCCATAGCTCTCAATTCACATGCTTTAAGTGGGTGCCACCCGTCTTTCAATCAGCTGACTCACCCGCCAAGCCCCCTCTACAACATTCACTTCAGTGGGCTCTCACCTGCAAAAACAAATCAGGTGTTTTCACCCGCATTGGCGCCACAAAAGATTGAGTACTATGCCAACCATAATGCAATTCAATGGCAAACTTAATTCTCCTGCTTCCTATGACAAAGTCTGCATCCCAGGCAATCCAAAGCGTTGGCATGTATGTAGCTATACTGTACCGTTATACCTTACCTAAATCAATCCATACTGCAAGCTGATTTCTTAAGCCATGGCACCCCAAGTATGATCTTGAGACACTAAACTAAGGTGATGTTATCTTACTAGTCAAGTGATGGAGCACAATATATTTTCCCATCACTTGGGCAGTTCACAGGAGTTATTTTGGACTCTGAAATTGAATATGGAAACACTATTAAGTGTAAACAGTCAGTGATAAGTACCTAATTGTGTATAAAAACACAACATATGTTTCTAAAACATTTTATGTTGGAACATTTTATATTTCTGTCTTTTTTCTACACAAAAAAGTGTGGATATTTCACAAATAATAGTATGCACATTTTAAGCAGCATTAAAATCAATGACTAATGTTTACAAAAAGTAATGATAGTGGGCATTTTGTAATAGTATAGGATTTTGGAATTATCTGACCACCTTTCACTCATCCCAGCTTCTCTCCTCCCCGATCCACTGCCACACATTGTACCCTACATTTTTAGAGAAAACATTAATTCACTATCAAGTGACATCAAGCACTCGGCTCCACCAAGAATCAAGCCAGCTGGATCTCAGCCCCAGAAAGTATTTTATAACAAACGACCTGTTAGCCAGACTCCAGGGTATAGACATTGACAAAGGACTAATACTCAGCAACGAGTATTTCTTCTCTGTTTATTCCTTTGAACATATTAATATACATGACATTGGGTGTTTGTTGTCAGGGCAAAGGTACAGAGTAAAGAAGATAGAGAAGCCACGTAGGTAAGAGGACGCCAGTAAAAAAAGTGTCTGTCCACGTCACGTGCAGAGCTTGCTCTCATGTGGAAGACGTAGTTGGCCGCTAACTAACTGATAAAATAATATCGCACAAGATTCTGAATATTATTTTTACGTGTTAGCGGGTGCTGGCACGGGTCTCTCACTGCACGGGGTTGTTCCTTCTTGGTTAAGCGCTACTTTCCTCTGGTGCGTTTAATTCACGTTAGGAGGCCAAGTTGTGGGGGCGTGGCACATACGGGTTCTGCTCCGCCGGCTCCACCTTGTCGCCAATGTGTAATGTTGGAGGTCGGGTGAAAGAAGGACGCTGTTTCTGTACTCGCAGTGCAGAGCTAAAACAATACAGCAGGCAGCTTGCTCGTTCTGAGTGGGTCCTCCCTTTACGCGCATCCCCCACTTTATTCACTTCACTGGTCCTTTGTCACGTGAGGCGGGCTCACCCTCTCTCACTTGATTCGGGATCTCAGTGTACGCCACACTTAGGACCGTCAGCTCTTTATTTGGCAGGACTCGTATGGGAACTAGACACACACAATAAACTAGACACACACAATGCGCTGATTACAGGAGGCGCTATAGAGCTTTTTCCGCAACGGGAGAGTGGTGTGCAGGAGGACGTTGGCCTGTCAATGAGTCGTAGTTCATAGGAGGGAGAGAGGCAAAACCGCGATACGGACTGGAAGAGTTGTAAGTTTTGAAAAGGGGGGACAGGAAGTGCTGCATGCCGGTCACACTGATGCAGTGTTGCCAACTCCTCAGTAAAAAAAGTAGTTATTGGCTGTTCAAAAAGCAGCTAGAAGTAGCTAAATGACATCATCGCCTAATTTGCATAATTTGCCAGGTGCATGATGGGTGATTGAAAATCAGAGAGGCAAACATCTGTGAATTTCACTTTAAAAAATCACCCTTCTAGGAACGCACCAGTATGTCTGAAAACATGTAGAATGTACTAGATGTGACTCCAGGTGGCTTAAGGTTGCCTGTCCTGGTGCATAGAGCCCCAGGGAATTCATTACTTTTCCGGATCGAGCCGTATACTGAATTATATATTGATATTTTATCATAGTGCAGTTTACTTCTGGAATACAAAGTTTGACTTTTATTTATGTTTTGCTATTTTCATTTTTGCAACACAGTTGTCCAAACATGTTTGACTGCAGACTTGTGGGTTTATTCTGACAAAATGCACCAATGGAGCTTTCTAAAATACACAACTGATGGCACACGATGGAAAGATGTTCAAATCTGTTAAATATTCTTAATGCAAGTGAACATTGAATTCACTTTCTAAATTCACAGGGGAAAAACCACAGAGCCGAAAGGCAACGTTTGCCAGTACCCTGCAGCAGCAGCCTGATCAGTGCAGCACTGCACGAAATGGAGGCTGAGCCTGACCGGCTGCGGGATGGCATCACGCTCTGCTGTTGCATACACTGGTGACCCGACAGCTGTCGAGTCAAGAGTTACGTCCGCATCAGGTCAGTTGCTAGTGAGAAATCTAGCTACTTTTTTTTCATTGGTTTGGAAACCAATAGAAAAAAGTGTAATTCCCAAACCAATGGAAAAAAGTAGCTAGATTTCTCGCTAGCCGCTTTTTTAGCAGAATGTCGCTAGGGGTGCGCACTTTCTCGCTAAATATAGCGAGAAAGTCGCCAGGTTGGCAACACTGCACTGATGGCGCCGTTTCTCGTATGAGAACTAGGCATTGGTTGCTGACGTTGAATGACGTTGGTGAGGCGGACTCAGGCAGGGCGGAGCGGTATCTGGGTGGATGATGCTGGGCTCGAGGAGGCGGAGCGGATTCTCCAGGAGAGTGCAGGGGGTGAGTGTGCATGGATGAGATGGCAAGGAAATCAAAGGGGTGTGAGAAGGCTGAGAAGAAGGGGTGGTGAAGGAGGGTTAGAAGAGAGGGAAGATGCTGACTGTGAAATCTCCATCTGTGGAGGGGGGAATGAGGGAAGTGAGGGGCGAGTTTGTAGCAGGTCTCCACAGAGGAATGATGAAGGGGGGCTGGACCGGGGCAACTCTGGGCTGGGGACCCAGGAAAAGTGTGCTTTGGAGGGGCTGGAAGCCTCAGGGAGGTGTGTTTGGGGAGGAGTAGATGCAGTGGGAAGGTGTGTGGAAGGTGGTGTTGAAGACTGATAATCGCGAGAAGATGTTTCCGGGGGAGAATTTGATGGAGATTGCCAGATGGGTGAAGGCGGCTGTGGGGGATGTTACTTGGGTACTAGTGCTGGCTGGGGGACGGTTGTTGGTGGAGGGGACGGATGCTGGTAGTAAGGCTAAGATTCTGGAGGTACGCTGTCTGGGTAGGCATGCAGTGCGAGTGTTTGACCAAAGTGGTGTGTCGTGTAAGGGGGTGCTGTATGGAGTGCCGGTGTCTGTGAATATGTCTGAGGTGGAGGAGCAGCTGGCGGGTGTGGGGGTGGTGGAGGTTGGGGAGGAGAGATGCACATGGGGATGTGGTGTCTACAACTGTGGCAGTGAGGTTTGCGAGAACGGAGTGCCCAGAGGTGGTGGAGATGGGTTATCAGAGGTTCCGTGTGAAAGTTTATGTGGTGATGCCGTTGAGGTGTTATAAGTGTCAGCAGTTTGGACATGTGACGAGAGTGTGCAGGAATGAGAGGCATTGTGGGAGGTGTGGAGGAGATCACGATATTAAGGAATGTAAGGTGGAGACCCTGGAGAAGTGTGTGAATTGTGGGGGAGGGCACTCGACTGCGTTTAGGGGGTGTGAGAGTCACAGGGTGGCGAGAGAGGTGGTGCAGGTGAGGGTGGCGGAAGGTTTGTCTTATGCGGAGGCTGTGGCAAAGGTGAAACCGCTACGGGTGGTGAGTGAGGTGTGTGGGAGGGAGCCGGTGGTGGATGAGACTGTGGGAAGGAAGAGTATGGTGGGTGAGATGAAAGGCGTGGAAATGGTGGTTGTCCCGAAAACTGAGTTTATGTGCTTTATGGTGAGTGTGCTTGAGCTGGTTCAGGGGAATTTGTCTGTCAGTATTTCGGATCTTATGAAAGGAGTGGTGGAAGCGGGGAGGAGGTTTTTGAGTGTTGTGGACGTGTTGGAACTGGATGTGTTCAGGATGGTTAATAAAGTGTGGAAGCAGAGTGGGGTGTCGGCCTGAGGATTTTGCAGTGGAACGCGAGGAGTTTGTTGAGGAATGGGCAGGAGTTGAAAGCGGTGCTGTGTGGGGAATTGAATGTTGATGTGGTTTGTATTCAGGAGACGTGGTTAAGGGGTGATCTGAGATTTGTGATTCCGGGTTTTGAGTTGTTTCGTAAGGATAGGTTGGAGGGGAGAGGAGGGGGTGTGGCTCTGGCAGTTCGGAAGGGGTTGGTTGCAAGAGAGATTGTGGTGGATGGAGCAGTGGAGGCCATCGGGGCGGGGATTCGGGTCGGGGGATCGCAAGTATTGGTGTTAAATTATTATAATCCGTGTGAGGTGGTGGAGGTGGGTGTGCTGTCTGGAGTGATAAGGGGACATGTGGGACCTTGTGTTTTGTGTGGCGATTTTAACAGTGCCAACACGTTGTGGGGTAGTGATCGGAACAGATGCAAATGGGGATCTGTTGGAGGACATGGCGGATTAATTGAGTCTGTTTTTGCTGAATGATGGTTCGGGTACGTGGTTGGATGTGAGGACTGGGAAGTTGGCGTGTTTGGATTTGACCTGGGTGTCTGCTGCGATTGCTGGAGAATGTGATTGGGAGGTGTGTGAGGATGGGGATATAGGGAGCGATCATTCTGGTATTTTGGTGACTGTGAGGGGTGAGGTAGAGATCAGGTCACGGATGTCTGGGAGCCGGTTGAATTTTAGGAAGGCTGATTGGGAGATGTACAAGGGAGTGTGTCAGGAATTGATTGTTCCTCGAGGTAGGGATGGGGGGGTGGATGAATGGAATGAGCATCTGGTGCAGGGAATGAGAGCAGCGTCTGTGGCGGCAGTTCCGGAGATTGAGAAGGGGGAAGGGTGGGAAGGTCGAGGTTCCTTGGTGGTCGGTGGAATATTCGAGGGCTGTGGCGGCGCGTAAGAAGGCTAGGGCCAGGGCGGTGAGATCAGGAATGTTGGTGGATTTGGTGGCATATAAAAAGGCTAAGGCGGTGGTGCAGAGGGTAAATAGGGAAAGGAAGCGTGGATATTGGAGGGGCTATTGTGGGTCCCTGGGGAGTGATTCTGGTGTGGGTGAGGTTTGGAAACAGTTCAAGCAGATGTCCGGATTGATGAGGCCGCAGGGTGGTGTGTCAGTGTTGTTAAAAGGGGAAGAGGTGGTCAGTGAGGATGGGGATAAGGCAAATTTGTTGGGGGAGTATTTTGCGGGGGTGCACAGTTCAGGGAACTTCCCAGAAGCGGTGAGGCTAAGTATGGGTGTGGTTGAGGATGAGATGCGGGAGTTGTTGGCGGATGTTGGGCCTTGGGAGGAGCAGTATGAGGTTCCGTTTTCTATGGTGGAGTTGGATGGGGCGATTCGGAAGGGGAAGTGGTCTAGCCCACGGGTGGATGGGGTCATGTATGTATTTTTGGAGAAGTTGCCAGTGGAATGCAAGTTAGAGGTATTGGCTTTATTCAGTGAGATCTGGAAGAGTGGAGTTATGCTGAAGTTGTGGAAAAGAGCGATTGTGGTGGCGATTTTGAAGGGTGGCAAGGTTCCTACTGAGTGTAAGTCGTATAGGCCGATTGTGCTGACTGTTGTGCTGTGTAAGGTTATGGAACGGATGGTAGTTGAGCAATTGGGGTTTTATTTGGAGTCAAATGGGTGTTTGAGTGATTTTTAGAGTGGGTTCAGGAGGAATCCGTCAGTGGCTGATCCGTTAGTGAGATTAGTGACTGGGGTGGAGGAGGCATTGTGCGATGGGGAGTTGGTGGGAGCGTTCTTATTGGATTTGGAGAAGGCGTATCATATGGTGTGGAAGAGTGGGTTGTTGGTGAGACTGTTGGAGATTGGTGTGAAGGGGAGGATGTTTCGGTGGATTAGGGCGTTTTTGGCTGATAGGACCTTTCAGGTGAGAGTGAGGGGGGTGCTGTCTGAAGTTTGGAAGATGGAGAATGGGACGCTGCAGGGAAGTGTGATTAGTGCAATGCTGTTTAATGTAGTGGTGGATGGGTTGATTCGGGCTTTGGCGGGAATCGGGTGTCAGGTGGATTTCTTCGCAGATGATGGTGTGGTATGGGTAAGAGGGCGGAGTTTGTTGTTGGTGCAGAGTCGGCTGCAAGCTGCGATAGTGCGTATGGAGGACTGGTCTGGGAAATGGGGCTTTTCGGTGTCTGTGGATAAAAGTGTGAGCATGGTTTTCTCGAGGAAAAGGGTGCAACAGGAGTTGAACTTGGTTTTGAAAGGTTTGAGGGTGAAGAGCGTAGAGGAGTTTCGGTACTTGGGGGTGATTTTGGATAGGAAGTTGAACTGGAATTTGCAGGTGGATGGTGTGGTGGATAAGTGTAAACATAGGTTGAATTTGTTGCGGGTGGTGTCTGGGAAAGAGTGGGGTGCGCAGCAGAAGTGTTTACGAATGTTGTATATGGGGTTGATTTTGAGTGTGATGGATTTTAGATGTCAGGTGGCAGTGGGTTTTACAGCGAGTCAGAAGCTGCGGTTGGATAGGGTGCAGGCAAGGGTATTGAGTGTGTTCGGGTGTGATGAGGTCCTTTCCAGTGAATGCGGTGCAGGTGCTTGTGGGGGAGATGCCGTTGGGGTGGAGGAGGGATGCGTTGAGTATGAGGTGGTGGGTGACGTGCAGTGCGAAGAGTGTGGCTCATCCGGTGCATGAATGTTTGAAGTATAATTGGAGGTTTGACTACTATGGAGACCGGTGGAGGAGGAAGGGGGGCACTTTGGGGTTTCACATGTGGGAGAAGGGGGTGCAGTGGGGTGTGGGCGAGTTGTTGGCTGTGATGGGTACGGATTTGGTGAGATGGCCGATGTGGATGATGGGGGTCTCCAAAGGTGTGTTTAGAGTTGGCGAGTGTGGTGTCCAAGAAGTGGGGTTTGCGGGGTGAGATCAAGACTTTGTGTCAGGCGTATGTGGCAGGGAAGGAAGGATGTAAGGTGTTCACGGATGGTTCGAAAGATCCTATGCCTGGGAGAGTGGGTATGGCGTATTATCTGGAAAGCACTGGGGAGTATAAAGTGGGGCGACTGACGAATGATGTGTCTATTTGTACGGCTGAGTTGGTGGCGATTGCATTGGCGATTGATAGTGTGTGCGAGTTGGGGTATGGGAAGGTGGTGGTGTTCTCGGATTCATTGAGTGGGTTGCAGGCGATTGTGGCAGGGGATGGTGATAGGAAGGATGTGATTTTGAACATCAGGAGGAAGATTGATCGGTGTGTGCGTGGGGGAATGGATTTGGAGTTGGCGTGGGTCCCCAGTCACAGTGGCATTTTGGGTAATGAGTTGGTGGATCTGGCGGCTGGTGAGGGTATGAGAAGGGGAGCGGTTGATGTGAGGTTGCCTTTGAGTGTGGATGAGGTGAAGGCTGTGGTGGTGAGACGGGTCATGGATGAGTGGCAGGAGAGGTGGGTGAGTGGGGTGAAGGGCAGGTGGATGTTTGGGGTTCGTGGGATAGTGTTGGTGAAGGTGGATGCGGGGAGTCTGGAATGGAGGAGGGGGGAGGAGGTGATGCTGAATCGGTTGAGGATAGGGCATGTGGGGCTGAATGACTGTCTGTTTCGAGTGGGGAAGCGTGAGTCGAGGGACTGTGCGGTGTGTGGGGTGCCTGAGACTGTGGGACATTTTCTGCTTAGGTGTGAGAGACATGTTGAGGAGAGAGAATTGATGAGGGTTCGGTTGTCTGCGCTGGGTGTGGCTGAGCTGAGTGGGAAGGCTTTGCTGGGAGGTGACTGGGTGAGAGGCAGGAGGAGGAGCAGTGTGATGTTGGATTTTGTGAGGCAGACGGGGCGGTGGGAGGAGTTGTGCGTTTATGTGAGCTAAGTATTGATTAGTGGATTTGGTGCACATCATCCTTTAGGATGGGGAAGCGCCTGCGTGGGTCCGCCCATGCATCCGATAATTAAGAAGAAGACTATTTGGCAGAGGCAAACCTCATTAAAGGCAGTGCATGCAGATCAAAGGCTTGCTTTAAGCATAAACGGATTATCACTTCAGGAACGTGATGACTTTGTTTTTCAGCCTTCCCTGCTCGGTTTCTGGACATGTTTGCGGCCTTGTGAGTTTGTAGTTTTACTATGGGCCAAACCTGCAAGCCCCAGGTCAGTTGATAGCCATTTCAATGTTCAGGCGATTCGGTCACGTTTGATAAGTTCATTTACAAAACAGCCATTGGCAAAACAAGTTGGTCTATTTTTGAAATTTTCAACGGTGAAATTATCTCTATAAGGAACCATAGGACAAAACAAGTCGTATCCCCTATATGCACAAAGGTATGCATATTATTCTTGTCAGTACTTACTATTTGAGGTTTTCGCTTGGCGAGAATTACCAGTGCTTCTAAATATCTGCTAGACTTCTGTGCAGCCATATTTGTTTTTTAATCCCTCTGATCAGCACCTGCTAAGCATGCTGCAGCAATCAGCAAGATTCACTTGCATACTGATACATCTTTGTTTTGATTAGACACAGCTATTGCCTTCCTTTAAAACAGAGGTCTAAGTGAATTGACAGTATTGTGAGAACAAACATGGGCAGAATTAATTTAAACATTTTTGTAAATAGTCCTCTATACACACGCACCAATTTCTTTCACCTTCAAAAACGGTTATTAGTACAAGACAGTGAGCAAAAAATATCAACAGCTGCTTTATTAAAATTCAACATGTTCTGAAAACGTGTATCGTTTCATAGAAAAATAATAAAACATTATATAATGTACGTTAGAAAAGAGGACTTGAAACCTATTTATTTTTTAATTTATTGGAATTTTTGTTCAACGTTGGCTCTACCCAAAGGGTCTCGGTGCACCTTACATGGTTCAAAGGTTGAAAAGTGGAAAGTGAAACAAAAGTTAAAAAATATTTTCAGGATAGGATAGGAAGATTACGATAGACAAGTTGAGCAGGGGAGTTGTAGGGGCGGGGTTATATGTAGGGTAACAGGTATGTTTTTAGGCTCTTTCTGAAAGCATTAATGGAGGTTGCGGTGCAGATGTGAAGAGGTAGGGTGTTTTAGACTCTGGGTGCCTACAGGTAAATGCTTGTTTTTGTGTGCATGTTAGTTTGCATGGTGTAATGTGTCGGAGATGATGGCTTGCTTGTTTGTGTTTGTGTGGGTGATGGGTTTGAGTTTGTTATGAATGTAAGATGGGGTTTTGTGGTGGATAGCTTTGAAAACAATTTAGAGTCCTTTTGAAGGCAATTCTCTGGGGCACTGGGAGCCAGTGGCGCTGGGGGAGAGCTGAGGTCATGTGTGAATGTTTGGGTAGGTGGAGGGTGAGTCTGGCTGCTGTGTTTTGTATGGCTTGCAGATGGACATGGGTGCCGTTGGGGAGTCCATTGAGGAGAGAGTATTGTCAAAGTCCAGCTTCCAGAAAACAAGTGCTTGGAGTGCAGTGCAAAAGTCGTCGGGAGGAAGGATGGGTCTGAACTTTCGTAGGAGGTGTAGTTGTTGGTTGCATGTCTTGGTGTCAGCAGCTATGTGGTGTTTGAAGCAAAGGTTGGGGGTCACAGTCAATGGAAAAGCCAAGGGATTTGACAGGTGTGCAGAGTGATGTGTGTGTTGTTCATTGCAAGTTCTTAGATCTGGGGTGGTCGGGGGTTGAGTTTGGGTTTGTGTGTGGGGGGAGCAATGAGGAGGTATTCTCTTTTGGAGGGGTTGATCTTGAGGAATAGGATGACGAACCATGTGGTGATGGGAGTGACGGTTCCATGTGGTAACTAATAAATAACGAAAACATCTTTATCTTATAAAAAATAAGGAAAACATTTCACGTTTTGACACCCTCCGCACCCCTTTTAATCCCTTACCCCACCCCATATATACTTTTAACATACAATTTGACATTTTTTCATTCTTTTCGATTGGTTAAAAACGATATGTTATTTTTAATTAGTTATTATCACTGTATACCGGAGAGACAGCTTTTGAGGATGTAGAGTTGTGAGAGGGATGTGGTTTCGAAGTATATTGGCGTGTCGTCTGCATGTTGGTGGAAATAAATGTTGTGTGTGTTAAGGGTCTGCCCAAGGGATTCAACATGTAGGTTGAAGAGGAGTGGAGCTAGGGAGGAACCTTGTGGTTTGACGTACTTGAGGGGTCGGATTGAAAAGGGGGCAAGAAGACAAAGTGTGTCCTGTCAGTAAGGAAGGAGGTTAACCAGTCAAGAATGGTGCATGAGAGTTTCATCCTGTGAGCTATGGTCCTGACTAAAATAGTGTGGTAAATGGTGTCCCGGGCTGCATAGAGGTCGAGGAGTACGAGTGGTGCTATGTGTTCTTGTCAGTGATGTTATGGAGGTCATCAAGTATGCAAAGTGTACTCGTCTCAATGCTGTGTCCAGGTCGAAAGCCAGATTGGAAGGGGTTGAGTAGGTTGTTTGTGGTGTTACAGTTGGGGAGAGACAAAGCATTCCTTGATTCTGGGAAGGGATGGCAGGATAGTGGCCGAGAGATGTTTTTTTGTTTTTTTTTAGGAGGCTTGGGATTTGCCCAGTTTTTAGTGCAGAGGGGATATTGCTATGTGAGAGACAGGAGTTGATGTTTGTTAGGAAAGATTTCCCTTGGGTGCAATTTTCCCTCCATTTATGGCCTTCCCCCCCTCCCCCAACCAAACTTTTTGCTTTTGTTTGGCATATCTAACCTGACTTTTTTGCAGTGGGGCACAGCCTTCCGCTGTGCTCCTCTGGGCTTTTGCTTATTTGTTATGGGGAAATGGACACGTCCTTCAGGCTATCAGTACTGGTAAACTATTTTTCCCTTAGTCTTTGACTATGTTGCCCTTTCTTGGTACCTTACAGTACTGCGCATATGGGTCCTTTTTGTTTTATGGCTGTAGCCACCCTCTAAGGATTTTTTGGTGTTTGTACAAGTGTGCCTAGGAGGAACTGGTGGCAGCAGTTTACTTTTAAAGTATTTTTACTTTGTTTTTATGGACCATACCACGTTTTCCGCGTTTGGCCCAAGACTGTGGCCAGTGCCGAAAATGGCCGTGCCATGAAGTCTTTTGTTCTGTCCTTCAGCCATTTTGTCCCTTTGTCTAACCCCTGGTGAAGAGACCCCGGTATTCCCTTATTTGGGCATGCAGCATCCTGCGAAAACTGCATCTTTTGCGTGCTCCTGCATGTCAGGTGTGCTAGTGCCCAGGAAGAGGGTTTGGACTGTCTGGTCCCAATCCACACTACTGGTGCAGGTATATCTGGTGGACATGAATGACTGGAACCACTGTGGGCCACGATTGGCCTGCGCCTGGCGTGCATGCAAAAGAGCAGATCTTCCATTGGCTATCCCAGATTTGAGCGCAAAACAAATCTTGGCTAAGAGAAGGGGCTCTGCATCCATTCCAGGTCGATCACCTGAAGTTCACACGGAACTACAGAAGGAGCCAAGTATCCTGAATGAAGGAGCAGACTCGTGGAACTCCCAGAGACATGCTGGAAGGTTTGGTACCCTGTGTCATGATCTCTGCTTCCAAAAGGTCAGGGTTTTCCCAACTCCCTTGGAAGCAGATCCATAACCCAGGTTCCGAGTGCCAACCAGTCCCAATTGGGACCTTTTGGACCCAGTCCTGGCGCCAGTGGCACCAGGCTCATAAATATGCCCAGTCCCAGCGCTGGAAGCGCCGGGCTCATAATGCTTGGGTGGACTTACCTGCAGCAGACCATGCTGCTTACTTGCCTGCCAGTTGAGCCTCTGATCCTCTTCTGTTTGGAACTACTTTTCCTGTTGGGTGGGGCAGGAGCCACTCCCTAGATTCAGAACACTGGAACTCTTGTGGAAAGCAGGAACTCTTTTCTTACCTAGGCGTGGCTGTGGAAGGAGACACCTAAGCACTACAGGAGGCTATTTAAACCACACCCGATGGATGAATCTTGCTTTGCGTTATTCTGCATCCTCTGCAGCAGAACGCTCATCGTGTCTTCTGCATCTGATCCTGGGCCTAAGGAAAAAGGCTTACCATCCTGAATCCAGTCTTCAGCAACACCTATAAAGACAAGAAAGAACAGGTTAGCATTACGGTCTTCAGTGACCGCTCTTCACTTACCTGGTCCATCGGCTGTCACCAACACCTCGCGCTGCATTCCGGCATCTGAAAGACAAAGGCTTACCTACTCTTCGTGCGCTCCGGAGGTCTTCACACTGCATTCCGGCATCTGAAAGACAAAAGCTTACCAACTCTTCGCACGCTCCGGAGGCCTTCGGCGCTGCATCCCGCATCTGAAAGACAAAACAAGGTGCTTTTAAAGACATTGGGGAACTTTAATACTCACGTGCCATTACTCCTTTCCACATCTAACCCAGTGGGTATTCCGGCACCCTGCAGCCGCTCCGAACTTTTACCTGCAAAATAAAAAGACAGTTAGAGCGCATCGTGAAGCAGGCAACAAGCGCTTACTTACGTGCTTCCAGGCGCTTCTATTCATCACACGGGCTCCATCTTCAACTCACTTCAGCCCGTCATCCGCCATCGCCGGAACCCTGCAAAACAAGAAACATCATTACTAAAGACTTTAAAGACATTAGAATTACTCGAAACTTACCGTTCGTGCAGTAAACGACGGACAGCAGTCCTCTGAAGTCAAGAGGCCTGCTCCCCTTATCCAGTGAAGAAACTGGTTACAGCACCCTGCCCCGAGGCAGATGGAGAGCACGGCGTTCACTTACCTAAGGTGAGAGCGTTAACCTTTGGGGTTCTACAGGAGAAGAGAAAGGGAAGAAGAGAGAGACATTCAATAACCCAGTTCCTTAATCCCATATTTTCTATCTGCAGACATCTTACCCTTCGAGTCAGACATACAGTGCACAGAGGTCCAGCCCAAAGAGCCAGCCGTGTGTTACACATCACCTTTGAAGATACGGTATACGCCCAGTCAAGACCGGCGCCTCTACGGGAATCAGGTGAGCGTTACAGAACGCAAAGCCTACCACAAAACTCCCGTCCAGGCGCTATGGAAACCTCGGATACCGACCAGCTAGCCCAGTTACTTGGGGAACTAAGGGCAGAAGTGCATGCAGCCCGTCAGGAAACGAACGCTCTAAGAAGGGAACTGATTATTTCCAAGGAGCGAACAGATGATCTCGCTAGACAATTGCTACAGTCACAAGCCGGACAGACCCCGTTACCCGCATCTGGGGGAAATCTTCCTTCTACATCCTCTATGAATCCAGTGCAGATCAACCTACCTGGGAATGTACCTCTGGCTCCGCCCGAACGATTTTCTGGTGACCTAAAGAGGTTTGCAGTATTTATCAATCAGTGCCGGTTGCATTTCTTATGCCGGCCAGCAGCCTTTCCAACTGATCAAGCTAAAGTAGCTTTCGTGCTTTCGTACCTTAGTGGCAATGCGGCAGACTGGTCGATCCCTCTAGTAAATCAAGATGATCCGGTCCTCCATGATTTTCAAGCTTTTCAGCTCAGTATGGAAAAACTGTTCGCAAGACATTCACAGGGGCAGGCCTTGGACAATGAGCTTCTTTCGTTGCGACAAGGTAATCAAGACCTTTTGGCTTATATTGCGTCTTTCAACAGACTGATAGTGGAAACTCAATGGCCTGAGGACAAAAGGATTACGCTGTTTTATAGAGGTCTACGTGGAGAGCTCAAAGATGTGTTAGCCCAAGTAGTGAATCCCCCACAAGATTGTTCGGACTATATAGACTTAGTCGTTCAAATAGATCACAGACTGCAGAACAGGAAGGCCGATCGTTCCAAGTTTGATGCTCGAGTATTTTCCAAACCGCCAACTCCTTCCAAAGGAGTATACTCCGGGGAACCCATGCAAATAGGGGGTCTGAAAGGTCCTCTAACACAAAAGGAGCGGGAAAGGAGAAAACAGTTGCAATTATGCCTCTATTGCGGAAACTCAGGGCACTTTCTTCGAGACTGTCCGGTGAAACCTGCCAAGAAGGCAGTAGGAGCTGCAGTTACCAAAGTTACAAACTCTGAGCAGGGAAACGACCTCGCCCGACAAGAATAGAGGTCCTCTTGCCGAGCGTGAAAACCAGTTCCGTGACCTCGCATTTCGTGATACCTATGGTCCTCATTAGCCCTGATAATCCGGATCGATTACATGCAATTGAAGCTTACGTCGACAGCGGTGCCATCGGCAATTATGTGGATCATGAAATGGTTGAGGATGAATCTAACTCTTTGTCCCAAGGCTGTAAAGGACGTCATTACTACGGTGGATGGTACGGAGATAGCCTCCGGGCCAGTAACGCATACCACTCAAGAGGTGACGCTAGTAAGTCAAGATGGACACCATGAGAAGATCGTGTTCGATGTGATCAAGGCCCCTCAGTTTCAGATTATTCTAGGAATACCTTGGTTAGAGAAACACAATCCTCTGATCGATTGGCGAGCAAGAACGGTCCAGTTTCCAGAATGTGTCTCTACTTGTCACCCTCCACCTGGTGTTGCACTGGCAGCAATTTCTTCAGAGACTCCCCAGTTACCTCCCGAATACCTAGAATACCAAGATGTTTTCCGGAAGGATCAGGCTAACTCTCTACCTCCTCATAGGTCTTATGACTGCCAGATAGACCTGATACCTGGATCTACTCCTCCTTGTAGTAGAATTTATGCCCTCACCGAGCCTGAGAACCTTCACCTTCGACAATACCTGGATCAATACCTGGCAAATGGGTTTATTCGTCCTTCCAAGTCCCCTGCTTCTTCAGCTTTGTTCTTCGTTCCAAAAAAGGAAGGAGACCTTAGAACTTGTATAGATTATCGCTCCCTGAACCAGATCACCGTTAAGAATAGATATCCGTTACCTTTGATCCCTGAACTCCTGGACCAAGTCAGAAAAGCATGCATATATACAAAGCTGGATCTTAGAGGAGCTTACCACTTGGTACGAGTAAAAGAGGGCGATGAATGGAAGACGGCCTTCCGCACCAAGTATGGGCTATTTGAATATCAGGTCATGCCCTTCGGACTTTGCAATGCCCCGGCCGCCTTTCAATATTTTATGAACGATGTCCTCAGAGAGCTCATAGATGTGTGTGTTGTTGTTTACATTGACGACATCCTTGTTTATTCTTCATCGGAATCTGAACATCGGAAACACGTGAAAATGGTCCTCGAAAGATTGCGTCAACACAAACTTTTCGCTAAGTTGGAAAAATGTGTTTTCAACGTGACTGAAGTCGAATTCTTGGGATTCATATTATCACCTGGCGGAGTGCGTATGGATTCAAAGAAGGTCGATGCAGTTCTCAAATGGCCATCACCATCCTCCGTAAAAGGTGTGCAAAGCATGTTAGGCTTCGCTAACTTTTACCGCAGGTTTATCCCCGAATTCTCTCTAATAGTCCAGCCCATCACTGCCTTGTTAAAGAAAAACAAACGTTTTGAATGGTCTACCGAGGCGGAACAAGCTTTCCAGGATTTGAAGACTAAATTTATCTCTGCACCAATCTTAAAACACCCTCGCCCCGAACTCCCCTACATCGTGGAAACTGATGCTTCAAGTCTTGCCATGGGGGCAGTTCTATCACAAAAGGACCCGGTAACCAATCAGTTGCATCCCGTGGCATTTTGGTCCCGCAAATTCTCGCCTCCTGAAATCAATTACACGATTACTGACAAGGAACTTCTGGCTATCAAGTCTGCCTTTAAGGCTTGGCGGCATTATCTGCTGGGGGCCCGACACACCGTTACTGTGATTACGGATCACCGAAACCTGCAATATTTGAAAACCGCAAAAGCCCAATCCTCTAGACAACTCCGTTGGGCATTATTCTTTGCCGAGTTTGACTTCATAATTACCTATCGACCTGGTACAAAGAACGGTAAAGCTGATGCCCTTTCTCGGATGGGAGTGGAAGAACACTTGATCAACCCTAAACCTGTACCAATCATTCCCGAACAAAGAATTCTGGGTGTAATCGCCACAGAATCCATAGAGGAAGTTAAGGATAAAGCCAGGCAACTTGTAACTCCAGCAGACATACAGAATTGGCATCTGCAGGGAAAGGACTTTGCAGTAAAGGACAACTTATTGTATTTCCAAGAACGATTATACCTACCCAGCACAGATTTACAGAAAAAAGTAATCTCTTGTTATCACGATTCTTTAATGGAAGGACATCCCGGTATGGCCAAGACCTCAGAAAAGATCAAGCGCTACTTCTGGTGGCCGTCTTGGAAAAAAGATATCAGAGACTTTATAATGTCCTGTGGAGTATGCGCCCAAAACAAGAGTCAAAAGGAAAGACCAGCAGGCCTCTTACGCCCTATTGACATCCCACCTCGCCCTTGGCATACGCTTTCTATGGACTTCATCACCGATCTACCTCCATGCTCCGGATACAATACGATTCTAGTAATCGTCGACTTATTCTCCAAGATGGCGCATTTCATTCCGCTCAAAGGCTTGCCAACAGCAGCAACTCTGGCCCGAGAATTTCTCGAAAACATCGTCCGACTGCACGGTTTTCCTTCGGTTCTAATTTCGGATCGAGGTAGTCAATTTATTTCTCATTTTTGGCGAAGTTGCTGTCGGTCGGCTCAAATTGATGTGAGACTATCGACCAGTCACCACCCTCAGACCGACGGACAAACCGAGAGGACCAATCAAACTCTGGAACAGTATTTACGCTGCATGCTGCAACAAACTGAAAAAACTTGGAAAGACATCCTTTGGATAGCCGAATATGCCTACAATAACTCTGTCCATTCGGGAACTGGGAAAACCCCGTTTTTTCTTTTGTACGGCAGTCACCCTCGAACCTCGGAGTTGGATCCCCTCCAAGATCTTGAAACACCAGCAGTAGACTACCTGCATTCTACAATCACCCAAGCCTTTAAGGAAGCTGTTTCTCACCTTCAAAGGGCTAAAGAACAATACAAGAAAGGAGCAGATCAACATCGGAAGGAAGCCCCTCAATATCAAGTAGGGGATCAAGTCTGGTTATCCACCAAATATCTACCTCTAAAAGGGCCACGCACATTCAACCCAAGATACCTTGGTCCCTATTCCATCACTACCATAGTAAACCCAGTAGCGGTCAAGTTGGACTTGCCCCCGCACATGAAGATACATCCGGTCTTCCACGTCTCTCTATTAAAACCCGTGCAACCTCAAACCCGACTAACTAAATCTCCAAAACCTATCCTAGTTGATGGAGAACTCGAGTTTGAAGTCAAAAGCATTCTGGACTCCAAGATCTCCAAATCTAAACTATTTTACCTAATTGACTGGAAAGGCTACGGCCCCCAAGAGAGATCCTGGGAACCTGCTGAATATGTCCACGCTCCTCGCCTAATCAAAAGATTTCACCGAACATTTCCTGACAAGCCAAAACCCCCGGAGAAGCCCGGTTTGGGAGGGGCCTTGAGGGGGGGTACTGTCATGATCTCCGCTTCCAAAAGGTCAGGGTTTTCCCAACTCCCTTGGAAGCAGATCCATAACCCAGGTTCCGAGTGCCAACCAGTCCCAATTGGGACCTTTTGGACCCAGTCCTGGCGCCAGTGGCACCAGGCTCATAAATATGCCCAGTCCCAGCGCTGGAAGCGCCGGGCTCATAATGCTTGGGTGGACTTACCTGCAGCAGACCATGCTGCTTACTTGCCTGCCAGTTGAGCCTCTGATCCTCTTCTGTTTGGAACTACTTTTCCTGTTGGGTGGGGCAGGAGCCACTCCCTAGATTCAGAACACTGGAACTCTTCTGGAAAGCAGGAACTCTTTTCTTACCTAGGCGTGGCTGTGGAAGGAAACACCTAAGCACTACAGGAGGCTATTTAAACCACACCCGATGGATGAATCTTGCTTTGCGTTATTCTGCATCCTCTGCAGCAGAACGCTCATCGTGTCTTCTGCATCTGATCCTGGGCCTAAGGAAAAAGGCTTACCATCCTGAATCCAGTCTTCAGCAACACCTATAAAGACAAGAAAGAACAGGTTAGCATTACGGTCTTCAGTGACAGCTCTTCACTTACCTGGTCCATCGGCTGTCACCAACGCCTCGCGCTGCATTCCGGCATCTGAAAGACAAAGGCTTACCTACTCTTCGTGCGCTCCGGAGGTCTTCACACTGCATTCCGGCATCTGAAAGACAAAAGCTTACCAACTCTTCGCACGCTCCGGAGGCCTTCGGCGCTGCATCCCGCATCTGAAAGACAAAACAAGGTGCGTTTAAAGACATTGGGGAACTTTAATACTCACGTGCCATTACTCCTTTCCACATCTAACCCAGTGGGTATTCCGGCACCCTGCAGCCGCTCCGAACTTGTACCTGCAAAATAAAAAGACAGTTAGAGCGCATCGTGAAGCAGGCAACAAGCGCTTACTTACGTGCTTCCAGGCGCTTCTATTCATCACACGGGCTCCATCTTCAACTCACTTCAGCCCGTCATCCGCCATCGCCGGAACCCTGCAAAACAAGAAACATCATTACTAAAGACTTTAAAGACATTAGAATTACTCGAAACTTACCGTTCGTGCAGTAAACGACGGACAGCAGTCCTCTGAAGTCAAGAGGCCTGCTCCCCTTATCCAGTGAAGAAACTGGTTACAGCACCCTGCCCCGAGGCAGATGGAGAGCACGGCGTTCACTTACCTAAGGTGAGAGCGTTAACCTTTGGGGTTCTACAGGAGAAGAGAAAGGGAAGAAGAGAGAGACATTCAATAACCCAGTTCCTTAATCCCATATTTTCTATCTGCAGACATCTTACCCTTCGAGTCAGACATACAGTGCACAGAGGTCCAGCCCAAAGAGCCAGCCGTGTGTTACACATCACCTTTGAAGATACGGTATACGCCCAGTCAAGACCGGCGCCTCTACGGGAATCAGGTGAGCGTTACACCCTGACCCCGATGTTGTCCAGCCGGACCACTGCTTTTGTTTGTTTATTACTTGTATTGCGCACCAGACCCAAAGGTATCAGGCCGCATTGCATAAGACAGCTTGCTTGGTTACAGAAGATACATTTGCATATAAAGGTACATTAGCATATTACAAGGAATGCAATCCAGGAGGGGATAGAATTACATAGTCAGGATAAAAATAGAAAGCTATATATAATTAGTGACAAAGTGTTATGTACAAAGTAGGGTAGTAGGTGGACCGGGATCATAAGCCAGATTGTTTGTCCAGGTCTTTGAACCAGCTTATGAGATTCTGCCGGAAGTGTGGGTAAGATTGATCTTCTCGCATGAGAGGGGGTAAGGAGTTCCACAATTGGGCTGCCTTCACCGGGAAACTGCGTCCCCCCGACTCTAGCGAGTTTGAATCTTTGGATCAAGAGGCAATTAGTATATGAAGATCTGGAGGGTCTTATGGAAGTTTTTCGAGTGAGTTTCTCAGTAAGGTAACAGGGAGCTGCATTGTTGAGGCATTTGTGTGTAAGAGAGGCCACTTTCAACTGTATTTTGTCATGTGTAGATAGCCAGTTGTTCTTCTTATTTCAGAGATGTGATCTCTTCTAGAGATTCCGAGTGCAGCTTTTAGAGCATTGTTCTGAAGGAGCTGGATCTTCTTGATAATTTCCTTGTTGGCCCTGTAGTAAAGAGAGTTACAATAATCCAACTTCGATAGAACAAGGGCTCTTGCCAGGGTGATACAACTATTATTGGACAGGAAGGGTTTACCTGCTCTGATTAATTTACACGTGTATGCTGTGTCCTTCTCTTGAAGGAGAGGGTCGAATCGAGTTAAAAACCCAGTGTTTTAACCTCTTTAGCGACTGTAATGGGGTTGCTGTCGATGTTGACATAGAGTATTTAGGTCAGTTTTTTGAGGGTTGAGGAGGTACCCAGAATGATGATCTCAGTTTTGTCATCATTCAGGCATAGTCCATGGGTGGCCATCCATGCCTGGATGATGAGATATACCCTGTTCACCAAGGCCAAATCCTTGTCATAATCACAAGTAAGAGGTAGGAGAATCTGTGTATCATCTGCATAGTTAGTGTAGGTGATACCAAGAAGGTCCAGATTATCGAACAGGGGCTTTGTGAAGATATTGTACTGGGAAGGAGAGATGCAAGAGTCCTGGGGCATCCCGCAAGAGATAGGAATGGGGCCTGCTGCCACAGTGGGGGAGAAGACTCTCATAGTCCTATTGTCAAGAAAGGATTCAATCCATACTATGGCTTCTTTGGAAAAGTGAGCTGCTGGATTCAGATGCTTGCAAAGGACCCCGTGATCCACGAGGTAAAACGCAGCCGATAAGTCTAAAAGCAGGAGGAGGGCTGACTTCCCCCTATCTCTAAGCTAGTCGATCTGGGCTTTTAAGTCTACTAAGGCTGTTTCAGTCCCGTGCTGGGGCCGAAAGTCTGACTGGCGATCACCCAGCAAGTGGTTAGATTCCAGATGTTGCTGTATTTGTAAGTAGGCAATTTTGTCTATGATTTTCAGAAGGAAGGGCTCTGTGGTGATATGTCGGTAGTTGGTGGGGATGGCGGGGTCAAGATTCTTTAAGATTGCTTGGTATAGTGCCAGAGGAGAATGAGGCATTGATGAGTTTCGTGATAAAGGGGGCTAGATCTCTTGCAGCCTCCTTTATCAGTTGGGCTGGGCATTGATCTCCCTGACAATTAGAAGGTTTAAGCGAAAGTATAGTTTTTTCGGTTTCAATGATGATGTATTGTACCTAGAAGGCCTGCAAGGGCACTTTGACCCTTTGGAGTAGTGGGACTAACTACTCTCTGCACCCCCTGCTTAACCTCGCAAAGAGCCTCTTCGGAAGTGGTCCTGGGCCATCCAGTAAACTGACCAGCTCAAACCTGGGGTACGTATAGGAGTGCCGCTGTCCTGAGTTGAGACTCGAGACTTTCGGCATCGCTTACTTGTCGTCCTGGGCCCGCTCCTGCCAAGACTCATCCTGGCTCCTCTGGGACACGATTTATGAGAGTGCGCCCGCGACGAGCATTAGAGGTCCCTGTGTCACCCCGCTGTGTCTGCAGACCTGCCCCCTGTGTCCTGAGATGTGCTGCATCGGAACTATGCTTCTCCTTTCTTCGAGAGCTGAGAAAAACTACTGTCCTGCCTGTCCCACAGTTGCTGAAAGCTATAGTGACCTGTAACTGCAGGGGCGAAACCTACTAGCGAATTGGACTAGAATGGCAAAGTTTGGCCCTGGACTGTGTCGAGGGTCAGTGAGTACTTGCATCCTTTAACGGTGGCCCCCCTGGCACATCCATCTTTTTTACGCATGAGAATCCCTGAAAAGATACCCACCTTAGCTGGGCTAGCCTGCGCTCCGCACTATTCCCAAACTCCCAAAGTCGCTTTATCTGCAAGGGTAGACCCTCCTCAAGGAGTAGGGCTTCATTGCCTCAATCGCCTTCCTGAACAGAACTCGCTTTTCGCTTTACGCTTGACCGCGCGTGTTAACGCACTGCTGTACGTTTGAGCATAAGGCTTCTCACATCTTAGGGATGGGCTGCATAAGATAGGGATTGACTTCGAAGAACTGCCTAATGCGATATCTTTGTTAAACTTACCTCTTCTGTTTCAGGTTGTGGTTATTTTATCCCCTTTCATCTGCATTAGGCTAAACACATTTTGTATATATGTTACATAGTGAAAATTATTACTGTGGTTTATTTGTGTTTAGTTATAAAGGCGTCTAATAAATGTATTTTTGATATACATCTGTCTAAGAGTAATCTGTGGAGTTTTACTGTGTGTGCTAATTGTGGGCTTCTGATCACTCTCACTCCTCCTGAGACTTAGTCTTGACCGCCTGCCAAGCTACTGTAGATTGGTCTGGTTTGTCCAGAAGGCTCCTCTGTTCCACTAAACAAGGGTGGCCTCCTAAATTTCTGCCCACCAGGCCAGAGTATAGATATCCATTTTACCAAATTGGTGGCAGCAGTGGGATAATATTGGAGGTACCCAGGTTGCGCACTGGTGAAATACCCAGGTTATACTTGCGCAGAAAACACAGTGGGCCTCATTACGACCCTGGCGCTCATGTAATGAAGGGTGCCGGTATGGGACCGGCACCCTTCATTACGTGAGTGCTGATTGCGAGGTTCCCTTTGCGGGACCCGGACCAGACGTCTTTTAAAACCAGAGATCCATTCCGGGTCCCGCGAGGGGAAGAGGGAGGTAATAACGGGCCATTTGTAATGTGCCCGTTATTACCTCCCTCCCCATTCGCATTGAGCCCTATGGGGGCTCAAATGGGAATGGGGAATGGTTCCTTCAAGGAGGAATTACCGGGTCCTCCAATGTTGGAATGACCCGGTTATTCCTCATTGAAGGAACCTGGTAATGGAGCCCGGTTTGGAGGCAGCCATGGTGCTTATAGCACCATGGCTGCCTCCAAACGCGTAATGAGGCCCAGTGACCTTAGTTTAAATTTAACTGTAAGCCACCTGCCTCACTTATAGCATGGAAGCAATTGCGAACATAACTTTGAGTGCTTCCAAATCAGAAACGCTAAGGAAGATCTATGCGGAAAGAGTCTTCGCAGCCTCTGGCACAAAAGCTGAGATGATCCAAAAGATCATGGAACGGCAGGAAACCCAGATCACAGCTTGTCCCTCAGATGACAGTGCAGAAGGTGCTGGGACTGCTCCCAGTAACAGTGCTAAAAGGGCCGTTGGTGCCGTCATTGAAGAGATAGATGATGATAGGGATGATGTAGTGTCCCATGCTTCTTTTGCTCCCTCTGAGGCCGAGACCATGCTGGAATTTAAAAGACAAGAGCTGCTGTTTAAGCGGAAGAAGCTTGAATTCTGCATGGCTAAGCTACAACTGGAGAAAGCAGAGAAACGGAAGGACAGGGCTCACCAGTTGGAGCTTGCCAATTTACAAGCTGCAATGGCTCCTCTAGAGGATCTGCTAATGCGTCTGGCTCCTCCACTCCTCCACGGTCTCCAAAGTATATGCTTAGTGTATGATGGCAAGAATGACATCATGGATTGGTTAACTGCATTTGAATATGCATGTGAAGTGCAAGAAGTTTTGGATTCTGATAACACTGCATGGTTGCTCAGTCGACTACCCCATTCTGGCTGCAGTGCTATTATGGAAATGTCAAAGGCTGGCAGAAAAGACTGCGAAATTGAAGCAAACTCTGGTCTTGAAGTTTGGGAAGACTCCTGCCCAATACTTGAAAAGATTCAGAGATTACAAAAAGAAAAAAGGTAATACTTGGGTCTCATATGTAACTGATCCCTTGAAAAACATGACTGGCTGGGTGGAAGGTTATAAGGTCACCATCTTTGATGGTTTGATTTGTTTAATCATGCTTGAATATATTTTTTATTTATTGAACTATATTCAGGTAAAACCTGTAATTTTGTCAAGGTTCGTCACAGTTCCTGTTTTTGGTTCCAGATCTCACTTCCAAGTTTCACAGAATTGGCTTCCAACAGATCGACCTAGTCGTCTGTGGTGGATCGAACTCACCCGGAATTCCCATAGCTTCAAGTACAGTGAAAGCCACTAAGTGGAAATAGTGGAAATAGAAGGAGTAGAGGAAGCCTCATTGATCTGTCGGAAAGCCAATTCGGTTAGGTTTGCCATAGCCACCGTCCACCTGGTGGTTTCTCCCGATATCAATCTTTCCATGAATTTCTTCTTGGATCGTCCATGGGTTCGAGATCAGAGGCAAAAGGCAGGTGGATCTATTTTGTTTAGTGTTGGGGCAGTTTACGACCAGATGTTTGAGTGTTTCCACCACCTCTGTTTTTTTACATAGCCGACAACTCTGATTACCAACGACGCCTCGAATAGATAGAATTTCTCGAGTCAAGAGTACATTTAATCTTGCTTTCATAAACAGGATTCTTTTCCTTTTTTCTGGCAATTTGCTTGCGTAGTTCAGTGGCTTTTTTACTTTGTTAAACGTAGGAGGCAGGTGGCGTAAGAGTTTATTTTCAACTGCTGTCTGTATAGTGTTGGCCAATCCATTTCCTCGATTTTCTGTTTGATTCTGTCCGGGTTTTCTTTTAGATCTACTTCTGTACATACTATTTCGGACAACCTTTCTTTTCTGATTTTGGCCCACTTTTTGAGTGCTTTACAATTGCCGTTTTCCAGTTCATCTTTGATGAGGGCGTAGGCGGGTAACAAGTCTGCAAGAATTATTTTTCTATACATCTCATGGCGGTTTGGTCGACTGTCAAGGCTAAAGAGACTAGACCAAGTTCTCTTTGGATCGCCGCCATTGAAGTCGACTTTGGTAGACCCAGAACGGCTTTCCAGACCAGACCTTCCAACTTAATCCGTACCGTCTGCGGGATGTGGAGTGAGGCCTCCATTCCATACGCCAGCGCCGGTACAACTTTTGTTTTGTGAAAGTTGATTGCAGGCCTTAGAGAGAACTTACCGAACTTCCTGTCCACAGTTCTCATTTGCGCTGTTAGTCTTTTCGGTTTTTCCCAAAGAAATCCTTGCATTGCCAAATCCGTTTTTGAGTTGTCTATTTGAAAGCCCAGGTATCTGATGTTTTTGACCTTTTCGATCTTAATGTTGTCTAAGTTCCACGACTCCTGTTTCGAAAGTTTCTTTGGATTATTCTCGAATGTCATGATTCTTTTTTTTTTTTTTTGTTTATTTCCAGATGATTTTCCTCGATGTATTTCGCCAGATTTGTTAATTTGCGCTGGAGCCCCACTTTGGTCTGGTCAATCAGGATTACGTTGTCCGCATACAACAGACGGGGATGATAGTTTTTCCCTATTTTCGGTGGAAATGTCCTGATATTTGCTTCTGCGTGTTGGAAATCTCCCAGGAATGCAATAAAGAGTGCGGGAGCGAGGGGGCAGCCCTGTTTGACCCCCCCTTTTCACTTGGATTTCCTCTGATAGAGTTCCCTGTTGATTTAGCTTCACTCTTATGGTGGTTTGTGAGTGAAGCGCTATGAGAGGGTTGAGTACTGCTTGCGGGCAATTCCAAGATTTGAGTTTCTTGCACAGCATATTCCGGTCTATCTTATCGAAAGCTTTCGACAAGTCCACAAAAGCTAGGTAGACCTTTGGTGCTCCTTCCTTTACTTTTGCTTTCAGGATGTTGGTTATCAGAATGTTTATTGCGGTGGTGTCGTTTTTTTGGAAGCCTGTTTGCAGGATGTCGTTACAGGGGCCGGATTTTTCTCATATTCTGAAGTGCTCCAATGTGAGAGTAGAAAAGATCTTACCTATAATGTCAAGCAATTCGATCTTCCCGGCTTCCCTTCTTACAGATCGGGACGATGACGGCTTTCTGCCATGTCTCAGGGATTTGGTGTTTTCTTTCGCATTCCGCGAAGATCTTTCCAATTTTTGCTTCTTGTTCACATGAGCCTAAGCAGTACTTGGCTAAGGTAATAGATCCAAAGAAGTTAGCAATTGCAGCAGATTTAAGGGTGTCACACAGAGTGTCCCATAAGGACAAGCCTACTTCTGGTAAGCTCGAGGAAGGGAATAAGCACAAAGTTGAGGGTGGGGGTCCTGATAAATCTTCCTCCCATATGGGCCACAAAAAGCATAGTAAGGGTAAGTCACTTGAGAATGTTCAGAATAGTGTGAAGGGTCTTCCCAAGCATAGCTCTGGTTACAGTTAGCCTCCCTATATCCCAATACCCAGTGGATCTTGTGTAGGTTATAGAGCAGGTGACCACGTGAAGGGGGGGCTCCAGATTTAAGGTCAAAACCTTGGATGTCCACTCTGTGAGTCTGGCCTTCCCCTCATATGAGGAGGAAGAAATTGGGGCATCCTTCTCTTTAGATTCCTTCCCCAGCAGGATATCGTCTGAAGTAGTCTTAGTAGCCCTGGGTTCCTGGGAGCCTAGAGTTTCAAAGGCCTATGCTAGTATTCCGGATAATACTGAGCACTACTTTAAAGACGGTGTGCTTATCAATGGAGTTGGCACTCCTACCCTTAGGAATAGTGGGTCCAGCAGAACTGTGGTGGATTCCACTTTGGTAAACCAAGAAGAGCTTGCAAGAGCTCCCTTGAGGCCCACCAACGTAGCTGATGGCCCCCTTCCAAGTTCCCAGTAATGCCTGTAAATCTAACCATGCATGGTACAGTAGTAGGGATACCTGTGAGTTTTCAGAGGCAAGTCCCTGGAAAGGTTCTGCGAGGAAATTACCTCCGAGACTTGGGTCTTGTGGGGGACACCGCAGAAAGACCATGCAGAAGGTCACTACCCTGGCCAAGGCTGAGCCAAAGCCAAAGGGGGAAACCCATGGCTAAGGGAGTCAAGAAACTCAGAAGAGGGAAAGAGAATATTCCCCCTAACTCACCTGCCACTGAGGTGGTTGGCCAAGCACCTGAACCTGACGAGGAAGAGGTGCTGGCTGAAATCCTCAACCCACATTACCATCCTGAACTTCAAAGTTTATTGGTGGAAGGTGGTCCTGATAGGGAAGAGTTTAGTAAGGGCCAGCGTGAGTGTCCATCTTTGGAAGGCCTAAGGAGACAGGCCTGTTCCCAGCTTGAGTGTGAACCTCATGGGAAACACAGGATTTATTGGGAAGGTGGGCTCCTGTACAGTGAGCCCACAGAGTCTTCTGAAGGTGGCCATAGGAGGTTGGTGCTCCCCCTTCAAGTCAGACCTTTCCTCCTTCAACTGGCCCATGAAGTTCCTCTAGCTAGTCACCTTGGGATCAAGAGAACCAAGCAGGGGCTATCATGCATTTCTATTGGCCCAAGATGGGGGTCCAGGTAGAAGGCCATTGTCGGAGTTGTGCCACTTGTCAGATTTCTGGTAAGCATTGCTCCATAATCCAGGCTCCATTGATGCCACTCCGTGTGGTGGGGGTGCCATTTGAAAGGGTAGGGATTGACATTGTTGTTCCCCTTGACCCTCAGACATCCTCTGGCAATACGCTTATCTTGGTGCTGGTTGACCATTCCACCAGATATCCTAATGCCATCCCATTGAAGACTGTGACTGTCAAGTCAGTTTCAAAAGCATTTCTTGGCATATTTACTATGGTTGGCTTCCCTAAAGAAGTTGGCAGACAGAGGCAGCAACCTTATGTCTAAGAACATGCAAGCCATGTGGAAAGCGTGTGGGGTCACTTATAAGTTTTCATCGGTTTATCATCCACAAACGAATGGCTTTTTTGAGAGGTTTAATAGAACTCTCAAAAGCATGATTGGGGCTCTGGAAGAACCTCAAAGGAGAAAATGGGATCTCCTGTTGCCATGCTTACACTTTGCCTACAGAGAGGTACCTCAAGAAGGTGTTTGTTTCAGCCCCTTTGAGCTTCTTTTTGGTCACACTGTTAGGGGACCACTGGCCATAGTCAAGGAATGGTGGGAGCTTCCCACTCCTTCCATCGCTACCAATGTAGTAGACTATATGCTGGGGTTAAGGAAGGGAATGGTCCTTCTGATGGCTCAGTCCAGTGATAAATTGAAGGCAGGTCAGGCTCTGGTGAAACATTGGTATGACCAGAAGGCTTCACTTGTTCACTTTACCCCAGGCCCAGAAGTCCTGATTATGAACCCTATATGGCCTAGAGCCCTACAGAATAAATGGTCAGGTCCTTACACAGTTGTGGAGCAGCTGGGCGAGGTAAACTATTTAGTAAACCTTAGCAGGCCGGGGAAGGCTCCCAAAGTGTTCCACATAAATAGACTGAAGGCTTTCATCCCTAGGGTTGAAATAGAAACACTACCTTTGGCATCAGACAGAGAGGAAGAGGAATCCAAACCTCTGCCTGACTTGTTCCAAGGTAGTCCTTCAGATGGCTCCATTCAGAGTGTCAAAGTGGCCCCTCACCTGACTCCTGCCCAGTAAGAAGAAATAAGAACTTTGCTCAGGCAGTTCTCCCCCTTGTTCTCACTGACTTGTGGTTTGACTGCTTGATGCAAATACAATCTTGACACAGGGACAGTGTACTTACCAAAAGTAGGAGGTACAGGATGTCAGATAAGGTGAGATCCTACATCAAGTCAGAGGTCAACAAAATGTTGGATCTTGGGGTGATTGAGCCCTCCAGTAGTCCCTGTTCCAGTCCTGTGGTTCTGGTGCCAAAGATATGTACCTCTGAACTGAGGTTCTGTGTCAACTACAGGGCTCTGAATGCTGTCACCAGGACAGATTCTTACCCCTTGCCTAGAACTGATGAGCTGGTGGATACTTTGAGCGCCTCCAAGTACCTCAGCTCATTTGACCTCACTGCAGGGTATTGGCAAATAGCTCTAGCAGAACATGCAAAGGAGAAGACCACATTGTCAACCCCAGAGGGTCTTTACCAGTTGCTACTTTTCAAAGCCTTGTGAATCATGCCCTAAATGGGTTGGATGAATTCTGCTTGGCATATCCGGATGATATAGTAGTTTTAAGTGCCTACTGGGAAGAACATATGAAACACCTGGGATTAGTATTGAACGCTCACTTGACAATACAGGCCAGTAAGTGCCAGATTGGACAAGTATCTGTGGTCTACTTAGGACATGAAGTAGGTGGAGGGAGGATTCAGCCTCTCCCCAGTAAAGTACAAGCAGTACAAGACTGGCCTACCCCCACTACACAAACCCAAGTGAGATCCTTCGTAGGCCTCACTGGGTATTACCGAAACTTCATGGCAGACTATGGTACCATAGCTGCCCATCTGACTGCTCTCACTACTCTGAAGAAACCCAAGAGGGTCTCTTGGTCTGAGGAGTGTGAGAAGGCCTTCAATGGCTTAACAGACTCCTTGCGCCAGGCCCCTGTTCTCGGGGCCCCTGACTACAAATGTGCTTTTATTGTGCAGACAGATGCCTCCGACACTGGGATAGGTGCTGTACTATCACAGGTAGATGAGAATGACAAAGTTACCGTAGTGACTATCTTACTCCTAGTCCATAGTCCCCTTTCCTCCATAATTGTGGGATATTCCGTCCATCAATACGGGACCATAGCACTTTTTAAAAGCATCAACAAATTTTGGGGTTGGACGCACTAACATCACAGGGAATATTTTTATTTTCTTCCCTTGTCTTCATTCCTGCTCCGGTTCCACGATCATCTCTTCTTCCGTCTATGCCGGAGCATCTGGGATTCGTGTACTGTTCATCCTGTGAACGTCGCTTTGCGAGGGAGGATCCCCGCTCTTTGCCTGCAGTGCTTAGGCCCGGAATACCATTGGGGTGTGTTCTTCTACTGCGACTCCCTCTCCGCCTGGGCACTCCAACGTCGGCTTGTCAGGTGGGATGAAGTTTTTCAATGCGTTCCTCCTCCTCACTTACAGCTCTTCATTGATGAAAAAAGGAGTCTATCGGTAAGTTTGTTCCTTTTCAGGGTCCCCGGGCTGGGGGACTCAAGCAGCTCTGCTACCAGGAATATCCCTGAGGCGTTTCGCAAGGGATCTAACAGGCGCACCAGAGCATCCTCCGAGGACCCCTGTAAAGAAAGGGGCTGCCAAGACCGGGTCTTCATCCGAGGTTCCCCCTTGGGGGCTAACGTTGGGCCCAGTTCTTCTGGTGCCTTTTCCACCTGGGTCAGTCCTGAGGTTTCCACTCTTGGAACTAAGTGTACCGAGTCTCTGCTTGAGGTCCCTTTCAAGGTGACTAAATGTACCGGTATTACGCCCAAGGTTCCCCGTCCTGGGGCTATTTCTAAGACCGGCAAGATTGAGGGGCCCTCTACAAGTGCCCTAGCTTTTGGGTGTGACTCCAAGCCTCACCACACGCAGTCCTGTGGTAGAACCACTCTTGCTGAGTGGGCACAGAATACGGTCACGCACCATAAGCCTTCTCGTATCAGCTCTGCCGATGCTCCCCTTTTTGAGGTTAACTTACCAGCAGGTCCTAAGGTGTCCCAGAAACGCGCTAGATCTGCTAGCACCGGCTCTGCCGAGGTTCCTTGTCACAAGGCTAAGATGGCACATAAGTCCCCTGATTCCCCTGTGGTAACCACTGCCTCATTTACTCCTGTGATGCAGTTCACCTCAGATGTGGACAAAATGGCGGTCCAACCACTGCGGTCCACAGTGGCCATTTTGACTACCTCTCTTACACCAAAGTTCACCACGGCTGGTGCTGAGGGGCCTGTTTTTGGTGCAGAACAGCCTTTTGCGCGTTTCCTGGACAGCAAGAACCCGTTTCCGCCCTCTGATGGATTGACGTGCTCGGGCTCCGCTGCTGCATACAGTCTTGCTCCCTCCTGTGTCTGCGCCTTTGATCTATGTGGATCGAATTGGCGGAGGACCATCCGGGCAACCGTCCCCTTTACATTCCTGTGGGTATGCCCCTTCTGAGCATCCGCTGCCCACTCCAGCGCCCACACCCTCTTCTGAGGATGCATTCTTTGAGAAATTTCAGACGCTTATGCATTCTGAACCCTTGAAGGCATACTTTAAGGATTTATTTAAGGAAATGTATCCTAAGCCACCTGAAGTGGCCCCTGTCCAGCAGTTCCTATGCTGATTCCGGTAACGCCACCTCCTCCACCTCTTCCCGTGGGGCCCCCTCTCCCACTTCCACCTCTGCCTCCTCTTTCCCCAGTGGAAAAGACACTGGTGGCTCTGCCAATTACCACTTTAGGACCTGAGACGTCACGTGCAGTGGACCAGTATTCTGCTCCCGCTTCGCTAATGAGGACCACGCAGACCAGGACGGCGACGACCCGCCCACTCTATTCGAGCTTTCCATGACCGGGTGCTGGATATGATGGCGCTGCTAGACATTCCATTACCCGAGCCCCCAGCTCCACAGGAGGGGGTACTTTCTGGAGCCTTCACCTTGTCGGGGCAGGAGCGCAGCAGCCTGTTCCTTCAGAAGGATGTCCTGGCCGAGGCCCGTAAGGTATGGGGAAAAAACCTCATACTGGGCAGCACCTAAACAGATAAATAGACGCTTGCTACAAGCTCCACGCGTCTGAAGAGATATCTTTGTCTTCGTGCCCACTCCCTTCATCGACTGTGGTGGCAGCAGCTACGCTCCAATTAAAACCGGCCTCTACATCTTCTACTGCAGCATCCCAGATCCGTTCTAAGGAGACAAACCTTTGGACGCCATTGGGAAAAAGGTTTTTTCCAATTCAGCTCTTCAGCTACGTCAGGCTAATACTGAGCTTATCCTGGCCACTGCCAATGTGAAACTTTGGAAAGAGCTAGCCGTGTTCCAGGAATGCATTCCTCCGGGTAGGCTCGATTACTTCAAACGTAGCTTATCTGATGCGAGAGTTCTGGCACAGGATCTACTAGAGGCTGCGGCCCATCACGTAGACAGTTCCGCTCGAGGCCTTATGGTCGGGGTTGACATCTCCCGCCAGGCGTGGCTCTATGCTACAAAGTTTTCAAAGGAAGTCCAGGACAAGGTGCTTGACCTCCTTTTCGAGGGTAAGGAACTGTTCCATGCTTCCACGGATGAGCAACTTACGAAGGCTAAGGCCAGTACTCAAACTGCAAAGTCATTGTCAGTCCTTGCAAAGACTCCTGCAAAGGCCCCTTACGCAAAGGTCCCTTACACTCAGATGTCGGGGTCTCAGACAAGGTCCTTCTCTGGCTTCAGAGGGTTTCAGGACTGCCATGCACGCTACTCTTATGCTCTGAATGGCACCCCCCTACTCCTCGGCAGTGGGTGGTCTCTCAGCCGATAAATCAGCTAAATTATATTTTCAATCGGTCACAAGAGACTCCGGTGGGAGGACGGATTTCGTCTCATCTGGAGGCGTGGCAGACCATCACGGAAGACAGATGGGTTTTGTCAGTCGCTCGGACGGGCTTTCGCTTACCCTACCCCACCTTCCCTTCCTCCTCTCCAGCAGACTGGGTCACCCTGCCTCAGAGCCAAGGTACTCGGAGCAGTGGAACCTGTTCCCCTCGTGAGCAAGAGGAGGGATTTTACTCCCATCTGTTCACAGTGAACAAACCCAACCAGGCTGGTCTGCGCACTATCCTCCAAGTTCAGTCTCTTCCTACCCCAAGAGAAATTCAAGATGATTGCGCCCTGCCAGATAAAGTCCTCTCTCCGGAAAGGGCGTTTGGCTCAGCGTGGTGGATCTTCAGGATGCATACATGCATATTCTGATCTGGGGTCTGCATCGCAAATATCTATGGTTTTCCATGGGAACGGGCCACTTCCAGTATTGGGTGCTTCCGTTTGGTCTCAGCTCAGCACCGCGTGTCTTTATGAGGATGTCAGTCATCTCTGCGTTCCACAGACTACAAGGGGTCCATGTATATTTGGACGATTGGCTTCTGTGCAGTCCTTGCCCACAAGCCTCTGCAACCAATTTTCAGTCACTTCTTCAGCTCTTGTTCCGGCTCTGCTGTCAGTGAATTGGCAGAAAACTTCGATGACGGTCTCTCAAGACCTGATTTTTCTGGGTTTCCATTGAAACACTGTCAGTACTAGAGTCTTCCTGACAGAGGACAGGATTACGGACCTGTCAGCCACGTGCCAGCTTTTTCCTCAGTCTCCCATATGTCGGCCTGGTGGTTCCATAGACTTCTGGGGCTCATGGCCTCTTGTTTGTTAGCTCTACCTCTGGCATGCCTGAAAATGAGACGCTCTTCGGAGCTGCTGGTCCCAGGCTACTCCTCTTCAATGGTGGTCATCCGCCAGCAACCCCTCAGTATGGACCTCCTTCCACGAGCCCTGCCCACAAGTAATGGTTATTACAGACTCCTTCCTTCTGGGGTGGGGCATGACACTGCATCACTTCGAGGTGTATGATGTGTAGACGCCGCGGGACAGACGCTTCCATATCAATTATCTGGAGCACCTGGCAGTTTTTCTGGCGCTCAAGGCCTTTCAACCCTCGATCACCAACAGTGTGGTTCGAATACACACTAACAATTCCATGGCAATGTTTTACATCAACAAACAAGGGGGCACCAAGTCCCCTCTTCTGGTGGACCTTGCTCCAAGCTGTGCACATTCGAGGCCACATCAATGTAACTGTAGGCTGCCTCGGCCACCAGTCTGCGACGAGTTCCGAGTGGGAGATGAACACAGATGTTCTCACCGAGATCTTTCAGCTCTGGGGGTCCCCAGACGTGGACCCCTTTGTGACATCATTAAACAGGAAACGTCCTCTTTATGCTTTATGGCTCGGAGCGTCTTCCTTGGGGGACGCCCTCGAGATCCCGTGGGACAACATGAGAGCTTATGCTTTCCCTCCTTTACCGCTAATACATCGGGTCACTTTGGAAACTCAGGAGCGCTTGCAACTGCACTCTCCTCATCATAGCCCCTTGGTGGCCAGCCAGATTTTGGTTTTCGGACCTGCAGTACCTGTCGATATCCTCTCCGATCAGGCTGCCACAGATTCCCGACCTTCTTCACCAGAGCAATCATCAGTTGTGGCACCCCTCCTCACAATCGCTCAGCATGGTGGCCTGGTGCCGGAGTTCTGATCTTTAGCGCAGTTTAAACTTTCTGAGGACAACATGCATATAATACAAGCGGCATGGAAGCCCTCTACGAGAGCGCAATACAGGAGCAAGTGGCTCCGTTTTTGTCACTGGTGTCTAGCCAAGGAGTGTGACCCCAGGCATGCCTCTATCGACACTGTTTTGTCTTTCATATCACACCTGGCAGACTCTAGCATACATGTCTTGTTTTGCAGGACTTACTTGTCCTCCATTGCGGCTTACCTGTTTGACAGTTGCTCTTTTTCACTGACTAATCCAGTCATCAAGAGACACTTTGCAGGTCTTCAACATCTTCTCCCGCCGGTTAGAACCCCTCATCCCAAATGGGATCTGAAAGTGGTCCTCACTGCTTTATGCCATAAACCTTTTTGAGCCTAGGGCAACTACCGAACTCAAATACCTTTCTTGGAAGGTGGCTTTCCTAATTGCGGTAACATCTGCAAGGGCGAATAAGTGAGCTCCAAGCACTTTCGGTGGAAGACCCAATCCTAACTTCTCATAAGGATAAGGTTGTGCTTCATACTCATCCTTCCTTTCTTCCTAAAGTGGTCTCTGAATTCCATTTGAACCAGTCCATATCCTTGCCAGTCTTCTTCCCGAATCCGACCTCTGAGACTGAGAGGGTTCTGAACAACCTCAACATCAGACGGGCTCTGAAGTTCTACCTCAATAGAACTAGTGATCTCAGGAGCTCCTCACAACTCTTTGTCACGTTTGGTGAACCTAAAGGGAAGCCAGCCTCTAAAGTATCCATCTCCCGTTGGATAACTTTGTGTATTTTGGAGGCCTATAACTTGCAGGGCCTTCAACCACCAAAAGACATCCCTGCACATCTGGTCCGAAGCAAAGCGGACGCTGTTGCCTTCCAAAAGTATGTCCCTTGGGAGTCCATCGCCAAAGCAGGTATGTGGGCCTCCCCATCAGCTTTTTGCAGACATTGTCTTGACCTGAGCTCCCAGGCTGATGCCCAATTTGGCCAGGCAGTTCTCAGAATTTATTCCAATAATGGAAATTTCCACCCACCCTTAATACCTATGGGAAGTGCTTGGAAATCTCCCACAAGTATGGAGGAAAGGGGACTGGACGTAGGAGTATGACAAAGTAACTCACCGTAGTGACTACCTTACTCCTAGTCCATAGTCCCCTTTCCTTCATACGGCCGCCCACCACCCCACCTAAAAAGTATCTTCTATTATTGCTAAATGGTCCTTGACCTGGCGATAGAAAAGGACTGAAGGGCGATGCGTGGGGCGGAGCTCAGGAAGGCGGGGCTGCAGCACGTGCTGTAGCCGGGAAACTTTTTTTGATGCTTTTAAAAAGTGCTCCGGTCTCGTCCCGATGGATGGAACACCCACTGTACAAGAGGACGGAGCCACCTCTGACGGGCCCATGGGATCAGAGCTCACCCTCAAGTACTTTAAGACGAGATAGCTGTACCGTGTGGAGGATGGGGTGCAGGATTCTCTTACTCCAACACAAATCAATAAGGACAACTCAATGGTTTGGCAAAGGGAAGTCTGTTTAATGACAAGCACAAAAAACAGGGAAACAAATGGAAATCAGCAGTGTTGCGATCGCCTGTCTCGCTTCAACTTCCACAATCTTCATTCAAACAGCAACAGTTATACCCGAAATTCGTCATCATTGACGTGTAACGCTCATAAGTTTGTCATGCAATTCTATTGGTCGGAAAAGGTAACTTAAGTATAGGTGCTATATCTGTATATGGGAACAGAGCGTGAGGATTGGATAACTCTTATCGGGTGGGCGTCTATGCCCATCCCTTTACATCACTCGTGATAGACGTCACTACAAGTACGACGTCTAATTGGTTCTACAAGCTATAGGACCCTAGATTATTTGGTCCATTGTGATCGGGTAGGTTACACCCCTAGACATAATTCTCCACTTTAATTAGCAGCATGCAGAATGGGCACCCAGGTGCCTTGTGCCCCAGGATTCACCCTGCCTCTCTTCCATCAATCAGCACTTTTGGGGCTACGTGTCAATTAGTTGGCTAGGGGTGGCTTCGAACTGTAGCTTCTAATCAGGAAAAGTTATGGCATCCTCGGGTTCTGGGTGACATCAGACGTTGGTACCTCTTCGCCCTTGGCTGGTCACGTGTCTGTTCACTGTGAATCTGCTTCATTTTCCTGTTATTCGTGTATTTGATTCCTCCATATCCTCGCCACCTGCCTGGGGCCTCTTTATCTCGACCTTCACTGGCTGGCTGGTATGCTCTGAAGTTTTGATTCTTCGAGGTTGCCGCTCTCCTCCCTTCTTTAGGTTGACCTCGAATTCCCAGGCATGAGCTGCTTCTTACTGAGTTTCGATTCCGCTCTTTCCTTTGGCTTTGGCTGGAATATGAATCTTGGCCTTGTTAGTCCCTTGCAGCCTGGGCTTAATTCTGCTTTTACAAAATGGAGTCACACTTGTATACTGTGCTTCATTGAGGTAGATATATAATTGGCGCTTGCCACTCTATTCTTCTACTAAGCATTGCAAGCAGTACCGTTTCCTTAGCTTCTTGCGTTCCAAGCCTATTTACAGGAATTTAGTTAGTTGCATATTTTCATCCTTCCTTCATGTTTACGTTCTTCGTGCTGCAACGTTGTTTCTTCTTTTAAGTCTGTCGCACCATTATTCATAACTTTTCGTCTTGTGCGTCATGCTTTGGCTGTCGTTTTGTTAATCTGAGAGCCTGTCCGGGCCCGTGTGTCGTCACCACTCGCCTCCCATTAAGGCTCTTTGGGTCTCTTCGGGGACAGTCTGTAAGTAGTCTTCATTTCGTATCAGCTGCTGGTACGGTTGTCTCAGTGGGTACCGGGCTGCCCATGGTTGTCTGGTTATAGGCACTTTAACAGGTATTGCACTTCTGATGGGCACTGGGCAGAGGCCTCGAGCTGCTCTCTGTTGGTTCATTTGTTCCTCATACATCACATACCTTGGCGAGTATGTCCCAGGTATCTCAAAATGGGGGGCTGGGGTACAGGCCATGTCTGGGACCTCCTCTACACTCCCCCCTCTGATCGGTTCATCAACCACTTCTGCTTCGTCCTTTGAATTCTTGTTACTTTGTTCTTCTGTATCTTGTTCATCGTCTTCTGGGTTTGTACATGATGGTGCGAATGCAGATGTCTTTGGAGTCCATATTTTTATCACTCCCTTCAAACTTCCTGCTGCCTTTACATGTTCGTCTTTGTTCCAAGTCATGAGCTGACATTGTCCATTTGGGCTGCAGTAGATCCATTTTCCTTCATATTTTCTTCGTTTTCTGGGATACACAAACTTTGTTCCTTCTGGCGCAAATTCGCTGGCCTTCACAAAGTCTCTTTTTCTTCATCAGTCAGGTCTCTGGGCTTCCATCCTGGTTCGACGTCGACCATGATCTTCATCCCAATGTCTTTCTTCGCAGTTTTCTGGCACTGTGTGATGATTATCTTGATAACACAGGATCCTAGCAGTATCATTACTAGTAAGGCTCCCAGAAACTTGAATAAATCTGCCATCCATTGTGGCACCCATGAGAATAGTGTTCCAAACCAGCTGTCGTCATCCACTTTGTCAGCTTCGTTGATCAGCATACTTATGGCTTCTGTTAAGGTTCCATTTTCTTCGTCATGCGAAGGTATAAATGTGCAACATGATTCTCCGATTTTTGCACAAACACCTCCATCCATCCCTGTGATCATGTCAAGTACATATCTGTTCTGGAGGGTCATCAATCGGATTGCTCTTAGTTCTTCTTTGATCGTGTTGAATCCTTTTATGGTGGTGTTGATGGTCTGCAATAACTCCCATCTGGTTATCTGCAACCATTTAGTATTTGCTCCAACTTGGATGTGTGATAAGAGTATTGTTGTGAATACTGATGAGGTGAGGCTAAACAGCCTGTGTTCATATGGGATTGCATAAAATGCTTCTTCTGATTTGTCAAAAAAGTAATTCTCTCTCTTCATTCGGGATACCAGTTCCACAGACCTCCTCGGGTTCTGGGTGACATCAGACGTTGGTACCTCTTCGCCCTTGGCTGGTCACGTGTCTGTTCACTGTGAATCTGCTTCATTTTCCTGTTATTCGTGTATTTGATTCCTCCATATCCTCGCCACCTGCCTGGGGCCTCTTTATCTCGACCTTCACTGGCTGGCTGGTATGCTCTGAAGTTTTGATTCTTCGAGGTTGCCGCTCTCCTCCCTTCTTTAGGTTGACCTCGAATTCCCAGGCATGAGCTGCTTCTTACTGAGTTTCGATTCCGCTCTTTCCTTTGGCTTTGGCTGGAATATGAATCTTGGCCTTGTTAGTCCCTTGCAGCCTGGGCTTAATTCTGCTTTTACAAAATGGAGTCACACTTGTATACTGTGCTTCATTGAGGTAGATATATAATTGGCGCTTGCCACTCTATTCTTCTACTAAGCATTGCAAGCAGTACCGTTTCCTTAGCTTCTTGCGTTCCAAGCCTATTTACAGGAATTTAGTTAGTTGCATATTTTCATCCTTCCTTCATGTTTACGTTCTTCGTGCTGCAACGTTGTTTCTTCTTTTAAGTCTGTCGCACCATTATTCATAACTTTTCGTCTTGTGCGTCATGCTTTGGCTGTCGTTTTGTTAATCTGAGAGCCTGTCCGGGCCCGTGTGTCGTCACCACTCGCCTCCCATTAAGGCTCTTTGGGTCTCTTCGGGGACAGTCTGTAAGTAGTCTTCATTTCGTATCAGCTGCTGGTACGGTTGTCTCAGTGGGTACCGGGCTGCCCATGGTTGTCTGGTTATAGGCACTTTAACAGGTATTGCACTTCTGATGGGCACTGGGCAGAGGCCTCGAGCTGCTCTCTGTTGGTTCATTTGTTCCTCATACATCACATACCTTGGCGAGTATGTCCCAGGTATCTCAAAATGGGGGGCTGGGGTACAGGCCATGTCTGGGACCTCCTCTACACTCCCCCCTCTGATTGGTTCATCAACCACTTCTGCTTCGTCCTTTGAATTCTTGTTACTTTGTTCTTCTGTATCTTGTTCATCGTCTTCTGGGTTTGTACATGATGGTGCGAATGCAGATGTCTTTGGAGTCCATATTTTTATCACTCCCTTCAAACTTCCTGCTGCCTTTACATGTTCGTCTTTGTTCCAAGTCATGAGCTGACATTGTCCATTTGGGCTGCAGTAGATCCATTTTCCTTCATATTTTCTTCGTTTTCTGGGATACACAAACTTTGTTCCTTCTGGCGCAAATTCGCTGGCCTTCACAAAGTCTCTTTTTCTTCATCAGTCAGGTCTCTGGGCTTCCATCCTGGTTCGACGTCGACCATGATCTTCATCCCAATGTCTTTCTTCGCAGTTTTCTGGCACTGTGTGATGATTATCTTGATAACACAGGATCCTAGCAGTATCATTACTAGTAAGGCTCCCAGAAACTTGAATAAATCTGCCATCCATTGTGGCACCCATGAGAATAGTGTTCCAAACCAGCTGTCGTCATCCACTTTGTCAGCTTCGTTGATCAGCATACTTATGGCTTCTGTTAAGGTTCCATTTTCTTCGTCATGCGAAGGTATAAATGTGCAACATGATTCTCCGATTTTTGCACAAACACCTCCATCCATCCCTGTGATCATGTCAAGTACATATCTGTTCTGGAGGGTCATCAATCGGATTGCTCTTAGTTCTTCTTTGATCGTGTTGAATCCTTTTATGGTGGTGTTGATGGTCTGCAATAACTCCCATCTGGTTATCTGCAACCATTTAGTATTTGCTCCAACTTGGATGTGTGATAAGAGTATTGTTGTGAATACTGATGAGGTGAGGCTAAACAGCCTGTGTTCATATGGGATTGCATAAAATGCTTCTTCTGATTTGTCAAAAAAGTAATTCTCTCTCTTCATTCGGGATACCAGTTCCACAGACCTCCTCTTCCTTAGGTGAGCATCTGCTTTCGGGAAACTGTCAATACTCGGACCACTTTTTGGGATCACTAGTGCAGGAACGTGGACGTTCACTATTATGCATATGCCTCCCCAGTTTTTCGGCAGTCTTATGTATGCCTTAGATCCACACGCTCAGTAATGATCCATAATTACTGCGGTTCCGTGTACCATTCCTGGAGCGTCGAAGACTCGTCCACAGTTCTGATTCTCTCCCATCTTCATTGTGCCATTGTTTCTGTTTCTGAAACAAAATTTTGGGTTTTCTAGTGGCACTATCTGCAGGGGTCCTCCTCTGTCTTCGACCCATGTGAGTAGTTTTGCAAGTTTTGGCCATAATGGCTTGCATCCGTTCCGCACTATGTTGATGGTAGGTTCGTATTGCCCAGTGACCATCCAGGCTCTGCAGATCACCACTCCTTTCTCCCATCCGTCTGGTGAAAGCACTGTCCCCCAAATCTGCATTTGTGTCAACGTTCCATTGAATGCCTTGTTGGTTAAACATAAACAGAGCTCGCGCAATAACAACCTTCCTAGTAAACCCCGAGGAGCAAACGTTTTTGGTTCCAAATCGAGGTGGTCTGCTAAACCTCAGAACCGTTCTGCATTGTTTCTGGTGCGCCCGTTTACAGAACGCTATGGGTTGCCATGGAAATGCTGGCAGCCATGATATTCGTGTAGGCACTCAGGCCTACGGCGCTGTCCTGTGCATACAGTCAGGTGACCAGTACTTAAGCCACGCCCCAACGCACGGCGGCGCTTCTTAATTTGTCTGTTTTCAAAGCTACGTACCTTGTACCTTGTCGTCTTGGCTCTTTGAATCCCCGGTCCGCCTTGGGACCATCCTTGCTTTCTTCTTGTCATTGCTCTCAAGTCTTACCTGCTCAAACCCGACCCGGAATGTCCACGGACTGCACTCGTCTAATCCCTCACGTTTTACCTGTTCATATCAGACCCGGATCGTCCACAGACTGCATTTGTCTAATCCCTCATGTATTACCTGCTCATACCAGACCCGGAACGTCCACGGCATGCAATCGTCTAAATCCTCAAGTCTTACCTGCTCATACCAGACCTGGAACGTCCACGGACTGCAATCGTCTAATCCCTCAAGTCTTACCTGCTCATACCAGAACCGGAACGTCCACGAACTGCAGTTATCTCATTTCACAAGTCTTACCTGCTCATCGTTACAATCGGAAAACCCACGGACTGCATACTTCATCTCGTGCGTCTCGCCTGTGTCATACCTTCTTTCTGGAACTGTCAAAGACACTTAGGGAACATTCAGGACTGTCGCGCATCAGCGCAAGGACCAAAGGATATTGGCGCATCAGCGCAAGGATCAAAGAACACCAGCGCAACGGCGCCCGGATAAATGAACTCTTTAGAAATCTTCGTGCCGGCGGGTATAGGAAAACAAAACATTGTGTTTCCCGGATTGTCACTCCATTTTCAACTCTCATGCAACACCTATCCAGAGCACTCATTTGCTGTTTCTGTATTCTTAGTAACAGTGATTTTCCTCGTTTTCAAGGTACTCACCAGTCTAACTTGGAACTATTCAGTCCTAGTCTGAGTTTCTTGTTTGTGAGTATCAGTTCAGTATCTCGCTTTGGAGAGTTCATTGCCTTAACCCACATTTTAATATCTGGTTAATTTGTCTTGCAGCCAGCTGTTGAAGTACCAGGGTGTACCATATTTCGGGCAGTACTCGCCTCAATCTGTCCGGGGTATATTGTCAGAAAGCCTAAATTGCATCACGACGTGTCAAGCCACCACTACCATACTGAGCTTTTGTGTCATAACATATTCAGAAGCCTTTACAAAATGGAAGAGGCCGTTGACCATTTGGCGGCTCTATCCAAAGTGGTGGAAGACCTTAGGGCTGACATGACAGCCGCACATGATGCTACTCAACGTCGTATTAATGAGTCACATGCTGGTCTGCAGTCAGTGGCTGGAGCATCTAGTCCTTGAGTGGATTCAACTTCAGGAAGGGCTCAATCAAGCCCCTCCAGAAAGGTTCCTAGGGGATCTAAGACCTTTCGAACATTCATTAATCAGTGCCGTTTGCATCCTTCCCTGATGCGACTACTAAGGCAGCTTTTGTTCTGGCTAACCTTGGGGGTACTGCTGCAGTGTGGGCCAATCCCTTGCTGGAACAGAGTAGCCCTTTACTGTATGATTGTGAGGCTCTGATTATGGCTATGACCCGTGTGTTTGATACCAGATATAAGTCACAGGCCACAGACTTGGAATTACTTTCTTTACAACAGAAAGACAAATCCTTCTTGGAGTATTTGGCTAAGTTTAACCAGTTAGTTGCAGAAACAGATTGGCCCCACGAAAAGAAATCTGCTTTGTTTTACAAGGGTCTTTCGGAAGGCTTAAAGGATATTTTGGCAACTGTGCCAGTGGTTCCTAGTGGTTTCCCAGAACTGGTTGACCTTGTGTTGCAAATCGATGCCCGTAAGGCTGAACGAAAGGGAGAGCAAAGAATCACCCTACCCGTTCCGACGCCAGTAACTCCTGTCCCAGCCTCCGAACCAATGCAAATTGGTGCCATTCGAGGTCCGCTCGCTCCTTCAGAAAGGGAGCTTCGAAGGGTCAACCATTTATGCTTCTATTGTGGGTCATCGGGTCATTTTCTGAAACATTGTCCTAAAAAACCAAAGAAGGCGGGAAACGCCAAAGCTCGACAATAGACGGGGTCCATCTGTCGAGTCAAGCGGTCATGGACCCCAGATCCTCGGTTCCTTTTTCAGTCTTGGCTACTTTGTCTCCTAACCCTGAGACAACCTGGTCTGTCGAACCTATGATTGATTCAGGTGCTACTGGAAATTATGTGGATGCACAATTTGTACGTGATCATTCCATTCCATTGATTCCCAAGAAAACACCAGAATTAGTTAATGCAGTGGATGGTACGTCTCTGATCTCGGGTTTGGTGACAGAACCAACCATTGATCTTGTGTTATCGATTGGTGACGATCATTCAGAGATCATCCGTTTTGATGTTATTTCAGCTCCTCAACTTAAGCTGATTTTGGGGTTGCCATGGTTAATCAAACACAACCCTTCCATCGATTGGATGTCACGTTCAGAGTTTACCTCGGATCAATGTCAGGGGTATTGTCATGCAGATACGGTTGGATCTGGAAATCCAAATTCCAGGCTCCTAGATTCAGCCTTAACGGTTGGGGCCATTACTACAGTGCTCCTTCCAAAGGAATACGATTCTTTCAAGGACGTTTTTGATAAAAAGGCGGCGGAAAAACTACCTCTGCATCGCCCTTATGATTGCCCAATTGAACTATTGGCAGATGCCCGTGTTCCTTCCGGAAGAATCTATTTGCTTACACAAAAAGAGGATGTGGTCTTGAAGGAGTATTTGGATCAAGCACTCCGCACAGGGTTCATCCGCCCCTCGAGCTCTCCCAGCAGCATCACCGCTTTTCTTTGTACCTAAGAAAGAGGGAAACTTACGCCCCTATATCGATTATAGAGAATTGAATGCAGTGACAGTATGGAATCAGTATCCGATTCCCCTGATATCCGTTCTGCTGGATCAACTAAGTTCTTCCAAGTTTTTACCAAACTTGACCTAAGGGGGGCTTATAATCTGGTCAGAATCAGAGAAGGTGACGAATGGAAAACAGCGTTCAAAACTAAGCATGGTCTATTCAAGCACTTGGTTATGCTATTCGGTCTTTGTAATGCCCCAGCTACCTTCCAGTATTTCATCAACAATGTGTTCAAGGATTTACTGGATCAGTTCATGGTTGTCTACCTCGACGACATTCTCATTTATTCTTCTACCTATAAGGAACACGTCCAACATGTCTCCACTGTTTTGCAGAGATTGCGCAAAAACAACCTCTATGCCAAATTGGAGAAGTGCGTTTTTCATGCTGACCAGGTGCAATTTGTAGGTTGCGATATCACCAGTGAGGGGGTTAAAATGAGCAGTAATAAGTTTAAAGCAATCTTGAACTGGCCTGTCCCAAACAATGTAAAGTCTCTTCAGTCCTTTTTAGGCTTTTCAAACGTCTACAGGCGGTTCATACTCATTTTCAGCCATCACAGCTCCCTTGACTGCATTAACCAGTTCTAAAACTCGCTTTGTATGGTCTGATCAAGCCCAGAAACCCTTTGAAACATTAAAGTTCACGTTCACCTCTGCCCCGGTCCTACAGCATCCAGATCAAAAACGTCAGTTTATTGTTGAGGCTGATGCCTCGGATCTGGCTGTGGGGGCGATTCTTTCCCAGAGGTGTGAAGACTCTGGTCTTATACATCTTGTGGCTTACCATTCCAGGAGACTTACTGAGTATGAGATGAATGACACTATCACTGAACGTGAACTTCTGGCAATCCGCAATGCATTCCTGGTATAGAGACACCATCTATTGGGTACTATTACACCCGTACAGGTTTTCACTGATCATCATAATCTCCTTGCTCTTAAATCTGTACGCTGTTCCACCGTTCACCACGCAAGGTGGCATGAATTCTTTTCCATGTACAACTTCCAGATCACGTACCGTCCCGGCAAGATGCATTCTAAGGCAGATGCTTTATCAAGATTGTACGAAGGCGGCCAGACGCCTCACCGGGAAAGCACTGTGTTACAACCATCGTTTGTCATTTGTTCTTGTACCGTCGATAATTCTTTGAAGGGAATGATTAAAACCTGGATGGCGACGAATCCTCCTGAACTCCAGGATCATGACATAAAAATCATCAATTCCATGCCTTATGTACAAGATCAAGAACGGTTGTATCTCCCTACTTCAGAAACCCGTGTCTTGGCCCTTCAGTGGTGTCATGATGCCTTAATGGCTGCCGATCCAGGGAGCAACAAGACGCTCAAACTGTTAAAACGTTGGGCATTCTGGCCTACGATGGTGAAAGATGTTTCGGACTACATCAAAGGGTGCGCTATTTGTGCTCATTGCAAAGGTACAGTGTATAAACCTATGGGAAATGATTCAGCCTATCCCGGTTCCTAAGAAACCCTGCCTAATGATCTCAATGGACTTTGTGGTCGAATTACCTCATGTCCGAGATTGTGATACCATATGGGTGGTCGTTGACTTACTTTTCCAAGATGGCCTTGTTTGTACCCTGCCAGGGTATTCCTTCTGCTCCGGTTCTAGCAGAAATGTTCTTGTAGAATGTGTTCCGTCGTTTTGGGCTACCTGAGATCATCATTACAGATCGTGGCTCACAGTTTACCTCTCGTTTCTGGCGTCATCTAGTCACTGTCTTGGGTATAGATGCACGTTATTCTACGGCCTACCATCCCGAAACGGATGGGCAAACCGAAAGGGCAAATGCCACTATGGAACAATTCTTACGTTGTCTGATTACTCTGCATCAAGAGTCATGGTTAAATGTTTTTGGGGCGGCAGAATATGCATACAATAATTCAGTACATTAATCTACAGGTACTTCTCCATTCTTTGCTCTTTATGGTCTCCATCCTAGGTCAATTCCTGAGGATCTAATTCCTACCACTGAAAACCCGGCAGCTCAGGCTTGCATTTGTGACTTCATCTCCCTTAAGGAAACGGTCTTTGATCATTTGGAGGCCGCTCAACAGCAAGCTAAACACTATGCTGACAAGCACCGGAGACCTGCTCCCGATTATCAATCTGGAATGTTGGTCTGGTTGTCTTCCAAGTACCTCCATTTGCCTGGTCGTAGATGTTTGATACCTCGTTTTGTGGGACCTTTCCCCATTAAGGAAGTGATCAATCCTTTGGTGGTTCGCTTATATTTACCTTCCCAATGGAAGATACATACAGTCTTTCACGTTTCACTTCTGAGGCCTTGTCCCGCAGGTACTTGCATTTCATCTCGTCCGGCACCAATGATAGTCAAAGGCGTGGAGGGGTATGTGGTCAAAGCCATTCTGGATACTAAGTTGATACGTGGGGTCCGTCATTTCCTTATTGATTGGGAAGGTTATGGTCCGGAGGAGCGAACATGGGAGCCCAAGTCTAATGTAGATGCTCCTCGTCTCTTGTCCGAGTTCCTGGCTGCTCGCTCCGGGCAGGCATCTTTGGGGGTGGAAACTGTCAGGGTTCCATTGAATGCCTCGTTGGGTAAACATAAACGGAGCTCGCGCAATAACAATCTTCCTAGTAAATCCAGAGGAGCAAACGTTTTTGGTTCCAAATCGAGGTGGTCTGGTAAACCTCAGAACCATTCTGCATTGTTTTTGGCGCGTCCGTTTACAGAACGCTATGGGTTGCCATGGAAACGCTGGCGACCATGGTATTCGCGTAGGCACTCAGGCCTATGGAGCCGTCCTTTGCGTACAGTCAGGTGATCAGTACTTAAGCTGCGCCCACGCGCACTGCGGCGCTTCTGAATTTGTCCGTTTTCAAAGCTACGTACCTTGTACCTTGTCGTCTTGGCTCCTTGAATCCCCCGTCTGCCTTGGGACCATCCTTGCTTCCTTCTTGTCATTGCTCTCAAGTCTTACCTACTCAAACCCGACCCGGAACATCCACGGACTGCACTCGTGTAATCCCTCAAGTCTTACCTGCTCATACCAGACCCGGAACGTCCACGGACTGCAATCGTCTAATCCCTCAAGTCTTACCTGCTCATACCCGACCCGGAACTGCCACAGACTGCATTTGTCTAATCCCTCAAGTCTTACCTGCTCCTACCAGACCCGGAACTGCCACGGACTGCATTCGTCTAATCTCTCAAGTCTTACCTGCTCATGCCAGAACCGGAACGTCCACGAACTGCAGTTATCTCATTTCACAAGTCTTACCTGCTCGTCGTTACAATTGGAAAACCCACGGACTGCATACACCTCATCTCGTGAGTCTCGCCTGTGTCATACCTTCTTTCTTGAACTGTCAAAGACACTTTTGGAACATTCAGGACTGTCGTGCATCGGGCCAAGGACCAAAGGACATTGGCGCATCAGCGCAAGGATCAAAGAACACCAACGCAACGGCTCCCGGATCAATTAACTCTTTAGGCGTCCTCGTGCCGGCGGGTATAGGAAAACAAAACTTTGTGTTTCCCGGATTGTCACTCCATTTTCAACTCTCATGCAACACCTATCCAGGGCACTCATTTGGTAAGCACAAGACTATTTGTTTCTTACTTTCTTGTTGTTTCTGTATTCTTAGTAACAGTGATTTTCCTCGTTTTCATGGTACTCACCAGTCTAACTTGGAACTATTCAGTTCCAGTCTAAGGTTCTTGTTTGTGAGTATCAGTTCAGTATCTCGCTTTGGAGAGTTCATTGCCTTAACCCACATGTTAATATCTGGTTAATTTTTCTTGCAGCCAGCTGTTGAAGTACCAGGGTGTACCATAATTTGGGCAGTACTCGCCTCAATCTGTCCTTTTGTACACTTGAGGGGTATATTGTCAGAAAGGCTAAATTGCATCACGACTTGTCAAGCCACCACTACTATACTGAGCTTTTGTGTCATAACAATTTGGCCTCTGTTCTTCCAACTTTGAGCCTCCTCTGGAGTTTGTCCCTGGACATTTAGCTTATGATTCACTTCCCATCTAATTCCAGCCCCTTTTACTCCAGGGTTCTCGTACCTGATTACATGATTCTTAGTATGAGCTCTGTTTCTTGTCTTTATTTCTTGAACATAATCATCCTCGTCAGGGTCAGTTGCTTCAGTTGCCCATTTCAGGGAGGCATCACTGCCCATGAACTGGCCTCTGGTCTTGCACATTGCTACGTGCGACATACAGTGTGCTGTCTGGACATCAATTTCTACAGCCACAAAGATCTTGGATTTTCCCATGCTGTATGGTAGAAGTACACAGACGAAGCATTCTCCTTCTGATTTTCTTCTTCCGACCTCCTTCATGTGTTGGTACCAAATGTTGTTTCCTAGATGTGCTGTGCTGTCCAGGTAATCATTTAGTTCATTGCCATCTTCGTTCTCCTTCCGATTTTCTTCTTCCGACCTCCTTCATGTGTTGGTACCAAATGTTGTTTCCTAGATGTGCTGTGCTGTCCAGGTAATCGTTTAGTTCATTGCTATCTTTGTGTGGGCTTCTCTTGATTCTTAGTGTCTTTTTGTAGTTAGCTATAACTACATCTCTAAACACATCGGTGTGACTTTTCCTTGCTGGAGGACTCTCGGGCATTCTGGTCGGTGAAGCAGGCTTCATTATCTGCATCGCTGTGGTAGGAGAAGGGTTTGCAGTTCTTTTCCTCTCTTCTTGTATTCTCTCATAGAGCTCCTTCAACCACCACCTGTGTATCATCTGTCCAACGTATGGCTGCGTCTTGGGCCTGGTGTTTGTTTCTTGTGTTGGAACTGGCATGCTTATCACTGCAGTCTCTGTGGTTCTGTTTTTGAATTCCTCATGTAGTTTCCTTGCTCTAGCTATGAACGGGAATAAATGATCTATCAGCATTTGTGTCTTTGCAGTGAACTCTCTCGTAGCCGCTTCTGTCTTCTTGAGGGCTTTTGCTATATCTTCTTTAGTTGGTCTTTCACTTGCTTCTTTTTGGTCACCTGTATTATTTCGAGGGACTGCTTGTTCGGTAGGCAGTCTCGTACCCTCTGTTGTCTTTGTTCGAGGTTCTGTAGCCATTGACACTTGCCCTTGTTCTTGTGCATTCAGTGTGTGAGTGCGTGTAGTGGTCAGTGCTACGTTTTCATTCATTCCGTGCAGACCCTGTCTCCAGTTTTTCTCTTCATTCGTTACCTCAAGTGTGTATGAATCACTGCTAATTACATTCAATTTTAGTTTGTTCGCTTTACTATCAGATTTTCTTGGAACCGGAATGACTATGAAGGGTCTGGGTGCTTTCGTGGGATTCATACGTACATTATCTGGTGGGTGCACTGAAATTGGAACGCTTCGTGCACCAATAAAGAATGCAGTTCTGATTGTTAATGATAGGAAAACAATGATACCCACTATGCATATACATATAATCGAGCGGTATGAAAGTTGGCAGCATTTCCTTCCAGGGAAGCGGGGGAGCCCCCTCTGTTTGTGGGAAGACAAGGTTGCTGTTCTGGGCCCCCATTTCAATCATATCAATTGTTAAAGTTCTGTTCTTTTCACTTACTCCATTATTGTCTCTCAAAGTTGGTAACATAAAGTGTCTTGTGCTTCGTAAGTGTCCCCCCTCTCTAGGGTGACAATTGTGTATGGTTACGGGATGCAGTTCCCTTGTTAGACTATGGAAAAATATTAGACTATTCCCTTTGGTGAGTCACATTCATTGAGCATATTCAAAATAGGTCAATTCCCAGTCCACCCCCCGAATTTGCTTCAGTCCTGAGGACAGGCTGGGTCCTATTCAATGTAAAAAAAAAAAAGGAAAAATAGCAATGAATTCAAATCAAAGTCATAAAAATAAACGGTGGAGTTCTCGTCTCTGCTCTCTCAATCTGTCCCTCGGCAGAAAGTTGAAGAACTGTGTCTCTGTCTCCTGGATTTGTCCCTCAGCGGAAAGATGAAGAACTGTGTCTCTGTCTCTTGGATCTGTCCCTCGGGGGGGAAAGATGAAGAGCTGCCTTGGTTTCGATCTGTCCCTCGACGGAAGGTTTCACTGGAATCTCCTTAGATACTCTTTGAAAGTTGGACAGCTCCACTTGGAGCATGATTCCATGGAGGAGCGTTCCCATGTGTCCGACATTAGCTGGATCTCTGATGAAGGTGATGACGTCAACCTCGGCAGGTCTTCCCACCATATCTGGAAAGTCAGTGACTAGGCGGAACAGGACATTGTGAGCCAGTCGGCTGTCCTCGGGTGACAGGGACATTTGTCCTGCTTTGCTGGGTTCTGGATCACAGGCCTTTCTTTTGACGTGAACAGTCTCTACACTTTCCTGCTGCGTGGATTGCGACCACGTAGTTGAGCTTGTTCCACAGCTGGTTCAAATGTTCATTGTTTCTTGGGTCTCTAATGTAGGTAAGTGTGTCTGTGGTTCTCACGACGAGTCCTGGGCATTCCTCTATGATGCGAAAGAAAAGTGTATATGTGAGTTCATCTATGATCACCTGTGGTGGAAGCATTTGTGTCCTTATCACTGTATTTGGGTAATTCTGCGAAGGCTTACGCGATGACAGTCAGCAGTTGCCGGATTACTTTCTTGTTGATCTTGAACAAAGTCTGTGACACTGGTGACTCACCCTACAAGTGACAGATATGATATTATCACTAACTGGAAGTAGGTGAGTACATCCCATGTGAGATTTCTGCTGGGAGATACCATAAATTCTGCGAACCAAAGTCTTGGTGTTGGTTGCTTCAGGACACTGTTTTATGCTCTTAAACGAAAAGTCTTTGCTCACAGTCTATCAGTCTCGTTTCCCAACAATGTTCAAGTATGGCTTGATTCAAAAGTTCGTATTATCAGTGTGTTGTGGCTTAGATGCGCAATTCTCTCCTTCACCCTGCAACTATGATGCACAGAGTGTCCATTTTAAACCATTGCCCCCTTTTCGTTCTTCTTCACCCTGCAACTATGATGCACAGAGTGTCCGTATTATGTCTTTATTCCCCTTTTGTTCGGCGGAAATGTCCTGTTTTTAAGCCACAACTTGCAGAGGAGTTCCTTTTCTTAGCTTTTGCTGCTCATGCGTCCTTCTTCCTTGTCATGGATCTTGTCTGCACGTGCTGAGGTTCTTCCCCCTTGTCTGTGATTTCTTCGCGGTGGGGTGCAGTTAGAGGGATCTCTCCGATATAGGGTTTAATGTAATTCAGGAAGACCCATGCACTCCTGCCCTGCAGTTTAACGGATGACAGAGTGCAGTCCTCTACGATAAAAGGGCCGTTGAATCTTGGCTCATCCCACCTTTTTCTCGTGTGTTTTTTTTACCAACACGGCATCTCCAGGGAACATGAGAGGCGCACCTAGACCTTGAACTGCATCTGTTTCAGCATCTCCTGCTGTGTTTTGTGCTGCGCTGCACCCTTTTCGTCGTCGCTGTAGTTGGTCTGAAACGATAGTAAGGCTTGATGTCATGCAGTTCAGGTATTCCTGTAGCTCGGCTCCCAAGACCTCTCAGGTTGCCTGGGCATCACATCTAGCTCTATCTCGTGGGGTAAGGGGGGTGTTCATTCTCCTTCCCGTAACTATCTCGTGCGGTCGAAGATGATGGTCGGAGCCTGGTTGGCTCCGAAGAGCATACAATGCCAGTGGTAGACAGTGCAGCCATCCCCTCTTTAGAGTAAGCTTCAACTTGGCTATCCTTTCCTTTTAACAAGCTTTTGAGCCTCTCCCAAATCCCGTTACCTTCCGGATGATACGCTGACGAGAACTTATGCTTTATACCAAGCAGCAAGCTAATCTGCTCAAAGACTGAGTTTACAAAATGTGCCCCATTGTCTGACTTCATCACCTCACACACCCCCCATCTAGGGAACACTTCCCTCACCAGGAATTTGGCAGCAAAGGTTGAGTCTGGGTGTGCACAGGGACCTGCTTCTATCCATCTAGAGAATGGACACACCACTACAATTAAGTACCTGTACCCGTTACACACTTGAATCATGTCGACAAAATTGATATGTAAGTGCTGAAAAGGCCCATTTGGCCGGGGGATGACTCCTCTCACTACTTTTAATGTGTGCCCAGCGGTGTATTGCTGGCAAATTATGCAGTTCACCATAAAGAATGCAACGTGCTCAGCTAAATTTGGTATAAACCAGTCTTCTGTGAGCGTTGCAGCTAGATTTTCTTTTGTCATGTGAAATGGGTAATGTAACTGTTCCAATGCTATTTTTAGTAGGGATACAGGCATTATTGGTTTACCAGTGCTGTTTTTCAGCCACAATCCGTCAAAGGGGTTTAAAGAACACCTTCAACGCTTCCACAGGTTCTTTTCGTCTGCCGTGCCTCCCCTTGAAGCTCCATCAGTTGAGTCTGCCCCATACTACTATGGGCCTCTGGTGTGGCTCGAGCTACCATCATTCGTTCATGGGTGCGTGCCACTTCTACTTTCATGATCGTCTCGTTTTTAGACGTCATACGCTTGGCCTCCGTGTCTGCTGCATGGCTTCCGAGTGACACAAAATCTGTCCCCTTGGTGTGGGCGGCGCATTTCACAACCGCTATGCCCACTGGGAGCTGTAGTGCCTTTATCAACCTGTCCAATAAGGCTGCATGTTGCACTGGCGTGCCGTCCGCTCAGAGGTAGCCCCTCCTTTTCCAGCGTGCTAGTCCTGCGTGCACTGTGGACGTCACATAGGTGGCGTCACTGTACACCGTTACGTCCTGGTCTGCATGATTCTCAATGGCTAGTATCAACGCCAATAGCAGCTGTGCTGAATAATGAGATGGTATTCGTGCACTGACGAGTACTTGAAATTCTCAGTTTGCTATATGTTTTATTACGGCCACGCCTGTATATCTTTGTCCGTCTTCTTGGTCGATTCTCGAAGAACCGTCAGTGAAAACGATCTCACCACCCGCCAGGGCATTTCGTCATAGAATTCTTCATAATTTGCACAGTCATGTATCGGCTCTCCTTCAGTGACTGGCTCAGCTATGAACGTAGCTGGGTTTACTGTTTTACATCAAACTATTTTGATCGATGGATTAGATATGATCACCTCATAGGCAGAGGCCCTTTGTGATGTCAATGTACCCTTTGGCTTCTCTAATATGGCAAATAATGATTGCTCGATGTATAACGTCATGGAGCATCCCATTACAATAGTTGTCGCCTTCTCTATGGCAAACGCTGCAGCAGTTAAGCTTTGTTCGCATGGGAACTGGCCTCTCATTACTGGGTCCAGATTCCCACTGTAATATGCCAGGGGCTTGTACCCCAACGAGGTTCTTTGGGCAAGTACTGCCGTCATAACGTTGCCATTCGTGTGTGACAACAGGTAGAATTCCTCCTCATAATTAGGAATCCCAAGAACTGGAGCCGTACAAATCGCTCTCTTGAGTTCTGTAAACCCCTTTTCCATTGTCTCAGTCCATTCAATGTTTCCCTTTGTCACCTGGGCCTTCTTTAGGGCCTGGAGCAAGGGCTTGGTATACGAGCTGTAATCGAAGACCCATGCTCTAACATAATTGCACAGGCCTAAGAAGCTCTGCATTTGCTTTATCGTGAGTGGCTGAGCCGTGTTCATGATAGCTTCAGCCCTTTCTGGGGTTACCTTTTTCCCTTCATGTGAGATTAGCTGGCCTATGTACAGCACCTCTTGTTGACAGTATTGTAGCTTTTCCTTGTCAACTTTATATCCTTTCTCAGCCAGTATAGTCAGTAGCTGGATAGAATCGCGCCTGCATTGCTCTTCACTGGTGCTGCAGATCAGAATGTCATCGACATACTGCAGAACAACACTGTCTACTGCAATATTGCTTAGGTCCATTTGCAGGACTCTGGTAAAGATGGACGGGGATTCACAATACCCCTGTGGCAACCTTGTGCTTTTCAGACGCATTTGTCTGAAAGTAAATGACGTTAGATCTTGTGAGTCACGGTGCAAATGGATTGAGAAAAAAGCATTTTTCAAGTCAATCACCGTGAAATATTTCGCCTCGATCGGTATTTTATACAGGATCGTAGATGGATTAGGGACTAGAGGGAACTCAGCTTCAACAATATCGTTTAATGCTTGGATTAAATGCCAAGACCCTCCTTTTGATTTCTTGACAGGATAGATCACCGTGTTACAGGGTGACTCTGACGTCACTAGGATCGTTTGGTCCATCATGGCGGCGATTGTCTTCGCAATCCCTTCATCTGCTTCTCTGGATATGGGATATTGTCGCGCTCTTGGTCAAATTGCTCCTGGTTTCAGTTTAATTTTCACTTCTCCTACCCCTTTCAGAAGGCCTACGTCATAGGGTCCTGTAGTCCATACTGAGAAGGGCACCGATGCCATATCATCTTCAAAGTATGCGGGACGGATCAGCGCCAACATCATTCTCTGTGCCACTTCTCGTTTGATCATTTGACCCAGAATATGAGACTTACTTCCACCCTCGTCTCATCTAAGTCAGGGTGTTCTTCGAACAGATCGTCATCGGTGACGTCAGTCACTTGATACCCTTCTTCAATGGCGATGATCGCAAACCATTGCCTGCCTTTGTCATCGTACCCTTCGACCAATGCTACTTTCCCTTGTACTGCTGCAATATGTATCGTCAAGGGAAATACTTGTCCCCCTTCTTCATGCATAGGTATTCTTGGTTTGAATAGAAACTCGTCAGGGGTTCTCATGGTCCTATCTGCAAGGCCTGGCAATCCCGCCATAAGCACATGCATGCCATATGCGAAGACTTCTGGTTCTAATGGTATAGCTCTCATGGCTATGCATCCGGAGTATGCTCTGATAATTTCGCACACGTTTGAATAGTGCATTCCTGGAGTGGAGCATACTATGCCCTCCTCCGCGAACGAGATCGTCATATTCAACTTTGTCATTAAGTCTCGACCCAAAATGTTTACTGGGGTCTGACGTGAATACAATAACGGCTCATTCATCGCACATTCTCCTACGGAGACGGGGAGATTGTCCGTAAAGGGAACTCTGCTGTGAGCTCCTGTAAAACTCTGAGTATCTATGGCCTGGCCGGACAAGGAAAACTTGCCTTCTTGTATGCATGAGCGAGTTGCACCCGTGTCAACTAAGAAGGAATATTCTTTCCCCCCTATGATGACATTCATCCTTGGTTCCCTGTTAGGGTCTGGTGTCACAGATAGGATAGAGCACATCAGAGTTCCCAGTGAGCTGTCCTAGATCATATATAAATTCGGTCCACTGTACGCTTGTGGATTTTCTTCATTCCCAGGGTTGCCTCCCCTTCCGGAGTTTGTGCCCTGAGACATTTGCAGTGGTGCCTGTTGGGATTGCCCTTGTGGCAGGTTCCCCATGATTGAGGGTTGAACCCCTTGCTGAGCACTTTGCTGCAAGCCTGGTGCTTGCTGCTGCACTGTGTGATTTTGTGCACCGCCCTGTTGGGAGATTGCTGGCGGATTCACCGTACCTGCTCCATTCCTTGACCATTTTTCCATGTGCCTTGGCTTCTGTACGAGCGCGCCACATGCCCTGTCATACCACACAACCAACACACTGGCGGTGGTCGGGCTATCTGTCCATTTGACATATCTGGATTGCCCATCTGTACGTTTTGAAAGCCTCCATGGTTACTCTGGAAACCTCCCTGATTACTTTGCCATCCTCTTACTCTAAATCCCCTACCCCTCAGGTAGAATCCCGTGTTACCCTGGTTCTGTTGCGGGTTAGCCACCTGTTGTACATTCGTTTCAGCTGGGCTTGTCAGAATGGCTCCTTCGAGAGCATACTTCGATAATTTCTTTTGCACCAGCTTTGCTTCCTCACCCTTACGAGTTGCTTCTTTTTTCTGATTCTTTTCTTGCAACAATCTTCAGTAATGTGCAATAGTCGACTGTATTTCAGTCCAAGGTTTAGCCTCCACTCCTACCAACTTTTTGAGCTGTTTCTGAACTGGTTCAGGTAACCCATGGCACAATATATGGTAGAATACAGGGATAGATTTCGTCCAAGATTCATGCGTTTCGAGCACCCACGCATCTTAGAAATTCTGGATATAAATCAACAGATCTTCTGACTCCTTCATTTTTTGAGTCATTATAGCTCCCATATCAGAAGTGTCTGGATACAGCACTCGTAGCGCTTTCCACACTGCTGCTCTACAGTTATTAAATGGTGCTCCGTCATGGGTAGTGTTAATTATGGTTACCCCAGGGTACCCTGCCCGTTTCCACACATCGCCTGCCCTTTCACCAAGTATGGCGATTAGGAGGCCCTTATTGTCCCCTATAGCTAACGTGACAACCCCTGTCACCTGTCATTTTTTCGAACTCATGTATCCACTTCCGGGCTCCCGATGTCAGAATTGTAAGCTTGTTTTTCAGGTTCTCTCGATCCATGTGTGGCTATGTTATATATTGTGGTCTTGCCCTCCCAGCGGGAATTGGAATGGCTCTCCTATCGCCGGGGTAACATTCCTGCATCGCTGTCTACTCTGGAATGTCCTCAATCTGTCTACATAAGCAGGTGCTGACACCCCCCTCTGACCGTGGGGTGCTCTCACATGTCGGTCAGGCTGCAAGGCAGACTCTGATGTCCTAGGTGCTGATTCGCTAGCGTCTGACCATCGTACCCCTTTGTCCCTTGGGAGCCGCTTTTCACGCCGTCTCCCTTCTTCATTTGTCTCGTCCTCCGTTTCCCCTCCGGAGTCGGACATTGATTGTTCCGAATTTGCACAACTCCTATCTTCCGTAAAAACAATTAGGGGTTCACATTGACGCCACGCTATCCATGGATAAGCAAGTCAATGCTATTGTCTCGGCCTCTGCCCTAAGCACCAAACTCATCAACGCCATAAAACCCTTCCTAACCAAGTCCAACTGCCTTTCAATAGCAAGAGCTACCATAGGTGCTAAATTAGACTACTGCAACGCTCTCTTAGCAGGCATTTCTATTAAGAAGGTAAACAAACTCCAAGTCACTCAAAACAGTGAGCTAAGAGTAGCTCTAAGCATTCCTAGAAGAGATCACATCTCTGAAGCCAGACAGGCAGCCCACTGGCTCCCAGTGAAGGACTGCATCACCTTTAAAATCCTCACTACTGCGCACAAATGTATCAACGCCACGGCCCCCTCATACCTATCAGAAACACTATCCAGAGCCACCTCAGCCCGACCCATCAGAACACGCTATACCAATTAACTCAGTATCCCACACATCAACATAACCAAAGGAGGAGGGCTGGGCTTCCCGTACATAGCACCCAATTTATGGAACTTGCTCCCTACCTCCCTCAGAGCGGAAACCTCCCTCTTTACGTTTCAGAGAAATCTGAAAACCTCTCTCTTCAACTAGCATCTAACCCTTCTAACCTCTCTCCTCAACTAGCATCTAACCCTTCTTACCTCTTACCCCCTCTTTCCCACTGCACCTAAATCTATGTATTCTTCAACATGTGTAAAATGATATTTCTGCTTCTATTGTAACTAAGCTTCTCATTGTATGTAACCAGCGCCACGATGCCCACGGGCTGTTGTGCGCTTAACAAATATGAATAAATAAATAAATAAATAAATAAGGACAACTCAATGGTTTGGCAAAGGGAAGTCCGTTTAATGACAAGTTAAAAAAACGGGGAAACAAATGGAAATCAGCAGTGTTGCGATCGCCTGTCTCGCTTCAACTTCCACAATCTTCATTCAAGCAGCAACAGTTATACCCAAAATTCGTCATCATTGACGTGTAACACTCATAAGTTTGTCATGCAATTCTATTGGTCAGAAAAGGTAACTTAAGTATAGGTGCTATATCTGTATATGCTAACAGAGCGTGAGGATTGGATAACTCTTATCGGGTGGGCGTCTATGCCCATCCCTCTACATCACTTGTGATAGATGTCACTACAAGTACGACGTCTAATTGGTTCTACAAGGTATAGGACCCTAGATTATTTGGTCCATTGTGATTGGGTAGGTTACACCCCTAGACATAAATCTCCACTTTAATTAGCAGCATGCAGAATGGACACCCAGGTGCCTTGTGTCCCAGGATTCACTCTGCCTCTCTTCCATCAATCAGCACTTTTAGGGCTACGTGTCAATGAGTTGGCTAAGAATGGCCTCGAACTGTAGCTTCTTATCAGGAAAGGTCATGGCATCCTCGGGTTCTGGGTGACATCAGACGTTGGTACCTCTTCGCCCTTCGCTGGTCACGTGTCTGTTCACCGTGAATCTGCTTCATTTTCCTGTTATTCGTGTATTTGATTCCTCCATATCCTCGCCACCTGCCTGGGGCCTCTTTATCTCGACCTTCACTGGCTGGCTGGTATGCTCTGAAGTTTCAATTCTTCGAGGTTGCCACTCTCCTCCCTTCTTTAGGTTGACCTTGAATTCCCAGGCATGAGCTGCTTCTTACTGAGTTTCGATTCCGCTCTTTCCTTTGGCTTTGGCTGGAATATGAATCTTGGCCTTTTTAGTCCCTTGCAGCCTGGGCTTAATTCTGCTTTTACAAAATGGAGTCGCACTTGTATACTGTGCTTCATTGAGGTAGATATATAGTTGGCGCTTGCCGCGCTATTCTTCTACTAAGCATTGCAAGCAGTACCGTTTCCTTAGCTTCTTGCGTTCCAAGCCTATTTACAGGCATTTAGTTAGTTGCGTATTTTCATCCTTCCTTCATGGTTACGTTCTTCGTGCTGCAACGTTGTTTCTTCTTTTAAGTCTGTCACACCATTATTCATAACTTTTCGTCTTGTGTGTCATCCTTTGGCTGTCGTTTCGTTCATCTGTGAGTCTGTCCGGGCCTGTGTGTCGTCACCACTCGCCTCCCATTAAGGCTCTTTGGGTCTCTTCGGGGACAGTCTGTAAGTAGTCTTCATTTCGTGTCAGCTGCTGTTACGGTTGTCTCAGTGGGTACCGGGCTGCCCATGGTTGTCTGGTTATAGGCACTTCAACAGGTATTGCACTTCTGATGGGCACTGGGCAGAGGCCTCGAGCTGCTCTCTGTTGGTTCATTTGTTCCTCATACGTCACATACCTTGGCGAGTATGTCCCTGGTATCTCAAAATGGGGGGCTGGGGTGCAGGCCATGTCTGGGACCTCCTCTACACCACAAGTATGGATGAAAGGGGACGGGACGTAGGAATAAGGCAAGGAACACCCAATTGGATTTATTAGTCCCCAGTTTAAGGACGGAGAGCTCAGGTGGTTGACTGTACAGAAAGAATGTTTCTCTGTCGTGTGGGCCCTAAGGAAGCTGAGGCCCTACCTCTATGGGACCCACTTCACTGTGCAAACTGACCATGAGCCCATAAAGTGGCTAATGAACCTGAAGGGAGAGAATCCAAAGATGCTCAGGTAGTTAGTTCATAAGCCTGCAAGGGTTTGACTTCACTGTTGAGCACAGGCCAGGTGTCCAACATATCAATGCTGATAGGTTGTCCAGAATGTTTAGTCGACCTGAACATGAGACTCATCCAGGGGTGGATTAATTCCCCTTGTCCTTAAGTCTGGGCGGGACGAGTGTTAGGAAAGATTTCCTTTAGGTGCAATTTCCCCTCCATTTATGGACCCTCCAAAGTGTTTGCTTTTGTTTGGCTTACCTAACCTGACTTTTTTTCAGTGGAGCACAGCCTTCAGCTGTGCTCTTCTGGGCTTTTGCTCATTTGTTATGGGGAAACTGAGACATCCTTCAGGCTGTCAGTACTGGGAAACTTTGTTTCCCTTAGTCTTTGACTATGTTGCCATTTCTTGGTAACTTTTTATCTATGTACCAAGTACCTTACAGTACAGCGCATAGGGGTCCTTTTGTCTTATGGCCCTAGCCACCCTCTAAGGATTTTTGGGTGTTTGTACAAGTGTGCCTAGGACGAACTGTTGGCAGCAGTTTACTTTTAACATATTTTTACTTTGTTTTTATGGACCATATCTCGTTTACCGCGTTTGGCCCAAGACTGTGGCTAGTGCCGAAAATGGCTGTGCCACAAAGTCTTTGGTCTGTCCTTTAGACATTTTGCCACTTTGCCTTTCCCCAGTTCGAGAGAACTGGGTATTCTTTATTTGGGCATGCCGCCTCCCGCGAAAACCGCATCTTTTGCAGCCTCCTGCATGTCGTGTGCTAGTGCCCACGGAGAGGGTTGCGACTGTCTGGTCCCAATCCACACTACTGGTGCCATTATGTCTGATAGGCCTGAATGACTGGAACCACCATGGGCCACGACTGGACCACGTCTGGCCTAGATCCAAGAGAGCAGATCTTCCATTGGATCTCCCAGATTTGAGCACAAAAAGTATCTTGCATAAGAGAAGCAGCTCTGCATCCATTCCTGGTCGATCACCTGAAGTTCACACCAAACTACAAAAGGAGCCAAGTATCCTGAATGAAAGAGCAGACTCGAGGAACTGCTGGGGATGTTCTAGAAGCTTTGGCACTATGAACCTGCTGTAGTCCCGCTGGACCCCTGTGAGAGGGACCCAGGAATGCCCCTCCTCACCACCATGAACCTGACAGGCCGAAGAGCCAGGAAAACTCGAAGTCACTGATCCTTTTTCAAACGAACCCCAAGTGCACCCCTCCCTGACTCGTATGCAGGAAGGTATCCCCTCAGATAACCATTTCAACCTTATCCAGTGCAGATCCTTCCAGATCCAGAGAACCCGATGGAGACTGCGGACCCGAACACCATAATGGACTGTTTCGATTAAGTACCAAGAAACCACTGCGCTGATGTCATTAGTGACACCATTACATAGCAGGGTTAGTCATGAAGAATACTTGCAACCCTGCACAGCATTACACGAACACACACCAGCACACACAAAGAAAATGCTTACTTAGTTCTGTAGATGGAGGTCGGATAAATATACATACTGTCAAAGCTTTTATTATTTTTCTCATTAGCCAAATGCAGTAGTGCAGAAACGTAAGGCAACAAGAGATCCTGAGCAAGCTTGCAGGTGCTTATAACAATTAACCCTATGGGGCTACAGGAGTATATAAGGAGTCTGATAGGGCCATGTGTGAATAATCTATAGGAAACATAGCATAGTACGAGCACGAAGAAATTGCATTATAAGTCTAAGGAAAATTACAGAAGGCCTCAAGCCACAGAACGCCAGACTGAAGGAGCAGGCTCAGGCTGCACGAAGCGTAGATCGAGCTCACAGCCAAGGTCAGAGATAAACAGTCACATTCCAAACTCTAGACGATAAAGGGACCAGCTGCAGAAAAATTGAATAAATCCTCATAAATGCAGACCCAAAAGCTCAATTTTAGGGTCCAGAGCCACGTGATGCAGCTGAACTAGACAATGGGCATTCACCCCTGGTGGGAAGACAATCCGTTCTCCGCAGCCCAGACGAGAGGTGAAAAAAGTGTTGCAATGTGGAGACGCACTCTCATAGGCAAAGGTGGTATACTACCAGATACAATTCAGACACTTAGTCGTTTCACATCACCTTGAAGAGGTGCACAGAGGGCTGAGAACCGAGTTGGGTCCCAGGCCTGGGAAGACCAGCTCCAGCCAATCACAAGACAGTAATCCAGGGTGGATGGCAAGGGGCAAGGGGCAAAGGCCAATGGTAAATCCACTACCCTGCAACAATACAATATTTTCCTGGGACAGGGGAAATCCGCCACCTGACATGCGAGGCCAGTAGAATAACCTGTCTAGGGGATTACTATATGGGGTACCACTCTAAGCACCCAATCAGCAGTGTGGGTAGGTTTTTCAGGAAAGGGCTCAGATGGTGTCGATATGTAGCAACAAAACTGGGGAGCATGCATTGTAAAGTTGAGATGTACTGGAGATTCCTGATTGTCTTGTATGATCCCTGTTGGTTTTTTGTAATAAACCACAGTACTAACTTGCTGTTGGATGAGTCCTCTGTTTATTCTGAGGAAGGGTTGTTGGGCCCTTGGGAGTCAGACTAACCCTCAGAAACCTCTGGTAACCATCCCAACAAGTTGGTAGCAGAGTCGATGGTTAAGCTACGCTATTTCTGCACAAAGCCGACTGTCCTGCCGCAGAGCCTAGAGGGCTGCGGGATGCCTCACGGGTTTCGAGACAACAGGGAAAGCGTGCCCTGTGCAAAGGCCATCACAAGTCAGCCTGGGAAATATCCTGTCCATGGTCCGTGAGGGGTCCAGCAGACCAGAAGGGCGGCGTGGCAGCTTTGGGACACGCGGCAGCTGAGCAGCGTCAGCATATCGGAGTGTAATTATTGAACCAGCCACACAGCAACTAAGGGGAGAGGGAAGGTAACGGGGGGTGCAAAGGTGGTATCGAGCATTGTTGAGTATTATAGAGTATTCAGGGTAGTCGTTTCTCTAAGAAACGAGCTGGGGGTAGATCCCTGTCTTTGGGCCGGGGCCTCCCTTTGGAACAGCCTCCCTGCTACTCTGAAACTTGAGAAGAACCATCTCCGGTTCAGGAAGCACCTCAAGACCTTCCTCTTTGCTTCTGCCTTGTCCCCCTTCTCCCCTGCTGATCTGTTTTCTCTCTCGGCACTATGCACCTGGCCACCCTCTGTCCCCTGGGCCCAGGTACCTGCTCACCCTGCCACCCTCATGCACTGCTTCTGGCCCACCCCTTGCACTGGGGTCTGTATCTGTAACCATACAGTCCCCCACAATGCTTTTCTCCTGCACTTATCAGATTTTCCCTGTCGACTAAACCCAGCACTTGCCACTGGCTGGCTGCACTAACACTGTTTATTAATTGTCTCTCTTCTGTCCTGCACTTTTCACCTGTCCCCCCTTCCATGCACTTTTCCCCTTTTTCCCCTCAATGTCACTGTGCCTAGTAAGATTGTTGATTTGTTCTCCCTTGTTCCCCTGCCCTCCCTTGCCTTGTTGTGCTCTGAAACACTTGTGTATGAGCGTGATATAAGTAAAATATCATATATAATATATATTGTCAAGTATTGTCTAGCATTGTCAAGTTTAATAACGACAGGAGCGGTGGTAGATGTAATTTTCTGTGGTTAGGGCACATTCGGTTTCAAGGTAAAAGGTTCTGGTGAACAACCTAGACTATTGACTCGAGGGCACGGATGACAGAAGTTATGTAAATATTGGATTTCCTGTGGGTTGGACATTTTAGCTCGGTCATAGATGACAGTATCCCCGTAAGGTTTAGCAAAGGGAGCTGGCCTAGATTGTGGAAAGGTGATTTGTCTGGTTAAGTCTCGCGGAGGCAGTTACCTACAAGGCGACGCTGTGGGTACAGATCGAACACAAGAGAATATTGGTATACTCTGCTAGGAGGCAGGAAGACAGCTGTGGGGTTTGTGTTGGGGTTGTGTATATTTTCTGGGCAACGGGGGTCTAACATTGTGCGCGCTGTAAGTGATTTCTTTTTAGCACTACATTGAATAGTAAATTGGTGGCGTCACCCGTAGGTTTGTGCATAGGACTTGGAGAGCACAAGGTGTTGTGGACACGGTGTTGAGAAACTTGAGATTGATAGGGGATGTTGACCAGTGGCGATGGGTGGAAGGCATCTGCGCAAGAATTGTCGGTGTGCCTGAGGAAGCAGAGAGTTGTGCGAGGGCGGTGCACAGAGCACACCTGACAAGATGTTGTGGAGCCAGAGAGGCTCAAAGTAAATTGCAAGAATTGTTATTACAATGGGCCTCATTCCGAGGTGGGCGCAAAGGGATTACCGGCACCGGTAAGGACCCTGGTGCCGGTAATCCCTTTGCGCCCTATTCCGAGGTCACTTTGCGGCCCCGTCCTTAACGCCTGGTCTGACCAAGCGTTATGGACAGGACCCGCAAAGGGACTTCAGAGCTAATAACGGTACTGCAAATTGCGGCACTGTTATTAGCACCCTCCCCATTCCCATTGAGCCCTATGGGGGCTCAAATGGGAATGGGGATTGACATTTTCAATGGGGACTTACCGGTCCCTCCCAGGTCGGACTGGACCGGAAAGTCCCCATCGAACGAGGGCGGACACGGTCCCGTTATTGGTGCTAGTCATGGCGCTAATAGCGCCATGACTAGCACAACCTCATAATGAGGCCCACTGTGTTATTCCCCTTACAGCGGATTGTCAAAAACCTCACCTTGTGGTCAAGTAAGAATAAACGCAATGTATCAAGGGAAGAGTGGGGGCGACATGCCCCTACAGCACTTATGTTAGACTCTTCCACCCTATAAGGACAAGATTTGTAAATATAGCGCGGAATTGACAAAAAGCACTGAGGGTAAATTGACTAAACCATGGCCACAATGTGGACGTGTCTCCAAAGATGTGCAGCAGTCACTACTGACACACTTACAGGGTACCTTTTAAGGGTAAGAAGCCCACCCACCTGCTCCTGCAAGCCAAAACTCAGAGGACACAGACGATGAGCAGGGGATGAGCATAAGATAGGGATTGACTTCGAAGAACTGCCTAATGCGATATCTGTGTTGAACTTACCTCTTCTGTTGCAGGTTGTGGTTATTTTCTCCTCTTTTATCTGCATTAGGCTAATACATTTTGTATATATGTTAAATAATGAGAAGTGTTCATGGTAACTGTTTTAATATTACTGTGGTTTATTTGTGTTTAGTTATAAAGGTGTATACTAAATGTATTTTTGATATACATCTGTCTAAGAGTAATCTGTGGAGTTTTAGTGTGTGTCCTCATTGTGGGCTTTCAATCACTCTCATCCTTCCTGAGACTTAGTCTTGACCGCCTGCCGAGCTACCGTAGATTGGTCTGGTTTGACCACAAGGTTCTCCTGTTTCACTAAACTAGGGTGGCCCCCTAAACATCTGCCCACCAGTGGACAGCAAGGGTGGTGATGCAGTTGGATGTAGCCTGAAGTGGGCATGCATCATCTAAGAAATGTGCAGGTTTTGTTTTGGCAATAAGAGTGATGAGGGGTGTCACTGGGGTGGAAGGGGCCCCATGTGTTAGAATGTTTGGGAGCACAGGTCGGAGAACAGAAGTGAGAAGTGAGGGCTTGCCTGATGCATATTTTGGAGTTGGAAGTAGTCCATGAATGAGATGCATACTGCAGTGGATAGTGGTTAAGAGAGGGATTTGATGATGTTGAATAGTTTCTGTGTACGATTGTGGCGGATTAGAGTTATTGGAGGTTATGGGTAGCTTTCACATTTCAAATGGCTCTATGCATTTGTTGTGGCAGTGTTTGAATGGTGTTCTGGTGGTGGGGCATGGGTTCTTTGTCCAGGCCCTTTCTAGGCATCTGGCCTTTGCTTGATAGAGAGGAGGGAACTGTTGACCCATGGTTGATGGTGGTGACTGCAGGGTTTTGTGTTTTGAGGGGGGCAATTTTGTGCGTGTGTGGTGATGTACTTTTTGAGGAGAAAGGAGGGATGTGTGTTTAGGGAAGCAGGGTGTGGTATCAGTGGCCCTAAGGCTGTGTCTATAATGTGTTTGATTTATCTGGCTGGGCGGTTAGGGAGATTTGTGGCAGGTGGGGGATCCTGTGTGAAAGAGTCAATGTGAAGGGGAATGCAAAATGGTCTGACCATGACACCCAGATTCGATTTTCCTCTGAGACATGTTTGTTTCAAATCAAAAGGTCCAGGGTATTGCTAGCTGTGTGCGTTTGGGGTATGTGTAACCAGGGTCAGATTGGCCCATTGGCTTGGCCGAAAACAGTGGAGGCGGGCGAGGCCCTGTGGGCCGGTTCCTGGAGCCCACGCCTGGGCCGGTTTGGTTTAATGTAACTTGCGTTACTTTAAGTAATTGATTTTCACCGTGCTTAGAGTGCCTGCTGCAGGCAGCCCCTGAGCCAACTTCTGTAACACCATGGGGCCAGCAGTGTTACTGTTTTACAAAACACTGGGAGCGGCCGGGCTGGGCGGGGCTAGGGCTGCTTCAGCCCGGCCCGTTCCCAGTGAATTGTAAGTAACCCGAGTCCCGGGCCGGCCGGCCCGTGCGCATTTGCAAGTTGCAAATTGCTTCTTCCTTCCCTCCAGGCAGGCTCCAAGTGCGCTCTGTGCATTAACGTTCTGGGCTGGGGGTGGGGGTGGACGAGGCGGGCCGATCCTGAGGCTGCAACACGCCTTTGGCACAAAAGAATCCAGCCCGCAGCTGAGCAGAAACCGAGCTGAGTTGGGTGCCAGCCTGCACCAAACCCAGAGAGCATGGATACCTGTGGGCAGAGGAGGCCAGTTCGCTGGCGAGGAGGATCACAGGTCAGCCTGGGACCAGGTCAGATGACGGGGGACCCCCAAGTTATGGATCCGGGAAGCGAGAAATCCAGCCAACAGCAGGGGAGCTGAACCGCAGCTGAGAAGAGCAACACCCGGGATATCCTGAGACGACAGTCACACACAGGACCAGTGAATATTGTCCTAGTGCACCCAGGGGATCGGGGTGCACACAAGGACTGCCCGACAGACCAGCAGGGTGCTGCCGTCGCCCCAAGCTTGGAGTCAGCACAGTTAGGGTGCGGGTCGCCGCTCCTCATCCGATAATCAGACTTTGAGCTGTAAGGACCTGTCTGAGGCTGGCCTACATGCGGTGTTCGCAGCCCTGGGCCACCATCTGTACCAACAGCAGGCCACCACCGCCCACCTGCGCTCCCTCAAGAGCCTGACGACGATGTGGACAATGACCACAAGGTCCCACTGCAGGCCAAGGAGCTCCGGGACCAATACTGCAAGCTGGGCACCGAGATGGTCATCAACAAGTCAACATTGTTCAGCCAGCCCTCCCCTACCCCTCCCACCCCCCCTGCAAGGTATGGGTCAGCGGACTGGACAAGAAGGCCAAGTACATCCTGCTGATGGACATCATGGCGGTCGACTACTGCCGCTACAAGTTCCACAACTCGTGCTGGATGGTGGCCGGCGGCAAGGCTGACCTCGAGATATCAAAGTGCATGTACATCCACCTGGACAGCACAGCCACGTGCTAGTGGATGGCCAAGCCTGTGGCCTTCCACAAGCTGAAGTTCACCAACAACATCTCCGACAAACACTGCTTCGTAAGTACCCCAATCGAGTGGCATTCCATGCTCTCAAGTGTTGGGCTGTTTTCAGGAATATGACTGCCATGCGTACAAGTGAGGGGACTATCGGCAATAGCACTGCGCCAATGTATGGCGTGGCTGAGGGAATTATTATATCACGCATTCGCAAGGCTTCTTTATAACCCAAGTGCTTGCCTTCGCTGTGTAATATGATTTAATACAGTGTGTGCTGTCATTATTCCAAACATGCCCAAAATCACCGTTATCCTCATTGGCACGTATTGTGTAGTTGCTGGTGGTGGTAGTTTGCAGGGAGAGCAGTCGGAAGCGGCTGACATTCTGTACACCAGTGCTCGTTGGTACAGATCCTCAGTGCGGCTTGACTGCTGGCATCAAGCAAAGCGTGCGCGCGCGGGTGTGGTGTGGGTCCTTTCCTTTAGCAGGAAGTTGCAGGACCTGGCCTCGTCTGAGCAGACGGCGGCGGCGGAGACGGAGCGAAAGTGGAGATTGAGCTCAGGGAGCTCAGGGCGGCCTCGATAGATCTTGTGTGTTGAGTACACCTGTGAGGTTGAGACGGAGGCAGCAGAGGCTCAGAGGTGGGTGCCCGCGGCAGGTCTGCAGAGGCGGCGACCTGAAGTAGCCTGTGGTCGCGAGCCCAGCATAGCGTTTTCTAGTGATACTCGCGGTATATACAAACCCGCGGGGCACCAGCGAGGCACAGAGGCACAGAGATATAGAGGTGAGTGTTCACAGCGGCCTGAAGTAGCCCGCGGTGGTGACCCCTGCCATATCCGCCAGCTCCATAGATTATCACGTCCGGTGGGCCACGTATTAGCGTTAGTATTGGTATTAGTATTAGTATTAGTACTAACGCGTAGCTAATTTGCCAAACTAGTGACAGCCACCCTGATCTGCTCAATTGATACCGACAGCACCCTTGCATGAGCCTGAGTCTGTTGGAGAAACAGTGAGAGAGCCGGGGCTTGTGCTAGTACATAAACATTGATACCGGTATTGATAAAGGGTGGGCTGTTGTCATCTATTTCTAGACAGCAGTGATCTCGGGCCGCAAGTCCCTTCTATAAGTCCCCCTAAACGAGAGCATCAGAGACTACTCTGAGATAATCTGCAGCTCGCTGACAGAAACTTTGGAGTGGATAGCGGAAAGGAAGTGATCGGGGCCGGATTTAGGCTATATAAAGCAAAAAAGGGGGAGACTGTGGGAGATTTTACTTCTTTGATCCCCCATATTTCTTTGGCCTAATTTCCAGTCAACGAAGGGGTAAGAAATGGCCCGTTATAATTTAAGGAGTGGACAACACGTTGATGATTTAAGAGCTCCAGAATGGGATGGTTCCTACATTGAAAAGTCCCTGTACGAGGATGTGAACCCCGTAAATTCTCAAACTCCGATTGCCTCGACAAGAAATAACAACATAATAGAGACACAAATCGATCAAGAACTTCAAGTGGATAAATTAACGGAGGGAGAAATTTTAAGGGACTCAACCAGGAACACCCCATTTAGATAGGTGAAAGATTTTACCCTGACATCAACTAATATAAAAGGGACTATTAATGACTACTTCCAGAAATCTGCACAAGAAAATTTAAATGAATCTATGCCACATTCCCTAAAACCTTCTAATCAAAACACCAACTTACAAACGGAGACCAGTGGATCTGAACCACCCATCCCAGTTATGGAATTCTCAAGGACCCCAAATCATCTGTTGAATTCGGTACAGAATATACAACTGTATGAGGAAAGATTAAACTCAACAGTGGTATCAAGAGGGGACACGGTCGCGTCTGATGGAATTTTACTGAATCTACCAGTGCAAATACCAAGTACGATACAGGGAAACAAGAACCAAGACCCAAATGATGGTGACTCCTCTCTCTCGGCTTTAAATTTTGTTTTAAATTCCTTGGTGAAGGTTTTCGACCTTCTAAAAAGAGTTGTGCAGACCCATACAGGGATTTTAATGGAAATGACAAAAGATATCGAACAACTCGAATTTTCAGTCGTAGGCCAAAACAATGTAATAAACTGTTCAGTTCTGCCCTTGATGATAAAGATGGAAGATGGCTACACAAAGCATAGTGGAGATTTAATGGAAATTAAGCACCAAATGACTTCTCTAATGAGTGAGAATAAGGAGATTAAGGATCTGTTATTGCAAATTAACGAAAGAAATGTACCGACTTCTTCATTAAACCAAGACCTAGCAATTAAAACAAAAGACTCAGTCCCTGAATTGAACACCTTCGGGGATGATACTCCCCTATCAGAATCAATAATGGAAGAATTCTGCCGATTGGCACAGATTGCTGAGTCAACGGTGGAACAGCTGACGGAAGATCGACGGGAAATTATAGGGAATCATGAAGATGAGGCAGAAAACAACTATATGTGGAAGAAGAGTTCGCAACAATCTTACAAGAGAAGGAGGAGAGAAAGGCGGAAGAACCAAAAACAAAATAATACAGACTCAAAGTCACGAGGTCGACAAGAAAAGAAAACAAAAAACGTGAAGAATATTGGATCAAAAAAATCAAAGGTAAATAGCTTCGTTAAGGGGATTTCAGATCCTGCGGAAATTAAGGAGAATCAAAATATCTTGGATAAAGATGGTAGAAGCAAAGGTAACGACTCTCTACAACAAGAAAGAATTGTCGGGGTAAACAAACCCAGAAAACAACAAAGGAAAAGACATCAGATTGATAGAATCCCCGAAGTAGAAGGAGATGTACACCTGGTAAAGAAATCAATGAGTACTCAAACAGAAGGGAAAACTGCTGACCTGGACAGAAATCAACCTCGACATGACTCGATTAGATCAGAGATTACAGGGAAGTTGTTAAAAATAGCTCCTATATTTCTTCAAAAACAAAAAAAGGTTTTCAAAGTACCAATGCAGACCCAGATTGGCTTAAAAATCGCTCCAATATTCAACCAAACAAAAATAAAGACCGGAGATTTGGTGGTCACTCAGGATTCTAGGATGGGTCATGCAGAGGATACAATATGCATTCAAACATCAACATCGAATACGAATGATTACGATCAAACCAAAGAGGCAAGAAGAGAAGAGTCTATTAACATCCCAGTGGGAAACTCATCCTCTGAAATGGTAATTGAAAGAACAACAAATCCCCAAGATGATCCGAATCCATATGCGATCCCGAGACTGTGGTTTACAAATGAGAAAAATCGTAAGTCTGGTAAACCATTGAATAGGAGCTCGATTCTATCACTGGTTAAAAAACTCCCAGAACTATATTTATTTTCAACAAAAGACATTGAATATGTTCGTTTCCCGGAGCCAGAATGTATCAGTTAAGTTGAAGTTGGATTTGTTTCCAAATTGGGGGTAAAAGCTTTTTTAAACCTACAAGAAAGATTAAGGGAGGTGGGTTTGGAAGTATATGAGCAATTGCCATCTCACGCAATAGAAACGATCGAAACTGAGGAATACGAGTTAACTAAGGGAAACACCTCCTTACTGCATGAAACCAATCGGGGAAAAAACGAAAATATTATTGATGGGTTACAAATAACATCCTAGTCAATGCTACCAGAGATAATTATGCAAGTCTGCCAGAAGTTGGGTGTATCACAGAGGTCTCTTTAATAGTGACAAATTGAGAATCACTAGTTGGAACTCTCGGGGATCCAGTTCATTCAAAAATAATAAAATGAGAGCGTTGTTATTTGGGGGAAACGATTTGATCTTGCTACAGGAAACATGGTTAGTAAACACCCCGGAACTTGAAGACTTTGCATTGATAGCACAACCAGCTAACTGCAAAGCCAAGGGAAGACCGACGGGAGGTTTGCTGATCGCCTGTAGAAAGACTTTGTTTAAAGAAATAACAATGTTACCTTGCAAACAGGAAGGAATACTGGTGGTGAGAGTGGTCACTTCCCCCAAAAGTTCTCCAGGTAAGGAGATAATAATTGTAAATCTGTATTGGAACCCCGTGAGGGAAAAACTCTCAGAGTTTCTAGAGTCAATTGCAATAACTCTTTGTGACATTAATATAACGTACTCTGGGGCACATTTATTGGTAGCAGGAGATTTAAATTCGCAATGTATCAAATCCAAAAGCCATACAGGGAAAATGAAAGAAGCAACGAATAATGGGAGAAAATGGTCGAACTTCTTTGAGGACTGGAATTTAAAATTCCTAAATGGTTCCATAGAAGGTGATGTTCCATCGGTCACAACGTGGGAGAGGGGTTCCTCGTAATCGACACTGGATTACATGCTTTTATCAACCGAATGTTTCGATACTTGTATATATTTTTCAGTGGCCGATGGTGGAACAAGTGATCATAAGCGATTAGTCGCCCATTTAAATTGGTTTAGTGAGGAAAAAATAGATATTTGGGACCAAAGAGTAGAAATTAATGCACAGAAAAATCGGTTGATAAAATACAAGAGGGAAGGAGAGCGGTTAAATAAAGTCCTGAATGGATTCACCAACTTAGGAGAACAAAATATTTTGCACCAGCACTGTGACCCATCACGGTTTCATGAATTCTTATGGTCAATTGATCCCCCGTCAAGCACCCAAAAGGGTTCGCAGCGAGTACACAAACACTTTTTCGATGAAGCAGTCTGGGTAAAAAAACGCGAGACGCAAAAACAATTAAGACTCGCCAAGAAACAGGCTAAAAGTTTACTAGATCTAGAGATAGTATCAAAAAAAATTAAAAATGATTTGAAGAGTTCGACTAGACAACACAGAGGAAAACTATGGCAGAATGATGGGGAAGAGATGCTGCGTGCATTACAAAATAATTCCTCGCGAAATTTCTGGTCATTAATAAATGCTCCTCTATTACATCAAACCATTGCTCAGACGAATAATGTGTCGGAAGCTAATTGGTTAACTTATTTCAGCACAAAATATCAGGAACCAATGGGAGGACAAAAATATAGAAGTGATAATGGAAATTGGGGTTTAAATTTTGACAAAGAGGATATTTTAAATTTGATCCTAAAATCCTCGGCGTCGAGATCTGCGGGCCCAAATGGACTAATTTACCAAGTCCTCAAAGGAAATGGGACATTGTGGGCTGAAATCCTATATACCCTGTACAAGAAAGTAATCGCTAATAGAATAATTCCATCTTCTTGGAAGACAGCAATTATAATCCCGATCTTTAAGAAGGGGGATCGCAAAAACCCTATTAGTTACAGGCCGATTACACTGCTTGATGTAGAAAGCAAGTTGTTTACTAGTCTGATATTAAAAGAACTTGAAACATGGGCGAAACATAATAACATAATCCCTAAACAGCAGACTGGATTTAGAAAAGGCCATTCAACTTCAGTGAATGGTATAATATTAGCTTCATTATCAAATCTGAAAGATAAAAACAATAAAGGTAGACTTTATGGAGCATTTATCGATTTGTCAAGCGCTTTTGACATGGTAAATCGAGATAAATTATGGAGCAAGCTGGAACAACAAGGGGCACCCAAAACTCTAATTAACATACTAGTAAAACTTCACGAAAGAAATACAGCTAGAGTAAGACTAAATATGGATGGACATTTGTCAGAATACATAAGCATAGATAGGGGGGTTAGACAGGGTTGTATGGTTGCTCCATTTCTCTTTAAGTTTTACTTGGGCGATTTTGGAGCTGCCCTAGAATCTTCATCACTAATAAGCCCTAAGGTGGGGTCTTTGGTCGTAAAATGGCTTATGTATGCGGACGATATAGTCCTCCTTGATAGGACTTCCATCGGTCTACAAAGATTGTTGAATGCTCTCGACAAGTATATGAAATTAAATGACCTGGTTGTAAACCCAGATAAATCTAAGATCGTAATATTTGAGCAGAAAGGTTGCAAAGAAACAAAATATCGGTGGTCAATTGGCAGTAACCAGATACCGGTTGTAAAAGAAGTAATGTATCTGGGTATCACTGTGTATGCGACCCCTACAGTTGGGAAACAGTACGGTGAAATCCTGGCTAAAGGGACACAACTAATAGCTCAGATGAAGAAGATTGCCAGCCTTTATGGCAAATTTTCAATCATGCCTGTCATAAAAGTTTATGTGGCCAAAGTAATCCCAGTACTATTGTACGGAATTGAATCTAAACCTTTGTTGTGGTCAATAGACTGGCAAAAAATAGGTTACATTTGGAAACGGGTATTAGGATTGCCTAAAGGATTACACACGATAACTCTCAGATACGAGCTTGGATTAAAATCTTTAAAATACGTAGTTGATTGGAAACTCCTGTCCTTGTATAGGTCAATTATTGTGCCAATGACTAATACATTATATGAAAATCTCCTAGAAAATATGAATTTAGATTCCTCACTCATTTTGACAGAACTCAAAAAGATAGCAGAAAATCTGCTGACTTATTGTGAATCAGATAAATTAACTCTGAGTTTAAACCCGCTGAAAGTTAAGAAGTCCTTATCTTTGAGAGACTGGATCTCAACAGGGGATTTGGTGAGATCATCCTCCATTCCTGAAGGGTTTTTTAAGTACGGGAAAAAACAGGGTGTAGTACCAAGATACTTGATGAAGTTCCCTAACCCAAAAGGAAGACAAAATTTTATGAGGGTACGGTTAAATTTGATTAAAACTGGATCAGTGTTAACCAAATGGGGAGTCACTGAAGGGGCTCGTAGTTTATGCATGGAATGCTCAGATTCAAGTAAACAAACGCTAGAGCACCTGCTAAGATTCTGTAAAGGCACTTGGAAAATTAGGGTGGAATATTTAGGGAATTCAGTTGGGTCATTGGATAGATTATCCTCCGATGCCTTCTGGGAAAGAATGATTGCGGGTCATGAAACAAAATTGACCTTAAATATCTTAAGGGTCTTGCAAAAGACAGGTTTTATATCGTCAGAATACTGTTGATTTATTGTCAAAACAAGGGAAAACTAATTAGATATTGACGTGATGAATTTCATTTTAATATGCTAATTTTATAAAATTGTGACGAATTGATTTTAAATGCTACTTAGATATATTTTATAAATATGATGTTTTTCTTATATGTATATATGTATTGTTTTTGAATGTGAAAAAAAACCCAAATGAGGTTATATCACAATAAAAAAAAAAATTAAAAAAAAGTAGTTGCTGGTGGTATTGACAGAATTGTTTGATAGTCTGCGCATTAAAATAATCTGCAGCATGTGTCCTGTTCCTCATTCAGTGGGGCAGCAGCTGACGTCACTGCGTGAGCGCCCAAATCTGGCCCGTGTCGGGCGCCTTACCGCTGGGGATGGCAGGGGCAGCCAATGGTTTAATTTCACTGGATGGGCTCTTCCATCATCCCAAACGTGTTATGCGCGGGCGGTGCCTTCAAAAACACGCTTCCAGGACCATGTTGGGCCATGGTCGGACTGGGGCATACAATGTTCTCGGGCACAAATTACACAGTGTCTCACAGTTGCAAAGGGCAATTTATCCAGGTGTGAGTTTTTGGGATAGCATTTTCTGTAAAGTTGTGAATTGACGCGATTCGCGGATGATGGTTTGGGGGCCACTCTTTTGAGGTGAGGGGTGGCCCACTTTTTCTTTTGGGTGTCTGGGCTTATTTTTTGTCCCAGTCCGACCAGGGACGTCATTTCACCAAAATGCCAGGGGTAGCGGAAGTGACATCACAGTGCCACACCCCCAAGAGTGACATCACAGGAAGTGATGTCATTTGGCCACACCCCCACCCAACAGGAAGTGATGTCATTAGACCACACCTCACAGGAAGTGATGTCATTAGACCACACCCCCACAGGAAGTGATGTCATTTGACCACGCCCCCACCATGACATGGCCTCATAAAGCATTATCCCTCAGTGCACTAAGAAAACAATGGTTACCATATCAGTGTATTGTGACATTTCATACAAGAATGGATCATCATATGTAGCAGTGTCAAGGTCCATGTTGCCACGTGAAGTGTATGAACGCCAATCCCCTCTTGATGTGGATCTGCCCTGTTATTTCAACAGGACTACAGAGCCAAATCACATTCTGGGGGGACAGGGATAGGGGAAAGCCAGGATAAAAGGGGAGAGGAAGAATATTTCAACAGCAAACATGTATGGAATCCTCAGTTTTTAATGATTCTTCTTCTTGTGTTATTTTGGCTGCCAAAAGATTCGTTCAAAATGTGTTCAAGGCATACAGTGCATTACTGAGTGATACAAACTTCAGTACCCAAAGCCTCATCAGTCCTGTCCCCATATTTTATGGGGGAAAAATCCTGGCTGCATTTTGCATTCCTCCCACACTCACCAACACTCTTTATATGCCTAGGTTTCTGTTCCTACATGTTCATTGTCCTCCACACCCCGCACCTCTCCACAATGGTACACATTCCAACAATTAGTACTATTATACAGATTTTGAGATAATGCCCAACAGTTGCTCTTCCTTCACTCTGATCATAAGACTTAAAATGTAGTTTCTTACCATATTGAGCAGAACAGTGGCTTGATAGACGTACCGGTGCTGCTGTTTCAATGGCATGTGAGGTGAAGATTCTTACTCCAAGGCAGGTTGTTGCTTAGGTGACCGGAAACCAGAGGACCGGACCCATGGCACCTCTCCTCTTCCCTGCACTTGCGCAATCTGAATGACACAAGGCCTAGTAAGATCATTTTTTGTCCCCCCCTCCTCGTCTTGTCACGCCTAGAAACACTTGTGTACAAGCGTGTTATAAATGTCACATCATATCATATCATATATCATACCTATAACCCAGCATATATGCAGAACTCGGATTAGCAGCCTCAAAGAATGTGCAGGTCCTCAAGCATGGATACAGGAGACAAATCAGAAGCAACGAGAAAGGCGCAGAGACCTTAGAATTGGTAGTGAATACAGGTTACAAGCTGCCAGGCAGGTGCACACTTTGGGACTTGGACAAAGATTAGAAGAGCGTCATGGTTTTCAAGTGGTGTTGCTGTTACTGAGCTATGCAACGCATTACTTTATCGTGTCCAGTATATCAATGGTCACTATTATTATACGTGAAGCAACACAATAGCCAATCAAACCATGATTGTACTCCTTGAACTACATGACTCTTAGGGATTGACAATGTAGAAATATTTTTGGACTTGCAATTGTGACAGGTTAAATGAGATGCCCAGGATCACACACTTAAGTTAAGAGGTGAAGCTTGGACTTGAGCACAGCATGTCATTTCTGCACTTGACCAAACTGTTTTCCAGTTCTTGTCATATAGCAAGGTCCTCACATTTGTGTATGTTGACATTCATGAGCTAATACATAACCTGTTTTGTATACCGGATACACCATTCACAAACTCACCAACATTTAAAAATAAATTTACAGAACAGGCAGAGTTGGCCAACCACAATATGATCCCTTAACCTGGAATGAGCACAGGAAGCATTACTTGATAAATTGGTCTGAATGGAATGTACTTGTCAATAATAGCCAGGCAGAAGATGTCAAGCCTCAGCAGCAGTACTATAACATTTGCAGACGTGCCTTTTATGCTTTTAAAAGAAATGGGCAAAGAAATATTTTCATCTGCCCCGCATGTGCCTCCCCAAAGTGTGGGCCAGGAGCCCATTTTGCTCTCCCATAAAGCTGTCTCTGCCCCACCACCTCCCCCTGTGACAGTTCACCAAACCCCCGTTAGTAAAATGAATGGTGCTGCCGTCGGCACCAAATTCATTTTACTAACGTTGCAATTTATGTGCCGGCGGCAGCTTAACATTGCAAGCCGGCGGCGGCACATAAATTACAACGTTAGTAAAATGAATTTGGTGCTGCCGTCGGCGGCAGCTTTGGAAAGCAAGCCGCCGCCGGCACGGCGGCACCGAATTCATTTTACTAACATTGCAATTTATGTGCCGGCGGCAGCTTAACATTGCAAGCTGCCGGCACATAAATTGCAACGTTAGTAAAATGAATTTGGTGCTACCGTCGGCGGCGGCTTTGGAAAGCAAGCCGCCGCCGGCATGGTGGCACCGAATTCATTTTACTAACGTTGCAATTTATGTGCCGGCGGCAGCTTAACATTGTAAGCCGTCGCGGCCGCCGGCACACAACGTTAGTAAAATTAATTTTATGCTGCGGCCGTCGGCCGCGCGGCGACCACCGGTCCAAGACCACTCTGAGCTGACACGGCTCGAGCCTCGGTCACTTACCTCGAGTACTCCTCGAAGTCACTGGCCTGGCCTAGTGTGGCCTTCTTCTTCAGTGCGTGGTGGATCGTGGATGCCTGCCCTGGACACACAAACTGGTCTGGAGCACAGGAGCAGCAGTCCGAAGCACACGTTCCACACGTGCAAAATGGAGGACAAGTTGGCAACACAACTTAGCGTCGCAGCACGCTGTGGCCACGCCCCCTCCTCCTCTGATTGGTCAACAGCCAGAGGTCGCAAGAGATTGACAGGGGTCGCTGGCCAATCGCCAGCGGTCGCTCTTGCGACCTCTGGCGACCCCCAAATGACGTCCCTGAGTCCGACCCTGGTAGGTAATGGTGCCACAGCCCTTGTTAAATAGCCCTTTGGGCGTCCTGTTACCTCGGGCTGACATGGCGTTACCAGCTAGTGTTTAATTACCTAAAAAAGATTTTTCAGTATAACGTTTTTTTAAACAGAAACTGCACTGAAAGGGTCCTCAGAGTATTGGTGCCTGGAGGCTCCAGGTGATCGTTGTTGGCACTGCTGGACTTATCTGCCCTGCCACTTTTTTCGCTATACACAGCACTCCGCAGAGTCTGGAGTTTCCCTATTCCATGCTCGAGTCTTCCAGTCCTTTCTTTTCCATTACGTTCCGGGGACCCGTAGTCCTGATTTTAAAATAAATGGGAAAGTAAACATACATGTCCCACAAAAACAGAACCGGAAGAACTTCTCGTGCATGGCGTGGGCGATCATGTGAGCTCTGCTTATCAAGACCCTTCAAAATGTTCTTAGTAAAATGTGTCAGAATCCAAGTGACTGCGAAATGTATTAAAGGTTTAATAAAATAAAACCTAGACGTGTGGATATAAAAAGATGCTGGTCATCTATTAGAGGGTGCAAAGGCACCCAGCTACTTGATGGAGAAAGAGTATGGGTGTCAATGTGGCTTCACAGTCTGACCACTCTCACATTGTCTCACAGAGCTCCCCCCTGACCCTAACATAGATAAATGTCGTTATTTTTTTATAGCGCTTCTTCCCTGCATTTAATCGTCGTCTATGCACTTCAAATTCAGGCAGATTTGGGAACTGAGGCACAGGATGCTGAGATTCCTTGCCAACAATCACACATTGTGGTCATGCAGGGGAGCTGGGACTGGAATCTGACTGTGAGATTCAAAGTTGTCAACTCAGCCACTAGTCCACAGCTCATTGCAGATCCTAGCATACCTCTCTTGATACCCTCACTATGGGGGCCCAAGTGGCCCCTTACATAAAGCCGCCATACACTAGCATGGCGTTTAACAGTCCCCCACAAAGTTCTTAATACATAGTTAAAATGATACCTGCCCATCAGACCCTCATTCTCGCAAATACGGCCTTCATGTTGTTGACCCGCATACTCCCTCTTAAATAGCTCCCAACAGACACTTGCGCATCTTCCATCAGATCTACATGTGAACTCCAGTAAACCCACAAACTCCCTCTCCATCCGGCCACGTGTATGAGCAAACGTAAAGCAAGACCGATATTCTGTTTCCTTTCAGTGAAATGTTTTATTGTACCCCAAAGCTAGATATGGTGGGGGAGAGGGGCTGGGTTTGGGGAGGTGAGTTATTTTAAAAAATAAGAAGAATGCTCCATTAGTTCTCAAAGACGGTCACATGACGGGTCTCTGTTTGGACTGTAGACTTTGGACATCACCTCCTTAAGTTATCCATTAAAAGGGTAATTCATTGAACTGTCCCTAGCACCGAGTTAGTGCCCTATGGCTAGGTTTTCCTTGTCACTTGTTTTCATTCAAGAGGCAGAGCGTGCAAGAGTGCGAGTATCCCAATGGCTTCTTCCACCCCAGAGTACGAGGTAAGGTTAGCGCTACATCGTTGTGTGTGTGCCATCTTTTGATTGCACCTACACTACTATGTTTATACACAAGTGTTTACATTTGAGCTTGTATGTGATGTTCTGGCACTGTTAGCATTTTTTGTGATGTCTTGCACTTTTTGAATATTTATTAACATTTCTGTTTGGTTTGTATGCATTTGTGTACCATTGGAAACGCATACATTGCAATTGTTGTTTTGCACATCTTGGCCTGACACATTCCAATATGAGGAATTTGGTTCATATTAGATATAGCTACGGTGAGCACGGTAGTAGTTAGCACCACCTATTAAGAGTGTGTGTTGAATATGCCGGGACAGTGGCACCGATTATGTAGAACCATGGGGTTTCACGCCAGTCTCCTAATCCTCCTCCTCCCTGCTCCCAGGAGGGGTAGAGCCTTCTCCAGCAACCTCTGCTTCAGAGCTGCTCTTCTAGGGGCAGCTAGATCTTTTTCGTTTCACTGCCAGTGGTGACTTCTTTCATCTCACTAGTGCTAGCAGTGTATTGAGGGCCTTTTATACCAATTCATGACATTTTCACCTGCTCGCCCAATTGTTGGTTAATCATCCCGTCAATATCCCTGCGCCCCTCTTGCCAACACCTATTCCAAACTCACTAAAGAACAAACTTAGTTATAAAGTAGTTAAACGTGGGTCTTCAATGCTAAGATATATATACTCGCAATCATTTACTACTCATAGATTTTACGCAGTGGTAGAAGTGTACCTAAAAAAAGTAGTGGAACTATGGTCTCGGCAAGGCAGAGGGTAGGTGGAAGCATAGTGCAACATGTGACAAGGTGTTGCGGCCAGGGCATTCCAATAGTCTTAAGTGACTAGTAACTATGGCTCCTATTACAACTTTACCCTTGAACAGGCACATGAATGGAGAAATCCTCTATATAGAATGGTGAATATGGTGATAAAAAGAAGTCACGGCATGGTAAACGGACAAAAATAAGTAGTGTACCACCATTCCCGACCGTGCCCGCTCACTTTGATCACTGGATTCTGGATCAATTAATCATGTCACCCAAAAACTATAAAGGACAACTCTAGTTTCACACACATAACCATAGTGAAAATAGCTATGTTACCTCACATATGCCCATATAATTACAATGATCAATTCACATCGAGTGCCCACTTTATAGTGTGCTAAATGTAATTAAAGGGAATACGTGCTGGATATTCCATTTGTTAGACTCTAAACTAAATCTGTTAAGTATTCTCTAGTGATCTAGTCACATTTAATTATAAAGTAAAAACATGTTCTTAAACTAATTTCTGTAACGTATTGTATGTTTAGATACACATTGTATCAAACCATCCCCAAGAACAGGTTTTGTCACACATGTATAATCAAGAAGAGAGATTGAACGCATTTGGAGTTGGCCCATATTAGGTATGAAATGCCCTCCCAGTCCTGGCATTCATGCTCCCATCAAACTGCATTCTGGTACTTGTATTGCATTTAATGTTGGAGCATTAAACTACAAATACCACACAAGAAAACAGAACGACTTGAGCTAAAAGCCAGAACTGGTAAAACATCCCAAATCCTACCCAGAAAATCTTACACCATTTTTGTTTTCCCATATTTTCCCCTACTCTTACTTATTTGTTAAGCCAATCCCCCTATTCTGTTATCTCACTTCCAGCTCAGCCTTTAAAACTGAAATAACAACATGGATTTTCTAGGAGTTGGCACCCTTGCACATAATACTAGTTAAACTCTTGCCAGACTACTCTGCAGACCATATTGTATGTTGATGCAAACCTGGGTGCAATGGGAGATTGTGTAGTCTAAATTGCAAATTGTGCAAACCGAAAGCATGGGCTCACAGCCAGCCTTCCCCACTTGACCAATTTGTGCATTCCCAGTGAAATCTCTCTACGATATGGGTCTTATTTTCTTCAGTTGCACAAAAAGCCCCATTGGGGCTGTGACCATTGAGAAGAAATAAGGGTTGGCATTTAATAAAATGTAATTCTATTGGTGGTGGCGGAGCAAGAAGAACATTAAAAAGTGATAGATGCAAGGACTTGAATTATCTTAAACACTGATATTGCTCTAGGCAGCCTTCCATACTATCATTATTTCTCCCTTCTAACCCATTACAGAAGGGGACAAGCAATAATCAAATCAGTGTTGGTCCTGAGAGCAAAAGTAGCATTGCAGTCTCAACTGCTAAGCTGTAAATCTGCTACCCCCCTAACCCCTGCATACACCCCTTCAATGGATATCTAGCAACTCCAGACACGTTACACTTGTGGCCTAGCAGATTAGGGAGGTCTGCTCACATTGCCGGCAGGAACAAGACTTATTTGCACACAAGGTATGAAGGGCTACTCAGAGCAATGGCAGTTGTTCTGGTTGATAAAAAGCCTTCCAGTCCTCGCATATCAGTTCAATTTAGCCCTCTGAGTGAGCCAGTGTACACTCAAATGTGGGTTAATTGGTTGCTACACCTAGGGATTCGGGCTATACCCCAAATATTAAGTCCAACAAGATGGAAACCTGTCTGGGGTTGTTTTTGTCCCTGAGCTAATGGCCCTCGGAAACGTGCATCTGTTAGGGATTACACCAAAATAATCCTGAGTCTAAATAACCAGACAAACTCGAGAAGATGGCAAGTTGCTGTTTTATTAGCGCTTATCTAAAACAGGGAGTTCACAACGGACATCAAGGAACGGACGTTCATTTTCAGCAATTTCCACATAAAATACACTATACTTTCTTTGTGCGTCAGAAATAGTGAAAAACCTAACAAGGGTTGAGATTGGTTAAGGTACACATCTAGATGTACAATCAGATAGGGGCTAGGTTTGTTATTGGCTGTCGGATATCATGTAGACAACATATATATGTGTCATTTAAGAAAAATCAGTTACACGTTGTTTCATTGGTTTCTTAATCGATAAGGTCCTTCATTATATGGACTAATGCAATTGGTTTGGCATGCTTGTGCCATGTCTGGAGTGTTCGGTTCAATTAGCAGCACAAAAACCAAGACCCAGGTGCAAGTAGATAGGACATGGAGCTGCCCTACCACCCAATTAGCCCAACGTCTCTCATCACCCATGCCTTCTGCTATGACATTCTTTATACTTGGCCTTGCAGAGTATTCTTGTCCCAGGAATGCAACTGGAGAGAGGGCACTTGCTATCGTATCCGGAACTCCAAGTTCAAGTCCTATTTTCAGCCTTGACTCACGTGACAAGAGACCACAATTCTGTTCATTCTGCAAGCTTTTAAATGTTTCAACGAATAAAGACTTGCTATCTTCTGTGTTCTGTCTTGCACCTTAACGTGAGAGGATTCATCCTGTGCACACATGTTTCTCTTCAGCGTAGATAGCTGACCTCGACTTCTCAGTTCTCGACTTCAGGCCAGACCGCCTCCCAGCGCAGCTCCAACAACCTGCTGTTCTACTGCGACACAGCCTTTCATTTTCTCTTCATGATTCTTTGGCTTAATTATTTCATGATACCAATGTCCATTCTCTGTACAATGGTGGTTCCGCCTGTATTCTATTCACTACGTGTAGCTAGCCTATACGATGACCTGATCTATCTTGCATATCAGCGTATTTACATTCATTATACTTCTGATTTCTGCAGCACTTTCTAACGTGTAATCTTCTTTTACACTTTAAAGGTTCACTTGATTATTTACTTCGTCATTTCTCTTCTAGGATTCATACATTGTCTCCAATCAGTTTTTCAGGACTTTGTGCACACTTTCTTATGATGTCATCAGTCCATTCTCTTAGCTCTTGCTTATATTCCTTCAGGGATTTACTCCTGCAGGCTGTCATTAACATTTGATTTGGCTGTCTTAATGGATACCGTCTTCCGAATACTCGCTGCCGTATTGGTAAAATAGCTGGTGTTAGACAGGACACAGTCTCATGTCTCCAATACAGGGGAGGTAGGGGGTTAGGATCTCCTCTGGATGTGTACGTCTGCTCCTCTACATTCCACCCTCTGGTTGAGTCTCAACCACCTCCTAAAGTTTTCCTGCTTCTTTGAATCTTCTCTTGAAGGGTTTCTTTGGTATCCATATCTTCTTCACCCCCTTCAGGGTGCCCACATTTTTGATGCGTTCGTCCACACTCCAGGTCATGTAATTGCATTCTCCCCTTGGGGTACGGAAGACCCAACATCCCACATAATTATTATGATCTCTTGGGTGCAGGAATTTCATTTCTTCAGGTGCCACAATACTTGATTTTATGTGATTTCTAATGGTACTTTCATTCTGCTTGTGGTCTTCCGTTTTATCCTTCACATCAATCATGATCTTCATTCCCACTGCCTCCTTTTCTTTTTTCAGGCATTGTCCAATTATCTATATAACACAGAATCCGAACATTATCATCACCAATATTGCCCCAAGCAACTTGAACACATTTGCCATACAGTTGGTAATCCATGCAAACAGGAATGAGAACCAATCATCATCTCCAATAGCCTCTGTCTCCTCCTCCATTTTCGTGTGCGGTTTTGTCAGCATAGTTATAGTATCCGTCAAGGTCCCGTTAGTACAAAAGTACAGCAAGAAGGCCAGACCTTGGCGCAAACACTTCCTTCCATTGCTGCAATCATGTCGAGCACATGCCTGTTCTGGGGTGTCATTAACCTTATGGCCCTCAACTCTTCCTTTAGGGCGTTAAATCCTTTTATAGTGGCATTAAGTGTCTGTAACAGCTCCCATCAGGTGATCTGCAACCATTTGGCATTCACTGCTGCATGGAGGACAGGCATAAATATAGATGCCATTATCATAGCAATCTTGCTGGACAACTTGAATCTCATTGTAAGCTTCTATTGATTTAGCTGAGAAATAATTCTCTCTCTCTTCATCCGCTGGAGTGCAAGCAACCTTCTTCTTTTTTTCAAGTGCTCATTCACTTTTGGAAATCCCTCGATATTCCGGTCGCTCTGGGGATTCACCAAGGTTGGAACATGGATGAGTACAATAGAACACGCTCCTCCCCAGTTCCTGGGCAACTTCATATATGAACAGGAGATTGAAAATTAGTGGGTTTGATACAATTACTGTGCGGTAATTACCATTCTGTAATATACAAAAAACTAGAAGTTGTGATCCGGCAGCGAGGATCCCAAAACAAGAAACCTACCCACTAGGGTTTAAGTTATAAAGAACACAAATAATTATGTTTTGAGATAACAACTTGCGCTCTAGATACCAATAATACTAGTCTATAATCTCTGAGTTCGATATTCACAAAGCACATTACTTAGATGGATATGTATTGTCCAAAGAACACAAATTTTGTCTTCTTGGCTTAGGTAGCCACATTTATTTCTTGTCAAAAAAACAGCCGACACGTGTTTCGACCACCTGGTCTTTCTCAAGGCTGTGAGATGTCATTGTTCCATAACAACAAATACGTATCTCTGTTTTGACAAGAAATACATTTGGCTACCTAAGCCAAGAAGACAGTATTTGTGTTCTTTGGACAATACATATACATCTAAGCAATGTGCTTTGTGAATATCGAACTCAGAGATATAGACTAGTTGTAATATTTGTATCCAGAGCGCGAGTTGTTATCTCAGAACTTAATTCTTTCTGTTCAACTTCATATATGCTCTGGATCCACAGGCCCAATATCAATCCATTACAACAGCAGTCCCTCTCCTCATTCCTGGTCTATCAGTTATGTTTGTGCACCCTTTATTTGCTCCAATTCAGAGTTTACTTTTGCTTCGAAAGCACATTGTTGCATTAGTCAGTGGGACAGAGAAAATCGGCGCTAACACTAGGAATCAAAGACAGGGTTGCAAGAATGATTCTGACAGTATTACAAGGTATCAAGGTAAGGATGGGATGACTTAGAGAGGTGAACTAAGGACAAGGCAAAGCAAGGTATACTATGGTTTTCTATGGTTCCTATTGATACTCACAGTCCACTTTAGTTAGGATTTTGGACAGTCAGCGTTCTGGTCACCACACAGATCTGGTCTAAGAAAGGACAGCCGGACAAAATCAATGGAACAGGATCATCTCGGCATGGACTGGCACTGGACTGCTCACTGGATACTACAGATCAGCTGGATGGCAGGTTTGCAGCAGGCATGCATTTAGTGAGCAGTAAGCCAGGTTAATTCAGGATGCTTCCCAAAACGCCACAGCGTTTCCCTTGGTTATTGGGATTATTTTAGAATTGAGGGCTAGCTGAAGCAGGATCAGCAATGCTTGGTCTTGTGGTTGGGATCTGGAGTCTAGATTGATAAAGCAAGATGAAGACAGGAACAGGACACCGGCTTAGGAAATCGGGAATCAATGTCTTTTTGTGTGTGGTCTAATGCCTACTGACATCATCACAGTATTTGACTGGGGCAGGCTTTACTACACCCACCTCTATCAACCGGATTGGGCAGGAGTAATAGTCTCCGCCTAGCATTTTGCTGGTTGAATTTTAGAAAAGTAATGTCAGGTTTATGAGGTGAGTTTTACAGTGTCCAGAAACCTCCCATAGTTATTGGAACTAAAATCTAATTTTGCCACAAACATATGTTTACACAATTGCAACGTTTTAGCAAATCAGATACACAGGTTACATATTTTGTGCATCACATTTCAGTCCAAACCTCCATTCCATGAGGTCTGGTTTTGCCCCTCTACCAGTTTTTTCGCGCTTTTCAATGGGATTTATATCACTCAAAATTCTACAACTTTATACAGAGGTGGGGATTGTCATTAGGGATGTATATACACAATTTTACATTTTGCAGCATGGATGCTTTTCTTGTAATCCAACATATATCACCATTTCTGTCCACAAGGTCTCAATACATTCTACCAAGTTTTAAAATAAAGACCACAAATTCACTTTTACACTGTGAAAATTCTACATTTCTACAAAGTTTTGCTGCCGAGATACACGTCTTTAAAGTTTCCTTATGAAATAGTCCTTAGAAACAAACGGGAGTCACTGAATCATTTTTTTTCTTTTACGCTGACACCAACTGGCAGTTCCTTCCAAGCAGGATGGGGGGGAGTTCCTCAGTCTGATTGAAGTTTTATTGGCTCTCACACCTTCAACTTCCTTTTCTGGGAACATTATAGTCCTGGGTCCCAGCAGAGACAAAAGTCTGTTCTACCCTGTAATTATCAGGGGGTTGTCAGTATCTGCTGAGAGTTTTTATGATAGTCCCCTTCCCCTTGGGGGAAGTTTCGTGGCTGGCAACTGGAATGACTGATTTTTCTGAGAGCTTTCAAATCCAGCCCATGTGTTTTAAACTCTTTAATTTCTTATTTTGGGTCTTGAATTAAACAAACCTGTGAAAGAAGATAGCCTATGTGTGTATTATCACCAGTAACACAAACCCTTTACATTGCTAAGTAAGCAGGTTTTTATACAACAATTTATTTTTAAACATGCCAATTTTTCTTACGTCAGCAAAAGCCAATTTTTCCACATGTGTTAAAACTGCTAGCATTTCTTTCTTTCATTCCGGTTTTGCAGCTGCCTCAGATTGCCCACACTGTCTTTTCAGCTGTAGTCATTTCCTTGAAGCAGGAGTTATCAAAAGTATAGATACATTTACCCTTTACCTGGCTCAGAGAGTAAAAAGTCTCTTTGAACTGCTGCACCTGGATACATTTTGGCAAGAAATAAACACGTGTTCCTGTGCGAATGAAAAGAAAATTGCTTCTTGATTTCTCTGAGTTGGTGTGACTGGCCCTGTCAGGAATTATGCCTGGTTTTGGTAAAGCACAGGGGAACAGTGGTTTCAGAATGGAATTAGCGAAAAACAGCATTTTGTTTAATTTTGAAGGGGAATATTGGGTTTTCAGCAAAGCAATGCTGCCTCTTGACTTAATTCCATGTATATGTTTCAGAGCACACTGGCACGCTCCTGCAGTGTGTCCCCTGTTTCATCCTGCCTGAAGTGTGTGTGGCAGGATGATGCAGCCATCTTTTTGGTTGTTGCAAAAATGCAGTTTTGAGGTACTCGCATGCACAGGAGCCAGCACAGACATTTTGCTGTTTCTTGCGCAATTGCAGCTTAGTGATGTGGTAAAGCATAGCAGAGTGGGTCAATATATCCCACAGTATGTAATGCCTTTGCATTAGGCACGCTAGCTATTGTGGCAGCCTCAAGTTGAGCTAAAAATGTGTTTATGTGCATAGTTCTATTTGCTGCTAATGGTCTCTCCTTCTGAAGAATCACCTGAACTGAAGCCAGAATTTTCACCTCAGGTGTACATTTTAACTCGGATGTGGGATATACATGTTACTTGTATGCAATTGGTTTAATCTCCCCTAGGTTGCACACTGTGTATGTGAAAGCATTATCTACAACCAACAGGTTTATCTCCAAGCTTTATCTGTATTTCTGTCCTGCAAAGGACCAGTTTCAGTCATTAATGAATACACATGGTGCAGAATGTGATTGTGTTCTGGCAGCCAGTGGGCTGCTTTGAAATTCGGTTTCATCAAAGCATACAATGGTTTCACTAGCTCAGCAAAATTAGATACATAAGATCTGCCAAAATTTAACAGCCCTAGAATAGTCTGTAACTGCCCAAGCATGGTGGGTGGTCGTATCCTGGCGCACTTCTCAAGAAAATCTGCTGACAAGCCTCTTCCCTCATCTGAAAGGGTGAATCCTAGAAAGGTAACCTCACGATGAGCTATTCTCGATTTTTTTAAAATTTTTATTTTTTTATTTTTTTTTGGAAGTTAATCTCATATCCTTTTGCAGCCAATGTGTGAATGACTCTGTCTGCTTGTTGCAAGTGTTCACTGAAATTCTCATGGGTGATGTAAATATCATCTACATACTGCCAACATTTAAGAATGTCTGCAAGCAAGCTCTGTATTCTACTAGAGAATGTGCTAGGTAAATTCTTATACCCCTGCATTATTCTAGTGAATTGGAAATGTGTTCCCTTAAACGTGAATACAGTGTATTTCTGGCTCTCCACGCGTGTGTGTGAAATACCCATTGCCTAGATCAAGGTTTGTTTTATATTTACATCTGTGTGAGTTGGCTAGCAATCCAGAACTGTGTTGGTTCTGGAATACCTCCGTCTTACAATGTGCATTCAAAATTTGAAAATCCACAATAAAACGGTAAGTACCATCAGATTTTAAAACGGGGAGCACTGTACTATTATGTGGGCTAGCCTGCTTTGATTACCCCCTGGTCCATTAGCTGGTCTACTATGGTTTGCATGTGGGCGACTGCCTGTGGTTTAACTGGATACTGCCTCTGTGGCGGTTATAGTTTCTGTACTGGAATCACATGTGCTGGACACTCCTTATCATGCCCCACAGGATTTTTAAACAGCTGCAACGCTGCCAATTCCTTGCACATTTTTGCATTAGTTCCCCACTCACTTTTTGAAAAAGCAGTCCTTACCACCTCTTCACCCCTGGGTGCTTGTCGCACATACAATGGTGGACAATCTTGAAATGCTAACAGTCCTTTATATTGGATGTATAACTGTGCCCAAAACAGTGCTTCAATCTTTTTAGGGTGTTCACCTTCCAGCTGAATAATCACAAAATGCACTTCATTATGTGCTAATGTCTGCCCAGTCGGTGTGGTGATTTGGACACATTACTGTGTGCCCTTGTGTGCTCCAATAGTGCTTTGTGGCTTCATTCAAATATGGAAATGTCAGACCCGGAGTCTAATAGGACCTTGATCCAATCGGTGTGTCGCTTAGTCTTCGAAACGATTCGATGAGTGCATGGACTCTGCATTTTGGGAAACCTGTAGGGCTGCCATGTGGTTTTTCTCAACCTTCGCGTCCTTCCGCCTCAGCTTTAGAATGATCTGGATTCCTTGCCTGTGGTGAAGGAGACAGACTCTCATCAGTGCCATACTTCTGTGGACTTTTCATGTATTTCCCATCTCAAAATTCATAGTTAGTAGGTCTGAAATGGGACTGCCCCCTCCCCCCCAGGCTTACCCCATGATCGTCTACCCCTGTGATTGCTTTGCCACTGCGGGGCATGCATATCTCCTGTAGCTTTCTCATTTTTAGGCCCATGCTCAGGATATTTTTCTTCCTCTATTGCCGATAACTGTCGCCTCTGTGGTTTGCTGCCCTTCTTACCATGTACGATCCTCGTACTTTGGAGGGCCTCCCATCGTGGTGCGTTTCCTTATCTGGCTTGCCATCTTTGTTAGCCTTTTTCTGTGTCTCTGCAGGTCTCCTGCCTAAGTGATCCCTGCCTAGTGATTGATAAGTGGATGTCACTATGTCCTCAAATTGTTCCCTTTTTATCTTGCTCATTCAATTGGGAAAATGGCCTATGGACCTCTAACCTTGCAGGCTTTCCTTTTAATTATACTCTCAACCATTTGATAATTATTAGATACTATGGACAAGCCTAAATTCATGGCTACCTCCACGCCTTGTGTTCCCATGTCTACTAGTATCAGTGCTTGTGATGTGATGGACGGCGTGCTTATCAACTGTAAATAAAGCCAGCTATAAATTGATATCCAGCTGTCACAGCTCCCTAAATGTGGTGTGCAATCACATGGAATGAACATGCCTAGTGCCCTATGCCTGTGCTGTGGGGTAACTTGAGGGTAGGCTGCTTGCAGTTGTCCTAGTTTCTCTGAATACCACTTGGGTGTGTCTTCATTTCTGGACAGGTAGGACCATAAAATGAGTCTCAATGTCTGTAGTTGTACCCCACCTGCACCCAGCTGTCCCTGAGGCTGGTGAGCCGGTGCTATACCCTCCTGTGCCGCATATTGTTGCACAATATTGCACGCTGTGTCAAAATGGGTGGCTAGCAATTGGTTGTCAGTCTGCAGATATGGGCCTCCACGGTTCGGATGAAACCGGGCTAAGAATTATAGTGACAGATTGGGTGTGGCTAACGGTCCATGCCTAGCACCTGTTTGTGGGTAAACTAGATTACCTCCAAACCAGTTGACATGTCCAAACCAGTTGACATGATTTGTATGTGTTAAAGCCAATTCAGGAAACTGGTATGGCTGATACTGGATGGTGTCTAAATCTCCCCTCACCAGGAGAGTTGTATATACTCTATTTGTCTCATTGGGTGTGGTCTTTAAGTAAAGAACGATTTTGCTGGCAATCCACCTAGTTGCACTACTGCTACTGTGAAGTTGGTATTCACTGCTTGGCAGTGCGCTGATCAAAGCCATTCATACAGCGCCATTCTACAATGGATGGGAATATTGATTTCCTAATGAGCCATCTTCTGTACTCACTCTAACCTCTTACGTTAAAAAAGCTTTTTAGAAAAATATTTTTCCCTGTCCTTTTGTCGTGACTGGGACATGAGGTTATTAAACTATTAGTAATGCTATGGTCATCTCTAAGACGTTCCATCTTTACGGGTGCCACCTGACTTAATTTGTTGAAGTCAAGCTTGATTCCTGCCCCTTCCCTCCACCTCAGTTGAGGCTGTGGGAAGTGGACATGGAATCAGAAGTCATGTTTTATGATAATACGCACCCCAGTGGGTGACCTAGCGCTTGGGACAGCCTTCCTGAGTGTTTGTGTCAAGGATGTCACTCTGTCAAGAGTGGCACAGGACCCCCAGGTAGGGTTTGGGTGGCTACGATGATGTAAGGTGACAGATAAGTACACACACAGCAGGAAACTCAACAAGAAAGAAAAGTAGGCAACTGTAGTTGTGAACAGAAAGGGGCAGAAAATACAAAGATACAAACAAACTGGATTCCCTCTTGGGGTGTATGCAGATATGGAAAAGAGTGTTCCACGGACCTTTGGAAACTCCAGCCTTCTGCACAGATTACTATTATAGGGGCCCACTCTGTCTGCTCATGGCTGGGAACAACAGCTGTGGGTGTCTATAACACTGCTGAAAACGCGACAAGGGAAGGGGCAGAGGTTGCCTGCCGGAAACTGCAAACAAGGAAGCAGGGCTGCAGTAACGGATGGCACAAGGTGCAGAAAAACTGTAGTGGATTACAGAGGACTGTAGTAGGCTGCAAGGCAGAGAGTCCAGAGGAGCAGGACGGAGAGCTGTAGTAGGCGGCAGACAGAGAGCCCAGAGGAGTAGGGCAGCAAGGAGCGAACCCAAAGGAACAGGGCGTTGAGGCAGGGAGATCAGAGGGTCAGGGCTGAAAGCAGATGAGAGTAGCAGGCTGCAAGGCAGGGAGCCCAGAGGACCCGGGCTGTAGGCAGCAGAGGGTTGCAAGCTGCAAGGCAGGGAGCCCAGAAGAGCAGGGCAGCGAGGCAGGGAGCCCGGAAGGATAGCGCTGTAGGCAGCAGAGTGTAGCAGGCTTCAAGGCAGGGAGCTCAAAGGACCAGGGCTGTAGGCAGCAGAGGGTTGCAGGCTGCAAGGCAGGGAGCCCAAAGGACCAGGTCTGTAGGCAGCAGAGGGTTGCAGGCTGCAAGGCAGGGAGCCCAGAGGAGCAGGGCAGCGAGGCAGGGAGCCCAGAAGGCTAGGGCTGTAGGCAGCGGAGTGTAGCAGGCTGCAAGGCAGGGAGCCCAAAGGACCAGGGCTGTAGGCAGCGGAGTGTAGCAGGCTGCAAGGCAGGGAGCCCAAAGGACCAGGGCCGTAGGCAGCAGAGGGTTGCAGGCTGCAAGGCAGGGAGCCCAGAGGAGCAGGGCAGCGAGTCAGGATCAGGAGCAGGTAAATACAGCAACAGGAACAGCATACAAATTTGTGGTTCAAGGCATAAAGGTGCTGGAAGGACTCTTAATGCAAGAGACTGAGCTCCTGCAGGCATCTGCTTAAATACAGCCCTGCCCTGTACTGAGGCAGGCTAATTGGCAGCACCTGGATCAGCACACCTGAAGATAATCTGCCTCCTCCCTCTCTGGTTCTGAGATGGTGGAAGCAGCACTGATCGCTAGGGCTTCTGGGGATTGTGGTTCCAATACTGATGAATGGGAATGGCCAGGAATTGATAGCTGTAGCAAGGTGCATTATGGTACATGTAGTTAGTTGAATTAAATAGGACAGTACCAATGTCGTACAAATGGAAATGAAGGACCAAAATGTGAATAGGGGTTCTTTAAAGAGTATTATGAAAATAAACGAGTACCATATCGTCCATGATGGTTGCCAATGTGTGCGCCAGTGGCACAGGCGTGACAGTTTGTGCTCATTAGCATAATTTAACAAATACAGCCAGGAAATTTGTGAAGTTCTTTTGGACTCAAAGAGACACCATTCTGAAGCATTATTCAAAAATATGCAATTGACAATGAGGATAGTAGGTTCATATATTTTTAATATCACATCTAACTTTTGCAAGCTCTAAGTTGCATTGCACAGGCTATAACAAAAGCAACTGCGAAATTACGGTTCATATGAAAAGATTGCTATGTAAGCGAAGAGCATGGTTTACATTTATCTAGAAAAAGACAAGTGATCCTTTTAGTTTAGTAGCTTGAGTGACCTGGGATTTATACTATGTTCAGCTATGCTATGCTATGGAGTGGTGTAACATACTAAGTGCCTTTAGTCTCAAAATGCACACAGCAAGACTTCCAATTTAACTCGTGCTTTAGGGCTAGATGTGCTGCTCATGACCCGACCATCTCCATATCTCTCTCTCTCTCTCTCTCTCTCTCTCTCTCTCTCTCTCTCTCTCTCTCTCTCTCTCTCTCTCTCTCTCTCTCTTCTCCCCCCACACCCCAGTCAGCTTGAGCTTTATATCTAAGACGGGACTTGGACTGTCTAATATGTGTGCATCATTTCCACTACGTGGGACGTTAAGGCCTAACACTTAAGTGTTCTTTACGCTTAAGAGTGTTCCTTTGCTTTGCTTGAACATGCAGTATTCGATATGCACACTCTAAAGACATGTCGTGTCTGTTGTTCAATGACTATTCCATTGCATTCTATGGTTTTTGGTTCAGCAGAGGACTAAAGCCTGTCATCTTCTTCCAAGCGATGATGGTCTATTGGTGTTTCCTGCCCTTTGACTGCTTATCAGATCTAAATGGTGTAAAAAGCAACTCTTGACCTTTCTACGTGCCGTTTAAGACAGGAAGTTGCCACTTCTGTTAGGCTTCTCTGCTGCGGGGTGGGGGGAAGCTACGATTTCCTGATCATCGCATTTTGCTAAAGCTAAGAAGCAAGTGTATTTGTGTGTTCTTTGGTAAAGACACGTGCGTTATTTATTCAAGGAACTACATTGTCTGAAGGAAGTGTCTGCTTTTGTATCTTCTCAACAGCCCTTGCATTATGTGGAAGTGTGTGCCTTCTAGTCACCGAACATTTGTAGCCTCTTGCTGTTGCTATTGACTGATGTGTGACCAACTGTCTTATCAGGCTCGCTGTTCATTATCCATAATCCACAGCAAAACCAGTCCTCTGCAATAGTGGCAGCAAAACTTTCTCGCGTATATTTGCGGGTTAATGCAGCTGCTCAAATGCCACTTTTAGTAAAGCTGCAGGCATCACTGGCTTTCCTGTCTCCATAGTGCTTCAGTGGGGGATAAAGAACACTCCCTAAATCTCCATAGTTCCTGCTCTTGTTGTGGGGCTCTACCCTGTATCTCTATTAGTTTCGTAATTGACAGCATATTAAACCCATCTCATTTCGGCATAATTCTATTCGATAATTCTCTAACATTTTCAGTTTCAAAACTCTATTTTTCAGAAGAATACGTAACCCTTTTGGCCTCTAAATCTGCGGTTTTGTTTCAGCGTTAAACAAAGTCTGTTTGTTTAGTATGCGTTGCGCATTTTATGACCGCTATGGCCACTGGGAGTTGTAGTGCCTTAATGAGCCTGTCCAATAAAGACGCATGTTGCACTGGAGTGCTGTCTGCACGGAAATAACCCCTCCTTTTCCAATGTGGCAGCCCTGCGTGCACGGTTGATGTCACGTAGGCCGAGTCACTGTACACCGTCACTTCCTGATCTTTGTGTTTGTCGAGTGGAACAATTAGTGCTGCCAATTCTGCTGCCTGTGCTGAAAAATGGGATGGTAGTCTTGCATTCGCCATTACCTCGAATTGACCATTTAATCTGTATCTGACAACTACAGATCCTGTATCTCTCTCCCCACTAGTTTGAACGATTTTTGATGACCCATCAATAAAAAGAATCTCCCCTCCTGCTAAAGCATTTTCTTTCACTCTGGGTATATCATCATTAAATTCAACATAGTGCAATCGTGTACATGATTACCTTCTTCTATAGGTTCAGCTACAAACGTGGCTGGTTTCACTATTTTCCATCTCACAATTTTAATCGCTGGATTAGAAATCATTACTTCATATGCAGATGCTCTTTGTGTTGTCAATGTACTTCTGTGTTTCTCTAAAATGACAAATATGGCGTGCTCCGCATATAGTGTCATTGCATAGCCCAAAACTACATTTACCTTATACTGAGTTTTTTAATCGGGGACCGAAAATAAAAAAAATCTCATTTTTGTATATATAGTGAATATAGTCCAAGCAGAATACAGCAAATTTAGAGTGAATAGAATAGAGTGAATACAAGCAAACATTAATTTGGCAGTTTGTTTCTTATATAATCTATGACATTGTAGCACCGGTTTCACCAAAATGCTGCTACATTAAGGGCCATTTGAAATACTTGCCCAATGCCGTGCTAACTGCAGTACACCATCACTGTGCTAACAGGTTATCATACTGCTGAAAAATCAATACTGTGACATCAATTGGAAGGAAATGATTTGACTGGAATTCAGGTTAGTTTCCCTAAATGTTAAGAGCCCATGGAAACCAATCCTTTTATGTAAAATGTTTGAGGATCCTCTGCGTGGTTCTTTATTTGAGCAATTTAAAAGAAGAACGCAGGATGTAGTTAAATGCTACATTACCAAATGCACTTTACAGCTGGAAACTGGAGCTTTTGAATACCAGATGGCGATCCAGAACCCTACTGCAGCCAAAACCTTTTTGTGGCAGAATGACTGGTCTTTAACCCACGATAGTTCAGAAAATTATAGAAGATGATCACCTGATTTTCTCAATGTGCATAAGAGGTTGGGAGTATGCGCTCTGCATTTGGCTCGGTTTCCATCTAGGAAATGTGGCCTTAGCCTCTTGCATTTTAGGCTGAACTTACTGCCCACAAAAGAACATTGTTTCATATGGAAAAAGGCTAACTGCGAAAAGGCGCAATGTGTCATTGTACGAGAGAAGTAGAACCTCTTAAACACATTATCCTTGCATGTGAAGACTTGCAGGAACTTTGATTTCTTTTAGCAGCGATGTTAGGGATGTGCTCCTTTCCCCTTGGGAATCTTTATGGGCTCAATTACATGATTCGTCCTCCTGGTCATTAGGGAAGGCTTTCATCAATTCTTGGTCAGAACGCAATTGATTGAATTTTAATGGAACTATCATTGATTGGTACTAAAATGACTTTAAAATAGATTTTTTTAAGGGTAATTCTTTGCACTGTACATTTTCTGAATCGTATTGTATGAACTGTATTTGCGATGTATATTGTTGGGATGTAGGTTTTATTGGAATGTTATTTAATCATTGTCTGTTACTTTGTTATTGTGCAGAGTTTATTTTTAGTAAACTGAACGCACAATTAAATAACAAATACAAATACTGTGACATCCCCGGTTCAGTGGGGCCATGGCCTAGTAGTTCTGATTGGACTGCTCTTCCCATTGCTGGCAGGACCAAGGCTAGTTTGCAAATGGCTAATCCTCTACTGTTATGATGTGGTTGGGCTAAAATAATGTTGTTATGAAAGGCTGTCCAGAGCAATGTCAGTGGTTATGATTAATGTTAACATTTCTATCCACTTGTTAAAAAATGTTAGTGCAAAGAGGAATGTCATTTAAAACATCTAGGCCTAGTGAGTGTTATCACCCATAAGTCCCTGCCTGTGATGTCACTTCCCATTACATCAACTAGATCAAAGATTGTGCTGTAAGGATTGGCTCCACCATCCCCTAACCCACCCCGTTGAATTTAAAAAAGACACCTCTGTCTTGGAATGAGGCTTAATTAATCTTTTCCTCTTTTACTTGGGAGCTGCCTAGGATAGAGAGCCAATAGGATCTATGCTATTTATCAAAACAACACATTTCCTCTTCTGTGAAGAAACATGGGAGTGCTTTATTTACCTAGACCTTCAAAGTTGGTGCACTTCTAGCTAAAGAAACTACTCTTTGTAGAAGTGCATTTCCTAGACAAGTGTGGTGCCCAGGATGAAACACTAGAACATGCTCCAACATGCTTTGATGTCATGTATCAAACTCAATACTCCAGCCCCTCCCCAACATCATTATTAATTGCAAATTAAATAACGGTTTATTGACTTGTGCTTAAATCAAGAAGACAGACAGGCATTCATTTTCATTGTCTCATGTTTCTTCATTGTCTCATGTTTCTTCATTGTCTCCATGAATGTGAATGGCACGCCTCGGTTTGGCTGCCACAGAAGAGTCCATTCTTTCTGCATTGTCTATTTGTCTGTGTCACTCTCAATTAAAATAATATAATTGAAAGTCTATCAAAAAGCTCATCAGCCACCGAAGGCTGGAAATCTATTTTGTAAAGAACAAAAAAGGAATCCAATGAGGATAACTGCGTCCCCTGCACACTTTCTGTAAGGCCAAATTAGCCTAATGGAGATTAAGTAAAGAACTATAGCAGTTATTACCACTTCAAATCTTATATGCAGGTAATTTTAATAAAGAATTCAATAGTACATTTGTGTTTATAAAAAACAATTTTTTTCTTTTTATTTGTATCTTGGTTGGCCCACCGCGTTTCGAGTTATGTACACTCTTCATCAGGGGCAGCATATTCAACAATTAAAGTCTAAAAAAAGAAAAATGACATGCAATATTATAGTAAAATATTTTTTGAAAAAAAATATTAGAGTAATCATGATAAACATTTCCAGAATGACATCCTGTCACATATGTTCATCAATGACCCAGTAAATACTCAACATGAGAAGAGCTGGCGCTAATTTAAAGCAACATTCTGTTACATGTGTAATACAATGTGAAAATGTTATTAATTTTCATTTTTACAGAAGTGGCTTAGTGTGTCCAACACCTATACTCAGAGCGAGGTATGTTTAAAAGAATGTCTCCATGTGGTGAAAAGAATAAGTATGCAATTAAAGATAACTCCATAAAGGTATAGATCTTACCTAAACGGTAGATATGTTCATGGGGAGGATAAGAGAATGAACATCAACTTAGGTAAATAATTCCAAGTTCTGTGGAACCTGAGTAATGAAAAAAATAAGGAAATTCCAAAAATGGAATTAGACATGTTTACATTAAAGTGAATGTAAAGAGTCTAAAGGTTTAGAAAACGAAATAGTTGTAAAAATCAGGTGGCAGTCTTACCTAAAATAAAGAGTTTAGCATAGGCTGAAAACCGGTGTTTAGTGGTCCAGAGTGGAGGCAGCTGGAGGATCGCCAGTCACCTTAAGAGGTAGCTTGAGTAAGCAAAGGATCATCCAGTCTGGAATGAGTTGGAGAGCCAATGATTAGGAAGCTCAACCTGATATAGTATCAGAAGACAAAAAAGAGGTATGCTGTAGTTTCACTTACTTGATAAGAATACAACCGGCACGATGGAGAACGTCCAGATGCGGTCGGGAGCCGCTGCTGAATGCTACTGTAAATACACGGCCGTGTATATATACGTCAAGGAGCTATGACGTCATCCGCGCATGCGTCAGTGGCGCCGGACGTATCAGTGACGTCACTCGCGCATGCGCGGGAAGACGTAAACAAAGCTGAATAGGAATAGAGAATGTGAGTTACGCAACAATTTTAAATGTATGATGGATCATGGAAGTCCTATTCTGAAGGGAAAGTATCATTCTATATATGGTCATATTTTTTTAAAAAAAGAAGCGGAAAAATATTTAGTAGAAAGCGAGTCAAAATAAGTCCCAACAATGATCTGGTGTCCAGTATGATATCAAACTGGGATCAAATATGGGGAAAACGCTGTATTAAGGCTCATCACATAAAATGTAAAGGACGCATAGAGACTGATGGTATGTGTGAGAAGGAGCTCTTAATGTGGGCAAATTGTTTTAGGTGTAGGCAGTGTACCTACAATGTGTAAATGCAGATGGAATGTCCAAGAGTGTCTTGAATACTGTAGTACAGTATATTCACATATTACAGCATCGCAACCAATTCCAAAAGTGACACAGTAATTCATAATGTACAGAAGATGTATATCATTTCTATCCCAAAGGAGAGAATGGGTGTACATTCTAGTGCCATAAAGTAGCAGTACAGAACAATTAAAATTATGTTAGACTAGAATATTAATGCATGAAATACATACCAGCGTATACAACTAGGCAAGTATAAAACCATAGAGGCACTATAAATAGCTAACTTCCTTGTCATAAGAATTAATGTTAGCAGTCTGGTCCATTAAGTACATCTATTAATAAAGTTTTGAGGGAGAGTGTAGTCCCAGGCAACATGTCTGTATGTATAACCTATACATGTAGGTAATCATGTATGTAAAACAAGACCAAATGTGTTTCAGTTATAGAAATGGACCCAAATAGTAGTCCTCATTGATCCCGAGTGGAGTCATGGCGTCCAGTTTATTTATCCAAAAGAGTTCCCTTTGGGCCAGAAGTTTGGGAAGATTGCCGCCTCTGCTTAGAGGTCGTAGGACTTCTAATACCACAAACCTCCATTTGTGATACATTATGTTTCATATCCCGAAAGTGTCTATAAACTGGGGATTTGCAGTTTTGCATCCTGATGCAGGATTTGTGCTCTGTCCACCTGTCTTTAACTTTCCTGTTGGTCTTGCCAACATAATATTTGCTGCAAGGGCAACGTATGACATAAATGACGTTTTTCGTATCACATGTTGCAAAATTTCTTAGCATGATCTTCTTGCCATTATGGGGATGTCTAATGTGGTCGCCTTTTATCAAGTTGTTGCAGTGTTGGCAGTGTAGGCAGGCGAAGGTGCCTGCTTTTGGTTTGCTGAGAGTCGTCTGAGGTGATGATTTAGGTTTCTCTGTTTTTATCAGTTGGTCTCTCAGATTCTTTCCCCTTTTGTAGGCCATCATTGGTGGATCGGGAAATAGTTCTGTGAGTGTGCTGTCAGATTTGATGAGGTCCCAGTTCTTGTATATAATTCTTTTAATCTGAAAGGTTTGACTTCAGTATCTCAATGTGTGGATCAGACCCTTTTCATTTTTCTTAGGATTCCCTTCAAGTAGTGTGCTTCTGTCTTGGGTTTCTGTGCGTGTTATGGCTCTGTCTACTACTTCGGGTGGAAATCCTCTGTCCAGGAATCTTTTCTTCATGGAATTGTATTCCTCATGAAGTGTATCAGTCTCAGACAGCTATTCACATCTGTAGGTTTTCTGTAGATTTTCGTCTTCACTGTGTTGCCTGTTAACTCTACCGTGACATCCAGGAAGTTCACGGATGGCTTTCCAATTTCAATGGTTAATCCTATTTCTGGATTACATGTGTTAAAGTTCCAAAAATTGAGAAGTTCTGTTTCTGTGCCCATCCATATTCCAAAAATTTCGTCAATATATCTCTGCCAACATTTTATTTTGTCCTTCCAAAGGAGATTGGGTTCTTTCATAATGGTACATAAAAATGTTTGCATAAAATGGGGCCACTGAGGGCCCCATCGATGTTCCAGAGATTTGAAGGTAGAATTGTCCATTGTGTCTAAAGTAGTTATTGTATTGTAGAATGGTTCTTATTAACACACAGACAAGTTGAGATTCAAAAAATCTTTGCATTGGAATTACTGAACATCATACTATACAGTAACTACTTTAGACACAATGGACAATTCTACCTTCAAATCTCTGGAACATCGATGGGGTCCTCAGTGGCCCCATCTTATGCAAACATTTTTATGTACCATTATGAAAGAACCCACGTACCGGATAATCTCCTTTGGAAGGACAAAATAAAATATTGCCAGAGATGTATCGACAACATTTTTGGAATATAGATGGGCGCAGAAACAGAACTTCTCAATTTTTGGAACTTTCTTAACACATGTAATTCAAAAATAGGATTTACCATTGAAATTGGAAAGCCATCCGTGAACTTCCTGGATGTCATGGTAGAGTTAACCGGCACCACTGTGAAGACGAAAATCTACAGAAAACCTACAGATGTGAATAGCTATCTCCATCATACAAGCCACCATCCAAAACATTTGAAGGAAAATTTACCGTAAGTCAGCTACTAAGGCTGAAGAGAATAACTTCAGAGGCTGATACACTTCATGAGGAATACAATTCCATGAAGAAAAGATTCCTGGACAGAGAATTTCCACCCGAAGTAGTAGACAGAGCCATAACACGCACAGAAACCCAAGACAGAAGCACACTACTTGAAGGGAATCCTAAGAAAAATGAAAAGGGTCTGATCCATACATTGAGATACTCAAGTCAAAGCTTTCAGATTAAAAGAATTATATACAAGAACTGGGACCTCATAAAATCTGACAGCACACTCACAGAACTATTTCCCGATTCCACCAATGATGGCCTACAAAAGGGGAATGAATCTGAGAGATCAACTGATAAAAGCAGAGAAACCTAAATCATCACCTCGGACAACTCTCAGCAAACCAAAAGCAGGCACCTTTGCCTGCCTACACTGCCAACACTGCAACAACTTGATAAAAGGCGACCACATTGGACATCCCCATAATGGCAAGAAGATAATGCTAAGAAATTTTGCAACATGTGACACGAAAAACATCATTTATGCCATACGTTGCCCTTGTGGCAAATATTATGTTAGCAAGACCAACAGGAATGTTAAAGACAGGTGGACAGAACACAAATTCTGCATCAGGACGCAAAACTGCAAATCCCCAGTATATAGACACTTTCGGGATATGAAACATAACGTATCGCAAATGAGGTTTGTGATATTGGAAGTCCTAAGACCTCTAAGCAGAGGCGGCAATCTTCCCAAACTTCTGGCCCAAAGGGAACTCTTTTGGATAAATAAACTGGATGCCATGACCCCACTCGGGATCAATGAGGACTACTATTTGGGTCCATTTCTATAACTGAAACACATTTGGTCTTGTTTTACATACATGATCACCTACATGTATAGGTTATACATACAGGCATGTTGCCTGGGGCTACATCCTCCCCCAAAACTTTATTAATAGATGTACTTGATGGACCAGACTGCTAACATTAATTCTTATGACAAGGAAGTTAGCTATTTATAGTGCCTCTATGGTTTTATACTTGCCTATTTTTATATGCTGGGATGTATTTCATGCATTAATGTTCTAGTCTAACATCATTTCAATTGTTCTGTACTGCTACTTTATGGCACTAGAATGTACACCCATTCTCTCCTTTGGGATAGAAATTATATTCATCTTCTGTACATTATCAATTACTGTGTCACATTTGGAATTGGTTGAGATATTGTAACATGTGAATATACTGTACTACAGTATTCAAGACACTCTTGGACATAACATTTGCATTTGCACGTTGTAGATACACTGCTTACACCTAAAACAATTTGCCCACATTAAGAGCTCCTTCTCACGCATACCATCAGTCTCTATGCGTCCTTTACATTTTATGTGATGAGCCTTAATACAGCGTTTTCCCCATATTTCATCCCAGTTTGATATCATACTGGACACCAGATCATTGTTGGGACTTATTTTGACTCCCTTTCTACTAAATATTTTTCTGCTTCTTTTTTAAAAAAATATGACCATATATAGAATGATACTTTCCCTTCAGAATAGTACTTCCATGATCCATCATACATTTAAAATTGTTGCGTAACTCACATTCTCTATTCCCATTCAGCTTTGTTTACGTCTTCCCGTGCATGTGCGAGTGATGTCACGGATACGTCCGGCGCCACTGACGCATGCGCGGATGATGTCATAGCTCCTTGACGTATATATACACGGCCGTGTATTTACAATAGCATTCAGCAGCGGCTCCTGACTGCATCTGGACGTTCTCCATCGTGCCGGTTATATTCTTATCAAGTAAGTGAAACTACAGCATACCTCTTTTTTGTCTTCTGATACTATATGAGGTTGAGCTTCCTAATCATTGGCTCTCCAACTCATTCCAGACTGGATGATCCTTTGCTTACTCAAGCTACCTCTTAAGGTGACTGGCGATCCTCCAGCTGCCTCCACTTTGGACCACTAACACCGGTTTTCAGCCTATGCTAAACTCTTTATTTTAGGTAAGACAGACACCTGTTTTTTACAACTATTTAGTTTTCTAAACCTTTAGACTCTTCACATTCACTTTAATGTAAACATGCCTAATTCCATTTTTAGAATTTCCTTATTATTTTCATTACTCAGATTCCACGGAACTTGGAATTATCTACCTAAGTTGATGTTCATTCTCTTATCCTCCCTATGAGCATATCTACCGTTTAGGTAAGATCTATACCTTTATGGAGTTATCTTTAATTGCATACTTATTCTTTTCACCACATGGAGACATTCTTTTAAACATACCTCGCTCTGAGTATAGGTGTTGGACACACTAGGCCACTTCTGTAGAAATAACCATTAATAACATTTTCACATTGTATTACACATGTAACAGAATGTTGCTTTAAATTAGCGCCAGCTCTTCTCATGTTGAGTAATTACTGGGTCATTGATGAACATAGGTGACAGGATGTCATTCTGGAAATTAAGAATTTTGAGAGTTTTGAAAATATCCTCATTACTGTTTATCATGATTACTCTAATTATTTTTTCAAAAAAATATGTTTAAAAAAATGTTAGTATAATATTGCATGTAATTTTTGTTTTTTAGACTTTAATTGTTGAATATGCTGCCCTGATGAAGAGTGTACATAACTCGAAACGCGTTGGGCCAACCAAGATACAAATAAAAAGAAAAAATGGTTTCTTATAAACACAGATGTACTATTGAATTATTTATTGAAATTACCTGCCTATAAGATTTGAAGTGGTAATAACTGCTATAATTCTTTACTTAAACTCCATTAGGCTAATTTGGCCTTACAGAAAGTGTGCAGGGGACGCAGTTATCCTCATTGGATTCCTTTTTTGTTCTTTGTATATATCCAGCCTAGATATCAAGGCTGTTTTTTTCTCCCCCGCACCTTAAACAATTTAACAAATGTAAATTTTCTTGTTTATCTTCTACTAAAATATACTTATCTTGGTGTGCAAGTGTATTCACCCGTGTTGGAAATCTAATTTGTATCATTTTTAATTTAGTAAGATGCCTCTCACCATTGACAACAATTGGAAATGTAATAGGCTGAGAAATGTCTGTTTAGATGGCAAAAACTGCAATGTGTGCTAATACCTGGCAAGGTGTCATAAAATGTGTTAGTAAATATATCATGGCAAAACCTGGCAAATTATGCTAACCTGGACATACAAATACAACTGGGAAAATCGTCTGGCTATCTAGCCATGTGAAATTGGGGATAGGCGATATATCGAGTTTTGGAGATATATCAATATATTTTCAAAATCAATATAGGTTGACACATTCTATGACAAGACAGCAGGCTTCATATTATGCATTACAATCTTTACTTCTGAAACCACAGCAGCAAAGAAAAAAACTTTTACAAACAAAAAGTTTCAATAACAGAACTGAATAGAGTTCAATGTCAATGTAAGGGGGGACTCCCCAAACCATCATGGAGGACAGGTCATGCCCTGCAGGAGACCAATGAGCAGGGACTCTCCTCTATAGAAGTCCTTTTCTCCAATCCCAACACCCATTTCTTTGCTGCTGACACCACAGCTAAGTCACTTACTCTAGTTGTGCCTTGCATGTTAGTCAGTAGTAGGCCTTAATAGTACATTGGCCTTAAATTGTGTAAATGTATTTTGTAAATATATATTCTGCTACCTTTTTATTTTATAAGGGAAGTTTTACTGCTTTGGTAACATTGTATCTGGGAGGCCGCGTGCGGCCGTTGCTTTTTATTAATGGGTTTGTTTTGGTTAGAATGTTAGCACTCGTGCTTAGAAACCTCTGAGTATTAAGCACGTTATAAATAACTATTGATATTCAAAAAATCATTTAAGCCCCTCTACAGCTACGATGCGCGGTGGTCTGACAGAGGCTTCAGCTTCAGACCCGGCACGCACGGGCCTCTTTGATTTAGCATATCCCGCCTCTACAGCTACGATGCGTGCCGGCCTGACAGAAGATTCTGCTTCAGACCCGGCATGCACGGGCCTCTATGTGGGCATAGTACACCCTTTACAGCACGGGACTATATTTACATATATAAAAGCTTTGACTTCTCGCCCAACGCGCGTGTGCCTCAATTGTATTGAAATATATTGAAAGCTTCTGCTTTAGTCCAGAAGCAGGATAGCTCAATGGTAGAGCTGCATGTTTACCATGCAGGAGTACCTGGGTTTGTTTCCCGCCATCGTGTGTGTGTGTGTGTGTGTGTGTGTGTGTGTGTGTGTGTGTATATATATATATATATATAACACTTTTTGGGCAGCTTATAACTTTGCTCTCCCTGGACGAATCCTCATATTAAAAAACACAACATTGCACTTGTCAAACTTATCAAATAATCTCTGGGGAGGTGGGGGGTGATGAGGATGGGATGGGATATGGCTGCAAGAAGCAAAAAAATTGGTGTTTTTCGCCGCGAAAGTCCGCGAATAGTTTAGATGTTCGCAAACAGTCCTGAAAAGTTTGCGGACACCTCAGCATTACAGGGTTGTTGAAATGCAGTTCTTGGATGGCTTATAACTTTGGCACCACTTAATGGAACTACATGACATTTTGCATGTATGATTCTGAGTGAGTATGCAAAGTTTGGTGGGATTCTGTCATGAGGGGGCAAAATTAGAGGGGGGGGTCCCAAAATAATGTAAAGGCTTATAAATGAGGTGCCATTTGACGAATCTACACTTAATTTGGGAAACTGATAATACATTTAGATATGAATGTTTTTCTGAAGTTTGATGGGATTTTGTGAAGAGGGGGCAAAATTAGGGGGGTCCCAAAATAATGTAAAGGCTTATAAATGAGGTGCCATTTGACGAATCTACACTTCATTTGGCAAACTGATAATAGATCAAGATATACATATTTTTGCGAAGTTTGGTGGGATTCTGTCAAGAGGGAGCAGAATAAGAGGGGGGGTCCCAAAAAGGGCTGTCGGAAGATGTGGTGAGGCCCGGGGCAAAAAATTTGGTGAGGCCCCCTTACAATATTTTGCACTCAGCCAGCGGCGGCACCTCTGCAAACAGGAGACTCGAGAAATCTCCCTTTGAGTTTGTGTGCAGGATCCCAAATATGGTTTATTAATACAACTCCAAATCAACTACAGCAAAGTTAGATTTCTCTACTGAAGAACGCTTTATGCCGGACTAACTTTTGTATCATATGCATAAATATATATAGGATGGCATGAGCTCTCCACTCTGCCACCTCCAACTCTCTGAGGGTCAGTCACTTTTCCAAGCAAAGAGTTGAGGGCAGATCTCTTTCTTCGGCTGGGACCTCCCTCTGAAAACAGCCTCCCTGCCTCGGTGAAACTTGAGCAGAACCATCTCTGGTTCCGGAAGCAACTCAAGACCTGTCACTTTGCTTCGGCCTTCTCTCTAACTCTCCCTTGCTGATCAGCTTCCTGATCCATGCACTGGTCACCTGGTCAAGCTCTGAATTAGGGCTCAGGTCCCTGCCTGTCCAGCTGCAATCCTGCACTGCCTCTTGGCTCCCCTGCACTTTTGTTCTGTATTTGTAACCCTACTGTCCCTCTCTTGCACTTATTCTCCACTCTTTGGCTGTACTTATGAGTACCCACACCTGCCACCTGTTGGCTGCACTCTCGTTTCTCCTTTGTTCCTGCACTTATGCATCCTACCCCACCCTCAGCACTTCTACCCTCCCTCCTTCCCTGCTCTTGCGCGATCTGAATGACACAATGCCAAGTAAGATCTGTGTTTTGTCCTACTCTTTTGTTTCCCCCTCCTTGCCTTGTTGCGCCTAGAAACACTTGTGTATAGGCACATTATAAATGCTATATCATATCATTAAGGAGCACACTGCCCCTGTGTGCGCATTAAAACACACATCATACACAGTGACAAATGATGTACAGTGGAGGCCGGTACATTTCTGACTTTAGAGGCTTAAAAGTATGAGCAAATTAGGCAGGATCAACAGAGAACAGTGAGGGAGCCCAAACCAAACAAGGCTTCCTTGAGGGGGGTTCTCACTCCCAAGAAAATGTTTGAAACATTGGGATAAATTATGCATCTTACAGCACTTCCTTTGCAAAATTGTATAGAAATCCATACAATTTGCAATTGGTTTTGTATGGAAGCACATGGAAAATCCCAATAGTTGCAAATCACAAACCGTGCACAGGAACATTTTTTCAATACATTTCATGCCGCCTTTCCACACAAGATATGCTAGTATAAAAATGTATTCATGCTGGTTGATCTCATGCACTGTTGGCTTTGCCAATGCTTGTTTTTAAGAGGACTTCAGCGAAAGACATGCAGGGTGTTTTTAAATCGAGTGGCCAAAGGCAGACCTGATTAAGACATTTTTATTACACCAGTTCTGTGTTTACAACTCCAATGAAGTCATGAACTTTCAAAAGACTCCTTTGAGAAAACACTTGCAGGCACATTGAGGGCAAAGTTTGATGGCAAGGTGTGTTTAAAGCTAGCTCAAAGAGTTCCAGTGAGGAGGTGTTTAGAGGTGGGGAGGGCAGGAACTGGGTGAGAATTGCCATAGGCGTTAGCATGGCCATGAGAAGTCAATGGGTGGCCAAATAACTAAACAACATCTACAAGTCCCTCCTCATATTGCATTTCTTCCTATCTGTACTCAATGCTATCATTGCTATGGATCTTTCCAGACCCAGGATCTGGCAAATAATTACTCACCAGATTAGAAATACAGCTACACAATCTGAGAAATCTGTGCACTATATGTTTATTTTAGAATGCTCTGGTGTGTTCGTGCTTTAAACTATGTTGGGCAGGGATATAAACCGTGGCCTCTAGGTTCCAAAAGTGAGACACTTCCCCACAAGACCACTTGAGGGTCTGAGCAGGAGCCCTGTGAAATCCCTTGTCAATGTTGCACTGTACTGAAAATATTGATGTGCATTTTGTAGGTTTAAAAGGGGTGCAGATTTTGAACTTTGCTGACAATAAATCCTCTGAGTGGAAGAGACAAATGTTCATGGGGTGACTAAAATACCTGCCCTACACCCTCCTAATCCTCCGGTCGCTGGGCCTGGCCTCTTTCACTGCGGTAGGAGGGATGCCCCGTAGAAAAAGTCTATTTCCACCACTGTCTGTTCGCTAAAGCAATAGTTTTGGCTTATTGGTGGCACACCTAATAACCCAAACAAAAAGAATGCCATGCAGTGGCGCAACACCATTGAGCAGATCGGGCTCTAGCTCCTTCCTGAAATGTTGGGCTTTGTTGATGGGCAGCGCCAGCCCCTGGCCACTTTGAGGCAGAAGGCCTCTTTCGATGTGTCGCCAGCCCATAGCACTCGTTAAGGAGCAGCATCAGCATCAAACATGCAGAGCATAAAAACCTATCCATGGGATATCAACAGACTCACTTTGATAAAGCCAGTCTTAACTTCTGGTCTCAGCTTTTAGATGGCCCACCTCTCCCTAGATTAGTATAGCACTATGAAAGTAAACCGCCTCTGAATTGGGATGAAAGGTACGACTAGTGGCCAAAGGGAAGGTGAAATAGCTTTTCATCTTCCTAGCTGGGCTCAGGGAATTCAGAGGGAAATGGGAGCAGGGCTGGCTAAAGATGTGTCAGGGCTGGTGGGGTCTCATTTCTTTTTGATGTTTGGGGCACCCATTACTGATTGGAGCAGTGGGCCAAGGCACCTGTGGAGTGCTTAAATCAATAATAAAGTCAAAATAATGCAGCAAGGAGGTTCAAAGCTGCAGATTATCAGTAGGTTTCTGTGTAATAACACTGCCATTATGGGGGCAGCTACTTGGGGGCCCATTTCAACTGTAAAAGGTGAAAGGCCCAGATGCCATCCCTCAGGGGGGAGACCGAAAGTGCAATGGGTTTATTGGCCCCACTCACTATCCGCTTTCAAAATTGTCATCTAGTCCCTGCCGGGTTGACCGACAGAGCCTTGGCCAGACGGAACAGGACACGAATGTTAAACAGTGTCTGGGCTTTGCTATTAACAAAGGCCCTGCAAATACTAACATAAAAATTTTACTGTTAGCACCTGCATTCATATGCATACATGTTTAGATAATTGAAATCGTGATGTGGGGTTAGCACTTGCATGCCAGGGGAGTGATTAGAAGGGAAGTGGTGACATGAGAATTCTCATTCTCACAGCAGTCCTTAAGTATGATGTTTCAGAAATGAAGGCGAGAGGTAGCTGCTTGTAACATTGAAGCTTCACCAGAAAAGTCTAATTCGAATGTGAAAAGATGTTAGATGCCCACACACAAGTAAGTTTGCTCCTCCCTCACAACCTATGAAGTTAGCGCCTCTCTCAACATTTGCAGTGTTAGTCCCCATGCCCCATCTCCCCACCTCCCCCTGACATTTTAGCCTAGGTGCACCTCTGATGCCAGGAACCCACCCCCAGTGCTGGTCATTGGGCCGGCTCTGGACGGATCCGGGATCCGGCACCATATGTGTAGCCAGATCCGGATGCGGCCAGTGTCAGCCACCCCAAATCCCTGCTCTGTGCTGGGGAGAAGGGGAAAAAAATGCCTGGAGCAAACTGTAACTTCCTCTGGTGACCCCATGTAAGAGGTCACAAGAGGAAGTTGCAGTCCTCAGCCACGACCCGGTTTATGTATTTATTTATGCAATGTTTGTTGGATACATGGACCCGGATTATTTATTTATTTATGCAAAGTTTGTCGGATACCTGTATCCGACAATAATTAAATAAATAAATACATAGGTATCCGACACACATTACATAAATAAATACCCCTATTAAAACGATCACACATGATGCAGCCACCCAACTGCTTTCAGAGGGGAGCTGCAGGAGTTGTACCAGGTGGGGTTCAAGTCAAAGAAAATTTTGCTTATGGCGAACAGAAATCACCCTGTTTGTATAGTACCCAAGAGGGAGTTTTTTAAATAAAATGGGAAGCAAATTGTGCATTTTAAAGAATATTTACTCAGCAACACTGGTCAAAACTATTATCCGCATAGTGAAGTTACTCATCACCAGTGACATGGAAGTGGTTTAAAATGGAATTGATATATAGTTTGGAAAAGAAGCAACATGAAAGAAATTGGGCCATTTTAAACTATTATTTTTGACATTTCCTCTGATCAGAGGTCAACTGCCACCTCCGCCCCCTTAACCCTGCTTCCTTGGGCACCGCCCCCCTCCAAACTTTCACCCATGCATTCATCTACCAGTTACACAACTCCATGCATGCACACATAAAACCAAACACAGCATTGACACAAACACCAACATGCATGCATGCATTCATACATATACATACTAATTTGATGTATTTAAATACCCATATATATACATTTGATTTAAAATAAAAAAACACTTACCTTACCTACATGCACCCGATGGCCCTCACTGCGACACGTAGACATGCTGCCTGACAGGAGAGAACTCCTCTCCTATAAGTCAGCGTGTTCACGCTGAGCAACGTGAACACACTGACTGACAGGAGAGGAGTCCTCTCTTGTCATTCAGCATGTCCACGTTGTCAGCTGAACGATGGGAGGAAGCAGAGCTCACTTCTGAGCCCTGCTGTCTCCCGTTATTTTGCTGTTTGCTTCAGAGCCAAACGGCTTCGCAACAAACAGCAAAATCATTTCAGGGGCAGAGGGCAGACAGCACAGTCCCCCGTGTGAATAAAGTACACGGGAGACTGTGCTGCTTTCTCCTTAGGAGAGGGGGACGCGAGGCCCCCTGCAAGCGGGAGGCCCGGGGCAGTTTGTCCCCCCTGCACCCCCCTCGTGACGGCCCTGGTCCCAAAATATTGTAAAGGCTTATAAATGTGGTGCCATTTGACAAATCTACACAAAGGTTTGCAAAAAGATTATAGATATAGATGTTTTTGTGAAGTCTGAATGGATTTTGTCAAGTGGGGGCTAGGTTGTATGACGATTGTATGTGCATACATTGGACACTTTTGAAAAAATAAAACATGGGTGGATTTCCAGCAAACTTGCGTAAGGAGCATTGGCAAGGACCTACAAGCATGGTTTTGCAAATGTGCCAGTGTTTTATTATTAGCTACAAAAAATAGCGGTATACTTTCAGTGACTGAGGGGTAGCCTGTGGTCATGGACAGTGGCCAGATTGTCCGGGTCATGGAATAAGGTCATGATCCGGACAATCTGGATACTGGCCATGACCACAAGGGACAAAGCAAAGAATTAAAGTGGCCATGTCCACCTGGGACTGGCTTTGTGGTAAAGTTATTCTAAATTAGGATAGATCTGAAAGGGAAGAAAAATGTGCTTGCGGTAATATGGTCATAGGTTCTCTTTTCGCCTTCTGTAGTCTGCCATGGAAAGCGAAGAGGGGCCCTGTATGGAACCCTTGCCTTCCCTTTCCATGGTGGCCATCTTGGAAAAGGATTTTCCTTCCTACACCGGGACAAAGAAAAATCCTCTTTTTTAGCACCCCGGGTTCCTGCTTTGGGAACCTAGGTTGCTAATGGCCTTCATCCCCCATTTCAGTGGCTGGAATGGGTGGATAATGGTCCAGAGACCTCGTTATCCACCCTCTCTTTGCTTGGGCTGATAACTTGGGCTGCTGGGCCGGTATCTACCGTTCCAGTTCCTGTAACAGAGGATGAACGCCACAATATTCCCATTAGCATAACACAAAATGCAAATGGAAATGTTGGAAAATCTTATTGAGTCTATGTACTTTACTGAGAAATATAAAGTAGATGGAGTCTATAAATGTTTTTTTTAGTTCTATTTTTTAACTGTGAAAGGTGGTTCCTAAAGGAATATGTCTTTTGTTATTTTTGGATGTATTTCTTTGGCAGGAGATCTGAGAACGAAAGGTGGGGAGGGAAATGAGGGAAGGGGAACCAAACACTAATATGGAGGGGTAGGTGGACAAGGGAAAATGTTGCGCGTGTGTTATTTCTAAGGTAGGGGGAAGTGTTTTTCATGCTCCTTGATTACAGCAGTGGTGGTGGCTCTTGGGGAGGAGAGATGGCATTAGCTGATGCCATTTTAAGATAAATAGCAGATTTGCTAAAAGTATGTACAGTGTACTAGATTGTTAATGGATAATGAGTAGGAATAGGTGTTGGAGCTGTGCAAGGGAAATTTTGAAGTTGAAAGTTCCTAGATCAGTAGAGAATGCAGTTCTGAACTCTCCGCGAAGCAGAGATCTTATCGTGAAGTGCGGACGGGTTCTTGGATACGTCATCATGCCGCGCGCCAGCGTATGGTCATGTGGCATATATATATATATATATATATATATATTATTACATATACTACCATTTTATTATTTACATTTTTATATTTACACAGCTGTGTGTATTTTCAAACAGGAAGAGGAACCCTGTATTTGCACTTCATTTGGATCAATGTCTTATAAATAAAGGTGTTTGTGACAACTCACATGTAGTTGGCGGCTTACAACTGAGCATTTAACCCACATGAACAATATCGAGATATATATTGTATATCTCCATTCAGCGCAAAAATATCGAGATATGACTTTTGGTCCCTATCTCCCAGCCCTATGTGAAATAATTACCTATTAACAAAGAAAACCTTTTCGTATGCAAATCACAAAACTGTTGTGTTGCCTCACACCTCTACCGTGAAGTCCTTGGCCAAACAACGGCCATCAGAGACTCAACCTCTTGCATCAATAACTTGCAAGACCCACCAGGGTTAGTTATCTGCAAGCCTGTGTGAGGTGCTCTGATTGATGCTTACATAAATGTTTTTGTCATCTGCATCACTTTACCCCACCCACATATTCCAGAGCAAACCAGCTTACCGTGCCAAGCCACCCCAACTCAACCTAGTTTAGCATTCCTCATCCACCTCAGCTGAACCAAAAACAGGATTTCAACCCAGCTCTTCCCTGGCTGCCCCCACACCACTTCATCCCAGTTTGAATGCACTATGCCCACCCGCTGAGCTCTACCAAGCTCACCTACTTCCACCCACAGTATCTCTTTAATGCCTACTCACACCAGCTTAACACACCCCGCCCCAGCTCAACCTACATTACTCTGCCCACCCATCCCTAGCTTGCGCCTACCCACCTCTGCTCTTTCCTAGCTCAACCCATTGACCCCTCTTCCACTCAACCCAGCTGACTCCCCACCTACTCCAGCTCAACCCAGCTGGCTCCCTACACGCCCAGCTCAACCCAGCTGATCCTCACCCACCACAGCTCAACCAACCTGAAACCCCCATCCACCCACCCCAGCTCAACCCAGCAGAACACCTGCCCCACCCACGCCAGCCCAGTTGATTTACCACTAACTCCATCTGACATCACCCACCCACACCAGCTCAAACCTAGGTGACCTCTCCACCGCAGGTCAGCCCAGCTCAAACCAGTTGACCAACTCCAAGTCAACCCAGCTGATACCCCCCAACCAACCAACCACCCACTCACCACTCCCTTCAGGTCAACCAAGCTGTTAAGGTCAATCCAGCTGACCAACCCAGCCAAGGTCAACACAGTTGGTGCCTCCTGCACCAACCCACCTGAGGTCATCCCAGGTGAGCCCCCCGCTCCCTTCCAACCCAGCCTCAACTCCCCCAACTGACCGCAGCGCAAAAGCTCAACCTAGCTGACCCCTCTTCCAAGCACCCCACCTCAACCTCGCTGACCCACCCATCCCAGCCAAACAGACGCAAGTCTGCCCACCCACTTGAGCTTATGACCCTTAGGAACGTGCATACAGAATTGATGGGATTACACCAGAGTAATTCTGAGTCCATATAATGGAACCAACTCAGGAAGAGGGCAAAGCACTGTTTTATTAACAACTATCTAAAACAGGGATTTTACAATGAACATCAACAGACGGATGCTCAGTCTCTTATACACAAAATGAGTCAGAGTGACATTATGCTACATGGCAATAGAGAAAAACCTATCAAGGGTTGGGATTGGTTAAGGGAAACATCTAAGTATACATTTCTATAGAAGCTAGGTTTATTAGTGGCTGGCCGTTATCAGTTGGACAATTTATGCCTACCTCCTAAAAAACTAAAAATGTAATTTCAGAAACCTTAGATACAGTTTCTCATTAGTTTTCAAACTATAAGGTCCTTCGTTATACAGACTAATATAATTGGTTGGCATGCTTGTGCCATGTCTGGAACATTCAGTTAATTTAGCAGCACGTAAGCCTAGACCCAGGTGCAAGGAGATAGGAGGACATACAACTACCTCATCAGCCAATTAGCCCAGCATATCTCATCACCCATGCCTTCTGCTATGAAATTGTCTTTGTACTTGGCCTTGCAGAGTATGATTTTCTTTGAGAATGCACAGGAATGAGGGCACTCGCTATCGTGTCTGGAACTCCAAGTTCAAACTCTACTTCCATCCTTGGCTCACGTGACAGGAGACCACGATTTGGTACATTTTTCAGCTTTTAAATGTTCTAAATTAATTAAAGCTTGGCATCCTTTGTGTTCTTTCTTTTTTTTTTTTACACTTTATATTTATTAAAACTTTTTCAATAGCAACAGAAGCATCAAAAAGAGACGGAACAACCACAATCAAGTTAACAAACAAATAAAGGACCCACGCCCCCTGCCCCACCCAACCCTCCCCCTGTCCCACCCAACCGATGAGCTACAGAGGAATCAACAGAACAAGAAAAAAACAATCCAAAATTACAAAATTACGAGAGTGCACAAAAGGGAGAGCCACAGCATTATACCAGAAACGGCTAAACCACAACACCTTTCTATTGGCGAGGTCCCCCAAAAGCCATAGAAACATGCAATACATCCACAGTTCGATCCCTCCCCTCCCGTCAACACACTCTAATTAGAGCTCAAGAAAAATGAGAGCATTAAGGCTTTACAGTCCTCACTTAATAATACAATTGTCCAATCCTGTAAAAAAGACGACATATTATCATTGGCGATGGCAGTTAACTTCTCGTATGTGAAAATAGTTAAGACCTTATTAAACCATTCCGCTTTCGTTGGGGCCTGAGGGCACTTCCATTTCTGAGCCAATGCCATTCTCCCAGCCCTCAGCATCGCCCCCTCCACGCTGGAGAAGGGCGAGTCATTACTCTCTGGTATGGGGGTACCCAAAAGGATCACCAGAGGGTGGAGGGAGGGACACGCCCCCAGGATGTCCGTAATCCAACTTAGTAACTCTGCCCAATAGACCTGAATGACGGGGCACTCCCACCACATGTGGAACCAAGTTCCACTACCAGCACAAGCTCTAGGACACATAGGGGACACGTTGGAACACATCTTAGACAGTGTGACAGGAGACTGTTGCCAAGAATGGAGAATTTTAAAATTATGTTCCATAGCTGCTGTGTAGAGCCTCCCCTTAAAGATAGACCCAAAAACAGAACCCCATGTAGACTCATCGATGGACATCCCCAATCTCTTCTCCCACACCTGTTTAAATGATTGCCTGCCCTCTAGATTAGCTCAACCAGCACCCCGTAGATCTTAGAAAGAGACTTTCTCCTAGATCCAGCTTCCACAAAAACCGTTTCGAACGGAGTCAGTGGACGGGAAAGGGAAGCTCCCCAGTCAGCCCTAGTAAGAATGCCCTTAATCCGCAGATAATCAAAAATAGAGGGGGGATTCTCCGTCAGTACTTCCGATAGTTGAGCAAAGTCAATAAAATTCCCCTGGGTGAACAATTGGGCAGCCCTCTCAATCCCCTGGTCCGACCATGACTGTGTTCCTCGAAAGCCTTTGTTCCCTAAGCTGAGTGGAGGACCCCACAAGGAAGACAGGGGAGAAGGCCAAGACGAGAGCGGGTTGTTCTCCCTATTTGGTTTCCATAAAGCCCATAGAACCGATAGAATCGGATGGGTCCTGACAGCTACTGGACGAGAGCGTGGAGGGGACCAGAGCAAGTCCCTGACCTTATAGGGGTGTACCTGCACATCTTCTACATATGTCCAGTACGTCCTAAGGTCATCTCGTAAGTGTTCTAACAATACCCGCAACTGAGCTGCTTTATAATACAACTTAAAGTGCGGCAGGCCGAACCCACCGAGCGCCTTAGGAAGGGTTAGAGTATCGAACTTAATTCTAGCTCTCTTACCGCCCCACACAAAGCGGATAATTCGTGACCGAAGAGACGTAAAAAAGGAGTCCGGGATGAGACAACGGAGCGAGGTGAAAAGATAGAGAAGCCTGGGGAGGACATTCATCTTAACGGAGAACATACGCCCAAACCATGAAAGAGTGAGGGGAGCCCATCTAGCCAAGTCTTCAAAAAGCTTAGTCTGCAGGGGCACAAAATTCAACTCGAAAATCTTACCCAGATCCCTTGGTAGGGTAGTGCCCCGATACTTAGTACTAATATTCTCAACCCGCATGCCGAGTACTTCTGTCTTACCCTTAATATCTTGGTCCTGCCCACCCATGGGCATAATGCAAGATTTGGAGATATCAATTTTAAGCCCTGAGAATGCCCCGAAGCAACAAATCAATTCAAACAGCCGCGGAAGGGAGGCATAGACGTTGGACAAATACACCAAAATATCGTCCGCAAAGAGAGATAATTTAAACTCATAGTCCCCACACCCCACCCCAGTTACTCTCTCGTCGGCTCTGACTGCCGTGGCAAAAGGCTCCATGGCCAGGGCATACAGCAGGGGGGAAAGAGGAAATCCCTGACGCGTTCCCCTGGTTAGCGAAAAACTTGAGGACATACAGCCATTTACTGACACCCGCGCGGAAGGACCGCTATACAGAGCCGAGACCCAGCCACAGAATTTGTCCCCAAAACCCAGCTTCCGGAGCCCTTTCCCCATGTACAGCCATTCAACGCGGTCAAAAGCTTTTTCGGAGTCCAGCGAGAGGAGGTAAGCCTCTGACTCCTGTCTGGACACCTCGTACATCAAGCCCAGCGTTTTCCTGATATTGTCAGCTCCCTGGCGCCCGGGGAGGAAATCTACCTGATCCCCATGAACCAAGTGGGGAGAAACCTAGACAACCTGTTCACTAGAAGTTTAGCGAAAATGTTCACATCAATGTTTAAGAGCAAGGTAGGTCTATAGGATTGACAGAGCGAGGGTCTTTCCCTTCCTTAGGAATGACCACGATGAGAGCTGACATTATGGAGGGGGGGAGGCAGCCCGAATCTAATGCACCGTTATACACCCTAGCTAGAAACGAGGCTAAGTGGACCGAAACGTCTTAAAAAAACAGACAGTAAACCTGTCATCCCCTGGAGCGGTACCATTGTTCAAAGATGCGATAGTGTCAACCACCTCTTGAGGGGTGATGGGTAGCTCTAGAGAAGCAGCGCTCTCTCGTGAAAGACCAGGAAGTGGGAGCAAATCACAAAATCGGTCAACATCGGAGCCATCTCCCGAATACTCGGTAGCATAAAGCTTTTCATAATACATTTTAAACTGCTCTGCAATTTGGGCATCTTCCAACCTTTCTTCCCCCAACTGATCAATAATGCGATTGACTCTCCTGCTTTTTTTTTTCAACTAGAAGGGACCCTCTGTCTCCTCGCTCGCATTTCTATTAGCACACCTCTGATGGTAGCCTTAAATGCGTCCCACACCCCTCTGATATCAACATCACCAGTATCATTTAAAGTGAAATAATCACTGATAGAGGCTAGGAGAGATTGACACAGCTCTTTGTCCATTAACAGGGAGTCATTGCATATCCATCGGGATGCTCTATGGTCAGTCAGGGGTACTCCCAAATTGACTCTAACAAGATCATGGTCGGACCATGGGACAGTCTACTCTAAAATCCGTAATGTAGTCCCAAACTGAGGAATCTACCAGCACATAGTCAATCCTAGAAAAGGACTGATGTACCGAAGAATAATAAGTGTAGAGAGGGTCTAGAGTGCCTCCGGCAGGATGAGCATCAACCAAGCCCAATTCCTCATTCACCCGGGCAAACATATCTGCTAACTTCTGTTGATGTCTAAGGTCTGGACAGGGTCTGTCCGATTTCCTGTCTCTATCTGGGTATAATACCATGTTATGGTCCCCCCCCCCCAACTATTATCTTCCCCTCTGCATACTCTCTAATCTTCCGCCCCAACCCTCTGCCAAAGCATATCTTGAGACTCCCACTAAAGTGAACAAATGACCCTTCACCTCTCCCTTACCTTTACCATAATAAAACGCCCCTCCGGATCTGTCTTATGTGCCCTGGGAGTGAAATGTGCATCGGGAGAAACCAACAGAACAAAACCCCTCTTCTTCGTGTCATAGGAAGCTCGGAACAGATACTGAATGGCCCTGGATTTGAAGACAGGATCCCTCCCCTTAATCCAGTGAGATTCCTGAACAAAGAAGAAGTGCAGCTTAAGCCTGATAAACTCCCTCAGGATCAGTGACCTCTTTGCTGGGGAGTTCAAACCTCACCCATTTACGGACCCCACCGACAAAGGATGAATAGTATCACCCAAGAGAACAGCCAAATGCTCTGATCACCTCCAGATGGAGGTCAACGTAATACTTGGCTCGAAAACCCCTGTGCACAACATCATAACAACAAGAAACATGCTAAACCCCACAACCTCAGTAGCTCGAACAACTCCCCTCCCCCCCCAACCCACCCAACATCCCCCTCACCCGAACCTTTGAGCGCCTGAAAGAGCTGCGACATCTCCTTGTCGAGCCTTCAGGCCACCATGGATCGCCTCCACCAGGGCGAAAAAACCTCAAAAGGAAAAACTCATCACATTCAGAGCCCCCCGGCTTCAAGAAAGTGGAACCAAAGAAAGAAAGATAAAAAAATAAAAAAAACACCCAAACTGGACCTGTAGCCTCACCACAGTAACCAAACCAAGTTCCATGTTACAACCCAAGACCCACATCAAGGCCCTCCAGTAAAGAACAGGAAAACACAGAAACAGCTAGAACTCCCCAGTCAGGTCCCCGATAGTCCTGGAGATGGGGGCATAATTTTCCTGTTCTTCCTGTGTCTCCGGACACGCCGTCGCCCCAGGAACCCTGAGGCGTCTTTACGAAGACCTTCGCTGAGTCCTTCACCAACTGCTTCCTGCTCCATCTGAGGGCCGTTTAGCAATTCACCCATCGGCTTCTGGATGTCAGCTTCCGATACAAGGACATTTCTCGCCATTGAACTCAAAAGAGAGCGAAAAGGGATGCCCCACATATATCGCACTCCTTTGACCTGCAACCACTTCGTCAGGGGTCCACAAAGTCTCCGGCGAGCCAGCGTGAACGCAGACAGGTCTTGATAAATAGATATCTTGGCACCTTTCCAGTCAATCGGACCTCCCCTGCGGGCCAGCTCCAGTATTTTAGACTTCTCAGCAAAGTAGTGAAATTTCACTAAGATAGAGCGAGGATCCCCCCTGCGGCCTCCAGCTCTGTGTGCTCTATCGATGGTGGGGACATCAATATCTTCACCCCCAAATAAAAAGTTTATTATTTCCTTGACCTTTTGCCTAATGTCCGCTTGCGTCTCCCCCTCCTGTTCCGGAACCCCAAGGAATCTAAGATTGGAGCGTCGCTCTTGATTTTCTAAATCGTCCAGTTTTAGCAAGATCTTCTCTTCCCTTCTCTCCAGATCTACAAGGCGTCGGTCAAATTGTGTCTCAAAGAGGTCGGCGGCAGATTGGTTAACCTCTAGAACCTGGACGCGGTCTTCCACATCGTCCACTTTCTTATCGAGGGAGTCCAGCCTCTTGCTTATATCTGCGCGAAAGCCACGGATCTCTTCCAACAAAGCCACCATATTACGACTCATATCTGAAGTGTCCATTGTCTCAGGTCGATTTGCATCATGCGTGGTGGGAATTTTCTCCTGAGGGGGAGATCGCCTGAATCTCTGCAATGCCTGCACCCCACGCATCCAATTCCAGGGCAACCACTCAACTAGTAGGGACTTGCCTCTCGGCCTCCCAATGGAAATGGCGCAGGGTTCAGTCTCTCACCTTCTGTACTCCAGATTTCTTTGCACACCTCGGGCTGTCCGCCCTCCAGAAGCACACACTCAGTACTATGTAGGGTCCCCCTCCGCTCGCAGTAAGCGTGCAAGAACCCAGTTCCCGCAAAAAGAGGCAAGTGGCAAGGGGACCAGGGGGGAGTGCCGAATTCCTCCTCAAACCAGCAGGGTATAAGGAGCTGAGCAAACAAGGCGTTCACAGTCAAATAGGAAACTGGCTCGGCTGAACTATTCAATCCCCCTAGAGTTGTAGCATTCAAAAGGAGGGGTGGGGTGACATGGGAACACGCACAAATATGAACAACAGTCCAAGTAGAACAAGTGTCTCATGGCACCTCCCAGACACCAGCTGTAAACCTCTAAAAAGAACGGGCCCGGACCGCTCCACACAGATTGGGGCCGCACAGTGCAATAGTCAGTCACTCCTTAAAACACAGGATGAAGTTGTCACAAGAGCCCCTCATGCGCCTTACCACCACAGCCTTCGGGGCTGCGAGTCTCCAGCACGGTCGCAGCCTTCGCCGGCGCCAGGTCTACAGGCACCGACCCGGAGATCCCCGCCCCAGGCCCAACAGACCAAAAGCACCATCGCGCACGGACCGCCACTGGCAGCGCGGGGGTCCCCCCGCCGATGTCCGACTGAGCGCAACGCAGGGTAGGGGCCCTCCAGCGGGTTATGACAGAGGGCGGTCCATCACAGGCCTCCGCTCCTCCTCCACCGCCCGACAATGGAGACGCTCATCTGGCTCCGCGCGTCTCCCAGCAGGCGGCAGCCATCCTCATTGTCCAGGCATCCGGGGCCGAGAGCACTCTGATGCACTCCTCACAGATCAGGGCCACACTGCAAGGGGGGGGAGAGTCACCATCCAGTCCGAGTTCGGGAGCTGTCCAACAACAATCAGGCCCCGCAGGTGTCTCTCCTCAGCGGCCCCCGGCCCCACACCTCTTCAGCAGCTCCGGACCCACACCTCTTCAGCAGCTCCAGTGGCCTCACCTCCCCCTGGGTCCAGACCTCCGGGAACAAGCCCCTGTCCCGGGTGACAGTACAAGGAGTCCGTGGGCCGACATCCCCCAAGGGTTCACCGCACCTGGCCGCCTTGTAATCTTCAGCCGCCAAGTCCGCAGCCCGAGGAGCTTCCCGCTATGGCCCGTCACAACACTGGGTGGAGGTCTCCATTAGCGCCGCCAAAGATCACGGCAAACCGCAGGCTTCTGCCCCTGCCCCACCGCACGGCAGGCCAGGCCCGCGTGGTTCTCCCGATGGAGACGCTCTGTTACACCTTTCCGTCATCGCTGCTTTTTTCATTTGCATAAGTGGAGACTGTGCAGTTCCGCGCTTTATTGTTCGGCAGCGCTGTCTATTCCTGTCAACGCTATCAGTTTTAGCGGTACTGTTGTTCCGCGCTGCCAGCGCACGTCAAGAATAGGTCACATGATTCATCCACGCAACCAGCTGACTCTTACGACAAGTCATGTGGCACTATTTCAGAACCGAAGGCTTTCGCCCTCTCGCGTCGCTACTGACTTGCATGACGCTCCGTAAGTTCGAATTCTAGGTACTCCTTACTCTCGTGTATCCAAGCTATCCTGCCTGTGACTACTTATTCCTTTTTCTCTCCAAACGTCTAGCGTTCCCTTCCAGCGCTCCCTTCCAGCTATTACTACCGTTCAGCCTGCATTTCCGGGAACCCGTTCGCTATCCTATCCCAAGCCTTTATTACAAAGTGCAAACAGCGGAATCCCAAGTCTTCCTGACTCGGTGAGTTCCTTCCCCGGTCCTCCGTTTCTTCTCCGTTCCTGGTTAGTTTTTTATCCGTTCTTTCCCGCTCCTGTTTAGTATTCTTTCCTCTCATTACTACAGAAGTTCCTGAAGGAACTAGAACTCCAGTCCTTACCTACCTTTCACTCCGAGAAATCTTCACCTCTCATCAACAGCTAGAATCTACCAACACCATCCGTAAGAACATACTCACCTGTATTAATTCTGTTCTTCTATTCCGGTTTCCTCCTATATTTACCTGTTATTTTCTCCTGATAGAACCTGTGATACTGCCATCGAGCCAGGAGTTCTGTGCCTTGGATAGCCATCTTTCTGCAAGGATCTCCGACAACGCGTCCAGGGTTTTTTCCCCTTTGAGGGTTTCACTGGGGGTCCTGCCTCTCCCTGTTGAGGTTTTCTTTCCTTCCGAAGGGGTAGGGGGCTCAGGACTCTCAGGGAGGCTCTTCATTTCCGCCGTTGCTGTCCCGGTTCCGGCGTTCTGACCAGGTTGGTGGAAACTTGTATGTACATTCACCCGCTTGTGGGTTTTCATTTGTTTTGCCGGATTAGAGTGTCACACGCTCACCCAACTCCGAGCGTCTCCCGACAGACTGCTGCAATCTGCACTATTCCGGTGCCGATCAACACCAGATTTTCGCTCCGCCACCTCCAGACTCCTTCATGTGCCTCCAGGGGGGTCAGGGCCAGCTTATAATAGGGCTGAGGGGGCTTCAAACTCGAAAATGCAGCGCCCTCGGTAGGGGATCAGCTGAGAAGCGTCAGCACATCTCAGCGCCCCCTGGTGGCTTCCCTTTTTGTTCTTTCTTGAACCTTAACGTGAGAAGGTTCATCCTCTGCATACCTGTCCTCCTTCAGGGGTGATAGCTGACCTCGCCTTTTAGAATCTTGACTTCAGGCCAGACAGCCTCGGCACGCAACTCCATGAGCCTATTATTCTTGCTGCGACGCAGTTTTCCATTCCCGCTTCATGGGTTCTGGCTTACCAGATGGTATTCATGATACCAATGTCCAGTTTCTATACAATGGCGGATTTGCCTGCATTCTATTCACTACTCATAGCTAGCTTCTATGACTCTTGTGTTTCAGTGTCTGTACATTTATTGAACGGTTGTTGTTTGCAGCACTTTGTGCACGTGTAATCTTCTTTACACTTGAGAGTTCACTTGATCCTTACTTCGTCATTGCCATTTAGGACCTACATATTATCTTCAGCCAGTATCTCGAGACTTCGTGCACACTTTTTATGATGTCACTAGCTCCTCTTCTTTGCTCTTACTCATATTCCTTCAGGGAATTCCTCCTGCAGGTTGTTGTCACTTCGAGGGTACGTTCGATAAGGTTCTCTTAATGGGTATCTTCTTCCAAACACTCGCTGTGTTATTGGCACAACGGCTGGTGTCAAACACAACACTGTCTCATGTCCCCTATACAGGGGATGTAGGGGGATTTTTCTTGAGTGTCCATATTTTCATCTCCCCCCTCAGGGTGCCCGCTGTTTTGATGTGTTCATCCACACTCCAGGTCATGTTATTACATTGTCCATTCTGGGTACAGTAGACCCAACATCCCATGTATCTTTTATGATCCTTTGGATACCAGAACATTGTTCGTTCAGGTGCTACAATGCTTGCCTTTATGTAATATCTGACAGCATTGTTGGTTAGCTCTTTGGCTTCTGGCTCATCCTCGGCATCAATCATGATCTTCATTCCTACCGCTTTCTTTGATGTTTTCTTACATTGTGCAATTATTATCCTGATTATACAGAATCCAAACATGGTCAACACCAATATTGCTCCAAGAAACTTGAATAAGTTTGCCATCCAATGAGGAATCCATGAGAACAGGAATGCAAACCAGCGGTCATCTTCAACACCATCTATTTCTTCCTCCATATTTGTGTGCAGGTCTGTTAACCTAGATATGGACTCTGTCAAGGTCCCATTCTCACCGTTGTGAGAAGGTATTAATGTGCAACGTAGTGGCCTGATCTTGGCGCAAACTCCTCCTTCCATTGCTGTGATCATGTCAGGGACATACCTTTTCTGGAGGGTTATCAGTCGTTTGGCCCTCAAATCCTTTTATAGTGACATTGATGGTCTGCAGAAGCTCCCACCTGGCGATTTGTAGCCATTGGCATACACTGTTGTTTGAAGTCCAGGTATAATTATAGAGGTCATTATCATAGCAGTCTTGCTGAACAACTTGTGTTCATCAGGAATAGCTTCATAAGCCTTTATTGATTTTGATGTGAAGTGATTCTCTCTTTTCATCCGTCGGAGTTGAGTGACCTTCTTCTCAAATGATCATCCACCTTTGGGAATTCATCAATGTTTAGATCACTCTGAGGAATCACCAATGCTGGAACATGGATGAACACCAAGGAACAAACTCCACCCCAATTCATGGGCAATTTAATATATGCTCTAGATCCGCAGGCCCAGTATCAATCCATGAGGAAAGCTGTCCCTTTTCTCATTCCTGGAAAGTCAATTGTGGTTTTGCACCCTTTATTCTGTACAACGGCATTCTTTCCATGACCCCGGAAAAACATTGTCGCGTTACCCAAAGGGACTACGGCCACTGAGTCTGAATTGTCTTCCACCCATGTCAGTAATTTGGAGTACTTGGCCCAAGACTTCAGACACTCATCATTCACCTTCTGTATTCCTTCCTTCCTCAGCAGATGAGCTGCACAGGACATCCTTCCATCTTCCAATCCTTTACTCGTGCTCACTCGTCCATAGATTAGCAGCTGTGATCGTTCCCAGCATCCAAGCTTTTTCGTCCTATCAGAACCGTTCATACCCTTCATTTCCTCAATGATCACCTTATCCTGTCCTGCAGCAGGATACACAAGCATCTTGTCTATTCATGCAGGCTCCTTTTCCATCTGAGTAGTCTTAATATAGTGATCCTGGTACAGGAACGACTGTCTTGTTCCACATCGCAAGGTTGCCCAACTCCCTTAGAATAGTCCCTGAGTAATTCATGCTGCAAGATGACTCGGGCACTTTGCATCGGATGCTCACACCTCCTTTGAAATGAAAGTATTTACTGTATTCATGGCATAGGGGATGAGAGAGCAGACATAACAATTCTCATCAGATCTCCTTCCCCCACCTTTTTCATGTGCTGATACCACATATTATTTCTCAGGTGAGCTGAATCATCTAGATGGGTATTTATCCCCTGGTTATCTTCCTCTGCATCCCTTTTATGTCATCTAAAATACCCATAGAGATCAAAGAAATTGTCATTGTTTGTACTCATAGTAGGAAAATGCATAGGAGCTCTTTCTTCAATAGGAGCATTAGGATAATAGAGACCGCGAATTGTAAGATACAAAAAGACAAAGCGAATACACGTACATATGTATATCAAGCAAGTCTGGAGAAACATTTGGTGTGCCAACCCAACACTTGTTGAACTCAAGCTCTCTCTATAATCACATTATCCTCCTCACAAATCATTTTTAATACAAATATTCCATTCTTTTACATTTGTAACTTCACAATCTGTTCAATTATAGAAATGAGGAGTCTTCTTATCACTCGTCTAGTTTTGGGATCCTGTAAAAATGTATGAATATTGACATCTCTTCTGATAAGAGCAGGGTAGGATTGAAGTATAAACACAAAGATGGCAACCACAAGCCAATGTGTGTCACTGTCAATAGGTACCATGTATTTTATAAATCAAAACAAATATTCTCCACAAAATGAATCTGGATACTGATCCCTTTTTCAGTTTCTAATCAGGAACTGACGCTTAGACATGATACTGATGCAATATTTATTCCTTCAAAGAATTTCTAAAAGTTTATTTCAGCCTCTGGAATTTCTCTGCAAATCTATGCACTTCCTGTTAAAATATGTAAGAAGTGTCCACTGAATTCCAGTCCAAAAGAAATATGTGCTAATCACTCGTTTTATCATCCTTTTTCTTGGTCATCGATGGAGTCTGCACACACAGAAATTCTTCTTCTTGTCTTGATTTTTAGTCGGCAACCGCTGAGGGAGGGTCTCGCTTTTGTAGATTTCTACTTCCCCTAAATGCAGCTAAACTCATCTTCCCAATACCTTAACTGCAGAAGGGGAGACTTCCTCAACACTAAAGGGGCCATTGAACCTAGGTTCATGCCACATTCTAGTAAAAATGTTAATGAGAATCAAGTCACCAACATATAACTTTGGCAGTGGCAATATTTCACTGGGGTTGGCCACTGTATTGTCCCCTTCCGTGTTCCTTGACCCCTCCCTCTGATGTTTGCTTTAATCTGAAATGAAAGAAACACTGGTAGTCATAGATGTCAAATAACCATGCATCTCATCACCTAGAGTCTTTGCTACACTCTGGCCATCACTCCTTACTCTAGATCAGCGGTATTCAAACTGTGGGGCGCGACCCCCCCAGGGGTCCGCGGGTGCATCCCTGGGGGGCCCCCGAGAGCTCAGCATGAAATATATAAAAACAAATATATATATATTTTTTTAAGATTGGAAGAAATGGGCAGGGTTGGCTCACATGATCGGGCTGAAGCATGAAACGGTCTCAGGCAACAATGAAAAAGTGGCCCGCAGTTGTAAATGGATATTCATTCCTTTTGTCACAGACTGGGCCTCATTACAACTATGGCGGTACGGTAACAACGGTGCCAGTAAGCTACCGGCACCGTTGCTACCGTTCCACCATAGTAGGAGTTGTGCTCGCGGGTGCCTGATAGCCCACCAGGTCTGACCTGGCAGGCCGACCGGCACAGTTATTAATGGTGCCGGTGCATCCAAGCTCCCCATTCCCATTGAGCCCGGTACCGGCACCCGCGAAAGGGCAATTATCAGGTCCGCCTAACTCGGCATGACCCGGTAATTAGCCATTTGCGGGTGTCGGACCCGGATGCAACTCCGGCGGCAGCCGTGCCGGTTTTACTGGCACAGCTACCGCCCAGGTTGTAATGAGGCCCACTGTTTCAAATGTACCCAAGGGGGTGCTTTGTATTAAAATGTAAGTAAATTGTGATATATTCAGCAACAATGGTAAAAATCACTAACTGCATAGTTAAGTAACTCAACAAACTGGTCCACATTGGCCAAAATGGTGGCCCATTTTGACTGGCCCACACTGGCATTTTACATTTTTGGTACAGGCATTGCCCTGTAGGCCAGTCCGAGCCTGGCGGCTCATCCATAATGGCGAGGGGGCGCTCACCCAGTGGCCCTTCACCCATTATGGAGGAGCTAAGGAGCCAGCCCAGTGAAACAGTGAGCACTCCCTCAGCTGCTCTTTCCAGCTGATGGAGTGCTCCTGGGCTGGCTGAACTGTCAAAGGGAAACACTGTTTCCCTTTGACAGTTCAGTTTAGTTCCCCAGCCGCACATGCTCACTGAACCATGCAAGTGCTGGGGCGTTTTGCTTCGCCAGCATTGCATAGCTCATTGGAAATGCTGGCTGGGGCACTGCATGTCTGTATGTCCGACGGGGAGCTCCTGCGCCTCCTCGCACATACGGACAGAGCTGCCTGGAGCAGGGGGTTTCAGCACCCACACACAGGCCAATTCAGAAGGTACATTTATGTTCATTGTTTTTATTTAAACGTGTATGGATGTGTGTATGTTTATGTTATGAGTGAGTGTATGGTGATGGATGCTTGTGTGAATGATAGAGTGATTGCTGTATGAATGTGCAGCGCCTTGCATACACACATAATCATGTTGATTGTGTTAGGCCCAGTGGGGCCCAGGGGAAAGGGGTGGTATCTTTTTACTGGACATCTGTCATAGATGTCCAGTAAAAAATGTCATGCCTGCCCCCTGGTACCCCCCAGCACCAATTGCAAACTGTTTGGCTATTTAGCAATTTTTTAATTAAAAGTATGCTCTGCAATGCAACATTTTAACCCATTATTTAAAAATAGTTCACAGGGGGAAACCCCCCCGAACCTCCTTTTATTGGTTCAGGCTCCCTCACTATGCTTGGTCGCTATGGCATTTTTGGGGGAAATAGTTATGTCCCTCCACTTAAAAAAATCACCAGCCGCCACTGGCCCTCAGACTGTGTTGGGAATGGGATGGGGGGAACCCAGGGACTATGGTGGGAGCACAATGGGTGGGAACCATAGGATAGTGGTGGGAGCAGAGTGGGGAGAGCCCAGGGTGTGTGATGGGGTGGGGAGAGACCAGGGACTGGGTAGGAATGGGATGAGGGAGCCCAGCGACTGTGATGGGAGCAGGTGACAGCACGCAATATATACTGTCCATTTGGCACTTCTGGGGGGTCCCAACCTGCCCAAATTTTTCTCAGACGGCCCCCGGCCAAAAAAGTTTGAAGACCACTGCTCTAGATGGAGGCGTTCTCATGCGACGCCTTGTCACTAACTCATGAGGGGTGAGGTGGTAGTCAGAACCTGGCTGATTCTGAAGGCATATAAGGCTAGCGGTAGGCAATATAGCCACCCCTTCTTTAAAGTCAATTTGATCTTGGCGATCCTCTCTTTGACGAGGCCGTTGAGACTCTCGCATTTCCCGTTTGCTTGCGGCTGATAAGCAGAAGTAAAAATGTGCTTTATGCCTATTTGTTCGAATAACCCATTGGCAAAATGTGGCCCGTTATCGGATCTTAGTACTTCGCACACACCCCACCTTGGGAAGACTTAGCAAACTAAAAACTTTGGTGCTCAAGTGGCATTAAGGTCTGTACACGGACCAGCTTAAATCCACTTATAGAAGGGACACACCACCACTAATAGATACCTCTATCCATCACATGCCTGCAACATATCGACGATTGATATGTAAATGCTGAAAAGGACCATTCGGTTGAGGTATTACTCCTCTGATTGTTCTCAGTGTATGCCCAGCAGTAAACTATTGACGCACAATGCAATTCACCATGAACTGTGAAGCGTGTTCCAGCAAATTGGAAACAAACCAGTCTTCTACAATTGTGGCAGCAAGACTTTCTCTGGTTATATGCGCATGCCAAGGCTGTTACTCAAGTGTGACCTTCCATAATGCCACTAGCATCACTGGCTTTTCAGTGCTTTCCTGTCACCATAATCCTTCTGTTGGGGGATAAAGAACACCCCCTACGTTTCCATAAATCCTGCTCCTCTTGCGAGGCTCTTCCCTGAATTTCTATTAGTTGCAAATTGACAGCATATTAAACCCCTATCGTACTAGCATGCTTCTAGTCAAAACTTCTTTAGTATCTTCAGTATCAAAACTCGAAATGTCTGGAGAATATGCAACCCTTTTGGCTTCTACGTCTGTGGCTTCGTTTCCGCAAGAAAAAGTCTGTTTGTTTAGTATGTGCTGCGCATTTAACAATCCACTATGGACTCTGGGAGTTGTAGTGCCTTAATAAGCCTGTCCAATAAGGACGCATATTGAGTGCCATCTGCGCGGAGGTAGCTCCTCCTTTTCCAACGTGACAAGCCTGCATGTACGGTTGGCGTCACATAGGCGGAGTCACTGTACACCGTCACTGCCTACCCTTCATGTTTCTCAAGCGCGACAATAAGCGCTACCAATTCTGCTTCTTGCGTTGAAAAGTGGGACAGTAGTCTTGCACTCGCTACTACCTCAAATTCACCATTTAATCTGTGTCTTACAACTGCAGAGCCTGAATGCCTTGACCCACTAGTCTGGTCAATTTGCAAAGAACCATCAATAAAGAGAACCTCCCCTCCCTCCAAAGCATTTTCCTTCACACGAGATCTATCATCATCAGAATTCAACTTAGTCATGCAAATGGTCACCTTGGTTCACCTACAAACATGGCTGGATTCACTATTTTACACCTCATGATTTGAATGGCTGGAATGGAAATCATTATCTGAAGCTCTTTGTGAAGTTAATGTGCCCTTGGGTTTCTTTAAAATGGCAAATAAAGCATGCTCCACGAAAAGAGTCATGGAACAGCCCATGACAATACTTGTAGACTTCTCAATTGCAAATGCGGCAGCAGCCAAAGATTGTTCACACAGGAAATGTCCCCTCATAACGGGATCTAAAATCCCGCTATATTATGCCAAAGGTTTGCACTCCAATGTTGTCCTTTGTGTGAGCACTGCTGTCATTACTGCCCCATTTCTGTGTGAAAACAAATAAAAGTCCTCACTATAGTTGGGAATCCCTAAAGCTGGAGCTGTACAAATTGCTCTTTTCAACTCCTAAAATCCTTTCCCCATTTCTTCGGTCCATTTTATCTTTTCTTTACCAACTTGCGCTTGCAAAAGTAGCTTGGTATACGTGCTGTAATCACAAACCCATGCTCTGCAATAATTGCACAAGCCCAGAAACTGCTGCATTTACCTCACTGTGTTTGGCATTTTCATGACAGACTCAGCTCTTTCAGGTGTCACTTTCTTTCCTTCATGTGAAATTAACTGAGCTATGTACAACACTTTTCCCTGTCTTCCTGACAATATTGTAATTTCTTCTTGTCCACCTTGCATCCTTTGTTTGCTAATATAGTCATTAAATGAACAGAGTTTTGTATACATTAATCTTCTGTTTTACTACAAATTAATATGTCATCTATGTATTGAATCAACGCACTTTTGAGTTCAATGTTACCAAGATCCATCTGTAGGACCCTGTAAAAAATCAATGGGGGCTCACAATACCCTTGAGGTAAACGAGTATGTTTTAGTCTCTTTTGTCTGAATGTAAAGGAAGTAGGTCTTGCGAGTCCTTATGCAACAGGATTGAGAAAAATGCCTTTTTCAAATCTATCTCCGTGAAATACTTGTACTGTTTTGCTCGTGGTAAAATTGCTCCTGGGTTAAGGTTTAGTTTAACCTCTCCTATTACCTTTAATAGGCTTACGTCATAGGGGCCCGTGGTGCAAAAGACACTTGGCACCTTTTCTAGGTCTTCCTGAAAAATGCTGGTCATTGCCGCATTATCACCATTCGCTGTGGGATTTCTTTCCTCGATCGTTATCCAGTATGTAATGCTCATAAAGAACACCACTTTGTCATCGATATGTTTTTCTCTGAACATATCTTCATCTGTTATGTCAGTCAATCTGTACCCCTCTTCAAGAGCTATCGCTGCTCTCCATGATCTACCTTTGTTATCCTTCACTTCAAGCATTGCTATCTCTCCTCATACTATAGTTCCAGTTCTATAGAAATAGTCTGTCCGCCTTCCTCATCCATAGGGATTTGTGGTCTAAATAAGAACTCACAGGTAACCTCCTACTCTTCCCTACTAGCCCATGTAGCCATGTTAATAAAATGCTCACCTGATACAGAAAGACTTCCGGATCTACCTGGACTCCTTGTAAAGCCACTTGCCCTGTGAATGCAAGTATGAACTCTCCTAAGTTTAAATCGTGTATTGCTGGAGTGCAGCACACTATTCCCTGATCAGTGAATAAGTCATCTGTCATGAATATAACAAGGGAACAGACCTGTCACATTTCCCTATACAAAAAGGTAATTTATCAGTAAAAGGAACTAAATGTGTAGCTCCACAGAGCCCTTGAGCATTCATGGCAATACCTGACATCAGATATTTTCCGGCCTGTATACAAGAACGGGTCGCCCCAGTGTCAACAAGAAAAGAAAAGAATTTGCCCGCTATTGTCACATCGACCCTTGGTTCCTCTTGGGGGTCTGGTGTTGCAGATAGTACTGAACACATCAAGTCACCCTGTGAGCTGTCCTATTGAGAGTATAAGCTCATCCCTGTCCCCGTAAAAGGACTTCCTCCTACCACAGTGACAACCCCTATCCTAGATATGAGTATGTGCCCTGTATTTGCCTTTTGCTGTGTTTGCATAGGTGCTTGTTGCGACTGCCCTTGCGGTGGGTGCCTTTTGTACTTGCCCATGCTGTTGTACCTGCTGTACTTGTGGCGCCTGTGTCCGATAGGATGTGTGATACTGGGCAAAGCCCTCTCTTGTTTGTGTGCTGCATGGCAGTAGATAAGCTACCCCCTCCCTCTTGAAAACTATCCGTTTTGTTGCACATTCCCTCGGCCCCTACATATGTGTGCAGTATGCCCTGTTATTCCACAATTCCATCATACTGGGGGTGGCCCTCTGGCAAACCGTCCTTGGTTATATCCTCCCTGAGTAGTATGATTCTCATTCTGAGTGTTCCGAAATCCACCCTGTGTTCTGGAATCTGCCTCCTCTTCCTCTAAAACCCACACCTCTACCTCATGGCACAAATCCGTACCCACTTTGATCCATCGGGCGGGAATTATTCACCTGTGACGTACCCATTGCTTCTTGCATTCCTACTCCTTCTCCACTTGTCAATACTGCCCCTTTTATGGTAAACTTTGACAACTTTTTCTGAACTAACTTAGCTTCCTCCACTTTTCTGTTCTCCTCTTTCTTTTTGTAGTAACCGACAATGATGTACAATGGTTAACTGTATTTCAGCCCATGGCTTCGCTTCCATCCCCACTTGTTTTTTCATCTGTCTCTGTACTGGTTCTGGCAATCCCTGACACAAGTGCCACTGTATTTTCCCGTGGTTCACAAGTTTCAAGCTGCCATTTCTCCTGAATATCCTGAATGTAAGCAATAGGGTCTTCATCTTCCTTCATTTTACGTGTCATAATTGCCCTCATACCTGACGTATCAGGTTACTGTACCCTTAGAGCCCTGCAAACATCTGCCCTGCAATTATTAAATGGCGCTCCATCATACACTGTGTTTTGTGCTGTCACAATTGCATACCCCGCTCGCCTCCATATGTCATCAGCACTCTCCCCAAGAATAGCTGCCAGTATACCTTATATGTCTCCTATGGCCAGCGTGTTTCCTCCTGTCATTTTCTCTAATTTGTATATCCATTTCCCAGCCCTCGAAGTTAAACTAGGGTGCTTGTATTTTAAGTTATCCTCATCCATCTGTGGCCATGGAATGTATTGCGTTATTGCTCCCACCTTCTCTACCAAGGGGAACTCCGAGAACCCAACCCCATAGTCAGATCCCACTGGTCGTCTGTCTATGGCATGGGTAATCGTCCCAATTCATCTTCTTGCTGGTAACAACTTTAACCTACTCGCATACGGTGGAGACTCTCCTTTCTCACGACATGATTGTCTTCTGGGAAGCTCAGGATATGATATGGGATCTGGTCTTCTTTCTTTAGGGTGTTCCAGATCTGACCATCTTACCTCCTTATCTATTGGTAGGTTTCCTAGAGGGATGCACACACTCTCACTCTGCCCCACGGCCCGATTCTCTTTCTTCGTCTGACATTGCTAGACCCCAACTGTTGTGACTATCATCCCCTTCATCTCTATCAAAATTACATTTTTTCAAAGATAGTGCTCGGCATTCATCACTGAACATGTTTTCTTCCTCACTTCATACTAGAGGTATCGAGGATCAGTCACAGCTCCCCTGAGTTCCATAATCACTGGTCTGCCTTAATTGCTGATAGACCTTATCGATCCTCTCTCCAATATTTTCTGCATCATATCTTTCTTCTTCTAGTGCTACTCTAGGTGTTTGTTTCTGGTATTATTTCCTTTATCAGAAGAATCTCTTTTACTCTATCCCATTGTATTTCTCTGCTCGGCTTCCTTCGTTCCCTAAGGATGAGGCTGGCATCCAGACCTCGCTGCCTCCTGTTCTGTTTTATTTCTTCATCCACTTCCCTTCACTTTCTCGCATCTCTTCTTACCCTCTCTTCCTCATGCCTTTGTTCCTCTCTTCCTGCCTTCTCACTTCGTGTCTTTGTTCTTCTTCTCTCTTTCTCTGTAAACTTCTGTCCTTCATTTTGTGCTTCTTCCTCCTTTCTTTCCTTCCTATCCCTTTCTTCTGTCGCTCTTTGTCTATTGTCATACTTTCTTTGTTCCCCTGCCTATTTTTCATCTTTCTCTTGTTCCTCCCTACATATCTGTTCCCGTCGATCCCTGCTTTTTTTTCTTGCTCTTCTTTCCTCAATCTCCTTTTTCGTTTTGTGGCCTTCTTTTCTTGCTTGTCCTTATCTTCTCTCTGCCTAACCTCCTCGATGCTTTTCCCATCTAACTTGAGTAGTATCTGTCCTCCCATCCATTCGTTCTGTATGAGTATTGCCTCATCAGCCCTATCCTTTTCTCCTTTCCATCGCTTAATTTCTCCGTCTATATCTGTCGATATATTCCATCTCTCGCCTCTTTCTTCCTTATCTCATATAGACTTGCAGGCTTCTTCCTTCCTTTTGCTCTCTTCTGGACTATCGTCACTGCTGTAAGCCGGGGGTTCATACTTTGGGTTACAATACTCTGCCGCTGCTTTCAGGTCCTTTAAAGGATAAACTCCTATTTTTTCGGTATCTACGCTCTTAATCCCTGACAAGGTAAGGGGAGCAGAGGGCTCAACGCCCTCCCACTTATGCTGATTAAGCATCCACTCCTCTGGTGGCAGGTTCTCTTTCTCCTCTAGGTACATTTTCCAAAGTTCTAAAATTGCCAGCCTTTTCTTTCCTGTGTACACAGCATGCTCGTATGTGGTCATATATTGCATTACTGTTATTTTAACAATGATCCCCCTTGTGGCCATGGCATGAAAATGTTACCAGCTGTGCCCTTTACCGATTCTCCACTGTACTGTTGGAGCTTTGGTGCATGTTTGGGTAGTGTTTTACAAAGATTCATGAGGGGAGTGTCCTCCATATTGACAAGTTTCAATTGACTGTCGATACTTTCCAGTTTGTTACTAAAATCTCTTATCTCAAGGCTAACCAGCTACCACTTTTAAGCTTTAAAAACAACAAATATGAGCAAGCGCAATCAATCCCTGCTCGGTTTTCACAGGTTTCCTCTTGCTCATAAGCGGTATCTCTCTCCCGGGTGCTTTGCGTTTGTGAGTCTCCGCTTGGGGATCACCATCTTCTCCTGCATAGATCCTACTGGCACTGCCCTCTCCTGTACTGTTCTCTTGCACTCTGTGATTGCCATCCTTAAATTCCTTGTGCACTGAAGGTTTCACAAAACAACTAGTCTGCATGTTGTACTTTGAGCTCCTGCCACTTTGCACAAACTCCCTACGTCCTCCTCCTCGTCTCAGTACCTGAGTAGTTATGGGAGTTGGTGTCCATGTATGTCATTGGACTTGTAACTCCTAAATGGTTTTTTTCTTAGCGCCCATACAAAGGCACATTCGAAACAAAAGGGTCTATGTATGGGTTGTGAGTATTTGAGTCAAAGGTGGGGGCCTCAACCGAATAACAATAGGCCATTAGTGTATAAGGGGGTCTTCCTCATGGAAAAGGGGGAATACTGCGTCTTCTCCGTCTTCAACACATCTCCCTGGTAGTTGTCTCCCCCCATGTGATTACCCCCTCATAAAACTACCTGCAGGGTCATGTTCAGATAGCGGCTGCTGTACCCTGGCCACATGGGAGGAGGTCCCCTCCCGGTAATCTGTGATGACTCCACTGGATTCATCACACTGCCCACACAGGGGGTAACTGTGGATCTCTTATCCATCGCCACCTCTCTCTCAGCCACTGATACTACTGTCACACCATCCATATCTGATCACTCAATTGTTTCCACCACTATCTCCTTTCTACCCTCTGACCTTTCCTCACCTCTTGCTTCACCTATTACTAAAATAAATTGTAAACCTTCTGCCATTCCACCCTTTCTCTCTGACATACAGTTCTCACTCTCCTCCTTCACACCCAATGTCTCCTCCACCACCAACACTGCCTTCTCCAGCTTCCAATCCCTGCTATATGACTCGTTCTCCTTTCACTTCCCACTGCTTACTTTCAACCCTAAGTCTCAGCATCCTCAACCATGTGTCACCCTATTCATATGATCTCTCCGCACAAATTTGTCGGTTGCTACACAAATGGAGGCATGCCCACTTGCATGAGGACCTGCAACTCCAACTCTCTTCCCTGAACTATCTCAAGTCCACTCTTGATAGAGCGAAAGGGAATTCTACCTAACCCTCATTGACTCTTACTCAAACCATCCTCGCCGGCTATATGGCACATTAAAATCACTCCTCACTCTTCCTAAGTCTATGGGCCTCATTACACGGATGGCGTTAGGGATTTACCGGTACCGGTAAAATACCGGTACCGGTAAATCCCTACCGCCTTACTACGAGGTCCCTTTGCGGGTTGGGGGATTTAACGCCTGCTTTTTGCAGGCGTTAAAATCCAACCCGCTAATGGACCTCGGAGCTAATTACGGCACCGCAAAATTGCGGTGCCGTAATTAGCGCCTTCCCCATTCCCATAGAGCCCTATGGGGCAGAAATGGGAATGGGGAAGGGCAATGGCGGAAGGGGGATTTACCGCCCCTCCAACCTTGGAATGGGGCGGTAAATCCCCTTTCCGCCAAGGCGGTGCCAGTATTTTACCGGCATGAGCCATGGCGCTAATAGCGCCATGGCTCACCGCCTTCCGTGTAATGAGGCCCTATGACTATCAACTCCACTCTCACAGCTAATGAACTAGTTGAATACTTTGCTGCAAAATTTCCAAAATTAGAGACTCTGACCTTCCTCACACTCCCTCCTCCTACATTTTACATTCGGCCTACTCTACCATCATTCTCTGGCTCGATCTCCCACTTTACTCACACTGATACTGACAAAGTCCTATCTCTACTGATAAAGGTGAGCCCCTCTTGTGCCCCATCAGACCCTCTTGCTCCTCAGCTAGTCAAGCTGTTTTCAAAATAGCCACATCATCCCTCTCCTAAAAGGCAAGGGGCTGACCCGAACCTACCAGCTAACTTTTTCCCTGTGTCTTTTTTTCCGCACTACTCTAAAGTGATCGAAGAGTTGTGTTCAACTGTCTAGCCAATTTCTTAGACATCCCCAACCTTTGAGACCCCCTACGAGCAGGTTGCACCTTACTCAATGGAAACTCCTCTCATGATTGTGTCCATCTTCTTCACCTCTGCTAGGCACTCCAACCTATCCTGTATCCTAATTCTCCTTGACCTGTCTGCTGCCTTTGACACTGTCAATCACTCTGATCTCCTTAATACTCTTTCTTTTTGGAATTTGTGATCAAGCCCTTGCCTGGATTGAATCCTATCTTGCACCTCACCAATTCTCTGTCACATGGAGCAACAACACCTCTCAACTCACTCCTCTAACTGTTGGTGTTCCACAAGGCTCTATCTTGGGTCAGATCTTCTTTAAACTTTACACCTATGGCTTAGGGCTCTAATCTCCTCCCTTGTGTTCTTGTACCAACTCTTCGTGGATGACACCCAAATTTTCCTCTTTTCTGGAACTTTCCTCTGATCTCTCTATTAAAATTTCCAACTGTCTCACTGCTATTAAATATTGGATGGCTTCTAACTCTCTGATGTTGAACTGTATCAAAACAGAGATGTGTTTCTTCCCTACCAAAAGCCTTCTCTCATCTCTTCCTCTGCCTCTCCAGTTCCCACCTGACACTCTCCCCTACTTTTCTTCAGCTACATACCTCTGCATCATCTTCAAACCTGGAAAAGCAGCTTTTCTCAACCTCCTAAATATTAGGACAATCGGGCACTGCCTTCATTTCAACATCGCCACGCATCTCTTAACCACTCTTTTCTTCTCTAAACTTGAATACTGTGCCCGCATCCTCTTTGGTCTCCCCAACTATGCTTTGTGTCCTCTTGACAAGATAATTAACTTCTCTACCAGGACTCTTTGAAACCCCTCCCATCACACCTACTCCCTCTTATCATCACCAGGCCGAATGGCTGATGATGCTAAATAGGGCCAGGCTTAAATGTCTTCTGCGAGTACACAAATCTATCCACAGTAAGGCACCACTGTATCTAGCCTCCTCTATCCATCTCTACAAGCCTTCTCGTAATCTCTGCTCTGCCTCGTAGACTACTTTTGTGGCTCCTCACCCTCCCTGTGCTTCCTCTCGCTTACACTCATTCTCTCTTCTTGCTCCAATTAAATGGAATTCTCTTCTGCCAAACATCCAAGAAACAATCCACACAGATGTTTCCAAAGCCAAACTTAAAGCCTTTCTCCTCGCTTCTGAGTTACCCTCTTAACCTACCTCTCATCTGCCTGCTATGTAACTATTTTCCCTTGCCTCTAACCTGCCTCTGTCTGTCACTTCCTCCGGCCCCACTCTAGCACTTCACCCTTCATGGTCACACCCCGAGCACAGCTGACCATACTACCTAACTGCACTTAAAATGTCCAATGTTGGCTGTCCGTAATCTATGTATGTCCACTTATGTATTGACCCTGGTGACTGTTCTATTTTACTCCCCTCCACAACCCAGTCAGAATGTCCCTCAAACTGACCCCATTGTAAGAGCATTGTTCCTCCTGTATATAAATAGATATAAATAAAATAAATATCAACAACAAGGTTTTACACTAGCTCTGGTTCCATCAAGATTAGAGTGCTGCAGTTGTGTTGACTTTGGTCTTAATAAACACCTGATAAACCAAATTCACGGTATCCAAAACAAAGCAGACAAACTTGTCCTAGCCCTGAAATCATGTGTTTCTAGAACCCTGGGCACTAGTATTGCTTCACTAGCTACTAAAAGATCAAAAGCTGATGTTCAGGACTCTGTGTGATCCACTGTAGCTTAGGGCATGGAACCACAAGTACAACCCAAGAATAAACTTCCCATCAGGACAGAAGGTATTGCAACATACACTACAGCAGCTGCTACCCTATGCTGATAAGCGCAAAAAAAGTGAGGTAACTGGAGCACCAACAGGACACCCTCTGAACTCAAGTAAACTTCTAAAAATAATCTCACCACAATGCCTAGTACAGGAAAGACAATCTGACAAAAAGGGAAAACGGAGCAACAAACTAAATGGATGTAAGGCAAATGGTAAGACAAGCCGAATTTTCTCTCAACTTGACAACTCCACAGAACACTAAGTAACATCTTCCCAATGGGGAAAGCCATTTTGCAAGAACAAAAACAATATGCAGCACACAATAGCCGTCAACCTATAAATAAACACAGCTGGCAACGCAATGGCAGACGAGAAGGAAAGCCAAGCAGAAAGAACCACAGGAAATTACTGCAGCCCATCCGCATAGGGTGCAACCCAAAACAGAGACCCATATCACACAACACACCAGAAAGTACAATTGAAAGAAGTAGAACTAGCAAACACTGCCCACTCAGCATACCCTTCATAAAAAGAGACTGGAAATGCCACACCGTAGATTGCACCGAAAATGACACAGAACAGCCTAACCCCACATGCAACATATTGGATCTATTCAGCAGCAAAACAGAGCTGACAACCACAAGCACAACAGGCAATCCCTAGACATCTGGACCACAAAGCATGAACACTGCCTCCCTGTATTCCACTACTAGCCAGATGCCAACGAATTAGCAATATACACTGCAGCCTGGTCAATGTACAGTATTCCCATTTAGTTTGATCATGTGTTGACCCTTTTACAACAAACATTCTCCACTCTTCCCATCAGGAACCGATGACATATTACTTTTGGACCATGGATACCCTTTGATGGTTGAATTGTTGAATTATGCTAATTAGTTTCTTCCGGTTGCATCAAATTGATTTGGTAACCAAGCCTACATACCATCACATATTTTAAAACCCTGAAGAACGGCTACATCTCAAATTAATGTCTATTAGGCTGAAACTTAAGTTTGCTTATGTTGAAGAGACTGGTGATCATAAGTGGGCTGTTACCCAATTTTACAATTGAATTGATGGGAAGGAGAGAACCATATGTTTGAAACAAATAATTTCTAAGTGGATGACCGTTGCAGCATTTTCTGTGCTAAAATGTTAGCACTGTACATTGAACAAAGGAACATTACATAGTGGTTTACACTGAATTATCTTTCATTCTGTGTTTATGTTGTAGTTGTATGTTTAAGTTCACATGTGATTTAGAGCCTATTGTTTGGACTTTTCAATAGTCGCCTCTTTGTAATGATAAGATATGATATGGCAGTTATAGCACGCCTATACACAAGTGTTTCAAGGAGCGACGAGGCAAGGGAGGGGAACAGAGGGAAGACAGACAGCGATCCTATTAGGCCAGGTGACATTGAGATCGCGCAAGTGCATGCGAAGGGGAAAGAGGAGAAGTGTGGGGGGGAGGGGGAAGGGACAGTGCAGTACATGGGATAAGAAAATAAAATAAACAATAAGTAAAAGTATGGCCAGCAGGTGGCAAGTGCAGGGTAAGTGCAGACGTCAGGTGTCAAGTGCTGGTAGTGGGACTGTAGGGATACAGAAAACAGTCCCCAAGTGCGGGGTTGCCGGGACGGCAGTGAAGGAGTGCCACTGGCGGGGGAGGGGACCTGGGCCCGAGATCAGAGGGTGGCAAGGTAACCAGTGCAGTTCAGTGTCAGCCAGGAAGTAGGCAAGGTAGAGGAGGAGAAAAAGCAGACGCAAAGAGAAAGGTTTTTAGGTGCTTCCGGAACAGAAGATGATTCTCCTCAAGTTTCAGGGAGGCTGTTCCAGAGGGAGGCCCCAGCCGAAGAAAGAGATCTACCACCAACTCTTTGCTTGGAGAAGTGACTGACCCTGAGGGAGTTTGAGGCAGATGAGCGAAGAGCTCGAGAACGAAGGTATTTAGGAAGAGAGAGTTGAAGGTATTGAGGCCCCAGAAGGCCTTGTGGATGATGCAGAGGGTTTTGAACTTAATCCTCGCAGCCACTGGGAGCCAGTGCAGCGATTTCAGTCCTGGAGAGATACGATCCCTGATGCTTGCACAACAGCTGGCTTTTGGACCAACCATTTTAATCTACTGTGTTTTGTACCTTATTAAATGTTTAGAGTGATTATGTTGTTTTGGTACAATTTATATACATGTTTGTCAAAACCTTTTCTTTTCTTTGTGGAACTTCGTTTGTATGTATTTTTTCCCCAAGTGAGATTTTACATAAATATTCCGGAATCAGTGCCATACAAATACACAAATACTTGTGTTACAATGTACAGTGGACATACTATTTCTCACAGAAACACCTTCAAGCCAATAGAGAAGGAAAAAAAGGGGGAGGCCTTGCCGCAGCCAACAAAAATCACCTCATACCAGGAAGAAAATCAATTTTTTAAAGTGCTCGACATCGCAGACAGAGCACTGTGTGGTCAGAGAGTGGAATTTCTTTAATCAAAAATCACCATCTGCCAACAACTAAGATGCCTTAGACATAGAAATGACATACTTATTGAATCCAGACACTATGAGAAAAACAAATAAAGTGGCACAGCTTTCTCCTCCCTCCTAGCTAAACTGTGGCACTCCATCCCTTGGGAAATCTGCTCAACAGAAGACTAACGTTTGGTAAACTGTTAAAAACCTTTTTTTCAGCACACCGGAATACAGAACTACTTCTAAGCCATCAAGAGACAAATACACTACAAGATGCCACCACAAAACTACCACAATAATACGACCCATCACCCATTCAACAAACCTTGGACCTGAACGACCACAATAACCAAATACTCAACCAGAGACTACCAACAAAAACCATAACACAGCAACTCAATCTCATCAGACTAGCATGGCACACAGGCAAAGCCCTTTCGACTCTAACAGCCGCACAAGCGCTCCAGGGATTTCACACATGAAATTAACCAACGAAAAACAAACTAGAGTAAAGCACAAATAACATCCCCTTAGAAGCTTGGCTCTTATGGACTGAAAGGTCACCAGGATAAAGTGCGAGCTACAACAATAAGTGAACCTGTAATAATTAACAAGATGACTGAATTGATATAAGAACTGATGACCCACCTTCAGGAGCACATGGATCAAGGCAGCCGTGTAGAATACAAGAATCTCCCTGTGAGCCCTGAGCCTCTGTGCCACTGAACGGCTACTGAACCCCAGGCCCCCAGGGAAACCCTCTGGGGGAAAAAACCCTGGAGGACAGTCACGAGAAGTCTTCTCTGAAGATCGTTTGTTCAATGGAAAGATTCTTCTTCCGGGAAGATCCGCTGGGATTGCAGAGGTAGGTGATGACTGGAGTGGGAAATAAAGGATTGTCAGAATATTTTGTAAAGGGTGTGAATGGAACAATAGGATTAAATCTATGGTTAATAAATTGCCACCTGTGACAAACCTATATCGAGTGTGGATCAATGGTTGCAGTAACCTGAGAATGGAAAGTGAGGAGGGATGTCCCTTCTGTGGAGTAGAAATAGAGGAAAGGAGTTAGTACAGGAAGAGTTGAGGTGATAGAAATTAATCCCCCTCTATCCCAATACGATACCCCGAGAGATGAGTTGGAGTTGGCGGAGAAGAGGGGGGGGGACGGAGCCGTGGTATAACGCGGAGTATGGCATACGGACGTTCGTTTGACCAGTTCCAACTCTGTGGAATCGAGGAGGAACAAAGAATAATGTTGAGAGGAATCTTTTTTTAGAGGTTTTGAAGGAAAGCAGAGAGAGTTTTAAAATGTATAGGATACCTAAACCACAATGCACCGAGAAGCTTTTGGGAGGTAGTCGAGTGAAGAGGAAGCGCGGGAACAGTTTCAGAGCTCTGCAGGGAAAAGTGAAACTCGTTAGCAAATGTTAGAGAGACAGAAAGATGTTAGTACGAGCAATCCAAACTCACGTAGCATTCACTATACGGAGTAGCAACGCAGTGATCCGTTGGCGTCTCAGACTGAAGTATTCCTTCCGACAGCAGAGGAGGAGCCATGCAGACTAGTGGCCACTGCACGACTGCACCGTCGATCTGACTAGAAGCTGCCATGTTAGGAGGAGAAAAAGCGTGAATACTGGCAATACCTTTCCACCTGTGCCACAATAACCAACAAAAACGGCGTCGAATGACAGAACCAAACTACAGTACATAGCTGCAGAACATCTCCAGGAGGTGATGTGGCTCCTGCACAACAAAGGCCCTACCTGAATGAGCAAAAGGGACCAAACACCCAGCAAGGAACAGCAAATGGAGACTCCATCCACCCTAATCATCTTGCCTCAACATGCCATGCAGACCCAACCCTCCAGCCCCACAGCCATCTCAAAACCAGATACCCAACCCTCAAAGTCTGACCAGGAAGAACAGAAGAAACAAACGCCCAAACAGGAACACGCATGCAGGAGTACTCAAATGGAACTGACCCCTCTGTAGGAAAATAGAGTGATTAGTTTTAGTTTCAATGGGCTGTGGTTGAGCGGTGTGGTCATTCAAACATGAACCGAATCTAGAAATGTCCTAACCTGAATTCTCTCTGAAACATTCACCACCACAAAGATCAATGAGAAACCAAAGCACACTGAACCAACTTCACTTGCAAACAGTGTGCTAAGAACTTCACCTTCAAACAACCTCATGTTTCACCCACCCTCACTCTAAACATGTTCACCAACATGCCGACTCAAACAGCTGAAGAAAGCACTTAACCCACACCAATATAGTCGCAACTCTACAGATCTCCAATCAACTTGCAAACCAGTCCCACTGACCAAAACACTCAGACCCTCCCAGACTGCCCAGGTCTCCCACCTGGAAATAAAACCACTTGAGTACAAATGGCAATCCGCCAAGAAAATCATGCCCACACAGATGCCAATTGCTCCTGGTTCTCCGCGAACAATCCAACATCTAAGCACAATACCTAGTTTTGTCCCTCTATTCCCCTATCCACCCCCCCTTTTCCATTTCCGAGCCATATGAGCACCTGTAGACAATGACAACCTAAGTGGTGCTTGGTGCACATGACAATAGCATAACCTATCATCCACCATTGTGGAAAAATTCAAGGAAGAAGTAAAGCAAACATATGGAACTAGACCCTCTCTTCTCAGGAATCTAACTACATGGAATCTTAAGACCATGCCTAATCAAACAAGCCATCAAGGATCAGTGACTCATGAAGATGCAGTTGACTTGCCTGGGCCCTCAGGCTCTCTGAGCCCCTATCTTGCCCGCCCTGCCCCACCCTGCTCCCTCTTTCCGAGCCCTCCCACCTCCCAGACTGCCCCCCCACCCCGATTGGAGGAATTCAGTGGTGCTTCCTGGTCTATCGACCAACGCAGACCTCGCCTGCTCCACTTCCATCCGGAGCCAGGTGAGTGTGGCTTTCTGAGCCTTCATACTCTTTTTTGGGCATTTTGGGAGTAATCACCCGTGCCTCCAGGCCCTCCGAGCCCCTATCTTGCCTGCTCTCCCTCACCCCACGCCCTTTTCCCGATCCAAGCCCTCCTGCCTCCCAGACTGCGCCCCTGCTCTGATTGGTTTACCCAAAGACCATAGCTGACCCTCCCAGGGCAGCCCTCTGCCTGTCAGCCCCTTCGGCTTAGGGCCCCGGGGCAAAGGGCGGCTTCTACAATGGCGGCTCCAAGATGTGTCTGCAGGGGAAGCCAATGAAGCCAGCCGTCAACAGACACCAACAAAAAATGTAAGTGTGGCATGGGTGGGGAGTAAAGCAATTCCTCTACTCCAGAAAACCCTGCCACTCTACCTTACCTTTCCATAACATAGACTGCCAGTTGAACATGACTTGCACCATTCATGCTTAGATAGGTTTTGTGACTACCAGCCTGAGTCTATTCATGACAGGATTGTAAATGTTGCCTTGCATCGCAAATAAAAATATTAGTGAATGTTAGCAAGTGCAACACCTAGATGGAATTATGAATGTTAGCATGAACCACACTTAGGAAGAATTATGAATATTAGCCTGCGTCACATCTAGATAGGATTGTGAATGTTAGCATGTGCCACACCTAGGAAGAATTGTGAACATTGGCCTGCGTCGCATCTAGCTAGGATTGTGAATGTTAGCATGTGCCACATTTAGAATTGTGAACATTAGCCTGCGTCGTTTCTAGATAGGATTGTGAATGTTAGCATGTGCCACACTTAGATCGAACTATGAACACCAGCCTGCATTGCATCTAGATAGGATTGTGAATGTTAGCATGTGCCACACCTAGGAAGAATTGCGAACACTAGCCTGCGTCGCATCTAGATAGGATTGTGAATGTTAGCAGGTGCCGGACATAGAATTGTGAACATTCGCCGGTGTCGCTTCTAGATAGGATTGTGAATGTTATTATGTGCCACACCTAGGAAGAATTACAAACACTAGCCTGCGTCGCATCTGGATAGGATTGTGAATGTTAGCATGTGCCACACTTGGAAAGATTTGTGAACATTAGCTTGTGTCGCATCTAGATAAGATTGTGAATGTTAGCATGTGCCACATCTAGAAAGAATTGCAAACACTGTCCTGCGCCGCGACATTCAAGGATTGTGAATGTTGACATATGCCACACGTAGACTGAACTATGAACATCAGCATGCGTCACATCTAGATAGCTCTGTGAAAGTTAGCATGTTCCTCACTGAGACAGAGTTGTAAATGTTAGCATGTTAAATGTTCTATATCCCACTAGCCAAAAAGCTCAAACTTTCTGCATACTTAACTCACCCGAAAACTCACATAACCATCTCTCGCACAACAAGCCGCATGCACTTCACCACACCGCAACAACACATAAGCAGCACCAACAGCACACAAGGACTGACATCGATCCGATACTCACACCAAAGCTCAGCACACAGTGTATACCGAGTTGAAACGGCCAATAGAACACCACTCCTCTCACTATCCTACCCCCTCTTCACTTTACTAGCCCATCCCGCCTTCTCGCTTACAGATCTTCCAGAACGTTTGAGGACCAACTCCTTTGGTGACGGTGCGCAGTACAAATACCTTTAACAACAACTTGATATGGACCTTTTTAATACCAACCTAGCCTCTGTCCCTAAACCATGATTGTATAAAACATGCATGCATCATGTAAGGGAAGCATGGTATCACAAGTATGACACTGACACAAGAGTTATAAGTTACATTTTTGGTGTTTAGAAAATCTCCTACTTTGCCCTATAGCTATGACGGTAGTAGTCTCTACAAATAATAAAGAAAACACAGTCCTAGTCAGTTTTTGTGAAATCAAAATGGCCTATACTGACCAAACCTAATGCCTTCCCTAGCTCTTATAAAAAAAAAGTGTGTAAAGGGGAATGTGTATGCAAAGGAAAGTTAGTGTTATAACATAAAGGATCAAGGTGGCTGAGTCAGCTCTCCTCCCCACGTTGGACAGCACAGAGTAAGGCGGCCCCCCGTTAACAGGATAACATCCTCTGGCTCAGGTTATCAAAAAAAGGCAGTTACAAATGTGGGTCTGGCCCGCTTAAAGTCACTTATTTCAGTTTTCTGAAAGTTCTTTCACAGTTGAACAAAAGTTCACGTAGGTCTCCCTCTGTTGGGCTTGGACCTTTCAACAAAAAGTACCTGATTCAACATAGATCTCCCACAGCCAGGCTCAGACCTTGCAATCACAGCACTTGAGGGGATTCCTTTCCCCAAGCTTCCTTCACATTAGTTACGGGTTCCCTTCCCTAACTTATTTCATGTTGCTGGTCTTCCTCAATCGGGCTCGGACCTTTCACTGATGTCGAAGACTTTCGAATGTGCAAGACTTTTCCCATAGACCTCCGCAGGACCACTTCGACTTTCACTTCAGCTCTCCCTTATGTTATTTGCCACAGTGTCTCTTGGTCTTGGTAGTTCCATACCACAATCAGAACATTTCAAATAAATCTTCCTCTTAAAGCAGTCACTTTTTAACTTCCCCTTTCGTCTGGGTTAATCTGGAGCATCACGCATTTCAGAGTTCGTTCACTTTGCCGCTTTATAACAAGACATCAAACATTTGGCAGAGACTTTCGAGTGGGCTTTTTCCTTTCGCCGGACCACTCCGCTACTCTGTATCACTGGCTTCACAGTTATCAGTAACTCAAAAGTTCACTGCTGATTTGCTTTTTTTTGCATCTCATCAGCATGTGTGCAACCTTCAATTGTGAGATGCACTGTTGCGGCTTCAATCTTTCCTTGAAACAAACCGGCCTTTCATGTCTTTCGCTTACTCACCGGTTATGTGCATTCTTTTCTTGTCTCTGCGGTTTTGATTCACGAGTCAAGGTTGATACCAAAGGCTCGGCTTCACCTTCCCAACTCTGTCGTTCACCTGGGAGGGTCGCTTGCGTCCTTTAAACACAATGCAGGTTTCTTCTTGTCTGGGATTTGGCCTTCTCCACATATCCTTCATGATTTCCCAGAGGCAACAACCTCCTGCAGGAATCTTCAGGGTTTCCCTACCATTCGCTCTGGTCCTCGATCGGTCGTCCTGCTCCAGTGGCTTTGTCTTTGCCCTGGAAGATCTGCTCCTTGTTGTGTTTGTTTGTTTTATTATTTATAATGCGCACCAGACCCTGGGGTATCAGGGCGCAGAAGTAGCAATAGGAAGATTTTCAGCTTGGTTACAGTGCTGTACAAATAATTACAAGTATAAACAGAATCACATAAAATATGTCATGTACAAATACAACTGCTAATAGGGCTAGGTACATCAAAAGTATATACATCAGGTAAATTTGCCTAAATGTGAGTAATTACAAGTATCAACAGACTCAGATAAAAATACAAATAATATACAGTGTGAGCCAAGTGGGTCAAGAGTATATACATCAAGGTGAGAAGAGATGGTTCACGGCAGTCAGGTAGGTGATAGATACGATACCACATAAGTGTGTAATGTACAAGGATGGCTAGGCAGGCAGCAAGCGAGGAGTCTACAGTATGTACAAACTTGTTTTCTTTGATCGAGTTGGTGATATTAAGTCTGAAGTCTCCCACCTTGCTCAGTGTGTGTCTCAATGTTCTGCCTTTTATCTGTGTGGGGGTAGCTAATGGGTATCAGATGTAGGTGATTAAGGTAAAGTGCCTGACTGCCTGGCCTGAGTAACAGGACATGTCCAATGAGATATGTAAGTGTTAGCCTCTTTACTCTCGGTCCTCCTCTTCCTCGGCCCAGTGTTTGTGTAGAAAGGCGGGGGAGTTGGAATGTGGGAGAATCCTATAAAACAGAATGGGGAATGGGCACGGGAAAGGGGGATAATAGCGCGTCTCACCATTGGTTGCCTCACCTCCACTCCCCGAAGATCCCCCACCCAGGTGATCCTCCCACACTTATCCACCCCCAGGGTCTGGATCCAAAGGCGATAACTGTGCCGTGGCCACCTGAGAGAGGGAGTACCCTGGGGACTAGTAAGTGAAACACCCTTTGGTTTCCCACAATCGCATATCCTCTGTTGGCAAGGAATGTACATCTATGTAGGGTGACTGGGTTTCCCAACTATAACCCATCTCCCTTTCTCGTGACCCTTTTCTTTCTACAGAGCCCTGCCTACCTTATTTCGGTCTATGATTCATTCTAAAGGTGCACTTACTGTTGATCTAAAAAAAAAAATTGTCACTGAATTTCTGTTAACTGGGAATGTACTTCTACGATATTTGACTAGATGACTCACGTGCACCTCTCCTCCCAATGTTCTTGGATTACCACTTCATAACACTCTGCCCTACTTTTTCCTGGGGCCTCACAATGTGTTATACAATTGTTTTTGTGTTACAAAACTTCAAACACAAAACAAATACAAATAAATATCCCAATAAACATAAATACCATGACTATGAATGACATTCACACCATTAAAAATGAAAACAAGCATGACAGTACTTAATACTAAACAGGCACACACTTCAAATAAAAAAGGAGAGCAAAACAAACACTATTCCGTCAAGCCTTGGCAATCTAGGACTCTTTCAATTAACTTGCTGGCAGAGAGCAAGTTGCAGGGAAGGCACACACGGAATGTCGTCCCTTTCAGCACATCACAGTGCCTGAATCCTGCAAAAAGTGGGATCGACACATCACTAAGGTGAATGTGTAGTCATACACATTTACCAACTACCAATGCCCATAGCTATAGTCTTACTCCACTGGGTTCCAGTAAAGTGGCATCTACGAGCTACACTCTAAACAGGTAAAATTGACACAGTAAATAATGATGGACTCGCTCATGAGATTAGGACAAAAATATACAAAGCAATCTAAGAAAGCCCTCCGACTGCTGCTCCTTACAACAGCTGAAAGTACCCTCAGCTCCCCCAGAGTACCATTGTTCTATATTTAAACACTATTATTCTTAAATAAGCTTAATAGGGGACTTCTTAATATTAGGCATGTCTAATTTAGAAATGTCACAGCATACATTCTTTGCAACCTGAAAAGCCTACAAGTGTCAAGATCAAAAGCATTGTGAGTAATGAACACGAAATACTTTTTCCAAATGTTTTCTAATTTGAAATTCTCATTTTCTTCAAGAATAGAGATATGCATTCCCTGCAGAGTCTTCGATGCCTTGCCCCTGCAGCAGTTAGAGCGCTAATCCGCTCTAACAGAATCAACGTGAGAAATACCTCTGGAATGGCAGAAGGTAAGTAAACACCTCCCTTGATCAACTGAGAGTGACCCCACCTTCTCATGACCACCAACCTAACAGACACTTCACAAGGGTCCCTGGTGAGGTCTTGATCAGCCAGGCTATCATACCATTTCAATATAAACCAAGTTCAAGACCTATAGTAACAGACAGAGCTGACCATAATCTAATTTAAGTCCTAGACTTCCAAGTTAAGAAAATATAATATGTATTTATTCAATTACTAGAAAAATATACAGCAATTCATTATACACATTCCAAATATAAAGACACCTTTCTTCATTCTAATAAATACATGCATACCATACTAATCGTGCACATTCATTCACTATCATAGAGGAAAAGAACCATCACATCTAATACAAAACGCGGTCGAAGTGCCGGGGATACAGACTAAGAGCATATATTTAGCACGTTAGTGCACCTAAAACTACTAACAAATTGTGTCTATTTCTTCATATATCCGTCAACACGTGTTTCAGCTGGTATTCGTTAGCCATTTAGTCAGGCTTAGTGCTGCCTCGGATGTCATCAGGACAGGAGTGGAATGATCATTTTGCACCACTCTTACTACGGTCTTGTATTCATGGGTGTCTACAATACAAACATATTACTTGGGGTTACACCTTCAAATCTCTGTCTTTACTTTACTGCTTATAATGACTAAATGCTCGTAGACAATTTCACACACAATCAATTAAACAACACTGATGCATATCTCTAATTGTTGTTCTTGCATCCTTCAATCTCTCCTCTATCAGCCTTCTTCTGGTACCTGACCTTCCTCTAATATAGGGTCACCTATATGACCAAGATACAGGGGAAGGAACTATAAATGCCTACAGATGCTCACCCATGAGAAGTACAGTGCTCTCGCTGCAAAGGGATTGATCTTACCTGCCTTACCTGTAACCTGCTGGTTTATGAAGCTTCTTGCTTAAAGATGGAATTGGCATTCGGTGCGCTTGCTCCAATGGAACTCGAAAAAATACTCACGCTCACCCTCAGGCACTCAAGATGCTAGAGAGAAGGATGCATATGAATCGACCCCCTAATATCAGATGACAAAATGAGAAATGCGGGCAAGAATGTATTAGTAACACCTCGTGTCACTACTGCAAGATTTGTGGCAGGTTTTGAGCCCATAGCGAAGAGCACCTATGAGAGGCAGCATGTTTGCAACATCCCCTTGGAAAGGCCATTATTATGTGTGCCTGTTGTCTCCTGTAGATTGAATCAGGTGAAGACGGCCTCAGAATGTACTGCTCTGACAGAGGGATAGGTGACCAGCGGTGCCTCATCTTCAGATTATATTTTGAGGATTTCCCAATGATTAAGTAAATCCTATGAGAATATGTACATAACTAGAGGCATTCTTGTGGTCAGAAGGTACACTTGGTGGTCTGTTTTGGTCCCATTGCAGATTGGAAACTTACCTTTCGAATGGATTGTGTCCTCCCACGTATTCCTCATCTTAGATATATATCCTTAGTTTCAGTTTCACCTCGGAAAATGTTTCCTCTCTCCAGCAGAGGGCGCTCCACTCGAGGCAACGACTTCGATGTCCCTCGGTGGCCTCCGTCGAGCACCGACGTAATCAGTTGTATAAAGGCCTCGAGTGCGCCCGTTGGCTTCAGTTCCGTTTTTCCGTTAGCTTCGCTTCGGATCGAGATAAAACGGCGCTTCAGTTATAGCGAATTATGTCGTCTTCTTCGAACCCGTCCACTCTGAAAACGGGTTTTAAGAAATGGCAAAGGTGTGGAAGAAAAATGTCGCTGACTGACCCTCATCGTATGTGCCTCTGGTGCCTCGGTTCTGACCATCGAATCGACGACTGTGGTTCTTGTCAGTCAGTGACCCATAAGGTCTTGAAAGAAAGACAAGGTAAACTGGCGTTGGGGGAGATATCCTCGAAGTTTTCTTCAAGAGGGAAGAAAGACTCGGCTGAGTCTTCGGTGAAACGCCATAAAAAATCCAGATCGAGGAGTAGATCGAGGAAGTCCTCTTCTTCTTTGTCCAAAAAAGCAAAGAAAAGACAGCACCGATCTCATTCTTCCTCTTCCTCGACTACATCGGAGGAAGTTATTACATGTCCAACAAAGCATGACTCCCCTAAAAAGTGGGAAGCATTTAGAGCATCGATGATGAACATTTTGGAGAATGCAGCCCAGACCCCCTCAAAAATGTCTGTTGAAGATCATGCCTCTACGCACAAAAAAAGTGACAGGGGAAGGTGTAAAACTCGGAAATCCGACAAGAAATTGTCGAGGGTGTCTTCTAGGGATTCTTCCGAAACACCTAAAAAGAAAAGCCTTCCAGTGCATAAACAGGAGGCAGACCTTAAGAAAAAGACTTTAGACGTTGATACGTCATTAAGAACCTCGATGAAAACATCTTTGAAGCATCCATCGAAGGATGTCGAGTATAAGGGGTCGACGACCCAGCCGAAAAAAGTTACACCGAGTACACTATCGACGACCTCGAAGACTCCTTCGACGGCGTTGATTGTTTCGAAGGCTCCTTCGACGGCGTTGATTGTCTCGAAGATGCCTTCAATGACATTCGTAGCGCCTTCGAAAACATCGAAGAATGCCTCGACAACATCGAAGGTAACGGCAACGACTTCGACGCTTCTGTCGACGTCGACACCAATTACAGGGGTGAAACCTATTCCTGAGAAAGTATTTCACCCAGAAAGCAAGCATGATTTTTTCCAAACTATGTCATCTATATATGGAGAAATGTCTTCAGAAAATGAGGAGGATGATGATGAAGAAGATGAACCTGAAGTTTCATCAGCTGGGGTAAAATATGGTACAAGGGAAGTCCCTGAGGAATTAATTGATCCTCACTCAAAAATGCAAGACCTGTATGAATGTTTATAATCTGCAAGTGGACTAGATACGTCCCCTGAATACGAGTTTGAAAAACTAGATCCAGCAGAACATGCTGATTTGGGTTATAGAAAACTTATGAACAAAGTAACAGAATGTATGGGATGGGGTAGGAACTCGCCTGTATACCAGGATGATGATATGACAGATATTTTGTCAGGAGGTCCTCAACCAGACCCCATACTTCCCTTTCATATTGCCTTGCAAAGGAGAGTAAATGCTGCTTGGGAAAAACCTGAATCCATTCCAGCAGTGAACAAGAAATATGTGGCAAAATACAGACCTTGTAACTCTGATCCAGAGTACTTGAGTAAGCATCCATTTCCTGAGAGCCTGGTAGTTCAGGCAGCCACATCAACAAAAAATGCTGAATACCCTACAATTCCCCCTGATAGGGATAACAAAAAGATCGATGCATGGTCGAAAAAGGTTTTTACATCAGGGAGCATGGCTCTAAAATCCATGAATGTATCTTGCACTCTGGCGAGATTCACTTATACTCTGTGGGATTGCATGTCAGCGGCAGCTCAACACATACTGGAAGGAGAGGAACATGATGGTTTCCTGTCCATAATAAAGGATGGCAAGGAGGCTTTGCGGGAATGTCTTCAAGCAGGTTTGGACACAGCAGACAGTATCAGCAGATCCATGGTGTCTAGCGCAGTGCTACGCAGATTTGCGTGGCTAAGGAAGTCAGGTTTCGCACCAGATGTTCTATCTAGACTTCTTAATATGCCATTTGACTGCTCGAGGTTGTTTGGCAGCAAGGCAAATGAAAGTTTGGAGAAGCTGCAGACCTCCAAGGCAGCGGCAAAGTCACTCAGTGCCGCTATAAGACAACCTCAGCAACCCCCCTACACAGGCTCATCTTCTTGGAGGGGTCGTCCCTTTCGTTTTTACTCCTCATTTGGGAGACTAAGGGGACAGGCCAGTCAAAGAGGGCAAAGGAAATTTCCTCAGGGGCGAGGAAGAGGTGCTAGATCTGCCCCATCAGTGGCATCTGTCCTTTCAGCCGCTGCTAGAGCTGCCGCAAAACCACTCTGAGGTTTTGACTCACAAGACCCCAGTGGGAGGCAGGATCTCACAGCATGTGAAAGAATGGCAGGGAATTACTTCAGATGCTTGGGCGCTGGAAACAGTATCCCAAGGTTACTGCCTTCCCTTTCTAAAGAAACCTCAGAATCACCCACCGGAATACAACTCTACCAAAAATCCAGACCCGCTCCTGTTGCAGGAAGTTTTAACCCTGCTACAGAAAGGTGCAATAGAACATGTACCTGTAGCGGAGTGGAACAAGGGTTGGTATTCCCCATATCTCCTCATTCCACAGAAGGACGGAGGACTGAGACCCATCTTGGACTTGAAAAACTTGAACAAGTTCCTCAGGAAGTACAAGTTCAAGATGGTCACTCTTTCTCAGATCCTTCAGGCTCTCCAAATTCAAGACTGGTTGGTGGACTTGCAGACAGCACATCCTCAGAGGGGAATCTTTTTGGCACCCATGGCCGGAGATAACCGTAGTGACGGACGCCTCCCTTACGGGATGGGGTTCTCACACCAACGAGTTGACGATCAGAGGTCGTTGGTCTCCATCGGTGTCCAAACTACATATCAACCTATTGGAGCTGAGGGCAATCAGACTAGCACTGAAGGCCTTCCTGCCAGCTGTACGGAGAAAGAATGTCCTGATAATGATGGACAACACAGTGGCCATATACTACCTCAACAAGAGAGGAGGTGTAGGGTCACTACCACTGTGCAGAGAGGCAATCCAGCTCTGGTTCTGGGCAATACAAGAAGGGATCTCTCTATCTGCCATTCACCTAGCAGGAGAGCAAAACATAGCGGCGGACGCTCTGAGCAGGCAGAGCACAGTCTCCCACGAGTGGGAGTTAGCTCAGGAAGTCCTTCTGGAGATCTTCACCCTTTGGGGAACCCCTCAAGTGGATCTGTTCGCAACCAGTGTCAACAGGGAATGCGAACTGTATTGCTCAAGGGAATTTCCCCCGATAGGAGCTCTAGGAGACGCATTTGTAGTGGACTGGGAGTTTCCACTGCTATACGCGTTTCCTCCAGTCCCTGTGATCCCTCAAGTAATCAGGAGGTTGAGGAAGTTCGGGAAAACCATGATCCTAATTGCCCCGGATTGGGCCAGGAGAACGTGGCCAGCAACAAAATCTTTGTACCAGTGTCGTTGGAACACATTCATTAACTGGTGCAGGGATAAGAATGTGGCCCCTTTTCAATGTAATATTCCAATAGCATTCTCTTTTCTGTCACAATTGGCTAATCTGGGGCTCCAGGTTAGTACGATAAAAGGATACGTAGCAGCGCTATCTATCTTCAAGCGCTCGTCAGAAGAAAAATCTTATTTGAAGATACCTTTTAATAATACAATTTCTAAAAGGTTTAAACAATGTTTTTCCACCAATACCTTTTCAAGTTCCTGTGTGGGATTTAAATGTGGTACTGAAATTTCTGACATGTGCACCCTTTCAGCCTTTACATTCTTGCCCATTGAGGCTTCTTACTCTGGAAACTATACTTCTAATTGCATTGACATCAGCCCGCAGAGTAAGTGAGTTGCAGGCACTTTCTAGTGGTCCTCCTCACACCATCTTTCATAAAGATAAAGTTTTCCTTAGAGTCAAGCCTTCTTTTTTGCCAAAAATAGTTTCAGACTTTCACCTGTCACAGAAAATAATTCTACCTACTTTCTACCCTCCTCCTCACACAAGTAAGGAAGAGGAAAGACTACATAGGCTAGATCCTAGAAGGGCTCTTAGCTTTTATATCTCAAGATTGTCAAAAATACGTCAGTGTGACCAACTGTTTGTGGGATACACTGGTCGTAAGTTAGGACTACCTGTAACCAAACAAACATTATCAAGATGGATAATCTTAGCCATAACACCGTCTTATAGGCTAGCTGGAAAAGATCCCCCTGAGCTCATTCAACTAGGGGCATGGCAACTTCAACAGCACTTAAAAGGGGTGTTCCTGTACAAGATATTTGTGCAGCAGCCACATGGTCATACATGCATACTTTCATAAAACATTATGCTTTGGACTCAACTACCTCTCAAGGAGGTCTATTTGCCAAATTTGTGCTACATTCAGTACATGACTAAAAAGGTATCTGTTCTCCCACCTCCAATAGAAAACTGCTTTGGGAGTCTAAGATGAGGAATACGTGGGAGGACACAATCCATTCGAAGAACAAGTTACTTACCAACTGTAAGGTTTTTTCGATTGGATGTTCCTTCCACGTATTCCTCATCGACCCTCGCAGCCTACCCCACAGTACAGTTTACATGGTTTACACTCTGATTTCTTTTGTGGCTGAGGTCAAAAGAGGCACGCCTTTAACCATAGTCATGGGCTCTGATACATGAAAAACAGAACTGAAGCCTTTATACAACTGATGACGTTGGTGCTCGACGGAGACCGCCGAGGGACATCGACGTCTTCGCCTCGAGTGAAGCGCCCTCTGCTGGAGAGAGGAAAAATGTTCCGAGGCGAAACTGAAGGTAAGGATATATATCTAAAATGAGGAATACGTGGGAGGAACATCCAATCAAAAGATCGTTACAGTTGGTAAGTAACTTGTACTTCGCTGACATTTGTCCCGCCCAAACCTGAAAGGGCGAGGTGGCAAGCGCACCGAATGCCAATTCCATCTTTAAGGAAGAAGCTTCACAAACTAGCATGTAGGGTACAGGTAAGGCAAGTGAGATCAATCCCTTCAGAGTGAGAGCACTGTACTTCTCGTGGGTGAGCATCTACAGGCATTTATAGTTCTTAACCCTGTATCTTGTTCATATAGGGGACCCTATAAAAGAGGGTCAGGTACCAGAAGAGGGCTGATAGAGAAGAGATGAAGGATGCAAGAACAATCAATTAGAGGTATTTATCAGTGTTGTTTAATTGATTTAGTGTGAAATTGTATACAATGGTTTAGTCATTAGAAGCAGTAAAGGCAGAGCTTTGAAGGTGTAACCACAAGTAATATGTTTTTATTGTAGACACCTATGAATACAAGACCGTAGTCGGAGTGGTGTACAATTTTTTATCCTATTCCTGTCCTGATGAAGGCCGCAGCAGCACTAAGCTTGATTAAATGGCTACCGAATACCGGCATGCCGACTGATATGTGAAGAAATAGACACACTTGATTAGTAGTTTTAGATGCACTAAAGTGCTAAATATATGCTGTTAGTCTGTATCCCCGGCACTTTGACCGGGTTTTGTATTAGATGTGATGGTTCTTTTCCTGTGTAATAGTGAATGACTGTGTATGATTAGTATGGTATGCATGTATTCATTAGAATCAAGAAAGGTGTCTTCATTTTTTGGAATTTTTATAATGAATTGCTCTATATATTTCTGGTAATTGAATAAATAAATATTATATTTTCTTAATTTGGAAGTGTATGACTTAAATTAAATTATGGTCAGCTCTGTCTGTTGCAATAGGTCTTGATCTTTATCTATATGGAAACACCAACCTAATAGGTCAGCCTCACACCAGGCTTTTTTTAAATGTTTGTAAAAAATGTTTAGACATGCATTTTTTATGATATATTGGTAGAATGTAATTCAAATTTATTTTTCAAAATCTTTTTAATGGAATACAGAATTGAGAAAAACCAAGAATAGCAAACCTATTATTGTGTTATGATGTGTTAACAATTTACATAAATGACTCACTCCTGCCCAATTATAGATTTTAAACACAGACACCACAAATCTTTTGTGTAGTATTCTTCTGCTGTTGTCAATAATAGGGCCCAGAGTACAGCTACAACGTGACCCCTTTTGCTGATATAAAACAAAGGAAAAAAAAGCCCATAAAAGCCAGGATCGTTGGGGAAAGAGCTAAGTCTTGACTGCCTTGCAAAAGAAGTGGTGATCTTGGATGTTGTACAAGGAGAACGTTGCAAAGGCAGGTGGCCATAGCAGTGAAGGCACAGCCACCAGATACGGCCTTGTTGTAATGTGGTTGTAATGAATCGAGGTGGAGGAGGAACAGTTGGCTTCTTGGCAGGGCAAAACAATTGAATTTATAGATGAGTCAAGAAGGACATTGTTTAATGCTAAATCTGGTGGATAACAGGGAAGGTCTTGGACTGAACTTTTGCAACTGGGGCCTGGTTGCAAAGGTCTAGTCAAATTAGCAGCCCCTTGTGGCGTCCGATTGCACAATTTTATACCCACTGCAATTTACAGATAGAAAGAGGGCACAAAGCCAGAGGCTATATCTGTATTCCAGCCTGGAAGCTATAAAAACATTGCAGATGGTCACTCATTTGTGATGAGAACACACAACAAATGTTCTGACTGTACCTCCTGACAGTACCTCCTGACACATGGCTGATTGGAGTCCACAAAGAGAACGGGGAAGATTCTCGGTAAAAACAGGTTTTGTTGACCCACAATAGTCTGCCCTTTGGCACAAACAAAAGAAATGAAGGAATCCCCAATTTCAATGGCATCTGCTTGAGTCCAGCAGTCGTGTTTGGGTCACTGCAACCTGCTGCAGGTAGTAGTATGGTGTCTTCTTAAATGTCCTGTCCTGGGTCAAACCATTTTCCACAACTTGTGATGCCCCCCATGGGCACTCATCTCAGGCTTAAAGTTATCATATCCTTTGTTGATCTCCTCATGTCTCATTGCTTCTCAGCTTTCAGTTTTTGTATTAGGGGTTTCCTGTATCTTGTGATGTTCTCCAAACGGTGCTCTGTCCGGTGGTCTCCGCCACCATGAGTCTTCCACCTCCCTTAACATTTTGAAAAGTTCCTTAGAATTTGATTGTGCACTTCTAATCCTATCATCATACATAGTTTTCTTGGCTGCAATGACAATTTTAAATCTTTACCTGCGATCCTATGAGCCTCTTTATCATGAACACATTGCGAAGATCACCATGCATAGAAGCATTTATTTTTATTGGCTTTCAGCTTTTGTAAGTCTGACGAAAACCATGGATTATGTTTCTTCTCTACAGCCAGCTTGGTTCTCAGGGGAGCTAGGGAATCGTGTGTCAGAGGTCTTAGCCAAGGTACCAGGGCCTCCTTCGTAGCTTTTTTAGGTTCCTAGACATTATACTTTTCCTTCCCTCTGCCTTGGGTTTAATAGGTTTCTCCAAACCTACCATAACATGTACAAACAAATGATCTGACCATGGACAAGGCAGGACAAACAGATTATCTATTTTAGTGTTATGTGTGGCTATTCGGTCTAAAGGGTTCCCCTTTTCATGAGTTGGCATTTTCACATGTTGATCAAAGCCTACATTACCCAAGTACTCCTCTAGCCTCTTAGCCATAGAGTCATTAATATTGCCCAGCCATAGATGGAAATCACCAAGGACCACCGCCCTGGTGTTAGATTTCACTATGGGCAACAGAATGTTACTCAGTTGGCTGGAGAATTCAGTCATGGATGGGAGATATGTACACCAGTATCATATTAATAGTAGTTTCAGCGTTAATCCGAATCTTAACGTTTTTCATTTCATTCCTCTCAATGGCTGGTGTCTCCACTTCCCAGACATCTAAATTGGATTTCCAATTAACGCCACCCCTCCTCCTCTTCCTTTGGGTTCTATCCTTGTGTATCATATTGTATCCTTCGGGGGTGGTTAAAGCTAACATTTGGTCCAGCTGCATCATGACTCCAAGTATCTGATATAGTACATATATCCATCTCCTCAATAACAATATAAGATGTAACTTCTAGTGCGTGCTTCAGTAGGGATCTAGTGTTAAGTAATAGTAATTTAAGATGATCCTTTTGTGATTTTACACATGGAGTGTTCCTACTAACTTGCTGAGGCTCTTTAAGGCCACCATTCGAAACGACTGCCTTCTTCTGTAAGGCATTAATAGGTTGTAGAGCATACTCACTCTGAGCAACCACTCTACTCACAGTATCCGTGACACCATTTTTATCCATGGACGGTTGATCTATAGTCGCCACAAAGACCTTTGCTGGGGGTGCACTAACACCATCCACCGTCCTTGCAATCTGAATTGGAACCGTATCTACAACTCCTAGACTACTACTATGTGCCTCGGAGAGAAAACGCTTCACAAAGTTGGCTCTACGCACATCCGCCAACAGGTGTGCAGCATTCAGTAACTCTGTGAGAGAGTCACTGTATCTGGTAGCCTCCGTAGCGGGTAATAAAGTCATATTCATTATCAGAGACTTGCCCGTTAAGGTATGGCCACAGCACCACCGAGCACCACAAACCGGCACAGACCGGTTTCATACTGACGCGCCAGTGCTAACTTGCATGAGAACTACGAAAAAGGCACAGGAACTACAAAATAATGGGAATTTTAGTTCTCAGAACAGCAGACAATGCTGGACTTAGTTAAAATACTGGCAATATGATCTTTAAGCCCCTGGCATTGTATTCCAGCACCACAGCCTGAAATAAATGCAGTAATTTGATTCTCAATTACAGATACTATTGCAGTAGAAGTCTTTGTTTCGTCCTGCTACATCAGTACTTCTCATCGTGTACCTTTAAAATCAGCCTCCAGCATTGTGTCTCTGAACCGCGTCCAGCACGGTTCCGAACTCTGAATGAAATCTGAACTGCTGTGCGTGCGTGAGGACGCTGATGCATGATGAAAGGGCCTTTCTTTTAATGCCCTGCTCCTACAGAGCTCATGATGAAAAGATAATGATGCGGGCCTGATTGTATGCATTCCAGCCTAACAGTAAATCTGGAGCGCAGGGCACAGTTTGGCACGCGCCACCAAAGGCCCACACAGACCTCTGTGACTACATGTCCCACAATCCTTTTCCATTCTCAGAACATTGGTCGCTGCAGGGATGTCATCAGTGCTCCCACCGGCCACAACCAACCCCCTTATCTGTTGGCTCATATCACATATGTGCCAAGGTTGAGTCACTGCTCTCCACTCAGCAGGAACACCTACTTCTTTGGTCCTTTCCTGGACATTTCATTTCATGGATGCCTCTACATTCTCTTCACCCATGGATCTCAACTGCAGGCATCCATGGCATCTCAACCGCAGCATGTTCAGCTTCTGATTGTCTGCTCTCCTCTCTGGACTGGACTACATCGGGCATCTTCTTCACCTTCCTCCTCATCTGGGCTCAGGACCAACTCTTCATCAAAATGAAGTGTCATCATACTTCAGGTAAGTCACACTGGAGGTAAGGATGAGGCAGGAGACATGAAGTATAAAAGGAAACTACATTTATTTAGTTACAGATTAATAAAAAGTTGGGCTGTAGGAGAGATGTGGTATTGGCATCCATCCCGGATAGCTCTCTCCAGTAAAAGTTCCTTCAACTTCCCCCCCATAGAACTTCCATGTATCTCAGTTTCCATTACAAATACACATCCCGATGGTGGGGACAGCCAATGCAGTAAATAGTGTGCATACTACAATTATATTTGAAGGATGGCAAATAAAAAGGCATACAGAAAGCTCCAGACCAGAAGCGTCTCCTGCTTAGAGGTTTCTAGGGCTCAGTTCCTATCCTTTCTTCTGGGGGTCACAAGGCCTCTTCGCCTCTCTAGTTTGCAGGGCTTCCTTCCTTTGCCAAGTGTCCTAAAAGTGCTCCCCTTATTGGGGCCCTCCTTCTCTCCCTTACTTACTCCCCTCGCCAAGGTCCAACAGGCTCTCCCCCTCTGTTAGGCATCCTCTATCCTGGGGATCAAAGCCGCTCTTTCTCTTCACTGTTGCACACCCTTCTTCTGGACTTACTGGCCTCTCCTCCCCCTCACTGGTGCACACCAATCCCCTGTGGTTCAAGGGGATCTCCTCTTATGTTACACATCCCCTCTTCTGGGAATCAAAGTCACTCACAACTTCTCACTCCCGTTCCCCTGCGTCTGGGGTTTTTCTTCTGATGCTCTTCCTCGATGGAGCGCATCTCTCATTTTTTTTAAAAACTTTATTTATTGATTGTGGTACACGTCATCACAACAACACATCACTATATAAATAATCATGTCTGAGATGAGTTACTCAACCTTATATCACATTAACCAATTTACAGAGTTAAAGTACTTCCGCGCCTCGTGGGGCTGTTTCCGCTGACCCCAACTCACACAAATATATCCTGAACGGGGCCCAAATGTCCTTTGGTCTGCTTGTCCTTGGGAGTGTCATCACGTGTTGCTCCTCACACTCATTAACATACGTCAGTTCTTTAAGATAGTGGTTTACGCATGGTGCGTGCGGGCTCTTCCAGTTCTGAAGTATACACTTCTTGGCCACTGCACATGACACATTGAACAGTCTTCTGATCACTTCTGCCATCTTTCCTATGTCCTCAAATAGGTATTTCTGGGATGTGAGGTCTATTGATTGTGGTACACGTCATCACAACAACACATCACTATATAAATAATCATGTCTGAGATGAGTTACTCAACCTTATATCACATTAACCAATTTACAGAGTTAAAGTACTTCCGCGCCTCGTGGGGCTGTTTCCGCTGACCTCAACTCACACAAATATATCCTGAACGAGGCCCAAATGTCCTTTGGTCTGCTTGTCCTTGGGAGTGTCATCACGTGTTGCTCCTCACACTCATTAACATACGTCAGTTCTTTAAGATAGTGGTTTACGCATGGTGCGTGCGGGCTCTTCCAGTTCTGAAGAATACACTTCTTGGCCACTGCACATGACACATTGAACAGTCTTCTGATCACTTCTGCCATCTTTCCTATGTCCTCAAATAGGTATTTCTGGGATGTGAGGTCTATTGGAACCTGTGTGATCTCTAGCAGAATTTCAGCCACCCTCCCCCAGAACTCGTAAATGGGTGGGCACTTCCAGTACATATGGAATGAGTCCACGTGATCGCTACCACATTTCTGGTAAATGCTGGGGCAGTCTCGTGCAAATTTAGCAACCTTTGTTGGTGTATAATGAAGTTTGTTCAACACTTTGAATTGGATCAGCCGGAGGCCCAAATTGATAGACCCTTTCTTGGTCAGTTCACAATATCTCGACCATTTCTTATCATCTATAGTTATTCCCAGATCGATCTCCCAGGAAGCTTTAATCGTATTTAGTGTCTGTGTGTCTGCTTGTGTTGTCGTATAGAGTTTAGAAACACTAGTGCCTGATCGTGAGGATAATGACATGAAGCATTTCATGTGGTCGGGGCTTGTCAGGAAACATTGGCCATCTAGCCTTAAAGGCCAGTTGCATGCGATGGTATTGTAGTATCTTCAACTGATCCCTCCCCATCGCAGTCTTAAAATCTTCTGGGGTAATTAATTTCCCGTTGGGGAATATGTCCCGCATTTTAAATTCACCATCAGGGTCCCATATCCTCTGCATATCGGTATCAAACGAGGGTGCGATGCCCGGAAAGTTCTAGAGGGGGGCCTCTGAGTATTATGGTGTCTCCAATTGAAGCCTGTGGTACATCCTGGACCAAGCATGCACCTTTGTACTCACTGGGTCAAACAAGCAGTCGTCTTTATGTTTTGTTTTGAATATAATGGACCGTAGGTCGGTCGGACGTGCAGCGTTTTTCTCTACATGGATATGTGGTGCAGTGTCTATGGGGGTCATACCAGTATCTAACAAACTGAGCTTGTGCTGCCAGGTAATATAGCTCAAAGTCCGGAGCTGCTATGCCCCCTTTGTCGTATGGTTCTACCTTTTATTTCCCATTTCATTCTGGTGCCCCCCTCCGTACCAGACAAACTCCACGACCATGGATCTCAGGGTGTCAAAGAAATGTCTGCTAGGCCATATCGAGATGTTGGTGAATACATATAGTAGCTTTGGCAGGATCACCATTTTCAGGATCGCAATCTGGCCCATCTGTGAAATAGGGAGTTTAGCCCATAGGTGGAGTTTGGTCGAGATTGTATTTAACAGTATTTCGTGGTTTTCCCGCATATAAGGAGGATCTGTCTTTTGACACGACAATCCCCAGGTACCTTACTTTCGTGGGTGACCAACATAGGCCGCATGTGTTAGTCGGGGGTCTAGTGGCAGAGGTTAGGGAGAAGATTTCGGATTTAGAGCTGTTTTATAGCCTGAGTACTCTGCAAATTCATGTATGGTTTCCATTGCAGGTCCCAGATGTAAGTCGGGTTTTCGGATGTAAAGTAGCGTGTTGTCTGCATACAGTGATATTGACTGGGTCAGTCCGGCCATTGTAATACCTCTCTGACCCTGATGTTCCCTAATGGCTGCTGTGACTGGTTCTCTCGTGAGAGCAAACAGTATGGGGGAGAATGAGCATCCCTGTCTCGTGCCTCTGCCCAACTTAAACCAATCGGACATTGTACGGTTAGTCAGTACCCTGGTTCCTGTGGTAGAGTATAGTAACCTGACACATTTTACAAAGTATGTGTCTATTCCAAACTTCACGAGTACGGCAAACGGGTATATCCATGACACCGAATCAAACGCCTTCTCTGCATCTAGGGATACGGCTACTGCCTGGGCTTCCGGTTTGTAGTGATTTCAATCCGGCACACATTCAAGTCAACGCCTAGCATGTAATGCATAACTGAAATCCTTATTGATTTTTGTCTAAAAGTTCTTTATTCTGAACGATGTACCACTCATATCACGCCCTTCTCCTGGAACCCCCTCGTCACACTGAACCTGGAATCAGGCTGTTTGCAAAGTTAAAATATTTATTTATGTATTTACAATTTAATCACACTATGTTTAAATGGGTACACAATAATCACCAATGGGGTGATGTAACACTGAATAATCTCTTTAATACACACAGAGTAATATTGATCAAAACAATTCAGCACAGAAATAATACCTTTGTGTCTGTGTTCAGATCAGATAGCATTGTAGTTAAAGGCTCCCCCTAGACACCCCTCAACCCCCAATAGACAATGTAAAGAGATAGGAGGAGAGAGCAGGTATTCAGGAATAGCAGAATTCAAACAGAATATCAATCCCATTTTCCTCCAGCAAGCACAAGAGAAATACGCTGGTTTTAAAGTTCTCTTTAGAATGGAATGGGCAAAACACCAAATATGGTCAAAATTGCTGAAATTGTTATAAATTCTTATGGGAGCCGCTTTGGATAGTTGCACACGAACACAAGCAATGATTTAATACCAAGAAACAATTTGAAATCTTAAAATTCAAGTCGGAAGCAATCAAAAACTGCTTTACAAGTGTAAGAATTTCCCTAAACGAAAAATCGTGGCAAACTTTTCACTGCGTGATAATCGCAAGAACGGGAGAACCCTGTGGATTTGGAATGCAGTTTGTTTTAGATGCAATTTAAAGCTACGGATGTTAGCTACAAGCAGAAGTTGAAATTTTGTTTCTAGCACAAAAACGGAGGGAGTTATGGATGTTTTAGTGGAGGTTGTTTTTTTTTTTTAGATAGGCGCAAGAATGGAAACAGGAATGCACTTTTAAAATGACAAAAGGATTTCTTACACTAGAGGATATCTATGAATACAACGAATACCACACAGGAACACAGCCACTTGATCAGAATGACTGCCTGCAGAGGTCTCGCCTTCTTCAGATGAGAAAAGATCAGCACAAAGATAGTTTTAGCAATCCTAGTACAGGAGGAAGATAAGAGGTTTGGATAGAGGGTTCAGACAATTCAAAAATACTGCTAACAATGCAGGTTCTGAATACAAGATAGGATGGGTTTAAGAGATTGACTATGGACAGTACATATGCTAGTGACACAGTTCTTTCTATAGATACTCACTAGATATGTTTTTAAACAGAACCGTCAGGATTCTGGTCCTTCAAGATTCTGGTCAGGGAATGGGATCTGGTTCTAGGACAGACAGCTGGGCTCATCGGATTGGGCACCGTCAAGTCGCTCTGGTTACCGCACCGCACGGCACAGGACTGGACTGGATCTACAAAGGCTCTGGTCACAGCACAGGACTGGATTGGATCTGCCCCTTTTGGTTCTGAAGATAATTACTTCAGCAGGCAAGCAGTACAGCACAGCTCGGCTGTATTTTGATGCTTCCCCTTAGGTTTGTGGGGTTCTGGTTCTGGAATTTGAGGCCTAGCTAAAAGTGGTTCAGCAATGCAATGGGTTCTGCTTTGCCAAGTTTCTGGAGTCAGGAGCAAGGAAGATGTAGTTCAGCAGCAGGGTGCTCCACCAGTATCAGGATAGTAAGTGAATCTGTCTGCCTTTTTGAGTGGTGAGCTGTCTCTATTTATGCTCTGATAAGGGGGTGTGTGGGCTGGTTTAGCCTAAGCCCGCTCCTTTGGACAGGTGATTTGGTCAGAGTCTCCCCTCTGCCTTGATAGGAGGAGAGGAACAGAGTGTCACACTACCTTTTATGAGGCTGAGAATTCACCCCTAGCCCCTTGAACACAAAATCTACTTTTGGCACCATACATATTTACACATGTGCAACCTCTATAAGAATCAAATGTACAGATTACATATTTTATATAGCAGATATCCCTCAAACCCCCGTAGCTGTGGGATCTTATCTCTGCTTTTCACAGAATTTTGCCTTTTTCATCAGGAACACAATGTCCTATTTATAAGCACATTTCTACAAGTGTGCGTGTTTAACATGGACATAAGTGTATAAAGTTTCATACTTCTAGAAGAAATACATTTTGTGTAAAATCACATTTTCTGCCATTTCTTTCCAGAACATGTCGCAAGATTTTTCCGCCTCTTAAAATGTGCAGCCAAAATTTAGATTCACAAATCTGTTACTTCTATATTTTACACAATGTTCACTGGCAAATTATATGTTTTTAAACAAAATGTTCTTTGTTAATATTCAGCCACAGATGGTTGTTTGGCGCCGCCTCTTTTTGTCTCCCTGCAGTTCAGGAGCAGTCTCCTCCCTGTTTGCTCTTGGCAGAGGCCATTTATGACTGCCCTCACACCTCGCATTTCCTTAGCAGCAGCTGTTCTGTTCCCTATGGCTCTGTAGACCAGGTTCTTCCCAAACCCTATAATTACCACTTTGGTGTGATTTCCTGGTGGGGGGGAAAGCTGTTATTCCAGTTTGGTAGCTTTAGCCAGGCTTAATTTAATTGTTAATTTGGTTGCATTTTTCCTTAGCTTAAAACAAACTTGTGATTTCAAAATGGCAGCTAGATTTCTCATTCAAGGTTTTAAACCATGGGATTAAAATAATTACAACATAGGTTACTCTCAGTAACAGGCCTTTTAGATTGCAAACATTTGGTTTCAGCTTATATACATGTTTAAAGTTTATTCAGGCATGCTCCTGACAGCTGTCATCTCTGCATTCCTCTTTTGCACAGAGATTTTGACATCCACAGACTGGCCACTTTTGCTGTGGAAATCCCTTTATGCTTTCAGATTTTCAGGACCTGACAAGTTCACAATGATTTCTTACCGAAATAAATTGTAGCACCCAGCAAGAATTTTGGATGTTTGAGGATGTTTTGTACCGGCATTCTGCAGTTTCAGCAACAAAGAAAAAGAGATTTAAAGCAAGATTTTGGGTTTTCATTAGCAAAACACTGCTTTTTCCTATTGTACTCCATTTCAATTGTTGTGGAGCCCAGTTGTTAGGAAGAATTCTCTTATAAGGCTAATTACCCTTACCTATAGAGCCCCCCAGCAGCTTTTCTGGATTTGAAGGGTTTATTTTTTTCTCCTGCTAAGAGTGAGACCCTTTTTCCCACTCTTAGACAGATTGCTAGTGTGTGTTTTAGGCTATCTTGTGTGCTTATGGTCCATGGGTTTTTTCTCACCCTCATAAGAATCATCTTTTTAACATGTGTGGTACACAGCACCCTCTGTGCCATACCACAGGGGTGTCGTAGCGACCCCTAAACATAGACTCCATACCCTGGGACTGACTACTGTCTCCCAGGGCATGTAAAGTCCCCATTGACTTTACTAGTCAATAATTATGAACTAAACCAATACAAACCATCTTACTATGGAAGTACTGGAAAGGGTTAAGATTTTCCCTTATGTTCATTTTCGAGGGGTTACCGTACAGTCCCTCTCTCAAAGGTTTCTGGCTGGTGGCAGTGGTTACTACCATAAATATTCAACCGCAAATATTTTCCTTTGGGATTTTCCCATTGTTCGGGGCTACCAATTTTACTGACAGCCTCTAATATACCGCTGGGTTATTTTAATATTAACTTTAATCTGCTGTTTTTTTTTTTTGCCAGAACTTTAATAATATTTCTTTCTCGTGTCTTTCTCTGAAATCCTAACCTGGGTTGGGGATCCTTTGTTCGTCCTTTTGGCGGGCTTTTTCACAGAAGTCCTCCTCTCGGCGCCACTGAGTCTGGGGTAGACAGGATGTGTGGGAGGGGGAATAGGCACCCTGGACCGGGTTGACTACGCAACCCAAGTCACACTCTGCCCTGATAGGCTGTGGGGGTTCTCCCACCAGGAGAGCCATCCCACTGTGTGAGTGACAGCTAGGCTGTATGAATGGGGGTCTTGCTGCATAAAAGCAGGGTCCTGAGGACTGGAGGACAAGACGTCGGCACTGGAACTAAGAAACCGAAGAGGAGAGAAGCTGAAGACATCTGCAACGACTGAACCACCGGTGAAGCCCTGCTGCAGATCCTCCCCACTTTTCTCCAACGACTTGAGAAGATCTTCCTCTGAAAGAGTCTTCTTCCCTTGAGTTGGTGGGGCCAACCAGTTCGCCAATCGCCTTCCAGGACCTGCGTTGGTCGACTCGCCAGTGCCCTGCACTTGGAGACCGGATAGCCAGGCACCCGTCCACCACGACCGCGATTTAAAGGAGCGTACCTTTTATTCGTTTTGGCAGCTCCGCAGCTGGTTTCATCCCTGGGCAGTGCAGTAACTCGAACCTTCTTCCACGACGAGAGCCTCTCTTCCTCTGCTGGATCTCCCGAACTGCAGGAACTGCCAGGAACTACTGCCACCGCAAGAGCCTCTTCCACTTTTAAGGTACATTGTTCCGCCAGGCCTCCCGTTTCGTTGGGTATCGCTAAAGGTGTTTTAAATCCTTTAGTTACCTACTGGGTTGGCCGCCCCTATCATCTAACATTGTCTTTCACCTTCTGCAACCGCTTTTTCAAATCATTAAACAAAGACTTGACTGCAGCTACTAGAACAGTTTGATCCTGGGCACATTGCCTTGTACCATTGACACTGGCACAGGCCTATTGACTCTGGCTAAATCTGTTACAACTGCCTTCTCCAGATTGCTTCTCACCTAGAAATGTGTTGGTGCACCTCACTCTTATAACCATCTTTTCCTTCCTTCTTTTTAAACTTGTGAAGTGCCATTTAGCTCGGTTTTCACCTCTGTATTGTATATGCTTAAGTACTGCCTTGCCTAACTTGTTCACAAGCTACTTGGGAAGAGTTACTGGTGTGTTCTAGAGTCTAAACCTGTATAACTTGTCCTTTCCCTCCCTTTTGAGAAATTGATAGAGTGCCATTTCTGCTTGGTTTTCACTGTGCTGTTTTGCTCAGTTTTCACTCTTGCTCAAACTTGTCTACAATTTAAATAGGGAGTGGTGTATACTTTTCTTGACTGATTTAACTTACTTTAATAATAGTGAATTGTGTGTGAACATCAGAGTGTGTAAAATAAATATATATATTCTTTTTGATACAAAGCTTTGTTCCATAGTGCTGTAGCCCTTATGTGTAAACCCTGAATACTGCTCATCTCCCTCTTGAGATAAGTCTGACTGCTTAGCCACAGCTACCAACTAAATCTTTGTGGTACAGACTGATACCAAAGTGGATTTTCCTGCATATACCTGTAGTCTTAATCTTCTGTAGTGCTGCCTAAGGGAACTGCACAGGATTATGCCTAACACCAGTGACATATTCCAGGAGTGAGATCTCTGTTCCACTACTGACAACATGCGTGGCAGATTGGGCAGCCATCTTTTTGTGCACTTTTCAGAGGTTTTTTCAGAGGTTTTGGTGTGCACAAGGGTTTTGCAGCCATTTTGCTATTTCTGGCACCATCATAACAAGTGCTGCAGCATAGCAGAGCAGAAGTGGGTTAAAACATCCCACAGGTTTTATCTGGCCATGACTCCGAATAGTCGTCGCAGATTCAGTGCCGTTGACCTGGTCGGGATAAAGCCACATTAGTCAGGGTGGACCAGCATGGGCATGTTAGGTAAGAGTCTTGTGGCTAAGACTTTGGCGAATATTTTGGCATCACAGTTTATTAAAGACCGGGGCCTGTATAAGGACACATCGTGGGGTAACCGTCTGGGCTTCAGAAGCACCGTTCAATGGATGAAGCTAAAGACAAGGGCAACTTGGCCATCCTGCTCTTGTTAGACCTGTTTGCTGCCTTTGACCTAGTTGACCACCAAATACTCACCAAACACCTCTCCTCGGCTGCAGCATTCTCCCAGGATGCTACCAATTGGATTCAATCCTTCCTCTCAGAGCAGAACAACCAGGGTCTTCGCCCCCTCAGGCGGCGCAGCAGCTGACCCTGCTCCGATCCAATGCGGGCCCCTCAAGGTTCCTGCATTTCCCCCACACTTTACAATATCTTCACCAAGCTCCTCTTCGACCGCCTTGACGACCTGGGAGTTACATATACTAACTATGCCGACGACACTCAGGTCCTCATTGCGCTCTTGGGATGCTATGATGAGGATGTTGCAAAGCTAAACGAGATCTATATCGAAATCCAAGCATGGATGGCAACCCACAGCCTCTGCTTAAACAATGACAAGACAGAACTGCTTATAGTCGGATCACAGGCCCGTCTCAATAAACCTGACCCCAGATACCAATCCTTTGTCATTGATGGCAATCTCATTAAAGTCTCGAAAGAAGTCAAAACACTTGGTGTGTATCTTGACTCTACTCTCTCCCTTAAAAAACAAATCAACGCTACCATCTCCCCCACAGCATATACAAATAAACTTATGAACGCCTGCAAACCTTTCCTATCTACTGACAGTCGCCTCACCTTGGACAGAGCCCTTTTACTGTCCAAATTAGACTATTGTAGCACTTTATTCCTTGGCTCTACAAACCACATCCTGAACAGATTACAAATACTCCAGAACAATGCTCTTAGATGCACCCTAAACCTCCCACGCAAAGCCCATATGTCCTCGGCCAGAAAGGAAGCCCATTGGCTACCTATCCTTGAGAGAATTAAACTCCGAGCACTGGTCATCACACACAAATGCCTTCACCGGTCAGCCCCACGATACCTCTCTGACAAATTCACAAGACAAAACTCTTCCAGACCAACTAGATCCCCATATTTACACCAACTCGTCATCCCCAGGTTCAATTTGAAAACAGCAGGTGGATCTAGTTTCCCTGTGCAAGCAGCTAAAACCTGGAATGCTCTCCCCATGACAATCAGATCTGAAACCTCGTTCTGGTCATTCCGAGCCATGGAAAAATAATGTTTCGCCTCTCAACAATAGATTGTCTACTGCACTTAGACTAATCATGTTTCCGAATATCATTATACTTATGCCTTCAACTCTCTGTTATATGTTCCCCTTCATCCTTCACCCTCATATCTCCGAATGTCGACCACTGTGTAACCAGGTCACTCATACTTCATTTGTACCGTTTCACCTATGACATTAACTGTATATACAACTATTTGTAACATTGCTGTTCCTAATTTAATGTGCCCAGTTACCCGAGGGTTCAGCTGCGCACTATAAATAAACAACCAAACCAAACCAAACCAACATGTTATTATGGCTTCTCTCACAGATACTGGTAGGGTTCCCAATTCCATTGCTTCCTCCCATACTGACAGTAGTACTGGGGCCAGTTCAGTGCTGAGCTCCTTGTACAGCTCCACTCCCAGTTCATCCGACCCGGGTGCCCTCCCACTAGCCAGTGACTTGATTGCTTCAGTGATTTCTTCCGATGTCAGGGGTTGGTCTAACGCTAGTTTATTCTCTACAGACAGTTTCGGGTGTGTTATATTGTTGAAATATTCTCTCATTTCGCTGGCCGATTTGAGATCTTGGTTAGAATATAAGTTCGAATAGAAATTAGCAAACTCTGATACCTTCCTCACTGGTGATCACGTTGCCGTCTCCCGCCACTATGCTGGAGATTGGTGCATGGTGCCGTTCGGCCTTTAACAGGTTCGCCAGGGGGCAGCCCGCTCTGTTCCCTTCGCCATATCGACGTGCTCTGAGGGGGGGTGCCATATATAGTAGTTCCCTGTTTGCTAGTTTATTGAACTCCTGTAGGTTACTGTTAATGTCCGCTAGTGTCTTTTCCTCGTGCATGGTTGTATAAAGTGATTCTAGTTCCCCCAGGCGTTTCTCTACCTCAGCTAGTTCTGTTCTAACCGACTTCAATAATCCTGTGGATTTAGAAATTGGGATCCCCCTCACCCAGACCTTAAAAGTTTCCCATAGGGTTGAGTTCTTGTCAACGGACCCCCTATTGGTTTCAATGAAGTCCTCCACTTCGATATGTAAGGCGTCTGCAACTGATGGGTCTTTGAGGATCTCAGATGGCATTCTCCACCTCCTGGCTGGGGGCTTTACATCTTGTAGGGTTATGTCCAGAGATATAGGGGAGTGATTTGAAAGGGTACGGGGATGTATCTTACAATTATCAGTCTTATTCATAAGGGAGGCAGATATGAACCAGTAATCTATAAGGGACTCAGTGTTGTGTACTGAGGAGTAGAATGAGTATTGCCTTTTTTATGGGTGCATTGTTCTCCAGGCATCCACCATGGTAATTTGTGATAGGATTTGTAGTATCGTGGTGGCTGCCCTGGTGGGAGCTCGATTTCTGGTTGTGGAGCGGTCCAGGAAGCTAACTAGAATGGTGTTAAAATCGCTCCCCACACACTATTTGCTGGTTCTCTAGGGGGCCTATTTCGTGTGTCACATTCATGTAGAAATCAGGATCGTCAACATTAGGTCCATATGCATTTACTAGCACGTTACATTCCGGAGTGCATGTTTTTCTTGTAACATAACCACCTGGGGGCGATGTCTGGTAACATAGGCCCCCACTTTCCTTGATTTAGCTCGGTTGTTGAGGCCCCGAACATTCCATGTAAGGAGATTTAACCTCTGCCCACTAGCCATCGCCCTGGCGTGTGCCATGTCTACATTGTGTTGCAGTTTCTTTCATCTCTACAATCTTTAAGCATGTGTCGTGTGTCACAGGTTTCCCCTTTTCTCACCTGTTTTCGCTGCTTGATGGAATCCTTAGGAGGAGTTTTCTTTTGTATGGTTCGGGTCTTGTACAAGCCTGCTCGGCCGTCTTCGGCTTCCAGTGTTCGTTCAGCTTCAAGTCCGGGATCGCTAGGAAACCCCAGGAAGTCCAGGAAAGGGGAAAAGATCACTCAGAGGCGGGTGCACAGGATCCGGGAGAAGGCTGAATAAGAAGGAGTGAGAATAGTAGGAAAGCAGAAGGTCCGGGAACCAGGAAACAACAGAGTTCCACGAAGGCGAATTACGGAGCGCACGTCTAGCCACAGCTAACAGTAGCGTTGAGACGCGCGGGGCCGCGGGGGTGTGGCTACTTTATAGAACGTGCTGCTTTGGACGTGAAGGCTGGTAGGCAGCGTTCTGTGCTTGCGGCCATGTTGGTAGTGTATGAGATGGAACCTTCTGAGTAACCTGGGGTTATTTAAGTTTGAGATGGGTTCCCAAGTGCGTTCACTGGGAGGATACCCTTTCCATTCCACCAGGTACTGGAGCTGACCACGTTTATATCTGGAGTCACATATTCTGGGGACGTCATATTCCAGTTGGTCATTGACAAGTACGGGAGTAGGCCTGAGGTTAGACCGAGAGGTCTGGGTGTATGGTTTCATTAGAGATGTATGAAAAACTGGGTGGATTTTCTTCCAGGAGTCTGGTAATTTAGGTCGAAAGGCCACTGGGTTGATGATTTCTTTTATAAGAAAAGGCCCATAATACCGGGGAGCCAGTTTATTTGGCTGTAGATGCCGGGGAAGCAGTTTCGAGGATAGCCATACTTTATCTCCTAGTGCGTAGGAGGGCCCTGGTCTTCTCTTTGAATCCACATAATGCTTGGTCTGAGCCCTGGCCCTTTTTAACTGTTCTTTGGCTTCTCTTTGTACATTGATGAGTGTTTCAATCCAGGAATCGACTGTAGGAACTGGTGTAGGATGTGGGAGGACAGAAGGTAGAACCGAAGGGTGGAATCCCTGGCTACAGAAAAAGGGCTGGTCTTAATAGCCGAGTGATCCGAATTATTGTAGGTGAATTCAGCCACAGGTATTAAAAGGGACCAATCGTTCTGGACCTTGGTAGTGAAACAACGAAGATACTGTTCTAAGGTCTGATTCGCACGTTCAGTAGCTCTGTTGGTTTGGGGATGATAGCCTGCGGAGAGGGCACGTTGAATCCCTAGTATCCGGCAAAGGTGTTTCCAAAACTGAGAAATGTATTGAGGCCCTCTGTCTGATATGATCTTGGAAGGGAGTCCATGAAGTCGGAAAATATGTTCCAGGTAGATTCCAGCAAGTTCTGATGAAGATGGCAGTTTCTACAGGGGGGTGAAATGAGCCATATGGGTGAACAAGTCAATAGTGACCATGATAGTCGTGTATCCCCTGGAAGGCGGCAATTCCACAACGAAGTCTGTAGCGATGAATTCCCACTGCCTTGTTGGCAGTGTAGGCTGCAGTAGGAGACCCGCCGGTCTCTTGTTATCATGTTTGTTTTGACTACAGACAGAACAGGCTTGTACGTACAGTTGTAAGTCGGTTTTCATTCTGGGCCACCAAAATTGCCTTTGTACTAGACGGAGGGTATTGGTAATGCCACGATGTCCGGAATGAAGGGTATCATGACAGAGGTTTATTATCCTTTGTTGTAGTTTTTGTGTGGGAATGACTAGAGCATTATCCTTGAACAAATATCCATCCTTGGTTCTCAGATTCCATTGATTCTTCCTTGAAATATCTCTCCAGAGTTCAGAGGACTGGGTTTCCATGCAAACTTCTTCCAGGAGGCTAATTGCTTGAGCTACAAATATCGTATGGGGAAACATCTTAGGAAATGTCCGGTCTTCAGGGGGTTCGTAGTCAGGACGTCAGGATAAGGCGTCAGCAGTTATATTCTGTATTCCAGGAACATGATGAATCTGGAACTGGTATTGGGCAAAGAAGAAGGCCCAACGGGCTTAACGGCTATTCCTACATTCCAGGGCTTGTAATACTTGAAGATTTCGATGGTCTGTGCGAACCTGGACAGGATGTTTTGCTCCCAGAAGTAAATGACACCACTCGGTGAAGGCTTTACGGATGGCTAGCAGTTCCTTTTCTAATACAGAGTAATGGGTTTCACTGGGAGTTAACGTCCGTGAAAGATAGGCCATAGGATGTTCCAGTCCGTCGTCGAATTCCTGTTTCAGAACTGCTCCAATGGCGTAGTTAGAGGCGTCTGTTTCCAAAAGGAAGGGCCGATTGATATCAGGTTGAGCCAGGATGGGGGCTTGTGTAAACTCTGTTTTCAACCGTTGGAAGGCTTCCTCCTTAGCTGTTGTCCAATGATAGGGGGCGTCTTTCTTCAACAAGGCAATAATCGGTCAGACTATTTCGCAAAAGGAAGGTATGAATTTCCTATAGAAATTAGCTAAACCCAGGAAAGACTGGATCTGTTTCACGGTGGTCAAACTTGGCCAGGATAGAATGGCTTTTACTTTGGATTGATCCATTCCAATACCTTCTGGGCTAAGGACAAATCCTAGATAGTGAACAGTAGAGACATGAAAAAGGCACTTCTCGGGTTTTGCCAGGAGCTTGTGTTCACATAGCCGTTGTAACACTGTCTTAACATGTTCTTCATGCTTGAGAGGGTCCTTAGAGAATATTAAGATGTCATCCAGATACACGATGACTAAGAGAAATAGCATATCTGAAAACACCCGATCCATAAAGCGTTGGAAGACCGCTGGGGCATTAGCAAGACCAAAGGGCATGACCAAGTATTCATAATGACCAAAGGGTGTTCTAAAGGCTGTCTTCCATTCGTCGCCTTCTCTAATACGGATCAGATGGTAGGCACCTCTGAGATCCAACTTGGTGAATATTACGGCTCCTCTTACTGCCTCCAGGATATCTGAGATCAAGGGCAACGGATAGCGATCCTTAAGGGTGCACTGATTTAGACCTCGATAATCAAGACAAGGTCTGAGCTCATTGGTGTCTTTCTTTGGAACAAAAAACAGAGAAGCCCCAGCTGGAGATTTAGATGGTCGTATGGTGCCATTTTCAAGGTTAGTATCTAGGTATTCACGGAGGGCCTTTTTCTCAGGTTCGGATAAAATGAACATCCTTCCAAAGGGAATCACAGCTGAAGGTTCGGTTTCAATAGCACAATCTTCAGGTCTAATAGGAGGTAAGGCTTGAACAATAGCAGAAGAGAACACATCAGAGTATTCCTGATAGATTTTAGGAACCCGGATGATGTTTGAGACCGTGAGTGGAGCTTGAAGGTCTGCAGAATGCCCTTCCGATGGTGTCGGAGCAGGATCCAGGAGTAGGCAATAAGACATGCAATGCTCGGAACCCAGGAACAAGTAACCTGCTGCCCAATTGAGGCATGGATTGTGTTTTTGTAGCCATGGCATTCCCAAAACCATTGGGTAATGGGCGGACTTTATGATGTCAAACTTTATCTTCTCTCGATGGTGGTTTATTGCCAGCTCAATTTCCTTGGTCCGAAGGGTTATAGGTCCTTAAAAAAGAGGTCTCCCATCAATTGCTTCTACAGGTTGCATGATATTCCAGGATTCGTAAGGAATATGGTGTTTAAGGACCCATTCTTGATCTATGAATATTCCCACAGCCCCACAGTCCACTAATGCCAGAATGGGGTAGGTTTCCTTCTTGGATGGTGATAGAAAGGCCTGTAAAATGGCCTGTAAAATTACCAAATTGTTTTGTCCAGGAGAGTTCAAGGATGGTATAGATGTGGAGCCAACATCTCTCTCCCGAAACTGTGCGCCATCTAGGATTGGGAGTTAGCGTTTCCCGAACGCCGTGGAGAGGCTATAGGACCCTCTCTCACTAAATGTTTGTCCGAGGTGCAATACATGCATAAGCCGGTATGGATTCTTCATAATCTTTCTTGGGGGGGGATATGGGTCCACGGAAGGCTCCTATTTGCATGGGTTTGGATTCGTTAGTAGGGACAGAACCACCTTCGGATTTCGAGGAAGTCTCTATTGGGTCCTTCTGGAAGGGTAACTTGGTCTTCTTTTTCTCTGCCTTCCTTTCCTGGATGTGAAAATCAATCTGTAGTGCGAGATCCATAAGGGCCTGGTATGAACTTGGACGTGCCACCCTGGCTAGTTCATCCTTGATGTCTTCGTTATCCCTCTTCGAAAGAGAGTGAAACAAGCTTCAGAGGACCAGTCCGCTTCTTTAGGCAATTGCTTGAATCGTGTTACATACGTGAGCATGTCCTGGGAGCCCTGCTGGAAATCAAGTAGACGTTCCTGACCGGTATAGAACTGTTCTGGGTGGTCAAACATGGTCTTGAGAGCTTGAATGAATCCGTTATAATCATCCAGGAGGGCATCTCCTGCATTAACTAATGGGGTGGCCCAGGTTAATGCATTCCCGGAAAGGTGCGAAATAATAAAGCCCACCTTAGCCCTGGGAGTAGAGAAATAATAGGGCTTAAAAGTAAAGTGGACCAAAAAGGAATCAAGGAATCCACAAAGGTTTTTTGCTGACCCATCGTATTTGTCTACAATGCCGCCCAATAGTAAGCTCTCCTTCGTGGCAGAGTCGCGGGATAAGACTAATTGTTTTAACGCGGCATTCTCTGCCTTTAGGTTTTGTACCTCGGTCGTTAGTTCTTGCATGCCGCGCATAAGATCTTGAATGGCCGCCTCCATGTCTGTATCGACTTTGGTCAGGTGGCGTCTCAATCTGTCACAGGTTTCCCCTTTTCTCACCTGTTTTCGCTGCTTGATGGAATCCTTAGGAGGGGTTTTCTTTCGTATGTTTCGGGTCTTGTACTAGCCCGCTCATCCGTCTTCGGCTTCCAGTGTTCATTCAGCTTCAAGTCCGGGATCGCTAGGAAACTCCAGGAAGTCCAGGAAAGGGGAAAGGAGCACTCAGAGGTGGGTGCACAGGATCCGGGAGAAGGCGGAATAAGAAGGAGTGAGAATAGTAGGAAAGCAGAAGGTCCGGGAACCAGGAAACAACAGAGTTCCGCAAAGGCGAATTACGGAGCGTACGTCTAGCCACAGCTAACAGTAGCATTGAAACGCGCGGGGCCGCGGGGGTGTGGCTACTTTATAGAACGTGCTGTATTGGACGTGAAGGCTGGTAGGCAGCGTTCTGTGCTTGCGGCCATGTTGGTAGTATAACAGAGCGTAAGCCCCAACGTGTCAGGGACCAGGAGGCCCAGAAGGGGCGTGTCCGATGGTACATGACATCGTGTGCAGCAGCGTGACCACAAGTTTTAACCAATTGGACCCTTTCAACTGAATCCCAAAATCCCAACTCCCCCCCCCCCTCCCTCTCTGCGTAGCTTACCATAGGTAGTCGGTCCCTGGTATAACATCCCCCACCCCGCATCATCTCCTCCAACTTGACAATGCTGCCCTGTAACTTCCAAAACCTTTCTCGTGGACATCCCCTGAACTAGTGGAACTTTCCTGAGGGTCAGTCGTTGCAGCCGCCTGGCTGCCCTCACCAGAGGCTCACGACCCATTTACCAAGAAACATTCGTCCGGGCCATCTGTTTTAGCATGTTTTCACTGGTGCTATAAAGGACACACCACTAGTCTTTGTCAATCCGCTAAATATTGTCTTTCCTCTCCTGTCCTTGGTCTAGCATTTTGATCGCTTACTCGGTCTCTGGGGGGCAGTGGGATGGAGACTTCCACATATGCCATGGCCTCTGCAGGATTCTCGAAGAAATGAGCTCTACCCCCGTGCTGGATTCATATTTTAGCTGGGAAGATACGGGCATATGGCACATTGTGCATTCAGAGCTGTTTCTTACCCACTTCATAAGACCTTCTCTGTGTTTGGATATTAGCTGAAAAGTCTGGATATATGTGTACTCTGTTTCCCTCGTGGTGTAGGGTTCCTTTTTTCTCTGGATAGTCGAAGGATTGTGTCTCTGTCCCTATAGTTGAGGAGGCGGGCTATTATAGTGCGAGGTGGTGCGTCTGGCTCGGTGGTGGTGCTAAGGTTTATTGGGCTCTCTCGATGAGGAAATGGTCTGAGAAGGATTCCGCTCCCAGGAGTGTTTTCAGAAGGTTTTCTACATGTCTCTCCATTGTGGCCTTGCAGTAAGACTCAGAGACCCTGACAATCTGGATATTATTCCTCCGTGATCTCGATTTGAGATCTTCGCACTTTTTCTGGGTTTTGTGGAGTTCAGATTTAAGTTGGGCTTTGTCCCGACCATGTTGAGAAATCGTATCTTCCTTCGTGCTTATCCTGTTTTCTGCCTCTGTGATGTGTATACTCTCCTTCTCTACCCGCGCCTTCAGAGACCCGATGTTTGCAACTATGTCATCCAACTTGACATTAACTGCTAGGAATCTGTTTTGCACTTATGTCGCTAGACGGTCTTCTCTGGGGTCTAGAGGGTCCTCCGCCTGGCTGTCTGATGTATGTGGTGTCATGTTGGCAGACCCGTGTGGCCGGGAGCTGGCAAAGGAGTCCATTGGGCCGTTTTTTTTGCCTCTTGTACCTTTCTTCTCGTTGCAGCCCACATGTCATTATTATCCACTTGGGAGTGGACTGTACTCCCCCACGTATTCGTATCTGGGGTACTTGTTGTTCAGGGAGGGACCGTTCTCCTCTGTATTTCCCCCGACGCAGTGTGTACTCTTCCCGCCTGTTCAAGATTGCCTTTGCTACTTTTTAGTGCGTCCTCACCCGCCAGAGCACCTCCAAATCCATATGGGTTGTTCCTCTTTAATGGTCTTGAAAGCACACCTCTGCACGCTCCGTCGTTGCGTGATTGGGCCCACAAAAGTGTAGGTGGACATATTGCGCGGGCGGCAGTGATGTCTTAGTTGGAGAGTGTCTACAATCAGTTTCTGAATGCTCGGGTATTGTATAGTTACAGCCTGCTTCCCAATGTAGCTGTTGACAGTGGGGTTAACCCAGAGTTTATGCTTGTTTAACTCGCCCTTGCAATATTTTGGGGGCTATGACAGTGGCACTGCCATGTATTCCTTTTTCCCGATTATGGCCTCCACCACGTTGTATTCCCAACCTCTCTCCTCAAGGATTGCAAGTGTTGCCTGTACCAGGTGCCTTCCCCGTATGTGTATGCTGGCAGGAGCCCCCGTGCCACGCTTCACTTACTTGGCGGGGAGATGTCTGCTCCCTCTGCGCATATCCGCCTAGACTTTGCCTGCATGGTGGAGCCGACGTGCTGCAACTGTTGCCCGATATCTTACACTGCACTGTTCTCAAGGATCAGTCTTCCACTCACTTGGTATGCAGCCGTGGGAATGTGACAGGCGCATGGAGTCCTAGTGGGACCAGGGCTGCCAGGCGTTTATGCTGTCTTGGAACCGCACGCACGGCGGTGCGTAGTGTTGTGCAGCTGTTCGCCCCCGGATTGTGTGACGGGCTTTCCCCGCCGAATGCCGGGTCTGCCGTGACGGTGTGTGGCTGCTTCTATGACGGTGGCTCAAGCTTCTGAATATCCTTCTATCCTTCGCCCTCGCAGTTTAAGGACTTGCCTCGCTCCCCCGTGAGATCGTAGACAGCGGGTATACCGGTGGGGGGGGGGGGATAGGTGGACCGCCCGCAATCCTTCCCGCTGTCTTGCAGATCCTCAGTGCTTTGTTGCGGCTGTATTGCCCTTCCCCCCACGCGGCCTTTCTCTGGTCTCCGCCCCCTGGCTCACCGTGTGCATTTCATGGAGCTGCTAGGTGGCAGTGCTCGAGCCTTTGGGTCGCTCCAAGTTTCAGGCCGGGTTTCTCCACGATCTTTTAACGTATGTGTCTGGTTTTTTCAGGACCTGCCCTTCAGACCTTCCTGTTTCAGATTTCCACCATATATAGTGTCCGGGACGGCCCTGGAAGGATTACTGTTGGTCAGGATTTTCCTCGGGCCAGAGCTCTCTCTTCAGGCAGCCATTCGTGATGTGCGCAACAGCGCCCCCCAAGCACACCTCTCTTCTAAAGTCCCAGGGACTCATCTCTTCCTCACTGGAGCACTCCCCTCTTCTGAGGTTCAAGGGCCCTTCTTCCCCTCACTGGAGCACACCCCTTTTCTACGGTTTAAGGGGTTCTTCTCCCACTAACTGGAGCACACTCCTCTGAGCTTCAAGAGGCACTTGTCCCTGATTCTGGAATACATCGTTTGAACCCAAGAAAAGAGATATTTTCCCCCTCACTGTAGCGCACCCCTCTTCTCGGCTCAAGGGGATACCCTTCTCTGGTGCTCTCCAGTTTTCTCAACAAACTCCTCTCCTTAGCTCCCAGTTCAGAGACATTCTGTGGATCTTAGCCTCAGTTTTAAAGCCCTTGCCAGACTCCCTTTGTCTGAGTCAAACTTTCAAATTGATTGACTAATTGGCATCCTGTTCCAAGCCATGGTAGGAAATCTTTAAAAGTCTTGTCTGCCATTTTGGATTTATTTCAGTTTGTTTCCAGTGCAGGAGCTGGTGTTTGCCTGCTGCTATGCTCATATCTTACCCCTGGTCTCTCCCTCCTACACAGAAGTTCATTTTACAGGTTCTTTTTGTTGAAGGAGGAAGTATTTATCTCCTTGAGGGCTGCAGGTATGGGAGAAAACTATTCTTCACAAGCACTGCTGCTGACAGGTGGGATTGGGCTAAGTTAGTATTTTTCCTTTGAGGATCTTGCAGCTGTTTACTAAGGGGTCTCTTGGATGTGCTAGTGTTTCCCCATAACATATATTTTTCTGAATCCCTCAAAGATATTTCGGAATCTGCTTCAGATTTGTAAACCTAATGCATTTTGGGATATGTAGTCCTGAATAATCTGTTTCTTTGAGAGCTGATAGTTAACGAGTTGCTCTCTCAGGGGTATCATTAATAATTAATGGATGGTCCTGTTAGTCTAACTTTGAGGCGAACTGGCGCTGTATTCAATGTTGGCAGTGTGGCTTTGTCACATTGGATGGTTCTCTTTTTCTGACCCAGCAGCTCACACTATCCCTTTTAGTTGACTAGTGTATATAACCCAGAACAAAGTACTATACCATCTACCAGTCTCTGCATCCTTTTTGGTCACTGCTGTCTTTTATGTCACAGATTTGAGGAGAGAATGAAAGGAGGAACAGGAGGTGTGAATATGATCAGAGGAGGGGGTGAAAGAAGGAGCAGAGAAGCGGGAGAATGGAATACGATCTGAGGAGGAGGAGGTGGTGGTGAAAGTGGCTCATTAGCAGGAGGAGGGAATAGAATCTAGGGAGGAGGAGGTGGTAAAAGATGAGGAGCAGCATAAGGAGGAACAAATATTGGGGAAGAAGATTGGGATGGGAAAAGCAACAGGAAGGTTCCAGCAGGCCAAGTCAAATATAGGCAGGACCAGAAGTTGGGAGGAAGAGGAGCAAGACATAAGCAAGGAAGCTAGAAGAACAGTCAGGGTGACTAAGGTGGTTCAGTCCCACAGTTTGTACGAGGAGGAGAACTGACCCTAGACCCTAGAGTGAAGTGAAGGGCTTGGAAGCAGAGGGAACTGCTCCTGGATCCATCATTACTCTGACAAATTATATCGATAGCAACAGTTTATCAACCTAACACACCGGCTACCCCAGAGATGTTTGGTAGAACAGGAATGGGCAACTGGGTTTGGGAACCTTTGGGAAACCCAGAATGGACTGATAAACTTTCAATTGTTTGGGAACCCCTGAGAAACCCACAATGCATTTGGGAGATTTGTTATCAGACCTAGTCCTTTTTTGTTTCATCGTTAACCTGTTTGTTTTTGCTTTTCACCTCATTTGTTTAATTCCTGGATGAATTAATGCCTGTTAACTATCCACCCTGCATTCAGTCTTTTTGTGCACCCAGCGTGGGCCTCTGTGGTGTCAGGAGTGGGATGCACCAAGACTTCTCATGGAAGTCAACCTCATCCCTAAATTGAGACTGGTGCACAGCACACCCATGGCTCTTTTACCCATCCAAACCACCCCAGGCTTAATAGGATAGGACTTGCATAATATGACACAGTGGGGATAGGCCCAAGAGGTTTGCCTTTATCTCCACAAGTTTGAAGGTCATGCTACCCCTATGGCCCCACATGCCAGCAGCCCTCGCCCCCTCAACAAGACTGCTACCTCAGTGACCCTATAAACCTAATGTTTCTGACAATGCAATGAACATTCTAGCTACATTTTTTAGTATTTTTTCGCCATGTAAGTATTCATATACTAGGCACTACGTGTAAAGCCCCTTATGCACAGTGGATGGCAGTGAAATTAGCTGTTTATCCCATGAACGTTACTAATGTGCTATTTGTAAGTACAACAGCATACATAGTTTTTCTGAAAAAAACAACAGTTGGTTAAATGAATATTGAACTTGCAGACTACACCATAATATTTTGAAATGCATTATTTCCATCTCGCACAATATACATTAGAGAAAATAATTTAAATAATGGTGTGTTTTGCTTTGTTATCACTAAACTAGTCTCTGCTGTCCTTTTAATCATTTAGGATTCAACCAGGCCAATGTTGTGATTGTGCACAAATCTCTGGCTGAGGACTTTGAAAAATTCTGCCATGCAAACAGTGGCCCGTTGCCTTTACTATACCGAAGTGCGCCTGGGGAATGGAAGAGCCCCCCACTTAGCAATGACTCTGACATACGGTGAGTACTCAAGCTTTACCTTCCTTTCACTGAACAGTGACCCTGGTATATGGTGAGTACTCCAGCTTTACCTTTCTTTCGCTGAGCAGTGACTCTGATATACGGTGAGTACTCAAGCGTCACCTTCCTTTTATTGAGCAATGGTAAGCACCCGAGCTACACTTTTCTTCCACCAACAGCGACTCTGCTGCACTGCAATATCTGAGCTGCATATTCCTTCCAGGGAGCAGGGACTCTTATGTACAGTAAGCACTCAAGCTGCACCTTCCTTCTACGAAGCATTAACTCTGAGATAAAGTAAGCTGCTGAATGGCTCCTTTAACTGAGCAACTGAAAGGACTCAATCTGCTCCTTCCATCAACAGAACAGTGGCTAAGCTGAACTACTACCAAACTAACTGCACCTTTCTTGCACTGAGCAGCAACTCAGATTTGCAGTAAGTGCTTGCCTTGCAACTTCCTTCCACTTTGCAGTGACCTAGATATCCTGTATGCTCTTGAACTGTGCCTTCTGTGAGGGGTCAGCAATGTGAGACACACAACCGTGTTTAGTTTTCTCAAGATTTGACATTTTATTTCAAACAAAATTATAAACTAAACCCTAACTAAATCTACTCCCCCTGGGTATTCCCTACCTAGTCTAGGATCTAAGGGAAAACCTCCTAGCATTCACAAAACGAACCCTCACACTAAACGACATAAACATTCAAAGCAACATAAAACAGCATAAATGAAAGGCTAAAAGGTTACCAAACAACCAGTGTCTTGGATGACTTCTACTTGTCCTGGGCAGATCTAGCTCCCCCAGGAATGTCCTAAAGTCAATATCTTCCAAGCAAAAAAAAAGTCTTGAAAGGTTCCAAAGAAACAAAGGTTCACGCAAATCAAAATCCTCTGGTAACAGTTCCTTGTTCGCTTGATGAAAGATTCCCTTTCCAAGTTCCACAAAAAAAACAGCACTAGTGGGGTTCCTGGATAAACTCCCTTCTAAGAAAAGATGGACAAAGTTGAAGACAAAATTACTTCTTTTGTTGAACATCAACTCTTCTGCTTACAACTTCTGTAGCAACTTTACATACAGTTTGTTGGCATGCTTCTGCTTTCGGTTTGCTCTCTCTCAGGCACTCCCTTCACCTAATGATAGTGTTCGAGCAGACTCCCTTACTTCAGCTTCCGCTACATTTAGCTGCTACAGTTCTGCCAAGAATGTTGACAACTACAGTTCTACTTCTGCTACTGCAACTTAACATTTTAGGCAACTTCCACAGGACTTTGACCTCTACAGGTTGGCAAGGCACTCTTCTCTTGTATGGTAGGAAAGTGCAGCCTCTTTGCCTTTCCTTCTGTCTTGCAGCTACCACATAATTTAGCTTCCAGACTATTTCTTCTCCACTGGAATAGTCTCAGCTCTACAGATTGTAAATATCAACTTTTGAACAAGTATCCAGCTCCCTTCCCCAGCTTCATATGATATGATATGATATTTTATTTATAACGCGCCTATACAGAAGTGTTACAAGGTGTGACGAGGCAGGGAGGGGAACAAGACAACGATCTTACTAGGCCCAATGACATTGACATTGCACACGTGCAGGGGAGAGTGAAGGGGAGAAGTGCCAGGGGAAAGGGAGGAGGAGCAAGTGCAGGACATAGGATCAAACATCAAAAACAAGAAGTGTGGCCAGCAGGTGGCAGTGCAGGGTTAAGTGCAGAAAATCAAGTGATAGATAAGTGCAAGTAGGGGGGGTTGTAGGGTTGCAGATACAGCCCCAAGTGCAGAGTTGCCAGTGGCAGTGCAGGTGTGCAGCTGCGAGGGCAGGAACCTGGGCCCTTTAGTTCAGAGGGGAGCCTGGTAAACCAGTGCAGTACCAGACAGAAGATCAGCAAGGTAGTGGAAGAGAGAAGGCAGAAGCAAAGAGGAAAGTCTTAAGCTGCTTCCGGAACCGGAGATGGTTCTGCTCAAGTTTCAGAGAGGCAGGGAGGCTGTTCCAGAGAAAGGCACCAGCTGAAGAGAGAGATCTGCCCCAACTCGTTGCTTGGAAAAGCGACTGACCCTGAGAGAGTTGGAGGTGGAGGAGCGAAGTGGTCGATAAGGGAGATAGCTGGAGATATTTTGGTCCCAGGCCCCAGAATTCCTTGTGGACAATGCAAATGGTCTTGAACTTGATCCTTGCAGCCACTGGGAGCCAATGGAGAGATTTCAGTGCTGGAGAGATGTGATTCCTGGGCTTGAGGCCATGGACAGGTCTCGCTGTCCTGTTCTGGATGAGGTGCAGAGTACGGAGAGTAGAGGCAGGCTGATCTAAAAAGAGGCTGTTACAGGAGTCAGGCCTAGAGAGAACCAGAGTGCTAGATACAGTGAGCTTCTGGGGGAAGGAGAGGAAAGGAAGAATACCTCGGAGGAGGTACAGTTGGTAGTTTGACTTCTTAGAGACGTCGGAAATATGTGGAGAGATGGAGATGGAGCAGTCAAAGATAACCCTGAGGTTCTTAGCCTCAGAGGCGGGAGCAGGAAGAGGGCCAAGGGAGGCCGGCCAGAGAGTGGCAGGAAAGAGGGGTGCAGGTGTGCCGTTGAGGAGGATCTTTATCTTGCTTGCATTCAGACAGAGATCATTGGCTGTGCACCACTACTGGAAAGCAGTAAGACAATCTGGGATGAGAGAAAGAGAAGAGGCGGCAGAGGGGAGCCTGAAAGCGAGCTGGGTGTCATCCGCATAGCACTGGAAGTTGGAGCAGAGAGCGGCAATGCGGTGGGCAAGAGGTGCCAGGTATTGGTTGAACAACCAGGGAGAAAAGTTAGACCCCTGGGGAACACTGCAGGTCGAGAGAGAGATAGAGGAGAGGAAGGACCCAAGTTGGACCTGGGAGGGTCGGTCAGAGAGGAAAGAAGTCAGCCAGGCCAGAGCCTGATCAGTGATACCCAGGTTATCACTGAGCCGGTTGAGCAGAATGGCATGGTTGACAGTGCCAAAGGCAGAAGAGAGATCAGGTAGGATGAGGACAGAGAGGAGATTAGAATCAAGGTTAGAGAGCAAGTCTTTGCGGATGTTCAGGAGAGCAGTTTCTGTGCTTCTGGATGCTCTGAAGCTAGACTGATGGTCATGGAGACAACCAACAGATTCAGTGTGAAGATTAAGCTGGGAGATGGCCAGCTTTTCCAGAAGTTTGCCCTGGAAAGGAGTGATAGAGATTGGGCTATAGTTAGCCAGAAGGGAGGGGTCGGCTGAGGGTTTCTTAAGAAGAGGGTGCACAAGAGAGTGCTTCAGGGGAGAGGGGAAGGTCCCAGAGGCAAAAGAGTGGTTGCAGAAGTCATCCAGGGCTGGGGATAGGGTGTCAATGTGGTCCTTGATGGTTTTGGAAGAACAGGCAAGAACCTGTTTTGATGAGGTGTTCATAGATCAGACTTTGTCAGGGAAGAAGAGAGGGAAGGCAGAGAAGGGAGGGGGGGTGGCCGCAGGGGGGCCGGAGGAAGAGGAGAGACTGGAGGGTGAAGCAGGGGAAGCTGAGAGGGTGGAAAGGATGTCCTGGGTTTTATATAGAAGTCATAAGCCAGTGCCGAACAGAGGACCTGGGAAGGGACAGGAGAGGTAGACACTACGGCAGGATTGGCCAGCTCCTTATAGATTTTAAAGAGTTGGGCCGAATTGTTAGCTGCCGCAGAAATGCGGACTTGGATGTGTGCTCTCTTCATAGTGAGGACAGAGAGTCAGTATTGCCTATGGAGCAGGCAGCAGTGCAGTTTGACAAGTGGATGAACAAGATGCCAACCATTTCCTCTCAGCCACCCTACACTTGTGTTTAAGGGTGACAAGGTCTGAGTCATACCAGGAGTTATACGTGATTTTGGGCTTCATGCAGATCCTCATAACAGGGGCAAGTAGATTGAGAGTATCGGAGATAGCAGAGTGGAGCATGGAAAGGGCTGTGTCAGCGTGTGAATCAGCCAGAGGTGCAGGAGGGGGAGAGAATGAAGCGGTGAAAGCCTTCACTGACACACGCTTCATGGGACGAATGACTGAGAAGGTTGGTGGAAGTGTGGAGGTAGGTTTGGCTTGAGGGGTAGAGAGAGAGAGAAAGATGAGAGGAGAAAGTGGTCACTCAAGGAGAGAGGAGTGGTGAGAGGGTTAGAGAGGGGGAGGTCTGAGGAGATCAGAACATCAAGCGTGTACCCTGCGGAGTGAGTCTGGCCAGAGGGAAGAATGGAGAGAGAGAGAGAGAGAGAGAGAGAGAGAGAGAGAGCGAATCGCAGAGGTCGCGAAAGAGTCCTGTGGTGGAACAGGGAGCAACTAGGTGGATGTTGAAGTATCCAAGGAGGAGAAGTTGAGTGGTAGATGCCAGGAGGGAGGAAGAGAGGTTCGCCCACTCAGAGAGGAAGAGGGGGATCTGACTAGGTGGCCAGTAGATAGTAGCCACAGTGAGAGAGGGTCCAGGTGAGAGAGAGAGCCTACAGACCAGGCATTCAAGGGAGTAGGTCTGCATAGGAATGATGGAGGCAGGAATTCACTCTGGAAAGATCAAGGCTACACCCCCACCAGACTGGTTGGGTCTGGGCGAAGAGAGGATCTTGTAGCCATCAGGAAGGAGTGTGTCAAAGCTCGTGACAGAGCTGACTGTAAATCGTGTCTCTGTGAGACCGAGGACATCAATGTCTAGTTCCTCCAGGAGACGGCAGATGTCAGAGGAGTGTTTGATGGCTGAGTGAGAGTCAAGAGTGGCGAGGTGGAGAAGGTAGATTTCTGGGGAGGGGTACAAATTGGAGGTACACCCTGTGGAGGTGTAGAAGGAGCCTGGTGGAGGGCAGAGGAGGTAGCCGGAGAGGGCAAGGTAGCCGAGGGGGAGGAAGAGGGTGCCAGACTAGTGACAGTGGGTGGAGGCAAGGAAGCCGAGGAAAGGAGAGAAGGGATAGTAGGGATAGCTGGGGAGGAAAGGAAATTGTTAAGGTGCGGGAAGCATCTATCAGAGGAGGAGGTTGGCCTGAGGGCCTTTTACCAAGACAGTGCCATTGATTTAAACATTAATGATGACCTTAGAGGAGTGGAAGGAAACGAGGAGGGCCTCCCACTGGGTGCCACCATTAATGTGAGAGGAGGAGTAAGGAGAGAGCACAGAGACATATGAAGAGTCCATAGGTCTTGCGAAGGAACGACAAAGATGATGCTGGTGAGGGTCTGTCTGGAGGAAGCGCTGATGTAGATATCAGCGAAAGGGGGGGGGGCTGGATTTGAGACCAGGATATCCTTTTTGAACTTTTCCTTCCAGACTTGGTGAGAAGGGAAGGGTAGTTGATAGAGAAACTGTTGGAGAAGATAGGAGAAACAGAGAGCACCCTAGGTGAAGAGGGGGGATGGAGAGAGAGAGAGAGGGAGGTGGGGTGGGGAATGAGAGAAGAGAGGAGAGTGGGCTGGAGACACTAGGGGGGGAACATTGTGGGGGTGCCAGCAGAAGAGACAGAACTTGATGAACAGCAAGCCAGATGAAAACACAATGGTCACTGGGCGCAGCTAAATTCAAGAATAGCAAGGAAACGCAGTGGTCAATGGGCACAGCTAAATTAAAAAATATCAAGGCAGATGAAACAAAGTGGTCAATGGGGCACAGCTAAATTCAAAAATATTAAGGCAGATGAAACACAGTGGTCAATAGGGCACAGCTAACTTCAAAAATAGAAAGGCAGATGAAACACAGTGGTCAATGTGGAACAGCTAAATTCAAAAATATTAAGGCAGATGAAACACAGTGGTCAATGTGTACAGCTAAATTCAGACACAGCAAGGCAAATGAAAACAAAGTGGTCACTGGGCGCAGCTAAATAAAAAAAACGGATGAAAACCCAATGCAGACAGAGTGAGGGAGGGAAAGTCTGAGTTGTTGGAAGTGATTTTGTGACTGACCCACAAGGAAGTGAAGTGTCACGAAAATTTCAGTGGGCACCGATAGACTGCAGGATCAGATCGCTTCCCAGGTCATCAGTGAGATGTGGGAGGCCGTCCAGATAGCGAACAGGGAGCAGACAGGGCCTTCGCTTCGGGCCTTAGCGACAGGGGCCGGCTCCCGCCTCCCGGTTGCTGGGATTGGATGAAAAGATCCAGGCCAGCCAATCAGAAAGGGGGCAGGCTACAGCAGAAGGGCACAGCTTGTGAACACAGTGGGAGTGGTCATTTTAGCAAGGCCTTCAGGATTAGGGCCAAGTAGAACGTTGCAGTGATTCTGGAGAGTAGAGGGTGAATATCCAGTTATTTCCTGTGAGGTGTTGCAGACATCAAGGAATGTACTCTTAACAAATTGGCGTTTGCATTCCAATTGTGTATTTTCTTTTGCAATCGCGCCACGGTGCATGTAGAAAAAACAAGTTTACCCCATGAAGAAAAAAGCAGCCTTGAGTGGCAGTGGGAAGCGGGATGCAGGACTGGCAGCGCAGTAGGCAGTAAGACTTTGTTCTGCTATAGAGAGACTGGAAAGAAGTACTCCACCTGGGCTTCGTTTTGGGCCTTAGTGAGACAGGCCTGCTCCCGCCTCTCCGTTTTCTCCCCAGTAGTTGCTCCCAAAGCTGTAGTGCCACTCATTAAGCCTTGGATAACCTTGTCACCCTTATACTAGAGGAGTCTGGGTTAACAACAGCTTCAGCGACTCTAAAAGGATGGTATGTTGTTCTTAAATGAGCTGGATTCACTTTAACAGGGTTTGGCCTGTTGGCTTGGGTAACACTTGTTCTATATTCTGCTGCAGCCACTTCTACAACTTCTACTTTATTGTTCAGGATGTTACAAGATGAAAGTCTCTTAATGGAAACGAAATTAAGCACACACGATTTTGTTTAAACCTTGAACTGCCACTTCAAAGATGCGCGTTGTCACCTTTCGGTCAGCTTTACGCTTATTGTATTGGGGAAACACTGTTTCATGCGCGACCTGTTCGAACATTACATTGGGCTTGTAACATATTGAAAGCGTCCTTTTGAATTGATTTTGTCCTCCCACGTACTCAGCATCTTTAGATATCTTCCTCTCCAGCATCAGCTACTTCGGCAAAGAAATGTTAGCAGAGTGCTGTGCGTCGATGCAGTCGACTCACTGTCTCTTGCAGGCCTCCGTCTCGAGGTCGACGTCATCACTGGTACATAGAACACCCGCAGCGGCCGTTAGCTTCAGTTCCATTTTTCCGTGATAACTAACGCTTTGAGAACTACGGCGCAGTTTGGTTTCAGTGAAAACTGCTACATACTTGAAAAACGATGGCCTCATCATTGACACCATCAACGCCGAAGTCCGAGTTAAAAAAAATGCCACGATAGCAGCGCCAAGATGTCTCTCACGGATCCTCATCGGGTGTATCTGTGGTGCCTAGGCATGGAGCATAAAACGACAGATTGTGGGTCCTGTCGGTTCATGACTGGTAAAGCTTTGAAAGACCGAAAAGGGAAATTAGCGGCGGGTAGGCCCCCACAAAATTCCCTCGACGACAGTCAAAAAAGTGCTAGTCTCACGAGTCAAGAGGTGATGCTCCTCAACAGAAAAGATCCAAAAGTCCTGGAGTGGGTCACATCACGATTCATCTTCATCCAACAAGATGAAGAAAAGGCATTATAGATCACCTTCCACATCCTCTGATTCCTCGCCTGAGAAGAATATAACCTGTCTGACCAATTTGTCGACTCCTGCTGAGTGGGAGGCATTCAGATAGGAAGGAAAAGTTGTTGAACATTTTAGAGAACGAGGCCCGACCCCCTCGGAAGAGAAAACTAAAAGCCATGCTCCTGTTGCGCTGTTAAAAGCCAACCTGGAAAGGGCTAAGGCTAAAACCTGTGCGCCTTTGAGCCCGGGGCATAGGCCAGAAACCCCAAGAAAATCTTTTGAGGTCTCGACTCGACGAGAAATCGTCAAAGACTCTATTGATCGAGTCTGGGTTCGAGCCCCTTGAGGGCTTTGCCGACACCAAAGCCATTGAAATATCTGTGTCAAACCCATTTGACGCCACTGGTGTTGAAACTATCAACACCATCAGGTTCAAAACCATCAACGCCTTTACCCACTAAACCTACAATACTACCTAAGGATGTTGAAAATTCATATAAACCTTTGCCTAGGAAGGACTCTTTCAAATCTTTGTCTTCCATTTATGAAGAACACAAACCTTCAGACCAAGATAATCCTCCATTTGGTTTGGAGTTTGGCACACCTAACGTCTCAAAGGCCCTTATCTCTGAAGAGTCCAGGTTAAAGGACTTGTATGAAAACCTTCAATCGGCAAGTGGCATAGACACCTCACCAGAATTTGAGTTTAACAAACCGGACCCAGCAGTCCACGCAGATACCTTTTACAGGGAGCTTATGACCAGAGTAATAGTTTTTAGGATGGGGCAGGCCTGCGCCTCCACTCGAGCAAGATGACCTGATGGACATATTTAATAAGGGTCCTCAGAAGGATCTGGTGCTTCCTTTTCATATCGCCCTACAAAAAAGGGTAAAGGCAAATTGGGAAACCCCAGAGACAAGACCAGCAGTGAATAAGAACCTCACCAGAAAGTACAGGCCTTTGAGTAGCGATTCTGACTATTTATCAAAACATCCTACACCAGAAAGACTGGTAGTTCAGGCAGCGGCATCCATTAAACAAGCGGCTTATCGAACCATACCGCTAGACAGGGATGATAAGTGTTTTGACGCCTGGGCTAAGAAAATGTTTTCTACCGGGAGCATGGCTCTTAAATCTGGAAATGTCACTTGCCCCTTAGCTAAATGTATATTCAACCTGTGGGACTGTATAGCCATGTCGGCTGAGCATATTCCCGAAGCGGAAGAAGAGACGGCTTCCTGAATATTGTAAGAGATGGAAAGGAGGCTATGTGTGAGTCTCTTCAATCTGGACTGGACTGCTGATAGCATCAGCAGAGCCATGGCGGTGAGCGCTGTGATACGCAGGTTTGACGAAAGCCTAGAGAAGCTGCAGACCTCCGAGGCGGCAAGCAAATCCCATGGGGCCGCTGTCAGACAGCCACAACCATCTCACCCCAGTGAATCATCTTGAAGGGATAGGTCCTTCCACTTCTACTCCTCAAAGTTCTGTACTTCTACTCAGTTGGAAGAGCGGGAGGACTGGCTAGTCAAAGGGGCCAAAGAAGATTCCCTCATGGTAAATGAGGAAGGGGTGCCATGTCCGCCCAAGCAACGGCTACCTTAGCATCAGCCGCTGCTTCAGCCACCTCAAAACCTCTCTGAGGCCTTAATCCACAAGGCCCTGGTGGGAGGCAGACTCTCACAGCATATGCAAGAATGGCAAGGCATTATTTCAGATGCGTTGGCATTGGAAACAGTAGCCCAGGGTTACTGCCTCCTCTTTTTAATAAGGCCTCAGGACCATCCACTGGAGAGCCACTCGTTCCGGATCCGTTCTTTGTGCAGGAAATGTTGAGCCTGCTAGAGAAAGGTGCTATAGAAACAGTACCTGTAACGGAGAGGAACAAGGGGTGGTACTCTCCATATTTTCGAATTCCCAAGAAAGACAGAGGATTGAGACCCATTGTACTGGAGATGCTTGAACAAGTTACTCAGGATGGTCAAGCTCAAGATGGCCATTCTTTCTCAGATCCTTAAGGCCCTCCTCCATCCCCAGGACTAGATGGTGTCATTGGACCCTCAGGATGCTTATTTTCATGTGCCAATCCATCAAAAGCATAGAAAGTACCTGAGGTTCGCGGTTGGCTGTTCTCGTTAGCATTTTGGATTTCTGCCATTCGGACTGACCTACGCCCCAAGGGTTTTCACCAAGTTGATGGCAGTAGTGGTGTCCACCCCTACCTGGACGATTGGCTGATCAGGGCTCGTTCTCCCGAACAAGTCCTGGAACATCTCTGCATAACCTGCCATTCTGTCCACAAACTGGGCTTTTCCCTCAATTACAAGAAGTCCCACATAAAACCATCTCAAAGACCCCAGTTCATTGAAGCAGTACTGGATGCATCCCTGGGAAAATCCTCGACACCTGAGGTGAGGGCTGAACACATTCTGCAGATGGTCACCCAATTCCAAAATGCCCAGCGTCTTCCAGCCTTTTACTTTTTTAGGTCGTTCAGCCTCATGGCCTCCTGCGTTTTCCTGGTATTAGAGGTTTGACTGAGAATGAGATCCCTTCAATGGGGTCGCAGGACACAGTGGTCTCAATTCTCGGGCAAGATGTTAGACCTACTTCAGGTTTCAAGCAGAGTCGGCCAGGATCTTCTGTGGTGTGTCTGCACGGACGATATTCTGAAGGGAAAACCTTTTTGGCACACATGACTGGAGATAACAGTAGTTACTGATGCCTCACTCACAGGTTGGGGTACCCACGCCAATGATCTGACAGTCTGGGTTCATTGGTCTCCATCTGAGTCCAAACTACATATCAATCTTCTGGAGCTGAGGGCAATCTGACTAGCGCTGAAGGCCTTTCTGCCCTCTGCAGGAGGCAAGAATGTCCTGATAATGACGGACAACACAGTGGCCATGTACTACCTCAACAAGGGAGGAGGTGTAGGGTCACTACCACTGTGCAGAGAGGCAATGTAGCTCTGGTTCTGGGCAATTCAAGAAGGAATCTCCATATCGGCAGTTTACCTAGCCGGAGAGGAGAACACAGCGGCAGACGTTCTGAGCCGGCAGAACAGTTTCCCATGAATGAGAACTAGCTCAGAAAGTCCTTCAAGAGATCGTCAACCTTTGGGGAACCCCTCAAGTGGATTTGTTTGTGACCAGTGTCAACCGGAAGTGCGAACTGTTCTGCTCCAAGGAATTTCGCCAGAGAAGAGCTGTATGGGACATCATTCCTCATGTGATCAGGAGGTTGAGAAGGTTTGGGAAATCCATGATCCTAATTGCTCCGGATTGGGTCAGGAGGGCGTATACCCGGACCTTCTGGACATGTCCATCTGCCCTTCAGTACGTCTTCCACAAAGAGAGGGCCTTCTCTCGTGAGATGAGGGTCAGGTTCTCCATCCAGAGATCAAGACCCTCCATGCATGGTTTCTAAGAGGTTGAGATATAAGGATTGGGACCTCTCAGATGATGTAATGGAGATTTTGCTTTTGGCCAGAAGGCCAGCATCACAATCCTTGTACCGTTGCCATTGGAATAAATTCTGTAGCTGGTGCAGGGATAAGAATGCGGACCCTTTTCAGTGCAACACACCAATGGTGTTATCTTTCTTGTTACATTTGGCAAATCTGGGGCTCCAGATTGGAACCATTAAAGGATACTTGGCTGCACTTTCAATCTTCAAGCGCACGTCGGAAGAGGTATCCCTGCATCTTTAAGCTGCCACATACAAGGTGCATCAGATTTACTGGCATTGTTTAGTGACCAGATTGCACCGGTTATAGTGTTGGTGGTCTGGGGAGAGCTCAGAGCGGTGGTGTTAAATATGATTGTTGGGGGAGAGGTGGTGAAAGAGGAGTAAGAGAGTGCAAGTTTCTCATAGTGTGCCTCTGCGAACACTGCCAGCATCCACAGTAGTTTGGAACGTAGTTGTTTAGTTGGGTATGGGCAAGAACTTGTGTGGTCAGGAAATTGCAGCATAGAGTGGCAAGAGTTTCAAGAGGAGGAAGGAAAGCCAGGTTTTTAGGGCCTTTCTGAATACGAGGGGATTCTTTATGCTGCAGATGTGGAGGGGCATAGAGTTGCAGATGGTGGGCGCTTGGACAGAGGAGGATCTGTCCAGTCTGGTGTAGTTATATTGGGGATATCTAGGAGAAAGGATGGGCTGGATCGGAGTATCGTTGAGGGTCGGTAGGGTGTTAGTTTGTCTTGGAGGAATTTTGGGCCTCTGTTGTGGATGTCACAGTGAGTAATGCATATGGCTTTAAAGGTAGTTTGTCTACCAATAGGGAGCCAGTGGAGGACTCTCAGTGTGGGGCTGATGTGTTCTCTGGGAGGGAGGCCGATGAGCAGGCTGGCTGCAGCGTTTTGAACTCTTTGTAGTTTCCTCGGTAGGAACACTGGTGTGCCTAGATAAAGGCAGTTTGCGTAATCTAGGTGAGAGAGGATGATGGTGAGGATGGCCGAGATTCAGTGAGGATAGGTGAGGTTGAAGTCGATACACCTGAGGATACTTGGGTGGAAGAAACAGTTTCTGGATACAGAGTTGATCTGTTGGGAGAGGTATAGATCCGTGTCCAGCATGCATCCAAGGTTTTTCACCAGAGTGGAGGTTCCCGTGGGGTGGGTGGGAACATAGAGAGTGAGGCCAGGGGATAGTTTGGGGAAGGAGCGTGGTTTTTCTGCAGACTAGGATTTCTGTTTTCCCATGGTTGAGGATGAGGTGGTTGGTCAATATCCGAGAAGCATGATGAGAGCCTGGTGATTTGGGGATTTTAAGGATAATCTGGGTATTATCTGCGTAGTTGTAGCAGTTCAGTGTGTGGGAATGGATGAATGCGGAAAGTGGGCTCAGAAAGATATTGAAGAGGAAGGGAGATGGGGATGCTCCTTTTTGGATCCCTTTCGGCACTGGGTGGGATGCAGAGGTGAAAGGGTGGAGGAGCAGGATTTGCGAGTGATTAAGGAAAACTAGCCTTAACCTTATTGCATACATTCAGTGTTATCATCCTCAGAGTTGTAATGATATTTTTGTATCCCTTCCAGGTCACAGACTAGGCAAAATGATTAGGGTTACCTTTTAGGCTTTCATTTTATACCATGGTGTTTACTTGCTGTTGAGCTGGGCCACGTCTTGGAGGGGGCAATGTCGTCATACAGCATCACTTAAATTGTTTCTATCTTGCAGGAGGAAGGACTCTTGAAGTTTGCCGAAAGTACTCCTCAGTTAGAAAGATTATGAATTTTGTTTACTTTTTTTTGCCTTGGGGACATTGCAGTGGCTCACATGGTAGGCAGTTTTTTAATCTTTTTTAATCTGAGGCTTGTGGGTTGACCATTGAAGAACTTCGGGTTCTAACCTGTGCGTAACATTATTCTATATGGGTGTCACAATGTCTTGGAGCTCTCCCTTACCTGTAGCAGGCTGGCGCCTCTACCCTTGGTGGCGGTGCTCCAGGTGGAAGTGGAGGCACACAGCATACGGGCTAGCAGGAGCTGGGGGCTCCCAGAGAAAGATGTGAACTGTGCGATACCGCACACCAGGACGCACCATCATGACCCGTGTAGGCCTGGCTACCCAATCTGCCCTATTGGAATGCACTCCCACACATTCCCCAGCTTTGATACTGAAGTCTGCTTGCAGCATACTTCAGAGAAAAAAAATGTGTAGATCGGGCGCCATGTGGCGTTGAGTCATGGTCCTTGATGGCCTCCGTCCTGTCCTTGACCGTGATGTTGACGCTGGTATAACTAGCATGTGTGGCGACCGTTGCCTCAGTTCTGTTTTTCCACATGCTCGCTAGTTTCGGACAGTTCTTCGACTCAGTGAATTCTAACTACGTTTCTTCTATCGAAGTCGAATGATGCCGACACCGAATACGGGATGCAAGCGGTGCCCCGATTGCGGAGCGAAAATGTCCATAACGAACCTGCATTGAATCTCTTTGTGGTGCCTGAGGGGGACCACAGAGTTGGTGACTGCAGCTCCTGTCAGTCAATGATGGTGAAGGCCTTGAGAGAGAGGATGGGGAATCTCGTGGAAAGTACGCCCTCTTCAAAATAACCCTTCTGTTACCCCCTCAAAAAGGAGGTCTTTGGACAACTCTAGGGATGTTTTACCACAGAAAAAGCGCTTAAAACTCCAAAGGTGCTCGAAGTCTAGGTCTCGACACTCCTCGCCCTCCCATGAAAAATCAAAGAAGCAGCACCATAGAGCGCCATTGTTTTCGTCCTCCTCTCCTTACAGAACAGTCACTTTCCAGAGTATGTCGGCAGTCGACGTCACCGGCTGACTGGGAAAGATTTAGTGTGAAAATACTGGAGGTGTTTCAGAAGGCAGCTTTGAGTGCCCCTCCGAAAGACTTCTAAGTCCACCATGTCGGGCAAGACTGGCAGGACGCCTGTTGAGTCCACCTCTCGTGCACCATTGAGCCAGGGAGATAAGTCTCCTCGACATGTGTCGAAGGAGTCGTCTTCGAAACACAGGCAGGAATCGAAATCTTCCTCTTCGACTACTGATAAGGTACATGTACATGGGCCCTCGAAGCTCCTGTCGAAGCATCTATCAAAGTCTGGGAGACCGTCCATGCCATCAACACCGTAACTGTCTTCGCTTTCGATGCTGTTGACGCCATCGGTGCATTCGAAGATTTCGAAGCAATTGGTCGAGGCTTCAAAGTCTTTTAAGCCTTTGACCAAATCTGTTATTTTCAGGACCATGCGATCCATTTTTGAAGAGGAGGAGGCTCAAGATGTGACTTTTGGCTATGAACTTGAAGGGCTGGTTACTGCAGAATCCAGAATTAATAATCTGAGAATTTAAAGGAGGCAAGTGGCTTATACACTTCACCTGAAACTGACTTTGACAATCCAGATGTGTCCGGTCATTCTGACCCTTCATACAGGGCAGTGATGGGTAAAGTCACGGAGTACCTAGGTTGGGGAACACCAATAGCCATAATAGAAAATGACGATCTCACTGACATCCTTGACAGTGGACCCAAAAGAGAGCCTGTCATACACTGCTTAAGCCAGACTCCACACCTTCAGTGAAAAAGAATTTCACAAAGAAATATAGAGCTGCCTCTACTGATCCAGAATTCTTAGCCAGGCAACCTAAACCAGAGAGTCTGCAAGTGCAGGCAGCAACATCATCCCCACCTGACTGGGATGACAAAAGGATTGATAGCTTGGGGAAAAATGGATTTTGATACATGTAGTATGGGCCTTAAATCAATAAACGCAACTTGTGCCTTGGCCAAGTATGCCCAAACCTTGTGGGATGTTATTGCTTTAGCAGTGAAACACATCCCTGAGAGCGAAGAGAGAGAACGTTTTGTTTATCTGATGCAAGATGGCAAGGATGCTATGTGCCAGTCACTACATTCCGGTTCAGACAGATTCAGTCAGCAGAGCGATGGCAGCCAGCACAGTCGCCAGAAGATTTGCATGGTTTAGAAAGTTGGATTTTGCACCTGACGGTCAGGCTCGCTTGATGGATTTGGCTATTGATGACTGCCAGTTTTTTGGCTCAAAAGCTGATAAAGGCTTAGAAAAGCTACAAGCTTCGAAAGCTGCAGCAAAGTCGCTAGGAGAGACAATTTGTCAGCCAAACCAAAACCAAGGGTCCTCCCAATGCTGGAGAGATCGACCCTTTTGTTTTTACTCAGCCATCACAAGGGCAAGGGGCCAATATTCATAGGGAGGCCAATGGAGAGCTTCCCATGGTTCCAGAGGCTGAAGAGGTAACGCTTCCCGCTCAGCCTCCACTGCTTTGCCCTCAGCTGCAACAGCACCTTCAAAACCTCTCTGAATCCTTTGCCCACAAGACTGTGTTGGGAGTCAGGCTGTCTTTGCATCTGGAGAGTTGGCGGGGCATAACCACAGATGTTTGGGCGTGGTCAATGGCAACTGCCTCCCATTTCTGACGAGGACCCTAGATTGTACCCCGATCCGCTCCTCTTACAGGAGATCTTTACCCTTTTGGAGACAGGTGCGATAGAGTTAGAGCCTGCAGCGGAGACCTATTTTCTAATTCCCAAGAAGGGCAGAGGAGTGCAACCCATTCTGGACTTGAGACGCTTGAACAAGTTCCTCAGGAAGGACAAGTTCAAGATGGTAACTCTTACTCAGATCCTTCAGGCCCTTCGACTTCAGGATTGGTTGGTATCATTGTACCTTCAAGATGTTTACCTTCATGTGCCCACTCATCAGAAACACAAAGTACCTGAGGTTCGCAGTTGGCGGTTCTCTATCAGTTTCGGTTCTGCCATTCATGCTCACCTCTGCCCTGAGGGTCTTCACCAAGCTTATGGCGGTGGTGGCAGCAAGTCTGAGGAGGGAGGGGATTCACATCTATCCCTACTTGGGTGACTGGTTGATCAGGGCTTGTTCTCCCGAACAGGCACAGAGTCACCTCATTCGGACTTGGTACTTCCTCCACAAGCTGGGCTTCTCCCTGAACTTCACGAAGTCCCACTTGACACCATCACATACGCTTCAGTTTATTGGAGCGGTCCTAGATTCATCCTCGCGAAAAAAGCCTAGCCTCCCAAGTTGAGGGTTCAGCATCTCTCACAAATGGTCCAAAAATGTCAGAGTGCCCAACATCCTCCGGCCTTCCACTTTCTAAGGTTGCTTGGCCTCATGGCATCCTGTGTTTTTGTGCTGCCAGAAGCCCATCTGACAATGAGATCCCTTCAGTGGACTCTCAGATCCCAGTGGTCTCAATTCTCTGGCAGAATGACAGACCCGCTCCAGGTCCCGAACAAAGTTGCCCAGGATCTCCTGTGGTGGGCCTGCGAGGGAATATAATGATAGGAGAGCCATTTTGGAAACCATGGCTGGAGATGGCAATTGTGACAGACGCCTCCCTTACAGGATGGGGAGCCCACATGAAAGACCTTTCTCTGTCGGTGTCCAGACTTCACATCAACCTTTTAGGGCTGAGAGCAATCAGACTACTGCTGATGGCCTTTCTGCCCTGATAATGTTGGGCAATACGGTAGCCATGTACTACCTCAACAAGAGAGGGGGTGTAGGGGCACTACCTCTGTGCAGAGAGGCATTTCAGCTCTGCTTTTGGGCACTAAAAGAAGTAAACTCTCTACTGGCAGTTTATCTGGCTGGAGAAGAGAACACATCGGCGGATGCTCTGAGCAGGCAGAGCACAATCTCCTACGAGTGGGAGCTAGCTCAGGAATTCCTTCTGGAGATCTTTGCCCTTTGGGGAACTGTCACACTCACCTGTGTCTCTGCAGGAGCGATGGATGAGCCTCCTTTGACCCCTAGTTCTCACTTCCCCTGTTTCACCCAGAGGAACACCTGTCAAATATAAGATGCACACTCAGACCTGGGTTCACCTGATTGCCCTGGGCCGCTTCCCTTCTCTCTACTATGTGCTGTGATGTTCTTGCTGGCCTCTTTGGCTGCTTTAATGATGCTTGCATGCAGATTCTTTACCGCGGGCATCTCTATGTTTTCTGGCGGGTCGCAGACAGATGTTCTGGGGTTTCAACCATATATAGTAAAAAAAAAGGTGTTGCTTGGGTTGATGAGTGTGTTGAATTGTTGTAGGAATACTCTGCCATCCATAGTATTTCTGTCCAGCTTTGACTTGTTTGGTGCAAATACTGTTCCATGGTCTGGTTTGTGCGCTCGCTTTGACTGTCAGTTTGAGGATGGTGACTAGAGGACAGACAGATTTCTACTATCGCCAGGGCACAACATTTCTTCCAAAAACGAGATACAAATTGGCTGCTTCTGTCGGAGACGATTACGGTGGGGAATCCGTGTAACTTGACGTTCCGGTCTAGAAAAACCTGCGCCAGAGTCGGAGCTGAAGGAATACCTTTCAGAGCTATGAAATGGGCCATTTTGGAGAAGAGGTCCACTACTATGATGATGGTATTATAACCTGAGCTGGGAGGTAAGTCAGTGACAAAGTCCATTGATACTGTGTGCCAGGGCGCTGATGGGATGGTGATTGGCTGAAGGAGGCTGGCTTGTTTTTGCCTGGATGTCTTGTATTGTGCACACACCTCACAGGTGCCTATGTAGGTAGCAATATCCGCTCGCCAAGTTGGCCACCAATAGGATTTGCTTACTTTCTTCATGGTTTTAGCTATACCTGGATGGGCTTCCAACAGCGAGTTGTGGTAGTCAGACATAATTGCTTGTTGCAGATCCTAAATTGGAACGTAGAAACATTTTTGTAGTTTGTCTTGAATGGTGAACTGTTCTCCCTTCTTGTCCCACTCCAGTAGGTCTCTTTCAGACATACTTTTTTTATTGCTTCCTGCAGTGTGTTTAACGGAGATGGGCCAATTCAGAAGCAGAGAATTTTGTGGCTAGGTATGATCTCCACCGGGGCAGTATAGACTTCCTCTCCTGTGCCAATGCAGGATAACGCATCCGCTTTCCCGTTCTTAACTCCGGGGCGGTAGGTAATCACAAAGTCATATTCCATTAAGGATAGGGGTCAACGGAGCTGTCTTGAAGACTGAGCTTTTGCTGAGCGTACGTATTGCAAGTTCTGATGATCAGTTATTATCGTGATGGTGTGTTTTTCTCCATGTAAGTAATGTCGCCATTTGCACAGTGCACTCTTGATTGCTAGAAGTTCTTTCTCAGAAATCGCATTGTTCAATTCTGCTGGGGAAACTTTTCTCGACCAAAAGGCAATGGGATGAAGACATTCGGTTTTGGGATTCTGTTGGAACATCCGGTTTTAGGATTCTGTTGGGACAACACGGCCCCCATGGCAATGCTTGAAGCGTCCGTTTCCACGATGTACGGTAAAACGGACTGCGGGTGTGGTAGTATTGGGTCAGAGATGAATTTTTCCTTGAGGGCTCGAAAGGCTTCTTCCGCCGATGGTGTCCATTCAAATTTTTGGTGTTTACGCAGCAAGGACATAATTGGGTGTACTAAATGTGAGAATCCTGGTATGAAGCGTCAATAGAAATTCGCAAAACCTAAGAAACTCTGTACTCCCTTTACAGACGTGGGTGAGGACCAAGTGAAGATTGCCTCCACTTTTCTATTGTCCATCTTGATTCCCTCCGGTGTCAGTACACATCCCAGAAACTCCACCTCGGTGACGTGGAAGGAACATCTTTCAAGTTTTGCATACTGTTGGTTTTCACGCCGTTTGCGGAGCACTGCTCGCACATGGGTTACATGTTCTTGAGGAGTGGTGGAGTAAATCAGAATGTCATCGATGTAGACAACTGCGCAGACTTCGAGGAGTTCCCGTAACACATCGTTCATAAAATGCTGGAACACAGCCGGGGCATTGCAAAACCCAAAATGCATGACCTGGTATTCGTACAGACCATAGCGGCTACGGAACGCAGTCTTGACTCGTCCCCTTTCTTCATGCATACCAGGTGATATGTGCCATGTAAGTCTAGTTTTGTGAAAATCTTTGCTTGTCTCACCTGGTCTGTGAGTACTGGTATCAGAGGTAATGGGTACTTGTTCTTTATGGTTACTTGATTTAGGGCCCGGTAATCGATACACGTTTATTAAGTCCCTCTCTTTCTTTGGTACGAAGAAGAGTGGGGAGGCGGCTGGTGACATAGATGGTCTAATGAAACCGTTGGCCAGGTATTGATCTAAATAAGTCTGTAGATGAGTGTTTTCTTCCTCGCTTAATGCATAAATGCAGCTGCACGGTACTTGTGCCCCTGGTAGCAGATCGGTCTGGCAGTCATAAACTCGATGTGGTGGTAACGTGTTAGCTTTCTCCTTTGCGAACATGTCCTGGAACTCCTGGTATTCCACTGGTAAGGTCCCCACCAAACCTAAACCTGCTATCTTTTCCTGTGAAGCTAACAATGGGCTTCTCTGGGTCCCTTTGTTGTCATATCAAGAGACGCATTCCGTGGGAAAGAGTAAGGTTCTCGCTTGCCAATCTATCCTTGGGATGTGCGTCTCTAGCCACGGTATCCCAAGAATCAGCTGGAATTGGGGTGCTGCGGTAAGGTCGAATCTAATACCTTCTCTATGACCATCTTGGCAGATTAAGGAAAGGAGTTGCATGCCATCCACAGCTGTTACACTTTCAACGGTATCCTTACGGTGGAATGCCAATCCCAAGGTCTTTGCAGTGTTTACGTCCAAGTAGTTCCTGATAGCCCCACTGTCTATTAAAGCCTTGAGGGCGTGCATTCGGGTGGGTTGTGAAGGATCTACCAGAACCACAGCAATACTGAAATGTGAGATCTGAGTGCTCCTTTCTTGGCTCGACAGACCGACCTCTACATCTGCCGGGCGTTGGAGTTTTCTGCTTCTGTGTCTTCTCTTGGATATCCAGGACCCCCATTGTCTTCCGTGGGGGTTTAACTGTGCAGTTCCAGAGGAAGTGACCAGATTAGTCGCAATATAAACAACGTTTTTCCTGATGCCTCTAGTCTCTCTCTCTGCTTTGGTGAGTGGTCCTCTGAGGACACCCAATTACATGGGCTCTGAGTGTGTTTCGGAGGCCTGCCGATTGGACGCTTCTTTCGGTTGGACATACACTGATCTATGTTCTGATCTGGTTCGGTCGGCCTTGCGATCCTGTAACCGGTGGTCTAGTTGCATAGTCATATCGATGTATTCGCTAGAATCTTCAGGAGGAAAAACTACTTGTGCCAAGACATCTTTTAATTTTCCTCTCAGTCCTCGATAAAATAATGTTATTCGTTTCTCCTCTGGCCAACCTGATTCGGCTATTAAGTGATTGAATGTGGCGACATACGAAATAAGATCCTGACCACCCTGTCACAGCGAGAGCATCTCATCATCCAAGGCCTGACCACGAGTCCGATGGGCAAATAGTTTTTCCAGTTCACCTTGAAAACCTGCGTAATTTCTCAACAAGGGGTCGTCCCTAAGCACTAACGGGACAGACCAGTCTGCCGCGTGTCCTCCAAAATAGGAGAGGACGAAGGCTACTTTAGCCTGGTCGTTCAGAAAAGAGTCCGGTTTGCATATGAAGTGTAGGCGGCATTGATTCATGAACGCTCCAAATTTCTTGGGATCCCCAGAGAAACGTTCGGGGGGTGCTTAAGGGATATTGCCTGGAAGCAATACCTGAATGTGCGTGATTACAGGTGCCACCGTAGGCTGCCCCTGAGGGGCTCCACCTGGTAGGGGTGCTAGACCAGCTTGGGTCTGTAAGAGCTGTCTAGCCAAGTCGTCTGTTTTGTCCCTGTTGACTACCAGTTTGCGCCTTAAGGCATTAGTCTCTGAGCGGGCTGCATGCACCTCAGTCTGTAGTTCGCCTAACAATAGGGAAAGGTGGTCTACCTCAGAGGTTTCCATCGCTCGGGCAGAGTTGTTGAGGACGGCTTCATGTTTTGTCACACTCACCTGTGTCTGCAGGAGCGATGGATGAGCCTCCTTTGACCCCGAGTTCTCACTTCCCCTGTTTCACCCGGAGGAACACCTGTCAAATATAAGATGCACACTCAGACCTGGGTTCACCTGATTCCCCTGGGTCCCTCCCCTTCTCTCTACTATGTGCTGTGATATCTCCTAAGGGCTTACCTTGGTTTTTAGTGGGGTGTGCATTCCATCCTGCATTCGCAGGGGTGCGATTCTATGGGAGGTTCACAGCCCTACACTCGTAGGGGTGGTGCCAATGTCTGTTTGCCGAGTTCTGATGCCACACTCTGTTATATGTCTTCACAGCGAGGCAGAGTGTTCCATATGCTAGTTCCTTCACTAGCAAGAAAGTCCTTTCCACACGGCAACATTGCGCAGTGGATTTTGAGAGTCCGGGATTGTCGGAATTGTCTTTATTTTGCCAAAGGTATCTTGGGTGAGTAGCGCTGCGTGTAGAACTCAGAACCACCGGTAGATGTGCGCAGCGTTATAGGTTTGAGCGCACCATGTAATGTCTCTCCTTTCCTTTGCAGGAGTTGATTATGGAGTGCTTATGCCACAAGCCTGTGTTCAGCGCTACTGGAGAGCCTCGGAGGTCTGGTAAGTATGCACAGAGGCTTCGGTAAGTATGCACCACGTTACTGGAGCGAGCGTAGTAAGTAATGTCTCTTTTTTCTTTTGCAGGAATTTGGGCGCTCGGGCTACGAACCTGGATTCCAGCATAGCGGGAAGATGCGGTGAGTATGCGCAGCGTTACTGGAGCGTGAGCTCTAATGAAAGTTTGCCTTTGTGCTTACAGGTGCCGGTGTAGGTTTCACCTCGTGTCTGGGGAAAGCTGCGGCGTGGAGAAAGCACGGAGTATGATCCGGAGCAGGTAAGCAGAAGCAGGATGATCCGGAGCAGGTAAGCAGAAGCAGGATGATCCGGAGCAGGTATGTAGAAGCAGGATGATCCGGAGCAGGTAAGCAGGAGCACGGTGAGTGTGTTGCTGATGCAGTTTACAGAAAGCAACACGAAGCACTGGAAGAATCTAGGGTGTGGCTTATATAGCCAGCCTCACCCGAACACTAGAGAGCTCATGGACTTTCATGCACTTCCTGTTGCAACAGGACGTGGTAACCAGGAAGTTACTACAAACACCAGGAAAGAATTAAAAGAAGGTATCTGCTATGAGTTTTTTGTGTGCCTATGCCAGGCCTGCAAAGCCTCCACCCAGCTTGCCCCGACTACATGCCTGGTACCCATGACAGGAACCCCTCAAGTGGATCTGTTCGCTACCGGTGTCAACTGGAAGTGTGACCTGTTCAGCTACAGGGAATTTCCTCAAAGAGGATCTTGTTACGCTCACCTGACTTCCACGGAGGCGCTGGCCTGGTTCGCGCTGCTGTGACCTCTTCTAAGGTGATGCGCACGGTTCGGAAGACGGACTGGACCGGGTCCCCAAATCTGGCTTGCCTGGCTCGCAGAAGTATCCTTCTGTAGGCGAAAATAGATGATTAACTGTCTGCGGGGTAATGCAATCGGCCTCCCACTTTCCCCTCTCACCCTCCTCGAAACCCTTCTGTGATTTCTCGTAGCGTCTCACCTTAGGGTCTGGAAGGACGAGCTCTCCATCCTGCTTCTGATGCAGGGGCGCATTGATATCAGTTACTTCACTGGATTTTCAGATTGGTGAGAACCAAACTTGCTTGGCTTCCAGGTAAGTTTTTTGATAAGAGGTTCCCCTTATGTCCATGCATTAATGTACTAATGCTAGTGTCTTTTTCCCCATAGGGGCCGGGGTACGGAATGCCGGGGAACAGGCACCGACCCAAGATGAGAGGTGAAATCCTTGTAGAAATCAGGTAAGTCTTTAATGAGCGTTTTTTGGTAATGTCTTTTCATTCGCTCATTAACGCTGATGTCTCTTTTTCCCCTTAGGGGCCGGGGTCCGGAAATGCCAGGATGCGGCGCGGACCCGAAATGAAGAGGGAATGAATCAACAGGTAAGTCTTAACATGGAGATTTAGCTTTCCTTATTCCCTTCTCTCTCTCACCTTTTGTTCTGGTCTTTTTCTCCCTAGGCGCTGGGGGGTGACTGCGAATCCGGATGATCGCTGCTGAACATGGAGGCGCCCTGTAAAGGTGAGTGGAATGCGGCGCTACAGCGATCCACGCGATGAGCTTTTAAATTAAAGTCTTCCTTTTCAGGATTGTCGGCGAGATGTCTCCGGGATGCGGATTTAGCAGGTAAGGACCTTTCCTTCTTCTGTTCTCTTCTTCTCTTCCTTTGCAGGTGATCCAGGATGCTGGCAGGCGTGGCAGAAGTCAGGATGCAGGAGCAGACACGGTGAGCGTCCAGCTGCTAGATGCATAACAACGCGAAGCACGTGTGGCTGTTCAGGTGGGGTTTAAATAGCCTTGGAAGAAGTTCCAGGTATGTATCCTTCCTCCAATCAGGTATGTATCCTTCCCCGACCACGCCCGGATGGTAAATTAGTCCCACAGGTAAAGTAGTTCCTTTCAGGCCTCAAGGAGGCCGGGATCCTGCAGCATGGTCTGCATCAGGTAAGTGCACCCAAGCACTCCCATAATGAGCCTGGCGCCATAGGCGCCAGGACACTGTCCAAAGGGCCCCTATATGGGGTTGCTGGGTCCTTCCTTGGGGACTGGATGTCCGCTTTCGGGGACGCAGGGCTTGAACCGGCTCCCCGGGAGCGGGCATCATGACAGCACTCCCCCCCCAAGGCCCCTCCCAAGGTTGTTCCCTCCGGGGGTTTTGGTTTGTCTGGGAAGAGTCGGTGGAATTTCCTGACTAATCGAGGTGCATGCACATGGTCGCTGGGTTCCCACAACCTCTCCTGAGGTCCGTACCCCTTCCAATCAATTAGGTAGAACAGTTTTGACCTAAACATTTTTGAGTCTAAAATGTTCTTCACTTCGAATTCGGGCTCCCCATCTATTAGAATTGGTTCTGGAGGTTTGAGTAGTCGGGTTCCGGGTACCACTGGTTTCAGAAGTGACACATGAAAAACAGGGTGAATTTGCATACTAGCTGGTAAATCAAGTTTAACAGCCACTGGGTTAATTATTGCCGTAATAGAATAAGGTCCCAGATATTTTGGGTTAAAAGTTCGAGGCCCTTTGAGTGGTAAATGTCTGGTAGCTAACCACACTTGATCGCCAATCTGATACAGAGGTGCTTCACTCCGATGTAGATCAGCATTCTCCTTGTATTTTCTCTTGGCTTGTTGTAAATGCGTAGTTGCCTCTTTGAAGGCTTGGGTAATTGTAGAATGCAGATGTTCTACTGCAGGCATTCCGAGGTTCTGAGGTGAGTCAAGGTTTGAGGTTCGAGGGTGATGCCCAAACAAAGTATAAAAAGGACTGTGGCCAGTTCCAGAGTGTACCGAATTATTATATGCGTATTCGGCTATCCAAAGAACGTCTTTCCAGTTGCTTTCAGATTGCTGTAACATACACCGTAAGTACTGTTCAAGGGTCTGATTTGTCCTCTCGGTCTGACCATCGGTCTGGGGGTGGTGACTGGTCGATAATCTTACGTCGATCTGCGCCATTTGACAACATTTGCGCCAGAAGTGGGAAATGAATTGGCTTCCCCGGTCAGAGATTAGTATAGATGGGAATCCATGTAGCCGAACAATATTTTCGAGGAATTCTTTGGCTAGGACAGAAGCTGAAGGTAAACCTTTCAAAGGAATAAAGTGGGCCATTTTGGAAAACAAATCCACAATTACCAGAATAGTATTGTACCCCGAACAAGGAGGCAGGTCCGTAATAAAATCCATTGATAGGGTGTGCCAGGGTGCTGGTGGTATGTCTAGAGGTTGAAGGAGACCGGCTGGTCTTTTCTTTTGACTTTTATTTTGGGCGCAAACACCACAGGACATCACAAAAGATTTAACATCTTTTCGCCAAGAGGGCCACCAAAATTGTCGTTTCACCTTTTCCTCTGTCTTGGCAATACCGGGGTGTCCCTCTATTAATGTATCATGATAACCGGAAATAACTAGTTCGTGTAATTCCTTATGTGGCAGGAATAAGCGTCCTTGGAAATAAGGGAAACCATTATCTTTGGTAAAGTCTGATCCCTTTTGTATCCATTCCTGTAAGGTTGTAGGGTCCAGGAGTTGTTTCACTCTGGCTTGAATGTCTTCAAGCGTCTGTAACGAAGTCATGCCTAGAATCCTTTGTTCGGGAATTATTGGTACTGGTTCTGAGTTTGTATCAGATTCTCCCATTCCAATTCGGGATAAGGTGTCTGCTTTGCCATTCTTGCAGCCATGTTGATAGGTAATCACAAAATCAAATTCAGCGAAAAACAAAGCCCATCGGAAATGCCGTGATGACTGAGCCTTGGCGGTTTTCAAATACTGTAAATTCCGGTGATCAGTGATCACTGTGAAGGTATGTCGAGCGCCAAGCAGATAATGCCGCCAGGCTTTAAAAGCGGACTTAATGGCTAACAGTTCTTTGTCCGTGATTGCATAATTAACCTCGGGTGCCGAGAATTTTCTGGACCAAAATGCTACGGGATGCAGTTGGTTGGTTTCGGATCTCTTTGGGACAGGACAGCTCCCATGGCTAGGCTGGATGCGTCAGTCTCGACGACATAAGGGAGATCTGGATGCGGGTGTTTCAATATAGGTGCGGAGGTAAACTTAGCTTTTAAATCCTGAAAGGCCTGCTCGGCTTCTTCAGACCATTCAAAACGTTTATTTTTCCTCAAGAGTGCAGTAATGGGTTGTACCACGCGTGAAAATTCCAGGATAAACCTGCGATAGAAATTGGCAAAGCCAAGCATGCTTTGAACCCCTTTTACAGAGCTAGGTGATGGCCATTTGAGGATGGCATCCACTTTTCTTGAGTCCATTCGGACTTCTTTGGGTGTCAGGATGAAACCTAGAAACTCGACTTCTGTGGTATGGAAAACACATTTCTCCAATTTAGCAAATAGTTTGTGTTGGCGCAGTTTTTCAAGTACTGCCCTGACGTATTTTCTGTGATCAGATTCCGAAGAGGAGTACACCAGAATGTCATCGATATATACGACAACACAAACATCGATGAGTTCCCGAAGGACATCATTCATGAAGTATTGGAAGGCAGCCGGCGCGTTACACAATCCGAAAGGCATCACCTGGTACTCGAATAATCCGTATTTAGTACGGAAGGCAGTTTTCCATTCGTCGCCTTCGTTTAACTCGTACCAGATGATAAGCCCCCCGGAGATCTAACTTGGTGTATATGCAAGCGTCCTTCACCTGGTCAAGGAGTTCAGGGATCAGAGGCAGAGGATAACGGTTTTTAACCGTTATCTGGTTCAATGCGCGGTAATCGATACAAGTTCTAAGGTCGCCTTCTTTTTTGGGCACGAAGAACAAAGCCGAGGATGCCGGGGACTTTGACGGGCGAATAAAACCATTAGCTAGGTATTGATCCAAATATTGTCTCAAATGCAGATTCTCAGGTTTGGTAAGGGCATAAATCCTGCTACAAGGGGGTTGTGCACCGGGCACCAGATCGATTTGGCAATCGTACGATCTGTGAGGAGGTAACGTGTTGGCCTGTTCCTTTTGGAAGACGTCCTGAAAGTCTTGGTATTCCGGAGGTAGTTGCATGGAGGCAGAGGTTACAGATGCTAGATTAATCTTCAGGTTTTCTGGGTAGCAGGTTTGTGTACAATCCAGGAAGGTTATTCTCTTAGCTCGCCAATCAATTCGAGGATTATGTGTCTCTAACCAAGGGATTCCAAGAATAACCTGAAACTGTGGAGCCTTGATTACATCAAACACAACACCCTCCCGATGGCCGTCAGGACCAATAAGAGTCACCTCAGTAGTGGAATTTGTTACCGGTCCAGAGGCAATTTCAGTTCCATCGACTGTGGTGATGACATCTTTGCTGGTTTTAGGACGGAGAGGGAGGTTAATCCTAGAGACCAATTCACGATCCACATAGTTTACAATAGCCCCACTATCGATGTATGCCTTTATTGCATGCAACCGCTTAGGCTGTTCTGGATCTACAAGAACCATTGGCACAATGAAATGCGAGGTCTGAGAGTTAGTTTTAAAGCTCGGCAAGCGGACCCCTACACTTGTCGGGCAGAGTCGTTTCCCGAAACAGAGTCTTCATGGTTTTTATCAGCGGCTCCTACCGCCTTTCGGGGAGGTTTTGCCGGGCAATCTCGTAGAAAGTGTCCAGAATTCCCACAATAAAGACATAATTTTAACTGCCGCCTCCTTTCACGTTCCTTTTGAGTTAAGGGTCCTTTAACCCCTCCAATTTGCATAGGCTCAGAGACATCAACTCCCTTGGGATTAGCATGGGTCTTGACCAACACCCGGGTCTCAAACCTGGACCGATCTGCTTTTCTGTTTTGAAGTCTGTGATCCAATTGGACCACTAAGTCTATATACTCTGTGCATTCTTGGGGCGGATTTACAACTTGGGCCAAGACATCTTTAAGTTCTCCGCGAAGGCCTCGATAAAACAACGTGACTCTTTTATCCTCTGGCCATCCCGTTTCCACAATTAGTCTATTAAAGTTTGCAATATAGGATAGGAGGTCCTGATTGCCCTGTCGCATGGGATAGAAGTTCGTCATCCAGAGCCTGCCCCTGAGAGTGTCGAGCAAATAACCTTTCCATGCTTGCTTGAAACCTTTGAAAATCACGGAGAATCGGGTCATCTTGAGTAACCAGTGGAACTGACCAATCGGCAGCGCAGCCGCTGAGATATGACAATACAAAGGCTACCTTGGTCTGATCATTAGGGAAGGCCCCAGGTCTGCATAGGAAGTGCAAACGACACTGATTCATGAATACGGCGAATCGTTTGGGGTCCCCAGCAAAGCGTTCGGGTGGGGCCAGCGGCATGTTTCCAGGTAGATTAATCTGCACAGGGTTACTGGAAACCACAGGAGCGGGGTTCCCTCCGGAACCGGGTAGAGGAGTTTGCCCAGTTTGACCTTGAAAAAGCTGTCTGGCCAGGTCATCAGTTCTTTCCTTTGATATTATTAATTCCCTCCTGAGGGCATTAGTCTCTTGACGAGCGGCATGTACTTCGGCCCGTAATTCCCCCAGTAATTGGGCCAACTGATCAGTCTCAGAACTTTCCATAGCGCCTGGGTGGGACTTTGTAGGAAGTCTTCGCGTTCTGTTACGCTCACCTGACTCCCACGGAGGTGCTGGCCTGGTTTGCGCTGCTGTGACCTCTTCTAAAGTGATGCGCACGGTTCGGAAGACGGACTGGACCGGGTCCCCAAATCTGGCTTGCCTGGCTCGCAGAAGTATCCTTCTGTAGGCGAAAATAGGGGATTAACTGTCTGCGGGGTAATGCAATCGGCCTCCCACTTTCCCCTCTCACCCTCCTCGAAACCCTTCTGTGATTTCTCGTAGCGTCTCACCTTAGGGTCTGGAAGGATGAGCTCTCCATCCCGCTTCTGATACAGGGGCGCGTTGATATCCAGTTACTTCACTGGATTTTCGGATTGGTGAGAACCAAACTTGCTTGGCTTCCAGGTAAGTTTTTTGATAAGAGGTTCCCCTTGTGTCCATGCATTAATGCACTAATGCTAGTGTCTTTTTCCCCATAGGGGCCGGGGTACAGAATGCCGGGGAACAGGCACCGACCCGAGATGAGAGGTGAAATCCTTGTAGAAATCAGGTAAGTCTTTAATGAGCGTTTTTTGGTAATGTCTTCATTTGCTCATTAACGCTGATGTCTCTTTTTCCCCTTAGGGGCCGGGGTCCGGAAATGCCAGGATGCGGCGCGGACCCGAAATGAAGAGGGAATGAATCAACAGGTAAGTCTTAACATGGAGATTTAGCTTTCCTTATTCCCTTCTCTCTCTCACCTTTTGTTCTGGTCTTTTTCTCCCTAGGCGCTGGGGCATGACTGCGAATCCGGATGATCGGTGCTGAACATGGAGGCGCCCTGTAAAGGTGAGTGGAATGCGGCGCTGCAGCGATCGACGCGATGAGATTTTAAATTAAAGTCTTCCTTTTCAGGATTGTCGGCGAGATGTCTCCGGGATGCGGATTTAGCAGGTAAGGACCTTTCCTTCTTCTGTTCTCTTCTTCTCTTCCTTTGCAGGTGATCCAGGATGCTGGCAGGCGTGGCAGAAGTCAGGATGCAGGAGCAGACATGGTGAGCGTCCAGCTGCTAGATGCAGAACAACGGGAAGCACGTGTGGCTGTTCGGGTGGGGTTTAAATAGCCTTGGAAGAAGTTCCAGGTATGTATCCTTCCTCCAATCAGGTATGTATCCTTCCCCGACCACGCCCGGATGGTAAATTAGTCCCACAGGTAAAGTAGTTCCTTTCAGGCCTCAAGGAGGCCGGGATCCTGCAGCATGGTCTGCATCAGGTAAGTGCACCCAAGCACTCCCATAATGAGCCTGGCGCCTATGGCGCCAGGACTGATGTCTTTTATGAGCCTGGCGCCATAGGCGCCAGGACACTGTCCGAAGGGCCCCTATATGGGGTTGCTGGGTCCTTCCTTGGGGACTGGATGTCCGCTTTCGGGGACGCAGGGCTTGAACCGGCTCCCCGGGAGCGGGCATCATGACAGATCTCTAGGGGTGCATTTGTGGTGGACTGGAAATTTCCATTGATGTATGCTTTTCCGCCAGTCCCCGTCATTGCTCATGTCATCAGGAGGTTGAGGAAGTTTGGGAATTCCATGATCCTCATTGCTCCGGATTGGGCTAGGAAAACATGGTACCCGGACCTTCTAGAAATGGCCATCTGCCCTTGAATACATTTTCCCCCTAAAAAGGTCTTGCTCTTACAAGAGGGGGGATCTGCTTCTCCATCCAGAAATCAGTACTCTGAATCTTCACGCTTGATTACTGAAAGGGTAAGATACAAAGATTATGACCTTCCGGAAGACGTGATGGAGGTGTTGCGTTCAGCCAGAAGGCCAGCACCAAAATCTCTGTACCACTGCCATTGGAACATATTTTGCAGCTGGTGCAGGGAAAAGAGTTTTAATCCTTTCACTTGTAACACCTCTACTGTTTTATCTTTTTTGCTCCAGCTAGCCCTCTAGGGCTCCAGGTCTCACTAGTAAAAGGATACCTGGCGCAGCTTTCTATATTTAAGCGTTGGCCAGATGAAGGCTTCTATTTCAAGGTCCCTATTGTAATCCATACTTGAAGGGTTTGACAAACCTTTTTCCCCCTGTTCCCTTTTATTGTAATGGTTTGGGATTTGAATCTAGTATCAAGATTTCTAATGGGTATGCCTTTCAAGCCTCTGCATCCTTGCCCTCTCAGAATGCTGACTCCTAAAACTGTTTTCTTGACGCAATAACATCAGCCCACACAGTGAGTGAGCTGCAGGCTCTTTCCGCCAAACCCCCTTTAACAATCTTCTTTAAAGACAAGGTGGTATCGAGAGTGCATCTATCATTTTTACCAAAGGTGGAATCTGAATTCCACCTAACACAGAAAATAGTGTTACCTAACTTCTATCCACCACCTCACCCCGCCAAAGAGGAGGAGAGATTGCACCATTTAGACCCAACAAGAGCTTTACGTTTTTACATTTCAAGAATGGCAAAAGTCAGGCAGGAAGAGCAACTTTGTATAGGCTACTCAGGCCATAAATTGTGGGTTAGCTGTCACTAAACAGACTATTTCACGTTGGATAATATTGTGCATTTCAGAATGCTATTCTTTAGCCAGCAAGGACCTGCCTGATGGCTTAAGGGCATAGTCCACCCGAGGAGTGGCTACTGTAAGAAACTCATGGTGGCAACAGTAAAGACAGGCACAAGTAATCACAGTTCAAGGGCTAAATCTAAAATGGGAGCAAGCGTTGACCATTAAATGAAAAATGAAAAATAAGGCAGTCCTAGTGGTGTTGTGTCAAATAAAAAAGGGCTTATACTAATAAAAAGCTATTGCCAATCCTTACAACTAATACAAAGAGGGTGTGGGATAGTTTTTAAGAAAAGAAAGAAATGTTCACAAATAATATTTCAGGATGTGGTAGCCGGGGGCTCCCTTCCCCACGTTTAAGCACGGGGTAAGGCGAGATCCTGGAGCACAGTACACTCTTGAGCTTCCCCAGAACGAGACGCCAGTTCTGCTTGCAGCGATCAGGGCCATCGATGGCCAAGTCTCATTTCTCCTGAAAGTATCTTGCCTTCGAGGACCTGATGTACTCACGATAACAAAATAAAGTTCCTTTAACTAATGATAGTTCGTATTCTTGATACTTAGGATGAGTATTCCTCACTCTTTGGTCTCCCTCTTCTGGGCGCCGACCCCTCTTGAATCTTCAGCCTCCCACCACCGGGTTCACTATGGATTTTCTCGTTCACGATTCTCAATGTCTATATAAACCGTTCCAGTGGACATCCCTCTACCGGGTTCACCTTTGTCAACACACTGTTTCTTGGGACTTTAGACTTTGCCCCCTTTTCATCAGCCTCCCTCTGCCGGGTTCACTCTAGTCAACTTCACATTTACATTTTCTTTCTCACGATGTGGGATTCACTTGCTTTGCTTTCGATGCGGGATTCGCTTCCCTTGATTTCTCTCCAGTTCTTAGATCAAAGGCTTTTGATTTGTACAGGGATTTTGCTAGACCTCCTGAATGACGACTTTGACCTGTCCTGGCGGCTCTCTTACAGCCTTCTGGTATCTGTAGTTTCGTCAATATGGGATAAACCAGGGTTTCTCGAGACAACACCCACGTGGTGCCGGTCGCCTCTGCAGCTTGTCTTCCTTTAACAATTTTACAGTCTTTGAATTTATCTCAATATGCCACTTTGCGACTTTCATTCCACACAGCCCGGTTCTTATCGGTTCTCTCCTCGACTCACCGGCTGTGATGAACCGCTTGTCTTTCCTTGTATCTGAAGTCAAGGCCGGTACCATGGTAGCAGGAGTTACCATTGCTCTGGCTTATTGGCGTAGGCATGCCCTCTGTACGTTAACATCTGTTGCAAGACTGTATAGCTATTATGCTCAGGCTTACGTTTTCTTCTGTGAAGGTTTGGCGTGGCTGGGCTTGAAAGGGCGTTGTCGTCTCTCTCCTTGGCATCCTCTCGATTCTCGCCGCCTTTTTCCTTCTCTTAAACTGCTGTGGTAGATTAGCTGTCTCGCCGTGCAGTCTGCCTTGCTTGTACTCTGCTCTCTTGCTCCACCTTTTAGCCCTGTGGGGAAGGAAAAGGGCTGTCAGGTGTGTAATTCTGATCAATTGCCTGACTCTGGTATTGGGACATGTCAAGTAAACAGCTGTGGTGTTAGTCCGTTCTCTTGCGTGTTGTACAGTGTTTGTGGTGGAAAAAGGGGGGGGGCAGTGTTTTTTAATTTCCTACGTGGTAGGATGGGGAAAAGGTGTTTAAAGAAGGGGGAAACCATGTCTCACCCGTCAGTGTCTCACTCCCACTCCCCGAGGACCCCCCACCATCCAGGAGATCCTCCCTCACTGGTCCACCCCCAGGAACTGGATCCAATAGCGATGGCCGTGTCCTGGCCAGCTGGATGACAGATCCCCTGGGACTAGCTAGCTAGGGGATTGAAAGAGGGGTACTCATGTAAGATATCTGTAAAGCAACATCTTGGTCATCTTTACATACCTTCACTAAATACTATTGTCTGAACTCTGTGTCAGGTCAGGAGGCCACATTTGGCAAGGTTGTACTCCACAGCATCAATCAATAAAAATGATCAGCACCCACCTCCTCATACTGACTGCTTTTGGAGTGTTTCAAAGATGAGGAATACGTGGGCGGACACCATCCATTTGAATAACAAATTACCTACCCCATGTAATGTTCTTTCGACTGGATGTTCCTCCCACTTATTCCTCATCGCCCTCCCATCCTTCCACTCTTACTTGCCAAGAATGTCTGTTTTTTACACCTTCCTCTCTTTCAATGCCAGATTCGCCAGCAACATCGGTAGAGCATGGAGAGGAAAAACTAGAACTGAGACAACGGTCTCCGTGCGTGCTACTTATACCAGCATCAATGTTACTGCTGAGGACAGGGGGAAGGTAGTCAAGGACCATGACTCAATGCTGCACGGCAGCCGATACTACAAAAAAAGAAGTTCCGAAGCAAGCTGCAAGCAGACTTGAGTATCAAAGATAAGGAAAACGTGGTAGTAACATCCAGTCAAAAGAACATTACCTGGGGTAAGTAATTTATTCTTCTGCCTTTTTTGGCACTACATGCCTGACCTGCTTCTGCCTGCATGACCTACCAGTTGCTGCCTGACCGGCCTCTACCTTGCCCATCCCTGCATTTTCCAGTCCTGTCCCTCTTGGCTCCTAGATCGGCTAGTATACACCTCGTCTGCCTTGATATATTCCAGTACCATCTCACCTCCGGCAGCTCTCTGGCCTTCTTGTTGGCATCAAAGCCTCTCAGACCAGTATTTTCACTGTCGTGAATTATGGAAGGCAGGCCTGTGGTGTGGGGAGCTGGCCCTGGCTTACCCCTAATGGTCGCCCTTTCAAGAGGGAAAGGGTTCAGTTTTTGCAACCGCCTGTTCAGCCGCTACACCATAGAATGACCTTGGAAACCTACAAGTAAGCCACATACCAAGATCTCAGGTACGCAGTGCCTGTGTGACTTGGTGCCTGATGATGGGAGTACAGATCGGAACTTGTGATCTTTTCCTTGGAGGAATTGCAGTTGGGAAGATCTGGGCCTCAACACCAACAGAGGAAGCACTCCTAGCTGGCATGTATTAACTAGCAAGAGGCTTCCACCAACCTGTCAACTCATGTGTGCTTGTGCCCTGACAACAGAAATAAGAGAAGGGAATATTATGGTTTTTGGGTTGGAGCCAACCCTATGTTCTGCAAGAGCAATTTGTTTTATCTTTGCTTAAAAGCAAATGCTCTTGAATCCCCCAACTCTTCACCACTATCCCAACCATGAACATGATCTTGAATTGACCCTCCGACCTTGTACAGCACTCCTCTGCTTTCTAGCCTGACAGACTATAAATACTATGAGTGTCAAAAGAAAAGCCATCCGATTAGATTTCAGGAGTTGAAGGAGCCAGAACTTCTTTAAACCTTGCAAGAAAACGGCCAACATCCCATTCCAACACACAAACCAGCCAGCCCAATCTGCTCCCCAACTCACCTCCCCTCGTACCAGATGCACGACTCAAGTCACCCCTACATGACTTTGGGTTGGCTATTCCTTCTCCTTGAAACAATATACTCATATTTTATTGTAGTCATCTATCTCTAGTACCCGCCGATCTTCACACGAACATGTACATCTGGTTCATCTTTATGCCATCGTCGACTTCTGATTTCATCCTCCTCAGGTGAGGGTCGTAGGTCCACCGCCCCTTAATGCACGTCCAATTTAGATTCCATTTTTGAGGCTGGATATAACCGGCACAGTTCAAAGATAGTGGCTGAGTGGCCTTCATCTAGTTTCCCCAAGTGTCTTGTAGGTGCTGAGGCCAGGACTCCCTATGGTGCATGCACCACCACAGATTTTCAAAACAAGCATTGGCACCAGCCAACAGTCCAAGGAAAATGCTCAACCAAAGTCTGCTACGACTTCAAGACAATTTTTTAAAAAAAAACTGGCTCATAATATAAAGGGCGTTACGGAGACAGCATAAAATAGAAAGTACCATAGATGAAAAGGAAATGCTTCCCATTTTACCCTCCTCACGCCTGGTGAGACAAGGAAATGATATTGTGTTTATTCACATATCCTAACCAAGACCGCTGACAGACCCCTCTTTTTTGCTTTCTGTGGAACTGGCACTAGACGCCTCACGCTATCGATTTAGACCCAGTTCACCTGTTCTTACTTTGCACAGGATATTCTATCGCTTACCCGCTAATGATTCCCCTTCTATTCTTTTGTGCAAGGGACCGACCAAGGTCTAAATGTACCACTCATATAATTGCTTATTGCCAGAGTTGCGATAAGGGCAATCATTGCTAGAAGTTTCTCCAGTCTTTAGTAACTGTTTAAGCACTTGTTCCGTTGCTTTAATCTCTCAATGCACCACGAGGGAGAAGCATCAGGGGTCGAGCAAAAGGGAGCTGAGCGGGATGTGTTGATAACTACGGTTTCACTTCTATGCCACCATTTATGAAAAACAGAACGCCAATCATGCCAACATAAAAACAAAAGACGGTTAGACACAGCACTGTTAATGTAAGGTTGCTCAGATAGAATAAAACCAACACAAACCCCCTTTATAGCTCAATATGAATAATTCCCAGCCTACTGATGTATATTCATCTTGAGAGTTGCGGGATACAGTACAGCAAACATTAAAGAAACAACAAGTTAATTCTATAGTTTGCAAGGCTTTAAACGAATGCATATTCAGTGGGCAAATACATTTAGGAAATCTTCTAAAGTACAGCATTATAGCACGAGTTGGAGCAGACATATATCATATCACAGAACCACATTGAAAATAAATCATTATAAAGTACAACACAATATATAGAGACCTTGTTATTAATGGCTGCAAAATCTGCAAGAAAAAACCGCCGTAAACAAGGTACTGCCATGCGGCAATAAGTCCATATCATGTTTGGTACTTGTCAGAGGTATTTGATTGTGTGTTATGAAGTCTTTGGAGACAGAAGTTCTTGTGACACACGGCCCCCCTCAGCATACATATGTATAGCCTGACATGTTTCGTTCCATTGAGGCACTTCGGGAAACATCAAGAAGTAGGTGGACTATCGAAGGCTAAGGTACTGCAAAACACACACTTAAAAAAAGGGAGAGTAGGGTTACTTGTAAATTAATTAGACCATTATTCAGTTTCCTCTGCAAAAACGAAGTAAATACGTTCCTACCATGGTAGAATCTCTGTGCCCTGGACGAGTTCTTTTTAAAAGTTTATTCGGATTCCTCCATTAACAGTAAATACAATAAAACAACACAAATTACACAATTGAAAACGTTATGAACATGAAATATATAAAAGACAAGTTAAATAACAGAGAAGAGTCCTGTCCATTACTTTAGTAGGAGTTTAGTTACTCCAGGAGTGATATCACTCTTGCAGTATTCTCCTCTAGATACAGAAGAACGCAAACACTCCCTCAGTTATATACTACTAACCTATTGCGGTAGAATGAATCCCCTGGCTCTTGTAATATTGCTATTTGGAAGGGAGCCTGTACTGACTCTGGAGGCAAAAAATATATGCATCATAAATTTAGGGCACTCTCAATCATATAAGCATATATATGTAGTGACTCACATGTGTTGAAATCATACACTTTAAAATCATGTGGCTTTTCTCTATTACGGAGCGTAAACTCTACACTCTTTTCCATGCCTGTGAATTATTACACCAGGATGATGCCATCCACAACATAGGTAAGGACATTGACCGATTGTTCCTTATAATCTGAGGGATGTGTTGTTTTCTGGTAGATCATGGCGCCTCTCGTTCCCATCATATTCTATTCTCTACTAGCATAACCTGGCCATGCTCTAATTTATTCAGACATTGCAAATGGGGTGGTTGCAAAGGCCATCATTTCTAGCAATTTCACAAGCCATACTCGATGTATATATTTTAAGAAAGCAAACACTATCCGTTTTTCCACAGTCGATTTGGACATAGTTACTGCGTCGGGCACATTTCTGAAGTTGTATTTTATCAAAATAGGTTTCAAATAGCATCTCGAATAGGATTCATAGTATGGGCGTAGAAATAAGAAGTGTGCAACATTTTATTTCTCTGCAGTACGGATTGGGCATTGCTCAGATTCCACCATAGGCTAGGAGTGTGACTGTGAGTTCAGAAGCAAGGTGCCCAGTCTTATGCAAATGGTGGGATCACAATATCGGGATAACATTCTAGTCCACGTGTCAGTTTGCAGCGCTGGTATTCTTGAGCTTGTGCTCAAGACCTAAAATAGAATTCTGTTTCGGTCTTCATCTTTATTGCAAGCGCATGCAGACTAGTTTCTTGGTATGGCCATTAATTAGGGCAGTATTTCACCCAAAATGTATTAATCCCATATATGATAGTTCTGCTTTGACATGCCTACACCAGGGGGATGTTCATCCCACAAATCTGGGATAGTAGATCTGTTAATGCTTCTCTGCATCTTGACAGATCAGGTGAAGCCCAGAGACAGACCCAATATAATATCAGCCGATTGGCCAATACGTCCAGAATGTTGTTTTGGCCCCACTCTTTACATATGGCCGCATTAGAGGTGCTTCTGGGAAGATGACTCGTCTTTTTTAAAAATAGGTTCTCTGCTACCTGCAGTCTAGGGGGTTTAGTGTATCCGCAGATCTCTGCCCCATAAACAGCTGTGGACCTGGCCTGCATGTTCTAGATTTGTAATGCTGGTGATAAGGCACCAATGCAATGCACATATGCTAATTTTAAGGTGGCATTGTTTGTTCTATCTAGGCTCAAAATCAATTTCTCTATTTGAGCACACCAAATCCTATTACTTTTAAATCTTGTGCCCAGATAGTCGAACCTAGCAACTTGCTCAATTTCTTAGCCCTCGATGGTGAGCTGTAATTTTGGTTGCTTTTTTGTGGGGTTGATGTAATACCATCACAGTTTTATTGATGTTTATTGTGAGGCCACTTTCGTTGCACCATTCATGAAATTCGGCCACTTGTTTCTTTAGGGCAGCTGGAGTCTTAGAAACCAAGATCACATCATCTGTGAAGAGTAAGGACCTTGACAGATTGTTCCTTATGATCTGAAGGAATTTGTGGTTTTCCAGTAAATCGTGATGCCTCTCCTTACTATCATATTCTATTCCCTACTAGCAGCACAACCTGGCCACACTCCAATGTATTCAGACATTGCAACTGGGGTGGTCGCAAAGGCCATAATGTGCTGGTATGCACTCTCTATCAACCGCTTGCTTACTTTGGGTGGCATAACTATCCTCATGAGCTGATTCATGTCAGCCCAGGAGGGGTTGTAAAAACGTCTGCAATTTCTCCACAAACCGCTCCAACTCTTTCACCAAATTTCTCAGATCTCCAGGTGTCCAAGCAACATGTATGTTAGCAAGGTTTGGCTGCTGTTTCCATTCTCCCTCATTACCTGCTGGCACTGGTCCGAATGTGCTGAACCCAGCACTCCCAACGGCGCAAAAGGCACAATCTGCCTGTGCCATCAGGGTCATCTTAAGCACTTTTGGGGCTCTGGGCACGGACATCTTTGGGGCCCCCCCTCCACCAAACCAAAGGAATTAAGGGATCAAGAATAGTGGTCGCGCCCCGCACCCGTCACGCTCCCAACCTATAGGTTGATGTGCTGTCTCGCAGCATAATAAGCACGTTTACTCCCTTTAAGTCCCCTTGCCCTATTAATTCCTGCTCTAATCAGAATGATAAACAAGTAGCATTTGAAGACCAACATTAGCAGTCAACAAAGGGGCTACTGTTCTAGTACATACAGTATACTTTTTATCAATAACATCCAAGAAGGTAGATGTAGTATTAATGCAGGACCGTAAGTAAAAGGTACATGTAACCCATAATAGACAGAGAACTCACATTGAACGCTACATATACCATAGCATGGATAGTGGAGGCAGATTAGAAGCTACCAGGAAGGTGTCTTTATCCAGACAGACTGAGATTAGAAGTGGGATATGGTTTTCAAATAGGGTTGCCATTAGCTATCAAAGGAACAAATGCCAGTGGTGCGATATAAATATGCTCACTATTAACACAGTGAAACCATGAATAAGGCTTTTATGAAGATCAGACCATGAGAAGGAAATCACTCGTAAGGGCTGACCATTTTGAAAGGTTTAGGGACTGGCAATATTGAGAGGTTAGGAAATACAACATTAAATGAGATGCCTAGGATCACACATTGGTTAAAGGGTGAAGGGGTGAAGCTGAGATGTGTGCCAACTGTGCAATTTTGCATTTGAATTTTTTTTTCTCCATTTCTTACCATGAACTAAAACAATCTCATTTTATAACAAAAAACTGACTTGGATGATTCTAGCTTCATTCTCTCCAGCATCAAGGGAAGTATATAAGAACCAGCATACCAGCAACCAGTATACCAATCGATGTGATTTAACAAATTCAACAAATTTAATCTGGGTTTGTCTTTTGTATTTTAAGGCTTTAAACACTTCCAAAACAATGGCTTGTGACATTTTCATTTATAAACGTGCATAAAAACCTTTAACTTTTACCCAAGAATAAACCGTTTTTTGTTTGCTTGCCTGAGGCCTGCAACATATGGTCCGCTCTCTTCTGTCTACCAACCCTTCCATCCAAATAGCCTACATAAGAAGAAAGATCAAGTAATAGGCTAAACGATACCAGCAGCATGCAAGAAGGCAAACCTCACAGAAGACAGCACAGTCATGTAAGACATATTAGAGGATTTGACCAGGATCACTGAACCGTCTGCTGGCAAATCCAGGATACAAACATGAACGCTGTCGTTCCATAGTCTTGAATTTGGATATTTATTCACCTTTTGGTCTAACAGTTTATGCCATTGTTGGAGGTGATTGCCTAGGTTTTACATCACCCCATCTGAACAAACCAATTTCTAGACCTTCACCATACGGATGATATGTTAGTTTTTATATCAACCCTTATCTGGTACAGGTACATTGCTGTTAATAGCAGATGTTGTTCTGCAAAACCAAGTACATATGCAGACAGGTTTATACACTTCAGACATAGGAAAGGCTCAGCCAGCCTTACTGGAATGTGATATTCTAATTTTGCATATGAACACATATCTCTGCAATGGGTGCTCCACACACTGAGCTAACTTCTGAACCATTGTGGCACTCAATTTATCAATATGCATTTCACCATTGCCTATTTCATATGATCAACATAATTCCCACAGGAAGGAAAGAATGCTACAGAGTTGTGCCATAAGGAACACACAGACTATGTATACTACAGTGAACACAGAAAGCAATACATGATGAATTAATTGATCAGGGCAGAATGCAGAATGCACTTTCCAAAACAGAAAGGCAATGGGTTTAGAGCCTCAGAAGCACCATCATACAATATCCTGACGTGTGCTATTTAGGACTGGTGAACAATGGAATCTTACTTCTTCAGATCAGCTAGCCTTGTGGGCCCTGGGCAAGTGCCATGCAGCTTTTTTGACAGTTGCTGAGATGCTGGTTTCCAGAACGTTGGCCGCAGACCCTCATTAAGGATGATGTCTTTTGATGATTTAGTCTATTTGTATCAGCGACAATTCTGAGTCCCCGGACAGAGTCCCAGGCTTTCTCTCAGTGCATTACTACGTTAATCTGAAAATCTTTTAATTAAAGTCTTGCTTCCATATGGTTTTTACATTTGAAGAAAGCAATTTAGGCAGTGTGGGTTGAGGGAGGGGCCCAGTGAGGGACTCTTCCTCCTAATGATAACTTGCAGCGATGGAACATAGAATTCATCCTTTCTAACAGCTTGAATTGTGCTTCATCACATTCTGGATAGGTCCATTAGTACCCATCAGTCAGTGAAGTAAGGTTTTTCTGGAAAACAAAATAAGACAATATTGCTAGTTCGGATTATATATGTGTTGATCGACCTCTGGCAAAGCGACAATAGTACAGTGACTTGTTCCAATATAACTTCAAATACTGTGATTAAAAACACAACTGGTAAAAACACCTGTAACAAAGCTGACACGTTTCCCCTTGCCATGCATGAGAAGGCCAACCACGTTTTTCCTTGTGAATTCTGGGAATTCTAGTTTTGTGAAATTGAAAATAGTAAAGAAACAACAAGTCCCAGAATTCAAAAGAAAAGAATGGATTGGGTGGCTTTCTCCTGACTGCCAAGGGAATCTTGAGAGCTCTTCATTTTGCCCTCATCCAGGGTCTAAGGATTAGGGATGGCATCAGAGCCTTTCACCCTTTTAAGTTGAAAAGTGGCAGGGGCTCTTCTAGCACCTGCCCCACCTTTGCAATATTATAAACATATTCCTTTAATTTGGGACATAAACGTGTGTTGCGCCCTTTACAGGCTAGTTTTGCTGACACCTCTGGCCGTCATCTCCCCCCACTTATCGCCTTGTTGCCTTTTTACTCCTATTTCCTAACATTAGCACCCTGCTGCCAAAGTGCACTTAATAGGTTTTCAGCTAGATATTTAGGCCATGATTCATGGAATTATTTGTGTTTTGCGTGACATCCTGCGTGCTAATCCCTGTTTGATGAATGGGGTTTTGCGGGCAGAATGGCAGCAAAGCCACTTTTTACACGCCATAAATTCTATGAATCAGGGCCTTAGTGTTTTAGTTCTGTGTTGGCTGCTTGTCCTGTGATAATCTGCAGCTATTAAACACCGTGCAGCATTCTTTTGACTTCATTATAATTTACACAACCCACGGGCGCCTAAGACTGTTTTTCCCAGCTGTAATAGAAGCGGGGGGGGGGGGGGGGCACAAGCATTATGTTGAAATGGGTGCCCACCAGCCCTGACGCATCTTCAGCAGGCCCTGCAGAGGAGTGTGACCAATGGCAGGACAGATGCAGAGCACCATGAAAGTCAGACAACTGGCTGCCATTGTATGGGCTCTGGGCAGGAGGGTTAATATGTATGCACACATGTACCCAGTGGTCAGAGTATTGTAAAAAATAATAATGGAATTCTGAGGTTTATTAGGGTAAGGCGATGCACTGCCTGGTGTGCTTGTTTCAGTCCTCACTCTCATTCCTGTTTGTTGTTAATTCATGACGGACCTCTGTGGTAAGCCTCGTCATGCTCCAGGTTTGGTGGGGCAATAGTTGCGCTCTAAGAAATGAAACTATGAAAAGATAAAGAATAGTTCAGTGGAAGAAACTCACTGTCGTGAAGACTGTCCCCACGTGCAATGAACAGGCTCAGATTTGCCTGGAGGGCAATGCCGAAAGGGCTGTCCCAATAGACCACTTCTGTGGGCCCAGGTGGGTCAGTTTGATGATTTAGTGAACTGTGCGGTTGGAATTTTTGAACATTGTTATGGGCCAGTGTGCATGCACAATTTGCCACCGTTTTTGCGAGTAATGCAACATTTGTTGTGCGCGCAGGCTGATTTCTTGGATCAGTGCGACTCTTTGCGCCACTGATTTTCAAAAGAAGCATTGGTACCTGCCAAAAGTCCAAGCAATACCCTCAACCAAAGTCAGTTAAGATTTAAAGAAAAAGAAAAAACACTCAGGCTCATAATAGAAATTGCCTCATTGAGGCATCATAAAATAGAAAGTACCAGAGATGTAACTGGAATCCTTCCCGGTATATTCAAGTTACCCTGCCAGCGGCTGGTGAGACAAGGAAATGAATCCTGGTCATTCACTTACCGCTGACATTACCAATATACTCGCATATTTTCCTTATATGGAAACTACGCTGTGCCCTGCCCCCACCCATTGGACTTGGTCTGCGTAGCGAGAGATTTACTAATGGCCGTGGACTGAGGCTTTTGACCTGGTCATGTTGAACCTGTCTGTGCCCTTGTGACACTATTGATCATGGCGGACTGTTGGCCCTTCCCGGGGACCTGTATGATGTGGGACACTGTTCTTGAATCCATCTCCTTGTTCCTGCATTACAGGGCCCAGCAGCTGAGGTTGGGACCCCATGTTTCACCGGCGGGGGTTGTTCCTTAAGGGTAACAAGGGGATAAACCTTCTCTCTTCCCAAAGCATGACGTGTGCCAAGACGATATGTGCCTCATTCCATGGTAGCTCTGGCGGCCCTAGGCACACTGACAAGCTGCCTAACTGAAGTTGCCACTCGGAGGTGGGCAAAGTGGCTGAAACTGCACCCTGACAATACAGAGCGAGCGTAAACTGCTATTGGTCAGTGGCTTACTACTCCTCCATGTTAGCGAGTACCCGTTTGACTGCATCCTTAAAATGCACGTACAAACTGTTGCAGTGGTTAAAGCGTTTTTAAAAAAAAATTCTGACACAGGTGGCTACGTCGGCTGACATATAAGCAGTATTGTTTCTATGGTGTTTTTTGGTAAAACAAAAAAAAAACCTTTTAACCCCATTACATATGCATACATTATTAAATTACATTTAAATAAAATATATCAAAGTTAAATTCATCAAAAGGCAGTTTTGCATAAATAAAATCAACTATATGATTAAAATAATCAATGGTTAACGGAATGGTTCGGGCAGAAATATTATTGTCCCTATGGTTCGGCCACTTGGTTTTAACAATAAGTCGATCGATCATACAAATATTTCATATGCACCTTATACGAGTTTTCGTCTCATGAACACAAGCAAAATCAGGCAGCAGGGCGCGGCCATCTTGTGATAATCTTATCACTTGCTGCATCGCCTGGTTGACCTGCGTTTGCGGCACTAAATCATATCCCCCACCCTGAGCCTGACATCACCAAATCATTTATATTCTCCGCCTCTCTCCGTGACATTGCTGGGTAGCGTGGCCAAACGCGCCCAGTCGTCACCTACGCGACTAGACGCGGAACCCGGAAACCACACATCGTCTCACAGCACGGCGTGTCACAATTAGGAATATGAAACTGTACTTTAAAAGGAAACAACAAGACTGCACAATTGGTAAAGTACATTTATTTCACTTTAAATGTTTCGATAACAATCGGCGTGTGACCTAATCAATTAAAATGGAATTTTTTTCTTTGCTCTCGTTTCATAAATCCGCAAATGTTTATCGTGAGTCACGCGCTGTTCCTTTTGGGTGCAAAGGGTGTTCGTTTGGGGTAATCGAAGCACTTCGGTCGCATGGTGAATTGCAAGGCTGGTGCTTCAACTTGGCACTAGACCACCGTAAAGGTTGTTATGTTGCTCCTAATAGCCGGTACTGCGTACGGACAGATTGGACCTTGTCTGTCGTCCCAAAATACAGTCAAGTAGATCCAGTGATTGACATGTAGCTGCAGCTGGCGGTTAAAGAAGCCATCGGTCAGGGTCTGGAATAGATGACAATCGCAGAACGGCACGATGTACCTGTTTTCAAAAGATAAAAATCGAAAAGTGTCTCAGTATCCAATCTTTATCACAATTATTCATTTCCTTTATTAGCAGAGAGGTGACACAATGTGAACCGAGAGAATACAATGTGGAATATCAAACTACTCTGCTATTTGCTTCCGCGGATAGTGCGAATGAGAATGCTGAGCTCTAAACCTAATGCGTAAACTTGGGCAAGAATGCAAGGTGCAAAAACAATGTAATGATTTATTAGCGTAGAGCCAGGGAGAAACGAGTGGTGGTCTACATGCGTCTCGATGCTGGCCTGCCCCTGTTGCCCGGTAGATAGAAGTACTAGCACTTCATTGCAATATGCCAAACAGAACAAACAAGTATAATGTCACCCATCAGTAACGGTCAGCTATTCGTATTTCGATTAGTTCGGGTATGAAATCGTCTAAAGAGAAACTTACATTATATTCGCAATTTCCATTCTCTAGGCATAATGCAAACCGTGATGCAGAATCCTCCGTTTGTGTCAACGTTTTCTCATAAACTCAACTTATATGTAACTAGGTGCAGTTTCGGAATGGGCAACCTTATCATATCATACGTTATTACACCCCCCCCTTCAATTCAATCCCTTTCGGAATGGTCCCTGCCTCTCAAGGTCAAAAAACAATAGAACCTTATACTGTGCGAGGGACTGGTGGGGCCTCACGGCTCCCAAGCCGAAATTCAAAGATGGTGACCTTCACTCAAAATGAACGTACATTCTTACTTTGCAGCATCCCGTGTCAACGCATCCATGAGAAAATGAATTTTGAAACACGGGCTCAGGAAATAGAGGGCCGCTCGTTGTTCATGGCGCTGCTCAGCTGTAGGTGAAATTTGCCAATAGGGCCACCTCTGCTTATCTCGTGGCCTCCTACCCCATGGCATATTTTCACAGTCAGTACTTCTTGCGTGCCTAGAATGTTTTGTGGCCTAGGTCTAATCCCTTTTGTAGGTCCTGCAGTTATTTCGCTTTTTTGAGGAACTTTATTGCAAGTCAACTGCCAAAACCCAAATATTCTTACACACTGTTAACCATTCTTCATTAACACAAAAAATGAAGGTCCCACAGTATCTCAACTAAACTGTGAAATGTGAAAGCAGTCGTAATAATTGTAATATATTTTTAAGAAAAGGACTGAGAGGATAGATTTCAAAATCTATCTCGACAACGTTAACAATGAGATCTTTCACAAAATCGAATTCCATTTTATCATATATTGGCTTGACCACCCATTTTTTGCTTCTTTTTTTAAAGGCCATATTGTAGCGAAGCATCCCTAAGTTTCCTGCAGTCCTAGATTGTTCCCGGCCCACATTCTCGTTATGCGCTAGTACCGCTAGTAAAGTCCTACATTTCATCCCCTGGATGCCAAAATGCAATCTCTTTGGCCTGTACTTTAGACACATATTGTGGAACACCTCCAAATCTCCTGTGTGACAGCATTCTGTGAGTCCCTTCAGATCTCTTGATAGAGTTTTATCAAACACAATCTTCTCAAGGGCTTTGTGTGTAGGTGACAATGGTATCAACCACTTCTTCTTCCGTGCCTGCTCTGGGGACAAAGGGCCATGTTCACATTGGTGGAAATGTTGGTTTTCTGTCCAGTGGTTGCGTTGGAACAGTGGTGCATCAGTAAGCGCCATTTTTCCAGTAGAATTTCCACAGACCCATCACATGTTTTGGAGCTCCACCAAAGATGGTTGCTGAAAGACTGGCACCATTGCGAAATACTTTCAAAACCTTCTCTTTCCCTGCAGCCGAGATTTTTTTATTAATTGATTTGGCAACATGCCATACATCAAATTGATGTTTGATATTTGGATACTGCTCTCTCATTGTCTTGGCTATAGAAACGTGTCTGTCCGTGGCTATGAGTTCGATTTGCATTCCCCTCGATTGTAGATCTTCCAGTGATTTTATAAAACCAAGTTTCTCCATGGCCACCAAGGATTTACATTGGGACACCTGCACGACCACCAAACTCACAATTTTCTTACTTTCCATGACCTGAAGATGGTAGGTGCAGTACTTGGCAGAAAATCTGGGGCTGTCACACTGTCCATCGCCGGCTAGCCTGAACCTTTTGTCGGGGAATGTACTTTCAATAGCCAATTGTTCAATTTTCCAAGCATCACTGATGGCAGGGAACAGATAATCACTTTGGTATTTGTAGTATTGCATTTTGGAAATGAAATGGAGTCCCACAAACTGAAAGAAACTGGATAACTTCGTGAAACTAGAGCTACTGAAAAGTAAAGCTGCTGCACACATTAGATTGCCAGCTGGCAGTTTCCCCAGCATCGGTTGAGCGGACCATGAAAATGCTTTGTGACTTTTCACAGGTGGCATGTATTTTCAGGTTACTGCCTTGTGTTAGACGAGTCACGCTCACCAATGGCTTTCCACATACTTCCCCTCCCACTGAATGCACAAATTTCACTGAATGCACACATTTCAGCATCTTTATAATCTCCATCAAGCTGCTGTCGAATACTATGTATTTGGCCTCTTTTATATTACTGTCATCAGGCAACATTGTTCTTTCGGACTGACCAGCGGTGGACATATCAGCTAAAACGGACATACTATAGTCGATATCTTTGTCTGTTTCGTCGGTCAATAGTGTTGATGCTTCAGTTTCTGTCATTTTGACATCTGTTACTTGATGATGGATAGGAGAAAACATCAATGTGGAATGTTGGGGGCATTTTTTTGGCGGGTGTCGATTGTGTCAAGTGCTCGTCGAGTAATGTAAAACTATCTTCTATAAATTCAATTGCACCTTCATCTGGCGGAGTGGGCACATTGTAGCAATGGTCCAAGAACACTTTGCTGGAATCGCTGGTCTTATTAAATTCATTTTCTGGCCATTGGACATAGGCATCTCTAGTGCGAACATGACGCGCCTCGATGAATAGTTCCTCCATGGTGAAAACAGTTTGGCAAGCAGCATCTGTCATTTGTATCGCTGTCTGTGTCTGCATAGTCCGTACTCGATTGGGCAATTATAGGACAGATAGGAAAAGGGATGTTCAGTGTAAATCCAACATACAGTGTTGTACATTTGACATTATAAAAAGCATGTAATGAAGGCCTTAGCACAAAACTTTTGTCAACAATAGAATTTGTTTATAACTAACCTTATTTTTATTTCTTCTCTTTGAAACCTTCTTTACTCTAACATCAGAAAACTGGCGGACCGACTCTGATACATGTTCCTCCGGTTCAATATACGGATCTTGTAAACATCCCTACAAAAAATAGTATCCATTTAAAATAAGTCATTGGCATTACACATCTAATTAGACCGACTTTCTTTTATTCAATGGTACTGTCAGTGCGCATACCTCTGGCTCCGGAGCAACTGTATGGTGTGGTTCCGGAACCAGCACAATGGATAATATCATTGTAGAGGACGCTGCAGCATCTCCCTGAAACACAGTACTTGCATTAGTAAGGTCGAAAAGATTGGAAACGGGACAAAGACGACACAGGTACATATCGACAGTCAAGTGGTAAATAATCATTGTGCAATACATTGATACATTGCCAAAATATGATCATATTATCTTGTCCTATTGAGCTATGAGGACCCATACCCCTGACACCGGATCTACTACGAGGGGTGTTCGGATTGTAGTGGACGCTTCAGCATCTCCCTGAAACACAGTACTTGCATTAGTAGGGTCGAAAAGATTGTAAACGGGACAAAGACGACAAAGGTGCATATCGACAGTAAAGCGGTAAAGAAACATTGTGCAATTCAATGATACGTTACGAAAATATGATCACATTATCGAGAATTTGGTACATAAAACCAGCCCGGAACAGAATAGCTAGGTAAGATTACCTGGTACGCGCTCAAAGTGGTTGATAACTCCAGGCCAGACATGGATGTTGAATCTTGTTCCTTCATATTCGGTGGATAGTCGTGGAGTGGTAAAGTGAAAGTATTATTCGCTTTTAAATTCCAATATTACAAAATGGCATGTAAGGAGATTGAATACGAGAAAATTACACTTATTGAAACGCATAATATAGCATAGTTATCCGTCCCCATAAATCATTTTTCTATGTGGGTTCTACAAAACAAGGAGTGATGTTTAGCAAAAAAGTCATTATCTCAACAGCTATTCAATCACATAAATATGGAAAGTACTATAAGTGGCATTTACACAGAAATTACAGGCGTAAAGCTAAATCCGGAAACGTGACTCACCTGTGGCGGCATTATTACAAGTAAAGTTGGAATAGCGTTTGGGAGCAATTTCCGAGTTGTTCTCGGTTGATTCCTCTTTGTATACAAGGATGTGTCGTACATATCCGGTGAGAAGTGCAGGCTGCAGATGCGGTATCGATGACCCCTCTTGTCCTCCAAGACTTGGTTGACTCTACTTTCAAGTTCTTCCAGTGGATATCTGCAACGTCTGACCCATTCTCTTATTCGATCAGCAGTCTTAGGGAATACATGCATTGTAATGCCTTCGGATTTGTCATGGGTCTTCGAAGGGCAACTGAAAATAGAACATGCAGGCATTGTTGTAAATTCTGCAAAACAAAGGTCAACATTATTAGAAAATTATTTTGCATAGGGTTGTGAGAAAGAATGAATTGGACCATACAGTGTTCCATGCACACTTTCTTTAAGGCACCACAGCAAAACCAGTGCAGCGTGTGCGGCTGTATTATAGGATAAATTTCACAAACGATTCATTGATGTGTTGAAAATCAGAACATGTTACTCGTCCCTTGAATGTTCTATCATGCACGAAAATGTAACATACTTATACTATAGGCACGGTCCACGAAGGATGCAATACGATGCCAATTGACAATGATAAAAATTGATATACTGATAAGATAACAAAAGAAACTCAAGTCAATAGCAATGATACAAATTAACATAGCACTACGGAGTTAGATACTTCGGAATAGATATAAATGTACAAATGAAGAAGATATGATTAGGATACATGTCCTTACCTTGATCAACAAACAGTTGGATTCAGCAAGCAGAGTAATTAGTGGCAGGAGAACAGGGAGATAGATGTTCACAGGTAGCACACTGACAAGTTCACTCGAAGCTTTCACAGAGTAGTACGTTCACGAGTTGACTTGAAGTGCTCAAGGATGTTCTCAGGGTAAATATCCAGTGGTTTATAAAGAATTACAAAAAGGGGTGTGTTTGTGAATGAATGACGTGTGTATGTCGTGGCATTATGTACATTGTAAGGGCGCGGTCTGCTTCCGGGGAGGCCTGCCTGGAGACACGGGGTCTGAGGAGGCCATGTGAGCAATGGCCCCTGGGCGTGGGATACCTTTTGAAGTGTACATGTTGTTTGGCACCTTGGCTGTTTGCGCCCCTGACAGCCCCCCATGGCAGCGCACATCCACTGGTGCGAACTGCCTTTGATAGTGGGGGGTGGGATGGAAGGGCCGGGAGGCGTGCAGACAAGGCACCGGAACACTGCTGAATGGAGACACACTTATGTGGATTGTAGGGGCACGGTCTGCTTCAGGGGAGGCCTGCCTGGAGACACAGGGGTCTGAGGAGGCCATGTGAGCAATGGCCACTGGGAGTGGGATACCTTTTTAAAGTGTACATGTTGTTTGGCACCTTGGCCGTTTGCGCCCCTGACAGCCCCCCATGGCAGCGCACACCCACAGGTGCAAACTGCTTTTGATAGTGGGGGGTGGAATGGATGGGCCGGGAGGCGTGCAGACAAGGCACCGGAACAATGCTGAATGGAGACACACTTGATTCACTTGAACACTGAAACAACCATTGATAAAAAGTATGTTGTGCTTTATTTGGTTTCTTATTTTGATGGCAAAAAAATACTACACATTGTTAAAGTCTGGTTGCAGCTCGGCGAGGGAAAATCTCCTGTACTGACCACTGTCGCTGGGGAAAGTTTGTCTAAGGGTGCCAACTACACAGGCGGGTATTCCTCATCGAACGCGGTGTCCAAGCCTCCCATGAAGCCATGATGTGTACGAATGATAGGCCACCAGCCGGTACCACCTATGAAAGAGAAAGATACAATCTGTTTTTAGATGACCAAGATAAATGTATTAAACCTTAGTTGTCAATGACAATTCTTGTATGCAATGGCATTTTTGGCAGGACAAATGCTAACTAGACACTACAGAATATTGAACGACTTTTAGGCGACTGTTACTAGAGATTTGCCATACTAAACGGATATGACATTAATATCTTTAAGTTAAGAGAATATAGGGGACAACCGTGAAATAGTAGTGGCCTAACTTACATCACAACCAGACAATACTTACTCGTTACTTGGATTACGAGGGCGAACTGTAGCGCGAAGTTTGTGCATAAGCACCATCAAAATCTTCAACACGGACCGTGTGAGACAGACTGCCGTGAAGTCTGGCAGCTCGGTAATGCATTGTGGCTGTGGATCGCCTTGCGATATGTAGGACAAGCATCCAGAGTTTTCTCGGCAGCAGCAGGTCTCCACCTCGGTTGGCATTAGCGCGCACCGATTGCAGGTACACCAGGTGGAAACACCATCCATGCGACTAGGCCCAGGCTCTTCATCTGTTGAAACGTCCGCCCAACTGTTGTCCAAATCCCCATCGTCTACAGAGCTTGCTCTTTCCAGTAATTCCTCCTCAGAATACTCAGGCTCGTACAGGTAGGGCATTATTGTTGCCATTGTGTGGTAAAGAAACAAAAATAATTTATAGCGGTCGTACTGCTATCTATTCACACGGGCTACAAGCAACGAAGGTAGCTGACCAGAGCACAGAAACGAGTCACAGAATACTCAAAGAAATACAGCGTGAGGAATGGAAAAGAAAATCTGCGTTTGTGTGTTGTGAAACGCTCTGTTTATACTTCTCGAGGAAAGAGGCTTCCTGCCGTTTCCATGGCGACACATCATTAGCTGAGGCGCAGAGAATGTTGACACGAGACGTGCTTTGGCGTTGTGAAATGGGGGGTACGCGTCTAGTGATGTCAGGCTGAGGGGTGGGGGATATGATTTAGTGCCGCAAACGCAGGTCACCCAGGGCGATGCGGCAAGTCATAAGATTATCCCAAGATGGACGCGCCATGCTGCCTGATTTTGCTTGTGTTCATGAGACGAAAACTCAGGCAAGGTGTATAGGAAATGTTTATACGATCGATCGAATTATGGTTAAAATCACATGGCCGAACCATAGGGACAATAATATTTTTTGCCCGAACCATTCCTTTAACATATAAATTACTCATTTACCAGTGAAAGAATCATATCATAATTAATGTCCAGTACCTATATCATGTATAAGCCCTATGTTTTTGGGCAATTTAACAATAATAATGTTCCAAAAATAAGCAGTAATGCAGGCCTTTGTGTTTATGCGTTTAGACTACAGCAATGCACATTATGCAACGCTACGTATCGTTTTGCTGATAAGCATCGCTGCTGCTCGAATGATGTGATGTCTTTCGCTCTTGAAACCTATTATCCATATCTTTCGTGATCTGCACTTCCTCCCAGTGGCTTTATGTACGCATTACAAGTTGGTCATCACGACCTTCCAAATCTTCGCAGGGGCAAGAGCCCTAAAATCTGCACAGCCTGAAGCCCTTTCCAGGAGTACACACCACAGTGCAAAGGGTGTATTTGCAGAGGCATAGAATGCTCTGCCCCAGCTTCAAGATGCACGCCTGCACCCAATGCTATGAATCTACTCGGACAATGAGTGATGTGATGCTGCTAATGGGTGCTTGTGTACGGTGCCCTGAATATATCCTTTTTGTCTATGAACTTGTGTTCTACGTGTGACATTTAAAAACAAAACAAATGTTAAGTAAAATGCCCCCCTTATTTTTCTTTGTTCTAAAAACGGTATAGTATTTTGTTCTGCTTGGCTTTTCCATCTCAACAGTGCCATGGTTATTATTAATGTGCTGTTAGTATTTATAACATTTTGGGATTTTGATGACCTATCATTGTTTTTTACACATCAAATAATACAATGCAACATGGCCAGTTGAGGATGTGTCAGGACTTGTGGGGCTCATTATAAAATTACATTTGGGGCCCCTTTAACTACAGCTGGGAAAACAGGCTGAGGCACCTGGAGTACATAGATTATAATGGTGAGATAAAGGAATGTAGGGAGGGGTTTACTAGTTGTAGGTTATCACAGGACAGGCAACCAATGACGAGCTGAAACACTAAAAAGGTATTATGGTATTAAGCTCACTATCAGCAAGTTGCTAATGTAGTTGATATCGGAGTAAAAATACAATTAGGTGATAAGAATTCTGCTGAATACTGCAACAAGCAAAGAAAACCTGTAATGTGCGTGCTGAAAAGCGCACATTTAATGCACTAAATTAAAGAAGTATTTTGCTTTGTGGTAAAATGGCCAACATGGGACCTGCTGCTTGAGTCCCAATGTAGCTCGAGGGCCATTTCAACTAAAAAGATGAAAGGTCCTGGCGCCATGCTTGCAGCGCAAGGAACATTTTTCGCCCCCTCATGTATTTATTTTGCTACCTTTTCTTTTGATATACTTATTGAATACCTATCCACAATCTTAGAATAACGTTGTATATGTTGAACTCTAATGCGGTGTGTGTTTGGTTTTCCCCTCCCTTGTGCATGGCCTGCGTCTTCTTTGTCCTATTGGAGTGAGCCATTGTGGGGAGATTTTGAGGGAGTGGGATTAGGGAACCAGGATAGGCTTAATGCTACTGTTTCCGGGCGGCTTATTAATCAGACACATTGTTCCATTAGAACCGACTGCCTGCAGTACCGAAAGTATGAAAACGGTGAATTTACAGAGAGCCTGAGCAACCTGGAGCGATATTCGGAGCAGCTGGAAGACATGGTGACCTTCTACCTGGGCTGCAGCTTCTCCTTCGAGAGTGCAGTGCAGAAGATGGGCGTCCCAGTGAGGAACGTGGAGCAGAAGTGCAATGTCAGCATGTACAAGGTGAGAGAGACTATTATCCTCCTCATGTCAGTAACCAGCAGTATGATAGGAAATTTGTGGAGGCTGGCGTGTATCCAAGCACTTCATATTTTCTCAGATCTCATGGGGAGAATCGGGATTTGCTCATGATCACACAACCTGCTGTGGGATAACGGCTGAAATTGGAGGTTATCCAGGCCCAAGCATGTCTGTAGTTGCTTGCTGTCTATTCAGAGGTGACGTGGCCTAACAGTTCCAGACAGGCTGCCCCCATTGATGGCAGGACCAAGTTCGATTTGCATATGAATGGTCCAATTATGTAAAGGGTCAGCCAGACTAAAGAAAGGATTGGAAGCTGTCCAGAGAGAGCAATGTCAGTGAATATGATTAAATCAAAGCAATCCCTCCATCACTTTTCGGTTGAAGTCATTCAGTCGCATAGATCTGTAGTTGTTTCCAATAATGATGGTGCACCTCCATGGCATTCTTGCCCGGTGTAATTCAGTAGGAGCTGGTGATATTAAAGATGCCAACCTAAGCAGGCACTTCATGATAGACAGTAAGTGTTGGCAGAGCGAACTGGCATCGACTGGCATCAGGGCCTTACAATTTTCTTTCAATTTGAATGGGGCACCACGAGTTGTTGGCCCAATGTGACCCTGACAAGGAAAACGTAATAACCTTTTTTCAAAATCAACATGTTATTGCAATTTTCTTAGAATGTGGGAACAGCAGAAATTCCTTTAGACCCATCAAACAGGATAGGCCAAAACCTTTCAAAATAATGCTTGTTACCCACCATCCCACCACCACCCACCCCCTTCTTAATCAAGCCAAACGGTTATTACAAAAATAAGTACAGTCCACTGCATCAGGCATCAGTAAACACACACCTCTATCCATCTCCCAAATACTGTCTGACAATATTTCTCTATCTCCACCCCCCCACCACATATGCCAATAGTCTTCCTCTCCTTTCCCACATTTCCAGCACTGTGGATTAACATCCAAGTACACCCATGCCAATTTAGTAGGGCGTAATGCCATCTATCTAACAGTTTGATGGCTTGCCACCTATTCTGCAGTGATATAGAGGCTTGAGACACCTTCCGACACCTTACCGCTCACAATTCGTCTGATATATCTCTAACGAGATCTTATCCGCAATTCATCCTAGCTCTGCTTTCCACGTGCGGTTCATCAGTCAACGGTTCTTTGAACAGGCTAGCCACTAAACCCTTAGAACTCTTCTTCTGAATCAAATTCGTCTCAAATGAGTTCAGTTCCTTCTGCAAATTATCACCCCATCTTGGGACCGTAAGTGCACCTTTTAACTGCAACTAGCGGGAGACTGATATGTTCCCTATATTAAGATAGTCCTGTAGTTGTTCCAATGACAAACAATTGCCCCTTCTCCCACATCTGTCCTGCTTTTATCCAAACCCGCTTCATACCACCCTTGAAATCCCAGGGGCTCATTGATGATCTCCCTCAATGGCAGGGTCCAAATACGGCTCAGCAGTGAAGGCCAAGTCCTGAGCCAATGCATATGGCTCCCTTCTCGGCACAAGCTCCACATCACTGCCAGTGCTGAATTTGCAAATAAAAACCTGCCAGGCCCAAATATTTTCGAGCATTCTTGTTACACATCGTGGCGGGCAGTCCACTGTTGCCACCACCCATGGGCTGTTCCCCACAATATCAGGATATTTGGGGTTAAAACTGTAACTATCACAGGCTCATCTGGGTTGATGGATACACTACCCAAGGCATATGTGTGTTTTACAGATATCAACCAAACACAAAAGAACTAAACATGCTAGTTGTGTCTTGAAGTAAGGGAAATATTTATGTGCCTTTTAAAACAATTCATTGTTAACATGTGGCTCTGATTCTATAAGCGGCAATTGGAACATGTTGACCATCTATGAACAGAAAAAGAGCAAATGTGCTTTCCTCCTGTAGAAAATTGATGAGCAAATTCAGGAAAAATCATAACTGAACTAATAAACTTCCCTGCAGCTCGATCCTTCTATACAGGTTGACTCTCATGACAGGCACTACTCTTGGGCCTTGACCTTTTCCCTGTCCTCTTCCATGTGTTGGTGCTGCTGGCATGGTCGCTGACTTGTCCACAAGCATGGTGGATTGACTGCCACCTTCCAACTCATTGTTCTCCCTGAAAATGGATAACTGTCATTGCCCTGCCCGCCTGAATCATCAGGTTTCTGAATAACAATGAGCTGGCCCAGGATGCAGAGACTCTAGCAATTGCACGCTGCAGTTGCTTAATGTTTGACTACGACGACTGACAGTTGAAACAATAAAGTTGCCAAAACACCACATCATAATCACGTGCCAGGGCTCAAATGTAAGTGCCAGGGCTGCACCCTGGCAAACACACCCACAAATTAAGCGCTGATCACTGCTAAAACTGGATGTTCCCTTACACACTTGGGGATCTTCCTCTGCGGGGACCATAACCAAACCCCTCATCGACACCGGTTGTTAGGGAGAATTCTCACAAATGTGCTAATTCCCTTCTACCTTAGAGACCCCAAGCTCTTTTGCTGGACTTTAGGACTTTACATTTTTATCCTGGGGAGAGTGAGACCTTTTCCCCACTCTCTCTTGTATTCTTCCTTGATTTGAACACTGTGTTTCCTTTGGTTTTGAAGTCTGCCAAACTCCATAGGCATCATCTTTTTACATTGTAACACACAGCACCTTCAGTGCAGTGGCACAGAGAAGTCTTTCAGATTTCCCAAAGGTTTAAATACCTTCTCTTGGTTGAACTACTGTTTCCAAGAGCAGTAAAGTGAACTTGACTTTACTTACCTTTTGGAACTTTGTAGACCCAGCACACACTATCTTACATAGAGTGCTGGAGGGATTACTTAGTATCCCCTTTGTCTACTTTCTCATGTAACATTTTATGTTGCCCTTTCTGCAATTAATGGTTGATGGCAGTGATTTACTTTTTCCTACCATTGTGTGTTTTTACAGAGGGTTGCGTTCGCAGCTGCAGTATAGCACCCATAGGTGCCCATTTTATCAAAATGGCCCCGTCTTCTTTTTTCGCCATTTCTTGTTGTAAAGGTGTTAAAGATGGCGTCTCTAGGGCGCTGAGTACCTGGGCTTCCGGTAGTAGTTCGTGGTGAGGTCGCCAGGCTGTCCGATAGGTTATTGTAGATTATGAAACGCAAGAAACCAGCGCACCCCTTCCCCTGAAGTAAACAGGGTTAGAGGTGGACCAGCTCCCAACGCCCCAAAAGTGCACCTTCCTTGTTCTTGCAGAATGTAACAATATGCCAGTTAGGATTGCAGACTGCTTGCAGTAGTATATTACAGAAGACGCAATCTGGAGGCAGCAGGTAGGCGGAAAGGAAGAGGCAGGCAGGTCTTGGAAGGCGAGCCAGATGAGCAGGACTGAAGAGTAGATTGGAGGCAGGTAAGGACTGGAAGGCTGGCTGAGGCAGGTAAGGACTGGAAGGCAGGCTGAGGCAGGTAAGGACTGGAAGGCAGGCTGAGGCAGGTAAGGACTGGAAGGCAGGCTGAGGCAGGTAAGACTGGAAGGCAGGCTGAGGCTGGTAAGGAACTGAAGCAGCAAGGCTTCAGGAGCGAGGACACGATCCGCAAAACAAACCGCGTTGAGACGCGTTGAGTTTCGAGATCACGCTGCTTAAATAGGACCGGCAGCACTCAGGAGGCTTGTAACGCAAGCCGTGCTGTCCCGAGTGCCGCCGCGTCCGGAACGAGGCTTGGGAAGCAAGCTTGTGGATTGCGCATGCGCGGAGACCGAGACGCGGCTTTCCGCGCATGCGCAGACCCCGGGACACAGAAACTCCGGAAACGCTGGGTGCCGCGGATGGCCGCGATCCCCCCAACCGGTATCGGGGATAACAACGCCAGGAGGGGGCGTGTCGGAACCCATAACCGCGCCCCCTCTGACAGGTAAGTGAGGTGGTAACACTTTGCCCCCTCCCAGAAAGCCCAGAAGCCCCAGGTTTCCAAGAAAAACGGCGATAGAAATCTCGGACCAGGCGGGGGGCATGTACCTGACTGTGTGGTTCCCAAGTTCTATCACAGGCTGGGTAGCCTTTCCAGTCCACCAAATACTGCAACACCCCTCGCCTGATGCGAGAATCGCATATTTCCTGTACCTCAAATTCGGGAGACCCCCTGATCACAACAGGCGCTGGACGAGGAGTAGATCGGCCAAATGTGTCCACCACGTATGGTTTTAACAAGGAGACATGAAAAACCGGATGCACCCGCCAAGTTTGAGGCAGTTGCAAACGGAAAGCCACAGCAGACAGACGCTTAGTGATCTTGAAAGGGCCAAAATACCGGGGAGCCAATTTGGTGGGTAGATTGCGAATGGGAAGATGTTTTGAGGACAACCAAACTAAATCCCCCACCTGAAAAGCAGGTTCAGGTGACCTCCCCTTATCAGCCTGTCTCTTCATCCGAGTCTGGACCTCTGCCAAAGTACTGCGAGCCAAAGAGTGTTGATCTTGAATGGAAGTGATGAGCCAATCAGCAGAGGGAACCACACTCGAAGGTACAGGACAAAAGGGTACCAATCTAGGATGTAAGCCAGACAAACAGAAAAACGGACTCAGTCCCGTAGCTGAATGGACTGTGTTGTTATAGGAGACTTCAGCAAAAACCAGGTGAGACTTCCAATTGGATTGAGTGGCATTGGCAAAACAGCGAAGATATTGTTCCAGAGTCTGGTTAGTCCTTTCTGTCCGGCCGTTGGTGTGAGGATGATATCCAGAACTGAGTGCACGATGAATGCCGAGATGGCTGCACAATTGACGCCAAAATGATGACAAGAACTGAGATCCTCGGTCGGATATGATTTTTTGCGGTAGTCCGTGTAACCTGTATATCTCCAAAAGAAATGCCGATGCCATCTGAGTAGCAGTTGGTATTTTAAAGAAGGGAACAAAATGCGCTGCTTTGGAAAAACAGTCCACTACAACCATGATACAGGTATATTCTTCAGATGGAGGAAGTTCCACAATGAAATCAACCGCTATGGTGTGCCAGGGGTATGGAGGAATCTCGGTGGGATGAAGCAATCCCAGGGGCCTCTTCCTAGGAATTTTCACCTGGGCACACACAGGACAACTCTTTACGTAACGTTCCACATCATTGGCCCAACCAGGCCACCAGAACTGTCTGGATATTATTTCTTGAGTTGCCCCGATTCCCCTATGACCACCAACTCGGGAGTCGTGAAACCCCTGAAGCACTAGAGTTCGAAGACTGGTCGTGGGAACATATAGCCTGTTCCGGAAGAAAAGCAGTCCATTATCTTCAGTAATCTGTGGACGTTTCATGAGGTTTTCCCGATCAGGATCGGATATAGTTTCTTGTAGTATCTTCTGAAGATAAGGTGAGAGAGTGAACAAGAAATGCTTTGGGGATATTATTGGCTCTTCTCTGTACTGCTTTCCTGCTTCTACCTCCAAGGATCGAGACAAGGCATCAGCCTTAAAATTCTGAACACTGGGAATGTATGTGATATGGAAGTCATAATGAGAGAAAAAAAAGGCCCATCGGGCTTGACGAGAGGTTCTGCACTGAAGGGACTTCAAATACTGCAAATTTCGGTGGTCAGTACGTACTTCCACGGAATGCTGACCTCCGAGGAGATGATGTCTCCACTCTTCGAAAGCAACTTTTATTGCCAACAATTCCTTCTCGATTACTGCATAATTCTGTTCGCTAGGTGTTAACTTGCGGGAAAAATATGCCACAGGGTGTTCCACATCCGTTTCTGGTTCTCTTTGTAAAAGGACTGCTCCCACCGCAAGGTCGGAAGCGTCGGCTTCGATAATGAATGGCATCTCGTCATTGGGATGACGCAAAATTGGAGCAGTACTAAAGGCCTGTTTCAAGACGTTGAAAGCCTTGGTGGCTTGTGTATCCCAGAAAAAAGGTGTTTTACTGCTAGTTAGTTGGGTTAAGGGAGCTGTGAGTTGGGAAAAATGGGGTATAAATTGCCGATAAAAATTAGCAAAACCCAAAAACCGTTGAAGAGACTTTACATCAGAAGGTTGAGTCCAATCCTGAATGGCTTGTACTTTGGCTGGATCCATGAAAATTCCAGTGCCACTGATCACATAGCCCAGAAATTCCATTCTTTTCTGGTGAAAAGAGCACTTTTCAACTTTCACGTACAAGCGGTTCTGGGACAAACGTCGAAGCACCTCTTGAACATGTTCCACATGTTGTTTTAGAGAGACAGAGAAAATAAGGATATCATCGAGGTACACCCAAACAGATATCCCGATTAAATCACAAAAAATGCTGTCCATGAAACGCTGAAAAACCGCCGGGGCATTACATAATCCGAATGGCATAACCCTGTATTCGTAATGCCCAAAAGGGGTCTTAAAAGCCGTCTTCCACTCGTCTCCCTCTTTAATTCGGATTAAGTGATAAGCGCCTCGTAAATCCAACTTTGTAAACACTTGAGCAGTTCGAAGGGACTCCATGATGCTTCGAATTAAAGGCAATGGATACCTGTCTTTTCTTGTGATATCATTTAATTGACGGTAGTCAATACAGGGTCGTAGGGTTCCTTCCTTCTTCTTCACAAAGAATAGTGGGAATCCGGCTGGTGATTTCGAGGGAGTGATATAACCCTTCTTAATACAGTCTGACAAATAGTCTTGAAGAACTGCCTTTTCAGTAATGGTCAAGGCGTATACCTTCCCATGTGGTATCACTGAACCCGGTACCAATTCAATAGTACAATCAAATGTTCGATGAGGTGGTAATGGTATGTCTTTGGGTTCAGAAAACACTGGCTGGAATTCAGCATACTCCTGAGGAACAGACAATAGAGCACAAAATTCAGGACAGCCAGTACCCCTCGTGAGGGGTATGGAGGAAATCTCCTTCCTTGACACACCGGCCAAACAGCAGTCCTGGAGGCAGAGAACTGAGGTGAAATCCAAAAGGCGAGCTCCCCAATTGATGGTAGGATTGTGGTGAAGAAGCCAAGGTAAACCCAGGACCACGGGATAAGAGGGTGATCTGATGACATCCAAGACGATCTTTTCCCCGTGTTCTTTGATCTGCATATGAAGACACATGGTTTGTTGACGAATCGGACCGGAAGACAATGGAGTTCCATCAATAACCTCGACGGGCAAGATACTTCTCCGGGGAAACAAGGGTATTTCTTGGCAGACTGCAAATGTCTCATCAATATAGTTCCCAGATGCTCCACAATCCAGTAAGCCCAGCACCTCTGTCTCCTTGTTTAACCATGACAACTTGATCCTCACCACCAATAAAACTGCCGGTTGCATGGGCTGTAATGAAGAGACTGAACTGGAAAGGACTGAATACGAATCTGGACCTGTCGTTGCCCTTCCTACTGACGACAGGTCAACTAGTTTTCCGACTTTCTTTGTGGGCGTAAAGGGCAAGTACCCAAGAAATGCCCAGCAGCCCCACAGTATAGGCAAAGTCTTAAATTCCGTCTGCGTTTCCGTTCAGCTTCCGAGAGCGGACCCCTAACGGCTCCCAACTGCATGGGTTCAGGGCCAGAGTCCGAGGGTCCGGAATTTCCAGTTTGAGCGTTGGGTGGTCTTGTAAACAGCCGTTCAGCTCGTCTTCTTTCACCCTTCCGTTCTGCCAATCTGTGGTCAATTCGCAAGACTTGCTCAATTAATTGTTGCAGGGTATCAGGCTCAGGAATATGTAATAATTCATCCTTGTACTCCTCTCGTAGACCTCTTCGGAACAAAGTCTTTTGGGTTATCTCAGGCCATTGGGAGTCGGTTGCCAATTGACGGAAACGACCAATGTAAGCTATGATATCTGTAGCACCCTGTTTCAGTTCCATCAATAAGTTCTGGGCAGTGGAGGCCAAATTAGGTGATTGAAAGACTTCCAGAAATGCTTTTTCAAAAGCTGCAAAGTCATTAAGTATAGGGCTATTGGTGGACACCAACGGAACGGCCCAAGCCAAGGCATTTCCGATCAAATTCCCCAAAATATATCCTATCTTGGCTTTATCGGAATTGAAATGTGAGGCTCTGAAGAGAAAATGTATTCTGCAATGATTACAAAACTCCGCTACACGTCTCGGATCTCCGTCAAACTTGATGGACGTAGTCTGGGACATGGCCCCTTCTCCCTGAGACGTTCCTCCAGAGGATTGTGACATCATCTGTCTTAGCCCAATGTTCTCTTGGCGGAGTGCTGTCATTTCGGCCCGAAGAACGCGCATCTCCTCCCGGAGTTCTTGAGTCTCGTCCATCTCGGAATCGGAAGGCAGGCGTCTCAATCTGTTAAAGATGGCGTCTCTAGGGCGCTGAGTACCTGGGCTTCCGGTAGTAGTTTGTGGTGAGGTCGCCAGGCTGTCCGATAGGTTATTGTAGATTATGAAACGCAAGAAACCAGCGCACCCCTTCCCCTGAAGTAAACAGGGTTAGAGGTGGACCAGCTCCCAACGCCCCAAAAGTGCACCTTCCTTGTTCTTGCAGAATGTAACAATATGCCAGGTAGGATTGCAGACTGCTTGCAGTAGTATATTACAGAAGACGCAATCTGGAGGCAGCAGGTAGGCGGAAAGGAAGAGGCAGGCAGGTCTTGGAAGGCGAGCCAGATGAGCAGGACTGAAGAGTAGATTGGAGGCAGGTAAGGACTGGAAGGCTGGCTGAGGCAGGTAAGGACTGGAAGGCAGGCTGAGGCAGGTAAGGACTGGAAGGCAGGCTGAGGCAGGTAAGGACTGGAAGGCAGGCTGAGGCAGGTAAGACTGGAAGGCAGGCTGAGGCTGGTAAGGAACTGAAGCAGCAAGGCTTCAGGAGCGAGGACACGATCCGCAAAACAAACCGCGTTGAGATGCGTTGAGTTTCGAGATCACGCTGCTTAAATAGGACCGGCAGCACTCAGGAGGCTTGGAACGCAAGCCGTGCTGTCCCGAGTGCCGCCGCGTCCGGAACGAGGCTTGGGAAGCAAGCTTGTGGATTGCGCATGCGCGGAGACCGAGACGCGGCTTTCCGCGCATGCGCAGACCCCGGGACACAGAAACTCCGGAAACGCTGGGTGCCGCGGATGGCCGCGATCCCCCCAACCGGTATCGGGGATAACAACGCCAGGAGGGGGCGCGTCGGAACCCATAACCGCGCCCCCTCTGACAGGTAAGTGAGGTGGTAACAAAAGGTTCTTCTTGAGATTTACTCTGCGTGCCAAACCAAGTTTGGTCCCTTTGTTCGTTTTGTCTTTGGCAGGGTTCAGTGGTGAAGCCCGCCTTTGGCTCCAGCATGTCTGGCAGGGCAGGAAGCGAGGGAGGTTCCCGAAACAAACTCCCTGTGCTTAGCCTCCTTTGTTACAGGAATGCACCGAAGGGTGATTGGCTGACTGGCTGTCCTTGAAGGACAGCCACCCTGCTGTGTGAGTGACAGCTAGGCTGCAAATGAATGGGAGAGACTAAAAGGCAAGGTCTTTTGCAAGAAAGACAGAGTCGACCACTGGACGAAGGAATCTGAAGAAGAACTTGGGAGGGAAGCTTGCTGCAACTTCTGGACCATTGGTTTGCCCGGTGCAGCCCTGCTGCACTGTAGAAGCTCCGAATTTGCCACGACTAGAGAAGCCCTGCACAGGATGACTTTTCTCCTTGTGCTGGTTGGACCAATCGACCCCAAGACAAACTCATCTGGAAATCCTCTCGTTGCTGGTTGTACTTCCATTGCTGCTGCACTAACTGAGTGCCAGGGAGAGGAACAGCAGAATCGAGTGCATCATCTTTAAATCAGACCTGAGCTCCAGGAAGATCCTCCAGACTCCCTCGAAGCAGAACTAACCAAGCCTGAGCCACCTCAACAGAGTGCTGGACCCCAGAAGCAAGGAAAGCCCACGGTATCTGAGAACCGCGGTGGTGCTATTCGTGAAAAGCTGAAGCCGCGAAGTGCAGCTGATCTGAACTTTGCACATTGCTGCTGACGACTCTCGAACCGTAGTGCAGGAGTCCCCAGACATCCTCCCTCTTGTCCCTGCGACTGAGGCCCAGGAACAACAGAATCTGCCATACTACAACAGGAACAGAAGCCAGCTGGAACCAATTTCTTCAGACCTAAGGTACTCTGAACTAGGGGGTACTTACCTCTTGTTATGTAACTTGCGAGCTCTCAATTGAGACTTGCATTTGCTGCCTTTTGCAGAGTTGCTTGCAGCTTTGCCCTCCACAAGCCTCCCAGCTTGTGCCCCAACAGTGATTTCATTTTCTATAAAACTCTCTATAACATTGTGCAAGACTTTTTACTTACCTTCAACAAGTACCTCAGCTCCCCTAGCCTTTGTTCAAGTGACATTGGCTGTCCTGGCTCCCTGAAGACTCTTCTACCTCTGAATTTGTGTTTTGATATGTCCCTCCAAAAAGTCATACATTCTTTTATAGCTGGGAAAGGGTTAATCTACATTGCATTGGGGGATTCAAAAGTACTTACCTGTTTGAGAAATGTGTTAACCATTGTTTGTCCCCTAACCTTTTCCTTTTGACACCAAACTCAGTATTGCTCTAGATGTACCATTGATGTATCAATGTCCACAGTGTCCTAGGTATTGAAGTCACCTCAGGGTGTAGGAAGTGTCTGTGTGCCATCCAAAAGGGTATCTACTGATTTATTGAAACTAAGAGTGTGTATTGTTAAAGTATATTTAAGTGTTACATATTTGCTCCCTTCTAAAGAAGGCTTATTTAAACTGACTGTTAAATTAATAAATAATTGTTTAATCAAGAAACCTTGAGTACAAGTTATATTTGGATACTTGTCACTGTGAAACTCTATGTTGCAACCCTATAGCTCACATTGACCCCTCTTGAGATAAGTCTGGCTGCAAAGTCACTCGACCAATTTGTGTAGTACAGACCTATACCAAAGGTTAGGTTCCTATTGCCAAGAGGACAAGGCTGGTGCAGTCTGCAGGGATGAACCCTGGCAAACACACCCACAATTAAGCACTGATTACTGTTAAAACTGGATGTTCCCTTACACACTTGGGGATCTCCCTCTGCGGGGACCATACCAATCCCTCGACTGACAACGGTGCATAAAGAGCATTCTCTATGTCCACCCATTGTTTGGGCGTAAGAGGACCGAGATGATCCACCCCACCTGAAATTGTGCCACCTGATAATACTGTCTAAAGTCTGGGAACCCCACCCCTCCCACTTGTATAGGTAATATAAGCGTGTTATATACGTTCCTGGGCCTCAATCCTTTCCAAAGAAACTGCAGCATCTCCCTTTGAACCCCCAAGACAAAGTCAGTTGGAACCACTAATGTTATCATCTGAAAGAGGAACATATATTTGGGGAAGACAATCATCTTTATACAGTTTAGCCTGGCCATCCATGAGAGCAACATCTTCTTCCACCTTTCTAGGTCTGTATGTATCCCACCCCATAGGGGCAAGTAATTGATTTAAAATAGATCTTGCAACTTCTTTGGAATATGCACCCCTAGGTATCTAAATCCCTCCTCCTTCAATACAAAGGGCAGATTTCCAATATATACTAGTTTGGACTCACTCTGCGGCCCATTCGAAAAAGCTATTGATTTATCCAAATGTATCTTGGACCTTGATAACCTGCCATACCTTTGCAACCCTTCCAATAGAGGGGGGCAATAGCTTCTCGGGTCCGTCATATACAATAATGCGTCATCTGCAAACAAACTCACTGTATAAGGCTTCCCGCATATCTCAACCCCTTGTATGAACCCATTGCCCCGCACACTTGCGGCCCATGGTTCCATCACCAAGGCATAAAGCAACAATGACAAGGGGCGCCCCTGTCTGTTGCCTCTCTGGAGAGCAAGGGGCCTTGATTATTTTACATTAACCATGACTTTGCAGATGGGGACAATAGAGTGCTCCCACCTATCCCATCCATTTATTCCCCATTCCAACCCTCTTCAGTACTGCCTTCAGAAATGATCAGTGGGGGGGCGTGGCCAACAGCACGATGAGTCAGACGTGAGCGCTCTCTGCTCCCGTGGCCACAACTAATATCTTGAGTCTACTGCCTGTTTACCTAATCCTGCAGATACCCTAAGCACACCAAACGGAAGCAGATACCCTGGGGCCAAACAGGCCGAACAGCAGAGAAAACTGCACATGCTAGGCGAAGCAGGAGGCGAGTAAATATCAGCGAGGAATTGACTCCAGCGCGCCCAAGATGGCTGCGAGTTCTACCTGACGCGTGTCGGTACACACAGTGCGTACGAAGCCAGACGACACAGTGCAGGAAGAACTTGTCCGGCCCTAACAGCAGCTGAGGCGGGGAGAGCCGGAACACCAGTAGGGCATACCCTGGCCCCCACGGCCGTACCTCAACAAAACAGCAGCCTTAACGGAGATCCTGAGGAACACCCGGCGCTGGCTCGGCGCCGCCCCTGGCAGAGGGGCCCGACCTGTGGGGTTCTGGGAGTGATCCTCTCGGCGGCTTGTGGGATCCGGACAGTGCCACTGTGGAGCCCGAGGAGCACCGACAGATAGACCGGGCCCCCGCTGGCACCTCCCGGTCGTGGTGCAGTTGGAGGTGGCCACGCGGATGTAGAGCGGGAAAAAAGAAAACAAAGCAAAGGAAGCCTAGATGGCCCTGCCGGTGAGTGCACCCCCGGGTCCATGCAGCGCAAACCCTGACCTGCACAGCGCGGGTTCACAGTAACGCACCGGCCTAACCTGGGGGCGAAACACACCCACCCGAACTGGCAGCACCGACACAGAGAGGGAAGGAGACCAAAGGACCCGGCCGGCTGAGACCAAGTCCAACACACCCACAGAGAGCTGCCTGCGACACACGTGTGTGAAGGGGCGCACTTAAGGCCAGCACTACCTGCAAAATACAGAATTCTGCCACCCAGCCAACAAAGTGTGAATACTGCGCCACAAACCAGCAAGTCAGAGAAATACACAGATCTGAGGGCACGGCTCAACACCCGGCGCAGGCCATAATTAGCGCCAACAAAGGCCACGGCTCTGGGCGCAGCTCAGAGTACCCAGCGAACTCAATCTAGCAGCAACCCGAGCTGACCACAAGTCCAAATCTACTACCAACGGACCAAGTCATGGGGGGAAAAAGCGGTTAAACAGGGCACATAAATATAGAACAAGCTGGTAAAACACAGCCCGGACTTGCCAGAACACCACAACTGCAGCAAAAGATAAGAAGAAATCATTGTGGGGTAAACAGTGAGTGTTGGGCTGCTACCACGCGGACCACCTCCCATACACAATACTGCACAGTACCCTCGCCGCCCAACACAGCGAGATCACCCCACAAGGCTCTGCAGACCATAGGGAAAACAACACCATACATGAGGCGAAGAACGAAACAGAAGTGCTACGCTAGATCAAGTGCAACAACCAAGCAGCAAGCATGGGAAAGGACAAACCAAAGAAACAATCTACTCAACACAGAATTGATCAATACACAATGCCCTTCACGCAAGCTCAAGATCCCCAAGCCTTACCCTCTGTGATAATGGAGCCAGAGCAGGCGTTATCCCTAAAAGACGTTGTGGCCGCAATAGCAAAAGATGGACAGGATAAGCATGGACGTCTCCCTCCTCAGACATGACCTGCAGAAACTAACCGCGCGCACGGAAGTGGCTGAACAACGCATCTTTGATGCCGAGGACGGGCTGCTCAAGATGCAACAAAAAGTGCACAGCGTTTTGACCAAACTTCAAACGCTGGAGGACAGAATTGAAGAGGAGGAAGGGAGATCAAGGGGTAACAACGTACGCATACTCGGCATACCTGAAAAGCAGAAGGCCCCAGCGTAGAACATTTTCTCGAACAATGGCTCACAAACCTTTTTGAACTGGACACCTTCTCCAAGTTCTTCTCCATTGAAAGAGCACACCGCGTGTTGACAGGAAGACCGGTGCCCGGCGCTCCACCACGCACCCTAATAGTGAAGCTCCTGAATTACAGGGATCGTGACACGCTGTTACAACGGGCACGCGCCAAGGGCACGATCACCTTCAATGGTTCTAAAATTGCCTTCTTTCCTGATTATACTAGAGAGGTACAGAAGGCAATGCAATCGTTTGACCCGCTGAAAAGACATCTCCATACACTGGGTGTCAAATACGGACTGCTCGTCCCCACCCAGCCCAAGCTATACCATAAAGGAACCAAGGTCCACTTCAACGACCCCAAGGAGGCATGGCGTTGGGCTAAGCAGCACGTTTATGGAGATTGGTCGACACTTTGAAGCAACAGGAACAGAAACCCTAGGGTGCCTGTAGACCAGCGGCCAATACCACCACAGTCACTGAGGCAGGACCCTCCGGAAGACGTCAGGGGCTGACACTCAACACAAACCATGGCAGGACCCTTCACACCCGACAATAAGTGTTAGACTGCAGGACCCAGCGTCCCTCCTGTTGTCCTGACACTCCACAGTGAGCGAATCATGCTAACACAATGCGTCCACGGCAGAGAGACTTCCCCCCGGTCTCCCCCAGTGCAACTCTGTTGCGGTAAAGCAACACCCCCAAACCACTTACACTGGGGGGGACAAGACTAGTTTACGTTAAAAGTTTACTGCATGTGAGTTGTCCAGTTGGCAACTAAGAATGTTTGGCGACTGATGCTTCCAGTTGGGAGGAGTATAAGGTGGGGCCTTAGGGGTTGTTCCAGTTCAGTTATTAAATGGATCCATCAAGCACAACGCGCACCCAAGCATGGCGAGAAGACCGCAACATACAAACGTAGCCCAGAGAGGTTCATCCTGTCAGGTACCACGGCACACATTATCCCTGTCACTAGTGGCCATGGCAACACATAAGAACACTTCCAGGACCATCCGAGTCATGACTTGGAATGTCAATGGCCTAGGTGACGGGATCAAAAGACAATTAGTCGTGCAATTCCTGAATAGCCACGCACCAGACATAGTGTTCTTGACCGAGACTGATTTAGCAGGCACAAACTGCACTCTGTTCAAACGCACAAATTACAGACTAGCGATTCACGCAGGCTTTACTATGGGGTCTTGCGGCGTATTGATCCATAAGAAACTCCCCTTTTGCTTGAAACACTGTCACCTAAGACACAGGAGGCAGGTACGCGTATGTAACGGGATCGCTCTGGGAACAATCTATTGCACTGATGGCGGTCTATGCACCACCCACTCTACTGTCACCGCTACTTACCGATGTCTCCCCCCTGATCGCAGAGGACACGTCTGATGTCATGGTAGTGGGTGGTGACTTTAACAAGGACATGGACGTGAGAGTAGATCACACACATATACGCAGTAGGGACCCCACAGTGAATTCCAAACTCGCTACATTTGCAAATGCCCTGGAAATGCGAGATGCATGGCGAGACCTCCATCCCAACTGCAGAGAATACTCCTACCACTCCGGGGCACATGCCTCACTCTCAAGACTGGATTACTTTTTCTCCCGTCAACAAACATACATAAAGCACACAAGGCATATTTATTCCCCAGAGGAGTATCTGACCACTCTCCTCTGGTACTGGAACTCAACACTTCCAGGCCGACCCCCCCCACCCAGCTGGCGCTTAAACAATTACTACCTGGGCTTCCAAGAGCTAGTAGACAAAATCCAAGACACAACTAAATCCTACTTCGAATTAAACACAGACTGCTGCCAACCCCGAGACATTATGGGAGGCTGTGATCAGAGGTATATGGACGGCATGAAAGGGAAGAGGCGAGAGGAGGTATCACATGAGAGAGAGCACCCGATCGGAGGAAGACCACCTGAGAGGGGGTACCAACCGACCAAGCTGCGAGGTCGGGAGAGCACAGTCCAGATAATTAACAGTCTTGGGACCCCAGAAGACAGCATTAAGAGAGACGTGGACGAAAAGACTACGGCTGATACCGCTTACATGAGTGTAGGATACGCGGGAAGAGTTTGTTCCAGCGAACGGAAAAACCGGAACGGAGGCGGTTGGGCTGTCCTTCCTGGACAACCGCTGGATTCCCGGGGCGGGGTTCCGCTCCGAGTGCAGCATGGACCGTGGCAAGCCGAACGCCTTCACAGGCGGACGCCGGCTTCCCACGCGGTCCCTTTCACAACACGGTCGAGGCCGTACCCAGTGACGCGGAAGGCAGAGATCCGCTTCCGAGTTCACCGCCAACACTCACCTTCAGAAAGCATCCCAGAGACCTCGAGGGTGCCAGACCTCTTCAAGACGGGGGTTCCTCGCGGGGTCCCGGACTTGGCGGGCCGGGCAGGCAACCCTCTTTCAAACCAAGAGAAAGGGGGCGGGGCTTATGGGGATATTTATAGAGAACCAAACCAAGTCCATGCTGATTGGCTACCTGGACCCCAACCCCTATATAAGGTTAAAACAAATGATGGACTGTGTGTCTCTTTGCCATTCTCTTCTAGGATTTTGAGAGAGAGAGAGCTGTGCCTGAGACGCTGTGGGCTTACGAGGACTAGCTGCAAGGTCGAGAAGCCACATTCATATTCCAAGAAAAAGAAGAAGCATTCTTGAACTTTTTGTTCCATTTGAATTCTGGTATCCTGAATAAAGGTTTTACTTAAGTTCCACTCCTGGCTGCCGTCCCTCATTCACAGAGGCGTACAAAGCGGTGCTTAGTGGTGAAATCATCTCCTGGACCACCGCGCATAAAAAGGACTACCTCTCCAAGACACACAAAGCGGAACAACAAGTAAAACACGTGGAAGAAACCCACTGAGCTCAGGACACACCGGGCATTACTGTTAGCACAAAAACTCCTGCAGAACGTAGCTATGGACAATGCGAGGCAAGCACACAGGGCGATGTGAGCAAGGGTGTACGAAACAGGGGATAAAGCCAGTGAGATGTTGGCTTGGTTGGAACGCAGGGAGGAGGGGCACAGCCAGGTCCGGCAGCTAAATACAGGAGGCGCGATCCCACTGGTAACAGACCAAGACATAGCAGGGGGATTTGCAGCCTATTATGTTGATTTCTATAGGACACCTCCCACCCCCATTGATAGCTCGATCATGGCGGAAATCACCCTCCCCACCCTCAACACGTTACAACTGAACCTACTGGAGAAGGAAATCACGGAGGAAGAGGTGCTGGCATCCATGGCCGGACTCCAATCCGGGAAAACTCCAGGCTCGAACGGCTTCCCAGTGGAGTTATGGCAGAAAGCAGGAGCAAATGTATTCGCTCCACACCTGCTACACATGTACCAGAATGCACAAGAAAAAGGCTCCCTATCCCCGACTTGAGGGAAGCTACAATAACAAAGCAATATGCCCCGAGCGGCGGGGGCATTACCGACTCAGGTAATGCCCCCGCCACGAGGGGCATATAGCTATTAGTACGCCGGCCCGCAAAAACTGCGTGACCGGGGCACTAAAAGCTTTTTTTGTCCGGAAACGCTGCAGCGTTAAAAAAAATAAAATAAAAGTAAAAGGCAACAAAGAAAATGGCCACCGGGAAAGGGAAAACGGAGTCCGTTTTCCCTTTCCATGTCGCCTATCGGGAGCGGACGCGCTGGAAACGGAAGCGTTTCCAGCATGTCTGCTCCCGAAAAAAAGAAGGTAATTGCGGTTGGGAGGGCGGAAAGGAGTGGAAGGGGGAAAAAAATTAAAATGTTTTTAAAAATGTACCTGGGTCCCCAGCGGGGGGATGATGGAAGCCGCCAGCCGTGCGGAGGCTCGGAGCGGGGATGGCCCTGCTCCGAGCCTCCACACGGCAGGAGGCTGCCATCGTCCCCCACCGGGGACCCAGGGATAGAAGGTAAGTGGGGTGGGGAGGCCAGCGAGGAGGGAGGAAAGGGAAAGGGAAGGAAAAAAAAAAAAGCCTTACCTCAGTCCCCGGCGGGGGGCGAAGATAGCCTCTCAGCCGTGGGGAGGCTCGGAGCGGGATGGCCCCGCTTCAAGCATCTTCATTGGCTGAGGGGCTGCCACGCCCCCCGCTGGGGACAAAGGCCGTGGAATCCCGACAGAGGGATTCCCAGCCTGGTAATGACTCGGCGAGGACCAATCAGAATGGCTCTTTCGTTCTGATTGCGAGCTCGCCGGGTACTAATAGTACTTCCCAAGGCAGACAAACCCCCTGAGCTCTGCAGCTCGTTCAGACCTATTTCCCTTATAAATAGTGAAACCAGGATCTTGGCCAAGGTATTAGTGGACCGACTACAACAAGTCATCCCTTCACTGATACACCCAGACCAATGCGGATTTATGCCCCAGAGATCAATCCGCATGAACCTCTATAGACTGCATTCAGCTTTGGAAAGAGCTGGTAACCTCCAGAGTCCGATAGCACTACTTGCAATCGACTTTGAGAAAGCCTTCGACTCTGCACTGGGAATCCATCTGGGAAATAATGAGCTGCATGGGATTCGGAGAACAATTTACGAGCTGGGTGAAACTCCTATATAGCTGCCCAAGAGCTAGGACTAAAGTTAATGGCTGGCAATCGGATCCTTTCTTCTTGGGAAGAGGCACGAGGAAGGGATGCCCCCTGTCAGCCATGATCTTTGCAATAGCCATAGAACCTCTTGCTATACTTCTGAGAGATACAGCACTCTGGGAAGGTTTCTGATGGTCAGACACATGGGAAGACAAAGTCTCATTGTATGCAGATGATCTGCTGATTTACTTAAAAGACCCAACTAACTCCTGCCTTATAGTCGCACACATACTAGAGAGATACAGAGCCTTCAGTGGGCTGCGCGTCAACTGGTCTAAGTCTACACTATTTCCGATAGGAGAGGCAAATATCACAATACCAAGTAACTACCCCTACTGTATTGAAACTGAACAATTTAAATACCTAGGAGTACAAATCATGAAAAATCTTACAAACTACATACCCAAGAATCTACACCTAATCGTAGCAACATTTGTGGAAGACACCCTCCACAGGGTCTCCCTGCCATTAACGCTGCTGAGTAGAGCAGCCCTTATTTAAATGATTGCCCTCCCTCGGTTCTTATGCATTCTACAACACGCCCCACTACACATCCCAGAGAATTAATTTCTGAAAATAGACCGGGTTCTCCGGAAACTACTGTGGGGTGAAGGGCATGCACGTATAGCGCTTTCCACACTTCAGAGGTCCATCTGGGAGGGGGGAATAGGACTACCCAGAATACAAACCTGTTACTGGGCCAGTCAGATGGCAGTAGTAAATGACATGTTACACGGGAATGCGACCCTACCACATATCAGAGGAATAAATGCTGATGGCACAACATCATCACTGGAGCTCCTCTACCGTGTCTTGAGCAGAGCAACGCCCCCCTCCATGTCATCACAGATAACACGAACCTGGGTAGAAACGCATAAATACATGGGATGGGATGGGATAACAAACTGACTCCTGTACAACCGCTGTGGAACAATAGACTCCTCCCAGAAATAAGTAAGTTTCCCAGATGGCCTGCCTGGAAATCACAAGGTATAACAAAGATCGGAGATGTGGTGCTGGAGGGCAAGATAGTCCCGTTTGAAACACTGCAGTCTACCTTCCCTCTCCCACCCACAGAACGATATCACTATACTCAAATGAAACACGCACTAAGACACCACCCACAGAATATGTGTGATATGCCCAAATGTACCCCGGTGGAACGCAATATAGTTCTGGAACATATTAAACACAAAGTCACCTCCACCATATACAACGCGATCACATCCTTTGCCACACCGGAACTAGCCAGCCTAAAGGCCAAATGGGAGCGGGACGTGGGAACACTACTGCCAGAGGAATGGATAACCGCGCTGATGTACCCCCGGGAGGTAACCATTTCGTCCAGGCTAAGGCTAGTCCAGCTCAAGATCCTACACCGTACTTAATCCAAGGGTGGCACTCTTTAAATGTGGTAGAACTTCAGACCCTCGATGCTTGCGATGCAAACGTGAAGAAGGTACATTCTTCCATATAACATGGGAGTGTGTCAACATCCAACAGTACTGGCAGAGGTGCTGCGATGAGCTATCGAAAGTCTTAGGCAAGCCAGTATCAAGAGAACCGAAACAACTGCTACTGGGGGTAGATATTGAAAGCGACCTATCACAATACGAGAAGTTATTCTTGTCGACTGCCACAGCAATAATCAGGAGAAACATTGCACAGCTATGGGGGTCGGAGACAACACCCAGCTATGAACAATGGGCCAAGGATGTGGACATATGTGCTATAATGGAACACAGAGTATACACAGCAAGAGGGTGCCCTGAGAAGGTGCACAAAATATGGCGAAAATGGGAAGACGCCCACTGACTGATTTAAGGCCCCCCTGTAAGACTATACTCTCAAAAGAGACTGGCAATCATACTTGTATGTCAGGTGCGCCTTGAAACACCTGTGTATAGGCGCGTTATAAATACCATATCATATCATATCATATCATATCTATGTTGCTAGTGGTTCTGTCTTCTATGTTATCCTCTCAATGCTTGATGGACCAAGTGGCTGCTGCCCACCTTTCTTTTCTTTTGTTTAGTAAGTAAATGTATTGTGAGCGATCATATAATACTCAATAAAGTGTTTGATTAAAAAAAAATTCAGTCAAACCAATCAAAAGCATTTTCGGCATAGAGAGACCAAACCAAAGCCCTGCCCAAACAAACCTCTCGGAATACAAGGAAGCCCAAGGGTTTCTTCAAATTTTGAGAGGCCTGCATGTTACGCACAAAACCAGCTTGGTCCGGTTGGACTAACATGGAGAGGATGGCATCTAGCCTTGACGCGTGGACCCATGTAAAAATCTTTGTCTACATTCAGTAGCAACAAGGGTCTATAAGCCGACCAGTGCATCAAGTCTTTCCCTTTCCTAAGGATAACCATGATGAGGGCTCCCAGAAACTAAGGGGGCGCAGCCACAGCATCCTCAATATCATTAAAATCCTTTACAATAAGATCCACAAATAACTTATTAAAGACCCACATAAAGCTGTCCTCTCCCAGCACCATATCTAGGTTCAAATGTATGATTGCTTTCTTAACCTCCCCCACCAAAATCTCAGCCTCCAGACCCTCTCGATATACATGACTCAGAGATGGGAGAGCCAGACCCCCCAGGTATTCCTCGACCTCTGCCTCTGGTCGCACCAGTTATGCAGATTCTCGTAAAAGGCTGCAACATGCAGAAGAATCTCTTCTGATGACCTAGTCAAGTTTTCTCCCCATCTACAATCCGATCTACCCATCTGTGCCTCCATTGTGTTTGGTCCCTGTTTGTTAACATTTTGCCAACCTTATCCTCCTTCTCATATTGCTATTTAGTATAGTTCATATTTCTGTAAACTTCCCCTTTTCCTGTCTTAAGGATACTGAAATCACTCCCTTGTCCCCCTCTGACCGCACCAACCTGGCTCTGAGAGCCTTAGTCTCCTTCCTCAACCTGCGTTCCACCAGACCTTTTTCCTTTTTCTTAACAGCTGCCTCTGAAATAATGAGCCCCCGAAAACGTGGCTTTAGCTGCTTTCCCATCCTACCTCTTGTACACTTCCCCTGTATCATTTACTGTGAAGAAACATTCAATCTCCTTTACCATGAAGTTCCTAAAACCCTCATGCTTAAGAATCATTACAGCGTCCTCGATAATGAGCTTTCCTTCTAGCCTCCCAACTGTTCACTCTGTGCACCATGTCATGGTCCAACCATGCAATGGTTTCCACCAATACAGTAGCCACTGAACTTAACATATTACCTGTAAAGTAAAAGCATATCAATCCTGGTACAGGAGTCATGCGCGGGCGAGTACAATGGGTATCATTCTGGTTCATTGTACAGAGTCTTCCAGATATCACCCCAGCTATGTTCCTCAATAAGTGTTAAGATGGATTTCTGAACTCTGTCCTGGAGGGGCAGAGGTTCAGAAGGCCAGCCTAGTTTCTTGGAACAGGGTAACCTGGACAAGCCAGACCAATCAGGGTAGCGATGGCGGCGGTCAAGACTAGGTCTCAAGAAGGGTGAGGGTGACTGAAAGCCTGCAATGAGCACACAAAGCAAGGACGCTTACAAATTACTCCAGGCAGGTGTTATATTAAAAATATAGACACATTTATTACAAGGCCTTTGTAAGATCGACCATAGTAAAGAATCACGATAAAACTCAAGTAAACCAACACATCACAATCAATACAATATATATAGAAGACCGAGGGGTCTAACGAGTTAGGAGCACAAAATATGCAGACCACCTACATGGGGAGGAAAACAGGCAGTGCAAGTAATCGTTGGGCCCAGTTCGACATCAGAGACCACCTAACTAGAAGGAAGTCCGAGCCCTACGAAGAGTGGAGCCTTGTGCTCAAAAGTACCTGCATACACGGGTGCCAACAGGCCAAGGAGTGTCTCTTCGGGGGAAATCAGGCAGTTCAGAGAAGTGAACAATCGATGGCGAACAGACCTCTGCTACTCAAGCGCAGCCTCCACTTGTGGGCAGAAGCAGGGCGCGAGTACGGAGAAAGGGGTGCTGCTTTTCAACAGTGGGGGAAAGCCACAGGCTTCTGCAGGAGGGAGACCAGTTCAGGGTATTGACTACTCACCGGTCCCCGATGCAGGCAGACCCAGGCATTCTCCGAGTTAGTTTCTTCGCTGGCAGGTTCAGATGCGATCAGAGGGACGTCTCGGCGCCGTGTAGATTCCGCGGCAGCAGAAGTCAGGGTCGAGGGTGTCCCAAACGCAGCGAACACGCACAGATGGTTACCTCAGCAGGGCAACTCGGCAGCCGCTTGTATTTCAGGCCCAATGTACACTTCTCACTTCAGACCTGGGAACGCCAAGTGTACGAAGCGTGTGAGAGTGTCGAGGGCACGGATTTCAGCAGCAGCCAGACAGCGGTAACAGAGCAAGGTTACTGTGTAGGCTGGTCAGTCCGTTGGATGGCCCAGGGACGCTTCCGAAGGCTTACGTACAGGAGTTGGTGAAGATGCCGAGAATAGTTGTTCCCACTATTCTAAAGGGTCGAAGCGCCAGTACAGGCCTTCTCGTTCGATCAGAGACAGAGGGGTCTCACAGGACGACAGCAGTGCAGGGTTCCAAACCTTCAGCGGGTCACCAGCGATTCCTCGACTCAGCTTCTTAGTTGCAGGATACTTGGCTCCTGTATCCTTTGTTCGTGAGAACTCAGGAGATCGACATGGTAGTGGTGTTTCCAGCCTCCTCTTTTCCAGGGTTCCCTTTGCGCCAAAACGGAGAGGGCCCAATGGGAGATCTGCTCACAAAACACTCACACCATACGTGGACCTATCTCGGACCACGGTGGTCCCAGGCATTCAAGACACACTAGACTCTCTGGCACCCAGGATGTGTATTGGGACCAGACATCCCAGGCCACATCCTGGAGGCTCACAACAGGCCTGTAGAAGCCTGTGAAAGCATCTGTGTTTCGCTGGAAAGTACATTCCCAAATAAGGAATGCCCCGGGTCGGCTCGACCTGGGGAAGGTGAAGGGGCAAGACGGTCAGCGGAGAGGACAAAGAACCTTGTGGTCTGGCCATTGTGGAAGCCAGGCCACCCATTTTGGCCAAACGCGAGAAGCACGGTTAACAGGGTAAAAGGGAGTTCAAAACACAAAGAAACGATCGCTGCCACCAGTCCCGTCCGTGACATACTTGCACCGTTCGTTATAAATCCATCGAGAGTTCCTAGGGCCTGTAGAATGACTAGAGACCCAAGAGTGCAGTAACTTAGCTTACAGTGCCCTCTTGTGCCATGTTGCGCGAAAGCTGCAACATGAGAAAAGAACTACGGAAAGCAACGTTTCCCGGTACTGACTGTTTTAAGGGCATGTCAGTTTCCCCGTAAGAATGGAGCGAAAGCCCAGAGGAGTGCGGCGGAAGGCTGCGCTTCTCTGGCAAAGTCTAGATCAGGGTGTAAAACAACAGCAAAAAGTTTGGGGGTTGCCACATGGAAGGAAAATTACCTACAATATGAAATCTTGCCTAACAATAAGGTCCTCAAGTGCCACATTATCCCTACCGTGTACCTTTCCACCTCCCTGTCAACTAACCAGAGCCGGGTCTTGGATCATGTTAAAATTATCCCCTAACACTGTAAGGTCTTCAGCCTAGCGTTCGACCCAAGCTAATCACGATTGAAGAAAGGGTAACTGGCCACTGTTGGGGGTGTCGAGAGTAGCCCTGTTACACAACCCCTCCAACATCCCTTTAACCAACAATAGGCTACCATTGAGTCCCTGCTTAGTCTGTACCTCCCAAAATTCAAAAGATTTAGCAAGAAGAGAATTCACGCTCCGCCCTTGTTTTTCTCCCCCTCAGAGGCACAAAAGGACTGGCCAATGGTTTTCCCAATCAATCAAGATTCCTCCCCCATTTTAAAATGTATCTCCTGAATAAACAACAAAGAGAGCAGCAGGGAGAGTTTATGAGGTGAGTCCGCCCCTTTACATTCAACCTAGGTACCCTTATGTCATCCATAATCCCAAAAGGTTAAATCACTCACCGGATCACTAATGCAGTGGAACGGATTGAGCCCAATCCTACAAAATTCAAACCTAGAAATAGAAACTCCCCCCTTGCCCCCGTGCTAGGTCCTGTAATACAACGGGAACACATTCCGAGAACCATTGAGACACCCAGATTAAACGGGGCCTCCAGAAAGTACGAGATGTTGATCCCTGGAAGCTGGCAAGTAGAGAAACCTATAAACTTCGCCAGTGCACCACACACATTTCCAAAAATAGATGAAATTCTCCCCCACCAAATCGATCCCTGAGCATCTCCTGCGTTTCATACTGTCCCTCTCCTTCATGACTGTCCGCCCATCGACCTTGGCGACGGAAGGTTGTTTTTTTTCTGAATTTCCGGGCCCCAATCACTTTCCTTCGTCCTGAGGGCTGCCCAAAGGCCTTTTTGAGTTTTTCCCTCAGCTGTGAGTGACCTTCAGCCACTGGCTTCCAGTGGGACTCTAGCAATTCTTGAAGAAGGTGTTCCGCTTTATCACCATCCTTGATTTAATTCTGTTCCCCCTTCACCTCAAAGGACAGTGCAAAGGGGTACTTGCAGCAATATCGTATCTCTTCCGATTGCAGCCAAGATGTCAGCGGTTTGCATTGATGCTGTTGGTCCAAAGTATAGGTCACCAGGTCCTGGTACATTCTTATTGAGGTCCCTTCCCAGGAAAAGGTAGGCACCTCCCTCAACTTGCGTGGCACCTCTTCCTTATCCCTAAAGTGGTGGCATTTAACTATCACCAATCGTGGCCCGTCACCAGAACCTGCCCCTCAATGTATTGTATCAAACGCAAAAGTTCTCAAGTCCTCAACCCACAGCAAAGCCTTGAACATGTCACTGCCCTCTCTCCAAGTCCTTTGTAGTTTCACTATTGGCCTGAGGGAGACCCCAAAGTCTGATGATGTTCCTCTGCTCCCTTTTTTCCACTTAGTCAATCTTATTCATGAGTTCCTTTTCCCTGAGCTCAATTTCCTTAATCTGTACTCCCAACTGCGTCTCAAGGATCTCTGTTGAGAGATGGTTGCTTTCCAGGGCCTCTGCTCTTTCCTCCACCTTCTCCACTCTTTCTTTGAGTGCCACTGTAGATGACTATACCTAGACCTGCAGGGCTTTTATTTCAGAGAGTACACTGTGGATATCCGATTCGGGGGCTTCCATGCCCACTCCCTGCCATGGGTCTGCCATATCTAGAAGAAAAGCATCAAAGACTGGTGTATTTCACCAGCCTCAAAATGTGCCCTGAAAGGGTAGCTCCACCTTGGGGAGTGAGAGGCCAGACAACACACTCACAAGGCGGGTTGGATCTTGATCACCAATCTGCGTCTTCGACCTTCAGGAATCAGCAGCTGCAAACATCAAACAAACAAGTATCCTGGCGACCCTCCAGCTACCCCCTCACCAGCAACAGCAACATACTAAATGGTGGGGCGAGCTGAGATCTCCACCCAGCTAGATCTATGTAATTACACCCATACCTTCAGGTCCCCACTTCATCCAGCAGCAGTTCGCATAGGACCTGGGGGTCCCTCTCTGGGTTTTCCCACCCATCCGAGAAAGCTGCTGCCCAGACCCTGAGGGGGCCCTCGTCACACAGCTGCAGTTCGTCTCACCCCTCCTTTCTCTCCCCGGGTGCCACCTCGCAAACCTTCGGCACTGTGCTTCTTATGTTAGTCAATAAGCCAGCTTCTGGCTACCCTTTCCAATCAGCCTCTCACCTTCATCAGTGCACAGTGGGAGAGCTGCTGCTGCTCATCCATCACCACACTACTGATGGCGAGTTTCAGCTCGCATTGCCACTCGGGCTCGCCCCAGGACTTCCAGGCTCAGCACGCAGGGGTCTCTCTCCCGCACACCTGCATCCCCCTTGTGCTCTTGTGGGGGCCCCAAGGGTGCTCTGTGCCTCTAGGGGGTCATCGGCAGTGGGGGTAACGGACACGAAGGGGTATGTGAGTGCAGCAATGCCCTTTTAGCAGCGTCTTCCTCTGGAGGTCGCAGCTCATGCAGCCATTATTTCTGCACTCCCTAGTGATCTCCACTTAATAACTTTTAAGTGGTCATTTAGGGTTTTATCTTCCCGGTGGATGATGTTCTTTGTTCTGCTGCATTGAGGCCACTAGACCTGACCTGTGATCATTTATAGTTATTCGCCCCTCCATTCATTGCTTTATCTAGCATTTTTAAACAGGATGGAGCCGCAAGGTAGGGCTGATGGTATATGTCATGTCTAGCAGGGACACGGTTAAAGGAGCCTGGATCCTGTTGTCACTGACACCGGCAACCAATCACTTTGGCGCATGTGCAATGCTCGCTTATCCGAGCTCGGCAGTTGCCGAGAAAAAGCCGCGAAACGGATAATAAAGTATGGTCAACAGTTACTCAGCTCTGTGTAATCATTTTCCCTCCAGGAGTGTGTGGGCGTGCAGTAGCATTTCCCCCACCAGGACAGTGGCGACGAGGGTGGGATATTTCGTGCGTTTGTGTCTTGTAGCACTGTGATCAAAAAACATGTTTTTTCCCCTTTCTCTGTGGGGGCACGAGAAATCCATTACCCAATTCACCTGCAAGATATCAGAGCAGGAACAAAGGCAAGGAGAACGCCATGAAGATGGCATGCCGGATGCGAGCGCATTTTGCAGGCCAGCGTCGTTTGCCATGCAGGATCAACAAGTTCTTGGACCACGGTGGGACAGATGGCTGCGATTCGAAAATTATTTGGCGGCTCATGATGAACAGGCACCTGATCGATTTGCAAGAAAATTACTACTAAACCTTGTAGGAGACGACATAGAAGATCTCGTTCCGACTTTCCCGCCAGAGGACATTAAAACATATGCTGGCCTGAAGGAGGCACTATGCACCTATTTCGTGGTGCTGCCTATCTTCATCGTTCAGGAAAAAGCTGCTACGAGAGCTGCTTCCTCTGAACACCATACTACAGATGGCCAGGACAGAAGCGTGCGCCGATACGCAGGCAACTCAGATGGAAAGCAACAAAGGACCTGCATAGGAGCAAATATATCAGGTGACCCCAGGGGGAAGCAACCGCTACAATACAGGCAGCCTCGCAAGAAATCATGTTTCCACAGGCAGGTGCTATCGTTGCGGATTTCCTTTTCCACATGATCCATGTGTGAAGTGACCTGTATTTGGAAAGAAATGCATTATCTGTGGCAGGGAAAACCATATGGCAGTTGTGTGCAATGCTCCGCCAAATAGACCTCAGGGGCCCAACTACACTACTATGAGGCAGGAACAAACGGCACGTAGCGTAGCGCCAAGAAGGGACACCAATATCCAGCGAGATGCTGTGAGACATGTACGCCAGGTCACTGGAATGTCTCCTTCGCCCCTGCTTTCTGCAGAAATAGAACCTCACGACAATGCATATAGGATGAACCCGATGACGACGTCAGCTGGGAGTGATGTCAACATGATGATAGGGGATCACCTGGCAAATTTGGTGGTCGACACAGGTGCCGCTCTCAACATCATATGTATCCCAGAGTACAGGAAAATGGCGAATCCTCAGTGCCTGGTTCCATCAGAGCTGAGTATTCCAATCGGGAGCTAGTGACCCCGTGCGCAACCACGGAAAGACATACCTTCATGGAGTTATGTATTACAGGGTGAAGTCCCTGGGAGCAAACTGCTAGGCCGACCTACTGCTCTTAAAATGGAGATTGCAGCAGTAACATACACCATGCGGCATGACAACTCCATCATACATACCTTTCCAGCACTGTTCACCGGTCTGGGCAGTCTAAAGGGGATCCCTTAAGGCCGCACACCGACGAGTCTGTCACTCCTGTCGCTCAGCACCCAAGGAGGATACCTTTTCAACTTCAAGCACAGGTGGAAAAATAAATACAATGCCTGCTCGAACAAGACATAATTGAATGAGCCAGTGGCCCTACCAACCGCCCACCCCCCCCGAGTGTCTCACATAGTGGAAGTTCCCTAAAAAGGCACACCTGGTGCAATACGTATTTGCGTTGATATGAGACAGGCAAACAGAGCAATTGGACGCAAGCGACATCTTGGAATGCACCTTGACGACATGAACAGTCTAATGAATAGAGCCCAGATTTTCACGAAGCTTGATCTCAACAAGGGATACCATCAGATAAAGCTAGACGAGCAATCAAGGTACATCACCACTTTTGCCGCGCATGCCAGGCTTTTCAGGTCCAAAAGGCTTAGTGTCCGATACTCGTTGGCAGAGATATTTCAGAAAAGCTTAAGAAAGGTCATTCGCCACATCAAAAACTGTTTCAACTACAGTGACGACATCCTGGTGTTCAGCGCCACCAACAGAGGAGCATGAAGAAGCACTAAACAAGGTGTGCACTGCACTGGTAGAAGCAGGACTTGCGCTTAATCATGAAAAGTGCGTGTTCGACAAAGCGCATTTCAAGTTCTTTGGGCACATATTCACGCAAAGAGGGATGAGTCCTGATCCGAGCAAGGTTGCTTCCATAACAGGGATTTCACCACCGGAAGATGTTAGTGGCGTCATATCGTTTCTAGGAAAGGCGAGTTACTGCAATCGGTATCTACGTGACTTTGCCACCGTTAGTGCCACACTCGGAGAACTTACTAAACAGTGGTGTGTTTTTCAGTGGACTCGAGAGTGCCTGAGAGCATTTACACAGATCAAACATGACATAGCATCTGAGGAGCACATAGCCTACTTCGATCTAGACCTATGCACAGAACCAACAGTGGACGATCGTCCAGTAGGACTAGGAGCCATTTTCGCGCAGCACCGAACGGGACGAGAAACTCGCTTATGCCAGCGAAAAGCAATTGGATGTCAAAATGAAGTATTCTCAACCAGAAAAGGAAGGGCTAACAGTCGTCTGGGCCTGAAAGCATTTTCAAATGTTTCTCCTGGGAACAGCATTAACCATTGTCATTGACCATCAGGCACTAGTGATTATCTATGGAAATCCACACTGCAAGATGCCTCCCCGCATCGAAAGGGGTCTACGACTACAGGATTTTGATTTCACCATAATGCACAAGCCTGGCAAGGAGTATAATCCTGCAGATTTCATGTCACGTCACATCCTGCCTAACACTACAACAGAAACATTGATGGCAGAAGAATACGTTAACTTTCTCACACAACAAGGAACTCCGAAAGTAATCACAACCATAACATTACAAGAACATACTCGACAAGATGGTCTTTTGGAGAAATTAAGAGACATAATAAGGTCTGGAAGGTGGAGAGAAGTGAGTAGTGGAGAAACAAGAGACCTCACAGGAGACACAATGGAGCTAACTGCATTCAAGCGTGTACGTGAGGAACTCTCTATCAGCAAATGGGCTTGTGATGCGAGAACACCGAATAGTCACCCCGAAGAGTTTGCCTAATTTTAGTCATTGACTAAGCGCATGAAGAGCACAGAGGTGTAATGCTTGCCAAGTGGCCAATAAAGGGCACCATGTGGTTCCCAGGATTAGACAAAATGTTGGGACGCACCATCAGCACATGTCATCACTTTCCAAGCACCTCGAGAGCAAATGCTCCAGAACCAATTTGGATGTCTGAATTGCCGGAGCGATCCTGGACCCATCTTGCCATCAATTCTTTTGGACCATTTGGATGGAACAAATACTGGATGGTAGTCATGGAAAGTTTAGCGATTTCGCTTGTTCAAATGCTTGCTTCCAAATTGGCCAGCTCCGTAATACCGGAGTTGGACAACATATTTTCGGTGTGGAGTATTCCCGAGGTGCTGAAATCGGATAATGGACCGCCATTCAGCAGTATTGAGTTCTCCCAATTAATGGAGCACATCGGCATACAGCACAGGAAGATAATGCCAGTATGGACCCAAGCAAATGGCATGGTCGAGAGATTAATGGGGAGCCTAAAGAAGGTGCTGCAACAGAAGGAACTATGGTTCATGTCACTCAATCAGCCCGTCTGCAATATGTTGCGGGACTATTGGAACTCACCACATGGAACGGCGGGACAGTGCCCTTCGGAGCTAATATTTGGAAGGACGACACAAACCAGACTGCCGCACAATGCAACCATGCCAGTGAGAGGAGATGACGAACTGTGAATGATGGACGCGATCAAGAAAAAGAACATGAATGATTACGCCGATGTCAAGCGGCATGCCACAAAATCAAACATTCAGTGCAGAGACAAAGTTCTCATGCGCCAGACGCAAGTCAAGAAAACTGACTGAAGATGTGATCCTGCGCATCTGGTGGTCACTCACGTGAGTGGCCCGATGACCACTGCCAGATCTCCATGCAAGATCATCACAAGAAATGTGTCTCACTTTAAGCTGTTCAAAGAATATGAGCAGAACAGTGATGTGGATGAGTGAAGCATCGCTGATGCCTGGGAACAAGAAGCAGAAGTAACGCCAGAAGTTGTAACAAGACCTGTCGGGTGCATCAAGCGTTCTGTATGCCTGATTGAAGAAATATGACCGCCGAACTGTGAGTGAAAGTTATCGTTATTCTTTGTCAAAAAGGGGAGATGTCGTTTCTGGTAGGGACGTGGTTAAAGGAGCCAGGCTCTGTTGTCACTGACACCGGCAACCAATCAGGGGCCCAGACTTTGGCGCATGCGCAGAGCCTGCTTATCAGAGCTCGGCAGTTGCAGTGAAAAATAATAATAAAGTATGGTAACCAGTTAATCAGCTCTGTGTAATCATTTTCCCTCCCTGAGTGTGTGGGGGCGTGCAGGAGCATTCCCCTGTGAGGACATTATGCACCAATATCGGATCAGCTTTCCCCTCTTAAGGCAAGGGAGCCCCCAAACATCATTTTGAAATGGTCCCCCACGTGTTTCCATGCATCTTTAGCCAGTCCTGTTTTCAGGGGCCGTTATGTTATCTAATTGCTGTTGTACTGCCACTTTCTAAAAGGGTGTCATTGTAAGGTTATTGTGCATAATGCATACATACCCCTGGGGCCAAGCTGAGATCAAGTCTTATTGCGCATAGGCCACAAAACAACACAAAATAAGCTTTGGGTAGGGTGTGCTTCAGAAACGGTCAATGTTATTGTTGTGTAACATCAGTAACAGTTCCACCTTCGCCATGTCATATCCTAAAACAACCGCGGCATCATGGCAGAGGATTTTGACTTTAATAATCAACTGCTGTGGAGACCACCAAGGGGGTGCTAGCAGGGGGTGCTAGCAGCATGGCCACCTGAGCTTCGAGCTCCGTCTCTGAGGCCCTCCGTGCTTATGAGATCCGAGCAGCGAGCCCCGCTGAGAGCCCGGAATATTGGCGGTATCGAGGGCCTGACTTCCCCTGGTGTTGGAGGGAGGTGAATCGGGTGGACTGTAAACAGTGCCGAAATCCCCAGTGTGGTGCATCGCAAGCCGAGCCGCAAAGTGGTGATTAGTGGAGCAGAAAGGGTGGATCGGGCTGGTGTGCACGGCCTGGCGGTGCTGGAGGTAAAGCTGCCACCGGTACGCCCCGTATGGCGGTTCCCAGTGAGTGGAGGCATGTGGTGGTCCAGCGTTTCTTGTTTGAATGCAATTTTACCTAAGGAGAAGTGACCGAATTTATTTCACAGAAAATTGTAGGTGAAGTGGTATATGTATAGTGCATAATAGGTGGGGTGTGGGGCAAGGGTATACGTTAGAGTAGAGAGGGGTTAGGTGGAGGTTGCGGGGAGTCACCCCTCCCCCCATCATATTTTTTTTTTAAGTAGAAAAAGTAAAAAATTGATTTAGTTTTTTGGTGAAATAAATTCAAACACTTCTCCATTAGGTAAAATATTTTTTCGATTCAATCACTGACATCCATGGCTCAGCAGCTGTACTAAGGAGGAGGAGTGGGACACATAAAATGGTGGCCTGAGAACATGCTACTGCTCAGAGCGGCCTGGAAGGACAATGCAGAGGTAGGGAAGGGGGAGCCTAAGCCCCATGCTCGCACCTCCGGAGACTGGCAGGAAGAGGTGCATGGGGATCGGGATCCCTCCCGGTGGCCCAGTGGAGGAGGGGAAGGAGCTGCTAGGCCTTCCCTGAAGCAGCAGCTGAGACGAAAAGAGACAAGCTGATGGTGCAACAGGGGTAAGTTCCCCCCACCCCCATCAAGCGCCGTGCCTGACAGCAGCCTGGTGATACCACTAGAAGGAAGTAAAGTGTGGAGATAGTGAATGGCACCAGAGGGCACCGTGATAAACCAGGTCACCCTCTGGGGTGCAGAGGAGATGTAGAGCGTACAGGCAAGAGAATTTAAGTGGCTTGCAGGGTGGGAGCACAGGAGCTAATATACTGGGCGGCTGGTGAACTAAAGCGACAGAGAGACCAATGAAAGTCGCCTTTGTGTGACTGACAGTTGTAGTGGTGCACTGGACACCAGGAACTCCTCCCCAAACAACTCCCCACCATCCGCAATTGGACTTTTTTTTTTTTTTAATGAACTTTTGGGGGAACCCAGTATAGATTACTCCGCTGGAAAAAAGGCCCCCCTTGGGATGCACATCCTGCCATCGGGCGCAGCAAGGAAGCTGGAGACCTTCAGTAGAGGGGTACAGTGCATGGTGGGCTCGGCCGTCTCGGAGAAGACACCAACACTGGAGCCGCAGGGGGAGGCAATGGTTACAAAAGCTGACTTTGATGCTTTGCTGGGGGAGAATACATCAATTAGAGGAGACATACAGGCCTCGGTTCAGACATTGAGTGGAAGAGTCGACAAGTTGGAGGAGAAGGTAGAAGGACTGGAACACTACCAAGTGTCCAATGACCTCTTGGAGATGAGAATGGAGGCATGGATGAAAGAAAAGGAATATGAGACATCATTGAATATCGATGATCTAGAAAATAGGGAGCCAAGATGCAATGTTCGCCTCCTGGGAGTGAAGGAGGGGGGAAGGAGAGAGTGCCTTCGGCCTGGCACGGAAGGTGCATTGGATCCTGCAGGTGCTTTTTGTAGACGAAGGCAACGGGGCAAAGGAGATTAGCTTTGATAGAATTCACAGGGCAGGAGGGGCTCCAGGGGGTCCACGTTCCATACTGTCCATATGCCATAGTTACAAGGACTGAGTTTGTATCCTCGATAAAGCCAGACAATATCCTGATCTCTCTTACAAAGGAGCGAGGGTGGCCGTGTTCCCGGACCTCTCAGCTTTCACACTTGCCAGACGCAGAGATTGTCGGGCCCTGACCCGGTGGCTACGAGAGCATGAGATCAGATACCGCAGGGGCTTCCCTTTCTTGCTCACATTTGAGAGGGATGACGAGGCATTCCGTAGGACGACCAAGGAAGAGGCAGACAGAGTATTGGCACGCCTGCAAGGAAAGACTAGCGAATTAGCAGGGGAGGAGCTTAGACCTAAAGGACCATATTTGGATGGGAGAAGAGCAAAGAGGCCGGGCAGCAGAAAATACAGGCGGCTCAGCAACCCTTCTCCACCCACCTGAGAAGGAAACATTGGATGTAGAGGGTCAGAAACTAGTACTGTTGAAGAGTAGTAACATTGACAAGGGAAAGGCTTGCTGTTTAGAATCGGAAGCGTAAACTTATGGGAATGAGACAAAGCACGGAGGGGCAGGCGGATGGTGCAAACCTGGTGGCTTTGGCTTTTTGTTGGGCGTCTTCAGGGATAGTACAGTGTTAGGGAGAATTCTCAATTCAGTGTTAATTCCCTTCTACCTTAGAAACCCCCAGCTCTTTTGCTGGACTTTAGGACTTTTAATTTTTCTCATTCTCTCATGTATTTTTCTTTGATTAGAATCCTGTGTTTCTTTTGGTTTTAGAGTCTGACCAACTCCATAGGCATCATCATTTTGTATTGTGACACACAGCACCTTCAGTACAGTGTCACATAGAAGTCATTTGGATTTCTGCTAAGGTTTAAATACCTTGTCTTGGATAAACTACTGTTTCCAAGAGTAGTAAAGTGAAATTGACTTTACTTACCTTTTTCTCTCTGTAGGCCCAGCACACACTATCTTACATAGAGTTCTGGAGGGGTTACTTAGTATCCCCTTTGTCTACCTTCTTATGTAACATTTTGTATGTTACCCATTCTACATTTAATGGATGGTGGCGGTGGTTTGATTTTCCTACCATTGTGCTTTTTTACCGCAGGCTGAATCCTCAGCTGCCGTATTGCACCCTTGGGTGCTGATTTTGTCAAAATGGGTGTGGTCTTTTTTCGCCATTTCTTGTTTGTATGGTCCTCCTTGAGATTTACTCTGCGCACCAAACCAGGTTTGGTCCCTTTGTTTGTTTTGTCTTTGGCGGGATTCACTGGTGAAGCCAGCCTCTGGCTTCAGCGTATCTGGCAGGGCAGGGCAGGAAGCGAGGGAGGTTCCCGAAACTCCCTGTGCTTAGTCTTCTTGGTTACAGGAATCCACCCAAAGGTGATTGGCTGGCTGCCTGTACTTGGAGGGCAAGACATGCACTGACCGTTGCCGGCCGGTAACCCTGTGCTGGACTCCTCGCGGGAACCAGTCCCAAGTAGTAATTCTGCCTTGCAGAGACTAAAGACTCCCTCGCGGGAATATTTGTTCAAAAAGGCTCAGTTTTCAACAGTCTTCAGAATGGTGTGATTGGCTTGATCTAATATTCAAATAGTCAACCGGGTACATTCGGTCCTGTCTCGCTGTGAGTCTCCAACCAAGAATGAATCCGGCTGAGAACAAACAGGTGTGAGGCAGACCCGATTGTCATTACATCATATCGCCAACAGATTTGATAAGCAGATTTCATTTACACCACAACAATACCTTAGATGTGCGTAAAGGAACTAATTTAATTCACAGATTTAGTTGATACAAGTCAGTTTGTAATTCAAAAACAAAGGACAGCATTTCAATTGAGCTAAAAAAATGCTCAAAAACAAACCGTGTGCGGTAAAGTACAAAAGTAAAGTACACTTCATCTCAATATAACATGATAGAGTAATTCATATACAAGGCAGTTGTCAAATTTGTATTTCACTGCTTCTGAGCCTTTACATTCACTCTGCTCAGAAGTTTTTCTAAAAACACTCCTATTGAGTAATCAGTGCCAACGCGTTTCGGATTATTGGAAATCCATCTTCAGGGCAGGACGTGTTTTAGTTTCAACAGAATTAGGTAGGGATTCCTACAAAGTATACGGATACACTCATTAGATTTATATAGAAATTGGAGGAACTCGATAGGTAACTCTCCAAAATGGAGATAGACTGACCTGCTTTCCTTGGTAAGCAGAGATAATTCATGGCCACCTATATGATGTAAGTGACATAGCAAAACGGTTTGTGAGTATTAGATCAAGGGTGCAGAGTCAAACTCTAAAATGCTATTAATATAATTCATAATGACTCACCCGGTCAAAAGAACCAAATGTCTCGCCGGGTGCAATGGCTGTATCGGGCTGTGGCTCTGACAATGCGCAACTGGAGGTTTGGAGAAAAAGAAAAGGGGCTGATATTAGCTTGTATGCTCTCAAGCAAGATAGGCTGTAATCAACGTAAGCTGCGGAGTGGGCTGTTGGCCACTATTCTCAGATCAGTGCTAATTGCATAATTCAACGATCGTGATCAGTAATCGCCTGCATTTACTTGAAACTTACTTGGAAGGGAATTGCCCACGGGACGCCAAATGAAGCCGCCCGTCACAAGGATGTGCTGCACTGCTCTCCCAAGCAAAGTAGGTTGCCATGGGAGCAGCAGCGCACGCGCGTCCCCGCGGCGGGGCGCCATCTTCGTATGGGACATCATATCATGGGTGCGATCGTAATGCGTAAAACAATCGTGTCTCTATTATATCCTTTAAGTGCCATGGGTATTTCTCCCCAGTGCCAGGGCCTTTTTTGGTGATTTCGGTATGTGGCCATTCAATGGCTTGTAGCTTTTTTGTTACATGAGATATCTCGGCCAAATATGGCCCCTTTTTTTCCCACATGTAGGAATCCTAGTTGCTGTAGGAGGGGTGAGAGAAAATAAGCAAAAAGGGCGAAAATGTTGGGTTGTTTCAAAAAATGCCAATAAAATGATGTACAAAGAAGCCTGAGGTTGTTTCCTTGTAAGAGCTAGGAACAAATGGTTTGCTGTGCTGAGTTCCCCAATTTCCTGGCTTTCAAGAACAGGTTGAGTGGAAATGGAAAAAAAATATTTTGATGTGGTTATCAACCGTTTTGTGAGAGGTAGGTGATTTTGGCCATTTTTGCCAATTGGACATGCATGGACGGAATGGAAGAAAAGGGTAGGAAAGCCGAATTGGAGGACAGAAAGGCATATATTTCTGAAAAGAAGACAAAATTCCAAGTTTAGGAACGGGTGATTTGCGTAGGTTAGGCAACAACTAGGTAGGGGAAACTGCCATTGATTGGGGGAAAAGCGGGAAAATGACCGAAAAAAAGGTATGTGTTGGACATGGTTGGCTTGGTACGGCAATGGCTTCTATGAATTTTGAGAAAAGCAAAGCTCCGCTACATTCCCTCGACTCTTGCAGTTAGGAGAGCACACATTTTTTGTAGTGTTTTACAAAACAAGCAATACCACAAGCCAAACACTGAGCCATGGTCCATAGGAGTTTTACGCTCACGGCCTGAACAGACACACTTAGCATGTGTAAATCGGGAAAACCAATGTGGTGAGGAACGGCAAGCATACATTTTTTGAAAGAGCACAGGCAGACCTTTTCAAGGGTAGGTGACTTGTGCAGGTTAAAAAAGTGTATGGTGCCTAAAGCAGCGACTAAATGTAGGTCACATTTGGGAAATGAAAGGGTTGTGTGACAAAGGCCACCAGCAAATGGGTCAAAACGTTATGAAAACCACACAAACACAACACATGGCCTACCGTCCCGCATTCCCACAGGTGTCCCGATGAAAACGGTACCTCACATGTGTGGGTGCACCTACCTGGCCGCCAAGGGGAAAGCCTAAAACACAAGTAACTCCAAGTCTGTTTTCACACCGAAATTTGAGACGCTCTGCTGACCGGCACAACATACAGATATGGGCCTTGGGTGTCCAAGCCACCGGGGAAAACAGGGAACCCCATGCATTTCCGAAAAGAGGACACCCGTGGGAATCCGAAGAGGTATGATATGCCCAAATCGCCCCAGAATTTATTACCCAGACACCCCCGCAAAGTCCGAAATGTGGGAAAAAAAAAGCATTTTCCGCACATTTCGCTTAGCTCACCCATCGAAACACGCCCCCAACAACACATGGCCTACCGTCCCGTGTTCCCACAGGTGTCCCGATGAAAGCGGTACCTCACATGTGTGGGTACACCTACCTGGCCGCCAAGGGGAAAGCCTAAAACACAAGTAACCCCAAGTTTGTTTTCTGACCGGAATTTGAGACGCTCTGCCGACCGGCGCAACATACAGATATGGGCCTCGGTGTCCAAGCCACCAGGGAAAACAGGGAACCCCATGCATTTCCGAAAAGAGGACACCCGTGAGAATCTGCAGAGGTATGTTATGCCCAAATCGCCCCAGATTTTATTACCCAGACACCCCCGCAAAGTCCGAAATGTGGGAAAAAAAACGCATTTTCCGCATATTTCGCTCGGCTCACCCATCGAAACACGCCCCCAACAGCACATGGCTTACCGTCCCGCATTCCCACAGGTGTCCCGATGAAAACGGTACCTCACATGTGTGGGTGCACCTACTTGGGCGCGAAGGAATAAGGCTAAACCACTGCTATCCCCCCCAAAGGGTTTGGGGAGCCAACCTACAGATATGGGCCTCAGGTGTCCAAGCCACCGGGGAAAACAGGGAACCCCATGCATTTCCGAAAAGAGGACACCCGTGGGAATCCGCAGAGGTTGATATGCCCAAATCGCCCCAGAATTGATTACCCAGACACCCCCGCAAAGTCCGAAATGTGGGAAAAAAAACGCATTTTCCGCACATTTCGCTCGGCTCACCCATCGAAACACGCCCCCAACAGCACATGGCCTACCGTCCCGCGTTCCCACAGGTGTCCCAATTAAAACAGTACCTCACATGTGTGGGTGCACCTACCAGGTGCGCAAAAGGAAAAGGGTAACCCACTGGTCACCCCAAGCCTTTCGCCACTGCCCATTTTGTTCATGTGGGCAACCTACAGATTTGGGCCTATGGCGTCGAAGCCAGCAAGGAAAACAGGGAACCCCATGCATTTTCCAAAAGAGGACACCCGTGGGAACCCACACATGGCCAAATTGGAGGGGCGGCCCATCTCATGTAGCCCTCCCCAGGGGCAAATAATGGGGGGGCTGTCCTGCACTCCTCCCTGGGCCCAGGCATCCATTCCTAGGAGCAGATATCTGGTCCCAGGGAGGGCTGCATGACATGGCACCCACTCCATTGCGGCTGGGGGGGAGGGGGGTCAATGCCCCATCCCATTAGAAACTTCCCAGACCCTTTGGGGTGCCCCACAGCCCCCCCTAAAAAGCGTTCCACCATTTTCCATTTTTTCTTTGTTTACAAAACTTGCCTTGGTGCAGAGGGGCACATTGGTGTGCCAATCTGGCCCCGGGTGCCCAAACCTTACTGCCCCACCCACTGGGGGGCCTGTCCCACCCTTTTTGGGGGCCCTCTCCCCCCCTAACCCCAAATGGGTGGCAGGGGCACCTCATGCAGGCCTCCCTGGGCCTCCTACAAATGGCTGCGTGAGGTACACCCCCCCCTCCATTTGGGGTGGAGGGAGAGGGCCCCCAAAAATGGCAGGACAGGCCCCCCAATGCATGGGGCAATAGGGTTTGGGCACACTATTGTGGCCATCTGCACCAAGCGAAGTAGGGTAAACATTAGTGTGCCAATCTGCCCCCAGGGTGCCCAAACCCTACTGCCCCATCTATTGGGGGGCCTGTCCCACCATTTGTGGTGGCCCTCTCCTCACCCACACCGAACGGAGGGGGGGCACATCATGCAGCCCTTCCTAGGAGCCTCAGGGAGGGCTGCATGAGGTGTCCCCCCCAGCCATATGGGGTGTGGGGAGAGGGCCACCACAAAAGGTGGGGCAGGACCCCCAATAGATGGGGCAGTAGGGTTTGGTCACCCTGGGGGCAGATTGCCACACTAATGTGGCCATCTGCACCAAGCGAAGTTGGGTAAACAAAAAAAATAATACAAATTCATAGGCTGCTTTTTAGGGGGGGCTGAGGGGCACCCTAAATTGGCAGCGAATGATGTACTGCAACAGGGGGTGGCCCTCACCCCCCCACCCCGAATGGAGAGCCCCACCTCATCAAACCCTCCCTGGGGGCAGATAGGGGGGCCCACCTCATGCATCCCTCCCTGGGGTCAGATGCCCCTTCCTAGGAGCAGATATCTGCCCCCAGGGAGGGTTACAAGGGGTGCCCCCCTTTCTACTTCGGTTGGGGGGGCACCCCCCTTTCATTCAGTAAAAAATCCATGGTGGCTAGTGGCCCCCCACACCCACCCCCTTTTCCCATCATTTCATTTTTTTTTTTTTTACATTCCTTTGGGGCAGATGGTCAGCCATCTGCCCCAGGGTTCACATGCATGTGCCCCCATGCTTTGGGGGCTGGGAGGGGGGAGAGGGCTGCTTACTTGAAGCAGCCCCCTTCCCCCACACCTCACAAATGGATCCATGGTGGTGTAGTGGGTTGCTGGTCACGGATCGAGCGCTCTGCTCCGATCCGTGACCAGCAATGCCTCATATATGTGGTGTCCTTGGAAAGGGGAGAACCTCCCCTTTCCAAGGACACCACTTTTTGCCATATCCCTGGTGGTCTCCCACCTCCCCCCTTCCCTCGATTATTTATTTATTTTTTTCACCCTTTTCATCCCTGGGGGCAGTGATCATCTGCCCACAGGGGTCTCTGGCGCTGTGGCCCCATGCTTTGGGGCCACGGGGGGAGGGGGGCCGCTTACCTAGTAAGCATCCCCCTCTCCCCCTGCGTCACAAACGAATCTGTATTGATCCGGTGGAATTGCTGCCCGCGGATCGCGCGCCCTGCACCCGATCCGCGTGCAGCAATGCCACACAATGGGTATCGTTGTAAAGGGGAGAATCTCCCCTTTCCAACGATACCTGCCTCGTTCTCCGGCTTGAAATACAGCCGGAGATCGAGGCGGAACAAGAAGGTCTCTTACCTTCTCTCTTCCCCGCAGCAGCCGAAAATGGCTGCTGCGGGGAATTTACTTTCAGTTTCACGCCGACGTGCATTACGCACGCCGACGTGAAACTGAAGGTAATCCAGCCCCCTGGCAGTGAGGGGGGACCTCCCCCTCACATAGCCCGGGTGTTGGATTACAGTTTTGAGCGATCCCTGCTTTGCAGGGATCGCTCAAAACAAGGTCCGAAAAGGACGAGTTATCTCGTCCTTGGCACTGCGTGTGCACTGCCAAGGACTGGATACCTCGCCCTTGGCACTTAAAGGGTTAATAAGGCTCGACTAGGTCGTCTATTCTCAAACGGTCACGTTGGTCCAACCACACACTGTGTGTAGCGACTAAACTCCTAAGGCATATACTGAGGGCAGACGCGGTGCTGCGCGTGCATGCCATCGCTACTGTTGCTAGGGACGCGCACGGAGCATGCGCCGCATTGCCGTTCTCGTGTAGTGTCATAACTGTCAACATTGCAGCAACATCACACCAGGCAATATAATCTCGCACCCACACACAGGCAAACCCATTCTACTCAAACATTCATGCATCTGTGATTCTACAAATGTTGTCTACGCCCTGAAGTGCCCCTGCGGTTATTATTACGTGGGGATCACCACAAGAAAGGCAAAATTGCGCTGGACTGAGCATAAGTCCAACATCCGGACCAAAAACTTGAGATCACCTGTGGCAACGCACTTTGTGGAAGCGAGACATTCTATTGCCCAATTGAAGTGTATGATTTTAGAACAAGTCAAGCTGGGTCCGAGAGGGGGAGATGTACAAAAGAGACTACTCCCGAGGGAGATTAGTTGGATTGACCTTTTGGATTGCCTCAGCCCAAAGAGCATGAATTGTAAATTTGATCTAATGTGTTTTCTCTAATGCATTCCATGTTGATCCAGTGTTTGTGCTTTTAATAGTGTTTTTAACTGAGTAATGCCTAGTTAACAGTTTGTTGAGATATCATACATCTGGACAAGAGTGCGTACTACTTTGAATTTTCATCTAAGCAACAATAAGTATGCAGGGCTTTCATTTTGACCCCTACACATACAACTCAATGTTTTGATTCTGGCTGTGTTCCTGCCGATTGTGACCTGGTCGGTACCAGGAGTTTCATTGAATAACTCTGTAACATGATGGACCTGTGGTGTGGCAATGTAATATGAGTCTTCAGCAACAGTATCACTCATTCAAGAATGTGAACGGCACAACCGGCAGGGTGACCAGTTGAATCCTCTAGCAGATTCGAATACTGATTGCTACAAAGTATATCACTCAAGGTGCAATGGAGAGTATAGTTTCACGAAAATAACTATCCTGATTATTGTTGACAACCAGTTGACAACTTGTTTGACAGTGTATGAGGGTACGATGCAGGCGGGTGCCTGAGCATCGACCCACCTCTGAAGACCGTCACTCTTCTGTAATCAAGCGGGGGTAGGGGCACTAAGCAGTTTTTGACTGCCATTTTGCCCCTCCCCCGCCACTCTTAATCCAGGTATACCTCCTCTCCGAGTTATTTTACTAGACCCGGCGTACTTGACCGAATTGACTCATTATACTGGATGATGTTATTACCTATTAAGCCAGTCTTACTGGCACGCAGATCTGGGAAGGGATGTGGATACACTACACGAGAACGGCAACGCGGCGCATGCTCCGTGCGCATCCCTAGCAACAGTAGCAATGGCACACACGCGCAGCACCGCGTCTGCCCTCAGTACATGCCTTAGGAGTTTAGTCGCTACACACAGTGTGTGGTTGGACCAACGCGGCCGTTTGAGAATAGACAACCTAGTCGAGCCTTATTAAAGGATCTAATAGAGACACGATTGTTTTACGTATTACGATCGCGCCCATGATATGATGTCCCATACGAAGATGGCGCCCCGCGCGGGGACGCGCATGCGCGGCTGCTTCCATGGCAACCTACTTTGCTTGGGAGAGCAGTGCAGCACGTCCTTGTGACGGGCAGCTTCGTTCGGCATCCCGTGGGCAATTCCCTTCAAAGTAAGTTTCAAGTAAATGCAGGCGATTACTGATCATGATCGTTGAATTCTGCAATTAGCACTGATCCGAGAATAGTGGCCAACAGCCCACTCTGCAGCTTACGTTGATTACAGCCTATCTGGCTTGATAGCATACGAGCTAATATTAGCCCCCTTTCCTTTTTCTCCAAACCTCCAGTTGCGCATTGTCGGAGCCACAGCCCGATACAGTCATTGCACCCGGCGAGACATTTGGTTCTTTTGACTGGGTGAGTCATTATGAATTATATTAACAGCACTTTAGAGTTTGACTCTGCACCCGTGATCTAATACTCACTAACTGTTTTGCTATGTCACTTACATCATACAGGTGGCCATGAATTATCTCTGCTTACCAAGGAAAGCAGGTCATTCTATCTCAATTTTGGAGAGTTACCTATCGAGTTCCTCCAATTTCTATATAAATCTAATGAGTGTATCCTTATACTTTATAGGAATCCCTACCGAATTTTGTTGAAACTAAAACACGTCCTGCCTTGAAGATGGATTTCCAATAATCCGAAACGCGTTGGCACTGATTACTCAAGTGTTTTTAGAAAAACTTCTGAGCAGAGTGAATGTAAAGGCTCAGAAGCAGTGAAATACAAATATGACAACTGTCTTGTATATGAATTACTCTATCATGTTATACTGAGATGAAGTGTACTTTACTTTTGTACTTTACCGCACACGGTTTGTTTTAGAGCATTCTTTTAGCTCAATTGAAATGCTGTCCTTTGTTTTTGAATTACAAACTGACTTGTATGAACTAAATCTGTGAATTAAATTAGTTATTTTACGCACATCTATGGTATTGGTGTGGTGTAAATGAAATCTGTTTATCAAACCTGTTGGCGATATGATGTAATGACAATCGGGTCTGTTAGGCAGAAACCTGTGCAGTTCCCTTAGGGACCACTGCAAAAGGCTTAAGACTACAGGTGTTGGCAGTAAACCCAATTGGTAGTAGTCTGTACCACCCAGATTTACCTGGTAGCTGTGGCTGAGCAGCCAGACTTCTCTCAAGAAGAGTTAGACAGTATATAGAGTATACACAATAGGTACAGAGATACAGTAGCACAAGCAAACACCGACCAGAGCTTTGGTGTAAAAGTATATAATTATTTATTTAAAGACACACTTGTAAATTACACTAGCACAAAAAGAGGTAAGTAAATTCAACACACAGTCACTATTATAGATATACAACCCCGATTACTTATTAGACAAGTCTTAGTGAGAAACACCACTTATTTTCAGACAGAGGTGAGCGCTTAACCTAAGATGGCACTCTAATAAGTTATAAAAAAGGGGAGGGAAAAGGCAGAGTTATGAAAGCACACAATTTCAATACTTTTAAAAGAACCACAGTGAGGCAGGTTAGGCAAAGTCTACTGGAGAGCAAGGAAGTTCAAATGCCAGGCCCACTCTTAGAGAGAGCCAGCAAAATGTGTCCAGGATCACACAGTGGGGTTATGCCCAAAGAGTCTTTGTAGATAGTTAAAAAAAAAAAGATGAGATCAATTCAGGAAAAGTTAGTTAACAGGCCCCAGGCTAACCCAGGTTAGAAAGTCGAGGATTTACTGTCACCCCGAACGATCTGTCGCAAGGGAAGCCAGGCAGGACACAGTACCTTAAATGGGAAGAACGCTCCAACGGAGACAGTTGTTCCTGGCAGCGGGTGCAAGTCGGTGTTTCGTGCAGAGGAAGAGGAGGTCTCGACATGGAGGAAAGATGAAGGTCGTTGCACTGCCAGGGAAGAAACCAGCCGCAGAGTTCTCCGGTTACAAGGTACTACTCTTTCATTTGCGGTAGTGGTAAACTGTGGTATCCCGGTTGCCGGGGTGCTTGGCACAGGCAAGGCGGCCACGAGATGATCCAGGAAGGCGAAAAGACGGGCAAACTGGTTATCCCCACCAGTCAAAGGAAGAAGACTCTCCGGACTGGAGATCTCGTCTGTCGTCGGGAAAAGTGGTGAGACGGTTCAGCAGGGCTCCACCGGTGGTGTCGTCGTTGCAGGCCGGCTCAGCTTCTCCCTCCTTGGATTCTTTAGGTCCTGTGGTGACTTCTGAAGTTCCAGTCCCCAAAGCCCTGCTTTTATGCAGAAAATCCCCATTCATCAGTCCTAGCTGTCACTCAAACATGCGAAGTGGTGAGCCGGGCGGCTCACCACTGGGCCAATCACACCAGAGTGCAACTTGAGTTGCCAAGGCAACTCAGTCCAGGGTGCCTAAACCCCCTGTGGTACCCAGACAGAGTGGCACCACTTTTGGAGGCTTCTGTGGAGAAGCCCGCCAAAAAGTGGAACAAAGGGCTTGACTTGGGTTGGAGTCACAGAAGCGAACACAAACGCCATTTTGGAAACGAGTTTCGGCAAAAAATACCAACCGGTGAATTTATATTAATTTAATAAACCGGCGGTATGTTCAAGGCTATATTCAAAAGTGGTAGCCTCGAACAATGGGAAAATCCCATAGGAATGTATTCGCGGTCGAATATAAAAAGTAGTATCCACTGCCACCAGCCAAAACTCAGTCAGGGGGGACTGGACAGTGCCCCCTCGAACAACAGACCCCGGGGCAATCGAATTGCCCCAACCAGTACGTCCACAATATGATGGTTTGTACTGGTTCTGTTCACAATTTAAGACTAGTAAAGCCAATGGTGACTTTACATGCTCTGGGAGACAGTAGTCAGTCCCAGGGTATGGAGTCTATGTTTGGGGTTCGCTACGACACCCCTGGGTTACTGCGCGGAGGGTGCTGTGTAACCCACATACCAAAAACACATGAAACCCTATGGGGTAAAGGACCCCATAGCCCATAAAACACATACAAAGTCAAAGGAACACCTCAAATCATGTCTAAGAGTGGGAGAAAAAGAGTCTCACTCTTAGCAGGAGAAAAAAATAAACCCCAAAAAATCCAGCAAAGCTGCTGGGGGACTCACTAGGTTTGGGAAATTAGCCTTTACAGAGAATTCTCCCTAACAGGGTCTGCCTCACACCTGTTTGTTCTCAGCCGGATTCATTCTTGGTTGGAGACTCACAGCTAGACAGGGCCGAATGTACCTGGTTGACTATTTAAATATTAGATCAAGCCAATCACACCATTCTGAAGACTGTTGAAAACTGAGCCTTGTTGAACAAATATTCCCGCGAGGGAGTCTTTAGTCTCTGCAAGGCAGAATTACTACTTGGGACTGGTTCCCGCGAGGAGTGCAGCACAGGGTTACCGGCCGGCAACGGTCGGTGCATGTCTTGTTCTTCAGTATTTTGAATCTCGAGTGGCCTCGAGCTGCTCCCTGCTGCACCTGAAATATTATATACTTGAATGACACAGAGTACCTAAGACCCTTTGGGCAAATTTACTTATAGTAAACTCTAATTATTGTTAGTAGTGCCTCCTAACCAATTCTCTTTTCTGTATTTGGAGGACAACCCCCTTGCTCTGTGAGTGACAGCTAGGCTGCAAATGATTGTAAGAAACTTGCATAAAAGGCAAGATCTTTTGCAAGGAAAGCAGAGTCGACCACTGGACGAAGGAACAGAAGAAGAAACTGGAAGATAAGCTTGCTGCACCCTCCTCTACTGTTGGTTTGCCCGGCGAAGCCCTGCTGCAGTGCTGAAGCTCCATATTTCGAATCGAGTAGAGAAGCCCGGAATGGACGACTTCTTCCCTTGGGTTGGTGGGACCAACTGACCTCAAGACGAACTTGACTGGAACCCCTCTACCTGCTGGTTGTACTTCTTCGCTGCTGCAGGAACCAAGTGCCAGGGGACCGGAACACTAGAATCGGTTACATCGTTTTTAAGCTAGACCCGAGCTCCAGGAAGATCCTCCGGACTCCCTCGAAGCAGGACTGCCCAAGCCTGAGCCACCTGAGTGCTGGACCCCAGAAGCAAGGGGAGCCTGTAAAGACTGGAGGGGGGTTATCTGTACTCTTGCTCTCTATATGGCAGAGTAGAGGCACAGAGCCCCACAGCCAAGGTTCTATATATTGGTATTGTGCTCGGGCAACCAAGGCTTAAGCTCTCAGGAGGTGATGCAGGCTGGTTCTTAAGTACAGTGTAGTCCCCAAGCACCCACAAAGGAACGACCACACACTGTTAGTGAAATCACAGTCTTTATAATAACACACTTTGTACTCTGGCAATACTATTATGGCAACTATATACAGGTCTACGTGGTGACCACGCTTAGCTATCGATTCCTTGAAATGCATCAACTGCTAACAGTTCAAAAATGGCATTCAAATCAGATTATAAAATGAATCAAAGATAGACACAGAAAGAAAGCAAGTTAAACCAAGCAATGGCAGCACAGTCTATCCCACTACCATGAGACGGTTCTGTGCAAGGAGTCCCCCCACCTGGGCAACCTGTAAATAAAACATATTTGACAAGCCCAGTCCAATTATGCTCGATATAGTCTCGACTCCTTCTAAAAGGTTCTGCGACCCCAAAGTACCTGGTTTTGTAGAGTTCTTCAGTGAGTCGTCAGTGGGCCCTTCTTGAGTGCACTCCTGTTAAGGCAGGAGCCAGGGGTCGTCGAGAGTCGGTGAAGAAAAGGGTGAACTCTATCGTGGCGGCAGCAGGTTCGGTTCTTGTGGTGCTCGTTGACGATCGGTCAAATACGTCCTGCAAGCTGAGGCGTATGGTGCACCTCAACGAGTGTTGAATGCCGCAAAGAGTCAATGAAGAACTTTGGCACAGCAAGGGCATTGGGTCGTCGGCGTCTCTGTGGTCTTCGGGTGGTAGGAAACCCACTGGCGTATTCTCCTCGGTTGACGGCAGCTTTTACTTTCTCCGGCAGGACGAAATCGGTCAACAGTGATGAGCAAGGGGGTCCTTGGATCAAATGTCTTAGGAAAAGGAGCACTGTGGCTCCGGTCGTCGACGGTGATGGACTTCAATGTCCTGACGCTTTGCCTTGTGATTCTGCGGCAGTCCCTGTCTCCGGTCGGCAGCCTTTCGAGGGTCTGACATCCAGGGAGCTTTGGCAAAGATCAGCTGGTGCACGATGGTCCCTCCTAGCTCAGGGAGAGGTCTCCTAACCAGGTCCTCTCTTGGATCAGTTCCTTGAAGGCACAGCAGCTTTCAGATTGGCAAAGGACAGCAGCAGCAATTCTTCTTCTTCCAGTGGCCTTCAAGGTTAAGCATCAAGTATCATCTTCAGCTTCTGAACGATTTCCATCAGTGAGAGGTCCCAGATGTACTGTTTTGTCTCTCATTCACTTGGCTGGGTCACACTGATGCAACCAATCATTCAGAAGGGCATTCATGCAGGAAGGCAGCCAATCAGGCTCACAGTGCATTAAGGCCATTCTCCTCCCTCCATACACTCGCAACAATGAATGTGTATTGGGACAAGTGCCCAGCGATTCAGCACTCCACACTGCATTCATACCAGTTTCGGACAGGACTGTCTCAGTCTTTGTGTCACATACCAGAAACCAGACACCCATAACAAGAAGTGCATATTGGTCACACACTCCATTCAATCAAGTCCCACCCCAAGGGCGTACCCACAACATGCAGTCATTGGGAAGGCTCCAGCGAGTCTGGCCTGGACTTCCCCACAACACCATATATGGAACTTCCACCCAACAGCCAGGCAGGGGGGAAGGGACAGAGGCAGGGCTTCCCAGGATTTTGGGAAAACAAGGTAACAAGCAATAGAAAGCAAGAGGCCACAGGGGCCATCTTGTCTCCTATCAGGAATCAACTGATTCCAATGGCAGGGCCTGGGTATCCCAAAATGGAGGATACTCATAGCACCTGTCCAATTCAGCATGGAGCTGCCACCAGCCCATACCCTGCTCTATGGACCACACACAGGTGCCCAAAAATATACACTAGGAGCACAGGGTTGTACCTCCACCCATGGGTGCCATAGGGGTATCCCAGGGTCTGTTCACCAAACGAAAAAGAGAAAGAGCTGCTCTGCCAGGAGTCCCACATGGACTCCTGTGCAGAAAATAAAACAGAACACACATGATAAAAGGAGAACAGGACAAGGACATGGAGGCCCTGTCCCTCCAATGCATTGCCTGCATCACAGATGCAATGTTGGCTGCCAGGCTCCAGGCACAGTGGGTGGCTAGATGGGTAACAGGGATGATTCAAGACGGAAAGGGGAGGCTCAATAACAACCCAGGTGGAGTTGCAGAATGCTTCGCGCAATATTATGAAAAATTGTATGAAAGCAATGTCCCGCCCGAGAAGAGGAGTGGGAAGGTTGCATGGAGGGATTAGACATGGTGTGGCTGCAAGATAGTGAATTGGAGAGGTTGGATAGCCCATTCACGAGTGAGGAAGTGCAGGGTAATAGACTGCCGAACGGTAAAGCGCCAGGGGCAGATGGATGCACCATAGGATTTTATCAAATGGTTGCGGGACCTCACCTACCTTGGTTAGTGAATCTACATAACATACTGGAGACGGGAGAGATCAGAAGGGAGGAGGGTATTAAAGGCCTAGAAATAGGGGACAGTCAGTATCAGTTGGAAATGTATGCGGGTGACATGCGCCTCCATGTGAGGCACCCGCACACGTCTATACAAAAGGTGCTGCAGGTGTTGGAGGAGTATGGGCGCATGTCGGGTTTAAGGTAAACATGAGTCAATCGGGTATCTTCCCCTTTAGTCGAAGTGTGACTCAATCGATGGAGGATCTAGTGCCATACGGTATGCCCATTGAGCATGGGCCTTGAAATATCTAGGGTTTCTGGTCACTAGGGATCTGGAAGGTCTTTACGAGGCCAACTTCCCCAAGCTATAGACAGCCTCTTTAAAGATCTGGAGAGGTAATCCTCTCTGACCATGTCCTGGTTGGGCCGTTTCAACGCTGTCAAGATGACCCTTCTTCCGAAGGTGTTGTACTTATACCATATGTTACCTATAGAATTACCTGAAGACCACTTATGGGTACTGGAGCGGATAATGTCTAAATTCATATGGCAGGGACGAAAGCAAATGGTAGCGAGGAAGACTCTGATGTAGCCCACGGAGTGGGGGAGAGGCGCGCTTCCAGGCATGTACACATACTATCGTGCAGCACAGTTTTGTGCCCTTATCCCACATTTAAGGGAAGACCATGATAGGCACTGGGTAGCCGGTTACAGTGGAGGAGTGGCTATGGGTGCCTTAGAAAAGGGACCCTTGGGTGGTCAGACAGCATTGCATACTGGGGCCGCTTTGGACATTGTGGGCAAAGAAACATGAAGTGAAGGGGGTAGCGTCCTGGCCCTCACCCTTAAATCACACTTGGGCCCCACCCATAATAGAAGAGATTCAGGAAACGACACGCTTTCAGGCCTAGTTTAAGCAGGGCTGGAGAGGGTAGGAAAATTGGTTAAGGGAGGTACATACGCCCCCATAGAACAACTGGAAGAGGCGTTAGGACTGGGGAAGTTATCAGTGTTCCATTATTCGCAGCTGAAGGGGATACTGATGGCTGGGAAATGGAAAGAGGACTTTCAGCGGAAACTGACGGTCATGGAGAAAATGGGTGAGAAGGTAACCATGAAAGGTTTGACCTCTTCTATAGGCATTATTGCGGGGGGGGAGACGTGGACAAGGGGCAGTGTCGTAGAAACTGGGAGAATGACTTGGGTAGGACACTGTATGATGGGCAGTGGAGAACCCTGTCTATTTTATTTCATTATTTATTTATTATATTTATTATACGGCCAGACCCTAAGGTATCACGGCGTAGTTAGAGACAGTTTAGGAAAGAATTACAATCATTATTCAAGATAATATACAAGCATGAAGATAGTTCCACAATGAGTTAGTGAATAGTTTCAATCACAATCAAATAAAAGCGTCAAAGTACAAGCAGTATGCATTTGGTGTTGGCAATGAGTCCGATTACAGGTGGGGGACCGGAGGAGGGGGACTATGAGATGTAGCCGAGCTAAGCTAGGCTGTGTTAAATAGCCATGTTTTTAGTGCTTTCTTGAAGATGGGGAATGAGGATTCGATTTTCAGATTAATGGGGAGGGTATTCCAAAGAGTGGGTGCCAAGACTGGGAAGCTAATTCCTCCAGTCCTACTACTCTTATATCGTGGGATGGCCAGGAGAGATTCAGCATTTGTTCTTAATGTTCTGTTAGCTAATTTTTTTGTAATGGATTTATTGAGGTATCTAGGTGCTGTATTGTTGATACATGTATTTGTAATGCAGAGGGCTTTGAATGTGATTCTAGCTTTGATAGGCAGCCAGTGAAACTCTCTTCTGATGTGAGAGATGTGGTCTGATTTTCTTAATCCTAATGAAGCTCGAAGGGCTTTGTTTTGGGTAAATTGGAGTTTGGCTAAATTCGTCTTTGAAGTACCTAATAGAAGAACATTGCAGTAATGTACTTTGGAGAGTATTAGGGCTCTAGCTAGTGTAATACAATTGGCTGGAGTGAGGAACTGGCGGCTAAGGGCTATGAGTTTGGCTGTGTAGGAGGTAGATGAAGCTAGGGCATTGGTGTGCTTTGTCATAGATAGGTTGGCATCAAGGCCATTATTAATGCTCATAAAACATCAGTAGCTTGCCAGTATAAGCTGCATGGGTTGAAGCTCCTATATAGGTGGCAATACGATCCCTATCGCCTTTCTAAGATGTTTCCCAATGTAGACCCGTCCAGTTCGAGAGGGTGTGGCCAAAAAGCACCATATTGGCATATGTGGTGGGCAGTGTCGGATTGGCCCGTCGGCCGATCGGCCCGTGGCCGATACGAAATCCTTAGAGGCTGGCGAGGGGCCGGTTTCAAGCCCATGCCTGGGCCGGTCTCGCGCTGGCTCAGGGCTGCCTGCGGTGCTGATCTGCTCTGCATGATCAGGGCCTGCGGGCAGCAAGTCGGCGCGAGACTGACACCATGGCGCTGCTGCTAGGTGATTGTGAAGGAAGTGTTACTTTTTTACAAAACACTGGTAGTGGGTCGGGCTGGCCTCAGCCCGGCCCGCTACCAGTGTTTTGTAAAAAAGTAACAGATTCCTGCAACTGCTCGTCCTTGAAGGACCTGGGGCAGCAGCAGGCAGTCTGATGGAGGAGCCTGGAGGCCGCCTGCAGGGCTGGGCTTGGCCAGAGGCACGATAAATTGCTTTCAACTTTGCAGGAAGCAAGCAGCACATTTCGTTGCACGCTACTTTGCAAATTTGAAAGCAACTAATATTGACCATGGCCAATGAAAATGCGGCGAGACTCCGTGCCGCCACCACCCCTCGCTCCCAGCCCAGGTCAGGATTGGAGCTGTAGCCTGCAGGAAGCTGCGCACAAATGAGGACCTTACCAGTGCCATGGGCGAGGTCGAGGCCCCTGTCTCCACACCACAGCAAGAGTCCCTCGACTCGTCTCCAGCAGTGCAGCAGAGGCCAGCCCAGGAGGGCACACAGGCACTCGGGCACGGGCGACCCCCCCGATCCTCCCTGCCCACACAGTCACCACCCCACAGCGTCAGCGGAGATGGAGAGACACCCCTGGCTGAGCTGAGGAGGTAAGAGTCACCGGCCGTAAATGCTGTTATGGGCGGTAAAATAGCTCAGCGGGTTGAGCGCTCACTGCTGCAATCTGAGCGTGATCTGCAGGTCGCAGGTTTGAATCCGGCAAGGCCAACACAGCCTTTCATCCTTCTGAGGTCGATAAATGAGTACCAGTTTTGGTTGGGTGATATTGTATGTAAGTATGTAAAGCGCTTTGGATTAAGGCGCTATATAAATAACACATCATTATCATTAATGTCCCCCCCACCTGTCTCACTTTGTATCTCTTAGCTCCACACCCTGATAACCAAAGCTCCATTCTTTGAATAAAAAAAAAAGGTGCAACGGATGCACCTTCTTCAAATGCTGCCTGCCTCTTGGAAATGTGGAAATCCTTGTGCCTAAAAGCTTGTGCTCAGTGTAGAAATATTTGACCATGCACATCAAGTGGCCATTGACTAGTCTTCATTGTGCCGCAATGAATGCCTTGTTGTAATATGTCTATCTTTCCTATCTGCATAGCATGCTGTTCAGGATGTTTGTTTGCATGTATGAGGTAACGAGTGCTCAGAGTATGGAATGTCCTGTGAGTGTGCTGCTTTCCCTATTTTGCCAACCTCTAATCTGAAGCCCGAAAAGTAGATGCACGCAGTCTTGAAATGCGGCCAAATTTGCACAGACTTGCAGATGAACTTAACTAGTCTGCTGTTATATCTCAGTTACCAGTTTAATGGTATCCACTACATAACAATTGCTCAGTTTACTATTGCTGATTTGATAGCTCAGTGGGTTGAGCGCTTGCTACTGCGATGTGTGTGTGATCTGCAGGTTGCAGGTTCGAATCCCTGCAAGGCCATCTCAGACTTTCATCCTCTGAGATTGATACATGAGTACCAACACAGGTTGTGTGATATTGTATGCATATTTGTTCTATAAAAAAGAGCTTAAGAGTAGGTGCTATACAATAACATATTATCATTTGGCCTTGGACGTCTGCTTGCATTGATGATGGTTTGAGGGCCACTTTTCTTGATGCAAGGGGTGGGCCACTTTTTGAGGTGACCTTGAAGGCTGGGCCACTTTTTTGAGGCGAGGGAGGGCCACTTTTTTTTGGGTGTCCGGGCCTATTTCTTGTTCCAGTCCGACCCTGGTGGTGGAAGTGCCCCAAGGTATGTGACTTTTGGAAGGAATTCTAATTTTGGATCAAGACCCTAGAAGGAATAGACAGGAGTGTGGAGTCGTTGTTGGTACTATTTGGGGGGAGAGGGGGGTGAGAGATAGAGGGTGAATGGAAGCGATTGCTGCATATGACCCACTTCCTTCTGGCGGCAGCGAGAGGATGTATTGTTATAGCGTGAAAGAATACCTGTCTCCCCACTGAGAAAATGTGGGCGCTGAAGGCAAGAGAGATATATGAACTAGAAAATCTGACCGGTATAATACACGATAAGCAGCCGGCAAGGTAAATGGAGTGGGGATCATTTATCCACAAGTACAGCTCAGCCGCCTCTTTGTCATGAGCTTATAGGCCCGTGCAGGGTAGAAGAAGGGAGGGGAAAAGAGAGTGGGAAGTAGGACTGGGCCCGGGTGCTCAGGGTTCTCCCCCACGTTATTGGCCTGGTGCCATGGGTCAGAGTAAATGCTCCTATTCAGGGAAGACATATCCGAGTTGGTGTACCGCCTTCGAAAGGTTAGGGTGATAGTTGTGCTATATGCTACTGGGGATGGGGTAGTGGGGGGGGGAGGTATGTTGAATTATGTTGTGGGTGTTTAAAAAACAAAAAAGAAAACTTTTGCTTTCTATCGCATTTGTTAATAGACCACGCTTATCGGGGGAAGAATTGGCTATCTGTGTTTGCAAAAGGCTAAATAAAGAATTTAAAAAAATAATAATAAACTGCGGCGGTGTCAGGGCAAGGGGACACAGCATTTTCCTCTGGCGTCTCCTGGTCGCACAAATCACGGTCCCCTGTCACTGCGGCTTCTCGACTGCTGGTCTGCTGACAGTTTGTCATCGCCGAGGCTTGGGCTGGCGTGGGATGCTATGCCCTTGTCAGCACGCGAGCCACACTTCTGGCAAACTGTCACAAGCCGCTCTTGTATGGAGCCGTGCTCTGAGGCGGAGGAGTGGAGGAGGTGGACGCTGGTATGGCTTGTTTCATATTGTGTGCAAGAGCTGGTGGGGGGGAGTGTACGGGGGCTCGAGGGGGTTGTATGCAAGGTGTATATTTTTAGTTTTGATACACGCTAACTTTAAAGGGAAACTATTGCATTGGGGTGCAGCTTGGAGGGAGATGACATTTGAGAAAGGACACAGCCTACGGTTTTTGGTTATTTTCCCACGCATTAACGGCCGATGGCCATACTTATCCCTATGGCCAGTCCAACCCACTATCTGCCCTCCCCGCCCAAAACACATGTCCCTGGGATCTCTTTGAGCCAGAAGCACAGCGTCATTTGTCTGACCGGGCTGAATCCCCCCACCCCCAATGTTAGCTGAGGGCCGGGGCTTGCGTGCCCTGTAACAGTCCAAAGGATCAGGGACATGCTTCTGGGCGCAGCCTCCCGGAGACACACAGGCTTTGTACCTGGCTGTGCAGCCATTGCCATAATGAACTTGACAACACGTTTCTTTCGTCATCAGCAGCATCGCCTTTCTTATGCATGATGGTGAATTATCAACTGAAAGACCACAAGTCACCTTGCAAATCTGTGACCGTTAAAGAGAGCAACACAATAAAGCACCCTTTGAAAATGTGTTCATACACATAACGTCTAATAGCTTGGTATCCTAAACAAGTTTCCTTTGATGTCCTTAGTTGAACGTTCTTAAAACCATACTAACAACAAGCTCGAGGTTTGTGACAAATCTCCAAACCTCAGTGTATCACACAACTTATTTTATTGTGTGTCTTAAAGCGCTGAAAATAAAGTGGGTAAATATATATTTTGATTTTGCATCTTATAGTTTTCCATTCAGGTTGTGGAAAATAAAGGTACACTGATATTATTTTGGCCCAACATGCTGCTATAAGGATTTACATGTCATGATGCTTTACTATGCCATTTGTGCATTTTGCAAGTAACCTCTATAGGACAGTATTATTGTAGGTCTTGACACCCAAAACTTAAATATTTGTTCCAAGTAAAGCGTGGAAGAAGATGGCCGTGCCCAGATTGCTGAGTGGGTTAAAATCCCTACTTCGCTGTTTAGTGTAATTGTGTGATCGCGGGCAAATAATGTAGCCTCACCCTGACTTCAAATGCTAAAATGTGAGTGCTTATAAGTGATTACGATTACAACCTTAAAATAGGACAGTTTGTATAGGTGTAGGGACACATTGGTGTACCCTGGTGCTCCTCTGCTAGTTACTCCAATACTGTCATGTAGAATTGCATCATTGCTGCACTGGCCCTCCGCCAGTCTTGTATAACTTGATTTAACAGGCAGACATAGGGCCTCTTACAAGTTAGCCAGTCCGGATTTAACGGTGCCGGTAAAACCGTACTGGCACTGTTTTCCGGACCAGCTAACTACAAGTTTTCCAGGCGGGAGGTGTTATGGCCGCCAGGTCTGACCGCTCCGGGATTACCGGATCACCGGGGCTGTAATGCCCTGGTAATTCCAGCAAGTCCAGAGCCGGTAATCCATTCCAGGTCCGGCGGCAACCTCACGGTTTTTCTGGCACGGTTACCGCTGGACTTGGAATGAGGCCCAAAGTCTCACCAGCCAGTCAGTGCACCGCAGATTCTAGTATAGCGGATTTACTGTGGTAGAACCAACATTACATTTACTCCCCTGTTGTTCCCAGCCACTGAAGTTGCTTGGCCCGTCCAGAGTACTGCCCCACGCTCTGCAATGTCCTGTAATGCAATGATATTGAGTGTTTCATTGCACACCATCTGCCATTTTCACACTTTCTAGGACCTTCAGGATCTGCAAGAAGTGGGTGTTTTCAGACTTAAAGGAGAGAAGTAACTGATTGTAACATTGAAGCTGCACTAGAATAGTTTCATTACAATGAGTATAGAAGTTTGATGCCCCTATGCAAGTAAGTTTGCCACTCCTCCACTGTCTCTGAAGTTATGAAATGATATGATATGGCATTTATAACACGCCTATACACAAGTGTTTCAAGTTAGTGACTCTCCCAACATTTGAAGGGTTTGCCCCCACCTAAATTTTAGCCTAGGTGCACCTCTGGATGTGCGCACATTTAGTTAAGCAGAGAGGTGAGGGAAGCCTTTCGCCAAAACTTGCGTGTTACAGTTTTACTGTGCTTGTTTAGAAAAATGTGCTTGAAGAAACGCAGTAAAACTTTAAAGCTGTTACTTCCCCCCTCCCATCACCACTTAGCTCCCACTCCCAAAATGTAGGTTTCGTTGCACCCCTGCCTTGAGCTAGCTTTATCAAGCAGTGCATCAAACGTTGGTCTGCAAATATTATTTCTATGCAGTTTGCCGAGAGTTAATGGCTTGATTGCAATTGTATTACAATGGGCCTCATTACGACCCTGGAGGTAACCATGCCGCTTTTTGCGGCATGGCTACCCCCATTCTGGGTACCGGGTCCGGGTTCCCTGAATGGGGAAATACCAGACCATTCCGACCTTGGAGGGGCCCAGTATTTCCCCATTCAAGGAACCCGGACCCGGTACATCCCCATTCCCTTTTCAGCCCCCATAGGGCTCATAGGGCTCAATGGGAATGGGGATGATGCTAACAACGGGCCTGTTAATGACTTTACCAGGCGTCCTTAGCGGGTCCCACGAGCAGACCGCGTAATGTGGTGGTAGTGGGTTAACGGGGCCGGCAGCTCTACCGGCTCTGTTAACCCCCTACCGCCAGGGTCGTAATGAGGCCCAATGTCTAAGCCAACCTGCATTTATTGACTTGATTTTATATCTGTTCCTTGCACTGAAGTTCTGCTAAAATCATGAATTAGCATAGACACCTTTTGTTATAGCTATAGGCGTTTTAAAGGCATTGCTATCATATGGCCAGGAAATTACACTATTTTGCAACTGTGCCATTTTATGGCCAGGTAGTTCCATTATGCCGATGCCTGGCAACCGCGTACCCCATGTCTACAGAAAAAGCAAAACTGTTCTCTTTGCCAATGCTTGTTGTTTTTGGGCTGCCAGAGCTGTTGGGGGGTGAGTGGGTGCTGGAAGAGGCATTTAGACAAGGATGGTAGGACGGGCGCCAGGGATTTCTTTTCTTCTTTGGGGTGGGAGATATTTTCTGTTGTAGATATTCCCCGCCTGCCTTCCATCTCCATCTCCTGCAATAGTGGATAGCACCATCTGTAATGCTGTATATGATGATCAAGTGATTCGAGTGCTCTCTGGATGGTGGCTGCTCGCTGCCTTTTCAGAGTGTGTGTATTTTAGTGTGGATGCACAGCCGCTTGCATTGCCACACTGATGCACTGATGCATCACTGTGTTCCTTTCCCTTTCCTAACAGACTGCAGTGCCCTGCTTCAGCATTGCCAGTTTCCAATGCCCCCTGGTGGTCACGATGAGGCCGGTGCCCGAGGATAAACTTGATGCAGCAGTGAAAGCCACCCATCCAATGAGGAAGTACCACGGTGCGCCTGTGCACATCGGCTGTCCCGGTAAGGGCTCTGTCACGTTTTTCATGCATTGCTCTAGAGCAGTTGCGTAACAGCCGTGGGTGCGGGTGGGGAAGCACCCCCACCACACACGTCTCCACAGTGCCGAAAAATAGGACATTTAAGGGTGGCCCGGGACTGTTCCCCAGATACTGCCTCAGGGGGGCCCTGCAGCTGGAAGAAAGTGTCCCAGGTGCATATCACGCTGGCATCCTGGGCAGCAATGTTTTCATGAATGTGTTTGTTTTTAGCAGTACCCTGCTAATGGGAAGCAATTTAATGTAATGGCATTAGCGACAAAGGGAAGTGCTCACTTTCACAATTGTCACAAGCAGGAACAAAATACAGATGAAGAAAGATACCTTAACAAGGACCTGCCAATGAATTACTGTGGTATAAGATTGCTCTTGTGCGCAGGGCCTTTCTTAGGCATGATTGTTTAGTCGCTTGGCAGTGATGGGATGGGACATTTCCAAATGAAAGACTCGCTCTCCCCTCCAGTTACCTACCAAACATGGAACTGCCAGTAGAACAATTACAGTGAGTAACACAATAGTGCTCCTTTAAAATATTCATTGATATCCATGATGACTGCTAGCTTGGAATGCAAAACATTGGTGTGCTTTTATGTGAATCATCCAATGTTCTTAACGTCATGCAGAACAGCAAGCTGGAAGTGTGTGACAAACAAGCTAGTGTGTAGCGAGGTGCCCTCACTACACACTGTCTTGTAGTGTGTTTCTAAAAGTACAAGGGCATAACATGGGACATTTTTAAACTTGTATTATTGTGCATTCCTTGAATTGTAATTTTTCATTCAGGATGTGCAAACAAAATCACAATTATTGTCTTTTGGATTAACATGTTCCTATACGGATTTACATATTATCAGGTATTTTAGCTATGTGATATGTTTATTTTGCAAGCTGTTAGTCAGTATAATAGTAGTCCTTGAAAGCCAAAACCTAAAGGTTTGTATCAAATAAAACTTGGAATGTATGTGGCCAAGTGCCTAAATTGCAGAGTGGGTGAACATCCTTGCTTCACAGTTTAACCAGAGTGTGTAATCCGTGGCTGATATCGCTGTGACTTAACTGCAAACATTGGACTACTTATAAGCGATTACGTTCCCACTACTCTTAAAATGGGGCAGATGTACTTGTTTTAGGGAAAAGAATGCTCATGCTCCTCTGTTAGTGGCCGCTGAAACCATGACCTACAATTGTACCATTGGTGCACTGGACCTCCCTCTGTCCCATAACATTTGATTTGACAGGCAGGTACATTGTCTCACGAGCCAGTCAGTGCACCAGAGATTGTAGTATAGCAGACTGACTGCAGCAGAACCAACTCTTGCTGCCAATCACCAAGTTCCCGTGAGCCATCACGAGTACTGCCCTACAGACAAATGACTGAACCACTTTGATATGTCCTGTTATGTTAGTAAGTCTTGCATTGCACATCCTCTAATGTTCTTGGACCTTCATGATCTGTAAGAGAAGGGGCAGGGGACTGACAAAGAATTGTGGGGCAGGGCAAGTTTTGTTTGCTGCAATTTTGATATGTATATTTGAAAAGATATGGCCTTCTGTGGTGTATATGTTTTGTAAATCGGCTGGAAAAGTCATGAATGTATGCTCCAGGTTGCTCATTTAAATTGCTCAATTGTCTGTGGTGCCTGTCAGAGTGGTGGTTAACAAGTTTGGAGAGTTGTGATGGTATATCTGTGGTGAGTTAGTGGGGTGTAGAGGGAAGTTTAGTGTCAACACCTCTTCAGGCGACGCGCCTTCCATTGTGTTTCAGTGCTGGAGCTGTTCGATGAGAGTTGTTGTCTCTTAGTACAGGTGGTAGATTGATTTTTTGAGGTGGTTATTGTTACTATGTCTTACCCAACAAACCACCCAATAACTGGGACAACCTTTTCCACTTTAGAAACATCACAGTTGATAATATTGATGTGTATAAATCCATGCAAAACATTCTTTCTACAGCTAATTTGCATTATAATGCCATATTGTAGGGTGTTAAGCTAAATGATGCTTTGTCAGGTGACTCTATGCCACTGCATATATTCATTGCCCACAATTTCTATTCAGTTAACCAGGACCTCCCTTCTGACTGCCCACTGTCACCACAAAGGCACTCCAACCCTAGTGTCACTCAGTTTTACATGGGATTATGGTAAAATGCAGATGGACGTGTCCTGTGAACCAGCCATTGGAAAAGCCACCATTCGAAGCAGTAGTCTAACCTCACCCCCAGGTTTCTGTGTCGTTGTGTCCCTGGCAGAAGACATGGCAAACAATCCAGGGGATAGTTGTTTTCTCTCAAAAATCTCAGCTCTCTTTGAGTGTTACAGATGATTGTTTGATGCACAAATGTTGTGTACAGGATGCACACTGTGGTGAACCAGAAGGACATGCTTTGTCAGGTGACGCTATGCCACTGCATATATTCATTGCCCACAATTTCTATTCAGTTAACCAGGACCTCCCTTCTGACTGCCCACTGTCACCACAAAGGCACTCCAACCCTAGTGTCACTCAGTTTTACATGGGATTATGGTAAAATGCAGATGGACGTGTCCTGTGAACCAGCCATTGGAAAAGCCACCATTCGAAGCAGTAGTCTAACCTCACCCCCAGGTTTCTGTGTCGTTGTGTCCCTGGCAGAAGACATGGCAAACAATCCAGGGGATAGTTGATTTCTCTCAAAATCTCAGCTCTCTTTGAGTGTTACAGGTGATTGTTTAATGCTCAAATGTTGTGTACAGGATGCACACTGTGGTGAACCAGAAGGACCTGCACTATATTGGATCATTGTTAAAGAGATGTATTTAAAACAAAAAAAAAAAGTCTAACTAGCCCTATCGCTATGATATGATATGATATGATGGAAGTTCCCTACATAGCAAAACCTAAAGCTAAGGGCGCACGTCAAGTCCAAATAAAATGTCTTCTGTCAGAATCCTAAGCAACTAACTGGCCATACCACTTTAGAAAACACCTAACTAAAAGGAAAAAGTGAGGCTTGCACAATAGCCTCGGTATAGGATTCTGCCGGGCCCAAGTTGTAATTGACTTGCTCTCAGTCTTAAAGTTCCTTTAGAACGTAATGGTATAGTCTTCACAATCTTCATATCGAGTCCTTTGTATAAAATAATAATTCACTCTCCCCTTGATAAAGCAAAACTGTTTCTTATTTTTAACCATCCCAATCCCTCCTGGATTACTTGAAAAGACACATTTCTTTTCCACCTTTGAAGAGCTGGTACTCGCAAAAGTCCTGTGGCTCTGTAGTAAGTATCTTGTTTCTCAATAACAAAATTTATCTTAGGGCGTCTGCCCGCTCAGATAGTACAGGTTCCTGTGGCCTCATGCACTTTGTTAGCCTTGATGCAGAACATTCACCTTCCTTTCACTCTGTTTTAGCGTCAGACTTACGCCTGTCCTTCTTTAATAGTCTTCTCAGCAAATCCAGTCTCGATATACGCTTGGAGCTCTTTCCTTCTGTTTTAGTGGGGCTGTGGGCCTGTTGGCTTTTCTTAAGTTCCTGTGCCTTTGGTGGTGATTCCAGCTTTGATTTACTGTGTTTGTATTCTTTCCCTCTGCTCTAGCTGAGTCGCATGCCTGTTAGCTTCTCTTAAATTCTCGTCCCTTTGGTTGCTGTTCCAACCTTGATTTACAGTGTTTGTTTCTCTGTCGCTCTGTTTTTCGTTCCTATGTCGGTTTAGGTATCCAGGAAACCAGCAGTTACAGGCCTTGCTTGCCTCTACAAGTTAGCAACATCTGTTTCCTCATCTGTACCGCTCTTGATGGAAAAGGCGCTTGCCGGGTGGATCTTGGGGACCCAGGCTCCTTTTCTGTCTCTGGTCTCGGCATCGCTTGCTGGGCGCCAGGCCCACCACTGCTCTTCAGTGGTCACAACACCAGAGAAGACGGTTGTCTTCCCGTCATCTCTCTCCCCTTGACCGGAGCCTCCTGCTCAACCAAGGCACCTGCCGTCCAGCTAGAGTGCCTCGCGTCCTTCACGCCACTGATAGCTCCGTAGCTCGACGTGTGTGAGGAATTCGACCATCCGCACAGGGAGTGTGCGCTCGTCTGGGCTTTTTTGTAGTTTTGGAGTGAAAATGAAGATGGGAGATCAACTTCAGAAAAAGTGTGGGGCTAATCCGCACACATTTTCCTCTGCTCACCACACAATAAACACATAGTCATGTGTACACTGGGGGGAGGGGGGCACAGCCTACAAGTGCAGTCCTCCCTGTCACATTTAGTTGTAATGTGACAGCCAGGAATACATGTAAGCATCTCAAGAGGAGGAGGGCAACACCTCCCTCCTGCCGTGGCCAGCCTAATTAAATATAAAAGGCTGCATGGATCTGCCCTGCCCATTGTCAGTCTGTTGGTGGCAGCGCATACTGATGAATTAATTGAAGCAGGCCTGCGAGAGACCGGGTAGCAAAGAGCTGACAAAGGGGACAGGAAACCCAACACCTTTTTGATATGCAACTGTGTCAACCTTTAGTCAGCTCCCACCCCTTAGTATGAAGAGCAGTGAATGTCATGGCTGGGACAACAGTTTACAGCAGTCAACCCCTTCAGGGGGACCCCCTTTCAGAGGGAAGAAGTATGTGATATGATGCAGACAGAACATTTGTTCTCATCATAACTTCAAGGGAGACCTGCGCTTTGACCAGGAGCCACAGAGAGCTCAATTAACCAGAGAGACCCTTTGTTCCGCAACAGACCGGATGATGGATGGGACTCAGTAGTACATGTTTTCACCCCTTTACCCTTCCTGTTGCAAAGCAATAGGGTTATGACCCCGCACATAACAGAAGATTGTTGGTGGGGACCCAGGATTGGTTCAGTAAGGTTGGCCTAGCCTGCACCAATCACTGGAGCCCATTTGGCTTTATAGGAGGGCTGAGCCCCTCTCTTAGCAGATAATCTGAAGGCTTTGTCAGAAGCAGGAAAGAAGAACTTGGCATTGGACCCTGGCTAAAAGTACAGTCTGCCTTACATCTTCCGCCAGTGAAGGAAGGCCAGGATATCCAAGAGGGAAGCAAGACCCCTCCCCTAAACGTCTCCCAGGGAACAGAGGGAGATACTGAATCCAGCAGACCCTCCAGCAGCTCCAGAACGGGTATCCAGCCACATCACAGTGTGCCCTGCTAGGCTTTGCAAGCAAGCTTCCTATGTGGGAAGGACCAGAGAGTTTCTGAACCGAAGGACAAAGCCGTTACCTTAAAGGATGACACAAGCCCAGCGAAGAAGTTAGGAGGAGTGCACTGACCAGCATCAACCAGCATCCACTTTTAAGGACATTTTGGTGGCAGTCGAGCCCCTCGCGCTGCAACCGACGGCACCGCTGATCGTTTTCACGTCGTAGTCGCTCAAGCCACCCGAGACACCTCGACCAGTGCTTCAGACCCGGCAACAGAGACGATTCCCGACCAAGAGCCGCTGTGTAGGCCAGCCTGCGCCCTCCATTCAGCCCTGCTGGCCGAACTGCCTGCCGACTGATACCCGCAGCTGACTCCCGTCTTGAACTCTGTCCCAGAAGCTGCAAAGCGCCCTGAAACCAATTTGATGCTGTCGAGCACCATGAACATCTATAAGCACATGGTACATTCTGGTTCTGGCACCTTGGTCCTTCTCCGAAGGCCCCTTTGTGCTGAGACCAAGTATCCGTGAACATTGTGATTAATTACTTTACCAACTAACCTCCTCTTGGTATCCAGAGTGCATCCCCTTTCCTTCTTGAAACTGTCTGTCCTCTGTATGCCTTTAAAGGGTGGGTTGTATTTTGAACTGTCTGTTGTAATAATAATAAAGTAGATATTTCTAAACAACCTTGACTGGACAGTCCCTTTTATCATTGGGTAATAATTGTATTTTTGCTGTGTTGTAACTAACCAACGATCCACGACCTCGCAAATATAAGCCTGCCTTTCCGTCCACATTACCAAAATTGGACAAGAAGGTTTATAATTGACTTGTGAATCCAATCTGTTTGGATCCCTTCTGGTCTACTAGAGGTGTAGGGCTGATAGATGGTTTAGAAACCTATATTCATCCATGGACCACTGGTGCCCCAGAAGTTGATTTGTCACAACGTGTCTCCACCATCTCCCAGCTTAATCTCCACACTGAATCTGTTGGTTGTCTTCATGACCATCAGTCTGGCTGCAGAGCTGCCAGAAGCACAGAAACTGCTCTCCTGAACATACGTGAAGACCTGCTCTCCAACCTTGACTCTAACACCCCTTGCGTCCTCATCCTGCTTGATCTCTCTTCTGCCTTTGACACTGTCAACCATGCCATCCTGCTCAACCGTCTCCGTGATAACCTGGGTATCACTGGTCAGGCTCGGGCATGGCTGACCTCTTTCCTCTCTGACCGACCCTCCCAGGTCCAACTTGGGTCCTTCCTCTCTGCTATCTTTTTCTCTACCTGTGGAGTTCACCAGGGGTCTAACCTCTCTCCATGGCTGTTCATCCAATACCTGGCACTCCTTGCCCACCGCATAGCTGCTCTCTGCCCCAACTTTCAGTGCTATGCGGATGACACCCAGCTCATTTTCAGGCTACCCTCGGCCTCCTCCTCTCCTTCCCTCATCTCTGGCTGTCTGCCTGCTATCCAGGAGTGGTGTGCCACCAATGACCTCTGCCTTAATGCCAGTAAGACTGAGATCCTCCTCATCAGCACACCTGTTCCCTCCTTTCCTGTAGCTCTCTGGCCGGTCTCTCTTGGTTCTCTACCTGCTCCCACCTGCAAGGCTAAAAACCTAGGGGTCATCTTCGACTCCACATTCTTCTCCTCTCCCCACATCTCTGACGTCTCTATTTCCTCTGGGCAAAGCCTACAATACTGGTTACAAATTCAGCCATGGCCAGTATTTTCACAAACCTTGTAGGGAGAGAAACTAAAGCCATCATTAAACCCTTACCTGAACTTGACAAACAGTTGTAAGCGACCCTCATTGATGCACTAAATAATGGCTTTGTGGCTCCAACTAACAGACTACGAGTACTATGCATTCAACCAATGTAACCAATTTGCTCAAGAAACTATTGATGCAAAAGGAACACTGCCAATTCAAAAAATATCTCTGGCGAGAGGCCATTCACTTACTCATTGGGTTGTGCATCCTCATCATTTCTCAAATGCCTCCTAAAGAAGCCCCTTTCCGTGAGGGGAATAATTGACCTTGCCAAGATGTATGAACGGGTAGACACAAAGCAACATAGATTGGGGTGCCCAAGACAACAGAACAAGTTGCAGTGCTGTTGTCTGCATCTCACACACTCTGCAAACCGGATAGACCCATAACGAGACCTCTGCATGACCCACTACCTCGCCTATATTACAGAGGCAGTTTCTCCTTTCTCCACAAAAGTCCATGCACAGCAATGAGCCCATGATGCAGCAAATCTCGAAGGCCTAATCATTTGAAAACTATGTCCAGGGAAGGCAAACTGTTCACCTCACAAGGACCTTCAGGGTTTGCGCTGCCACACCATGCTAGGCACTGCACATATGGCACAAGTAGATGATGCCCTGGCACCACATGAGAAATACCTTTCCCCTCGTCCCAAAATGTCTGAATATGCTATTTCATAACAGCTGGTGACAGTGTCTTCCACTAGAGTGACTCTTCATCTGCTACCAAGACATATCCTTCATCAGTGACAGCGGGGCTGCAGTCAACTTCATGACTGGACACCAATTCTGAAAGGTACATGGAGCACCTCAACTGGGCCCATCTAAACAGTGCATCTTATCAATAGGGCTTCTCCCATCCACTTCCATGTCTAAGAAATTTCACCTACACCCTGCGTCATGGTCATGACAGCACTAACACAAGTTCTACGGAGCTTAGTTACTGGTTGCTGACTACAGTGTTATAAAATGGCATGGTCACTCTGCCCGATTGTAATCACCTGTCACATAACACACAATGTTCACAATAACCTTGCTACATGAGGTACTTTCCCTGTCTACAAAAGACTCCATTGAACACCAATTTCCATTGTCACACAGCTACATATTAATGAAGGCATTGCACTTTTCCTGCACCACCCACAGAGACTAGAAGTCTACCTTCAACAGAAAGTTTCTGATGAAATTGACCGCCTACTCCGCACCGACATCATTGAAGAAGCAGTTGGCCCAACACTGTGGTTTTCCAGGTGGTGATCGTTCCGAAGGCCGAATGGTGCATCAGAATGTGGACATATGGATTCCCAAAGTGTCCATTCTTGGAGAAAGACACCCTGGGACTAACATTAAAGACATGATAATCTGCCTTATCAAAGCCACCAATTTCTTTCAAAACTCATCCTTAATCAAGGTTATCGCCAACACAAACTCTACCCTGGTTTGAGACTTATAAGAACCTTTTTGACCAAAACGTCCAAAAAGACTGTATCCATTTGTACGAATGGTACAAAAGACCGAAAAAGCCCTGTACCATTCGTACGAATGGATACAGTCTTTTTTGGCCGTGTCCATTGAGAATCTGAAAATGAGGAGCAGCGGTTGCGGGGTGTCCCCTGCTCCCCATGTTCGGCATTTTCGGATTGGGGGTTGAGGGGTGTCATGCACATAGGGGAATGGGACCCTGCAGCTCCGGTTCCCAAGCACATAAGTGAAGAGAACTGGTGTTGCAGGGAGTCTGCGGCACACAACGAGATGTGTCGCCAAAAGCAAACAGTAAGTAAGGGGGGAGTTGTTTGTGGGGTATGTTTGGAGAGGCATTCACTTTGGGTTGTTTGACCATAACGGTCAAGTTAACTACACTCTTTTCCGTCGCAAACGTTTCCGTTGCCGGCAAACAACCCAAATCCCTTTTTTACCCCCAACCCCCAGTGACTGTAAGGGATTTAAACTTTTGGATTTCCTCTGCTGCCAAGATGTTCCAAGAGTCAGTACGGTGGATCCTACTCCCCTTCAAGTACAACTTTGATTACAGTGACTACATACTAATTTTTGGCCGTAGACAAGAAGAGCATGCCCAAGAATTGAGACACGTCTATCACACCTACTATCAGCATGTCTCAAGTGCAAAGATAAGAAACACCACCTCCAGTTCTACTTACAAATATTAAGACGACCCAACCTAAGGTTTTACAGAAAAAGAAAATTGTGCGAAGGGTATCTTACCCGACCACATGAAAGTACAGATGATTAGACATCTAGCAGCACTGTACCAAATAGCAGATGTCTGTTGCTGGGGATGGCAGGTTACTGTGTCTGATATGTCCCCAACAATACCACTATGACAACTCCTCTGTCACCACCTGAAACACATCATGTTCCACTGGACAATGACAAATGGCTTTCAATGCCATCAGGCACTCACTGTCAGAAGCCCAATTCCTTGCATACTTAGACCCCTCCTGGCATTCAGAAGTGCTGTGGACATCTGCCCTGTCGGCCTACGAGCCATCGCCGGCCCAATGTGTAGATGACATCTGCTACTCTAAGGCTGTCGTTTCTTATCCTAGCAGGGCACTTTTCCAAACTGAAATGGCTTACTCCCAACCAGAAAAGGAGAGCCTGGCAGCCAGGGGCAGGGCCTACATAATGGGAGATGGGGCACGGACCCGCCTGTTGCCCATGATGGACGAGCCAAAGCCAGTTTTAGTTACCAAGCGCTCGTGCCCAATGGCCCATGCAAAGCTGAGGGCATTTTGCTTCCCCAGCCTTGCACCGTCTAATGGGGATGCAGGCTAGGAAACTACAGGCGTAAAGGTGCCTAGTGGCGCTGCTGTGTCTCCCCTACATTAGGCCTCCTTGGGCGGCATTCAGGGGATGCTTAAGTCTCATGCGCATGCCCTCAGGAAGCACTCTGTCCTTCCTGGTTCCTGTTAATTCTGCATGGGATCCAAGGGACTCTGTGGAAGATTGCGTCGGGAAGGTGGCTGCAGGTTTGGACAATGTATGTATTCCTGCATGCAAGTGTTTGCATCTTTAACTGTGTGCAAAGGAATGAGAGTGTCAGTTGTACATGTGCACGAGTGAATGGTGAAGTGGAAGGATGTATGAATGTGTGTTTGAATGAGAGAAATGGAAGAATGAATGAAACTGTATGAATGCATGTGTGTGCTCCAGAGACCGGGCCTGTCTCTGATTGTGCACGGGGAAGGAAGGGATGGTGGCATGGTGTAATGGGCATCATGAGGAAAGCAAACATGTCAAGCGTTATAAGTTGGCTAGTCTGGCCTACTTTGGTGCATCAAGTCTGAATATATTTTCGGATGTGGAATTGCAAGTTTTTCTGGCATCAATGGTAAAACCAGTCGAATGAGTGTTCTTATGCAGCGAGACTGGCTTATATTAATGCAGCTAGCCTTGACATGTTTCCTTATTTTAGCATGACCTTTTTACTGCTAAAGCCAGCAGGAGAATGTTCATAAATGGGGATACTAGCATAGATTGCCAGAGCCAGCGTGGGCACGTTTTCTTATAGTATCTTTACTGTTATCATGCACAAAGCATGTTCTGATATGGGAATGCTGGCAGATATTGGTACAACCAGCACAGTCAGAATGAACATAATTGTATATATAGACTGAAAAGACATCATGCAAATGTTCGTGTGCATTGTCGGTGACTTGAATCTATTGCATTTTTTTGTGAATTTCCCAAAAAGTGCGGTAAAATGCACCATTTTTTAACCTGTTATTTTTTTTTTTAAGCATGATTTTATTAAGAGAGCAGGACTACAACATCACGGTATATATATGTAACAAAACGTAATACAGAATTCTTACATCATTCAGAGATAACAAAGCATTGGGTGAAAAAGAAGCCAATATAAAAATAGTACACAATACACATCAGGGTGAAGGTATAGGCGTTACATCAGAGTCTGAGGCCATATCACACAGGTAGAGGCGCAGCAACGTCCAAATGTCCTTGGGGCGACACGATGACGGGACCGATAACACAAAGAGTTCCTCATCATCATTCACCATACATAGGTCCTTTAAAAAAGTTGCCCTAGTAGGGGCAGCAGGAGACTTCCAAGATTTTAGAATACAGTGCTTGGCAACAATGCATGAAATATTAAACAATAGTCTCGTGGTTTCCTTCACCTTGCCAATGTCGCCCAGTAAATATTTCAAAGGGACGCCGGAATCGATGTAATATTCTCAAGAAGCTCTGCGACCTCTCCCCAAAACACCATAATCACTGGGCACGCCCAGTACATATGATAGGGCCCTGCATCGGGGCGTCGCATTTGGGGCAAACACCTGTGCAATTGTCAACAAATTTAGCCAGCCTGGCAGGGGAATAATGAAGTTGATTTAAGACTTTAAACTGAATTAGCCGGAGGCCAGAATTCATAGAGACGGGTTGTGTTAGTTGACAGTAGCCGGCCCAACGGACCTCGTCTATCTGGGTGCCCACATCACGTTCCCAAACCTCTCTCATTGTATTATGTGAAGGGGTGTGGGTTTGCACTAAAGAATACAGCATGGTGACCCCCTTGCCATGGCTGTTTGTAGACACCATTGCTCTGATGCATTCATGTGCCTGGGGCTCTAGCGGAAATGTTGGCCATTTTGCCGAGAATGCAGCCCTCATTCGGTAGTACTGAAGGCGTTTAAGCTGTCCCCCTCCCACCGCGCCAATAAAATCTGTGAGGTTACAGAACTCGCCATCAGGGAACATGTCCCGCAAGGTGAAAAGCCTATCAGGATCCCAGGATTGCTGGAGGGCCCTATCAAACGTAGGGGAGATACTAGAGAAGTTCCAGAGGGGGACGTCCGGGTCGTACAGGGTCTCCAGCCCTATTCTCTTATAGATCCTGGCCCACGCACGAGTGGTCGTGTGTACCGGATCAAATGGGCAGATGTCTCCGTATCTACGGACAAGGAGGACTGATCGTATGTCGTTTGGGCGGACCGAATGTCTTTCAATTGATATGTGTGGGGCCGTGTCACCAGGGTCGAACCAGTGTTTCGCAAATTGAGCCTGTGCACATAAGTAATATAGTTCAAAGTCTGGTGCAGCAATGCCGCCCTGAGCAAAAGGTTCAACCATCTTATCCCAGCTCATCCTGTCTGTCTTCCCGTTTCAGATCAACGAGACGGCGAGTGATTTGAGTTTCGAGAAAAAGGGCCTACCGGGCCAAATTGGGATATTATTTAAGTAATAAAGGAGTTTGGGGAGGACCACCATCTTAAGTAACGCAACTCTACCATAGAGGGATAGTGGTAGGTTCGCCCATAGCTGGAATTTGGTCAAAAGGGTTGACAACAATTCCCCCATGATTATGAGTATATAACAGTTGTTTGTCTTTGGCCACCATGACCCCCAGGTACCGTACTTTAGAAGGAGCGGGCCTGAACCCTTCTATTTCAGTTCGGTCTCCCGTCCCGTTGGTAAGGGGAAATATTTCAGATTTTGTTACATTGATTCTGTATCCGGAGTATTCCGAAAACTCATGTATGTCTAACATAATGTGTTGTACATTTTCTTTTGGGTCCCGAACATACAGCAGGGTGTCGTCTGCATATAACGATATGACCTGCGGGGGGCCGGTCATTCTAAGCCCTCTGTGTGAGTGGTTCTGAGGTATGAATTCCGCCATAGGTTCAATGGTAAGTGCGAAAAGTATGGGTGAAAAGGGACATCCCTGTCTGGTTCCCCTATGTAGGCGGAATGATGGGGAGAGAGTAGTGTTGGTTAAGACCTTAGCGGTCGGCTGTGTATATAGTAGCCGTACGCAGTTAACATAGTACTGGCCGAGACCAAACCTCTCCAGCACCAAGAAGAGGTATGACCAAGAGACGGATTTGAAAGCCTTCTCGGCATCTAGTGCGACCACGGCTGCCTTGACATCTGGATCTATCTGTGCCATTACGTTGAATAGGCGTCTCAGATTAAGGGCCGTGGATCGGGCCGGTATGAAGCCCGCCTGGTCGGGGTGGACAAGGATCGACCTGTATGGCAAGAGTCTAGTGGCCAATACCTTTGCGAACATTTTTGCATCAGTGTTGATCAAGGACAAGGGCCTATAGGATGCCATGTCCTGTGCCGGCCTCTGGGGCTTCAGCAGGACAGTAATGATTGCTTCACGCATCGATTCCGGGAGGACCCCGAGGCTCATTGCCTCTTCCCACACTTTTAACAGTAGTGGGGCTAGTTCGCTACAGAACTCTTTATATAGTTCTGCAGGCAAGCCATCAGAACCCGGGGAACGGCCACACGATAATGATTTAATGGCTTCTATAATCTAGACAGACCAATTACTGTGGAGGAGGACACTGCAAGTCTCAGGAGTGAATGTAGGAAGGTCCAGATTGTCTAGGTAACGGACCGTATCTTCTTTGTTCTTTTTATCATGGTTGGAGTAGAGGGAGGAGTAGAACTCAGTAAAAGCGGAGTTGATGTCTTGGTCTCTATTAACCATTACCCCGGCTGGAGTTTGTATACTCGAGATCGGGTTATGCTGCCTATCGGTTTTGAGCATATTGGCCAGGAATTTTCCGGCCTTATTACTCTCTCCATAACCTCGGGCTTTGGCCGGTGTGGCCATGTAAAGGACTTCTCTATGGGCTAGCTTGTGGAACTCTGCAAGAGTGGTATGAATTTGCAATAGGGTTTCCCTATCTTGTGTGACGCTGTATTCAGTTTGTAAAAAGTCTATTTTAGCCTCAGTTATGCCAAGTTCCCTTTCGCGTCGATTTCAACATACCAGTGGATTTACCGAGGATAGCTCCCCGGACCCAGGCCTTAAATGAATCCCAAAGGGTGGCATAGGTGGTGACCGAGCCCTCGTTTAGTTCTAGAAATTCCGCAATCTCTGTATGTAGTGATTCACAGATATTGGGGTCTCTTAGGATTGCAGGGGGCATTCTCCATCTCCTTGCCGGGGGGGAGACATCACAAAGGTTGATGTCGAGCGTCACCGGCAAATGGTCAGAGAGGGTTTGGGGGTGTATATCACAGCTAGAGACCGCTCCGGCTAGGGATTGGCTAATAATCCAGTAGTCGATGCGCGAATGGGAATCATGCACCGACGAGTAAAATGTATATTTCCTCTCGTTTGGATGTAATGCACGCCATGTGTCTATCATGCCCATTTGTGCCATTAATTGTTTAACCACCAGTGCGGCTCTAGAGGGGGTTCTAGGGGTGGTAGAGGACCGATCTAGCGATTGATCAAGTATCATGTTGAAGTCACCACCCCAAAGCATTTGTGTCTCCCCAGATGCAGAAAGCATATCCAATATTGTACAATAAAACTGAGGGTCATCCAAATTTAGTCCATATGTATTAATCAGGATTGTTTGGACCCCCGCTAATTCCCCCCACACCAGTGCGTATCTGCCAAGCGGGTCTATTTTGCTCGAGTGATATTTAAAACACAGCTTGGGGTGTATAAGAGTCAACACCCCTCTGGATTGTGCTAAATGTTCTGTACAGTACCTGTGCGGACCCCACCTCGGCAGAAATTAAGTATTGAACGGCCCAAGTGCATGTGTCTCTTGTAAAAAAAGGATGTCAGGGTTGTGACGGGTAATATATGCTGCGATCTTCCTCGCTTTGATCGGGTTATTTAACCCCCGAATATTCCAGGAGAAGAGTTTTATACTCGAGCACCTATTGGCCTGTGTCATAGTTGTACCTTAGTATACACATCTGTCCACAGCCCTGCCCCTGTCGCAAGAGGTATGGACGTTCTGTTGCAATCTCGCTCTCAGATTTTAACAATATAACGGCTTGGAACATTAACTCCCCCAACAAGCCCGGCCAATCACCTGGCAGGGCCATAACCCAACTCAACCCCCAACCCCCACCCGCATCATCAACCCCAACAAGATGATGTATCCCTTGAGCCATAACCTGGAAGCACTCCTGGGGGTATGAACTGCACTCACGTGGCCGCAGTCCCAGAAGGCATACACGGCTCTACTTCAACAAGTAATAGTAATCAGGGCCGCCCCATCGCCCTCAATTTAAAGTTATGTGTCTGTGCAGCGAGCACGGCATGGAGTCAACCAGCGGGGTCATCGGGTTCTACTGCATCGTGAGGCGGTAGATTCTGGTTCCCGGCTCGATCCCGAGCCGGCAGAGGGATGGAGGCCTCGACGTACAGCATGGCTTCAGCAGGAGTTTCAAAGAAATGAGCCCAGCCCCCATGCTGGATACTCATTTTCGCTGGGTAGACGAGTGAGTATGGGACTTGGCGGAGTCTAGGCTGCCTCTTAACAGGTTCGTAAGATCTTCTCAATGACTGGACATTAGTGGAGAAATCCGGGTATATATCTATCCTATTGTTTTCGTAATGCAGGGTGCCCTTCTCCCTGGATATTCGCAGGATTGCGTCTCTGTCATCTATAGTTAAGGAGACGGGCAATTATTGTGCGGGGCGGTGCCCCAGGTCTAGGCGGGGGTGCCGAGGTACGATGAGCACGCTCTACTAGGAAGTGGTCTGAGAAGGAGTCCGGGCCTAGGAGATCTTTCAAAAGAGCTTCCACCTGGCGTTCCATGGATCCCCTACCAAAGGTTTCAGCCACCCCAACCAGGCGAATGTTGTTCCTCCTGGAACGGGATTCAAGGTCTTCGCACTTGTCAAGGGTTTTCCGGAGGTCGCCCTTCAGTTGGGCTATATCGCGGCCATGTTGCAATATCGAGTCTTCATTGACACCAATCCTGTTCTCGGCCTCAGTGATACATGTGCTTTCTTTGTCTACCCTCGCCTTCAAGGAGCTAATTGTTGCCCCAATGTCGTCCAATTTAGTGTTCACCGCCAGGAAGCCGTTCTGAACCATTGCCATTAGCCGGTCTACCCTTTCATCCATCGGTAAGTACGATTGACTATCCGTTTGCTGTGACGGAGGTGTTGAGGACTCCCCAGGCTGGGAACTGGTAAAGGAGTCCATTGGGCCCGTTTTCTTGGAGTGCGCCCCTTTCTGCTCGTGGCGGCCCATATGCAGAGACGAGTGGCCTGTGTCCTCCCACGTCCAGTGTTCTTGTAACAATTTGTTTGTTGGAACTCAATGTAGGGCTTATACTGGGCTCGCACCTGGTCATGGAGCGCCCATGGATGGCAACACCAGCGCACATAGAACGGTTAAGGGGGGTGAACGCAGTCAAGAAATGAGCAGGATATGCCAGTGTTCAAATTCAAGGGGTGCGATAACAGTGGTCCAGGCAAGAGGGGCTGCGTGCATGGGTGGGAGACCGGTTCTCAAAGGCCAGACAGCGCCCCCTCACATAGGCCACCAAGATTGGCCACACATAGCAGACCGGCCCAGCCGGAGGGCAACACTATGGAGCAAGGCAGCAATCAGGGGATCCAGCAGCGACCGTGCGGGCGCCTCCCTTGTCCGGTATACAGCCACACACGGCCCCGCCCGGCGGCCCCAACCGCCTTCCCTCTCTGCCAGAAAAGTCACTGCCCAAGGGGGGCCGTGTATAGCAAAAGTGTTGTTTCCTTAGCTGACCCTTTAAGTGGTATTCACCTTCCGTGCGTGTTATCTAGCTCAACCTCCTTACCGCCAGGTACGTGATGGACAAGGCCCAAGGAGATACCGGATACCTCCCACGACGTCGATCGACTAGTGGATGGCGACCCCCGGTTCATCAGGGCCGCCGAAGGTGGTCACACAACCGGACCGAAGGCCGCGCCGCGCCACGTGTTCCGCGGGATGAGGCCCACCTCGACCTCAATGGCCGCCAAAGGGTCCCCCGCAGCCACCGCGCCCCAGCGCACAAAGCCGCAAGTCACCGCCGATAAGGTGTCTCCGCACACGTGCCGGTGACCCGGTTCCCAGCCGTGTCCTTCAGGATCTCGGTGCTCCGGCAGTTCGGAGGCAGCAGCGCTCCGCCTTCTCCTCGGGGGCCAGCAGGAGCGCAGGCCTCTCAGCTCGGCCCGGCCCCTCCCCCAGCTGCTCCAAGGAGTGATGGCCCGGATCCTGTAGCCGGCCCGCGTCTCAGCCCCAGGCCGCAGGATCTTCCAGACGGCAGAACCTCAGAACGGTCCATCGTAGCAGCCCCAAATTTGCACAGCAGTCGCCCGCAGTTATTTGCCACTGATCGCTGCGTTTTTCTCGATTCGTGGGCGGTCCTGAAGGAGGATAGTTTCTAAATAGGATTAATACGAGACGGAGCTCTGGAACTAGGCGGCCATCTTAGATGTGCGCAACAGCGTTCCCCCTTTAAGCCCTTATTTTAACAATGTTCTCGGAGGTCTGGGGGTGAACCACCCCGAACCGACCTTGGTTCGTACTCCTCCGCCAAGCTAGGTTGCTCCTGCATATTTGGAAGAAACATTTACGCCCCTCCAATTAAAACATTCACCACCCACCATGCTGGCATCAGTATGGGCATGTGAACATTTCCATCTGGATAATACAGATCTGAACAAGGGTTGCATTGCACTCGTTATTTTAAAAATGATGTAATTGCGCTGGTAATATTCTAGTGCTATAATAGCAGCGGGGAGATTCGTGAAAGGGTTCTATGTTATATCATAGACGACGGTTTTTCAACGGGTGTTTTTTCTGATTTTTTTTTGCCTAAAAACCTCAGCTACCTTCACTCCAATCCCAACCCCTCCACCTATTTGTTGCTGTTCCCGACCCCCCCAACCCTTTATATCCCCATACCCCGCCCCCACAAAATTTCATTGTGTTTTTTCTGCAATAGTTTTTCAGCAAAACACCCATCGAAAAATCTACTGTTGATCATACAAGGTCGTACCTGTGAAAGACACTAGATCTGTTAGTGATCTGTGTTAGGCAGAAACCTGTGCAGTTCCCTTAGGGACCACTGCAAAAGATTTAAGACTACAGGTGTTAGCAGTAAACCCACTTGGTAGCAGTCTGTACCACCCAGATTTACCTGGTAGCTGTGGCTGAGCAGTCAGACTTCCCTCAAGAAGAGTTAGACAGTATGCAAAGTATACTCAATAGGCACTCAGATACAATAATACAAGCAAACACTGACCAGAGCTTTGGTATCAAAGTATATAATTATTTATTTAAAAACACACAGTTGAAACACTCCAGCACTCTTATTGTAAACTTATCCTAAACACAATTACTATTATGATATATACACCCCTTTTTCCCTATTAGAAAATCACAGTAAAACACCACTTATTTTCATACAGAGGTGAGCGCTTAACTAGATTACACTCTAATAAGTTTGTGAGAAAGGGGGGGAAAGACAGAATATGGAAAGGTACACCACTCTAAGATTCAGGAACACTGTTAGCAAGGCAGAAGAGCAAAAGCCACTGGTGAGCCAAAGTCCAAAGGCTGGGCCCACTCTTAGAGAGAGCAGAGCACAAATGCGCCCAAGATCACACAGTTACACTAGGCTTAGAAAGTCTTGCAGAGGGTTCAGGACAGAGTTTAGAGAGGCTTAGAAAAGTTTAGCCAGGGTGTCCCAGGCTAACCCAGGTTCGAAAGCCGGGGGCTAAATCTACCCCATACAGTCGGTTGCAAGGGAAGCCAGGCGGGACACGGTACCTTAAGTGGGAAGGATCCTCCAGCGGCGGCAGTAGTTCCTGGTAGTCGGTGCAAGTTGCTTCGTCGTCCAGGGGAAGAGAAGATCTCGACTTGGAGGAAAGATGAAGGTCGTTGCTCTACCAGGGAAGAAACCAGCCGTGGAGTTTTCCGGTTAAAGGTGGTACCTGGGTTTCGTGGTTGTGGTAAAACGTGGTATCCCGGTTGCCGGGGTGCTTGGCACGGGCAAGGCGGCCACGAGGTACGTCGGGAAAGCGAAAAGACGGTGAAACTGGTTATCCCCACCAGTCAAAGGAAGAAGACTCTCCGGCGGGAGATCTCCTCTGTCGTTGGGAAAAGTGATGAGGCAGTCCAGCAGGGCTCCACCGGTGGTGGTGTCGTGGCAGGTCGGCTCAGCTTCTCCCTCGTCGGATTCTTAGGTCCTGTGGCGACTTCTGAAGTTCCAGTCCCCAAAGCCCTGCTTTTATGCAGCAAACCCCCATTCACTCAGCCTAGCTGTCACTCAATCATGCTAAGTGGTGAGCCGGCCGGCTCACCACTTGGGCCAATCAGGACGGAGTGCGACTTGAGTTGCCTAGACAACTCAGTCCGGGGTGCCTAAATTCCCCTCCACCCCTCCTAAGTACCCCAGACATAGTGGCACCACTTTGGAGGGCTTCTGTGGAGAAGCCCGCCAAAAAAGTGGAACAAAGGGCTCGACTTGGGTTGGAGTCACAGAAGAGAACACAAACGCCATTTTAGAATCAAGTTTTGGCAAAAAATACCAACCGGAGAATTAATATTAATTAAATAAACCGGCGGTATGTTCGAGGCTACCTTAAATAATTAAATAAAGATGGTAGCCTAAAACAATGGAAATCCCATAGGAAAATATTCGCGGTTGAATATGAAAAGTAGTATCCACTGCCAGCAGCCAAAACTCGATCAGGGGGGACGGAGACGTGCCCCCTCGACTAACAGACCCTGGGGCAATTGAATTGCCCCAGCCAGTACGTCCACAATATGATGGTTTGTACTGGTTCTGTTCAGAATTTAAGACTAGTAAAGTCAATGGTGACTTTACATGCCCTGGGAGACAGTAGTCAGTCCCAGGGTATGGCGTCTATACTGGGGGGTCACTATGACACCCCTGTGTCACTGCACTGAGGGTGCTGTGTAACACACATCACAAAAACACATGAAGCCCTATGGAGTAAAAGACCTCATAGCCCATTAAACACATCTAGATTCAAAGAAACACACTCAAATCATGCCCAAGAGTGAGGGTAAAAGAGTCTCACTCTTGGCAGGAGAAAAAAATAAACCCCAAAAATCCAGCAAAGATGCTGGGGGACTCACTAGGTTAGGAAATTCAGCCTAAACAGAGAATTCTCCCTAACACTCGCCCCCCCCCAGACTAAGGGACAGGAGGATTTAATCCACTCCTGGATGAACCTCATACCTCTAGTCGATGACATACATCCTAGAGAGTCCATCAGCATTTTGATGGTGACACCTTGACCCATGTTCTATGGCCCAGGCAAAGGTTTTCCTTTGTAAGCTATATGACCCGCAAACCCTTTGAGGAACATCAGTCTTTTTAAAGTTATAGCGGACCTGGTTGACCAGTCCCTCAGAAGTGGTTACAACTTCTGAACCTGTGTTAGGCTTTTTCAAGGGGTCCTTATAAAGGTTTCCCTTAGATCTAGAGGGGCCTCCAAGGTTCCTCACCACCTCTCTTGTGGGAGCAGGTTGGGTCTTGGGCCTCTGGGATGGAGGGGTTGGGGTTAGGCAATGTACCTGCTTCCCCTTCCTCTTAGATCTAACCTTACCTACTTTAGGAGTCTCCCCCCTAATACTAGGATTTGAGTTGGGGTCTTCAGTAGAAGGTCCGACAGTCTGAAGGTTTTTGGCCTTAGACTTTTCTTTCCTGGTTTTCCACCAGCATTGAGAATTACCAGTTCTCTCAGGCCTAGGTAAGGGTCCAGTAGGTCTATCCTCCTCTTCCTCAGAAGCAGGGGGGGTCACAGACTCTGAAACTGGGGGAACAATGATGGAGCTGGGCTGGGGCTCCCATTTCCCTAATGTACTAGCCTGAAATGTGCCTGGGTTAGAGGTCAACTTACTAACACCAGGGCTTGTAGTGGGGGTCTCAGTAGAGGTTCCCACAGGCTTAGAGTGGTCCCTAAAGGTGGCCTCTCTAGCCAATTTGGTTAGGTTCTGGGTCTCCATACTGGGAGGCCTGGGGGTATGTGACACTACTCCTAGAGTTCTCAGGTCATTCCCCAACAGGACCTTCCCAGGCACCTCAGTCTGAACACTGACAGGGATCCTCACTGTCATGTTGTTACACTGAATGAGGGCTGGTAGAATAGGAACCATCTGAACAGGGCCTCCAGACATCTTAGGGGGACCTTTGGGTGCTTTTGCCACATCCTCAGGTTGAAAGAAGCTTTCATCCACTACTGTTCGCTGGCCCCAGTGTCTCTCCTGGCAGGAGTATCCTGGCCATTGACAAGAACACTGTCCACATAATACACCTTAGAGTTAACAGGTAGGGAGTTATACACAACCCTATTCTGGGGACTAACCAGACCCATAGGCTCTAAGTTTACAGTTGCTTGAAGACCCAAGGGTTCTTCAGCAAAGAGTTCAAAGTGGGCACTAGCCATCTGTACTTCATCCTCAGGAGTGAAGGCTAAGGTGACTGTGCTGATCCCTGCAGGTTTACCCTTGCATCTGGGATCCCCTTTGATATGGTCAATAGCCTTACAGATATAGCATTGTCCAAATGCTCTCTGAAAGGGTGGCTTGTTCTGACCTCCTTCTGGTTGTTGACCAGAAGGTACACTATCCTGATTCGGTTTACCCTGGGGCTTACCCTGGTTATTTTGTTGTTTGTGGCCCTCTTTGGTATGGGAGGTATTAGAATTCTCTGGATTCACTTTAGGTGGCTGCTTTCCCTCATCCTTTTTCTGAGTGACCCCTGAATCCTTGTGAGTGGCCCTGTTGGCAACCCACAAGTCAGCAGCCTTAGCTAGTTTTCTGGAATCTAATTCCTTTGAATCAGCCAAGTGCTGTCTGAGCTCAGGAGAGCAGGCATCATAAATTGACTCCAACATAAAAGATTCTTCATACCTTCATAAGTGTTCACATTGTAACCCTTAATCCATCCCTCTAAGTTTTTCAACCCTTCACTCACCCAGGTAGCCCAAAGGGTACCATCATGCTTTTTGAGGGTCCTAAACCTCTTAAGATACTGGGAAGGGGTCTTCCCAAATCTAGCTATCAGAGCTAGTTTCACACATTCATACTCTTTCCTATCCTCCTCCCCCAACTCCATTACCACATCAGTTGCAACAGGGGGAAGCCTAGAGAACAACCAGGTGAGTAAGTCATTTCCTGTGATGTTCTGGAGCCCATGATTATATTCAAACAGAGACAACCAATCCAACACATCCAACTTAGGCTCATACATACCAACCAATTCTTTAGGCATCCGGGGTCTTTTAGGACTGGAACCTCTAGAGGAGCCAGAGAGAGAAGCATTTTCGACAGATAATTTCTTCATTTCTAGCTCATGATTGAGCTCCATTTCCCTTAGCCTTAGTTCTTGATTCATTTCCTGATGTCTCTGTTCAGCCAGAGTATTCAGTCTCTTGAACTCTAGTTCAAGTTTCATTTTCTCTAATTTGAGATATTGAGGACTTAGTGTGGGACTTGGTTAAGGCCCAGTAGGTACAGCAGGTAGAGCAGACAGAGGCCTAGGGGGGACAGTCACAGCAGCCTCACCCTCCTCTTCTGACTCTTCCTCAAGATTATCAACATTTGGATCAATATCAATTTCTATACTGTTATCTACATTTTCTGGCATGGTAGGTTCCTCAGACCCATCATCCAGACTTTGGTTAGCTAACAACCTTTCTATTAACTCCATTTTCTTGCCTTTAGTCAGGAGGTTCTTATGCTTACACAATACTCTTAAACAATCAGCAGTTTTTGTAGCAAGGTACTCTTGACTATAAGTTTCCATAGTTGACATGTTAGAAAGATTACTTTTTCAGTGCTAAGCTTTGTGGTTAGTTGTACTAAGGTATCCTAAAGCACTCTAAAGTGTATACTCAATACAAATCCCACCGCTGTACACCAGTTTTAGGCAGAAACCTGTGCAGTTCCCTTAAGGACCACTGCAAAAGATTTAAGACTACAGGTGTTAGCAGTAAACCCACTTGGTAGCAGTATGTACCACCCAGATTTACCTGGTAGCTATGGCTGAGCAGTCAGACTTCCCTCAAGAAGAGTTAGGCAGTATGCAAAGTATACTCAATAGGGACTCAGATACAATAATACAAGCAAACACTGACCAGAGCTTTGGTATCAAAGTATATAATTATTTATTTAAAAACACACAGTTGAAACACTCCAGCACTCTTATTGTAAACTTATCTTAAACACAATTACTATTATGATATATACACCCCTTTTTCCCTATTAGAAAATCACAGTAAAACACCACTTATTTTCATACAGAGGTGAGCGCTTAACTAGATTGCACTCTAATAAGTTTGTGAGAAAGGGGGGGAAAAAGACAGAATATGGAAAGGTACACCACTCTAAGATTCAGGAACACTGTTAGCAAGGCAGAAGAGCAAAAGTCACTGGTGAGCCAAAGTCCAAAGGCTGGGCCCACTCTTAGAGAGAGCAGAGCACAAATGCGTCCAAGATCACACAGTTACACTAGGCTTAGAAAGTCTTGCAGAGGGGTCAGGACAGAGTTTGGAGAGGCTTAGAAAAGTTTAGCCAGGGTGTCCCAGGCTAACCCAGGTTCGAAAGCCGGGGGCTAAATCTACCCCGTACAGTCGGTTGCAAGGGAAGCCAGGCGGGACACGGTACCTTAAGTGGGAAGGATCCTCCAGCGGCGGCAGTAGTTCCTGGTAGTGGGTGCAAGTTGCTTCGTCGTCCAGGGGAAGAGAAGATCTCGACTTGGAGGAAAGATGAAGGTCGTTGCACTACCAGGGAAGAAACCAGCCGTGGAGTTTTCCGGTTAAAGGTGGTACCTGGGTTTTGCGGTTGTGGTAAAACGTGGTATCCCGGTTGCCGGGGTGCTTGGCACGGGCAAGGCGGCCACGAGGTACGTCGGGAAAGCGAAAAGACGGTGAAACTGGTTATCCCCACCAGTCAAAGGAAGAAGACTCTCCGGCGGGAGATCTCCTCTGTCGTTGGGAAAAGTGATGAGGCAGTCCAGCAGGGCTCCACCGGTGGTGGTGTCGTGGCAGGTCGGCTCAGCTTCTCCCTCGTCGGATTCTTAGGTCCTGTGGCGACTTCTGAAGTTCCAGTCCCCAAAGCCCTGCTTTTATGCAGCAAACCCCCATTCACTCAGCCTAGCTGTCACTCAATCATGCTAAGTGGTGAGCCGGCCGGCTCACCACTTGGGCCAATCAGGACGGAGTGCGACTTGAGTTGCCTAGACAACTCAGTCCAGGGTGCCTAAATTCCCCTCCACCCCTCCTAAGTACCCCAGACATAGTGGCACCACTTTGGAGGGCTTCTGTGGAGAAGCCCGCCAAAAAGTGGAACAAAGGGCTCGACTTGGGTTGGAGTCACAGAAGAGAACACAAATGCCATTTTAGAATCAAGTTTTGGCAAAAAATACCAACCGGAGAATTAATATTAATTAAATAAACCGGCGGTATGTTCGAGGCTACCTTAAATAATTAAATAAAGATGGTAGCCTAAAACAATGGAAATCCCATAGGAAAATATTCGCGGTTGAATATGAAAAGTAGTATCCACTGCCAGCAGCCAAAACTCGATCAGGGGGGACGGAGACGTGCCCCCTCGACTAACAGACCCTGGGGCAATTGAATTGCCCCAGCCAGTACGTCCACAATATGATGGTTTGTACTGGTTCTGTTCAGAATTTAAGACCAGTAAAGTCAATGGTGACTTTACATGCCCTGGGAGACAGTAGTCAGTCCCAGGGTATGGAGTCTATACTGGGGGGTCACTATGACGCCCCTGTGTCACTGCACTGAGGGTGCTGTGTAACACACATCACAAAAACACATGAAGCCCTATGGAGTAAAAGACCCCATAGCCCATTAAACACATCTAGATTCAAAGAAACACACTCAAATCATGCCCAAGAGTGAGGGTAAAAGAGTCTCACTCTTGACAGGAGAAAAAAATAAACCCCAAAAATCCAGCAAAGCTGCTGGGGGACTCACTAGGTTAGGAAATTCAGCCTAAACAGAGAATTCTCCCTAACACTCTGTATTGAACATATTAAGAAAAAAATATATAATTCACTGATCAATATATGTGAGATAATTTAATGTTCTCGCTCTATTGGGACAGATTTTTATGCATCCAGGATTTTGCAAAAAATGGCTCCCCGGGTCTCGGATCAGGGTAATCCATTTGCAACCTTCATTTATTTTATTTCGCTCTGCTTTTAGCATCCTGCGCTGCCGAAGTCGGATTCAAACTGATATCATTACGATCTGGCAAAACACTCACCCACAAGCCCACTTTAGCAGCTGATCTGAAGTTCTGTGAACTCGCTTGTTAAGATTGTACTCTGCAGGAAATATAGAAGTACAGCATTTTAGTTGTAAAAGGTGTGCATCTTTTATACTTTGCTTGCAACATTATAGGAAACACTTCTCCCCTTGGTTATTTTCCAGGTGTTTATTATTAATCTTTTGAGAGGTAAATGTTAATGTGGGGAAGGAGATTTAGGGGGTGAGAATAATTCCCCCCACCCCATGTCGCTGATGGGATTACACAGTAAAAATGCCCATTTCCAGCACTGATTATGATGATACACATCAAGTAGAAGCTGCAAAGGGGCGTGGCCAGCAAGCAACCGATGCAGCAGTAAAACCTCGGAGCTCCCGCTGTAGGCCGCACATTATCCTGTATTCATCCTGATTCAAAGCACTTCTGCACTACTGACAAGGCACACCGAGGAACGGAACATCCCAGGAGCCTGAAACACAAAGCAGCGGGCGAACAAAAGGGTCGGATCCATCCCTATGCTCGAGGGACAACAGGGGAGAGCGATTCGGACAGAGGCAGCAAGATGGCAGCTGATTCAACAACTGGCAGACCTAAGCCAGACACTCGCCTGACCCTCCGACGCTGCTGACGGAGATTCAAAGTATTCAAGGCAACATCAGAGGGGGGCTAGTCGATAGCAGAGGGAGGCAACAAACGTGAAGAGAAGGTGGCACTGCAGTGTTCCGAGGAACAGTAGAGGAGAGCCCCGTGTAGTGTTTTCTTTTTATACAATTAATATGTATGACATTGTATATAAATTAAGTAGATTTATTCAGGAGAGCCCCCGAGCGGGCCATTTCACCAAAGACACATCTTCGTGTATGATGCCATCAACATTCTGAAATCATACACGAAGATGTCACCATAGTAACAATAACATAACATTCTCACATCTCCCTACCTAAACACAAATAAAATTATATAATATTATATTTGAAATTTAACTAAAAACACCTTATAATGAAAAAAAAACATAACATTTTATCATAACATCTATACCAATAAAGGATACAAAATCTTCCAGATTTTAGATAGACAGCCAGTCTTGGATCATGTCACGAATATGAACTTCTCAATAATATACATAGTCTTGTTTGTAATTCCATATTCTTTTCCTACATCTTGATCCTGACTGAGCACTGTCATTTCTTCCTTCAATTGAACTCTCCTGTACATCCTTCCCTTGTGACTTTCCTTTGACCAGTACGTTGGGTTCATCAAAACCATACTCGAAATTCTCAACCTCAACTGAATCATCTCCTCCATATCTCATCACTTCCTTCTCCTTTGCTAAAACAACATCATCACATGACCATTTCTTGCCATCCTCTAGTATCACAGACTTTCTTGAGCAATCCATCACTCTCTGAGGAGCGCGAAACCTTCTCTCCTTTCATCACACGTTTTGGTTCTCTCACTCTCACCAAATCACCTTCTCTTATTTTACTCTCTCGGACATTCCTATGTTTGTCATAATAACTTTTATACTTCTCTTGTTTTCTTTTCACTGTGTCAACAATGTCATCCATGTTAATTTTTCTACTTTCATTGCTCATCATCCAAGCAGGCCTCAACCTATTTGTGAAAAGTCTTCCTCTCATCAACGTGAATGGTACTTCCTCAGTTATTGAATGCGGCGTGACCTTATATGTAGTGAGAGCTTCCTTAAGTGTCTCCTTCCATGGTAAACCGTTCACACTAGCTAACTGTATAATTCCTTTAATGAAACGGTTCATTCTTTCTACAAGACCGTTACCCATTGGGTGGTACAACGCTGTAGTACTGTGTTTAATAGATCTGTCCTTTAGAAATCCTTGAATTTCCGACGACATGAACTGGGCTCCATTGTCTGACACAATTTCTTGCGGGTCTCCTTCTCTACTAAAAATTTAATCCAAGAACTTCACAACTTTAACAGCTGACACCGACTCCTCTACGATGCCACACTCCACCCATTTGGATGTATAGTCAACCAACACTATAAGATAGATCTTTTGAGACTCTAAAGATTCATATGGACCAGCTATATCAATTGTCAATTTTGTCCAAACAGTAACAGGAATGTTCACTGGTTGTAATGGAGTCGACCGTATGGATTTGCTCTTATCGCTTACAGCACAAGCGGTACAATTCCTAACCAGGCTTTCCATATCACCCCACATGTTGGGCCACCAGTAAGCCTCTCTTACTCTTCTTTTAGTCAACATTCTACCCACGTGGCCCTCGTGGGCAATGTCCATGATCCTCTTCCTTAAAGCTGTCGGGGGTATTATACGATCTCCTCTATAAACATATATTTCATCACTGGACAACTCATCCTTAAATCTTTCCCAGGACCTTAACTTGTCATCAGTATCTCTCCAACCAGCTTCAATAGCTTTTCTCAGCATTTCTTGTTCAATGTCACTGTCCCTTGCTTCTATCCATTCTTTTTTCGAGAAGCTAGGATGTACTTGAGCTATAATACAATCCATGTTCTGTTCCTCCATTAACACTTGTCCATCCTCACAGTCATCTACCACACCTTCACATGGTAACCTGGAAAAACAACCCGCAACCACATTGTTCCTTCCCGGAATGTACTTTATGGTCACATTAAATTGCATAATAATCAAAGTCCATCTTCTTATGCGCGGAGACATCATGTGAGAATTTTTCGAGTTCAAAACATGAACAATAGGCTTATGGTCTGTTCTAACATCCACAGGAATGCCCCAAATGAGACTTTTAAAATGTTCTAATATCCACTTGACTCCAAGAGCCTCCTTCTCTATTGTCGAATAACTTCTCTCAGCACCTCTTAATGTCCTTGATGCAAATGCAATGGGAACAACTTCGCCATCTTGAACTTGTTCTAAGACACCACCTAAGCCTACATTGCTCGCATCAACTGCTATCCTTGTTCTGGCACTCGAGTCAAACATTAAAGCCGGTGCTTTATTAATCATAGTCTGTTCAAATTCCTTTTTGCATTCTTCAGACCATTTAAACTTCATTCCTTTACTCATTAGATTCCTCATACTTTCGGTGTTATCAGAGTAGTGATCAATGAATTTGGCATAATATTCTGTGAGTCCCAAAAAACTCCTCAGCTGGTCTTTATTACTTGGTTCTGGAATTTTGAGAATAGTGTCTACCAATGATTCTTTAGGCATGATGCCCTTGGTATTTATGCGATGTCCCAAATATGTCACCTCATTTTTCTTTATTTTGCACTTTTCAATTTTGAGTGTCATTCCTTTCTGCTGTAACACTTGCAGAACAGCTAACAATTTTGCATCATGCTCCTCTTGAGACATTCCTGACACCAATATATCGTCCTGGAAGTAATATACTCCTTGTACACCTTCAAACAGATGATGCATTAACCTCTGGAAGACAGCAGCAGCCGAAGCTAACCCAAAAGGCATTCTCTTGTACCTAAAGGCTCCCAACGGCGTTACAAAAGATGTCAAATGTCTAGATCCTTCCTCAAGTACCACCTGATGGTAGGCCGACGACAAATCCAGAGTCGTAAAATACTTTGCAGGACTCATGGTGGACAACATCTCTCCAATATTCGGCAAAGGATGACGATCCACCCATATGTTGGCATTTAAATCTCTTAGATCGACACACATCCTGATAGATCCATCTGTTTTTTTAACTAACACAATAGGCGATAAGCACTCCGAACTCTCAATTGGCTCAATGACATCTTGCCTGCATAGTCTTTCTAGTTCAACCTTTAACGTATCTCTGGTGCCGATGGGTATACTTCTCACTTTATGTACAACAGGTGTCACACCTCTTTTGAGAATGATGCGATGTTCGAAGCCTTTGAGCAAACCAATCTTGTCATTGAAAACTTTTGGAAAAGCTCTTGCCAAACTCTCTGCATTGTCACAAACATTCTCAGAAATACAAAGGATGGGTACACTCTCTCCTGGATGAATCTTGATATTCAAAGAAGCTTGCTCCCACCATCCTACTATTGAAAAACCATTCTCTGCCACATACAGTCTGCAGTAGGTTTTTCGCCCTTCAAATTTCAATTTCACCCAAACACACCCTACAATATTGATAGGTGTCTTTCCATAACCGGTTGCTCTGGTGTTTGTCCTCTGTAGGTCTTCCATCTTCTTCTTTAAAACATTGACATATGTCTGTACATCGACCATAGTATATGGAGAACCTGTGTCCACCATCACTTGTAAAGTTATCCCATCAATATCCATAGGAACCCAAGATCCTACACCATCATCTCTTGGTGTGACTGTAAGTATCTGAACTCTATCTTCAGTCTGATCCGTTATTGCTATCAGGTTACTGGGACCAGCAATTTCCTCCACAGCTCTCACACCCATCGTAGTTGCACCTCTGCTTCTCTAAATTCGACCAGTATTTGTACCAAATCTGCCATTATATCTGCCTCTCCCTCTGTTGCTGCGACACATCTTTCCAAAATGTCCCGTACGTTCACACCTAAAACACTCTGCCGAGACTGCCGGACACTCCTTTTCCGTATTTTCATGTTTGTACCATCCACAATATGTACATCTATTACTTTGCTTGAATGCACCTCCTCCGTCTTGTCTGTATCCACTAGATGCATCTGACCTGACCATTCTCTTAACCATGGCAATCAATTTTTCTTCTTGGTTGTTATGCTGTTCATCATTTATCTCTTGGACTGACTTAATTCCAGTGTCTTCCAGTTTATTTTGAACTTCTCTCATACATTTTTCACCCATTTCAATTGACCTGGCTATCTCAACAGTTTTATCTAATGTAGGATTCTTCGCCTGCCATAGGCGTTGCTGAATGCGCGGATCGGCCACATGCAACACTATCTGATCTCGCAAATATTCATCAGTAACCCCGGTGAATGCACATGTGGCCATTAATCCTCTCAATGCAGCCAAATATGAATCAATACTTTCCTCTTTGCCCTGTTTTCTTGTGAAAAACCTGTATCTTTCCAATACAATGTTGGATTTGTTTCCAAAATGTTTATTCAATTTAGCAACTGCTATATCATACTTTCTAGAACCACTTGATGCTTCACCCCATGTTTCCTCATCATGTTCTAGTTCGGGCAATGACCTGAATATTCTCAATGCTTCTGTACCAATGCAGTGCAACAGGGTTGCTTCCTTCTGATCATCATTAAATTTTGCCCCTCCTATTGCTCTCAAATACACTTGGAAATTGTCTTGCCACTGCTCCCAAGGGCATGTTGGATTCCCAGGTCCCGATAAGAATTTTATTGGAGCAGCCGTGTTTTGCATGACTAGAGTTTGATGTTGATTCGTATGCAATGTCCCCCTCATAAGTAGTATGCTCCACCAGATCGCTTGTTCCTTCCTTTATATTGATATTTTATTTCCTCTTCACCAACAGTTTGCACGTAATATTTCACAATGTCATTTAAAAACTCCTCGAGCATCCATCAACATCACAACTGTCAAGAGAACCGATTTCAGTGCCTCCGTGCAAACGCGTTCGAGCGTTTGTTTATTTTTCACATACTTTGTTTACATAGGCCCAAACAGCTGTTCGTCGCATTCATGAAATGCAGGATTCCGGCCTTGTTTCCTCTAAAATGGCGGCACGCATCACACGCTCGAAGGTCCTTTACTCTAATGTCCAAGGACGGTTGATCCACACTCGCGCACATCCCAATGCAGCTCTTGCCAGATGAGTTCAGCGTTTATGATTTTCCACAATATCATGCCGCTCACCTGCCCTTCGTCCATATGTATTTTACTCAACCACTCGTAGCCGCGGGCTCACACACTTCGTCACACGCATCGGGTGACGGCCGTACACCTCATTCATCGTAATCATGTCCGGGGGCTCCCTCAATCGGCTAGATCCTCGTCGCCAAATGTAGTGTTTTCTTTTTATACAATTAATAGGTATGACATTGTATATAAATTAAGTAGATTTATTCAGGAGAGCCCCCGAGCGGGCCATTTCACCAAAGCCACATCTTCGTCTATGATGCCATCAACATTCTGAAATCATACACGAAGATGTCACCATAGTAACAGTAACATAACATTCTCACACCCCGGTGTGGGACGTCCCGCAGCCGCACGAAGGAGCTGGAAATTCAGTGGAGCCGCCCATTCCCTTCAGCCACCCAATAACAGACCCCACCCTTACAGCAAAGTCCGGACACCACTACCCGAGTTAGAGGAGGATAAGGAGCGGCTCCGACACGGGTCTGGGCTCCCGTAAAGACACTGACAGGCGGCTGCCTAAACAATGAGGAGCTGTTGAGAGAGGTGAGGAGCACTCTGCAGCAGGGAACTTTCAGAGGGGGAAAAGAGTGTCCCTAGCAAGTCAACATTGGCGTAAGGAGTACACAGCCTCGAAGCAGTGATAAGAGAAGTAGAGGCAATTGACACACTGCTGAATCCCTCCCTAGGTCAGCCACCTAATGAGAACTTCTGCGGTGGGACGAAAGCATGCACCACCTGGGAGCTGAAAGCCCCAGAGAAGGGAGGTAGAGAAATGACTGGGAGTGGAGGCCTTGTTTGGGGTCCCCAACACTGCGCAATAGACAGGGGCCTTATGAGCAGGAGAAGGGGGAAAATGGGGAACAACCCGACACTGCTGAAAAGGAGCAGTGGATACGAGGGATAGCCACAGGCACAGAGCGCACATGACAGGCCCTCAAGAGCGCAGCAAAAAAGAGTGGCTGGGACCGGTTCGGGAGAGCTGGCGGAGGACAAGCACCAGAGGAGAGACTCGCCCTGTCATCCGGAGGTAAGCTGAAAGAGTCTGGGAACTCTGGCAGATAGTATGTGAGAGGCCATAGACTTGGGAGGAGGGCCAACACTACAAGTAAAAAGAAGCTCACTTATTGACTCACTGGAGGCAGTAATGGATCCGAACAGTCGACCCGGGGGAACACTGAGGGCTTAATTAGATTTCCTTCGGTAGGGTCAACTGTCACTACAGGGGACACTAAAATTCCAGCTGGACTATAAGTGATCAGCAGAGGATCAGGATACAGTCCTGGGGCCAGCAACCTGGAGACCAGAACTGGATAGGGGAAGCAGACCAGTGAAGTACCGCCAAAGAGACACATGTGATCTCCTCCTGGATGACTTTCTGAGGACGTAACGGATAAAAGCTAATACCCAGCTGGGAGAAAAAGGGAGAATCCCTTGAAGGGCAACGTCTAGGAGACTGGGAGAGCAGGTGCCGGTGGTGGGGAACACAACCCTCTCCGGAACCAGGAACCCGGATCTGGCACCATGGTGAAGGGGCAGCAAAAAAAGGACCACTATACTGCCACCAAGCAGCAGATAATTAAACTGCCAGTAGCGGATGCCACAGCGTTGGAGGAGGCAGGGGAATAAAAAGGGGAGTCCTAATAGAAGGGCCCATGGCGGCCATACAAGAAGCTAGGACATCTCTGGAGGGAATAATACAGGAAGTAGGAGTGGGTGTGTCTCTCATGAGAGCAGACCTGCGGAAAGTCAGTGAGCGGGTGACGGGTGTGGAGCAACAGGTGAGCATAGTAGGGAGTAGAGGACGACCTGGCCACACTCAAGACCCATGTGTGTGGCCTTGTTGGGGCAACACACAGGCTGGAGTCCAAAACAGAGGACTTTGAAGGTCATTCCCGTCAGAACAATATTCGCCTCGTAGAGGTCCAGGAAGGCCAAGAAGGGCAAAGCACTGAACTGTACTTGGAAAAACTGATCTTGGAATCGCTGAGCCCCAAAGGTCTATCAAAGCTGTTCACTGTGGAACAGGCACACAGAGTTCCTGGCAGACCCCCACCTGCAGAAGGACAAACCAGGGCGATAGTGGCCAAGCTGCTGAACTTTCGAGACAGGGACACAGTACTGCAGGTGGGTCGCAAAGCTAGGTACATTGAGGCAAAAAATGCCAGGATTCTGATCTTTCTAGATTTTACACAGGAGGTCCAGAGGCAGAGGAGGTCCTTCGACTCAGCCCGTAGAAGAATTTGGGAACTTAATTAACGTTATATGACTATCTTTCTGGCCAAGGTGCAGGTGATGGACGGTTGCAAATTCTTTCTACTTGTCTCACCCCGCAGGAGGCATGGGACTGGCTGGACAGGAAAGCAACAACAAGAACGCCTTGAGAAGCCAAGGGCCAACACCCACGAGAAAACGACCACAGAATGGTGGAGAGTCGGACCGAATCAAGGGGAGTGTTGGGATGATGACATGGCTCGAAAAAGGAGGGGGAGGGAGGTTTTGTGAAGGATGCAAGAAGTTGTGCATGATGTGTTGCGGCTGGAGTGGGCATAACCTAGCCTACCCCGGATATCGAGATCCCTCTGATCGCACTGAGAAAAAGGTGTAGAATGGAGGCCGGTCTCAGTTGTTATAGGTTGGGGAGGGGCAAAGGGTGAAGGAGGTAGGGGAGAGGGAGTTTTGGGGTGTTGTTTGGGGTTGGGGGCAAGGGGGTTGTTTTGAATGAAAGGCAAGGGCAGGGAAATCAGTGCCACAGTAAGCGACTTGGGGACAGCAGTGACCACAAGCAGGCACACTTTACTCAAAGACACAGGCGTGAACCACCTTAAGATTGGCACATGGAATGTGCGGGGACTGGGAAACAGAGGAAAAAGAGCAAGAGTGGGGCAATACTTGGAAGAGGCATACCATACAGTTGCCACTGCTACAGGATACTCGCATCCAGGGGGCAAATCCGAAAGCACTGAAGTCCAAGTGGAGGGAGGGTGGGTGGGTATTCGGCTCCTCGTATTCAACATACGCCAGAAGAGTGCTGATATGGTGGCCCCGGGGATCCCCTTTCAGGTGGAACGTACAATGGGTGATACAGAATGGAGGACGATTGCCATTACGGGTCAATGGGAAGGGCAGGAAATCTGAGTGATAAACTAATATGTCCCGGATGTAGAGGACAGGGATTATTTCCCCTCAGTGGTGAAGTTAACAGGAGGCCATCGCACTGGGATGTTTATATGGGGGGAGATATCAATTGCGTCCTAGACCCGGAACTAGACAGGACAGGCAAGGAGAGGGTGCTATGAAACCCCAAGCGCGCGCTGCGGCGGACACTGGAGGAGCTGGGCTTGGTAGCGCTGTAGAGGGAATCACATGGAATGGAGAAAGGATACTCATAATATTCGGGAGCTCGTGGCTCATACTCCAGATTTGACTACTTGTTCACAGGCAGGGAGCAATTTCATTGGTTCACCGCACCACAATATCTAGACAGGACCCTATCGGATCATTCCCCAGTGGTGGTGAGATTAGGGACGCCGCAGACCCCCTCAGAGCCAAGATGTGGAGGATGAGGCGGCGGTTACTGGAGGATGTGGCTAACGCACAGACCCTGAGAGAGGCCATAACCTCTTTCTTTTAACGTAATGAGGGATTGGTGAGTGATGTGGGGAATGCATTTAACGTAACTTTGAGGGGAGTGTGTGTCCCAAGCGTTGTGGCTTATGCGGTCCCTGAATAACTCTATGAAAAATCTAGAGGGGGAGATTCAGAAACTGGAGGCGGATATAGCGAAGGGACAACAAGTCGGAGAACTACTGGCTGCGAAGATGACCGCGCATAGGGAGGCCCAAGACACTCTGACATGGTTAGACCGGAGCAGCTACATGGAAGGCATACATGGGGAGGGCAACAAGACAGGCCGGCTTCTGGCATGGCTGATACAGCAAGAGCGCACAGGGGCAGCAATCAAACAGATACAGGATTCGGCAGGCTGTCTGATAGTTTCACAGCGAGAAATAAATGAGCTATTCCCGGAATACTATAGACAGTTGTATGCAACTGAAGGTACCTATTCAGAGCAGGAAACCTCCGATCAGCTGGATCTGGTGCAGATGCCCAGGTTAGAGGGCGAAGCAAGGGAAGGATTGGAAGCGCCAATAGAAGACGGGGAGATGCACAGTGCAATAAAGTTGATGAAGGCTAACAAAACCCTGGGGAGCAATGGCCTCCCGGTGGAACTCTATTGGTCATTTGCAGACCTCCTGGTCCCCCAACTGAAAAGAGTTTGACAGCGCACTTCAGAAGGGTATGTTGCGGTTCCATGAGGGAGGGAGTGATTACAGTACTACTGAAGATAGAGAAGGACCCGACCCAATGTGCATCTTACAGGCCTATTTCTTAATTAAATGTGGATGCAAAGATCTTGGGGAAGGTACTAGCATCCAAGTTGACCGGAGTAGCTCCCAATTTAGTACACCCGGACCAATGTGGGTTCATAGGAGGGCGAGATGCTGGCATGAACCTATGTAGGTTACACCATGTGATGGATTTGGTCAAGGACTCGCACAGGGAAATGGCGCTGGAAGTACTGGATGCAGTCAAAGCGGTTGACTCATTAGAATTTCCATGGCTATTTAAAGTACTAGAGGCCTGTTGTTTTGGGAATGGGTTCCTGAAGTGGTTACGCCTGTTATATCACAACCTCACTGCGAGGGCGAAGACGAGGAACTGGTATCACAAGGATGGGTATTGGGGAGGGGAACACGACAGGGCTGCCCGGTTTCACCCATTCTGTTTGCCTTGGCGCTTGAACCGTTGGCAAGGTATTTCAGACATGCATCCCGGAGGTGGGCATATGGCCTGTGGGGGATACACCATAATATCTCACTCTACGCAGACAATATTTTACTGTATGTGGATGACTCAATAGAAAATATGCTGATTGTCTTGGAGGTACTAGACGACTTCCGTAAGCGCTCGGGTTACCAGATTAACCGAGAAAAGTCGTTACTATTCCCGATTCCAGCAATGAGAACGCGGGAGCGAGATGCCCTCCCGGAATGGGGTCTTCGATGGGAGAGGGAATCTTTTAAGTTCTTGTGGATGCAGATCTTTCATGAGATAGAGGAAACATTTACGTACAACACGAAACATGCCCTCTCGCCTATTGGAGACACAGTACAGTTTTGGAAGAAGTTACCCCTCTCGTTGATGGGGGAAAATAGCAATTGGCAAAATGGTGGTCTTCCCTAGGCTTCTCTATTTTTTCGCAAACATCCCATTTGTTATTAAAAAGGTGCTCTTTCAGATGCTGGACAAGATGATGGAACTGTTGTGGAATGTGGGGCGGAGTCGGGTGGCCATGCGAACGCTACAACAAAGTCGGGGAGTGGGGGTTGAATATGCCTGATTTTTAACTATACTATATGGTGGCACAGTTTAAATGGGTAGTACACTGGTAAGTGGATCTAGCAGGAGGCCAGATGGGGCTGCTGGGAGGAATTGCGAAGGATACTGAGTGGAACTGTTGGAAGGGCCCATATGGTTCAAAGGGGGCACAAAGATCTTCAGGGTGGTACGGGCAATGTGGAAGAAACTGCTGGGAAGGCTGCATGTGAAAGGTCTTAATAGTAGGGATATACCAGTGGGATTTGACACTACCATCAGGATAGCACTACAGAACATGGGGCTTGAAATCCTGAGGGAGTGATAATGCACCACGCTCGGATTTCTTTGTAAGGGGAAAATTATTGACATTCAAAGAATGGAGACAAACATATGCGGTGGCTAGCGGTCACTATCTGATGTATGCCAGGGAAGTGAAACGGTTGGCAGAATTATGGGAAAGTATCCCAGAGGAGACCGAGGGGAACCCACTCATGCAAACACTGCTGGACCTAGAATACAGTGACGTAAGTCTGTCCCGGGTATATGGGGCTCTGAACGCAACAAGACGGGGAAAGGGGCTGGCAGTCAAGGAAACATGGGTAAGGGATTCAGGAGCCCCCATAACGGAAGAAAAGTGGGCGCGAATGTGGCAACAGGTGAAGAAAACATCCAGGAACACGCAATTCCAACTCTCTCAGTTTTATTATTTGCACAGGGTGTACTTGACACCGGAGAGATTACATTCCATAAATCAATCAGTGTCCCAAGCTTGTCTGAGATGCAGGAGGGACCATGCGTGTCTTCGTCGGCACATGATATGGGGGTGTCCGATCATTGCTGAGTACTGGGGAGAGGCGCTTAAGCGGCTGGATACTTTATTAGGGAGCAGGTATGACTGTATGCATAAGGTGTGTCTGTGGGGTCTACTACCCGGGGCTAAAAGATATATAAAATGCAGAACAAAATTGCAAGATTTCTTCTGGGGTTAGCTAAACGGCGACCCGCGATGGCGTGAAAAAGACCTGAAGGCCCCTCACTGGTGCAGTGGCACCAGGATGTAAGTATGTGGAGCTTTGCTGAGATGGCCTACCTGAACAAACAGAGACCCAGAGGGGGAAAACACTCTGGCGATGAACTGGGGGCAACTGTTAAATGAACTAGCACCTACTCAGGACTTGAAACCCCCGTGAGTTAATTCACAAGCAAATTGGGATCAAAGAGGGTTGATGGACACTGCAGGAGGTGAAGTAGGGGATGGAGTGGCACCGGGGGAGGAGGGAGGGGAGGAAGGTTGATGAAAAGTTAAGAGGGGGATAAAGGGAAGGGGAGGGAGTTAGTAGGGGAGGGCGGGAGAGAAAGGGGGGATGGTTGAGTTATATGGATTTCAAGCTGTTTGTTCTTTATGAAAAGTTAATACATTTTTTTTTAAAGTAGAAGCTGCAAGAATGCCTAAAACATGTGGTCACGGTTATCAAATAACTATGAAAAATAATAATTGCAAATAAAGGATTGCGCAGGTGATACTGCCATCTATTGACCACGTGTGCGATTTCCCATCTGTATCCAGACAGACAGACCAGGTAGGAGGTAGAATGACCCTTCCAGCACTCATGCTTGACTTTCTTGCTACACTCAGATCTCCACATTGGGCTCTGAACCAACTTTGCTATAGAAGACCATCCTTGATTGAGCACAAGCTCAGCAAGCCAGGTCAGTCAATTTAAAGACCCCATGAAAATAGACAGTAGTCATGCAGGCCCACAGGTCAGTGCAACAGAGCCTTTCCTAATTTGCCCAAGGCACCGCAAAAATGGCTTGTATTGTATGTATAGTTTATTTCGGATTAGCAACAATAGTCCATAAAACTTCAGGAAAAAAGCATACTAAATCTGGGTCAAATACCTCATAATAAAAAGTAGAATTATGAAGGATATATCATAAAATAGTAATCAATCATTTAGTATTGTGAAGAGTACAGTCGGGTTCTTCTGTTCCAAGCATGTTGCAGGTAACTTGCAAGTTTAAAAGCACTATTGGCATCAGGAGGACAATATAACATCATAAAAGCAGGTTTCCAGATATTAAGACCAACATTTTTTTACGATAAAAGTTAGTTTCCGTGGGTCATTGTACATAGAGTAAGACAAAAGGCCTCATCATGACCCCGGTGGTAAGCCTTAAAAGTGTCTGTAACAGATTTTCTGCTGCAATTACCGCTCCACTGGATCATGTGTCAGCGCACACTGTTGACTGTATAAGAGCTGGCGGAATTACAGCTGGCGCAATTTCAGCCGGCAAAATCCGCGCCGATACAAGGAAGCGCAATTATCGCCACATCATTTTTTATTTTGAAATTTGTTTATTGGCATTTTAAATTGGTATCAGTTACATGGCATTCAGGTGTGCCTTACACAAATGGTAATAACAATACATTTTAACATAACATTAACATTAAAATAAACAACATTAACTGTCTCCTTGTTTTGTTTGTGTGTTTCGGTATCACACGTCCCGGAGGGGTGAGGAGGGGGCAATCAGACAGCATCAGAGAAAAAAAAAAGGGGGGTCATCAAGGGGCCACCACCGTCCACAGCAGCTTCACCTTGGTTGCCCTTGTTTGAATTGTGGGTGAGCGTAGTCTGAGGTCTTTAGTTCATGGGGGCTTATCATCAGAGGGATGGAACATGTGTCTGGTGAGTTCTTTCCATGCCTCAAGCGCCATGCTGGAGTCAACAGTGGACCTGGCAACGCATTCCTCCCAAGCATTGGTCTCAGCTAACACCCATCGTTCAGTTTCACTGTGCCATAATTTGTAATGTGGTCCTGCAGGTTTTTTCCAAGACATTGCGATGGTTCTTTTGGCCAGTATGCACGATATGTCCATGAGTCATACCGCATGCTTGAGCTTAGCTAGTCTGGGGTAAGTTCCTAATAGGCACTCCTCGGGTGTCCATTTATATTTGATCATGCCTGCTTTCTCGCACATCTGTTTTACTTTGTCCCCCAGGGTCCTTGTTTTGGGGCATTCCCACAGCATATGGATCAAATCAGCTTTTTCCCCCCATGCACCAGGGGCAGTTTGGTTGTGCTTGCTTGTTAAATTTAGCTATTCGACATGGGGTTAGGTAAGTACAGTGTAGTATGTTCATCTGTATCTGTGATTTCTAGACACCTCTTTGGGGAATGTGAGTGCTCTATTTTACTCCCCCTCTGTCATTTCTCTACCTATGTCCACTTCCCATTTGTTTTTCATTTCCATACTTCGGGGATTGGGTATATTACTCAGGTGGCCGTATATTTGGGATATCGGTCTGCAGCCCTCCCCCAAATTGTACAGCAGCGTTAAGAATGGGTCCGTATCTGGTTCTTCAGGCCATGTGTCCCATTTGTGTAGTGCTGTGGTGCGGACTCTTTGATACCACAGAAATTGAGCAGTGTGGATGCCTTCCTTTTCTTGTAGTGAGGCAAACTCCTTGAAGGTGCCCTCATCGTAGAGGTCTCCCCAGGTGTAGACCCCCTCTGTTTCCCATAGTCTGATTTGTTTCAGGTCCGTGTCCGTTGTGCATAGATCTGCGATCAGTGGTACTTCTGGAGCGTAGGGGCTCTGCAAGTGGGTAAGCATTTTCGCTCTGCGCCAAACTTTCCTCCCCAGAGCAGCTAGGGAGGGTATGTTTCCCAGTAGTTGTGAAGGTGCCCAGACCAGTTCCTTCAGTTGGAACGGGAGGATCATAGCTTGCAACAAGGGCGTTTCAGATGTGGGTTCGTCGGCTAGCCATTTCGTCACAAAGCCGAGTTGGGCTGCCAGATAATATTTTTCCAGATTTGGAAGTTGAATTCCGCCCTGCTTGTATGGTAGAACTAACGCCGATAGTGCTATCCTGTGTCTGCTTTTTTTTTTTTTTTTTTTCGACTTGCTAAATTGGATTCCAGAGACCCTAGAGTAATTGTCCAAAACTTCAAGCATGGTGGGCTCATTGAGGTGTGGGTTTTTGACATATATGAGACCATCATCTGCGTAGAGTGAGATGATGTGGTCTACGCCTCCCAGCCTTATGCCTGCGTCGAAAGATTGCTTCCTAAAGTAGATGGCTATGGACTTCAGTCCTAGTATGTACAACATTGGGGATACTGGGCAGCCCTGTCTGGTGCCTCTACATATGTCCCAGGCCTCTGATACGTGTTTCCCGGAATTTCACCCTTGCTCTTGGTTTAGTGTATAGTATTTTAATCCTTCTAGTGAACCCAGGCCCAAAGCCAAATTCCTTGAGTACAGCCATTAACCACTCCCAATATATGGAGTCAAACGTCTTTATGGCATCCAGGGATAATAGTGCGTGTGAGTGCAAGTTCATGGATGTATTACGACCCGGTACAAAGCCGCTCTGTAAAGTGTGTATTATATCTCCTATTATTCTGGACAGCCGCTTAGCTAATATTGTGGTTAAGATTTTCACATCATAATTAAGCATCGCAAGTGGACGGTACGAGTCACATTGGTCTGCCGGTTTGTTGGGCTTAAGGATCGGGACCACAAGCGTCTCTCTCATGCTTTCAGGTAATATCCCCCTCTCGTATGCCTCTTGGTAGACATCAAATAGCAGGGGAGTCAGGGAGGACTCATATGTTTTATAGAACTCTGAAGGTAGTCTGTCGGTGCCAGGTGCCTTGCATGTGGCCAGGGACCTGATGGCTTCGGTTATGTCTTCGGGTGTGATTTCTACTTCGAGAGTTTCGGCTTGTTCAGGGGACAATCTGGGGAGCCCTATCTCCTTCAGTGTGTCTATTAACTGTTCTTGGGGGACCTTTCGTTTGAAAGTGTTATTTATGCTCTGCTGTGTGTGGTGTATGTTCCCATCTTCATCCTGCAGTGCAGTGGTAGGGTGTCTGGGGTGCTCCTTTTGGCAGAGCCAGGCCAGTAACCTGCCCGGCCTGTCCGCCTCTACATGTGCTTTATTTGTTTTGGCGATGTAGTCGAACTTTTCTAGCCTGCTCCACGCAATTGTATTCCTCTCTCTTAAGTTTTTTGAGTTCATCTTCCCCCTGCTGGGTACTTATGGGGATGGCCTCCAGCCCTTCAATCTCCCGCTCCGTTTGGTCTAATTCTTTTCTGAGTAGTTTCCTGATACTCCCCGCCTTTGCTATGGTTTCTCCCCTTGTCACTATTTTTAGAGCGTCCCACACTGTGTTTATGTGTTCTACACTGCCCGTGTTAACATCTATATAGTTGTCAATAGAATCTCGTAATTCTTCTCTAAAGGCTGGGTCCTTCAGGGCTTCCGCAGGCATTTTCCACATGGCGATCGGGGGTCTGGGGCCATTGTGGTTCCATGTCACTAAGAGTGGGGAGTGGTCTGAGATGGTCCTTCCCAAATATTGTGCTCCTTCCACGTGGAGTAAGTGTTCCCTGCGTATGAGGATATAATTTAACCTTGTGTGTAGATTATGCGGAGATGAGAAGTATGAATAACCTTGCGTTGCTGGGTGTGTTTCACGCCATGCATCCGCCAGGTCCAGCCTATCTATCATGGCGGCCAGGGCTGTTGTTGCTGCCAATGGGCCTTTTGGTCAGGGTATGGACCTGTCTAGCATTGGGTCATGTACACAATTAAAATCTCCCCCCGCCAGATAAACAGGCCGCTCCTATGTTGTGCGATTCTGGGGTACAGTGAGTTCAGTTAAGTCGGTATATTGTTATTGGGGAGGTAGGTGTTCATGATGCATATTGCTATCTGCTCAATGTGTCCCCATAGTATTATGAATCTGCCTTCCGGATCTATCTCTGACTTAGCCATGCGCAATGGGAGCTGTGGGTGGATCCAGGTGTAGACTCCTCTAGCATATTTAGAGTAGGTAGTGCCGAATCCCATTCCCCCCCAGTGTGTTTGGAGTTTGGTCATGGAGCCTACCGTGCAGTGGGTCTCCTGTAGCAATGCTATCATCACCCCTTTTCTGTATAAATAGGCTTTAATTCTGTTTCTGCAGAGGTAAGTGCTCAAACCTCTCACGTTCCATGTCATTATTTTTATTGCTGTTGTAGTCATAGTGGTTCAAAGAGGGTATTACGGTTATCCTGCTTCCCCATCTTAATTGCTCGTGGTGGTGGTTCGGATATCGAAGACTCCACCTGTGTGTGGTTTAGGGCTCAGGTTCCTCCTGCCCTCCACTCACCTCCCCTCCTCCCCCGTTATCGTCTGGAGCCTTACCAACAGTAGTAACGTTCATTCTAGTGAATGGGAACAGCAAACTATTTAACTTTGAACTGCCCCCAACGGTTGCTTCCAACTTGCAGCGCTCAGGGGCACCCGTGCCTTTTGGGCCTTGCCAGGCCTCCCGGTGCGGGTGGTGTGTTGGCAGTTGGCCTACACGTTTTCTGGAGGGGTGTGCCGACGTCATCAGCGCATGTATGGGTCGGTGCGCTCCTGCTCGATGTTGCATTCATAGTACTATAGTTCTTAATGTGGCCAATGGTTCATTCTTTAGTTATGCGAGCATCGGTCATTTCCTGTTACTTTAAATGTTCAGTGGCCTGTGACCTCCTTCGCTGTTCCCTCCTTATCATCTGCGAGGTTGTTGTGCTCGAGCCACATATTTGCCGCCGCGGGAGTTTCTAGGAAGATGCCTTTTCCTTTATACAGTACTTTGAGGCGCGACGGGTACATTAGCATGTACTTGAGGTTGAGTTTACGTAATCTTGCTTTCACCGGGATAAATGAGTTCCTTGCCCGTTGCACAGTGGGAGTGTAGTCTGGGTACATGACTATTTTGGCATCTTGTCTTTTGATTTCCCCACCTTCTCTCGAGAATCGCAATATTGTCTCTCTGTCGCGGAAATGTAGGACTTTTGCAATTATTGGACGCGGTTGCGAGCCCTGGGGAGGTCTTTTCTGCAGGGACCTGTGGGCCCGTTCTATCGAAAATCCCTGGGACAGTTTGCCGGCCCCAATTTCCTGCTGTAGCATTGTCTCTATGAACTCTGTTGGGTCCGGACCCTCCATGTCTTCCGGGACCCCCAGGATTCGGATATTGTTGCGGCGGGCTCGCCCTTCCGCTTCCTCTGACCGCGCCTCCAGCTGCGCTACCTTCAATTCAAGGTCCTAGACCTTAGATTTGAGAGATCTCGTGTTTTCGACGTTGTCCTGTAGTGTGGCCTCTGCTGTGGTCACTCTTTCAGTTAGATTGCGGGCGTCTTCTCTCATCAGCTGCATGTCCGACTTGACTTCTTATATTTTAGTTTCGAAAGATGTGCGTAGCGCTGCTATGGCCTGCAGTACTTGCGTATTTGTAGGGTGACCTTCTTGGGTCGGTAGAGCTTCTGTAGCTCCTGCGTCCTGCTGCTGTTTGGGCCTGACTGTTGTGAAGGAGTCCATTGTTACAGTTTTCGGTTTACTTTTAGGGGGTGACATCTCTTATCTCAGGGTGTTCAGACTGTCACCTTGTGTCGGAGGTAGTTGCCCGGTCACTGGCTGCAAGTTCAATGGCAATCGTTTCTGGATTGAGTGGTTGTTAGATTGTTGGAAGCAGAAGGATGTATTGCCTCCTCGTTATTGTGTGTACCTGCAGTGGTGCTAAATCAGAGTGGTGGCGGCCCTGTTTGTTGTTTCTTGGCTGGGCGATTGTGCCGTCAGCCCCTTAATGGCTCAGTCCTTGTTTCTGTAGGTCTGAGGCGTATTGACTAGTAGACTTTCACAAGGCCCAGAGCACCATGAGAAGGTTTGGTTCTCATTATATCCTTTCGTTTATGGCGCTGCTTCCATTCTGCTTGTAGTTAGTAGTAGTGTTGCCTGTCCCTTCTTGATCATGGGCAGTCCTAGTATTGGTGTGTTAGGCTGTTCATTGGGTGGTGGCCCTGATCATGGGGTTTGGGGTGCAAATTACGGCAGATCAGGCAATGTTCAAATTTAGCCGTTTGTAGAGTTTTTACCTTCTGTTCATATTGTACGTTGTTGTATCAGTGCCACCCCGGGCCCTCCAGGTTGCTCTTGAGTCTCTGCTGTTCGAGTGGCCACTTCGTTTCCAGGGAGGCTGTGGCGTTGCCCAGTTTCAGCCGTCGATAAAAGGCGGCGGTCCTCCGTGAGTCTCGGTCTGGGTCTCTGGTGCAGGCCGTCCCCAGGCCGCTTCCTCGCTCTCCAGTGATTGCTCCGCACCTTCGGCAGGTCCGTCTGGTCGGCAGTCCCTGCGGGGTTCGCCTCCTGGCTCACCTCAAGTGGGTGCGGTTCAGGCTCCCCTTCCCCGCCTCGCTGATAGGGGTCCTGCTGGGCAGTGGGCGTTCTATACGGTCGCTTACAATGTTCGTGCCTCGGTGTCAGCTGTGGGTTTTGACCGCCCCCTTTCTTCTTCTATTGCGGGGCTTCCCGCCCGCCTGCTGTCCCTGCCTCAGCTCGCGTTTCAGGGAGCAGATTTGCAGGCTGTGTCCAGCGGAGGGCACTGGTTCCCTCAGGGGTGCCTTCGGTGTACAGAGTAGGGGGTGTCAGTCCGTGCTTTCCTCTCTCGGCGGACGGTCTGTTCCGCGTCGTTGCGGTTTACAAAATAGCTGCGGGCGCCGCCATCTTGAGAGTTGAGGGGTCTCCGCTTTGCTCACTCTGATTGCCTGTTGTATCGGTCCGATTTTCTCGCAGGAGCAGCGCCGAGGGTAGAGAAACTGTTCCCCTCCATGCTGCCTCTAGATTTATGTCCATATATCGAGTATTAAATGAACAATTCGGTCCGTTGCAGGATCTCGAGCAGGAGCGCTGGCGGATTCCGTCTTCACGCCATGCGTGCCGGCCACGCCCCCCACTACCGCCACATCATAAGTACCAACACAGCGGATTTAGCGCCGAAATACGGCACCAATACGGCTGAAAACATGGCACAGTTACCTCCGGCCTCCAGGTGGGGGTAAATGCATACAGGTGCCACAATGAAGACACAGGTGAAGCCAATCCACTCAAGAGGGATACATAAGGCACAGGCCTTCCCCAAACACAGTTCCCAACACCATGCTGCCAGTACACATTGCAAGATGGGACATGCAGCTGCTCATGCTGTGCCTGGAACTACAGAGGCAGATAACTAGCCCAGGGTGGGGAGAGTGGAGGAGGAAGAGGAGCTCACCCTGGACCCTCACTGACATCAGGATCAACATCAGGACAGCTGTGCCCCCACTGCTAAAGTTAGTGTCCGTCCTGCAATTCCTAGGTACTGGCAACTGTGATGCTGGAAATGCATTGGAGGGACAGGGCCTCCATGGTCTTGTCCTGTACTCCTTTATCATGTGTGTTCTGTGTTGTTTTCTTCACAGGAGTCTGTGTAGGACTTATGGCAGTGCAGCTCTTTCTATTTTTGGTTGTGGTAAACAGAGACCGTTGGGATACCCTTATGGCACCCATGGGTGGGGGCACAACCTTGTACTCCTAGTGTATGTTATTGGGCACCAGTGTGTAGCCCACAGAGCAGGGTATGGGCTGGTGGTAGCTCCATGCTAAATTTGACAGGTGCTCTTGGTGCAGGTGAATGGCCTGAATGCACTGTGAGCCTGATTGGCTGCCTGCCTTCATGAATGCCCTTCTGACTGATTGGCTGACTGAGCCTGGCTCAGCAGTGTGAATGCGGGACAGACCTGTATATCTGGGGAACACCCACTTACCAAATTGTTCAGAAGCTGAAGTTGGACCTTGAAGCTGCTTATCCTTGAAGCCCAGCTGAAGGTTTGCTGCTGCTCACTGTCGTCGAAATCCGAAAGCTGTCGTGTCTGTCAAGCACTGATTCAATAGAGGACCTGTTTAGGAGACCTCTCCACGAGCTACGAGGGAACATCATGCAGTAGCTGATCTTCATCAAGGCACTCTAGAAGTCAGTCCCAAACAGCTGACGACCGGAGACGACGGTCTGCCGAGAAACATTGAAGTAAGCACAAAGACATTGAGGCCCTCGACATCTATCACAGTCGACAGGGGTCCGGAGTACTGCCATAATCTCGTCGACCGAGCTGCAACGCTCCACCATTGCCTAAGAACATTTAAAGTAAGGACTCCCTTGCCATCACCATCAACCGCTTCCCCACCAGAGAAAGTAGAGGTTGCGATGACCGAGGAGAATCCGCTGGTGGGTTTCCACCACCTGAAGTCCACAAAGACTGCTGAGTGAAGATCCAGCCGTGGTAGAGTCTCTACCGTCGACGCCAATGCCAACACATGACGCCTGCTGCCGGGCCTACGCTCATCACCAAGTTCTCTTTGCAGCACCAAACTCTGACATCTGGGTGCACCGCATGCCTCGTCTATGCAGAACGTCCACGATCAATCGTCGACGAGCACCACGGAATTCACATCTGCTCTCCTGATGACATTTTCCTCACAGCATCTCGACGATGGTGGCTCCTGCTTTAAAGGGAGTTCACTCACAAGGACTCCATCGACAAACCGTCGACGAATCGGCTAACTCGGGTACATTGGGGTTGTGGAATATTTTTGACCAGGAAACAAGACTATTTAAGTATATATGGAATGGGCTTGCTAATACACTCAGGTTGCCCAGGTGGGGGGATCCTCACTCAGAATTTTACCTTGGTAGAAGGAGATAACATTCTGCCATTGTTTAACCCAATGTGTCTTCCTTCCTATGTCTTATGCTGATGCACATGACTGTTTGATTTGTATGCCATTAGAACTGTCAGCAGCATTTTAAAGGAGTCAACAGTTAATAGTGGTACCACATAGACATTGTAAATATCTGGAGCCCTTTTTGGGCGGCTTATAACTTTTCTCCCCGTGGACGAATCCTCACCAGACGTTGCCAAAAAAGTATATGGCCCGCTCTGAATTATTTTGCAACGTTTGGTGAGATTTCATCCAGAGGGGGCAAAGTTATAGGGGGTCCCAAATGTTTTTTTTTTCCATATACATAATGGGAAAAAATGTTGCTCACGTCTTGAGCCCAAACCGCTGGATGGATTTTCACCACATTTGTGGCAGGAGCGACGGCTTGGTACCGAGAGCGTGCTTTTGTTAATTTGGTGTACATCCGTCCAGTAGTTTTTTTTTTTTTTTAAACGACCAAAATGTAAGTCAAAAAAATTAGTGATATCTATGTCCGCTCCGCGGACAGGACACAGATTGCTTAATCGGCTTGCGTCATGTCCTCGGACATGCAACGTGTTCGCTGATTGGTTGGAGTGGAGCTTGTGGTACATCAGATTTATGGAAACGCCCGCCATCTTGGATTCGCGGACAGCGGCCGGTGTCCGCTGACATCGCGGTAAAAACATGTAAAAACATATTAAAAAACACAACATTGCACTTGTCAAACTTATCAAATAATCTCTGGGGAGGTGAGGGGTGATGAGGATGAGATGGGATATGGCTGCAAGAAACAAAAAAACAGGTGTTTTTCTCCACAAAACATTTGGATGTTCGTGAACAGTCCTCTGAAGTTCAGATGTTTGGGGGCAGTTTTTGGATGGCTTATAACTTTGGCGCTACTTAATGAAAATGCATGAAATTTCGCAATTATATTCCTGACCTGATCCCGAAAGGTTTGCAAAGTTTGGTCGGATTCTGTCAAGAGGGGGCAAAATTAGAGGGGGGGTCCCAAAATAATGTAAAGGCTTATAAATGAGGTGCCATTTGTCGAATCTACACTTAATTTGGCAAACTGATAATAGATCTAGATATAAATGTTTTTGCGAAGTTTGGTAGGTTTGTCGAGAGGGAGCAGAATTAGAGGGCGGAGGGTCCCAAAATATTGTAAAGGCTTGTAAATGTGGTGCCATTTGACGTATCTACACAAAGGTTTGGAAAAAGATTATAGATCTAGATATAAATGTTTTCGTAAAGTCTGAATGGATTTTGTCAAGTGGGGGCTAGGTTATATGACGATTATATGTGCATACATTTGACACTTTGACAAAATAAAACATGGGTGGATTTCCAGCAAACTTTTGTAAGAAGCATTGGCAAGGACCTGAAAGCATGGTTTTGGAAATGTGCCCGTGTTTTATTTTTTGACAAGTGTCATAATTTAGGTACAAAAAATAGTGATATATCTTTGGTGACTGAGATGTAGCCTGTGGCCATGGGCCGTGGCCAGATTGTCCAGGTCATGGAATAAGGTCATGATCCGGACAATCTGGCTACTAGCCATGACCACGAGGGACAACACATGGGGTTAAAGTGGCCATGTCCACCTGAGACTGGCTTTGTGGTGAAGTTATTGGGATAGATTTGAAGGGGAAGAAAAATGTGCTCATGGTAATAAGGTCATTGGGTTCTCTTTTCGCCTTCTACAGGCTTCCATGGAAAGCGAAGAGGGGCCCTGTATGGAACCCCGCCTTCCTTTTCCATGGTGGCCATCTTGGAAACAGGCTTCAATGGAAAGCTAAGAGGGTTCCTGTATGGAACTGTCAGCACCAACTTCTAATACAGTTGTAGTACCCTTTTTTATCTCTTCAACCTCCTCACCTGTGGAGTCGAAATCCTCCTCAACTGGGCTGAGCGCTTGATGTGCCGTGTAGTCCTTTTCTTTTTTTTCGAGGCTGAGCGTGTCTCCCACAAGAGGAAGCCACAGTGAGAGCGTGTAAATGCGCCCTGACTGTGTCCTACTCCCGGGAGGGACAAAAAAAGGGGAAAAAAGCCAGAATAGGCAAAAAAAACCCTGGAACCGGCAGGTATCCTGATGGCAGCTGGGCGTGTAAGCAGATGAACAAGGGGAGAAGGCAGCAACAGGACCCAGCAGGATATGTAAACTCCAGCAAACACCGGAAGCGAAAGTAAACAAAACCAAAGGCAGAAAGCCGGGCACGAAGGAGGGAAAGTAGGGAGGAGGGAGAGAACAGAAGGCGGGGACCGGAGAAGGACCGGGAAGAGTAAGAGAGGTGAAAGAGGAAAGGCTCGAGGAGCAAGAGGAAAACAGCGTGTAGCAAGACCGCGGCCGCGAGGAAAAGCAGCTGACCGTGGAAGGTTGCAACGCGCTGGACCCAGGGAGAGGAGTGGTTAAATAACGCTACGGTCACACTAGCGGAAAAAGACTAGACCGCTTAGTGAATGTAGCGTCAGCGTGACGGAAATCAGGAAGTCCGTAAGCGGCAGCGGGGCCAAAGACGCCAGGTGAGAAAGCGGCGCATGACAGGAACCCCGCCTTCCCTGTCCATGGTGGCCATCTTGGAAAAGGATTTTCCTTCCTACAACGGGACCCGAAGGTGTCCCGGTGTAGGAAGAAAAAACCTTTTTTTCAGCACCCCGGGTTCCCGCTTTGGGCACCTAGGGTGCAAATGGCCTTCATCCCCCATTACAGGGGCTGGAATGGGGGGATAATAGTCCAGAGACCTCGTTATCCACCCTCGCTTCGCTTGGGCTGATAACTTGGGCTGCCGGGCCGGTATCCACCGTTCCAGTCCCTGGAACGCAGGATGAACACCACAGTATTCCCATTAGCATAACACAAAATGCAAATGGAAATGTTGGAAAATCTTATTGAGTCTATGTACTTTACTGAGAAATATAAAGTACAGTGAGTCTAAGTTTTTTTTTTTAGTTCTATTTTTTAACTGTGAAAGGTGGTTCCTAAAGGAACATTTCTTTTGTTGTTTTTGGATGTATTTTTATTTTTAGCAGGAGAGCTAAGAACGAAATGTGGGGAGGAAATGAGGGAAGAGGCACCAAACACTAATATGGAGGGTAGGTGGACAGGGGAAAATGTTGCATGTGTGTTATTTTTAAGGTAGGTGGCAGTGTTTCTCATTCTCCTTGACTACAGCAGTGATGGTGGCTCTTGGGGAGGAGGGATGGCATTAGCTGATGCCATTTTAAGATAAATAGCAGTTTTGCTAAAGGTATGTACTGTGTACTAGATTGTTAATGGATAATGAGTAGGAATAGGTGTTGGAGCTCTGGAAGGGACATTTCGAAGTTGAAAGTTCCTAGATCAGTAGAAAATGCAGTTCCGAACTGTCCACGAAGCACGGATCTTATTGTGAAGTGCGGACGGGTTCTCGGCCACGTCATCATGCTGCGCGCCAGCGTATGGTCATGTGGCACTGTCCGGAAGGTTCGAAATGAACTCAGATGTTCGTAGACGTCTACGGATGCAAAACTAGTTGAAATAGTTGCAAAAAGTCTATAGAAGTGTTAAAAATGATTTTAGAAGGTGGAAAATGGCAGAGTTTTAAGGTGACACTTTGTAAATTGGACACAAATATTGCTATATTGGGTAAGTATGATATTAGTAAGTTGTAGGAAAATAGCACGCACTGGTAAAAACCCATGAAATTCAATGAAAAAACTTTAAGGGGACGTCATGGTTAGGTTCCACTAATAAAAACCTATGAAATTCAATGAAAAACCTTTGTTAAAGGTACGTTATGGTTATAAGTAAAACCGAAAAACCCCTGAAATTCGCCACCAGTGTGCACTGCTAAGACTAACACCCAGGACATCAAAGATGACATCACAAATGTCACTGATGACATCACACTATTCAAATATCCACACTTTGTTAATTTAAGGTTTAGTGGTAACTACATTACAAGCGATGGAATCTATTATAAATGGTAAATTGACTAGGATGAGCTTAGAGGCTCTCCAGAGTGCTTGTGAAGCCAGGGCGTTAGACTTTGAAGATATTCTATGACTAAGCTGATAGCTGCCCTGGTGGACTACCAGACTGATTGGGATGTTCTTGATGAAGGGGGGGATGCAACCACTGAGGACCCTACCCCTGTGGTTATTTTTTAATCTGTTTCTGGGAGTGCCACCTCTCCTGCTGCCTCTATTCAGAAACCCAGCATTGTTTCTTTAGGGAATGCCTTGGAACTTGAATTATTGAGGATGAAATTGGCTTTTGAATATAAAAAGTTGGAAACTGTAGCAGAACTAAAGAAGGAGGAGTTGGCACAGCAAGTGATATTCAAAGATCAGGCTCTTGAACTTCAAAACAAGGTCACTGAATGTCAGAGAATCCAGCTAGAAAAAGCTAGAGTGGAGACTTCAAACAGTTGAAAGGGCCAGGTCCCCTGCCGCCAGGTTTATGAAAGATTTTGTTGGTGTGTATGTGGAGGCTTCTGATATCCTCCATTGGATTGAAGCGTTTGAAATGGCTTGTGAAATCCATGATGTTGATAAGAGATTGGGCTAAGTGTTTGTTAAGTAGAGTGCCTCAGACTGGTTATGACTGTGAAAGGGGCCCGTAGGGGTCCCTTACGTCTATGGAAACAAGGCGAGTCACCACACACGATAGATACGTCAGACACAAGGTTGTATTCCCAAAGCTAGGGTTTACTGCAAAGCAAAAGTCTCAGTTGGCCAACTCGGTCTCACGCCCCGCGACGTGTATCTCTAGCCCTCGAGGGACGCAAGAGAGTGATACGTGCATCAGTTATATATATACAAAATGCATATCAAACAATCAGCTATGACATGTTTAACACCCCCCTTTATTGGGTTTCTTTGAACTTGGTGTGATGATGGACACTTTCGACAGCTATGACACCTTCAAATATCTATTCTAGTAACAAATTGCAATTTGTGAGTGCGGAGGCATCTTTCAGTTGTTGAACAGAACACAGCGCTTCTGTTCCTGGAAGCGAGCAACATACGGGGGAGATTTGCATTCCAGACCTTGCTATCTATGAGGTGCTATTCGTGTCCTGGGAGCCGACACGCTCTAACGGGGCTCAGCAAAGGGGGGGCCGTAAGAAGAGCATAATTCAAGCCTTTAGCTGCTTTATTCTAACATATTCTACCATATAACGAGACTGGCTGGCAGCTGCGAAATGATTAAATGCCCTGCAGCTCTGCTTCAAGGCTACATTCGGGAGGGAGCCGGGCATTCTTCCTGGCGCTGCCTACGTTGTGTTTCAACGAACTCTTGTTATCCTCGCGGCCCTGCGGCCTTGTCCTTTCACGTGCAGACAACAATGTTTTACAGTGAGCAGTGTAAGAAGAAAATGTACTGCGAAGCAATAAGAACGGAAAGCAATGAGCAATGGTTAGAAAACAAAAATGGCGATTCTTGTTACATCAAAATGGCCGTTTATGGGCAAACTCGGAAACCTATATTCTGTCATATCGTGCATGAGACGGTTGGCCCACGGCCATCAGAATACGTTTGCGGTCACATATGAGAAGTATCCATTTTTTTAGACTGACAAACCCTCCTTTGGCCGTATGATAAATTTCTCATCTATTTATTGTAAGCTCCTCTAATGATGATAAGTCTGAAGTACTGATGTCTGAATTTTGCATGCTATCGTAAACATCATCATCTTCATCAATATCTATAGCCATCAACTCTTTTACTGTTTTCATCTCATTTGTGTCTTGCTCAGCCCGACCATGAGTTTGTTTTTTTCTTGTCATCATATTCATACATCCCTTCGTACATCCCTCAGTTACCTCAGCGCAAACTATTGGTAGGCAGTGTATGCAACAACAGCACGTTATGAATATTCCAAACACCACTACCAATATTGAAATCAACTTCCATCCCCAAGAACGCAGTATTCCCCAAAACCAAGACCCTATTCCCCAGCTTCCTTCTCCAGTAGGGAGTTCGGAACTTAGGACATGCATTTTCTTTATTGCTTCAAAGATCGTAGGGGAATAGTCATCTGCATATACACAACACGCTGATCCCACTATTTTGCAAATTCCCCCACGATCAACCAGGATCACATCGAGAGCCATTCTATTTTGCAGCGTCATCAACCTGATTCCTCTTTCTTCAAACGTCATGTTAAATAGTATATCTGTCGTTGTGTTTATGGTATTATTTAGTATTCTGGACAGCTGCCTTATATTATAGGAGTTCACTATCTGCCCTAAGAATGGAATGAATGATTTTGCTACGTCAGTCGCTATCAAAACATCCTCGCTAGCCCTTTTGACTCTAGCTCTGGATAGTCTGGCCATGTCTGCTGTTTCTAAGAGGAATACACCTGGGAACAGTAGACCTAGGTAACATGTACCTCCCCAGTTTCTGGGCAACCAAGGATATGCTTTCTCTCCACCTATAAAATAAACTGGCTCTCCCACATATACTGGTTCTATTTCCCATTTCAATACTACTGTATTCATGCATCCAGTATATGTTTCCGACTGAGAAAGAGCCTTTCTTTTTTAGACAAAAAGGGACAGTTCTTGGGCTATAATTCACTGTGTAAGATGGGGGGGGATTGCATCTTTGTCCCCATCTGTTCTTACACGAAACGTCATTACAGATGTTTTTTCTGGTGGGGACAATCTATCTCATCTATTTTGTCGTGTTATCTTTCGCATACTTTTCCTCGTGGGCTCTGGGGCCATTACTTGTGCTTTATGGAATATGGAACAACCCACAGGCTTCATTATTATTTCCTCAAACTCATTCATGTTGGTTCTGTCTAATTGACCCGTACTACTCTCATTCCATTTCCCATAGAACATTGCACTTAAAGATGCACTACATGCAGAACTTAATGTTAATGGCTGTACATACCAACCTATTCCTTTCCCAGCATGCTGCGGTAAATGGGCACATACCCAGCAATTTGTTTTCTTCAGAATTGCATGTGTCATATTCATAATTAATAACAAGGTGTTATTCCCAAAACCTTCCCTGTGTCTTTCTTCCATTGGGGGCAGGGTATAAGTAATCACCTGAACCGGGCTTTCAGTAGTCGATATATTAACTATTGGTAAAAATATTTCTAATGGGTGTATCGATTCCACATACCATAATATTAGGGCTGTCGTTATCGGTGCTACCACGCTCATAAAGCACATAATTATTGTCAGCGCCAGAATACAATTCTTTTTACCATGCGTTTTTCTTAAGCTTACAGTCTTTATAATTGACTCATTCTCAGCAGTGGTGCAGGAGGAGGCTGGAACCGGTCCCGACATGTTTCTCATCGTCCTTCTTCTTCCTATTACAATTCGTCGTGGATATCTCTCTTCGTTGCGCTTGCTCTGATGTCAATAAGTTAAACGGAATTGTCACAGTTCAATTTTGCCAGTCCTTTATAGCCTGAATTTGCTTATTTTTTTTTTTTGGCAAGGTCACTTGTCCTTTCTCATACTGCTCAGAGGACTTTTGATCAGTTATCTTATTGCCTTAGTACCATGTGCGCCCAGCTTGTCTGCACTGGTTCCAGACACATGTACTTTTATGATCGCACCGAGGAGCCGCGAGTCTTGAATTGTCCGACTTGCACAATTCTCACGCTTCTCTCCTCTACACCTCTAGTTCCTTCTCCATCCATGAGCAGAACCAGAGGTTGATATAAACGCCAAAGAACTGTGGATCACTTTGTCTTTCGAGGCCGCAAATTGTATTGCCTTACTCGTGGTATCGTGTGATCCGTGAACAGTGCCGGTGCACTTCCAGATTCAGGCTCAAAGTCAGCCTGTGGCGCTACTGCAGGTGCTGGTGTGCACCGCGCCAGTGATGCAGATTCGGTCTTTGGCGTGCTGGCAAGTGCTGGTGGGCGCCAAAGGGGTACACATTTCGTTTCTGCTGGTATTTGCAAGGCAGATTTTGGGTCGGCCAACAGTGATGTCGATTCTGCTGGGCAACGTTGGGGCACTCTTTGCCCTTCCCCCTTTTTGACAGTCGTCTCAGGCTTTGTTTCGAGTTTCACTTCTCGTTTGGGCAGATTTGGTGGCTGCTTACTGGCAACAGTTTCTTCTGTTTCTGAGACCGCTGCCTCTTTCCGGTCGTCTGGGTCGGGCAAGTCTTTCAGTGACGTTGGAACCTTTTTGGCATGGGTGGCATGGATCCACGACTTCCGTCCATCCACCCGTATCGCCGTCTGCGTTGCCAAGAGTACTTGATAGGGGCCGCGCCACCTAGGTGCTAACGATGACGTTCTTTCAAAAATTTTAAGCAGCACCCAGTCTCCTGGCTCCAGCGCGTGCCCCGGACCGGTGTATCTCACTGGTAATGCCTCCTGCACCTGCTGATGAATCAAACACATTTTCTGCATTAAAAGGCCTCAATAAGTACTAAGCACAGGATGTTCTACCTCTCTAAGTCGTTTTGGCTGAGGTGCGCACCAAACATTTGCCGGCCTCCTCATTACGATTTTGTACGGGGAGATCCCAGGTTTAGCCTGTACAGACGTACGCATGCATAATAGCGCTATTGGTAATGCATCCACCCAACTCAACTTGCTTCCCGCACATATTTTACTGATCTTTCAGTTGAGAATCCCGTTGTGCCTCTCCACAAGACCGGCCGAACTCGGATGCCTTGAACTATGGAATCTCTTATCGATCTGAAGACCCGCACATATCTGTAACACCACTGCACCCACAAAATGCGGGCCATTATCTGACCATAAGACACGGGGCAAGCCAAAACGGGAAAAATATTCCTTAAGCATTACTTTTGCCGTGCTCATTGCTGTGCAGTCCTTTAAGGGATATGCCTCCACCCACTTACTGAATGCACAAATCACTACTAGGACATATTTCAAATTTTGGCATCCCTCCATCTCTATGAAATCAAAATGGATCACCTCAAAAGGCATAGAGAGCGGGCCAAAACTGCCTATTGGAGTCACTGTTCCCTTTCCTACATTGTGTTGTAAACACGTGATACAGTTCTGCACCAACCTCTCTGCATTCTTCTTTATGTTTACATTCTGCCATACTGTGGATAGGTGCTGTATTATCTTTTTTCGCACAGATGTGGGTAGGGCTGTGGGCCATGGTGACCATTGCAGTCACATATGAATTTGGCAACATCCAGTTTCTAGTTCCCTTGTCCACCCAACAACCTTCCAGATCTAACTCAGCAGAGCCCTCTGCCCACCCTTGTATTTCATCGGCCGTAGCTTCGGCCTGCATTTCTTTGACAGTGGCAACTCCATTTTCTATCATACAGGGTACTTCCTCAGTCTGAACCGTCATCATTTTGGTATTTAAATCAGTGGCAGTTTGTTTCGCAATTCTGTCTGCAAACGCGTTTCCCTCTCCTACTTTGCATGTTACCTTTTTGTGTGCCTCGCATTTCACTATTGGTAGGCGTTTTGGAAGCATGAGTGCAGACAGCAATCGAACAATCAAAGGGCCATGTTGAATTCTGGCACCATGTGATGTCAAAAACCCTCTCTCAGCCCAGAGTCGACCAAAGTTATGAACCACCCCAAAAGCATACTGACTATCAGTATATATATATTCACATTCAAATTTTCAGAAATCTCGCAGGCTTGTGCCGAATTGTAGGGGATTCTTTTGCTTTCTACAACGCTCTCTAGGGTAGTGATGGCTTACGCGGCAGTTGTCGTGCCGTCAGGTAATTTAAAACATGAGCCGTCACAAAATAACTCTCCATCTGGCTCTTTCTGTGGGGTATCACTTAAATCAACTCTCCCCTTGGTTTCTTCCTCAGTGACCATTAAGCAATCGTGGGGGGGCGGGTGATTCATTCTCCCCAATTTCTTTTATGGGCAGTGGCATTAATTCTGCAGGATTCAAAGCGCTGCACCTCATAATTTGGATATGGGGCGTGAACAAGATAATCTCATATCTTGTCAATCTAGCAGAGGTGAGGTGTTGCGTTTGTGTCCTATTTAATCAAACGTCTATGGCATGTGGCACCATCAGAATTAAAGTATGCCCCAATACCATCCCTTCCGTTTGTTTCACTGACGCAGCAGCTGCCGTGACAGATTGCAAACATCGTGGTAGTGCGCGGGCTACAGGGTCCAGCGCAGAAGAAAAATAGCCGCATGGCCTATTTCTTCCACCTTGTTCCTGTGTCAAAACCGCCAATGCACATCCTTCACTTTCCCACACAAATAGTCTAAAAACCTTCTCATAATTCGGCGTGCCCAAAACTGGAGCCGAACATAATGCAGTTTTCAATTGATCAAATGCTTTCTGACATTCCTCATCCCACTGTAAAGGCATAGCCACATCCTTTCTAGTCAAATTCACCATCGGTTCACAATTAACGCAAAATTACCAATCCATTGTCGGCAATATGAAGCCATGGCTCTGACTCCTTTCTGTGTCTTTGGAATAGGCATACAAGAAATACTTTCTATGCGTTCTGGCGTTAGCCTTCTCTCTTCTTTCGAAAGTAGGTAGCCCAAATAGGCCACCTCCTTTCGATTATATTGACATTTCTTCAAACAAGCTTTATGGCCATGTGCCACTAGTTGTGGCAGTAGTAATACAGTGCTTTCTTTACAAATCTCCTCTGTGTCAGCAGCTAATAATAGATCGTCTATGTATTGCAAGAGTACGCAACCCACTGGTAAGTCTAGCATGTCTAGCTGCTCTTTTAATGCTCTACTGTAAATACTCAGACTTTCCGTGTAACCTTGCGGAATCCGCGTGAATGTAAATGATCGTCCTCCTAATGTGAATGCGAACAAATATCTGCTGTCCTTGTCCACTGGAATGCTGAAGAACGCATTTTTTAGATCAACTACACTAAAATATTCTGCTGAAACAGATATCATTGTCAATATTGTAGTGACATCTGGCACTAAAGGAAATTGTGGATCTACTACTTTGCTTAATGCGCGCAAATCAATTATAAAACGGTATGGTACTTCATTGCCTCCTTTTTTATATACTGGAAGAATCGGGCTGTTGCATGTACTGCCTGTAATTTCTTCAATCACCCCTAATTTCACCAAATCTGTAACAATACTCTTCCATCCTTTCTCACCTTCAGACGAAATTTTGTATTGGGGAATTCGCGGTAGGGTAACACCTTCTTTCAAAATTATCTTTACTGGCTCTATTTTCAAGCATCCTACATCATTGTCATGCATTACCCATATACAAGTTGGCACTTTACTTAGTTCTCCTGGTAAAGTTTTAGACATGAATTCTGTCACAGGGGCATCTTGTGGCCAAATCGTTAGGAACACCCCGTCTGCCGTGCAATGTATAACGGAACCTAATTTTTTCAACAAATTTAATCCCAACAAGTTCTCCCCACAATTTTCTGTTAAAAGGAAAGGACAATGTTCAGTGAATGGTCCTATAGTAACTGGGACTGGTTGGGACACTGGGTTTATGACTGGTGTACCTGCGAACCCTACGGAAACATTCTTTTGCCCTGACAGTGGTATATCCGGAACCCAGTGGTGGTCTATGGAACACCTTTGCGCTCCTGTATCTACAAGAAAGCGGTGCTCCTCATTCCCGACTCTCATTTCTACGTAGGGTCCTCTCTGATTCACGGGAATAGACACTGGTTACGACCCCTGTCCTGGGCTGTCCTATTGGGGAAATAACACATTGTCCGATGTGTAATCATTGCTATTACTGTAATACGTGTTTGGCTGTGTATCGAAAACGTTCCCACTCTTCCCTCTATTTCCCCCACTCTGATTTCCATACTGTTGGTTTTGCTGTCCCTGACTCTGGTTGGGGCACTTTGGTTTTGGGCTTGGTTTTGATTACCTCCATTATTGTGGTGCTGCTGCATACTATTCCTATTTGGTCCATTCGCTCCTTGGTGTCCTCTATGCTGTCTCCTCTGAGCTGACCCATTTCTGTTCTGCAGATGCGGACATTGCGCTCGCCAGTGTCCTTCCTCCTTACAATACGCACACTGATTTGGTCCCACCGTTCCCCCATGCATATTTGAATTACTCCTTCCTTGTGCGTTCCCTCTCCCTCTATTATGTCCTACTACTTGCTGCAGTAGTACCCGCGTTTTCAATAGGCATGCTGTCAAGTCTGCCCCCATCTGTCTTAACAATGATAATTCGTCCACCATTTCCTTCTGCCCCGGTGATGATAACTTCTGCCGTTCATTATGTGACCCCTGCATTCCCTTCCGATGTCTCCCGATATCCCTACTCCTGTACCCAGGTGTAGTAAACATTTTGGCATAATCATTATCTAATTCATCTTTAAGTTCAAAAAGTCCATATACATGTTCTCTCACTTCTTCATCCCTCTCCCTACAGCGTGCTAATGCATTCAAATCTAATAATCGCTGCCGTGGTAATTTCCCAATTAACTGTTTCCATTTCTCCACCAAATATTCACCCATGCATTCCAGCACTACCTGTCTTTAGTTGCTTCTTCGGAAGTCATACATCGAAGCCAATGCTGCCGTCCCATCATTCCCGTCTATATACATCTCTGCCTATTGCTGCAATTCCACCTTCCTTTCTTTGCTGATCGCACTGCGAGTTACCCTCGTGCATCCCCGTTGTTCAGTCCCGCCTCTCGCCCCCGTGGTTTCAATTTCAACCCCGGGAGGAATGGACGGTACCGAGTCTGTGTCTGAGGCGGGAGGTGCGGATGGGACAATGGGAACAGGGAGTGTCTGTTGTGGGCCTGGTTGGCTAATAGGAAGTGCTACGTGTGCGGTCTGTGGCTGTGGGACGGCTTGAGCTACCGGAGGGAGAGCTTGGGCTACGGGTGGGGTTTGGGCACTAGTTACTGACGTGTCTGGCCTCACTTCTGATCTTGGGCCTTGTTTTGTATGGGTCTATATGTTTTCTATCAATTCATCTGCTATGTGTAATTCTCGTTGTGGGTATACTTTTTCTATATTCAACTGGTCACGCCTACCTGCCCTTCTTAGACTCTCAGTCCACTCCTCCTCTTCTTTCTCTTCCGCTACTTCACTTTTCGATTTATGCCTGCGCGCATGCTTCGCCCTACTTCTAGATCGGAGCATTGCTTCCCTTCTCCAGTCCTTAACGATATCAAATGCTGCAGGACACGCTTTCTTTCTTATCAACACCCTTTCCAAGTTATCTATTCTTGCAATCTCAAAACTACCATTAATCGGCCACTGATGGTCTTGTTGCTTTCTGGTTTGCCTATGTCAAGTCTCGAAGAATATTATCGCACCCACTGCATACTTCACATACATCTCATAGGCCGGCGTTCCCCCAGGTGGTACAATTTGGCCATCTTCCAAAGATTGTCTACCACAGCGGAAAAACCCTGCTAGGGTGGACAATACCCAAGGCATGTTTCAACCTTCCCCCTGGTTAATCAACCTTACCTAGGGCGTTTGATTTTGCAAAGTCAACTCTCAACCAATATCAGGATTACTTTGAATCGGGGAATGACTCACCTGATAAATCAAGTCGTCTGTATACTGACGCACCAAATGACGTTGTGTCTGCGTTTCTTGGCTTCCGCCTCGTTTCGGGACCCTTGCCTCCTTGTTCTCTAGCCAGGCATGTCGATCAGGGATCAGATGTGTGCAGATCTGCAAAGGAGTCTCTCATCACTTCTACAGGGCGCCCCGAACACCTCTTGATCCCGGCTCGATCGTTCCGTCCTCGCATTTCTCCGCCTTACTCAATTACAACATATGCGATGGAACAAGTGGGGGAGGGTCCCTATTCGGGCGCCATCTTGAAAGGGGCCCCTAGGGGTCCCTTACGTCTATGGAAACGAGGCGAGTCACCACACACGATAGATACGCCAGACACAAGGTTGTATTCCCAAAGCTAGGGTTTATTGCAAAGCAAAAGTCTCAGTTGGCCAACTCGGTCTCACGCCCCGCGACGTGTATCTCTAGATCTTGAGGGACGCAAGAGAGTGAATTACGTACATCAGTTACATATATACAAAATGCATATCAAACAATCAGCTATGACATGTTTAACACCCCCCTTTATTGGGTTTCTTTGAACTTGGTGTGTTGATGGACACTTTCGACAGCTATGACACCTTCAAATATCTATTCTAGTAACAAATTGCAATTTGTGAGTGCGGAGGCATCTTTCAGTTGTTGAACAGAACACAGCGCTTCTGTTCCTGGAAGCGAGCAACATACGGGGGGGAGTTGCATTCCAGACCTTGCTATCTATGAGGTGCTATTCGTGTCCTGGGAGCCGACACGCTCTAACCGGGCTCAGCAAAAGGGGGCCGTAAGAAGAGCATAATTCAAGCCTTTAGCTGCTTTATTCTAACATATTCTACCATATAACAAGACTGGCTGGCAGTTGCGAAATGATTAAATGCCCTGCAGCTCTGCTTCAAGGCTACATTCGGGAGGGAGCCGGGCATTCTTCCTGGCGCTGCCTACGTTGTGTTTCAATGAACTCTTGTTATCCTCGCGGCCCTGCGGCCTTGCCCTTTCACGTGCAGACAACAATGTTTTACAGTTGAGCAGTGTAAGAAGAAAACGTACTGCGAAGCAACAAGAACAGAAAGCAATGAGCAATGGTTAGAAAACAAAAATGGCGATTCTTGTTACATCAAAATGGCCGTTCATGGGCAAACTCGGAAACCTATATTCTGTCATATCGTGCATGAGACGGTTGGCCCACGGCCATCAGAATAAGTTTGCGGTCACATATGAGAGGTATCCATTTTTCTAGACTGACAACTGTATTCTGAAACCGAGTGTGGAAGAAAGCGGCCAGTATGAGTTCATGAAATCTGCTTTGATTGCCAAGTTTGGCAATACACCTAACCAGGACCATTAAAGGTGCTAGGAATATAAGAAAAGGGAGAATGTGTCTTGGGTTGAATGGGTGAGTGCTGCACATATGAACATGACGGGGTGGATTGATGAATACAATGTGAAAACATTTGTTGAATTGTCCCACCTTTTTGTTTTTTTTTTTAGCATTTTCCTGAAGCCTGTTCACCAGAGCTGCATCAGTATATTGCTGACCAGAACATTTTGGATCCCTTTAAGCTGGCCAGGCTGGTTGACAAGTGGGTCTCCCACTCGGTGTCCTCTAAGGAACCCAGTGGGAAGGACAAAGACAAAGAAAAAGGGACCTCTCAGAAGTCTTAGGAGTCCCAAAAGCAAAGTCGAATAAAGCTAAACCTTCCTCTCCTAACAACCAAAAAATCTAGTGGGGATGAGTCTTAATGGGGTGGGAATAAGAATAGCGGTTCTCCTGCTGCAAAGCAGGCTGCCAATGGCTCCAGGCTGTACCTCACATTCCTTGTTCGGTCTGTAGGGCTCTGGACCACAAGAAGGGTGGCACCAAGTGTAAAAGTAAGGCACTTGGAGTCCAGGCTGTCAGTCTGACCTATCCTTGCTTCATGCCTGAGGTGGAGGCCACTGTCCTCCCCTCCTACAGGAATCACATTTGGTGCTCCTGCAGATATTCCCCTCGTGTTTCTCTGTGCCTGGGACCTGTACGCACAAGTACTGGCTACTATCCCACAGAATATCTGCAGATTTGTGCGAAGTGTCCTCTTGAATGGCCTGCCTTCTACTGGTTTGAGAGACACTGGGGCAAGTATGAAACTGGGGGACAGGACCCTGCTCATGCCAGAGGACTATGTAGGTGCTCCTCTGAGAACCACCAGGTTAGCTGGTGGGCCTCCCAAATTATCTCCTGTTGCCCTAGTCACCATCACGATTGGGGACAAGACAGCTAAGCTTCCTGTCCTGGTTCAGGGCAATGTACCTGCCAACATCTTGTTGGGGGAATTATCTAGTAGAGTTGGGGTTGATTTCTGATGGACTACCCCTGACTGCTGCTGTAGTCACCAGGTCTCAGGTCACACCGAATCTGACTGCTAGTCAGGTACCCAAGCCAAAGGAGAGACCCAAGGCAAGACTGAATAACAAGAAGGCCATCTCTGAGAAGGGGGCTCATTCTCCTCCTGCTGTTTCAGCAGCACCCACTGGGATTCAGACTCCGGACAGGCTGGGTCCAGTGGTGACCTGAGACTCAACTCCTGAGGGAGAAGAGCCAGAAGACACCCCTGCAGGAGAGGTGCTCAACCCAGAGGATCACCCTGACCTTCAATGCCTGCAGGGGGACCCTCTAGGGGAGACTTCTGTAAGGGTCAGAGAGAGTGCCTCTCTCTCTCTCTCTCTCGGGTCTAGGAAAACCGGAACATGCACGAGGCGAAGTGCCTAGGTCATTAAAAATGTATTGGGGGGGTGAGCTCCTTTGTAGTGAGCCCACTAAGCCTGAACCTGGTGCCCTCAAGAGGTTGTTGGTACCCAAGGTTTACAGGCCCTTCCTGTTGCAGTTGGTGCATGAGGTGCCCTTAGCTTGTCATCTTGGGACCAAGAAGACTAAGCAAAGGCTCTCTGCACATTTCTACTGGCCCCAGATGGGAGTAGAAGTGGAGTCCCACTGCTGGACGTCCCCCACCTGTCAGTTGTCTGGCACGACTGAAGGCAGTGTCATTGCCCCACTGCAGCCTTTGCCAGTGTTTGGCACACCATTCGAGAGGGTTGGCATCAACATTGTCGGTCCCCTAAACCCTCCCACATACGTGGACATAGGTTCATCCTGGTCCTGGTTGATCATGCTACCAGGTACCCTGAGGCTATACCCCTTCGGACCATTACTGCGAAGGTGGTTGCCAGTGCTCTCCTGAGCATTTTTACCAGAGTTGGATTCCCTAACGAGGTGGTCTCTGACAGAGGATCCAACTTTATCTCTAGTTACATGCAAGTGTTGTGGAAGGAATGTGGGGGTAACCTATAAGTTCTCCACCTCCTACCATCCCCAGACCAATGGTCTGTTTGAGAGGTTCAAAAAGACTCTTAAGGGCATGTTGGGTGCTTTGGAAGAGCCCCTAAGGAGGAAATGGGATCTACTCCTACCATGCCTTCTGTCCGCCTATAGAGAAGGGCCTCAAGACAGTGTTAGTTTCAGCCCCTTTGAGCTTCTCTTTGGACATCCCGTGAGAGGGCCCCTTGCCTTAATAAGAGAATGTTTGAAAGCCACCCCTCCAGGGCCTGCCAAGCACATCAGGGACTTTGTGTTAGCCCTCAGACGGAGGATTGCACAGATAATGGGCCAGGCAAGAGCAAATCTTAAGGCGAGCCAAGAATTAAACAAGTACTGGCACAACCTTATGACCTTACAAGTGGATTGGACGCCAGCACAGTAGATCCTTGTGATGGAGCCCACCAAGCCTCGAGCTTTGGCAGATAAGTGGACTAGACCATTCAGGATAATCTCCAAGATGGGCGAAGTCAACTATCTGATTGACATGGGAGTCCCTGTGGTAGCCCATCAGGTATTCCACGTTAACACGCTCAAGTCTTTCCACAGAAGAGAGGAAGTCTCATGTCTTCTGCGAGCTTGAGAGCAAGAGGAGGAGAGTGAGCCCCCTCCTGATTTGCTGCATAGCAACTCTCAGGCTGGCTCAGTGGAAGGAGTGAATCTCTCTCCAGATCTGACACCAGAGCAGCAGAGGGCCTGCAGGGCTTTGCTCTGGCAGTATGCCCCTCTGTTCTCACTGACATCCGGCCTCGCCCGTGGTGCAGGCACGAAATGGACACTGGTGACAGTTTATATGTCAAAGGCAGGTGCTATCAGATGTCAGACACTGTAAAGAACCACATCCAGGCTGAGGTCGCCAAGATGTTGTATATGGGTGGAATTGATCCCTCAACCAGTCCCTGGTACAGTCCAGTGATCCTTGTCCCCAAGGCAAGTTCGAGGCAGGTACCAAGGGTAGGCGGTTCTGTGTGGACTACAGAGGAGTTAATGCCGTCACCAAAACTGACAGTGCACCCATTGCCCAGGGCTGATGAGCTTGTGGACACAATAGGTGCTGCCAAATTAGTAAGCACTTTTTTGGGCCTCACTGGGTATTAACGAAACTTTATGGCAGACTATCGAAAAAATAGCTGCCCCTCTGATAGCTTTGACATTGGCCGAACTACCGAGGAATGTTAATTGGACTGAAGACTGTCAGAAGGTCTTTGTTGGCTTAAAGGGAAGTCTGTACAGGGCACCTGTGTTGTGTGCGCCTGACTAAAAAAAACCCTTTATTGGTCAAACTGATGCCTGCGATACCGGAATTGGAGCTGTCTTGTCCCAGTTAGATGACAAAGGGAAGTAACATCCTATCAAATTCATCAGAAGGCAACTCTAAGGTAGAGAACTTAGGTGGGCTACTGTTGAAAAGGGATGTTTCAGTATAGTTTGGAGCCTTTGGCGTTTTAGGCCCTACCTTACAGGGTCTACCTTCAAGGTCCAAACAGACCATAAGCCCCTAAAATGGCTTATGCAGATGAAGGGTGAAAACCCAAAACTGCTCAGGTGCTCCATTAGCCTACAAGGGCTAGACTTCACTATTGAGCATAGACCAGGGAAAAGTCATGATAATGCAGATGGCCTTTCCAGAAGGTATGTTGACCGTCTGTATGAGGGTGTCAATCTCGTGGGAGATTAGACTACCCTAACCTCGGTCTGGGGGAGGGGGCGACTGTGATGCTGGAAATGCTTTGGAGGTACAGGGCCTCCATGTCCTTTTCCTGTACTCCCTTATCATGTGTGATCTGTGTTGTTTTCTGCACCGGAGTCAATGTGGGACTCCTGGCAGTGCAGCTCTTCATCTTTCTGGTTGTGGTGAACAGAGACCCTTGGGATACCCTTATGGCACCCATGGGTGGGGGTACAACCTTGTACTCCTAGTGTATGTTGTTGGGCACCTGCGTGCAGAGCAGGGTATGGGCTGGTGGCAGCTCCATGCTGAATTTGACAGGTGCTCTGAGTATCCTCCATTTTGGGATACCCAGGCCCTGCCCTAGGAATCAGTGGATTCCTGATAGGAGACAAGATGGTCCCTGTGGCCTCTTGGCTTCTATTACCTGTTACCTTGTTTTCCCAAAGTCCTGGGAAGCCCTGACCCTGTCCCTTCCCCTGACTGGCTGTTGGGTGGAAGAACTAAACTGGAGGAGTCCAGCCCTTAAAGACGAGGTAGCAATACCCTTGAGATGAAAGGGGATGCAGAAGTTATTCAAACATCAATAATCGAAAACGACTCGGGTAGTTGGCAAAAGGATAACTGTTTGAATATCAATTATCTAAAACAGGGAGTACAATGCACATCAACTGACGTCCCAGCGCATAATCTCTCAATGCATATAAAAAAAAAAGCTTTCTTTTATAACAAAAAATCATCATAGATGACGTTAACCTACGCATCTACTAATATCATCCTACGTGGCAAACTACAAACTCCTAGTGGCTATTGTGATTGGTTCTCCAAGAAAATCTAAGTATACTTTCCATACTAGTCTGAGAAAGTGATAGGTTTCTAAACATCAGGTGGGGCAACTAAGCCCTACCCATAAACAGGTCACTATGAACGTCACTAAATACACGACGTCCCATTGGTTACACAAACTATAGGACCCTTAATCACCCGGCCCCCTACGTTTGGTTGGCACGCTAACCTCCTCAGTAATTTTCTATCTACGTTAGCAGCATGCATGCTGGGCTTCCAGATGCTGGTGAACTAGTCTTAACCATAGCTTCCCAGCCAATTAGCATATCATCTAACATCACCTCAGTGGTCTGCTGTCAATTAGGACTTTGAACTTGTCTTTGGGAGTGTTCTTTTGCTCTGGAGAATTCAGGGGAGTTAAGGCTCCCTCTGCCTTCATGCATAGGTGTGGTCATCATGTTCGTCCAACTTCCTCCTTCCATGTGACTGAAAACCACAAAACTGAGCTTCTGGTGCATTTAAAGTACTATTTTCTAATAGACCTCTGACATGCATTCTGAACAGGAGTTTCTATCTTTCACACGATTTGTATCCAATGTCTGCTCACCCCAGCTTGATACGGCCTTTGCTTCTTGGTGCTCATCCAGCCTTGCCTTTCTGAGATTCACTTTGTAATTCCATTGTTTTTAACTGCGACACACTGGAAATGAGGCCTTCCTTTTTTAGTCCAGCTCTGCTATTATAGGTTGTGGAAGCATCCATTCTTTACTTATTCTAATATATGTATAAATTGGCGCATGCTGCAATCTATTCACTAAAAAGCTAGCCTCAAGAATACTTTGTTTATTTGCGTTTTTTTGCATATACACACGTAGAACAAATGACTTGATAGCTTCATCAGTTCTGTAGCATAAGTTTCCTCATCTTGATCCCAAGATGTCACTTATCTTTGATACTTTCTTGATGCCTTATAGAATTTCTTCATTCTCTTGTCTCTGCATCTCTTCTATGTACATTAGTCTTGCTTCATGTGTGACAGTGACGTCCCCATTCTCCTCTTCCATTCATTTGCTCTACTTCTTCTGGGATTTAATTCAAATGGCCATCATACTGTCTTGTATGCAGGTATGGCTTTCTCAATGGGAACCTTGCTTCCAGAATTCTCCTTGGTATCGGTATTTTCACTGGTACCGAACATGTATCACAATGTGGTTCCCAACATATAGGCAATATGGGTGAGGTGGTTGAGGTGGGGGTACTTGGCTCCTTCTCTACACTCCTCCCTCTGGGCGATTCATCAACCACTCTTCCATCATCCTTCATACCTAGGCATACTTGTCTGAAGAACTGCTTCTTTGGGATCCATATCTTTATGACTCCCTTCAGGCATCCAGCTGATTTCACATGTTCATCCTTGTTCCAAGTCATGGGCATGCACTGTCTACTTGGGCTGCAGTAGATCCACTTTCCCACAAACTTCTTTTGGTGCTTTGGATACAGGAACTTCGTTCCCTCAGGTGCATGGATACTGGCCTTTTACAAAGTTTCTGATTTCTTCATCTGTCAGGTCTCTGGCCTTCCATTCTGACTCCACATCGATCATGATTTTCATCCCTATGGCTTTATTTGCTGTCTTCTTGCATTGTGACAGTATTATCCTGATCACACAAAATCTGAGCAACACTAACAGGATCAGGGCTCCAAGGAACTTGAACATGTCTGCCATCCATTGTGGAACCCAAGAAAAGAGTGATCCAAAACCAGCTGTTATCAGCAAAGCCTTCTACTTCGTCTATTACCTGGACGTGTAGCCTCGTCAGCATCTCTATTTCCTCTGTCAAGGTGCCATTCTCATCATCACGAGGAGGTATGAACGTGCATCACGATTCTACGATTTTTGCACAAACACCTCCATCCATAGCTGTGATCATGTCCAGGACGTATCGATTCTGAAGAGTCATCAATCGTATGGCTCTCATCTCTTCTCTGATTGAATCCCTTAATGGTAGTGTTGATTGTCTGCAGCACTCCCATCACACTGTCTAGAATCTGCAGCCATTTGGTATTTTCTTCAGCCTGCATTCTCAGCATGAAGATCAATGTGAATACTGGCGAAGTCTGGCTGAACAGTCTCTGTTCATACGGGATGGAGTCAAAAACCTCTATTGACATAGCTGATAAATAGTTCTCCCTCTTTATTCGATTATTCAGCACCACAGATCTCTTCTTCCTCCGGTAAGCATCTGCTTTCGGGAAACTGTCAAGGTTCAAATCACTTTTAGGAATCACCAACACTGGAAAATGAGCATTCACTAATGTGCATTGTCCTCCCCAATCTTTGGGCAGCTTCATATAAACTTTGGATCCACAGGCCCAATAGTGATCCATGATCACTGCCGTCCCAATGTTCATTCCTGGTGCATCAAACATTCAACCACTTCTGATTCTCTCCAACTTTTCTTGTGCCATTGTTTCTGAAGCACAGCTTTGCACTTTCTAAAGGCACTATCTGCAAGGGTCCTCCTCTGTCTTCAACCCAGGTCAGTAGCTTAGCAATTTCCGACCATAGTGGCTTGCACAGCATCTGTGCATTCTCAGTAGTTGGCTGGTTGTGACCCATTATCCAGTCTCTGCAGATCACTACACCTTCTTCCCAACCATCTGGTGATAAGACTGATCCCCAAATCTGCATCTGGCCTCTGTTTTTCCATTTACAAATGTCTTATGCAGATTTTCCTAGACTCTAAAGTCTTCTATTTACTTCCCATCTAATTCCAGCTCTGTTTACTCCAGGTCTTTCATATCTGATCATGTGATTCTTAGTATGACCTTTATTTCTTGACTTTGTGTCTTGGACATAATCATCTTCGTCTAGATCTGTCCATTCAGTTGCCCATTTGAGATAGGCTGTTCGACCCATGAACTGACCTCTTGTACGACAGAATGCCAGGTGTGATGTGCAGTGTGCAGTCAGGGCATCTATTTCAATAGCTATGAAGATCTTGGACTTCCCCATGCTATAAGGCAGGAGTGCAAAAACAAAGCATTCCTCCTTTGAGGGTCCTTCTTCCCATTTCTTTCATATGCTGATACCATATGTTATTGCCCAAGTGTGCTGTACTATCCAGGTAATCATTTAGCTCATGATCATCCTCCCTAGCACTTGTCTTAGATCTTGTTCTTTCCTTATGAGCCTCTATAATTATCTCATGAAACAAGTCAGCATAACTCTGTCTTACTGGACCAATCATAAGAACATTTGTCAGTGGACTGAGTGCCTTTACATGTGCTACCTGTGTAGGTTCACTTTTAGACAATCTCTCCTTTTGTCCCTCCTTTCGAGCCTGTTTCTGATGCTCAAAAACAATTTCTACAATACCTTTTTCTAAAGAAAGATGTCTGGTGACGTTTGTCATAGACCCAGGCAATTTTACAGGCATGACGTCCTTTCGTCGCGGGATGTTTTTTTGCAGCTTTTTTTACCCCAAATGTTTCCCCGCAAAAAAACATTGCATTTTTTAGCAAATGGGGGGTTGGGTGGGGCCTCCCCAAAAATAAAATATTTGCTGTTTTTTTTCAAGGAAAAAAAATCACGGTAAAAAACCCAGCGAAAAAACATCCCGTGATGAAATGACATGGAACCATTTTACACTATCCACTAGAATGGGATGAGTACATAGGGTCTTGGTTGCTTAGTAGTTGCCACATCAGTACCCACCTCCTGCATTTGGGGATATACAGGAATGTTTACTCTATTTAGGTCTAAATAGTAAGCAGTGCGTACTGTAACTGAGAGCAGTATCACTATGAACAAAATGCGTAGTGTAAATCACGCATAAATAAGACCATTTACAACAATAACCTCTTGCACATCGTGGACATCGTGGATATCTGTCGTGATCTGACATAATGATATTGCTATTAATGCTGCCAATTCTTACTCTTTTTTTAAAGGGAGGAAAAAATAAACTTTAATCTGGCAACATTATGCAATACACTGGAAGCTGCTGAGTCTGCTTCACAAGTTTCCCGATCAGCTGGCTGCTACTGGACGATGAACAAAAGTTCCCAATGAAGACCACAAATTGGCCTTTCACCAGACGACATAACGGTTTTCCTTCAGCATCAAACAAAAGTCCTTTAACCAGTAGACTTTGGATTCTTCCCTCGAACTTTCAGTTCTCAGTGTTCTCTCAGAGTACAGGTTCACCTGGGTTATTATGTCTTTCAGTATTTCATTAAGTGCTGCATTATTCCTTGGATCCCTCAGGAATGTGTAGACAACAGTTTTTCTCTCAACAAGATGCAGGCATTCCTCCATCAGATAATGGAACTCCAGGCCGACCTGTCTACACACATTATCCGACAGATAAGGGCATTTGCAGTTTTCCCACTGTACTCAGGAAGCTGAAGAATGTGTTCAATTATGGCTGCGAGCAATCTCCTTACGAGTGGACCATTCTTAGGATCTTGCAGGAACAGATGAACGCTAGTAGTTCTCCCTATAAGCACAGGGTAAGCGCTCAGAATGAACAAAGAAACTGCAAGAACGATCAGTGAAACGTTGTCATTGGGCATCACCATGGGTACCTCCAAAAAGAAATTCAGTGAGAAAGGAATCTGGGAACTGTTACCTCTTTCAGTCGTCGAAAAGTAACTCCAGATCTGGCATTGTTTCTTTCTCGATCAAGACTTCAGCATGTCTCAGTCCAATGTCAACAAACCTCTGTGGCTCATGAATAAATAGCATCCCTTAACTCCTTTTTTAGTGACTGAAAAGAGTGTCCCGAAATAAGCCACAGTCCAATATACTCTTTATCTTTATTTAACAGCTTCTGAGTCCTTCTCCCTCATCATAGACCTAGTCTGCATGTGCTGTGGTTCTTCCCTGAGGCTTGCTTCCGATGGGGGTGGGGGTGAAGGGCGTTCTGCAGCATAGATTTTCACGTCTCCGAGAAATATCCAAGCACGTCTGCCTTGCACCTTGACTGCAGACGGTGTCGCGTCTTCCACTACGAAGGAGCCGTTATGTGATATAGCAGCGCCAGAGGGATACATATTATATAATAAAAACAGAGATTGCAGGACAGGTGGAGGAGTGGCAGCTATAGTAAGATATTCTATCAAGCTGTTTAAAGCCAACCTAACATGTAGTGGATGTGAAACACTACACCTTAAATTCACACGCACTCCTAATGACTGCATTAATATTATTGTCATATATAGACCGCCATCACTTGTGTCTGATTTCTGTAATGAGCTAACTCTCCAGTTAAATAACTTGAAATCTACTAATACGGCCACATTATTGGTGGGAGATTTTAATAGATAGAGAGGGAACAAACTGGATAAAGAAGCAACCCTACTAGAAAAAACAATGAAGAACTTAGATTTTACAGTGATAAACAATGAAATCACAACACCGAAAGGCAACCAGTTAGACTGGGTTATAACCCAGAATCTGAATACTCCGAATGTAATCACGGAACCTTGTATCTGGTCAGACCATTTTTCGGTCACTCTCGATGTCCTTTTGAACAACCCATTAAAACAAATAAATGATCCCCATGTAAAGGTGCGTAGCCGTAATTTTAAAAACATAGGTCCCGATCAACTGAAACCCTGTTTAAAAAGTATCCTAGATAATATCCAGGATAAAGATTCTTGTGAAGATATGTTACAGCAATACACCACACATATTTGTGAATTGGTGGAACAATTTACACCCCTGAAATCCAAATTAGTCAGGAAGATTAACCACCATCACAAATGGCTTCATCGAGAGCTAAACAAATTATAGCTTGAAAAACAAGGCTTGGAAAGGAAGCGGTTACAAATTCCTACACCAGCCAACAAAGATTGCTGGAAATGCATACATTTAAAATACAGGACATGCATCGGAGAAGCTAAGACTAATTATTATAATAAAGAGATATCAGCAACCCCCAATGCCACAAGTAAAATCTTCAAGATCCTCAAAAACATAGAAAAACCCAAGGCTCTCACCCCTCCTTTCGCTCCGACTGAGGAGTACAAAGGGCTTTCTCTGCCAAGATACAGAAGGCCAGAGATGGTCCAAGTGCTGTAATGTACCTGTTGTCGAATCTAGACAATGTGAAGGGGCCAGTTTCAGAGGAAGAGCTGTCCCCAGTATTGGCAAAGATGAAATCTACATCATGCTCAGAAAATATACTGCCGGGCCAAAGTTATCCTAGATCACAAGGAATTGTTCTCGCCAGTACTGTCATGATGCCTACCCCCGGAGCACCAGGCCAGGCCCAGCACCCCCGGGAGCAGGCATCACGCCCCCGGGTAAAATCCCAGCGGCCCTTTATAGGGGCTCTTTGGACTCTGTCCTGGCGCCATTGGCGCCAGGCTCATGTTGGACATCAGTCCTGGCGCCATAGGCGCCAGGCTCATAAAGGGAAGTGTTTGGTGCACTTACCTGAAGCAGACCATGCTGCACACTCACCTGATGCAGACCATGCTGCATGAAGAACCAAGCCAAATGAGGCTTAGGAGGGACTATTTTTCTGAAGGAACTATTTTGTTACTTGGGTGGGGCTGTGGAAGAATACTCATCTGGAACTTCTTCCAAGGCTATTTAAGCCACACCCGGACAGCCACACGTGCTTCGCGTTGTTCTGCATCCCAGCAGCTGAACGCTCACCGTGTCTGCTCCTGCACCTGGACTCCAGCCACACCCGCCTCGAACCTGGAACACCTGTAAGGGAATAAGAGAAGATAAAGGTGAAAACCAAGAACTATTTCAACCTTCTTACCTGCATCCGGAATCTTCACGCCAGCATTCCTGAAGGAAGACTTCCATTTAAAAGCACCGCGTTGCTCGCTGCAGCGCCGCGCTTCACTCACCTGTTCCCGAGACGCCGCCCGGCTCCATCGCGGCTCTCAGTGCCGGTTGCCACATCTCTGCACCGCACCTAAGGGAGAGAAGAAGAGACAAAAGGTGAGCAAGGGAACACAAGAGGAAAGCCGGATTTTCAGCCATATTACTTACCGGCTATTCTTGGTGAGCCATTCCACATCTCGGGTCGGCGCCTCATCTCTGGCAGGTACCGCACCCCGGCCCCTATGGGGAAAGGAAAAAAGACATTACTGGGGAATTATAAAGACATTTAGAAGGGTCCCCCTCATCACTGACTCACCTGATTTTACCCCGGCAATTTAACCCCTCAACGCATCGCCTTTGTTCTGCACCTGAAATAAAGGACAGAAAAAGACAACATAAAAGTAGACTCACACTTGAACTTTTGCATCTTCATACTTACGGCGTATCGCTCAGTAAAGTCAAGTGGATTTGCCAGCGCCATTCTAAAAACCAGTGAAGTAACTGGACGAACGCGCACCCCTGCACCAGAAGCAGGATGGAGAGTTCATCCTTCCAAACCATAAGGTGAGCTTAAACCGGGGGTTTTGGAAGAAGTCAGAGGAGAACGAAGGGGGGAAGGGGGGAGCAAGCGCATTATTCAGCAGACAGTTAATCCCCTTTCTCATCTGCAGAAGGATATTCCTACGGGCCAGACAAGCAAGTTTTGGGGGTCCTGTTCAATCGGTGGTCCGAATTCAGCGCATCACGCTTGAAGAGGCCACAGCAACGCAGACCAGACCAGCGCCTCCGTGGGAGCCAGGTGAGCGTTACAGAACGCGAAGACTTCCTACAAATTCCCACCCAGGCGCTATGGAAACTTCCGAGACTGACCAGTTGGCCCAACTACTGGGGGAATTACGGGCCGAAGTACACGCAGCTCGTCAAGAGACTAATGCTCTCAGGAGGGAAGTGATTGTAACAAAGGAAAGAGCTGATGACCTGGCTAGACAGCTTTTGCAAGGTCAAGCTGGACAAACTCCTTTACCCGGTTCCCGAGGGAACCCCGCTCCTGTGCTTTCCAGTAACCCGTTGCAGATGAATCTACCTGGAAACATGCCGCTGGCCCCACCCGAACGCTTTGCTGGGGACCCCAAACGATTTGCCGTATTCATGAATCAGTGTCGTTTGCATTTCCTGTGCAGACCTGGGGCCTTCCCTAATGACCAGACCAAGGTAGCCTTTGTATTGTCATATCTCAGCGGCAGTGCTGCCGATTGGTCAGTTCCACTGGTAACTCAAGATGACCTGATTCTTCGTGATTTTCAAAGATTTCAAGCAAGCATAGAAAGGTTATTTGCTCGTCACTCCCAGGGGCAGGCTCTAGATGACGAACTTCTATCTCTGCGACAGGGCAATCAAGACCTCCTTTCCTACATTGCAACCTTTAATAGACTAATTGTGGAAACTGGGTGGCCAGAGGATAAAAGAATCACGTTATTTTATCGAGGTCTACGCGGAGAACTTAAAGATGTCCTGACCCAAGTTGTAAATCCGCCCCAAGAGTGCTCTGAATATATAGACTTAGTGGTCTAATTGGATCACAGACTGCAAAACAGAAGAGCAGATCGGTCCAAGTTTGAGACCTGGGTGTTAGTCAAGACCCACGCTAACCTCAAGGGGGCTGAAGCCTCAGAGCCAATGCAAATCGGAGGAGTTAAAGGACCTTTAACGCAAAAGGAACGTGAAAGAAGACGGCAGATGCACTTATGTCTTTATTGTGGATCCTCTGGACACTTTCTACGAGATTGCCCGGCAAGGCCGCCCAGGAAGATGGTAGGAGCCGCTGAAAGAATCCATGAAACCTCTGTATCGGGAAACAACCCCGCCCGACAAGCTTAGGGGTCCGCTTGCCGAGCTTGAAAACGAACTCTCAGACCTCGCATTTCACTGTGCCAATGGTCCTCGTAGATCCGGAACAGCCTAAGCGGTTGCATGCAATAAAGGCATACATCGATAGTGGGGCTATAGGAAACTACGTGGATCGTGAATTGGTCTCCAGGATTAACCTCCCCCTGCGTCCTAAAACCAGCAAAGATGTCATCACCACAGTCGATGGAACCGAAATTGCCTCGGGACCGGTAACACATTCCACAGCTGAGGTAACACTTGTAGGTCCGGACGGCCATCGGTAGGCAGTTGTGTTTGATGTAATCAAGGCTCCACAGTTTCAGGTTATACTCGGAATCCCTCGGTTAGAGACACATAATCTTCGAATTGATTGGCGAGCGAAGAGAATAACCTTTCCAGAGTGTGCACGAACCTGCTACCCAGAAAATCTGAAGGTCAGTCTAGCATCAGTAACCTCTGTCTCCATGCAACGACCTCCGGAATACCAAGACTTCCAGGACGTCTTCCAAAAGGAACAGGCCAACACGTTACCTCCTCACAGATCGTACGATTGCCAAATCGATCTGGTGCCCGGTGCACAACCCCCTTGTAGCAGGATTTATGCCCTTACTGAGCCGGAGAATCTGCATTTGAGACAATATTTAGATCAATACCTAGCCAATGGTTTCATTCGCCCGTCAAAGTCTCCGGCATCCTCGGCTTTGTTCTTCGTGCCAAAAAAAGAAGGCAACCTTCGAACTTGTATCGATTACCGTGCATTGAACCAGATAACTGTTCAAAATCGTTACACTCTCCCTTTGATCCCTGAACTCCTTGACCAGGTGAAGGGCGCTTGCATATACACCAAGTTAGATCTCCGGGGGGCTTATCATCTGGTACGAGTTAAAGAAGGCGACAAATGGAAAACGGCCTTCCGTACAAAATATGGACTATTCGAATACCAGGTGATGCCTTTCGGGTTGTGCAACGCGCCTGCTGCCTTCCAATTGTTCATGAACGATGTCCTTCGGGAACTCATCGACATCTGTGTTGTCGTGTATATCGATGACATTCTGGTGTACTCCTCTTCGGAATCTGATCACAGAAAACATGTCAGGGCCGTTCTTGAGAAATTGCGCCAGCACAAACTGTTTGCAAAGCTGGAAAAATGCGTTTTCCATACCACCGAGGTTGAATTTCTTGGATTCATCCTGACACCTAAAGGGGTCCGAATGGACTCACGGAAAGTGGATGCCATCCTCAAATGGCCATCACCTAGCTCGGTGAAAGGTGTCCAAAGCATGCTTGGTTTTGCCAATTTTTATCGCAGGTTTATCCCAGAATTTTCACGGGTGGTGCAACCCATCACTGCACTCTTGCGGAAGAATAAACGTTTTGAATGGACCGAGGAAGCTGAACAGGCCTTTCAGGAATTAAAAGCTAAATTTACGTCCGCACCTATTTTGAAACATCCGAGTCCTGATCTCCCATATATAGTCGAAACCGATGCATCCAGCTTAGCCATGGGAGCTGTCCTGTCTCAGAGAGACCCCGAAACCAACCAACTGCACCCCGTAGCATTTTGGTCCAGAAAGTTCTCGCCGCCGGAGATAAATTATGCAATCACCGATAAGGAATTATTAGCCATTAAGTCCGCCTTTAAGGCTTGGCGGCATTATCTTCTTGGTGCCAGGCATACCATCACCGTGATCACTGATCACCGAAATTTACAATATTTAAAAACTGCCAAGGCTCAGTCTTCACGACAGCTCCGATGGGCTTTATTCTTTGCTGAGTTCGATTTTGTAATCACCTACCGTCCTGGCTGTAAGAATGGCAAAGCGGACACGCTATCTCGAATTGGAATGGGAGAAATGGACACAAACTCAGAACCTGTGCCGATAATTCCCGAACAAAGAATCTTGGGGATAACCACTTTACAAACCCTTGAAGACATTCAAGCATGGGTAAAACTATTCCTGGACTCTTCAGCCTTGCAGGATTGGATCAAAAGGGGGTCTGCCTTTTCAATCAGCGATGGCTTACCTTACTTCCAAGGACGTTTATTTTTGCCAGAAAAGGAATTGCAAGAACTGGTTATTTCCCGTCATCACGATACTCTGATGGAAGGACATCCTGGCATTGCCAAAACAGAGGAAAAAATTAAACGACAATTCTGGTGGCCGTCCTGGCGAAAGGATATTAAATCTTTTGTGATGTCCTGTGGAGTTTGCGCCCAAAACAAAGGTCAAAAAACAAAATCCGCCGGTCTTCTTCAACCCTTAGACATTCCACCAGCACCTTGGCACACCTTGTCACTAGATTTTATCACGGACCTGCCCTCTTGTAATGGATACAATACTATTCTGGTTGTGGTGGATTTATTTTCCAAGATGGCCCATTTTATTCCGTTGAAAGGATTACCTTCAGCTTTTGTTCTTGCCAAGGAATTCCTCGAAAATGTCATCCGTCTGCATGGATTCCCGTCCATACTAATCTCCGATCGGGGAAGCCAGTTCATTTCTCGTTTTTGGAAAAAGTGTTGTCAACTGGCAAAAATCGACGTAAGACTCTCAACCAGTCACCACCCACAGACCGATGGTCAGACGGAGAGAACGAACCAGACCCTTGAACAATATCTACGATGTATGTTGCACCAATCGGAGGGTAATTGGAAGGACATTTCATGGGTGGCTGAATATGCATACAATAACTCGATACACTCTGGAACTGGTCAGAGCCCCTTTTATACCCTATATGGACATCACCCTCGTACTTCAGACCTGGACTCACCTTTGAGCCTTGAAATGCCCGCAGTCGACCATTTGCATTCTACGATTACTCAAGCCTTCAAGGATGCTACTGCACACTTACAACATGCGAAAGGGAAATACAAATAGAATGCGGATCTGCATCGCAAGGAGGCGCATCCATATCAAATAGGGGATCAAGTATGGTTGGCTACCAAACACTTATCACTCAAGGGACCTTGGACTTTTAATCCAAGGTATTTAGGCCCTTACTCGATCAAAGCTATAATTAACCCAGTGGCAGTCAAGCTAGATCTACCAGCTAACATGCGGATTCATCCCGTCTTTCATGTGTCGCTTTTGAAACCAGTGCAACCAGGAACCAGATTAATAAAGCCACCAGGACCAATCCAGATAGATGGGGAGCCTGAATTCGAGGTGAAGAACATTTTGGACTCTAAGATTTCAAAATCAAAACTTTTCTATCTAATTGATTGGAAGGGGTACAGGCCTCAGGAAAGATCTTGGGAACCCAGCGACCACGTACATGCACCCCGGCTAGTAAAAAGGTTCCATCGGAATTTCCCGAACAAACCGAAACTTCCTGGGGAAAAGGCCTTGGGAAGGGCCTTGGGGGGGGAGTGCTGTCATGATGCCTACCCCCGGAGCACCAGGCCAGGCCCAGCACCCCCGGGAGCAGGCATCACGCCCCCGGGTAAAAGCCCAGCGGCCCTTTATGGGGGCTCTTTGGACTCTGTCCTGGCGCCGTTGGTGCCAGGCTCATGTTGGACATCAGTCCTGGCGCCATAGGCGCCAGGCTCATAAAGGGAAGTGTTTGGTGCACTTACCTGAAGCAGACCATGCTGCACACTCACCTGATGCAGACCATGCTGCATGAAGAACCAAGCCAAATGAGGCTTAGGAGGGACTATTTTTCTGAAGGAACTATTTTGTTACTTGGGTGGGGCTGTTGAAGAATACTCACCTGGAACTTCTTCCAAGGCTATTTAAGCCACACCCCGACAGCCACACGTGCTTCGCGTTGTTCTGCATCCCATCAGCTGAAGGCTCACCGTGTCTGCTCCTGCACCTGGACTCCAGCCACGCCCGCCTCGAACCTGGAACACCTGTAAGGCAATAAGAGAAGAGAAAGGTGAAAACCAAGAACTATTTCAACCTTCTTACCTGCATCCGGAATCTTCACGCCAGCATTCCTGAAGGAAGTCTTCCATTTAAAAGCACCGTGTTGCTCGCTGCAGCGCCGCGCTTCACTCACCTGTTCCTGAGACGCCGCCCAGCTCCATCGCGGCTCTCAGTGCCAGTTGCCACATCTCTGCACCGCACCTAAGGGAGAGAAGAAGAGACAAAAGGTGAGCAAGGGAACACAAGAGGAAAGCCGGATTTTCAGCCATATTACTTACCGGCTATTCTTGGTGAGCCATTCCACATCTCGGGTCGGTGCCTCATCTCTGGCAGGTACCGCACCCCGGCCCCTATGGGGAAAGGACAAAAGACATTACTGGGGAATTATAAAGACATTTAGAGGGGTCGCCCTCATCACTGACTCACCTGATTTTACCCCGGCAATTTAACCCCTCAACGCATCGCCTTTGTTCTGCACCTGAAATAAAGGACAGAAAAAGACAACATAAAAGGAGACTCACACTTGAACTTTTGCATCTTCATACTTACGGCGTATCGCTCAGTAAAGTCAAGTGGATTTGCCAGCGCCATTCTGAAAACCAGTTACAAGTACTCACAAGAATAATAAATGCCTCATTCGAAGAGGGCGTAGTACCCAAGTGTATTAAGGAGGTCACCTTCACGCTATTGGTTCAGTAGGCTGGCCTGAATCCCAAGGATCCAGGTAACCTGCGCCCCATTACAAACTATAATTTCATCTTAAAATCTTGGACAAGATAGCACAAACCAATTTCAAAAGCAAATAGAAGCCCAGGGAATTCTTCATGACCAACAATCAGGTTTCTGGGCGGCACATAGCACTGAAACCGCTATGCTAGATTTGCAGACACATATGCTTGAAATTCTGGATAGGGGCAAGGCGGGGATCCTGATGCTCCTGCATCTTAGTGCCGCTTTAGATTTGGTTGATCACCAATTATTGCAAAAGGCATTGGATAAAATAGCAGGATGTTCATCAGCCGCCTTTGCATGGATGACATAATTCCCAGCGGACCGGAAAGCAAGAGTGCACTGGCGGGGTAAATTCTCAGATGCCGCTCATATCAACTTTGGAGTCCCACTCGGAGCGAGTTTATTGCCGCTGCTCTTTTATTTATATATGAGATGTGTTTGCGACCTTTTGGAAAGCGTTGGTGCGTTTTTCACGAACTACGCCAACGACACCCAGTTAGTGTTGAAATTGGTGGGTGATGATCTTGTAGATAGTGTTAAAATAGCAGCATAGATATATGAATGAAGCACAATTGGATGTGTTTGAACAATACCAAAACAGAGTTGATGATGTTTGGTACACGGCAAGCCAGAGCAAAGTTTGGCGTTGAATATAAAGCCTTTGTCATCAAGGATGCAAGTATCCCAGTAATGACCTAGGTAAGAATGCTCGGGATGATGGTGAGGCATCAGCAGGGTCCCGGGTACAGGTTAAGTTCCTTCATAAGAACAATGCTTATTACCTACGCCTACCGAGAGCCATCCAACCATTCTTAAATGAGGAAAACACGGCTACCTTTGCCAGGGCTATCATCCTATCCCAATTGGACTATGGCAATGCGTTGCTGCTAGGGGCAACTAAGAAGGAAATTGAGAGATATCAAGTTATGGAGAATAATGCTGTTCGCATCATTAAAGAGATCAAGAACAGAGAGTCTGCAACGGAAGGAAGGAAATCATTGCACTGGTTGAAGATAGAGGACAGAATCCTATTCCAATCTATGACTATAGTCCATAAGTGCTTATATGGCTCAGCCCCTACGTACTTCAAGAATTTTTTTTCTAGATCCATCCCATTGCGGTCTCTAAGATCAGAAGACCAGGGCTGGTTACATCTGATACGTTTCAATCGAGCAGCTGGCTTGGTTAAAGCCTTCCCAGTGCAGGCAGTGCAACACTGGAATAAGCTGCCTATTAACCTCCGGCTGTAAAAAAATTATTCGACTTTTAGGAAACTTCTGAAAACTCATTTGTTTAAATGAATTTACCCTAGCCTAGCAAATTTACTGTTAGCACTTAGCACCTGCAGTAACTATGTGTTGTTTGTTTTAGGGTGTTTTGTGTTCACGCGCCCTGATGCCTGCAGGCTTTTGGCGCACTATAAGCATATAAATAAATACATTTTTAAAAAACGCAGTTCGTGCCACCTCCTAGTAAAATTCCAAATTAGGACTAAATCACCATGGAAAAGTTTGGGGAGACATCTTTTTTCAACTCTGGTTGCTGTAGCATCTCCTTCTGTGTTCTGCGCTGCCCCACATCGCTTTCGCTTGACCTGATCTGAAATGACAGAGATACTTGAAGCCATGCATGTAAGATAATCACATAACTCCTTCCCTAACAATTCTGCAGTCGACTGGGCATCACTTTTAGTTCTAGACGGAGGTGTCCTCATTCGCCTCCCTGTCACTATTTCATGGGGTAAAATGGTGCTCAGAACCTGGTTGATTTCTCAACGCACACAATGCCAGTGGTAGGCAATGCAACCATCCTTTCTTCAAGGTAAACTTCAGTTTGGCTATTCTCTCTTTAAGCAAGCCGTTGAGTCTCTCAGAGATCCTGTTCTCCTGCGTGTGATACACCGAAGAAAACGTGTGCTTTATACTAAGCAACAAGCTTACCTGTTCAAAGAGTTCATTGACAAAATGAGGGCCATTATCTGATCTTAATATGTCACATATTCCCCATCTTGGAAACACTTCCTGTGCTAAAAATGTTGCTGCACAGGTGGAGTCTGGGTGTGTACATGGACCAGCCTCAATCCACCTCAAAAAGGGACATACCACTACAATCATATATCTGTATCCATTGCATACTTGCAGCATGTCGACATAGTCGATGTGCAAATGCTGAAAGGGACCAATAGGTCTTGGAATAACTCCCCTAACTGCGCAGTGTGTGTCCAGCATTAAACATTTGACATACAATGTAGTTTACTACATAAAATGTGTTCTACCAAACTTGGAACTAACTATTCCTCCGCAATTGTTGCGGCGAGGTTCTCTCTAGTAACGTGCGCACGGTAGTGTAGCTGTTCCAACACCACCCTTAATAAGTCTGCAGGCATCACCGGTTTATTAGTGCTGTCTTGTCGCCACAGTGCTTCAGAGGGTTTTAAAGAACACCCTCTCTGCGTCCACAGGTCTTTCTCATCCTGAGGCGCTTCCCCTTAAATCTCTACCAGCTGAGTCCTAGACAGATTATTATAACAATCAGACACACTCATCATCGCCACCATGCTTTCCTTCACATCAGGCGTGTCAAACAGCATAACATTTTCTGAACATGCAACTCGTTTTGCTTCCTTGTCTGTCTTTTGATTTCCATGTGAGATAAAGTCTGCCCTTTTAGTGTGTGCAGCGCATTTAACCACTGCGATGGCTACTGGGAGTTGTAATGCTTTAATATGCCTGTCCAGTAAGGCTGCGTGCTGCAATGGAGTGCCGGCCGCTCGGAGGTAGGCCCTCCTTTTCCAATGTGCTAGTCCTGCTTGCACTGTTGGCATCACGTAGGCGGAGTCACTGTACACCGTTACTTCCTGGTCTGCGTGTCTCTCGAGTGCGATAATCAGCGCCACTAATTCTGCAGCCTGTGCCAAAAAGTGAGACGGTAGTCATGCACTTATCAATACTTCAAACTCTCCATTGGCCGTGTGCTTCACCACAGCAGCATCTGTATACCTTTGTCCATCATTTTGATCGATTCTTGAAGAACCGTCAATAAAGAGAATCCCCCCATTTGCCAACACATTTTCCTTCACCCCCGGGAGTCCATCATAAAATTCCTCATAGTTTGAGCAATCATGCTTATATTTGTCTTCTGCCAGTGTTTCTGCTATAAACATGGCAGGGTTCACTATTCTGCATCAAACTATTTTAATCGCCAGATTTGATATGACCACCTCGTAGGCAGAAGCCCTTTGAGAAGTCAACGTGCCTTTAGATTTTTCCAAAATGGCAAACAATGCATGTTCAACAAATAACGTCATGGAACACCCCATTACTATGCTGGCAGCCTTCTCAATGGTGAACACAGCGGCTGCTAAAGATTGTTCGCAAGGAAAATGACCCCTCATTACTGGGTCTAGAATCCCACTGTAATATGCAAGGGGCTTGTACCCCAACGTGGTTCTCTGCCTGAGTACAGCTGTCATAACAGTGCCATTCGTATGCGAGAATAAAAATAATTCCAAGGCATAATTGGTTATCCCTAAAACTGGAGCTGTACAAATTGCCTTTTTTAATTTATCAAACCCTTCTTCCATTTCCTCAGTCCAAACAATTTTCTCCTGATTTGCCTGTGCTTTCTTTAGAGCTTTCAACAAGGGCCTTATATATGAACTGTAAGCAAAGATCCATGCTCTCACATGGTTAGAGTCACAAAAATCTTTGGATGTGCCTTATAGTGAGTGGTTTTACTTCAAAATAGCCTCAGCCCTCTCATGAGTATTTTTCTTTCTTTCGTGCGAAATTAACTGGCCTATGTACAACACTTCTTGTTGACAACATTGCAATTTCTCTTTGTCTACTTTTTATCCTTTGCAAGAATAATCATTAGCTGAACTGAATCTCACCTGCACCCTTCCTCTAAGGTTCTGTAGACCAATAAGTCATTCACGTACTGTAGTACGACACTTTCTAAATCAATATTGCTTAAGTCCATATTAAAAATTGATGGAGACTCACAGTACCCCTAGGGCAAACGAGTACTTTTCAGACGAGTCTGAACGTAAATGACGTCAGATCTTGCAAGTCTTTTTGCAATGGGATTGAGAAAAACACATTTTTCAAGTCAATCACAGTGAAATATCGTTCCTTAACAGGGATATTACATAAGATTGTTGCAGGATTAGGAACTAGAGGGAACTCGGCCTCTACAATCTGGTTAGTCGGGCGAAAGTCTTGAATGAAACGTCACAACCCCCCTTTCCCTTTTTTCACAGGATAAATTGCGGTAATACTCAGTGACTCTGACGTCACTAAAATGCCCTGTTCCACCATGGCGGATATCGTCTTAAAAATACCTTTGTCTGCCTCTGGAAACATAGGATACTGTCGTGCTCGAGGTCAAATTGCTCCTTGTTTCAATTTAATCTTCACTTCTCCAACCCCCTTCAATAGGCCTACGTCATAGGGGCTGGTTGTCCATTATGACTGGCACTTTCGCCATGTCTTAATCGAAATACTCGGGGCACTTCTGTGCTAACATCATTTTCTGAGGAACCTCACGTTTAATTGCTCTCACCCAATAAGTAATACTCATCTCGAATATCACTTTTTCATCTGACAGATGGTCTCTAAACACATCAGTGACGTCAGTCAATCTGTAACCTTCCCCAATGGCAATTACTCGACAAGGTTGGGATAGTATCGCTCCTAGTGAGAAAGAGGAAGTGCCTGCTTCCAAGACAAACAGAAGTTCTGAGTCAGGATGTTGAAGTACAGGAGCAGTGACAAAGCTGGATTTGAGTGTTTCAAAGGCCTTTTGATGTTCAGATGTCCAAGAAAACGGGACAAGAGGACTGGTCAGAGTAGTTAGTGGTGACTTGATGGCAGAAAAACCAGCGATGAATCGCCGGTAAAAATTAGCAAAACTAAGAAATGATTGAAGCTGTTTGAGGTTGACTGGGGCGGGCCATTCTGTGATAGCACGGACCTTTGACAGATTCATGGACAGTCCTCCGGGTGTTACATGAAAACCCAGGAAGTCCACCTCCTTCGAATGAAACAAACATTTCTCCGGTTTGGCAAACAAGGCATTTATTTTGATGGGAGATAAGACTTCTCGGACATGAACTATATGTTCCTCCAAAGAGGACGAAAAGATCAAGATGTCATCTAAATAGACTACTGCGTATATGTCAAGGATGTCAGTGAACACTTCGTTGATGAAGCGTTGGAACGTAGCAGGGGCGTTACATAGACCTAAGGGCATTACAGTATACTCGAACAACCCTTGTCGGGAACAGAACGCTGTTTTCCACTCGTCTCCACGACGCATACGGACCAGGTTGTACGCCCCCCGAAGGTCTAATTTGGTGAAGATAGATGCACGTGTCAACTTGTCTAGTAGCGTGGAGATGAGGGGAATGGGATATCTGTTCTTTATGGTGATGGCGTTCAATCGTCTATAATGGACACATGGGCGTGGAGCCCCTTCTTTTTTTGGTACAAAAAAGATAGGACTAGCAGCTGGTGAACAGGAGGGTTGGATGTGGCCTAACCGTAAGGCTTGCTGAATGTATTCTTTTAAGGCCTGTTCCTCTGATTGCAATAATGAGTAAATTCTGCCCTTTGGTATCGGTGCATCGGGAATAAGATCAATGGGGCAATCATAGGGTCTATGTGGTGGTAGACCTTCTGCCGTGGCCTTGTCAAAAACCGTTAGGTAGTCATGATATTCAATGGGAATACCAGCCATTACAGCACCTACGGTATGTGGCGTGGTGACAGTTGGAACTATGTCATCTAGATGGGAAGAGGCCATAGCGCCGAGAATATTGGCGGGAGAGACAAGTGACTCAGATTCTGTTAGGCAGAAATGCTGGCATACATCCGATTCGAAAGTAACTTGCCCAGTCCCCCAATTGATCAACGGATTGTGTTGTCTCAGCCAAGGGATACCCAAAATGATTCCAAAGTGCGGGGTGGTGATGAGATCAAAGGACATGGTTTCTTTGTGGGAGTCCTGGATCACCACTTCCAGAGGAGCAGTTTGATGCTTGATTGGACCAGAAGCAAGGGAGGTGCCATCAACTGCTTGCACTGGTTCTGGATATTCTTTCTTAATCAAGGGCAAATTGAGATGGTGAGCTAGTGCAAAATCGATGAAACAGCCAGTGGCCCATGAATCGATCACGATATGAACTGAATGTGTAATCTCCCTGGTCGGCTTTATTAAGGCCTGGACCACTATAGGTCTGATAGGACCGAAGATGGGTTCAGTGGGGGTCAAGGAAGTGCTCGCCCGTACCCCCGGTCTCAAGGGCGAGCCTTCTGAAAACCCGGGTTCTTATTTTTTGGTCGACGGGGGCATTCTTTCACATAATGCCCATTTATACCGCAGTAAAAACAGGCATTATCAGTTCTTCGGCGTTCCCGTTCAGCTTGAGTTATGGGACTCCGAATCCCACCGATTTGCATGGGTTCAGAACTAGTGGATGTCGAGGCTGGAGACGACTGGTTAGAAAAACTGGTTTCTGCTTTACGCTCAGTTCTACGGGCATCCACCTGCAAAGTTAGATCGACCAGATCCGAAAAAACAGAGGGAAGGGCTGGAACCACAGAGAGAGCGTCTTTCATGGCGTTGCATAGACCCCTGTAATACACAATTGCCTTTTTCTCCTCAGGCCATGTGGTTTCTGCGGCAAGTTGGTTAAATCGAGTGATGTATTCGATCAGTGTTTGCCTACCATGTGTGAGATCTAAGAGTTCCAGGTCTCGAGATTGGGCCTTGTACCTGGTATCGAATACCTACGCCATTTCTGTTAACAGAATATCAAAATCATATAAAGCAGGATGGTCATTTTCCAATAATGGGTTTGCCCAGGTAGCTGCCACACCTGATAAATGGGACAGAAGAAAAGCGGCCTTAGTGACAGAGTCGGGGAAAGCCTGGAAGTGGAGTTTGCACTGGTTTATGAATGTGCGGTATTTCAGGGGATCACCCTGATAACATTCTGGGGCAGCAAGAGGGAATGAGGTAGGAAGTAGCACTGGAGTGGGTGCAGTTGATAGGGTAGGAGCGGACTGGGCTTGGGGGGTGGAATCTCCAAACTCGGCATCAGCGGGCAAAGGATGACGTGAGCTTTGCAAGGCATCGAGACGATGGTGGATTGCAGTCGTGGCGGCGGCCGTGTCGGTCCTAAGAGCCGCAACAGCCTGCATTAGAACGGTCACAGGGTCACCGGCGGAGTGATTCATAATCAGGACGACCAGAAAGGCTTCACAGTCTGTTCTGAATCTTGATGGTCGTGCAGATTAAAAAATACCTCCGTCCCCAAGTACCACACAGGCAGTAAAATATCCAATGCCTGTGCAATCTTTGAGGCCACAGGTGTGTAGTGAGCCGTCAGATCCGGAACCAGGAACTACCAGAAGGACCCCCTGAGCGCTGTAAGGCAATGGATAATTCTTCAAGAGATATAACGTGGCAGATAGATACAGTAAGAAACAATAGGAGCACCGCTTACCTAAAAGTATGGGAATAACCGCCCAAAGTGTGATGATGGATGGCAGGGGTCAGGGACAGGGAACGTGAGGCAGGTTTCCAATGAGAGTTGGTTAAGCGATGAACACTTGAAGTAATGCGAAGTGCACAAAACGTAGTTCGTGGCTAGAATGCACCAGCAGGCAAACGCCAGCAGGAAGCCAAGGGCCTGGAGTTCCAAGCAAAGACAGATCCGTAAGGCAGTCCAATATACAGAATCCGGGGTTTGGATACCAGCAAAGTAAACAAACGATGTCCAAAACGATGATGAATGTAGGGCAAAAGACAAAGCAATCTGTATAGCAGTCCATGGTCGTAGAATCAGGGCAAGACAAAGTAATCCATATAGCAGTCCGTGGTCGTAGAATCAGGGCAAGACAAAGCAATCCGTATAGCAGTCCGTGGTCGTAGAATCAAGAATCCAATAAACGAACAAAACGCCAAACAGTCCTGAGGAAATCAGCTGTGAAGCAACGCTTCCATGTCTTCCAATGCATTTGAACTGTTAGGAGTGATCACGTGATGTGGAAGACAGAAGCGTGGGAACGTGAGGGGTCGTCACGTGATGCCAGGATGTTGTGCTGGTCCTGTCACGCATGGATCTCTGCGAACGATGTCGATTGTTCCAAGCAAACGGGAGTCTCCACTTCAGTTGCCAACAGAGGGAAGGTCGGAAAACACCCGGTCTGCCACACAGCGTTCTCACATGTCTGGCGAGAGGTCGTTGTTTCTGCGTACAAGCCCGTGAGCGTTGAATCCCCTGGTGGATGGAGACTGCAGGTGGGCTAACTCGTGCACCCGTGGAATATGTAGTAGAGCGTGTGGTGGGAGACGTGACAGTTAAACTTGGGAGTTTGCACCTTAAATTATCCTTCTCCATTTGTGGCCAAGGTATATACTGTGGCCTAGCTCCTCCTTTCTTCTAACAAAAGAAAAGGCAAGATCTCAAATTCCCATTCGTCCCCATTGTCTGTCTGTCCATAGCAGGGACAATGGTTCTGCACTGCTTTCTTCCTGCCAGTGACCTTAACCTGCTCACATAAGGTGGCAAGCTCCCCCACTCATCGCCTTTTAGGTGGATCTAGCCGCATCAATGACTCTGACGCCCGAGATATAGGTATTCCGAATGGATTGTGTCCTCCAGTGTATTCCACATCTTGACATGTAATGTCCACAGCTGTGCACTTAGGACATTTTTTCGGCAGAGGCGTCCTGTGTCAATGGCGTCGGGTCGATGTGCCTCGTCACCGGATGTTATAAATAGGACGCACGGCGCCCTTAGCCTCAGTTCTATTTTTTCTGCAAACTTGTTTGCTTCAGAGACTCGGCGCGCCTTGTGTATGCCTCGTGAATAAGTCTTCTTCTTCTACCCCTCCGACTCCGCGGTCTGGCTTTAAGACTTGCCAGGACTGCAAGTCTAAGATGTCGATTACAGACCTGCATCGCATTTGTTTGTAGTGTTTGGGCAAGAGTCAAGACACTGACGACTGTTCCAAATGCCTGTCGCTGACTGCTTACGCCTTGCGGGAGCATAAGGGGAAGCTACAGGTAGGTAGGGGTTCTAAACCTGGTAAGTCCTGTAAAGCTGCTAAGGGGATGTCCACTGACGTTTCGAGGGCTGACTCTCCTTGTCGGAAGGAGTCCCGGGGATCTCGGTCCCGGAATGGTTCCCGCCATTCGCCCTCCTCTTCTCGGCATTCCAGGAAGCGCCGTCACCGGTCACTTTCCCTGTCCTCCTCGGAGGATGGTGCCGCAAGGAAAGTGGCTTGTCCCACCAAGTCCTCGACTCCGGAGGAGTGGGCAGCCTTCAAGGAGCAGATGCTTGCGATTTTTCGATCCCAGAGCACAGTTGCGTCTGCGCCTTCGGAAGAAGGCGGTCGGGAATGGTCTCGATCTGTGGCTTGTACGCCCTCGAGTCCTTGGCGCGATTCTCATCGGGAACCTTTGAGGTCCCATTCGGACAAGGTTCAGGTTGAGCGCCAGAGACCTGCTGGTTCCAGGTCTCGGTCTTCGTCCCTGGCAAAACCGCAGAAATCTGGTAAGGGCTCGAGGTCGGCGTCTACTCCGTCAGTGCTGTGTCCATCGGATATGGATGTCGAAGCTTTGCCTTCACACCAGCCCTCGGCGCCGTTGTCGATGTCAACGCCGCAGCCATTGGGGCCATCGACGCAGAAACCGTCTACGCCTTTGGGGCCTTTTGGTCGGATTTTGTCGATGGAGGTCCCTGGTACTGTGGATCATCCTAGTCTGTGAGGCCTGTTAAGGAGTCAAGACCCTATTCTGTTCCGAGGCAGGAGTTCTTTGTCCCCATGGATGATATCTATGAGGATGAGGAGAGGTCAGATTTGGAATTTGACCCTGTTGAGCCTGATGTGGCTCCTGTCTTTTCGGGGGACAGCCAGTTGGAAGAATTACGTCAATCTCTTCATGAAGCCAGTGGCTTCGACACTTCTCCTGAGGTGAACTTTTGCAGACCTGAGCCTGGGGCTCATGCTGAGTCATCTTATAGGAGACTGATGGCTAGGGTCACTGAGTATCTTGGTTGGTCTTGTCCTCCGGAAGCTTTTGTTCAGGATGACTTAACTGATATTTTGGTTCAAAGTCTGTCCTCTAGGGGGCGCTGTTGAGCGCCGAACAAGATGGCCGCCTGAGGCTCGAGCTCTGTGTCAAGCAGATCACAAGATCCTTATACGGCACATCTGCGAGCATAGCCCGGATTCCAACGTTCGCGATGCTGCCAACCCAGGGACCACTTGGGCCAAATCCTGACGGAAAACGGTGCCGGGAACCCTGCAATCGGGCACCGCTGCACCCATCCCCCACCTCCGGCGAGCGGATACGCACCAAAAATCCTGGACCTCCTCCTCTCAAGACGCCTGATTCTGCTTCCCCCGCCGTTGCGATGATCGTACCGTGCCAACCTCCCGCATTGAGCTTGGGGGGGCCCTGGCCCCTGGAGGCATCATCGTGGCCCCTTGGCTCATATTCGCCCTAAAACATTTTTGATACCTGATACCGCCGGATGGAGGGGATGGCGTCCTCGCCCACTCGGCAGGTATAACAAGTAAACGTGCACGTGAACTCCTGATTTCCATGAGGGCAGAGCTAAGGGCGCAACATCTACTCTTTTTATGAACTACAGTGGGTGCCACTGGCTGCGCACTGGGGGATTTGGATTCCGCCCCTGGCTCCCCTACTGCAGGCCGGGCACTCTACGGGCCGGGGCAATCGTCCTATTCCTTGGACAGGGGCATGCTCCCGGGACCCCCTGACTTCCTGGCTGATCCCACCTCCTCAGCCATCTGCACATATTGGGAAATTTCTTCCACTTCATAGGGACGTATACAATACCCTGCCGCCGGCCAGAGCGACCGCCTGCCGCCGCAGGGCGGCTTGAGGCCTAGGGGGCTATATCCTACTGGTTCCCCTCCGGCGCTGTCCGGGGTGCCATCGGCTCTCCCTCACCTCTCCTGCCCCTCATCACCGCCACGATGACTAAAGGGGCTGGAAAAAACCAAAGCTCCATAAACATGTTCACAAAGACTCCGGTGAGGTCGCCTGAGGGGGGTCTCTGAGCAGGCCCCTGCCACCTCTTCACCCCTTGCCACCTCGGAATCCCAGAACATGATGGATTTCATCCATGAGGCTTCACCACACTTCACTCGAAGTTAGACGACATGAATGGCACCATATCCTCCATCAAGGCTCATATTGAGAGGACCGACAGTCGAGTATTGGAGGTCGAGACCAGGGTGAGCTCCACTGAGGACGGCCTGGGAGCTCTACGTTCGGAAGTCACAGCTCTGTCCAAACGCGTCCTTGAGGTGGAGGAGAAAAATGAGGACTTGGAATCCCGTTCGAGGCGTAACAACCTACGCATCATTGGGGTTCCCGAGAATGGCATCATTGAACCGATGGAGGACTATGTCGAACATACACTACTGTCGCTTCTTGATTCACCGAAGCTCTCTCCACAGTTTGCTATAGAGCGGGCGCATCGGGCCCTGACCCCGAAACCTAAGCCGGGCGCACCTCCACGACCCATTATAGCTCGGGTCCTGAACTTTCGAGATCGTGATGCCCTCCTCAGAGCGGCAAGACTTAAGGGAGCGCTCCTGCTGGGTGGAGCAAGGATACATCTATACCCTGACTTCTCGATGGCTTTCCAGCTGGAGCACAAGACTTTCCTGGCGGTAAAGAGGAGGCTTAGAGATCACGGAGTCAAATACTCCATGTTATATCCCGCCAAACTGCGAGTCGAGCGCAACAATCAGGTGTCTTTCTTCACGATCCTGGATGAGGCCTCCAAATTCATTGACGAACATTTTCCAGGTTGACCCCCCCCAGTTATGACTCTGCAGCTGCTCAGCTAACCCCCTGTGAGTCACTGACACCGGCTATCTCCCTATGCCAGGAAAATATCACTCCTGTACTCCTCAACGAACTTCAGTTGGATTATTTCTACATGATTGTGCCATATTGATTTGTGCAAAGTCCTTTTTCAAGTCACGTACGATGCTTCATTATAGGCACTATGCTTTCCCTGGATCTGCTATTGGCCTGGAGCAACGTCATCAGTCCGGCCCAAAGGCCCCCAGGCGTTGATGCCACTGCTTTGGATTTGGTTAAGGGGTTTTGGGATCGTCATTCCTCTAGTTGGGGGAGGGATGTGGGTGCGGGTGGGTTATGGTGGGTGTTATGTTATAAAAAGTTTGGCGCTGGCAACGTGGGCGGACCACAGGGCAATGTTGCGTTACATGGGCTGCAGGGCTGCTAAACGGGCCCATTGGATGTCAACATCCTGGCGATACGAACGCTACCGGTTCTTTGACGGAGAATAATCTGACTTTCATGAGCTGGAATGTGCGGGGATTGGGCAATTTTAAGAAAATGAGACAACTCCAGCTGCAGGCCGAACATCATGTGTCCAAGATCCTTTTTTTACAGGAGACGCACGCCTGTTCCGAACAATGTATGAGATTTGCCAAAACGTGGGGCCCCCAGAGATACTTCACCAACTTCTCTACCCAAAGTCGTGGGGTTATGACTATTATTCACAAGAGCCTTAAATTTGCACTTATATCCTCACAAATAGACCCCCAGGGTAGGTATGTTTTACTCCATGCCACTCCAGAACAGGGAGGTGATTTTGCTGAACATTTATGGTCCTAACATAGATGACCCGGAGTTTTTTACACATCTCACATCCCTCCTAGATGGCTTCCCTCTGATTCCTATTCTCTGGGGAGGGGACTTCAACATCATTTTTGATACAGACCTTGACAGGTCTGGGTCCAGGCCCCGCCAACTCACCAGGGCAGCTTATGCCACACTGTCATCTTTTCCCGGCCTTGCCATGGTGGATGCATGGAGACTCCTCTACCCTGATTCCTGTGTCTACTCATTTTACTCCTCGGTGCATGACTCCTATTCCCGAATTGATAGATGGGTAATCTCTGATGTACTGATTAAAAATGTGATACAGCTGACGATCCCTCCTAGGACCCTATCCGACCACTCGCCAGTGACCATCACTATGGGTTGGGGACTGGACAGCGACTGTACCAGACGCTGGAGGATGAATCCCCATTCTCTCCTTGACCCCTTGTTCAGCTCTGAGCTCGAGGTGGCCATCGAGGAGTTCTTCGAAATAAATACAGACTGTGTCCTCGCAGGCCACCCTATGGGAGTCCTTCAAGGCATATATTAGGGGCATAGCGCTTTCCAAGGCAAGTGGCATTCTCAGAACAATTCGGAGGGACATCGCTGTAAGTGAGTCCAAACTGTCAAACCTGGAGGCCCAGTGTTCACTGCTTTCAACCCCTGGGACCCTTGCAGCTATAGGAATAGAGCTGGACGTATTTCGTTCCCTCGCGGACCGTGAACAAAAATTCTTAGATAGCCCTGGCCTGCCGAGGAAATACAGGGAGGGTGAGCGCCTCTGCCGCTTCCTTGCTAGACTCATCCGCCGCGAGCTGGGTGCTCCACATATCCTCGGGATTGTAAGACCCGATGGCTCCCTGACTATCACATCACAGGCCATCAATTTGGAATTTTTTGATTTTTATGAAGCCCTGTACTCCAACTCGGACGAGGCCACGGAGGCGGAAGTAGACTCCTACCTCGACTCTCTCCCCATGACGGCTCTCTCTCCTGAGACCGTTGGGTCACTCGATTCCCCGCTCACCCCGGAGGAGTTTTCAGAGGCCATAGATTCCCTCGCATCGGGGAAGACCCCTGGCTCTGATGGCATTCCGGTTGAATTTTATAAATGCTATAAATCTCTCCTACTCCCTCATTTAATAGCTCTCTGGGAAGAATCGATGGAAGCGGGCATACTCCCTCCATCACTTCGCGAGGCCACAATTACTGTTTTGCTCAAACCTGGTAAACCTCCCACACAGTGCGGTTCGTATCGCCCACTCTCGCTCATAAATTGTGATGCCTAAATATTTGCCAAAATGTTAGCAACTAGACTTGCCCCCTGTATGCCATCTATTATTCACCCGGACCAGGCGGGATTCAGCCCAGGACGCTCCACCTCTTTGAACCTGAGACGGCTTTTTAATATAATTAGCAGGATAAACCCCAATGTGCAAGCGGTAGCTGCAACTCTTGACATGCAGAAAGCGTTCGATTCAGTCTCCTGGAGATACCTCTGGCGGGTGCTTGAACAATGTAAATTTGGCCCAGCTTTTCGCTCCTGGGTCAAGGTGCTCTACTCGGGCCCTGTGGCCAGTGTCCGCATGGAAGACCAATGCTCCCCGCTCTTTAAAATTGCTAGGGGGACGAGACAGTGTTGCCCGTTCTCTCCCCTGATCTTCGCTATAGCGATAGAACCTTTTGCTGACATGCTACGACAACTCCACTCACATAGAGGGCTCCGCATGGCGGGTCAGGCCGATATAGTGTCCCTGTATGCGGATGATGCACTTCTTTTCGTGCGTTCTCCCACCATTAACTTACCCCCGATACTGAAAGACGTTTACTTTGGTCGCATTTCAGGCCTCAAGGTGAACTGCGCAAAATCCATGCTTTTTCCACTCACGGAGTGCACCCTCCCTCCTCCTGATACCCTGGGGTTCACGTGGGCTCAGACGAAATTCACTTATCTGGGGATAGAAGTAACACGTCAGTTTGAGTCGACCTTCGAGGAGAACTATCAAAACTATCTCGCACACTTGGCGGCCAGGACTCTAGCATGGGGCAAATTGCCGATCTCCCTTGCAGGTAGAATAGGGATAATGAAAATGTTAGTGCTGCTCCAATTACTCTACAAGTTCACCAACATCCTCCTGTGGCCGGGTGAGAGCTTTTTCCAAGGACTGACTCGCACTATCAACTCCTTCCTGTGGCATTTGGGTGCGGTCAGACTTAAGCTTGGTACCTTATCCACCCATATGGCTGATGGCGGCTTTGGGGCCCCTGATTTTCTTAAATACTGGCTAGTCTCCCAAATCCAATACACATCCTACTGGTTTAATACGGCGGACCCTCCTCCACATGTTAGACTCGAGAAACTAGCAGTTAGCGACCGGGACATCCGCTCCCTGGTGATACAGCCCGTCCCTTCGGCACGAGACACACTGGACCCGGTAGTTTGCACTTCCCTGGCATTAACGAAAACGTGGAAATTGTTGGACACTCCCCACCCATTCCATGGTAATCTCCCGCTATGGAACTTTCTCCCGGGGGTTCCACATGTACTGCCACCAATTGTGCGCCGCTGGACAGAACTACTTTGTGATGTATTTGAGCAGGGCAGCTTCGTTGAGTGGTCTGACCTACCGTTGCCCCTGAGGGGTGGCACGAGTGCATGGCTCCAGTACTCGTCCCTACGTAGAACCCTTAAACGAAAATACCCCACGTTCCCAGCAATACCGCCGGACGATCCCGCTATTGAGGAATTGACTTCTCCCACACCTACCAGAGGAAAAATATCCAGGCTGTACACTATGATACAATCCAGATCCACTCTGAAATTCATCGGGTTGAGGCGGGCGTGGGAGGAGGATGTCGGGGTGGAGGTGACGGACGAACGCTGGGCTCACATGTGTGCTCGTATACATCAGGTGTCCTTTAACTCCCGCTTCAAATTAATTCAGCTGAAGGTATTGCATAGGTTTCATTATACCCAGTGCAGGTTACATCGTATGCTCAACGATCACTCTCCAAGATGCCCCAGGTGTGGCCAGGATGTTGCCGACTATATACACATGATATGGTCTTGCCCCCGCATTTCCCAATTTTGGGGGATGGTGTGCTCAACCGTATCCGCTATACTTGACCAACCCATCGACCCCTCCCCAATGAAGTGCCTATTCCATGACTTCCCCGGACTACCCCAGAACTCAAAGAAACTGGCCGGCCTTTGCATGCTCCTTGTGGTACGAGCCGTTCTGCTCTGTTGGCTACGCCCCGCACCTTCCATTCATGCTCAATGGCTCAGGGCACTTACATGGGCCTCAGACACTGAGAGGACCTGGTCTTCCCTACAACCCGTACATTCGAGGCCCAGAGATGTCTGGCTCAAATTCCGCTCCTATATGTCAGGTTTAAATGCGACACCGGATACATCTTCCCCAACTAGTACGCCTATTCACATAGGTTCTCCATCCTGAGTTAAGGTGTTCCTCACCTTGCATTTACCCCGTATGGGTTCTTGATGAAAAGGTTTGCAATGGATGTAGTAAATGTATGCCTATATTGATTCTACTGTACCTACCTGTACTTGCCTTGTGCTAAGTTTGCCTATGTTGTGCTGCCAAGCCATATAATAAAAAAAAGTTTAAAAAAAATAAATAAACAAAGTCTGTCCTCTGACCCCGTGTTACCTTTTCATTTGACATTGCAAAAAAGGGTGGCTGCTGCTTGGCAGACCCTGGAATCTCCCCAGCTACCTTTCCTCTCACCCCACTTCCGAGAGTTTGGTGGTTCAGGCGGTCAACACCACTTGTGCCTTAGCAAGATTTTCACACACTCTGTGGAATTGTTTCTCTAGCGGCTGAGCATATTCCCCAGGGGGAAGTAAGGGATGGGTTCCTTGCTCTCGTGCAAGATGGCAAGGATACCATGTGTGACTCCCTTCAGTCGGGATTGGACATGGCCGACCGCGTTAGCCGGTCCATGGCTGCAAGCACCATTATACGCAGATTTGCGTGGTTGCAAAAGTCGGGTTTTGCTCCGGATGTGCAAGCCTGTCTTTTGAACATGCCCTTTGATGGCGCACACTTGTTTGGCAGCAAGGCTAGCGAGAGCCATGGGAGGTTGCAGACCTCAAAAGCTGTGGCTAAATCTTTGAGCGCAGCTGTGCGTCAACCTCCACCTTTTCGTCCTAGGGTACAGTAGTGGAGGGGAGGTTCCTTTCGTAGCCGCCAGTCAAAGGGGTCAACATAAAAGTACCCATGGTGGTCGGGGAAATAGGAGTGCTAAAGCCGCTCAGGTAGCTGCCTCTTTGCCTTCAGGCGCTGCCGCAGCCTCTTCAAAGCAACTGAGGCCATGTTCCATTGTTCGCCGGTTGGGGCAGACTGTCTCAACATCTCGAAGAAAGGCAAGCTATTACTTCAGACGCGTGGGTTCTAGATACAATAGCCCACGGCTACTGCCTTCCCTTCCTAAAGCAGCCTCATGACAATCCACCGGGGAATCTCTCTTTGAAGCTTCCGGATCCACTCCTTGTGCAGGAAATCTTGACCCTGTTAGAGAAAGGCGCTATAGAACTGGTGCCTGTAGCAGAGATGAACAAGGGATGGTATTCCCCATATTTTTTTATTCCAAAGAAAGACGGGGGATTGAGACCCATCTTGGACTTGCGTTGGTTGAATAAACTTCTCAGGAAGGACAAGTTCAAGATGGTCACTCTTTCTCAAGTCCTACAGGCCCTTTGACTTCAGGATTGGTTGGTGTCTCTGGACCTACAGGATACTTACTTTCATGTGCCGATTTATCCACAGCACAGAAAGTACCGGAGGTTTGCGGCTGGCCGCTTGCACTTTCAGTTTCTGGTCCTGCCATTCGGATTGACCTCTGCCCCAAGGGTCTTCATCGAGCTAATGGTGGTGGTGGCTGCGAATCTCAGGTGAGGGGGGGGTTCACGTCTACCCCTACCTAAACGACTGGCTGATCAGTGCGTGTTCTCCCGAGCTAGCGATGGATCATCTCAGTCTCACCTGCCGCTCCCTCCACAAGCTGGGCTTCTCCCTCAATTTCAAGAAGTCGCATCTGACACCTTCCCAACAGCTCCAGCAAATCTGGGCATTGTAGGTCTCGTCCTTGGGGAAGTGCTCGCCCCCCAAGGAGACGGCTCATCAGATTGTGCAGATGGTGGACCAATTTCAACTTCCTCAGCGTCTCCCGTGCTTTCGAATTCTTAAGGTTGCTCGGCCTCATGGCATCCTGCATTTTTCTGGTGCCAGAGGCCAGGCCGAGAATGAGATCCCTGCAATGGGTCCTCAAGATACAGTGGTCACAATTCTCAGGCAAAATGTCGGATCTTGTTCAGATTCCACTCTCGGTCTCACAGGATCTTCTGTGGTGGGCCAACAAGGTGAACCTGATGAAGGGGGAGCTATTTTGGCAACTGTAATCGGAAGTGACAGTAGTGACAGATGCTTCCCTCACAGGATGGGGAGCTCATGCCAACGATCTGACCACCAGTGGTCGTTGGTCTCTGTCAGAGTCCAAACTCCACATCAACCTGTTAGAGCTGAGGGCCATCAGGCTGGCCCTGAAGGCTTTTCTGCCACCTGTGTGGGGGAAGAGTGTCCTGTTCATGACGGACAGTACAGTGGCCATGCTTTACCTCAACAAAAAAGGGGGGGTAGGGTCACTCCCGTTATGCAGAGAGCCGATGCAGCTCTGGTTCTGGGCAATTCAGCAGGGAATATTACTCTCGGCAGTACATCTAGGCGGAGAGGAGAATATGGCTGCGGACGCTCTGAGCAGGCAGAGCACGGTCTCTCACGAATGAGAGTTGGCTTAGGAAGTCCTTCTGGAGATCTTCGTCCCTTTGGGGAACCCCGCAAGTTGATCTCTTCGCGACCAATGCCAACCGGAAGTACGAGAGATTCTGCTCAAGGGAATTTCCTCCGAGAGGAGCCTTAGGAGACGCATTTGTCGTGGATTGGCCATTCCCACTTCTGTATGCGTTTCCTCCGGTCCCCGTCATTCTGAAAGTGTTAAGGAGGGGAGGTTGCAGAGGTTCGGATCCCACATGATCCTCGTTGCTTTGGATTGGGCCAAGAGAGCGTGGTACGTGAACCTTCTAGAAATGTCCATCTGCCCTCCACGCCATCTTACCTACCGAGAGGATCTTCTCTCGCGCATGGGGGGGTGCAGGTTCGGGTTCTCCATCCCGTGGTCAGGACTCTCAACATTCACGCTTGGTATCTGAAAGGTTGAGATATAAGGATTGGGACCTCCCGGATGACGTGATGGAGGTGTTGCTTTCGGCCAGGCGGCCGGCAACTAAATACCTGTGCCATTGGCGTAAGTTTTGCAACTGGTGCACAGGACACGATGTCGATCCTTTTCAGTGTTTCAATCCCATGGTTCCGTCTTTCTTGCTTTTGTTGGCCCACAGGGGCCTCCAAGTGGGTACCATTGAAGGTTTCCTGGCGGCGCTGTCTATCTTCAAGCGTTCGTCTGAAGAATGTTCTTATTTTAAGAATTCTTTCATTTCTCAATTTCTAAAAGGGCTCACTAATGTGTTCCCGCCGTCCTCGTTTTAAGTGCCGGTTTGGGATCTGAATTTGGTCTTGAAATTCTTGATGGGTGCTCCATTTGAACCTTTGCACTCTTGTCCTTTGAGACTGTTGTCTTTCAAGACAGTTTTCTTGGTTGTGTTTACATCCGCTCGCAGAGTGAGTGAATTGCAGGCACATTCATCTAAGCCACCCTTTACTGTGTTCCACAAGGATAGGGTTGCACTACGGGTACGTCCTTCCTTTCTACCTAAGGTAGTGTCTGAGTTTCATTTAAGCCAGAAAGTGGTACTTCCTGCTTTCTATCCTCCTCCTCATCCTGGTAAGGAAGAGGAGCGACTACATAGGTAGGACCATAAGAGAGCTCTGAGCTTTTATATATCTAGGATGTCTAGGGTCAGAGTGGACAATCAACTATTTGTTGGGTATGCTGGACACTGATTGGGGCAGGCTGTTACTAAACAGACCTTGTCCAGGTGGATTATCCTCACCATTACTGAATGTTACAGATTGGCGGGTAAGGACCCTCCGGAAGGGTTACAAGCTCATTCCACTAGGGGCGTGGCTACTTCCACAGCCCTGCAACGGGGAGTTCCTATTAGGAATATTTGTGACACAGCAACATGGGCTTCTATCCACAACTTTGTCAAACATTACTCCCTGGACATGCTCCATGGTCAGGATATGGCCTTTGGTAAGGCAGTACTTTATTCTACCACCTGATTAGGTATTCTAAATTCTTTTTCCTCTTCCATTTTTCTGGTACTGTTTTGGGAGTCTGTCAAAGATGTGGAATACGTTGGAGGACACAATCCATTCGAAGAACAAGTTACTTACCAACTGGTAACGTTCTTTCGACTGGATGTTCCTCCAACGTATTCCACATCGCCCTCCCAGCGTGCCCCTCTGGAGAATTTCCTATGCTATTGCAGCTTACATTCCTTCAAGGCTATGTGTAGTCAAGCAATTGTGGTGTACTGGCATGTTATACGTTATGGAGGATAAACATAAACTGAGGCTACAGGTGCCATGCGTCCTATCTATAACATCAGGTGATGTTGCCCTCGATGGAGGCCTCATCGACATGATGCAGGACGCCCTCTGCCGAAAAAAATTCTGAAGTACACAGCTGTGGACATTACATGTCAAAGATGTGGAATACGTTGGAGGAACATCTAGTCGAAAGAACGTTACCAGTTGGTAAGTAACTTGTTCGTCTAGATTTGACCATCTTACTTCCTTATTCATTGAGCACCCTTCAGGGCCACATGTTTTACCTACCTCTTCCCCACGAAAGGATTCTCTGTCTTCGTCTGACATATCCTGTCCCCAACTCGTGTGTCTTCTCTCTTCGTCTCTATTCAAAGTCAGTCTATCTAAAGACGGCTCCTTGGGCTCAAAGTGACATGAGGCTCCCTCTTTATCGTACAACTGTGTACTCTCGAGTTAATCGTTTTTACCCTTTCCTTTCAGTTCCTTTTTTTTCCTTATATCATGATAGACTTTATCGATTGCATCCCCAATGCTCTTAGAGTGGGACTCATCCTATAGATTTGCTCTAGATGGACCTGGAATTGGCTGATGTGCTGGCAAGAACTCTTCGATGTCCTTCCATGCCACTACTTGATTAGGATCCATTACTTCCTTTTCCATATGCTCAAGATCGCGTGCTCTCTGCCTTCTGTTTTGTTCTAGCTCATCATCAAACTCTCTTTGCTTCCTTGCTTCCTCTCTTACTTTTTCTTCCTCTTTTCTTTTCATATCTCCTCTCATCTGCCCTTTGTATCTCTTCATCTCTACGTCCTTGTATTCTGTTATCCCTTAATTTCTGTTCCTCCTCTTCCTCTCTCTTTCTCGTTCTTTGCTTGCCCTCTGCCTGTCATATTTCCTTTGATCCTCTGCTCTTTCCTGCTTTTTCAATTGCTCATCTTGATACAACTGTTCCGGTCTTTGTCTATCCTTCCTTTTTGCCCCTTCATTCAATCTTTCCTCTTTATCGCTATCCTTTTTTTCTTTGTCGTTTCGATCTTCCCTTTGCCTTACGTCCTCAATGCTCTTACCATCGAGTTTGATCAAAATCGGACCACCCATCCATTCGTTCTGTATAAGTGCTAACTCATCAGTCTTATCTTTTTCTCCTTTCCATCTCTTTATTTCCCGTCCTATATGTAAGGATGTACTTGGTCGATCACTTCTATCTTTATCGCGTCACTCCTTGTCCCTCAGGACCTTAGAGATTACATCTCTCTCTGTATTTTTCTCTGGGCCCTCGTCGCTGCTTTGCGCAGGCGACTCATATGCCGGGTTGCTGTACCCTGTCGCTGCCTTAAGCTACCTTAATGGGTACAACCCGTCATCTTTCTTACTATCGCCGTCTGCTTCAGCCGTGGCGGGGGGAGCAGAAGGCTCCTCACCCCCCTCTTTGCATACATTGAGTATCCAATCTACAGGAGGTGGCTCTTCTCTCTCCTCCTGATACATCTTCCGGAGCTGTAAGCTCACTAATCGTTTATCTAACTTTTTTCCTGTGTATGCTGTATGAAAATATGTATTCACATGCTGCAAAACTGCCTTTGATAGTGACCCCCCTTGTGGCCATGGCATGAACATTTTATCTGCCGAGCCCTTAACCCATTCTGCATTGTAGTGCTTAAGCTTGTGTGTTTGCTTGGGTAACTGCTTGCAGAGATGTATAAGCAGAGTAATAGCCTCCATTTTGACTCATCACTCTTGACTGTCAATGCTTACCTTTACTCTTTGCAAATTTCAAAAATATGTTTCAGAAAAACAAAACAATATGAGCGTGCACCTATCGTTGCAGGGTCCAAACCCTCTATATCACGTTTTTTACTTTAATCTATTTTTTCGCTAAACATCATCAATTCAGTTCTTAACTCACGTGTTTTCCTTCTTATGTCTGTCAATTCCACTATTTTTTCACCATATACAGTCACATCAGACAAACGGACCTACTCTACCAGCCACATATTCCCTGTCTTTTCTTCAAGACTTATACTACCCCTAAAAATTACGCTGATTGGGGTGTGAATAGTTCTCTTTAAACATGTCTTCAACCAAGTTTGTGTCATGATGCTCGCTCCCGGGGAGCCGGTTCAAGCCCGGCGCCCCCGAAAGCGGTCATCCAGTCCCCAAGGAAGGACCCAGCAACCCCATATAGGGGCCCTTTGGACAGTGTCCTGGCGCCTATGGCGCCAGGCTCATAAAAGACATCAGTCCTGGCGCCATAGGCGCCAGGCTCATTATGGGAATGCTTGGGTGCACTTACCTGATGCAGACCATGCTGCAGGATCCCGGCCTCCTTGAGGCCTGAAAGGGACTACTTTACCTGTGGGACTAATTTACCATCCGGGCGTGGTCGGGGAAGGATACATACCTGATTGGAGGAAGGATACATACCTAGAACTTCTTCCAAGGCTATTTAAACCCCACCCGAACAGCCACACGTGCTTCGCGTTGTTCTGCATCTAGCAGCTGGACGCTCACCATGTCTGCTCCTGCATCCTGACTTCTGCCACGCCTGCCAGCATCCTGGATCACCTGCAAAGGAAGAGAAGAAGAGAACAGAAGAATGAAAAGTCCTTACCTGCTAAATCCGCATCCCGGAGACATCTCGCCGACAATCCTAAAAAGGAAGACTTTAATTTAAAAGCTCATCGCGTCGATCGCTGCAGCGCCGCATTCCACTCACCTTTACAGGGCGCCTCCATGTTCAGCAGCGATCATCCGGATTCGCAGTCACGCCCCAGCGCCTACGGAGAAAAAGACCAGAACAAAAGGTGAGAGAGAGAAGGGAATAAGGAAAGCTAAATCTCCATGTTAAGACTTACCTGTTGATTCATTCCCTCTTCATTTTGGGTCCGCGCCGCATCCTGGCATTTCCGGACCCCGGCCCCTAAGGGGAAAAAGAGACATCAGCGTTAATGAGCGAATAAAAAGACATTACCAAAAAAACTCTCATTAAAGACTTACCTGATTTCTACAAGGATTTCACCTCTCATCTCGGGTCGGTGCCTGTTCCCCGGCATTCCGTACCCCGGCCCCTATGGGGAAAAAGACACTAGCATTAGTACATTAATGCATGGACACAAGGGGAACCTCTCATCAAAAAAACTTACCTGGAAGCCAAGCAAGTTTGGTTCTCACCAATCCGAAAATCCAGTGAAGTAACTGGATACCAACGCGCCCCTGCATCAGAAGCAGGATGGAGAGCTCGTCCTTCCAGACCCTACGGTGAGACTCTACGAGAAATCACAGAAGGGTTTCAAGGAGGGTGAGAGGGGAAAGTGGGAGGCCGATTGCATTACCCCGCAGACAGTTAATCCCCTATTTTCGCCTACAGAAGGATACTTCTGCGAGCCAGACAAGCCAGATTTGGGGGCCCGGTCCAGTCCGTCTTCCGAACCCTGCGCATCACATTAGAAGAGGTCACAGCAGCACGAACCAGGCCAGCGCCTCCGTGGGAGTCAGGTGAGCGAAACAGAACGCGAAGCCTCCCTACAAATTCCCACCCAGGCGCTATGGAAAGTTCTGAGACTGATCAGTTGGCCCAATTACTGGGGGAATTACGGGCCGAAGTACATGCCGCTCGTCAAGAGACTAATGCCCTCAGGAGGGAATTAATAATATCAAAGGAAAGAACTGATGACCTGGCCAGACAGCTTTTGCAAGGTCAAGCTGGGCAAACTCCTCTACCCGGTTCCGGAGGGAACCCCGCTCCTTTGGTTTCCAGTAACCATGTGCAGATTAATCTACCTGGAAACATGACGCTGGCCCCACCCGAACGCTTTGCTGGGGACCCCAAATGATTCGCCGTATTCATGAATCAGTGTCGTTTGCACTTCCTATGCAGACCTGGGGCCTTCCCTAATGATCAGACCAAGGTAGCCTTTGTATTGTCATATCTCAGCGGCTGCGCTGCCGATTGGTCAGTTCCACTGGTTACACAAGATGACCCGATTCTCCGTGATTTTCAAAGGTTTCAAGCAAGCATGGAAAGGTTATTTGCTCGACACTCTCAGGGGCAGGCTCTGGATGACGAACTTCTATCCCTGCGACAGGGCAATCAGGACCTCCTATCCTATATTGCAACCTTTAATAGACTAATTGTGGAAACGGGATGGCCAGAGGTTGAAAGAGTCACGTTGTTTTATCGAGGCCTTCGCGGTGAACTTAAGATGTCTTGGCCCAAGTTGTAAATCCGCCCCAAGAATGCAGAGTATATAGACTTAGTGGTCCAATTGGATCACAGACTTCAAAACGGTGGTCAGTCAAAATCTCGAAAACAAAATCTCGAATGACAAAAAGCCCGAAACAAAAATCTCGAAAAAATAAATATCGAATTTTTTATTTATTTATTTATATATGTTTTTGGGGTCAGGTAAGTAAAAAAAAGGGGTAAAATAAAAAAAATGAAAAAAAGGGGGGTTGGGGGGGAACCCCCCATTTTGGAAAAAAACACATTGAAAAAAAAATTCGACATTTTTTTTTTTCGGCCTTTTGTTTTCGAGATTTTTTGATTCGGTATTATCACTATGAACCCTTCAAAACAGAAAAGCAGATCGGTCCAGGTTTGAGACCCGGGTGTTGGTCAAGACCCATGCTAATCCCAAGGGAGTTGATGTCTCTGAGCCTATGCAAATTGGAGGGGTTAAAGGACCCTTAACTCAAAAGGAACGTGAAAGGAGGCGGCAGTTAAAATTATGTCTTTATTGTGGGAATTCTGGACACTTTCTACGAGATTGCCCGGCAAAACCGCCCGAAAGGCGGTAGGAGCCGCTGATAAAAACCATGAAGACTCTGTTTCGGGAAACGACTCCGCCCAACAAGTGTAGGGGTCCGCTTGCCGAGCTTGAAAACTAACTCTCAGACCTCGCATTTCATTGTGCCAATGGTTCTTGTAGATCCAGAACAGCCTAAGCGGTTGCATGCAATAAAGGCATACATCGATAGTGGAGCTATTGGAAACTATGTGGATCGTGAATTGGTCTCTAGGATTAACCTCCCTCTCCGTCCTAAAACCAGCAAAGATGTCATCACCACAGTCGATGGAACTGAAATTGCCTCTGGACCGGTAACAAATTCCACTACTGAGGTGACTCTTATTGGTCCCGACGGCCATCGGGAGGGTGTTGTGTTTGATGTAATCCAGGCTCCACAGTTTCAGGTTATTCTTGGAATACCTTGGTTAGAGACACATAATCCTCAAATTGATTGGCGAGCTAAGAGAATAACCTTCCCGGATTGTACACAAACCTGCTACCCAGAAAACCTGAAGATTAATCTCGCATCTGTAACCTCTGCCTCCATGCAACTACCTCCGGAATACCAAGACTTTCAGGACGTCTTCCAAAAGGAACAGGCCAACACGTTACCTCGTCACAGATCGTACGATTGCCAAATCGATCTGGTGCCCGGTGCACAACCCCCTTGTAGCAGGATTTATGCCCTTACCGAACCTGAGAATCTGCATTTGAGACAATATTTGGATCAATACCTAGCTAATGGTTTTATTCGCCCGTCAAAGTCCCCGGCATCCTCGGCTTTGTTCTTCGTGCCCAAAAAAGAAGGCGACCTTAGAACTTGTATCGATTACCGCGCATTGAACCAAATAACGGTTAAAAACTGTTGTCCTCTGCCTCTGATCCCTGAACTCCTTGACCAGGTGAAGGACGCTTGCATATACACCAAGTTAGATCTCCGGGGGGCTTATCATCTGGTACGAGTTAAAGAAGGTGACGAATGGAAAACTGCCTTCCGTACTAAATACGGATTATTTGAGTACCAGGTGATGCCTTTCGGATTATGTAACGCGCCGGCTGCCTTCCAATACTTCATGAATGATGTCCTTCGGGAACTCATCGATGTTTGTGTTGTCGTATATATCGATGACATTCTGGTGTACTCCTCTTCGGAATCTGATCACAGAAAACACGTCAGGGCAGTACTTGAAAAACTGCGCCAACACAAACTATTTGCTAAATTGGAGAAATGTGTTTTCCATACCACAGAAGTCGAGTTTCTAGGTTTCATCCTGACACCCAAAGGAGTCCGAATGGACTCAAGAAAAGTGGATGCCATCCTCAAATGGCCATCACCTAGCTCTGTAAAAGGGGTTCAAAGCATGCTCGGCTTTGCCAATTTCTATTGCAGGTTTATCCCGGAATTTTCACGCGTGGTACAATCCATTACTTCACTCTTGAGGAAAAATAAACGTTTTGAATGGGCTGAAGAAGCTGAGCAGGCCTTTCAGGATTTAAAAGCCAAGTTTACCTCCGCACCTATATTGAAACACCCGCGTCCAGATCTCCCTTATGTCGTCGAGACTGACGCATCCAGCCTAGCCATGGGAGCTGTCCTGTCCCAAAGAGATCCCGAAACCAACCAACTGCATCCCGTAGCATTTTGGTCCAGAAAATTCTCGGCACCCGAGGTTAATTATGCAATCACAGACAAAGAACTGTTAGCCATTAAGTCCGCTTTTAAAGCCTGGCGGCATTATCTGCTTGGCGCTCGACATACCATCACAGTGATCACTGATCACCGGAATTTACAGTATTTGAAAACCGCCAAGGCTCAGTCATCACGGCAGCTCCGATGGGCTTTGTTTTTCTCTGAATTTGATTTCGTGATTACCTATCGACCTGGCTGCAAGAATGGCAAAGCAGATGCCTTATCCCGAATTGGAATGGGAGAATCTGATACAAACTCAGAACCAGTACCAATAATTCCCGAACAGAGGATACTAGGCATGACTTCGTTACAGACGCTTGAAGACATTCAAGTCAGAGTGAAACAACTCCTGGACCCTACAACCTTACAGGAATGGATACAAAAGGGATCAGACTTTACCATAGATAATGGTTTACCTTATTTCCAAGGACGCTTATTCCTGCCATATAAGGAATTACACGAACTAGTTATTTCCGGTTATCATGATACATTAATAGAGGGACACCCCGGTATTGCCAAGACAGAGGAAAAGGTGAAACGACAATTTTGGTGGCCCTCTTGGCGAAAAGATGTTAAATCTTTTGTGATGTCCTGTGGTGTTTGCGCCCAAAATAAAAGTCAAAAGAAAAGACCAGCCGGTCTCCTTCAACCTATAGACATACCACCAGCACCCTGGCACACCCTATCAATGGATTTTATTACGGACCTGCCTCCTTGTTCGGGGTACAATACTATTCTGGTAATTGTGGATTTGTTTTCCAAAATGGCCCACTTTATTCCTTTGAAAGGTTTACCTTCAGCTTCTGTCCTAGCCAAAGAATTCCTCGAAAATATTGTTCGGCTACATGGATTCCCATCTATACTAATCTCTGACCGGGGAAGCCAATTCATTTCCCACTTCTGGCGCAAATTTTGTCAAATGGCGCAGATCGACGTAAGATTATCGACCAGTCACCACCCTCAGACCGATGGTCAGACCGAGAGGACAAATCAGACCTTTGAACAGTACTTACGGTGTATGTTGCAGCAATCTGAAAGCAACTGGAAAGACATTCTTTGGATAGCCGAATACGCATATAATAATTCGGTACACTCTGGAACTGGCCACAGTCCTTTTTATACTTTGTTTGGGCATCACCCTCGAACCTCAAACCTTAACTCACCTCAGAACCTCGGAATGCCTGCAGTAGAAGATCTGCATTCTACAATTACCCAAGCCTTCAAAGAGGCAACTACGCATTTACAACAAGCCAAGAGAAAATACAAGGAGAATGGTGATCTACATCGGAGTGAAGCACCTCCGTATCAGATTGGGGATCAAGTGTGGTTAGCTACCAGACATTTACCACTCAAAGGGCCTCAAACTTTTAACCCAAAATATCTGGGACCTTATTCTATTACGGCAATAATTAACCCAGTGGCTGTTAAACTTGATTTACCAGCTAGTATGCGAATTCACCCTGTTTTTCATGTGTCACTTCTGAAACCAGTGGTACCCGGAACCCGACTACTCAAACCTCCAGAACCTATTCTAAAAGATGAGGAGCCCAAATTCGAAGTGAAGAACATTTTAGACTCAAAAATGTTTAGGTCAAAACTGTTCTACCTAATTGATTGGAAGGGGTACGGACCTCAGGAGAGGTCGTGGGAACCCAGCGACCATGTGCATGAACCTCGATTAGTCAGGAAATTCCACCGACTCTTTCCAGACAAACCAAAACCCCCGGAGGGAACAACCTTGGGAGGGGGTGCTGTCATGATGCCCGCTCCCGGGGAGCCGGTTCAAGCCCGGCGTCCCCGAAAGCGGTCATCCAGTCCCCAAGGAAGGACCCAGCAACCCCATATAGAGGCCCTTTGAACAGTGTCCTGGCGCCTATGGCGCCAGGCTCATAAAAGACATCAGTCCTGGCGCCATAGGCGCCAGGCTCATTATGGGAATGCTTGGGTGCACTTACCTGATGCAGACCATGCTGCAGGATCCCGGCCTCCTTGAGGCCTGAAAGGAACTACTTTACCTGTGGGACTAATTTACCATCCGGGCATGGTCGGGGAAGGATACATACCTGATTGGAGGAAGCATACATACCTGGAACTTCTTCCAAGGCTATTTAAACCCCACCCGAACAGCCACACGTGCTTCGGGTTGTTCTGCATCTAGCAGCTGGACGCTCACCGTGTCTGCTCCTGCATCCTGACTTCTGCCACGCCTGCCAGCATCCTGGATCACCTGCAAAGGAAGAGAAGAAGAGAACAGAAGAAGGAAAAGTCCTTACCTGCTAAATCCGCATCCCGGAGACATCTCGCCGACAATCCTGAAAAGGAAGACTTTAATTTAAAAGCTCATCGCGTCGATCACTGCAGCGCCGCATTCCACTCACCTTTACAGGGCGCCTCCATGTTCAGCAGCGATCATCCGGATTCGCAGTCACGCCCCAGCGCCTAGGGAGAAAAAGACCAGAACAAAAGGTGAGAGAGAGAAGGGAATAAGGAAAGCTAAATCTCCATGTTAAGACTTACCTGTTGATTCATTCCCTCTTCATTTTGGGTCCGCGCCGCATCCTGGCATTTCCGGACCCCGGCCCCTAAGGGGAAAAAGAGACATCAGCGTTAATGAGCGAATGAAAAGACATTACCAAAAAAACGCTCATTAAAGACTTACCTGATTTCTACAAGGATTTCACCTCTCATCTCGGGTCGGTGCCTGTTCCTCGGCATTCCGTACCCCGGCCCCTATGGGGAAAAAGACACTAGCATTAGTACATTAATGCATGGACACAAGGGGAACCTCTCATCAACAAAAACTTACCTGGAAGCCAAGCAAGTTTGGTTCTCACCAATCCGAAAATCCAGTGAAGTAACTGGATACCAACGCGCCCCTGCATCAGAAGCAGGATGGAGAGCTCGTCCTTCCAGACCCTAAGGTGAGATGCTATGAGAAATCACAGAAGGGTTTCAAGGAGGGTGAGAGGGGAAAGTGGGAGGCCGATTGCATTACCCCACAGACAGTTAATCCCCTATTTTCGCCTACAGAAGGATACTTCTGCGTGCCAGACAAGCCAGATTTGGGGGCCCGGTCCAGTCCGTCTTCCGAACCCTGCGCATCACCTTAGAAGAGGTCACAGCAGCGCGAACCAGGCCAGCGCCTCCGTGGGAGTCAGGTGAGCGTAACAGTTTGTAGTCCGTCACCTGTAAATAGGGCTCTAGAAACAGAAACTGGGCGCACTCCTTATCGTGGCTCCTTTCTTCACGATACCTCTTAATTGCTTGGCTGGCCTCTCCTCAAGTCAATTTACTTAATATTCAACGCTCATCATTCTCAAGTTACTTTACCCCAACCTCCCTCCGTTACTCGTTTTTCCCTTATCACTTTCTCCACTCACGGCCCATTCACAATTTTGCCACCTCACTAAGTTTTACTCACCATTTGCTTTTTCGACTTCCTACTTTCGGGATCGTCCGCCTCTTTATCAGCCTCTCCAACTTTCTGTTCGTTCAGCTTCCTGTAGACGCCGGGAGGGGATTCTGTCTGAAATCAGGGGACCTGTCTCACCCGAGCTTGCAAGTCTGATAATTAAAACTATTTCCGCTATTTACAGGGAGCTTCATGTCCTTTCTGCCGAATGGCAGAGGTTGTGCAATATTTCCGGGACCCCAAAGATTATCATCTCGATGAGTTTTGAACCATCCTCTCTGCTACCACGTGACCTGGAGGAGTCAAACCCTTTAAGACAAGGTAGCAATACCCTTGGGATGAATGAAGATGCAGAACATACTCAAACATTAATAATTGAAACGACTCAGGTAGTTGGCAAAAGGATAACTGTTTTATATCAATTATCTAAAACAGGGAGTACAACGGACGTCTCGGCACATAATCTCTCAATGCATCTTTAAAAAAAAGCTTTCTTTTATAACAAAAAATCGTCATAGATGACGTCAACCTATGTATCTACTAACGTTATCCTACGTGGCAAACTACAAAAACCTAGTGGCTATTGTGATTGGTTCTACAGGAACATCTAAGTATATGTTCCATAGTAGTCTGAGAAAGTTAGAGAAAGTGCTAGGTTTCTTAACATCAGGTAGGGCAACTAAGCCCTCCCCATAAACAGGTAACTATGAACGTCACTAAATACATGACGTCCCATTGGTTACACAAACTATAGGACCCTTAATCACGCGGCCCCCTACAATTGGTTAGCACTCTAACCTCTGTCAGTACTTTTCCACTTACGTTAGCAGCACACAGGCTGGGCTTCCAGGTGCTGGTGAGCTAGTCTTAACCATAGCTTCCGACCCAATTAGCATATCATCTATCATCACCTCAGTGGTCTGCTATCAATTAGGACTTTGAACTTGTCCTTGGGAGTGTTCTTTTGCTCTGGAGAATTCAGGGGAGTGAAGGCACGCTCTGCCTTCATGCGTAGGTGTGGTCATCATGTTCGTCCAACTTCATCCTTCCATGTGACTGAGGACAACAAAATCGAGCTTCTGGTGCATTTAAAGTAGACCTCTGACGTCTTCCTTGTTTCTGTCCATGCCTTCTGAACAGGAGTTTCGTTCTTTCACACAATTTGTATCCAATGTCTGCTCACCCCAGCCCGATACGGCCTTGGCTTTTTGTTTCTCATCCAGCCTTGCCTTTCTTAGATTCACTTTGTAATTCAATTGTTTTTAACTGCGACACACTGGAAACGAGGCCTTCCTTTCTTAGTCCAGCTCTGCTATAATACGTAGTGGAAGCATCCATTTTTTACTCATTCTTATATATGTATAAATTGGTGCATGCCTCAATCTATTCACTAAAAAGCTAGCCTCAAGAATACTTTGTCTACTTGCATTTCTTTGCATATGTACACATATAAAATGACTTGCTATCTTCATCAGTTCTGTAGCATAAGTTTCCTCATCTTGATCCCAAGATGTCACTTATCTTTGATACTTTCTTGATGCCTTATAGAATATCTTCATTCTCTTGTCTCGACATCTCTTCTATGTACATTAGTCTTGCTTCATGTGTGACGGTGACGTCACCATTCTCCTCTTCCATTCATTTGCTCTGTTTCTTCTGGGATTTCATTCAAAAGGCCATCATACTGTCTTGTATGCAGGTATGGCTTTCTCAATGGGAACCTTGCTTCCAGGATTCTCCTTGGTATCAGTATTTTCACTGGTACTGCACCTGCCTCACACTCTGGTTCCCAACATATAGGCAATATGGGCGAGATGGTTGAGATGGGGGTGCTTGGCTCCTTCTCTGCAGAACCATATATGGTATTGTGGAGAAGTCCAGGCCAGACTGGCTGGAGCCTTCCCAGTGACTGTATGTTGTGGGTACACCCTTGGGGTGAGACCTGGGTGAATGGAGTGTGTGACCAATATGCATTCCATGTTATGGGTGTCTGGTATCTATGTGTGTGACACAAAGAATGAGACAGTCCTGCCGAAACTGACATGAATGCAGTGTGGTGTGCTGAAAGGCTAGGTGTTTGCCCCAATCCACATTCCTTGTTATGGGTGTCTGGGTCGAAGTGAATGGCCTGAATGCACTATGAGCCTGTTTGTCTGCCTGCCTGCATGAATGCCCTTCTGACTGATTGGCTGACTGAGCCTGGCTCAGCAGTGTGAATGAGGGACAGATCTGTATATCTGGGGACCTCTCACTTGTCAAATTGTTCAGAAGCTGAAGTTGAAACTTGAAGCTGCTTATCCTTGAAGCCCAGCTGAAGAAGGTTTGCTGCTGCTCACCGTCGACGTCCAAAAGCTGTCGTGTTTGTCAAGGACTGATCCAAGAGAGGACTTGTTTGGGAGACTTCTGCCTGAGCTACGAGGGAACATCGTGCAGAAGCTGATCTTCATCAAGGCACCCTGCAAGTTGGTCCCAAACAGCTGTCGACCGGAGACTGGGTCCGCCGCGAAACATTGAAGTAAGCACAAAGACATTGAGGCCGTCGCCGTCCATCACCCTCGACTGGGGGTTCAGCGGACCGCCGTAATCTCGTCGCCCGAAGCCGCAATGCTCCACCATTGCCTAAGAACATTTAAAACAAGGACTCCCTTGCAATCACCATCAACTGCTTTTTCCCGGCAGAGAAAGTCGAAGTCGTCGACGACCGAGGAGAATCCACTGGTGGGTTTCCCACCACCTGAAGCCCAAAGAGACGCCCCTGAGTGAAGATCCAGCCGTGGTTGTGTCCCGACCGTCGACGCCAATGCCGACACCCAACACCTGCTGCCGGGTCTACGCTTGTCACTGAGTACTCTTTGTTTGCAGCACCAAACTCTGTCATCGGGGTGCACTGCACGCCTCGCCAACGTAGGTCTTCCACGACCGATCGTCGACGAGCATCGCAGAAATCGAAGCTGCTCTCCCGATGATGGTGTTCACATTTCTTCACAGCATCTCAACAACGGTGACTCCTGCTTTAAACGGAGTTTGCGCACAAGGAATCCGTCCACGAGCCGACGACGAATCTGCTAACTCAGGTACATTGGTGTAGTGGAACATTTTTGACCAGGAAACAAGACTATTTAAGTATATATGGACTGGGCTTGTTAATACACTTTATTACAGGTTGCCCAGGTGGGGGATCCTCACTCAGAACTGTACCTTGGTAGAGGGAGAGAACATTCTGCAATTGTTTAACCCAACTTGTCTTCCTTCCTATGTCTTATGCTGATGCACATGACTTTTAGATTTGTATGCCATCAGAAATGTCAGCATTTGGTGCATTTTAAAGGCGTCAGTATTTGGGTGGTACCACATAGACATTGTATATATTTGCCATATTAGATTTGCCAAAGTACAACCTATGTTATTTAATTGTGTATATATTTTGAACCTTATTTATATAAAGAACTGTGTTTGCACATAACATAGTATGTAGACATTCCTTTGTGGGGGCGCTTGGGGGCTACACTTTACTTAAGAACCAGCCTGCATCACCTCCTGAGAGCTTAAGCATTGGTTGCTCGTCCATAGCTACCATATAGAGAACCTTGGCTGGGGTGCTCTGTGCTTCTACTTTGCCATATAGAGGGCAGGAGTACAGATACCACCCTCCAGTATTTACACCACCTTCCAGCACTCAGTGGCCATGCTGCACGGTGTCACACAGCCAACATTTTGTGCTGTGCTTGTTCAGGTGCTGGAGGCCCTCCTGCGGCCTGTCTCGCGCAACACCTCACTGCCTACCACACCAGCACAGGTGCACACCCTGAAGGTACAGTTTCATGCTGTTGCACACATTCCAAATGTCATTGCAGCCCTGGACTGTACCTGTGTGGCTTTGGTTGCCCCCAAAGCCCACAAAGCAGTGTACAGCAACTGGAAGCACTACCACTCACTGAACGTGCAGGTGACCTGCGATCCCAACCTATACATCACCCTCTGTTTTGCCCGCTGCCCTGGTTTCACCCATGACGCCATGGTCCTACGCAATAGTACACTGCCTGGGTACATGGAGATGCACAGAGGACAACAGACGTGGATAGTGGGTGAGTAAAAGTTGTATCACCTAATATGTGAATGTGCTGCAATGCATCCAACCACACGGGAGAGTGCATGTGCACAACTGCAGAATGCATCTCATGACCAGTCAATGTACAAGTCGGACCTGCCCTCTTCCCGCACCAATGACACCGTACACTCCAATGAACATGAACATGTGCATGTCAGACTTACCTGTATGTATACGCCGATGCACATCAACAGTGAATACTACCAACAAACACATGAATAAAGGTACCACAATGCAACATGAAAGAGATCCATAATCAATATCACACAAAGTAACATTACATCCCACACCAATCACCCTGCCAGTAACACAGCCAAGTACCTACGTACACTCAGCCTGCAATGTAGAGCCAATGCCCCGAGAAGCCTATGGAGTCATGATGAATAGTACATCCGGCCACATGCACAATAGCAATATACTGGCACAAGACAGCCACCATATCACCTTGGCATGACAACGATAGACACTTGATAAAACATGTGCTGCAAGGGAACAGGGTGTCATGCCTGCTGCCCCCGTTTTGCCTCCTCATAGAGGACGTGTAGCTCCACAGAATGAGCGTTATGCCCACAGAACAGCTAGACCATTTTATTCGCAATGGAAGCTGTTTCATCCGCTTAGGGAACGGCAGCAGAGACGGGGCGTTTGGCGGTAGTATCACGTGACTTGATTACGTGACGTCACCGTACGTTTATAATCCTCTAATGCTGCTGCCACTACGCTTCTGATTGTTAGTTCCTGCAAGAGCTATTATCCGGCACTCTAAGCCTTTTCCAGCTTATGCTAGCCTCCCGGATGTTTTCACTTTTCTGAATCCAGTCTCCGCTGCATTCCTTCAGCAAGACGTCACCCGCTGTTTCCTCCAAGCGGGTTCTCCCTCCGCGGCAGTTCCTGTACTGCTGCATGAACTCTCAAGTCGGGAACGCGTGAAACCAGCGATTCCCTGTTACAGCGGTTACCTTCTTCCCGTGGAAGTTCACGGCGGTGAATTCAGCTGCATCAGGAATCGGGAACGTGATTATCACTCCTCCTAATCCAGCATTGTTTTCTAACCACTGGCTCTCTGAGCAGTGTTCTAAACCGCCATTGATTAAGGAACATATTCAAAGCAGTGTTCCTATTCGTCCATTGAGATATGAAGGTTTCATCCACTCGCCAGTAAGACTTTAAGGTAACTTTTGGAACCTACTTCTTTCTATTATCATTCATTTGGGTTGTATTCATTCCTTCAGTTGAACGTTAAATACATAAGTATATAAGGGCATTGGAACTGCTTTCCCAGAAGAATGGAGTATTTAATTTCCTCATGAACACTAATATATATTGGAGAACATTGTGCACGGAACTTTGGGACGCTAACCAGGTGTTATTCGGGATTAGACGCCCTGCTAACCTTCCCTTCTCCCAGTCTTTGTTTTTGGATTGGATTATGTATGTTCTCCACAAATTCCTGCAGTTCCTTCACCACAGGTTAGTGTGGGATCTATAGGGGTATATAGTGTATGTACATCACTAACCAGATACTTATATGTTTTTTTATTTATTTACAGATTGGTGTTTGTTCTCGCTCTTGGTCGTTTCCATTGATCACTCAATCTGTCTGTTTACATATTAGACAGCGTGTTTTATCAATCGGAAGGTCTCTTATTGATCTACTAGTCTCCTTTCTGGTATTCTTCACGGTGGAACACAAGATACAGCAGGCTCATCACATATCATTTATTAAGGTCTGACCTGGCCTCTGTATCCTTTACAAACATTGTGGAGTTTGGTTGGTATCTGATTGTGGTTTTCTATAATCCAGACCCTGTGCATGACAGAATCAAAAGCCATGGAAACAGAAGGCGCAGATCCTCTGTCTGTATTAACACAGTTGATTACGGACTTAAGGAATGAAATGATTACCGCCCAGGATACCTTGTGCCATCGTATGGATGTTCTGCAGGATGTGGTACATGCCTCCCCTCAGGGTGCTACAGCTCCCACAAGGGTAGCATCCGGTTCTAGTCTGCCTTCTCCCACACGGGAAAGTGTGCAAGTGATTATGTCCACTTAGTTCCCACTGGCTCCTCCAGAAAGGTACAATGGCGATCCCAAAGCATATCGCACCTTTGTGAATCAATGTCGACTGCATTTTCTTTGTCGTCTTAGTACATTTCTCAATTTGACCACTAAAGCCTCTTTTTTGTTGTCGCACCTGGGTGGTACTGCGGCAGCATGGGCTAATCCATTATTGGAATCCAATAGTCATCTGCTCTATGACTGTGATGCCCTGTTATTAGCTATGAGTAAAGTGTTTGGCATGCGTTATGCCACCCAAGCAACATATTTAGAGTTATTGAACCTACAACAAGGAAATCAATCTTTGTTGACCTACCTGGCCAAGTTTAACCAATTGGTTGCTGAGACACAATGGCCAGAGGACAAGAAAGCGGCAGTTTTTTATAAAGGGTTGTCAGAAGATGCCTTATTTACAGTCCCTGTGGTTCCCTCTGCTTTTACAGAGCTTATGAACCTCATTCTTCAGATGGACGCACAGAGAGCAGCAAGGAAAGGTGAAAAAAGACCTACCATGCCACCTTTGTCGCGTTCTGATCCTTCTACGGTTCCATCTAACGATCCGGAACCTATGCAAATAGGGGCTATCGGGCCGATTTTCTGCTGCAAAGAGAGAGAAGCGCTGCAAGAATAATCTTTGTACGGTCTGCGGTTCCGCAGACCATTTGTTGGTGAATTGCCCCAAAAAACCAGCAAAGCCTTCAGGAAACGCCAAGGCTCGGCAATAATAGGAGTCCCTATGCCGGGTACAAAACAGGACTCCCCTCAAGTATTTTTGTCCTCTCCAATTTCCATTCCGGTGGAAGTAAGCTTCTCCAGCATGGGGTCTGGCATGGATTCACATGCTCATGAATATTACCCGTTGTCAGGCTGGGAATCCTCAGTAAAGAAAAAATCAGTTTCAGTTTCGTTTCTGAACTGACTTTCTACTAGTAACCAATCACTGGTCTCTGGGTCATACTGCCCCAGCCACTGACTGCCCTCCCGTGGTTGTGCATGTGTGTACTGCTATGTATTCTTATATTCATGAGCATGTGAATCCATGCCAGTGTCAGAAAACGCTTCAGGTCTTGTGATACCCCTTCGGTTCTCTTGTCTTCTCGTAGCCAAAAGCGCCTGTCGCGTTCGAATATCAGACAGGAGGCGGGCTTGCATTATCCACGCTCTACTCGCGGTAGACATTTTCGTCGGGAACGTAGTTCCCGACGCCTCACGTGGAAGTTACCATGGAGGTTACGTCAGTGGGCGCGGCGTCTTCCACGTGATAGAAAACGTACTGGGTCACGTGAGCATCTTGTTGCCGGTAGTTCAGGTACTTAATGATCCGGCGCCCACTTCTCGCTGCTTCTGATCCCATATTGACAGTGGCTCTTCTCGCTTGGAAATTTTTGGTGTTTTTTTTTTATCTCGGATTACGTTTATTGGATATGCTCACGGATTGCCCTTACCTGTTCTAGTGTTTTGACCTCGGATTGTTTTTTGGTTATTCTTGCCTAGTGGTTTGGTTAAGTTGATTTCGGACCTTGAAGGTTGGGAGACCTCTTACCTTCTTTCTTTCCTTCCTTCCTCTTCCCCTCCTATTCCTTCCCTGTCCTTTCCTCCAGGGTGCTGTAGGCGTCCTCGTGCCGGCGGGAATAGGCTAGGTGCTGGACTAGAGACTTCCTGAGCACCTTTTAGGCGTCCTCGTGCCGGCGGGAATAGCTTGTTGCTGGACTAGTGACTTCCTTGCACCATTGGATTATTTGGTTCGTCGGACAGGGGGCAGATACCATCACCCAGTTCGTACAGAAAAGGAGAAGGAGATTTGCCAGAGACGACCACTTCCAGGGAAACCAGGGTAAGAAACTTAACTTTCCTTACCATTCTCTACAACTCACTATCTGGTACTGATTGTATTTTCTCTTCTTATGGTCTCCAGATTTCCCCAGTATTGAGGACATTCTTGCATGAAACACTTCTGGTTTAAACCCGTTTTCTGCAGGTTAGTCTGTTAATTATTTGTTAAACGTTTATCCAGAAAGGGGTGTATCTGATTGTTAATCAGTGTAATATTCTGCAGTCGTTGAAAGGAACCTGGATTCTCCATCTATCGTGAAGTTTGCGGTCCGCTCAACTCTACCGATCCCAACGACTCTACACCATCTTCCGATCAATTAGTTTCTCAGCTTGTCCTTTCGTACTCCTGAGAATCACATTGGTAGGAAGAAATATATTCTTCACGACGGGTCAACACGGAACCGTGCTTCAGGAGATCTGACAGAATCAGAAGCCTTATCATGGATGCCGCGAATGACCCGTTGGCCGTTTTGGTTCAGTTGGTGGCCGACCTACGTGCCGAATTGACGGCGGCCCAGGCTGACACCCACCGGCGCATTGACGAAATGCAAGCTGGTATCAGGGAAGTGGTTACAGGATCACCATCTTTGGCCTCCGCTTCCACTTCAGGTCAGGCAGGGCCTTCGGTCAGATCTGATTCTACGCATGTGTACATGGCCGCTCAGTTCCCGCTTGCTCCCCCAGAAAGGTTTACTGGGGATCCTAAATCCTTTCGGACTTTCATTAATCAATGCAGGTTGCATTTCTTGTGTCGGCCTACCTCGTTTCCTGATGCGACTACAAAAGCTGCCTTTGTCTTATCAAACCTCGGTGGTATGGCCGCTGTTTGGGCTAATCCTTTGTTAGAACAAGGCAGTCCGCTATTGTTCGACTGCGATGCATTGATCAGTGCGATGACTAGGGTGTTTGATACTCGCTACAAGACTCAAGCCACGGATCTGGAATTGTTAAATCTCCGTCAGGGGGATACTCCTTTGTTGTCATATTTGGCTAAGTTTAATCAGTTGGTTGCTGAAACTGGTTGGCCGGAAGATAAAAAGGCAGCCCTATTTTATAAAGGATTGTCGGACTCATTGAAAGATACTATAGCCACGGTTCCGGTGGTTCCTACGTCCTTTCCTGATTTCTTGGACCTAGTACTTCAGATTGATGCCCGACGCGCCGAAAGAAAAGGGGAGAAGAGAGTAATTCCGGTCAATACTACCGTTTCCCCAATTCCTGTTTCTGGCGGTGACGAACCTATGCAAATCGGGGCAGTAAGGGGCCCGTTAACATCGGAAGAAAGAGAACATCGCAGACGGAACAATTTGTGCTTTTATTGCGGTTCCGCTAATCATCTACTCAGTGCATGCCCAAAGAGACCCCGCAAGTCGGGAAACGCCAAGGCCCGGTCGTAGAAGGAACCCCTACGCCGAGCTCTTCCATGCAGGGTTCCTTGTTGTCCACACCCTTCTATATTGACATTATGTTGAGTTATGACCAGGTCACGCCTTGGAGTTCTGCAGCTGTTCTTGATTCTGGGGCAACTGGTAACTACATTGATGCCCAATATGTTCGGAAATGGGGTATTCCCTTATTGTCAAAGAGTGTTCCTGAGGTAGTCAATGCCGTTGACGGATCAACCCTTCTTTCTGGGCTTGTTACTGAACATACCATTCCGTTACTGTTAACCATTGGTGTTGAGCACTCGGAAACCATCACATTTGACGTCATTATGGCACCGCAATATAAACTAATCCTGGGTTTACCATGGCTCAAGCTTCATAATCCGGTCATTAACTGGGAGACCGGGGCTATCGCTTTCAGTTCTCAGCAATGTCTTCGATCATGCAATTCCGTAGAGTCTATGTATGAAGCACCTGAAGCTCCTAGTCGGGCTTTGTTGAACTCTGTGGTTACCATTGGAGCAGTTGTTAACACCGTATTGCCTGTCGAATACACAATTTATAAGGATGTTTTTGACAAAGGGAAAGCGGAGATTCTGCCGCCTCATCGGCCCTACGATTGCCCAATTGTTCTCAAACCAGATGTTAAGACACCATCGGGACGTATTTATTCCCTTACCCAAAAGGAAGAAGTCGTCCTTAAGGAATATTTGGATAAAGCCCTTGAGTTAGGTTTTATTCGGCCTTCTCACTCTCCATTTGCTTCACCGCTATTCTTTGTACCCAAGAAGGAGGGTGACTTAAGACCTTGTATTGATTATCGGGAGCTCAATGCAGGTACTATCCGAAATCAGTACCCGATTCCGCAGATTTCTGTCTTACTGGATCAGTTAGGGTCTTCAGAATTCTTCACCAAATAGGATCTAAGGGGTGCTTACAACTTGGTCCGGATTCGTCGAGGGGATGAATGGAAAACCGCCTTCAAGACCCGATATGGCCTATTCGAGTATTTGGTGATGCCATTCGGGCTTTGCAATGCCCCGGCCACATTCCAGAATTACATCAACGACGTTCTGCGTGACATGATCGACAGGTTCGTTATCGTCTATCTAGATGATATACTCATCTATTCTCCATCTATGGAAGATCATGTACGTCATGTTTCAGAAGTCTTACAACGCTTGCGGGAGCATCACCTTTTTGTCAAGTTAGAAAAATGTGTATTCCATACAAATCAGGTCGAGTTCCTTGGATATGACATCACCAACAAAGGAGTGCAGATGAGTAGTAGTAAGGTAAAAGCGGTCTTAAACTGGCCTGTACCAACTTCAAGGAAAGAGTTGCAATCGTTTCTGGGGTTTTCTAACTTTTACAGGCGGTTCATTAGACAGTTCTCTTCTATTGCTGCACCCCTCACCGAATTGACCAGTAACAAGAAACCTTATTTATGGAACGATAACGCCCAAATAGCGTTTGAGTCTTTAAAGGCCGCATTCACTACAGCTCCTGTTTTGCTGCATCCAAATGTCAAACGTCCTTTCGTCGTCGAAGCTGATGCTTCGGATGTTGCGGTAGGAGCTATCCTGTCCCAGGCATGCGCTGATACCGGGGAATTACATCCAGTCGCCTATCATTCACGCAAGTTAACGCCCTATGAGTGCAATTATACCGTAACTGAACGGGAATTGTTGGCTGTTAGGGACGCATTTATGGTCTGGCGACATCATCTTCTTGGTACGGAAGTACCGGTCCAGGTCTTTACTGACCACAGAAACCTGTTGGCCTTGCAGTCCTTGACGTGCACCACTGCGAGACATGCCCGCTGGCATGAATTCTTTTCTATGTACAACTTTACGTTGACTTATCGCCCGGGTGTTCTAAATTCCAAGGCTGATGCTCTATCCAGAAGCTTGGGGAATGATGTTTCACGTCCCCAGGATGGGTCATTGTTATTACCAACACAAGTGGTTTGTAGTTGTGTTCTACAACCCACTTTGAAGTCAACGCTCCAGACCTGGGTTGATAAAGAGCCTGCAGAATTGGCAGAATATAACATGGATATATTGCATGGTCTTCCTTATGTCCAGGGTCGTGTCTTTATGCCTGATCAGGATACCCGGTGTGCAGCTATTGCCTTATGTCATGACGCTGCTATCGCAGCGCACCCTGGTTCACAGAAAACCCTCGAACTCCTCAAACGCTGGTGTTGGTGGCCCTCTATGCGAAGAGACGTCTCGCAATATATCTCGACCTGCGCCATTTGTGCCCAATGTAAATCCCATTCGGCGAAACCTATGGGGTTACTACAGCCATTACCAGTGCCGGCCAGACCATGGTCGATGATTACCATGGATTTTGTGGTGGAGTTGCCTTTGATCGACGGTTTTGATACTATATGGGTGGTGGTTGACAGCTTTTCTAAAATGTCTCTATTTGTTCCTTGCCAAGGTTTGCCATCAGCTGCTAAGCTGGCGGAGCTGTTCTTGCGACATGTCTTCAGGTTTTTTGGGTTACCTGAGATTGTGGTTTCTGACAGAGGGTCCCAGTTCACGTCACGTTTCTGGAGGCATCTTATGTTCTCATTAGGGGTGGATGAACGGTGTTCCACAGCATTCCATCCCCAGACGGATGGTCAAACAGAGCGGGTGAACGCTACTATGGAGCAGTATCTCAGGTGTCTCATCCTTCAACATCAGGAATCCTGGTTAGCCGTTCTTCCATTAGCGGAATTCGCTTATAATAATTCCAGCCATTCATCTACGGGAACATCGCCATTTTATGCCTTATATGGGCAACACCCACGCACCCTACCTCTTGATTGGAAACTACCTGCGGATTGCCCGGCAGTTCAATCTTGTATCAAGGATCTGTCTCTGGTCCGTGATAGGGTGCTGGAACATCTGAAACAAGCTCAAGAGCAGGCAAAGAAGTACGCTGATCGGAATCGCCGTCCTGCACCCAATTACGTTCCAGGTTCGCGGGTATGGTTGTCCACAAAGAATTTACGCATTCCAGGACGACGATGCTTGTTGCCACGTTTTGTCGGTCCTTATGTTGTAAAGGATGTCTTGAGTCCACTGGTAGTCAAGTTAGATTTGCCGTGCTCTTGGAAGATACATCCGGTCTTTCATGTGTCCATGGTTAAGCCTTGTGTGGACAGTACCAGGGTAGTGGCTTCTCCATCTCCGATATTGGTTCAAGGGGTAGAGGAGTATGAAGTCAATTCCATTCTTGATTCTAAGGTTTCTCGTGGTACCAGGCATTTCTTAGTGGATTGGAAAGGTTACGGTCCGGAAGATCGGACATGGGAACCAGAGCAGAATGTGCATGCCCCGTTGTTGGTGTCCCAGTTTCTGGCCTCACGGGGGCATGGGGGTCCTTTGGGGGAGGATACTGTCAGAAAACGCTTCAGGTCTTGTGATACCCCTTCGGTTCTCTTGTCTTCTCGTAGCCAAAAGCGCCTGTCGCGTTCGAATATCAGACAGGAGGCGGGCTTGCATTATCCACGCTCTACTCGCGGTAGACATTTTCGTCGGGAACGTAGTTCCCGACGCCTCACGTGGAAGTTACCATGGAGGTTACGTCAGTGGGCGCGGCGTCTTCCACGTGATAGAAAACGTACTGGGTCACGTGACCATCTTGTTGCCGGTAGTTCAGGTACTTAATGATCCGGCGCCCACTTCTCGCTGCTTCTGATCCCATATTGACAGTGGCTCTTCTCGCTTGGAAATTTTTGGTGTTTTTTTTTTATCTCGGATTACGTTTATTGGATATGCTCTCGGATTGCCCTTACCTGTTCTAGTGTTTTGACCTCGGATTGTTTTTTGGTTATTCTTGCCTAGTGGTTTGGTTAAGTTGATTTCGGACCTTGAAGGTTGGGAGACCTCTTACCTTCTTTCTTTCCTTCCTTCCTCTTCCCCTCCTATTCCTTCCCTGTCCTTTCCTCCAGGGTGCTGTAGGCGTCCTCGTGCCGGCGGGAATAGGCTAGGTGCTGGACTAGAGACTTCCTGAGCACCTTTTAGGCGTCCTCGTGCCGGCGGGAATAGCTTGTTGCTGGACTAGTGACTTCCTTGCACCATTGGATTATTTGGTTCGTCGGACAGGGGGCAGATACCATCACCCAGTTCGTACAGAAAAGGAGAAGGAGATTTGCCAGAGACGACCACTTCCAGGGAAACCAGGGTAAGAAACTTAACTTTCCTTACCATTCTCTACAACTCACTATCTGGTACTGATTGTATTTTCTCTTCTTATGGTCTCCAGATTTCCCCAGTATTGAGGACATTCTTGCATGAAACACTTCTGGTTTAAACCCGTTTTCTGCAGGTTAGTCTGTTAATTATTTGTTAAACGTTTATCCAGAAAGGGGTGTATCTGATTGTTAATCAGTGTAATATTCTGCAGTCGTTGAAAGGAACCTGGATTCTCCATCTATCGTGAAGTTTGCGGTCCGCTCAACTCTACCGATCCCAACGACTCTACACCATCTTCCGATCAATTAGTTTCTCAGCTTGTCCTTTCGTACTCCTGAGAATCACATTGGTAGGAAGAAATATATTCTTCACGACGGGTCAACACGGAACCGTGCTTCAGGAGATCTGACAGCCAGACCCCATGCTGGAGAAGGAACAAGTTACTTACCTGTAACTGTTGTTCTCCAGCATGGGTCTGGCATGGATTCACATGCAAACCCTCCCTCCTACCCCTCTGCGGCTCTTCACTTGGTCCTACTGCCACTTTACGTGCTACCAAATCTGAAGATGGCTGCCAGAGGAGGGGCTTAGGTAGAGGGCAGTCATTGGCTGGGGGCAGTATCACCCAGAGGCCAGTGATTGGTTACTTGTAGAAAGACGGTTCAGAAAACGAAACTGAAACTGATTTTTTCTTTACCGAGGTTTCCCAGCCTGACTACGGGGAAAATTCATGAGCATGTGAATCCATGCCAGACCCATGCTGGAGAACAACAGTTACAGGTAAGTAACTTGTTCCTATGGAAACAAGTGTATTCATACTACCGCCATGGTGGACTCGGGAGCTACCAACAACTATATTGACGCTTCTTTTGCTAAGACTAATGACATCAATACGGTAGTCAAACCGATCCCTGAGACTGTTAATACAATTGATGATTCTGCTTTATCCTCTGGTCAGGTAACAGAGGAAACCATTCCTGTGTGGTTGATTTTGGCTAATGGGCATACTGAGCAGGTGGTGTTTGATGTCATATCTGCCCCACAGTACAAACTCATCCTGGGTTTGTCATGGCTAACTTTGCACAATCCAGCCATTGACTGGGTTATGGGTCACATACAATACCCTTCTGCCTTCTGTAACGGACATTGTTTTCAGGGACAGGAGGTGACCAGGGCCGCATCAATATTGGCTACTATGGAAGTGGTTACTACTATTGGGGCCCTTCTACCTAGTGGTATTCCAGTGCCTCATGAATATGCATCCTTTTCAGATGTATTCAGTAAAGGAACGGTAGAACAATTACCTCCGCATAGGCAATATGATTGCCCGATAGAGCTATTGCCCGGAGCCAAAACACCAACTCGGAGAGTCTACTCGTTGATTAGGCAGGAGGACCTGGTCCTAAAGGAATATATAGACACGGCTTTGAAGATGGGGTTTATACATCCATCCCAGTCACCAGCAGCCTCCCTCTCTTCTTTGTTCCGAACAAAGAGGGGGACCTCCGCCCATACATCGTTTACAGAGTGTTAAATGCCATAACAGTAAAAAATCAATACCCCTTGCCTTTGATCAATGTCCTCCTGGATCAACTTGGTTCTTCAGTGATTTTCACCAAATTAGACCTACGGGGGGCATACAACCTCGTACAGATCCGAAAAGGTGATGAGTGGAAAACCACTTTCAAAACCAGGTATGGTCTTTACGAGTATTTGTTAATGCCCTTTGGGCTGTGTAATGCTCCCGCTACCTTTTATTTCTTTATGAATGATATATTCAGTGACCATCTGGATCAATTCGTCATCATTTACTTGGATGACATCCTGACCTATTCCACATCATATTAAGAACACGTAGAACACGTCTCCTTACGAACGGAATTACACCGTAACCGAGAGGGAGTTGTTGGCTGTTAAAGACGCATTCCTAGAATGGCACCATCACCTGTTGGGAGCAAAACATCCGATACTGGTATATTCAGACCATCGCAATCTACAGGCTTTCAAATCTATGAAATGCCTTACAGCATGACAAGCTCGATGGCATACCTTCTTTGCTCAGTTTGATTTTCAAATCACCTATCGTCCGTCACGTTATCACATCAAGGCTGATTGATGCTTTGTCACGTATCAACAGCGACGTACAGGAGATACATCCAAGACAACTCCTTGTCCTCTCATAACATGTGATTTGCAGCTGTTCAGTACAACCTTCTTTGAGACAAGATATCCAAAACTGGGTCACAAAAGATCGACAGGAGTTGACCGATCTCAATCTCGAGGTCCACAACGGTCTACCTTATATACAGGGTCTCTTGTATCTACCCACAAAGAGCTCTCGAGACAAGGCTCTGCGATGGAACCATGATTCCATGATCGCAGCGCATCCAGGCCAAAAGAAGACTCGAATTGTCATGGGCACTAGCTTAGCTAGCACTACCAAGTCACCTTCATATTCAATTCATGGTGGCAAGAAGGGAAAAACAGGCAGGAGCACTGTGGGTGAGAGCATGGCGAGCAAGGATAGGGTTAATATCCATTTCATCCATTGGTACTCCCAACTCCCATAGAGTAACATGAGACTTACTGTTTTCACTAGTATGGATCCATTTGTGCCAACCCAGAACTAAGTTGAACACTCTAGTCTTCGGGCGTGGCTCTCTATAAAAGCCACGCCCAATGAGCAACCCATGCTTCGTGTGCTTTCTGTAGCTTCGAGTACACGCTTACCTGGTTCCTGAGATTCCTACAGCATTCTTCAGCCCTTGTGACCGGCAGATCAGTCTTCTTCACTGCGACCTACGCTCCTGAAAGAGAAGAACAGAGGCGTAAACTGATATCGGTTTTCTACTCACCTTTTCAGGGCTCGTCTGGAGGTTTCGCGACTTCTTTTCACTCGCGGACTGACAAGTCATTCCCGCTCATCTTCTCTGCAAGCGTTTCTGGATTTTCCGTCCCCGAGAGACTTTTTGGAAAACTGCAAAGAGAAAAGAACAAGGAAAGACAGGTTAGAACTTGAAGACACATTGTTGGCATAAACATTCATAGACAATACGAACCTGAATCTTTTTTACGTGCTTTAACCCAGTGAAGCAACTGGGATTCCAAGGACATATAGCACCTGCCTGATCCGAAAAGGGATCCATTTCTACACATCTGCAATTCCCGCGTTACGAAGGGTCCAGTGAGGTAACTGGCCTTGGGACACTCTTTAGGAGTACAAGACTCCACTATCCAAAATAAACGGTGGTGTTTTCATCGCAGTACCAGCGCAGCAACCAGCAAAACCAGCACCAAGTCAGCGCGACTGCCAGCTGGCCCACACCATAGCGCCCCTGCAGAGGCAGGACGGAGAGCTCACCATTCCAAACTAAGAGGTGAGCCCCCAGACACTATATTTCAGCACACAGAGGGAGGGGGAAAGGTTCCCTGGGTTAGGATAGCACCACTCACTAACCCGTCATTCTCCTTACAGGTAGAACTCCCAGTATTCCGGTTGAGGAGAGGGTAGGGCAGAGGTCGGCAAACTCCATCGCTCCTGCGGATACTCAGGTGAGAGGGACAGAACACGAAGCCAACCCTAAAACACCTCCGCCTGAGCGATGGAGACCTCGGAGGTAGATCAGCTGTCAGTTATTGGGGGAGCTGCGGGCTGAGGTGCATGCAGCCCGTTCTGAGACAAGCGCCTTGAGGCGTGAACTGATAGTGATCAGAGACAAAACAGACGAGATTGCTCGCCAATTACTACAGACTCAAGCAGGATTAGCTCCATTGCCAGGGGGAGCCACGGCTACGCCAACGTCACCACCTCAATCCATAGCAGCACCAGTACAAGTAGTTCTTCCAGGCAACATACTACTGGCGCCTCAGGAGAGGTTCTTAGGAGAACCCAAAAGGTTCTGAACTTTTATGAACCAGTGTCGTCTACATTTCCTGTGCAAACCAGGGTTGTTCCCCACAGACCAATCAAAAGTGGCCTTTGTGTTGTCATACTTGGGGGGACATGCCACAGACTGGTCCGTGCCGTTAGTCAACAGGGACGACCCTTTGCTCCGGAATTTTGCTGGTTTCCAGCGTGAGTTGGAAAAGCTCTTCGCTCGTAGCATACAAGGACAGGCCTTGGATGACGAGTAGTTATCTCTTCGGCAAGGAAATCAGGATCTTTTGGCTTATGTAGCAACTTTTAATCATCTGGTAGCCGAAACAAACTGGCCCGAAGAAAAACGTACAACTCTATTTTACTGAGGTCTACGAGAGGAACTCAGAGATGTCCTGGCACAAGTAGTCAACCCGCCTGCTGGGTGCGCCGAATACATTGACCTAGCAATTCAGCTAGATCACCGTTTACAAACCCGAGCAGGGCGTGCTACATGCAGCCCAAAGAGACGCCGTTTCACCAGCTCATGGAAGCACATGCGGAACCCATGCAATTGGGTGGAGTTCGAGGTCCACTCACCAAGGCAGAACGCGACAGAAGGCGGCAAGAGCAGTTATGCTTGTACTGTGGACAATCTGGCAATTTTCTCCGTAATTGCCTGGCAAAACACCCTCGAAAGACAGTTGGAGCTATAGACGGAGCAAAGGAAACAACCGAGGTGGAAAACTCCAACGCCCGACAAACATAGAGGTCGGTTTGTCGAGCACAACTAAGAATCCCTTGACCTCTCACTTCACCATCCCGGTGACCATCGTGGACCAACGCCAACCCTCCAGGTTGCACACACTTGAAGCATTTGTGGATAGCGGAGCCATTGGGAATTATTTGGACTTGGAGACAACAGACAAAATCGGTTTACCAGTCTGTGCAAAGGAAGTCGTAGAAAATGTAACAGCTGTCGACGGAACTCAGCTACTATCAGGCCCGGTTACCCGTTGTACTGCAAAGGTCATTATGCTCTATCAAGACGGACATAAGGAAAACATTTCATTTGATCTGATTTCGGCCCCACAATTTCAGATGATCCGTGGTATACCTTGGCTGGAGAAACACAACCCGCTCATAGATTGGCATAGTAGGTCGTTAACCTTTCCCAGGGCCTGCAAACACTGTTATGAGACAGGTCAGGCACCAAAACATCCGATAATTGCATCTCAGAAGACGCTCCCAGTATTGGGAATACTAGGGGCCTTACCCAAAGAATACCAGGACTTTCAAGACGTATTTGCCAAAGAACAAGCCAATACACTGCCCCCGCATCGTTCCTATGACTGCCAGATAGACCTGGTACCGGGGGCAAAGGTCCCATGCAGTCGTATATATGCCCTGACAGAAGGGGAAAACGCCCATCTAAAGACCTACTTGGACCAGTATCTCGCAAATGGTTTTATTCGCCCTTCCAAATCCCCCGCGGCTTCTCCCCTCTTCTTTGTCCCAAAGAAGGAGGGGGACCTAAGAACGTGCATCGATTATCGCGTGTTAAACCAGGTCACGGTAAAGAACCGGTACCCGTTACCGCTAATACCTGTGTTGCTCGACCAAGTACCACAAGCGCAAGTGTTTACGAAACTGGATCTTCAAGGGGCCTATAACCTGCTGCGCGTAAAGGAGGATGATGAATGGAAGACCGCGTTCCGCACCAGGTACGGCCTCTACGAGTATCAGGTAATGCTGTTCGGGCTATAAAATGCGCCGGCGGCATTCCAACACTTCATGAATGATGTCCTGCAAGAACTGTTAGACGTATGTGCCGTAGTATATATAGATGATATCCTCATTTACTCGGCTACCGTACAAGAACATGTAGCACACGTGCGAGCAGTTCTCCGCAAGTTACGCGAAAACCACCTATATGCCAAGCTTCAAAAATGCTCCTTCCGTGTCACCGAAGTTGAGTTTCTAGGATTCGTGTTGTCACCACAAGGGATCCGAATGGATAACAGGAAAGTAGAGGCGAGGGGGCTTCATTTGGTTAGCCTGGCCGGATGTAACGATCGTGACGGACGCATCCCTCACGGAATGGGGAGCTCATGCCAACGAGTTGACAGTCCGTGGTCGCTGGTCTCCGTCGGAGTCCAGACTCCATATCAATCTGTTGGAGCTAAGGGCCATCAGGCTAGCTCTGAAGGCTTTTCTGCCGTCTGTACAGGGGAAGAATGTCCTGATTCTGACGGACAATACAGTGGCCATGCACTACCTCAACAAAAAGGGGGGGGGGCATGGTCTCTCCCACTGTGCAAAGAGGCGGTGCAGCTCTGGTGCTGGGCCATCCAGCAGGAAATTTCGATCTAGGCAGTTCATCTGGCCGGAGACAAAAACGAGGCGGCGGACGCTCTGAGCAGGCAGAGCACGGTCTCTCACGAGTGGGAGCTGGCTCAGGAGGTTCTCTTTGAGATCTTCGCCCTTTGGGGGACCCCACATGTGGAACTCATCGCCACCAGTGTCAACAGGAAGTGCGAAAATTCTTCTCGCGGGAATTTTCTCCAAGAGGAGCCTTAGGGGACGCGTTCGTAGTGGAGTGGTCCTTCCCACTGCTGTACGTGTTTCCTCCAGTCCCTGTCATTCCGCAAGTGCTGCGGAGGTTTGGTTCCCGAATGATCCTCATTGCTCCAGCATGCGCCAGGAGAGTGTGGTATCCGGACCTTCTCGACATGTCCATCTGCCCTCCACGCCGTCTTCCCTACCGAGACGATCTGCTCTCACGTGAGGGGGGGTCGGGTTCTCCATCCAGAGGTCAAGTCTCTCAACCTTCATGCTTGGTTTCTGAAAGGTTGAGGTACAAGGATTGGGACCTCCCTGAAGACGTGATAGAGGCCTGCAAAAAAGCCCCTGTCCCTGTACCGTTGCCGTTGGAGAAAGTTTTGCGACTGGTGCAGGGTACAGAATGTGGATCCTTTTTCATGTGCCATTCCTGTGGTGCTGTCTTTTTTGCTTTCGTTAGCCCAAAAGGGCCTGCAAGTGGGTACCATTAAGGGTTACCTGGGGGCACTGTCCATATTTAAGCACTCGTCTGAGGAGTGTTTTTATTTTAGGATTCCTTTGATTTCTCAGTTTCTGAAAAGGCTAACTAATGTGTTCCCACCGTCACCTTTCCATGTGCCTGGTTGCGAATTGAATTTAGTTCTTAAATTCCTAATGGGAGCTCCATTTGAGCCCTTACATTATTGTCCTTTGAGACTGTTGACCTTTAAAACGGTATTTTTGGTTGTGGTTACTTCCGCTCGCAGAGTGAGTGAGTTGCACACACTATCCGCCAAGCCACCTTTCATGGTGTTCTATAAGGACAGGGTTGTCCTTAGGGTCCGTCCTTCTTTTCTTCCGAAGGTTGTGTCGGAATTTCATTTGAGCCAGAAGGTCTTTCTTCCGGCGTTCTATCCTCCTCCGCATCCGGGTAAGGAAGAGGAGAAGCTCCATAGGTTGGATCCTAGGAGAGCTCTAAGTTTCTACATCTCACGCATGTCCACGGTCAGAGTGGACGATCAGCTCTTTGTAGGATACGCTGGAAGGCGTTTGGGTCAAGCTGATACTAAGCAGACCTTGTCCAGATGGATTATCTTCACAATCTCTGGATGTTACCGTTTGGCGGGTAAGGACCCTCCGGTGGGTTTACGGGCCCATTCTACTAGGGGTGTGGCTGCCTCTACTGCTCTGTAGAGGGGTGTTCCCATTCGTAACTTTTGTGAAGCAGCCACATAGGCCTCTGTCCATACTTTTGTAAAACACTACTCCCTGGATTCTATCCATGGGCAAGAGTTGGCCTTTGGCAAGGCGGTCCTCTATTCTGCGATTTAATTGGACATTCTAAAATTCTAAATTCTTTTCCCACCTCCATACGTTGGTACTGCTTTGGGAGTCTGTCATAGGTGTGGAATACGTCGGAGGACACAATCCCTTTGAAGAACAAGTTACTTTCTTACCTGGTAACGTTCTTTCGATGGGATGTTCCTCCGACGTATTCCACATCGCACCCTCCCAGCCTGCCCCTCTACAGGATTTCTTATGCCATTTCAGCTTTTGTTTCCGCAAGGCTTTCTGTAGTCATACTGGCAGAACAATGGTGCCACGCGTTCTGAGAAAAAACTACAACTGAGGCTATGGGTGTCGTGCGTCCTACTTATAACATCCGGTGACGTCGGCTCGATGGAGGCCCTCGAGGGACAGCGTATCAACGTAATCGACGCAGGACTCCGACGCCGGAAAAATTTCCGAAGCAGCACAGCTGTGGTGATTACCTGTCATAGATGTGGAATACGTCAGAGGAACATCCCATCGAAAGAACGTTACCAGTTAAGAAAGTAACTTGTTCTTCTATTCTCATGATACTCTTTACTATATAATTTACCCAAATGTGTTGTCTATTGGGATCTACCAGGTACTCTGGCCATGGAGAAACGGAATGCATGATTAGTCCATGGGTACATTTGACTGTCAGTCTAGAGGGTGTGACATCATCGCACATTAGCACATGACATCATCAACGCTCTGTCAGTGGTGAGGCCACATGTTTCCTGTGCACCATTGTAGTGTACAACTGCTACAGGCATCCTGTCATCTGTGTCCCTCTGTCAACTGCCTTTGTGCATCTCTTGTTGGCTGCAGCAGTTTAGGGCATATTTCAGTTCTGACCGTGGCAAGTGTATTGCTGGCATCTGCAGATGAATTCTATGCATATTGTGGAGTGCGGGCACCCTCTTGTGATCTTTCATGCTATAGGTCAGGCAAATATGGATTTCTTGTTCCTTGAGGACATCAGTGGGCGTAGTTTATTTCTGGCTACAAGTCATGTCCACCCACTTAAGCTGATGCAAAAGATATTCTTCTTGTTTCAAATATCTCAATGGGTGGAAGTAAAGAAATTATTTCAGGTTGGATGGACCAAACATTTTTTTTAAATCACAGGAGGACATCTTGAAATGCTTATTTGGTAATGTGGCTCTGCTGAATGGTCCATGGCATAGATTTAGCCTTGTAAACGGCTGATCTTGGAGTTGTGATCACTGTAGAAACTACTTTAGGTAAAGTAAAGTTAACTAACATACTGTGTGAGAAAGACAAAGTAGAGCATTCAGTGCTAGTGTGTTGGGCATTGGATCCGGAGAGTGTGAAACTAGAACCAAACCAATCAATTAAATTGGGACTGCATTTGAATTGCGTTATAGAAGCAGGGTGAGTGGGCTCTTGGTGGGATGGCGTAGCGTCTTCCAAATAATACGCAAAGTACAACCAGCAGAATGTGGTGGATCTTCTTAGCTAAAATGTTCAAACTGTCTGAGCCTTCTCTTCGGGATAGAGGGATGGAAAGTATAAATCCAGCAATGAGATGAGGGGCGATGGATAAATACAGACAAAAAAAGAAAGTGTTTCTAGGCATCCCATATAAAGAAACAACATGCTGTAACATCACAGCTTTTTCAATACCTGAATTTATCCTGACATTCTCAGTTCTAATCCTGTTACAGGTCACATTCCAACTAGAATCAAGGATGTATGTGAGACAGTAAACACATGTTCTCTGATTGAGCGCTCACATTAGTTGACATTTCACAGTTTTACCCTTGCTCAGTTGGTTCCTTGATTTTTGGTGTTCAAAAAAGTATTGTAGTCTCACTTTTCAGAATTATTGTGATATTTTGTTGGGTTGGCCGTGAGCATGCTGTTAAGTCACTGTCAGGTGGTTTCTAATCTTATGTACATGAATAGAATCTGAATTGTTGGCTTTTCCCCACGCATGTTCATCGAAACCACTCATTTTAATATGTCAAATCATGATTGATTCTTCAGTCAAGGTCATCAACCTTTCTTTTTATTTTTTTGATATACCTTTTGCCTGATTATTTTGCCTGATTTTTTTTTTTTGCTGATGCATGCTTCGAACTGGGTGTGAATTTTAAAGGCATCAAGTATCAAACTAATACTTTTACATTTTGTGTTAGATCCATTAAAATGTGTCCTGGATCTCGTGGCTGCATTTTGATTCCGTAGCAGTTCTTTTAATATCAGTTAACCAAGACATCATTCAGTAGAACGCTGCTTGCCGCCAGTATTAGTTAGGAGACAGAGTGTGAGAATAAGCAGACATTGAGCTAGTAAAGAGAGCATTGTTGTGCAAAAACTGAATCTAGGTGGGTGTGCTTTTTAACATCTTGCCTCTCTGGGTACGCTGCATTATATTCCTTCTAACAAAAGTTGATTCCTTCACCCCACCTATTGCTCTGCATTTGTATTGTGCTACCTTAACTACTAGGCCACCTGTGAGTAAGGGCCAGGACTGTGTATTGCAACCTGCTCCCCTTTCTTTCCCTTTTTTCACATACCTCCTCTGCCACTGAGATGGCACTCTATATCTCTCCAATCTTTTATAACTGCTACACTATCACCTACCCTCCCTCTCTCTCAAAATCTGGACGGAAAAAGCACAGAAAAGACATCCTGGGTGGAAATCCTTGCCTTCCCACTGCAGACATCTATGTCAGTGAATCCTCCAGATAAATCTTCACTGATATCCTCTTCTATGTCCCCTCTCCAGACCTATGGAGTTCTCATCTCTACTCTCTCCCCTTTATCATCCTCTCCCATTAATGGTGGCACCAAGTGGGAAGTCCTCTTGGTCGGGTTTCTTCTCCTCACGCTGCAACATTAATGTCTACCACACTGGCACTATCCTGGTTCAGAGTCCTCAGGCCAAACTCCTTCACTTCGATCGGATCCTACTATCCCTCATTAACTTCCTTCCTTCCTTCTCCGGACTCTCCCCCTACTTCTCCCTCTGTCCCCCACCTATGACTCGAGTACCACACCCCTGAACTCCACCTAAGAAAACCTTCAAAGCCATAAATCGTCTCCACCTGGCGTCTCTTAATGCCCGCTCAGCCAAGAAACACTCTGCTGACATCTGCCTCCTTCTTGAAGATACAGACCTTGACATGCTCGCTCTTACTGAGACGTGGCTCAGTGTCAGCTCAGTCACCGCTTTTGACTCCCTCCTACCTGACAGCTTTAAGATTATCTCCAAGCCTCGACCTCATCGTGCTGGCGGAGGGGTTGCCTTAATCTTGCCTGAGTGGGTTCCTTCTTCCATCTTACAATCTCAGCTCCACTCCTCCTTTGAGAGCCTGGTATGCAAATTGGTTATCTCTCCCTCCTCCACCCTGACCATTGCTGTCATTTACCAGCCTCCATGCGCTACCTCCCTGTTCTCTGAATGGGCGGATTTCTGCTCCTCTTTACTCTCACCTCCTCCAATCTACTGCCACTCAGTGACTATAACATCCAATTGGACTCCCCTGGCACAACACCTGCTCTTTTCATTGACCTTTGCACCTCTCTATTCCTCTCCATTCTCCCTTCTGGTCCAACCCACTCTGCTGGACACATTCTGCACGCCATCATCCACTCTGACCTCCCTCTCTTCTCTCCCCTGGTCACCCCTCTCTCTTGGTCTGACCACTTTCTTCTCTCCTCCCACCTAGGTCCCTATGGCTCTGTGACCCCTCCTTCAAAAGCCCTGCCAACCTCATTCACAAACATCCGCCCCGATGAAACGAGTCAGCTGCTCCCTTCACTTCCACATTTATCCCCCCTTGCCATCCCAACTCAGGCCCTACCACTGACACTGCTCTGAGCAGCTTCCACCTGTCCATCACCAACACCGTTGGCATTCTTGCCCCAGTCATGAGGATCTGCTTGAAACCTGCCTCTAAGCGCAACACTTGGTACGACTCCGAACTTGCAGATTTGAAACAAAAGTGCAGAGCTGTGGAACGGAGGTGGAAAACCTCAGGCTCATCCTCTGATAAACTGGCCTGCAGCGTGCTCCAAAGGCAATACAGACTCTATCCATTCCGAGAAAAGGGCCCACATTCAGGCACGGGTATCTGGCACTGCCAACAACATGGCTGAGCTTTTCTAAATCTGCAGGGAACTTGCCAACCCTTCCGCAGTATTCTCCTCCCCTATTCCTTCTCAGGCCCTCTGCAACACACTCACCACTCACTTCACCACCAAAACTCTGGACATCCTGAACAGCCTTGTCACTAACTCTCCAGTCCCATCCCTCATCCCCTTGCCTCCATTGGCCACTCACCCTCCTCCTTCTCCTCCTTCACCCTTGTCTCATTGGAAGAAGTCAAGTCGTCCGCTCCATGAAGGTCTCATCCAAACAGGTTTCCCTTTGCTCATCCAGAACCATCAAGGTTCTTTCCCCTCCCCCTCAAGCACTTCCTTGTGTGCCCCCTCCTTAAATAAACATCAGCAGAGTCTTTCTGTCCAGCCAACTTCAACCCCATCTCTATCACCCCCTTCCTGGAGAAACTGTTCAAGAAGTTGGTCCTGTCCCAACTCAACTCTCACACTGAACTTGTTGGTGGTCTCCACAGCCTTCAATCTGGTTTTACAGCATTCAGAGACACGGAAACTGCTCTTCTGAACACCCGTGAAGAACTGCTTGCATCCATGGATCCCCACTCTTCTGCTGTCCTCATCCGTCTTGATCTCTCCTCTGCATTTGACACGGTCAACCACTCCATCTTCATACAAAGGCTCCATTACTCCCTTGGTATCTCGGAGTGGGCACTGGACTGGCTGACCTCCTTCCTAACGGACTGCTCCTCTGAAGTCATCCTGGGCTCCTTCTCCTCTCCTACTGTCTGAGACTGAGGCAGGCTGGGATCCTATCCTGAGGGACAGTGATTTGCAGCAAGCTGGCAGGCTGACAGACTCCCGAGTTGAGGGCTGCTCACTGGGTTATCTGTGTGACCTCGGATTCGTTGTCAAATTGGACCAGAATAATCGCCTTCTGATCTAGGTAATATACAGTAAAATTTGAGGTGCAAGCAGAATGTTTGATAAGTAGTCAGACAGTGTTAGCAGATCGTTTTCATGTGTAATGTTTATCAATGTTTAAAGCAAACATGATTTCAAATGGTCATGAAGGCTTTTTTTTTTTTTGCACTGTTCTTTTTTCTCTCAAATTATGTTTCCTGCCGATTTCCTCGTGTCCAAGGTCGAAGGGTAAGATTGATTGTACATAGCTTGGCCTGTTAACATGGGTGAACACTCTAATGTACCAGTAACTTGTATCACGTGATGTAATAGAACAGCTTTGAATTTTAATGTTTGATAAAAACCCAAAAGATTTAAAAACAAATAGGGTTGCGTTCTCATTACATGACTGCATTTTGTAGTGCATAGAGCGAGGTGAAACAGGAGAGGTTTATTTTACCATAGGCGGTAATTTATATTGCCACATGTGGTAAAATCAAAAGTAGATTGGCATTGCACACAAAATGTTGTGAGTGGAAATGATAGCTACAATCACCCCACTGAGTGTATAAAGTCCAGTATCTGGTGGCTCACATTCATTCAAACTTGATTCTAGCTCTGTGGCATTAGGTGCACAGTCATGCAGGTCTGCTAACCCCTGGGCAACTAGGCTCCTTTCTTTTTGTCCATATCTCACTTCTACAGCTTTTCCAAGAATTGCACTTTGTTGTCCATGGCAAAGCAAGTTGAGCTTAAAGCCTTGTATCTCGTACACAAAGCTTTTAATAACAAAAGACCATATTTTATTACCAGCCCCTTCACACATGATAGGAGACCTACATCAGCTGGCTTATTGGCTATTCCTAGATTCCAGTCACAAAGATGGGGCAGTCACTCTTTCGACTCAGCATGTGAAAGGGACACAGGATTGACCTCATCATAGGGGTACAGGTAACCCCCTTTTTGTGAAATGTACCAAGTACCGCTGTCTAGCACCCAAAGCCTTCTGTATATCATGTGCACCAGAATGATGTTTCTATTATTACAGGACTACCCACCAAAGAAGACCGGTCGAGGGGGAAGGGGGGGCAACGTGCCTGTCTTGGAAGCAAGACGACTCGGAACACAGGTTCGATCCCCGGATCCACGCTTAGAAACCTCTGGGTATTAAGCGCAATATAAATAACCAATTATAATTATTTATAATTATGCAACAGAGAGAACTTGCGACGCTCTATAGAACGAAACCACAAGCATTGCTGAAGAAAAAGTAACATTGATGTTGGTCCAGACTCACTGCATTGGCAGCATCAACCGGAAGACCTGCAACTAAGAGACTACATACACTACGCGCCAGAATGGGGTGTGGCTACTTGGCGCTTTTGAAATATCCTGTGACTGTGCCACCAGCCTGGGGGAAAACAGGAAGATACATTTGCCGAAGCAAGCTGGTGATCAAAGGAAAAAATGGGGAGGGGAGGATTAAGAGAAAAAAGTGAGTCGGTGTATAAATACCAAACGAGAATCAGACTGTGTTATAGTTGTGTGGGTGAGGCCAGGTGGAGCAGAGGCAGACTGGGGAGACCAGGAAGAGGAAGGGCAGTGGAGCAGAGCGATTCAGATATTGCGGTGGATCATGTTACAGGTGTTAAGTGTTGGTTGTTAGAGAGAGTGGTACCTGAATGAAAGAGTGTGTAGCTGTGAGTGACTGTTTGTTGGAGCGTGTGAAGGGTTTCAGGTGTAGTGCAGCAGGATAAGTGAGTGAGAACAAGAAGAGTGGTTGAGGGAATGAAAGAAATGAATGAAAGTAGGAGAAGAGGAGAGAGAAGAGGAAAGTGGAGAGGGCAAAGGAGGGACAAGGAGAAGAGAGGGGAAAGGAGGGGCAAGGACAAGTAGAGAAGGAGAGAATAAAGAGCTTGAGTGACTATCGGCAGGACAGGGAAGGGAAGGAGTTGGAGACAGAGTGTGAGAGGGAGTGGAACATGGGAGAAGGAGAGAGGGAGTGGTGAGAGGGAGCATTAGTGAGAGGAATAAGGGAGTGAAAGACCTTGGCGACAGGAAAGGTCCAATTACGTGGGGGGGACAAAATATCTAAGAAGTCTACCCATATCCGGATGTACGTGATAAAATTGCGGCGGAAAAAAACAAAACTGAAATGTTTGTATAACAAACATGTCAAATCCCCTTTTCCCCTCTACCCACCACCCCTTTACCACCTAAAACGATCCGAAAATACCCACACTTACCTGTCTTTGCCTCCCCGCGTCAGGCTTCTTCCTGCAACGTTGGTTCCATCTCCCAATTATGGGTTGGAACTGACGCTACAGGGTCCCCTTTTTTTCTTCTTTGTCCTCCCCAACCCCAGAACCCAAAATGTCGTACAAGGGGAGCGGGGAACACCCCTGCAAACCCCTCTTTGACATTATGGGATTTTCTTTTTTTGCATATCCCGAATTCGTTTTTTTTCCTTTCGTTTTATTTTTGTACTCTTTATTTTTGGGCAATACCCCCAAATCCTATCACAAGGAAGTGTCAGGACAGTATAACCCCATGCAGAGCCCCAGAGGGAGAGAGTTAGAAAAGGCTAAGGCCTTTAGGCCCTCACATTAGTTAGACAATTAGATACTAAGTGTTACCTGTCATTAGTATACATAGTATACAACCGGGGTATCAGGAACACCTTGTAGGGAGGTGGGATCCTGGCGGTAGACTAGAGAAGAACGGCCTGTAGTGTGCCGCATTTCATCCTGCTGCCATTAACTATCAAATTGCATACAGTACCTGAAATAAAAACCCTTAAAACCTATCGCTATAGTTTGTGTATTCTTAAGGCCATCTGTGGCATGCATCAAAGCTGTGGAATTTGCTTCGATCCTGTTTGCACCTTCTGGAAGACCACCATGGATTTAAGCGCAACCTCAAAACCTTGTTGTCCCCTAGATAATTTTATTTTTTTCTGTGTCGTAAGGTATTGAGATCTTAGCACCTCTTAACCCCACACCAGTCCCCTAACTGGACGTAATGGAGAAATCTTGGAATCACAATGGACAGTGATCTTATATGAAAACCACAGGTGACCCTCACCCTGAGGTGCTGCTCCTTCCAACTCCGTACTATCAGACGCATAATTTTAGAGTTTAGAGCCCCAGTGGTTGCCTCCCTTGTTCTATCTTCCCTGGATTACTACAATTCTCTTCATCTGGCACAATCTTCACACTTGATCCAGCGTCGGCAGGTCTTGCAGAATTCAGCCACGCGAGTCGTCACAGGGACGTCCAGGTGTGCCCATATCACGCCCGTTTTGCGCTGTCTACACTGGTTTCCGGTTGCCAAGCGTGTTAAATTTAAATCGCTGTGTTTGGTGCACCGCGTTTTGCATGGTACTGGGGCAGAGTATCTTCAGGCAAAACTTTGCCCGTATGTTCCCACCCGTCTCTCTGCTCTGCCAGTGCCTGCCTCATTGTTGTTACCCTGGCTAAATGCTCTCGTATTGGGGGCAGAGCTTTTTCTATCACAGCAGCTGTTCGTTCGAAAGCCCTCTCTCTGTCACACCGTTCTATGACTACTTTCCTGTCTTTTAGGCGCTCACTTGGAGCTCATTTGTTTTAACCCATTGTCTTAACACACCCTCCTTTTTGGGGGGGTTCCCTTGCTCGCTCCCATTGCAGCCTAGCGCCAAGATGCCTTTGGGTGTATGTTGCGCTATATAAATATCGCTAACCTAACATAACCTTATTTTCTGCCTCACCTTCATGTATAGGACCATGACAGTTATTGCACGGTTGCTATTGAGACTAGGCCACGCTAACAGCCTTTACCTTGAACTCCCAGAAAAGCTACTCGGACAACAAACAGTCCACAATGTAGCAGCCTGACGGCTGTAATGAAATGTATACATGATCCCAGCACTCGGTGCACTCCACTGCCTCCTGATCAAAAGGAGGATTCACTTCAAAACCCTATACATTACCCACTCTGCCTTTTACAGCAGGGGGCCTGAATCCATGACCAGGAAATTCAGAGTAGCTATGGTCAAGTACATTTTGGTCCAACAACAATGCACTATCTAATAGAAGTTATGTAAGTAAGTAGTTATAAGGCACATGCATCTCACCTCAAAAGAGGCAGCACGTTTTAGGGGGCTTGATGGTGGGTTTGGATGGGTCATACTGCAGATCATAAGCTTTGTTTTGGTTGGACTGACTACATTTGTTTGAAGTCACCCAAGAATCCATGGGGGTCATTACGACTTTGGAAGTACCCATGATGCTATTAGCACCATGGCTGCCTGCAAAGTCGTGTCCGGGTCCGGGTTCTCTGAATGGGGACTTTCCGGGTCATTCCAACCTTGGAGGACCCGGTAAGTCCCCATTCAAAATACCCTTCCCCATTCCCATTCGCGCCCCATAGGGCTCAATGGGAATGGGGAGGGAGCTAATAACGGGCACGCAAATAGCGGGCCCGTCATTAGCTCCCTGGTCCCTTAGCGGCTCCTGCTAAGGACGGCTGGTTTTACCAGCCGGCCTTAGTGGGACCTGCTAAGGGACCTCGGAATGCGGCGGTAAGGGGTTAACGGCACCGGCATCCTTACCGGCACTGTTAACACCTTACCGCCGCACTCGTAATGAGGCCCATGTGTGCAAAGCATGTGCTTAGGTCCAGTGTATTCATTGCTGGGTCATTTGTGAGTTTGTAAACAAAGTGCATATCACCTGCAGCTATTTATCTGGCTATAGAGTATTAAAGTGTAGCAATAATAAAAGTGTATTTGGCTATGGAAGGTCTGTCTTTGCGCTAGTTTCAGTAAGTGCAAAATGACAGTCTCCAAAGTGAAAGACCACGCATAAGGGTTACAAACATAAGCTTGAGTCTTGAAGAAAGATGCGAGGGAACCTAGCATAACGGGTTGATGGAGGGATCTAGATAAATGGATCAGAGCCGAAACAGGAGCATGGGAGAAAACTTTGCGGGAACAAAGGGCTGAGACAAGCATGGACATCCAGCGTTGGATAGAGTTGACTGTGACCTTAATGGCCACTGGAAGTAATAGAGAAGTAACAACATAAGTGTGGTGGGAGGAAGATGCAACACGTCAATATGAGTCACTAATTAGGGGACATGGGCTAAGTTGATTGATTGATTGATATTTTATTTCTATCGCGCTCGTACACAAGTGTTTCAGAGCGCGACAAGGCAAGGGAGGGGAACAGGGGAGAACAAAACAGTGATCTTACTAGGCCCAGTGACATTGAGAACGCACAAGTGCATGGCGGAGGGGAAAAGTGCATGGGAGGGGGGAGAGGTGGAAAGTGCGAAGCAGAGGAGAAACAGATAAATAACAATAAATAAATAATAAAGGCAACAAACAGTGGTAATGCAGCCAGCAATTTGCAAGTGCTAGGTTTAAGGCAGCAGACAGGGTAGGTCCGATAAGTGCAGGAAGAAAAAGGGGGGGCTGTATGGGTACAGATACAGACCCCAGTGCAAGGGGTGGCCCGGAGGCAGTGCGGGAGGGTGACAGGATGAGCAGGTACCTGGGCCCAAAAGACAGAGGGTGGCCAGGTGCACGGTGCCAAGAGAGAACAGATCAGCAGGGGAGAGGGGGAGCGAAGGCAGAAGAAAAGAGGAAGGTCTTGAGGTGCTTCCGGAACCGGAGATGGTTCTCCTCAAGTTTTAGAGTGGCAGGGAGGCTGTTCCAGAGGGAGGCCCCAGCCGAAGACAGAGATCTACCCCCAGCTCGTTTCTTAGAAAAACAACTGACCCTGAGTGAGTTGGAGGTAGAGGAGCGAAGAGCTCGAGAGGGGAGGTATTTGCGGAGGGATAGCTGAAGGTATTTTGGACCCAGGCCCCAGTTGGGCGTGGTGTGGTAGAATAGTGTTAGTAAATAGTATATATGTTGATAAGATATGTGTATGTTGTGCAGAAAATGTAATAGAAATTGTTTTAAAAAAAGCATGCTCTGGCAAAGCTTTGCCTAGTGGTACAGGGGGCTACTTCAGGTGTACAGGTAAGCATGAAAGACAAGATAAGTGTAGGTGCACAATCTGGCAAAGCCTTGCCTCATGGTACGGGGGCTACATCAGGTGTTAAGGTACGCATACAAGACAAAATTAGCGTGTAACAGTTAATGTGGCTTTATAGCCAAAAAGGTAGCAGTATTAGAATTAATCTGACTTTGGTCCCCCTCCCCACCACCGAACATGATGCCAAAAATGATCAACCATATATAATGGTTCATTATCTCGCTGGTTGCAGCACATACATGAAGATTTTACCTGTGCACCTGTTTGTCCTCCTATCACACTCTCTCCCTCTTGCTCTCACTTTCTCTTATTCTCGCTCCCTACATGTTCTCTCTCGCCCTTTCTCTCTCTTTCTCTTGCTCTGTCACAAACTTTCATCTGCAGAAGTCATCACAGGACATAGGCCTGTCTAAGAGTTTCATGTTAGATGCCACTGTTTTTGTTTTTTTCAGGTCTTCTTGGAATAAAGAACCTTTCTGCACCTGACTTTGGAGACCCAGTTCAGCCTCTTCCAGGAGATATCCCAGTGTTTTGGGCCTGTGGAGTGACCGGCATAGAAGCAGTCATCAGCTGCCGTAAGTACTGATTGTGATGTTTGTGGTTTTCTTAAGGCAATTATGAGTGTTCTATCTGGTATTGAAGGTCTTTAGGTAACCAATATTGTCTGTCACGAAATCAATTGGATTTACGGGCGCACCATGGGGTTAAAGTGGGCCTGATTTTTCATTGCCTGCTGACATTCGGATAGTATTGCTTCATAATTCTTGCAGTTTTTGTAGTGCTTGATGCTGTGTGTGGTGAAGCTACAATAGTGAAAGTGAGAGGCCCCTAAGCCCGCTGGTGGGCTGCCCAATCAAGTCAATAAAGGTACATCCCAGTAGGGAATAAGACCAAGACCAAGTGAGAGTGCGGTTAAAGACGTCTTTATCTAAAGTTAGGGCAAACAGAATCTACTCTGCTCACGCCGAGAGCGCTCTGAAGATAACTTGTTGCATTTCTTTTTTATACACATGATGATGCATCTGCAAGGGGAAGGCCTAAGGGGCACATATTGGATTGGGATTGGTTACTAAGAGGAGGAACCTATATGTGCAATAGGGTTGGTGATGACTGATTGGTCCACAGACACGTGGTGCGTTGGCATCATGATGTAGTGAATGGGGTCGAGAGTTCGGCTGGGCTCCTCTGTCCGGTTTCCGATGGATTGATACATTACTGACCAACTTCTCTGACGTTTGCCCTTGTGGCCACACATTCCCATTCATTCATACGTCTGACTACTTCGTCCGGCAGCAAAGTCAATAGGTTACAAGTGTAAAAACAAGGCACGATTCTCCATTACTGAACATCAATTTTGTGTTTCTACCAAGGGTATCATGTATGAACACATTCGAATACTAGGTTGGCGCTCTTGTTTAATACTGACAAGGGGAGGCTAGAGTATATGGTTACCATGACTGGATTACAAGAACTATATCTCATCTTAGATGTGTTTACCCTTGGAGGGGTCTTAGTGACCAGGTGTTCAAACAACATAACTCAATATTAGACCAGTGTATTCGTGGATAGGTTTAGGCCTCCCTTTCAAGGCGTTTTGTCTTGTGCCCCTTAATGCTTGGGGTCTTTTGCATTTGTACGTAATGGGTTACAGCCTTATATGCGTTTAGCCTTATTTGGGAAGAAATATACACGTAGCATTGTTCAATCTTCGTTCAAACTGGACGAATATCACAACGTTAAGACACAGGGTGGTGAATGAGGGGCAGCAGACACAAAATCACATGACATAAAAACTAAATATGACTGACAGTTCATATGACATTGTCTAATAATATGCAGGCAGTTACATTCTACATTATCGACAGTGAGGTAGCATTGTGTGAGCTTGCATGGATCTAGGGTCAGCATATTCGTTATGGGTCTGTAATCAATTGTATACACGTTTCAGTGTTATAAGTAGGCATTCACTCTATCACCACTATAACAGATTAGCACAATATGTATATATATTTACACTGCTCTGCCCATCACCTCGTTTAAGGTGTCAGCGGTTTTATATGGGCTCTTTACACATTGAGCAGGTCTTCCTTTGCACATACAAGCCGTCAGGGAAACCCGATTTATTGATTTAATGGTCTCTTCCGTTGTTGACTCTGCTCTGGGGTACACGAAGATTACGTTTCTATGGCTCGGATCTGAGGGGTACAGGGCAGGTTTAAGGAGACAGATAGCCCTGGCTCTAGCCGTCCTCCCCCCTTATGCTGCATCTGAATCACCGGAGGGAGTTTGGACGGCAAGTGATACAGTGTGGATTTTGTTGCATTTCTGCTGCCGGCCTTCTCATGGGAACCAGGCAGTTATGTGGACAGCAGGCAGGAGGTGGTGGGAGGGGGGAGCCGCGCTGGCTGTGCGTTTGACAGCGAGAGAGCCGCAGGCTGAGGTGACATCTGAATGGCCTTTTAACCATTGCAAATGGAGTCTTGTGTATTACAAAATGGAGCCCTGATTTCACAGTATAAAGGTGTGCACATTGAATATGGCAGTGCCCATGGATATGTTTGTGCGAAAGGGGTGATGGTTCCCAGAAGTGTTCCCGCATGAGTGCCCCAGGGCCGGAGCCCTGGACCTGAGGCAGCCATGACTGGGCCCACTCGGGAAGCATAGGAATAATGGGGGAGGAGTCTTACGTGTCCCCTTCCTCCACTAATTTCCCCACTTTTGTTACTTAAGTAACAAATAATGTAATTGTGCCAATGTCTTACGCTCTTCCTCCTCCGCCACCTCCTGGTCCCACGCAGGGGTCCCTTTTATTGGCATCCATGCTTGTCATACAGCTCGGAGGCTGTGTCTCCATCTAGCAAACTTTTCAGGGGTGCAGCTCAAATACATACATTCCCCGTCCCCTTCCAAGTCCACCCATACTTCTTTGTACCAACATAACTCATAAGGGTTCTTTTATGGTTGTGTGGTATAGGCTATCAACTATGTGCCCCGTCTTATATATTGCCGTCATTCTGTAGTTGGGGCCTGGTGCATCACCTGTTTGTACTTCTGCCTCATGTTTTATCTGTGCTACACCATTTGCACGTCCCATGTCACCATCATTAATGCGCCATTTGGTACTGCATTTGCTCAGCATCAAAGTCCTAATTGGCACACACAGAATATTAAAAGCAAAAAGACGATGAGGGGCATCAGTAGTTTTACAGTCATTCCAAGCCAGGAGGGCACCCACGAGAATAGATTTCGAACCAGGCGCTGGGCTGTGCTCCCTCTTCGACCTTCATCCGTTCACCAAGGTTGTGTACCTCAGCTATTACGTGTGACAGGGATCCATTCTCGGCGTCTGCGGAAGGTACAAATGTGCAACATGCACTCCCGATCTTTCGGCAAACACCTCCATCGATTGCTGTCAATAAATCCAATACATATCGATTCTGAAGTGTCATCAGTCACAGGGCCCGGAGTTCCACCTTGATGACATTGAACCCTTCTTCTGTGCCGTTGGCCAACTGGATCAGCTCCCACCTCGTAATATGCAGCCACTTGGCATTTTCTCTTGCCTGAATGCTGGGAGCAAGGGATGCAAAAAAATGTTCCACTGAACTGAATAATCTGCATTTGTCCGGGATCTGAGCCAGAAGTTCGGAAGACTTGGAGGAGATATAATTGGACGACCTTCTTCTTCTTCTCCTGTATGTACCCTGCTCCCCTTCTTTGTTCAAGATGTATGCAGGCGCTTTTTCGGATTGTGCGGAGGACGATGCGTCCGCGTTTGCTCTTAATTCATTCTTCCCAGTGATGTGGCTTTCAGGGATCACCGTTCATGCAGAATGCAGCGTTACCAGGGAGCAGGTTCCTTTCCATGACTGTGGGAGATGCAGGTAGGCCATGTTGCCGCAAACCCAGTATGTGTCGATCATGGCTGCAGTGCCTTTCTTCATGTCAGGGATTATAAGTGACTTGCTGCAGTTTTCATTTCTTCCCATGTCCCTTTTTCCTTCTCCATGAAAGCACAGCTCGTATGAAATGTTTTTTTGCAGCTTAAAGGGCCTTTCGATTGTGGTGACCCATGTGAGTTTGCTTATGTGTTCAGTCCAAGTGGGAGTGCATGTTCTCTGTAACCATGAAAGTTTGTCCTCCGCGAGGCGTCGGAGTGCTTCCGCCTTGCACAAGACCTCCTCCTTCTGCCACTTGTTGTCGGCGTGCAATGTGCCTTTTATTACGAAAAAAGGTTCCTTTATGCAAATAACCCCCTGCGGCCAGGAGTAACATGTTCGTTCATATTGTAGAAGTTCAAAAGAAACTGTGTGTGCTTGAAAAGTATTTTTGATACGGCACAGCATAAGATGTACAAGACATTGGGCCTCTGTAATTGGTACTTCTTGTGGCAATAACACCTTGGGGGTGCCTGAGGCATGGGGAATAAGGGAACAGACGTAACAACTTTCATTAGGCGTTTGCTGAGCAGTGTGGCTCATGTCTGCATACCATTTGTTTGCTTGATGGGGGTGCTGGGGGTTATCGACTGTGTCTAGGTCAAACTTGTATTCTTCTTCCCTCCTGTCTGCTTCTGTTTCCCTCCGTTTTCTTTTTAATATCCTCTCCTCCGCTCTCCACCCTTGTTTCCTTTTTATGACAGTGTGGAAGTTATCATCACTCTTTGCCTGTGCTCTCCCTTCATTATCCCCTTCTTTAGTAGTTGGGTCTGAGTTTTTCGTTATTTCTACTATTGCCATGGTGGTAGGGTATGGATGGTTCTGTACCCATGTTAACTCTGACGGGGTTTTATTGTTCATGGTATAGATATTAAAATGACACATTCACCTGTAGGGATAGCATTGTATTATGCCCTTTAGTGCTGATCATATAGTTCTGTTCGTGTTCTGGTGTCCAATGACCCCAGATTAATCTTGCCCCATCCCAGATTAAGTGGGTACCTTCTCTTATTGTTTCCATGCCTGCAACCCCCTGACCGGCATCAATTGATATGTACACAATGATCCAGTATAAAAACAGGCCAAACAATACTGCAAAGAACACTACAGCACACAAAAACAACACACATTCATACGAATAGCTAGGATACATTTCTCTCCTCCGTCTACCCCTGTCTACACTATCACTAGTTATCGTTGGAGGCTCGTCCATGCCTGGTGAGTTTCCTAATAAATGAAATATAAGCATTTGTTAACCATGCATAGTAAAGTGTTTTTTTTGTTATGCATGCCCATGAATATACTAATTTGAATTTCTTTGCATCCTTATTTTACACATAACTTCACCTGTCATCATCATAATGTATACTTTATATATATATATATATATATATATATATATATCTCATTTCAATTGTATCCGTCCATTCCTCCTCCCATATTGTACATCTGGGGAGGGCAAAGGGAGGGAAGGGCATGCAGTACTTTTACCACATTCTACTGCTGGAGGAGAAAAGGCGTTATGATTCATACATAGTTACTGTACACCATACTTTGGATTCATAACATAGCGTTAATCTCATTATTTTCACTCCCTCCCCCTTTATTTTTTTGCATAAATATCATCAGCTATTATCACCGTCATTTCACCATTATGTACATCTTTTACCATCCCTGTGTTTTCTCTGTATTGTCAGTGTGCCATCAGCTTCTCACCCCACCCCCAATTTCAGGTTTGAGTGCTATCCTCTCCTACAGTTTCTTGTGTGCTCGCGTTCTCAACCTCCCCATGGGCTCTCCGTACATCTGTCAGATGCACCCAGTACCGCAACCCCTCCACTTTGAAAGCTGTGGGCGTACAGAAGAATACTTTGTACGGACCATGAAACCATGGCCCATTCCACCTCTTCACGAAACTTCTCACGTATACCATGTCACCTGTCACCAGCTGGCAATCTGTGTTGTCTGTTGTATGCCCTACTGTGTCTGTTGGTGCATCATGTGTGGAGGCGGGCGCTATTTGTTTTGCTATTGCGCATGCAGCTTTTGTCAAGTTTCTGAGATATTCATGAAACTCTTCATCCAAGACCGTGGCGGTTTGGTGAGCATCTGACTGTCTGCGCAGCGGTGACTGAGTTGTGTGCATTCTCCTACCTGTCACTATTTCGTGCGGTGACAGGTGGTGGTCCTTGCTAGGCTGGTTCCTCATCTCAAAAAGTGCTAGGGGTAAGCAATACACCCAGTTCTTCTTGAGAGTTTGGCACAGTTTAGACAGCCTGCTTTTAAGGAGGCCATTCATTTTTTCTACAACGCCGTTTGATTGCGGATGATAAATCGTGCAGAGCTTGTGTGTTATACCTAGCTTTGCTGTAATGTGTTTGAACATGTCATTTACGAAATGGGTCCCGTTGTCTAAATGGATGACATCACAAATGTCCCAGCGTGGGAACACCTCCCTCACAAGGATCTTGGCTGCGCATCGTGCATCTGGGTGGGTGCAGGGCCCTGCCTCCACCCACCGGGAGAATGGGCACACAATGACGATCAAATATCTGGCCCCATTACATTGTTCTCCCATGTCGGCGTAGTCTGTGTAATTCTCTAAATGGCCCTTCTGGTTTTGGTAATGTTGCTCTGAGAGTTCGCAGTGTCATGCCAGAATTGTATGTCTGACACATGATACATTCTACTATGAGCTTTGTGACATGTTCTTGTAATCCGGGGGCCAACCAATTTTCCTGGAAATCTGCAATAATGTGTTGTTTCGTGTTATGGGCTGGGAAGTGCAATTGTTTAAATGCTACTTCTAATAATTTCGTTGGCATCACAACCTTACCGGTAGTGTCCTGTCTCCATAGTAAATCAGTGGGGGACTGGCTACACTCTCTTTTCAACCATACTTCTTTTTCCTCGCTGGATGCATCATTTTGGAGTTCAATTATTTTGGAAACGGGCAAGGAGTTAAATATCTCTCTGTCTGTGCTTCTTCTATTGTCTTTTGCAGTATGTACTCACCTGCTGGGCTTTTAGGTAGGTAGGAGGCTTCTTTGGCGGCAGCGCCCGCTGCCGCTTTTCCTAATGAGATGACGTCATCACCTCGAGTGTGGGCCTGACATTTCACGATCGCGACAAGTGTGGGCTCTTTCAGAGCGTCTATTAGATCGCATAGCAGTGCTGCATGTGTACTGGGGGCCCATCTGCTCTCCTGAATCCCCTTCTGCCCCACCGTGCTAGTCCCCCGTGTACTGTTGTTGTCATGTATGCGGGGTCTGTGTAAATCGCTAACATGCGCCCTTTTGCTGCATGCAGTGCTTCTATCAGTGCTACTAGCTCCGCCGCTTGCGCCGAAAAATGTGGAGGTAATCTCTTTCGTACAATCACTTCAAACTCCCCATCCTCCACCCGTACAACCGCTGCTCCTACGTGTTTTTCTCCTGTCTCGCAATCTATAGAGGCAGACCCGTCTACAAAGTATACCTCTCCTTCTGATAGTGCAGTTTCGTGTGCCTTTTGTGTGTCTTCATCATTCCCTGTGTACGTGGCGCAATCATGTTGTTGCATGTCTTCTACTGTGCATGCCACTGTGATGAACGTGGCAGGGTTTACACTTTTGCATTGCACTATGTGGATATTTGGGCTGGAGAGGATGAGTTCATACGCTGTTGCCCTTTGGGTGGTCAACGTGCTTTTTGACCTTTCAAGTATGGCAAACAGGGAGTGTTCTACGTACAACGTGACGGAGCATCCCATCACGATAGTGGAGCTTTTCTCTATCGCAAACACAGCGGCTGCGAGAGCCTGTTCGCAAGCAAAGTGCCCTTGCATCACTGAGTCAAGTGTTCCACTATAGAATGCCAGGGGTTTGTGGCTTAGTGATGTCTTTTGCGTTAGCACGGCAGTCATGAGTGACCCATTGCCGTGTGAAAAAAGATAAAATTCCTGTTCATAGTTTGGGGTTGCGAGGACTGGTGCAGTGGATAACAATTCCTTGAGTGTATCAAAGGCTGTGTGCATTTCTTGTGTCCATTGCAATTTAGTGTTCTCCCTCTGTGCTTCCTTCAGTGCATGTAGCAGGGGCTTTGTATGTGATGCATAGTATAGTATCCATGCGTGGCAGTAGTTACACATGCCGAGAAACTTCTGCATCTCCTTCACTGTACTTGTTTTTTTTACTGTTTTTATCGCTCACGCTCTGTCTGGGATGATTCTTTTACCGTCTTTGGAAATCAACTGTCCTATGTATAGTACTTCTGTTAGGCAATATTGCAGCTTCTGCCTGACTACCTTGTACCCTTTCTCGGCCAAGTGCATCAGTAAGGTGATTGAATCTTTTCTGCACTCATTCTCACTTCTCCCGCAGACCAACAGATCGTCTGCGTATTGAATTATTGGGCTCCCTGTGTGTATGTTTCCAAGATCTTCATGCAATATTCTGTTGAATATGCTTGGACTCTCACAGTGTCCTTGCGGCAGTCGACAATGTTGATACCTTTTCCCCCCCTAACGTGAATGCTGTCAAGTACCAAGACCCTTGGTCGAGGGGGATTGAAAAGAATGCATTCTTCAGGTCCACTACCGTCAAGTGAGTGGCTTCTGTCGGAATGCTGCATAGTATTGAGGACGTATTTGGGACAAGAGGGAACTCTTTCTTTACTACGTCATTGAGGGGGCGTAAGTCCTGGATCATCTTCCATGCCCCTCCCTTTGCTTTCTTAATCAGGTAAATGCAGGTATTATACAGTGAACTGGAAGGAACTATTATGCCCTGTACTATTAGTGTATAGATTGTGTCTTTTATTCCCTCCTTGGCCTCCCTTGATATGGGGTATTGCTTCACCCGGGTCAGGATAGCACCAGGTTTAAGTTTGATCTTTACATGTGTCACTTCATGCAGTAGGCCTACATCGTGCGAGCCGGTTGTCCTTAATTGCTGTGGCACTAGGGACAAGTCTTCTTCAAAGTAAGCTGGTGGTGCTTTGATCATTGCTACAAGGGGTAACTGCACCTCTCGCCTTTGAATCATGACGTCACAAGGGATTGCAATTTCCATCACTATTTCCCTGGTGTCTTCTGTGTCACTAAAAGTTCCTCATCTGTTAAATCTCGCAGGGCCTTATTGGCATCAATGCACAGTACTGTTCTCCACTGGCATCCCTGCATGTCCATTGCTATCACTGCTATCTTCTGCGCAGATACTTGCACAGCATGTATGTCCAGTGACACGATGGATCCTGGCACTATTTCTGGGTCTGCCACTGGGCGAAATATGAACTCTGAGGGCACTCTCCATTTATTATTTTTCAGCTCTCGCACCACTCATGTCAGTATTCTCAGCCCTTGTATGAACATGTCCGGATTCACTGGTATGCCTCGTGTTTGTGGGAAGTCTGCTTGTGTGTGTATCACTAACATTGCACGAATTGTACATATGCCTGGTGTGGAGCATATTATACCTCTCTCTGTGAACGAGTTGGACATATTAAGCTTGCTGAGAAGGTCCCTTCCCAACAAGTTGATGGGTGATTCCTCGTAATATAGGAGGGGGCACGTACAGTCTCCCCCGCCCCACTGTTATGTCTAGTTCTTCTGTGTATGGAACCTCGAACACCGCCCCAGAGAACCCCTGCATTTCCAAAGTCTGATTAGAAAGCGGAAACCTGCCTTCCTTAAGGCACGATTTTTCCGCCCCCGAATCCACCATGAAAATAAATTGCTTGTTTCCTGTCGCTGCCCCTACGAGTGGTTCCTCTGCTGCATCGCGGGTTATCGATAGTACTGGACACGCGAGTGCTCTCTGTGGGCTGTCCTATGCTGAATGCCACGGGAGTTCATCTACATCAAAAACATTCCCCGTTACCACTGCGGTACCCCGGCATGGAGCTCTTGGGGCCCCATTGGCAGTAGTGGCATACGGTTGATTGCCCACGTGGGTGGCATGGTTGTGACACTGGGGGTGTGGCGTTGTATCTTGCGGGGGTGGCATGGGGCACTCACGCATGTACCTGTTTTCGGGATAGCTGTCTCTCCTACTGTTACCCATGGGCAGTCCATACGGGCTCCCTGGGTGTGGATGTCCATTTGTGTACGAATCATTTGGTCTGCTTCGGCGTTCCGCATAAAATGGCCCCTCCTCCCACACTGCCAACATTGTCCTTGCATTCCCCCCGTGGCACTCCATATCCTGCACCTCCTCCTCTTGGCCCCCTAGATCTCCTTCTGTTGCCTCGCCCTCCTCTCGATTGCCACTGCTGTCCTTCATATTGGTTTTCCCCTACCCATTGCTCTTGACCATTACCTGTCCAATTGGCCACCATCTGCATTGGTATTCCCATCTGACCGTCTTCTTTCTCTCTTTCCCATCCTGCCGCACTCGTGACTGTCGCTGCACTGACCTTCAACAACTTGCTCTGTACTAATTTAGCATCGTCTGCCAACCGCCGCTGAGCTATATCCTTCTCTTTCTCTTTGATCCTCTTACAGTGGTGCACAATGATGCTTTGAATTTCAGGCCACCCCTTGGCTTCTATCCCAGCTATTTTATCAAGGGCCTTCTGCACTTCCTTTGGGAGCCCCTTCTTAATGATGAAGTAAAACAGGGACGTTGATTGGTCCCAGGCCGTACCCGTTTCCGCTCTCCACATGTCCTGCACCCGGAGAATGAATGACAATGCATCTTCCTCGTCATTCATGGTACACAGCATCACTGACTGCAGATCGGGAGTTTCTGGGAATGTTTGCATCAACGCATCCCACACGGGTGCTCGCACTGTGTTAAATTAAGCCCCATCATGGTGATCACAGTCTAAAGTTATTCCCGGGAATCCCGCCTTTGCCCAGACCCTGTTAGCTTGATCTCTCCCTGCAGACACAAGCAAACTTTTAACATCCCCCACTGCCAAGGGCACTCCTGCTGTGTGTTTCTCGAACGCATATATCCACTTGCTGGCGCCTCCAGAGAATGGGGGTAACTGTTTAAGCAAGTTGGCCTTGTCCATTTGAGCCCATGGTATATAATTAGGCCTCCCCGCCCCCGGTGTATCAGGGGCAGCTGCAAATGTTTTCCCCCTTTCTTAGAACTCACCTTCTTTTCTTTCTTTCCAATTACCGCAATACGCCCTGTCCTGTTTCTCAGCCTCCTTGTCCACTCTTCTGCCGGAGACAATCCCTCTCTGACTGATGCGCCACCAGCGGCAATTCCTAACCTTCTGCCCTCCTCTTCTTCTTCTATGTCACTCCAACATTCTTCCTCTCTGTCCCACACCGCCCCGCCTTCTGTTTCCCGTTCACTATCTTCTGTGTTTATCTCTATTATTCGTGTTGGGGTGTCATTTATTCTGAACAAAATCTCTCCCACTCACCTGGGGAGCATCTTCTCTATCTGCCCATGGGGTGGAAGTCCCTCCCCCTTCTCCCAACGCTCTTATGCAGGACAGTTCTGTGCGGGCCATTGTGAGTTGTGATTATAAATCTTGAGCTAACTTCCCAATGTCCACTGTTGAGGTGTCTAGGGGCCGTGTTAAACTTTGGCTCTCGTAGGTGGGTGGTGCAGTGGCGGATGGCTTGTGTACGGGCGTGTCTGTGGGCTGTGCTACATACACAGGGCCACTGTACCCTTCTGCAGGCACTGGCTTTGATAATAAGGGATAAACACATGTTATTTCTATGTCCTTTCCATCTAACGTGGGTGGCCTTGTATTGCCAGCTGTTGTCAGGGGAGGGGTATTCTGCTCGCTGTTCTTACCTGTGGGCACTTCCTCAAATAAGCGCCACAGATCCAATATTTCTCTCCTATTGTGCAGCTTCTTCCCTTTATACTTAATATACAAGCAAGTGGCAACCATATCCAATACTTCCTTGTCAAATTACCCCCCTTCTGGCCATATCTGGGGTAGTCCCTCCCCTTTTAATTCCGTGACCCATTGTTCGTGATATTTCTTTATCTTATCAGCGTACCCCGGTAGTGTTCTGCAGATATGAGCAAGGGGGGTTTCTGCACCCATTGTACTTCACCTTCGCTACACCTTACCTGGCGGATCTGCCTTGCGCTTAATCACTTCTCATGTATTCAACTTACTCTGCGTTATACTTTTCAACTGCTTAGTCACTTTTGGATATTTTTACACCACGTTATTGACCATATATTTTCTCGTCTCAAATCAACAGGTCTGTTTTGCACATTATACACCAAAAATAGTTATTTCACATACAGAATAGACGTTTAACATTTGACATAGACGACAAAGAACATAGAAACAAACATAACACTTCTCCACGGTCCCCAATATCCCTCGCTTTTTACCCTCTCCTTCCTTCTCTCCCAACCTTGACCTCTCGCCCTACCTTGTACCAGTCTACCCACTCGGGAGGGGAAGAGAGGGGAACAGATAAGAAAAACATCAGAAAAAAGGGTTTCTACTTAATACTCTGGGACTACCCAGCGACCACTCAATATCTCTTCTTCTTTTCTACTTTAGTTTCTTACACCTGTATATCCTGTACTAGTCGAGATAGCACTATGCGGCGCCGCCTTCTACTCCCCATGGAGATAGGATCCCTTTTAACTCTTTATCCTCTCTTATTTAATTTCTGTCCTAATGGCCATATGCGATAGAAGGAGAGCAGTAGGAAAGAGAGGAAAACAGAAGACCCTAAATTCCAGAACCTTTTGTCACTTCCCCTTACATTCACCTTAACACTCCCTCAGTGTTACCCGACTTATATTCCTTTTATTCCAACCCCTCCTAATCTTACTCCCACCCGTGCCTTTAATATCACTCGCACTTAATACTCGCGTGTCCGTATTGATCCGAGACCCTCTGGACCCAGTCGGTATGGCGCTGCTCCTCACTCAGAGACCACGCCCGGCTCTGGCGAGTGGTACGTATGGGTTTTGTTAAGAGGGATCCCATACCCGCTCGCCCTACTGCGTGCGCACGTCTAGGTGTACCGGTTGCCGTTGGCGGGTAGCTCTTGAGAGAGCGCGCTCAGGGTCAAAGCAGGGGGACGTCTCATGCAAGAAGGACGGGAAAGAACACTATCGCGTCGGGGTCACCAATGAAAGTGAGAGGCCCCTTAGCCCGTTGGTGGGCTGCCCAATCAAGTCAGTAAAGGTACATCCCAGTAGGGAATAAGACCAAGACCAAGTGAGAGTGTGGTTAAAGGCGCTGTTATCTAAAGTTAGGGCAAACAGAATCTACTCTGCTCATGCCGAGAGCGCTCTGCGATAACATGTTACATTTCTTTTTTATACACATGATGATGCATCTGCAGGGGAAGGCCTAAGGGGCACATATTGGATTGGGATTGGTTACTAAGAGGAGGCACCTATATGTGCCATAGGGTCGGTGATGACTGATTGGTCCAGAGGCACGTGGTGAGTTGGCATCATGATGTAGTGAACAGGGTCGAGAGTTCAGCTGGGCTCCTCTGTCCGGTTTCCGATGGATTGATACATTACTGACCAACTTCTCTGACGTTTGCCCTTGTGGCCACACATTCCCATTCATTCATACGTCTGACTACTTCGTCCGGCAGCAAAGTCAATAGGTTACAAGTGTAAAAACAAGGCACGATTCTCCATTACTGAACATCAATTTTGTGTTTCTACCAAGGGTATCATGTTTGAACACATTTGAATACTAGGTTGGGGCTCTTGTTTAATACTGACAAGGGGAAGCTAGAGTATATGGTTACCGTGACTGGATTACAAGAACTATATCTCATCTTAGATGTGTTTTCCCTTGGAGGGGTCTTAGTGACCAGGTGTTCAAACAACATAACTCAATATTAGACCACGGGCTTAGGCCCCCTTTCATAGCCGTTTGTCTTGTGCCCCTTAATGGTTGGGGTCTTTTGCATTTGTACGTAATGGGTTACAGCCTTATATGCGTTTAGCCTTATTTGGGAAGAAATATACACATAGCATTGTTCATTCATCGTTCAAACTGGACGGATATCACAATGTTAAGACACAGGGTGGTGAATGAGGGGCAGCAGGCACGAAATCACATGACATAAAAACTAAATATGACTGACAGTTCATATGACATTGTCTAATAATATGCAGGCAGTTACATTCTTCATTATCAACAGTTGAGGTAGCATTGTGTGAGCTTGCATGGATCTAGGGTCATCATATTCGTTACAGGACTGTAATCAATTGTATACACGTTTCAGTGTTATACGCAGGCATTCACTCTATCACCACTATAACAGATTAGCACAAGAACTTCTGATAATACATATATGTATGTATATATATATTTACACTGCTCTGCCCATCACCTTGTTTAAGGTGTCAGCGGATTTATATGGGCTCTTTACACAATGAGCGGGTCTTCCTTTGAACATACCAGCCGGGAGGGAAAACACATATACTGATTTAAGGGTCTCTTCCGTTGTTGACTCTGCTCTGGGGTACACGAAGATTACATTTCTATGGCTCAGATCTGAGGGGTGCAGGGCAGGTTTAAGGAGACAGATAGCCCTGGCTCTAGCCGTCCTCCCCCCTTATGCTGCATCTGAATCACCGGAGGGAGTTTGGACGGCAAGTGATACAGTGTGGATTTTGTTGTGTTTCTGCTGCCGGCCTTCTCATGGGAACCAGGCAGTTATGTGGACAGCAGGGAGGAGATGGTGGGAGGGGAGAGCCACGCTGGCTGTGCGTTTGACAGGGAAAGAGCCGCAGGCTGAGGTGACATCTGAATGTCCTTTTAATAATTGCAAATGGAGTCTTGTGTATTACAAAATGGAGGCCCGATTTCACAGTATAAAGGTTTGCACATTGAATATGGCAGTGCCTATGGATATGTTTGTGCGAAAGCAGTGATGGTTCCTGGAGGTGTTCCCGCATGAGTGCCCCAGGGCCGGGGCCCTGGACCTGAGGCAGCCATGATTGGGCCCACTCGGGAAGCATAGAAATAAGGTGGCAGGGGTCTTACGTGTCCCCTTCCTCCACTCAATAGTCCATCTGTAACTCAATACGGTTATGAAGATTACACAACAAATGTTCACCTAGACTCTAAAAGAGGCAGTTTCCATGCTCTTTGGGATTTCTTGTGTAGGATCAAAAGCAGTCAGTAAGGGAGGCATGCTGAGTTAACTGTTGGTTTTTGTTATCCTGAATGCTGCCATTGTCCCTTCAGAGTCTAAGATACTTGATTGAACACCACGCCCCTGCCTGTCAGGGCCCAGCTAGGGAAATACATCTTGAGTTCACTTTATTATGTCAGAGTTCAAAATGGATGGAAAGCTTCTGAAACATGTAGGATATAGGAACCTCTTTAGGCCAGTTGGTTCTCCATATGTTGCAGCTAAGTTGAGATTCCCAAGGCGCTCCAACCTAAAGCTGAATGTTCTCCCTCCTTAAGTCTAAACACTATGGTTGGACAGAGTACATTTAATAAATATGGGCAATCAAAAAGCTCTTGGGAGAGCACATTTCTGAATTTCTTTCCTGAAATATAAGAGGCATTAATTATGTAGATTGCGGTGGACATGACATGAAATCTTGAACCTGAGCATGCTCTGTATGGGCAGGAATGCAACTTTTATAGGTAAAATAATGTGCTCTCATGGGTTGAGGCCAATGATAGTTCTGTCTGCCACGTTTTGTATTATCTGTAATTGATGATTTATTTCGACCTGTAAACTTGCATACACTGCGGTTACATAACTCAGTTAGGGCAGCACTACCACTCTGACCAGGGAAGTTCTATGGTTTGAAGGTAAGGCGGGGAGATGGGGAATATGGTTTCTAAGGAGTGTGACAAAGTCATATTTGGGAGATCACCTGGGGAGGGTTAGAACATTTTGGGGGAGCCCACAATCACTCTGAAGGATACCGGTAGGAGGTAAGGAAATCTCTCAGGATGTCTCATGTCTCATCTCTCCAACCTTGTGTGCCAGGTAACCGCCCTTACTAGGAGCGGACAGCCACCATTGCCCAGCCTTTTCTATTATGCTCTGACTCTCACATAGACATGGAGGCTAGGGAGGCTCTGCTCATTGCTTCACCACCAGAAAGGAGCAAGCATGCATGGGTATGTTGCAAACTGTATTCTAAGAAGGCAATTGAACATGTAAAGCATTCCTCAATTGTACCCTCCTGTGAAGCGTTTCGAAGCTCTTTACCTTTACTTCAAGCGAAGTTCTCATCACTTTTGAAATGATTTACTACACATTTGCAAAGGCACAGATAGTGTGTGTGCGCAAAAATGTCTGTAAAGCTGCCTTATTTAATTTTCGTAAAGAACTGTGGGAGGGTTCTGAGGGTTGAGGTGATTGCATGCTGCCATTTATTCATGGAGATTACGCAGAGTTCTCTTGGCAAGGTTCCTAAAGGTACATTTCTCAAGGCAGTCTGTTCTTGCTGTTGCAGGGAATATAAGGTTACACCTTAAAGCCTTTCCAGGTGCTAAAGCTTGTGGGTCCTGCACCTAGAATTGGGGGTTGAGGTGGACTGTGTGCAACCTGCTCCCCAAGTGCACAGATTCATTCATATCTTGTGCGGTTTCCGTAGGCTGCTTGAGACCTATTTCTTTCTTTGAATGTTTGAAATAGTTAAATACTGCCTCCCTTCCATTGCAGAGAGTATAGCTTTTAGAATATGTTGTTTAACACCTTAATTTCCCAGTAGGGTGTTCACAGTATGCTTTTGCTTATTTATTTAATTTATCATGTTTTTGAATGCTTACTGCATCATAGTCTTGTGCAAGGATACCAAATGGTAAAACCGGATTGTCCAATGTCAGTTCACTAAATGGCAAAAAGACACAGGCAATATAAGTGTTAATATTTATCACTTTTGATAGTAGTAGTAATATATCTTTATTTCAAAGGTTAAAACCATAATAAAAGAATATTATTGCAATACAAGTTAAAACGATTATACAGAGAAAAAGAAATGCCATAGCATTGATATAAAATATAAAATAGAAGTTAATTAATCTAACAACAATAATGTTTCAATGATGGGCTCCTTCAATGAAGGATGTACAGTATAGGCAGCCTTGGTTTTCTGGCACAGAGCACAAATATGTTTTAGTATCTACTATTGTTCGACAGTTTTTCTTTGTTAATAACAGAATGAAGAGCCTTGTCCTAAGAGATAATGGACAGAAGAATAGAAAATGGGTGAAATCACCCTGAGGTTTGTCATCACAGAAACGGAATGCACTCATATGATGGCCATTTACATCTGAGCGTCGGCTCAGCACAGTGCATTTCTGCATTTCGGCTGAGCACAGTGGGCAGGGGTAGACCGTTAACCCTTAAATTGAACAGAACACAGATCACACACAGACATGAAAACCATTGCACATAGTTGGCTTTTGCCTGATGGCAACCAAGTGCAAAATAATGAGAGAATTATTTCTTCCGTATCTCAGTGCTGTGGCGCAGGTTCCTTCTATGTTCCAAAAATCTCGAACGCACCAAAATTGCATCCATTTTGTGTATGTTAGAGAAGGAACTCAATAATTTGGAATGACCAAGGGTATTAAATTCCTTTTTTAGTTGATTAAACTAATGAATGTTTGAACAAATATCAGAGACCAGTAGTTCCTTAATGATAGTGTGTGTCAGATATAACTTTGGCTTCTACCATAATCTGATCCAGAACAATGAAGGTTTGAGACTAATTATATTGCTTGTATAGTCCAAACCGATGTTTTCTATTATTTGGATCGATGACGCAGGAGGAAGCCCCATGCTTGAGCCTCGAAAGCACTAGTTGCAATTGACCTGGCCTGATAGATAGGGAGAATTGAATCTAAGATTAGGCCACCCATGTTCCTGCCATAATTAATGACCGCATCATTTGCTTGAGCAAATTTGGTGGCAGAACAATTCTTATCACACCAGTTCAGTACATTGGGGAAAACTATTCCCAGATAAGTAAATCTGCAAACCCACTTTAATTTTCGACTAGATGCTACGATAGAGGAGGTTTGCCAATAAGCTTGCCCACACATAGTAGATTGGATTTTTCAACTTTCAGGGCCATATCTCTTATGCCCATATATGACATAACCAATTATTCATTTCTCGAAGGCCTTTGGGGTGTGTGTCAGTATGACAACATCGTCCGGGTATGATAGGATACAGATATTTTTGCATGCCATTCTAGGTGTGTCCTTCATTAGTTTATTTAGGGTTGGGATAGTGTGCCAACATAAAGATTAAATAGTAGTGGTGCCAGCACACACCCTTGCCTAACTCTGCAGAGCACAGGAAATCACATGGTAGCCTTACCCTTTTTATCCAATCTCACCCTGGCGGAAAGGTTCTTATGCAATGATATTCATAGATTTAAGCGTGGCTAGGACAAACCAGTGGAATGCAGGGTAGACCATAGTTTTTGCTGATTCACATTATCAAATGCCGAACTCTGATCCATAAACCCCAGTAGACTGGAACCCTGGATATACTTGTTCAGTTTCAACTTGAGGTTGAGGACCTGCTCGACATTCCCAACTCCATCTGTGAATCTGCATTTTTCTTCAGAAAGTATATTGTTGGTTTGTGCCATTTGGTTATGCTATTATAAACCAGCCTACCAAGCCATTAGGCTGTGGAATCAATTAATGAAATCGAACTGTAACATCTTAGATCCAATCTTTCACCCTACTTAAAGAATGAGATTCTTATGGACTCCTTCCATCTGAATGGGATTAGGTTTTTCACAGTTATTACATTAAAGATCTTCGTGAATAGAGGCACACACATTAAATGATTGTACTTAAATATGTCCAATGCAGTCAGATCACAACCAGGAGCTTTGCCTATGGGAGCAGAGAGCAAAGCTCCTGACTTCTTTGATCGTATGTTGCATCAACAAATCATTAGATGGTGCTAATATGCAATGCTTTGTATCTGCTAATACAAGGTTTTCGGGTTGGACTGGAGGATTATATAGCTCGGTGAAATGATTGAGGGAGACTTCAGCTGATGGTGATATATTGTCAGCATTGATGGATGCACCTTACCCTTTAGCCACAAACTTCCAGAATTCACTTTTGTTTTAGTTTTTTGCAGCTACTTCCAGGTTTTGTCAGGCCTCGTGTTTCCAGATGGGGCGCCGTCTGGACATGGTGTGAGGCCGTGCTTTGCCGGCGCTCCGGTATCATCAGATAAATTATCCTGAAACACGGTATCTAACTGTGCTTTTATACTTCTAAGATATGCAGTTGCTGACCTCGGCTAACAGCTGGCCCGTGTTAAAGGGTGGGTGCCGGTCCTTGGCTGGAACAGTGTGAGGACAACGTATACGCAAACCTGAGTACCAGGTGCACAACAACTATGAAAATGGCGTCTGCAGAATGCAGCCTGATTTAACTGAGCCGACACGTGTAGTGGCTGAGCTGGAGTGCAAAACTGCGTTGGGGGGTGAGCTGTGAGCAGCTGTGAGTTGGAGACAAAGCGGGGGTCCCCCCTGTCAACCCAGAGGTGTCGGAACACTACAGCAACAAATCCCCTCGGGGAAGCAACGTTCACTACTCTCCAGACGTACCAACCAAGATGCTGCATGCAGTTCCGCCAGCATAGGCTCCCTGGAGGGCGAGTGAGTAGCCCATGAGAACAGAACTGCAGGGCTGGCGAACCCCAACCCAGACTGCGAGTGAGAAGGAGCTTTGACGAATGTCCATGCGGGGCTGAGCACTGAGTCGAGAGGCCAGCTGAGGAGCGTTCAGAGGCTGGCGCCTGCAGTGCGACAGAGTCAGGCGGGCTGCCCTACATAACCGAAGTCTGAAGGGAGCAGGTACTGAGGGGGCAGTTCTGGACGGACACCTGGTGAGCCGCGTTGTGCCTGCGACACAGCAGCGGTCAGTTTACCGCAGTCTGGAGGGCTGAGACTGCTGCGCCTTCCCTCCCAAAAAGTGGGAGGTCGCGACTTTTCAGTCGTACACTACTACCACCTGATCGCTCCTGCTACACGTAGCGGCTGTGCCTGCCTATACGGCGAGGGCCTGAAACAATCATTTTAAGCAGGGCAAGTTGTGCTTGGTGTGAAGGCTCCGAGGAGGAGTGAACTAAAGGAGATAAAGAAGGCACGATTTGTCGTGCCAGGATTCCCTCGCATGTGGCCGGTGACCATCTAGTGTGAAGGAAGTGTCTTGCCCCTGGCACGTGTGCTCTTTGTGCAGGGTGAAGGTGACTTGGAAGCCACAGGGGCCATAAATTGGAGTTACGATCAGCTGGAAGTCATGCTGAGCCCTATGGTGGGTTAGCACTTTAGCATTAGTCCAAAATCCGCTAACAGCGGTCTCTGAAAGATGACACAGCAGCCCCATTGGTTGAGATCCAAGCAGTATAAAGGTGCCTGTGAGCACCCGCTGAGTCCATGCTGACAGTATAGAGTGTTGCTGACAACACAACATTTCTTCTGCCCTGGTATTGTTTGGTGACAAGGCTTCCCTGAAGTAGATACTTCTGCAGCCCGCTGCGCAACTACAAGGAGAGATACAGGTGAGGCTCATGACCCTGGGGCGCTGCATGCCGTGACCTCGCTTAGCCCAGTGCCCTGATTGGTCATACTGGGTACACTTCTGCACCGAAGGCCACTCTGTCTGCGGGTACCACGCGGCGACGCTCCCAAACAAAGTATGCTAAACCCCACATGACATCCTTTGTTGAGGCAGTAACTGGTCGGTGACATTGCTGGGAGACAGAAGGCCCAAACGCTGCAGCACCTACCAAATTTAGCAGAGGACAGGTCCAGTTTGCTATTTAACCTTGGAGAACTAGCGAAGCCCTGTTACTGTGATGAAGGACTAGTTCAAGTCTAGGCAATCTGTTCTGGACACTCATTAAAGACACTGCACACTCAGACCTTTTAAATTCAATCATCATGCCTTCAACAAAAAACAAACAAAAAGGCACCATCATGGACTCCTCTGCGGGACTTGGGAAGTTGCAGCCATCAGCCTCGACGGGGAGCGAGTACAGTGGATAGTGGCGCTTCCACTGACCCACAGGAGGACAAAGTAATTGCAGCCATCGCGGCGCTAAGATCCTCCTTAGAACATAAAATGTATGAGGTCAAAATAGACGTGCAATTGATATGCCAAAATGTGTGATCTCTGGCAGAGCGGGTCACAAACGCTGAATCACTTCTAAAAGACACTGCCGCCATCACCAGCGACCTAGCCACCCGGCTGAAAACCCTTGAGACCAAAAACCGCTTCCTGGAGCAGCGAGCTGAAGATGCGGAAGGCCGCTCCCGCAGAAACAACGTTTAGCGTCCTGGGCATACCAGAGGGCATGGAAGGCAGAGAACCTATGACATATATTGAGAATCTGTTCCTGCAGGAGGTGGGCCCCGGCAAGTTAACGCAGGGATTCGTTTTTTAGAGGGCGCATAGATCTCTACAAAAGAGACCACCACCTGGAGCACATCACCACCCCATAATAGCCAAACTATGAATTTCAGAGATCGAGAAGTGCTGCTGCAATTTTCTAGGGATGATGGAATGAGCAACGGAACAGATTTATCTCAATCAAAGCCAGGCTACAACAGAAAGGTATCAAATATATGCTCATATACCCTGCTAGGCTAAAAGTGATACATGATGGAAGATCACGTTTTTTTTTAAGTCCGGAGGCGGTGACGTTATAGATGGAACACAACAACATAGACACACAGGATGGTCCTTTGCTCCAAGATGTTAGACCCAGTGCCTCCCTGACAGCAGCAACAGATAAACACCGCTGCACCCCGCCATAGCGTGATGCCTGAAAGTAACGAGCTGTGAGCACATTTCGCTAATACCTGCACCCATAGTACCGGTATAAAGATACACTGGCTGTCGCATCAGCAGCTTCAGAATGGCCCACAAAGACTCAAACCAGTTGCTGTGGAAACTGTTGCTACTTAACCAGAATTGGCATCCTGGCCCGCTGAGCTCTGATGGGACCCACCCCGTTCCATCTGGACAATCGACACAAAACGTTTGTCGATTCAAGAAGCCGGTGCCCGTTGGATGCAAGCCCGAATGTAATCACTGCCTGGCCCGAACGGATCAACTCTGTTGGAAACTGTTTGTACCCCACGTTGTGGGGTTTGTTGTTCATGTTTAATTTACAATACCTAACCAGTGTTCGACCTCCTTCCCAATGTCCGATTAAATACATACAGCTAAAGGTCATGAGATATTAGCAATTGAGTTGTCGATTTACTCACAACACATGAGCACTGTGAGGTGCCATTCATGCTGCCACGTTTGAAAGTGACCAGGGGACTGCGCCCCAGGGCTGCACGGTTTAGAAAACACAGACAGGCTATGGCTCAGACTAAGATCGAGACATGGAATGTTAGGGATCTGGGCACATATATATATATATATACGCAGGAATTGGGTCAAATCAGATCTTCAGCACAAAAAGATCTCGATGGCCTTACTGCAAGAAACCCACTTGACAGCTGTAGAACAGGAGATTTTGGCGAGATGCTGGGGAAGTACACTGTTGTGGTCCTGTTACTCTGAGTATGTCAGAGGTGTCCTTACATGGATCGACGGTCAACTCCCATTACAGTTATTGAATCACGAACGAGATGTGGAAGGCCAGTACATTATCCTGCGGGGTCTGCTGTGCAGCACAGAACTGGTTATAGTTAACTCTTGTTTCCCGAATCACACCATACCAGCACATGTCGAAACATTATGTGCACGGATGAACCCCCAAAGGGATGCCTTCTTTATCTGGGGTGGAGATTTCAATTGTGTTTGCAATGTGGAACAAGATAGGTCCATACCACTCAGCGGTGGTCCTCCCCCAGCCACAACAGCACTTAACAATGCAGTAACTGACCTAGCCCTTGCTGACATTTGGAGAGAAATTCACCCGGAGTCAAGAGAATACTCTTTTTACTCTTCACCACACAAACTCCACACTAGGATAGACCACATCTTTGTTGGCATTGATAACCTTCAGGAATTCGCGAGCGCTGAGTACATGGGTCGAGTTATATCGGGTCATTCCCCATTGATCGTTTCATGGAACCAAGGGATCCCTAACACTCCGGTCCCGACGTGGCGCATGCCCACAGATGCACTGTTGGCCTTAGCTTTCAGACAACAACTATGTGTCAAATTGGACATTTTTCTGAAAGAGAACTTTGGCAGTGTTAAAAGCTGGGGGACTGTCTGGGAAACCTTAAAGGTGGTTACTAGGAGTGAGATCATCGCTGGGGCAGGGGGCAACCGCAAACAGTCTAGAGTGGAGCTAGACAACTGGGAAACCAAGATCAAAGAATTGGAGAAGCTGCAACCACATGTCCCATCTGCAGAGAAGTCCCTCAGGGAGGCACGGTCTAGTTGCCTGACCATTTGGGAAAGGTTGTCGAGGTTTGACTATGTAATCAAGACAGCGTGTGCCCATGAGGGGAAACTGCTTGCCTGGCTGTGTCGCAGTAAATACCCCAGGGCCCCAGTAACGCTCCTACAAGACGAATGCATAGAGACCTGGAGGGCGCAGTCAGCAATTAATGATATATACACCACATATTACAGCCATAATACCCAAATACTACCTGATGACATAGAGGAGGCCTTCACGCTGATTAAACTCCCACGTCTCAACATCAGTCAGTGCAACCTGCTAGACCAATCCTTCACTTTGCAAGATCTGGAGGAAGCGATCACCACATTAGCTCCAGGCAAGACGCTGGGTGGTGATGGCCTCCCGGCGTAATTTTACAAAACATATCAGACCACACTAGGCCCGACGCTCTTAAGTCTTTGAGGAAGCTTTGAAACTGGCGAACTCCCGAACACGATGCAGGAAACCTGGGTGGTCTCTATCCTTAAACCAGGGAAACCAGCAGCCATGTGCGATTCGTACCGGCCTCTATCCATGCTGAATTATGATGCCAAACTATTGACCACAATGCTAGCATCACAGCTTTGCCGGTGCATTGCAGAACTAATACACTCGGACAAACTGGGTACGTGCCTGGTCGCAGCACCACTTTGAATTTTATACAGATTACAACATGTGATTGAGCAGACTAAGTACAGTTCAGAACAATACGTGGTAGCATTGCTGGATGCTGTCAAAGCCTTTGATTCGGTGTATTGGGAATGGATGGAGGCGGCACTGCTGGGCTTTGGATTTGGGACATTTTTCACACGATAGGTGAAAATACTGTACACATCCCCTATTGCCAGGGTCAAAACAGGTCGATGTGTCTAGACAGAGGGACATACAAAGAGGGACCAGACATGGGTGCCTGCTCTCCCCTATGCTTTACATATCAGTATTGGAACCAATAGCAGTGTACATAAGGCAGGAGTACCATGAGGCAGGGATACGAATAGGGGATACCACACACCTACTCTCATTATATGCTGATGATGTATTATTATACCTGTGCCAGACGCATCACAATTTACCCATACTACTAGAGGTCCTAGATGACTTTGCAAGGTTGTCTGGGATTATCTTGTGTTTCCAGATATTTTTCACTTGTTTTAATGTTCATTTATAAACTGGCTCACCATGGCCACACTTTATTTGTCTCTATTAGGATCTTTTATCATTTTTAGTACACATGATTTCATTATTTTACAATTCTTAGTGTACCAAATAGGGTAATTATTTTAAGGTCGATTAGGCCTGCAGACAGTGGTTAGGTGCAGCCTTGCTTTTCCATTATGCTATGGGTTACATTTACCAGCCGAGCAGAACTCCCCTACACCACCAAACTGCATTTTCAGCAGTTACAAGAAGAATGGCTGCACTGGCTCTGCTGAGCACTTATTCCCTGGCATCAAAACAGTGTTTTAGCAGTTACCAAAAATAATGGCTGTGCTGGCTGTGTTGAGGACATATGGGGCAAGATGAAACATAGAACACCCCAAGAATTGGTGCAGGTATTTTCTTCATATGCACCCAAAAGAAGAATTCAAAAGCAGCCTGGTGCAGCACTGCTATGCTGAAAGCTCAAGATTTCTCACTGAAAAAGAAAATGTTCTGTGCTTAAAATTACTGTGCACTGATGCTATTTCCATCTTTTCAACATTTGACAGTTTGTTGCTGATAAGACACATTCATGACCATCTATCTTCAAGTTGTGCACCAGCAAAGGAGGGCATTCCTCACTGAATGGCATGTGTGTCATGTAAAAACTGTAAAATAGCAGAGAAATTCACTCCAGGCCGTACGGCGAGCGTTTACTCTTGCAACAAAGTGACACTGGCAAAATTCCTCACAAGAAGCTCTCTCCCTCCTTTGCTTATGTCAGTTTCAAAGAAACCTTGTTTTTGAACACATTCTTGTGTGTTAGGAATTGACCAGAGCTATGTAAATGTTCAGAATAAAGATGCGAGGAAAATCACATGTGTAAATGACCAGGGAAAGTACAAATGAACCTGTGTTGTACTGCCCTGCAAATCAGTGAGTGGACATTGTACAAGCTCAATGGAAATAATACTGTAACATGCCCTAAAACAAAACTATATATGTTGGGAAGAAAAGCTGCCAAAATATAAGTAAATCATACTCTGTGTACTGTATTTTTCCCCACAAAAAGAACTTCAACATCATGGCTAGGCCCTGAAATTGCTGCCAAACCTGTTCTTGCAAGGCAGGACACTTCTAAATGTAACAGCCCCATGGGAAAGGAAGTTCCTTTACAACATGAATGGCCCTGACGTGTGGGATGTGGCGACTTCATCAGACGAAGTGGCATTGTTGCAGCATGATACAATAGACTGCCCTGGCACAGAGGTGTGAAATCCTCTGACACCTCTTCTCAGCCTAGCATCAAAGGGTAGTCATTGCAACCCCATGTGCAAGCTGCTCAGGGAAGGACATTTGCAGGGGGGGTTGGAAAGACAACCCATATTTGGAAACAAAGCCAGCCCATTTGATTTCAAAGACTGTTCATATTATGACATTTATGTCAGTAATTTAAATAAACAGTAATTTGAAATTATGACAGTTTTAAATGTCATTGTTGCGCCATTAAAATAAGACATTGTAGGTTTTTCTGACATGTTGTGGACACAAACGCCAGTAAAATGTCATTTCTGGGAAGAGCGTACATGGTACGGTTTTGAAAATTAATGATGGTATGCCCAGTGATAATAGGTATATATGTAGACAATTGTAGAATTTTAGGTGAAATGTTTCCCATGAACTGGCGAAAGATTGCCAGAATGACTAAGCTATACCGCACAAACTTGTCGTGTGGACAGAAATGTTCCTTGTGAAATATGGTATTTGCCTATCTAATTTTTATACGGGTGATGTTTATAAAAATGAGCATTTTGCGTCATAACTGATTTTGGCAAAAGTAACTTTGGTAGAACAAAGCACATTGTAAAAACACCCACACTAAAACTGAGTCACTTCCTTCAGTCCAATCTGCTTACAGGGAGGTGGCGACAGTTATAGGCTGACCTATCCGATGTGGAGGTATGATCTAGCTTAGTTCTGCCCACATAGTACAAAATCCTCTGTCATCCGGTCTATATAAGGTGGAGACATACAGACAGTGAGGACATTCATAAATCCAAGATTCAAGAAAATCCAGCATTCATAAATCAACATCCAGAGATCCAGACATACCACATTCACCCTGCAAGATTCCAGATTCCAGTGCCAGGCCAGGGGTAGCTGATAGCAGATCCAGGCAGAACCTCTTACCCAGGCCTAACCTCTAATCCAGAATTAAACCCTACACAAATCCCAATAATTTAGGGAAAAAGGGGAGGTGGCTGCTGAACCCTTTTGGGATGATCCTGATTTGCCCAGCTACCTGCTTTGCCCAGCTGATGCGCCCGCTGTCTACTGAGACCAGACTCTGGTTGTCCCGCTGTGTAACTAGAGGAGAGACCCGGTGTTGCCCAAGTGACCAGATCTTTGTCTCGAGGCTCGGCTTGCTGTCCAAACTATTCCATTCAAGTGCTTGTTGTAAGTATTTCCCTTACCCAGTAACCAAAAACTTCATCCCTTGCTTTGTTACCTGGTATTATGTCCAATCCCATAGAAATCCTACAAATACCTTAGCAAAATCCTTAAAATTGTCGGAATCCTCTGTGTATCCTGTCCTTAGGAAAATCTGTGTTAATTTCCATGTTTTAGCGTCATTCTTTCCAAACCATTTCAGTCCTTGTGTAAGTCCTCAGTACTATTTTGAATAATTAAAAAGATTCTCATATAGAGCGGAACGCGGCGTGGATAGGTTGACCTTACAAGTAACCTCCTCGTGTACCGTGTCTTTCTTTAACAATCTAGCCATTAATAATAGAGCTACAGTGGAATCAATCCTTTTTCTAACAAAAACCGAGTTGCCTGTGAAAGTGTTTCCTTTTAAAAAGCCAATTTTTCCTTTCCCTTAAAGAATCCCATACTGTAACCCATCAAAAATGCACCCTTTCACTTTCATATTATACCTGTTATGTGCCTTAGTACCTTAGCATTAAAATCCGATTTCCGATTATATCTATATATTAGCTAATTTTCAAAGCCGATTCGCTATTTTAAAACTGTAAAAGTCAAAAAATTGCAATCCTGCCACGTGTGATTTTGCTGCACTGTTTTTCCTTCCCAAAGTCGATTTTCTAAACTGTATGCTATGCCCTTTGGGTAGTACTTTGCCTTGTAACATGTCCGTTTTCATGCTTCTTTGATACAGCCACACACATTCTTGCCTTATTCATTCAACCGCCCATGTAAAATAACCATTCAGTAAGTCCGAGTGCCATTTTGCTCATTTTTCAAGGGAGCTCAATCTGATTTTTGCCTCCCATTCAGGGATAGTAGGTCAGATTTTCAATCTGATTTTTGCACAGTATACCTGACTCCCTGCTACTCCTCTCCACCCACACACAGTTTGGTTAACAGGGGTTTGAGGGAGTGCTGCAAGGGGAATGCTTAACTGTGGTGCCTTTTAAAAGCACTACCCAAAAATAATGTTGCTTTCATTCATTTTTTCATTGTATATCTTATACTAGAAGGTTAAACTAAGTGTATTCTGTAATTTTACTTTGTAATTATCACCCCTTAGTGATTGCTGCCCTATATTGAATGTGTTTGATTTTTATTCATTATGAAATATAAATAAATATTGCATTACACACCGGCCTGGTTCATGGTCCATTGCGACACGGGGTGTACGTTAAGGGGGTGTGAGACGGGTTGGCTGCCTTCTCAAAGCTGAATCCAAATTCATACATTTAAAAGCATTTTGATTGTGAGCTGCATCCCTGGCCAGTATAAAGAGTCCTGGTCTGGAGTGTGACGCCTCTTTAAAATCCTTAACACAGTGGGGGCTTGTTGCGGGTATTGAGATAAGTGTTTCCACCCGTGACAGTTTAACACAACAGGCTAACCGTAAAGGTAGTGATACTTTTTGTGGTTAGAAAGCTGTGTTACACTGTAAAAGCGCCGTCCCAAAACTTAGACCCTAAGTATCAGGCCTGTGTGTAAAAATAAAGTAAAATCTACCCTGAACTAGACAAAAAGCAACAGAATACAGGTTACCATTATAAGAATAATTTAATAAAGAAAGCCCACTCTTCATAATGACCACAGTAGAACTAAACATGGCTAGGCAGCACCTTCTGCACAAATTATTTGTCAGAGGGGAATGGGCACAGCAAGATGAGGAGGCCTGGCTAGGAGAAATGATGCAACAGGTCACCGCCATGAACATGGATGTGTGGCAAGATGGTGGCCTATTACATGAAGCCTTGAGCGAGTTGTGTATGACTCCGAAAATTAAAGAGGAGCAGATTAAAATGGTCAAAATCACAGCCTACCCATATCTCCACATGGGAGTTATAGAGGAAAAATATGAAGAAAATGGAACCCTTGCACAAAACCAGTATGGGTTCATAAACCAAATCCAGTCTGAATTAAAACAAGTAGAAGAGAAATTGAAAAAGAGCCAAGATTCTGAGGTAGAATTTGGAAACTACATCAAATAGCTAAAAGAGGACTTGGCTTTACAACAAAAAGATAATTCAGAACAAGAGACCAGATTAGATACATTAAAAGTGGAATGTCAGGAAAAGGTTGATTCCCTGAAGGAGAGTCAGAGCAGATAATTACGTTACAAAATCAGATAAACAATTTGGAAGAGGAAAGTAATAAATTAATTATTAAAGAACTCCACTTTCAATCAGAATTTGATGAAGAGCGCCAAAAGTTAGGCGCCATAAGGCAACAAAGGGATGGCCTGACGTAACAGGTTGGCACCCTGTATCAGGAAAAAAATGCCCTAAACCAGGAAGTGGTATTAAACAGAGGTCAAACCAGCGGGACAAAATTGTAATTGTTTTCACTCAAAGGGACATGAACCAACCGCCCAAACGGGACAGAGCCCCCCTAGGTCACAACACAGATCAACCTCCAAATGCCAGGACAAGAGTAATGTAACATATAATATAATGGGCCTGGCACTGATAACAAATGGTAGTTTCGATGGGGATAACACATCTAACTGGAAAGCAGATGAAGTCCATCTTCTTCAGGACGTAGCATTCCCGAAAACGTCATGGTTCTTAGTAATTCATCTGTGTCTTTTTATACACAATACATTTTTTTTTTTAAAAGACTGGGCGTTTGACAATCTATAAAAGTCACACCTAAAACACAGGAAGAGAAAAGAAGAAGATAAATAAAAAAAGAAAGTGAGAAAACACATGAGCATTAATAAACATTAAAAAAGGATGGTGATCTGTGAATGAAACCCAGGGAGCTTTTCCCGTTCCCCGCAGTTCAGGAATGTCATGAGATATAATATAGTAAGGGAGAAAAGGATTATCTTGGCCGAATTTTATTCTTTTTGCTTTTTGTATCCTTGCACCTAGATCCAATTCGTAGAGATCTACTTTTGGCACGGCCCGATTGCTATTTCCTTGACTCATTGACAGGACGCTGGGACCAGCCTTATGGGTTGAGACTATGGTAAATTCCTTTTCTCCCTTACTAACTTACTATATTATATCTCATGACATTCCTGAACTGCGGGGAACGGGAAAAGCTCCCTGGGTTTCATTCACAGATCACCACCCTTTTTTAATGTTTATTAATGCTCATGTGCTTTCTCACTTTCTTTTTTTCTTTATCTTCTTCTTTTCTCTTCCTGTGTTTTAGGTGTGACTTTTATGGATTGTCAAATGCCCAGTCTTTTTAAAAAAAAAATGTATTGTGTATAAAAAGACACAGATGAACTACTAAGAACCATGACATTTTCGGGAATACTACGTCCTTAAGAAGATGGATCTGCTTTCCAGTTAGATGTGTTATCCCCATCGAAACTACCATTTGTTATCAGTGCCAGGCCCATTATATTATATCTTACATTACTCTTGTCCTGGCATTTGGGTAGTTGACGCACAGCATCCCATGGTTAATTGTAGTGTGTTTTTCCTAATGATTGTACTTTTGCTTCATTGTGCATTGTTGCAATTAAGTAACTTGGTTGGCTATTTGATTTATTAGTGTCCAGATTGCCAATTTGATACACCTTTTGTTCTTTATCTTTAGATCTGTCCAGGTGACCGGGGGTTCCCCCACCCGAGTGATCCACTTCACTCGTATGGGGTACCCGCTCCGGGACCAGTTCACCAGCATCTAGGACTGTTTTGATCCAGTTTTTTGTGCTTTTTGTCTGCAGCCAACATTCAAAACCATTCTCACTTTATACTATGCACTGTATTATTGATTATTGTTTATCTTTGCGTATATTGCACATAACCTTCAGATGATTTAATACTTATTTTAATGTGTAAAAATTTAAATAAATATAGTATTTTATATGACTATTTGTCTTTTTGTAGGGTGATCTGTGTTGTGACCTAGGGGGCTCTGTCCCGTTTGGGCGGTTGCTTCATGTCCCTTTGAGTGAAAACAATTACAATTTTGTCCCGCTGGTTTGACCTCTGTTTAATACTGTCTGTTGCTTCCCCTCTGCCAGCGAAGTAGGGGCAACCCATCTTTTGTTTTGTTCTACACCAGGAAGTGTGCAAATTAAAAACCGATCTGGAGAGAAGGGAGTCAGACCTTCAGGGACTAACTGGCATAAAAGAAGAATGTGAAAAATGAATGGGACATAGGAGACAAATGGAACTTGAGTTAGAGCGGGCCGTAGAGTGTGAAGAGAAAGGCGGTTCACCGCCTGCAACAGAAATTGTCTGTGTTCCCAGGCCATACAGGCAGCACAAAAAGCCAATGAGGCCCTCTGTGAAGAGAACAATGGACTCCACAAGCAGGTGGCAGCTCAAGAGCAGCAGGTAAAAGAGGCCAATCAAGTCTTGATAGCAGAGCAAAAGGCTCAGACCTTTTCCCTACTATCAAGAGGTAGGGGCTGAGAAGGAAAAACTAGGGAGGTTAGAAAAAGAGTGTGCTAGATTAAATCAAACTTGAGGGACCCCGAACAAGTAGAGAGGGACAGGGCCATCCCTGATCAGTGTGATGCCCTCTGTACTAAGGGCCTCAAACCCATTGACCCCCTTGCATACTCAAGACACTGCTCACTTCATGTTTACAGGTTCACTTCAGCCAGAAACCATGAGGCAGTCAGATTTAAATAGCCCTAGCATGATTGAGCTGACAGGTCAGCGTCCATCAGAGCCTGATGGGCGGGCACTGTACAGATTAAAAAATATTATGGCTGATGTCTTTGACCAGGAAGCCTCCTATGAGGAGAAACTCGGGGAGTTAGACCTGCAGAAGCATCATCTCCAAAGGGACCATTTGGTTCGCTTTGCAAAACAAAAAGATTGTGAATTGAGGCCCCAAAAGAGCATTTTAAAACCCTCCACCCAATCAGGGCAGTGGTGGGGATCCTCCACTAATCCTGGAAGCAGTGAGGAGTCAGAATACTACTCTCCTGTGCGCTACAGGGGAGAAGAAACTGGGCCCCACCATTCTGAGAGCTACTTACCACCTCAAAGAATCAGGGAGCGCCTAGAAGATAACGAGGTTACCTCAAACAGTAGCAGCTCTGAGTCTAAGGGCGAATGGACTCAGGTAAAGCGGCAAAAGAAGGCAAATAAATGAGAGAGCCCTAGTGAAAGACCCCATTAGGCAGATTAAGGCTATTAGGAATTTTATAACCCTATATCATATTAATGCAAAATATTCTGTCTGGGAGCATCTGGAGCTATATGAACATATGATGGACTATTTTAACATCAAAAATAGCCAGAATTTTATAGACTATGCCAAATGGACGTTCTCTCCGGAGTACTCCAGCTTCTTTGCTGGACTGGAATATCAAAACCATTCAAGGTGCTCCACCTAGAAGGCGGCCATCTTGAAGCACTTTTCCGCCCACAGAAATCCCCAGGAGGCTTGCAGAGCTGCAGTGTGGAGAGGATCAGGCCCCAAGAGAATTTGTGCAGGAGCTAAAACGCACCTTTGCACAAACTACCAGGCGGGTGCGCACGAATTGTAGAGAATTTATAACCACCTATTTTCATGTGCTCCCAAAATATATAATTACCCAGCTGGTAAGGGATTTTCATGACAACAGGACCCTGGACTGGGTAATAGAGCAGGCTACCCGGATGAGCAACAATCCAACCAAAACACCCAAACCAACCAACACTCCTGCTGCTGCTAGGGTGGTGGAGGTGAAGGTTGACCCAATTTTAGACCTAGAAATGGGGGGGCATAAAATTACACCTTCTCAAAACCAGCCAAATCAGAGGCAAAGAAGGCCTTCTGATCAATCAGCAGCAGGTGTTAGTCAGGTAGGTAACACCACCAATATGACCTCTAACTCTGCTAATTATATCAGTCCTAGATATAAGGGCAACAGACCTATCTTGGGATATGTATGGACTCCCCTGGCCCAGGGGGATCCAACCAGGTGAGTACTGCCCCAGGAAACTTCCCTCAGGGCAGTAATCCTCCAAATCCTGGGTTAAGATTCTTCCCCCGTACCTTCCAAACCCCAACCTGCAGGACAACGTTCCTTTCTCTCCCCACTTTCAGGAGTCCAGGCCACGCCATCCGGGAGAAGGGAGACCAACGGTGGAGGGTTACCAAGGGATTCCCAGTACCCAGGGTACTCCGGGAGAAGTGATAGTTACCCTTCCCGAGAACAACCTAGGTTTGAGCAAAGGTGTCCAATCTCCATTGATCCTCCCCCGACCCACTCCCTTCAGCCTCCTCCTCACCTGAGGAACTTGACTCTGAGCTGTCTTAAAGCAGGTGTCTTTTAGAAAGGTAATCCTTTTCTTTCTTGCAAGGTATCTGCCTTCCTTGAGTAGAAGCCATAGTGGCCGCCTGTAGGCTGCAGCCCTGTGGCTCCTATCCCGGGAGAAGGCAATAAATGCGGGGAAAAGCCTGAAGGGTGAAAAAACCCTGTCCGTTGTAGATGTGGATTGAGTGTAGTGCGAGGCTCCCAGTTGCCGGTTTCACAAAGGATTTAGGTAGTAAGTCTCCAAAGATGCCTTTGAGCAGTATCCGCACAGAAGAAGTAATGTTGATTTGAAAGGTAGGCACGAAGCCGGCAATCTCTGGAACGGCGATCGTGCTAGAAATGCAAAAGTGCTCCCATATTGCCAACTGGAACCGCAGACGTGGAGGGGCAAGATGCCGATCCGGGAAGGCAAAAGGGAAACAGGTCAAGTGGAACAAAAGTAGCGAAATAAAGCGTAGCAAGAAAAAGGAAAGCTGAAAGGGTTGATGCGCAAGAGAAGCGAACCGAGCTAAAGAGGGAAAGTGACAGGCAAGCTGCAGAGTAGCAAAGGAAGACGGGCAAGCAGAAAAAAAGTAACAGAAGAGGGAATGCTTCGATGTGGAAGACGAGAGGATGTAACTGGAGAGAGTGTTAACCGAAGCAGAGAAAAGCAGCCTAGCGGTTGCAACGCACCATCTGCTGGGAGTACAAGGGCTATGTACCTCCCAGCGGCGGCCATGATGAAAACAACTAGAGCGCTACTTCCCCAACGTTACAGAACGTGATGGAACAATCAATGGTGGGTAAATCGCCAACATGGCCACAACCGCCAATGACTTGGGAGCATGACAAAAGGCCCCCGTACCAGCCGGAATGGGTGTCCCAACTGGGAGCGCCAGGTCCAGAACCTCACTCAGGATTTGAGTCACATGTTAAGGGCTCAGCAGAACCCTCAGATGAACATGGCAGCTCAGAATCCCTCAAACCAAGGGTTTGGCACCCTGGAACAATGACGGGGAGAGAACCCCGACAACCCACCGGTCCAAAGGAGGAGGCACGAGAGGAAGGGGGGTGCAAAGCCCTAGAGGAAACTTCCTTCCTCACCCGGGAAAAGCCCCAGGACACCACAGAGCCGGAACTAAAATCTCTTGCCCCTGAAAATCTGCAACCCAGGGAACAGAGGAGCAACCAAGAAATCAAAAAGACCCATTTTGTGGAGAAAGTCTGTGTCCTCCATTTTGAAGGGGAAGAATCCTTGGAGGAAATCTTCTCCTTCAGGGATGGGGGAACTCCTCCCAAAGAAAAATGGGTCCCAAGAGACCGGAACTTAGACTGGGTAGGTGTGGGGACTGATTCAGAAACGCCCATCCCTGAACCCCAGAATTGTCATCCAGAAAACAAAATATTCATGGAGGGATCTTCCCCACAAACTGGTTCTAGCGACTGGCTCCAGGTCAGAAGTAAGAGGGGCAGCACAGAGCTAAGGGAAAAAGGGGATTCCAAAATCACACATATTTCAGGATGCCACATTTTTGTTACAGATTCCCAGACTCCGGCACAGAAAACTGTCCAAAACTCCACTGTGTCGGAGTCCAAAATAAAGAAATTTGACTGCCCAACTTGCCCAAAATGCCCATTACCTTTGCCCCTTGGAAGAGAAAGAAGGTAGATTCTACGCCCCCGTCCGAGTGCAAGGGCAATGTGCATTTTCAGCACTGGTGGACATTGGATCCCAAGCCACTCTTCTGTCAAAAAGGGCCTTTGAGCAGCTAAATTCAGAAAGGGGGGAGAGACACCAGATCCCTCTCACCCTCTTCCTGGACAACTCCAGAACTTCGACAGGAATGAAATTCCAGTCGAGGGGACTACGGATCTGGAAATAAAAATTGGGCGACATAAGATGAAGCACCTGGTCATAGTCGTGACTCCAGAGGGTACCCCATGTCTGTTAAGTAATGACCTCCTCCCCCGGAGGTTGTCACCCCTGATAGACTGTGTAAATAAGGTCCTCTGGACTCAGACTAACAGACCAATACAATTAAAACAAAGTGTCAACCATTTTGGTTTAAATGGCACATGCCACATGGTTGAACAAAAATCTGATCAAATTGAGTTTCATTTCCAAAATAATCAAATACCTGACATTACAGTAATTGCTGTAGGACAACAAACTGGTGATGGGAATTCCGTTCCATTCCTGAAAATCAACGTTCCTCCCAGTTTCAAGTGGCATGCCACACTGGAAGGAAATACTTTGAAATTTTATACCAATTCACAATCTGAAAATCCAAGTTCTATAGTCAAAAGTGATGAAAAACCAGCTCAAAGCTTAGCTGACATTCAGAAAATAAGGGAACAGTAGTTCCTCCCTATTCAGTTAAATGAGCGGAAGGAGCCTGTTCTTGCCAGAGTGTGCTTGAACAACGGAAAGAGCTTCATCAGTGAAGCCATGTTCAGGAAACTCCCAAAAGATCCAACCATTCCCACATTTCAATTGATTGATAAGTGGAAAATAGGCCTGGAAACTCCCAATTCCAAACATCTCCTGCCTAGCAGGTGTATGCTCAAAATTTCCATAGGTGACAAAAGCATAGAGCATAATTGTTGGGTCGTGTGAGATGTGCCGGCTGCATTCTATTTAGGCAGTGACATTCTCAATCGGTTTGCAATTAATTTGGACCTCATAGATTACAAGGCCTGCTCCCGACTGGGGGCAATCCAATGGGCTTTGACGATTCTGAAAAAGCATTTTGGTCAGCTCAATTGCTGCCGTATGCAGTTGAAGTTCAAATTGGAGAGGTGGTCACCATCCCAGAACGGACCCGACAATTCCCACTTGACTTAAAAATTAAAAGAGGACAGAAACGACAAAATCCAGACGCATATGTACACCTCAACGCCCGTCTTCAACAGCATTAGTTATTGTATTGTAGAACACAACACCATTCCAATAGTGGTGGATACCAGCGAGCTCAGGAATATCACTCTGGGCGCAGGCACAATTATTGGAATGGCGGTTGATGACCAGCATTTTTCCATGGATCTCTGAAATTAACTGATAGGACCAATCCCCTTTGACTGCTATGACAATGACATACCACCGCACCGGATCGTAACCCAGCAAGGGGGGGAAATTTCCTGGTGTACTCTTCCTGCGCTTATGGGGAGGAAGAGGTGACCTGTGACATCAGGGAGGATAAGGTGATATTCCAGGTCCACAATGACTGCCTCTCCTACCTGAAACCCTCTGTCTAGGTCAACACTTTAACCAGAGACCTCCACCCAGCTGGAGGAGGCCACTGAGATCAAGTCTTTCCAGGCTTCAGGCAGATGGTTGAAGAGCAGGTCAACTTCACTGATGCCACTGATGTGAGACTGAGAAGCAAAAGCAAAAGTTGAAACAGGTGTTCTTAGTTTTTCAAGATATCTTTGCTCTGGACTTGTATAACTATGGTCGTACCGAGATATATACTACCTCAATTCCCATGGACCTTGGAATGACTCCTGTGTTTGTGAAGCAATATCGCTTGCCTCTCGCATCCATGGAATCCCTGACGCAAATAATCAAAAACCTAGAGTCCCGTGAGATAATTTGTCCTATCCACAGCACCTTTAATAATCCGGTTAATAATCCGGTGCTGGGGATTTTAAAACCAAATGGCCAATGGAGACTTTGCACAGACCTTAGGGAGCTGAACAAACCGGTCCACATGTCCCGATGGCCTCTTCCCTACATTGACCAGGGGCTGGCCCAGATCCAGGGGTCAAAGGTGTACACCGCCATTGACCTGACAAATGGATACTGGACCGTGCCCGTCCGTAGGGAGGACCAGTATAAGCTGGCCCTTACCTTTGGGGGCAGCAGTACACATGGACCCTGACTCCGTTTGGATACATAAACTCTGGCAACAAGTGCAACATCTTCTTACACAAGGCCTTGTCCGACTTGGGTGAAATGGGTAACCTGGCCTATGTGGATGATGTCTTGATTAAAAGCTCAACTGTGGAGGAACACATAGCGGAAATCCGCTATGTTCTGACCCACTTGAGGGTTGCCGGAGCAAACCTGTCCTTCAAGAAGGCACAGTGGTGCAGGACCTGTGTCGACTTCTTAGCACATGAAATAACATGTGAGGGTCTCTGTCCCCAGGCAAAGAAAGTGGAAGCACTACTAAAACTAAAAGACCCCACAGCTCTGCGTGAGCTAAGAAGCCTCCCTGGACTGACTAACTACATTAGGAAGTTCATAGAGGATTACGCAGAGGTCACAAGACCCCTGGTCCATCTGTTGAAGGGGAGGTCAAGTGGGAGTGGGGTCCAGAACAAGCAGAGGCTGTAAAAAAACTAAAAAGAAGTCTCTCACAAGCACCTGGTCTAGTTTACCCTGTCAAAAACAAGGAGTTCTTCTTGGAGACAAGGTTCTCGAATACATGCTTGACAGCAGTATTATACCAAAAGCATGAGAAGGTCAATAAAGTCATCTCCTATACAAGTAAGACTTTATCCTCTGTGGAGGGAAAATTCAACGATTGTGAGAAGGCACTCCTGGCAATGGTGTGGGCATTGAAAAATGACTGCCCGTTCATCGAGGGGAGCACATAGTCGAGACTCCACACCAGCCTTTGCAATACCTTCAAAGTGACAGAATCCGGGCAGGGAATAGAAGTAATTCCAGAATTACCTCCTGGATTCTGTCTATGCAAAGCTTTCCTGTGGAGGTCAGATATGGCCAAAACAAGAAGAGGCCCCTCTTGCAAGGTCTGGCTGACTTGCATGATTGTGCCAGAGAAAACTGTCTCGAAGATGAAGTCTCAAAACCCAGGACAACATGGAGGCGTACCTGAATTCCCTGCACAAAGTGTATGAAGAAGACAAGTGCGAGGGGATGCCCACAGTTTATGTGGACAGGTGTTGCTACCATGTTGAGAACAACGGGGAAAAGGAACTGGTGGCCAGCATTGGGAATGCCTGGGTGAATGATGCCCCAGAGCCCTCCAATGGGTACAAAATCGGTCCCCGCAGTCAGGTGGCGGAGTTGATGGCAGTTTACCAGACCATCCTCACTGCCATGCAAGACCGACTCCACGATCTGGCCATAATCACAGATTCAAACTATGTACGGAATGGGTTTGTGGAGCACATGATCAATTGGAAAACCAGAGGCATGCTGTGTGCAAATAACAAACCACTTAAACATGGCAAGCTCATACAACATATTGATGATCTAGTCACCTCTAACAGGATGACCATCTATTGGAAAAAGATTAAGGGTCATTCCAGTATAGAGGGGCCAGACAAAACTGGAAATAACCTGGCTGATCAGCTGGCCAAAACTGGAGCCATTCAGGGGCATCTCCTTGAGATCGAGTCCCTGTTGGGGGAATTCCAGGTCACTGCTGTCACCAGGTCCCAGGCAAATGCTCACAATGAACTCTTAACTGCCCAGTGGAGTAAGGAGACCCCAGATGCTGATTTAATCACGGCACAAAAAGGGGATCCGATTATTGGGAAATTTTACCAACACATTGAGGACCCTGAGAACTTTCCTCTGACGGAACCGATTACACTGGGAAAGAGGACCTCAGGGTGTTGATGAAGTGTCCCAAAATGTTCTGAATCCAAGACAGTTTGTTGGTAAGGAGATCCATCTCTGGATGCGACCAGTGGGTGGTTCCTACCTCCTTCCGAAGCCTGATGCTAAGTCACGCCCATGACGCGGCCACAGCCGGTCATCAGGGGTTTCATACTACTCTAGAAATTATGCAGGAGGTTGCATACTGGCCACACATGGGGCAGGACCTTGACCAATATTTGAAGGGGTGTCTTGTGTGTGCACAATTTCAGCCAAGTTCAGTCACACACCAAGCTCCCCTCCAGAAGATGGGGATGACACTGCCTTGGTCAGATTTACAAGTAGATTTCATAGGGCCCGTGATTCGCTCCTCGGGGAACAAGTACATATTAACAGTAACGTGCTTGTTCACCAAATGGGTGGAATGTCTCCCGGCCCCAAATTGCAAAGCAGAAACAGCAGCTGCCCTGATGATCAACCACATCTTCTCGCGTTTTGGCCTACCCCAAAGGATTGAGTTAGACTGAGGAAGTCACTTCAGCAGCGAAGTGATGACAAAGATGTGGGAGATACTTCGGGTAAAAAGGAAACGTCATATTGCATACCGCTCATCCTCTAGTGGGGGAGTTGAGAGATACAATAAAACCATTGTGAGCCTTCTAAAAATGTTTGTGGCAGATTCTGGACCAATTTGGGACATCCGATTACCGCTTGTCCTGATGGCCATCAGATCTACACCATTTTCTGCGATCAAAAATGCAAATGACTGAGCGAAAAATGGTGCTACCTCAGCATCTGCTCTATAGAACACAAGAGCAGACACTGATAAACGCCTCCATAACTCATGAATATGTTGAGAATGTAGGAAAACACCTTCAGCATGCTTTTGTGTACGCTCAGCGGAATCTGGAGAAATCGGTGGAGGGGATGAAAACTCAATATGAGTTAAAAACAACCAAAAAGGAATACCAAGTAGGAGACAGGGTCTGCTTGTACAATTTTCAGAGGAACCAGACTAAGGAGAGAATATTTCTCCCTTCCTGGGGCGGTCCCTTTGAAATTGTAGACAAAATTTCACCTGTTGCTTACAGAATCCGCATCTCCAAAGGAGAGCTGTTAGAAGAGAAATGGGTCCACATTAACCAGTTAAAAAGTTGTCACCCCAGACACACTCTGCAGCTGATTGAGGAGCCAAAGGAAAGCCAAATAGAGTTGATACCTGAAGAATGAGAAGAAAGAAGAAGAAAAAGCAGAAGGGATTAGGTAGGTCCATAGGTATATCTATGTAACAGGGAGTATTTTTCGTTATTGTTAGTGATCACAAAACTATGATGTAAGAGTTCAATCATGTCTTTGTATTGTTAAGTAATGTGTTTGCTGATATTGTTCACACACTTTAATAAATGTAAATGTATGTTTTGTTCCACTGATGTCAACCCTCCGGGAAGACTGTCAGTGAAACATTCTAAAACCTGCCTTTATCTATCTCCTACCAGAGTACTAATTCAATTCCCTCTTGGACCGAGGAGGACCTTCCCGGGGTCCTGGAAAGTGAAGGAAGGAAAGGGGGTGTCGCTCCACACTCTCCAACGAAAGCCCGAAAGATGATTTTGGTGTGCTGCTCCCAGATGAAAGATTGCCACCACTGGATGAACCCCACTTTGCCCTACTCTTCCTCAACAAGAAGTCTCGGGAAAGCAGGGGTGGAATCTGTGGTGTACATTTACCAGCCCAGCAGAACTCCCCTACACCACCAAACTGCATTTTCAGAAGTTACAAGAAGAATGGCTGCGCAGGCTTTGCTGAGCACTTATTCCCTGGAATCAGAACTGCGTTTTAGTAGTTACCAAAAATGGCTGTGCTGGCTGTGTTGAGCACATATGGGGTGCGATGAAACATAGAACACCCCGAGAATTGCCCCAGTTATTTTCTTCAGATGCACCCAAAAGAAGAATTGAAAAGCAGCCTGGTGCAGTGCTTCTATGTTGAAAGCTCAAGATTTCTCACTGAAAGAGAAAATGTTCTGTGCTAAAAATGACTGTGCACTGATGCTATTTTCATTTTTTCAACATTATACAGTTTGGTTGCTGATAAGACACATTCATGCCCATCGATCTTCAGGTAGTGCACCAGCAAAGGAGGGCATTCCTCACTGAATTGCATGTGTGTCAAGTAAAAACTGTAAAATAGCAGAGAAATTAACTCCAGGCCATACGACAAGCGTTTACTCTTGCAACAAAGTGACACTGGCAAAATTCCTCACAAGAAGCTCTCTCTCTCCCTTTGTTTATGTCAGTTTCAAAGAAACCTTGTTTTTGAACAGATTCCTGTGTGCTAGGAATTGACCAGAGCTATGGAAATGTTCAGAATAAAGATGCGAGGAAATCGCATTTGTAAATGGCCAGGGAAAGTAAAAATGAATCTGTGTTTTACTGCTCTGCAAAGCAGTGAGTGGAAATTGTACGAGCTCCCCTGAAACAAAACTATATATGTTGGAAAGAAAAGCTGCCAAAATATAAGTAAATTGTACTCTGTGTGCTGTATTTTTCCCCACAAAATAACTTCAACATCATGGCTAGGGCCTGAAATTGCTGGCAAACCTGTTCTTGCAAGGCAGGCACTTCTAAATGTAACAACCCCATGGGAAAGGAAGTTCCTTTACAACATGAATGGCCCTGAGGTGTGGGATGTGGCAACTTTGTCAGACGAAGCGGCATTGCTGCAGCTTGAGACAATGGACTGCCCTGGCACAGAGGTGTGAAATCCTCTGACACCTCTTCTCAGCTTCAAACTGCGTAGCATCAAAGGGGAGTCATAGCAACCCCATATGCATGTTGCTCAGGGAAGGGCATTTGCCCGGCGGTTGGAAAGACTGCCCATATTTGGAAACAAAGCCAGCCCATTTGATTTCAAAGACTGTTCATATAATTACATTTATGTCAGTAATCTAAAGAAACAGTAATGTGAAATTATGTCCGTTTTAAATGTCATTGTTGCGCCATTAAACTAAGACATTGTAGGTTTTTCTGACATGTTGTGGATGCAAACACCAGTAAATTTCATTTCTGGGGATAGCGTACATGGTACGGTTTTGAAAATTAATGATAATATGCCCAGTGATAATAGGTATATATGTAGAGAATTGTAGAATTTTAGGTGAAATGTTTTCCAGGGAAATGGCAAAAGATTGCCAGAATGACTAAGAAATATCGCACAAACTTGTCGTGTGGACAGAAATGTTCCTTGTGAAATATGGTATCTAATTATTATAAGAGTGACATTTATAAAAATGAGCATTTTTTGTCATAACTGATTTTGGCAAAAGTAACTTTGGTAGAACAAAGCACATTGTAAAAAACACCCACACTAAAACTGAATCACTTCCTTCAGTCCAATCTGCTTACAAGGAGGTGGCAACATTTATAGGCTGACCTATCCGATGTGGAGGTATGTCTAGCTTAGTTCTGCCCACATAATAAAAAATCCTCTGAGGTCATCCGGTCTATGTAAGGTGGAGACATACAGACAGTGTGGACATTCATAAATCCAAGATTCAAGAAAATCCAGCATTCATAAATCAACATCCAGAGATTCAGACATTCCACATTCACCGTGCAAGATTCCAGATTCCAGTCCCAGGCCAGGAGTAGTTGATAGCAGATTCAGGCAGAACCTCTTACCCAGGCTGAACCTCTAATCCAGAATTAAACCGTACAAATTTCCCAATAATTTAGAGAAAAAGGGGAGAAGGCTGCTGAACCCTTTTGGGATTATCCTGCTTTGCCCAGGTACCTGCATTGCCCAGCTGATGTGCCCTGCTGTCTACTGAGACCAGACTCCAGTTGCCCCGCTGTATCCCTAGAGGAAAGCCCTGCTGTTGCCCCAAGGGCCGATATTTATCCCGAGGGCCGGCTGGCTGTCCAAACTATTCCATTCAAGTGCTTGTTGTAAGTATTTCCCTTTCCCAGTAACCAAAAACTGCATCCCTTGCTTTGTTACCTGGTATTATGTCCGATCCCATAGAAATTCTATAAACACCCTTGCAAAATCCTTAAAATTGTCGGAATCCTCTGTGTATCCTGTACTTAGGAAAATCTGTGTTAATTTCCATGTGTTAGCGCAATTTTTTCCAAACCATTTCAGTCCTTGTGTAAGTCCTTAGTACTATTTTGAATAATTAAAAAAATTCCCATATAGAGCGGAACGCGGCGTAAATAGGTTGACTTTGCAAGTAACCTCCTCGTATACCGTGTCTTTCTTTAACAATCTAGGCATTAATAATATAGTTGCAGTAGAATCAATCCTTTTTCTAACAAAACCGAGTTGCCTGTGAAAGTATTTCCCTTTTAAAAAGCTGATTTTTCCTTTCCCTTGAAGCTTTCATATCATACCTGTTATGTACCTTAGTACCTTAGCATTAAAACCGACTTCAGATTGTCTGTTTAGCTCATTTTCCAAGCCGATTTGCTATTTTAAATCTGTAAAAGTCAAGAAATTGCAATCCTGCCATGTGTGACTTTGCTGCACTGTTTTTCCTTCCCAAAGTCGATTTTCTAAACTATATGCCCGTTGGGTAGTACTTTGCCTTGTAGCCTGTCAGTTCTCAAGCTTCTTTGATACAGCCACACACATTCTTGCCTTATTCTTTCAACCGAACATGTAAAATACCCATTCAGTAATTCCGAGTGTCATGGAGCTCAATACAATTTTTGCCTCCTATTCAGGGATGGTAGGTCGGATTTTCAATCCAAATTTTGCATAGTATACCTGACTCCTTGCTACTCATCTCCACCCACACAAAGTTTGTTTAACAGGTGTTTTCGAGTGTTGCAGGGGGAATGCTTAACTGTGGTGCCATTTAAAAGCACTACCCAAAAGTAATTTTGCTTTAATTTATTTGTGCATTGCATACCTTATACTAGAAGGTTAAACTATGTGTATTCTATCATTTTAGTAATGGTGATTCCTGCCCCATATTGAATGTGTTTGATTTTTATTCATAATTAAAAATAAATAAATATTTCATTATTACACACTGGCCTGGTTCATGGTCCATTGCGACACAGGGTGTACGCTAAGTGGAGTGTGAGATGGGTTGGCTGCCTTCTCAAAGCTGAATCCAAATTCATAAATTTAAAAGCATTTTGATTGTCCGATGCATCCGTGGCCAGTATAAAGAGTCCTAGTCTAGAGTGTGATGCCTCTTTAAATACTTAACAATGCTATTAAATGCTTGCAATAACTCCAAATCTGCATCTATGTTGGCAAAGCAGATTTCTATGCAGCTTAAGCATGCACTGATTAATTGACGAGCGATTATTGCCCTGTCTACAACCGCCCATTTGAATGGTTTCCTCAAGGTTTGATTTATTGTTTTAGATTCTTCTAGGGAATCAATTGAGATCTTATTTCTAAATTTTACAGATAATATTAATGGGTCATGGTCACTCTCAGGGCATTGGAAAATACACAGGTCATGTAGATGGTGCTAATCATGAGTATGGTCTAAAAAAATAGTCAGTTGTCGATTTATGTCTAGTATTTCTGAATGTAAATTGGCCTGGAGTGTCAACTGGTAACCTCCCATTAGCTGTCCCATCTCTAATAATTTGTAAAGGAATAATTCTCCAGCTTTTGATATGGTTCCATCAGTAATACTGGATGATGGGATATTGTATGCAAGGCCAATTTCCTTGTCGCCCAACCTTAAGTTAAAATCTCCTCTGATTATAAGCATATTTTTATTGCTACAAATCAAGTGTTTCTGATCTCTGAATGTATTGAGTAGGTTTAGTAGCATTTTAATGTCTGTGCTCATAGCTGATCTGTGTGAAGCATTATACAAATATATTATAGTCAACGGTCTACTTAAATCATCTCTAATGCTAACACTCAGTACTGTATCAAAAAAGGCTTCTGAGCTACAGATGTCGCATAATTTCCTATTGACATTTGCAGCCAAACCACACTTATGCTGATGACATTGACACTTAAAGATTCCTTTGATTTCTCAGTTTCTGAAAGGGCTCACTAATGTGTTCCCACCTTCACCTTTCCAGGTCAGGTGCCCGGTTGGGATTTGAACCTGGTTCTAAAATTCCTAATGGGAGCTCCGTTTGAGCCTTTACATTCTTGTCCTTTGAGACTGTTGACCTTTAAAACTGTATTTTTAGTTGCGGTGACTTCCGCTCGCAGAGTGATTGAGTGGCAGGCACTATCCGCTAAGCCACCTTTCATGGTGTTCCATAAGGACAGGGTTGTCGTTAGGGTTCGTCCTTCTTTTCTTCCGAAGGTTGTGTCGGAATTTCATTTGAGCTAGAAGGTCATTCTTCCGGCATTCTATCCTCCTCCGCATCCTGGTAAGGAAGAGGAGAGGCTCCATAGGTTGGATCCAAGGAGAGCTTTAAGTTTCTACATCTCACGCATGTCCCGGGTCACCGTGGACTATCAGCTCTTTGTAGGATACGCTGGAAGGCGTTTGGGACAAGCTGTTACTAAGCAGACTTTGTCTAGAGGACAATCTCTGAATGTTACCGTTTGGCAGGTAAGGACCCTCCGTAAGGCTTACGGGCACATTCTACTAGGGGTGTGGCTGTCTCTATTGCTCTGCAGAGGGGTGTTCCCATTCGTAACATTTGTGAAGCGGCCACATGGGCTTCTGTCCATACTTTTGTCAAACACTACTCCCTGGATTCTACCCATGGGCAAGATTTGGCCTTTGGTAAGGCAGTTCTCTAGTCTGCAATTTGATTGGGCCTTCTAAAATTCTAAATTCTTTTCCCACCTTCACTGCTTTGGGAGTATGTCATAGATGTGGAATACATCGGAGGAACCAATCCCCTCGAAGAACAAGTTACTTTCTTACCTGGTAACGTTCTTTCGATGGGATGTTCCGACAACGTATTCCAAATCGAACCCTCCCAGCCTACCCCTCTACAGAATTTCTTATGCGATTGCAGCTTACGTTTCCGCAAGGCTTTCTGTAGTCATTCTGGCAGACGATTGGTGCAACACATTCTGGGGAAAAAACTAGAATTGAGGCAACGGGTGTTGTGCGTCCTACTTATAACATCGGGTGACGTCGGCTCGACGGAGGCCCTCAAGGACAGCGTATCGACATCATCAACGCAGGACGCAGACGCCGAAAATTTCCCGAAGCAGCACAGCTGTGGTGATTACCTGTCATAGATGTGGAATACGTCGTCAGAACATCCCATCGAAAGAACGTTATGTAGTAAGAAAGTAACTTGTTCTTCGAAGGGATTGTGTCCTCCGACGTATTCCTCATCTTAGATATATCCTTCCAGCTCTGCTGGCCTCGGAAAAAATTTTTCTCCGGAGGGCGCTGCGCTTCGACGTCCCTCGAGTCGATGTCCTTCGACAGTCGCCATATCGACGCTCGACGTCATCCTGCCTATAAAGGCCGCGCGCAGTGTCCATTGCTCAGTTCCGTTTTTCCGCGCTACTCGGTGCCTCGGAATACCGTTGCTCAGTTTCTTAGTCAGATAATCCTATTTACCTCGAGTTATTCGATCCGTACTCAATGGCTTCCTCGTCGGAACCGACAACTCCTCGATCCGGCTTCAAGAAATGTCGAGATTGTGGGAAAAAGATGTCGTTGACCGATCCTCACAGAAATTGTCTGTGGTGCTTGGGAGCCGAACACCATTGTTCGGAGTGCGAGGACTGTATGTCCATGACAGCTAAGGTCCTGAAGGAGCGTAGGGGGAAGCTGGAGAAAGGTAAGACTTTTAAAGCTTCTTCTTCGTCGACGAAGTCAAGATATTCGTCTCCTCGTCACCATTCGCGCTCCAGGTCTCGGAGTGGGTCTCATCACTCCTCGAGATCGAAGCACTCGAAGAGGAGACGTCGAAGATCCCCTTCTCCGTCTTCCTCTTCCTCTGTTTCGCCAAAAAGAATCCCTTGCCCCACGAAACATAGTTCCCGGGCTGAATGGGAGGAATTCAGAAAAAATATGATGAGCGTCTTCGAGAAAGCGGCCTCGACCCCCTCGAAGACTGCCGAGAGCGATGCTCTGGTCGAAAGACCCGAAGGTCAAAAACGCTGCGAGTCGCAGTACCCGGCGAAAGAAACCTCTCGAGCGCGTCTCGAACCCTCGAGTAGGACTATGACCTCCAAACCTTCCTCGAAGGTTCCGTCGACGCCGTCGACGAAGGTTCCGTCGAGGTCGATGTCTTCGACGCCGTTGTCGAAGGGACCTTCGACACACGGGTCTGTCGACTCGACGCCGGCCTCGACACCGGCGTCGACGCCGAGAAAAGTCACGGTGACCACACATCCAGTGACGATCCCCAGGCCCTCGACGTCGATGGCGTCGATATTGTCGAGTAGAATTCCAATTCTGTCGAGGTCCTCGAGGCCTCCACCTCTGTTTTCGACGCCGCGCTCGAAGCCTTCGGCGTCGACGACATTGACGTTTTCGAGGCCAATAATGACAAGTTCGGCACCCTCTGCCTTGGAAATGGGATTTACTCCCTTTATGAGTTCAGAACAATTAAGAACTATATCCTCAATTTTAGAAGAGGGTGATTTGTCTGAACAAGACACATTTGAGTTACAGGGACCTGTAAACCCAGTTAGAGAGGAATTTTCCTCTGAAGAGCGCAGATTAAAGGATCTTCATGATTCTTTACATGAGGCAAGTGGGTTAGACACTTCCCCTGAGGTGGATTTTGCTAAGCCAGACCCGGGGGAGCATGCTGAAACCCCCTACAGAGCCTTAATTGCCAGGATTACAGAGTTCATGGGGTGGTCTACACCTTCACAATCTTTCCAGCAAGATGATCTCACGGATATTCTTGACAAAGGCCCACAAGAGGATCCTGTGGTGCCCTTTCATAAAGCTCTTCAGAGAAAGATCATGACAAACTGGGAAACCCCAGATGTAATACCAGCAGTAAATAAAAAACTGTCTGCAAAGTACAGGGTATCTTCCACAGACCCAGAGTTCTTGTCTAAACATCCATCCCCAGAAAGCCTGGTGGTACAAGCAGCATCCTCTACCGATGTCAAGACGGCTTATCCTACAGTCCCACAGGACAGGGACGATAAAAAATATGATGCTATGGCAAAGAAAGTCTTTTCAGCATGTAGCATGGCGTTAAAGTCTGTTAATGCTACTTGCACCCTTGCTAGGTTCAGCCATACACTTTTGGAGTGTGCTTCTACAGCGGCAGACTGCATCCCGGAGGGAGAAGAAAGGGATGCGTTCCTGAATATTATACAGGACGGTAAAGACGCTATGTGCAAATCCCTCCAGACGGGCATTGATTCGGCTGACAGTATCAGCAGAGCAATGGCGGCAAGTACATCAACCAGGAGGTTCGCTTGGTTGAGAAAGTCGGGTTTTGCCCCAGATGTGCAAGCCAGGCTCTTGAACATGCTATTTGATGGCTCTTCTTTGTTCGGGAAAAAGGCGGATGACAGTTTGGAGAAACTGCAAACTTCAAAAGCAGCAGCAAAATCCCTAGGAGCTGCAATCCGTCAGACTCCTTTTCGTCCCACAGGAACCTCTGCGAGGGGCAAGTCCTTTCGCTTCTACTCCGCATTCGGAAGAGGTAGAGGACGACCGGCTCAAAGGGGTCAAAGAAGAACTACCCGAGGTGGACGGGGTAGATATTCTAAAGCCGCAGCAACAGCAGGTGCCTCTTTACCATCGGCATCTGCATCAGCCGCCCCAAAACCACTCTGAGGACTCCCCTCACAGGACACCTGTAGGAGGCAGGTTGACTCAACATCTGACGGTATGGCAGGCTATCACGTCAGATGCTTGGGCATTGGAAACAGTCGCCCAAGGTTACTGCCTGCCTTTCCTACGTATACCTCAGAGTCATCCACCGGGGATCAGCTCTCAGAAAGCTCCAGATCCGCTCCTCTTGCAGGAAATTTTGGACCTGCTAGATAAAGGTGCCATAGAACCGGTACCTGTAGCGGAGAGGAACAAGGGCTGGTACTCCCCTTACTTTCTCATTCCGAAGAAAGACGGAGGACTGAGACCCATCTTGGACTTGCGAGAATTGAACAAATTCCTCAGGAAAGACAAATTCAAGATGGTCACTCTTTCTCAGATCCTCCAGGCCCTTCAGTTTCAGGACTGGTTGGTATCTCTGGACCTTCAGGACGCTTATTTCCATGTGCCTATCCATCTCAAACACAGGAAATACCTGAGGTTCGCAATTGGCAACTCTCACTATCAATTTCGAGTACTGCCATTTGGGCTGACCTCCGCCCCGAGGGTCTTCACCAAGTTAATGTCGGTAGTGGCTGCAAGTCTAAGGAGGGAAGGGATTCACGTCTACCCCTACCTGGACGATTGGCTGATCAGAGCTGTTTCTCCGGAGCAAGCTCAGATCCAGCTAAATCACGTGTGCTACTCTCTTCACAAACTGGGCTTCTCCCTCAATTTAAAGAAGTCTCAAATGATACCATCGCAGAGACTCCAGTTCATAGGAGCGATCCTGGATACTTCCCTGGGAAAAGCCTCGCCACCAGAGGTGAGGGCTCAAGATATTCTACAGATGGTTACCAAGTTCCAACATGCCCAACGTCTCCCAGCCTTCGACTTTTTGAGGTTGCTAGGCCTCATGGCATCCTGCATTTTCCTTGTGCCAGAGGCTCGCCTGAGAATGAGATCCCTCCAGTGGGCACTGAGGACTCAGTGGTCACAATTCTCAGGGAGAATGACAGATCTTCTTCAGGTTCCGGGCAGGGTGGCTCGAGACCTTCAGAGGTGGGCCTGTTAGGAGAACATTCTGAAAGGAGAACAGTTTTGGCAACCCTGGCCGGAGATAACAGTAGTCACGGATGCCTCACTCACGGGGTGGGGAGCCCACGCCAACGACTTGACCATCAGCGGTCGTTGGTCTCCATCAGAGTCCAGACTACACATCAACCTGTTAGAGCTGAGAGCCATCAGACTTGCGTTGAAGGCTTTCCTGCCAGCTGTACAAGGGAAGAACGTCCTGATAATGACGGACAACACGGTGGCCATGCATTACCTCAACAAAAGAGGAGGCGTAGGATCACTACCCCTGTGCAGAGAGGCGATGCAGCTCTGGTTTTGGGCAATCCAAGAAGGAATCTCTCTATCGGCAGTTCACCTAGCCGGAGAGAAGAACTTGACAGCGGACGCTCTGAGCAGGCAGAACACAGTCTCCCACGAGTGGGAGCTAGCTCAGGAAGTCCTTCAAGAGATCTTTGCCCTTTGGGGAACCCCTCAGGTAGATCTGTTCGCCACCAGCCTAAACAGGAAATGCGACCTGTTCTGCTCAAGGGAATTTCCTCCGAGAGGAGCTCTGGGAGACGCGTTCATAGTGGACTGGGAGTTTCCGCTTCTGTACGCGTTCCCACCGGTCCCTGTCATTCCTCAAATGATCAGGAGGTTGAGAAGATTCCGGCAAACCATGATCCTAATTGCCCCGGATTGGGCCAGGACAACGTGGTACCCGGCCCTTCTAGACTTGTCCATCTGCTCTCCAATTCGACTTCCGCTCAGAGAGAACCTACTCTCACAGAAGGGAGGTCAGGTTCTCCATCCAGACATCAAAACCCTCAACCTTCACGCTTGGCTTCTGAACGGCTGAGGTACAAGGATTGGGACCTCCCTGATGATGTTATGGAGGTGTTGCTTTCGGCAAGGAGGCCAGCAACAAAGTCTTTATACCGCTGCCGTTGGAACAGATTTTGCAGCTGGTGTAGAGAACAGAATATCGACCCATTTTCATGTGGTACACCAATGGTTTTGTCCTTCCTACTATATTTGGCAAATTCAGGCCTTCAAGTTGGCACCATTAAGGGCTATCTCGCAGCGCTATCTATCTTTAAGCGTACTGCGGAGGAACCATCCTATTTCAAATTACCCTTGGTAATACAGTTTCTAAAGGGGTTAACCAATGTTTATCCCCCAAGACCATTCCAAGTTCCCCTATGGGATTTAAACTTAGTACTAACTTTCCTGATGGGTACACCTTTCGAACCTCTCCATTCTTGTTTGTTAAGATTCCTTACCCTTAAGACTGTTTTATTAATAGCACTTACATCTGCTAGAAGGGTGAGCGAATTACAAGCTCTTTCTTGTAAACCCCCTCATACAATCTTTCACAAAGACAAAGTTGTCCTGCAAGTGAAGCCTAATTTCCTCCCAAAGGTAGTTTCTGAATTCCATATCTCTCAGAAGATTACCCTACCATCTTTCTATCCTCCTCCTCACCCGGGGAAAGAGGAAGAGAGGTTACACAGACTAGACCCTAGGAGGGTTTTAAGTTTTTACATCAGTAGACTAGCCAGGATAAGACAGGCAGACCAGCTGTTTGTAGGTTACGCAGGTCACAAGCTGGGGTTACCAATAACTAAGCAGACCATTTCCAGATGGATCATTCAAGCCATTCTGGAATGTTATAAACTGGCAGGGAAAGAGCCCCCTCAAAACCTTAGGGCTCATTCGACCAGTGGTATTGCAGCTTCATCGGCCCTCAAAAGAGGCGTGCCGATTAAAGACATATGTGCGGCCGCTACATGGTCGTCTGTCCATACCTTTACACGTTTTTACAATCTGGATTCCTCCTCTAGTCAAGAGACTAGGTTTGGAAGGGCTGTACTGCATTCTATTCATCAATAGAAGACAGCGTGAAGTCAGTACTCCCTCCTCCAAATATAGAATACTGCTATGGGAGCCTATCTAAGATGAGGAATACGTCGGAGGACACAACCCCTTCGAAGAACAAGTTACTTCTTATCTTGTAACGTTCTTTTGACGGGATGTTCCTCCGACGTATTCCTCATCGACCCTCCCATCCATCCCCGCAGTTCTACTTCCCTTGTTGTTGCAGCTTACGCTCCTTCAGGGTGATTAGTCTAGTCCAGACAGTAATACTGTGGGCTACAAAACGGAACTGAGCAACGGACGCTGCGCGCGGCCTTTATAGGCAGGATGACGTCGAGCGTCGATACGGCGGCTGTCGAAGGACATCGACTCGAGGGACGTCGACGCGCAGCGCCCTCTGGAGAAAAAAATTTTCCGAGGCCAGCAGAGCTGGAAGGATATATCTAAGATGAGGAATACGTCGGAGGAACATCCCGTCAAAAGAACGTTACAAGGTAAGAAGTAACTTGTTCTTCTGGTTCGAAGGTCAAACCACTGACTTCCCTTTCCCCAGTGAGGTGTTACAGTCATTAGAAATGTCAAAAGAGGTCCTAAGCACGTCCCTTTCTCATACGCAGGCCCAGCAGTCTTTCACAATGGCGGCCCGCCAAAATGAATGTCCCAGTTCATACATTGTTCTCTCCGGTAAGAATCTCTATTTTGCTGTGTATGCTGCACCGCGGCTCCTACATAAATAAATAAGTGAAAGTTTAGAAGCAGACAGAGGCTGATAGGCACTCAGCACCCCGGCTCTTACTGGTGTGTTGTGGGTGCAAATCGCTCTTCCAGTGAGGGAAGGACTGAGGGCCACAGACTTAAGTCCAGTTTTTCATTTCTTTGCGATTACTCTCTAACCCTACCCTGTGGGCTCAGGGACCCAGTCTCCTAATCTGTTTTGTATCAAGGAAACACCTGGATTCCCTGGCCATGACACCTCCCAGAAGTGAAAACTCCATGCCTCTAAGGATCTGTGGAAGATCACAATGTGCGAATGAAGACGAGGCGAGGGCAGGCCTCCACTAGTGGCAGCACATATGTTGCCTCACTCCAGAGCTGATGGTCCCAGATTGGGAGAGGTCCTGCTTATAGATTTCATGCTCCCTTCAAGCTCCGGACGGTGGCAGAAGAAAGCTTTTTTCCAGCTGGTTGTTTGCCCCAGTCACTTGGGCCGGCCTCCAGAATTAGTGTCTCAAAAGCGACTTTGCTGCAGGTTTGATGGTGCCAGATGTGGAGACATTTCTGCTCTTTTAGAAACCCAGGGCTTGGGGGTCTCCTGGGGATCATGCAGGAAGAGTGCCAGCAGAGAGAGGACGGACAGGACTCTAATGGACGGTATCAGCATACTCCTGTTTTTTCCACCCTTCTTTTACTCCCTCTTTTGATGAAAGAGGGCAGCAGGCATGGTTGTGCTTTTAGTGGGGCGATGATGGCGATTATCTCAGCCAAGTTTGATTCTGATGTTTCGCCCTTGCTCCAAGCCGCTCTCCTGCAGCATGGCAATCGTGTATCTATTTGAGAAAAGGACACGAGCAGCACACATCCGAGCATGAATGAGGTGTGATTTCCATGAGCAAAGACTGCTCCACAGAGAAATGAACGGCAATGGCTCTAATTGACAGCCAACACTCACCTGAGCTTCTGCGAAGTTTGAGAATTAGCCATTCCGATAAAACACTACAGACATTAAGCTTACTTCCAACTTGTTCTAAATGCTCATCATGTTATGTCAATAAAATATACGCCTTTCCATGACCAATGTGGTTTACAGAAGATATGTTTTTCTAAATTAACTTTTCCTGTTTCCGTGTGTGATCATAAATCGGTCGGATAATCACAAACCTCCAACCCTTTGCATCCCATTTGGCACTTGATTGTGCATTCAACATTTGACTTTCGTCCATTAAAATAAATGCAATGAGGGACTAATACAAAGGATAAAAACATTAGTGTGCATATATTTTGCAAGGCAATAGCCACAGATCCTCATAGATGCTTCCTGATTTGTGTGTAGAGTAATGTGCATGTGTTCTGTGTTAAGATGGTAAATTGCAGTGCTGGAAATTGACAAAATGTACAGGAGGACTTCCCTCCCCCACTCCACTTCACGCAGGGGAGGGGCAGATTGTCAGTGGTGTGGGTGTTACTGGGGTCGGATTGTCAGTGGTGTGGGCATTACTGGGGTTGGATTGTCAGTGGTGTGGGTGTTACTGGGGTTGGATTGTCAGTGGTGTGGGCGTTACTGGGGTTTGATTGTCAGTGGTGTGTGGTGTGGGCTGGACTGGACTGGCGGATCTAAGTGTGGAATGATGTGCATGACCTAAATATAGGATGCTGGTTACTTTGCATAAAAACAAAGTGCATGTTGGGAACATAAGAATGACCACAAATTTATGAAACATGCCTGTTCTAGTAATTAAAAAGTTCATTCCTACGGAGCATGCAATGCACACTTGGTATGGTGCTCATTTCCTCTGTCAGAATAGTCACCCTGATGGTACCATGTGTGCAAAGCATCAAAGGATGACTTTCAGATGCAGTCTGTCAAGTCGCTGCATATCGCAGATGAGCTGGACAGGTAGAAAAACATGTCTCTATGTGTGCAGCTGAGCAGTGATATGCAACGAACACTGTAAACTCCCCTCCTCCCCCAAGATGAGGAAGCTCTCCCCCCTTTCCAGACCTCAGTTTCTGAGACACAGCGAGAATCACGGCAGTGTCCTGAACGCTGTGTCTTGAATGCTGTTTCTTAGACGCAGTGTTCAGGAGACTCACACCAGTCAGGGGCAGAGAGCTTCCTGAAATTGAGGGGTTTGGGCCTCGTGTCTACACGGAACGGGGCTTTTGGTCAAGAAAATGTCTTCATCTTCCAACCCTTCGATCCATGGTCTGGTTTTAAAAAATGCCATGACTGCGGGCGGAGATGTCTATTAGCGACCCCCGCCGTGTCTGCCTGTGGTGCCTGGTTCCGAACACCGAACCAGTGACTGCGGGTCCTGTCAGGCCATGACAGGCAAAGCTCTCAGCGAGCGCCAAGGTAAACTGGCGGTGGGGAGGGCAGTTACAAAGTCATCTTCGAAGAGGGATAAAATGCCTGGGGAGTTCAGAGACTCATCCCGGTTGAAAAAGTCAAAGAAGTCTTGGTCGTGGAGTCTGTCGAGACAATCTTCATCTTCTTCGTCAAAGAATGCGAAGAGGAGACGCCATAGGTCTCCCCCTTCTTCTGATTCCTCTACCAGGTTTATCCGGTGCCCAACCACATCTGATTCCCCCAGAAAATGGTATGCTTTCTAGAATGAAATGTTGCATATATTCGAGAATGCAGCCTCAACTCCCTCGAAGGAATCACGCAAAGGCCATGCCCGGTCGCTCCTTTGGACGACTTAGGGAGGTCAAAGACTACCATGGCAAAGCAGCGAGTCGCTCTCGGTCCGATGATAAATCGTCGAGGGTATCGTCTCGAGAACATAGTCCTTCTCCGATACCTCCAAAGAAGAGCAAATCGTCGTCATGTTCGATGAATTTGTCAACTCCATCGGAGTCAAGCCTACCAATGCATAAGTCAAAGGCAATGCAGAGCAAAACAGCGCTTTTGTTGAAACCTTTGTCAACGCCATTGTCGAAGGCTTCATCAACGCCATTGTCGAAGGCACCATTGATGCCATTTTCGAAGCGAGCGTCGACGCCATTATCGATGCCAGCATCGATGCCCTTTCGACGGTCACTTCAACCATTTCGAGGCCTCTGCCCTTTCCGGAGAAGGTTTATAAACCTACACCGAAGAAATACTTTTTTCAAGTCTATGGCCTCAATTTATGAGGAAGAGCAAGCCTCTGAAGAGGAGCAAATCGTTGACACGTTCCATGAATTTGTCAACTCCATCGGAGTCAAGCCTGTCGAGGCAACAGCAAGCAAAACGGCGCTTTGGTCGAAACCATTGTCGACGCCATTGTCGAAGGCTTCATTAACGCCATTGTACAAGGCACCATCAACGCCATTGTCGAAGCCAGCATCAATGCCCTTTCGACGGTCACTTTGACTATTTCGAGACCTCTGCCCTTTCCGGAGAAGATTTATAAACCTACAACGAAGAAATACTTTTTCCAAGTCTACGGCCTCAATTTATGAGGAAGAGCAAGCCTCTGAAGAGGATTCTCCTCCCTTTGGTTTACGTTATGGCACGGAAAATGTTCCTGGGGAGCATATTAATCAGGAATCCAGGAGAACAGATCTTTATGATTGCCTCCAATCGGCTAGTGGTATAGACACTTCGCCAGAGCTAGAATTCGGCAGGCCTGATCCCGCTGAGCATGTGGATTCTTCATACAGAAACCTGAACATGAATTGGTTCATTGACTACATGGCCTGGAGAAGGAATTCTCCCGTCTATGAATAGGACGATATGACTGATATCCTGAATCAAGGCCCTCAGAAGGACCCAGTATTACCTTTTCATGCAGCCCTTCAGAGAAGGGTCTGGGCAAACTGGGGAAACTCCAGAATACGGACCTGCTGTAAACAGGAACTTTGCCAGAAAATAGGCCTTCTAGTATTGATCCAGACTATTTGACCAAGCACCCTACACCTGAAAGCTTCGTGGTTCGGGCAGCCACATCTACCAGGCAGTCTGCTTATCCCTCTATTCCCCGGATAGAGACACAAGAGGTTGATGCCTGGCCTCGTAAAACCTTCACATCGGGCAGTATGGCCTTGAAGTCTGCTAATGTTACTTGTACCCTTTCAAGATTTACTTACACCCTGTGGGACAGTGTTAGAATGGCGGCTGAGCACATTCCGGAAGGCGTGGAAAGAGAAGGCTTCCTGGCTATAGTGAAGGATCGAAAGAAGGCAATGGGAGAGTGTCTCCAGTCAGGACTGGATACTGCAGACAGCATCAGCAGGTCTGTTGCTTCTAGCACCGTACTATGCAGGTTTGCGTGGTTGAGAAAGTCAGGATTTGTACCGGATGTGCAGGCCAGGCTACTCAATATGCCCTTGGACGGCTTGAGGTTGTTCGGCAGCAAGGCGGATTAGAGTTTGGAGAAGCTGCAGACCTCCAAGGCCACGGCTAAATCACTTAGCGCCTCCATACGTCAATCTCAACAACAACCCTATTCAGGCCCACAAGACTCGGTGGGAGGCAGAATTTCTCAGCATCTGAACGAATGGTGGGGCATTATTTCAGATGCTAGGGCACTGGAAACAGTAGCCCAGGGTTACTGCCTTCCTTTTCAAAAAAGGCCTCAAGATCATCCACAGGGAGTTCAACTCTGTCATAATTCTGGATCCGCTCCTTGTGCAGGAAATTCTAACCCTGCTAGAGAAAGGTGCAATAGAACATGTACCTGTAGTGGAGAGAGACAAGGTTTGGCATTCCCCCTACGTTCTCATTCCCAAGAAGATCAGAGGATTGAGACCCATCTTGGAGTTAAGAAACTTGAACAGATTCCTCAGGAAGGACAAGTTCAAGATGGTAACCCTTTCTCAGATCCTTCAGGCTCTCCAACTCCAAGACTGGTTGGTATCATTGGATGTTCAGGATGCCTACTTTTATGGGCCAATCCATCTCAAGCACAGAAAGTACCTGAGGTTCGCTGTTGGGAGTTCTCATTTTCAGTTTTCAGTTCTGCCATTCGGGCTGACCTCCGCCCGAGGGTTTTTACCAAACTGATGGCGGTAGTGGCAGCGAGTCTCAGGAGAGGGGTGATTCACGTCTACCCCTACCTGGACGATTGGTTGATCAGTGCTCGTTCACCCGAACAGCCCAAGGAATATCTCAGAATCAACTGCCACTCCCTACACAGACTGGGCTTCTCCCTCAATTAAAAGAAGTCCCATATGATACAATTCCAAAGACTTCAATTCATCGGAGCAGGCCTGGATACTTCCTCGGGGAAAGCCTCGCCTCCCGAGGTGAGAGCTCAACACATTCTGCAGATGGCAACAAAGTTCCAGAATGCCCAGCATCTGCCGGCCTTTGATTTTCTGAGATTGCTCGGCCTCCTGGCATCCTGCATTTTTCTGGTGCCAAAAGCCCGATTGAGATCCCTTCAATGGGCCCTCAGGACTCAGTGGTCCCAATTCTCACGGAATATGTCAGATCTACTGCAGGTTCCGAGCAGAGTTGCTCAGGGCCTTCTATGGTGGGCTTCAAAGGACAATATTCTCAAGGGAGAATATTTTTGGCAACCATGGATGGAGATAACGGTAGTGACGGACACCTCACTCACTGGGTGGGGAGCTCATACCAACGAACTGACAATCAGCGGTCGTTGGTCTCCATCAGAGTCCAAACTACACATCAACCTTTTGGAGCTGAGGGCAATCAGACTAGTGCTGAAGACCTTCCTGCCCTATGTACGGGGAAAGAATATCCTGGTAATGACGGACCACACAGTGGCCATGTACTACCTCAACAAGAGAGGAGGTGTAGGGTCACTACCACTGTGCAGAGAGGCAATGCAGCTCTGGTTCTGGGAAGTACAAGAAGGAATCCATCTATCGTCAGTTCACCAAGCCGGAGAGCAGAGCACGGCAGCGGACGCTCTGAGCAGGCAGAGTACAGTCTCCCATGGGTGGGAACTAGCTCAGGAAGTCCTTCATGAGATCTCCACCATTTGGGTAAGCCCTCAAGTGGTCTATTCGCGACTGGTCTCAACCGGAAGTGCGAACAGTATTGCTCAAGGGAAAGAGGAGATCTAGGGGATGCGTTCGTAGTTGACTGGAAATGTCTGCTTCTGTACGCGTTTCCTCCAGTCCCCATGATTCCTCAAGTGATCAGGAGGTTGAGAAAGTTTGGGAAATCCATGATCCTAATTGCTCCGGATTGGGCCAGGAGGACGTGGTACCTGGACCTTCTGGACATGTCCATCTGCCCTCCAATACGTCTTCCACAAAGAGAGGATCTTCTCTCGCAAGAGGAAGGTCGGGTTCTCCGTCCAGAGGTCAAGACACTCAGCCTTCATGCATGGTTTCTGAGAGGCTGAAATATAAGGATTGGGACCTCCCGGACAACGTAATGGAGATTTTGCTTTTGGCCAGAAGGCCAGCAACCAAATCCTTGTACCGATGTTGTTGGAATAAGTTCAGTGATTGGTGCAAGGATAAGAATGTGGATCAATTTTTATGTGGCACACCTATGGTGCTTTCTTTCCTGTTGCATTTAGCCAATCTGGGGCTCCAGATTGGAATGATAAAAAGATACCTGGCTGCGCTTTCAATTTTTAAGCGCTCATATGAAGAGGTTTCTTATTTCAAGTTACCCTTGATTGTACAATTTCTAAAGGGTCTCACTAATGTGTACCCTCCAGTCCCATTTCATGTGCCTGTTTGGGATTTAAATTTGGTATTAAAATTTCTCACATGTATTCCAATCGAGCCATTACATTCGTGCCATCTAAGGCTCCTTACATTAAAGACAGTCCTACAAGTGGCTTTAACATCAGCCTGCAGGGTAAGTGAGTTATAGGCTCTTTCATCTTCAGAGTCAAACCGTCATTCCTGCCTAAGGTAGTCGCTGACTTTCATTTGTCGCAGAAGATAGCACTACCAACCTTTTATCCTCCCCCCCTCATGCAGGTAAGGAGGAAGCAAGGCTTCACAGGCTAGACCCAAAAAGGGCTCTAAACTTTTATATTTCAAGACTTGCCAAATTTTGACAAGATGAACAACTCTTTATTGGGTATAACGGCCACAAATTGGGCCTGGCAAGAACCAAACCGACTATATCCAGATAGATAATTTTATGAATTGGAGAATGTTACAGACTGGCAGGTAAAGAACCTCCAGATGGGCTAAGAGCTCATTCCACTAGGGGCATGGAAACCTATGCGGCGATATCTGTGCAGCAGCCCCCTGTTCGACTATGCACACATTCGTAAAGCATTTCTGTTTAGACTTGGCCTCATCTCAAGGAGGTCTTTTAGCAAAAAGACTTAATTAATTAGTGCTCCCTCCTCCAAATTATCACTGCCTTTGCGAGTCTATCAAAGATGAAGAATACGAGTGGGGACACAATCCATTCGAAGAACAAGTTACTTACCCATGTAATGTTCTTTCGACTGGATGTTCCTTCCACGTATTCCTCATCGCCCCTTCCAGCCAACCCCGCCGTACAATTTACGTGTTTTACACTCTGCGCTTTCTGAGAGCTTCCGGTCTTGGGGTACGCCTGGTCAATTCCTTGATTGATTGGAACAAAAAAACAGAACTGAAGCCAACAGGCGCGGCTTAAGATATTTGTACTGCTGATGATGTCGGCACTCGACAGAGCCCTCAAAGGACATCAACGCGAACGACATCGAGCACAGCGTCCTCTGGTGTGAACATTTTTTTCCGAAGCAGCAATGCTTACAATATACGTATATCAAAGATGAGGAATACATGGGAGGAACATCCAGTCGAAAGAACGTTACTAGGGGCAAGTAACTTGTTCTTCCATGTAACTCTTCTCTGCTGCTTCCCCAGAATATTTGGGGGTTCTACCTTTCAGATGTCATATAGTTGAGTGAGGCCACAACAATAATGAACCCAATTTCTCAGTTAAAAAGGATTTTATTAAACACATAAAGGTCCCCTCCTGGGTCAACACTTAAAATAAAAAAGGGATGATGTAAGACATCAATATTTTAAAATGTACATAATCCCTTGCTGTTGTACACTAATGAATTCTGGAATCAACAATAATTAGGAAGACAAACTTCATGGATTATTAGCTACATGTAAATATTGTATATATTTTTTATAAATGTAATCTGTTACCTGTGGAAGGTTTGTTATAAAAAAAATAGCACAATTAATAAAATAAATAATACATTAAGGTTCCTTTCTGTGTGGAAACTGAAAATAATAAAAGGAGTATTGGATTGTCCATTCTTAACAGATCCAATTAGGTCAGTCTTCCCTTAAAATTTTCACAAGGTTTGGGGTTCTACTCTGCCTCCAGGTTACTTGTGGGCTTCTTTCTGCTTGTCTTGGTTGCCATTGGGTGTCGCGATCCATGCCATGCTGAGAAGGTATAAGAACTTGACAGCCCTAGAGCCACACTGATGGCACTGTCAATGACAAATGCTGGATAACTGCTGTAGCAAATACAGGACTGCTACGGTGGGACTACTCATTTCCAAGACTGGCATGTTTCATGCATCACCTGACTGCATGTTCGCAGCATGCCCCTGACACACAAGTTCCCTGACTACGAACATGAAAACATTTGTTTCACACTGCTGCCTGCTTCTCACCGTGATTTGGCAGTTGTGTGGCATTTGCATTTCATTGTTTCACTCCTGTTCAACAGCCAGACCATGGTGTGCTCCTTGGACTGTGTATGGATCTTCCCTTGGCTTTGTTGAACAAACTACCTAAAACCCACTGGGTATTTGTTTTTCTGTGTCCTCAACCTATCTACGGATACCTCCTTGTACCCTGACAAACTGATCACTATGGTAGTAGACCCCTGGCTATGTTTATTTAAATTGTTTTGGACTTGAAGAACTGTAATACACCTGACTTCCTGGAGGAATTAGAGGCAAAAACGCATACCAATGAACTGTGCCTCCTTCTACATGTACTCTTCCCGTCATAAACATTACCCCAGGTCTTAACATCTTGTTCCTTTCCTTTTGCTGGGAAAGCTTTGCTTGTCACTCCTATCCGGTATGTGGATTGGTTCAGAGGGGAAGTGAGTCAGTTTTTTATTTCCTGATATTGTCCACCTGTAGCCTAAACCTTCTTTCCTGTTTTGGAACATGGCAGAGAACCTGGTTTGCATAACTCCCAATCTTTCATTCAACTCAGGGACCTTTGGGAGGTTTAAGTACCTGGGGTTGCTTGGTTATGCGGAAGATGTTATAAGAGGCGTCACGAGATCGCTGGTTACCTTTTCTTCCTGGGGAGCGAGGAGATGAGGCTGCCAGTCTGTCGATGAATCTTCGCAAAGATGAAAGAGCAACACGGGGAACTGACCAAACACCCTCCTGACAATAAAGGACAGGATTGAGCTGAACCAGATCCCAACGTCACGGGTAGCACTTGTCTGTATTTGCGTGATGTCAGGACAGTGTAAACACTGACAGAGAAGGCCAGGTGAAGTCCACTTCGGTACCAGCAGTTCGAGGGACAGATCTTCGGTAATTCCTCGGTGGTAGTAATGGCACGGATACCGGCAGGGCACAAGACCAGTAGAAAAGGAAATGGGGTGGCAGACCCTTCAAGGAGGAAAGAAAGAGTAGGGGAAGAGAACGAAGACCCCAGGACCGGACCCCTTCCCAACCAAGGAATGGTGAGGACTAGAGAGGAACCCAGGCAGGGACCTACCTAACCCCAAAGACCAAGTACCAGACTGGAACCCAAAAGGGCAAGGAACAAGGCAGGGCAGGGCACAAGGAACAAGGCAAAGGATAAGGAGCACTGGGCTAAGCACGAGGAAGAAACAGGAACAGGACTGGAGCAGAACAGAGACTCAGGCAAAGTAGGGCTCCTAGAGCGTGTACACGGAACAAACCGCGTTGAGACGCGTTGTTTCCGGGTCTGCGAAGGCTATTTATAGCCTGGGACCAAAGCGAGGCTTGGAACGCAAGCCGCTGTCACTGCGCATGCGCGAAACGTCGGATACTGACGTTCCGTGCATGCGCAGCACATTCAAGATGGCCGCGCCCAGGGAGCCGGGAGCCCGGACCGCGGGACGCCATAGAGAAAGGCGCCAACGCGGAAATAATCTCCAGGAGGGAGACCGCCGGAGCTGAGGACCCCGACCCCCAGAACAGGTGAGTGGCGCGCGCTGCGTGACACCATACCCCCTCCCGGACAACCCCGGGACACCAGGTTTCCAGGGATAGCGACGGAAGAAGTTCCGAACTAAGCGCGGGGCATGCACAAAGGAGCGAGGCTCCCAAGTGCGGTCACAAGTCGGATAGCCCTTCCAACTGACCAAATACTGAAGCACCCCACGCCTAATCCGCGAATCACAAATCTCTACCTCAAACTCAGGGACCCCCTGAACCAACACCGGGGCAGGACGGGAACAGGGACGGCCAAGAACATCGGGCACACAGGGTTTCAAAAGAGAGATATGAAAAACAGGATGTATCCGCCAAGAGTGAGGCAAAGACAAACGAAAGGCAACAGGGGAAATGCGTTGAAGGACGCGAAAGGGCCCAAAAAAGCGGGGGAGCCAACTTCACGGGCAAATTGCGAACAGGCATATTCTTGGAAGATAGCCAAACCATATTGCCAACCCGAAGGTCGGGCTCAGGACTCCGCCGTTTATCGGCCTGAACCTTCATACGTGCTTGTGCCACTGCCAAGGTACTGGCCGCCAGGCGATGTTGATAACGGATGAGAGCCACCATGGCATCAGCCGACGGAACGGCACTAGGAGGCATCGGACGAAGAGGCAGCAGCTTGGGGTGCAGACCAACAGAACAAACGAAGGGACTGAGTCCGGTAGCAGAATGAACAGCATTGTTGTAAGCCACCTCCGCGGTGTCTAACCAATCTGACCAGTTGTCCTGAGTGGCATTGGCGTAACATCGCAGGTACTGTTCAAGGGATTGATTAGTACGCTCGGTTTGCCCATTGGTTTGGGGATGGTAACTGGAACTCAGAGCGCGCTGAATGTCCAAATGACGACACAGTTGATCCCAGAAAGAAGAAATAAACTGCGAACCACGATCCGACAGAATCTTCTCAGGAAGACCGTGAAGGCGATACACCTCATGTAAGAAACGTCGAGCCATCTGGGAGGCAGTGGGCAGCTTCGGAAAAGGTATGAAGTGAGCCAACTTGGAAAAACAATCCACCACTACCATGATACACGTATTCCCACCAGAGGGCGGTAATTCAACAATGAAGTCCGTGGCAATAGTATGCCATGGGTACGGTGGCGTAGACGTAGGTCGCAGTAGACCAAGGGGTTTCTTGCGTGGAACCTTCACCTGAGCACAAACAGGGCAAGAATCCACATATTGCTTGACTTGTTTGGCCCATCCTAACCACCAGAATTGTCGTGCAACCAATTCTTGGGTGGTATTGACCCCACGATGACCACAGACAACGGAATCGTGACAATTCTGTAGGACAGTCCTTCGCAGATTCAAAGTGGGGACGTACAGGCGATCCTTGAAGAAAAGCAATCCGTTGCGTTCACAGATGTCATAATGTCGCAATACCAGGGATCTGGAGGGATCCGCCCGAGTCGCATCTAAGAGTTGCTGAAGCTGAGGAGTCAACATCGATAGAAAATGCTTTGAAGCAATCAAGGGTTCCTTGGTCTTGGCTCTGTCTATGTCGTCCTCCAAGGATCGGGACAGGGCATCAGCCTTTATGTTCTGAGAGCAAGGTATGTAAGTCACCACGAAATCGAACTGAGAAAAGAAAAAGGCCCAACGTGCATGCCGTGAGGTTCTGCATTGCAAGGAACGTAAAAATTGAAGGTTACGGTGGTCTGTGCGTACTTCCACTGGATATTTACCACCCAGCAAGTGATGTCGCCACTCTTCGAAGGCTGCTTTTATGGCCAAAAGTTCCTTCTCGATCACAGCGTAGTTTCTTTCGCTGGGTGACAGCTTCCGCGAATAGTAGGCCACAGGATGTTCTGTTTCCGTAACTGGATCATGCTGCAACAGGACTGCACAAACTGCATAGACCGAGGCATCCGTTTCAACTAAGAATGGTTTTTTGTCATCCGGATGATTCAAAATAGGAGCTGACATAAAGGCTTCTTTTAATTCCTGAAATGCCACTTCGGCCTGAGAATCCCAAAAGAAAGGAATCTTGTTGCTGGTCAGACGAGTCAACATGGCAGTTAAGTGAGAAAATTGAGGAATGAAACGCCGGTAAAAATTAGCGAAGCCCAAGAACCGTTGCAGTGACTTAACATCATGGGGCTGTTTCCATTCCTGTATGGCTTGCAGTTTCGTGGGGTCCATCCGAACTCCTGTGCTGCTGATTACATAGCCTAGGAATTCCACACTTTCCAGATGAAACTGGCATTTCTCAGCTTTGGCATACAAATGATTGGCAGATAATCTACGGAGGACTTCCTGAACATGTTCAACATGAGCCATGCGAGTAGAAGAAAAAATCAAGATGTCGTCCAGATATACCCATACTGACACTCCGACAAGATCTGAAAAGACAACATCCATGAACCGTTGGAAGACGGCCGGGGCATTGCAGAGTCCAAACGGCATTACCCTATACTCGTAATGCCCAAAAGGTGTTTTGAAGGCCGTCTTCCACTCATCACCATCTTTAATCCACACTAAGTGGTAGGCTCCTCTTAAATCCAACTTGGTGAAGATCTGAGCAGATTTCAAGGATTCAATGATGTCCCGGATGAGTGGCAGGGGGTATCGGTCCTTGCACGTGATTTCATTCAACTGGCGATAATCAATACACAGGCGCAAAGTACCCTCTTTCTTTTTGACGAAGAAAAGCGGAAAACACGCGGGGGATTTTGATGGTACAATGTAGCCCTTATCAAGGCAATCCTCGATGTACTCCTGCAGGACACCCTTTTCTAATTGCGTCAAAGAATAAATCTTGCCATGAGGAATGACTGCATCAGGCAGAATATCAATGGAGCAATCGAACTGTCTGTGAGGAGGCAATGGAATGTCTTCTGGTTTGGAGAATACTTTGAGAAATTCAGCATATTCCTGAGGTATGGACTGAGTAACACATAGGCGGACAGAGGTGTTTCCAGGAGTGGGTAGCCCCAAACCAGATTTCGCCGGAAGGGTATCACGAAAACGACATTCCTGAGAACAACGTGCAGAAGAAAAGACCAGGGTTCGGGAAGTCCAATTGACCTGTGGATTGTGGTAAAGCAGCCAAGGCAAGCCGAGCACTACAGGGAAGGAGGGAGACTTGATCACATCCAACGAAATCCGTTCAAGATGTTCTTCCACTGATAGCCATAACTGACCGGAATGTTGGCACACAGGACCCGAAGACAATGGTGTACCATCGATTACCTCAACCACTGCTGGATGTTCCTTGCGATACAGGTGGATCCCATTGGAAACCGCAAACGAGGCATCAATGTAATTGCCTGATGCTCCACAGTCCAGAAGAGCCCTGGTCGTAATGCATTTCCCTTGCCATGCAATACCGACTTCCAAGACCAACAAGGGCACCGAGTGCATGGGAGGAAGGTCTGAATCAGGAAAACGGCCCACCGCTGCCTTCTCACCACACAGCGGGCCCGTTAGTTTTCCGACTTCTTCAAGGGACGTAGAGGACAGGTACCTAGATAATGTCCAGTTCCTCCACAATACAGACATAGGTTTTGTTGACATCTTCTCTTCTTCTCAGCCTCAGGTAATGGTCCGCGAATAGCTCCCAGTTGCATGGGTTCAGGACCCTCTTCAGTTGGGGTTGTAGATCCTGAAGGGTGTACTGAGAGACCCGGATGGTATCTTTCCGTTCAACGACGTTCACTTCTCCTTTCAGCCAGTCTGTGGTCGATACGGAGGACCTGATCCAACAATGCGGGTAGGGTTTCTGGTTCAGGAATATGCAGCAATTCATCCTTGTATTCGTCTCGTAACCCACGACGGAACAAAGTCTTCTGAGTGATTTCGGGCCATTGGGAATCAGTAGCAAGCTGCCGAAACCGACTAATGTAGTTAATGATGTCACCAGATCCCTGTTTGATTTCCATCAGCTGGTTCTGGGCCACGGCAGCCAGGTTTGGTGGTTTGAAGATATCCAGAAAGGCCTTTTCAAAAGCAGCAAAATCACTCAACAAGGGACTATCGGTGGAAACCAGGGGAGCAGCCCAAGCTAGAGCGTTGCCGGTCAAGTTACCTAGGATGTACCCTATCTTGGCCTTGTCTTGATTGAAATGGCTTGATTGGAACTGAAAATGAATCCGGCAATGGGTACAAAACTCCGCCACTCGACGTGGATCACCATCGAACTTCATAGGAGTTGTGTGGGCCATAGAATTCTCAGGTTGTGGAGCAACATTCAATCCTCGACCCATTGCTTGCCGAAGAGTGTCATTCTCCTGGCGAAGGGTGGTCATCTCGAGACGCATGGCTCGTAATTCCTCACGTAGTTCTTGCATGTCTGCCATGTCGGAGCTGGGGGAAAGGCGTCTCAATCTGTTATAAGAGGCGTCACGAGATACCTTTTCTTCCTGGGGAGCGAGGAGATGAGGCTGCCAGTCTGTCGATGAATCTTCGCAAAGATGAAAGAGCAACGCGGGGAACTGACCCAACACCCTCCTGACAATAAAGGACAGGATTGAGCTGAACCAGCTCCCAACGTCACGGGTAGCACTTCTCTGCATTTGCGTGACGTCAGGACAGTGTAAACACTGACAGAGAAGGCCAGGTGAAGTCCACTTCGGTACCAGCAGTTCGAGGGACAGATCTTCGGTAATTCCTCGGTGGTAGTAATGGCACGGATACCGGCAGGGCACAAGACCAGTAGAAAAGGAAATGGGGTGGCAGACCCTTCAAGGAGGAAAGAAAGAGTAGGGGAAGAGAACGAAGACCCCAGGACCGGACCCCTTCCCAACCAAGGAATGGTGAGGACTAGAGAGGAACCCAGGCAGGGACCTACCTAACCCCAAAGACCAAGTACCAGACTGGAACCCAAAAGGGCAAGGAACAAGGCAGGGCAGGGCACAAGGAACAAGGCAAAGGATAAGGAGCGCTGGGCTAAGCACGAGGAAGAAACAGGAACAGGACTGGAGCAGAACAGAGACTCAGGCAAAGTAGGGCTCCTGGAGCGTGTACACGGAACAAACCGCGTTGAGACGCGTTGTTTCCGGGTCTGCGAAGGCTATTTATAGCCTGGGACCAAAGCGAGGCTTGGAACGCAAGCAGCTGTCACTGCGCATGCGCGAAACGTCGGATACTGACGTTCTGCGCATGCGCAGCACATTCAAGATGGCCGCGCCCAGGGAGCCGGGAGCCCGGACCGCGGTACGCCATAGAGAAAGGCGCCAACGCGGAAACAATATCCAGGAGGGAGACCGCCGCAGCTGAGGACCCCGACCCCCAGAACAGGTGAGTGGCGCGCGCTGCGTGACAGAAGATCCCCCATTTGGGGCATACTACTGAATTTCGGTGTGGGTCGAGACTGGCAGATTGAAAAGCCCCACCCATATATATTCCCCACTCAGTTGTCAGAATGGTGGCATCTGATGATCATCCCCTGGCATTGGTCCTAAAGACCATTGTGACCTTGCACACTGATATTCATACAGCCTGTGCAGCTCCTAATCAATAAATCAATGCAATACAGGGTACACAATACCCCTTCCCATCTGATAAAGATTTTGATAATTAGACAGCCACCCCAAGGGTGTTTGCCATCGCTAGTTACAACCCTGCACCACCGGTGCCTGTTGTTCTTCCTGCCCAGTTCCCATTGACCACCTCCCTCCTCCCGGGTGCTTCCAAGGGGACCCTACGCAAAACCAAACTTTCATTAATAAGTTCAAGCTGCACTTCCTGTGCTGACCTTTGACATTTCCCGACACCACCAGTAAAGTTGCCTTTGTTCTGCTATATTTTGGAAGTATGGCCACCACATGGGCTAATCCTTTTTTGAAGGCTAATGATCCTGTTCTATACAACCTTGATTCACTCCTGAATGCCATGAACTAGGTATTTCACAGTCGTAGCAATGCACAGGCCCATGACCTAGAATTACTTGATTTACGGCAGAGCAAAAAGGGGGTACTAGAGTACGTTGCTCTTTTCAACCAGTTAGCCAAAGAAACTGCCTGGCCTAACAGCAAAAAGGCAGTGATTTTCTATAGGGGTCTCAATGGTGCCATAAAGGATTTGTAGCAGTTGCTCCATCCATGCCCTCCTCCTATAAAGATCTATTGGATTTGGTCCTGCAATTAGATTCACGCATGGCCGAGTGCAGAGGGGAAATGTGTATCATAGGCAAAGGGCAACCAGAGTCCCCACCCATGCCCTTCCCAGAATCCATGCAAGTAGGAGGTATACAGCACCCCTTGACTATGGAGGAAAGAGACTGTAGACTGGATTAAAATCTATGTATCTACTGCGGAAAAGTAGGACATTATGTTATACTATGGCCCAATAAACCCCACAAAACCAACGGGTAACTTCAGGGCCCATCCATAGACAAAACCACATGAATGAACAGTACCAGAAATAGACCAGTGTGTACCCTCTCAAAATCCCCATTGCATCTAACGTTCCAGGTATCCTTTGAAGTAGGGAGCCAAGAGTTATTGCTTGCCTTGGTTATGATTGACTCTGGGGCCACTGGCAATTATATGGATCTTGCGTTTGTGCACCAAAAATGTTTCCCTGCTGTAAATAAATCCATACCTGAACATGTACAGGCATTGGATGGAGAAGCTAAGACTTTGAGTCCTTCCCAAAGTCAAAGCACACCTCTTGGAATGACAGGGCCCCATGGCCATAAGGAAACCATTATCTTTGATCTCATTGCTGCCTCCCATTCTGGTGTGATCCTAGGCACACCATGGCTTTGGAAAAACTACCCCACTATTAGTTGGGACGTCAGGAACATCTTTCGAGTCCATTTAATGTTGGGAATACTGCTCACTAGGCGTTCATCTTGTATACACTCCTGGTCCAGATCTACCTGCTATTTAACAGGACATAGAAGCCGTTGCATCTGGATTTCCTACTGAATATCGAATAATGCTGATGTATTTGATAAAAACCTTATGATTGCCCTGTTGACTTTGAGGTTGGGCCAATTATTCCATGTGGCCAAATGTATTTGTTAACATAAAGGGAAGATCAATAGTTATGTGGCTATCACGCAGCAATACGCCTTACCTGCATGGAGGAGCATTTTTTTGAAGCAAAGAGAAAGGGCCGATCCACCCATGCAGCCATGACTGACACTATGGTCGTGCTAATGTCTGTCAGTGGCTTCAAGGACGGTCAGACCCCCAAAGGAGAAAACTCCCAGAACATGGAGAAAACCTTGACAGAGCTTGGACTCCAAATGATTGAAAAACAAGGAGCTGCTGGGCAGAAGACCTGGAGGCAACAGGTCACTGACCAGGAGGAAGGCAGCAAATAGCACGGCGGCAGATAGCAGGTTGAGATCCAGGACTGGGTAGAATACACGAAAACTGGAATAGCAGAAAATTCAGAAGGTATCCACCTACAGAGGGAAGACCAGGGACAAGGAAACATAAGGAACTGGGAGTACCAGGAGCATAGCAGCAACATAGAGTTGCAACGCACCTTACCTGAGCATGGAGCCGTCCTTATGATTGGATACGCCGGTGGCCATTCGAAATGACGTCATCCGGAACATTACATCCATTCCCCTGATGCCATCTTGGAGGAAGCCTAGACCGCCACTGGCGGTTCCTTGGCCGGGTCCTATGGTGACAGTAGACCGATACGGGGACCCTCCGCCAATGCTCCCACAGCATACAGTAAGGTCTGACATTATGCCCCTGTCCATATCTCATTCCACCCAATTTCCAGGGATGTCAATCACAGAATCTTTTGAGAAGGCATGAGGCATGTATGAGATGATTAGATTTGCAATAATGTTCGCTAGGCTGGTAGCCTTTTCAGTCTACACGATACTGCAGGGTACCCATATAGTATCGAGAATCACAAATCTCACTCACTTGAACTCTTCAGGTTGTACATAAAGATGGGTAGGTAAGTTGTGTTGGATAGGCGGTCCTGTGCTCCGAAGTACATAGGATTTTAACAAGGAAACCTGGAATACAGGCTGTGTCTGGTGCCAAGAAGCTGGAAGTATGAGTTTGTAAACCATAATATTGATACATTGTTCTTTTTTTTGAAGGGTCCAAAAAAGTGAGATGCACATTTTCCAGGCACAAAAAGGTTGGGCAAATGTCGAGAGGAAAACCAAACCAAATCTCCAGGGACTTATACAGGAGCTTCTGATCTTTTTTTTGTCAGCATGCACACACATTCACTTCTGGAACAAAACACTAAATTAAAAAAGGGTTTGCATGGTCTCTTCTCAACAGTTCATATAGTGGCCATTTGCCTTAAAATGTTTACAACCTTCGGGTGCTTTGCTGTCCCTGAGTCGTGCAGTTACTCTTGGGCGTCTTTCTGGTTTACTTTGGTTGCCAATGGGGTACGACCACCTCCCCTGGAGCTTATAGTTTCTTTAGCCATTGCTGCATCTGCACCACGAGTTATAGGCATTAGTCAACCTTCTTCATGCTGAGACAGAGCCAACTGTACCTTTCCTTCCCCTATTTCCACAAGTAGAAATGAGAGGGTTCCATCACCCCCCCCCCCCCTCCCAAGAGTCCTGGCCTCCTTGATGCCACGTCAAGTGCTCGTTCTTCTTCTTCCCATCATGGGTTTCATCCCTCAACGCCTGGATCTCAACCTTAACCTGTGCCTTGGGCCATATGTGCAGGCACCTGTTATGGGGTCCTCCAGACTTCTAGACTGAGAACTCGGCCACTGCATGGTGAAAAAGTGTCAGACTACCAAGGGAAGCCTCTGGATCAACCCTAGGTGTAATTACAAGTTAAGGTATGTCTGCCTGAGTAGATGGCTTTGAAGTGGTGCTTGGTCGTTACTGTGGTTTGTGACTTTGTAAGTGTTGGTTAGAAGGAGGTTCAGATAGGTGGCACCAAGGGATGTACGTTATAAAAACGGAAACGAAAAGATTGAATTACAAAATCACGGACACCACTGGTCCGCATTTTGTAATTCGAAATGTTGGGGGGGGGGGGTTGTTGTGGTCCCATGCAACACATGTATGTGGGGGACACCCCTGCAACTCCCGCAGACAGTAATACCGAACTAGGGGAGCAGGGGACATCCTCGCAACCCGCGCTTCCCTAGTTCAGTATTTTGGTTTTACGTATTTTATACTGGACCAAATGCAAACTATTTGTGCATTCAGTCTTTTATATCCGATATTTTCGTCCAATCACAGCACCAAGCTGTAGACAGGAGTATAAAACACAAGGGAATGCTAACACTTTATTGAGTGGTTCTATTGAATACGGAAAACAATGGTGATGGAGGGTTCACCCGATATATAGCTGAGGGATTGTTTGAAATGTGTTTCAACAGCAGAGGCAAGACTGGGGCCAATCACCTTTCTATGCATGAACCCCACCATCCCTTTCTCTTGGCGGTATGTGATGTGACTTTTGTAATCCCAAATCGTAAATCTTCCTGACTGTCCACGTTGCTAGGAAATACTTGATTTCTGGCACTGTGGATTTCAGTTGTTTTCTGCGTTGCAAAGATTCTTTGTTGAGCATCTGCACTGTTATGTCAGCCGGCCCAAAAGTAGTAATCCTCTACTTCCACGTCACACCTGTGTCCCGTGCTTAGCTCCAGCCAGAGAGATGCCATCTTTGAAAGAGGTGCCATGTGAGACCCCAACAGCGAAGTCGGCAGCCCTTTCCTGTACTCTTTGCCCCTGTCTGGCAATTTGGGCATCCTTTATCAAGTATGTGTGGTGGGGCAGGCGAACCCTGATGGTGGAGTCCCTCATGGGATGGCTTCTTAGTGTAGTGGGAACAGGAGCACGACAATTCTTTGTGGAAACATTCCTAACAAAATGTGCTCTCTTGTTCCTTTCTGATTTCGCTGTCTCAAGGCGGACTAGCCTGCTGGTGTTCTTCTCCAACCTCCATCTCGTGATGTTTGCAACCCATACCCTCTCTTGAACCAAACACCTCCTGTTGCTTTCTACCACTTTCCATATCCTCCTTTTGATGTACCTTGTTCTCTCCTCTCCAATCCTCTCCACCCTCCACTGTCTCCAAACTCCTTCCTCGCTCTCCAATTCACTTCAAACACCTGCAGCTAGCTTCCATTCCAAACACCCACTCTGTCTGATCCTGGGCTTTCATAGCCCTGTCACCCACTCCCTGGGGTTAGACTTCTTGTGAGGGTCTACACATGTTGATATGAAGCGGTATGGGTCTCTGATTGGCTGAGCTTAATTGGCTCACCCGGGTGTGCTCTGGGACTTTGAGGCTTGTCCTTCAATAGGCTGATCTGCCATTTTAGATGTTCCCTTCTTCCTCCAGCAGTGTGTGTGATTTTTAGGGGTGTTTGCCAGGACTGGGCCCTGCCACTTATTTCTGAACACCGGTACTTATTGTCTGGGTTTCAGTTTGATTATAATGCAGTGTTTTGGTAACGATATTCATTTAACTGCGAGTCAATCCAAGTCAAATAATAAGCAACAACTCTAAGCATGTATTTGCATCCTAAACAGCTCATTTTTGTACCTGGACCTAACATGCCACGCTGCGCCTGCTGTGCTAGTTATCAATTTCCATGGAGAAGGATGCGCTGAAAGGTGAAAGGGCTGGAATCTTTTCATGCTTGCACACTGCTTCAGTCAGCCTGTATGACATTGGCATCGCTCAACTACTGTAATAACCTGCAGCAAGGTGGGGGTCTTCGGGATGTGGACTAAGTAGCAGCCAGGACACAATGCTACCAGGGCAAGTAACTAGTTCATCGGATAGGCGGCCACGCAGATGCATATGTGTGTCAGTGATATTGGTGGCCCGTGACATGCATTGCCTTGTCTCTCCTATGTTTCTGCTGGAGAGCGCTCTCAGCAAGAACATTGAATGTCTTGATAGCTGGGCAACGCTCCTTTCTCTTCTGTTATGCCCCAAGCCAGCACGGGGTGCGCTGATATGAAAGCAAGTGCCAGGCTGCCGATTGAGTCGTAAGCACATGTGAGAATGTGACCGGGATTGGTGCTGTACATTTTCTAGTGCCTTAAGCAGGGCAGAGGGGCATTCGACACAGAGAGGACAACTGAACAGTGATCAGCTAGCAGCAGAACCACCACAGGGGCAAAGCTAGAGAAAAGTCCACACCCAAGAGGAGTGTCTGTGCTGAGTGGCAACCTATATGAGAAAAGCTTGGCAGCTGTGTTCTTCAGTTGAGTAAATATTTTCTATGCAGTTTTACTTGACTTTACAATTCTCAGTCATTTCACTTTCTGTGGCTAGATCGGTAGGACGGTTTAGCACGGGACGAATAGTGTTAAGATGGACCTGGGATTTAACCCGTGAAATTATTTGAAAGACATAAAGAATACTAGTAGCGAACAGCACAATTAGCCCTGATTTGAAAAAGATGAGCAAGTCATCGAAACACGTGTAATCGCATAGGGCACAAGAAAACCTTGAAATAAACCACAATAAGTGGAGTTTTTTCTGGACACTAAAAAGGGGGTTATTTGTCATCCTTTTCGGTAATATGTGAGCGCATGGGACTAAGTCTATGTAGCAACCCAATAAGTTTCATTTTCATAAACGAAGTTGAGGAACCAAGTACTCCGTTGCTACTTTCCCATGCGACCCTGAAAAACTAAATCCGAAATATAGCTAAGGGCGCTGAGGTCCAGCATAGGATAACCCCAACCCAATTAGTTCCTCAAAAGATATACTGATAGATCGTCCGCATGTTCCACTAGTCAACTATGGAGTCAGAGGAAAATGAGAACAGAGTGATGTGTTTAAAGAAGCAGAATGTCGACTAATTTCAAGGCACGATTAGTATGCCTGGTTATTATAGGTTATGTTGATTGGTATTTGCAAATCAGACATCTGACACAGGTAGTTCATCCATACAGGGCAGTTTCTAGCCAACTTGGTGACCAGGTCGAAACACTAGAATGCGACCTGCCCCACTGACTGGCACACAGGCACTCCCAAACTACACTTCTGTGTCGCTGGACACAACCCCTTCTCAATATCAATACATCATTGCTATACAATTGAAGATGGTTTCCTTACATAGTAATTCAAGTACTTTACAGAAGAAATCTAATGTGAAAATACAGCTGTTGCTGCCCAAGTAAATTGTTCTTCTGTCACCTGCTCTTAGGGAACAACTTGCCTGAATGCAGTTTCAAGCTGTCCGTACTGGCAACTGTGGTGTAACTAGCCTGCCGGGGTCTGTGGGCCCACTGACCACTTGCTCTTTGTTGCAGGTGCTCTGTTCGTACCACCTCACTTGTATTTCTCAAGGAGCAATACTAGACTAGCCATATGAATTATGTTCTGATAGAAAGTTATTATTCCTAGATGGGCAGTCTGGTACACAACTCTTGTACTTTTTGAAAATACCTCTGTGAGAGTGGGGACGGTGACAAATAGCACCAATGAGTGTTCCTGTCTGCTTTGCATTAAATCACAAGGGCATTTCGGGAATATAACAGTGATCATAGATCTCTATATTTGATAAACAAATCTTAAAAGGGTTGTATCTATGAATCTCTAAATACATAACAGACGCATGGCGTGGTGCACACATCACTGTTCACAACAGACACTTTAACATTAAAATGTTTGTAACCATGAACCGTACATACTCATTCGTATCGCTTAAGTTTTTTGAATGCAAGTATAAAATGGCTGCAACATCTGCCACTGAAATGGGGTACAAGTGCTCTTTGCTTCTTGATTCTGAAGAAGTTTAGATGAGGAGGGGCTAGGTCTCAGTGTGAGCATGCTCAGCTCTCAATACAGAAGCATATTTAAGGAATCATATCTATAGGCAGGAAAGGATACCCTACAAGAGACACGTAAACAATGCACAGAAAGGATAGATGCATGGTAAAGCGTGCACAGTTCCTCAGCCATTACCTCTTCACCATTATGCAGGCCTCATGGGTTATATGTGCAAAAAGAACAGGTCCACGCTTTATCTAACAGAGCTGGGATTAGCATCTCTTATTAGTGCTGACCTGGAGCTAGTGGAAATCATGGTGTAGCAGTGTAGAAAGAGTGTTTTTGTCTAGTGGATGAACAACTTGAGGCAACTTCATTGATTACTTTATGTGTTTAAGTGTGGACCCAGTTTGCATACTCGTCAGAGCAACATGCACACAACTTTCCAGTGTGCTATTGCAATGCCAGAGGTTATGATTCATTCCAAACCTTCCAGCCATCACCTCTTTTGTTTTGCATAAGTCACTCCAAGTGTGACTGGTATGCCCAGACGTGCGTACCGTGCCTGCTGGACTTAGAGACCCAAGTTACTACTCACTTAGGCCCAACAAGGCTGAAACATGTTTGGGGATGCTTGTGGCCTTGTGCAGAAGGGCTATGGCCAAGCAGTTCGGGCTGGACTGCCCCTTTTGTGGTGGGACCAAGCCTGATTTGCTTATGGTCTTTCCCCTTTTGTAATGGCTTGGCAGACGAAGAACAATGGTCTGGAGGGTTGCCTAAAACAATGCCAGAGGTTAGGATTAATTACAAACCTTCCAGCCATCACCTCTTTTGTTTTGCAAGGAACACATCATCCAAAAAAAGGCATATGTGCTGTTATATAGAGTAGCACCACATAGACGCCATCAACCAGCAGAGTGGTGACTTGTGCAGTGCACAAATCTTTGCTGCACAAATATCACAACATTGATTTGCCATGGACTACTGTCTGCATGGTGACACACAATGAACCCTGCTTTCCTAATCAAGCTGCCAAGACACATTGAGGTACCATCTGGTGTGCAATAGGCAGTGGTTGGCTTGTTAAGAAAATGAAAAGTGCTTTGATGCTGAGCGAATGTATTTAGTCCATGTCCCAAAGCAGCCACTAGAATAACTAAAAAGTAATATACAGAAAAGAACGTTTGGTTCGTCAAATAAAAAGACCTGAAAATAACATAGTTTAAAACTTTTTCTGTGTGGCAAGTTAATTGTCTTGGAAGAATATGTAGGTTTGGTGCTAACTGATGCTTTGTGCTGGCCTTCAGAATAAAAATGCCACTTCCTGCCCCCCCGAACCACCCGGCCCCCAAGGACTCCTCTGTTTATTTAAGTGTGCTCCCTGGACAGTCGCCTGCCTCGCCTGCCCCTGTAAACGCGTCTGCATCCATCACCCCCAGTGTGAGGTCAGCTGCAACCAGTAATACGTTGATACTGTGGGGAGCAGCCACGGTTGGTGATCTACCACCTTGGCCTGGCAAAGGTGTGGTACAAAGTTTCGAGGCTGTGGCACTTATGTTTTTCCACAAATAAGCTTTTCCCTTCAGCACTGCGCCAGGCTCCTCGTGCCTTGCCCCTGGGATATGTACTGTGTGCCTCTGTTCTGCATTGCTTTTCCCTTGTGGGTAAGCAAGGTGAAAGTCATTTTACAGGAGTTGTTTTTTCTCTGTGCATCCTGCCCATTTGGTTACCCTACAACATGCCCACAAAGCTAGGCAGGGGCTTTGTCACACTAGTCTTTCCAGAAGCATTTTCCATATGTGTGTCCTCTATTTCCTAGGTTCTCAGCTGGCTTTTACACATTCCCCTGGATGCATGTTCATCACGGACAACAAAAATAAAGATGCGCCAGCTCAGGACGTCGAAACAACTCAACTGGTTCACTGCATCTCCACGAATCCTCTCCATTACAGCATTGCATCTTCACAAGCTGTGGAAAAGATCCGTTATCTGGAGGCCGTTGTTGGGGAAGACCCAGGTACAGTTGCAGCGTCCTTTTTGTTGGAATGGGGGAATTTATTTTGGGTATCCATTTGTTTTCTTCTCATTCATATAGAGATGAGTTTCCGGTAAATTGATTGACTGATGACACAAAGCTTCAAAGAAGCAAGAGCACAAATGAGAGCAGTAGTAAAAGTGATCATTTCTACAGCATGACTGCACAATATAATTTCTTCCGGCTTTGATAACATGCTATACAATACAATACTCCTGTTAACGTCTTTAGATGGCTGGAAGATATCCGTCTGTTCAGGTCTATGCATAGGGTTTAAGATCCCAGGTTTGAAGTATGTTTACGGCCACAGCCTTAAAGTTACTGATATTGAAAAACCAAGTGCATTTGAGTTTTGTGTAATATTAAAACCAATTATTTAAAATTCCGTGTCTAGTGCTTACTCAATATTGCACCATCATCATTTGAAGGGCAAAAGATTGAGAAGGTTCTGCTGGGATTCGAACCTTTGACCTGTAGTTCATATTTAGATCCTTGCATTAAATGAGGAATCGACTGTGGTTGAGAGTTTCAAATCTACTGTGGCCTTAGAGTGACTGAGTCTGAGAACAGAGAAACGTGTAATTAAGAAGGATGGAAACAACTAGACGTGAAGCAATTCTTAACAAATTAACCATTGAGCTGTCTTAAGGAAACAAGCGGGTTGCTTTAAAGTGTTGCACCAATGTCAGTGTGTGGTGCATAGTACACATAAGATGACAATCTGAAAAGTGTGTTTGCCAAGGTTTTGGATGTTAGAAATATATATTCTGAATTAACAATGTCCCTGTGTATTGAAGTATGCAACTGAATATGATATAAGTCATTTATAACGCGCATGTACACAAGTGTTTCTAGGCCAAGTTATGATGCCAAGTACTTTCTCCTACACTGCAGCTATTTCTAAGTCCAACAATGATGAAGAATGATCAGAACAGACACAAGTAGATTCATCATTTAATGTGGCAGGAAGGAAAGAGCAAATTCTGCAAACACAAACAAACTGGGAAAATGCGTTGTGCCATGTCAGCACCTGCCCTCTCAATAATTCCTCAGACATTGTTTGCAAAGGTTCACAATCCTCTCTCCACAACAACATGATGTATTTTTCAGCAGCCGATAAAACGTCCATACATAAGGTTTAATGAGAAATGAATCCTCAAATCCCACAGCTAGAGGTCTTTGTGAGGTCTGAAATTTAGATCACGCTCCAGACTTGTCCATCTAGTAAGCAGTGTAGTGGTTGGCAGCATTTAAGCTCTGCAACATGCTGCTTGCGTCTCATACCATCTATATCAATAATGCAGTCGAATGCAAAGCGGACCACCGCAAGCAAGCAAAGTTCCCTTTGAACCATGAGACCGCCACAGGTGACACAGAATTGTATCACTGTTTGGGAAAAGCTTAAATTGTCAAGCCTTGAAGTTCAACAAATCCATTCCCTTCGTGTCTGAGCTATACAGTCCAAAACACTGTAAACAATAATTGTATCTACGGTTTGCATTCTGTAATTCACAAACTTAATAATCTCTTGTTGCATAATTTAATTAAATCTGAGAGCATTGTTTTGTCTACATACTGATTGGCTGATTGGAGAGTCATAGAAAGTCTGAAAGAAGCCCTAGTGCCACTCTGTAAGTGAGGTAAATTGAGGACAGTGGATAAAAAACACTGCTCTGACAAAAATAAGTAACCCTCAAGGTAGTCACAAATTCTCAGACATAATCCAAGAAGAATTAATACAAATGGTAAACTGTACGGCACCTGTCAACCTGTTCAGGGATACGTGAATACATGATTGTATAGACAACCTCTCTTCAATGCACTGCTGGACCAGTAAGCTGGTTGGCCTGCTTACTGGTCCAGCACTGCTGGACCAGTAAGCCTGCTTACAGGTCTGCACTGCTGGACCAGTAAGCAATGTTCCAGCATTCAAATGAACACTTTCTAGGCATGAGAAAATACATTTGATTTCAGTTTTTAAATAGACAAAATACCGTGCCTAGTCAACTGAATGAGAAGCTGAAAATAGTATGTTTTTTTTACATTGTTATTCCAATTCTTTCCTGAATTCAGGTGATCTAATTCACAATCTCCCCTATTTAACGTGGAGGGCATCGTCTTGTGGTTACCAACGGATTTCAGCCTAGGACCCTCTAACCCAACCACCTTCCCCTGAAAAACACTGAGTAATTATTACAGGCAGGTCTCTAAGTCCAGATTCATTTTCAGTAACGACTGGCACCAGTAATTCTGCATAGTCCATGTACTTGTGGGGGCCAAAGATCTGCACAAACCATTTTCTTTTTCTTTTTGCCTGATCTCAAAATGGCACACCTCTGCCAAGACCAAATGTTTTCCTCTATTGGTGATCGCTATAAGAATCAACTTGTTACTGATACTCCTCTCTATTTCACATGCACAGATAATGGTTTAAGGGGAATTGAAGTAGCTATCCAGCTGCTTTTCTCTGACTGCCTTAAGATGCTGTTGAAGGGGGTGATGAATCTGACATCATCACTCCTTTCCTGGGGTAGCCTCTCTTCATGTGGCCTGGGGATGGCAGCTGCTAACTGATCCTGACTGTAGCGCTGAAGGGAGGATCACATGAGGGGAGGTGACCCTCAAGGGTGAGGACAGGCATCATCAGATTAGACATGGTATCCCCTTTCCCTTTTAGGGATACTCCCTCCATTCCTCATGCTATGATGGCATATTGTAGTAATTCCCTTCAACAGTTTACCAAGTGTGCTGACAGAATCTTTCAATACCCATTCTTTGTAAGTACCGAGATGAGAAAGAGGGATGGAGTAATGAAGAAAGCCAGAGACGGCAATCTGATGCAGCGCTCTAGTATTTGGAAGCTATTGAGCGGTGTCGGGAAGTTTAAAATGGACACAGCTGGGGCCACCAGGGGTCACGCGGATGTACAGTCCACATTAGTGCGCTCTCCTGACTCGGGCCCGAGGTCATGTCGGCCCCCGCTTTTTTTTCCGCCCACCTCTGTGCCCTGTATTGGGACTCTATGAGAGGTGAAGACCCCCTCCTCACGCTGTTCGAAGAGCGAAAGAAGCCGGTCAGGGGAACCAACAGAATGGCACCGCAGAGTTAGAGGAGCCCTGAATGTTGCACCGCTCTCACCCACATGTGGATTTTGAAGCCTGGTGAGGGACTGCACATGTAGGGACACCGGCCGGCCGCGGCCCGTCCTGCCCACCCCCACATCGACGACTTCGGCTGTGAGGAGTCGAGGAGCTGCTGAGGGAAGCGTGCCCACAGACCCGGCAGTGAGCAGGAGTCCCTGGATTGCTGCCTGTGGTGATGGAGGGGAGGGGGAGTAGAAGCAGGCGGGACGCCATACACACGTCCGCGTAGCAGGGTGAGATGTGGTATTCCTTACGAGCCTGACAGGAAAGACTCCCGCGAAGACTCTCCCGGTCATGGCTGTTAAAGGGACAAGGGACCGAATGATGAAAGGCTCCCATAGGAGGTGTTCCGAAGCAACAGCACTCTGGAACGCACAAGATAATTAAGGAAACGGGACGCATTTCCCCCATCTTTGTTCCTCAGTAAGGCAGTGGAATTTGGAACGTGTAAGCGCGGAAAGGGACATATCAGCTGGCTTATCTTGTGGAGGCTTTCCAAGGCCCTTTAGACTCAGGCAACATCACAGAGAGCTAGTGGGGCCTTATGCCACTCCATCAGGCCGGGTTCCCAAGAACTCTCGCAGGGGCGCGGAGGGAGGCGATGTGGTCCCCCTACTTCCCAGCTGGGCAACCAGGCACAGGGAAGGCAGGGGCCGCTCCCCACTCACGGCCAGCTCTACTCTGACGGTCTGCTGGTGCCTGAGATTGCCAGGCACACCCACGGACTGACTGTGACTCGAGAGGAAATTGCTCCTAGAACGGTGAGGCGATGCTGGGCCCGAGAACTCCTGCCACGGCTACGGGGCGGGGAGGGGTGGCGTACCATGGACTCCTCCTGATGATCCGGTGTTAAACACTGGGTTAGACACACGAAGACCCACGCGACTCATTGTAGAGGAGGTCAGCACCAACAGCACAGTTGGGCTTCAGCCATATGGCCCTGAGGGGGGCCGCCCTCCCCCGAATCTCTTCATAAAAACATTGTGAATCCACATGAGCGGGGAAAGCTGACCAGGAGGTCGCCCCCCAATACAAAGTCTGTCCTTGGAAGCCTTGGAAGCCCCGTCAGGGCCCCGCTGCCTCAGGAGCAGTACTGGTGGGGCTAACGGAGAGCCTGCAGAGATAACCTGGACACCTATGTGACACCTGGAAGGGCAGGACAACGGCCGAAGTAGAGGGAGGTGTGGGCCCCCTTGACTGGGGCATGTGCCCGCCTCCTGCACTTGAGATCCAGACAGGGGTGCCCGTAGAGAGGTGGACGGCGAATGGGATATTAGTCGGCGGGGGCTGTCCCGCAGGGATGAGTGGCCTAACGACAACGACAAGGGCTGGGCTGGACTGAGGGCACTGCTCCACTGAAAGGCCAACGCTGGACGACAAACAGAATATTAGATGGCAGGGTGTTCCTGCAGGGATGAGTGGCCTAACAACAAGGGCTGGGCTGAACTGAGGGCACTGCTCCACTGAAAGGCCAAAGCTGGACTTCCAAGTTGGTGCACCCTCAGGGCATCCCCGAGTTGCTCTCTGGGCAGGCCTCCCGTGAACAGATGACGTCCGGAGTGCCTTACTTCACAAGTGCACAGGAGAGGATAGTGGTTCGGCCAGGAGACTCCGGCGATCCTTGGAGGGTTGGGCGGGGTGGGGAGGCAGTCTATGGACCCAAGGGCCAAACTAGAGACTTTCAAATATATATCAAGGACGGAATCGGAAGGTCCGGGAAAAACTGGGACCATGCCGCAGGGCAATGAGGAATCAGCAGTGACAACAAAGGATGTGGCAGCTCTTCTGGAGGAGATAAGGAATATGAAAGCGGACGTTGGTGGCAGAGTAGACAAGATTACTCCAAAGGATGGATGGAACAACGGCTCGAGGAGGTGGAACATAACCAGTCCTCCATCGACACTCTGGAGACCCAGATGGACGTTCGCCTTTTGGAGGTTGAGAGGAGGGAGGAGATACTGCTAAAAATGGATGACCTGGAAAATCGAGAGAGGTGAACCAACCCCTACATTTTTGGGATTCCTGAGAGGGGGAGTCCAATGCAGACCTGAGGAGAACCCTGTATGAGATCATGAAACTCTTTTTTGACAATGACTCGGTGGATGAAGCTAAGATCGAAAGGATTCATACGGCAGGAGGAACAACTGGGGGTCCCAGATCGGTCCTGGCCCGATTCCACAATTATGGCGACAGGCTGAAGATCCTTGAAAGGGCGAGATCAAAGGGATCAGTTCTATATGGTTCTGCGAGGATTAGTTTTTCAAGATCTCTCCTCGCTCTCCCTCACGAGGAGACATCTCTGTTCGCCCCTCACCAAGTGGCTCAACGAGAAGGGTGTGTGCGATACAGGTGGGTGTTCCCATTCGCCCTTTTCTTTTAAATTGAGTGCCACAAGTATCGGCTCTCCACGGCGGAAGATCTACACAAGACCACTAGAGAGCTCACAGGCTCGGAGTAGAAACTGCACACTTCAAGAGAACACAATGATGGGGACCGCTGGCAGGTGAAAGGTCTTTGAAGGAGACGTATTCTGGGCTCCCGGAAATGCAGGAAGCTGGGCACCCCGCCAGGGGCTGAGCCCAAACCCTATGTTGACCTACACCTAGTGAGCAATTTGAGGTGCGGCTGTTAACATTCGGAGGAGGTCTTGGGGGGGGGGGGGACCCTGGAATTGAGATTTTGTTCATTATATTGAGAGCTGTTTTCTTATAACTGTTAAGTCAAGGGGGTCTTCTAAATGGGGGAGAATAAGGTTGGTTTTGATGGATGATCGGGGGGAGACTGGGTAAGTGGTTTGGCAAGACTGGGCCTGGGGAACTGGGAGTCTTTGTGGTTTGGTTGTAACCTGGCACCTATTTCCGGGAGGGACCGGATGCCTGGGGGGGTATGGGGGAGGGGGAAGGAAAGGTGGGAAGGGGGGATCATTGGTACAGGTCCTACTCCATGATCCGAACTTCACAACATGGTTTATTCTGTCGTCCGCTCCTCTTGTGAGTGATGACAATTGAGACTCCTAATAGAGATATCTTGATGGCTATAGCTCAAGTGGTCCCCTCTGGGGACATGTTGAAAGTGGGCACCCTCAATGTCAAAGGGCTTAACTCGCCCACGAAAAGGTCGCGTGTAGCAAGGGAGTTCCGGTGATCGGGACTGGACATCTTGTTCCTGCAGGAGTCTAGGTTCTCCAAGGGGGAGGAGAGGAGGATCCCGAGTGTGTAGATAGGCAGCCAATATTGGGGATTGGGCCCGCTGAGGAAGGTGGGAGTGGGGATCTTGGTGAGAAAAGCGCTAAGAATGGAAATCAGTAAGGTCTGGTCGGATGTTGAGGGCCGGACCTTGGTGGTCTTGGGAAGCATAAGGGGAGTGCGGTTCTCGTTTGCAATGGTCTATGCCCCAAACCAGGACCAGTTCAGATTTTTAAGAATTTGCTAGCAAAGATACTGGTTGAGAGCGCAGGCCACCTCATCACTGTGGGAGGAGGACTTTAATATATGGGCTGATAAGGAACTAGATAGGCAGACATTACAGGACATGCCCGGGCCGGGACATTGCGAACTGCAGGAAGCACTAGTGGGATACGGGTTGAGAGACATATGGAGACACTTCCACCCCCGTGAGATGGGATACACTTTTTTTTCACCCCCGCACAGCACATATACCCAAATAGACTACATGTACATATCAAAGGAATGGTAGGGATAGGCGAAAGACTCAGAGATTACCCCGATCACGTGATCAGACCACGATATGGTCACGGTTGAACACCAGTGGTAGGGACTGACACCCAAGAGGACGAAGTGGAGGTGTAACAAATCACTCTGGAAGGACCCCATATTTCACACCGAGTTGATGGAGGGGATAAGGGAATACTTCAAAATGAACCATACTGGGGAGATTGCAAGGGACATTGTATGGGAGGAGGGGAAGGCCACGTGGAGAGGGATTCTAATTAGAGAAGGGACAAGGAAGAAGAGAGAGCGGGTGATAATTGAAGGTAGGCTACGGGGAAAAATTCATAGGCTGGACAAAGTGGCATATTAGGAGTCAGGTAGACGAGAGGAAAAATAGCAGCTGCAAGGGGTAAACGTGAAGAGCTGCGCTTACTGGCGGAGAGGAAGATAGTCTGAAACCTCCAATATTTGAAGCAAAAGTTCTCCGAGAAGTGGGATAAAGCGGATGCCCTTCTGGCTGCTAGGCTTAGGCGGCAACAGGCTTAAAGGTGGATTATGGGACTGGATGTGGTGGACAGAGACACTGTCTCACCGGATGACAGGATTGCAGATGTCTTTACGACTTTTATGAGTCTTTGTACGCCTCAGTGGTGGGCAAGGATGCGTTGGGCCCAGACCGGTACCTCGCGGAGACTCACCTACCTAAACTCTCCCGCAAAGAGTCAGAGGCATTGAATGCGCCCATAACTGAAGATGAAGTTAGGCGAGCAGTGGGTAGATTACCACTGGGTAAAGCTCCAGGGCAGGATGGATACATGGCAGGGTTCTGTAAGTCCTTCCTCCCAGCCCTGTTGCCATTTATGACGGAACTGTTTAATGTTATCCTAAATATGGGGAAGGCCCCTGAGTCGTTCGGGAGGGCACTCATTATAGTAATACATTAAGATGGGAGGGACCCCGGAGTTGCGCCTCCTTTCCACCGATTTCCCTATTGAACATGGACTCAAATCCTGGCATCTAGACTGGAGGGATATATGCCAGCACTAATCCACCCGGACCAGGTGGGGTTTATTAAGGGTAGATGGGGCGGATAGAATGCAGAAGACCCTTGACATGATTCATGCATCCCTTTACATGGCGGGGGATTTGACCCTCCTATCACTCAACGCTGAGAAGGCGTTTGACATGGTGGAGTGGAGCTTCCTCAGGGCTGTCCTCGTCAAATTCGGTATCGGGGGAACCTTCTTTGGGGTGTATTGGCCCTCTATTAATCCCCCAGCGCATGTGTTATGGTGAATGAAGGATACTCCCGCTGGTTTGAATTGGAAGAGGAACGAGGCAGGGCTGCCCTCTGTCCCCGATATTGTTTGCACTCTCGATAGAATCCTTAGCTGAAAGGATTAGGGACGACCTGGGGCTGCGGGATTCCAGGTCAGAGGATTGGAATATAAAACAGCACTATACGCTGACGATATGCTCCTGTATGTCAGGAATCCTCTGCAATCCATACCGGTGGCACTTTCAGTGATCGAGCAGTACGGCCGGGGGGCGGGATTAAAGATTAACAAGCCTAAAACGGTGCTTTTCCCACTAGATCGGAGAAGGGATGGGGAAATAGAAAGGTTCACTCCTTTGAGGATGCAGATAAGTCTGGACAAGATGAAATATCTGGCCGTAAATGTAACGAGAACCTGTGGGGAACTATTTGAGGTTTACTCTCCCTCCCTGATGAATAAAATTAAGGAAGATTTCTTGAAGTGGAGTAAGCTAACTATATCCTGGTTGGGCAGTCTCAATGCACTCAAAATGGTGGTTCTCCCCAGGGTTCTTTATGTGTTTCAGATGCTTCCCATTCGCATTCCAGAGGGGTTGTTTCGAGAGATCCAGTGTGCTATTTCGCGCTTTCTATGGCAGGGGAAGAAGGCACGCATCCCTAGAGCAATCCTGTTCTTACCCAAAGAATAAGGGGGGTGGGCCTCCCAGACATGAAGTTATATTACAATGCGGCACAGCTCAGAGTCCTCATACCTCATCTTCAAGCTCAGCGTGATCTGCAGTGGGTTGTGCTGGACAATTTATTGTTGCATCCTGCCATGGTCGTAGAGTGGTTATGGGTCCCTCAAAATAGAATCCCGATGAGGATTCATGCTCACCCAATTGTTGGTACCTCTTGGGATATTTGGCATCAAGGGGGGATACGAGGGTGGTCACCACATGGCCCTCCCTTCCGGGACATTTATGGGTCCCCGTTTTGCGGGACATGTTACCAAACCCGGAAAGGTTTCAGAAGTGGTACAAAGCTGGGCTTGAGAGGGTAGGTCAACTTTGGAAGGGGGAAATGTTATCACCATAACGGATTTGAAGGAGGCACTGGGAATAGGCAAGCTCACCATATTCACTTATCTACAGCTGAAAGGGGCCCTCAAAGGGGCGGATCTGAGGGAAAAGATACAGAGAGAACTCATGCCCTTCGAATTGTTGCTAGATAAGAGAACAGAAATGAGGGGGTTGATCTTAGCCATGTATGGGGCGTTGGTTGGGTGTAGTAAGAGATCCACTGATAAACTGAGGGATTGTTGGGGTTGTGACTTGGGGACCAGCATTGAAACTAACCTATGGGACAGATTGTGCAGGGGTGTAACCCAGCCATCATTTTCATGCCAATATAAACTCCACCCGATTAAGCTACTCTATAGATGGCTCTACAACCCAGTCAGATGCTCTAGAATGTTCCCAAACGCAAGCCCCAGGAGTTGGAGGGGGTGCAGGAGGAATGCCGACTACTGGCATATGTGGTGGGACTGCCCGAGGGTGCAGGTCTTTTGGGATGAGGTGGATAAAAGACATAGACGGAATAACTCAGTTAAAATCTCCCCTCATGGCTGTATTTGGGTTTGAAGAGGAGGAGGGGGATACACAAGGCTCCCCAGGATGGCTGCATCATTGTTGCTAGTGGTAAGGGCATGCATAGTGACCAAACGGAAGAATGGGACCCCCCTGGGAAAAGTGAATGGATCAATTTTGCGAGGAACTTGTATTTAATGGAGAGAACTGCAGCCCTTCATGGCCTGGCGGGCCCCTTCAAGATGGAGTGGGCCACGTTCATTGAGAAACACATAAATCAGGCTCTGCAGCCCCCAACTACATGATCTTGAGTCGCCCTGCGGGGGAAGGTGGGGAAGACTCACTTAAGGATCTACTTGCGCCAAGGACCTTACTATTGGGAAATTATGGGGGTGCTCAGCTAGGAGGGAATGTTAAATTGTGGAGCTCGAATATTGAGTTGCGAATGTGAAAGGAGGGATTAAAACATGGACTTAAAGACTCTAATATTCGAGGTGTCAAGGGATTGGAGGGACCAATATGTGCTATGTGTATAAGACTGAGATGTACTGCAGAACGGGGTTGGGGGTTGGAGGAAGGTGTGGGGAGTTACTTTATGCTTTTCAAGGTTTTGTGCCTCCGGACGCCAGTGAAACCCGTCTCCGCCAGATTTTGCATTATATGAATGTGATGTGGTTTAAATCTTTAATAAAAATTAAAATTTGAAGAAAAAAATGGACACAGCTGAGAGAGGCGAGAGACATTCTGAAGAGTACACTGATGCAGAAAGGAACAGAGAAGGCAGAGACACGGAGAAAGACGGCAACAAGGCTGTCGCGAGGATGAGAACCTCACAACTTTATTTTGATGCAGTCAGAATCCTGGAAGCAGGCACACTGGGTAACGTAGCATGGAGGCCATGTTGGATGCCCGCAGACAGACAAAGCACCTCAAAGTAGAGGAAGGCGATGCAAAGGACAACCGGCTAACTCCAAGCCTGCAGAGCCCGAAGGAGGAGGAAGGACAGACGCAAGGAGCACCGGAGCCAGACAGTGAGCCCAAAGAGAGCAAGTGGGGAATCGTTGCGCTTTGGGGGTGATTGCTGTGTCAAGATTGAACTAACAGTGATGAACTATGGTAAAAGACCCACTTGTTAGAAGGCAAAGGAGAGGCAAATACAAACTTTGTTACAAAAAGGGCACTAGCCCTAATGTGTTAAGACATAAAGAAATGGTTGAAAGAGTGAATAAGAAGAAAGTCTAACAGGCAAGTGAACCAGCCAGTGTAAGAATGGAAGTGAACCAGGAAAAGATAATTATTCCTCCTAAGGCCAAATCAAAGGGAGGAACGTGTATTTTCGAACTTTGACCAAGTCCTGGCAGGCGAGTATACCAGGCAAAGCCAAGTGAACTCAAGTGTGTGGAATGAACTTAAAAGAGAATACCAAGGAAGATTCATGCCCTTAGGATTTTGAGTTGCATTTAAATATGGAAAAGGCCTGGGGGAGGGAGTTATTTACCCAGGAGTGGATTGCTGGATCAAGAGGAGGAAGTAATTCTCTTGAATTATAAATAACTCGGTTATTCTTTTGAGCTTTTTGGTTTGGTGAAGAAGAACCTGGGGAAGGGAGTTATTCCCTATAACTGTAAACATTATTCTGTTGGAAGCTTTTTTTGGATAACACCTTTTTGTTGATCTTGAACATTTTGCACTTTTGGAGACAAAGACAATACCCTTGGCACCTTAGAGTTACTTTTGGAATGAGAAGGCCAGAATAGGATTTCAGATACAGGACGTTTTTGCTTTGGACATCCTGACACAGGACAGACTCTTAGTTTTGGTTGAGGTAGGGAAATACCTAGAGGGACAGTGAGACATTTTCTAACCTCTTATACTTTAAATAAAAGTGTATGCCAATCACCATGTGTCCTCTGTGTCCGTGCGTGCCATTACAACCCTGGAGATAGCCATGCCACTATTTGCGTCATTGCTACCCCCATTTCGGGTACCGAGTCTGGGTTCCTTGAATGGGGAAATACCGCCCATTCCGACCTTGGAGGGCCCGGTATTTCCCCATTCCAGGATCCCAGACCCTGTACATCCCCATTCCCATTCGAGCCCCCATAGAGCTCAATGGGAATGGGGAGGATACAAACAACGTGCCCGTTAATAACATCCTTGTCTGCTCGCGGGACCCGCTAAGGACGCCTGGTTTCCGCGAGCAAACCTCGTAATGCGGCGGTAGGGGGTTAACGGGCCGGCAGCTCTACCGGCCCCATTAACCCCCTACCGCCAGGGTCATAATGACCCCCTATGTGTTACACATATTGGCCGATGGTCTCTTTGGTCCCGTAGCCGCTTATGCGGTTTGCTTAGATATTGTACTTCCAAGATGGAGGACCATCGTATTACCTGGGCGGAGAGCAACGGTTCAGTGTTTACACGTCCGCAAGAGACGCTGAGGAACGCTCACGTGATCCCTTATACTGAACAGAGAACAAACGCCCTTTGCGTCGCTACTGTTGTTGCAGGCGCTCCGTGATTTCGCTTCTATGTCTTCCAGTACTTTGCTTTCTCTTCAGACTCATTCCTTACCTGCTATCTCTAACTCTGTGCCTCTGCTCTTTTCAGATCGCCTCAGTGGGAATTCCTCTTTGCCCAAATGCCTCTATTACTTGTTCCAGACTATCGAACTCTTGTTCTCCCTTCTAGTGCAACATCGCCCTTTTGGGTATTGGTTCTCTCTCTACACCGTCTCAGTAGTGAGTTCCTTCTATTTTTTGGTAGAGAATTATTTCTCCCATTTCGCCCGTACTTACCCTTCTGTCTGTTATAGATATCCTGCCTCTCTTTCACTCCGGATCCAGTCTTCAAGAACTCGCCTCTAATTCATTATTATTCTCACGTCTAGAGGTGAGAGAATCTTTCCCGGCTCACTGTACTATTTTGTCCTAAATTTCCTTCTTTCTCAAAGAACCTCCTCTCACCTCCTTTGTTTCTCTGTCATTAGAAGAAGCCTTCCCATGTGCTGTTCTACTCCAGCCGTGCCTGAACACCATCTGCATTACGACCCGATTCTCCGGATCTCAAACTCATCCAGGGTTTTCTTCCCCAGAGGGTTTCCCTGACGGTTGTGTCCTTTCCCCCGGGTTATCACTTTCCGGGCTGGGGGGGACAGGTCGGTCGGGGGAGCTTTCACCTTCCGCATTGGCTCTTCCACTTTGGTATTTTACTGTCTGACAAGGTGAGATCTTAATTATATCTGTCAGTACAAAAAAGAAGGTGGGTGAGGCGCGCACTCCCGGTCCTGGTCAATTGAACCTGTTGTAAAAAATAAGTAGCTGGGTCAAATCCCAAAATGGACAAAAATTCACAGGGTTAGATCCCTTCTGCTGCAAATCAGGTACTTAGTAATTACAGGGTTAGATCCCTTGCTGCAAATCAGGTACTCAGTAATAACAGGGTTAGATCCCTCGGCTGCATTTCTGTGGTCTGTAGTTGTTCTCCTCCTAGCGCTTTCTTATCTCAAATAATCATCATGGAGGCTGTTGAGCAGGTGTGTCTAATTAGACTCAAAGGATTCTGGTAGCTGTAGTGAAAACGTTTTTTTCTGTTCAGGTGACCAGCAACCGACACCCCTCCAAAGCACAAGTCCTTCCCAAATTTGGGGGAGGGGAGAGAACCATCTTTATGATTCTCCAAAGTGGGGCACAGTCACCCCGTGGCGCTGCCTCTGGAGCCCGGGACTCCCATAGCATTCAGTACAAAAAAGAAGGTGGGTGAGGCGCGCACTCCCGGTCCTGATCAAGTGAACCTGTTGTAAAAAATAAGTAGCTGGGTCAAATCCCAAAATGGACAAAAATTCACAGGGTTAGATCCCTTCTGCTGCAAATCAGGTACTTAGTAATAACAGGGTTAGATCCCTTGCTGCAAATCAGGTACTCAGTAATAACAGGGTTAGATCCCTCGGCTGCATTTCTGTGGTCTGTAGTTGTTCTCCTCCTAGCGCTTTCTTATCTCAAATAATCATCAGGGAGGCTGTTGAGCAGGTGTGTCTAATTAGACTCAAAGGATTCTGGTAGCTGTAGTGAAAACGTTTTTTTCTGTTCAGGTGACCAGCAACCGACACCCCTCCAAAGCACAAGTCCTTCCCAAATTTGGGGGAGGGGAGAGAACCATCTTTATGATTCTCCAAAGTGGGGCACAGTCACCCCGTGGCGCTGCCTCTGGAGCCCGGGACTCCCATAGCATTCAGTACAAAAAAGAAGGTGGGTGAGGCGCGCACTCCCGGTCCTGATCAAGTGAACCTGTTGTAAAAAATAAGTAGCTGGGTCAAATCCCAAAATGGACAAAAATTCACAGGGTTAGATCCCTTCTGCTGCAAATCAGGTACTTAGTAATAACAGGGTTAGATCCCTTGCTGCAAATCAGGTACTCAGTAATAACAGGGTTAGATCCCTCGGCTGCATTTCTGTGGTCTGTAGTTGTTCTCCTCCTAGCGCTTTCTTATCTCAAATAATCATCAGGGAGGCTGTTGAGCAGGTGTGTCTAATTAGACTCAAAGGATTCTGGTAGCTGTAGTGAAAACGTTTTTTTCTGTTCAGGTAACCAGCAACCGACACCCCTCCAAAGCACAAGTCCTTCCCAAATTTGGGGGAGGGGATAGAACCATCTTTATGATTCTCCAAAGTGGGGCACAGTCACCCCGTGGCGCTGCCTCTGGAGCCCGGGACTCCCATAGCATTCAGTACAAAAAAGAAGGTGGGTGAGGCGCGCACTCCCGGTCCTGGTCAATTGAACCTGTTGTAAAAAATAAGTAGCTGGGTCAAATCCCAAAATGGACAAAAATTCACAGGGTTAGATCCCTTCTGCTGCAAATCAGGTACTTAGTAATAACAGGGTTAGATCCTAGGAGGAGAACAACCACAGACCACAGAACTGCAGCTGAGGGATCTAACCCTGTTAATACTGACCACCTGATTTGCAGCAAGGGATATAACCCTGTTAATACTGACTACCTGATTTGCAGCAAGGGATCTAACCCTGTTAATACTGAGTACCTGATTTTCAGCAGAAGGGATCTAACCCTGTGAATATTTGTCCATTTTGGGATGTGACCCAGCTACCTATTTTTTGCAACAGGTTTAATTGACCAGGACCGGGAGTGCGCGCCTCACCCACCTTCTTTTTTGTACTGAATGCTATGGGAGTCCCGGGCTCCAGAGGCAGCGCCACGGGGTGACTGTGCCCCACTTTGGAGAATCATAAAGATGGTTCTCTCCCCTCCCCCAAATTTGGGAAAGACTTGTGCTTTGGAGGGGTGTCGGTTGCTGGCAACCTGAACAGAAAAAAACTTTTTTCACTACAGCTACCAGAATCCTTTGAGTCTAATTAGACACACCTGCTTAACAGCCTCCCTGATGATTATTTGAGATAAGAAAGCGCTAGGAGGAGAACAACCACAGACCACAGAACTGCAGCTGAGGGTTCTAACCCTGTTAATACTGACTACCTGATTTGCAGCAAGGGATCTAACCCTGTTAATACTCACTACCTGATTTGCAGCAAGGGATCTAACCCTGTTAATACTGAGTACCTGATTTTCAGCAGAAGGGATCTAACCCTGTGAATATTTGTCCATTTTGGGATGTGACCCAGCTACCTATTTTTTGCAACAGGTTTAATTGACCAGGACCGGGAGTGCGCGCCTCACCCACCTTCTTTTTTGTACTGAATGCTATGGGAGTCCCGGGCTCCAGAGGCAGCGCCACGGGGTGACTGTGCCCCACTTTGGAGAATCATAAAGATGGTTCTCTCCCCTCCCCCAAATTTGGGAAAGACTTGTGCTTTGGAGGGGTGTCGGTTGCTGGCAACCTGAACAGAAAAAAACTTTTTTCACTACAGCTACCAGAATCCTTTGAGTCTAATTAGACACACCTGCTTAACAGCCTCCCTGATGATTATTTGAGATAAGAAAGCGCTAGGAGGAGAACAACCACAGACCACAGAACTGCAGCTGAGGGATCTAACCCTGTTAATACTGACTACCTGATTTGCAGCAAGGGATCTAACCCTGTTAATACTGACTACCTGATTTGCAGCAAGGGATCTAACCCTGTTAATACTGAGTACCTGATTTTCAGCAGAAGGGATCTAACCCTGTGAATATTTGTCCATTTTGGGATGTGACCCAGCTACCTATTTTTTGCAACAGGTTTAATTGACCAGGACCGGGAGTGCGCGCCTCACCCACCTTCTTTTTTGTACTTAATTATATCTGATTTGCTTTATTATCATCGAACTGAGAATTGTTGATGTAACAGTTAGCGATGCCCATAAAAGATTGGCAGACAGTTCTCCAATGGAACAGCAAATGCAACAGCTCATGACTGCTATGCAATCGATGTCCTTAGAGATGCAATATCTTAAGCAGGACAATGCCCAACTGCGACAACAAGTCGCCCGGTCATTTTCAGATACATCCCCATCCGCTTTACATATTAACAAGTTTGAGGGTGACCCGCATGAACTTAAGGAGTGTCTAGACAGCTGCACTGTTCAGTTTACATTCAAACCTCGCTTTTTTCCCACTGACAAGGATAAAGTGGGTTTTTTGATATCCCATCTCTCCGGTCCAGCTTTAGCCTGGGCAACCCCATTAGTAACATCAAACAATGCGATTCTTGATTCCTATCCAGCCTTTACAAATAGTCTGAAATCAATGTTTAACAGGCAAGAGATTTCCGTATCAACTCAAGAGAAGCTCCTCGATCTTAAGCAAGGCAGTAAGGACCTCTTTGTATATATTACACAGTTCAAGCAGTTATCCTCCGAAACAGGATGGCCAGATGATGGACTCCTTACTTTGTTTAGACGAGGACTGTCTGATGAACTCAAAGACGAAGTGTCCAAAGTCCTGCGTCCTGCTAATCTAGCAGACATGATCACCCTTACCATGCAAATTGAATATCGCTTACAAGAATGCTCTCATGAAAGAAGGAAGAATATAGGGATCCGGCCACATATTGAACATCCTCCTTTAACCAGTAAACAAGTCCCAGACGAAGAGCCTATGCAGATAGGATCTGTGAGAGGACCTCTGTCTGCTAGTGAGAGAGAGAGACGAAAAACACTTGGGCTGTGCATGCATTGTGGATCTTCCTCGCACATATTGCGGGACTGTCATATAGTTCCTACACGTCGAACTCCAAGTTCAGGTTTGGGAAACTCCAAAACCCTACCATAGGGGGAACAACGGTAGGGGTTCATAAATCAGTTTCCCCAAATAGAATGAGTTTGAATCTAGAGACTTCTTCGACCAATCAGTCCATGGTAGTGGTATCTTTGACCATTGTATTACCTGACCAAGTCCTACAAGGCAAACCCGCACTAATTGATTGTGGTGCTGCAGGAAATTTTCTGGACGATAAATGGGCCACGGATCATGGGATAGTCCACATACCTAAAACAATTATTACTCCCATCCAAGGAGTAGACGGAAGCCCTTTAAGTTCCAGCCCATTACGAGAACAGACGGAACCGATCACTTGCATGATTGCAGCACACAAGGAGAACTTAGTTTTTGACCTTATCAAGGCGGCCCACTTTCCGGTGATTTTGGGTCTTCCTTGGTTAAGGGTCCATAACCCTTTTATAAACTGGACAGCAGGGTCTCTTTTTCTCGGGTCTGAATACTGTGTGCATCATTGTCTGTCCCATGAGTGAGTAGACATCCATATTCCTACGGAAGTCTCCAAACCCCCAACAGTACCTACCATTAACCAGCTAGAGGTTATCCCCGAATGTCATCAGAAGTATTAATCTGTATTCACTAATCTTGAATTTCCCACTCTACCTCCTCACAGGAGAGATGACTGCCACATCGATTTACTTCCAGATCAACCAATTCCTTTTGGTAGGATGTATGTACTGTCCCAGCATGAAAAGGCTCTTCTAAAGGAATACCTCCAATCCAACCTACGGAGTGGGCTCATTGCCGAATCTGTTTCCCCAGCGGGCGCTTCTCTTTTCTTTATTCCTAAGAAAGACCCTGAAGAACTCAGACCATGCATCGATTATAGGGGCCTTAATAAGATCACCATAGCAGACAAATATCCCATGCCTTTGATACCTGGCATCCTCGAAGCGGTCCGGGTGACCTCTTTCTATACCAAACTAGATCTTCGAGGGGCATATCATCTCATTCGTATCGCTCCCGGGGATGAGTGGAAAACAGCCTTTCGGACACCTTTCGGTCATTACGAATACCACGTAATGCTGTTTGGATTAGTCAATGCACCCACGGCTTTCCAACGGTTTATGGACCATCTGTTCGCAGACATCCTGTTCCATTTCGTCATCATATACTTAGACGATAGTCTTGTATATTCAACTAACAGAGAAGACCATGTAAAACATGTGAACACCGTTCTTGAACGTCTTCAGTCCAACCATTTATATTGCAAAGCAATGAAGTGTGAATTTCATCAGGAGCAAGTTACTTATCTAGGATTTGTTTTGTCGGCTCAGGGCATATCTATGGATCCTAAAAAAGTTTCAGCTATATTAGACTGGCCTACACCATCCAATATCAAAGAAATCCAACGATTCCTAGGGTTCGCAAATTTTTATAGGAAATTCATTCCCTACTTTTGGGAGATCATTTTGCCCATTACCCGTCTCCTGAAAAAAGGGATCCCATTCTCCTGGGATGAATCGGCACAAAAGGCATTCAAAACCTTAAAGACGATGCTTACTTCTACGTCCATCTTGACCACTCCCAACCAGATCAGGCAATTTATTGTAGAGACCGATGCTTCCCAATATGCATTGGGCGCAGTGTTATTACAACTCACGGAACAGGGAGAGGAAAGACCAGTGGCTTACCTTTCGAGAACCTTCAATGCTTCAGAACAAAATTATTCTGTTCTTGAGAAAGAACTATTAGTTATAAAGAGAGCATTCGAAGAATGGAGACATTTGTTGTTGGGGTCACCATTCCCGGTGGAGGTCCGTATAGACCACCAAAATCTCAGAGTATTGCAGAATGCTCTCACTAATAACAGTCGACAGGCCCGCTGGGCATACTTCTTCCTCCCATTCAGGATCAAATTCACCTTCTTTCCTGGTAAATACAATTTAAGGGCGGATACCCTTTCCCGCAAAGACTCTCCTACTTATCAGTTCTGTTCAGAAAGATTGTTCCCCAATGCAAGGTTTATCGCTGTACTTACCGATTTTCTTCAAGAGCTGAAATTCGCTACCACTCTAAACAAACCACTTTGCGAAAGTATTGCGTCTACCCATCATCTCACCAAGGAAAACGACTATTTTTTTTACGGATCGTATGTCCTGGTCCCTACACCTTTGCTACAGCAAGAAGTTCTACGAATGTGCCACGACACCCGGACGGCGGGTCATCGAGGTTCTCAATCTGCGTTGGCTCTAATTCAGTGACATTTCTGGTGGCCAAATATTAGATCTGATGTTCAAGATTATGTAGCAGCATGTACCGTTTGCTCTCAGTCCAAGACTCCACGAGTACCACCGCTGGGATTGTTGACATGGATGCTCATTCCAGATAGACCTTGGCAAATAATCTCTACAGACTTTATAGTAGATCTTCCCCCTTCTGGTAACAAGACCACCATTATGGTCACGATTTACCATTTCACAAAATTGGCTCATTTTACACCATTAATCAAACTGCCTGGAGCTGAACAGATGGCCAAGATCTTTCTCTCTAAAATATTTTCCTGACACGGCCTCCCAGATACTATTGTATCAGACCGGGGTCCTCAATACACGTCACTCTTCTGGCAAAAGGTTTGTCATTCTTTGGGGATTAAACGTGCTCTCAGTTCGGGATATCATCCCCAAACTAACGGACAAACCGAATGCTTGAATCAAACCATGGAAGGTTACTTGAAATGCTTTTTTTTCGGCGGCCCAAGACAATTGGGTAGAACTACTACCATTTGCAGAATTCGCCTATAATAATGCCTGACACTCTGCTCTTCGCACCAGTCCTTTCCATTGTTCATATGTATACCACCCTTCATTTGTTCCCTCAGTCACCACGCCTTCTTCCAGCTGCCCTGGGGTGGATAGCCTTATCTCAGACATACACAAAGGTCACAGACTGGCCGGACTATCTTTGCAAGCTGCTCAGAACCAGGCCAAGAGGAATGTGATCGTCAACGCCGAGACGACCCGACTCTTACCGTGGGAGATTCAGTTTGATTGGCATCCCGGTTCCTGCCCCGTCATTTAGTTCCATCTAAACTTTCTCCCAGATTCTCTGGACCTTTTAAAATGGTGTCCTTGGTGGGTTCAGCGGCAGTTAAACTAGCACAACCTCCTTCATGGTCCCGGATACATCCAGTCTTTCATTTATCACAGATTAAATTGACGGTACAAGATTGATTTAATCGATTGGGTTTGGTTCCACCACTTCCTTTCTCCACCGATAATGGTCCTGAATTCGAGGAGGCCAGCATCTGTGATTCCCAATATCAAAGGGGTCGTTTACAGTTTCTTGTGGATTGGAAGGGATATTCTCCTGCTTAGAGAACATGGGAACCTGCTTCCGGGATTCATGCACCCCGACTGGTCCAGCGTTTTTTCCAGCTACATCCGGGGAAACCAGGGTCGCCCCCCAGGAAAAGGGGGCATACTGTTACACATATTGGCCGTTGGTCTCTTTGGTCCCGTAGCCGCTTATGCGGTTTGCTTAGATATTGTACTTCCAAGATGGAGGACCATCGTATTACCTGGGCGGAGAGCAGCGGTTCAGTGTTTACACGTCCGCAAGAGACGCCGCGGATCGCTCACGTGATCCCTTATACTGAACCGAGAACGAACGCCCTTCGCGTCGCTACTGTTGTTGCAGGCGCTCCGTGAGTTCGCTTCTAGGTCTTCCAGTACTTTGCTTTCTCTTCAGACTCATTCCTTACCTGCTATCTCTAACTCTGTGTCTCTGCTCTTTTCAGATCGCCTCAGTGGGAATTCCTCTTTGCCCAAACGCCTCTATTACTTGTTCCATACTATCGAACTCTTGTTCTCCCTTCTAGTGCAACATTGCCCTTTTGGGTATTGGTTCTCTCTCTACACCGTCTCAGGAGTGAGTTCCTTCTATTTTTCGGTAGAGAATTATTTCTCCCATTTCGCCCGTACTTACCCTTCTGTCTGTTATAGATATCCTGCCTCTCTTTCACTCTGGATTCAGTCTTCAAGAACTCCCCTCTAATTTGTAATTATTCTCACGTCTAGAGGTGAGAGAATCTTTCCCGGCCCACTCTACTATTTCGTCCTAAATTTCCTTCTTTCCCAAAGAACCTCCTCTCACCTCCTTTGTTTCTCTGTCATTAGAAGAAGCCTTCCCGTGTCCTGTTCTACTCCAGCCGTGCCTGAACACCATCTGCACGACGGCACAGATTCTCCGGATCTCAAACTCATCCAGGGTTTTCTTCCCCAGAGGGTTTCCCTGACGGTCGTGTCCTTTCCCCCGGGTTATCAATTTCCAGGCTGGGAGGGACAGGTCGGTCGGGGGAGCTTTTATCTTTCGCATTGGCTCTTCTACTTTGGTATCTTATTGTCTGTCAAGGTGAGATCTTAATTATATCTGATTTGCTTTATTATCATCGAACTGAGATTTGTTGATGTAACACTATGTCGCATTTCTGGTTCCTCACAAGCGTTATTCTATATCAGCATAGCAGATACCGCACTGGCATTTCTGCCCATTACTGCATCTCCTATTAATCATGCACTTGTTGTTACAAGCTCATTGATTGCCTTAAGCCTTGCTGTTAACAGGAAAGAAATCGAAATTCCTGCGGTGCCGGAGCTGCTTAGATACTAAAATCTAGATTATATATGGGTGAGCCTGCAGCAAATAAGAACAAACCCAAACCTTCTGTGGGTAACCAGCGATAATATTGCTGGTAAATAGCACAGCTGGGAAAAAAGTGTTTTTATCCCCCTGCTATCCAGCGCTATCCCTACATGTTCTAGGACTGGGGTTTGTTAATATAATTATACCCCTCCTAGAATAGGTTGTGAAGGCCGTTCTTTCAATGAAGAATATCACATAGACCCACTCTATACATTGTCGCAAATGCACCTAAAGGGGATTTATTTGTTACATACAAGCCGTGAATAAATCAGAGGAACAGAGTTCTCCCCTCACAAGTTCAACAAAAAATGGCAATGAAATCCAAGATGGCGGCCTCTGATTTGCTCTCCTCCCCTGTGTCTAGAGCTCAGACTAAGAATACTTGGGTGTGAAGAGGATTTAATGAACAGTGACAACAGGTTATGAGGCTCTCCACAAAAGGCGTGAAGGCATAAGATGTGTGTGAAGAGAAAAAGGCAAAAGCAGAGAGGAAGAAACTGTGGAGACCAGGAATAGGGCCCATAGGTGGCAGCTGCTGAAGCCTGGAGGAGATGGGTCAATGACAGTGCTGTGTGCAGGCAGTGCTCTAACTTTTTTTTGCTGGTCCAGGTGGCAGGCTGAAACAGAGAACCCAAGTTGTTGCATTGCTTCTGACACATGGAAACCTCAGCGGGAAGATGGCGTAGAATCTTGGAGAGAGTCACACACAGAGGTTTGGATGATTGGACTTTGTGAACTCTTTCAGGATAAATATGGCTGAAATCTGGAGAGCAGAGCGGTGTGCAGTGAGAACCAGACAGCGTGGTGAGAAACCATCAATGTTGGATGTCCACTGTAAAACCCAAAATAGAAGATAAAGGGAAAGAATGCGAAACAGAAGCAGGATCCTCGAGTTACTAGTTCATGACATGGGCCTGACATTGTATGTTAGAAAATATCAAAGTACCAAAATATGTAATAAATATTGTGAGAAAAGGAAAGCTGAGACTGTGACCTCTGGGAATTGTAGTTTAAGTGCCAATGTGTGTAAAAGAGACTGTGAGAGAAGGAGAGCTTGATGTCTAAATTCTGACAATTGTATTCTAAGTACTAAAGTATCTGATAAAGACTGAGAAAAAGAGAGCTCAGAGATTAAATGCTGAAAGGGAACTCAGACTGGATACTGGTAATTGTAGTGCAAGTTCCAAAGTATCTATCTGGTGGTTGGCGTTGAAAAAAACCAGCAGGAGGAAGGAGAGGTAGATTATAGAGAGGTTTTGGAGCAGGTGAAGCATTGGCTTAGGAGTGTTAGTGGTTCTGTCGTGTGAGTGTGCGTGATTGGGAAACGTGTGTGTAGAAAGGACAGTGTAAGGGGTGAATGTGAGAAGACTGAGACTGAGTGAAAAGCAGGTGACTGAGTGCTAATGTGGGAGGAGTGGAAGAAGGAGGAGGAGTAGTAGTAGAAGTGGGAGGCAAAGTGTAGTAGTCAGAGGAGGAGTGGTAATAGTAGGAAAAGTAATATTGTGGCAGCAGGAGGAGTAGTAATAGTAGTGTGGGAAGGAGGTTAATATGGAAGGAGGCGGGAGAAACAGTTAACATCAAATTGTGGAGGCAGGAGAGAAGCAGAGTAAAACATCGGAGAGACAAGAAATTGGTGGGGAGAAGACCTGGGAGGAGGAGATAGAGTAGAAAGAAGAGGTAATGATGGACATGAGTGGAACCAGGAAAATGTTAATGAGTTACTATAGAACACTAACATTTGGTAAGAGTTGGGAAAGTTAGGAAGTCCCTAAGAGTTTGAGAGCCTGCTTTGAGGGAGACACCATCAGCCTAAGGCAGTTGTTGGACAGTAGACAGTAGGGGTCAACAATCCATAGAACTATCCTGGGGCTATGGATGCGTAAAATAGATAGGATGTTCATGAGGAGATGCGAGAGGGATGACCATAGGCCCTACAAATGCATTATTAAAAACCCTTGCTCCGTCCTCGAGTTTTTTGTGCCATTTGTGACAACCATAGGTCCTTCACTCTCTCTACAAATTCTTTCATTTTTTCACAGTGAAATAAGAAGTACCAGGAGTCCAGCAGTGTCTGTTCAGCAGCAGAGCAGAGCAGACCTTGTGCTCACTTGAGGTTTTTTTCAGTTGCTGTTTTCTTTTTTTTGTTCTTTTTTTGAGGCGGAGACCCTGCAAAAGCTGACTCGCACCGCAGACTCTATTGAGTCCACTGAGGAGTGGAGGAGCGGAGGTGTGTGACGCACAAACTTTCATCCCCTTGCGCCCCCCCCATCCCCTATGCCTCCCCCACCCTGTGGAGTTCACCCCTCACCATGTCCAGAGCTCCCAAGATGCTGTAACTTCCTCTGCAAACACGCTGAGGATAAGAGCCCAACGGAGGCGGGAGGCACCCCCGGATCCAGCCGAGACATTGCCTCGCCCACGAAACCTTCAAGTAAGTCAATATTTCTCCTGTTCTACTGATCCATGGGCAGTTGTGGACTCACTTAAATCTTACACCAACTCCCGTAACGTCCAAAGCCCCCACGCCCCTAAGGGCCAAACTTTCAAAATCACTCAAAGTGAGTCTTTAATGGCATCACAGGGAGCAGCTTTTAAGACCGTAGCAGTGGACGTCTGGTCTCAGCATCTAATTCAAGCCCCTGATCGCGCCATGCTCATGAGTGCCCGAGCAAACTGGGGCGTCTCCTGCAGGCCTAATGATGCCAATGAGGGGCAAATATTCTGAAAGTGTACCACTTCACGACCAGAACAGAAGGCGAATGTCGGTTGGTTAACACACTACAGTCCACCTTGCCCTCCTCACCCATTGAGATGATGTTGTCGGATTTAATTCCCTCCCTTCGAGTCCTTGCCTAGCATGTGTTTACCACCTACGACAAATCTCCTAGGAAGAACCCAATCCCCATGATTGAAAATAAAAAGTGGAACTGCACAGAGGAGACTGTGTGCTGATGCCCCTGGTGAGAACTGTATGCCTCCCCCTTCTGGTCAAACAACACCAAACGGGCCAGACAAGGCCATTTCTGCAAGTTTCTGTGTGCCCGCCCCAGACCCTGAAATGTTGACACTGGAACCGAAACCGGCTATGCTACCAACTGAAGCCGATGACAACGTGTTTTGTGCAACTGTAACTGAAATTGGCGACATTGAAAATCAGACTGACAACCTCATGTTTATCCCTGGTGGCACATCTGACAAGTTGCTGTCTGATATCCCAGCTTTGGGGCTGCTACAAAAGGAAAACAGATGGGACTCTTTAGAGGTGGTCAACAGACTATTGCATGACCTTACAGAACTAAACAAAAACCTTAATCACAAAGCACATAGATCCTAGGCAACTGACACTTGTGACTCTCCAAAAAAAAGGCGAACAAACGCCAATCTAGAAACCTGATTGCTACCACATGGGTGAGTAGAAAATATAAAAGAAGAAGGTTGGAGAGTATCTCACCACAAAAAATCATTTGTTCTCAGAACACGCCCCGTACTGGCCTATGTGCCAGCTCTCCCGAGATGGACCCAGGAGCTCCACCTCCCACTAAGAAAAACAAAGCTTTGGAAAATGTGGGATCACTTTCCTCTGAAAGCTCGTCTTCTGACTCCTCGTTCATTGAACGCCCTTTCCCAAAGATAACCAGGACAAAGGTCCATAAACTGAACAAACTGAATACAGACCACGCAAACATAAGAGTGGAATCTGGGAACATTACAACCACAAGTAAGTTGCAAGCCTTAATAATGTCATGTATGTCCATCGCAATTGCGCCCTTCATCAAATTGTACAAAACCATCAATGACAATACTAAAGACTTGGCCACACTGGTTACTCTAATGAATTCCATGCTTCTGGAACTTGAAGACTCTCAAAACACGTGCAAAGATGTGCAATTCGATCTCTCTAAGAAACTCAGGATATCCTTAAATACACTAACTGAACAACGTGGATAAGAAACTATTTGGTAAAGTAGCTAAAGAAGCCTTGACGGAAAACCAGCAGCGGGCCACAATCCTAGTTTACAAGTTGTTTCAAACACACGTCACGAAATAAAATGAAGGCTTCCCACTGACAACTATCAAATAAATATGGGCATTGGTGAAATTCCGCAAGTAATTGTCATTTTCTATGAATCGTGTGCACAATTGAATCAACACCTGTCTATCACTAAAGACGCATTGGATTCAAAGGACCCAGTAGTCAAGCCTATTGGGGTTGATACCAATTGTGGGAACACAAACAAAGCAACAAACAACGACTTGGGGAACTTGCCTGATAACTGTATTGACGGAAGTCAAACATATAACATGGCACTGGGAGTTGTTGAAGCTGAAACCTCGTTCAACACTGCTTTCTTACAAACTCGGAGAAAGGAAAATCTGGCCCATTTAAATGCTCAAGCACCCTCTAAATCTAGTGACTTTACTTCACCCCCCAGTGGCGAAATCGCCCCAACAAACGACACAAGCATTCTTCTAAAAAGTAAATCTGGAGAATTCTCACTATTTAAAGGAGTGGATCACACAACACTGAATACATCTAAAGAGAAACCTGTCCAACAGCCTATGCAAAAGAAATCAAAAAATCAAATCATAAAGAAAACACGCTGGGCCACAGGCGCTAGGAAATTCTTGCAAAACATCAAGTCTGTGCACGTAACGATGAACAACAAAACTGAACGTGCCCAACTCGTACAATCTAAAGTACAGAACCATCTGACAACCACAGAGGCCTCAAAGGTGACGCAGGATAATGAGCCCACGTGTATTGATGAAATTCCAGCAATCTTATTAAATATGTCAACATACGAGGACGTGACTGAATCCGAAACATCAACACCAGTCAAGTCACCATCTCAAAGCTGCCCAGAATCGGTATTAGGCAATCAGGAGAGAAATGAGACTGGACAGGTCATCTCGCCTCAGAAAAGAGGGTGCATTATCGTGTTGTCTGCCCCAGCCCTAAGCAAGACAGGCCCACATAGCCCTGCGTTCGTCACTCTCAATGAAAAATGGGAGATTCTAGCTAATAGAATGCAGGTACACAAAAAAAACGAGACTGCTAATGTCCCAAGACTTGCAGCGCTCGACCCTACTCTTGACAACGGCAGAAACTGTGAGTCTAAGAGCATGGGCCCAGGACCGGGGAGCCAATACAGCCAAATACCTCCCTTAAAATCTACAAAGTAATCTGAAAAAATACTTCTTAACTTTAAGAAGCATGACGTGGGGTCAAAGAGCGAACACAAAAACCCTACGACACACAAGATCATAGTGGAATGCCTGGACAGCAGTGATAACCTCATCTTAAACAGAAGCAACGTAATGAAACTGCTCCACCATGTCTCAAATTTGAGATCAATCATGTCTGAGGACTTAAAGGTTGTCGAGTTCTTTGACGAAACTCGAAATGACAAGATAGTCCTCCATATTCAATACAAAATCATCGTTGATATTATTCTGGAATCAAGCCCACTGCTGCTGTCCCTTGGTTTTGACCTATACAAGGCACAAGATATATCTCCACATTTAAACATGGAAGTGACTAAAATCTCACTGGCCTCTAAAAGAGAGTCGCAAACTGAGATGTCTAACTCCTTGAGCCACAGCCCTTACAAAAAAAAACAAGCAGATGCTTACAACAACGTCACATGATGCAACTGAAGACCAAACTTCTAAACAGACGGAGGAAGCCAAAATGTCATGTCCTAATAGACGAGTTAAATATGATCCTGAATATCAAAAAGCTATACTCCAACCACGAGACCTTATCAAAATCACCATAGAAGGCGCAAAAACTAAAGAGCCCTTGGGCAGTGGAGCTACAGGCAACCTGACACATCCAGCCAACTTGAATGATTGGCATTGGTTGGCCGAATCGCTTCAACCTAAGTAACAAAAGTAATGCCAAAATAACAAGGCAGTCCTTGGAACCATTGTCGCGTCTTGGAACACAAGAGGTTTTCTTCATTTATTTCCCACAGATTGTCTGATTGGACTGGGGATAACTTACCTACAAGAGACCTGGTTGTGCCAATGCCCAATAGTTGACAGCTACGAAATTGCCTTTAATCCGGCCATAAAGACGGAGAAAGGTTGTTCTATGGCCGGCTGGATAACTTTTATCAACAAGAATACCGGTTTTCGGATCACCGAAACAAAAAACTGTTCCCCGTTTATTCAAGTTACATCTCTGGGAAATTCTTGCGCGAGTGGAATTGCCCCAGATTTGTCAAAAGTTGTCAATGTATATTGGAATCATTCAAGAGCAGGCAGAAGAGCATTCATAGACCGAGTGACTGCAATCTTAGACAGAATTTATGAAGACGAACACTGCTCAAATGTGATATTATGTGGTGATTTAAACATTGACTGCTTTAACAACGTAACGGGACCATTGAATCAACTAGCACATGAGTGGTGCTTAGAAATGGACCAAAGAAATCTCTTTATGCTGAACGGTAACACTTTAGGGGACATACAGGCAGCGCTGACATGGAGAAGATCTGATCAAAAATCAACGATTGATTACATATTGGTGTCAAACGACATCCACACCAGAGTCAAAAACTTGAAGGTGATCCCTATGACTCATAGTGATCATGACATGATACAAATGGAATTCACTGAGCCCGACAGCCCCAATTCTGTAGTATGGAATCACAAAGTTGTTGTTGAGTCTAACAGAGTAAGACTCAAACTAAACGAACAAGCCGTCTCACAAATCGCTGACAAATATCGTCTGAAAAAAGAGACGTTGGAATATCAACACCTTTTAACCCAGTTTATGGAAAAGAAAACTGGCTTAAAACACTGCAAATTTGTGCCAAAACACAACTTTAACCTTGAGATCCTAAAAAGAAAAAGGTTGATGCGCCAGGAGATTCAAAAAGTCTCTCGTGCAGACATACAAGCATCTTTACTCAAGGAAAAAGTCCATCAAACAAAAATATAAAAACTGGTTGAAAGCACATGAACATCTAATGACACCAAACAATGCAGAACTAATGTTAACCAAACTGAGAAATAAAAACTCACCAGAATTCTGGTGGCTAATTAATCAAACAAAGACAACTCAGGCAGACCTACAAAGTAATCTGGTATCAGAGGCTGATTGGCTCTCACACTTTACTGAGTTATACAGCAGGAGTGAAAAACATCCCATGACACATACAGCTGCAGTTACATGGTGGGATCTCTCCTTCACAAAAGAGGATATATTGAGTACGATAAACAAAGCAAATGCTTCACAAGCCCCTGGCCCCGAGGGACTCACAAAATACACAATTAAAAAAAACCCAGAGGCATGGGCCGAAATTTGCTTCACCTTATTTGAAAGGATCTCCTGTCAATGCCGTACGCCCCTACCCTGGAAAAGCGTGGTAATAGTACCAATCTTTAAAAAGGGCAGCAGAGCTAACCCAAAAGATTATCGCCCGATAGCTCTATTGGACGTACTAGGAAAAGTCTATGCTGCACTTCTTCAATGAAAATTGGTCGACTGGGTGACGAAGAACCATCACGTTAAAATGCGACAAGCAGGTTTCGTAAAGAATGTTGGATGTTCTTTAAATCTCCTTCTCTTAAACCTGCTTAAAATGGAGGCCTTAAGAACCATCTCCAGGGTCTACCTCGCATTAATTGACTTTTCAGATGCATTTGACAGCAAAGACAGAGCCAAATTGTGGAATAAGCTGGAAATCTGGGGCTGCCCTCCGAGTCTGTTAGCCACAATTAGAGATCTACATACGGCCACTAACAACATGATCCGTCTAGACCAAAAAGAAACTCTCTCGGCACATATTAACACCTATCGGGGCATGAAACAAGGATGCCCACTGGCCTCTGTCATATTCGGGCTTTTCATATTCGATATCGGTGAAGCAATAGATGAAGCTCACTCTTTACCACCGAAAATCAATGAGTCACACTTTAGTTGGCTCCTGTGAACTGATGATTTGATTCTGTTGGACGTCACTCCGATTGGCCTCCAAAGAAAAATAGATGCAGTCAAATCATACGTAGAAAGGAATCATCTACAGATAAACACAAAAAAATGCGAGATTCTTTTATTCCAAAACTCCAAAACAGTGTGCAGTGAATGGCTAGAAGTTTGCTTGGACATTGGGCCAAGAAACCCTGAAAATTATGGCAAGCTTGAGATACCTTGGCATGCAAATAAGTAAGAGCATTAACAACGCTCCTTGGGTAACAGTAGCCAAGAGTAAGTGCAGACAACTTGCCGGCCAAGCTTCTGTCTTAAACAGGAAGTACAGAAAATTCTTCTTAAGACCGGTAATCAACTTTTACCAATAAAAAGTTGCACCAGCTCTTACTTATGGAGCGGAAAATGCCTTTGGCTGCTCACACGATTTGTGGTCAACGCATGAAAACAACTTTTGGGTCAAGGTGCTACAATTGCCAAAGAGTACATCAGCATGTTGGGTGTCCTGACCCACGTTTGGACTATTATGCTGCAACATTTGGTGCTGTGGGCTTAGGAAATCCAAGATGGCGGAAAAACCCACATTTGCGCCAGAATCCAGGAGAACCGTGCAGTTTTGCGCACACCAAAATGGTCCCCTGACCTGCCACCCAGCAGTGCAAAGAAAGATGGTTCTGTTCAAAATCCGTTTTTATTAATGTCAAAAATTGCTAAGATCATGGGCTCGAAACCACCAAACAAAAATCCAACTATGGTTGAGTGTTTTACTTTACTCTACTACAGATCCACATCAATGCCATGTCAAGCAAGGATCTGTAACGCTCACCTGATTCCCGCAGAGGCGCCGGTCTTGACTGGGTGAATGCCATATCTTCAAAGGTGATGTGTAACACACGGTTGGCTCTTTGAGCTGGACCTCTGTGCACTGTATGTCTGACTCGAAGAGTAAGATGTCTGCAGATAGAAAATATGGGATTAATGAACTGGGGTTATTGGGTGCCTCTCTCCTCTTCCCTTTCTCTTCTCCTGTAGAACCCCAAAGGTTAACGCCCTCACCTTAAGTAAGTGAACGCCAAGCTCTCCATCTGCCTCGGGGCAGGGTGCCGTAACCAGTTTCTTCACTGGATAAGGGTGCAGGCCTCTTGACCTCAGAGGACTGCTGTCCGTCGTTAACTGCACGAACGGTAAGTTCTGGGCACTTCAAATGTCTTAAAAGTCTTTTGTAATGATATCTCTTGTTTTGCAGGGTTCCGGCGATGGCGGATGGTGGGCTGATGAGAGTTGAGGATCGAACCCGCGTGAGGAATAGAAGCGCCTGGAAGCACGTAAGTAAGCGCTTGTAGCCTGCTTCACGATGCGCACTAACTGTCCCTTTTATCTTGCAGGTACAAGTTCGGAGCTTTAGAGAAGCTGAAGGGTGCTGGAATACCCACTGGATTCGGCGTGGGAAGGAGTAAGGGCACGTGAGTAATAAAGTTGCCCAATGTCTTTAAACGCACCTTCTTTTGTCTTTCAGATGCGGGATGCAGCGCCGAAGGCCTCCGGAGCGTGCGAAGAGCTGGTTGTTAAGAAAGGAAGAAGGCAATGTGCACGGAATCTCACAGTGTACAACTTTGAATCTAAATATGTGCATACAAAACCCAAGACTTGTGTATACTAAAACCCAGGAGAAACAATAATACCTATATATGAAAAGGAATGTGGGGTAAACACTTAGAACCTCCTTATGACTGAAAGGAAAGTCGGCAAACTCCTTACCCACTATGCTATTACAGATACTGACAGCGCTACACCCACGTAGAGGGCAAGCAAGGACAGGATCTGTGAGCTGACACTCTGGATGATACAGAATAAGGAACTTAGAAACTGTACTCACGAGGACCGGAAAGACCACTTGAATGTCAGTAAACTCACGAACCCAGTTGATCAAACAGGAACCCTGAAGGCTATAACAGCAATGGGTGGAGGAAACTAAATACATAAGACCCTAGTCAAGGGGCGAGTAGAAATAGTGATATAAAATAGTGAGGAAACAAAAGGGGCATTTACACTGGGACTAGTTACAATAACACCCACACCTAATAATCCATGGGAATGCAGAAGTGAGATGGAAAACATGGAATGGATCCCAATAGAAGGTAAGGATCAGGAGCAGGGAAAATGATATCACAAAAGGAAACCTTGAGGCAGGAAGCTAAATCTATAAAGGGAAAGACTAAAGCATCAGGTTTTTCAGTAGCAAAGGACAGCAACAAAGAAACAGAAAACACAGGCGAGTTGGGCAGCATCAAAGGGTAAAGCACAGAGACAGGCTGCCTGCAGACAGAGGAAGACAGAAAGGGAAATCCAATGAGCAGAAATCAATTAAGCACAAGAATCCGAAATCCAGGGCAGAGGAACAAGAAACAGGAACTGGGCACTAGGCACAAAAGCTAGGAACAAGGAACAGGAACTAGGAACTCGGCACAAACGCTGGGAATGGAACAGGAACTAGGTACTAGGCACAAACGCTAGGAACAATGAACAGGTACTAGGCACAAAAGCTAGGAACAAGGAACAAGGGACCAGTCACAACAGGAACACAGCAACAATGACCAGCACTGGACTGAAGCAAACTGAGGCTTTTAAAGCTGCTTAACGAGCACACCCCTCAGGCGTGCCGCCTGCTGCACCTGCAGCCACAGGTGTTGCCTATCCTCCACCCAGCCTTGTCCTGCAGGGGAGGAGGTGAAGCAGTGAGCCAGGCATTCTGGGAAGCATAGTCATTTGATTAAAGTAGCAGTAGCATGCTGGCTGCCAAAAACCTGGAATGGATCCGGAAGGGAAGTAATTTGGGAAATAAGGTTTTAGTGCTCCCAAGTCATCAGGACACTGCAGCATAAGGTTCGGAGGAAATGTCCAGTAGGGAATAAACCCCAAAACATGCCCCCAAGTGGCGGTAACGGGAGCGAAGGGAGCGAGCCGTGACACTGGTAAGCTTTTGTCTTTCAGATGCCGGAATGCAGTGCGAAGACCTCCGGAGCATGCGAAGAGTAGGTAAGCCTTTGTCTTTCAGATGCCGGAATGCAGCGCGAGGCATTGGTGACAGCCGATGGACCAGGTAAGAGATGCGCTGCCACTGAAGACCGTAGTGCTAACCTGTTCTTTCTTTGTCTTTACAGGTGCTGCTGAAGACTGGATTCCAGGATGGTAAGCCTTTGTTCCATTAGGCCCAGGATCAGAAGCAGAAGACACGATGAGCGTTCTGCTGCAGAGAATGCAGAATAACGCAAAGCAAGATTCATCCATCGGGTGTGGTTTAAATAGCCTCCTGTAGTGCTTAGGTGTCTCCTTCCACAGCCTCGCCTAGGTAAGAAAAGAGTTCCTGCTTTCCAGAAGAGTTCCAGTGTTCTGAACCTAGGGAGTGGCTCCTGCCCCACCCAACAGGAAAAGTAGTCCCAAACAGAAGAGGATCAGGGGCTCAACTGGCAGGTAAGTAAGCAGCATGGTCTGCTGCAGGTAAGTCCACCCAAGCATTATTAGCCCGGCGCTTCCAGCGCTGGGACTGGGCATCTTTATGAGCCTGGTGCCACTGGCGCCAGGACAAGGGTCCAAAAGGTCCCAATTGGGACTGGCTGGCACTTGGAACCGGGGTTATGGGTCTGCTTCCAAGGGAGTCGGGCAAGTCCTGATCTTTTGGAAGCAGAGATCATGACAGCACCCCCCCGCAAGGCCCCTCCCAAACCGGGCTTCTCCGGGGGTTTGGGCTTGTTAGGAAATGTTCGATGAAATCTTTTGATTAGACGAGGGGCGTGGACATATTCTGCAGGTTCCCAGGATCTTTCTTGGGGACCGTAGCCTTTCCAGTCAATCAGGTAAAATAGTTTAGATTTGGAGATCTTGGAATCCAGGATGCTTTTGACTTCAAACTCGAGTTCTCCATCAACTAGAATAGGTTTTGGAGATTTAGTTAGTCGGGTTTGAGGTTGCACGGGTTTTAATAGAGAGACGTGGAAGACCGGATGTATCTTCATGTGAGGGGGCAAGTCCAACTTGACCGCTACTGGATTTACTATGGTAGTGATGGAATAGGGACCAAGGTATCTTGGGTTGAATGTGCGTGGTCCTTTTAGAGGTAGATATTTGGTGGATAACCAGACTTGATGTCCTACTTGATATTGGGGGCTTCCTTCCGATGTTGGTCTGCTCCTTTCTTGTATTGTTCTTTAGCCCTTTGAAGGTGAGAAACGGCTTCCTTAAAGGCTTGGGTGATTGTAGAATGCAGGTGGTCTACTGCTGGTGTTCCAAGATCTTGGAGTGGATCCAACTCCGAGGTTCGAGGGTGACTACCGTATAAAAGAAAAAACGGGGTCTTCCCAGTTCCCGAGTGGACAGAGTTATTGTAGGCATATTCGGCTATACAAAGGATATCTTTCCAAGTTGTTTCAGTTTGTTGTAGCATGCAGCGCAAATACTGTTCCAGAGTTTGATTGGTCCTCTCGGTTTGTCCGTCGGTTTGAGGGTGGTGGCTGGTCGAAAGTCTCACATCAATTTGAGCCGACCGACAGCAACTTCGCCAAAAATGAGAAATAAATTGACTACCTCGATCCGAAATGAGAACTGAAGGAAAACCGTGCAGTCGGACGATGTTTTCGAGAAATTCTCAGGCCACAGTTGTTGCTGTTGGTAAGCCTTTGAGTGGAATGAAATGCGCCATCTTGGAGAATAGGTCCACGATTACTAGGATCGTATTGTATCCGGAGCATGGAGGTAGATCGGTGATGAAGTCCATAGAAAGCGTATGCCAAGGGCGAGGTGGGATGTCAATAGGGCGTAAGAGGCCGGCTGGTTTTTCCTTTTGACTCTTGTTTTGGGCGCATGCTCCACAGGACATTATAAAGTCTCTGATATCTTTTTTCCAAGACGGCCACCAGAAGTAGCGCTTGATCTTTTCCGAGGTCTTGGTCATACCGGGATGTCCTTCCATTAAAGAATCGTGATAACAAGAGATTACCTTTTTCTGTAAATCTGTGCTGGCCAGGTATAACCGTTCTTGGAAATATAATAGGTTGTCCTTCACCGTAAAGTCCTTTCCCTGCAGATGCCAATTCTGTATGACTGCTGGAGTTACCAGTAGCCTGGCTTTATCCTTAACTTCCTCTATGGATTGTGTGCCGATTACACCTAGAATTCTTTGTTCTGGAATGATAGGTACAGGTTTAGGATTGATCAAATGTTCTTCCACTCCCATCCGAGAAAGGGCATCAGTTTTACCGTTTTTTGTACCAGGTCGATAGGTAATTATGAAGTCAAACTCGGCAAAGAATAGTGCCCAACGGAGTTGCCTAGAGGATTGAGCTTTTGCGGTTTTCAAATATTGCAGGTTTCGGTGATCTGTAATCACAGTAACGGTGTGTCGGACCCCCAGAAGATAATGCCGCCAAGCCTTAAAGGCGGACTTGATAGCTAGAAGTTCCTTATCAGTAATAGTGTAATTGATTTCAGGAGGCGAGAATTTGCGGGACCAAAATGCCACGGGATGCAACTGATTGGTTACTGGGTCCTTTTGTGATAGAACTGCCCCCATGGCAAGGCTCGAAGCATCAGTTTCAACGATGTAGGGGAGTTCTGGGCGAGGATGTTTTAAGATCGGTGCAGAGATAAATCTAGTCTTCAAATTCTGGAAAGCTTGTTCCGCCTCGGTAGACCATTCAAAACGTTTGTTTTTCTTTAACAAGGTGGTGATGGGCTGGACTATTCGAGAGAATTCGGGGATAAACATGCGGTAAAAGTTAGCGAAGCCTAACATGCTTTGACCACCTTTTTACGGAGGATGGCGATGGCCATTTGAGAATTGCATTGACCTTCTTTGAATCCATACGCACTCCTCTAGGTGATAATATGAATCCCAAGAATTCAACTTCAGTCACGTTGAAAACACATTTTTCCAACTTAGCGAAAAGTTTGTGTTTACGCAATCTCTCGAGGACCATTTTCACGTGTTTCCGATGTTCAGTTTCCGATGAAGAATAAACGAGGATGTCGTCAATGTAAACAACAACACACACATCTATGAGCTCTCTGAGGACATCGTTCATAAAATATTGAAAGGCGGCCGGGGCATTGCAAAGTCCGAAGGGCATGACCTGATATTCAAATAGCCCATACTTGGTGCGGAAGGCCGTCTTCCATTCATCGCCCTCTTTTACTCGTACCAAGTGGTAGGCTCCTCTAAGATCCAGCTTTGTATATATGCATGCTTTTCTGACTTGGTCCAGGAGTTCAGGGATCAAAGGTAACGGATATCTGTTCTTAACGGTGATCTGGTTCAGGGCGCGATAATCTATACAAGTTCTAAGGTCCCCTTCTTTTTTTGGAACGAAGAACAAAGCTGAGGAAGCAGGGGACTTGGAAGGACGAATATACCCATTCGCTAGGTATTGATCCAGGTATTGTCAGAGGTGAAGATTCTCAGGCTCGGTGAGGGCATAAATTCTACTACAAGGAGGAGTAGATCCAGGTATCAGGTCTATCTGGCAGTCATAAGACCTATGAGGAGGTAGAGAGTTAGCCTGATCCTTCCGGAAAACATCTTGGAATTCTAGGTATTCAGGAGGTAACTGGGGAGTCTCAGAGGAAATTGCTGCCAGTGCAACACCAGGTCGAGGGTGACAAGTAGAGACACATTCTGGAAACTGAACCGTTCTTGCTCGCCAATCGATCTGAGGATTGTGCTTCTCTAACCAAGGAATTCCTAGAATAATCTGGAACTGAGGGGCCTTGATCACATCGAACACGATCTTCTCATGGTGTCCATCTTGACTTACTAGCGTCACTTCTTGGGTGGTATGCGTTACTGGTCCGGAGGCTATCTCCGTACCATCCACCGTAGTAATGACGTCCTTTACAGCCTTTGGACAAAGAGTCAGATTCATCCTCAAAACCATTTCATGATCCACATAATTGCCGATGGCACCGCTGTCGACGTAAGCTTCAATCGCAGGTAATCAATCCGTATGTTAAGGGCTAATGAGGACCATAGGTATCACGAAATGCGAGGTCACAGAACTGGTTTTAACGCTCGGCAAGAGGACCTCTATTCTTGTCGGGCAAGGTCGTTTCCCTGCTCAGAGTTTGTGACCCTGGTAACTGCAGCTCCTACTGCCTTCTTGGCTGGTTTCACCGGACAGTCTCGAAAAAAGTGCCCCGAGTTTCCGCAATAGAGGCATAACTGCAGCTGTTTTCTCCTTTCCCGCTCCTTTTGTGTTAGTGGTCCTTTCAGGCCCCCTATTTGCATGGGTTCCCCGGAGTCTACTCCTTTGGTAGGAGTTGGTGGTTTGGAAAATACTCGAGCATCAAACTTGGAACGATCGGCCTTCCTGTTCTGCAGTCTGTGGTCAATTTGAACGACTAAGTCAATATAGTCCGAACAGTCTTGCGGGGGATTCACTACTTGGGCTAACACATCTTTGAGCTCTCCACGTAGACCTCTATAAAACAGCGTAATCCTTTTGTCCTCAGGCCATCGAGTTTCCACTATCAGTCTGTTGAAAGACGCAATATAAGCCAAAAGGTCTTTATTAACTTGTCGCAATGAGAGGAGCTCATTGTCCAAGGCCTGCCCCTGTGAATGTCTTGCAAACAGTTTTTCCATACTGAGCTGAAAAGCTTGAAAATCATGGAGAACCGGATCATCTTGATTAACTAGAGGGATCGACCAGTCTGCCGCATTGCCACTAAGGTACGAAAGCACGAAAGCTACCTTAGCTTGATCAGTTGGAAAGGCTGCTGGCCGGCATAAGAAGTGCAACCGGCACTGATTAATAAATACTGCAAACCTCTTTGGGTCACCAGAAAATCATTCGGGCGGAGCCAGAGGTACATTCCCAGGTAGGTTGATCTGCACTGGGTTCGTAGAGGATGTTGAAGGAAGATTTGCCCCTGATGCGGGTAACAGAGTTTGTCCGGCTTGTGACTGCAGCAATTGTCTAGCGAGATCGTCTGTTTGCTCCTTGGAAATAATCAGTTCCCTTCTTAGTGCATTCGTTTCCTTACGGGCTGCATGCACTTCTGCTCTTAGTTCCCCAAGTAACTGGGCTAGCTGGTCGGTATCCGAGGTTTCCATAGCGCCTGGGTGGGAGTTTTGCGGTAGGCTTTGCGTTCTGTAACGCTCAGCTGATTCCCGCAGAGGCGCCGGTCTTGACTGTGTGAATGCCGTATCTTCAAAGGTGATGTGTAACACACGGTTGGCTCTTTGGGCTGGACCTCTGTGCACTGTATGTCTGACTCGAAGAGTAAGATGTCTGCAGATAGAAAATATGGGATTAATGAACTGGGGTTATTGGGTGCCTCTCTCCTCTTCCCTTTCTCTTCTCCTGTAGAACCCCAAAGGTTAACGCCCTCACCTTAGGTAAGTGAACGCCGAGCTCTCCATCTGCCTCGGGGCAGGGTGCCGTAACCAGTTTCTTCACTGGATAAGGGTGCAGGCCTCTTGACCTCAGAGGACTGCTGTCCGTCGTTAACTGCACGAACGGTAAGTCCTGGGCACTTCAAATGTCTTAAAAGTCTTTTGTAATGATATCTCTTGTTTTGCAGGGTTCCGGCGATGGCGGATGGCGGGCTGATGAGAGTTGAGGATCGAACCCGCGTGAGGAATAGAAGCGCCTGGAAGCACGTAAGTAAGCGCTTGTAGCCTGCTTCACGATGCGCACTAACTGTCCCTTTTATCTTGCAGGTACAAGTTCGGAGCTTTAGAGAAGCTGAAGGGTGCTGGAATACCCACTGGATTCGGCGTGGGAAGGAGTAAGGGCACGTGAGTAATAAAATTGCCCAATGTCTTTAAACGCACCTTCTTTTGTCTTTCAGATGCGGGATGCAGCGCCGAAGGCCTCCGGAGCGTGCGAAGAGCTGGTAAGCTTTTGTCTTTCAGATGCCGGAATGCAGTGCGAAGACCTCCGGTGCATGCGAAGAGTAGGTAAGCCTTTGTCTTTCAGATGCCGGAATGCAGCGCGAGGCGTTGGTGACAGCCGATGGACCAGGTAAGAGATGCGCTGCCACTGAAGACCGTAGTGCTAACCTGTTCTTTCTTTGTCTTTACAGGTGCTGCTGAAGACTGGATTCCAGGATGGTAAGCCTTTGTTCCATTAGGCCCAGGATCAGAAGCAGAAGACACGATGAGCGTTCTGCTGCAGAGAATGCAGAATAACGCAAAGCAAGATTCATTCATCGGGTGTGGTTTAAATAGCCTCCTGTAGTGCTTAGGTGTCTCCTTCCACAGCCTCGCCTAGGTAAGAAAAGAGTTCCTGCTTTCCAGAAGAGTTCCAGTGTTCTGAACCTAGGGAGTGGCTCCTGCCCCACCCAACAGGAAAAGTAGTCCCAAACAGAAGAGGATCAGGGGCTCAACTGGCAGGTAAGTAAGCAGCATGGTCTGCTGCAGGTAAGTCCACCCAAGCATTATGAGCCCGGCGCTTCCAGCCCTGGGACTGGGCATCTTTATGAGCCTGGTGCCACTGGCGCCAGGACAGGGTCCAAAAGGTCCCAATTCGGACTGGCTGGCACTCGGAACCGGGGTTATGGGTCTGCTTCCAAGGGAGTCGGGCAAGTCCTGATCTTTTGGAAGCAGAGATCATGACAGGATCATATACTATCAAGTAAAATCCTTTCCTTTTGAAATGTATTAATTCAAGACAGCTGTCAAAAATAGGTGCAGTACCGGCATTGGACACTGACCGGGGCTGGCGCTCTATACATCCTGACAGGAGAGCTGTCTTGCAGAACTGTGCTGTGAATAGAAGGGGGTCTTATGTAATTAAAAGTTCAAAAGACATGCCTTTCCTGAGAACTCTTAACACCCCAGCGACCCACACCAGGAGGCAGGATATCACATGGCCCTGTTGATTGAGAGGGAGGGGACTTCCCTGCAGCCTGCTGGACCCAACACAATAGACCCTCTCAATTGAATGGAGTATGTTGATTTGGGTGTGGACTGTAAACAGAGCTCTGCCTGAAAGGAAAGACATGTGATCCCTGACTCCCCCAGTTCCTAGGGGCGGACCCAAACCCTGAAGTGAAGCGAATTGAAGGCAAATATATGTTTTATAAGAATACTGATAACTAATTGTAACCAGATGACAGAAATGTACAACTTTGGGATCTTTAAAATGACACATTCACTCCCAGTTCAAGACTAGGCTGGTCGCCCTGTGATGTTCTGAGGCAAAACCCCGGGAATTATGAATGCTGCAAACACTGTATTTATGCTAGAGACACGATAGCTTAGATTAATATGCTCAGGAAGAGGATACAGGTCTGTGTAAAGATTTGATGAAAAAACAATGTTGCAAAAGCTACCAAAAACGAAAATAAGTTGTCATTTTTGAATGCAAGCTCTTAGAAACATCAGAGTTGGGCCAGAATGTACCATAAGTAATCTGTAATATGTACATGTAATGTCAACCACTGGGTATCTGGGAAATATGTTTAGTTATGAAAATGATTTTCTAAAGCAAAAGCAAAGGGGCGTTTCTTCAATAGACTGTAAGGCTCTGACTCACTCTGACACACTATCCCTTCTCAAATCAGGTCACAAAGAATCCTTTGACCTATCAAATCATGAGAGGGTGGGGCATGCAGAATGAGCTGACCCACCCACTTTCTAAAGACATAAAAAGAGCCACTGGAAGCTAGACAGGGACATTCATTTTCCAACCTTCAGCTGAATTCCTGCGCAGCACGCTGACGGAGAACTCCAGAATCCAGAACTCCAGAGATCCAGTCTGACTCCAGAACAAAACTCCAAAGAACTCTAGAACCCAACAGCTGAACTCCTATCAGCAGGCCTTCAGAACCTAGCAACTAAACCAAACTATTCAACCTCTGGGCTGTGCGGTTTGCTGCTTGCTAAGAATCCTGTGTATCCAGAACAGAACCAGTACCCAGAAAGCAGTGTAGTATCTAGAATCCACTTGATCCAGACCAGCAGAACCAGAGATCCAGACCAGACCACTGTGAACAGAACCGGTGCCTGATTGACCCGCCGAGCAGAGAGAACCGCAGCTAAACTTGTTGACCAGATCCGTGACAAGGCCATTCCTTTCAAATTTATAGTGTGAGTACCCAGCTAGAACTGTGCAGAACCCATCTCTTAGTTTAAAATAATCTGATTCAAAACATTTGTACCTGTTTAGAACCGCATCATAGGAATCGTGTGTTCCTTCTCCGATTTAAACCTGTAAAGTGTCATTTTGCCATTTTGAATCATTTCATTTCTGAAAAACTACCTTCACGAAATTGTCTGTATCTCTTGAACCGTTTGTGCTAGGAGCTTTCGTTGGAAAGCTAAGATTCTAGGCTTTCCAACGAACCCAGAACCAACTTTCTATTCATTATACTTTTTCCGTAATCACGCTCGACGCACTCGGAAAAAGTGCCGCGATTTGCGATTTGGCTCAAAATTCTTCACTTGTCAAAATAGCAGCTTCTTGTTTTCCTTTGCTGAAATTCGTTTGCAACCTGACAATCATTCATAGAGCATTGCTAAAGTGATCCTGAACTAATTTAAAGTAGCTATCACCCACCCTGAATCTCTTATAGGGAATTAAAATCATTTTAAGCATATTTTTCCCTTCTTTGCAAACCACATTTAAAGTATTTTGCCTGTGTTTTAAAATCATCCCTGTGATCTAAGCTTGCTAGGGGGGAACTGAACTATAGTTGATTGTATTCCTGAGAACTGTGTGCTCTCCTTTCCATCTTTTTATATTGCATAAAGGGGGGGGTGAATTGCCAAAAGGGGAAAAGTGATTATATTATCTTTTGCTGAAATCATATCAAGTTTATTCCTGTGTTGCTTCTTTTCTACCTTGCAATTCCTTGTACCATATAAAGCATTCTCAGCTACCTTATCCTCTATACTACTCCTAAGTAATTAAACCAGTGTGCTAGTATAACATCATCCATTGTTGAGCACTGTCATATGTCTAAGTGTGATATCAAATATTAATTTATTATAAAAGTGTGATATATATCTATTGTTTAATTTTTCAAATAAACCTTTTTAATTTGCAAAACAAACCTACTTCTTGGCTCAGTGGGGTCAGGGGGATTCTAAGAGAGGGGCGTTATACAAGGGTTCATCATCCAGATTATAACTTGTCATAAAAATATATAAATAAGGGCTTCCCTTGAGCAATCCCAGACAAGGCACTGACTTAGTGGGAATGCTTGATTGGAGTCATTAACAAAGTGGGGGCTCGTAGCCGGGGATTCTGGATTAGATCTACCACTTGTGCAGCTTAATACAGTGTACTAACTGATAGGATACATAAATCCTGTTGGATCACCACGCTGTGCTACGCTGTGAAAACACCACTCAAAAAGGAACGCTCTCAAGAAATGGTCTGTTTTGCAAAATAAAATAGTAACTTCGGTAAGTCAGGAAGGAAATCAACTTCCAGAATGACGACACTGGTAGACTTCAAAATAGCCAGAGAGCACTTCTTACATAAGCTATTTGTGAGAGGTGAGTGGGCTCATCAGGACCAGGCGGTCTGGTTGCAGGCAATCGCACCTCAGATCACTGAAACAGGGTCAGACATATGGAGAAATCAGGGTCCATTACATGTGGTCCTGAGTGAACTATATATGGCCCCTAAGGCCAAGGAAGAGCACAAGAAGATGCCAGGGTAGCGGCATATTTATATTTATATATGGGAGCCATACAGGACAAATGTGCTGAAGGCCAAGATCTGGCAAATAGGCAACTGATGGCATTAGAGAAGGCCCAATCTGACCTGGTCTCTTCTGAGCAGAGGCTGCAGAGGAGCCAGGAGTCAGAAAATGATAGTAGGCAGTATATTATTAAAATAAAGGAGGATATGGATATCCTGCAACAGGAAAAGGCTGACCAGGATACCAGATTTCTGGCCTTGCAGAAGGAGTACCAAGAAGGTTTGGACTCCCTACTGCAGAGCCAGAAAAAGCTGGAGCAACAACTAGACTTTAACAGGGCATGCACAGAGCAGGTGGCCATCCTGCAAATCCAACTAGACAGAGAGAAATAGGAAAGCAATACATTGATTTTGAAAGACCTGGATACCCAGGCAGAGTTTGATCAAGAACGCCAGAAATCTGGTGCCTTTCAAAGGCAGAGGGACGACCTGGCGGCACAGATGCAGGCTTTTAGTCAGGAAAGGGACACCTTATGCCAGGAAGTCTGCCACTTAAAAAGGAAAATGGAAGAAAATCACCTGGGCTTCCAGGGAATGGGTGACCTCCAAAAAGAGCACCACGACTTGTTAGAGCACACCAGGAGGGTGGAAGATGCAAGAAAGGAGCGGGCCAGTAGGGATGGTACCCAGGAGGTAACCACCCTGCAGCAAAGACTGGCCCAGTATTCCAGGACCAATCGGGAGGCGCAGAGAGAAAATGAGGCTCTCTGTCAGCACAATGATAGGCTCCAGCAACAGGTAGCCATGCAGGAGAGACTGATAGAGTCTAGTAAGGCCTTAACTGAGGAACTGAAAGCGCAGGCTCTTGCATTGCAACAGGGAGCAGGGGCTGACAGAGATGAAGTTCGCTGGGAAAGGGAAACACCTGAGCATAACCTCAGTAGCCCTAGTACCAGAGGCCTTCATCTCTCCCAGTCCTTGGACTCTGCCACCCCCATGTGCCCTGGCGCACATGAGCACTAGGCCACAGGGATGACAGATTACTATCCAGCCAAAAGTATGGGGTTCATAGGCCAGTACCTCCCAGGAATGGATGGGCGGGCATCCGGGTATGGGCACCCAAGCACAGTGCAATTTAGTGGGGAACCCCAGGAAAGTTGACCCACTAAGGGCATCCTAAAGACCTCTGCCCAGTTAGGTCAGTGGGGGGGTACCCATCAAATCCTGGCAGCAAGGAGGGATCTGAAGACTCCTCTGAGCGGCCCAGGACACAGGAGACCAGGTCCCCAAATTCTGCCAGCCATTCCCAGGCTTGCAGAATCCGGGAAAACCTGGAAGATCTGACAGGCACCTCTGGGAGCAGTGCCTCTGAGTCAGAGGATGAGTGGACCAGGGATACCCGAACCAAAAAGGCCAATAAGGCAAAAAAGGGCCTTGCTTAAGGACCCCTTAAAGCAGATCAAGGCAATAAGGAGTGTCATCACCCCTTATCACAAGAATGCCAAGTATTCTGTTTGGGAACACTTGGAGCTTTATGAGCAAATGATGGAGACTTTCCATTTGAAGGACATCAGTAGCTGCATCTAGTATGTCAAATGGACATTCTCCCCAGAATACTCCAGTTTCTTTGCGGGGCTGGAGGACCAAAATCATTCAAGATGGTCCACCTATAGGGCGGCCATCTTGAAACATTTTTCTGTTCACCCTCAAGAGGCTCACAAGACAGCCTACAATTTGCAATGTGGGGTGGATCAGGCCCCACAAGAATTTGTGCAGGACTTAAAGCGTGCTTTTGCGCAGACTACAAAAAGGGTATGCACGGACAGTAAAGAATTTGTTAATACGTTTTTCCATGCCTTACCCAAATACATAATGACCCAGCTTGTGAGAGACTTTCACGAGAAAAGATCTTTAGACTGGGTCATTGAGCCAGCCACCCGCATCTATGAGGTGCAGAAACCAGTGGAAAATAAGAATCAGCCCAAAAACCCCAAAACCAACAGCACCCCTGCTGCTGCCAAGGTGGCAGAGGTAAAGGTTGCCCCCGTTTTAGATTTGGAGATGGGGGGACCTAAAAACCTGCCGGCAACAAATAATTCTAAGCCCAGAAGGCCCTCGAGCCAGTCACAGACAGGGAGTCAAGGAGGTAATCCCACAAATGGGGTCCCTCGCTCCCCTGACTATGTAAGTCCCCGCTATAAGGGAAACAGTCCAATCCTGGGTTATGTGTGGACTCCTCTGGCCCAAGGGGGAGGATCCAACCAAGCACCCAACCCAGGGAACGTCCCTCCACACTTCCCCCAGGAGGGCAGAAATTCACCAAATCTTGGGCAGAACTTGTTCCCCAGGTATCCACCCAACTTCCAGCCCCAAAATCATCCATCCTTCTTTCCCTACTTCCCTGAGCCCAGACCACCTAATCCGGGAGAGGAGTGGCCAAGGGTGGAGGGGTACCCAAATCTTCCCAACCCGGGGTACTACCCGAGAAGGGATAGCTACCCTTCCCGGGATCAGCCCAGGTGTTAGATCTCACTGTTCTTCCAGTCCGTTAGCTGGGAAAGAAAGCATGGCGTCGCCAGTTGCACATCAGCGCTTCCGCGATCAAAGCCTTCAGCGCAAAACAAAGGTGTATCCAAGCAGTCGAATACTTTACTTACCCCGGATGCAGCGCGGTGCCTGGAAGGTAGCCTGGCAACGCTGGCATCCTCTACACTACAGGAGCACTCGTCCTGCTGTGTAGGTATCATGCAAGCCAAGTCACGTGACACCGTCTTCATAAGCTCCTCCCTGTACACTCACCGGCGCTTCTGAACTTTCTTCGGTGGCGTTTCGGAATTCGGACTTCCTGTTTCCTGATCTCAGTTTTCTGGTCCTCCCTGTTTTGACTTCGGACTGCTTCGGTTGCTCTTTGGAATTTGCCTTTGTTCTGGTTGCCTTCCCCCTCTTGACCACGGACCGTCCCTGTTTTGCCTTGGATCCTGAATTGGTCTGCATTGCCGGCTCCCTGCTCGACTTCGGCCTGACATTGGATATTGCCTTGGATACTGATTTGGTCTGCACCGCCCGCTCCCTGCACGACATTGGATTGTTATTGGACTTTGCCTTGGATTGCTTCAACTCTGCTGCCTTGCTTTGAAAAGATTTTGTTTCGTCTTGGTTTTTCGAACTTTGAACTTCGAACTTCCTTGCTTTCGTCCCTCACAAGTACACGGACTAGATACTTCCACAGGTGTACGTTGTGGGTTGGTTGCTTGTCTTCTGCCTCATAACTAAGGATTTGCCACAAACTTCCTCTGCCCATCCGAACCTTGTTACCACTGGACAGGAGTCCAACACGGTAAGGCAATAAATGTAATTAGGGACTCCTAGTTATTCTGCTGATGCTTGTTGATCAGTGATTCATTGCCGTATTCTTTGCTTAGACTGCAGGTGCCTGCATTACCAGCCGGTTAAACCTTCTTAACTGAGTTAGCAGGTTAGTGGTATTCCGTGTATGCTGTTATGTACTGGCTTACTTGTCTACGCAAAGTCTGATACTTGCCTTGTTTTCAGCTGGTGGTGTGTCCTCCGGTATACCGTGTCTACACTTCTACGGTGCCTGGGTCATCGGTCTCCTGTCTTTCCAGTAATAGACCATTCTGGTTGTTATTTCTAATAGCCAGACTGGTACATTATTTGGAAGACTTCGTCATCTACACGACGAGGCAAGTCGCTCCATTTCAAGTGCTTCCTTGGTCTGACAGACTCAGAAGCCTTTAAATCATGGATGCGAACGAGACCTTGACCACTATCTTGCAATTAGTGGCAGACCTTCGTAACGATATGACTGCTGCTCATTCCGTCACCCAACGATGGATCGATGAACTACAAGCGGGTATGCAATCCCCAGGCGCACAACTACCACCGTCTGACATGGCATCCGGGTCAGGTGTAGGACCACCGGCACCAGGGGCTGGGCCGGTGTACATGACGGCACAGTTCCCATTGGCGCCCCCAGAACGATTCAATGGAGATCCTAAAACCTACAGGACCTTTTTGAATCAATGCAGGTTGCATTTCCTCTGTAGACCTGCTTCCTTTCCTGACTCAATGACTAAGGCCGCCTTTTTGCTGTCCCATTTGGGTGGTACTGCGGCCGCCTGGGCTAACCCATTACTAGAGGATGGCAGTCATTTGCCGTACAATTGTGACGCCTTGATCGATGCAATGAGTCGTGTGTTTGATACACGTTATGCTACACAAGCCACGGATCTAGAGTTACTTGGCCTCAAGCAAGGGGATATGTCCCTTCTTGCATATTTGGCCAAGTTCAATCAGCTTGTGGCAGAGACCGGATGGCCTGAAGATAAGAAGGCATCACTGTTTTACAAGGGCCTTTCGGAACCCCTGAAAGATACCCTGGCCACTGTTCCGGTTGTGCCAAATACCTTCCCTGAACTTCTTGATTTAGTGTTACAAAACGATTCAAGACGAGCGGAGAGAAAAGGGGAAAAACGAACTGTTCCTCCCACGTCCTTTTCACCCCCCGCTCCTATGTCTAGTCCTTCGGAACCTATGCAAATAGGTGTATTACGGGGACATCTCTCCGCTGAAACAAGAGAACACAGGCGGAAGAACGGATTGTGTTTCTATTGCGGGGCCTCAGATCATCTTCTGCGTGTTTGTCCCAAGAAACCAGCTAAGAAGCCGGGAAACGCCAAAGCTCGGCAGTAGAAGGAGTCCAGCTGCCGGGCATTTCTTCCATGGACTCTAATTCTTCCACCCCATATTACCTCTCGGCTACCCTCTCTTCTGACACAGGTGGTCTAAAGGAGGTCTTGGCTGTCCTAGACTCGGGGGCTACTGGCTGTTATATGGACAAAAATTATGCCCGAGAGTTGGGATTGTCTATTGTGCTTAAACCTTTTCCTGAAACCGTGAGTGCGGTTGATGGGTCTTCTCTGGTTTCAGGTCCAGTAACAGAGTGTACAGCCACGTTGGTAATGACCACTAGCTATGGGCATAATGAAAAAATAACTTTTGATCTCATTGCGGCTCCACAGCTTAAGTGCATATTGGGACTGTCTTGGTTACGGTTACATAACCCCGTAATAGACTGGCAATCGGGGGAGGTGATGTTCCTTTCTGATCATTGTGAAAACAACTGCTTGGAAAGTACTCCCGACACATCGAAACCAAGTCTTGCCTTGCTTGATACCGCTCCCGTTGTGGGAGCTGTTATCAACACAATATTACCAAGGGAATATCAAGAATACAAGGAAGTTTTTGATGCAGTTGGAGCAGACATTCTGCCACCCCACAGGACTTATGATTGTCCGATAGAACTGGTACCTGGGGCAAAGATACCATCCGGGCGAATATACTCTCTGACACACAAAGAAGATTTAATCCTAAAGCACTATATTGAGAAATCCTTAGAAACTGGTTTCATTCGCCCATCGAAGTCCCCTGCAGCCTCTCCCTTATTTTTTGTCCCCAAAAGGGAGGGGGACCTGCGCCCTTGTATTGATTATCGGGCTCTGAACGCGGTTACCATAAGAAATCAATATCCACTCCCGCTGATCTCTGTTTTATTGGATCAACTCGGAAGTTCAGTGGTGTTCACTAAATTGGACTTGCTAGGAGCGTATAACCTGGTGAGAATTCAAAAGGGAGATGAATGTAAGACCGTGTTCAAAACCAAATATGGGCTTTTTGAGTATTGTGTGATGCCTTTCGGGCTGTGCAACGCCCCGGCTACCTTTCAATACTTCATCAATGAAGTGTTCCATGATATGCTTGAACGTTATCTGGTGGTTTTTCTGGATGATATTCTGATCTATTCACCCTCTCTGGAAACACACATCTCACATGTATCCAGTGTATTGCAGCGATTAAGAGAAAACCACTTTTTCTCCAAATTGTAAAAGTGTATATTTCATGTACAGGAGGTGGAGTTCCTAGGTTACAACATTACCAACCATGGGGTGCAAATGAGTCCTTCCAAGGTATCAGCAGTGTTACAGTGGCCGACCCCTGTGTCCTTGAAAGAGCTTCAGTCCTTTTTGGGGTTCTCTAACTTCTACCGACGCTTCATTAAGGATTTCTCAACCATTGCTGCCCCCCTCACGGTTTTGACCAGTTCCAAGAAGCCTTTTCGCTGGAATGGGGAAGCTCAAAAGGCGTTTGAAAGTCTCAAGACTGCATTCACTACTGCACCTGTACTCCAGCACCCCAATCCGGCACGGCCTTACATTGTGGAAGCAGATGCCTCAGGTATTGCTCTTGGAGCGATATTGTCGCAATTATGCCCCGAGACCAACGGTCTTCACCCGGCTGCATACCATTCCAGGAAACTCACCTCATTTGAAAGGAATTACACCATCACAGAACAAGAGTTATTGGCAGTAAGAGATGCTTTCATGGTATGGAGGCACCATTTGCATGGTACCTCAGAACCTGTCCAGGTTTTCACCGACCATAGAAACCTGCTTGCACTCCAGTCCGTTAAGTGTACCACAGCTCGGCATGCTCGCTGGCACAAGTTTTTCTCAATGTTTAACTTCACTATCTCGAATCGTCCAGGAGCCCTCCATTCTAAAGCTGAAGCACTTTCTCGTAACCGTGGTAGTCCTGAGCCCAGTAACTTGGATGGGGTTCCGCTTTTACCTAACCAGGTGGTATGTGGTTGTACACTCCAACCGTTTTTCAAAGACAAGCTTCGAGACTGGGTGGAGACATCTCCCACGGAAATATCCACTCTGGGGTTGGAGAAAGTGCAGTCCCTCCCTTATAAAGATGGGAAGGTCTATCTACCCGATATTCATACTAGACAACAGGCGATGCAATGGTGCCACGATTCGTCTATTGCCGCCCATCCGGGTATCCGGAAGACTCTGGATTTACTAAAACGTTGGTGTCGGTGGCCATGTATGGCAAAAGATGTTGCGGACCATTTGTCAACCTGTGCGGTTTGCGCCCAGTGCAAAACCCTTCATGGCAAACCAGTGGGCTTGTTACGGACTATGCCCATACCTGAACTACCATGGACCATGATTTCCATGGACTTTGTTGTGGAACTACCGCTGGTGGAAGGATATGACACGATATGGGTTATCATTGACTATCTCACGAAGATGGCCTTGTTCGTTCCTTGCAAAGGAATTCCTACAGCTCCAATTCTGGCGAGCCTGTTTCTGAAACACGTATTCAGGCGTTTTGGTCTTCCATCAATCATCATTACTGATCGGGGTTCACAATTCACTTCTCTCTTTTGGCAAGCGTTAACCTCTACCCTAGGTATTGATGGTAGATACTCCAGTGCATATCACCCACAAACCGATGGGCAGACTGAACGCGTAAACGCGACTATGGAACAATACCTACGCTGCCTTATCAGTCAGCTTCAAGGTTCTTGGGTCTCGCTTCTGTCCTTTGCCGAATATGCTTATAATGATTCTATGCATACTGCGACAGGTGTTTCTCCGTTCTTTGCTATGTATGGAATGAATCCTAGAGCCCTTCCTATACAGTTCGAACTTCCACTGAATAACCCCGCAGTTCTGGCTTGTGTGAGGGATTTGTCTGAAATTCAGAGAAAGGTTCGACAACATTTACTCCAAGCTCAGGCGAAAATGAAAGAAACGGCGGATACTCATAGGTCTCTGGCTCCGAAATACAAAACAGGTACCAAGGTGTGGTTGTCTACGCGTAACCTGCGAATACCAGGTCGCAAGGCTTTAACATCTAAATTCGTAGGGCCATACGTCATTTCAGAAGTCATTAATCCGGTGGCTGTCCGGTTGAACTCCCGTCTACCTGGAAAATCCATCCGGTGTTTCATGTTTCTCTTGTTAAACCTTGCCATCCTTCTACCAGGCTTCCATCTCGCCCGCTTCCTATTAGAGTTCATGGTTCAGATGAATATGAAGTGAACGCTATTTTGGGCACACGGATACGCAGAGGTAGACGGTTTTACCTAGTAGATTGGAAGGGGTACGGTCCGGAGGATCGTACCTGGGAACCGGCGTGTAACATACATGCTCCTGCTCTAGTGTCCCGGTTCTGGTCTGCCCGAAGGTTGAGGGCCTCTTTGGGGGAGGATACTGTTAGATCTCTCTGCTCTTCCAGTCCGTTAGCTGGGAAAGAAAGCACGGCATTGCCAGTTGCACATCGGCGCTTCCGCGATCAAAGCCTTCAGCGCAAAACAAAGGTGTATCCAAGCAGTCGAATACTTTACTTACCCCGGATGCAGCGCGGTGCCTGGAAGGTAGCATGGCAATTGTGGCGTCCTCTACACTACAGGAGCACTTGTCCTGCTGTGACGGTATCACGCAAGCCAAGTCACATGATACCGTCTTCATAAACTCCTCCCTGTACACTCACCGGCGCTTCTGAACTTTCTTCGGTGGCGTTTCGGATTCAGACTTCCTGTTTCCTGATCTCAGTTTTCTGGTCCTCCCTGTTTTGACTTTGGACTGCTTTGGTTGCTCTTTGGAATTTGCCTTTGTTCTGGTTGCCTTCCCCCTCTTGACCAAGGACCGTCCCTGTTTTGCCTTGGATCCTGAATTGGTCTGCACTGCCCGCTCCCTGCACGACATTGGATTGTTATTGGACTTTGCCTTGGATTGCTTCAACTCTGCTGCCTTGCTTTGAAAAGATTTTGTTTCATCTTGGTTTTTCGAACTTTGAACTTCGAACTTCCTTGCTTTCGTCCCTCACAAGTACACGGACTAGAGACTTCCACAGGTGTACTTTGTGGGTTGGTTGCTTGTCTTCTGCCTCGTAACTAAGGATTTGCCACAAACTTCCTCTGCCCATCCGAACCTTGTTACCACTGGACAGGAGTCCAACACGGTAAGGTAATAAATGTAATTAGGGACTCCTACTTATTCTGTTGATGCTTGTTGATCAGTGATTCATTGCCGTATTCTTTGCTTAGACTGCAGGTGCCTGCATTACCAGCCGGTTAAACCTTCTTACCTGAGTTAGCAGGTTAGTGGTATTCCCTGTATGCTGTTATGTACTGGCTTACTTGTCTACGCAAAGTCTGATACTTGCCTTGTTTTCAGCTGGTGTGTGTCCTCCAATATACCGTGTCTACACTTCTACGGCGCCTGGGTCATCTGTCTCCTGTCTTTCCAGTAATAGAGCATTCTGGTTGTTATTTCTAATAGCCAGACAGGTACATTATTTGGAAGACTTCGTCATCTACACGACAAGGCAAGTCGCTCCATTTCAAGTGCTTCCTTGGTCTGACACCAGGGGAGAAAATAGAACCCCGTATCAGCCTGAGCGGGTTTCACAGTTAAACCGCGAGGTCCAAAATATGGCACGGGATCTGGGTCACATACTGAGGGCTCAACAGAACCCTCAGATGAGCATGCCGCCGCAGAATGCCCCAAACTCTGGGCCTGGTGCTCCAGAACAATGTCGGGGGCAGCACCCCGATAACCCACCGGTTCCCAGGGAGGAGGCACAAGAGGAAGGGGGGTGTCAAGCCTTGGAGGAAGCTTCCTTCCCCACTTGTAAACAGCCCCTGGAAGCCCAGGAACCAGAAACAAAAGCTCCTGCCCCTGAAAGTCTGCCTCCCAAGGAGCAGAGGGGGGGTAGGAGTAACAAAGTACCCAAACAGACCCACTTTGAGGAGGAGGTACAGATCTTCCAATTTGAGGGAGAGGGATCCCAAGAGGATCCTGGGGAAAGGATCTTCTCCTTCAGAGATGGGGGAACTCCTCCCAAGGAAAAATGGGTCCCAAGGGATTCCAACCCAGACTGGGTAGATGTGGAGATTGAGCTGTCGCCGCCCATCATCCTATCCCAGAACCAACAATACCAAAAACCCTGGGTTCAAACCCATTCTGGTGACTGCCTCCAAAAAGGGGGGGGGGGCGGCCCAGGACCGGAACCAGGGGAACTCGAATATCCTCTTTCAAGTTGCCAACTTTTTCTTTCAGATTCCCGAGACTCGCCACAGAATTTTGCCCAAATCTCTTCTCTCTCAATGCCACAACTAGAAAATTAACCCACCAGTTGTTCAAAAATTTGCATTATTTGTGCCCCTTACAGAGAAGGAGGGAAGATACTATGCCCCGGTTCAAGTACAGGGGCAGGGTACAATTTTGGCACTGGTGGACACTGGATCCCAAGCTACTCTTCTGTCCAAAAGGGCCTTTGATGAACTAAATGCAGGAAGGGGGGAGAATTACCGTATTCCTCTCACCTCTCTTCCTGGACAACTCCAGAACTTTGACGGGAAGGAAATTCCCGTCGAGGGGACTGCAGATTTGGACATCAAAATTGGGCGACACAAGGTGAAACACCCGGTCACAGTAGTGACTCCAGAGGGCACCCCTTGTTTACTGGGGAATGACCTCCTGAGAAGGTTGTCACCCCTAATAGATAGTGTAAACAAGGTCCTCTGGACCCAGACTAGCCGACCATTAAAATTAAAGCAGTGTCAACCATGTTAGTTTAAATGGCACGTGCCACATGGTTGAACAAAAATCTGACCAAGTAGAATTTCACTTCCAGAACAACCAAATCCCAGATGTGACAGTAATAGCAGTAGGACAACAGACTCGTGATGGGGGGTCCTCTCTATTTCTGAAAATCAACCTTCCCTCCAGTTTAAGGTGGTATTCCACACTGGAAGGAAACTCTCTGAAATTCTTTACTAATCCACAATCAGACATTCCCACTCCTATAGTGCAGATGTGATGTGAAATCAGCTCAGAGCCTGGCTGATCTTCAGCAAATTGGAGAGCAGTTGTTCATCCCTGTTCAGTTAAATGATGGGAAGGACTCTGTTCTCGCCCGATTGTGTGTGAACAACGGTAAGAGCTTCATCAGCGAAGCCATGTTCCGCCAACTCCCAAAAGATCCAGCCATTCCCACATTCAAACTGATAGACAAATGGGAAATGGATCTGGAAACACCCAATTCGAAACATCTACTGCCAAGCAGGTATATGCTCAAAATCTCCATTGACAACAAGAGCATAGTCCATAATTGTTGGGTTGTGCGAGACGTCACTGCCGCCTTTTACTTAGGCAGTGACATTCTCAATCGCTTTGCCATTAGTTTGGACCTAATAAACTTCAAAGCTTGGTCCCGATTAGCGGATAATCCCATGGTCTTTGATGATCCATAAAAAGCATTTAGGTCAGCTCAATTGCTACCTTATGCAGTTGAAATTCAGATTAAAGAGGAAGTCACCATCCCAGAAAGGACCCGACAATTCTCCCTGGAAGTGAAAGTTAAAAGAGGACAAAAATTGAAAAACCCTGATGCTTATATTCATCTAAATGCTTCTCTCCAACAGCAAGGGTTGGGGGTAAACCCAACACCATTAGTCAACATAGAACATGACACCATTCCAATAGAGGTGGATAACAGCGACTTAAAGAGTATTACTCTAGCCGCGGGCACCATTGTTGGAATGGCAGTTGATGACCAACATTTCTCCATTGATTTAGGAAATGAACTGTTAGGACCAATCCCCAAGGACTGTTTTGACAGTGACAGTGATGACAATACAACACCAGACAGGATCTTTACCCGGCATGGGGGGAACTTCCTGGTGTACACTTTCTGCCCTTATGGCAAGAAAGATGTCACTTGTGACTTCAGAAGGGATGAGGTGATTTTCCAGGTCCATGAGGGCTGCCTTTCCCACCTGAAGCCACCAGTCCAAATCAGCACTCTGACCAGGGACTTCTCCACCCAGCTGGAGGAGGCCGCGGAGATAGCGAAACCAGAAGTCTTTCCAGTCTTCAGGCAGATGGTGGAAGAGAGAGTCAACCTAGCTGATGCCTGTGTGACTCTGGAACAGAACCAAAAGTTGAAACAAATGTTCTTGGATTTCCAAGATTTCTTTGCAGTAGACTCATATGACTGTGGTCGCACCGATATCCACACAACAACAATTCCCACGGACCCTGGCATGACTCCAGTGTTTGTGAAGGAATATTGCTTGCCTCTCGCATCCATGGAGTCCCTTACTGAAATAATTAAGAACCTTGAGTCCCGGGGAATAATCCGTCCAGTCTACAGAACCTACAATAATCCGGTGCTGGGAATATTGAAGCCAAACGGCCAGTGGAGACTCTGCGCCGACCTTAGGGAGCTCAACAAACGGGTCCATACTTCCCGATGGCCTCTGCCCTACATTGACCAAGGGCTGGCCCGGATTCAGGGGTCACAGGTATTCACTGCAATAGACCTGACCAATGGATACTGGACCGTGCCTGTCAGTAGGGAGGACCAATACAAACTGGCTTTTACCTTTGGGGGCCAGCAGTACACATGGACCCGGACTCCCTTCAGATACCTCAACTCCGGCAATGAGTTCAACATTTTCCTACACAAGGCCAAGCCCAACCTGGGTGCAGGGGGTAACTTGGCTTATGTATATGATGTCCTCATCTAAAGTTCATCGCTGGAGGAACATATAGCGGAGATCCGTTATGTTCTGACACAGTTAAGGGCCGCCAGAGCAAAACTTTCCTTTCAGAAAGCATAGTGGTGTAGAACCCGTGTTAATTTCTTGGGGCATGAGATTACTCCTCAGGGTCTCTGTCCCCAAGAAAAGAAAGTGGAAGCACTTCAGAAACTGAAAGTCCCCACAACTCTGCGGGAACTAAGGAGTCTCCTTGGACTGACTAATTACAGCAGAAAGTTCATTGAGGGCTACGCAGAGATCACCAGACCCCTGATTCATCTCTTGAAGGGGGGGTCAAGTGGAAATGGGGTCCAGAACAAGCCGAGGCAGTAAGACAGCTCAAAAGAAGCCTCTCACAAGGGCCCTGCCTAGCTTACCCTGTCAAAAACAAGGAGTTTTTCCTGGAGACAGGGTTCTCTAATACGTGCTTGACGGCAGTATTATACCAAAAGCATGACAAGGTCAATAAAGTAATCTCTTATGCGAGCAAAACTTTATCCTCTGTGGAGGAAAAATTCAACGATTGTGAGAAGGCACACCTGGCAAAGATGTGGTCATTGAAGAATTGCCACTAGTTTGTCCAGGAGGAACACATCATAGTGGAGACTCCACACCAGCCTCTGCAATATCTCCAAAGTGACAGAATCCGAGCCGGAAATGTGAGTAATTCCCGAATTACTCCCTGGATTCTGTCAATGCAAGGCTTTCCGGTGGAGGTCAGATATGGCCAAAACAAGAAGAGTCCCTTCGCGCAAGGTCTGACTGACTTGCATGATTGTGCCAGAGAAAACTGTCTCGAGGACGAAAGTCTAAAAATCAAGGACAATATGGAGGCATACCTTAACTCCCCACACAAAGTCTTTGAAGAGGACATGTGTGAGGGAATGCCCACTGTCTATGTGGATGGATGCTGTTACCATGTTGACAACAACGGGGAAAAAGAACTGGTGGCCGGCGTAGGGAATGCATGGATGAAGGAGTCCCCAGAACCCTCCGCTGGGTACAAAATTGGTCCCCGAAGTAGCCAGGTGGCAGAGTTGATGGATGTGCATCAAGCCATCCTCACTGCTGTCCAACATCAACTCCACAAACTGGTCATAATCACAGATTCAGATTATGTACGGAACGGGTTCGTGGAGCACCTGGATAATTGGAAAACCAGAGGCATGTTATGTGCTAATAACAACCCCCTGAAACATGGGAAGTTAATCCAAAATATTGATGATCTGGTCACATCGAATGGGATGACCATCTACTGGAAAAATATCAAGGGTCATTCCAAAGTAGAGGGACCAGACAAAACTGGAAATGACTTAGCTGATCAGCTGGCCAAAAACGGGGCCATCCAAGGAGATCTAATAGAGATTGAGTCCCTGTTGGGGGAAATCCAGGTTACTGCTATCACTAGGTCCCAGATAAATGCTCACAATGATCTTTCAACTGCACAATGGAGTAAGGAGACCCCAGATTCTGATTTGATTACGGCTTAAAAGGGGGATCCAATAATTGGTAAGTTTTACCAACACATTGAGGACCCTGAGAACTTTCCCCTGATGGATACCGATTACATTGGGAAAGAGGACCTTAGAGTGTTGATAAAATGTCCAAAGATGTTCCGAATCCAAGACGGTTTGTTGGTAAGGAAATCCCAAGCTGGCCATGATCAGTGGGTGGTCCCTACCTCATTCCGAAGCCTGATGTTAAGTCACGCCCATGATGCGGCCACCGCCAGTCATAGGGGGTTTCATACAACACTTGAGATCTTAAGAGAGGTTGCATACTGGCCACACATGGGGCAGGCCCTCAACCAATACTTGAAGGGGTGTCTTGTGTGTGCACAATTTCAGCCAACATCCCTCACACACCGGGCGCCTCTCCAAAAGAGGGGGATGACACTGCCATGGTCAGATTTGCAAATCGACTTCATAGGCCCCATGATTCGCTCCTCTAGGGGAAACAAGTACATGTTGATGGTCACATGCTTCTTTACCAAGTGGCTGGAATGTCTCCCGGCCCCAAACTGCAAGGCAGAAACAGCAGCTGCCCTGATGATCAACCACATCTTTTCGTGTTTTGGTCTACCCGAAAGGATTGAGTCAGACAGAGGTAGCCATTTCACCAGCGAGGTAATGACAAAGATGTGGGAGATAGTGGGGGTCAAAAGGAAGCTACATATTGCCTACCGGCCAGCTTCTTCTGGGGCAGTAGAACGCTACAACCGGACCATTGTGAGCATATTAAAAAAGTTTGTGGCAGATTCTGGGCAAAGTTGGGCTATCCGATTACCTCTGGTCCTAATGGCCATCAGATCTACCCCTTCATCTGCAACCAAAATGTCACCATTTGAGCTGATGACTGGACGCAAGATGGTGCTTCCCCAGCATTTGCTCTACAGGACCCAAGAGCAGACATTGATAAATGCCTCCACAACTCATGAGTATGTGGAGAATTTAAGGAAGCACCTCCAACATGCTTTTGCCTATGCTCAGCGAAATCTAGAAAGATCAGCTGATAGCATGAAGACCCATTACGATTTGAAAACTTCCAGGAAAGTATATAATGTGGGAGACCGGGTCTATCTATACAATTTCCAAAGAAACCAGACCAAACAGCGAAAATGTTTGCCTACATGAAAGGGACCTTTTGAAATTATAGACAAGATCTCCCCAGTTGCCTACACGATCCGCATCCCCAAAGGTAGTGTGGCAGAAGGGGAAGACAAGTGGGTCCATATAAATCAGAAAGTGTTGCCATCCCAGGCACACTCTGCAGCAACTGGAGGAGTCCTCTGCAATACCAGAGGGGGCCGCTCCAGAGTAATTCAGTTCCAACCCTAAAATATCCCACATATAGTCTCTAAAATATTATGAGTCTTGAACGAAAATGTCTTATAATTATATCTTGTTTTTTTTTAAATAAGAATATAAATGTCTATTGATTTATAAAATGTATATGCCGCCCCACTATATCAATAGTGGGGGAGAAATGTCTACGAATAGGTATTGCTGCTTTGCTTTGTCATCCTAGGAGAAAGAAAACCTGGAGACTGACCACGGAAGACGACCTGGGGACCGGGAGCAAAGATCCGACGGGCCCGGGGTACTGTCCAAAACTCCCATCAGGACCGGCGAGGAGAACTGATCGATCCACCCTGATGGAGGAAAAGATGCTGAACTTTGTCATCTGCGTAATCGGAAGAAGATGATGCGCACATCCCAGCGCATGGATCAAAACATCCTTTGCACCCGACTCCCCCTTGACTCGAAATCAAAGCGCAGTCGGGCGGGGGGGCTTGTTGGGTGTCCTGACCCACGTTTGGACTATTATGCTGCAACATTTGGTGCTGTGGGTTTAAGAAATCCAAGATGGCGGAAAAACCCACATTTGCGCCAGAATCCAGGAGAACCGTGCAGTTTTGCGCACACCAAAATGGTCCCCTGACCTGCCACCCACCAGTGCAAAGAAAGATGGTTCTGTTCAAAACCCGTTTTTTATTAATGTCAAAAATTGCTAAGATCATGGGCTCGAAACCACCAAACAAAAATCCAACTATGGTTGAGTGTTTTACTTTACTCTACTACAGATTCACATCAATGCCATGTCAAGCAAGGATCATATACTATCAAGTAAAATCCTTTCCTTTTGAAATGTATTAATTCAAGACAGCTGTCAAAAATAGGTGCAGTACCGGCATTGGACACTGACAGGGGCTGGCGCTCTATAAATCCTGGCAGGAGAGCTGTCTTGCAGAACTGTGCAGTGAACAGAAGGGGGTCTTATGTAATTAAAAGTTCAAAAGACATGCCTTTTCTGAGAACTCTTAACACCCCAGAGACCCACACCAGGAGGCAGGATATCACATGGCCCTGTTGATTGAGAGGGAGGGGACTTCCCTGCAGCCTGCTGGACCCAACACAATAGACCCTTTCAATTGAATGGAGTATTCTGATTTGGGTGTGGACTGTAAACAGAGCTCTGCCTGAAATGAGAGACATGTGATCCCTGACTCCCCCAGTTCCTAGGGGCAGACCCAAACACTGAAGTGAAGTGAATTGAAGGCAAATATATGTTTTATAAGAATACTGATAACTAATTGTAACCAGATGACAGAAATGTACAACTTTGGGATCTTTAAAATGACACATTCACTCCCAGTTCAAGACTAGGCTGGTCGCTCTGTGATGTTCTGAGGCAAAACCCCGGGAATTATGAATGCTGCAAACACTGTATTTATGCTAGAGACACGATAACTTAGATTAATATGCTCAGGAAGAGGGTACAGGTCTGTGTAAAGATTTGATGAAAAACCAATGTTGCAAAAGCTACCAAAAGCGAAAATAAGTTGTCATTTTTGAATGCAAGCTCTTAGAAACATCAGAGTTGGGCCAGAATGTACCATAGGTAATCTGTAATATGTACATGTAATGTCAACCACTTGGGTATCTGGGAAATATGTTTAGTTATGAAAATGATTTTCTAAAGCAAAAGCAAAGGGGCGTTTCTTCAACAGACTGTAAGACTCTGACTCACTCTGACACACTATCCCTTCTGAAATCAGGTCACAAAGAATCCTTTGACCTATCAAATCATGAGAGGGTGGGGCATGCAGAATGAGCCGACCCACCCACTTTCTAAAGACATAAAAAGAGCCGCTGGAAGCTAGACAGGGACATTCATTTTTCAACCTTCCACTGAATTCCTGTGCAGCACGCTGACGGAGAACTCCAGAATCCAGAACTCCAGAGATCCAGTCTGACTCCAGAACAAAACTCCAAAGAACTCTAGAACCCAACAGCTGAACTCCTATCGGCAGGCCTTCAGAACCTAGCAACCAAACCAAACTATTCAACCGCCGGGCTGTGCGGTTTGCTGCTTGCTAAGAATCCTGTGTATCCAGAACAGAACCAGTACCCAGAAAGCAGTGTGGTATCTAGAATCCACTTGATCCAGACCAGCAGAACCAGAGACCCAGACCAGACCACTGTGAACAGAACCGGTGCCTGATTGACCCGCCGAGCAGAGAGAACCGCAGCTAAACTTGTTGACCAGATCCGTGACGAGGCCATTCCTTTCAAATTTATACTGTGAGTACCCAGCTAGAACTGTGCAGAACCCATCTCTTAGCTTAAAATAATCTGATTCAAAACATTTGAACCTGTTTAGAACCGCATCATAGGAATCGTTTGCTCCTTCTCCGATTTAAACCTGTAAAGTGTCATTTTGCCATTTTGAATCATTATTTCATTTCTGAAAAACTACCTTCACAAAATCGTCCGTATCTCTTGAACCGTTTGTGCTAGGAGCTGTCGTTGGAAAGCTAAGATTCTAGGCTTTCCAACGAACCCAGAACCAACTTTCTATTCATTATACTTTTTCCGTAATCACGCTCGACGCACTCGGAAAAAGTGCTGCGATTTGCGATTTGGCTCAAAATTCTTCACTTGTCAAAATAGCAGCTTCTTGCTTTCCTTTGCTGAAATTCGTTTGCAACCTGACAAGTGATTCTGAACTAATTTAAAGTAGCTATCACCCACCCTGAATCTCTTATAGGGAATTAAAATCATTTTTAGCATATTTCCCCCTTCTTTGCAAACCACATTGAAGTATTTGCCTGTGTTTTAAAATCATCCCTGTGATCTAAGCTTGCTAGGGGGGAACTGAACTAAACTACAGTTGATTGTATTCCTGAGAACTGTGTGCTTCCATCTTTTTATATTGCATAAGGGGGTGGGGGGTGAATTGCCAAAAGGGGAAAAGTGATTATATTATCCTTTGCTGAAATCATATCAAGTTTATTCCTGTGTTGCTTCTTTTCCACCTTGCATTTCCTTGTACCATATAAAGCATTCTCAGCTACCTTATCCTCTATACTACTCCTAAGTAATTAAACCAGTGTGCTAGTATAACATCATCCATTGTTGATCACTGTCATATGTCTAAGTGTGATATCAAATATTACTTTATTATAAAAGTGTGATATATATCTATTGTTTAATTTTTCAAATAAACCTTTTTAATTTGCAAAACAAACCTACTTCTTGGCTCAGTGGGGTCAGGGGGATTCTAAGAGAGGGGCGTTATCGAAGGGTTCAGCATCCAGATTATAACTTGTCATAAAAATATATAAATAAGGGCTTCCCTTGAGCAATCCCAGACAAGGCACTGACTTAGTGGGAATGCTTGATTGGAGTCATTAACAAGCAGTATGTATACGTTACGAACTATCCCTGACTTCCATGTATGCAAGGGTTTGTTGGAATCTAATATAATTCTTTCGAAAAACTAGGGCCATCGAAAAAATTCCACAATTTGAAATCCTGTATGGATCGGATGGCAACAAAAAAGACTTTCTATATACCTGGAACAAATGTTGCAAAGACATACTGAAAGAACATGATATCAACTTGGACACGCTCCATGGAAACCCTGACTTAGACAAGAAAAAAATCAGGCAAACCGACTGGATCCAAACCGGCGAGCAAAGATGGACCAGCAGACTTATGAGGAACGCCCCATGTGAGGCAAATGGACTCAACAAACCACAACGTTACATCGAGCGCTTCCCTGAGCAAAACTCAAGATGACTCTACATGTATTTCCGTCTTAATGTTTTCCAGACAAAAGAGCGTCTTCCAGTTTGGGCCAAATTTCACGCCTTGAGCCCGACATGCAGGTTCTTTAACAGTGAGGTTGAGACCTTAAAGCATCTTACCTTGTTCTGCCAAAAACTGCGACAATGCAGATCTAGTCACTTAGGCCTTGTGCTCTTGAAACAGCCGTCTGCACAATGCCGATGCATGAAGGAGTCGACAGGATGCTTATCTTTGCCCTGACTAAGTTCTTGAAGGACATAGAAAACCTGTTGACACCCAACAGCATCGATGCATAGTGACTCTAAATAGTGAAATAGGATAAAGCCTTGTTTGGAATCACATGGACATTGTGAAACATTTGAATAAGGCCAGAAGTGTTAAATCTGTATGTTCAGTATTTTAAAGGTTTGAATAAATCAACAAAATAATAAAAAAAGAAGTAGCAGAACGATTCAGTAGCATCATCAATATTTTTCTCCTTTATTTCTCTGTAAAGAATCTTTCAATTCTAAGTGGAAAATGCAAAACACGTTTTTCCTGGCAAACCACAAGATTGTGAAGGTGTGGTAGCAAGTGCGAGGGGTATGGGGAGCCTCGATAATTGCAACGTGTGTCCAATTTGAAAAACAGCCCAGAAACTTGGAAACAAATGCAAATACACTAACAGGTGACTATAATCTTAGCTTTTTGTAAAAGAGGGTGCAGGTTGGTGTGAGGTGTTATGGTTGGGATTCCCCATACTGTAAATACAAAGGTAGGGAAATTAGTTCAGCTCTATCCCCAAATAACAGATATACAAAACAATGCTAAAACATTGATGTTTAGGAAATTACTGTTTTTAAACTTGAAGTACAATCGCATTTAACTGCCCATTTTTGTTGGCTTTTTTCCTGATGTTTTCGGCAGACAAACAGAAATATTCATACAATAGTAACACAATGGTCTTTATCATGTAGGAATTATGATCTACATAGGTCGCAGTACAAGGTGGGACTGCAAAGCCCACTCCGGGTTCCTTTCTAATCTCCATATCCTCTCTGATGAGATAAGATATAGGGGCCCCGTTTCTGGATGAAGTCTATGGGAGGGTGTCCCATTGTTGGTGGGAATGTGGCAGGTCATGGCAACACTAGTTTAGAGCCAGGGTGTCCTGGAAAAGGGAATCCTTCCCCATGAACTGCCAGGCATCTAAGGGTTCCCCACAGTGGCTGGCTAATTAATCACCCACAAATCTTGCACAGGAATGGAATAAGCTGTAGCAACCACTAGAACGCAGCAGAGTCCCATGTCCCAGATAGGACCCTCGCAAGAACAGGAGGAAGGAGTCGGCAGCAAAGCAATTAAAGAGAAAGACGCACGGTGTAGAGCCACATCACTGGATCTTCTGTGTCAGGAAAAACTTTCTTTTGGCAGCTTTCCTATCAACTTCAGGGGGTTCCCCATCATATCTGCAGATGGTGTTTGTGATCCTGGACTGATATCTGGGAGCAAGATGTTTTTTAGCCTCTCTCCCTGGCTCGCTCACTTATTTTATGGGCACTGGTCAGTCCTTATGGCTGCCACTGCAAGGAGACTTCTGCCCCCCCTAAAATCCTTTATAAACAACGTTTAAACCTTCCTTATGGAGCGCACTGCAGGGAAACCTTATTTACCCTTTTATATTGTTATTGTATTTGTTTCACTTTCCAGTGCAACACAGGCAGGCTCTTGGCAGTGGTAACTATTTTAACCATTTTGGAGACACTACCATGCCCCACCACATTGGTGGTCCAAGATAGCTCAACCTGGCATTTTAAGCCTTGCCTTGGCTGTTCTGTCCTTGTTGGCCTTTTTCCCAGTCATGCATTCTAGCCATCTATTTGTAAGAAGCCTGGAAAACGCTGCGTGAGTGAACTGAGTGGAAATGGCTAGGGGGTGCATACATCAAATACACATTCCAGCCAGATTGATATCACAGTTGCTGGTTTGTTGCTGAAGGATTATGGACAGTCACCACCTGTTTGAATGGTTTAGCTCCTGTTGATGGGCTGGGTCACCCCTGCCCTGATTATACATATTAAGAGGGGATATGGAGACATTCAGCAGAAGACAACCAGAGCCAAGAATCCGAAGTGACCACTGATGGATGTGAAGGACTGCTGCCGGAGCCACCATTGGACAAGCAAATAAACTGCTGTGACAAAGCTCCTCTTTTCGACAGACCTGTGCCTGGCACCTAATTTCCCTTAGCTTAGTGGGCCTACAAGTCTCAGGTCCAGCTCTAATGTCCCTGTTCTTTGGAGCTCAGAAGAGTGGATGTGCCAGTATCTGGCTTGCAGCCTCTGGATTGTGGACTGTGACGAATCGGGAAACTTTGTCCCTTCTTCCCTGGGGGGAGCCACCCCTTTGAGGCCAGGGAGACGAGCCCGCTCAGCAACACCCTCCATAGGGGTTTGGGAAAGCGGGACCTCGCTGGGAGGGACTCCCCTTCAGGGGACAAGGACTCCTATTACTATGGTTAACTCCCAAGAAGTATCTGCCTACATGCGAGTAAGAAAGACTGACATCACATCTATGGGCCTCATCACGAGTTGGGCGGTAGCCCTTAAATGAAACGGTAACGCTATTATTGCTGGATTTAGGGACTGGCCCAATCACGAGTTGGGCGGAAAGTTTGGAGTTTTACCTCCAGCTTTTTACTAGAGGTAAAACTCCTGATTTTCGCCAATTTTCGGTGCTACTACCTCCAGCGCAATTACCGCCGGCTGTAATAATGCCCCCAAACCCCATTGGGTCCAGTGGACCCAGTGGGGATTGGGTAATAACCGCCCAACCGCTACTCGTGATTCGGCGCTAATAGCGCCGGACTGAGTAGCGGTAGCGCTATTTGCGCTGGCGTTATCTTAGCGGTAATACCACCGCACTCGTGATGAGGCCCTATGTGTTGGACTCAAGGTAACACTGACATAACCTGTATTTGTGGCTAGAGAACAATGCACCACTTTTGAATCTCGGAGCGAGAATAAATGGCCAACAACCCTCGAATCAGAGAGGAGAACCCCTATGCCTCCGACGTCAGCAAGGGGCAGAGCCGGCTGGAGCATGTTAGAAAGTGGATGCCCAAACCAAAGGAGATGCCGTCCGCCCAGCAAAGCAGCGTGAGGGCCTGTGAAGCAGAGGCCACTCAAAGAGGACTGTACCTGGAGGCACGACCACGTATGGCATGCCCGGAGCCCAAAAATAGCTGCCGAATCCGGGAACGAAGCGGGCACTGGGCCCTCTGTTCTCAACCTGAGAGCCAAGCAACGAGAGAATGCTGGCATGAGCAGAAGACGTACACCGCTAGTATCCAGTGTGAAATAGCAGAAAGCTGTGGAGAACACTACAGCTGCTATTGAGACAGACCCTCTATGGAGCAAACCCTGCAGGTACACAGGTTACCAAGGTCGGAGAGAGGGAAGGGCTACCATAACCCCATCCAAGGATCACAGGGACCCTAGAAGAGGGGAAACACGAGATAAGAAGAAGGGTTGCGGGAACTTGAGAAACTGGAGCAGTACAAAGCTCCAGAAGGGTCACAGGGACCCGTCAGAGCTAAGAGAATCAGACAGACAGAGGGGTCTCCAAAACCACAGTGAGACATTGGGACAGAGGAACCCAACAGAGCCTTCAGGGCCTAATAAGCAAAGTGAAGAACAGATACAAGGGATGCACAGAGACACCCAACAGTTGATTAAAGTGGGAGTGATCAACAAATGTGGTGCAGAGAGATCAGGGAAAAATCCCTCCACCTAAAGAATTTGAGGACATTTTGTTTTTTCAAGGGCTTTTGAAATTTGGGGAACCTTTTGAGGATTCTTTATAGACTGCCAAGAACTGTTTCTTTGAAGGGAGCTGTTATTAACTGATAATTATTGGATCCAGACCCAGGAGGGATTATTGGGATGCCTGGGAGAAATCATGGAGGGTGGCCCAGTGTGCAGAGCACTTCATGTTTTTTTCTTTTACCTTTTTCTAAGAGGTAGGGCCAGTTTAGTCAATTGTTTTGAACCGAGGTCTATTTTATTTTGGACTATCAATGAGCACCTTAGTTTAGTTTTGTAGAAAGGGAACACTTTTAGCAATAGGGTCACTGAGGCATTTTCTTTTTATTTTAATAAAACTATGTTTAAACCATGTCCCCTTGTCCGAGTCCTCCTGGCTTGCCACATGAATCTTCCACTGCCTGAACATCAACTTGCTGCAGCTGTTCTATGAAGAGAGAGGTGGATCTGAAGCATGAGCCCTTGTGTCCTGTTGCATCGTGCCTGCTGACTCTGTATCTTTAGTCTGCCACATCTTCCAGCTCTTGTGTACAGGCATAGTGCCTTAAAAAGAAAGTCCTGAGCAAATACTTTAGATAAGGGGTCAGGAGAAGCAGCAGGAGAAATGTTCTCGACCCACAAGTTTGAGACCTGCAGAGTTTCAAGTCCGCACATTGAATGGTGTCTGATGCACAGCCGATGCCCTTGATAGAGCTGGTCAGCCCACAAGGTGGTCCAGGGACACTTCTAAAGGCTCTAGAGGGCACGATCAGTCTGCAGATTCCTGAATTGGTTGATCCCACCAGTTTAAGTCTCGAAGCATAAACAAGGGTCTTCCAGAGATTGGTCCACAGATGCAGGGATTCACTGGGACATGGCTGGAGACAAAAGTCCTCCTTGGGTAGTGAAAGAGGTCTTCGTTCCTATGAAGATCTGAAGAATGGCTGCTGGAGTCCTCCTTTTATTCTACATTTGAGCCAGGATTGGCTCAAACCCACAAATAGGAAGCATCTGCACCATTCAAAACAGCAAGGATGTTGTACAATCCTGGACATTATATTGCTCAAACCCACAAATAGGAAGCATCTGCACCATTCAAAACAGCAAGGATGTTGTACAATCCTGGACATTATATTGCCCCACATCTGCCCAGCAACTGAAATACCCCTTGCCAGAATATCGAAAGGGGGACCAGACTGTCCCAGCCCCCACATCCAGTGCACACATACTGCTTTGCCTGGGAAAGTCAAGGATTTGCCTGTGAAAAGGCATTCCATATAAGGTATTTCCTTACTTCAGAGTGCAGGAAGATGGTTAAAGGTCAAGATAGCCAAAGGACTGGGAGAAAAACACATGGGGCCTCATTACGACCCAGGCGGTAAGTTACCGCCTGGGTCGTACCCTTACCACCATGGTGTAAACTACGTTTACGCCATGGTGGTTGGCGGATTTACCGCCCCATTCCAAGGTGAGTGGGGCAGTAAATCCCCATTTCCCATTTTACCCTTCCCCATTCCCATTTTCGCCCCATAGGGCATAATGGGAATGGGGAAAGGCGATAATTACGGCACCGTAAATTACGGTGCCGTAATTATCGCCAAGGTCCCTTTGCGGCATTGATTTTAACGGCTGCAAAAAGCAGCCGTTAAAAGCCATCCCGCAAAGGGAACCTTGTAATCAGGCGTTAAGGGTCGGCGCCATTTACGGCGCCGTAAACCCCTTAACGCCTGAGTCAGAATGAGGGCCATGGCATAGCCATTTTCAGTATGTTACTCCAAAAGGCAGTAAAATGAAAAAGTTCATGCATGAAAAACAAAAGGATATGGTAGAAACATATCAGTTGCTACAAGCTCAATCTGGATACATCATGCAAGTGACAGAATGTTGCTAAAGGAAAGAGGAAAAAAGTACCCCTGCCTGACTTCACTGTAATGTGATGCATGCAACTTAAAACACAAGAAATCTTGCAAAAATAGACCGGGTGGCGTGGCACTAGTATCTTTTAAGGACTGGTGCCCCGAAAACAAATTAGCAAAGCAAGGTAAGTGAAGAATCAAGGTAAGTGAAACGGAAAGTCTCTATTTACTTTCACAAAGCCAGACCAGGGCAGGGGTCAAAACATAGCAAAAAGTTGGAGGGGTTCCATTGATGTCAATGGAGGGAAATATGTAAAAAGAAAATCTTTCCTAACACTCATGTTTACACCGTCTCTCTTGAAAAAATACTCCATTCTCTGTCAGCAGTTCATATTTGCCCCCTCAAAATGTGCTCTTATTTTGGTTGATATTAGCATCTGGGCAAATGGTCCCTCCAATGACTATAACTAAATGCTTGCAGATGATGTGGAAATCGGGGCTTCAACCAATTTGTTGAAAAACCAGCCCATAGTTTCAAACTCGAGTTCTATGATGCTTGAGAATTCAGCAGTTGCACCCTAATCAGTATCTTAATGGAAGATGAGCTATGCCATAAATCCAAGTCACCACCTGGACATTTGACACGTTTTCGGAAGGCTGAACTGGAGCAAGATGGACTTCAGCCAAGCACTCCTGTCACCAGATAACCCAACCCCGATCTGCCTACTAATATCATTTCCTATATTGACTGGAAAGTCACATTTTCCCATTGCAAGCTAGTCTTACCCAAGACCTGCAAACCTGATACCAATGTCTCACTGAAGCCACCAGATCATGAATGTAATGGTAGGAATCTAGAAGGAAGATTGGTTCAATTCAGCTACCTGTAGACCACACCAACTTCTGCCTATAATCTCGAGAAAACAAGTTTGCAGGTACTAGAGCGCAAAGAATGTCCATTTCCATTCTTGCATTGAAGATGCAGAAAGCTCAGCCAAATGACATTTTCTGTTTAAGTGCCCCTAGATCTGAAAGCCTACTTCGGCCCTTTAGGAGTGAACTGTGCAAATGTCACCCCACCCAAATACCTCCCTTCACTGTTCTGAAAGTATATGGCCATCAAAAGAGGCACACAGGTTGTTCTTGTTCATGTGGAGTAGATATCAAACATCTTGGCTTCCCTCAAAAAGGATATTGTGCCCAGGACTCTCATCTGCCTGCTTGAGCCATGTTGGTAAACAATACTCAGTGAGCTTGACCCTGGACATGGGACCACAATCAGAGGTTCATGGATTTCCCCAAGCAATCTATCCCAACAATTGCCCCTGTGTTATTCACAGACATTATAAATGCCATTAATGCCTTGCTTTCATCTGTTGAAGTCTCCCTGGTTCTGAAACTATGGAATCATCACTCCACTTCTAAAGAAACCACCAGTCGACTTTGACATCATGGCACATTATTGATCCATCTACGGTCTTCCACGCATCTCTATGGTATTGGAAGAAGATGATTGTAAAATATTTCAACCCATTCAGCCCATCCAGTGCCTGAAATATGCTAAACTGAACATACTCCTCATATGTCATACTGGGTTCAAGAACTATGGTGAGTGACCTGTGCATATTGAAAACACCGACCCTCTGCAATATATTCCTGCTACCACGTCGATCTGAGGCAGACCTGCTGAAATATCAAAGTGTACTAAAGACTATCCTCCTATGCTCCATCTGCGGGGACCTCACACCTTGCTGTTCCCTTTCCCAATACAGTTTTCCATTGCCTATTTGCTCAATACATTAGCAGCCGTGTTTTTTTATAATGTAAAGCCTAAGACCATTGTAACAGTAATTACCATCAGGCATAGTAATTGTAGCCGCCTGTCTTTCGCAGCCACCTGCCCTCTCCCCCCCTCCCCTCTCTTATTAAAGTCTGGCAGTACCCCAGTCGCCGTCAGGCATAGTAATCGTAGCTGCCTCTCTTTCTCATCCCCAGCCCTCTCCACCTCCTCTGCCTCCCCTTGACCTGTTGAAGCCTAGAACTACCTCAATTGCCATCAGGCATAGTATTCGTAGCCGCCTGTCTTTCGCAGCCACCTTACCCTCTCCCCCCTCCCTCCCCCGCCTCCTGTCTTGGCAGCCATTTTCTCCTCCCCCTCTTCATGTCCATTAGCACTTACTCCTATCATTTGTCCCATGACCTCAGATAGCAGCATGTCTGTCCCCCCTACCCTTCTTGTTTTCTCCTCCCACCCCCCCAGCACTACTCTGAATCACTGTCTGACCTATTATGATAGTCGCTTGTTTGTTCCTCTCCTCCTCCCTCTCTCCACACTCCCCGTCCTCCCCCTCCTCTTGTTATTCATGCACTACATCAGTTGTCGGCAGGCATAGTAATGTTACTGCAGGTGTTTGTCTCATTCTTCCCTCCCCCTTTTCGCCTTAATTGTTCCTTGCACTACTTGAAATGTCGCCAGGCTGATTATGATAGTTTTTTTCACATTCTAAATTGTTTCAAGGATTTGTAAGAATGTAATTGTATTCTCCCATTTTCCCTCCCTCCTTGAAGCGCTTTGAAACGCGTTGTGTATAGGCGCTATACAAATAAACAATCAAAAAATCTGATTGTATTAACTGCATTACTTTGTGCATTGTATTAACTGCATTACTTTGTGCTGTGGTTCCTCCCTACCTTCAGGGTAGCTCGTTCATTCGTCGCCCACCCATTCTGAATTCTGTGTCCAGATGTTTCAGGCTGGCTGAACACATTCAGTGCAAAGTGGCCAGTCTAGTCTTCTCCTTGGCTTTCTTTGGGCTCCCCACAAAGAACCCATTGTTCTTGAACCTTTATATTTGTTTCTTTTTCTCATTTTAAGGTTTCCATGAAATAGCTACAATATACCTAAAAAAAAAAAAGTTCAACATGTACATTTTACCTTGAGCAGAGATAATAGCAATATACACAGTTGCCCTTTGGCCGGAGGTACAGTACTTATTTAATTTTTTTAAATAGAAATATATTATTGAAGAATTGCCCATTTACTTTTTTTAAATAGAAATATATTATTGAAGAATTGCCCACATAAGTAAAATTATGCATGTTTATTTCAATAAACATGAAAAGGAAGATCTAGAATTAAACAGTGCGAACATACAGCAAACCCGCCAGTTGAAAACAAATACCAAACCTAGCCCAACATGTTTAATAAGGGTTCTTCTCCAAGACTTGTTAGACAAAAGGCTTGTGTTTTTTCACTTATTTTCTCTCCAATCTATTTGTCCATCAACCTTATCGATCCACCTGGCTAATTACGTGAATTGTAATACAGTGAAGCCAGCTGAGATATGCACACAATGTGAGATTTTATGGAGGTTGAGGGTAATGAGTAAGATTATTGTTCAATAACTTTATCTTAATTTGTACAGCATAACCTCTCCATTACCACATTTTCCCTGTTGTTGGTTGGAAAAAATAACACTTTGAATACGGTTTCGCATGTTGACGTTGTTTATTTATTTATAGGTGATAGAGGAATAAAACATCTGTTTGTGCAAGACGAGCTCCTGAAAGCATGCCTGTCCCTATCACACTCTAAATCCATTCTCATAACCACCGGATTTCCTACGCACTTCAACCACAATCCCCCGGAGGAGACGGATGGCCCTCCAGGAGCCATTGCTATGGCAGCCATGCTTCAGGCCCTGGGAAAGGAGGTGGCCATTGTAACAGATAAAAGAGCCATAGAAATGAACCAGAGCATCATTGAAAATGCTGTTGAAGAAGGTAAGCTGGGCCCAAGGATAGATTCAGACTAGATAGTCATTTTTTCAACTCTGGATGACAGATCTACTTGGAACAGTATATGTTGGTAAGGTATATGGGGAACATTGGGACACTGTATGTAAGAGTACCTTTGTTTATTGGACATCTACTCACTGATTGCAGCAGTATTTAAATTTAATGCATGTGCCATTTAAATGTGTGTGGGCTCGAATGTTTGCTTTGTAGACAATAACATACTTATTTTAAGTTGAATTTCTTTTAAGTCTGAAAGATTGGCTTTTGAACCCACTGATGACTGTTCTTCAAATATCTGCATAATACTTCAAATGTTCAAATGAGGGCCTTTATAGAATCCCCAAAATTAAGGTCTAACACTTCCCTTCTAAATTGCCTGCTTTATTCGACGTGTGTTTTGATTGATCAGGAGGACTCAGACACTTAGGTACAGTGTTCTCTAGTTTGTATTTTTTTTTTTTTTTTTTTTTTTTTTTTATTTTGGTTGGCTGATTATATCAACCTTTCAAAAGGATCACTCTTGAGTTACATAACAATTCTTGACATATGACAGATATGTACTATTAAATATATAACATTTACAATTGTTAACTTGCAAGTATTTACATCAGAGTGAGAGGAAGAATAAAAATTTCATTCAATGTTTACATGGTCAGTTAGCACACATGCATTGACAAACGGTCATCATTATCATAAAAATAGTAAAAAAAAAATAAAAACAAGCAAAACAGAAACCAATTCACATTTAGCATCTGACAACAGACTGTCTAGTTGTTTGGCAATATTGTTTTTATAAACTGTGTGAGAGCAATGTGGATTGTTGTTCGATTACTCGTGACTAAAATAGTCCAAATTTCAGATTCAAGATGATTACAAGTCAATTGCAATACATTACTAAAATAGCATTCACGCAATCTGTTTAAAGCCGGACAACTTACCACTAAATGCATCAAGGTTTCTATTTGTTTTTGATTTAGGCAAAATCGACAATATCGATTTTCTTTAGCGATTATGCCTCGTCTAGCAAGGATTTGATTTGTTAGATGCAAATTTAGACGTGTTCGTAGCATTTCAACGCGAACGATGTTTGATGGACACTTCAAAAGATAACAAGCCATTTGCTTATATTTTTTTGGTGGAAAAAGGCTCGCATCATAGTCCATATATTTAGAGCATAATTGGTGAGTTGTAATCCAGTCATGCCAGTAAATTTTTTTCTTTGCCTTGTCAGGGTTATTTAGCAACAGCTCAATTGAAATGTCAGCTTCTACCAACCAACCCAAGATGCTCTTTACCCACTCCTTCGGAAAAGCATCATGCGATAAGCGCATATACAGTGCTAGCGTACGCAAGATATTTGTGCTGTCAAAACCAAGAAGACATTTGCGATAAAAGTTACACATTTTCCACGCCACCACTGCAGACAATGAAATTAAGCCCAGTTTGTATTATTTATCTTTACCTTCAAAGAAAGGACTAACCTTTTCCAAAACCTATCACTACACGTCTATAACAGAAACAAATCAAAGTTTTCTCGTCAGGATGCCAGGATGTCTAAACATAAATTGAGTCCTCTGACCCAAATACTACTCTAACCCAGTTTCTTTCCTTATCTCTACAACAAAGACATGCTTTTGAGAATTGCCCATTGACCAGGATGGCTGCTGGCTGCTGGCTGCTGAACCCCAACCCTATGTGTTTATAGTTCCGGGCATACAATTTGTGTCATGTTGGAGTGCCGTTCTGGCACTCGAGCCAGGCCTCTTTGCTGGTCTTCCAAATCTAGGTTACTCTTAGTTCTTCTCCCTTCGGGGAGATTTTCATCTCTCTTGCTCCCCAAGCTGGGGTCCTCTCAATCTCTTTGCCACTCTGGGGCTCTGCTCCCTTTCACTTCACACTCAGGGTCTCTCTCTACCTTTCCCCATTATGGGGCTTTCCTTCTATTCACTCCCCACTCTGGGGCCTCTTCCTTCTTTCCCCACTCTGGTGCTCTCATTTTCATCACTCCCCCACTCTGGGGCGTGCCTTTGTCTCTCACTATAATCTCAGGGTTTTCTGTCCTCTACCAGCTCTGGACTTTGTCTCTTTCACACTCTTCCCCCTGGTGCTTCTTCATTCTCTCCCCACTCCAGGGTTTGCCCTGTTCTCTCTCTCCCTCTCTGGGGCTTCTTCGTTCTCTCCCCACGCCAGGGTTTTTGTCTCTCTCGCTTCTCACTCTTTTCGTTTTGTTTTTGTTCACTCTACTCTCTTTCTCCTCACCCAGGGGTTCTCTGCCTCCTTCTGTTCTGGGGTTTTTCTTCTTCTCACCGCCACTCTTTTTGCCACCCACCCCCTGTTCTACAGAAGTCACCGTGTACCTGCTTACGTTCAGCAGTGCTCCTCGGGAGGGCCTACTCTCACCATGGAGCCGCTTATGGGACTTGTCAATTGGACTCTATGCTGGTAGTCAGCGACTCTTCTCCCCCATTTCTCCCTCCGTAGGCGGTTTCTCAGTGGGTTATTGCCATGGGCCTCCAGGGTACTCTGTTCTTGCTCTCTTGGTTGCTCGGACCTGTTCCGGCTGCTCCTCTGCGCTGCCTGCCTGCACTCTCATAGTGCGCACTGTGGACCTGGATGCCGCGTCTAGTGTTCTCTCTCAACCATGCCTCCTCTGGGCGCTTTGACACAGTTGAAGTCTGCAGGCTTCCCTTAGACACTCTCCTTATTGGTTCTTTTACTTACACTCCTCTCTGGGCTTGTTTATTCATCTCTCTGCTGTCTTCCAGGAAGGATGGACATGTTCAGGTCCGAAGCCAAGTCGGCCATTATTAAAGGGGTTATAGGAGTATCGTACACACTAGTCCCACATACCCTATGAAGGTGTTAGTTTCTTTGGGGGGAAGGATGGTGACTTAAACCTCTCGGAGGTTTTACTGTCCCCTAAGGAGGAGTTACCACCAGAGAAATCCCATTTACCCTGTCACCTAGGGAGTGTTAAGCATAGTGGGCTTTTCTTCCTAGTCCCAAAGGGGGTGGCTCCCCCTTGGGGAGAGGTCACAATCTGCTTGGATTTGTCACAGGGGACAAAGCAACAAAATGTAGCATTGGTCTGTGCTGTCCTTTTTTCTCCAGACTTGTAGGTCGTCCTATTCACACCACGATAAGGATTTTGGAATTTGGAAGTGGCAGCCACATAAACAAAAGCTAAGTCAAAGCCCAGGGTCCATGCCAAGACTCTCTCTCTCTCCTTTCCTGTACACCAGATTCCCTTCCCCAGTCCTTTTCTTCTCTTCTGGTGACATGGATGTGTTTTTGTGGTATTTGTTTTACATGCTAAACCTATAAGGAGTTCAGCTTGGTTTTGTCTACCTTTCTTGGGATACAGCTAGTTTCAGTGCCTCATAACCTTGGATCACACTGCATATTTTTAGATTTCTAAAGTGCAAGGTCTCCCTGGTACAGTTTATTAAAGCTGGCCTGCACTCATTGTGACTTCAGTGCCTTGGCTTCATGATGTCTGAACTGACAGAGCCTCCTGCAATTATCTTTGCTACAGATTTCTGTGGTCGCACACACCCCCAGACTGAAGAGTTGCTCTTCCTGGACACTCTGGCCTTTTCCTCTGTGAATGGTTTAGGATTTGCTCCCAGGTTGTCCAAGTAGGCAAACCCAGCACCCATACTTAGGAAGATCTGGGGACTGTTTGCACCAATTTTGCTGAGGTGTCTCTCACACCTAAGGTTGTCCATGAAATAATCTAATTAGAAATGTCCACGGAAGAAGAAAACGAAAGATATTTGAACGTAAATGACTGTTTGTCTTTTTCTCCCAAGGACATTTCTGGCAACCCGCTCCTCCCACCTCTTTACTTACCTGTTGGCAGCACACTTTGTTGTGTGCCGCTGACTCTGTCAGTCCCCTGCAATGCCGGTTCCCTTAATTTACGTGCATGGGAACCGGTGCCGCCCCGGTTGACATGATAGCGAACAAGGTTGCGGGTGACACTCCCGCTTCCCCTGTTCGCTATAATGGTAACGGTATGGTAGAATTGTTTGAAATGTACAGCTGCACGTAATTTTGGTACAGCTAAAATTCAAACAATGCTACCATTTCGTTTTTTTTATTTTCGATCTTTCATACGATACCCACTCCTAAGATTTCTGACCTGCCTAACAAGGTGCACAGCAAGGCAGTGAAATGCAAGTCTGGTTCTAGTGCTGAGGTTCCGGTGAGAACCCATAATGGTCTTTGTACCAATGCTCTGAAGGGAGATTGTGCTGGTCCTTGTACTGCGGCCCCCCACTCCAACGTGTCCTGTGGACAGTGTTCTGAGGCACATAAGAAACAAACATAAAACCCTTTCAGTGGTTAAACACCCTGATAGTTCTGCGGCACCGTCGTTATGGAGAATCAGTACCAGATCTTTGAAAGAGGGCAATCTGGTGCATCATAAGCACAAGAAGAGTAGCATAGGCACCCTTTCGGGACTTGCTGGTGCACATACTGCTGGAGAAGCGGTTGACTGCAGGTACCCTCACTGAGTGGGAGGGGGACTTGGCAGGCATTTGTTCCTGAGAAGGAGTGCTTCCAACGTCCTGAGTTGCCTAGTCCAAGCTCTAGTGGATCTGCCTGAGATGAGGCTTTTGCCTCCACTGGCGCAGCCAGGCTTGTATGATAGTTTTGGGCGGATGGTCTGCTAGGTGCATAGTTAACTGGAGAAGTCTGATCAGGAGCACACACCCTGCCTGATGTCCTTGTTTGAGGATGTGGAAGGAATGTTGAAGGAAGAGGCTGTTGACTACCTCTCTTCTCCCCAAGGTGGGTGTTCCTGCAGGAGGCACCACATTTTCCTTTCCCTTATGTAAGGCTATTGCATGGAATGCCCTACTTGGAAAAAAAGCTCTAGAGTCACTCTATATGCTACATTCAGGGTTGACCTCTCCATAGTGCCAGCTCTGTTAATTACCTTGATTTCCCATCATGGGTTTTCATTTTGGGGCACATTGCCAGACGTTCCCCTGTAGATTTGTGTGGTTATGCTTAGCCCTGCCCTGTTTCAAAGTCCGCTGCCTGTCCATTGGCATAATGGTGTGGGTGGCCAAGAGGGCTGCCACTCCTTTTGGAATGCAGAGCCCGAGGCAGAAGGTGGAGGATCCCTGTCCAACCCACTGTGCACTGGGTGGGAGGCAGGGGCTCTCCACAGTAAGACACTGTGGGACTATCCATTTAATAGAGCTCTGGTGTTCCCTGCTCTCTGCGCACATGCATGGAAAATCAAAACTAGATGATGGAGCAAACCTTTATTGTCTTGTACCGAGGAACCCTGGGAAAAGGGGATGGGCCATGAAACAAAACCAATCAAAATAGAAGTGTCCCACAAAAACACAGTAGAAACCCATTCGATAAGGGCAAGTCAAGAAGGCGGGCCATGGCCTTATGTCAGAACTCTGTCGGAAGGGTGTGGGTTTTTGGAGAAGGGTATTCAGAGGAGGCTGGAGGAAAGGGCAGACACGAAAGATTAGGTGGGCAATAGTTGTAGAGTAGAGGATAGTGAGAAGACAGGGTAGGAATAATAACGGGAGGAGGAGGAATGGAGACGAGCAAGAGAGGAGGAATAAGGACACAGGAGGACGAACATGAGGAGGTGTGAGAAACTCAGAGGAGAAGAGATAAGACAGGAGGGGAAAAAAGTAGGAAGGGAGGTGAAAAGGCAGCATGGGGCACAAGTTATACCATCAGAGAGAGAACTAGGGTTTAGTCTGGAGTAGGGCAAACCCTGATCTTGAAAGGCGAGCTTTGGCTAGGTGGAGGAACGAGCAGGTGGCAAACTGTTCAACAGGTGAAGGTTAAGAACAGAGGAAATAAAAGGTAGAGGTTGAGATCCCACTCTTTCTACCAGTCAAGTCATCTTGCGACCATGAACGGTACAGTTGACAGCGAAACATAGTAGTTCAATGATAGGATAGTTCTTCCTTGGGAACAACTTTGACTGATATAGAGTACCATTTGTTCCTCCACATCCTTTATCTGGGACAGGACCGACCCTAAAAAGTCTGACTTGGTGAGGACCCAGCAGTGACAAAGTTGGGCTTTTAGTTTTTCAGAAGCTACTTGTGCCCCTTCATCCCAACTGACCAGGTTAGGGTAGGTTTTCCCCAATGTATCTGTTAAGTGTGCTGCTATTGGGGAATAATTGGGGACAAAGTTTCTAGAGTACCCCACCAACCTAAGGAATGCTTGAATATACCTTTTTGTCCTTGGACAGGGGGGCATTGTTTACAGCATACACCTTGCTGTGATGAGGGTACAGCAGGCTGTTTCCAACTTGTAAACCCAAGTATTTCACTGAACCTTGGGCCAGATGTAATTTTCATGGATTGGCTCCAGATCCATGGTTGCAAATAACCCTTTTTAAAATCTTGAGTAGATGAACTTGGCTTCCCCTAGATCCTCTAACGTATCAACGTTACGTAGCATGTGGAAGCATCCAATTCAATTGGGATATCTCATTTAGCCTCCTGAAATCAATACAACATCTCCACGTTTGATTGGGCTTAGGCACCAGCGCTACAGGGGGGGGGGAGTCATTTGCTGTAGTATCTCTCAATGATACCCAGGTCTACAAGTCTAACATCTTCTTCAGCTTGTCTCAAACTATCTTCGGGCTTTGGGGAACCATTAAGGTTTGTACAGGGTTACTCTTCTGGGGGGGGCTTGCATTTTGATATGTGATATGATATGATATGGCATTTATAACGCGCCTATACACAAGTGTTTCAAGGCGCGACGAGGCAAGGGAGGGAAAACGGAGGGAAGACAGAGACAACGATCCTACTAGGCCAGGTGACATTGAGATTGCGCAAGTGCAGGGGAAGGGGGAATGGGGAAAGTGCAGGGGGAAAGGGGAGGGGTAAGTTCAGTACATAGGATAACAGTAAAATAAAGACAATAAATAAAAGTGCAGCCAGCTGGTGGCAGTGCAAGGGTAAGCGCAGACATCAGGTGTCAAGTGCTAGTAGGGGCTGTAGGGCTACACAAACAGTCCCTGAGTGCAAGGGTTGCCAGGGGGGAAGTGCCGGGGTGCAACTAGCAGGGAGGGGGCCCTGGGACCGAGATCAGAGGGTAGCCAGGTAACCAGTGCAGTTTCAGAATCAGCTAGGAGATCAGCAGGGGAGAGGAGGAGAGAAGGCAGAAGCGAAGAGGAAGGTCTTGAGGTGCTTCCAGAACCGGAGATGGTTCTCAAGTTTCAGAGGCAGGGAGGCTGTTCCAGAAGGAGTTACGCTCACCTGGTTCCCACGGGGACGTCGATCTGGACCGGCCTGGTGCTACGTAGAGCCGAGATGACTGACTGCACACCCCTGCTTACTTCGTTTGTCGGCTCGTATGAATGTCTTTCTGCAAAGGAGAAAGGGAATTAACCTCCCGTAATTCGAGTGTTAACCCACCTTCCACTCCCGTTGTCTGCCCACTGACCACTCCCGATGTTCCCTCTTGTTCTCACCTGATGGTTTAGAAAGGTGGGCTCTCCATCCTGCATCGAGCACAGGGGCGCGTAGACGACCAGTTACTTCACTGGCGTGGAGGAATTGGTGAGTTCCAGTATTGACTCTAGGATCCAATAGTTGTAAGAGTTCAAATGTCTGATCTTCACTCTTTCCGATTCCTTGTAGGTTGCCGACTTAACCACCACGAAGAGTCCAAAGGGCAGTTGGTGAGAGTCAGGTAAGTCTATAGTGGTTTTCCCCTTAGGGGCCGGGGTACGGCGATGATGCAGAGTTAACTGCGCCGACCCGATATGAGGTGAGTACCCCCTGCGGTAAATCAGGTAAGTCTTTGGGGGGTTGCTTGTAATGTCCAGTGGTTTCCCATTAGGGGCCGGGGTGCGGCGGTGATGCAGAGTTAACTGCGCCGACCCGAGATGAGGTGAGTACCCCCCGTGGTAATCCGGTAAGTCTTTGGGGGTAGTTTGTATTGCCCTTTTGCATTCCCGTGCTCACCTGGCTTCTCTTGTCCCCTTAGATATCGGAGAGCGGTGTGGAAATGCTGAGCCTGCGATGGAGTGAGGAAAAGCTACACTGGATGGTGAGTGCAGCGCGGCGCTGCGAGGTGCGTGACGATGCGCGTGCGATGACTCCTTCTTCAAGATCGACGGCGCGATGGATCAAGAATTCAGGTAAGGTTTCAAGTTTGAACCTCTTCTCCTTCTTTCCTTTTTTCGTTTCCAGGTGGTCCAGGACTGAAGCGGACGTGGCTGAAGACTGGAAGATGCTGGAGGCACGGTGAGCGTTACGCTGCTGAATGCAGAATAACGCGAAGCACGTATGGCTGTCCGGGCGTGGTTTAAATAGCCTAGGAAGAAGTCCCAGGTAAGTATTCTTCCACAGCCCCCACCCGAGAAAAAAGTAGTCCCTTAGGTAAAATAGTCCCTCCTAAACCCCATTTGGCTTGTGGCTTCGTGCAGCATGGTCTGCACCAGGTGAGTATGCAGCATGGTCTGCATTAGGTAAGTTTTCTGTAATGAGCCTGACGCCCATGGCGCCAGGACTGACTTTATCCTTATGAGCCTGGCGCCATAGGCGCCAGGACTGCACCCAAACAGCCCCGAACTGGGGTTTTTGGGCATGCTTCAAATGGCATGATACCTGCTTCCGGGGTTGCTGGGCCTGGTCTGGCTTCCCGGGGGCAGGCATCATGACAGGAGGCTCGAGCAGAAGAAAGAGATCTACCACCAACTCACTGCTTGGAGAAGCGACTAACCCTGAGGGAGTGGGGAGGTGGATGAGCGAACAGCTCGAGAAGGAAGATATTTAGGAAGAGAGTGTTGAAGGTTTTGAGGTCCCAGGCCCCAGATGGCCTTGTGGACAATGCAGAGGGTTTTGAACGTAATCCTCGCTGCCACTGGGAGCCAGTGCAGAGATTTCAGTCCTGGAGAGATACGATCCCTGGGCATGAGGCCAAGGAAATTCTTGCTGTCCTGGTTTGGATGAGTTGCAGAGGGCGGAGAGTAGAGACAGGCAGATTTAGAAAGAGGCTAGTCCAGCCTAGAGAGAACCAGAACTCTGGAGACAATGAGCTTCTAGGGGAAGGAGAAGAAAGGAAGAATACCTCTGAGGAGGTGCAGCTGGTAGTGTGACTTCTTAGAGATGTCAAAGATATGAGGAGAGAAGGAAAATGTGAAGTCGAAGATGACCCTGAGGTTTTTAGCCTCACAGGCGGGAGCAGGAAGAGCGCCAAGAGAGGTCAGCCAGAGAGTGACAGGAAAGGAGGGAGCAGGTGTGCCTATGAGGAGAATCTCAGTATAAAGCAGAGATCATTGGCGGCACACCACTCTTGGATGGTGGACAGAAAGTCAGAAATGAGAGAAGGAGAAGAGGTGGCTGAGGGGAGCCTCAAAATGAGCTGGGTGTCATCCGCATAGCACTGAAAGTTGGGTCAGATAGCAGCAATGTAGTGGGAAAGAAGTGCCAGGTATTGGTTGAACAGCCATGGAGAGAGGTTAGACCCCTGAGGAACACCACAGGTCGAGATAGAGGAGAGGACGGACCCAAGTTGGACCTGGGAGTGTCTATTGGAGAGGAAGGAGGTCAGCCAAGCCAGGGCCTGATTGGTGATGCCCAGGTTATCACAGAGACTGTTGAGCAGGATGGCATGGTTGACTGTGTCAAAGGCAGAAGAGAGATCAAGTCACTGCTTCCCCTTTGTGGACTGTGCTATTGCCCTCCTGCCACGTCAATACTAGCAATATATATTTCACTATCAATTAGCTTATGACCTCTACCATAATGCCACCATGCCCATGTTAATATGTTTATATGGTGTAATTCATTCGGATCGATATGTGCCTCTCATTGTCTTAATGTGCCTAACTGTTCACATGATGTTAACCATCTCAAGCATTCCTCTCATTATGTTATGTTATGTTACTTGGCATTTCTATAGCACCTTATGTATCATTGGTATGATCTCAAAGCGCTGGTAGGTTGAACACCCTTGAGAACCGTAGTTGAAGTCAGTAGAGAGAAAGAGTGTGGTATGGTGCGTGGGTGCACCGGATATGTGTGCAGCTGGTGTGGTTTTTGGATGATGGCTGCTTTCTAGAGATATGTGTGGTGCTGATGAAATCAGTTGGATGTGTTCAGTCTGGTGGGTGGACACCTAGACTGGGTTCTGGCTGCGTTAGGTTTGAGGAACGCATAAGCTAGCCGGAATGTGCTCAGCTAGCTGTGTTTTATTTGGGTGATGAGGTGTTTGTGGGGTCGTGGTCATATGAGAACAGCTAAAATGTCCGAAATGCCCAAAATGTACGACTTCGTAGCTTAACCTTTGCATGTTTGTATCTATAATGTAAGCTGACACTTGCACTGTTAAAGATAGCTTTATGTTCTGGCTGCCATTCCTATGCATGACTTATGCTACAACATATGCGCTGCCGGCTTATTCAGAGCAACCTTTTTCTAAAGTCGTCGCAAGTGCCAACTAGGCTGCTGCATTGTACTAAAATTAGGCACCCTAGATACTCTCCCTACCGCCTCTAGAGGGACCCTGTACTAGCCTTTGTCCGGTACTGCACACTAAGAACCTGGACCTCATTTTACCTAATCGAGTCTCTCCTACTACAGAGACGTAGACACCTCCATATATTATGTATGTCTTTTTACTAGCATTGGTAGGCGTATTCACTGTGTTCAACCAGTGCATCACCACCTCACATGTTATGCAGCCCATGCACCACTGTTGCTTAACCATGTTCCACTATTCTAAGGAAATAAAGCCTACACCATTCCTACCTGCGCTTAAATATAAATCTCTGGATTCTACTATTAAGCCAACGTACTTCCTACTCAAGCTATGACTTGACCCTAACTACAATCGCACAAGCCTAGTGAGTGATAAGAACCACCTCCAACATTCACCTAACTTGCACCTAAATGCTTCAGATATCAAACTTATGTCTCCAAACCACCCTTGCCAGCTTTGTGACAGAAATCTTAGACTCAGCACTAGACTCCTGACTTCCCCAAACTCGTATTGCATCAATAGAGATCTCATCAAGTGTATGCCATTAACGCACCCCTGTCCGACCAGAGACAGAAATCATAAACCTGGCACTAGACTTCAGGTATCTCCAAATGTACATCATGCCAATCTATTGCCAAACACCCCGTCTAATCTCATCACACCTAGGAAAGTCTCAACGAATAATTGAATCAAGTATAATAAGCTACCAAAACACAATACTTACTTAGCCAAAGTTGCTACGCAAACGATTAAAGGTGCTCTAATCAATACCAGATCGTTGGTAGCACATGCAACAGACGTTGCCGACCTAATGACTGGATATAATCTAGACTTCCTGGCCATTACAGAATCCCTGCTGCATGCGACAGCAGGACCATCACTCTTACTCGCTGTACCAGATAATGACACAATTGTAAGAGCCGACAGAGTAGATGCCAGAGGCGGAGGAATTGCCATCATAGCCAAAACTAATTTGAACATCAGATTAACTACTACGACTGAATTAATTTCTTGTGAAGCACTGATAGATAAAATACCTATCAACGACACTTGTACCATAACTATCCAACTAATATACAGACCTCTGGGGCCCATTGGTATCTTTGAAGAAGATCTATTTTTACTTCTGACGGATAATATCAAAACATCATCCCAAATGCTAGTATTGGGGCGATTTCGATCTAGGTCTAAATGACCCCAATGATCACCAGCCACTAGCAATTGCCAACACTTTTACAGAGCAAGGCTTCACTCTAAAAGTCACCCAACCCCCACATATCAAAGGTAGGACCCTTGATTGGGTAGCTGACCTCAATTGTGACACTAAAATTACTGCTATCACCCCCCAATCATGGACAGACCATCACCTATTGTCCTTCACCCTCTCGGTAAAGGCACAAAAAACAAAACAAAATGTTATAACACCTCGAGGTCCTACAAGGAATAAATGAAATATCGCGGTGGAGGCCATCTTGCCACTCGTGCTCCTTACATTGAACTGTCTAGACAATATCACCGACCCAAGCAAATTAGTAGAGAGTTACAATTCTGCTATGATAAAAGCCTTCGACATCATCGCCCCCCTTAAAATGCGCAAAGGCAAACCAAAAGCTCATTTGAACTCTTGGTTTACCCCAGAATTGAAAATCTTACATGCTGAAAAGAGAAAACTTGAATCCACCTGGAAACCCCTCCCTCCCATTGAGAACAAAACCAAGCTAATGTACCTATCTGCTAAATCTGGCTTGGCCTGAGGGGTAGAGAGGGTGAGATTGGAGGAAAGGAGAATGTGGTCACTCCAGGAGAGGGGAGTGGTGAGAGGGGTCGAAAGGGGAAGGTCTGAAGAGTTCAGAACATCCAGAGTGTGCCCTGCAGAGTGAATCGGGCCAGAGGGGAGAATAGAGAGTGAGAGAGAGTCGCAGAGGTCACGAAAGAGTCCAGTGGAAGGACAGGAAGCATTTAGGTGGATGGAAGTCTCAAAGAAGGAGGAGTTGAGTAGTTGAGACCAGGAGGGAAGAGGAGATGTCCGCCCACTCAGAGAGGAAGGAGGAGATTTGACCAGGTGGCCGATAAATGGTAACCAAAGTAAGGGAATGGCCAGGAGAGAGAGAGCCTACAGACGAGGCATTCGAAAGAGGAATAGACCTGCATGGGAATGACAGAGGCAGTTATCCACTCAGGGAATATCAGGGCTACACCCCCTCCGGAACAGTTGGACCTGGGCGCGGAGAGGATCTTGTAGCCATCAGGGAGGAGAGTGTCAAAGCTTGTGACAGAGCTGGCCGTGAACCATGTCTCGGTGAGACCGAGGACAAGTTCCTCCAGGAGGCGGCAGATGTCAGAGGAGTGTTTTTTTTGTTTTTTAATTTGGTTTTATTGATTTTGAAGCAAAAATAAAAATAAAAACAAAAAAGAACAAAAGATTTGAGCGTTTCAATTGTTACAACTCTGTTAGCATATGGTTACATTAAAAGAACAAAACTAGAGTCTCATTATACAGTTGATCGTCCTTGTGTTCGTTTCCGATCTCTAGTAGTAACAATCAGAATAACATTCTCCATACCCACCCCCTCCCTCCCCATGGTTGGGCAGACATCATTGCGGCATCTTTTCTCTGTTGACATGTTCATAGCTGGTAATGTTCGGTTCACTATTGCGAGGTTTCCTTGATTCTTGGGTCTTAGCTGCCCTGTATTAAATGTTTTTGGGATTCTTGGTTCATTTAAGATCCTGTAGTGTCTTCGGGTTGGGAGTCCGTCGTCTCGGAGAGGTGTTTGCTTCGAAATTCTGACCATAAGGTCTCGCATTGCGATGCTTTGTTATGCAGGGATGCCGTGATCAATTCCATTGTATAAATGTTGGTTGACAAATTAATCCATTCCTTCTTACTTGGAACCTTTTTGGATTTCCATTTTGTTACTAGCAGCTCACGGGCTGCTAATAATAGGTGTGGGGCAAGACCTCTGAGTCTAGTCCATTCATCCTCGTTTTTTTCCATTCCAAAGAGAACCAAACGTGGATCAACGTCTCTTTGTATGCCATCTATGTCTTTAATCCATGCCAGGACTTCCTCCCAGAATACTCTAATGTGTGGGCAGCTCCACCACATGTGCCAATAGTTGGCAGTTTCTCCACATTCTCGCCAACATTTCGGGCTCAGAGTCTGAAACATCTTGGACAATTTGAGTGGGTCGTATTGCCATCTATGTAGGAGTTTGATGGCGTGTGATTTATATTGGCTGCATAAGGACGTCTTGGATGCGTTTTTGCATATCATTTCCCATTGTTCTGGGTCTATCTCCTCTCTTAAGTCTCTCCCCCATCTGCTTCTAAGATGTTCCGTGGACCCGGTGCCTGCTTCGATAAGTTCTTGGTACATAGCCGATATCAAACTCTTCATTTCAGACTTAGAATCCAAGAGTTGTTCGAATGGGGTGAGTTCTCGCTGCAGTTTTTTTTTCCATGCAGATTTTGTGAGGACTCCTTTTATCTGGATGTATTGGAAGGTGGACAATGGGCCTATCCCTAGGGCATCAGTTAGGTCTGGGAGAGTAATGAATGTGTCCTTCTGCTGGAGTTGCCCTACCCTTTCGAGTCCCGCCTCGTATCAGGATTGGAATCTTCCTACCTCAGGTATGTGATCGTTTATACCAGGGGACCATAAGTGGCTAAGTGGGGACGGCCAGGTAGTGATCCTGTTCATTGCTTTGCTTGGTTGCCAGATGTTCCAGATGGTACTCAGTATCGGATGGCCCTTAATTTTCCGTTGTATCCTTTTGTGAGGGGTCCATAGCCATTCTGACACAGTGGCCGGCGAGAAGTAATGGTTGTCCATGTGGACCCATTGTAGATGGTTGTGATCACGTAAGTGTGGGATAAGGATGCGTAGTTGTGAGGCTTTGTAGTATGCTCGCAGGTCAGGGAGACCTACTCCTCCTTTGTCTTTGGAAAGCGTCAGAGTGTTGAATGCAATCCTCGCCTTCTTTCCCTGCCAGAGGAACCTAAGCATAAGTTTTTTATCTTTGTCAAAAAACTCATTTGGTATCTCGATAGGTAACATCTGGAAAGGGTACAGCAATCGGGGAGGCATACCATTTTAATGGCGTTAATCCGCCCTAACCACGAAATCGTGAGTTTGTCCCACCTGTTCAGATCAGCCAAGAAGCTCTGGAGGAGGGGAGGGATGTTGGCTTCGTATAGGTCCGTTATGCTTTTGGTGATCTGGATGCCTAAGTATTTAAAGGCAGAGTGTTCGAGTTTGAGGCCTATGGGCAAGAACTTGGTTTCGTTTTCCTCTTCCGTTCCTTGCAAAGGGAACAATATTGATTTAGTCTTGTTCACCTTAAACCCGGAGAGTTTGCCATATTCTTCTAATAGTTGGAGAGCATGAGGGACAGATACAGAGGGGTTGGTAATGTGTAAAATTATATCATTAGCATAGAGTGCTATCTTATATTCTTTTGTTCCCAATCGCATGCCTTCTATTCTGGAGTCGGATCGTATCTTTTGGGCCAGGGGTTCTAGGGAGAGTGCAAAAAGTATGGCTGAGGGGGGGCACCCCTGTCTAGTACCACGTCCCATGTCAAACCATCTGAAATATTCCCCATTAACAGAGATAGATGCCGTTGGGGATGAGTATACTGCTTGTATCCCTTTACTAAATCTCGGCCCTATCCCCACCTTGCGAAGGACTGCCCTCAAGAATTCCCACTCCACTCTATCAAGTCAGAGGAGTGCTTGACAGCTGCACGAGACTTTAGAGTGACAATATGGAGAAGGTTGCTGTCCTTGAAAGACTTCCGGGAGGTGGGGGGGTACAAATCAGAGGTACGCCCTGCGGATGTGTAGAAGCAGCCCGAGGTGGGACAGAAGGGGAAGGAGGAGAGGGTAAAGTGGCCAAGGAGGAGACAGCAGGGGGAGGCGAGGAAGCCGTAGAGGGGAGAGAGGGGACAGCAGGAGAAAAAAGGAAATTGATGTGGCACGGGATGCGTCTATCAAAGAGGAGAAGGTTGGCTTGAGGGCCTTGGTCCAAGACGGTACCATTCAAATAAACATTAATGATTACCTTAGAGGAGTGGAAGGAGGTCAGGAGGGCCTACCACCGGGTGCCACCATTAATGGGAGAGGAAGAGAAGGGAGAGAGCACAGAGACCATATGTAGAGTCCATAGGTCTGGCGAGAGAACAACAAAGAGGATGTCAGTGAAAATGTGCCTGGAGGAGGCACTGGTAAAGGTGTCAGCGATAGGGAGGCCTGGGTTGGAGACCAGGATGTCCTTTTTAAATTTCTTCCTACCAGATTTAGTGAGAAGAGCAGGATAGTCGATAGAGAAGCAGTTAGAAAAGATAGGGGAGACAGGGAGCCCCGTAGAGTAGGTAGGGAGAGGAGAGAAGAGAAGAGGAAGGGAGTGTGAAGGGGTAGGGGAGAACACTAGGGACGGACACAGGGAAGGGTGCAAGCAGACGAGACAGACGAGACAGGTTGACAATTGGACAAGAAGACAGGCGCTTAGGTAGTGGTAGAAAGGTTCGCCAGAGGAGTGCTTTTGCTAGGAAGCAAAGCCAAAGAAAGGCGCTACTTTCACAATGCAATTTTAATAACAGGGGAAAATTACTTTTATTTTATGGAAGATTCCTTAAACTCACCCAGGCTTCATAGAAAACACGTTGGCATATGCGCTCAGGACATTCACCAGAGCTCTGTGGTTGGCTACTGGTAGGCCAGGAGAAATCTTCACCCTGTGAACAGCAATTGGCAACAGTGTCTGTCGGGTGTTGTTGTTGTGCAGTGCCAGAAAGAGGGGATTACTATTTTTCTTCCAGGCTTTCAATTTATTAATGTGATAGTTATTAAGCTTTCGCTGGTCTGCTTGTTGTACTTTGTACATTAACATGGGCACCACCTCAGTGATGACATAAGGACAGTGCCAAAGTGCTCATTTTGCGTTGTTTTAGAAGTAACCTCACCTTATCCCCACTTGAAACATTCATAGTCTTGCCTTTGGGCTATATGATCTTTTTTGTGTGTATTGAGTGGCTTGGAGATGAGTTTTTACCAAAGTTCTGACTTTCTCCATGTGTTCCCTGGTGTTCTGTACCATGGGATGATCACTTGTCTGGTGGTTATTCAGTTCTTCCCACTCTTCCCACATTATGTCGAGTACATCTCTGGGCTTCCTCCCATGCGCCAGCTCGAAAGGGGTGAATCCAGTGAAGGCCTGGGGGTCTTTTGTTTGGGAAAAAGAGCCCAGTCTGAGTTCTTCCCCTCCTCATTCGCTATTTCTACAGGATTCTTTTCAGAGTTTGGTTGAATATCTCAATTAATCCATCAGTCAAGGGATGATAGATTAATGTCTGTAACGTCTCGATGCCCATGAGCTCCTACATCTCTCCTTCAACTTAGACATGAAGCTTCTTCTCTGTCAGTCAAATTCTACTGAGGGATGCCATGCATGTGAAAAAGGAATCTGTAGCTTCATGATGCTTTGGTAGTATTTCTCCTTAGCGGGAATGACTCGGGATATCTGGTTGTGTAGTCCATGATAACCAGAATGTATTTGTTACTGTTTTAGAGAGTTCCAGCGGTCCCGAAATATCCATGGCAATGCAATGAAAAGGGATGCTGATAATAGGGAGGGATAGCAGTGGGGCTTTTGATAAATTGTCTGGAGACATCTTCTGGCATGCTGGACATATGGCACAGAATTCATTAATGTGAGTGTATATTGCTGTCCAATAGAATCCGCTAAGCATATTCTAGTGGGTTGTTTCCAGCCCTGGATGTCCTGCAGTTAGTTTGAAGTTGGTCAGCTCCATTACCGCCTTCTGGAAAAAAGGTTTTGAAATCAACAGTTGGTATTGGTTAGTTCTGTTACCTTTTCGGTTAACATTTACTCTATCTAGGAGGCATCTTCTCTCAAAGTGTTGAGTTTGCCTTGTCTGTCTCTTTTTTTCGGGAATTAATGCTTTCCAGGCCAGCTCGGGCAAAGGGTCTCTACACCTGGCTTCTACAAATTCCAATGAAGCAGGCACCGGTAAGCCTCAGCTGGGGTTCAGCTTTGGTCATCTCTCTGAACCCTCTGCCATCTCTCTCGGTCTGTTCCAGGTCATCAGTTTCTTCCAACTCCTTCACTACGATCTTTTCACATATCAGTTGGGTGATGGGCTGGCCAGGTTTTGTCACCTAGGCGTTGTTTCCCAGGTTGAAAAGGACAACTTTGACTTCCCCTTGCTAATCACGGTCTGTGACTCCAGCTCCAACATCTAAGCAGGTTCTCTCGTATGTGCCTTTTGGGATTCCAACAAGGAGACCTGTCTTGACTAGCGCCTTCTGCTTCAGCTGGACCAAAATAACTTCATCCCCATACAAATCACAACCGGCTGTTCTAGATGAAGCCCATGTCTGTATTCAGGCAGTCTCAGTAATTCACACTCCCTTCAACATCCTTCTGGTAGTGGGTGGCCTCTGTATCATAGCTTGAATGATCCCACAATGACACCATATGTCACAGATGACAAACTCCTAGACTCTAAAAGATGGGTTAGAGTCTTTTATTGAAAAAATGACAAGCTATATGGCTTTTTCTATAGTTAGGTTGCAAGTAGGATTCACTAATGGGCTTCCCTCTATCTACCTCCCATGGGCTCCCTCCAACTTAGCCCATGTGTCCCTATGACACAGGTTGTCAAACTAGCGAACAGAAACACCTACTATTTAAGGCTGACATTTGTGAGAGCGAAAAGGCTAACGCCTTAATTTTTTAACTCCCTCAAATGTTCTTCTACGGTAGGGGTCTGCAATTTGCAGCTCTCCAGATGTTTTAGACTTTTACTCGCATCATACCACACCATTGACTCTGCTAGATGGGAGTTGTAGTCCCTAATATCTGCAGAGCCAAAGGTTGTAGGCCTTTCTACTAAAGAGTCACTATCCTACCGATCCTCAGTTGTTCTCAACAAGAATGATGTGGTTTTTATCTATGTGCCAATGACAGGCACTCCTTTCTCTATGTTCCTCCCTTTCAATGTTTTCTCTGATCTTACTACTTCCTCTTTTCTACTCTCACCCCTTCTAATGTTCTTTCTCACTCCCTCTGGTCATCTTTCCCACTCTCTCGGGCTCTCTTCTCTTCTGTCCTTCTGATATTTCACACTCTCCTCTCTCCTCACCCATTTCCTCTCACCACAACTGTCTCCTCTCTCCTTGTCTCTCTTCTCGCCCCTTTGCACACCTCTCTCCTCACCCATCTTCTCACCTTTCTCCTCATAACACCCACTCCCTCTCACCCTTCTCCTGCAGTCACTCTGACACACTCACTTACATTCAAAGTGTCATACTAACATAATGGTACCACCCTCTCTCATTCAACTAACACCTCACCTGTACTGTGCACTAACCCACGCCACCAACTGCTCAGCACTCTTCTCTGCCCTCCTTCCACTGTCTGGTCTCTTGGTCCTCCTCCACTCCCACACCCTCAGATCAATTCCTTTCCATTTAATGCTCTTCTCTGTCTATTATCCCTTCCATTGGTTCCAATGCTCACTTGACTTTCCTAGACAATATATTGCTACTCATTCTCCAGGGGTGGGATTACACGGTTTACCATGAAATGACCGGAAAAAAAGACCTAATGAGAAATGACCACATTGTTTTGGGTCAAATCATTTTTTATAATGAAGTAGGGGATAGCCCGCACCCCCACTCCCCCTTACCATCACATATACCCTTACCCCACCTCACATCTATATATTATTAAAAATGTACAAAAATACCTAACAAGTTCGACCAAATAAATTCATGCATTACTCATTAGGTTTTTTGGTATCCGATTATTCCTGCGGATACCGCATTACACATGTGAAATATTTCAGAAGCCCTTGCTAGCTCTGTCCCCTTCCCACATGAGGGGTGGTCCGCTGCCTTTGCGATGTTCTGCTTGCCTGGTATCTCACGTTCTCTTGGCTGCTGTGTTGTTTGCCCTTTTTTTAAAATTTGAAATCGCTTTTTAATATCATTGTTCTGAATATGTTGTGTGCATCCTGTCTCTCTGTTTGCTGGGACAGGGCTTGCTCTGGATTTTGCCTCAGTATCTCTGCTCCAGGTTGGGAGGGATCCCTGCTCCCCCTTGACAGGGTCCAGTTCCAAACCCAGTCACACTACCAGTGTCTTGGTTTCCCAGCCCTCTGTTACCACCTCAGTCGCGTCTTTTCCTCTGGGCTTTCGTCTCTTTGGGGTATCCTCTCCTCATCTCAATGTCACACTTCCAACCTCCTCCACCTGGTGATGTTCCTTCCTTCACCTCTTCCGTTTAACTCCCTCCTGATGTTACATCCTCTGTGTAACTTTCAGCCTCTGATACTATCATCTCCTTCCCCCCAGCGTTTCACCACCTTCTCCTACACCTTCTCTTGACCTCCTCTCCCTTTTTCTGCATTGCTCACCTCTTCCTCATGCAACCACCCTCCTTCTTATGTTACCACACTCTTTCACCTTTTTAACTGTCACCGTTTTTGCCTGTCCCTTCTTCCTCTTATGCAACACACCTCCTTCTTTATCTTCTTGGCTCTTATCTCCTCCTGTTGTCCACTGTTGCCACCTCAACACTCTTCTCCATCTTGCTAGCCTCTTCTTCCTCCACTGCTCTCCAGTTTCCAGTCTTTTCTAAATGTGAGCCTCGTGCAACTCAGAGAACAACAGAGGCTGTCTTCGTTTATACTGTGCCTGTTTTTCCTCCTGAGTGTGGGACTATCATTGAGAGTATGTAGCCATGGCTTATAATTAGGAGGGGTGGGATTGGTTGTTGGCCCTGAGTGCAGCTGGGGCTGTGTTGGGTATGAGGCACTGTGGACCAAGTTTGTAGCTGGCCTAATAGCCATCTTAGAAGTTAGTTTGCCTCCTCTGACCCCCTGTGTTTACTGCCTATTCTGCCGCATTTTCCTGTGCTTCTTGCATGTGAATTAAATGCTGGAAACACAGTAGGTAAGCTTTAAAATGTAATGGAAAGTACTTTAATACAGGCTTTGATTTGTGGTTATAGTTATTTGAATTAAATTAACTAAGTGTCTAGATGCTTTATTTTGACATAATCTAGTAAACTGCTAAACTAGACAAAAGCAAATGGGTTTGTTAATAAACCTTAAAGCTAAGGGGTTTAAACACTTAACATTTTTAAAGGAAATATAGTTTTAAAGGAAATATAGTTTTAAAGGAAATATAGTTTTTCAAAAATTAAACTTTATTGCCATTTTGTTAATACACTTGTCAGCAATAATGCATCCGCAAAATAACCCTACACTTGAACTCTCCCCGCCCCCTCCTGACCCTTAAGTGCAGCAAAGTGTAATTACTTCCTCCAATACCCAGCAAAAGACCTTTCCAACCAAGTGTCATCAGGACACCTATGACCATGAGTCTGAGAGCTCCCCCTTAAGTTTGATCCATTCTGCGGTGCCCCTAGTAGGGTGTTGGATACATTGCCCCCCCCAATCCACCATCAGCGCCTTTTCCTTTCCTTGTCTACCGCATCGCCCATATTTTTTGAAAAAGTGTAGCCACAGGCCCTCTATGTCGGACTTAGCTTCGTCTAAGAGATGGGTGAGATATTCCATGACGTAAATGACATAAATGAATCAAATCTTTGAGACCCATTCTTTTTCGTTGGGCATTTGCAGGTTTTTCCACAACTGAGCTAGGCAGCATCGAGTGGCCTCCATCATAATCTGGAACGTATGCCCATGCTCTGATTCTGACTCTTGCTCCACTACTACCCCAAACAGGAGAAGCCAGGGCGAGAAGTCCCTCTGAATCCCGTCCACCCCTTTTATCCAAGATAAGACCTCTCTCCAGTAGAACTGGACCTTTGAGCAGCCCCACCACATGTGAATATAGGGACAACGTTAGGGGCCGACACGAGGCAAAGCGGGCGACAGTGTGGGTCATACCCCTCCCTCATTCGGGCAATCATCGCAGGGGGGTAGTGCCATCTGTGTAACAGTTTTAGGGGTTGATGTCTAAATTGGAGTGAGGTCGTGGATCGGTTAGCACTCCTACACATTTGTACCCACAGAGTGTCTTCACCAGATCCTGTCCCCACTTGACTCGCGATGGGAGAGGGTCCTGAGAGTTTTCCAATAGAACCCTTTTATGCATTCCGGGCTATGAGCCCCTTAGATGTGTGATCAAAGATGTCTCGAAACTCTTCAATTCTTTCCTCAAATTCGCTCCACACCGGCCATCCATCAGGACCCCTCTTAGTTGCAGGAAGTGGAGAGGCGACAGATTGTGAAGTCCCAGAGCCTCCTCCAGTCTGTTCAGGGTGATGAAAGTCTCACCCTCCCACATCTGCCCTGCTTAAACCAGCCTCATACCAGGACTGAAATACCAACGGCTCCTCTATCCCATCCCTCCTGGGTGGGGCCCAAATACAGCTCTGGGGTTAGGGCCTCGTCATGAGCCATCTATTGTTCCTGCCTTCCCTCCATATGGACCACAGAACCTCCAGAATTGGGTGTTGGAGCACTCTCTTCAGAATGTACGCTCTAGGGACCCACAACAATTCATCTAGTGTGACCGGGGCAGTATATAATAATAATAATAATAATAATAATAATAATAATAATTTAGCATTTATATAGTGCTACGAACCCTCAGGTATTGGAGCACTGTTTATTATTACCCATGGGGTGTGGTGCTCATTTATCAACCTCGGAAGGATGAAAGGCTGAGTTTGGCTCTGCCGGGATTCGAACCTGCGTCAACAGGCTCCTCACAGATGTCAAAGCGAGCGCTCTACTTGCTGCGCTATCGGACCGGCTAGCATTGTCCATTGCCACCCACTGCTTATTTGAGGATGGGTCGAAGTGGTCCACTAAGACCCGGAGTTGGGCTGCCTTGTGGTACATTGCCAGGTCAGGAAACCCCGCACCCCCTCCCTCTTTTGGCAGGATCAGTGTCCTATAGGCTATCCTATGTCTAACCCCCCCCGCCCCGAACCCAACGGAACCTCAGCATGGCCACCTTTACCTCGACAAAAAAAGATGTCGGGATCCCTATAGCCAGCATCTGAAATAGGAACAGAGACTTGCGGAGTACCACCATCTTTATGGAATTTAAGCGTGCCATCCATGACAGCCCCGATTTCGACCACCTTTCCAAATCCTGCTTTACCGTTGACCACAGGGGGAGGAAATTTCCAAGGAAAAGATCCTCAAAGCGGTGTGTCAACTAAATCCCAAGGTAATGGAAAGTGTCCTCCTGTATCTGAAATGGTAGCCTCACGATACTCTCGTTCCCCTTTCGTCAGCCCCTCTACCAGCCCCCCCTACCAGGAACGCCACTGATTTACCCAGATGAACCATAAACCTGATAGCCTCCCGTACTGCTCCAGGCTCGAGCAAAACGGCCTAGCAATGTAGAACAGTGCATCAATTAGTGAACAGGCTGATCTTGCAATCTATCACCCCTACCATGACTCCCTATATCCCTTTACAATCCCTTACCCTCGCTGCCCATGGCTCCATAACCAATGCATAAATCAATGAGAGGCGGGGCATCCCTGGCGTGTACCTCGCTGGAGGGGGAAAGCCTGCAACTCAACCCTGTTGACCACCACCCTGGCTGTCGGTTTTGAGTACAGGGCCATCATCCATGCAATCCACCTCAGGCCCATCCCCAGAACTGCAAAGACCTCCCTCATGAAGGCCCAACTCACCCAGTCGAAGGCCTTCTAGGCATCGAGGGCCAGCAGCAAAGCTCCCTCTTTCTTCACCGCTGGGGCCTTAAGAACATGGAGTGTTTTTCTCATGTCCGCTCCCTGCCTATGGAGAACAAAGCCTGTCTGGTCGGCGTGAACCAATCGGGGAAGGCAGGATTCCAAGCACGACGCAAGAATTCCAGCAAATATCTTAGCGTCAACGTTGAGGTGAGAGATGGGCCTGTAGGAGGCACAGTTAGCCTGATACTTCCTCGGTTTCAGGGATGATCACTATCAGGGCCTTTAAAAATGTCGGGGGTATTGTGCCTTCCCCAATTATAGAATTAAAAGATTTTGCCAAGGGAGTCGCCAGTAGGGCCTAGTATTGTTTATAAAAGTCGGTCGTGAATCAATCGCCCCCCAGGGCTTTCCCCGATTTAAGCCTTTGAATGGCTCCCAGTACCTCTTCCTGAGTTATCTCAGCCTCAAGGGTCTCCTCCTCTGCCCTTGTAAGTCTGGGGAGGCCACATTTAGCCAAGTAATTCCGGGATTCCCCCAGCATCCTGCCCCTCTGGTCTGGCATATAATTCTTCGTAATAACCAGTGAAACAGGTCGCGATATCTTCAGCTCCCTTCATTACATGGCTCCTGGCATCCCATGCTCCTTCCATTCTCCTTTCAACCCTGCGGGCTCTGACCCTATTTGCCAGGAGGGTCCCCACTGTGTCCCCCCTTTCATAGTATCTCTGCCGGGTGAACCTCATCTTTTTGACCACCTCCCCCATCAGCACAGTGTGGAGTTCCTGCCTCTTGTGTCTCAACTCATCCAGATGCCCTTCCCTATCTGCGTCGCGTTGGGTCAGCTGGGACCGCAGCACTTTCAATTCTACTCGAAGCCTGTGTTCAATCAGGTCCCTTTCCCTCTTTTTACGGGATCCCTCTGAAATAAGTAACCCCCTGAAGGTGGCTTTAGCTGCCTCCCAGACCGTCACCATGGCCGTCTCCCCAGTATCATTAGTTTCAAAGTATGTCCGTATCGCCTTTCCCAGGAAGACCTTGAAAACCCTGTCTCTTAGCAAGGTGTCGTTGCACCGCCATCTAAAACCTCAACGGGGTTTAGGGAGCTGCCAGGTCACTGTCACCCATTTGTGGTCTGACCAAGTTATTATCTACACAGTGGGCACCCTTACTTCCCTCTCTCGCTCTCTCGGGATCAGGAGGAGGTCTATCCTCGTGTATGTCTGATGCAGTGGTGAGAAAAACGTGTACCCCACCCCCAAGCCCAGCCGTGAACTCCGCCAAATATCTACCCAGAAGTGTTCCAGTAGGAGGTCCCGAAATGCTAGGTTATCTTTAGGCGCAGCTTTAGAGCCCTTTCCTTTCACTGACCACCAATCCTGTGCAAGGTCTGCCACCAAGTTTAAGTCCCTACTCAAAATCGTTGCACCTTCCGCCCAGCCATCCATCATCTTGAATACCCGTCTCAAGAACCCCAATGGGCCCACATTCAGCGTGTACAGGGTGGCAAGTGTGATCTGTGTCCCAGCATGAGTTCCTTTTACACTGAGGATTCTCCCCCCCCCCCCAAACTCCTCTTGACTTGCATCCCCATTAACCTAAAGGATTTACCCAGCAAGATCTCTACTCCTTCTTTCTTGGAGTCCCTGTGGGAGGCCCAGAAGCTCCTTCCAATCTCCTTGCCCTTTACCATGACTCCGCCCCTTGCTTATAGTGGGTCTCTTGTAGAAAATGTACTGCAAATTTCTGCTTATTAAACATGTTACTATTTAGGGACCTCTTGTTCTGAGAGTTCAGACCTTTCACATTCAGCCTGCCTATCACAACTTCAGCCATATCCCATTTTGCTGGTTTTCCTTACATACCTTTTGAGTACCCATCCCTTGCTACACCCATCCATAGTGAAACCGAGCTAGAGCGTCCCTCCAACACATAGGCTTCCCCCGGGACTCTCCAATGGGGCCCCTGGAAGAAGGTAATCAGGGTTCCAGCCTCGCCCGCTTTGCCTCGTGTCGGCCCCTAACGTTGTCAGACTTCCTGGTGTGGGCAGGCCACCTCAGTCTCCTCCGTCACCCCGGGTAGCGTGTCTAACAATGCCAAGGCTTATGGTTCCCTGTGCTCCCTGGCTTCAGGTAGGTGTCGATGTCTCCACAGGGAGGGGGTGACACCCCTCCTTACCTCTTGAATGTTTCTGGGACGGGCTTCCTGTAGGGCCCACCAGATGTCAGGCCACCACTCAGGTTGGATAGGTGGGGGCCCCTCAAGATGCAGTCAACTCCTCCACTTTGGTCAGCCAGCCTTAGTTCTTCTGCGAGCAATGGATCGTGCAAGGGGGAGGTAGGCCAGTGGTAGGGGTGAGGGGGGGGCAGCGACTTACTGTGCGCTCCACTTGGTATCCTGTCTTCTCTGGTCAGCTGCACTGGCTGTGTCGCAGGTTACACTGCCCTCCCGCTGAGTCTGGGCTCCGGGGGTTAGGCCGGTGAGGTTTCCCGCTCTGTGGGGGCTGGAATCGGGCCACGGGCTGCATGTCTCCCTTTTACTCCAGTCCCGCCTCACAGGATGCATTTCACCGCTTGCAGCTAGATGGCGGTGTATCTGCCCAGCGGAGCCTGAGGTTTGGCGGGCGAATGCGCCAGCGAAGGTGGCATGGCGGGCGCCGCCCCTTAGTGGGGGTTGCCCAGCCTACCTCCTCCCCCCACGACTCAAACAGGTCAGGGGGCGGGGATGGGCGGGGGGAACATGTTAGCCCGCCCCCGGAAGAGGACGGGAGCGCGCGAAACGTGAGGGGCAGGGAACCGAGGGAGAAGCAGGCCCCATAAAGGCACAGTTTTTTCTAGACCCCATCACATTCTCCCTCGGTTTCCTGCCTCACCGGATCGTGTTTTTGTTTCCCACCCACCCTCCCAAAAACAAAATGTTTGTAATGAATTGTCTTTTGTTTTATAGGTCGCCCAGCGGAGTTACATTGCGATCCCTTTAACGAAGCACTGGGCAGACCCATAGGGGAATGACCAGCCAACAGATTAGATTTACGGGGCCCCAAGAGTAATAGGCTCGGGGGAGGCCCTGGGAAAAAAGGGGAGGGATGTAGGGGACTTGGGAGCCAATTCCAAGCCCAGAATTGCAGGGGTGGGGGTGGGGGAACGAATAACAAACTCACAAACAAGGCCATCAAGGGAAGTCGGTCGGGGGGGGGAACAAGAGGAGACTACGGGGGGTCAGGTAACGGTGACAAAATAACAGCAAGGGGAAGTCTTCACGGAAGGAGGGGGGCATGAGGGGGAGGGAGGTGGGGGATCCAAGACAGGGCGGCAAGGCGAATAGAGGGAACAGGGGGGAGGAAGCCAGTCCCAAGGAAAGGAAGGAAAGGGGGGGGCAAGGACCAAAAGCTGGGGGGACAGGAGACGGGGTACGGAAGAACAGGGCTGGGAAATTCTGCCTCTGGGGGGAAATGGAGCTAGGATATGGAGGGGCAGAAACGACAGGGAGGGGGGGTTTGGCGGGACCCAAAAAACTGGGGACCTGGTGAGTCGAGGAGCAAGCTTGGGAAAGGAAGGAAGGAGAAGGGATAGGGTACCCGGAAGAGATATTACTATGGCAGGGGGGCACTGGGTCAGACTTCACAGGGAGGCCTTGGGGGAGAGGGACTGGGAAGTTCTCAGGGGCTCGGCAAGACGGAAGGGAGACATGGGGGGCAGCATAGATAGGATTGGGCTTCCAGTACAAGCGGCAATCGGGGGACGAAGGGGGGGACAGAGTAGAGTAGAAACGACTCAAAATAGACGGGCATCGCAAAGCGATGACCATATAGGCAGGCAGAAAGGTGTGGGCCGGCACCGGAGGGCGGTGTCGGCCTTAACAACGGATGTGGGATATGTGTAACGTTGGGGAACTTGTGGTGGTGCCGGTATAGGAACCTGAATACTAGCGAGGCACCGCGTGGCTGCCGGTTTTATCTAGAATCAGACTCGGGACACGGGGTAAGTGTCAGGGTAGGTGGGGGGGCAGGGCATTCCCAACAAAGACCTAGAGCAAAAGGGGGAGCATATGGAAAAACTCGGAAAACTGGGAAATCTACAAACGGCCGGGGGTAGAGAGAGGTTATTAGCAAGGGCTGGGCTCAACCTGAGGTGTCCACCAGACGAGGACGGTAAGGGAGAGGGGGGGAGGGCAAGGGAAACCTAGGTAGCCGCACACAGAGTAGTATACCTGTGGTGGTGAATTACGGATCGCCTGCAAGATAACTCCAAGACTTTATGCAAAATAAAGCTGCTGAGGCATTTTAATCTTCCAACTTTACAAAGTGTCGGAGTTGTTTTTTCCAACATGTGATGTATGAGATATGCCGGGTTGCATGAGGGGAGGAGAGGGGGGGAGTGAGGGGCCAGGCATGGAGGAGGGGGGAGGACAAGGCACTGGGATGCCCACGCTAGGGGCCTCGCTGTGTCGGTGGAGGCCGTGATCCCAGTGGAGTCCAGTTCGATGCAGAGGCTCTGTGTCCCTTTCTGCCTGCTGAAGGGCTCCTGGGGGATGGCCTTCCTGGAAGTTCGGGCTGCTCGCGTAACCTTCCCATGGGTATACACGTTAATTCTCCAGCGGTGGTGGGACTGCGCAATTTATCTCTGACCCCTCCCTGCCCGCTGTTGCTGTCAGTGGGAGTCGTCGCAGCGGTCTTCATAAAGCCAGGGCCGCGGGACGGGAGGCTGCCGTGGGTGGGGGAGTCGAGGTTCTCCTCGTTGTCAGTCTCCGCAGGCGGCCTCTACGGCGTGGTGTCCTCCCTCCTGTATCCAGCACCACAGCCTCCTTCCTCAAGTCTAGGAGGTGGGGGCTGCAACTTCCTTGCTGATTTTTCAGTCCGTCAAGTGTCCCCCAGTTTCACACACCCGAGAAGCTGGACGGGTAGGGCGTCAGGTGCTGGGACGCACAATGTCTCCTTGTCTTCACCAAGGCAGGGGATTGAGCTGAAGGCTCAGGCAGCCCTCTTGCCCGCCCCACTTTTATGCATTTGAACATTATTTCAAGTTAACAAGCAACATCCTATCTAAATACCAACAAAAACTTAAATACTTTTTGAGTTCACCAGTTTATGTAGTAGAAGACAACAATCCCTGACAAGAGCAATTTAACAAATATATAGAAAGGCACATAGCTTGAATTGATCATGTTTCTAACATATAATTGTGCAAAGTAACGCACAAATTCAGTGTATCAGTATTTTCTGCCTGAACATATTTTGAACATGTTGTATTCTCTAATAACCTTCACATATATATTAATTATCTTGAAAATAATTCTCTTTAAGCACAGAACTTGTCAATTATTGAAGACTTTTTCAGAATAAAAGATGTGCATCTCCAAACTCTATTTGAAACTTTCTTGATTCTTGTTTTTTATTTTCTTCTTTGCCTGCATCCTTCAGATTACTAGTCCTTTTTTCAAAGCAATATGAATCACATTATAATATTATTTTCACTACAGATGAGCCCTGGCCCATTACACAAATGCTTTGGTACAAAGAGAGTTGAGTTGCCGAGATAATAAGTGACATAACATATGTTACATACACATGAACTCTTAAGTTATCCATAGGTTTAACAATTCTATATATTTGTTTTATTTGCATTTTTAAAGCACTCACACAGCCCGGCGGCATCGAGGCGCTGTTACAGGAATATGATTTATTTGCGTATTTATAAAGCGCTTACTACCCAGAGGTTTCTAAGCGCAGACCCGGAGATCGCACCTGTGGTGCTTTGTGTCGTCTGGTTTCCAAGTCGAGCACGTTGCCGCTGAGCTATCCTCCCGGGGTAATTCTTATCCATTTCTGTAGATCCCAATGTATTTCTTACATTTCATTGCATTGTGAAGAATTCTACATCTAGAACAAAAATGTTTTTTAAATCACTGATTTTATTTTTTCGATGCTTGAAATTAACATTTTTTGATTCAGTGTGGTTGAGTATTTAGGAAAATTGTTGATTCACAATTTCTAATTATGGAAAATGGTACTTTCCTGCAAGTTAAAATAAAGTGGAAGTACAATAAACATGAAGTAATTGAACTGCATAAACTATTTAACAACGTGATTCTATGGATCAAGAGTTAATGGTGAAATATTTGTGCATGAAAATGCTTTAAGGTTAGGCAATAGATTTTTTAATGAAATTGGTTGAGCTAATCCATGAGATAATCTAAAATGTAAAAAAGAAATGGGCTTCATTACGACAATGGAGGTAGCCATGCCGTATTTACGGCATGGCTACCCCCATTCCGGGTACGGGGTCTGGGTTCCCTGAATGGGGAAATTCCGGGACATTCCGACCTTGGAGGGCCCCGTATTTCCCCATTCAGGGAACCTGGACCAGGTACATCCCCATTCCCATTTGAGCCTCCATTGGCTCAATGGGAATGGGGAGGATGCAAACAACGGGCCCGTTAATGACGGACCCGTTGTTTGCATCCTGGTCTGCTCGCAGGACCCGCTAAGGACGCCTGGTAAAACCAGGCGTCCTTAGCGGGTCCCACGAGGAGACCTTGTAATGAGGTGGTAGGGGGTTAACGGGGCCAGCAGCTCTACCGGCTTCGTTAATCCCCTATCGCCTTGCTCGTAATGAGGCCCAATGAATCCCAAAATGACTTCAAGGTTATGACCGCGAACAGTACCTTAGTGAGGAAAAATGTATCTTACATTTTCCAGCATTTGTGTGGTATGAATCCACCATTTAAAAAGACACATTCTGAATAGTAATCCAAACCAGTTACACTGTTTGGTGCCAAGGAACATGTCCTGTACATTATGCGATTATGTTACGCGACATTGCACTTTAAGCGCTCCGTCATGACATCACATAATACTCCACAACATATCAAGTCTTTGTTTAGTAAATAACCAGTTTTAAACGGGGAAAGATCTATTATTTTCCCACCATATCAGTGTATCTCACATGCCAGTTATAATGGCATAACTTAACATTATGCAACCTGTTATATGAGAGTATTTTTAGGTTGTCATTTTAAATACATTTTGGAGTGACATGTGTTTTGGTCTGTTTCCAGTGGTGATATTATCTGTACTATGATTATTTTTAAGCTGTGTCAAGGAATATTGTTAGTAATATGTTTTTAATCTTTCATAGAATATTATTCTTATTCCGAAATAAACTAAATAAACTAAACATGTACTTGAAATATATGTACTGTGAGAAACCTGAAGGTTTCTCACCCGCTAGTCCCCGGGGATCTGTCATCCAGGTTGCCAGGACACGGCCATCGCTATTGGATCCAGTTCGTTGGGGTGGACCAGTGCGGGGGTATCACCTGGATGGGGAGGTCTTCGGGATTAGAAGTGGGACACCGAAGGGTGACATGCGGTATCCGCTTCCTTATGATACCTTTTCCTCAACCTGCCCAGTAAGATACTTTCTCACACCGTGAGTGACAACAGACTGATACCAGAGCCGTTTATCTACATGTCCCAACACAAGGGTCAGGCAGAGTCGGGCAATTGCCGACAACTACACACACCTGACTCCCCTTTCCCGTCCCCACTCGCATAAAAGGCAGAGCACACAGAGAGCAAGGCCGAATGCACAAGGATGCAGCTATTTCAGGACAGCAGTTAAAACAGATGTGAAAGGCGGTCAGACCTGAAAGAATGTCAAGGAAGAAGTTGTCCATGCCCTTTTCAACCCAGACCCCCGCAGCCTCCGATGAAAGAAACTTAAGACCGGGAATCGCAGCTGGCGAGTGGTGTAACGGATGACAGCAGTGTATGGAACACTCCTGCACTGATTGCCAAGGCCGGGAGACATGCTTGCCATTGTGGTACTGTATTTGACTCCAGTGGCAAAAGAAACACCAACATGTTCAGCACAGCCGGTGAGTCGTATCGTAAGAACCTGATAGTGGGCCGGACTGTGTTAGACTCAAGCTTGCAGTGGCAACATTAAGAAGATGAACAAACGGAGGTTTTTTGTGAACAAACTTGGTACCAGAGATAGAGTGGTCCAGCACCACGTGGGTGCGCATTCGGAGGTCTCTCGTAGGTACCCCTCTCCTGAACAAGGAGAGTATTGAACAGGAAAATAGTGAAACTACAAGTACCAAGAGGCCATAGAGAAGGCCGGCCTAAGATGTCAAGGTGGTCATACAAGGGTCAAGCCAAACCCCTTGTAAAATCGAAAGCCCTTGACATGTTGTAAAATTTGTGACACTGGCGTCTGCGATATTGTGAAAACATACAGTTGCCATAAAATAAGAGTGACCCAGCAAGACGTGATCGCCCATCGGAAGCCTCTGTTTCAATTGGCAAGTGCCTTGGGAGTCTAAAGCTGAAAGAAGGATCGGATTCCGGCTGAGGGGAATCCTCGGGTGAAGAGTGACGTGAAGGTTATCAGAAGTAACTATTTTTGTTTTGTTGGTTTTGGAATAACAGGCCTCTCTGAAGCAAGAGACTTTGCATGAGAAGAGACTTGGGCAAAGAAGGCCCTGATATAGAGAAAAGGAACTGTAAGCTTGTTCCAGAAGCACAGAAGTGTGCTGTGTTCAAGAGTCCCACCTTGACCCATGCTAAAAACCTGGAAGGGAGATCTCAGCCATAACATCCTGATTTATCATTTTGTGAACACTTCTTTTTTTTCTTGGAAACATTATCCCTCACTATTTTGTAGCAAAGCGATAAGGATTGGAAATAGGTTTTTTGGTATAGGCCCTTTTTATTTGACTGGACACTACGACTTTATTATTATTATTATTATTATTATTATTATTATTATTTGATGGTCGTAGTTTGCTCCCATCTTAGCTTTAGGTTTAGATTAGGTGTTTATCTCGCCCATTTTACAGTTTAATAAACACCCTTGAACTGTGATCACTTGTGCGTCTCTAGCTTTGATACCATGCCTTCCTTACAATACGCACACAGGAAACCAGTTGATACCTTAATTAGGTGAAAAAAGTTATTATTTTGCTTATTTGTGAGCTTTCGAGGAGTGTCTCCACTTGCTCAGGCAGCGGTGGCATGAATCCTTTAAAAACATCACAGCATTACAGATTACATAGCCCCTCCTGGAAATAACCCATTATCTGTGCCTGTCTGCACCTAATTTGTAGTTTTGCTCAGAGAGGCATGTATTGGATATTCAACTCCCCCAACTGTAAAGGATTCCAATCGGGCATCACACAACGGATTAGCCTATTATGTAGCGCCCAATGAGAATGCTTTTTCTTCATTTTCTACGAATTCGAATTGAGCTAGCACTCAACCCATTTCAGACCCCCTTTTACAAATACCCCGGGTCACAATGGACCATGAACCAGGGTGGTAATACAATATTTATTTATTTTAAAATTCAAATGAGATCACACAATTTTAATATTGGGCAGCAATCACCAATGGGGTGATAATTACAATGTAAACTAATGAAATACACTTGGTTGACCTTCTACAAGAACATATCCAAAGCACAAATGCATAGGAGCACTTTTTCTATTCAGGTAGATAGCACCCAAGTTAAAGTTCCCCCTGCAATGCTCCCTCAAACCCCAAATCATTTTTAGTGGATAGAGATAGAAAGGAGCAGCAAAGAGTCAGGGATATTAGGCAGCAAACAGAATACAAATCCGACCTTCCCTCACCAAATAACAGGCACATTTAAAACCCTTTGCAATGGCATAAAATGACATTCGGAATTGGTAAATAATTAATTATATGTGTGTTTAAATAATGAGGTACATATGATTCATCACAGTATCAGGGATGTAATTTCACTAGCAACTATAAGGCAAGGTATCAACAAAGGGCATACAGTTCACAAAGCAACTTGAAAGCAAGAACACAGTGCAGCCAGAATCACACATTGAAAAGTTGCATTTTACACTTTGTGCAGTTTTAAATGTGAAAACGTTTTTTTTAAATAAAAAAATGGGTGAAATAGACAGAATCGGAATGCGGTTTTTAGGCTTGGTGATAAATGCACATCACAGGTATAATATAGAAGTGAAAGAGTGACTAGCTGAATAACTGGATGAGATTTTCAATATGGAAGGAGATTCGGTTTTGGGAAAATAAAGCAGTTAAAGGAGAAAAGAAAGGAAAAGTTTTACTTAAACTAGATTATCAAGAAGCTAGCGCTGCCCATGAAAACAGGATAAGCACCCGTCTTAACCCCCTTCACACTGCGTGTCTCTTTATGTGGAAATTAATTAAATTATTCACAATATGACTAAGGATCTATGCAAGACAGAAAGGAATAGGAAAATGGCGCTAAAGCTTAGAAATCAAGGGCAGGATGCACAGAGAATTCTGACAGTTTAAACAAGTTACCAGGGTATGGAGAGGATTACTTAGAGAGTAGGACAAAGACAAAGTATCAAGATGGGGTAGGCTATGTGTCAAAACTTGCAACCCTGGTTCCCCTTTCCAACTCCTCCTCACCTGAATCTCTGGCGGAATCTTCTCGGAGTTCCGTCTTCTCTTTCCTTCGTGTCTTTCGGATCTCTTTACTCCTTCTTTGATGCAAGTACGGGCGTGACTCCCCAGAGGCCACTGTGACCGGAGAGGAACCAAATCCCAGGAGCCTCCCAGGAGCTAACCCGCTGTTCCAGGGAAAAAGCTGTAAGCTGAAAAGACCCTGTGTGAATGGTCTTCTTCAGGTTGGATAGAAGAGTAGAAGCGAGTCCAGTTCCTTCTTCGGTGTAGTATGATCGAGGGAACTGAGAATTCGTGTCCAAAAAGCAGTTTATAGTAGTCGGTGGTGCCGAAGGAACTGAGGCACAATAGGAGCACAGGAAACTGGCCGGAAGGTAGAAGAACGCCAAGGCAGCGATCCAACGATCTGATGATTAGTAGCCTAGAGTAGCCTAGAAGGTTAGACTTTAACTAGAGAGAGGAAACTCCAGGCGGAAGAAACGGAGTAGGTTGAAAAGAAACGGTAGTCAGGAAGAAAGTTAAACAAGGTACTTAGCAGGAAGGAAAGATGCAGGGACTGATGATTTTAAGAACAAACCTCAAAGTGCGATTAACAGGGATCAAACCGTATAAAGAAAAGCTACCCAAAATAGTACGTTTACCTCTGTGTAAGATAGTGGAAGAAGAGAGAGGTAAAAGCAACAGGAAGCAATAATAGGCAGCGAGATATTCAGCAACACAGCGCTGGTAAGATACAAAAGTACTACGATACAACGCATCGGAGCACTGGTGCGTTGTGCGTAAATACGTGCTGGCGGCCATCTTGGATGATGCATAGACCGCTACACGAAGTTTCCAGCATCCATGTTAGGTGTACTTCCATCGGTTCCAAACCTTCCAAGGTCGATGCATTACAGTATGCCCCCTTCGATGTCGGACACCACCTGGCTTACTCGGGTACAACCTGTGAAATTTCTGAACAAGTCTTGGAGCACTTATATGGGTTTGGGCTCCCAGGTTCTCTCTGATCTGGGATATCCCTTCCAGTGTACCAGGTACTGCAAGATACCCTGTCGATAACGTGAATCAACCAATCTGTCCACTTCGTACTCCTTGGTTTCTTTGGGATCTACTACTCTCGTCTTCTTAATACTCCTCTGATAGGGATCTTCCACATAAGCCTTTAGTAAGGAAGTATGGAATACCGGGTGTATTCTCTTCAATCGAGGTGGTAGCTTCAACTTATAAGCGACAGGATTGATCTTAGCCTCGATCTTGTATGGACCGATATATCTTGGAGAAAATGTGCCCATACGTGTCCAGCGAGGTAAGTACCTGGTGGATAGCCATACCATTGAACCAGGACCCCATTGAGGATTGGGTCTTCTCTTGGCATCGGCTAATCTCTTGTAGTTCCTTCTGCTCTCCTCTAGAGTCTGCAAAGCCAATTGATGGGTTTGTTGGATTTTGAACACTGCCTCGTCTACTGCCAGTGCCTTGGTACTTCCGGCTGTATTGGGGGGTAGAAAATGCGGATGATAACCATAGGTACACTGAAAAGGACTCATTCCAATAGCTGTATGTACCGTGTTGTTATTGTCACAATCGTCGGTAATGTCCTCTTCTTCAGACGATAAAGCAGACTCTCCCCTTCCCCCAACTCCACACCTTCCACTTTCTTCTTAGGTTTTCCTTCCTTGTGTTTTGAAGGTCTCTCTTTTTTTTATGAAGGTAAGGACGCCCTCGATAAGATGCCACTGTGCCACTAAAATAGGGGCAACGGTGGTAACCCCACCGGGAGCGCCAGCAAGGGGAAAAAGCCGGAGGCACAAAAAACCCCTAAGAGACTTCCTTCAGATAGATGAGGCGAGGTAAGCTGGTTAAGAACACACAAGGGCTGGACAAAGTCACTCCAGGAGTAGGCAGTAGAGAGTAACAACAAGGTCCAGGAGGTTAGAAGAAAAGGCAAAGGCAGTCCAGGAAACAGGCAAGGATCGGGGTACACAGCAGATCCAACAGGTAAGGAGGCAAGACAAAGGCAGTCCAGACAGCAGGCCAAGGTCGGGTACACAGCAGATCAAACAGGTAAGGAGGCAAGACGAAGGCAGTCCAAACAGCAGGCCAAGGTCGGGTACACAGCGGATCCAAATGTAAACAGGAAAGAAGAAAACTAAGAGGATAAAGGGAAGAAGACGAGAAGAGAAAAGTTGAGACCGAACGAGAAGAAAGAGGGAAAAAAAAGGAGTAGAGAGAGGAGGAGAGAAAGCAGGGAGGAGAGGGAAAGGCAGAAAATACTAGGGGCTAGCGAGAGCAAGAATACAGAACTCCCAAGAAACGGGGTAGCAAACGAGCAAACAAGGAGAGGAAGCGAGAACACAGTGGGAGCGGCAGCAACATAGGAGGAAACCCGGAAACGTTGCAAAGCGTATGTAACCAGGAAGTGATGGAATTTATACTTCCGGCAACGTACGCGTGCAACATCTAGAACGGTGCAGAGAGAAGCCGTGCAGGGAAGCGCAATGGCGGACTGTAACGGCAGCGATTCCGCGCCAGCGATTCCACACCCGCAATTCCTGCCGCGATATGACAGCATGCCCCTTCCTAAGGAGGCCACCCCCAGGTTTGCCAGGATGCAGGAAATGGAATCTGCGGACTAGAAGTGGAGCATGGACGTGAAAGGCTGGTTCCCATGAGTTTTCCGACCAGTGCTAACCTTTCCATCGTACCAGATACTCCAATCTACCCCTGCGGTATCGGGAATCACAGATCTGGGCAACCTCAAATTCCTCCTGGGTAGTATCAGTGGGCAATGGGGCTCTTTTGGGGTGATGAGCCCAAGTGTTGTGATGAAAAAGTTTCAGTTGAGAAGCATGAAACACTGGGTGAACCCTGTGTAGGCCTTTGGGGAGTTTTAATCTGAAAGCCACCGGGTTGATAACCTGTGTGATCTCGTAAGGACCTAGATATCTAGGGGATAGCTTGGAGGGGTGTGCCCATCGTGGTAAGTATCTAGTGGACAACATGACCCGAGAACCCACCCCCCATCCAGGGACCGGGTTACTATGTTTGTCGGCCTGCATCTTGCATCGTTCTTGGGCTTCACTAAGATTCTGTTTAGCCTACAGGTGGATGTTCCGCAGAATAGTTAGAGTGGAATCCACAGTGGGTAAGCTGGTAGGTATGTCAGAGACGGACAATACTGGCCGTGGGTGATAACCATAGTTGCAGAAAAAAGGGGTTAGACCGAGAGTAGAGTGGAAAGAATTATTGTAAGAGAACTCTGCTAGAGGTAGTAGAGAGACCCAATTGTCCTGTTGGAGGTTAACATAGCATCTTAGGTATTGTTCCAAGGTGCCATTGAGACGTTCCGTCTGCCCATTGGATTGAGGATGGAATCCGGACGTCAAGGCTCTCTTAATGCCTAATCGTCGCATAGGTCCTTCCAGAATCGAGAAGTAAATTGACTTCCCCGATCGGAGATGATCTTCTTAGGTACCCCATGGAGACGGAAGATATCTTTGATAAATGTCTCGACCATACCAGCCGTTGTCGGGACCCCTGGTAATGGGGAGAAGTGTGCCATCTTAGTGAAGAAATCGATCACCACCATAATGCAAGTACACCCCTGAGATGGAGGCAAGTCAACGATGAAATCAGTTGAAATGATGTTCCAAGGCCCCTCAGGAACGGCATTGGGTTCCAAAAGTCCCACAGGTCTTTGGCAGGTACCCTTGCTGCGACGACATGTCATACAGGATTGAACGTAACTAACCACATCTTTTTTCATATCTGGCCAGTAGAAATGTCTTTGCAGATAGTCCAAAGTGCCCTTGGTGCCTCTATGACCAGCCATCTTGGAATCGTGACACCAATTTAAAGCTAACTTCCGAAAAGCGGGTGTAGGTAAATATAATTTACCTTCCACAAGGTAGAGACCTTCCTTGATGTCGTATAAGATGTTCCTGGGATGTTTCTCCAACTCAAATTTGCCTACAGAAGCTTCTCTCACCTGTCGCAAAAATGTGGATAGTACTCCAATCCGCTTGGGAAGAGGAAACATCAGGTCATGAGCACAATCCGATCCTGACACATAGTCTCCTCGGCGAGATAGAGAGTCTGCGACTAGGTTTTGATGCCCAGGAATGTAGGTGATATCGAAATCAAACTGGGCAAAGAAGTGGGCCCAGCGTGCTTGACGTGTATTGTAGCACTCAAATTGTCGTAGTACTTGTAGGTTCTTATGGTCTGTTCTGATGCTAAAAGGGTGTTTACCTCCCTGTAGCAAATGTCGCCACTCCAAACAGGCTGACTTCATAGCTAACAGTTTGCGCTCAATGACTGAAGAGTTCTTTTGGCTGGCATTGAGGGTTTTAGAAAAATAGGAAATCGGGTGTTCCACTCCTTGGTGTTTTTGCAGTAAGACCGCCCCAATGGCAGATGGGGAGGCGTCCGCCTCGACAATGAAGGGTCGGCTTTGATCCGGCTGTTGGAGAATGGGAGCGGTACAAAAGTCTTCTTTGAGATTGCGAAAGCTGTCTTCTGCTTCGTTGGACAATGAAAACGGGTTGGATGATTTATTGAGCAAGGTGGTAATGGGTACTATCCTGTGGGAGAAGTTGGAGATGAATTTCTGATAGAAGTTTGCCAGTCCTAGGAATCTTTGTACGTCCTTGATGGATTTTGGAGAAGGCAACTCTAGGATGGCAGATACCTTGCGAGCGCCCATGGCGATACCCTGATTTCATAGAATGAATCCCAGATAGGGAATGGAGGTTGCAGAAAATACACATTTGTCAAGTTTGACCGAGAGATGATTGCCCCTTAATCTCTGGAAAACTTCTTTGACGTGTCCTTCATGTTCTTCCGTAGTTTTTGAGTACACCAGGATGTTGTTGAGATATACTATGGTGGTCTGACACAGCAAATCGGAAAACAGCCTGTCCATAAAGCGCTGAAATGTCGAAGAGGCATTAACTAACCCAAAGGGCATCACCTGGTATTCTTATAACCCATATGGAGTCCTGAAATCTGTTTTCCACTCATCCCCCTTTTGAATCCGGAGTAGGTGATAAGCATTCCTAAGATCCAATTTGGTAAAAACCGTGGCACCCTGGACGGCTTGAATGATTTCTGTAATAAGTGGCATTGGGTATCGGTCCTTAATGGTCACCTTGTTCAATCCCCAGTAATCTATGCAGGGTCTCAACTCCTGTGACTCCTTTTTGGGGATGAAAAACAGGGAAGCACCAGCCGGAGATTTCGAAGGTCTGATTAGCCCATTGGCCAAGTTGTTATCCAGGTATTCCCGTAGGAAGTGTCTCTCCTTGAGCGATAGAAGAAACATCCTACAAAAAGGTACTAATGCTCCTGGAACAAGGTCTATGCAGCAATCTTCCGGTCTGTGGGGAGGCAGATCACTAGGAGATTTCTCTGCCACTACCTCAGCGTATTCCTGGAGGTGGTGAGGAAGACATTGAATCAGTCTGGACTTGTAGATACAGGTGGTCTGGGCTGTCTCGAACCTTGGCTCCGGAAGACATTCTGCCTTACAAAAAGCAGATTGAAAGCTTAGTATGTTCTTAGCCCAGTCTATGTGAGAGTTATGTCTTCTAAGCCACCCTATCCCCAGTATGATGGGGAAGTGAGCTCCTCGAATGATATCAAATGAGATCCTTTCAGAATGCTGCTGTATGCGTAGGTTCAGTTCTTCAGTGGTGTGGGTGATCATGCCAGAACTCAAAGGCTCTCCGTCAACTCCTTCTACCTTCTGGTCCTCTTGTTTAGCCACTCGGTTTATACCCTTCTGTTATGCCCACAAGGTGTCGATGAAGTTGCCGGCAGCACCACAGTCGAGCAAAGCCTGAGTTATGATTTCGGTGTTGCCCAGCGTTAGGGTAACAGTAAGAACCATCAGCCTGGAATCCTCTGGTGTCTCAGAGGAAGACACCAAAAGAGTTACATAAGGACGTGGGATGACCCCTCGGGAGTGCGTCCTAACACTTACCGATGGCGCTCGTTTCCCGAACGTCTAAGATTTCCACTTTCTTCTTAGGTTTTCCTTCCTTGTGTTTTGAAGGTCTCTCTTTTTTTTATGAAGGTAAGGACGCCCTCGATAGGATGCCACCGTGCCACTAAAATAGGTGCAACGGGGGTAACCCCACCGGGATCGCCAGCAAGGGGAAAAAGCCGGAGGCACAAAAAAACCCTAAGAGACTTCCTTCAGATAGATCAGGCGACGTAAGCTGGTTAAGAACACACAAGGGCTGGACGAAGTCAATCCAGGAGTAGGCAGTAGAGAGTAACAACAAGGTCCAGGAGGTTAGAGGAAAAGGCAAAGGCAGTCCAGGAAACAGGCAAGGATCGGGGTACACAGCAGATCCAACAGGTAAGGAGGCAAGACGAAGGCAGTCCAAACAGCAGGCCAAGGTCGAGTACACAGCAGATCAAACAGGTAAGGAGGCAAGACGAAGGCAGTCCAAACAGCAGGCCAAGGTCGGGTACACAGCGGATCCAAATGTAAACAGGAAAGAAGAAAACTAAGAGGATAAAGGGAAGAAGACGAGAAGAGAAAAGTTGAGACTGAACGAGAAGAGGGAAAACAAAAAGGAGTAGAGAGAGGAGGAGAGAAAGCAGGGAGGAGAGGGAAAGGCAGAAAATACTAGGGGCTTGCGAGAGCAAGAATACAGAACTCCCAAGAAACGGGGTAGCAAACGAGCAAACAAGGAGAGGAAGCAAGAACACAGTGGGAGCGGCAGCAACACAGGAGGAAACCCGGAAACGTTGCAACGCGTATGTAACCAGGAAGTGATGGAATGTATACTTCCGGCTACGTACGCGTGCAACATCTAGAACGATGCAGAGAGAAGCCGTGCCGGGAAGCGCAATGGCGGACTGTAACGCCAGCGATTCCGCGCCAGCGATTCCACACCTGCCATTCCTGCCGCAATATGACAGTTATATGTGAACTCCGCCATGGGTAACAATGATGCCCAATTGTCTTGTTCCTTGTTAGAGAAACACTGCAGATACTCCTCCAGTGTGGCATTTAGTCTCTCCGTTTGTCCATTGGATTGAGGGTGGTATCCTGGTGATAATGCTCTATGGATACCTAGTTCCTTACACAAAATGGACCAGAATTTAGAGATGAATTATACTCCTCTGTCCGAGACGATCACTCGAGGAAACCCGTGCAGTCTTATTATGTCTCGTAGGAACACAGAAGCTGTCTCAGAAGCGGAAGGCACTCCTGTTAAAGAGGAAAAATGAGCCTGCTTGGAAAAGGAATCAACCGTAACCATAATAGCTGTCTTCCCTTGGGAAGGAGGTAGATCTACGATAAAGTCCATAGATAGATTCTCCCAGGGTCGAGAAGGTAAATCAGCTTGATGGAGAAGTCCTAAAGGCCTCTGTCTAGAGACCTTTGCACTAGCACATACCGAACAGGAGTTAACGTATGAGTTAACATCAGCTCTCATCGAAGGCCACCAAAAACTTATGGCCAATAGTTCGTAGGTGGCCTTTTGTCCCCTATGACCAGCTAATGGGAGATCATGACAAAAATGTAGTGCCTTGGCTTGAAGTTGTGAAGAAGGGAGAAAGAGAGACGAATTGTAGAACCATAATCCACCTCTTTCTTGAAGACCTTTAGACATTAGCTTCTGTCTAGTCCATGTCTTGTATTCCTTCTTAACTTTCTGAAGAAAGCAGTTGATCACTGCTATAAATCTTGTGGTAGGCAACATCCTTTCCTTCTCAGTAGGTTTGACCTCCATACCTTGATCTTCCGGCCAGCTTCTTGAACGGGCGTCAGCTACTCCATTTTGTGAGCCTGTTATATATGTTATCTGGAAATCAAAGTTGGAGAAATAGTATGCCCATCTGGCATGACGGGAATTGCGGCATTCCATCTGCTGGAGAACCCGCAGATTCCTGTGGTCAGTGCAAATCAGAAATGGATATGTGGCCCCTTGTAGTAAATGTCTCCACTCCTCGCAAGCTCTTCTCATTGCTAAAAGTTCTCGCTCAAGTACAGAATAGTTTCGTTCACTGACTGTAAGAGTACGCGAGTAGGAGGCGATGGGATGTTCTACTCCTTCATTATCTTCTTGTAACAACACAGCTCTGAGGGCTCCGCCTGAAGCATCGGCTTCCACGATAAAGGGTTTTGACTGATCCAGTTGAATAAGTACCGGAGCTGTGGTAAACAGTCTCTTGAGGACCGAAAAGGCTGATTGTGCGGTAGGATTCCATTCGAAACACTTCCCTTCTTGAGAAGAAATGTCAGAGGAAGTACCATCTCCGAGAAGTGAGGAATGAAACGACAGTAGAAATTAGCCAGGCCAAGAAATCTTTGTATATCCTTAGGAGAAGATGGTTCAGGCCACCTGAGAATGGCCTTTACCTTATCCGGATCCATCCATATTCCATTAGAGGATAAGATGAAGCCGAGGTAAGGTACTTCGGTAGCCTCAAAAATACACTTTTCGACCTTAGCGTACAGACGATTGTCCTTGAGTCTCTGCAGTACTTCCTTAACAAGGGTTCGATGTTCAGTTAGAGTGGAAGAGTAGACCAAAATATCATCTAAGTACACTACTACGGAAGTTCCTAGCATATCAGCGAAAATGTGGTCCATGAACCGCTGAAACACCGATGGGGCGTTGACTAATCCAAACGGCATCAAACAATCCTCGAACAACCCCAACAGTGTTCGGAAAGCGGTCTTCCATTCATCGCCTGCATGGATCCTGAGTAGGTGGTAAGCCCGCGTAGATCGATCTTAGTGAAGATCTTGGAGTCCTTAACAGCTTCAAGAATGTCCCTTATCAAGGGAATGGGATAACGATCCCGGACAGTAATTCTGTTTAGTTCTCGATAGTCTATACATGGGCGTAGTTCTTTCATTCCCTTCTTTGCTACAAAGAAAAGTGATGCACCTCCGGAGGATCTTGACTTCCAAATCAGATCGTTCTGGAGATTGGAGTCCAGATATTCTTTCAAGACAGGTAGTTTTAGCATGGGTGAAGTTTTTGAACGACGGGACTCCCTCACTCCTGTGCACCTCTTATTCGATGGTTGATTGTGTTAGACCTGCAGCCTGAGTCCTAGTTTGTCAAGGGACTAACTCTGGGGTTCCTGATTTTTTAGAAGATTTGTGGGGTTTGATAAACTCTGGTCCTGTGAGGCGCAGGTAGGATTAGCTAGTCCGGTGATTGCTGGTAGGCAGCTTTCTCAGATAATGGATGAGTCAAGTTTTGTTGTCAAACATGAGGTTGTTTTATTCCTTAGTCAGCACCAATGAAAGACATCATTGGATAAAAGGTGACATTTATAACATGATGATGTGTTACACAGCCGACGCGCGTTTCAACCTAAGTCTTTTTCAAGGCTGTGATTTTTTGTGAGTTGGTGTGGTAGTGATTTGGTATACCCAGTGAGGTGACATTCAAGGCCAATTTGTATTGAGGATATTCAATTTACATCCATTATGCATACATTAATAGGCAGTTACAAAGAATAAAACCAATTGCGATTTAAGGAAAAACACATTGTGACACCCAGGAGAGGTGATTTACCATGTTGGGTGATGGCAAGTGATGGTGACAAAGTATAGTTAATTTGTACACAACGAATAACAGTTGGTAAAAATAGAAATGCCAGTTTGCAGTACAATTAATAGCAGGAGAAGAAGCAATGTACCAAGGGAGAAGAACAGAAAGACAGAGGTTATGTTTGGTTAGAAGTAGGGCTAGAGAGAATTCCAAATTAGCCTGGTAGAGGAAAAAGTTTCTGAAGTCTTACCCAATTGAGTTATGGGGTGAGCTTCAAGGTGCAGTGAGCTGGTCCTCCCATGTGTGGGTGGCAGTGGGCTGGGTAGCCGTTCTGAAAGGAAATGGACAGAAAAAGAAATAAAGGGGGGATGGGACCCTTGGAAAGTTGGACGGTGGGCATCGTTGTAGTGTCTCGCGTTTGCGCGCCGTGGTCATGTCTTGTGCCTACACATGTTAACTGCCGTGGATTGGAAGGTGCAGCTACTTATTATGGTCAGTGCCCGAGTCAGGAATGGTTTGGAACAAGGTCGGTGGACTGAAACATTCGTTTAGTGCCTCTGCGGGTGCTGAGTCAATGATTTAAAAGTGAGGACGTTACAGCCGGTCAGCCGGAGCGGCGTACTTATGGACTGTTAGCCGTGCGTAGAAGCCTGGTGGGTGTAGGGCCACACTTGATACGTGTGTTATAGTTTGCCGGTGCCTAGTTTGGAAAGGGAGGCTGGGGTTTGTGCGAGGCGACGTCCAGGTTGAGGTGCCTGTTTAATATTATCAAAGGTGTGGGTACTGCTATGAAATTCGTGTATTTAGTTGGTAGCAGTAGACGAGGCGCTGCGAATTTAAGCAGGGCAAAGTGCCGTTGTGAGGAAAAGATTAATAAATGGAAACTTGAGTCTGCGGTGACGCGGTGAGTGTCATGCGGAACGCTTACCTGTGGCCGGGTTCGGCAGTGTTGGTGCTTAGAGTCGTGTGGTCGAGGATCCTATGCCGGAATAGCGCACAACTTCCTGAATAAAAGGAAGGAGCGCTGCGGTTGGTTCCGTCAACGAGCGATGTGATTCGTTCGTTGAGAATGGCCCGTGGATTGGCTGCTGGGCCAGAACGTGTCATAGTGCTGGGTTGAGCACGGGTAGTGTTGTTATTATTGGTGCTGGAATGAATCCATTCCACCATAGTGACCACGAGAGTGGTAGAGGCGCAAATAGTGCTAATTTGAAGGTCCTATTTGTTGGAGCGTAATGGGGAGTGATTTATCCTTGAGAACAGAGTTGGGGTTAACCCTGGGCGGGATGATGATGAAGGCATGTGTGGAATCGGATTGATAATGGGCATGTTGTTGGTGGTAAGGAGGGCAAAAATGGGCCCATTACTAAGGGGGAGGGAAGGACAGTAGGGTGAATAGGCAATTAAAAGAATTGGAGGGGCGAACTGCCCACCACTACGGTGATGGAGTACAAGGTGTGGTGGCATAATTGAAAGATCCGACATGATATCACTGTGAAGTGTTTTGAATTGTAAAACATGAAGATTTCCTACGTTTGTATACACTTTCATAAGAAAACATGGAAATCATGATCACTGTTCAATCCAAAAGTAACAGCTCGATATTTGCATATCAGCTTCGCTTCTCTTTGACGTAGTTGGAGTTCTCTGTCTCCACCTCTTATATTGATTGGTATTTTTTCCAGACCCAGGAAGGTGATATCTTCCTTGTTGTCCCACTGGTGTTTTTCCTGCCAGTGTAGTGCCAGTGGGTATCTGGTGTCCTGAGAGTGAAGGGAGTTCAGATGTTCCCGGATCCTTGTTCTGAGCTCTCTCTTAGTACTTCCAATATATTTGCGATTACAAACACAGTTGATGGCATAAACCACAAATTTGGATTTACAGTTAATATATTGCCCAATTATATACATATCAGTGGTGCTGAAAATCACCGTCTTAGTTGTGGTGGCGAATTTGCACATAGAGCAGGTTCCACATTTGTAGAAGCCTACTGGTTTGTTGCTGGTGAGCCAGTTGGTGTCAGTTTTAGGGATTGGTGCCATGAAAGATGGACTGAGGATGTTTTTGAGTGTTCTGGCTTTAGTATAGGTTAGGGTAGGTTTGTCTGGGATCCATGCCTTAATGTCTTCATCAATTGCTAAGATGTGCCAATGTCTTTTGAGGATTTTCTGTACTCGATGACTGTCGCTACAAAATTGAGTGATGTATCGTATTTGGCTGTCTTCTGTTGTCTCTTTGTTAGTGTGTACTTTGGGGATCAGGAGCGTGCTACGTTCTCTGTTATTAGCCATGGTTACAGCTGCTAGAATCGATTGCTCCGGATATCCTCCCTCATGGAAACAATTGCTGAGTATTGGACATTCATTTCCAAATGCTGGCTGATCACTACAGTTTCTTTTGGCTCAGAGAAATTCCCCCTTGGGGAGGTTGTTGATTATAGATTTTTTGTGGCAGCTTGAAGCATGCAGGACTGAGTTGACTTCCGTTGGTTTTCTGTAGGTCGAGGTAGTGAGCCTTGTACCTGCTGGTGTAATGGTAATGTCGAGAAAATCAATGTTTTCCTTGCTTGAAGAGCCTGTTAGTTCAATGCCAAACTTATTTTGGTTCAGGAAGAGTTTGAATGCGTCAAGTTCTTCTTTTGTTCCTTGCCAAATCATCAGGATATCATCAATATATCTTATCCAAGTGTGGATCAGTTTGTTAAAGTCCTGGTTAGTAAAGGCATGTACTTGCTCGTAGTGGTGCATGAAAAGGTTAGCCATGGAGGGTGCATATGTGGCCCCCATGGCTATGCCTTTTGTTTGCCTGTAGTACCGTTGGTCAAATAAAAAGATGGTATTAGTTAGTGAAAGTTCCAAAAGTTCTTTTGTGAGCTCCAGGTGCGACCAGAACAAAGCTGATGCTTTTGTAAAGGCAAAGTCAATGGCCTTGAGGGCTGGTCCGTGGTCTATGGACGTGTATAGGGCTTTAACGTCGAGAGTAACCAGAGTGTAGTCATTGTTCCATACAATTTCTCGTAGAATCAGCAGGGTATGCATGGTGTCACGTAAGAAAGTAGGTATCTTAGGTACCTCAGGCGCCAAGACATTGTTTTATTTAGAGGTTCAGTGATCCATCCTATCCCGCTCAATATAGGTCGTCCTTCCGGTATGGGGTCAAACTTCTTGTGGATCTTGGGCAAGAAGTATATTGTTGGCATTCTGGGGTGTGAAGGTTGCAGATACTTCATTTCATGGTCTGACAGGAGTCCACGTTTATGCCATTTGGCCAGCATGTTGTTTGCTCCCGTTATGATTTCATTAGTTGGGTTTTTATTGATGGTGTCATGGCAACCTGGGGTGGTTAGGTGGGTGATGGCCATTCTGACATAGTCAGCTCTGTCCATTATGACCACGTTGCCACCCTTATCTGCTTCCTTGATTACGATTTGATGGTTATCCTGTAATCTTTTGAGTGCGAGTCGTTCCTTACTAGTAATGTTATCTGGTCTCCTCGAGGGATTTGATCTCAGGCGGTCCTTTAATGCTTGGAGGTCTCTTGTAACTGCCTGACTGAAGATGTCTATTGCATTGTCCTCTTGTAAGTTGGGGGTGCACTTGGATTTCTGCTTCATTTCTGGTATTTTTAGGTTGCTTTCCTCAATGTTCAAATCTTGCATAGTCTGTGACATGGTCTGCCTTTCTCTCTCTGGTGATTGATCCAAATTTGTCAAGAGGTGGGTGCATTCCAGTGTTCCATGTCTAGAGTGCTCAGAGGCACTGTTACAGATTTAGGTTGTTTCCACTTGACTTGCTTAGAGAAACATTTCTTCAGCTTCAGTTTCCTGATGTACTTGAATAGATCAATTTGAGCATTCCCAAAGTTGGTATGTTTGGCCGGTGCAAAGGAAAGTCCTTTGTTCAGAATTTCTTGAATCATGTTCAGAAAGGATGTACTTGGAGAGGTTCATCATAGATGTGTTACCTTGGAGCTTGTTGTTGTTGCTGTGTTTTGGATCTTGTTAGTCTGATAGCACTTTCTTGTTCTTCTTGGGTGTTTCTTGGTCAACTGCTGGGACAACGGATACATCCTACCGAAGGGTAGTGAGACTTCTTCCTTTAAGTCTATCCTGCAATCTTCAGGTCGGTGAGGTGGGAGGAGTTTGGGAACAACATCTTCAAAAACCTCTTTGTACTCCTGATACTGAACGGGAATGGCAGAAATAGAAACTGTAGACTGGTTGATAGGACAAGCAGAGACTTCAACCCGTTGCTCCTTGATGCAATTCCTTCCACAGAAATCTGAGTTAAAACTCAGTCGATTAGCACTCCAGTCAATAGAAGGCTTGTGAAGTCTCAACCAAGAAATGCCAAGTATTACTGGAAAATGAGCAGCCCTGATAGTGTCAAAGATTATCTCTTCAGTTTGATTCTTCATGGTTATCTGCAAGGGTAATGTTTCCATAGTAACAGGTCCTGACAACAGTGGACGTCCATCAACACCTTCCACAGGAATGGGCTTCCTCTTCTACCTGAGCGGAATACCCTTGTCTTGTGCCCATGAGGAGTCTATAAAGTTGCCTGCAGCACCGGAGTCCAACATGGCTAATACCGGAATTGAGGCTCCATTAGTAGAGTTCAATGATACTTGAAATATCATCAGTCGGTTGTCTTCTCCTGTGTTAGTGGTGTTGCAAGGGTTTGTGCCACCTTCCCCGTAGTCTCCCTTGCGTAGACTTGGGGTTGCGCGTTTCCCGAACGCCGAGATGGAATCACTGTACAATCTTTCAACTGATGATCTGAAGAGCCACAATACATGCACAAATTGTGTTCTCTCCTTTGTCTTCTCTCATTAGAAGACAGGGGTCCTCTGGTTGCACCAATCTGCATTGGTTCCTCTGCAGAAACACGATCCTTAAGTTGTGGACCAGCTTGGGGGTTCCATTGGAGTCCTCGATCCTTCCGTTTCTCCTGGCGTCTCTCATGCAACCTGAAATATATCCGGAGTACCAAGGAAACCAGATCGGAGAACGTCTCGGGTCTTTCGAGCCGTGCCAACTCACCCTTTATATCTTCGTGCAATCCTCTTCGAAATATGGTCTGTTGCGCAGTGTCTGGCCATCCTGCTAAACTTGCCAAACTTTGGAAGTGAGAAATATAAGTCTGTACGTCTTGGTTACCTTGCTTTACGTCCATAAGAGCCTCATATGTAGAATACTGAACCTCAGGTCTTTCGAACCTAGTCTTCAAATTGCGAACAAATAAGTCGTAATCATTAACCGAAGGATCATCAGAGGTAACTAGAGGTGTTGCCCATTTTAATGCGCTATCGGTTAGATTAGCTATCAGGAATCCAACCCGTGATCTACCTGACTCAAAATTCCTCCTTCTGAAAGAGAAATATACAGTAGAGCGTCGAGAAATTCCTTCATTCCCTTAGGGTCACCATCATATTTGTTAATGGACAGGGGCATCGATGGTAGTTCACCTCTTCCTTCATCTTGAGTTGCTACTTGCTGACGAAGAGCTTGATTTTCAGCCTGTAGATTCTGCATATCAACATTTCTTGAACCTATTCTGGAGTAGCCATTCTTTGTCCTTGGGCGTTGTATACTGTCAAAACTTGCAACCCTCGTTCCCCTTTCCAACTCCTCCTCACCTGAATCTCCGGCGGAATCTTCTCGGAGTTCCGTCTTCTTTCCTTCGTGTCTTTCTGATCTCTTTACTCCTTCTTTGATGCAAGTACAGGCGTGACTCCCCGGAGGCCACCGTGACCGGATAGGAACCAAATCCCAGGAGCCTCCCAGGAGCCAACCCGCTGTTCCAAGGAAAAAGCCGTAAGCTGAAAAAATCCTGTGTGAACGGTCTTCTTCAGGTTGGATAGAAGAGTAGAAGCGAGTCCAGTTCCTTCTTCGGTGTAGTATGATCGAGGGAAGTGAGAATTTGTGTCCAAAAAGCAGTTTATAGTAGTCGGTGGTGCCGAAGGAACTGAGGCACAATAGGAGCACAGGAAACTGGCCGGAAGGTAGAAGAACGCCAAGGCAGTGATCCAATGAACTGATGATTAGTAGCCTAGAGTAGCCTAGAAGGTTAGACTTTAACTAGAGAGAGGAAACTCCAGGCGGAAGAAACGGAGTAAGTTGAAAAGAAACGGTAGCCAGGAAGAAAGTTAAACAAGGTACTTAGCAGGAAGGAAAGATACAGGGACTGAGGAGTTTAAGAACAAACCTCAAAGTGCGATTAACAGGGATCAAACCGTATAAAGAAAAGCTACCCAAAATAGTATGTTTACCTCTGTGTAAGATAGTGGAAGAAGAGAGAGGTAAAAGCAACAGGAAGCAATAATAGGCAGCGAGATATTCAGCAACACAGCGCTGGTAAGATATACAAAAGTACTTCGATACAACGCATCGGAGCACTGGTGCGTTGTGCGTAAATACGTGCTGGCGGCCATCTTGGATGATGCATAGACCGCTACACGAAGTTTCCAGCATCCATGTTAGGTGTACTTCCATCGGTATCAAACCTTCCAAGGTCGATGCATTACACTATGTGTTGCTGTGGGATGGGGAAATAATCACTATCTGCACTTGAGTTTGGGATTTGGGACAGCCAACCAGGTTCTGGACTCAAAGGCTCTGGTCACAGCAAGGCGGCGGACTCTCCTAGCAGAACAGCTGGGCAAGTCTGGTCACTGGATGGCAAGGGTACAGCGGGCCTGCAGGTAGTGGCAAAAAGCCAGTCTGGTCACAGGATACTCCCAAAAGGGTACCACAGCTTTTCCCCCTGGTTATTGGGCTTTTTACTGGGGTTTCTGGATCAATGGTCCTGCCTGGATAGGGTCAGCTATGCTTTAGCCTGGCAGCAGAGTCTGGAATCTTGCAAAGTGGATCTGAAATGTCTGGATACGGAGGCACTGGAAATTCAGGAGAGAGTGTCCTGTCTCTTTATGCTTCCCCCCTTTTTATAATTCGGGTGACATCACAGGGTTTATTGTTGGGCAGAACTAAGCTACACCTTCCCCTAAGAACCGGATAGGTCAGCCTATGTTGGTCGCTTCCTCCAGGAGGGGAATCAGTTTATGGGGTTGTGTTTTATGAGGGACAAAAAGCCATCCCACGGTCATTTTTGCACAAAATCAATTATGACATAAATCGTTCCTTGTGACACTTTTTAAACTTACGATAGGCAGATTACATATTTCACACAGAGCATGGCAGTCCAACTCCCAAATGTGTAGGACTTTGTTTCGTCCGTCTAATAATTTTTCATCATTTTCAGTGAGAAATATTTTACCTAAATTTCTATATCTTTATACATAGGTACATATTATCATAAGGCATGTTAGTATTGAATTTCAAAGTGGCACCATATACACTTTCCTCAGTATATCCAATTCTCTGCCATTTCTGTTCCCAATATGCCAGTGAAGGCTACCACGTCTTAATTTAAAGCCACCTAAATTATATCTAAACTGTGAAACTTTCACATTACTGCGTTGTCCAATTGCGGAGATAAAAAGTCTTAAAGTTTATTAATAAAATAGCCTTTTGAGCCAGATGGCCAGCATTGTCTACCAAATAAGGGCATAACTTCCAAAGCTGCTCTGGAATTGGCTTTTTTGTTTTTATTTCACACCTGAGTGTCCTGGAATCTATTATCTCAAGCTACAGCCCAGACAAAAGTCTGACGAACATGTGATATGCTGCCTCTTGGTCCATTCAGAGTTTTCAAGGGCAAAAAGTAACACGTATGTGTCCCAGAAATCCATTGTGGCCCCTTTTGGGGGAAGGCCACTCCTGTTGTCCGCACCCAAATGTCCCTTGAGCCATGGCAGAAAACCTGTTTGGCTGGTTCCCCAGTACAGTCAATGCATTTATTTCTTTATTTTGTTCTGAATCAAAAGCAAGTCTGTTGAAATAAAACATCCCATATATGTTTCCCAGCAAAACCCCCTTTACATTGCTAGGCAAGGACAGGGCCTTATTCAACATTAAACTTTTAAACAGACATTTTTCTTATTTGCAAAAGCACATTTTGACACATGGTGAATTCTGCTGGGATGTATCTTTCAAATTCGGTTTTCTCTTCCATCTGACTTCCACACATTGTTTGCAGCCCTAGTCAGTTTCTCCCACACAGCAATCTGTTCAAGGCATAGGTCCACTGAAATTGACATATGCACAGAGAGCTAGGGTTTCTTTTGCAGGGTTTATTTTTTACACTTTGTAGCAGAAAAACCTTGTTGTAGGATGGGGTGGAGAGCAATCTTGTGGAGGGCTTCAAGCTCTGGTTTGTATGTGATTATAAGTGGCACCCGGGTTTGTGTCTCCTTCGTTCTGTATTCTAATAGGTTGCTAAGGGGGGATCCATGTTGCCCTGTGAATCTGGCTGTCCACAATTCTGTAGTTGTATCCACGGTTTATGGCGTCTAATCTCCAAGTTTTTATGTTTTTTATCCTGATCTGTTGTGTCTGAGCATATTCCTTAATGCTTGGCTGAATGTTGCAGCATGTTGTGTGTGCACTAGGTGGAAGTTGTCACTCTTCAAGTAGCTGGCAGGGTCAGTTGGTTTGCAATATACTGCAGTCTTTAGCTGCCCATCTTTTATTGTTATGGTCGTGCCGGGGAAATGTACTTTTTTAGGAGAGTAGGAGAGGTTGAGGTTGGAGGTTGAGGTTGAATTCATTAAATCTTCTGTGGAAGTTTAGGAGGTCCTGTTCCCCGGCAGTCTAAATCAGGAGGATATCATCAATGTAGCACAGGTATCTCAAAGGTCTGCAGTCAAAGGTGCCAAGGAAATCGAGCTCTAATTGTGGCATGAATACATTTGATGCATCATTTGTGTACCCATACTTGAATGGTGTATATATATATTCACTGATAAAACATTAAAGTGACGTTATGGTTACGTTGCACTAATAAAAATCTATGAAATTCACTGAAAAAACGTTGTTAAATGGACGTTATGGTTACAAGCAAAACCCGAAAAAACCCAGAAATTCACCAGTTATGGTAAGCTAAGCAACCATTACTGGTGCCACCACTGTGCACTGCTAAGACTAACACCCAGGACATGAAAGATGACATCACAAATGTCATTGATGACATTGCTGATGACCTCACATATCTGGGCCACCTGTCTTTGTTTACTGACATGATTAGGCTAGTTTTTTGTTTTTACTGACAATGAGAATTTACAACATGTATGAAGTATTCTATATCTACACAACCTTTTTATATGTTCTTAAAGTACTTTCCTTAGAGTTTAATATGAGCTCATAGTGCACATCCATGGGGAAATAAGCACGCCTCAAACACACAATTAATTTGTGTACATGATGATTAACTATAATGTTATTGTAATTTTTTGGTGCTGTTGTTTCTTTCTTTCTCCTTACTTTAGTTTCCCTGTGTGTGCCTCTAATTTGTATGCATTGTGCATTTTTGTATGTATTTGTTCTACTAACACAAGTGTGTGGTAAGTTTTAAATTGTTACCTATTTTTTCCAGACTCAAAACTCCCATAAGGCAGCATTTTATTATTTTACTATCATAAATTGCTGCAACCATCACCTATATGTATGTATGAGTAAGTACCTCTATTAACAACAACACTAGAATATAATGATTTGTTTACATGAGTACATTCTTTAATACATTAAGTAGTGCATGATGGTTCTCCCAATTGCCCCTAACATCTTGTTTCCAACATTATAAACTCAACATCTTGTAGGGACTGTTTATTAAAATTAATTTAATATGTGATGTCATCAATGACATGTGTGATGTCATCTTTCATGTCCTGGGTGTTAGTAGTGCATGGTTGTGGCGAGAGTTATGGCTGTCTAGCTTACAATAACTGGGGAATTTCCGTGGGTTTTCAGTTTTACTTCTAACCATAATGTCCCTTTAACAACGTTTTTTTCAGTGAATTTCATGGGTTATTACCAGTGCATGCAAATTTCCTACAACGTGCTAATATCATAGTTACCCCAATATAGCACCATTTTTGTCCAATTCACAGTTTTACCTTAAAACTCTGCCATTCCCCACCTTCTAGCATCCTTTTTAACACTTCTATACACTTTTTGTGACTTTTTTCACTGATTTTGTGTTCGTCGACATTTGCGAATGTCTGACATCATCGCAGACTTTTCAGACAGTGTCACGTGTCCATGCGCTCACGTGCGGGATGATGATGTGTTCGTGGACGCATCTGCACCTAACGAACTGGTCTGTGCTTCGCGAACAGTTAGGAACTGCACTTTTCAGCTCATCTAGGAACTTTGAAGCTCAAAATGTACCCTTGCACAGCTCCTACACCTATTCTTACTCATTATCCATTAGCAGTCTAGCACACGGCACATATTTGCTAGAATATTAGCAAAACTGCTATTTATCTTAAAAATGGCATCAGCTATTGCCATACCTCTTCCCCAAGAGTCACCACTACCACCAGCTGGAGGATGAGGTAGAGGAAGTGCCTTCCGCTAGCACCCAGAGAGAATCATTGGTGTGGCAGTTCTTTACCACTGTTGGGAATGTACCGAAGGCTAAAGCTACCAAAGTGAAATGCACTGAGTGCAACGTTGTACTCGGTCACAGACTACCTGGACAGTACTCCTGCGGGACCACATCCATGCACCGCCACACCAAATCCAACCACTGCAATGCTCTCAGAAAAGTTGTTCCTTTCTTAGCAATTTGTAGGCAGTCTTCCTCCACCTCATCCTCCTCAGCCAATACTTCAACCACACAGCCTACTTCTGTGGGACACAAAATCCCTCGAGCTACCTTGCATGCGATAAAAAAGGCTGTTGATCCATATCTTTCGAAGACACAGTACTCTGTATATGCTGCAACACACCACTCTGCAGGGGGGAGCAATTATGAAGTGCTTTTGAAGCTGTAATCAAGGAGCATGAGGGACACTGCCCCCTACCTTAGATGTAACACACGCACAACATCTTCCCCTGTCCATCCCCCAACATATTTTTGGTTGGTGCGTCTTCCCTCATATCCCCCCACCTTACTTTCTGACCACTCCTGCAAAAGAAAAACACCAAAACAAACACCAAAAAAGGGTTCCATTAGAAACCATCTTTCACAGTTAAAAAATAGAACTAAAAAAAGAATAATCTTACACACTCCATCTACTTTATATTTCTCAGTAATGTAGTTAGACTCAATAAGATTCTCCAACATTTCCATTAGCATTTTGTGTTATACTAATGGGAATAATGGACAATTGTATACTAGAGAAAAATATAAAAGGACAGACATTTTTTTTGTCCCAAATACTTTTCTCTAGCATACAATAAGGACCATAATCGATGGACCTTTATAACTCTCTGCGGTGTCTACAGTCCCCTTTCCAGGCCATGGATCATTAAAAGACCCGGATGGCACATGCATACCATCTCACAGGGCAGCCTTCTACCCTTTTTAATGTTATATTTGTAACACTCCCTCAGTGCCTGCTTTCTCTTTTTTTTAAAACTGTTTTTATTAACTTTTACATTATAATGCATGCAATACAACAAAGCCACCATACACGGGGCATAACACCCACCCCACCCAACCTCCCTTCCCGGGGCCCACACATAACCCGTAGTGATGCATCAGCATGAGCGAGTCACAGCCAAAGTTCCAACAAGTTGAACACATATAGTGCACTAGTACTACAGGGGGAAAGCCCCAAAGATGATCCACACCAAAACAAAAAGAGCGTTTATATTCAATAGCTGAGTTCCATCAAAACAGTATCGAAGTAGTCTCCGGAGCACTTTGAGACGATGATGCACTTTCACCTTGTAAGCCATCAGATATGTAGCTCCTAAAGGCCATCCAATAGTCCCTAGGTCTACCACTGCGAGGAAGTGTCTGGTTATACTGTGTTTCTCTTCGTTCACACAACGACATATAGTTTACCCAGTGGTGTAAAGTGGGGGCTGCAGCCGCCCCCCAGGTGCGAGCCACCAACGACCTAGCGACCACGGAGGCCATGCTCACCAAGCGTTTATCACAACACGCCTGCAATTTCACCAATGCCAACAACCACGTCTCAGGAGTAAACAGTATAGGGTCATCTATTATCTTCTCCATAACCTCTGCTATGGCCACCCAAAAGGTTTGAATAAGAGGACAGAGCCAAGCCACATGATGGAAATCAGCCGGGGTCTGCTGACATCTCCTACAATTCAAGGACCTAAGGGGGAACAATTTGTGTAAGGACAAGGGGGAGTAATACAGCTGATACAGAAATTTATAGTGGATCAAGTGAAACCTGTTGTTGATGGAGATCGATTTAGACTGAGCCAGAATAGAGCCCCATTGGGCCTCTGACAGGGAACGTGTCAAACAATCCTCCCAGTTAGTCCTATAGTGGGTTGAGGGAGGGGGCATCAGCGATCGAGCCATACCATACAGGGATGAGACTACCCTTCTAGTAGAAACCGGGTTTATAACGTATTCCAAGATTGGGGAAGCTGCCGGAGCCATGGGAAAATCAGGCCATCTCGATCTCAGGACTTCACGAAGAAGGAAGTACAATAGCATGGTTATCGGAGACCAATCACTCCTGGACTTAAGCTTCTCCCAAGTTATAAATTTACCAAGCGGCGCAAGGTCCCCCAACGTATGGATGCACAAGGTCTGGAAGTGCTGAATAAAAACATGCTCGAATGTAAGGGGGATCCCCGCGGACCCTATATATGGCCATCAACGGAGAGTACCACTGACCCAACCCTGCCCATTTCGCCAGCTGATCCCATACCTTCAATGTGATCTCCAGAGGCTGAACCTCCGCCCTCACATGTTGCTCCCGACCGGCCCAAAAAAAGCCCCGTAAGTCATCGGTTTGAGCAATAGCCTTCAAGCTGGGAGTGGGGACAGTTATTCGTGGGGGACCACCACCAAGTCGAATATTGAATCTGAGCTATAAGATAGTAGAGAAAAAGATTAGGGACCTCTAACCCACCCTGAGCAAACAAACAACACAACGTGCATAGGAACATGCGAGGACGTTTCCCTGTCCAGATCAATTGACATCAGAGCTCTTACACGTTTCCAGAAGGATATAGGGGGCTATACTGGTACGTTATTGAAGACATATAGTAATTTCGGTAGAATAATCATTTTATATAAAGAGATGGGGGCCGCCTGAGAAGGAGGGAGTCGTATTCAGGTGTCCACCCTATTCTCTAAGCGGTGCCAAGCCATAATGTAATTAAGGGCAGCGGGGGTAGAGGACACCTTAATACCTAAGCAGCGGATTCCCTGTGGGCACCAAGCAAAGGCCTCCCCGGCATCCTGCGAGGAGACCCCCGATGTGAGTGGAAGGACTTTGGATTTAGACCAATTTATTTGTAAGCCAGAGATGGCCCCAAAAGCGGATATTTCCTCCATCACAGGGGGTAAATTAGACCGAGGATATTTTATGTATAACAGCATGTCATCCGTACAAAGGGAAATAATAGATACATGAGAACGGATCAACACACCACAGTGGGAATGAAACTCCCTCAGAGCACAGGCCATCGGCTCAATCGCCAGGGTGGACAAGAGGGGGGAGAGGGGGCACCCCTCTCTAGTACCCCGACTAGGATAAATAGGAGTCGATAGGATCCCGTTCGTGTATACCAGGGCACGAGGGGCCGAGTAAGGAAGCCTTACCCAGTGGAGGAACGTGTTACCCACACCCTTGCGCCGGAGGACTTCAAACAGAAAAGGCCATTCAACAGAATCGAACGCCTTCTCTGCGTCCAAAGCCACTGCAGCGATAGGGTCATCCGGGTTCACATTATGCATTAAAGTAAATAACCTATGCAGATTGTTTTGTGTTGATCGACCTGGGATAAATCCCGCCTGCTCCGGGAGGACCAGAGCGGGCATATGTGGGAGAAGCCGGTTCGCAAGAATCTTCGCTAGAATTTTATTGTCCGTATTTATCAGAAACAAGGGACGACAGGATGAGCACTTCCTGGAGTCTTTGTTAGGTTGAAGCAGTACCGTGATCAAAGACGTCTGAGTGGACTCCGGGAGAACCCCCCAGGCCGCCTCGTCAAACGTGTTACATAAATGGGGAATAAGCAAATCAGGGAAAGCTTTATAAATCTCAGCCGTGATCCCGTCCGTACCAGGGGCTTTACCATTCGGAAGCGACTGTATCACTCGACAAAGTTCCTCCACCGTGGGAGGATCGTTAAGAAGCCCCCCGACCTCCGAGTCGAGCCAGCCCAGAGCTACCCTATCCAAGTATTGGGTGATGTCATCATGCCTGGCCGAACTATGGTCAGTGTACAGCTTTTTATAGAACTGACAGAATACCCCATTTATCCCCTCCACGTCCTTGACTGTCTCCCCCATGGGGGATTCTACTTCCATTATGGGAACCAGGTGATTCTCCTGCCATATGGGCCAGACGAGGGTCCTACCCGGACAATCTCCCTCCCCATATCTCGCCGGCAACACCGGGTCACCCAAGAACCTTTCCTTCCTGTCCATTAGAGAACGAATTTCTCGCCTTTTTGCCGACAAGTCCGCCTGAAGCGAGGGGGGAGTCGGATTTACCCAAAAGAAGCTCCATATTTTTAATATCCTTCTCCATGCGAGCAATTGCCCTGCGAATGCTTTTCAGGGCTCCCCCTCCCCCTCAGGGGACATACACCAAACCCGCAAATAGACCTTAAAGTCTCCCACAGAATACCGGAGCTGGAAACTGATCCCTCATTCAACTGAAAAAATTCTGTAATGGCCCGATGCAGATCTTCCCGAAACGCCCCGTCTTCCAGAGCACAAGCTCGGAACCTCCAACGGAGTTGCCTGGGGGGGCGGGGATAAGAGACCTCTGAGCCTCACTAATACCGGGGAGTGGTCTGACAAAGTGCGAGGGAGAATCACTGTATTGTCCGCCAACCGAGAGAGATTCGGGGACAGGAAGACAGTCAATTCTAGAAAAACACCCATGCACACTGGAGTGGTATGTATATTCACGGGCGTTTGGATGATGCCACCACCAAATATCCACCAAAGAATAGTCTGTAGCTATGGAGTGCCACTTTCGAGCTGCTCGAGTAAGCGGTCTCGGGGCTGATGTTGACCTGTCTAACGTGGAAGAGAGGGCTAGGTTAAAGTCTCCCACCCAAGCTATTTTGTACCCCGTAAATGTCCAGAGGTGTTCCGAGCATGATAGGGGAAAGTCAGGAGAGTCATAGTTAGGGCCATACATACTAACGAATAAAACAGGCCAAGCCGCAATCTCCTCAGCCACCAGAATAAACCGACCTTCACTATCCGAGACCTGTCTATGCAGTTTGAATTCCAGAGTTCGATGTATATAAACCGCAACCCCCCCAGGAATGAGTCGAATAGGAGCAGCCATACCTATGAACCCCCCACCCAGCCAGGGCAGGGAGTTTGTGGTCCTTACCAATGTGGGTCTCTTGTATACATAGGACATTAACATGGTTATTCCGCACGAAGTTGCAGGTGAGACGTGTCTTTTTAGCATCGGTGAAACCCCGAATGTTCCATGTAAGCAGGACAATCTCAGAATTAACAGGAGTGTGGGGACCCAGTGGGGCTGTCACGTTAAGTGTAAATTAGAAGCAATTGAGAAGAACCTGTGACGCAATGAAGACATCCAATAAAGGATAGCAGACATTTCTCCAAAACATGACGCAAGAGAAGCATTTACGGCCCAGAAGGGAAAACCCACCCACCAACCCCCTTGAACTGGGAGCAACAATACATGGCCCCCCAACAATGGAAGAACCAAAGAAAATAAAAACCCTCCTCCCCCGACCCACGCCAGAAACCCCAACCTACCGGCCATCAGAACCCACCCCCCACGCACCGAACAACAATCATACAACCTCAAAGTCTTAGGCGCCACTGGGCATGGGGGGTGCTGGCGGCCGCAGTGCCTCCCAATAGCAAGAGGCTCATTTACCATATCGAGCTGATCTACTAGAAATAGCACACTTTGTGACTGGAACCAACAATCGTACAGCAAGGCCACGAGGCCCACCAGAGATCCCTGGTGGCGGGGCGCAATTGTGTAAGAAACGTCTCCAGGGCCCAGCAGACTAGGATGGCCGACTGGGGGAGGCCACCGCCTCTGGAAGCTCCGAGACAAATCATTCTGCCGATTCCAGCGTCGTAAAGAACAAAGTTTTACCTTGATACACAACCCTGAGTTTGGCGGAATACATCATAGAGTAGCGGATGTCCTTCTTTCGTAAAATACTTTTCACCATTAAGAAAGGTTTCCTCAAATCCTGCACTTGTTGACTAAAGTCCGGGAAAAGTCTAATTGTAGCAGAACCCCACCGGAGCGATTTTATTTCTCCCTAGCAGTACGAAGCAGGATATCTCGATCCCGATAGTTAAATATTTGGTGATGATGGCTCTCTCCGGTGCCCCGGGAGTGGTTTTCGCCACCAGGGAGAGATGGGCCCTTTCCACCATGAACATGCTTGTGACAGGAGGATCATCAAGGACTTCACAAAGCAGTTTCTCCACAAATACCTCCATATTGTCAATGGGAGTGGATTCAGCGACCCCTGTGATCCTAATATTATTTCTTCTGGACTGACCTTCCAAGTCGTCGCTCCTAGCCACCACCGTTTGTTGTAGGGGTGCCACCTCGCGTTGAAGCGTAGCAATCTTTTCCTCACCCTCCCCAATCCGATGCGCCGCCTCAGACATCCTTCCACATAGTTTTTCGATTTGTATGGCTGACACGTCCACCTTGCATGTAAGTGCATCAATTTTGACGCCCAAGCTGTCCTTACTGCCCTTCAGCGCTAACAGAGTCTGGTTAAGGGCCATGAAGTCAAACTGAGATGAGCCATTCTCTGACTCCTGCTGCGGAGAATCCGTCCTGGCATACTGGTCCATCCTAGCCTGTTTCTTCTGATTGCCCATACTGGGCTGAAGGCGCGGATACAGCCGCGCAGAGGCAGGCCCACCAGTGATGTGTCACGCAGAGCAAGCCAGAGGAGATCGAGGTCGTGCTACCGCGCAGGGCGTCCCAACGTTGCCACCTGGGGACCACCCACCAACCAAGGTGGGAAAAGCGGAGCGGCAGACCCCCCACAGTCGGGCAGTTCACTCTGAGCCCCGGGGGAAAAGTCCTAAATAAAACAGATACCTGCGAAAAGTGGTTGGAGATGAGTAGAGTGCCCCCGATCAATAATCCAAACCGCTACTCCAGTCCATGGTATCTCCAGAAGAGGCCACTACACCCCGCACTCCACGACACACTCCAACAGCCGGGTAGTCCACTATGAGCCCCCAGAGGAACAGTCCGGATAAAGCAGGCTCCCGCCGATGATTGATTGGGGGTGGTTAGGGCACTCAGTGACCCAAACCGCTGGACCAGTCTATGATGTCCCCAGATCTAAGCGGGACGTGTGAGGTCACTACACCCTGCACTCCACGAAGCACCCCGGCAGCCCCGCACCACAGAGCCCACAGATCACCACAGGGCACGAGCAATCAACAGCTTCCGCACAGGGCCCCCCACACAATACCCCCTCAGCTTAGTACCTCAACTCCATCTGCCATCAAAGAGAGGGTAAAAAGGGTGGGGGGGCCAGAACCCAAAGGAGACACAAGTAGGTCGTTCAGTGTCCCAATCAGCCAGTCTATAGTGTCTCCAGGGGCCACCACACCTAACACTCGGCACGTAGGGCTCCCAGAGCACCACAGGGCAAGGGCAGCCAGCAACTCCATCTGCCGTCAAAGAGAGGGTAAAAAGGGTGTGGGGGGCGGAACCCAAAGGGGACACAAGTAGGTTGTTCAGTGTCCCAATAAGCCAGTCTATAGTGTCTCCAGGGGCCACCACACCTCACACCCGGCACGTAGGGCTCCCAGAGCACCAAAGGGCAGGGGCAGCCAACAACTCCATCTGCCGTCAAAGAGAGGGTAAAAAGGGTGGGGGGGGGCGGAACCCAAGGAGACACAAGTAGGTCGTTCAGTGTCCCAATAAGCCAGTCTATAGTGTCTCCAGGGGCCACCACACCTCACACCCGGCACGTAGGGCTCCCAGAGCACCAAAGGGCAGGGGCAGCCAGCAACTCCATCTGCCGTCAAAGAGAGGGTAATCAAGCTGCCCAGACGCGACAGCCCTAGATGTAAGAATGCACCCCCCTCAGCCACCAGACTCACCGCGTAACAGGATACCTAACCAGCGGGGTCGGGTGGAGAAGGGAGGGCCAGCAAGCTCCACTATGGTACAGGCACCAGCGGTGAAACGGGATGCGGACGTGGCCCCACCTGCATGGATGATGGGGTCCAGTGACGGCAGGCCAGTCCGCGCCGGACCATGACTGGAGGGGCCGCCCCACCAGGCACCCACGGCCAGACGGCCGGCATCCCCGCAGCCAACACCCGCAGGCCCACAGAGCCACCAGCAGGTGCCGCCGCAGCGGTCCCCCGACAGCAGTTAGTTCAGGCACCTCGGGGGAGACGGGTTGCGGCCAGTCCGGACGCTCCACGGGGGAGGGGAGGAGCCGCTTCTCCAGGCACCCACAGAGCCACCAGCAGATCCTGCAGCCGACCGGCCGAGAGCACCTCTCAGGCTGCGGCCATCTTGTGGCGCACGCAACAGCGCCCCCCCAATGCCTGCTTTCAAACAGACCTACATCCATCCACCAATCACTTAAAAAAACAATACATATAACCCTATGACCACTTTAAGCTTCCACACACCAACTGCCACTTAACAATCTTTTGAATCTGCATTTCCCTTATACAAAAATATTGTACACAGTGCTCCTATGAATGCACATATGCATTGTGCAGTGAGAGAAGTGCATAAATAGGAAGGGCAGTACGGATGGGCAAGTGCTCGTGAGAACCCAGGAGGGAAATGCCAAGGCATGCCAAGGTTGGACACCACTGGCTAACTGCTGGAGCAGAGGAGTCTCAAGGGTAGGATGCATCTTAACCGTAACATCCCTTTAACAAACATTTTTCTGTCAATTTTATAGGTTTTTATAAGTGAAAATGTTTCATGGTTTTACATCACTGTATATAAAGTATTCCTCTTTTCATATTTTATGAAAGAACTATAAACCTCCTTTAAAGAAACATATTGTTTGCAACACATACTTATGCCTGTCGTTATCAGCAACGCATGCTGGGGATGCAAATAGTCGTTCATTTGCCTACGGCATAAGGCTCAACCATGACCCCAGCCCAACCAAACCACCCCTATTATTCACTTCACCTACCCTACATCCTAGCTCATTGTCCACTATACCTGATAATGTAACCATTGGCCAGTGCTCATGGCTTGCAACCATGGGCAGTCTCCAAATCCATGGGGCATGGGCTTCGGCCATTCCACATTCCCCAATAAGCAAATACAGAGTACACATTTATGTTTGCCGAGGCATAGGCCCACTACCCAGACACCAAATGTATATCACTAGTGTTTCTACTTACATTCTTACACTTTGGAAAAATAAATTACAAGACATATTTGCAAAACCATACTTTGAAGTTCTTGCTGACCCTTTCGTGCATATGTGCTGCAATCCCATCCAGCACTTCAACATGTAACCACAAGCACGTTTTCTTTGCCATTCAAACCTATCCCAGTTTTGAAAAACTTTACCACCTGGTGGCCATGCCCACTTTAACCCTAGTGCTGCTCCCTCATGGTCATGGCCAGTAGCCAGATTGTCTGTAGCCAGATTGTCCAGGTCTTGGCCTTGACCCAGACAATCTGGCCACTGCCCATGGCCACAGGCTATACCTCAGTCACCAGCGGTATATCACTATATCAACTACATTATGACACTTTCCAAACATAAACACAGACACATTTGCAAAACCATGCTTTCAGGTCCAAGCCAATGCTCCATGCACAAGTTTGCTGCAAATCCGCCCATGTTCTATTATTTTGAAAAGTGGCAAAATGTACATACATATAATAGTCCTATTACCCACTTGAAAAAATCCATTCAGACTTTGCACAAACATTAAAGGTTGGGTCTACTTTCTGAAAACCTTTGACCACATTCGTCATACGGCAACAAAGTTATAAGCCATCTAAAAACATTGAGACCCCCTCTAATGCTGACCCCTCCTGACAAACTCCCACCATACTTTGCATAAAACATTCATATGTAGGTCTAAAATCTTTTAGCAAACTATTGTGCACATTCATCAAGTGGCACCAAATGTATATGCCTTTACAATATTTTGGGAACCCCCCCCCCCTCTAATTTTGTACCCTCTTGACAAAACAGGACCACTCTTTGCAGAACCTTCAGAGTCAGGTTTAGAGTGAAATTCCAAAATTTCATACAGTTTCATTGAGTGGCTCCAAAGTCCTAAGCCATCCAAAAACTCCTTTTCCCACAACCCTGTAATGCAGAAATAGGCATAGATGTCCCCCAATATCTCAGGGCTGCCCCGGACATCCAGACTGTTCCCAGACATCATAGTTGAAAAAACAACTATTTCTTGGGCTTTATAAGGCCATATCCCATCCCATCCTCGTCACCCCTCAGCTCCCCTGAGATTGTTTCATTAGTTTGACAAGTGCAATGTTGTGTTTTTTAATATGCTTTCACCACAGTGTACGCAGGCAACGGGGGCTGTCGCCAATCCAACATGGCGGGTGTTTCCAAAAATCTGACGTGCCTCATGCTTTTCACCGTCCAATCAGTGGGCGCGTCTGAAATCTACGGACCTCATGCCGCCCCCTGTGCCGATCGGAGGCCCATTTGCAGACAGAACATGGAATTGAGTCTGCAGACCGAACCCAGATATCACAAAATCTTTTTACCTAATTTTTGTCTGTTTGAAAAAAAAAAACTACTGGACATATTTACGCCAAATTTACAAAAGCATGCTGTAGGCGTGAGCAACTTTATTTTTTTCCATTGCGTCTATGGGATAGAAACACACATTTTGGGACCCCCCCCCTATAACTTTAACTCCCCTGCACAAAACCTCACCAAACCTTGCAGAATGAATCTGATGGGTCCATATACTCCTTTTGCAAAGTTTCATGAGGATTCGTCCGGGCGTGGGGGGGAAATGTTATAAGCTGCCCAAAAATTGCTCTTCCTATGGGTTGAGCAAATTAACCATAACTACAGGGATGCTATCGCTACGTCTACTGTACCCATGGTCCTTCACTCATCAAGGTCCCTCTGACTGTTTTGTTTCTGACATGAAGTAGCATGAAGTGTAGTGGGAGTACAGATGTAATAAAGCAGATGAGAGCAGATCAAGCCAGAGAAAACATCAATGCACCTTCCACTCCACAGGGGAGGAAGTGTGGGTGCATCTGATTCTAAGCAGATAACAAGCATCAGAAATACGATTACAATGAGTAATGTATCCCTTCTCAGGCTTGTGGATCTGTTTAGATAACATGCTATGCATAGATTAGCAAGCAGTTTCTGGAGAAGGTGGTGGGTTGAGAGAAGGTACAGCAGCAAATAGATGTTTTAGCACCGCTGGTCCCACCTGTGCATCTGCCTTTGAATGGGTGTGAATGCAGTAATGCTCAGTAAAAGTGACTTCGGGAGACAGGATGCCAAGTTCATAGACTGAGGGTGTGGGTGTAACATTGTCCCCCCCGTGCTGTGTGAACAGGTTGTAGAGGCACAGGAGTTTGATTGGATTGCAAATCGCCAGTTTGCACAGATGTGGAAACCAAGGTTGTCTCGCCCACATAGGAGCAACTAGGATTAGTGTTACTTGTTCCTGGTGCATTTTGTTCACCAACCTGCTCAGTAGCGGAGTTGAGGGGGAGAAGCATAGGCACATTTCCCTGACCAGTTCATCCACAGGGCGTTCCCCTTGGACACGTGTTGGTGAAACTTGGATGCGAAGTCTGGGTATTGCATGTTTTGGCTTGTGGCAAACAAGTCTAAAGGGGGGTAACCCCATAGTGAGAAGATATTGGTTAGGATATTTCTGTCGAGCTGCCACTCATGCTCTTCGGGTAGAGGATCTCTGCTTAATGAGTCTGCCAGAGAATTGTGCTCCCCTGGAACATGTTGCCATGTTGGGAACATGCCCGGCTTGAGGGCCCACTTCCAAATATTTTGTGCTAACCTGGACACACTTGGAGAGCGTGTGTCCCGCTGCTTGTTTATGTACAACATGGCAGTGGTGCTGTCTGTGAGGACTTGTACAGTCTGGCCTGACAGATAAAGCTTGCAGCGCTTTGAGCACTGCTAGCAGTTCCAAAAGATTTGTGATTTTGGGCTGTGTTCTGTGTCCACAGGCCATGCGCTGTGTGGTGAAGTTAATGTGCTCCCCACCCGGCAAGTGAGGCATCTGTTGTGACAACTGCTTGCACTGTAGGGTTGTGAAAAGGTTTTCCCTTTAACAGGTTTTCCTTTGACCACCAGCGTAGTGCTTGAACTAGAGTTAGCGAAACAACCACTAGATCGTCCCACAGACCGCTTGCCTGAGACCACTGTTGCATTGGACGCATGCGCAGCCATGCATGTGGAACCAGGTAAATGCATGATGCCATCATCCCGCATTGCTTTGCATACGGTTATTTAGCGACCGGCTAGATACTGAGGCGTTTGCAGCAGTATGTTTTGCACTCTTTCGTTTGACGGAAAGTCTAGACCCTCTAAGAACTGTTTGGTCTTGCTTGGAACAAGACTTGATTTTTTCTCGTTGATTGAGAATCCTAATTGGAACAGGAGATTGATTGTTCTTTGGGTATTTTGCTTGCACTTTTGAGGGGATTCCCCTGTTCTCAGCCAGTTGTCCAGATGACGGTACACTGGGATTGATTCTGTGTAGATGCGCTGCCACTTCCGCTAATACCTTGGTAAATACCCTTGGAGCAGAGACTATGCCGAAGGGTAGTACCTTGAATTGGTAGTGTTGGTCCGCTACTTTGAAATGCAAGAACCTTCTCTGCGCTGGTAACATTGAAATATGAAAGTATGCATCTTTCATATCCAAGGTTGCCATGTAGTCCCCCTACATGGCAACCTTGGATATGAAAGTCCCCCTAGCAGTGGGATTACCTCCTGTAGCGTTGTCATGCAGAATTTTTGTGGCTTGACATAGATGTTTGCAGGGCAGGGCGCATTGTTAAGTCTTTTTTCGGCACAAGGAAGTACATTGAATTAATACCTTTGTTTACCTGGTTTGCTGGGACGATTTCTATGGCGTCCTTTAGAAGCAGTGCCTTCACCTCTTCCAACAGGATATGTTGTTCTTCCTGCGAGGTCTGTCTTTGTCTTGGTGGGCGGTTGGCTGGTATCAGTTCTATGCAATACCCCCCGCCATGGTGGAAAGTACCCACTTGTCCGATGTGATCCCCTCCCATGCGTGGGTAAAGTGTTAAATACATCCTCCTACTGGACTGGCATGGGAGGGAACCTGTAGCGGGTGGTCATTACTTAGGGGGGAGGAGCCCCCTCTTGAGGAGGAGGAGGATCTGACCCTATTCCTAGACCTTCTTTGGCCTCTTTGAAAACCCTGCTGGGAGGACTGCCCCTGTAACGAACTCCAGGACGAACCTTGGCCACATTGGTTGTAATTAGAGGACCGTTGAGAGTTCTGTCCTTTAAGCCGGCGCAAGTTAGAGCCCCCTCTTTGCCCGAAAGGCTTGTTGGTGGGCTGCCCTAGGGATTTGAGGGTATCATATTCCTCTTTTGTGCTTTTCAGTGCATCCTCCACTGCTTTGCCAAACAAAGCATTGGGTTCAATAGGCATGTTTAATAGGGTAGCCTGGGTTTCTAGTTTGAAGCCTGATTGGCTTAGCCTTGCATAGCGTATAATTAGTGTGCCTTCTGCCACGATTCTTCCTGCATTGTCCACTGCGTCCAGGTTGTTTTTAAGGATGCAGTTGGCTACTTGTTTCCCCTCAGCGATGCTGAGTGAGAGTTGGGGGCACTGGGACTGAGTCTATCTGTTGTGCGATCTCATCCTACTTGTGGCAATTATAATTGGCTAATAGCGTTGTGTTATTAGCTATTCTCATTTGATAGGCTGCTGACGAAGCTACCCTCCTGCCCAGGGTGTAGATTTTCTTACTCTCCTTGTCGGGAGGGGCTTCGGCAGAGGCCAGAGGGGGTCCCGCCCTCTTTCTTGTAGTGGTAACTACCAAAGAGTCAGGCTTTAGCTGCCTCCTAATGTATAAGGGGTCTGAGGAAGCTGGTCTGAACAACTTCTCGATGCATGCGTTGACTGCCCACGTCAAATTGGGTGTAAGCAGAGAGGGCTGAATGTGTCTCTGTACCGATTGCAACAGGAGGATACATTGAGTTGCCGACTTTTTATCCCCAAGGATGTCCTCCACTAAGTCTTCGTCGACTTGGGCTTCTTGGGTGTCTGTTTTGAAGTGCTCTGCAGCTTTTAGGAGCACGTTATTATATTGCATCTGGTTGTGTATCGGGGAGTCAGCAACTGGCGGGTCGGTGTGGTCTGGGGCGTAGATGATGTATACGTCCTCAACTTTGTTGTCATAATCTTGGTCCAAGTCCCCTGTGTCCCCTTCGTCCTCAGGGTCTATACATGTGCCAGGGTCTTGAGAGCCTTGCATGCTATGGTAATAAGTGCCTTGACATAGGTCCTGATGTGACAAGGTGGTAGCCTACGAGGTGCCTAGGCAGGCTTTTTTGGCAGCGGGCTGAGTGACTGCTGCCCCGCTCTGGGTGACTGCTGCTCTGCTTTGTGGGTTTCCCTGAAGGTTTTGGAGGACCTCGGGTGGTCATCAAAGAAATGTATAAAACTAGACATTCTCTTCGTGATTTTGTCGAATAGTTATGTGGTCCATTGTGAGGAACTTGGCAATACAGAGGGAGCAGGAGTAGTAGGAGCAGGTGTTGGTGGGGGCTCTGGGGCAGAGGTTTTGTTATGCTGCATATAGCCCCTGAAAGGGTGCCCTCTGGGGTAGTGTAATCCCTGCTTTCAGTAGCCGGAACCTTTTTAACCTGGGGTTTTGAAGACTTATGGTTTTCCGATGTTCTGGTCTTTAATAGGGTGCCATGAATGTGTTTTTTAATTAACTTGCTCAGTTTTGAACTTTTTGAGCTTTACCGCACGGCCGTCGAAGCGTCTTTCGACGCCCGGTCGTCAGCGCCCATGGACTTCCCAGATTTCGACGCAGTGTCGGGAACGGACTTTAACGTCTGTTTCCGGGGCCTGTCGTGTGGTGTCTGCGACCCCGATGTTCCAGAGGGCAGGGAATGCTCAGACTTTCCCTTCGATGCCACGTGTGGTTTATCGGTGGATGATGTGGTTGACTTTCAGCCGTCGGGATGTGCTTGGTGTGATGTAACTTGGTAGTGCTTGAGCCGCCGGGTGTAGTCCCTGTAGCAGAACCGCCGGCCTGCCTGCTGGGGTCGGGGGCTTGCACGTGGGAATCTGATGGATCCCGATTGCCCTGAGCGTCACTTATGACGTCAATGCAGCCATCGCTGGAGGCTCCCTCCACATCCATGGCAGCCTCAGCCTGCATGGCGTGGTGGGCCCAGCGTTTGATCTTGCCGTCCTTTAAGGTTTTTTGGCCTGAACAGTTTGCAAGACTTGCACTGCCCCTCTGTGTGGTCCCTGGGGAAACAAAGGTTGCTCACCGCGTGCAAATCCTTCTGGGGGAAACTTCCTACTACAGGAAGGGCAACATTTAAAGGGAGTGTTTTCAATGATGTATAAGGATGGCAGCCTGGCGAAATAAATGGGAGTAAAGGGTAATATACATTCTCTTAACAAGACTAGAATATGAACCTCCCCCCCACTCTGCCTACTGTGCAGGGCTGAGGCCCGATGGGGTTTTGAAAGCCGGAAGACAAAGGATTGTTGAGACGGGAGTTGCTGTCGTCGACAAGTGAACTTGTCCTTGAAGCCATTGCTGAAGATCTTGCGGTAAACGGTTGTCAAAAGGACAGAAAGAAATACTATAATTAAACTTTACTAAGTAATGGCATCAGCCAAGAAGGAACTCTGTGATATGCGTCCGACTATGATGGAGGAAAAAAACAATCTGAGGGACCTCGATGCATGAAGAACCATGGCTACAGTAGACGTCACACTAGGGATAGTATTACTGGCACACCCTGTCGACGTCCCTTTTCGAGAACAAAAAAAGTAATACTCTGCAGCTACCAGTAGATGTCGGCCTATGCATAGCATGTGAATATAAGCAGATACAAACATCAGAAATACAATTACGGTGAGTAATTTATCCCATATAAATGTATGAAATGTAAAGCCTGTAAATATGCATCAAACAAAACTAGCTATGTTTATCCAATTTTGCATAAGAAAGTGCCAAAAGAGTCTAAAATGTGCTGCAATATTGAATTTGTAGTTTATATTCTGACATGCGCTTGTGACCTTTGGTATGTGCCAAGTACAGTTGGCAAACAAAAATTATGAATTCTGAAACACATGCGAGCCATCAAGAATTGTGACCCTTCCTATCCTATAGCTCTTCATTTTAAAGAAAAACATGGCAGTCTATTAGATTTGTTTCGATGTTTTGCGATGCACACTATTCTGAAACCATGTAGAGGAGGTAATCGCGACCTTATGTTAAGACAGCTAGAAACAAAGATCTTTCTGTACTTAGAAACGAAAAAAAACAAAAGGCCACAACCTTGATGAAGAATTATATACGTTCCTAGGAACATAATTAGTTCTTATTTTTCTGCTTTTCTGTTCATTTGGTTTCGAGGTATTTGTATGCATTTTAATGGATTTCTGTACAGATAATTTTTTATTGAACATCTGTATCATCAGCTCTATGCACATTTAGTCATTTGATAATGCTAATCACTCACACCTTATCTATATTGATGTAACATGCATCTGAAGATTAGACATTATGCACATTAATGATGGGTCCTTTTTATCTTAAGTGACCAATATATTGGACATATTGTTATTATTGAATTATGATTTTAATACATGTATTATGCATTTGATTGTGCAAGTATCATGTCCTCTGGCAGGTAGTCATATGCGTTTATTCTGGTCGGAGATACATTCATGGTATTTTTCTATTATTGAATTGTTGCTGCTATATATGCACTATGCACTTTAGAGCATCAATTGCTGCTGTTATAGATACACTTTGCACTTTAAAACACTATGCACTTTTGAAGAAACATTTGTGTGTTTTCTTTATAGTTAGTACCCGGCGAGGGTGCAATCAGAATGAGACAACCATTCTGATTGGCCCTCGGTGAGGCATTACCCATCTGGGAATCCCTCGGCTGGGATTCCACGGCCATTGTTCTCGGCGGGAGCAAGGCAGCCCCTCAGCCAATGAGGAGGCTCGAAGCGGGGCCATCCCGCTCCGAGCCTCCACGGTTGAGAAGCTGCCTTTGCTCCCTGCCGGGGACTCAGGTACATTTTTTTTCTTTTTCTTTTTTTTGGTTCTCCTCCCCCCTGCCTAAACCTCACCCCACTTCCCTTACATACAGCCTGCTTTGTCCCTGGTGGGGGACGATGGCAGCCTCCAGCCATGTGGAGACTCCGGAGCAGGGCCATCACCGCTGTGAACCTCCACACGGCTGGAGGCTTCCATCGTCCTGCGCCGGGGACCCAGGTACGTTTTTATTTTTTGTTAATTTTGTTTTCCTTCTCTTTACTCGGGTAATGCCCTGGGGCCTTTATTAAGGCCCTCGCTTCGCACGGGCCTATAACTATGGGCCCCGGGGCATTACCTGAGTCGTTAATGCCCCCGCCGCTCGGGTCAAATTGCTTTATTGTTACCATGAATGCAGAGAGTACTTGATGTTATTTGTAGTATCTGGCTTACCTTTATTTTGAGTGATCAATCAAATGCATGTTATCTTGAAGAATTTAAGACCTTAATGCCAAACTGTTGTTGCTATATATGCATTATGCACTTTATAACTAGCACTATGTATACTTTTAGAATGGGGTCTTATTTAGCCTTTTCTTTGTTTACAAATAGGCTGTCTAAGGTAATGTCTCTTATTCTGTTATCTCTAAAGAATGGTTCTTACTCTGAAGAATCCAAGACTTTATCTGTTCAATGGTTATTGCTATGTACATATCATGCACTTTTCCATCATCACTATGCACTTTTAGTTGAAAGCTGTTCTATATAGTCACTGTGCATCTATCATACATTGCTCAAGGTGTTTGGCCCTCATATTGTTATTATGACTTTGCTACTGTTACTGCTGAATATGCTCTATGAATTTCATTATTCTAGAATTCTAACTTGGTGTTAACTCGCTGTTAAAGGGCTTGCTTTTTGAAGTATTTTCTTTCTTTCTCCTTTAATTTGAGTGCACATATTTACAGTTTGGCTATACTGATGTTTTCTTATTGGTAGATTAAAGGCAGGAAAAGCTCTAGCTCTTAATAGTTTTTGGTTTTGAAATGTATTTGCATTGTGAGGACGTGGTCCCCGCTGACAAGGTGCAGATTCATTGCCAGAATAATGGGTAAACTCTGAGCACTAGGCTCAGTTAGAAAAATGACCGCGTTTTGAAAATGTATTATTAAATAATAATGGGTCAATTTTGAGCATGGTGCTCAGAAAAGTAATTCAAATGGTGTGATTTGAAAAGACACAAAAAATAAATAAATGATTTAAACTTGACATGTATTTTCAAATGTGGGTGCCGTTCTTTTGACAAATGAGCTGTATATATAAAGCCTGAACAAGTTACTAAAAACCATTAACTAATGGCTGCCAGCTTCTTTGGCCGATTTAGCCAGAGATTCTGACATTAGGCTCCCTGATAGCGAGAAAGGACTGCATCCCAAGCCACCATAGAGTTTTCACTCTCACATTCCTGTCTAGAGATATAAGGAAATCAATACATTTGATCAGCCATACATGAACAAGCAACCTGTGTGTTTTTCACTTTTTCTGTCATTGCGACGCTTTAAATAAAATCTGGAATCTATATCAATATTTGTATGAAGCAGCCTTGGAGTGTTTTTCCTTTTATTTGCAATTGACGGTGAGCTACAGAAGTGCAGGTCCCCAACGCCTTTTTTCCGCGTTGTGTCCATGTTTCCATTATACAGCCCCTGGTAGTGGCTGTGTAGTTATGGTTAAGTTGCTAATTCCATAGGAAGAGCACTTTTTGGGTGGCTTATAACTTCGCTCCCCCTGGACGAATCCTCACCAAACTTTGCAGTAAAAAGTATATGGCCCACTCTGATTTGTTTTTTGTAAATTTTGGTGAGATTTGGTCCGGGGGGGGCAAAGTTATAGGGGGGTCCCAAAATTTCTGTTTTTCCCATAGACAGAATGGGAAAAAACTTTGTGCACGCCTACAGCTCAAACCACGGGACGGATTTCTGCCAAATTTGCGGCAGGAGCGGCGGCTTAGTCCCAAAAGCGTGCTTTTGTTAATTTGGTGTACATCCGTCCAGTAGTTTTTTTTTATATAGCCAAAACGTAAGTTAGTGATATATATGTCTGCTCCATGGACACACTTCCCTGTTCGCTCCGCGGACAGGACACCGATTGGCTAATCGGCTTGCATCATGTCCGCAGACACACAACATGTCTGCTGATTGGCTGGAGTGAGGCGTGAGGTGCGCCACATTGTTTCGATGCACCTGCCATCTTGGATCCGCCGACAGCGCGGCGGCGAACAGAGGCAAAATGCAATTTTGGGGAGTGTGTTGGTGGGCAGAAGTGCTTGGGAAAGGTTGGGGAGTAAGAGATGGGTCAAATACTGTATTTGTGTAGGTGGCAGGTGCCCTTGATGTGTTTGCCATGTCCGCGGTCTTCGCAGCTGTCCTCGGACATAATGAATGCACTACTAGCTATTTTACTTTAGTATGATGTTGGTTTTGGGTTGTTAGTAGAGGATTGATTGTAACTAATATCCCCTATAAGCAGCCCACATACCACAGTCAAAATGTTTGGTACTATAGGTGTGTTGCCGAAGGCCATGCACCCAAGACTCTAGGCCCTGGCCACAACCACCGCAGCATAACATGCCCATAGAATCAAACACCCATCAAATATCAAAACCCAAAAGTGTGTGTACGGTTTCATTTGTAGAGTTTGTATGTGAAGTTTTGGCTAGGCTATGCAGTTAAGATTGTAGAGTTTGTAACAAGGACTGCAGTGTTTCTGAGTCTATTTATTGTATACTTACTGGTTGAGTTTTTTGTGGTTGTATGCAGTTTTTTCATGACATGGGTAACTGGCCCAGACATACTTTTTTGATCTCTGATAAAAGAAACGATCATATGCTAGAGCAGGTAGTTCATAATGAGTTATTATATTGCATAATAGACATTTCTGTATTTTTTCGACCCTCATATTTAGTATTTTACAAGTACTATAGTTCAAACCAGTGTACTGTGCAATTTGCTCAGTTTCTGTTTTCTAAATCATTGGGTCTGTGGGGAAAAAAATCAATGCTGGATAAAAAAAAACTTCTATGTTGTGGTACAATATATTGTTTTCATTGTTTTTCTGTTTGTCTTGTTTCTTGCTAATCTACTATCTGTTGGCTTGTTGCAGATTTTTGGGGCAATTAGATACCTGTTTGTGTATTCTAATTGTTTATTTCTACTTTTATGCTATTCATCTATCTCTTGGGTTGTTGCAGATTTATTGGGGCAATTAGATACCTGTTGGCATATTCTAACTGTGTATTTCTTGTTACATTTTAGTGGTATTTGTTTATCTGTTTGCTTGTTGCAGAATCTTGGGGCAGTTAGATACATGTTGGCGTACTCTAACTGTGCACAGTTTTGAAGTTGAAGTTTTACTTATGTTCATACACAGATTATGCGTAAACCTTTGGTGTTAAGAATATTAAGTAAGCGTTTACAAGATTTGCTGGCAATCTCTGCTTTAGAGTAATGGTACTATCATTACATTCGAACCATCCACAATTCTTTTTTATATATGCCGTGTAGTGACCTGCATTGGTTGTGGCTCCTGCATGATAGATTATACCTGTTGTTGTGAAGGTTTTCTTACCAAGTGATACTTGACCATGTGTGAATCCAGTCAGCTTACAGTTGTTTTTGGTACCATCTGCATTGTAACGTAAAAGCATTACTATTACGTATTTACTATGTGTCTGTATTTGTAAGGTGGAGCGATTATCTGAATTTCAGGTAGTACATAATCTGCAATGGTTTGCATTTTGTACAAGTTTCTGAAATGGAATGGATTCAGAGTTAGTTATGGATACATACACAAAGCGTTCATTAGGGACTTGTTCCTATGCCACATGGTTGCAGACAGTGCATGTATGTTTCCACATGTATGAAATCTGAAATATTTCATTTATAGGTATGTTTTTGTTTTCCAGTACTTGTAGTAAGTACATTGGAAAATCTTGTGGCTCTTCTTGTGAGTTTATAGTGAATTTGACAATTCCAGCACTGTAGTCCAAGTCTTGTCTTATTCCATGAACGCAGGTGTTGTCAGGATTGTTGGTTGCATTTCTATGAAGGACTAACATTTTCAAACCCAATTGGTCTGTACTGTGTAAGTAAATGTTCTCAATAATTGGCGGCAATTGGAATAGAATATTTATTGCTACATTTGCGTAGCAATTTGAACATTTTAATGGACCCGACAGTTCTGTGTCGCAGTCATTTGTTCGGAGTGTGTGTTGCTTCTTTGAAGAAGTAGTTGAGTTACTTTGACCAGTAGATTCTTCTTTGGCTGTGGTACTTGATGAAGTATTAGTTTCTTTTTTTTTTCTTTGGAGGAATTGTAGTGATATCCTGTATCGTTTTAGTTTGAAGTCGTTTTCTTTTACAACATTTTGCTTTTTGTGGAGCAGGATAGGTTTTTAGATGGGGGTGTGGGGTGAACGCAACCTACTGTATTCTAGAATGCAAGGAATATCTGCATTTACTTTACTTGTATCAAAGTTGATTAGAAATAGCCCGTCAAGTGTATGTAAGCGGGATAGTGCTACATAGCTCATGCCTTCTTTAAAGACTTTGCTACCAATATCTATGAATGCTTTATCTAGGGTAAAAGCTTGTGATTTGTGAATGGTAACTGCGTATGCTAGAGTTAGTGAAAATTGTTCTCTCCGTACAAACATGTCTTTGAAAAGAAGGAAGCGGGCTGTTGAGCGTCCTATCCTTTTAACTTCTGATAGTTTGTCAAAGAGAATATTGACAAATTGAATGTTGTTGTCACGTGGGTATGTTTGAAAGCCAACAACTGTGCCAAGTGCTCCATTAACTAGTCCTTGCTCCACGTCAAGGTTACGTTTACGCATTACTCTACAGTTTAAAGATAATGTTCATATTTTCTTCAAACCCGCTGTGTTGGAGATATAGTTTTCTAGGGTATTTAGTCTTGTTTTGGCTTGTTGACACATGAGTAGTGTTATACCATGTATGTCCAGTTTATCTGTGGAGCAAATTTCAATTATTGGTTGCATTTCTTTTTTCAACATTGTTTCATTGAAGTTTGAACAGCTTGCAAGAGTTGGCATCAAGGACATACAATTGACATGTTTGTGTGCTAATTATTCCATGACATCAGTAGCACATGAATTATGGCCATAGAGTGCATGGATGTGCCTGGATTTTAATATTGCTTGTGCTTCTTGAGATAGTACACCAACTCTAATACTTTTGAAAATGTTGGCGTATGTGAGGTCTGCAGACTTGTGCATGTTTTCTGTTAATACTCTGTATTGGAAATGTTGCCAAAGGTTGACATTTCCTATGCTGCCAAGAGTTTTACGGCACAGTTTGTGCCCTAAGGTTTTAAAAATAGGTTCAGCTTTCACTGGTGTCAATTGAAGAAGATCTCTGAAAACAATGTGTTTTCCTCCAAAGAGCTGTTCGTAGTCTGTTTTGAGGACCTCTTGTAATTTGAGGTGAATCAAAGCCAACATTAGGTTGGAGACCATGCTCACCTCATCTATTAGCAGCATTTTCATTTGTTTGTAAACTCTGCGTAATTCCATTGCAAAGTTTGTAATAGTCTAATTTGTTTTGGTGTTCTACTGGAAGGAGTAGTAATCAGTGTAAAGTGACACCGCCTATGTTGTAGGCAGCTAAACCTGTGGGGGCAGTTACAACAGGTGACAGTTTGTTGTTTGTCAATTGTTGAAGGAACTTGCTGATGATTTTGATTAAGAATGTTTTGCCTGAACCAGCTTCACCACTCACGTATAGCAGTATAGGTTTGTAGTCTTGGCAGGTACCGTTTTTATTTTCATGTTCCACACCATGTTCAATTTGTTTTGTTATTTCTTGGAAAATGTTACACTGCTCATTGTTCAGTTGTGATTTTAGTACAGCAAAGTCTTCTGTAGCTTGTTCATACTGACACATGGTGTTTTCTACATCTGTCATGGCTAATTCTGCCTCATTTGCTATTAGTGGCTATCCAAGTGGTTCTTGGCTTCCTGTTACAGAAGGTTGACTACTGTCGGGAGTGTCCACTTGTAGTTGGGCCTGGAGTTCTTCTTCATGTTGCTGTTCATTGTGCAACATTGTTTGGTACTGTGTAAAGTTTACGTCTGTTATAGTGCTTTCATTTGCCTTGACAGCGTCTTCATAGGAGTAATATGTATCCAGTAACTCTTCTTCTTTTCTCCATGGTTTAATAAGTTGTAGCAGGGACATGTAATACAGTTCTTTATGTTGAGGAGTTTTTAATGACAATTTGATATGATTAATTAAGCTGTGTTTGGTAAGTTTAACTAAGCTGCCTTCACAATTTACCACTCTGTATCTACCTTTCTTTTCATCTGGTTTAACATTATTTTTGTATGTGAAGTTTTGGGCTACGTGGTAGAGACACATGGTTTCCAAAGTAGTACTCCTGTTTGAGTAGTATGTGTCTAGTAAGTTGTTTTTCAAAATGTCTTGGCTGTTGGGATCATTTTTGGCTATTGTTTCTATGTCCTCATATGATTTGAGAACTCTTTTTCTAGATTTAGCAGGACCAAGACTTAGCCATACTATATTGTCAGATTTTCCATACAAGGCAGTACCGGTTAAATGGTCTGCAGCTTCATAGCAGCCACATTCTCTATGAGAGAGCATTTTTATGCCTAAACTGTGCAATTTTTGTGATAGTGTTTTTTTCAGATGATATGTCATCCCAGAGGTCCTGAAGCTCTGTTTTCTCTGCTTTGGTTAAGTAGGCTGTGACATATTGTGCAACTGCAGTGGAATTGTCTGCAATGTACTGAACATCTGTTTGCATTCCATAGGAGAGCAATGATTGCATTGTAATAATTGATGCATTTTGATTCTTCTGTTCTTTTTAGGTAATGTGTATCCTTAGGTGATGTACCTTTGACACTATGTCTGACTGAAGACATGAAAGAAACTGGTCTAGGGAAACCAAAGCGGCATTTGGTGTAGTATTTCCCTTTTTTTAAAATATTTGCGACAACAATATTTCCCACATTTTTGCCTGAAATTGTAAAATGTGTGCATGAAGGTCACTATGTGTTGTTTGTGAAGGGATTTCACAAGTGACATATTTTTGGATGAACTGTAAAACAGTGGCATCATTGTCCTGACCAAATTTGGGAGCATCTTTAATCCATAATTGCATGTGGATGTGTTGTGCTCCTCTGGCTTGGTATTCTTTTCTCCAAAAGAAGTGTTGAACTTCTCCGAGGGGAGGAACAGTCTTATTACAAATAAAGTGTAGCATAGCAATGAAGCAATGATGGAAATATCTTGATACATTTACAGGATCTAGAGAGCAGAGTTCTCCTGGTGTTTATATCGGTTTGTTTTATTTTTGTTTGCTATGCATAGGAAATCATGTAAATCTTCCCATGCATATTCTGCACAACTTTATGTAACAAACCAAGTGGTTGGGCCAAGGTTTCTTATCATACAGCGTACATCTCCATGACGTCGGAGCCAGTATTCTTTTGTACCACGCATGTTTGCTAAAAGATTTGTAATACTTGACTGTAAAACCTCATCTTTTTCTTGCACTTTCTTGCACTTTTTGTAATAATTGCATAGCTGACATATTTTGAAAATGGGTACTTGATTTTAATGTGTATGCAACTCCGTAGCATAGAGTTGCTAGTTCACTTTCAAAGAGAAGGTGGAATATGTATTCCACGTTTTGTCTGAATCTGGGATCGTCAGAATACATCCGTAGAGAGTGATATTCTGATGCTGTTATCTTTGTGGGTCTATCATTGTACCTTACTCCTTTTCCAGTAGGAAAGAGTAGAGGAAAGGCCCGTCCTTCTATACTTTTTTCCTGTATGCTGATTGGAGGTCCTTTGGCTTGTCGCATTTCCAGTGCATCCTCTATAGGGTCTTTAGAGTGTAAATGATAAATTGTATAATGGTCTAAAATATTGGTTTCTGTAGCAGGATTTAGAAGTTGAAATTGACCAGTTTCTGGTGACTCTTTAATTATTTCAATGGTTTCTCTCAGGTTTTCTTCAATATTAATTTCTTTGTAGTATTCATTGTTGTTTTTTAGATATTACAGGGCTTGTCTAACTTTATGTAAGTCGACAAGTTGTTGCCAATTTTTTTGTCTTTTGTAGGTACTCCATTTACTAAGACAATTAAAGATTGATCTATTGGCCGTTGCACTCCTAGAGTGTGTACATTTTCTTTGAGATCTAATGGTAAATAAAATACACAAATGCCTTTCACTAATTCAGAGATAGGTAATGTTGCTGTTTTTGGTTGGAGGCGTATTATTGCTTGAAATGGGTGTACTGTTTGAATTATGATGCTCTCATATAAATGTTGTTGTTGCAGGGGTTTTGGTCGTGGGAATAATTCCAAGTTATTTGTGATAGCACGTGTAGGTGTTCGGTTGTTGTCAAGTTTTGCAGTGCAGTAATTGCAAATTATTAAAGGGTCAGTAATGTGATATTTGTTTTCTGCTATAATGTAGAAAGCTAATTGGAACCATTTGGAATCTTCATTGTCTTCTATTTTGTACATCTCTATATTTTTTGTGGTACTTTTATAAGAAGTCCTGCGGCAACACACACACATGGTTTGGTACTTCAGCGGAGGCACTATTAAACTTTAGTATTTCTTTTTTGTATGTGTTTAATAGAAGGTTGCTATTTGTAAAGTAGTTGCTAGTTTTTTGTACATCTATTGCATTTTGTGAGTGGCTTTCAATTCCAAAATATTTTCTCTGGATATGCTTTATTTCTTTGAGTAGTTGTTTGGCTGTACCATGTAGAAGATTGGTATTTAAATTGGCTAGTGCTAAAGCAGAACTTTTAACATAGTAGAGTTTTTGGACCAGGTTTCTTATAGTTCAATGATGTGTTCATATCATTTTGATATGATGGAAGGTGCTTTTGAAAATAGGTCCTCAAATGCAGGCTAATGAATGTCCTTGTAGTCATGTGTATTTGCGCACTGGACAGGCATCCATATTTTGTAGTAGTTTCATTTTGAATTTGTCTTTGCTTTTTACATACTGATTGAGGAACTGGCGTAAAGATTTGAAAGATTTTTTGGCAATGTTACACATTGATGTGCACGGCGATTTGTAGACTGGAGGTTTTGGTTCAGTAGAATGGCGAGGTGATACTGAATTTTCTGGGGATATTTTTGTGAGCAGAGTTTCTTGTTCCATAATGGTGTTATTAAGTTTTTCATACCCTCGTCCACTGCTATGTATGACATTTTGGTTTGTTTGCTTTTGTTTATATGCTTCTTCATTATAATATGGTTCTGTGGTCGTGGTGTGACTCCATTCACCTCCACAGATGTTTAAGAAGCTATTTTTGTTGATATTCTGTTTATTGAAAAGTCTTTTTTGTAGTTTAGTAGTTCGTTTTGTTAGTGGTTTCATCCTGTTTAAAACTAAAATAAATAACTTCCTTTTGAGAAGGATTGCAATGTCTATGAGAGCTTCTAGTTTACATTTTCTACGGTAGGTTTTAAGGGTTGTGAATGATTTCTCACCTGTTTTTAAAAGGTTCTGAAGGACTTTGTCGTGGAAATTGTTTTGTAAAATATTTTTGATGTCCTGGGTGTTAGTCTTAGTAGTGCACGGTGGTGGCACGAGTTATGGTTGCCTAGCTTACCATAACTGGCGAATTTCAGGGGTTTTTCGGTTTACTGGAACCATAACGTCCCTTTAACAAAGTTTTTCCACTGAATTTCATAGGTTTTTATTAGTGCAATTTAACCATAACGTCCCCTTAACAAAGTTTTTTCATTGAATTTCATAGGTTTTTATTAGTGCAACTTAACCATAATGTCTACGAACATCTGACTTCATTGCAGACCTTCCGGAGAGTGCCACATGACCATATGCTGGCGTGCAGCATGAGGGCGTGACAGAGAACCCGTACACACTTCATGATAAGATCTGTGCTTCACGGACAGTTCGGAACTGCATTTTCTACTGATCTAGGAACTTTCAACTTCAAAATTTCCCTTGCACAGCTGCAACACATATTCATACTCATCCATTAACAATCTAGTACACAGTAAATACTTTTGTCACACTTTGCTTGAAATCTCACCTGTTTGTCCTTTGAAGTCTTGGGCTGGTTCTTCTCCTTTTTCCGAACAGCTCGGGACTTGTAAAGACTCGGGCGTGTACCCTCCGTCGCAAGCGTGTTCAGTATTCCAAGCGAGTCTGCGTTCAAATTCCAGGAAGGAGCAGAATAGTGAAAGTCCCGGAAGGAAGGAACCAGGATGGAACCAGGAGAAGGAATGGGAGAAGCGGTGCAACGGGCGAAGGCTAAAGTATAAGGGGGAGCACAAAGGCTAGGAAGGGAAGGTCCTAATGTCCTGAACAAGGGCAGTAAGAGCACAGGAAAACACGAGCGCACTTGCCGAAGTTCAGAAAGACTAGCGTTGAGACGCGAAGCGCCGCAGGGGCGTGTCTCCTTTCAAGGAACTGGCAAACTCCTGGAAACGCTAGCGTGGTAATCGCGCACTAGCGTCGGCCATGTTGGGTGTGCCCTAGAAGGGGTGTAGCAATGCCTTATGGACCAAGTAGTCAAGAAGGGGCTGGAACGGCGAATCATGACAGCATGCCCCCTCTTAAACTGCGACCTTCCTGGTTTGCCCGGATGCGTTGAATGAAACCGTTGCAGCAAACGAGGGGCATTCATGTTGGACACTGGTTCCTATGTTCGCTCACTAGGCGGGTACCCTTTCCATTCTACCAAATATTGGAGGCGACCCCGTCTGTATCTGGAGTCACAAATCCTGGTGACTTCAAATTCGACCTGATCATTGTTGATCATGGGGGTAGGTCGAGGAGAGGTCCTGGTGTCAAGTGAGTAAGGTTTCAGTAAAGAGGTATGAAAGACTGGGTGGATCTTTTTCCAGGATTGGGGTAATTGGAGTTTGTAGGCCACAGGGTTGATTATTTCTTTGATCGTAAAAGGGCCATAGAAACGTGGGGCTAACTTGTTGGGTCTCAGATGTCTAGGTAAGAGTCTGGAGGAAAGCCAGACCTTATCTCCAATAGCATACTGAGGCCCAGGTCTTCTCCTGGAGTCAGCGTATCATTTTGCATTTTCCCTGGCCTTCTCCAAATGTCCTTTCACATCCTTGTGTATAGTAACCAAATGATCAATCCAGGGATCAACCGATGGAACAGCAGTAGGTTGAGGCAGCACAGTGGGTAGAACAGATGGATGAAATCCCTGTGAGCAGAAGAACGGACTGGCCTTAATGGCTGTATGATCCGAGTTATTGTAAGCAAACTCTGCCACGGATATCAAGACAGACCAATCATCCTGGACCTGGGAGGCAAAGCATCGTAAATATTGTTCGAGAGTTTGGTTGACTCGTTCTGTAATTCCATTGGTCTGGGGATGATATCCAGACGACAAGGCTCGTTGGATGCCTAACGCCTTACACAGATACTTCCAGAACTGGGAGACCTACTGGGGGCCCCGATCCGAAATGATCTTGGAAGGAAGGCCATGAAGTCTAAAGATGTAGTTTATGAATATTCCTGCCATTTGTTGTGCTGAAGGTAGTTTTTCCAAGGGAGTGAAATGGGCCATATGGGAAAATAGGTATATGGTCACCATTATGGTCGTAAACCCTTTGGAAGGAGGCAGATCCACGATAAAGTCAGTAGCAATAGTCTTCCAGGGTCGGTGGGGTAAGGCAGGCTGATACAGGAGTCCGGCTGGTTTCTTATTGTCATGTTTATTCTGACAGCAGATCGCGCAAGCTTGTATGAAATTTCTTACATCTTCGGCCATTCTGGGCCACCAAAAGTTCCTCTGAATGATCCTGAGAGTTGCTGAAATACCACAATGCCCTGAGTGGAAGGAATCATGGCAGAGTTTCATGATTTATACTCTGAATTTGTGTGTGGGTATCACTAAACTCTTCTCTTTGAACGAATATCCTTCTTTTGCTGAGAGTTCCCATCTATTTGTCTGAAGAAATTCCTTCCAGAGGTCAGACAAAGATGTTGCAGAATGGATATTATCCATTAAAGAATTCGCCTGGGCAACAAAAACGGAATCGGGAAACATCTTAGGAAGGGCACAGGTTCCCTCTGCTTCATAGTCCGGTCGCCTGGACAAGGCTTCAGCGATAACGTTCGTAACTTCTGGAACATGATTTATCTGAAACTGATATTGAGCAAAGAAAAAGGCCCAGCGAGCCTGTCGACTGTTTCTGCACTCTAAGGACTGGAGAATTTGTAGATTCCTGTGATCAGTCCTAACTTGAATTGGAAATTTGGCCACGAAGAGCAGATGGTGCCATTCTGTAAATGCCTGTCGGATAGCTAGCAACTCCTTCTCCAGAACAGAATAGTGGGTTTCACTGGGATTTAGAGTCCAGGATAGATAGGCAATGGGATGTTCATTTTTTTCTTCCGATTCTTGTTTCAGAACGGCTCATGGCGTAATCTGAAGCATCTGTTTCCACCAGGAAGGGTTTGTCGATATCAGGTTGTGCCAGGATGGGTCCTCGAGCAAATCTTTGTTTCAACTCCTGGAATGCCGATTCTTGATCTTTAGTCCAATTAAAAGGAACGTCTTTCTTTAGCAAGGCGACTATGGGTTGTACAATGGCAGAAAAAATTGGTATGAATTTCCGGTAGAAGTTGGCAAGACCCAGGAAGGATTGTATCTGTTTTACAGATGTGGGACTGGGCCAAGATAGGATTGAGTCGACTTTGGCAGGATCCATCTCAATTCTTCGAGGGCCTAGGATGAATCCCAGGTAACGAACCGTAGGAACATGGAAGATGCATTTCTCAGGTTTAGCGAGTAGATTATTCTCACGTAGACGTTGTAAGACCATAGAGACATGTTCTTGATGTTGTGTTAGATTCTTGGAGTAGATTAAGCTATTGTCCAGGTAAATGATGACAAAAAGGAACAGCATGTCAGAGAACACTCTATCCATGAACTGTTGAAACACTGCTGGTGCATTTGACAACACGAAAGGCATTACCAAGTACTCGAAATGTCCAAAGGGTGTCCTGAAGGCCGATTTCCATTCATCACCTTCTCTTATGCGGATCAAATGGTAAGCTCCTCGAAGGTCAAGTTTGGTAAAGATTACAGCTCCTCGGATTGCTTCTAGGATATCTGAGATCAGTGGTAGTGGATAACGGTCTTTTTGAGTACATTGGTTAAGCCCTATGTAATCCAAACAGGGTCGAAGTTCCTTGGTATCTTTCTTGGGAACAAAGAATAAGGATGCTCCTTCTGGAGATTTTGATGGGCGAATGGTTCCATTGGATAGGTTTGTATCCAAATATTCACGTAGGGCTCTCTTTTCAGGTTCAGAAAGTATGAACATCCTACCGAATGGTATGACTGGAGAGTCATCTGTTTCGATGGCACAATCTTCAGGTCTGTGAGGAGGTAATGCTTGCACAATTTCTGAGGAAAATACATCCGAGAATTGTTGGTAAAACTCAGGTACCTGTGTTACCGTAGACACACTAATGGGTGGGTTCTTAGTCTCCTGTGATTCCTGGACACAGGATGGAGCGTTTTGAGCCAGACAGTGCAAAAGACAATACTCTGATCCTAGAAACAAGGATCCTGCGGTCCAGTTAATGTACGGATTGTGTCTCTGAAGCCAGGGCATGCCTAGTACCATCGGATAGTGGGCAGCCTTTATTAGATCGAAGTGTAACATTTCTTGGTGGTTGTTTATGGACAGCAACAGTTCTGTGGTTTGTTGGGTTATGGGTCCTGAAGATAATGGGCTTCCATCGATGCCTTCCACAGCCTGAATAATGTCCTTGGGTTCCCAGGGAATATTATGTTTTAAGGCCCAATCATGATCGAGGAAAATCCCCATTGCCCCACAGTCCATCAAGGCCAGGAAGGAATATGTTTTATCCTTGGTCACTGATAGAAACACTTGAAGAATGACTAGATTGTTTGTGGTTTGACAGGGTTTAACTGGAGAAAACTTGGAGCACAAATCTTTCTCCCGAAACTGAGCTCCGTTCAAGATCGGGAGCTGGTGTTTCCCGAACGCCTGGGTGGAGCTATTGGGCAATTTCCTACCAGGTGTTTGTCGGATGCACAATACATAGATAGACCCGTCTCAATCCTACGGGTTCTTTCTTGTGGAGAAATGGGACCCCATAAGGAGCCAAGTTGCATTGGTTCCGGATCCGACTGAGGACTGGGAGCCGTCTCTTTGCGACTGGGGTAATCCAATGGAACCTTTGTTGGCAGGGAACGTGTCTTTTTCTTTTCTAATTTTCTTTCCTGATACGGAAATCAATTTGTAATGCCAAGTCCAATAAGACCTGGAAGGAACTTGGGCGGGCTACCCTGGCAAGTTCATCCTTGATTTCGTCGTCCAATCCACGGCGAAAAAGAGTAAAACAGGCTTCTGGAGCCCAGTCAGCTTCCTTGGCCAATTGTTTGAAATGGGTGACGTATGACAACATATCCTGAGAACCTTGTTGAAACTCCAAAAGCCTCTCTTGGGCGCTATACACCTGCTCAGGTCAATCAAACATAGCCTTGAAGGCATCCACAAAGCCTTCATAGTTGTCCAGCAGTGGATCCTTTGCATTTACTAGAGGGGTCGCCCAAGCCAATGCGTTTCCTGAAAGATGGCAAATTATAAAGCCAACCTTGGCTCTGGGTGTTGAGAAATAGTAGGGTTTAAAGGTGAAATGAACCAAACATGAGTCAAGAAAGGAGCGCAATGTCTTGGTGGTTCTGTCGTATTTGTCCACAATACCCCCTACTATGGCGCTTTCTTGGAAGGCAGAGTCCCTGGAGAGCACGAGTTGTTTTAAGGCAGCATTTTGCGTCTTTAAGTTTTGAACTTCAGTTGTCAGCTCTTGCATACCTCTCATGAAGTCTTGGATGGCGGATTCCATTGTAGAATCAATATTCATTCCTTGGCGTCTCAAACTGTCACACTTTGCTTGAAATCTCACTTGTTTGTCCTTTGAAGTCTTGGGCTGGTTCTTCTCCTTTTTCCAAACAGCTCGGGACTTGTAAAGACTCGGGCACATATCCTCCATCGCAAGCGTGTTGAGAATTCCGAGCCAGTCTGCGTTCAATTTCCAGGAAGGAACAGAATAGTGAAAGTCCCGGAAGGAAGGAACCAGGATGGAACCAGGAGAAGGTATGGGAGAGGCGGTGCAACGGGCGAAGGTCCAGGATAAGGGGGAGCACAAGGGCTAGGAAGGGAAGGTCCTAAGGTCCTGAACAAGGGCAGTAAGAGCATGGGAAAACACGAGCACACTCGCCGAAGTTCGGAAAGACTACCCAGCAGGTCAGACCAGGCGGGCGGGAGGGCATCTGGCCCGCAAACTTGTACTCTGCCGGTCTGGTAACAACTGTGGCAGTAAGCCTACCGGCACCGTTGTTACTGGACGGCAGGGTCGTAATGACCCCCACTGTCTTTTCTTCAGAAAGATTTGTGACAAGTACCAAGCATATTGTGGACCAGTAGTCCATATGACGTTGGTCTATTAAAAGAAGCAGGGGCAATCAAAATTAAATTAAAGCCAGGGGCTATTTTACCATGGGTGCGACAATATCCAGTGTCAAAAGAAGCAGACAACAAAATTTATGACACCATTGCCGCTCTAGTGCAACAAGGAATATTGGTGCCATCAGAGTGTCCATGTAACAAAGTGGTGTACCCAGTAAAAAAGGCAACGGGGGGGATTGTAGAGGTTTATTCAGGATTTACACTCCCTGAATAATATTCTTGAAGCAGATATTCCATTGGTTTTGAACCCAGCCACAATATTGTGCAATATTCCTTCCATGCTAAATATTTCACTGTGATTGATTTAAAGAATGCCTTCTTTTTTCAATCTTGCTCTATATGGCGTCCCAAGATTTGACTTTGTTTTCCTATTGCAAGACCAAGTGAAAACATACAAGGTTACCTCAGGGGTACTGCAAGTCCCCCTTAATCTTCAACCGAGTACTCCAGATGGACCTAGGAAATGTACACCATGGCAGTATAGTGATTCATATGTGGATGACATTTTGCTATTCTGGAGAGACAGAGGAACAGATAATATCTATAAGAGTTCCACACTAGCTTCCCTCCCTCACAAACAAAAAGGTGTGACACTTCTCACGCCATATATAGAACAGCAAAAAGGAGTTTTGACTACACCTTATAGCAAAAAAAGTACATATTTTAATTATTATTTTGTACAAAATCATATAATTCATGATAAAATACAATAAAATACATTCAATAATGTGTACCAATGAAAAGTAAATTGAATTAACACATATTTCATCAAACACCCTTGTCTAGAATGTTCTGGGGTGATGGTGAGGTTAGTATTGGATAGTGCGGGGAGTGTGTTATTTTTCGGCCCCTAAGCTACTTCCAAGAAAGGATGAGATTTTATCCTTTTATGTGTCAACACTCATTAGTGTTTCTAGGTCCACTTAAAAACAACGTGTTCAGATAGATTCCAATCACGTGGCTTAGTGGGCCCGTCTTCAGGACGTTTCTTTTCTTGTACACTCATTCATGTAACAAACAATGTTGCATCAAAACCGTCTTTTATTGGAGCGAAACAACTGTAAAAAAACAAATACACCATTGGTTACTAAAAACTAATTTAAAATATATGGCAATCCCTGTCTAATACGTGTTAGATCTGTCACTAACCTTGCATTTCTTGAGTGGGGTGTGAGGAGACAGAGGAACAGTATAGAAAAAGACTCAATACAGTTGATAGCAGTCTTGGCATAGAAGGGATACAAAGAAGACAAGGATAAGTTACAATATTGCCTGAAAGAGGTCCTGTATATAGGCCAGTAAATATCTAAAGAAGGAAGAAAAGTGACCCTTGAGAGAGCAGAAGCTACCATGAAAACAGCCAGGCCAAAAACAGTGAGGGAAATGCAGCAATTCTTCGGCCTTTGCATTTACTGCAGGGCATGTGTCTTTGACTATAATACATATGTCAGACCACTTTTAAAATAACTTAAGGAAGCACAAAAGGATAGCAGTGACATAGCCTGGACAGGTGAAATGACAGAGTCCTTTGACATATTAAAAATGGCAATAAGCACAGCACCCGTGTTAGGGATTCCAGATTACAGCACAGACTCTGGCTATTGGCACCAGATCACGGGTTTGGCGGTAACAGTAATTCCCCATTGGGTCCTCTGGACCCAATGGGGGATTTTCGGCGCAATTAGCGAGCGCTAATTGTGCCCAAAAATGGGAATTTTCCGGGCGCATTTACCCCCAGCTCAGAGCGGGGGGTAAATGCAGCCAATGCTGTGATTTGGCAGACCCTTAAATGTGATGGTAATAGCGTTACTGCTGCATTTAAGGGTTGGCACCAAACTCGTGATGAGACTTAAAGACAATACCCTAGGAGGGGGGACAATCTGCTTCATTGACGGGTTACTCATGAATTGATCCGAGCACAGGTGAAAGGCATACTGGGACTGCAGTAGTAAAAGTAAGATTGAATGACAGCTTTGAGACAGTAGTAAGTACAAGATTGTCATTGCAGTTCTTGGCACAAGCAGCAAAATTGGTAGCGCTGATTTTGGCACTTGAATCGCATGAAGACAAGGCAGTAACGGTATATTCCGACTCTGCCTACGTGTCGTCAACAGTACACACAGGACTGTCATGGTGGAAGAGGCGTGGTTTCTTACGCGCAGTCGGCACATCTGTGCAACGTGCACCACTATTTGACAAGCTCATAAACGTACTTAAACTCCCATCAGCCATCGCCATGGTGAAGTGCATAATCCACACTAGAGGTACAGATTTAGTTTTCCACGGCAACAAAGATGCTGGTTTAGAAGTATAAAAGGCAGTGTATTTCACTAAAATATCAGAATTTGACAAAGCACCAATAAATACACACAAGCACGAAACTTGTTCATGAAGGAAGGCTTTAATACACTACCTATACCCCAAATGACTGAGTTGCAGGGAAGATCCCCACCAGAAGAGCATGAACTGTGGAAGCGAAGTGGGTGCTCATTGTCCCCCACAGATGCAATGTGGTGGCTGGACAGCACCGGGAAACGAGTTATGCCCTTGGGGCTACTTAAAGTAGCATTAGATCAACTATATCATCCAGCATATAAAACACAAGAGTATCTTTCAGCTTTGATATTGGAAGACTGGTTTGTGCCCAAATTGTCAGAGCATGTTGCTGAGTTCATTATAAACTGTCTAACCTACCAGCAGTTCACTTCTCGGCAAACGCTGCGAACAGTGAGAGGAGCAATACCTCTTTCTACTGGACCCTTCCAGCATTTGCATATAGACTATGTAGACATGCTCCCAGTTTGTAACAGCTACAGGTATATGCTAGTAGTCGTATGTCCCTTCTCTCACTGGATTGAAACCGGTCCATGCACACATCCTGATGCCACATGTGCAGCATAGTTCCTCGTACATTAGGTCTTCCCATGGTGGGGAGTGTGCAAAGTTTTCCGGTTTGACAATGGACCGCATTTTGTAAGGCCCGAAACAAGGAGAAGTTGGAGAAGTAGACCATAAGCTATTACAGTGCCCAGATACCGCAGCAGAAGAGAGCCCTGGGAAGCCTGGGTGTTGGGAGAGACCCCAGTTTCAGATATATGGACATGTATTTACCTCAGAAGGTTGGGTGGAAGGGATGGCTGTCATAACCGTACCAGTAGAAGTGGTGCAGAATGCGAATGATATATGCCTCAAAGCTTGGACTGAATGTGCCAAATTATTCACATGGGTAGAGGACAAAACAGGCCACTCACAATAGTACCCATTAAAAATGCTACTCTGTGCTTTCAGAATACCGGTCCGGTTGAAGTGGGAGAAAATAGGGGATGCAAATGTATCTTCAAAGTTCCAGGCATGAAAATAGCCACTGCTGTATTAATGGGCCACTACTGGGCGTGTGGCTCAAAAGCATACATGCAATTCCCCTCGAATTGGAGGCCTGTGTTCCTTAGTGTTAATAGGTACACCTGCTTTGCCGACTTCCCCCAAATGAGTGGGTATCAAAGAAGTAAAATATCTCTCAGCCACTGCCCGTTGAAATGCAGTAAAAGAGAAAATTACTTTTTGACTAATCAGAAGTGGCATTTGAGGAAATACCTGATCAGCACAAAGTGTTCAATAAAGCAAAAACATTCTTTACGCCTTTCTTTTCTCCCCGGTTGCAATCAAATGCAAATGCCAAATGGTTGCAGCTAACCAGATGGGAGTTGCTCCAAATGGTAAATGTGACTGTGAAAAGCTTTAATGACATAAAAGTGGTGATGAGAGCTTTAAGACTCATGACTCTCAAGAACAGGTATGTCCTTGATCTGACAACTGCCATAGAGGGTTGCGTGTGTGCAGAAATTGTGCCATCTTGCTGCACATACACACTGTCCCACGATGGGGAGAACAGGACCCTCACAGAGGCCATAGCAACCCTAACAAAGTTGCACACAAAAATGGTGTTGGAGGTGGATGAACTTGAAAGTGACGACTGGGTGAGTTCTCTTTTCTCTTGGATACCCACCTGGTTGGCCAATGCATTTAAAATATGACTTGTCATAGTAGTGTTTCTACTACTGGCCTTCTGTGTTTAAAGGATAGCGTTAAAAGGTTACCAAAAGGCTGCTAAAGGAGCAGTTGGAATGGAAGTAGTAATGTAAGTAGTAATAGACATAATATTTTCTGCACCTCAGTATATGCAACCAGATGACCCACTCCATGCATAAGTTAGAGGAAGTTCAATTGCATCTCCAGGATCAAAAATCTTTCATCCCCCAGAACCACGCAACTTCGTGCTGCTATATGACCTGGAGCGTGGATAAGCACATAAGACGTTCAGGTAACCTGAGGGGCGTGACCAAGATATGGACTCCCAAGATATCTTATTGTGGGGAGGGCTCTATAAGGGGCATGGTTGAGGACTTGACCAGAAGGGGGAATGTTGACAGGCAGATGGATATGTCATTCATCGCTGCAATCCCTCCCCCGCCCCAATATCACTTGGGTGAGAAACGTTACTCCCTAAAACCGGCCTTATCCCAGGTAGCTGCAAGAGGAATTGAAACTGATGTAATTTAAGATAATCAGAATAAGCAAACTCACTGTTAACTGACTGACGCACATGCAATAGACACAAAGCAAATAATCACTCACCATGAAGAAATGCAGATACTAGGTTAAAATATGCATTTATACACGAAGAATACCGCTTGCAACCATAAAGACACTAAGGACATAACATAAGCAGTGTATAGGCTGAAAAGCAACAAAACGATATACGTAAATGGCTCACTAACTTAGAAACGCAACAGTAATGGGCAGCCATCTTTTTCAAAATGGAAGAAGCAGCACTCATTGAAGTGAATGACAGGCCTCAAGACTTAAGTAAACTTGAACTGCTGAATTTACTGAAATACAGACCCGTGTGAGGCACTGGCAAGTAGCTGCACAGACCTAGACAAATTTACTGAGAAATTAGGGAGGGTTTGGACAGCTCGGAGAGGAGCAAAAGATAATAATTCTCAAGGCACAAGACATATTTCTCTCAGATTATTTAAAGAACACCCATCCTTTGAATGCAAGGTGCTGACTAATTATAAGCCATAACCTTCATAAGAAATGGATCGACTAAGTCTCTAGTGGTCAGAAAGGTAATAACACTTGCACTCATATTAGCTAAGATCTTAGTAAATGCAGGGCAAAATAAATCAGAACATGGTCCTCACATAAGTGATCCAAGATTCAAGAATGTGGTCTATTCAATAGTCCCAGACACAGATAGGCACCTGCTTTGACTCCACACATTTTCTCAGAGATGCGGCACCAAGCAAGGCCAACTACAAAGAGGTCTCTCTAGCTCATGGCCTAGGAATAAGGGATAGTATCTTATTTAATTGAAAGGCAAACAGTTCCTGGGCTTCTCTCCCCCTACTCCCATTTTGGCTTCTGTGTTGATGAGCTGTCATTTGTCCAAGGTTGGTCAGTAAGATGCCAACCAATGAAAACCCTTTGTAGTATGCCGCCCAGTACATGTTGCATGAACTAATCCTGTAATAAAGAGATTACATGTATTCACTATTATCAATTTAGAGTTATACAATTCCCATAACCAATACATCAACCCCATAGGTTTTTGTAACCAAGATCCAAGATTGTAGTATGACGTCAGTTGTGAGATATTTCTGATTTCTCATCCATTGTTGTGCCTGAGAAAGGCTGAGAGCTTCAAGAGTGTATTGCTTGTATGCTGTCCCTGCTTTATTTGGATTGGTAATAATGCACATTTTGCCATTTACTGTGACTATTTCCGTTATTGGGTGCAGGATTTCCCTGCCTACCATTGCCGGTTTAAACTGGGGTTTTCCAGACCACTTTAACACAATGAAGTCAAAAATGTGCCTCAGCCAATGGGAGAACTTTGAAGGCTTTATACCAGAGGCTGAGAAACAGTGTATTTTGGACTGGGAGCTGAGGAGAAGGGTTTGCTGAGGAAGTAGGAGAGCACCAGAGCAGGGGAGTCCCTTTAGCCCAGAAGTGTTGTGTGCTCAAATGAGGGAGAAAAGAACCCCCTGCATCCCCAAAGGGGTGTGATCCAGTGAGGGTAGAGGAGTCCTCCCTGAAACCCAGAACAGGTGTGTTTTCCAGTGAGGGGGAGAATATGGTGTGTTACGTCACTTATAACACGCCTGTACACAAGTGTTTCTAAGCGCGAAAAGACAAGGGAGGGAAGACGGAGGGAGGACAAGACAAACTATCTTACTAGGCCTTGTGTCATTCAAATCGTGTGGGATCAAGAAGTGCAAGGGGAAAGGGAGAGGGGAGGGGAAAATAGGGCAGCAATGCTCTGAGTAAGTGCAGCCAGGGCAGCGTGGCTCTGGGTAGTGCAAGGAGAAAAGAGACTGTAGGGTTACAGTTACAGCCCCTTAGTGCGTGGTAGGCCCGGAGGCAGTGCAAGGGTGACTGTTCAAGAAAAAGCCTGGTACCCAGTGAGACTCTGAGGGTAGCCAAGCAACCAGTCAGTACAGCATACAAGTAGGTCAGGTAGGTCAGCCGGGGAGGGAGAGAGAGAAAGCAGCGGCAAAGAGGAATGTTTTGAGCTTCTTCCAGAACTTCAGGTGGTCCGGCTCAAGTTTTAGGGGGGCAGGAAGGCCATTCCATTGGGAGGTACCTGAAGAGCAGAGAGATCTATCCCCCACTCTAACCCTTAGAGAGTTGGAGGTAGTTGAGTGAAGGGCTCGAGAAGGAAGGTATTTTGTAAGAGAGTGTTGGATGCAGTGCGGGCGCCGACCCCGTAAAGCCTTGTGGACAATTCAAAGGGTCTTGAACTTGATCCTTGCAGCCACTGGGAGCCAGTGGAGAGATTTCAGGGCTGGAGAGATACGGTCCCTGCCTTGAGGCCAAGGATAAGTCTTGCAGTCCTGTTCTGGATTAGTTGCAGAGGGCGGAGAGTAGAGGAAGGTAGATTGAGAAAGAGGCTGTTGCAGTAGTCCACCCTAGAGAGAACCAGGGCTCTGGAGGCTGTGAGCTTCTGGGGGAAAGTGAGAAAGGGAAGAGTCCCTTTGAAGAGGTGCAGCTGGTAGTGGAACTTCTTGGCGATGTCTGAGATGTGAGGAAAGAGGGAGTGGAGTCAAAGGATGACACTAAGGCAGGTGACCAGACTGAGGGAGGGACAGCAGGGGTATGGGTCCCAATGAGAAGGATCTCTGTCTTGCTGGCATTAAGTTAGAGATTGTTGGAGACGCACCAATCCTGAATCGTGGAAAGACGGTCAGGAATGAGCGAGAGAGGTGAGGAGGCTGAGGGGAGCCATAAGGAAAACTGAGTGTCATCCGCATACCACTAAAAGTTAGAGCAGAAGGTAGAGATCAGGTGGGCCAAAGGAGCCAAGTAGAAGTTGAAAAACCAGAGAGAGAGGATAGAGCCTTGGGGAACGCCACAGGTAGCGAGAGAGGTGGTGGAGAGAAAGGGGCAAAGTTGGACCTGAGAGGGTTGGTCCAAGAGGAAGGAGGTTAGCCACTCCAAGGCCTGATCCGTGATGCCCAGGTTCTCACGGAGTCCATTGTTCATGATGGCTTGGTTGACCGTGGTGAAAGATCAAGGAGGATAAGGACAGAAGGAATGCTGGAATCAAGGTTAGGGAGCAGATCTTCACAAGTGTTCAGGAGAGCAGTTTGCGTGCCTTTGGCAGCTGAAGACAGACTGATGGTCATGGAAACAAGCAACTGATTCAGTGTGGAGAGTATGCTGCGAGATGGCCTGCTTTTCCAAGAGTTTGCCCAGGAAAGGGGTGATGGAGATTGGGTGATAGTTGGTCAGGCAGGTAGGATCAGTAGACGGTTTCTTGAGGAGGGGCTGCACAAGGGAGTGCTTAAAGGGAGAGAGGAAAGCCAGTGGCGAAAGAGTGATTACAGAAATCGGCCAAGGCTGGACTGAGGATGTCAATATGGTCCTTGATGGTTCTGGAGGAGCATGGGAGCCACCTGTTTGGACAACACTTCCAATAGCCTCCCTGAAGCCCAAAAAAGGGGTCGGCATTGGGGGGAGGAGCCTCCTGAACTCTAGATGGGGGTTGTGCTCCAGTGAGTCAGAAGTAGAGCCCCCTGAACCCCAAAAATTGGGTCTGCTCCAGTGAGGGAGGAGAAAAGCCCCCCTGCCCCCAACAGTTGGGTCTGCCCAGTAAGGGTGAAGTGTGCCCCTAAGAACTTCTGAAGAGGGTGTGCTCCAGTGAGGGGAGAAGGACCCCCTGACCCCAGAGGAGGAGTGTGCTCCAGTGAGGGGGAAGTAGAGCCCCCCTGAACTCCACACATGAGGTCTGCTCAAGTGAGGGGCAGAAGAGCCCCCCTGAATCCCCATAAAGTGGGGTCTGCTCCAGTGAGGGTGAAGAGGAGCCCCCTGAACTTCGGAAGAGGGGTGCGTCCAGAAGGTGGAGAAAAGCCTCCCTGATCCCCAGAGGGATATCTTCCTATGATGTGGAGATTGTGCCCTAGGCCACCAGAAGAGGGATGTTTTCCAGTAAAAGGGAGGAGTGTCCATTGAGAAAAAAAGGAGACCCTTAACCCAAGCGAAGGGAGGGATGAGAAGTAGTTGGAGATGTAGAGAGTGACTGACCCCCAGGAAAGGGGATGCGTAGCAGAAGAGGAGAGCGGAGTGTACAGCAATGAGAGAGAGTGAGGAGGGCACTATATCCCTGAGTGTGGAAGGGTGAGCGTGGCACCATATCCCGAGTAAAAGAACAGACGGGGAGAGCCCCTTGGCCCTGAAAAAGGGAAATAATTAACAGAGAGAAGGAAAGCCCAAGTGAAGGGGAGGACATTTGGGACACTTGGAAAAAAGAAGAAGCCCTCAATCCTGAGCAAGGTGTAGAGGCCTTCCCCTAGATGAACTGCATTCCTTCCTTTCTTTGAGTATATGTATTCCATTCTGTTTCTTCCCCTACTTAATTAATAAACAATGTTAAAGAATTAGTTCACAGTTTACAGCGCGATGCTGCACACTTTATTTATTTCACTGGCCTGAAACTCTGCATTTCATATAAGCTAACCACTTCTTACCTTTGGAAATGTAGCTGTGAAGCATTGGGCTCCTGTCATTGTATATCTCAGGCTGAAGTGGCTTGATTCTTATCTTGCTTGCTTGTGTGCGCACGTACACATTTCAACATGGTTTTCAGCTTCACTGCTCAGTTAATCACTATATGATATTTCTTTGTTCTTTTCACTTAAAGGCATGGTCTAGTAAAAATGTTTATTGTCCCTACGGGTCGGCCATGTTTTTTTAAGCCTAAGTGGCTCGATTTTAGAAAACTTTCCTATGGACCTTACCCGAGTTTTCGTCCATTAAACGCACGCGAAAACAAGCACCAAGGAGCCGCCATTTTCTGATAATCCTATCTTTTCCCCTATAGCCATGGCTAACCTGCTTTTTCGGCACTAAATCAATTCCCCCGCCCCTGAGCCTGACATTATCAAAACATTCATATTCCCCGCCTCTCCCCGTGACGTTACTGTGCTTCGTAGGCAAACGCGCCCAGCCGTCTTCTGCGCGGCTCCACACAGAACCCGGAAACCAACACAGATCAACTCACAACACAGCGCGCCACAATTCGGAATATGAAACTGTACTTTAAAATGATACAGCAACACGGTACATTTAGTAAAGTACATTTATTTGACATTAATGTTTAGAGAATATTTAGAGAATGTTTAGAGAATATTCAGCAATTGCCATATGAACTCCGGAAGCCATTTATTTTCTTTTATCTGTATCCGCAATAACTGTTCCGTTTCATCTTAAATCACGTGCTGTTCCTTTATGGTACACAGGGTGTTCATTTTCGTAAAAAGAATCACTTTGGAAGCACGGTGAACCGCAAGGCTGTTCCATCAACTAGGCACTAGTCCAGCCTAAAGGTTGATATGTTGCTTCTAGCCACTAGTACAGCGTAAGGGCATGTGGGCCCTTGGCGATCGTCCCATAATATGGTGATCGTGCTCCAGTTGTTGACACGAAGCTGCAGGTGTCTGCTGAAGAATCCATCCGCCGGTGTCTCGACAGATGGCAGTGGCAGAAAGGGATCAAATACCTGTTATGAAAACAAAAAAATGATAATTAGTCTCATTAGCCGAACTTCATTAATATTACTCATTTTATTTATTACGGCCGATCAGAAACTATTTGCTTGCAAGGATAGTTCAATGGAGTATGTTCGTCTCTAAAATCAATGCGAAAAGTAACGAGATAAATCGAGGCCAACACACAAAGATAAACGACAGTCTACATGCGTGAGGAATGATATGGCATATGATATGGCATTTTTAATGCTCCTATGCTCAAGTGTTTCTAGGCGTGACGGGGCAGGTGGGGAACAAGGGCAGACAGACAACGATCCTACTAGGCCAGGTGTCTTTCTGATCGCGCATGGGGAAGGGCTGTACATGGTTAGTTGAATACAAATTAAATAATAGGGCCAGCTGGTGGCAAGTGCAAGGTAAATGCCGGTAGAAGGGGCTGAAGGATACAGAGACAGTCCCGTAGTGCAGGGAAAAGTGGCTGGGCCAAGGACCGAGATTGGTGAGACCAGTGGACCTCCATGCCCATGTGCCCACTACGAACAGTTGTACTTGCTTTTCCTAGCTCTTCATTCATTCATTTATTCATGCATCCATTCATTAAATCTTCATTCCGGTATAAAAGCGTGTAAAGATTTACTTACATTATATTTGAAATTTCCATTGCGTCTCTTCATAATGCAGTCTGTAAAACGGACCGTGCTCTTGACAATGATTTTTCGTATACTGACCTAAAACTGAAACTCGGTCTAGTTTCTGAATTTTCTGCCTTATCGTCTCTTACGTTATTGCGCACTCCCTTCAAATGTAGTTCTTTCGGCATGGTCCCTGTCTCAAGGTCAAAAAACAATAGACCCTTATACTTCCAGTGCGACTTGTGGGCCTCATCTGGGCGCTGTCCTTTGCATTCTTTATTTGCAACATCACGTAGTATAGGCATCTGTGAGAACTTGAAGTTTAAAATCCGTCTATGTAGTGCGCCTCAATGTGCAAATGCGAACTGGCTTCTCTCCCAAATGCCACGGCCCGCTTGGCTGGCGCGTTCTAAGTGCCCCAATTCTGTCCCAAATTGAGACATTTAATTTTTGGTAGAAGGTCAGGGAAAGTATAAAGTACCACAGGAGTTGAGTTAAAAGTGAGATTTATTGTTTCTTTGTTTGTTTTATTATTTGCACGCAAGCCTCCCCTCCGTTAACAGTGCGCAGCATTTACATTTACATGAGATGAGACATGAGAAAAATATATACATACACATATGTGAGGTGAATAGAGAGAATTCAAAGATGACACCCAGCTTGTTCGCCACCCATGATGGTGAAGGTAGGGGTTAGGTTTACAGGTACACTGTACAATAACATTTATTTACAAAAAGACAATCTTATTGCAATTATTTAAACCAGGATTTGTACTTCACAATCAGCTGTGCTTCGGGTGGGCATGGCACAGTCGCAATGTTCGGTGGCAATGGATCACTGCTCTGCACAGAAACGTCCAAAATTCCATATCTCTGCTTCTCTAACACAGCAACAATAAGGCCTTTCACAAAGTCGAACTGCATTTCATCATAGACTGGTTTGATCACCCATTGCTTACTTCGTTTTGAAAACACCTTAGTGTAGCGAGGCATCCTTACTTTACCACTAGTCCTAGATTGTTCACGTCCGACATTGCTGTTATGGGCCAAGACCGCTAGTAGAGTGCGATGTTTCATGCCCCGAAAGCTAAAATGCAAGCGCTTTGGCCTGTACTTTAGGCACATATTGTGGAACACCTCCAAATCTCCTATGTGACAGAATTCTGTCAGTCCTCTCAAATCTCTTGAGAGTTTTGTTGAAAACAATCTTCTCAATGGCTTTGTGTGTCGGTGAAGATGGAATCAACCACTTCTTCTTCCGTGCCTCCTCTGGGGACAAAGGGCCATGTTCACATTGGTGGAAATGTTCATTTGCTGTCCAGCGGTGAACGTTGGTACAGTGGTGCATCAGTGACCGCCATTTTTCAAGTAGTATTTCCACTGACTCCTCACAAGTTTTTGAGCTCCACCAAAGATGGTTGGTGATAGAATGTGACCACTGCAAAATACTTTCAAAACCTTTTTTTTCCCCCGCAGCCGATATTTTCTTATTGATTGATTTAGCAAGATGCCATACGTCAAATTGATGTTTAATATGTGGGAACTGCTCTCTCATTGTCTTGGCATTTGAAACGTTTCTATCCGTGGCTATGAGGTCGATGTGCATTCCCCTCGATTGAAGATATTCCACTGATTTTATAAAACCTAGTTTCTCCATGGCCACTGAGGATGTACATTGTGTTACCTGCACGACCACCGAACTCACAATTTTCTTACTATCCGTCCTGAAAGTGGTAGGTGCAGTACTTGGCAGAAAATCCAGGGCTGTCGCACTGTCCATCGCCGGCTAGCCTGAATCATTTGCCTTCGAATGTACTTGCTAGAGACAATTGTTCAATTTTCCAAGCATCACTAATGGCCGGAAACAGATAATCACGTTGGTATATGTAGTACAGCGCTTTAGAAATGAAATGGAGTCCCACAAACTGAAAGAAAGCCTCTAACTTTCTAAAACTGGAGCCACTAAAAAGTGATGCAGCTGCACACAGTAGATTGCCTGCTGGCAGTTTCCCCAGCGTCGGTTGTGCAGACCATGAGAACCTATGATTTAATCTAAAGGCGGCATTTATTTTGAAGTTACTGCCTTTTATTTTACGAGTCACATTAATCAATGGCTTCCCACATACTTTCCCTCTAATGGAATGCACACATTTCAGCATACTTATAATTTCCATCAAACAACTGTCGAATACAATGTATTTGCCCTCTTTCATTAGACTGCCATCCTGCGTCAACGTTGTTTCGGCCTTTGACGTTGTGGAGATTTCAAGACATTGGAAAGTAATATCGCTGATATCAAGTTCTGATGCGTCTATGGATGCTGCGGCTGATTCATTCTCTGTCATTTCAACATCTATTACTTCAACATTGATGGGAGAACACAACAATGTCGACAGGTTTTTTGGTGGCAAATTTTTGGCGGGTGTAGATTGTGTAAATTGATCTGCAACTACTTCAGAGCTATCTTCAATACATTCAATAACATCTTCTTGCGGTGGTGCGGTCGCACTGTAGCTATGGTCCAATGCAACTTTGCTGTAGTCTCCAAACACAGTTAATTCATGTTCTGGCCATTGGACATGAGCATCTCGAGCCTGAACACGCCTCGCCTCAATTAATAGTTCCTCCACAGTGTACACGGTCTGGCAAACCACATCTCTCATTCGCTTCACTATCTGTGTGTGTATAGTTCTGACACCCACGGGTAACTGGAGGAGAGATTGGAAAAGGGATGTTCAGTTTAAACACAAGATGGAGTGTAGTAGAATTGACTGGAAAAAAAACATAAAATAGTCCCCAGCACAAACATTTTTTTAAAGTTATGAACTGTTTGTAACTAACCTTTTTTTGATTTTTTTTCTTTGCACCTTATTTGACTCGACCTTCAACATCTGCACGCTGTAGCTCCGATTCGTTTCCGCATGTCCTCCTTTCCTCTTGCGCTGCAACGACTATATTTTCTGTATCCGCATAGACAGCACGGAATGAGGCTCCATCGTCTCCCTGAAACATAGTACTTTCATTACTATGTATCAAAATATTGTTAGCATAAAACACACGTGAGGACGAACACACAGGTACATCTCAATAGCCAAACACGATTTAAACATTGTGTGCAACAATCAAACTACAAGTATTCGACCAGTGATGATCTATTTCAATGGAACTGTCAGTATCCATACCTCTGGCTCTGAATGGACTGCCATGAATGGTTGTATTGGAGAGGAGGCATCCGCATCTCCCTGAAACACAGTACCTGCATTAGTATCCTTTTAATATTGGAAACACAACACACACTTGGTGTCGACGGCACAGGTACATATAAAGAGATAACCACAAATGATGCATTGTCCTAAAGAATCAAGGAAAATCCAAATATGATCACATTTCATCGACTTATTTCAACGATTCCTTTACATCTGCATCATCTAAATGAGATCTTGTGATTGTGGTGGAAGCTCCGTCGTCTCCCTGAAACACAGTACTTGGATTAGTATGGTTTTCAATATTGGAAACATAACACACACTTGGGGTCGAAAGCACAGGTACATATTAAGAGATAACCGCAAATGAAGCATTGTCCAAAAGAATCAAGGAAAATCTAAATATGATCACATTTCATCGACTTATTTCTCTGATTTATTTACATCTGCATCATCTAAATTGGATGTTGTGATTGTAGTGGAAGCTTCGTCGTCTCCCTGAAACACAGCACTTGCGTTAATAGGGAAGAAAGTATAGCAAATGGAATCACGTTATATGATCATGCATGATGGAGCTGTCATTATCCATACCTCGTGCTGCTGAAGAATATCTATGGATGTTGCAAATGTAGTGCGCACTTCCGAAAGCTGTTGCGCCAATTCGTATACGCATGGTCCCGCTTCCACTTCCCCTGGAATTACTTGAATGTCAGGCTCTGCATCAAGTGCAGGGGTTGACGCTCCATGAACTGCCTGAAACATAGTACTTGCATTAGTGAGGATTACAATAGTGAAAACATAACACACACCTGGGGTCGACAGCACAGGTGCATATCAACGGCTAACCACGAATGGAACATTGTGTAGAACAATCAAACGACAAGAATTCCAGCTCTGATGATGACGCTCGATAGAGCTGTCGGTATCCATACCTCCTGCTGTTGAAGAACATCTAGAAATGTTGTAGATGTGGCAGACGCTTCAGCATCTCCCTGAAAGACAGTACTTGCATTAGTATGGATAACACTAATTAGAACTGAAAACAAACACCAGAGGACGATAACTAAGGTGTATATCAATTGGAAAGCAGTAACCAAACATTCGGTAAAGTAATTACACGATAGAATAAAACTATTACTTGACATGCATAAAACAAGTATGTAGCGGATTAGCCTAGTAAGATTACCTGATACGCGCTAGAAGTGGTCGATAACTGCGACCAGGTCAAGGATGTAGAATGTTCTTGCTTCAGATTGAAGGGATAGTCAAGAAGTTGTAAAGGTCAATTAATGATTGATGATGACATGCCAATATTAAAAATAGCCATGTAAGCCGACAGAATACTTGAAAAATGCTCAATACAGCACAGTTCCCTGTCCCCATATATATATACATTGCGTTTGTGGGTTATGAAATCGAAAAAGAATATATTGATAAATGTCATTATTCAAAAAACTATACACTCATATCAATATCGAAATTATTACAAGGGATAGAACACCTACAATATCAATTAATCAATTCGGCTACCTACACACTCCCGCAAGGCCTAAAGCTAAATCCGGACACTTGACTCACCGGTGGCGGAATGTGGACGAATAGAGTGGGAATAGCGTTTTTGCGCAATTTCCGTGTCGTTCGCCGTTTATTCTTCTTTGTTACCCAAGAAGTTGTGTACATGTCCAAGGAAAAGTGCCGGCTGCAGATGCGGTATCGATCATACCTCTTGTCCTGTAAGACTTGTTGGACTCTACTTTCCAGCTCATCCAGTGGATATCCGCAATGTCTGACCCATTCTCTTATTCGATCAACAGTTTTCGGGAATACATGCATTGTAGTGCCTTCAGATTTAGCATGGGTCTTCGAAGGGCAACCGCTAATCGAACAGGCAGGCATTGTTGATAAATCTGAAAAGTAAATATCGACATTATTATACAATCTTCAAGAATAAAGATTTGATACAAAAGTAAATGAATCATACAATGATCAATGCAAGGTTTGTTTTGGTCGCAGGAACTATACCAGTTCATTATGTGCGGCCTAGTATTTGCATAAATTGCAGAAATGTATAATTGATGTGATTGAAATCTGAACATGTGACTCGTCCCTTGGATGCTCTGTCTTGCACGAGAAGGAAACATGCTTACATTATAGACTGGACCCCCAAAGGATGCAATTCAATGACAATAGACAAAGATGAAAATAAATAGATCTATTGATAGCAATGGAAATTCAAGTCAATAGCAATGAGACCAATGAACATAGCACTATTGGGTACTCTACTCGCAAATAGATAGAAATTTAAAAATCTGCGAAATATGACCAGGATACATGGCCTTACCTTGACCAACAAACAGTTGGATTTAGCAAGCAGAGCAGTATGTTGCGAGAGAATAGGTGGATGGCCACAGGTAGCGCACTGATGGGTATGCTCGAAGCGGTCACAAAAGTTCACGGATAGCATGACGACGAGCAGATTAGCCTAGATCTCAGTTTTCCCAGGTAGCACGTTCAGGAGTTGACTTGCAAAGCACAAAGATGTTCTCATGAGACATATCAAGTGGTTTTTAAAGTATTAGAAACTGGGGTGTGTTTGTGAATGAATCACGTATGTATGTCGTGGTATTAGGGGGGCGGCCTGCTTGAAGGGGAGGCCTGCCTGGAGACACGGGGTCTGAGGAGACCATGTGAACAATGGCCCCTTGGCGTGGGACACCTTTTGAAGTGTACATGTAGTTTGGCACCTTGGCCGTTTGCGCCCGTCACAGCCCCCCATGCCAGCGCGCATCCACCGGCGCGAACCGCCTTTGATACAGGGGGGTGGGATGGATGGGCCTGGGGCGTGCAGATAAGGCACAGGAAGACTGCTGAATGGAGACACACTTATGTGGATTGCAGGGGGGCGGCCTGCCTCAGGGGAGGCCTGGCTGGAGACACGGGGTCTGAGGAGACCATGTGAACAATGCCCCCTTGGCGTAGGACACCTTTTGAAGTGTACATGTAGTTTGGCAACTTGGCCATTTGCGCCCGTCACAGCCCCCCATGCCAGCGCGCATCCACCGGCGCTAACCGCCTTTGATACAGGGGGGTGGGATGGATGGCCCTGGGGCGTGCAGATAAGGCACAGGAATACTTCTGAATGGAGACACACTTATGTGGATAGCAGGGGGGCGGCCTGCTTCAAGGGGAGGCCTGGCTGGAGACACGGGGCCTGAGGAGGCCATGTGACCGATGGCCCCTTGGCGTGGGACACCTTTTGAAGTGTACATGTAGTTTGGCACCTTGGCCTTTCGCGCCCCTGACAGCCCCCCATGCCAGCGCGCATCCACCGGCGCGAACCGCCTTTATATCAATATACAGTATATCGCCTTTATATCAATGATAGTATATCGTTGCTTATCAATAACAAATGCCACATACCGGAGATTCTTGTGAGCACAGACCCACACTTCAACCGGCGTATTATAGTGGTCAAGACTCTAAGGCCTGTATAATCCAATGGTAATTGTTAGTATAGATATATGTGTGACTTTTATAGAGACATAACCTACTGAAAGACTTTGAACAAGTGTTATTTAGTGCATGCATTATCGAGAATATGTTATGTTAGCTTAGATAGATAGTGACCACCCTGCTTCACAGCGACCAGACCTTCACCCATTTGGAGCACAGGTCTGACGTCCATCCTTGAAAGGAGACATACTTGATTCATTTAAAAAATCGAGACAACCGTTGTTAAAATATATGTGGTGTTTTATTTTGTATCTTATTTTCATGACACAAAAATACATGACTTTAAAGATTATACAGGTCAGGTTGCAGCACAGCGAGAGAAAATCCCCTGTACTGACCGCTGTCACTCGGGAACGTTTCTCTAATGGCACGAACGGCACAGGCGGGTATCACTCTTCGAACACGGTGTCCAAGCCTCCCGTGAAGCCACCATGTAAAGGAACGATAGGCCACCAGCCTGTACCACCTGTGAAAAGGAATGAAACAAACTGTTTTTAAATGACCAAGATAAGTTTAATAAACGTTTGTTGTCAATGACAATTCTTGTAACTAATGGCATTTTACACGGACAAATGCTATCTAGACAATGCACACTATTGAACGACTTACATGCGTTACAATGATATGTAGATGTAATTTTGGATATAGTAGAAGAACATGAAATAGGAGTGGCATGACAAGCAGAGTATACTTACTCGGATTACGAGGACGAACAGTTGCTCGAAGTTCGTGCATAAGCACCATCATTATTCTCAATACAGCCCATGTGAGGCAGGCTGCCCTGAAGTCTGGCAGCTCTGTGATGCATTGCGGTCGTGGCTCGCCTTCTGAAATGTAGGCCAGGCATCCCGAGTTTCCTCGGCAGCAGCAGTTCTCGTCCTCAGCTGGCATTAGCTCGCACCGATTTGCATGTGCACCAGGTGGAGACGCCGTCCATTCGACTAGGCCCAGGCTCTTCATCTGTTGATTCGTCCTGCCAACTGCCGTCCGAATACCCATCGTTTTCGCGTGCTTCCCTTTCCAGTAGTTCCTCCTCGGTATACTCGGGCTCGTACATGTATGGCATTATTGTAGCCATTGTGTGTTAAACAAACTAAATAATTTATAGCGGTGGTACTGGTATCTGTTCACACGGGCTACAAGCGGCGAAGGTAGCTGATCAGAGCACTGAAACGAGTCACAGAATACTCAAAGTAACACAGAGAGAGGAATGGAATCGAAAATCTGCTGCTGTGTGTTGTGAAACGGTCTGTTTATACTTATTGAGGAGAGAGGCGTCCTGCCATTTCCATTGCGACACGTCATTAGCTGAAGCGCAGCGAATGTTGACACGAGACGTGCTTTGGCGTTGGGAAATGGGCGGTACGAGTCTGCTGATGACAGGCTCAGGGGCGGGGGAATTGATTTAGTGCCGCAAAAGCAGGTCAGCCAGGGCGATCGGGGAAAAGATAGGATTATCAGTAAATGGCGGCTCCCTGGTGCTTGTTTTCGCGTGCGTTTAATGGACGAAAACTCGGGTAAGGTCCATAGGAAAGTCCATAGGAAAGTTTTCTAAAATCGAGCCACTTAGGCTTAAAAAAACATGGCCGACCCGTAGGGACAATAACATTTTTTACCAGACCATGCCTTTAAATAACCAATATTTGGTTTCCCCATCTCCAGCACATCAGTGATTTCCAGCGATGTTTTTGAAGCGATATTTTTTAATGTGCCTTTATCTTCATTAGCGCATAATATTTAAGCACTCTTTATTTTCTCAATGTAATTTCTAAAAAGCGATATTATAATGTCACATACAACCAATTCATACACATGAAAAGATGCATTTTACCCTAGAGTTCCTGTTCAGATTGGGTAGTAATAATATTAGGACTCCCAGTGTTATTGCTCGTCTGGTAAAACTAATCTGAACATCAGTGGATCTGTTTGGGAGGAAGCATGGTAGTAGGCTATGTGTCCTTGTTCCCTGTTTTTGTGGAGCCAAAGTAGCTGGCATGCCGCTGTTTGTACGACAGAATACATACATTCAAGACATGGTTGTACAAATCTACATTTATTTACAATGCCCTACACTTGAGGATTTGTTTGTGAATCAAGTGTGGGGTGGGCATGGTCTACAGGCTGAAGATGTACTTTTATTGCAGTATTAAACCCCACCACCATGGGGATCTATTTGACTTTGGGGCAAGGAGTTCCAGTAGTACGTACCCAGGAGACTAAATGAGAAAAATGCAGGAGCCAGCAGAGGGTGGGCAGGGATGGTAGGATTGAGGAGGAACTGGGTTTGAAGAAAGCGTGAGGACGCCAGCAGAAGACAGAGCCAAACAGACAGGGAGTGTTACTCTAGTTAGACCTAAAGACCAGAAGGAGCAAGCTAAAGAGTGAGAGATTTCACATAAACACTCAACATGGAGGCATTATGTGGAGGTGGATCATGGTAGGTTGTAGATGGTGGACATTACACTGTCAACATCTTTAACAGATGCAAAGGAATAGTGCTGGTGTCCTCTTAGAAGGAGTAATCCAGCCTGCTAAAGCCTAGTTTGGTAAAGCAGATTTGAAAAGGAGTGTAGTTTATGGGTAACTATCTGTTGAAGCTCGAGGTCGCTGTCAAAAGGGACCCATGGGAAATGGGGTGAGATAAGCATCAGGCAGTGCAACATGTCTTGTGACAAATGACAGAGGACACTTGGTGATGTGAGGGGAAAGTTCTTGGTAACGCAGGATGAGGAGAAAAAAATGTGGATATAATCAGCAAAAAGATGGTATGAGAAATCAAAGGAGAAGCGGAGCGTGTCAATAGAGGAGGTGTAAAGTGTCAAGTGTAGGAAGTCAGGGAGAAATTTGTGAGGGACATCCCCTTAAACGCAGTGACAGAGGAGGAGCTATTGTTCCAGGAGAAGAGAAGGAACTATCAGCCATGTAGGAGGTTGGACAATACATGTCAGTGTTGTGAAATCCAATGCTTGAGGGGCAGTACAGGAGAAGATAAGCAGTGTTGAAAGTGCAGCCAGGACAAGGAGGAGGATAGATAAGAGGTGGGAGTGGTAAGTAAGGAAGTTCAAAACACGGATGAGTGTACTTCAGAACCGGACTGTTGCGGGACTGCGTAGTTATTTTCCCATCATGTGGTAATATGTCTAAATACCAACCACTAGACAACTCTGAAGTAGTGCAGAGAAGTTGGAGAGGTCCATAGTAGTAAGGGTTGTTGGTGGTGGCTGAAGGTTTCTTCACGTTGGGAAAAACAGTGGCCAGTTTGAAGTAAGTTGTGAAGATCCCAGAGGAATGCAATAGATTAAAGAGTGAGGCTATGAGTTAGCAGGAGTGGGCTGCCTGTTCCTGGACTGTCTGTGGTGCCAAAGGGTCAGTGGGAGCTCAGAATGTGCTTGCAGACCTTAGAACGGGTGTCCAGTTCAGCAGGTGCAATAGAAAACAAAGAGTGTGAAGTGGACTGTGTGCATGTGGGTGATGTAGAGGATGGAGGAGGAGCAAGAGAAAGGGCGGCTAGCCAGGTGGTCTCCTATTTTGGAAATCCTGGAGGAATAGTAAGAGGCAAGCTCATTAGCTGAAATGAGGATGAAAAAGAACAGGGGTAGGGCGACCACAGACTGAAGGGCTCAAACTTGCTTAATAGGGTTGGAGTAGAGAGTAATGATAAGAGTCCATGGATATTAACAGTGCAAGGAGTGATTCCTTGTATGAAGTAAGGAGGGCAGAAGTGTGTTTTATACCATTAACATAGATGAAGACCCATGGTATTCTTAAGTCATGAAATTGCTGTGGAGAGCAAGGATGGAGGGTAAGTGGTAATGTTAAGACAGAATTCCATTATTGGGTGTTATTTATGACACCCCAAATTACTTGCTTTTTCCTGTACGATTTCCTGGCCCTGAACCTATTTGTGTAGCCAAAGGGTTTTCTACTGAAGTTCCCTTGCCACTGCAACTCTTTTGGTGTGCTGTCTTATAGTATCCTATATGGCGCCAATGTCAGGGGTGTTTTTTGGCCTTGGGGTGATTATATCACCTTACGCAGTGGCAGCTGTAATTTAGTTCTGGCTTCACTGTGTGTTTAGCCAGTTCTAACGCATTAGCAGCTCCATGTACCAGTATGGTGGCCAATGGGGTGTGTCGCAGATGGCCGTAAGAATCCAACCAACAAAGAATACGTTTCAACGGTTATATTTCAAATATATTGCAGGTGTTCTGTTAACTTCAGGGCTGGCCCAATTAGTGGGATCCTTACTACTTCCCTCGTCCTTTCTAGGGCTTTCTCTACCCTCCTCCAGAAGTCCCCACTCTGCCTCTAGTCCCTCAAGATATTTTACTTGTAATGCCGTCTAACCTCTTATGGCCTTCAGTGACTATTTCTGAGGTGTGGCGTACAAAGCATGAGTGGGCACCACAATTATTCGGTATAGACTAATGGCTTCAGTGAAAATGGTACTGTAGTCCTGTAGACAAAACGTTCCCCCTTTGCACTGGGCAGATCTAAACGGCAAAACTATGTCCTGATTGCTCAGTCAGAAACATGGAAGGACACCTCATGTGAATACATGCAACATTTAATACGCTTAAGTTATCTTTTCCAAATGTTATTGAAATTGTCCAAAGTTTCTATGTCTCATAGTAAAACTTCAAGCAGCGCTTCTTAATGAAAAGTGTTTTTAATTCTCGCAGCTCGGGCATTAAATGTATCATTGGGTCCAATGCATTTCAGACTAATTGTCAATCCTCAGGGACCAAATTCTAGATAAAAAATACACAAAATAAATAAAGTTAACTGAAACAATATGGGCAACATACAAAAAGTAGCTAAAAATATATGATGGCAGATAAAGCATGGGTGAAATGTCCTACCTACACGTCTGTACATATTTCGCAATTCTTCCTCATTGTTGTGAAATTAACATAATGAAATTAAATTAAGATTATTCGAACAGGATAGACATTTCATTGTAGGTCAACGATGCATTCCCAATAAATGGTAACAATTCATCGCATACCTAAAATATTAAGTTTCTCTACCTACACGATCAAGGACTAGTATGGTGCCTTGTGGCACTGAATGACACTACAAGATACAAGAGAGAAAAGTAAGGGGGTACAACAAATGTGTACAAGCCGAAAATGCTATATCTCTGTCGCGGTGTGGAGTAATTCTTACCTCACGGGGGGAAACAATCTCTGTAAATGGGTGGCATAAGGCCGGTCGCCCTGTTCAAATAACCTACCTCATGTTAGTCTCCATGTTAAATGAGTTTTGCAGCGTATTTGCACAGGGTGATGTCATCCAAACGGCGACGTCATCGCATAAAACTTAGCGGCAGCCATACAGGTATGTTAATAAAGTTGTGATTGAATGTAGCAACCCTAAAACGAGGAAGGAACTGGGAATAAAATGCTGTGAAACAATGCCAATGCGTTGATGATGTTACAGGATCATCTGAAGGTTAGTAAGGAGGTAGTTGTAAGGTAACCCTATATATTATGGCTCTACATTCAGTGGCGTTTCAATGTTTTGACAGCATACCATTACTATTGCATGAGTATGTCAAGAATCGAGCAAAGATCATAAAACAATGGTGAAAACCATAATGATACATTGTCAATGTACAAAGGGAAGCTGGGTGTGTCCTTGGTATAGGTTTATGCTCGGTATGTAGTTACAATGATCATGGTGGTTGAGAAAATCTTTACATGAACAATTTAAAATATATACAAAATGTCAGACACATACAGAATGTAACATAAATAGCAACATCAAAGGTATCTTTACACAAAGTAGTGGAAATTGCATTCTTCATTAAGACCTCCCGGAAGTAGGGAGTTCAAACGATCAATCCAGAAAGTTTCCTTTTGATTCAGCAAGCTCATTGACTCTTGGCCACATATCTTGGTGTTGTCGACTTCTACTAGCTGGAACTTCTTTTGAGATCTGATGTCCTTTCTGTAGAAAATGTCTTTTGACTGGTGACTTCAAGTTCTTAGTGCATAGTGTAAGGGTGCAGAAGTACAACTCTGACGCAGTGGTGGCATAGTGGTTGGCATAAACTTTTATTTATAAAAAATGAAAAGAAAACCCTATTTTGCCCTAACTCTAAGATGGGTTTCCCTGTCTCAACAAAAATGAAGGAAACTGTCAGAATGTCCAAAATATAAAAAAGAGTCCCACGCAAAGAACCGAGTAGTTTCACTTCTTCCAAAAGGGGACGGCACTCTCCAAGTTGCGGTCGTACGCCAGTTTCAGTTTTCTTAAAATCAGCCCATCACACAACGGCAAGTGTATTCAAATATCAAGTTTTATTTTGGCATCCATGAGATAGATTAACCACGGTACAACGCGTTTCGTAGTGCTCCCGCTGCTTGATCATGTACAAATGAACAACAGTTACACAACGCCATTAAATACAGGTACATGCAAAACTCTATGGTTTCGTAAGTTTTGTTTGTCCATTTTCACTTTCTACCCAAATAAGGTTCTATAGCTCCCTTTGGTGAATGCTTTCGGCCATTTTGTAGTGGGTTTTGTATTCATTTCGCCACTGATTTGAATCATCTTATGTGTGCGATTTATATTTGCGTAGTTTTTCATATATTCCCTATGTTTTCAGGAATAGATAAATATAACAAAAGAACTACTGAGTTACTTTTATAAAAGTTATATAACGTTGTTAGTGCATAGAGGAGAAATAAAATGTGCAGTTTCATTTCTCGCATATTTTATTTTATATGAATGAAAACAAAAAATGAAGCCATTCGTGGTTTGCAACTGCCTCTAATCTATTTGTAATACAATTATTCCTTAGATCTTTTCATGTGGGCACTTGTTAATTATTGAGCTTATGCTAGACTTATTTGAAGTTATGTACAAATCATATTCAGGCAATGCATAAAGTGCATAGTGCTTGTGCAAATTAGTTCGAAAATAAAAGTCCATTGCCGAATAGAATTGACTACAAAGTGCTATCATGCATATATGATTATATCAGTTGCAAAACGTCAGAACCACATCACTTTTCTCTTCATTTCCTAAAATATATGTCCAAAAATATTTCTGTTAGAAAAACTACTACGCACACCTATGATTAAATAGAATGAGGTAATAGTGGTAAACCAATTAAAACCTTATTGAATCAATGGGTAGAGAAGCTAAAGTGCATAGTGCATTGTACAAACAAAATGTATAGCTGCACACAGTTTTTTGTCCCTTTATTATCACAATTTGACCCAAAACTCACTTCTAAAGGGAGAAAGCTTTGCAAATAGTTGATTCTCAATATTTGCGTTATAGACTCTGCATGAATAATGTATTTTATGGTGATGAAATCCACATACAATATATTTAACAAGTAAAAAAGACTTTCTTAGGATGTTATTTTTAAGTATATTTCTCCTTTCTTGAAGCCCAGTTTTCAAGACACTAGATTTTTTTTTTAGGTAAAAAGACATTTCTGAAATACACAGAGTATAAGCAATTCATGTTCCAAGAAAAGTATATAACTCTTCATCTAAATTATGTCCTTTAGGCTTTTTGGTTACAAGATCTAAAATAAACCTTGTTTCCATCGGACAGAGCTCTAATTCTCGATTACCCCCTGTGGATTCTCTTTCACATGGTATATTCCAAAAAACCTGAAGCATTCCAGCTTACTTTGGTGGACATCTCTAAAGTGGACTGCCATAGGATAGGAGGCATCAACATTTTTTATGGCTTGTATATGTTGTACAATTCTTAATTTCAATTTACCTATGGTACTTCCCACGTACCAGAGGTCACATGAACAATATAATACATATACAACAAATTCTGTATTACATGTGATCATGGATTTTAATTCTACATCATGGCCCAATATCGGGTGTACAAAATGATTCTTATTTAAAGCATGTTGACATGCTTTACACTTTGTACACTTATAAAAGGCTGTATTTATGTTTGCTAGCCATGAGGAGATGCCAGAATTTTCATTTTGGGGGGTAAAAAACTACTGACAAGTAGGTCTTTGATGGAGGTTGATTTTCTAAAGGTTATGTTTACTCTTTCCTCAAGATATGGTTGTAGAGCTACATCTGATTTTAGGACATGTCAATGTTTGTGCAGTATTTTTCTTATTATACTGGCTTGAGTACCATATGTGAGAATTAGCCTTATTTCATCTGTTTTTGTTTCTTCTTCAGATGCCCGTTTAGTTAATAATAGGGCAGTTTGGTCTAAACTACGTGCTTTGAAGTAAGCTCTTTCAATAACTGCTTTTGGATATCTTTGATTAGCAAAATTGTTAGCAGTGATCTTGTATTCTTTGTCAAAGCACTCCAGTTCGCTACAATTACGCCGAATTCTAACAAATTCTCCATACGGTATACTCCATTTTAATGGAGTTGGATGATTGCTGCTTGCAAACAGAGGGATGTCAAAACTAGTGGGATTCCGATGGAGCTCTGTGCTGATTTCTTTTTGATTTGTCTTGACTAGTACATCAAGGAAAATTAGTGACTCTCGACTATGTGGCTCAGTATATTTTAGATTCAAGTTGTTCATGTTCAAAATTTCAACAAAGTCAAGCCACTCTTTTTCCTTGCCATTCCAAAGGATAAATAGATCATCTATGAACCATAGCCATAGGACTGCTTGGTTGGTGTGCTGGCTGTTGGCTTCTGTCCATACAATAATTGTTTTCCCACCAAACCATAGTTAAATTGGCGTATGATGGAGCAAAGCTCGTACCCATTGCTGTGCCTCTCAATTGGTTGTAGTAAACATTATCGAATAAAAAAACATTATTACATAGACATAGATCTATCATTTCCATGATCATTTTGCCATGGGTGCGATAATTTAATGATCTACTGTCTAGAAAGTGTTTGCACGCCCTCTTTCCATCCTGGTGCTCTATGGAGGTATAGGGAGATACCACATCTAATGTTGCAAACATAAAGTCTTTTTCACAAACGACTCCTTCAATCCTACTCAAAAAGTCTTATGTGTCCCGTAGGTACGATGGTAGAGTAAAGACTAAAGGCAGTAACGTTTGGTCAACATATTTTGACATGTTTTCAAGAGAGGCTCTGTTTAAAGTGACAATGGGTCTACCTTGGGGGCGGGTAGAATGTTTTTGGACCTTCAGTAAAAAGTAAATAGTTGGAATGATGGGGAATTTGTTATAAAGGTACTTGTAGTCATCGTTATTCAGAATATCCAGGTCTGTCCATTTTTTCAAAAAACATTCTACTTTGTTCTTTATGATTTCAGTAGGATTCTCATTCAATTTCTCATAGCAGCTGGTGTCAAACAATTGCCTTTCTGCTTCTTTTATGTAATCTTTTCTATTTTGGATTACTATATTCCTGCCCTTGTCGGATGCTTTTATGACGACATTATTTAGGTCCTGCAGGTCTTTGGGAATTTTATTTTCTTTTGCTGAAAAATTCGATTTGATTTTCTTCTTCTCGAGTCTGGATTTCTTCAGGTCCTGGATAACTAGATCCTGGAAGGCTTTGATTTTTCCTCCACGTTGGAACATTGGGTTGAATCTTGATTTCGCTTCAGTTTGCTCTTTATAGGCCAATTAGTGTCTATATTCAACATTTCCGGAGTGACAACAATAGATCCTTTGGCTTGTTCCCCAGTTAATTCTAACTCGGATAGATATATTAATGTGTCTAAGTCTTCAATAGCTACCATGGTTCGACCCGATAAGCCAGTACTTAGTTTTTCTTTAGGTGGATTGGTGATATAGAATATTTTCAATCGAATCTTTCTCATGTTTTTATAAAATTCATATATATATGTCGGTTAACTCTGGTATTTAGGCTCCCAGACCTTGTTTTCAAGGCTTTTCTTGCCCACTTATGATTTGCCCCCAGTGCCTTTCCGGCAACCCACGTACCTTATCTCACAGTCTCCCAGACTTACTTTGGTCTGCGGTGGGTCTGCCGTCACAATCCCCGGCAGAGCTCCCTGCGACTGCGACTTCAGGGATGCCTGGAGCCTCTCTCCACCACTAGTTTATTTTCTATACTTCTTGGTAAAGGCCGGCTGTGGTCCTTTCAGCTCCCTTCCAACATCCTGGTCTTCTGCCGCCTTCATTTTTGTTCTCCACTTGCTCGCGCGGTTCCTCCAGGGTGGGCTCGACCACAAACAAAGTTCTTCTTCCCTTTTTATTATATGTTTGAATTCAGCTAGTTCAGGTTATCTAGTCTATTTATGTTGGTTCTGCAGGGTATTCCACATTGCTCCACACCTCCTACTTGTCTCAGTGGTGATGTTCTCGCTCTTCACTGGATTGTCAGTGTTCTTCTTTGTCCCAGTTTCTGACTGTGTCTTTCCCAAGCCAACCATACACTTCCTCTTCTCAGCATTTCCAGAGGGAGTGATACTACCTGCCCTATAGAGACATATGGAAGTGTATGGGGTAGGTGGAGACTGGATAGGGTAAGTGAACAAGATGGGGGTAATGTATGGTAGACATACTATGTTCTCTCTGAATAGTCGTCACTGGTCCCATAGGGGGCTTCCCTCCCCAAGAGATTCTCCCACTGGGAACCATCTCCAGGCGGGCTATCGGTTTCCGGCCTCATCTCCCTTGCCTCATGAGAAGGGGTCCCCACCCATGGAAGCAGTGACGACATCCTGGTATTTGTCACAGTAGGTTAGAGCAGTGTTCATTCCACCTGAGTTTCGTTTCTGGTCGATTGGCCTACATAATATTTGCTGCAGGGATATTTGATACTGTAGATGACATTCTGACTGTCACAGGTCACATATTTCCTCACAAAGATTTCTTTGCCTGAATCTGGATGATGTACCAAGTTGTCTTTCAACACAAAACTGCAATTAGTATACTGGAGACCTGGATATGTTCCAGTGCATCTAGGACTCACTTTTTCATGTTTGGCGTCACTCTTGACTAACATGTCTTTAAGATTCGTATGCCTAGTGTAAGCAAATACTGGAAGATCTTTGTACAGATGGCCTATGGTAGCATCTTGGGACAGAAAATGCCAGTGTTTGTGTATGAGTTTCTGTAACTCTGGATTGAGTATTTGGATACATACACCAAGTATGGTGAGGAGGAAGTCTTCTCTTTGGTAAATAGTGTTAATCTGGATTGTGAATTAGCCCTGTTCTGTGCTGTCTATATTTCAGGTTCAGAATATTCTTGTCACTACTCAACAGCGTTGGAAGTTTTGCCATGCATGGAGATACCATCATTCAATTGGGCCGCCATGTTTCCTTACGCCTCTGGTTAGCGGTCTAGTTTATTTCTAAGATGGGGTCCTCCCGTTCGGCGCAATTGCAGAACGATCCAGCAAGCAGCCTCGTTGCAACCCTGTTCGCGTCTAGGGTAATATGCTAGTTTTTCTTTTTACCACTCTGTGTTCCTTCCCTCCTTTGTACTTATCTTGCCTCTCTGCGCTTCTTTCATGCTTGCTTTCGTCTCACTGCCTACCCTACAGAGCTGGTTTGGTCTCAAGCTCCCTGTTGTGTGTGCTGCTCGGAACAGATCTTTGAGTTCATTCTTGGAGGCACTTTCTGCCTCGCCCTGCTGGAAACATTGTATCCTCGCTTAAACAACAAAGTCTTTTTTTATGCCGGCTGGATTTTGCCCCTCTTATTTGAGGATTGCACCCGCAGGAGCAAAAAGTCCCGCTGTCCTAACCAGCGGACAGAGTGGCTTCCTCCAGGGGCAGACCTTACATCTTTGAGGGTCGGCGATCAGGACATAGGCCTATCCATCCAAGGAATCCTCAGGTGAGGACATTTGTGAGAATCCTCTAGCAAAAAATATCATAGCCATTTCTTTCATAAGTCTTTCACATTCCTGATCATCTTGAACTACCCTTTTGACACTAAGAAAACTGACTCTGTGGAAGGCTTTTTATTGTAGAGTAGATTGTTGCAGTCTGTGCATTTGCGAAAGAGTTATGTCAAGGTCTTCTTTGAAGTATGGCTACAGTGACATCAAGAACATACACCATAGTGGTGGTGATTTGTAATCTACAATATTTGTAATAATATCCTCCAAAATGTGTCTAAATCACTCTGGCTGAGTGCACCTAATTACTTGGTCTGAGTGTCTGCTATATCTTTCGATAAGGTGGCCAATTCTTTAGACAGTTCTTGTACTGTCAGAAGTATTAGGTCCAATGAGCACTTGTTTTAGTATCTGTTCCCAATTACAGACAAACTCTTTGCTTTCTTTACATAAAGTGGCTTTAGGAGGGATCCTGAGACCTCTCGGGATTCTCTGTGCCCAGAAGTATTTGATTGCTGTAACTGCGTGCAATTTCCTATTGATTTCTTTGCTTATAAGACACTCTAGAGTTTTGATCCTGATAGATGGGTCTCTGGATGTGGTCACCCTGCCTGTGTCTTGAATGAGATTCAAGATGGTGTCTGCCTCTTGCGATGTGAACCCTAAAGTGCCTGCTCTTTCATTATTGAGACTTGAAATAGCCTCATATTACATTGTTAATTGTTCTGTGCGACCTCCACTTGTGTGTGCAAATCTGGAAATAAGTGACTTAAAAAACATGAGTGGGCACCATAATTATTCAGTATAGGCTTATAGCTTGAGGGAAAATGGTTCAGTGGTCCTGTAGCCAAAGGGTGTCCCCTTTGAATTGGGAGCTCGATCTAAATCACAAAACTGCATCCTGACTGTGAGCACATGCGATATTTAATATGCTTAAGTTATCTTTTCCAAAAGGTATTGAAAATGTCCAATGTTTATGTCCCATAGTAGTTTTTCAAGCAGTATTTCTTAATGAGAAGTGTTTTTAATTCTCGCACCACAGACAGTAAATGTATAATTGGGTCCAATGCATTTCAGACTAATAGTCCATCTTCAGGGATCACATTCTAGACAAAAAGTACACAAAAGAAATAAAGGAAATAAAATCAATATGGGTAACATACAAAAAGTAGCAAAAAATATATGATGGCAGACAAACATAGGTGAAATCACCTGCCTGTCTGTTTGAACATATTTTGCAGTTCTTCCTCATTGTTTTGGAAACTAACAAAATGAAATTAAATAATTGGGACAGCATAGACATTTTGTTGTAGGTCAACAATGTATTCCCAGTAAATGCTAACAATTCATCACATACCTGAAATTTTGAGTTTCTCTTCCTACATGATCAAGGACTAGTATGGTGCCTCGTTGTACTGATGGCACTACAAGATACAACAGAGATACTTCTAAGGGGTGGCCTTTTCTAATCATGTCCCTCCAGGACTTCCAAGGGATTCTGGTTCTTAAAACATCCTCTGTTAATTTGGTCAATGTTCCAGGCTCTTTCCTCACGCCCTTTCACAGCTTTATCCTTTTTCTTCACTGTCCCTTTTTGTCTATCTCCTCACACCTCCCTCTGTATGTTACTGATCACCATTTTCTCTCCTTCCGCTTCTACTCCTTCCCTCTATACTTCTTTCCATCTATCCACTGATCTCAGTACACTTCTGATAATCATTTTTCTCTCTCTCTGTCCATGTCTTACTACACTAATTGCTTTCCTTTCTCTCTTACTCTCTCCCTGTATTCTTATCTTTCCATGCTTCATGCTTTCCCATCCCTTTCCCAGCCTCCCGCCAATCACTATCCTCCACCTATTTCTCCCTTTCAGCACTAACACCATTTCCCACTATCTACTCTCTCTCTCTTTCTCGCTCTATTTCTCTCTCTCCCTCCCTCCCCCTTACTCCCTCTCTCTCTCTCTATCTCTCTCTCTCTCTCTCCCTCTATTTTTCTTTCTCTTTCTCTCTCTCTCTCTCTCTCTCTCTCTCCTTCTCTCTCTCTCTCTCTCTCGCACTAGACCCTTCTCATTCTCACACATCCACCTAACACTGCACAGAGGGCTGGGTGATATGGACCAAAAGTCATATTTTATCCAGCTTGTTTTTTTCTTTTTTTTTCTTGGATTAACTCGAAGACCTGTGGCCCATCTTCTATTTGACTGCCCCTATTTCACGCCCCATTTTTTTCGGAACAAAGACAAAAGCACTGCACATGCGCAGAGCGCTGCGCATTGTACAAGGCAGCGTGTTTCGTGGCATTGAAGCGGCAGGAGGCAGCAAGATCCTTTCATCCAGCTTGTTTTTTTTATTTTCTTGGCTTAGCTCAAAGACCTATGGTCCATCTTCCATTTCACTGCCCCATTTCCAGAACGAGGACAAAAGCACTGCGCATGCGTGGTGTGCAAGGCAGTGCGTTTTGTGTTTGGAGACTGGGACCTGGATTGAAGAGAGGCCTGTTTCACCCAAAGCTACGGTGATCCATTAACTGGGTGTATCTTGAAAAGACCTATTACTGTCATATCAGAGAGTGTTAGATTCTCATAGTCCTATTATTGTCGGTATCGATAGATTTTGGGAGTGTGAGCTATTATCGTTTGCTCATAGCCCTTTATCTTATACTATGGACTTGCTCCTTGCAGCATGTGATATTGCCTTAACAAATGTTTAATATTTTTTAATTTATTTACTGCTTAATCAGGGAGCGCGAGTATTTCATAGCCCTTTTTCTGTCGGTATAATTAGGGATTGGGAGTGTGAGTTATACTCATTGTTGCCATAGCCCTCTACCCTATACCTTGGATTTGTTCCTTGTTGCTTGTGATTTTTTTACTTTATGTGTGGAACTTAAGCACTTTTTGATTTTATATATTTGATTAATTAAATTGGAAATGACCAAATCCACAATCCTGAATGAACTTTGCAGTGGTAAACCTATGACTCGAGCTATCAGGGCTGGCCAATGCATATCTGACGCAGAGATGTTGGTAGCACTCAATTTACCCCTTCCCCCTCTCCTGAACCAACTCAAAAGTGCTCTGACCTTTGTTCTCGTCCTGTGGTCATGCCACCAACACGTGAGGCTGTGATTGACTCCTCTGGAACAAACTCTAATCAAATTGCGAGTCAAACTACATCAAAAGCCTTAATCACCTCCTTCTCTCCATCTGAAGGAAAAATGAAAACAGGAAGTAATGTGACTCAGTTTCCAATGAAAGCAAAGGCACAAGATGAATTACAGAATACTGGACAGGATGAGATGTCAACTAGTGACTTTGAAGCGTCAGTGGAACATAGTTTTGCTGACACTCATCCTGATATAGTCAGTGACTCTTTCACGGTCACAGACTCCTTTTTCGACTCACCCACAGCCTCAGCCCTGCCAAGACAACTTTCCGCTTTGACTCCAGGTTTACTCTCCCTTGAACCAAACATTAATTGAAATAAACCAGGTCCTGTGTATTTTCGTGGCTCTCTTTGAAAGTTTTAAGACCAAGGTTAGATCAAATACATCTGCCCTGGAGTCTCTGCTATTTAAATTTGATAACATCAAATTACATATTGCAGCTAAAGAGTTTATTTTTCAGCGAGGTGGTGGGCTCGACATAATGTTCACAGGGGGTGCCCCTACGCTAGCTACTGTCCCATTGAGGATCGAAAATGTCAGAGTGGAAAAGATTCCTGTAAGGGCGCGGAGAGTCGTAACTGACTCAAATGTTGACAACATGGATGGGAAACCTGGTGTTACGAATTCACATAATGATGATGAAACTATGAAACAACCCTACTCTGACATACCTTCAAAAGTCCCATCCTTGGTTGTAAGTTCTGACTCCCCATCTGGCGATGATGTGCCACATTTAATTCCTACTGTGACTATTGATTCCGATGTTGAAGCTTCTTGCTCTGTATCACATGTATCGTCCATGCCCATTATTACCACAGCAGTGCTTGCCAAGAGCAGACAGAACAATGTAATCCATCAATGCAAAAAAAGTCATAATCAGACTACAAAGCATTTCTTAAACTCATTCTTTAACCAACCTAAGGTGAAGACTGTCCTCTCAAAACAAGTACTCACTTCCACTAATTCACCCAGCTCAAGTAAGTCTGACTGCAATGCCTAATCCCCACTCCAAAATTGATGGCCTAACTAGTGTAGGGCCTGGCAAGAAAAGTATTATTTTTGGCAATTTTGTAAAACCTGTGATTGAATCTACTAGGCATGGTGTAGCTAAATCCTGCTTTATAAGGAATGGAGTAGGTGTAAGCATGTCTGATGAATATGAGAGTACCTATCAAACAACTCTTCCCAGCGTACTTACTTCTAATGGTCGACTTACTAATGGGACCTTGACGTTAGGAAATGTAGGAAATACTGGTCAGCTCCATAATAATAATCTAACAAACTCCCTGTCTGCCAATAATTTTCCTGTACATGCTAACATAGTGGGTAGTCAAGGTTTGGTGCAAGGGGGCGAGATATCATTAGGTGTCAAAAATTCTGCACTACATAGTCATACTGTTGTAAGTCAAGATTTAGACTGGATGGGTCAATGAGTCAATTGGCAAAGCGAGGTACTGCTGCACGACCAGTGGCCTTTTGATAGGCGTTCGTTACAGCCCCTTGCTAAATGTAATTGGGTCAAGTGAGATTTGTCATGGTATTCTAACTTCCCATGTGCGTTTGTCGAATGAGCCGTATCCAGATTATCTGATTATAAGTGTATACTGGCATAACAAAATGGGTGCCCTGGAAACTATGTTGGAAATGTTGATGAATTATTTGGAAGTCTGGAGCACACCCTTTTTGGGTGGCCATACAATCTTAGCTGGTGACCTAAATTCCAAATGTACCAAACCTGAATTGCTTGGCGAGATAGTGACAAAGGGCACTTGGAGTTCCAATAAAAAGGTAAATGGAACCCGATGGCTTAAGTGTCTGAATGGCTTATGGTTAGAGATGTTGAATGATTACTAGAATTCTTCTACTAAAGTCGAACCGACATGGACAGATGGTCTTAGATTTTCAGCTATTGGCTACATATTTGTGAGTCGCTGGTTATACTCATGCTGTACCGTGTTCACAGTGACAGCAACAGATTGTAGTGATCCTTCAATGCTGGAAGTGGCCTTTGAGACTGAACTGGCCTTTGAAAAGCATGCTTTGATGGGTCCTAGAGATCTTACTTTGAACAAGGCAGGTAATAGAATTACATGGAATGCCGTTAATGTACACTTATAAATGGTCAGTTGTATACATTTGTCAAATACACTTCTGAGGTTATGAAGAGAAAAATCCTTGCTGCAGAACATTTGGACTGTTTGTTAAAACTCTGATAGTGTCAATGACGGTGTTTCAGGGAAAGTCTGCGGGCGGGTGCCGTTCCGCGCACCAGGGCAGACCTGGCGGGCAGGAAAGCAACCCATCCTCAGACTCGTAGTTTGCCGGTCCGGAAACAGTGGTGCTGGTGAGCTTACCGGCACCGTTGTTTCCAGACCGACAAACTCGAAATGCAGGCCTATGTCTCCTCCCAGCTCTCACTGGTTGTTCCTGTTTCCTGGCCCGTATGCCCAATCTCTGGCAAGCTTTTCCCTTGGGGTTGGGACTGAGTGGAGGAGGTTTCTTATTTTATGTTTTTTAATCATGACACCAGCAAATAAGTTATTCCAATGTATTCTGGAAAAACCTTCTTCATTAGGGAAAACTTCTGGAAGTAATTATAAAATATTGTTAGATCATTAGACTGTTAGATTATACAGTAGATGACATTCATGTAGCAAACTACCCCCCAAGTCATACCTGCCTCAATCATTTCCTCGCTAATGAAACTGTACGAAATATAGAAGATAGAATGTGTAACATTTTTATTTTTTATTTTTTAGTGGAGGAGGTTTCAAAAATGAGGAAAGGCCATTTCCCATTTTCAGTCTCTTTCGGGGTCGGGCAGCACCAGAATAAACAGTTTTCACTGTACTTGTTATCACTCTCCCAGCCAGGTTTCCTGGCCCCGTTTGCTTGGGGACCATCTGGTGAGGGTTTGTGTTGGTCATCTCGTGGGGTGTGAATTCTGCATCGCTTGGCTTCTGCTGACCAGGTTGTTTCTGCATTCCGCCACAGATTTTCTTGCTTGCAATTTGTACACACCTGGGAGATGTGCTTCTGCAACAGAAACAAGACAGACTTAGCCAGAACAGAGACTAATCGTTATTGCATAGGGGACAGTGGTACCATTGCTTTCCTACATGGTCATACACCATGGGGAAATCAGGACTGGGGTCCCTCTCAGCTAACCCATACCAATTGTGGGGCAGGCCAGGTTTTGGCTGTGCCCTGGTAGCCTGCCTGCCCCAGGGCCTCAGGAGTCCCTGCTTCCCTATGACAGGGTTTGGACCCTGACCCTGTCGCAAATGCTAATGTTTTTGCTTAAGTCCTACTCCTGGTCATTTTGTTTATAGACATTCCCTTGTCAGTGGGAAACATGAGGCACACCTAAAATGGCCATTGTGAAAAAATGGGTTCACCTTGAGCCCTGCACCCTCTCTTTGGAGGCCAAGCAAAAATTCCTTCTGGGCGACAAGAGTGTTTAGCAGTTTCAGACAAGTGTAATTGGCAGACCACTAAAACCTCTGTCTGGTGTGTGATTGGGGGACTGGCCTAGATCTGCCCATCAGTAAGTAACTAGACAAGACCCTGTGCATTTTCCAGATCATCTGTTAATTTTTGCCTGAATTGCTGGATGACTTACACAAAAATGGGCTGATGATTTTCTAGGACCAGGTGTGGCTAAACTTGCTGGGCTCGGAGGCTCAGCCAGTGTTAGCCCCTGTTCTTCTTGTGCCTGCCGGATGTCCTTACTGGGCTGTTTCTCTTACTCCTCCTGGTCCTTGATGGTCTATCTTCTGCTGGGAAAGTTTATAAGTTGCTGCAGTGTTGCTTTCCCATGAAATCCTCTTGGACAAAGCACCTAGAGCTGGAATCCTTTATCGCGCATAAGAGTGTTTGCTCTTGAACTATGCTGCAGTTCAGTCTTGGTTTATCCTGGGTTCACTCAACCTCTCCTATGCTGAGACTGTTCTTTGTTGAGTGTCTACCCAGTCTTGCCTCCTGAGCAGCTCAGATCTCCTTGGCAGGTTCCTATGTACTCCTGGTGCCAACCAAGTCACTGATTCGATTTCTGCTCAATGGGTTATCGTCTTGTGTACATCAAGTATTCTTGCTTTTGTTTTTCTGGGTTGTCACTTGTCCAGGGTTCGAGGCTCTCAAGCTGCTGGCTTTCCACCGCCAGCTGCACTGCCTTAGAAGCTCGCGGTTACCATGACGTTGCGTCCAACATGACATCATGAATGGCACAGTAACACGAGGGACTTCAGCGTTGCTCGATATAATCAACTCTCCTTATGACTATTATTATTACTTATTATTGTTGCTAAAATTCAACTTATATGCAGGAATTAGAGAGGTGGTAGTAACTGTCACTTGGTTCTCATGCTACCTTCTCTAATGTGTTATTCTGTTTGGAGCAGCTAGAGGGAGAGCCAGGTGGCATTCCTCCCGACCTTTCACTTGAGCCCGCCACAAATTGTGTTACGTTGATTCACAGGTGTGGTGCTCTCGGGGGAATCTCTGTCATTTAGATTACTTCTGTTTATTGTAATCATAGCCAGGTCTCAACAAATGCCCTGTGCATCAGATCCCATCCCCAGCCCTACTGGAGAAGTCCTATACTGTACTTACCAGGTTCTCCTCCCCCCCACCCCCAAACCAAATCCTGTGCAGCTGCCACTGTGAGTACATGTCTCCAGTTCCTGCGTTGTTTTTCAGAATGCTCTTCAGGGGAGGTGCCCCTTGAGTGTGGTTTGTCATCAACCTGCGTTGGCCCTAATCCTGCTCTGCTTCTTTGTCTGCACCTGGAGGGTAGAACAGGAACTCACCAGGCTTTATCCTATAACCATGGAGTTTTATAACAAAGACTAGAATTGTAGTAATAACTCCTGATTTACTGCAGAATTAAATGTGTTAAATCACTGCCCTGCACTCCAATCATAGAAATGCATTAGGCTGTAGGTGGCAAACTTTGTTTAAATTGTATCTATCCATCTCTAGGAGTGTAACAATCCCATGTAGGTATTGTAATGTTAGTCCAAATGTAGTTGGAAATGTGGTGGCTCTTTGTAGCATGGTTTAAAAGTGTTCACCCCTTCTCTTCTGCTAGGTACAAAAGTATAGTTGATATTGAAAGAGAGTGAATTGAGGAAATGAATTGTTTAACTTGTTTTTACATGTTTCTTTCCGATCTTCGTTCCCCTTCTTTTATGTCTGACTTATGAAACGAATAAAACATTTAAACAAAAAAATAGGATAGGATTTACCTGTGTGTAACCTGTTTTTACTGCATACCAGGGGTTGTGAGGAATACTGTTCCTATAATGGCATTGTGAATTCTGAACATTACTTGCGTCTAGGGATTTCTTTTCCTCCTCACTACTTAGCATTGTATGTTACTGAATTTGCCACCAGGCACTAGTCATACATGTAGCTAGGAGTGGGAAAAGTAAGTCTAAGTCTGTTACTGTTTTTATACATATACAGCTTTAGCTCATTACAACTTAAGTACTTATTTGAACAATATGTGCATTTGAGGACAACCGTATAAAAAAGAGCACATATTTTTAGTATATCTGTGTAGTGTATTCTCATCAGGTGTCTATTGAGGACTAATTGTACCAGCCTTCCTTCCTCCCATCAGTGAAGTCTGACTGCTCTACCATACCTACCAATAAGAGTTTTTTCTAACCTTTGCACCTTTTATACCATGAAGGGAGTGGTGGAGAGCAACCGCTATGAAGACTTAAATTATTTTGGTTTCTGGCTACTGGAAAGACTGCCTTGTCTAGTGAAGTGACAGAAAGTCAGAAACTCCATTTACATTTTCAGATGGGTCTTGCCGCCTTCCCCTTGGACTTTGGGCTTAATTTGGTACAAAATAGCACATATTTTGTTCTGCTTATCAGTTCCAGCCATACCTTGAGTACATATCTGGTCTATCCAAGCCTTTATAATAGCCTTTTCATTAAAGGGATGTCTTTCACTTTCTTGCACCTCAGGAGAGGTATGAGAAGCACAGCCAGGTCTCACTGTGCCATTATTGGGATATTGTTCAAAACTAAGCTCTTGGCTAACATGCACATGTGACCCAAAGCGGAGCTTAAAGGAATGGTGCGGTCAGAAATATTATTGTCCCTATGATTCGGCCATGTGTTTTTAACCATAAATCGATCGATCGTACAAACATTTCCTATGCACCTTACATGAGTTTTCGTATCTTGAACACAAGTGAAATCAGGCAGTAGGGCGCAGCCATCTTGTGATAATCTTATCACTTGCCGCATCACCCTGGGTGACCTGCCTTTGCGGCACTAAATCATATCCCCCGCCCCTGAGCCTGACATCACCAAATCATTGATGTTCTCCGCCTCACTCCGTGACGTTACTGGGCAGCGTAGCCAAACGCACCTATTCGTCACCTACGCGACTTGACGCAGAACCCGGAAAACAACACACATGGTCCCACAACACAGCGGGTCACAATTCAGAATATGAAACTGTACTTTAAAAGGAAACAGCAAGACTGTACAATTGGTAAAGTATGTTTATTTCACATTAAATGTTTCGAGAACATTCAGCGTCTGACATATTCAATCAAAACGGATTTTTTTTTTCTTTGCTCTCGATCCGCAAATGTTTATCGTGAGTCACGCGCTGTTCCTTTTTGGTACACACAGTGTTCGTTTTGGATAAATGAAGCACTTTGGTCGCACAGTGAATTGCAAGGCTGGTGCATCAACTTGGCACTAGACCACCGTAAAGGTTGTTATGTTGCTCCTAATCGCTGGTACAGCGTAAGGGCATATTGGCCCTTGTCGATCGTCCCAAAAAACAGTCAAATAAATCCAGTGATTGACATGTAGCTGCAGCTGGCGGTTGAAGAATCCATCAGTTGGGGTCTGGAATAGATGACAATCGCAGAATGGCATGATGTACCTGTTTGCAAAACATAAAAATAGAAATGTGTCTCAGTAGCTGATCTTTATTACAATGAATCATTTTATTTATTAGTGCAGAAGTGACACAATGTGAACCGAGAGAATACAACATGTAATATCAAAGTACTCCGCTATTTACTTCCAAGGCTAGTGCAATGGAGTTTGTTCAGCTCTAAACGTAATGCGTAAACTGAGGCAACAATTCGAGGTACACAACCAATGTAATGATTTATTAGCGTTAAACCAGGGGGAAACGAGCGGCAGTCTACATGCGTGTCGATGCTGGACTGCCGATGTTCCCGGTATAAAGACCAGCACACAAAGGTTATACTAGCACTTCATTGCAATATGCCTCACAGAACGAACGTGTAAAATGTAACCCAGCAATAACGGTCAGCTATTCGATTTTGGACTAGTTCTGGTATAAAATCGTCTAAAGAGAAACTTACATTATATTCGGCATTACCATTCTCTTGGCGTAATGCAGACCGTAATGCACACTCCGTTCGTGTCAACGATTTTTCATAAACTGAACTTACATGTAACTAGGTCCAGTTTCGGAATGGACAACCTTATCATATCTTACGTTATTGCACCCCTCCTTCAAGTCAAAGTAACAACCCGGACACCTTGGTAAATACTTTCAATGATGCTATGACTAAAGCATTAGACGCAGTTGCTCCAGCCAAATTACGTAAAGCTAAACAGGAAGCCCACTTAAATGCCTGGTTTACGCCCCACCTCAAATCTCTGAGACTACAAAAAAGAAAGCTCCAATCCATCTGGCGCCACTCACCCACTGAATACAACAAAAAACAACCTAACAGAATTTGCCAAATCCTACAAAAAAGAAATTATCAAAACCAAGAAGAACGCCTTTAGTGACAGAATTGCAAAAGCTAACTCTAATACTAAAGAGCTCTTCGCCATCCTCCACGAACTGGAATCCCCTATTCAACCAATAAACAATGCCCCAAAAAACAAAGTTTGGTGCACAAACATACAAAACGCCCTGGCTAACAAAATGTCCTTGCTTCAATGTGAAATTGCAAAAATAAAAGCCACACTGCCACCACAGGACCAACAAATACCCCAATCTCAGCAGAATAAGACTACGGCACCATTTAGATTTAAGTCTATCTCCATAATTGACACAGGAAAAATAATACTCTCCCTCAAACCTTCAAATTTTAAGGGTTATTCATGCCCAGCACAATTAATAAAGGATGCAGCTAAGGATCTAGCTCCCTTCATCTCCAAGCTCATAAACTCTTCCTTTAAATCCAACACAGTACCCACCAACCTCAAAGAATCATGGGTCCTCCCATTACTAAAAAACAAACTCTGGACCCCACCACCCCCACCAACTACAGACCTATTACCACAGTGCCTTTTCTACTTAAAATCCTAGACAGAGCTGCCTACATACAAATCCAGGATTACCTGGAAGCTAACCACCTGCTTGGCTCACAGCAATCGGGTTTCTGCCCACTCCATGGCACGGAAACAGCTCTGATAGACCTCAAGACACAAATTGAGGAACTTAAGGACAACGGGAAAACAGCCCATCTCCTCTTATTGGACTTGTCGGCTGCTTTTGACTTGGTGGACCATGTAGTCTTCTGCAACCACCTCGAATCTGCCACCAACTTCACTGGAGATGCCATAGCCTGGGTCCAATCCTTCTTAGCAAACCGCAACATGCGAGTCTTCTCCACCTCCGACTCAGCTGACCCTATCAAAATAACCTGTGGTGTCCCACAAGGATCCTGTGTCTCCCCCACCATGTACAATATCTTCACCAAGCCTTTGTTTGACAAGTTGGACAGACTGGGTGTCATCTACACGAACTACGCAGATGACACCCAGATCCTCATACCCCTTTCGGGCGACTACGTGACAAACTCAGCCTTGGTGAACAAGATATACGCCCTCATTCAGGCATGGAGGGCCTCACATGGCCTCTGCCTGAACGACGACAAAACGGAGTTACTAATCCTAGGCTCTGAAGCCAACATCCAAAAACTGCCCAAACTACACATCCTTCAGCATTGATAACAACCCTATCAATGTGATGTCTGTGGTTAAAACCCTTGGATTCTATCTGGACTCCTCCCTCACTCTCAAGAAGCAGGTCAACTCCCTCGCCTCTTCTACTACCTACACATGCAAACTCATCCGCGCATCCAGACCATACCTTTCCAGTGCCAGCTGCATCACCTTAGCTAACGCCCTCATCATGTCTAGGTTAGACTAATGTAACGCCCTTTATTCTGGAACTAACAAATACATCACAGACAAACTTCAAAGACTACAGAATAATGCCCTAAGAGCAGCATTAAACATCCCCTACAGAGAGCACATCACTAATTTCAGGAAAGAGGTTAACTGGTTAAAAATAACGGATAGAATCCTACTTAAAACAGCATCCCTCACATCTAAATGTCTAAACAACCTAGCCCCCGTATCAAATGGAAAAAGTCAATAGGAAAACTTCCACGCGACCCACCAGATTCCAAGATTTAGACGATCCACCGCGGGAGGAACCAGCTTTCCTGTCAAAGCTGCTCACTGCTGGAACAAATTACCACTTGACCTTAGAACTGAACAACCATACCCGAAATTCAGGCATAAGATAATTAATTGGCTCCACGCCAATGACACATAACTTGATCTACACCTAGCTTACTCCCTTAGCTGTTACCTACTCTCCGCCTGGACACCCCCCAAGACATGCTCTGCCTCTGGGCATATGTTTGTATATACTTATGTATATTTTTACTTTTTGCCGTTTATGTTCTATAGGCACGTGCTTGTATATAGCCTACATATATTTGCCTTTTTGCCGTTGTGTTCTATATAATCTTGCCAAACAATATAACGAGCTTAAATTTTCATGTAAACTGTTGCGCCCGGCTACCCATGGGTTTGGCGCGCATTACCAAATAAATAAACAAACAAACAAACAAACAAACAAATCCCTTTCGGAATGGTTCCTGTCTCTCGAGGTCAAAAAACAATAGAACCTTATACTGTGAGTGCGACGCGTGGGCCTCCCCAGCTCGCAAGCAAAAATTCAAAGCTGGTGAGCTTCACTCACAATGAACATACATTCCTAGTTTGCAACATCCCGTGTCAATGCATCCATGAGAACTTGAATTTTGAAGCACGGGCCCTGGAGGAAAAAATTGGGGGCTGTCACTGCTAGCGGCGGTGCTGAGGGGTAGGGCAAACTTGCCAATGACAGAATGCGCCCTACTCCAAAATTATAGTCGATGAAACACAAAAATTGATCCAAAATGTGTTTAGTAATAGGCCCACCTCTGCTTATCTCACGGCCTCCTACCCTATGGCATGTTTTCACAGTCCGTACTTCTTGCGTGCCTAGTATCTTATGTAGCCTAGGTCTCATCCCTTTTGTGTGACAAGCAGATATTCAGCTGTTTGGAGAACTGCCAAAACCCAAAGATTCTTACACACTGTTATCCATTGGGCACTAACACGATAAATGAAGGTCCCACAGTAGCTCCACTAAACTATGAAATGTGAAAGCAGTGTTAACATTGTATGTCAATCCTAATAATTGCACTATTTTTTTTTTTAAAAGGGCTAAGAGGATATATTTCAAAAGAAAAATTTAATGCTTTATTTGGACACTTTATAAAAACATTTTTGGCAAAAATAAAAACAGATGGTAATCATTTGTTTCCCGGGATTTGAACTTTTCAACACGCTCTGCTTTGGGTGGACATGGCACGTTGGCAATGTTTTGTGGCAATGTATGTGTGCTCTGAACAGATTTGCGCGCAATTCCATGAGTATGCATCTCTACGACATTAATAGTAAGATATTTCACAAAATCGAATTCCGTTTCCTCATATACTGGTTTGACCACCCATTTTTTGCTTCTTTTCATAAAGGCCATAGTGTAGCCAAGCATCCCTAAGTTTCCTGCAGTCCTAAATTGTTCACGGCCTACATTCTCGTTATGCACTAATACCGCTAGTAATGTCCTATATTTCATGCCTCTGATGCCAAAATGCAATCTCTTTGGCCTGTACTTTAGGCACATATTGTGGAGCACCTCCAAATCTCCTCAAGGGCTTTGTGTGGAGTTGAAGATGGAATCAACCACTTCTTCTTCCGTGCCTGCTCTGTGGACAAAGGGCCATGTTCACATTGGTTGAAATGTGGGTTTTCTGTCCAGTGGTGAACGTTGGAACAGTGGTGCATTAGTGACCGCCATTTTTCCAGTAGAATTTCCACAGACCCAACACATGTTTTGGAGCTCCACCAAAGATGGTTGCTGAAAGACTGGGACCACTGTGAAATACTTTCCAAAACTTTTTTTTCCCTGCAGCCGAGATGTTTTTATTGATTGATTTGGCAACATGCCATACATCAAATTGATGTTTAATATTTGGAAACTGCTCTCTCATTGTCTTGGCTATTGAAACGTGTCTATTCGTGGCTATGAGGTCGATTTGCATACCCCTCGATTGTAGATATTACAGTGATTTTATAAAGCCAAGTTTCTCCATGGCCACTGAGGATTTACATTCGGACACCTGCATGACCACCAAACTCACAATTTTCTTACTTTCCATGTCCTGAAAATGGTATGTGGAGTACTTAGCAGAAAATCCGGGGCTGTCACACTGTCCATCGCCAGCTAGCCTGAAGGTTTGTCGGAGAATGTACTTTGAATAGACAATTGTTCAATGTTCCAAGCTTTACTAATGGCAGGGAATAGATAATCACGTTGGTATTTGTAGTACTGCGTTTTAGAAATGAAATGGATTCCCACAGACTTAAAGAAACTGGATAACTTCCTGAAACTAGAGCCACTGAAAAGTAAATCTGCTGCACACAGTAGATTGCCAGCTGGCAGTTTGCCCAGCATCTGTTGATCGGACCATGAAAATGTTTTATGTAACTTTTCACACGTGGCATGTATTTTGAGGTTACTGCCTTGTGTTTGACGAGTCACATTCACCAATGGCTTCCCACATACTTCCCCTCCTACTGAATGCACACATTTCAGCATCTTTATAATCTCCATCAAGCTGCTGTCGAATACTATGTATTTGGCCTCTTTTATTATACTGTCATCCTGCATCACTGTTGTTTCGGACTGAACCGTTGTGGACATATCAGCCAAACTGGACATACTATAGTTGATAGCTTTGTCTAGTTCGTCAGCCAAAAGCGTTGATGCTTCAGTCTCTGCCATTTCAACATCTGTTACTTCACCATGGATAGGAGAAAACATCAATGTCGACTCCTTTTTGGGTGGCATTTTTTTGGCGGGTGTCGATTATGTCAAGTGCTCTGCTTGTAATGTAAAACTATCTTCTATACATTCAGTTTCATCTTCATCTAGTGAAGCAGTTTCATTATAGCAATGGTTCAAAAACACTTTGCTGGATTCGCCGGTCACATTAAATTAATTTTCTGGCCATTGGACAAAAGCATCTCGAGTCTCAACACGCTGCACCTCAATTAATAGTTCTTCCATGGTGAAAACAGTTTGGCAAGCAGGGTCTTTCATCTGTGTTGTTGTCTGTGTCTCCATAATCCATACTCCATCGGGCAACTACAGGACAGATAGGAAAAAGGATGTTCAGTGTAAATCCAATATACAGTATCATACAATTTACATTAAAAAAGATATAATGAAAGGCCTCAGCACAAAACAATTGCTAACAATATAAAATGTTTATAACAAACCTTGGTTTTCTTTATTTTCTTTGAAACCTTCTTTACTGCGACATCACCATCAGCAAGCTGGTGCACCGACTCGGATCCGCATGCTTCCCGTTCAATATACTGATCTTGTGTACATCCCTAGAAAAGAGTATCCATTTAAAATAAGTCATTTGCATAACACATAAAATTGGACCGACTTTCTTTCATTAGAGGGTACTGTCAGTACGCATACCTCTGGCTCCGGATCGACTACAAGGTCTGGCTCCAGATTGACTACAAGGGGTGATGTAATTGTAGAGGACGCTCCAGCAACTCCCTGAAACACAGTACTTGCATTAATAAGTATAAAAATAAAGGAAATTGAACACACACTTTTAGAAAGACGACAAAGGTACATATAAATAGCAAACCTCAAATCAACCATTGTGTAAAAGAATGACACAATATCTAAATATGATCAGATTATCTCATTCGATGGAACTGTCAGTACCCATACCGAAGGTACATATAAATAAATAACCACAAATCAACCAGTGTGTAAAAGAATTACACGATATCTAAATATGATCAGATTATCTCATTTGATGGAACTGTCAGTATCCATACCACTGGCTCTGGATCAACCAGAAGGGGTGTTGTAATTGTTGTGGATGCTTCAGCATCTCCCTGAAACATAGTGCTTGCATTAATAAGGATGAAAATAGTGGAAATTGAACACACACTTTTAGAAAGACGACAAATGTACAAATAAATAGCAAACCACAAATCAACCATTGTGTAAAAGAATTACACGATATGTAAATATGATCAGATTATCTCATTCGATGGAACTGTCAGTACCCATACCACTGGCTCTGGGTCAACCACAAGGGATGTTGTAATTGTTGTGGACGCTTCAGCATCTCCCTGAAACACAGTACTTGCATTAATAAGGATGAAAATATTGGAAATTGAACACACACTTTTAGAAAGACGACAAAGGTACATATAAATAGCAAACCACAAATCAACCTTTGTGTAAAAGAATTACACGATACTTAAATATGATTACATTATCTCTAATTCCATGCATAAAACAAGTCTGGAACAGAATAGCTAAGTAAGCATACCTGATACACGCTCAAAGTGGTTGATGACTCCAGGTAAGATATGGATGTCATGGAGTTGTAAAGGGAAAGTATTATTTGATTCAGAAATGCTAATATTAAAAGTTGGCATGTAAGTAGACTGAATACCAGAAAATTATGCTTATGTAAATACCTAATATAGCATAGTTATCTGTGCCCATAAATCAAAAACAAGGACTGATGTTTAGCAAAATGGTCATTATTTAAAAAGCTATACAATCTTATAAATATTGAAATTATTATAAGTGACATTTACACCTAAAATACCAACAAATCCATTTGGTTACCTGCACACTACTGCTAGGCCTAAAGCTAAATCCGGAAGCGTGACTCACCTGTGGCGGCATCTGAATGAGTAAAGTCGGAATAGCGTTTGGGAGCAATTTTTCAAGTCGTTCTCAGTTGATTCTTCTTTGTGTACAAGGATGTGTCATACATATTCGGGGTAAAGTGCCAGCTGCAGATGCGGTATCGATCACCCCTCTTGTCCTCCAAGACTTTTTTTACTCTACTTTCAATCTGTTCCGGTAGATATCCGCAATATCTGACCCATTCTCTGATTCGATCGTCTTAGGGAACACATGCATTGTAGTGCTTTCAGATTTGTCATGGGTCTTCGAAGGGCAACCGAAAATCGAACATGCAGGCATTGTTGTAAATTCTGTAAAATAAAGGTCAACATTATTCGAAATTTATTTTGCATAAAAATGTGAGAAACAAGGAATTAGACCATACATTGTTCAATGTAAGCTTTGTTTTGGGCACCACAGCAAAACCAGTGCAGTGTGGGCGGCTGTATTATAGGATAACTTTCACAAACAATTCATTGATGTGATGAAAATCAGAACATGTTACTAGTACCTTGAATGTACTATCATGCATGAAAAGGAAACATTCTTATATTATAGACACAGTCCGCGAAGGATGCCATTCGATGCCAATTGACACTGATGAAAATTGATATATCAATAACATAACAAATGAAACTCAAGTCAATAGCAATGAGGCCAATGAACGTAGCACTACTGAGTACGTTACTTCGAAATAGATAGAAATGATTAGGGTACATGCCCTTACCTTGACCAACAAACAAGCAGAGTAGTTAGTGGCAGGAGAACAGGGAGATGTTCACAGGTAGCACACTGACGAATTGACTTGAAGCGGTCACAAAAGTTCACAGATAGCACGACGACAAGCAGATTAGCATCGGTCACCGGTGTTCTCAGATAGCACGTTCACGAGTTGACTTGCAGTGCTCGAAGATGTTCTCATGATAAATATCAAGTGGTTTATAAAGAATTACAAAAAGGGGTGTGTTTGTGAATGAATGACGTGTATATGTCGTGGTATTATGTGTATTGCAGGGGCGCGGCCTGTTTCAAGGGGAGCCTGCCTGGAGACACGGGGTCTGAGGAGGCCATGTGAACAATGACCCCTGCACGAAAGATAGCTTTGAAGTGTACATGGTCTTTGGCACCTTGGCCGTTCGCACCCCTGACAGCACCCCTTGGCAGCGCACATCCACTGGTGCGAACTGCCTTTGATAGTGGAGGGGGGATGGATGGGCCGGGGGCGTGCAGACAAGGCACTGGAACACTGCTGAATGGAGACACACTTATGTGTATAGCAGGGGCGCGGCCTGCTTCAAGGGGAGCCTGCCTGGAGACACAGGGTCTGAGGAGGCCATGTAAACAATGACCCCTGTGCGAAAGATAGCTTTGAAGTGTACATGGTCTTTGGCACCTTGTCCATTCATGCCCCTGACAGCACCCCTTGGCAGCGCACATCCACTGGTGCGAACTGCCTTTGATAGTGGAGGGGGGATGGATGGGCCAGGGGCGTGCAGACAAGGCACCGGAACACAGCTGAATGGAGACACACTTATGTGTATTGCAGGGGCGTGGCCTGCTTCAAGGGGAGCCTGCCTGGAGACACGGGGTCTGAAGAGGCCATGTGACCAATGACCCCTGCGCGAAACATAACTTTGAAGTGTACATGGTCTTTGGCACCTTGGCCATTCGCTCCCCTGACAGCACCACTTGGCAGCGCACATCCACTGGTGCGAACTGCCTTTGATAGTGGAGGGGGGACCAGAAAACTACTGAATGGAGACACACTTGATTCACTTAAAAACTGAAACAACCATTGATAAAAAAATATGTTGTGTTTGATTTTGTTTCTTATTTTGATGGCACAAAAATACTACACATTGTAAAGGTTTGGTTGCAGCTCAGCGAGGGAAAATCCCCTGTACTGACTGCCGTCATTGGGGAACGTTTCTCTAATGGCACCAACGACACAGGCGGGTATTACTCGTCGAACGCGGTGTCCAAGCCTCCCATGAAGCCACCATGTAAAAGAACGATAGGCCACCAGCCGATACCACCTGTGAAAGAGAAAGATACAAACTGTTTTTAAATGACCAAGATAAGTGTATTAAATCTTAGTTGTCAATGACAATTCTTGTATCCAATGGCATTTTTGCCAGAACAAATGCTAGCTAGACACTGCACAATATTGAACGATTCTTTTACGACTATTACTAGTGAATTGCAAGATTAAATTGATATGACAATGGTATATTGAAGTTACGAGAATATAGTACACAACCATGAAATAGTAGTGGCATAACTGACATCACAACCAGAGTATACTTACTCATTACTTGGATTACGAGGGCGAACTGTTGCGCGAAGTTCGTGCATAAGCACCATCAAAATCCTCAACACTGACTGTGTGAGGCAGGCTGCCCTGAAGTCTGGCAGCTTAGTAACGCATTGCGGCCGTGTCTCGTCTTCCGATATGTAGGACAAGCATCCAGAGTTTTTTCGGCAGCAGCAGTTCTCCTCCTCGGTTGGCATTAGTGCACACCGATTGCAGGTACACCAGGTGGAAACACTGTCCATGCGACTAGGCCCAGGCTCTTCATCTATTGAATCATCCTCCCAACTGTCATCCAAAGCCCCATCGTTTCTGCATCTTTCTCTTTCCAGTAATTCCTCCTCGGAATACTCGGGCTCGTACTGGTAGGGCATTATTGTTGCCATTGTGTGGTTAATAAACGAAAATAATTTATAGCGATGGTACTGGTATCTGTTCACACGGGCTACAAGCAACAAAGGTAGCAGACCAGAGCACAGAAACGAGTCACAGAATACTCAAAGAAATACAGTGAGAGGAATGGAATAGAAAATCTGCTGTTGTGTTTTGTGAAACGGTCTGTTTATACTTATGGAGGAAAGAGGCTTCCTGCTGTTTCCATGGCAACACGTCATTAGCTGAAGCGCAGAGAATGTTGACATGAGACGTGCTTTGGCGTTGTGAAATGGGCGGTACGCGTCTAATGATGTCAGGCTCAGGGGCGGGGGATATGATTTAGTGCCGCAAAGGCAGGTCACCCAGGGCGATGCGTCAAGTGATAAGATTATCACAAAATGGCCGCGTCCTGCTGCCTGATTTCGCTTGTGGTCAAGAGACGAAAACTCGGGTAAGGTGCATAGGAAATGTTTGTACGATCGATCGACTTATGGTTAAAAACACATGGCCGAACCATAGGGACAATAATATTTCTGACCGCACCATTCCTTTAAGTTAAACGTGGCTGTTTGTCAAGCGTCCACCAAACTGCTACACGTTCTGTGTGTCTATACTTATTGTAAGTTAGGCCTTTTGAGGCCACATAAGCACTTGGACAAAGGCACATGGATGACACTTTAGTGATGGGTGCCAAAAATGATGCCTGGTTTGCACAACAGATCATGTGCGCAGAGACGGAAAACATGTCAGATAGGGGTGCCATGTGTAGAAATGCAAAACCTTAATACATACTCTTGCAAGTGATTTGATGTCCTTTAATCTGCCTTTGTGAGATTGATTTATTGATTAGTTTTACACCCACTTAATGTAAATTTGTATCAGTTACTTGTCTTGCCATCAAATCTATTCCATCGAAGAAAAATTGCATAGAATGTTTTCCATTGAAATATGTTTCATCGAATTCCCATACATAAAGTGCAAAGTGTTTATGCATCGAAACCCTTTCATCGAATAGGTTTTCGTTATATAAAGACTTTACATTTTTTGCATGGAAAGTCTATGAAACATGCATAACGTTATAACGTTACAGGGAGCTGTCCAGTGCGGAAATCTATAAAGTATTTTAGCACTAGCCAACTTCCTCTAACTTGTGGTGATGATTGTTAATTGGGGGTGGGCCCTCCCAGGAGTGGGCCCTCCCACTCAAACCCCCCTGAATCCCCAAGCCCCCATCAATCCCCAGGGGTCCCCCCCCCCTGAACCCCAGCCCCCATTTTTAAAATGCAACCCATGTCCAGTGCTGAAATCTATATTTTGTTATAAGGATCCGATTGAATTTAATGAATACCAATGAAATCCGAGCTATAAGAGGCCTTGCAAAGTCTAATTCCTGTTGCTTTTGCGAGATGCCCAATCAGGTGGAAACCATCAAACACCTCTTGTTACTTTGCCCGGGACTGAAGAGTGAAAGACATTCTTGGCTGAGTTACCTCATGGACGATGCTTATACCCTCGACGTACAAGAATGGTGGGCCCGCCTTATTGGAGGAGAAAAAACGCAATGGGTGATAGCAGCTGTTGGCTTCTTTACAGATTGGTCTGCTAGATATGAAGCCACAGGAAATAGCGACCTAGGTGAAGTGATGAGACGGACTTGGAATATAGAGATTTTTTTTTAGGGACTTTTGGAATTTTGTAAAAATTGTTTTTTCTGACAATTAAATTAAATTTAAAAAAAGAAAGAAATCTATAAAGTATTTCAGCACTGGACAGCTCCCTCTAACTTGTTGTGTTTATTGTTTATTGGGGGGGACCCCCTAACCCCCAACACCCATTTTCAAAAATTAACCCTTTCCTCAACCCATTGAATTTCCAACCCAAACATACATCTATGCATTTCAATGAATGGATTTCGATGGATAATGATTTGATAGAAATTATTTTGATGGAAAGACTGCATACCATGTATATCACCCTTCTGCTAAATCCCCAGGGTCAACAGCTGTGTCTTACTTCCATTTTGAAGTCATGTGCAGTCACTTCTTACAAAGTCATTGGGTTGTTTATAGGGCACACAAGGCCACTTCCAATTCAACAGTGATTTTGGTGAAATACCACAAGTGGTCCAAATTTTAAAAGGCAATAAACAGTAAAAGAGAGTGCAATCTTTAATATAAGGCTGGGGAGCGGACCCAAGGAGCTGATTTCGTACCCATTATATAAATATTTGGGATAGTTTCTATAGACATATTCAAGGCGGCTCTGGTGGAGCCACCTATTTTGGAGAGGCTGATATAATGATCAAGGTGATCCCAACCCTTTCCAACCTTCACCTCTCCATCACTAATAAACTATGGATATCCTTGCCCATGTTATGAGGATCCGCCTGAAGCCTGTTACAAAGTGCAACTCTTGGTACTCCGATTTGGCTTCTCTGAAATGCACGTGCAAAGTAGTTGAGCGTAAGTGGGGAGTTTTGGGTGCACCCTCTGATAAACTTGCCTATCACCTGCTCCAAAGGCAATACAGACTCTCCATCTTCTCTAATAAGAGGGTCCACATTCAGGCCCGCATCTCTGCGGCCTCTAACAGCATGGCCAAACCTTTCAAAATCTGCAAGCAAGTGGCAAATCCCACTGCAGTATCTTGCTCCTCTACACCCAACCAGGCCCTCTGCATATCTCTGGCTTCTCATTTTACCACTAAAACCCAAGACATCCTGTCCACGCTCTCCACCACTTCTCCTCTTTCCCTCCACCCCTCTCAGACCTTCCTTGGCGGTCCCCCTCTCCTTCTCTCCTGTAACACCTGAAGATGTTTCTAGACAAGTCATTTAGATGAAGGTCATCTATTCTCGTGACCCCCTGCTCCTCCAGAACCATCAAGGACAACATTATTTCTCTTGCTTCAGTCCTGGCTGATTTATGTAATCACTCCTTCGCCACTGGCACTTTGCCCTCTCTTCTCAAGCACTCTTTTGTGTACCCCTACTAATAAAGCCTTCTGCCGACCCCTCGATTCTGACATACTATCGCCCGATCTCTATCATTCCTTTCCTGGGCAAACTCCTGGAGTAGTTAGCTATATCCCAGCTAATGCACCCCGCTGAATGAATCTGCTGGTTGTCTCCATGACCATCAGCCTGGCTTCAGAGCAGACAGAGGCACAGAAACTGCTCTCCTGAGCACCCGTTAAGATCTGCTTTCTTATCTCAACTCTAGCTCTCCCTCTGTCCTCCTTCTCCTCGATCTTTCCTCTGCTTTTGACACAGTCAACCATAACATCCTGATTACTCGTCTCCACGAGACCCTTGGCATCTCGGATCAGGCTCTGGCTTGGCTGACCTCCTTCCTCCTGGGCCGACCATGCCAGGTCCAGCTTGGTTCCTTTCTCTCCACCACCTCTCTACATGTGGGGTGTTTCCCATAGCTCTCTCCTCTCTCCCTGGCTCTTCAACGTCTATCTGGCACCTCTGACACTCCTGATCTCTACCTTCTCCTCTAACTTTCAGTGTTATGCAGATGACACGCAGCTCTCTTTTAGGCTACCCCCGTCCTCGCTCATCCCTGCCTGTCTATCTGCTATTCAGTAATGGCGCACCTCGAACGATCTCTTCCTCAACTCCAGAAAGATTGAGATCCTGCTCATTGTGACCCCTGCTCCCGCTTTCCCTCTCTCACTATGGCCGCCCTCCTTGGGCCCTCTGTCCTCACTCTTGGGTGAGGCAAAAAACCTAAGGGTGATCTTCGACTCCATACTCTCCTTCTTTACAACATCACCGACCTTGCCACGAAGGCCCACTTTCAGCTTTACCTCTTCAAAGGTAGTCTCCCTATTCTCACCTTACCCCAGAAGTTCAATGTCTCCAGAGCTCTGGTTTTCTCTAGGCTAGACTAGTGCAACAGCCTCTTTCTCAATCTACATACTTCTACTCTTCGCCCACTTCAACTCATCCAGAACAGGATCGCAGGACTTATCCTTGACCTCAAGTCAAGGGACTGCATCTCTCTGCCCCCCCTTAAATCCCTCCACTGGCTCTGGCTGGCTGCAAGGATCATGTTGTTTAAGGCCCTCTGCATCGCCCACACGGCTTTTAGGGGCCATGGCCCTCACTACCTCAACTCTCTCTTCCTAAGGACCTTCCTCCGAGAGCCTTTGGCTCGTCTACCTCTAACTCTCTGTGGATGAGTTGCTTCTCCAAACAAAGATTGGGGGGTAGAACTCCCTCCTCGGCAGGTGCCTCCCTCTGGAATGGCCTCCCTGCCTCTCTCCACCTTGAGCCAGAGTTCCTTAAATTCCGGAAACTCCTCAAGACATACCTTTTCTCTTCTTTCTCTCTCCCTCCACCCTGCTAACCTTCCCTTGCTCCTGCGCCTATGCTGACCGTATGCCTGGTTGTCCTCAGAGTCTTACAGGACACCAGGCTCCCCTGATCATTCCCCCTATACTTGCTGTCTGGCCCTGCTTGAACTGCCCCCTGGCTAACCTTGCACTATTGGGCAAGGATTGCTCTATAGTCCCAGCCCCCAGCACTTAACTCGGGGCTCTGATGCGCTGGGTGTACTTCTTCGGTTCTTCCCTCTCCTTTAAACTCTGCCTCCCCTTTTGGGAATTATTGTCCCCAACAGTCTTTGGAGTTTCAAATGCCCTGAAAGTCTTTCTTGTCCTTTTTAAGGTACATCAAGATGTCAAATTTTTCTTCTTGGCTTGTCTAATCCCTGGCACAGCTACCTCTGGTACTCTGGGTGATGTGAAAATGGGCCAGACACTTAAGATTGTACTGGACCCTGCGGTTCTCAGGTTTTTCCCCTACAGGATATCTGTATGGGCTTCTGCTCCTCCACCAAAGGAGAAGATTCTCCAAGACTTTAGGTCTTGACCAACCCAGTCCCTGGTTGCCCTTCTTCGGTCCTCCCCCTCATCACTTCCAACATCATTGTTTCTGATCTTCACCTGTTCCCACCTCATTCATTCACTTCACTTCCACCTCGATATATGCAATGCCATCAGCAGCTCTTACTCCCTTACAAACCCTTCTCTCTCTCTCTCTCTCTCTCTCTCTCTCTCTCTCTCTCTCTCTCCCTCTCTCTCTCTCTCCCTCTCAGGTTTTACCACTCTTTCCTCCTTCTAGTTCATGCTCCTTTTCTCCTTCACCTCCACTCTCAACTCTCCCACATCATTCACACTAATTTCTTCCTCCTTCGCGACTCCTCTAAGCTCTCTTCCTTCTTTCAGATTCCTTTTTCTTCAACTTCACCTTTGTTCTTAACTCTATCTTCTCTCCTACTGCACACTCCTTTCTCCTTCCTGCTGCTTTGAATTCAACTCTATCTCTACCTCCATGCTCCTTTCTCCCCTCTCCTTCTTCTCTACACCTGCCTCCTCACCGGATTGCCATGCACTATGCTCCACCTCACACGTGGGCGTAGGACATGGGGGTGACAGGGGGGACAAATCCACCCCACAATTTTAAGTGGGGGGGATGTAATATCATTTATCCCCCCAGAATATGTGTTTGGTGTGTCGTGCATGGATCTGTTTTTGAAGTGGGGGGGGGGACTGCTTACTATGTAAGCTGCCCTCTCCCCCCTGGCCCCCAAAGCATGGGGGAAATACTCTGGGCTGGGGGAAGATGGGTGATCATCTGCCCCCAGGGAAGGGGGCAAACAAAAAAAACTATTTAAACATAGTTATGGGTGGGGTGGGTGTGACCACTAGTCACCTGGGAATTTTGCAAGGGGGGGTAGCCCTCTCCCCCCATCCGAAGTGGTTGGGTAAGATTTCTGTCCCTAGGAAGGGGTACATAAGATGCACTCCATCCATTTGGGGTGGGGGGGAGAGGCCACTGCAAATATTGGCAGAGCTACCACTCCCAAGCCTGGGGCAGTACATTTTGACCCCCCCCCCCCGGGGGAAGATGGCCACACACATGTGCCCATCTGCCCCTAGGGAAGGACAAAAAAAAAATATATATATATATTATAACTTGTTTTGGGTGGGGGTGGAGGGCCCACCAGACCACCAGGATTTTTTGTGGTTGAACGGGTGGGTGGCCCTCTCCCCCCACCCTATGTGGATGGGGGCACCTTATGTAGCCTTCCCTGGGGGCAAATTTCTGCCCCTAGGAAGGGGTACATGAGATGCCCCCATCCATTTGGGGAGGGGGGAGGCCACTGCAAATATTGGCAGAGCCACCCCCCCAAGCCTGGGGCAGTATGTCCCCCCCAGGGGCAGATGACCACACATGTGCCCATCTGCCCCTAGGAAAGGGGCAAAACAAAAATAAAGCAAATTATAATTTGTTTTGGGTGGGTGTGGGGGGGCCACTGAACCACCATAGATGTTTTTCCACCCTTTTTTAGTGGAAAGAGGGTTGTCCTCTCCCCCCTCCCCCATCCCAAATGGATGGGGGCATCTCATAGCCCTCTCTGGGGGCAGATTGGTAGCACAATCTGCCCCTAGGAAAGAAGCAAAACAAAAATAAAAAAAATTATATGTTTTGAGTGGGTGGGGGGTTCACTAAACCACCATGGATGTTTTTAGTGGAAAGGGTGTCCCCACGGCTGTCTTCTTTTCGGAAATGAATGGGGTTCTCTGTTTTCCTTGGTGGCTTCGACACCCTAGGCCCAAATCTGTAGGTTGTCCACATGAACATAATGGGCTGTGTCGAAAGGCTTGGGGTTACCAGCGGGTTACCCTTTTCCTTTTGTGCCGAGATAGGTGCATCCACACATGTGAGGTACCGTTTTCATCGGTGGGTGGGCAGAGGGAAATGTCTCTGAAATTTGGTGGAAAAAACCCACAATTTTCAGACATTTCACTCTGGCCACCCACTGAACCACACCGCCAACAACACATGTCCTACCATCCTGCATTCCCAAAGGTGTCCCGACGAAAATGGTACTTCACATGTGTGGGTGTACCTACCTGGGCGCAAAGGGAAAAGGCTATCCCACTGGTAACCCCAAGCCTTTCGGCAGAGCAGATTTTGCTTATGTGGACAACATACAGATTTGGGCCTAGGGTGTCGAAGCAACCAAGGAAAACAGGGAACCCCATGCATTTACGAAAAGAGGACACCTATGGGAATCCACAGAGGTCTGACTTGTGCGAATCGCCCCAGAATGTATTACCGACAATCCCTGGCAAAGTCTGAAATTTAGTGAAAAAACAAAACATTTCAGACATTTCCCTCTTGCCACCCACCGAAACACGTCACCAACTCCACATGTCCTACCTTCCCGTGTTCCTACAGTTGTCCTGACGTAAAGGCTACCTCACATGTGTGGGTGCACCTCCCTGGGCGCAAAGGGAAAATGCTAAACCACTGGTAACCCCCAAAGGGTTTGGGGAGACAACCTACAGATTTGGGCCTAGGGTGTCGAAGCCACGAAGGAAAACAGAGTACCCCATGCATTTCCGTAAAGAAGACACCCGTGAAAAACCACAGAGGTCTGACTTGCGCAAATCGCCCCAGAATGTATTACCAACAATCCCAGACAAAGTGAAAATTGTGTATCTTCCACCAAATTTCAGACTTTGTCAGGGATTGTAGGTCATAAATAATGGGGCGATTCGCGCAAGTCAGACCTCTGTGGATTCCCACGGGTGTCGTCTTTTCGGAAATGCATGAGGTTCCCTGTTTTCCTTTGTGGCTTCGACACCCTGGGCCCAAATCTGTAGGTTGTCCACATGAGCAAAATTCCTGAAAATCTGCTGTACGAAAAGACTTGGGGTTACCAGTGTTTTAGGCTTTTCCCTTTTGCACCCAGGTAGGTGCACCCACACATGTGAGGTACCGTTATTGGTGGGAAACCTCTGGGAACACGGGAAGGTAGGCCATGTGTTGTTGGCTGCATGTTTCGGTGGGTGACCAGAGTGAAATGTGCAGAAATTGTGGGTTTTTTTCTGTTATTTTCTCGATTTCCCCCCAAACTATGGAATCTTTCTCTACATAGTTGTTGCCTGACCTGCACAAATCACCACTTCCTAAACTTGGATTGTTGTCTACTTTTCAGAAATGTTCCCATTCAGCTTTCCTACCTTTTTCTTCCATTCCGTCCACGCATTTCCTATTGGACAAAAAAATGCCAAAATCGCCTACCTCTCACAAAACGGCTGATTAGCATATCAAAATATGTTATTTGATTTCCACTCAATCTGTTCTTGAAAGCCTGGAAAATGGCGAATCCAGCACTGCAAACCATTTGTTCCTAGCTCTTACAAGGAAAACGCCACAGGCTTCTTTGTACAACATTATATTGGCATTTTCTGAAAAAAAAACAAATGTTCTCCTTTTTGGTTATTTTCTCTCACCCCCCTACAGAAAACTAGGATTCCTGGGTGGCGTTATGACCGCCTGCATGTGGGAAAAAAGGGGCCAACTTTGGCAGAGATATCGCATGTAACAAAGAAGTTACAAGGGATTGAATGGCGACATACCGAAATCACCAATAAAGGCCTTGGCACTGGGGGGAAATACCCATGGCAGTTAAGGGGTTAAGATGGTAAAGCCCCAGAGGAGATATCATGTATAAGGTAGATCAGTTAGTTAATGCTCCAAGTGCATATTGTGCACAGGAATATGTAACGCCTGTGTTCACTTCCTGGCTTAATCTTCCAGTGGGATAATAGGCAGAGTGAATGCATTCAGCTTCCGATGCAACACAGTATTTTCCAGGTCAATTAGTTCAGAAAAAGTGGTGGAAAACACTATTACTGTCACTTTTTCTACTTAGCCAGATTTTCGTGCATTTTCTGGGTGGAGTTCGGGAGCCGAGTGGACATACCAGGACCCCCTGTATTTCCCGCTCCACTTGACAAATGCGGCCTTACTGCCAGCATGGATTCTCATGCTGGAAATAAGGTTAGGGATTCCTCTGGGATCTGCTTGGAAATTAAACTTGGTAAAAGCGGGCGGAGTCCAGAGGAAGCCATTGTCAATTCTGCCAGCAATCTCTAAATGTGCGTGGTATTTACACTCTTCCAAAGTGGAAAAGCAATGTGATTTCACCTGCCTTTTACGCTAAAATCTTCCATTTTGTGGCGGAAAAGTAAAAACGTGTGCCAATGGAAGTGGTCCACTCCATGCAGTTTACTTTGCGCCTTGATGCTTGGGTGTTTTGCGTGATGCTACACATGTAATAAATAAATAAATACATTTAACATGACCCCAGATAAATGGCAATTCGTGATCAGAATGAGTGAGCATGGCATGTCGCTGGTAAGAGGGTGTCCTGTGCTTCTTGAGTGCATTGGCAAATACCCTTTATTGTTGATAGCGGTATTTCAAATGGCCAATTTCGCTCTTTGGGTGAAATTGTCAAAGTGGGAGAATGTTGCCCAGCATGTGCCACTTTCTGTGCCGAGTAAATTGTGCCCACCCCGAGGAAGAAGTGTGAAAAACCCACAAGGGCAGTGTGCCCTGCTCTTTCTGTGTGTGTCTTCCCCACAGGGCGACAGATGCCGACTCAGACATGGGTAAGTCTCGGGTAGCAAGCCTGTACTCTAGTTGATGTGGCAAAGGATTCCAGACTTGTGGAGGCTGATAAGATTCGTAGCATTGAGTTACATGCCACCTGACAGGTATGTGTGATAAAGTTGCAAAGCAGAGCTGTTAGTGGGCTAAAGCAGGAGGCAATGGCTGCCCACCCTCAAAGGGTATGTACAACCAAAGGTAATAGGCCCCTCCCCCCATCATGGCTGTCGGGGCCAGGCTCCATACCAGGGCAAGAATGCCCTCCAATCATCCATGCCCACGAGTACGGTACCCCTCGTGCTCCAGGAACCCTGTTGAGCAACCTCTGTGCTTTCCAGGTGATACTAACGTTATTTAAAGCCAGAGGTCTAAAAGGTAATCGCTTAATTGCAGCTGGAAATTAGCTCCTGGCATGATCAAAATGCCTTAACCAAGTGTGACATCATCCCCTTCATTTATAAGCAATATGTGTGTTCTCACGTTTCTTCATCCACTGAATTACTGTTAGAAACAAAGGCAAGAGTTGTGTCTCTTGTGTAAGCATTAGGAAGGCATTTGCCAGCCTCTGGCCTAATATGCCCATGTTCTTCCAATATTGGCTAGCTGTTGCCCTCTTATGGCCAGGTAGAACCATCATGGCAGTGACTGGCAAATGCCTTTCCCCTGCAGACAAAAAAGCGGAAATAATAGGCCAATTCAAGATACGGAACAAATAGAAGTTATGACAGACTGCAGCTGCCATTGCTGTGGTAGGGAGAATGGCCCTCATTACGACCCAGGCTGTAAGTTACCGCTTGGGTCGTACCCTTACCACCATGGTGTAAACTATGTTTACACCATGGTGGATGGCAGATTTACCGCCCCATTCCAAGGTGAGTGGGGCGGTAAATCCCCATTTCCCATTTACCCTTCCCCATTCCCATTTTTGCCCCATAAGGCATAATGGGAGTGGGGAAGGCGCTAATTACTCCACCGTAAATTACGGTGGCGTAGTTAGCACCATGGTCCCTTAGCGCCATGGATTTTAACGCCTGCAAAAAGCAGGCGTTAAACTCACCATGGCGCAAAGGGACCTCGGAATCAGGCGTTAAGGGTCAACCCCTTAACGCCTGACTCGTAATGAGGCCCAATATATTGAGTGTTCAAGCAAGGAGGTATGTATTATGCAAGCACGCAGTGAGACAAGGGAGAGGCAAAGAAAGGCCAGAGGGGCTCTTTGAATAATGTAACAGGGCAGAGGGCCCATGCTCTGCCCTCCTAGTTGCATATGAGAGAATCAAATAGATCAGGCTTTGCAGCAAATGTTAAACGAGAAAGGAACAGAGTCCAGCTCTGCATTCAGAATAACAAAGGCAAAGAAAGGCTAGGCTCTGAAGCCAGCATGAGATGGAATAAGAGGGACCAGACTCATTGTGAGAGGCTGGCCCGGCCCTCGCAGGGGCGCTAGAGGGGCAGTCCACATAGCGGGCTGCCCCTCTGGCCACCCCATGGGTCCACATACACCCCACCTACTAGGCATCCCCCAGGTCAGACACATCCGGCCGCAGACCTCGGGAGTGCTTATAAGGGGGTGGACTTGCCATTGCTCATCCTCCTTGTTTGCTGTACCCCCCCTCCCACCCCCCAGAGGACAGTCAAAGCAGCAACATCAAACACATGGTACCTCTACTCCCATAACAGGGCTTACTCAGAGGTACAAACAAGATTTCCTCTTTCTTTGAAACCCCCATCATTCCATTCCAAGAGAGACACACGTCTCCTTGCCCCACTCAAAAAAGTAGCAATTTACAGTTGGTAGAAAAGGCTACAACTCCTTTGTTTGGCACAAGTCCACTTACAGGTGATCTGCCGCTTAACAAGCTAGTGTCCTAGTTGTGGCCCACTTAAAGTAATTGTTATTTCCTCTCTCGTACCATGAGCTCATAGTCAGATGATAAATCCAGAAATGCAACATACAAAGACATGTTCTTTGCTTCTGCATCCTTTAATTTTCTTCTGTTTTCTTTTCTTCTTTTCTCTTGTTTTATACAGTGATATTTGTAATTTAATACGTACTGCTATTTTAATTCTAATTTTGTGAAAAGTCGAGTTCTTTGACTAAAACACAATAAATAAATAAATAAAGTCCCCAAAATGTCCCCTATCCCCCCCAGATTTTATGTGTCTCTACGCCCCTGACCTCACACTCCGTACTGCGACTCTCATCCACTTTGCATTCCCATGTGGGGTGGGCCACAATAACACTAATGGCTCAAGGGTCTCTGTGTGAGTGTAACATAAGAGCATGCACTGGTATTGATGAGAGGCCCTGCAAACAGTCAGAGGTACTGTGCTGGATCGTGCAAGCATTACGCACTGACTTGGTCTCCAAGCAAAGTGATTTACCTCATTAACACTCCAGGCTTTGCAAATAACCGTGGTGACTCGTCCATGGATGGCTGAAGTCTTCACACCATTTTCATTGAGTTTTCGATGACACAGCTAGCAAAGTACTGACATGGTTGGTAGAGTTGTTAGTACACAAAAGCTAGGTATTGGTAGGAAAGACTTTGGATCTGCCACAAGGAACTTTACGATACTCACCAGTCTTCATGCACCACCTCCACGTGGGATGGTTTTCCATTCAAACCGCTCCCTTTTCAAATGTCTTCTGTTGGTCTTTGCAACCATCCACAGGCTGGTGTAATAAAAGATCCAGGGACTAGCCCCCACCCCACAGATCCTATCTTCCACTACCCACCACTTCTCACTCTTTGATCACAAGCCCTCCTAAACCTTTCCATCCTTCGTTCACCTTGTGAACCCCCACACGTTTCCTTCTTCGCCTTTCTAGCGCCCCATTACGGGAATTCTTTTCCCCCAAATAATCAAAAACATTTCCACAAATATGAGGTTCAAATTTGCCATACATATTCCCCCTCTTCTCTTCAGGGGGGCATAGGGGTATGGATCGTAGCACACAATTAACAAACAAGTACTCACATATATACATATTGTATATTGCAAATAAAATGTGTAATTTACATCTGTGTGGGCTGACCCCTGTGGATGTTTCCAGCTCCATCCCCACCCGATCAATATTGCTTACACTGTAACATTGTTATCTTCTGTAAGAAAAGCCACAATGGGATTGCCACTACCACCAATATGAACCATGTACAGCACTTCTTGACAAAGAATTATGTTCTTGTTAATAAATAAATAAAAACAAAAATATGCATTTCCTAATCAATTGGGGATGCGCTGCCTATCTTGCTATATGTGTTCCATTTTCCTGCTAATAGCGCTTTAGAAATATAAATGAATGATTGCAATGGTAAGGTGACTCAACAGACTAGAGGTTAATCCGAAAGAAGGAATCCAGGGTGTGTCATAAACTAGGACAGCTTGAAGAGGAATGGATATATAAACATGAGACCTATCCCACTAAGTACATGTGGATGCGTAATCCCTCTGCAGAATTACAGTATCTCCTAAACCAAACACAGGATTCAGTTCCCATCTGAAAAGGGTTGTTGTGAAATCAGAAGGAATGTGCACCCTCCCTCCAACAGCACGCAATGCTAGAAGGTTAATCTTATTCCCACTTTACTGTGGAGTGCCAGGACGCCGGCTGCTCCAGATCTGCTGGCTGACTCCTCAAAGCACCTGGCTCTTCTAGGGTATTCATCTGGTGAATCATTGCACTGGCACAGCACATGATCATCTCATGAACGAGTGTGCTCGCCATCATCCTCTGCTCCTGTGCGCAGGGAGGAAATCCTGTTTCATCTGCTTCTGCAGACCCGATTCTGGCTCTGGAGTACATCGTGTGTTTCCCAAAGTGGACCACAGTTGGAGACAAGTGGCAATTAGAGAGGAAAAAAATGGCTTCCCGATCGGAAACAATCCGTGCTTATTTGCTACTTGGAAAGAATAACGTATACATAAGAGGGCGGTAAATGCATTAAGTAAAACTGCAGAGATCAAGACCATATCAAGTGCTGTGCCTAGTATTCCATCCACTGAAAAGCAAGCACATTCCTAAGGACAGTTTTCAATCGTGTCCAAAGCAAAGCCAACCAGAAGGAAGACCATGGCAGGCCTGTTGTAAACAGCAATCTAATTGGTGGACGATTCTCTGTATATGGTTGGCTTGGTAAGCCCTACACAGGGGTCAAGTCCTAAAAAAGAAAAAAAAGTGGGGGGGACTCATTAAAATAAAATACCAATTGAATGTGGTGTCATCAGATATTAGCATATCAAGTGCCCTCTGAAAAAAGTGGGATGACTCATCTACCCGCGTGTACCCTCGACTTGAGCCCTACCTTCTGATGAAAATGTGTCTGCTGTTCAGTATTTCTGTTGATCATTGTGCAATCCTAAAAGCACCAACGTTGTGCAGATAGAATCATGAGCACTCACACTGTGTTCCTGCTAAAACCTGTTATTTAAATCAATGAGGAAATTCCCCATTAACCCTACAGGAATCTCTGTTCACCTCTTTGGTACATGGATCTTACTATGTTATGTTACTTGGCATTTATATAGCGCCTTTTATGTCATTGGTATGACCTCAAAGCGCTGTTAGGTTGAATGCCCTCAGGAACCGTAGTTCAAATCAGTAGAGAGAGAGAGAGAGAGAGAGAGAGAGTGTCGTATGATGCGTGGGTGCACCGGATATGTGTGCAGCTGGTGTAGTTGTTGGATGATAGCTACTTCATAGCGATCGGTGAAGTGCTGAGGTTATCAGTTGGATGTGTTCAGTCTGGTGGGTGGACACCCAGACTGGGTTCTGGCTGCGTTAGGCCTGAGGAATGTCTCTGAACAGCTGGCCGGAATGGGCTCAGCTAGCTACGTTTTATGAGGGTGATGAGGTGTTCATGGGGTCGTATTCGTATGTGAACAGCTAGGCCGAATTATCAGGGGTATAGCTGTGTTCCAGTTGAATGATGGTGTATAGTAGAGAGTAAGCGTAGTGTTGTGATGTGGTTGTTATCAGTAAAAGTGCCTGAGACCAGGCACGTGAGCAGGATGGTGGGGATGTGCATAGCGACATACAGATATATAGCGACAGGGTGGATACAGGTATATATGGGATACAGATATATATGGGATACAGATAGCATATATATGGGGATACAGATAGATAGCATATATAGGGGATACAGATATATGGTGACAACATGAGGAACAGGTGTACTGTGAATACAACCTTTTGGCTGTTCGGGCAGGTTCCACTCATTCCATTCCGCCCCATTCCTTCAGTCCACTCCGTCCATATTTCTGCTTCGTCTACTCAATCAGGCTAATGTACAAAATTAGTAGGAGAGGCATAGCTAACATTCACAATCCTATTTGAGTCTTGCGTAGGCTATTGTCCACAAATCTAAGTAGGTGAAGCGTTGCTAACAGTCACAATTCCGTGTGGGTCTGGTGCAGGCTAATGTTCACAATTCTAGGTAGGAGAGGCATAGCTAACATTCACAATCTCATCCGGGTCTGGTGCAGGCCAACGTCCATAATTCTGAGTAGGTGAAGTATTGTTAACATTCACAACTCAGTGCTGGCCCAGCATAGGCCAACGTTCACAATTCTGAGCAGGAGAGGCACAGCCAGCATTCACAATTCTGTGTGGGTCTGGCGCAGTACAATGTTCACCACTCTAAGCAGGCTAGTTGGATAAAGGGCAGGGTGGTATGGTGAGAGTCACTGGCGAGTTCATGATGGCAGGTGGAGGGTAGGTTGGGGGTGGTGGGTTTGTTTGGGACGAGAGGGGGGGGGGTTTAAGGGGCAGGAAGTGTGAGGCCCGCCAGAGTGAAGCTCACATTTTGGATTTAGATGGGTGGGATGGAGTCAAGGGGTCTTTGGCCTCGCTATCTAGATGCAAGATTTAACACAGTAAACTTTTAGAGGACACTCAGAGTTGTTTGGCCACACTATCTGGATGCAGACTTCGACTCAATAAGACTTTGGGCACACTCAGTATTCTTTGGGCTCACTGTCTAGATGCAAAATTCAACACAGTATGACTGTTAGAGGACGCACAATGTTGATTCACATGCATGGATTCACATGCTCATGAACACTCCCCGTCGCCAGGCTGGGAATCCCCGGCAAAGAAAAAAAATCTGCCTCACCCCTGAACCGTGCCCCTCCCAACAACCAACCACTGGTCCCCGAGCCACAATGACCTCCACCCAAGCCCCTCCTTTGTAAAAGGCACATGCTAACATTCACATTTCTATCGAGATGTGACGCAGGCTAGAGTTCTCAATTCTATCTAAGTGTGGTACATGCTATCATTAACATTTATATCTAGATGTGAAGCATGCCAGAGTTCTCAGTTCTATCCAAGTGAGGCACATGCTAACATTCCCAATTTCATCCCATTGTTGTACATGCTATCACTCACACTTCTATCCAGATGCGACGAAGGCTAATGTTCATGATTCTATCTAAGTGAGGTACATGCTGACATTCACAATTTCATCTAAGGGTGGCACATACTATCATTCACACCTGCATCCGGATGTGACGCAGGCCAGCATTCACGATTACATCCAAGTGTCGCACATGCTGTCGTTCATATTTCTATCCAGATGCAACGCAGGTCAAAGTTCACAATTCTATCCAAGTGAGGCACATGCTAACATTCACAATTTCATCTAAGTCTGGCACAAGCTATCATTCACATTTCTATCTGGATGTGACGCAGGCCAAAGTTCACATTTTTATCTAAGCGAGTTACTAGAGGGACATCCATCTTCCCCACTGTTAACATCCGATGCCAAGGGGCAGCGATCCGTTTTATTCCCTACATTGCGCTACTGGCATTATGAGATGGAAGTGTTCCAGTAAATGTTAGGATTTATGTGCCAATGCAAATCGTCAAATAAATGAGCCACCACATAATTGGATCCTCGAAGAAAAGAGGGGGATTGTTTGCACAGAAAGAGATTGGTTAGAAAAATAATAAGACTACAAATGAGTAAACCCTTTGCAGTTAGCAGTATGATGTTCTGCATATTGTATTAAAGTGGGCAGGTTTTGTTTTCAAATAGTTTTTGCTCAATTGAAAGATTTTTGGACCGAAATGACTGCAAAAAATGATAATAAAATTTGAGGAAAACACAAAGTTATTGTAAAGTAGGTAAGCAAATGATGAAAGTAACTAATGAAAAGCAGGATGCAATGAACAGCTGGCAGCAGGCAGCACTCGTCAGGCCTGTGCAAACCTATGATGGAGGAACGTTAGCAACCTTAAGCCCTATGCCCAAGAAACTATGGGCTCTTCTCTTCCTAAATCTGGGATGTCCCAGCCTTAGAGCTCACATGGCAAATGTCCCTGTAGAGCTCTGCTGCAAAAGTTGAGCCGAACAAGCACCTGTGGCAAGCAACATGCTGCTTTTAACAGGCCACAAAGGATTGGCTCCTGGTATCGTCGGGCAACTACTGCTGATGGCTAAAGACTGGTTTGTTACTGCAGCTTCAGACACACTGAATGAAGCAAGTGGAGGTCTTTTTTGTTTCAGCTTCACTTTTTTGCACCACTCATAACAAAAGGCTTCTTTAGTATGTCCCGCTCTTTATAAACAGCAACACAAAAGGATGTGCTTCGACCAAAGGAACTCCACTCAGTCACTGTTGGAAGCTCTTGCGCAAGGGGGATCTTGTTAATGTCATTGTTGGAACTGAGGACTTTCACTGTCCTAAAACAAAGACCGTGCCAATTTTGTCTAAACCATTTTTCCCTTTCCGCACTTCAGGAGCCAGAACGCACATTAAATCAGTCTACTGTTTGCTTGCCTCTGTGGTTTTTAGCACTTAGTTTAATATACTTGGAATACAAGCCCTGTTAATTTCCAGAAACCAACAAGAAAAAATGAATTATTTACGGAGCTCAATTATCTTTAACAACAAACAGGCCCTTAATATATACCTAAATATCACAAAGAGTTGTGATTTTCTTGTTTGTTCTTGGAAACACGTAGATAATTATTCATAAGAGGGACATCCTTTGTCTTTATTCTGCTCAGTACAGATACCAAGAAAACAGTCTTATCGGGTGTCTGCAAAATGAAGTTTGATTTGAACGTTATTTCGCTGCCCACAGTGAACTGGATTGGCTGGCAGCTTCAGCTTGCCTACCTAATTCCAGTGCTGTCTGTGGTTTGGAGTTATGTAACTACCTACACAACTATATCGCTGTGGTCTTTACAGTGAATGAACACCATTACTAATAGGCACACAGAAAATACGTAAGTAAACATGTCATAGGACAGCAATTCAGGGTCAGGATATTGGGACCATGGGTGGATAAAGAAATGATAAGGAGTGCTGGCTTTTCCTTTTGGAGGACTTTTGCATTTTAACAATGGGACCAACAAACCTGGTGGATACATGTTTTTGAAATGTCCTCTTTTTTTGGCTACCATTAAAATATTGGGGATGTTGGCATTCACCTTAAGAGCAGATGAGAACACAAATAATATTACCAGTTTAGTAGACGTTATTCACACTTGGGACTCTTGTAATATTAGTGCCACCAAATCGAGCTCGTCAAGATTCTTGGAATGTGTTCCTTGGCAGAGAAAGGAGAGCAGAGAATTTTATAGAGTATATATAAGATTTGGAAGTGCCAGTCCACATATTTCCCAAACCAATTACTAGGACATGCCACCCATTTAACAGCCTAATTTTGCATAAAACACATTATCTTCTCTTCCTCCATAACACAGTTATTTACATAAAGAGTAGGGATTACAAGTAGGGTTGCCGGAAGGAGGTCTGTAGCACTAATATTATAGAGACACCTGTCATGAGAGGAGAGAAACAGAGCATGTGTACACAAAGGGGCTAATTGTGTAAGAACCTGTAATTTGGGGGTGGGGAGCCATTGTGGAAACCCTTCAACATAAACCACTCCCCGCCACCAAATCTTGGTTATTTGCACAGCGGAGTGCAAATGTACAGGAAAAAAAGGCGGCAAACAAGCATGTACACTGCCTTTTGTCCTGCACGTTTGCACTCTGCCATTCAAATGAAGTAAACGCTGCATGCCGTATACGCACGGCAGGAACCGTTTACAATGGATCCCTATGGAGTCCACCTGCTTTATGCATAAAGCCTACGGGCTCCACAAGGATCGCCCCCATTTTCACCGGCATGAAAATGCATGTGGGCGCAAATGCTGGAGCATTTGTATGGCAGAGAGGTAGGGAAGTGGTAGAAATGCAAGTTGCATTCCGCCCCTCCTCTCTGCTATACAAATGGATAAAAATGGGCTGTGGCTTCAATGGAAGATGTAATAGGCTTATGCAAGGCGTTTACGTCTTCTAATAAATCTACGGCTCCTACAAAAATAAGCCCTGAAATATTCAACAATCAAAACCATGTTGCAAGAGTAGTAGGGAAGAGTCTTTCAACAAACAAAACGGGTCTTCTTGGGACCAATGAATAGATGTACATCGACTAAGAAAAGAAGCTCTTTTCCCATGATTAGATCCACCCTGTAGTACATGATGGCTAAGAGAAAAAGTGGATAAATCCCAATTTCATTTGTTTCATTGGTTTCATTAGGGTAGGTCTCCTCCTCTTCTTCAAGCCAATTTTGGGAGAGTCAGATATCCCTAGCTTGACGTTCCACGGGCCCAGACATCCATCCTCAAAGTGTCTCGGTAGGGTAGTGTCAGAATCTCCTACATGACTCTCTAAGGTAAATGTGTCAGTACAATTTTTAACCTAAATCAAGTGAGGACCTATTCTGTAAGGACCTAAATCCAATGTCAGTGCCTGGAACTAATTCCCAAACTCCTGAAGCATTTGCTCTGCATATAGTATTTAGGTTGCTCACAATGTCAGGCATTTTTAAGTGTCCTAGGACAATCTTTGTTCATTGTCTTTGCTTCTGTCAGGCGTCCCCTCCTGCCGGGTGGGTTATCCTTGAAACCGCTACCTTGACAACCCCAACATCATACCCTTCTTGCCCTAGACAGCCTTTAGTGTAAATATGGGTAGGAATCCCCCTCTTCCTGGATACTTCCTGATGGGATCCCCTGAACCACAGCTGGGTTCTCAGCAGTTGCAAATGTCTTTTGTTGAGCTGATTGCTTTGCATTTGCCACCAGTATCTGGGCTGAAGCCCTCAGCTGGCTGTTCGCCTGGGCCATGTCAGCCTCTGTGCCCAGGTTTCTAGCTGTCTCTGGAGTCCAGCATTTTCCTTTTAATCTGGCCTGGTGTATGGTGTTGATCAATTGACTTAGCCACCTACTGTTCTGTTATTCCAACAACTGCTCCATTTAGTTTAACCACGGCAGGCTCTCCTAATCTAGCTCTTCTTCTCTCAAGACAATATCACTTTCCCTCTGGAATGGCTTCCTTACACCTTCTACGTCACGATACTTGTGCTTCTTATTATAAGTGTGCTCTAGGAGTAATTGACCTAATGAGTGCTCTAGTTGGTGGGTCTGTTTTCCTATTAGTAACTGGGTTTGTGTCTCCCTATGTGACTGGCTGCTAATCTTACTGAATGGTGGTGTTGATTGAGATGGCCTCTATAACAAACACAAAGTCTTAGGGCTAGTTCAAGGTTTTTTATTCAACTTTAAGGGGAGGTAAAACTAATGCCTGTTCCCCTCTCTCATGTCCCGAGGTCTCCCTCCACCCTAGCACAGTTTTCCCTAGACGTTGGCCATTAGAGATCGATAACTCTAGTGCTAAAAGATGGATGGATATCATGGAGGCCTTATCTATCTTTCTCCCTCTGGGACTTCCTAAGGGTACCCTAAACATTCTCAAGATAGCAAATGACATTGGCAAGATTGTGCCAGACTCAGACACCCTTCATCTTACACTCTCCCCCTTACTCAATCCCTTTCTTTTCCCTCCTTCTATACTTCTGTCTCTCCCTCTTCTCTGTCCCACCGGTATTACTCTCTCTCTCCATCTCCCTCTCTGCACCTTTCACTACACACCACTCACTTCTTACTACAGCCCTTTCCATCCCTCACAGTGTACCCCTCTCTTTACTTCACACTACACTTCTTTCCTCAAACCTCACATTACGCCCCTCTCGTGACCTCTCAATAGGCCCCTCTCCTCATCTCTCACTACACCCAGTTTTTCGATCTACGCCTTGCCACTTTCTCTGCCCATCTCTTACCACTACTTTCATGCCCTCCTGCTGCATGCCCCGCTCAGTACTACTCCCACTACCGACGTGCCCTCTTTCCACACCCCCACCACACATTCTCTCTCTCACTTTCACTCTCTCGCTCTGATTTCCCCAATACTGTATCTCCCTCTCTGTCTTTCTCCCTCACTCACCTTTTACTCACACACACACACACACGCACACGCACACGCACACACACACTCACACTCACACTCACACACATACACACACACACACATTCACACATACACTCTCACACTCACACTCACACTCCCTTTTCTCGCACTCCACTAAATACAACTGGTACCACTCTCTCTCACAAGTACCTCACCTGCACTCTGCTACAACTCTTCCACTACTCTTTAGCACTCCGCTCCTCCGTACAGCCTCCTCCTGACCTCACTCCTGCAACACTCACTCTGTCTCTCACTCACTCCCCTTTTATGCTGTGTTCCTGTTGGTTCTGTCTCGCCCTCCCTTCCACTGGTTCCAGCGCTCACCTAACTGTATGAGCCAATATGTGCATGTCTTTTCCCAAGGGCTGGTTTATACAGATGAAAAGCTTTAAAACCCCTCTAGTGCCTCCCTCATTTCCAGCATGGTTATGTTTAGTTTCTCTTGGTGTTGTAGCAGCTAGGGGCTCAGGATGCCCATTCTCCTAGTGGCTTCCTTCATATGCTTGTGAGTTCTACTGCCAGTTAGGTTTGGGGAGGGTTTCTGTTTCCCTCCAGCCCCCCTGCAGTCTCTCCTCATTCCAAGTTTGTTTTCCATTGCCCCACCATTCTTCTGGGGTTGGTTGGTGGGGTGTATGGTGTCTCATTTCGATTTGGCAAAGAAATGTTCCCAGTTCATTCCAGGTCTGTTTCCTGGCACTGGTCCGGGTTTTCTTGGTTGCTATTGGGTACATTCCGGGAGTTAGAGTCCTGAAACGGAAAAGAGAGAATACTGGCCAGTACTGGGAGGCATCATGCTACAATGAATGCTACCTCTGGTAATATGCATGGCACTTGATGAGGTAACAGGGACTGCCTCCCCCACTCAGTCTCTCCACTTCTGGGAGGGGGCTATGTTCCACCTTGCAGGGCCATGTCCCTGACCCTGTCACATGCTTCAATACTGGGCCTCGACCCGAGCCCTGGCCCCACGGCAAGAGCTGACAGTCTGCCATGTTGGGATTGGACAACAGTGCCATGGCAGCCCATTGATTTGGCACTTCAGCTTCCTCATTTGAGTGAGTGAATTCTCCACTTTCAGCACCTTCCTGTAAGCGCAAATACTTGCTTTGTGTATTTTACCTGGTTGCCGCTTAAGTGCCATTTGCTTTGTATTGCATTGTAGTAGTCATTTATATAGTCCCATTTCCCTATCTGTATGGCCTCAATGCGCTTTGTGTTTGGAACGCCCTGGGGGACCAAAGTCTATGTATGGGAACATTCTAAGAGTTTACTTTAAGATGCGTGTGTGCATTCTGTCGGGTTAGGACTTAAGGGACTGGCTTGGCCACAGTAAGCAACCCGGAGGTCCGGCACGTGGGCGGGTGCTGTCAGTGGTTTTAAGATAGAGTGCTAGTATAGGAGACTCGATGTGTGCCCAGCTAGACCGATTTTTTACATACGTTGTCTCTGTAAACTAATGGTAGGGGTGTTGAGGCACGCCAGTGGTTTCAGTGTGGAGCTGCTAGATCGGATTCGACATAGCTGTAGCGGCATTCTAGAGTGCATGGATGGGAGCTGTGCCTGCGGTATGTGTCCACAGATGTGGAGCGATTTATACATACCTTAGACTCTGACAGAGTTTGGTTCAAGTTCCATGTCCGGGATTGTCCACACAACGTGTGCAGTCACCAAAGCCCGTCCTGTGCATGGAACCACAAAGGGATATGATATGTCATTTATAAGGCGCCTGTAGACAAGTGTTTCTAGGTGGGGGGAGACAGAGGGAGGACAAGACAAACAATCTTACTAGGCCTTGTGTCGTTCAGATCATTCAAGTGCGAGAACAAGAAGTGCACGGGGAAAGGGAAAGGGGGGGAGTGCAAAGGAGAGGGGAGGGGAAAGCTGGGCAGCAATGCTCTGAGTAAGTGCAGCCAGGGCAGCATGGCTCTGCGTAGTGCAAGGATATAAAGGGACTGTAGGGTTTCAGTTAAAGCCCCAAGTGCGTGGTATGCCCGGAAGCAGTGCAAAGGTGACTGATCAAGAAAGAGCCAGTGAGACTCTAAGGGATGTCGAACAGACAGTAAAACCTTCTACTTGCCTTGTATATGTTGTACTGCTTTACTGGGGCCGATTTCTTTTCTATTCTTCTTCAGCCCTACAGTACAGCCAACCTCTGTACTCAATGCTGGTACTACATTACCCTGCCTCATAAGAAACATTTGTCTTTTGATGATTTGGTGTCTCGCCTCAGACACTGACAGCAGCTGCACCCTAGGGCCTCCTACACGGGCCGTTGGTTTAAGTTCCTTTACTACTAGTGGGTCTTCGACCCCATCAGTACACTGAGGACATGGGGCTTGTTGCCCTTGGTTTCCCTCAACAGTGTACAGAGGCCACATGCCTGCTTTCCTTTGGGGCGTCTCCCATATTTCAATCAGTGGTGAATTGTATTTAAGTATAGCAAGCTGGCTTGTTACCATGACAAGCCTGATCCCTTCCATGCCGCAGGTAACCTTAATCTCCTGTCCTGGTGTTTCACCATGCATCGGTTAACTGGGCAGGCATGGGTGGACCGGTGGAACAGGCTCCTGTGTATCCCATCACCACACCCAGAAGGTGCATTGAGTGATTGGAAGCTTCACATGGCCCCCAGTCTATTTGGTCCCCCTTCCCAGTTGGCGTGATCCATGGCACTTAGTCACACATTCAGAGTGTAACTACTACATTTCTTAAACCTCCATAACAACCACTGTTTTGGAGACATGTAAAAAAAAGTTTTCAGATAAGAAGGGAGCATGAGGCGGTGGAGTAGGGCAACTGCTAAAATCTTACAGGGTTCAGCCAAAAATGTTCCTCAGAATGGCCCAACCAAACTTAATATTCGCCATACTGCTGATACCCATCACATACTGTGTTCAAAAGGTGTGTGGTATCGGACCAGTGACTGCTTTACAAATAACATACAGGGAAGTGAGCCATCAGAAAGCTAGGGACATTGCTTGAACCTAGAGACATGATCATGATGCGTACAGTGAACGTATCCTTTGCAAACAATATCACTGCAACAGACCACAATAGAGGCATTGGATACCTCCTTCCTAGGGTTAGGTACATAAAACATAAGAAGCAATCTGTTAATCAAAATTATAATAGCCAACACAACCTCTTAGCAGACCTAACATCAATAAGGAAAACATTATTCGAGGGCATCCATTTGATGTTACTGAATGTCATAGGCTGAAAGGGCTTGTAAGCAGGACTTCATTTCACTAAAATGACAGGGGTAGCGGAAGTGACATCACACGACCCTTCACCTCTGATGACATTAAAGGAAGTGATGTCATTTAACCCCACCCTGAAGTGACATCACAGGAAGCAATGGAACACAACCTTTCAGCCCTTCACAAAACAAGAAGTCGCATCACATAGCCTTGTTCCTGAGTACACTGCAAAAAATATGGTTACGATATCACTGTAATGTGATATACATTTCACAAATGAAGGGATCACCATATGTATCGTTAATATCACTGTGCGTAGGCCCATATTACCAAATTACTGCGAATACAGCTGACATTCAAGGTCAAATGATAGGTTATTAAATAGCACTTACATTTAAGTGCTTTATAGAGAACAAATTTACATACAATATCACCCAACCTGTGTTGGTACTCATTTATGAACCTCAGAAGGATGAAAGGCTGAGTTGGCCTTGCCGGGATGCAAACCTGCAGAGAGAGAGCACGCACGCACGCACGCACGCACACACTCTCTCTCTCTCTCTCTCTCTCTCTCTCTCTCTCTCTCTCTCTCTCTCTCTCTCTCTCTCTCTTCCCCCCCCCTAAAATGAGCAATTACATTTCTGAATGTTCTCAATGTCCGGAAGCAAATTACACTGTGTAGTGGATACCATTAAACGGGTAACTGAATTTTAACAGCAGGCCAGTTCATCTGCAGGTCTGGTGCAAAGGTGGACACATGTCAAGCCTGCATGGCTCTACTTCTCAGGATTCAGAGGTTGGCAAAATACATGCCATTGGGAAGGTTCATAACTGTGTATTAAAGAATTCAGAGTAGCACAGGGAAAGCAGCGCATACACTCGGCATCCCGTACTCTGGGCATTCATTACCTCATACATGCAAACAAACATCCTGAACAGCATGCCAGGGAGATAGGAAAGATAGACCCATTGCAACAAAGCATTTTTAGTGGCACAATGAAATCAAGGGCCACTTTGGTACAAGGATTTTTTCAAGTGACTGAGGATACCGAGATGGAATTTCGTTTGATGACCGTAAAAGAAACAACTTCAGAAAAAATTCATGCTATAACCAGAGGCGCAGCCAGGATTGTCTAATAAGTGGGGCCTGAAGCTAATGTAGTTGGCCCACCTCAGTGACATTAACATCTGTAAATGCCCACACGGCCCTTTTGAGTGTGCATTTACAGATTTTGGGCGGGCCTTGCCTGCTCAGGTCATACCCCGTATATGCCTCTGGATAACTGCATCTTGCAAAAAGCCAAATACATATTCCGAAATAGTTGCTTATTCTACTTTAAATGCTTTTTGGAAGTGTTGTCTGCATTGTGAATTTGAAGTGTTTAAGAACAGACTAAATCAGTGACTCACCCCCTGAAGTGTGCCTGAAATAAACCTTTAATGAGTCTAGCAATTATTGTATAGAATTCCAGAAAGACAAATTAATTGTTATTCCTATTCTTTCTTAGTTAGGGTCACTGCTCAGTGTTACACTTGTGGAACCCCCTGTTTTTTTTTTTTTTTTAAAGATGCCTGCACAAGAAAGCCAGCCACTCCAGAAACAAAGAGCCACGTGGCACTGGTCACAGCCAAGGAGCTTCCATTTAAAATAACAGAATATTAATTGTTGGCTTTTTTAGGGGTAGCAAGGGAGACCTCAAGGGTAACAGGTGCGACCCCTGGCACCCCTCGAATGACGTCCCTTCTATTAAGCCAGAACAAAACAAAAAAATACAAACACAACAAAACAGGATGGCCATTTCAATTAGAGAGGATCCTCTTGAAAGTCATGGTCAGTTAATTTTTATGGTTTTATGTTATATTGTTTTGAAAACATAGTGTTGGAGAAATGTCATTCAAAAAACAAAGTGTGCTTAAATATGTGTGCTGATAATGATAGCGGCACATTGAAAAATATTGCTCCGAAAGCGTAGTCAGAAATCATCAATGTGCTGCCGATGGGAAAATCAAGTATTGGTTATTTTTTTAGTCCTTACGTGAAAAGGACAAAGAAATGTCATACAGTGATTAACCGAGCAGTGCAGCTGAAAACCATGTGGAAATGTCTAAGTGCTCACACAAGCAAGATAAGAATCGCGCCACTACAGCCTGAGATTTACAATCACAGGAGCCTAATGCCTTACAGCCACATTTCCATTAATTTCATAGCAGAAGAAACAGAATGGAATACATATACTCAAAAAAGGAAGGAATGCAGTTGGTCTGCTAACCTTTCAAGGGATCAAAGGGGCACCACTGAACTCCCACCCTCCCCTCCTAGTCATCCCTCACCACCCCTTGGCCATGATATTATTTTTTAAACAGAATGTATAATGACATTATGTGCCGTAAAACAACATTATGTGGCACTATTATTAAATTACTACATTTTCTTTTTGTTTCTGTGAAAAACATTTTGGAGAACGATTATATCACTGGCAACCATATAAAGTACTAGGTGCAAAGAGCTGTGGATTACAACTATATCTGTTTTGTAGTTAAAATATATTTTTGTGCACAAGATCTGGGAAGCGTTTATGCTCAAGCAACTCTCTTTTATGGCTCATGATGACATGGCAAAATTCATGGCGGAATAGGGGACCTTTGTGGAGAGGCATGCTAAGACCCCAGACCTGTATTAATGAGACGAGGGAAGACTGGCTTACTCCGCTTTTCAAATGAGTTGGGAAACTGGTGCTGGGAAGGGTAAAGGTGCCAAGCTAAAGGAGGAAATACCCTCCACCAGGGCCCTCCTCTTGGGAAACCTTGAAGTGGAGGTTTGAAAAAGAAAGGTGGTTGATGAAAGGACGAAGAGGAGAACCAAGAGTGCTGAGGAAAGAGAGTTGTGTGGAAGCAGTTCAAGTTTTAAATAATGTGTTTATGTTTTGTGCTGGTATTTGTTAGCCAGTGTGTCATGTCTGTTTTGGTGTAATGGGAAGGTTCTTAAATCAAATGTTTTGGGATATTTGTAGTGGTTTTTGCAGTATAAAATGGTAGGTGGTCAACTGTCCAGCAGAATGCATAATATGGTGGAAAATACAAATTTTGAATCTTTTCCTCTTTAAATTGAGGAAGACATTTGAGCCTTAAAGAAATTTGTATTGATTTAATGTGTCTATTTGCATATGCTGACAGCCAAAAGCAATACCACTGATGGTATTGACCCTATTGTTGTTGTCTGTATTGATAAAGCCTTAATAAAAATACATTTACAAAAATATTGTTTTCTGACTCAGCAAATACCACTACTGGGAACAGAAATTATTGTTTTACGCCACAAAAAAGAATGTTCTTCCAACTTCAAATAATAGAGAGCAAACCACTCCTACTTCAAACTCTTATCTGGAGCTCCGTGTGCATCTTTTGTCCATGTGTACTGTTCCCTTTTTCATGTTCCCATGACCCCCTCCCATGAGTTGGGCTGTGTATCCTCCAAACTGCATCTGCAACTATTGTAAAGCACCAACCAATGCAATTGCTCCACTAATGGTATCACCTTTTATACAGTGCTTCTATTCGAAGTACTATTTTCTTTCACAAATGAATACAAATATAAAAATGCAAAATATTTTTGGATTGATGATGATAGCATACTTTCCGTCAACACTAACGACCAAACCTCTCATGATTTTTGAAGCCCCTGAGAACATGTGACACAAGGATAACTCATGGTTTTCAAAGTGCTACCCAGTGCTGTGCCAACCATGATCGAGCCTTCCTTGTCCTGAGGGGGAAAACATCAGAAGTTCTCTGAGGTATTCTTCACCTTCGCAACCAGCATTGAGCAAAAGAAGCCTACCCTGGTGGGTGCTGGTGTAAGTAGACAATCTATTTTTCCAGGCCTGGCGACTGATCCTCAATGGCTGTAGGGTATAGTCATTGTTGGGCCAGAGTTTAGAGTCCAACCCCCCCTGTCCCTCAGACACCTTCTTTCCTTGCTCCCTCCTTTAACACTTATTTTCACTTATAAAATGTCAATCTTCAATTGTGTTAGGAAAATTGTTTTCAAATAATACCCATTACAATATCATTCTTAAAGAAGCAACATTCATACTAAAAAATAAACTCAACAACTTAACCGTATTGACCCTTCTCTCTTCCTTTTACTGGATAGCTCTTCCTTGGGCTGAAAATACTGCGGACCCACCAGAAGTTAAGTAAATATGTTGATAAATTGGAGAACAGTAGCATTGAAGGGGAGGGGAAGATTGAGCAGAAATTGAGAGATGGAGGGAGAGGGTTGAAAACGGATTCATAACGTATAAGGAAGGGAGTGAAGTGATCAAGGAACAGGGGAGAAATGGACAGAACATGTAAACCCAGTATAGGAGGTTAAGGACGTTTAACGTGGTTAGAGTGTGGGGGGGGGGTACAGGCATGGACTGGGGACAATCATAGTATTATTGGAGCGGGTGTGGAATGAGGGGGGGCAGTGGCCAATGGGAGTGAGTTTGAGATGGCTCTGCTGTCAAAAATGTAAAACAAATATAAAAAATGAAGACGCCATGTGAGAAACAGCAGCATTATTCAAATTAAAGTATTATAGATAATTGAATGAATGGCAACACAGAATTACTCCAAAAGTAAATATCAAGACGTAATTTTCCCAAAGAATTTTCCTAAAAGAAGTGATTACATGTGACTACCCTACTTCTCTTTTTCTACTTCTCAGCTCAGCCTCTTTCTGGACTGCCCTTAGATGCTTCTGTACGTAGATGAGTCACTGGATTGCAGGGTATGGGAGCATAGAGTGATATACCTCAGGACGAAATCATCCAGGGTTTTCATTCCGGCTCCTTTCAGGAGGATGACAGGCCTCTGCACCATCTTTAACCTCCACCTCTTCAGCCCGTTCTTCAAGATGCTTATACTGGCTTAGTCAATCAATGCAGTCAAATGAGATATTAATTTGTCACCATCGACCCATCAGACATTTGCCTGTGAGGGGAGTACACTTCCAGTTTAGGGGATCTAGTTCTAGTTGAGTTCCACACCATATACCCACCTAATCACCATGTAAGGTTCACCGGCTGATTGGTAAATGCACATATCACTACCTGGACAACTAGTTGTAGGACTGGAAGTACAAGAATCGCAACAGGTGAGTAACTTACATTTATCCCTTGCACATCAAATGCCACTAGTCCAAGGACATAACTAGGGACATCGCCGGGCTTCGAAACAGGAAGAAACCTACTTGAGCTTTAAAGAACCAGATCTTCCAATATAAAGTCCACTGACCACTTCATGGAAGGAGGCATCCAATGGGAAAACCGATGGCAGTGCAGAACTTGTTTTTTTCAATTAAAAAAATGACGCTGTGCCAGTTACCCCCGAAGTATGATGTGATCACACCGTTGCACTTTTAACTGCCCATATCAGCCATGTTTCATACTTAACTGTGTACCACACTGAGGCAGAGGAAAGTGATTATGTCTGTTTCCTTTCAGGTGTTCTTAGGACTCCGGTCCCTCTCCTGTTTTACCAACACGAGATTGAAGACTCTGCCTTAAGGTTTCTATGTGACAATGGAAATCCCGAATTGCCCAGGTAAATGCACCATATATTTTAATTTTTTATTTTCACGATGGCATGCCCTATACTTTCAAACTCTGCAAGTAGTGCAGGGAGCTGAAAACGCAATTGGGTAAGTGTATGGGTGACATTTTATAGTTGACGGCCTGAAGGACAACAGACACCATTCTAAATGAAGACTATCCAGATAATAACTAATGGCGATTTGTCAAAATTGCAGTCAGAGTGCAGAATTATAATATAAAGGTAAATTCAGAGGGAAGCACATTGAGAGACACATATTCAGCACTTCCAGCAATGCAAGTCTTGCTAAGTCAAAATACAAAGACTGTAGGCAGATCGATTCTTGGCCTGCAGGCTTTAAGGAAGGTCGCATCCACCCTGATTGATTCTGAAGGAACTGTTATTTTTCATTTCCCCATTGTGCTCATTAAAAGGCAAGAGGAATTGCCAAATGAATTATGTTAAGTGAGTCAAGAGCCTTTGCATCTTACTTTGCTTGAGCTGCAGATTTGATGCTATTCAAGAGTAGTTATGGGGGGCCCCTTTTTCCAATTTGAATTTTCTTTCAAAATGTATTTTTATTGCCATTTAAACATTTTTGAACATTAACAATCCCAACCCCCCCTGCCCCACTTCCGCCCTTGTCGCCCCACCCCTCCCCCAGATTGCTGCAAAACGTATCGTCTAAGGCAGGGGTGCACAACTGATTTTGACAGAGGGCCGAAAGTACCTTACATGAGGGCTATAGTGGGCCGAAAAGTAAATGTGGGCGGGGTGGTAGGCGGGGCGTGGCAGGAGGCTTTTTAAACCCCCAATTTGTACTAAACACATGGAAAAATAATGTTTTTGAGGTGTACCGATTTTTATTTGCATTTCAAACTTACATTTTGTACTACACATTTTCCATTGTTATAATTTATTTCTATTTAGTTATTGTATCTCGCCTGTTTAATTAACTTATATATATTTTATTGACCCCAGATTGGACATGCCGTTATTTTGGACTGCTACAGTTTGCTATTTGGGTTGCCCAAGAGGAGTATGGCCTTCGTTGAGTCAGGTTTCCTCAAAAAGCCAAAGATGAACATCTCCTAACTGTGCCTGTTTTAGCTTTATTATTGGGTTCACTCTTGGAGTGCAACACTATGCCCCATGTCCCCCTCACCCCCAACCAAACACTATGCCCCATGTCCCTCACCCCAACCAAACACTATGCCCCATGGCCCCCTCAGCCCCAACCAAACACTATGCCCCATGTCCCTCACCCCCAACCAAACACTATGCCCCATGTCCCTCACCCCAACCAAACACTATGCCCCATGGCCCCCTTACACCCAACCAAACACAATGCCCCATGGCCCCCTCACCCCCAACCAAACACTATGCCCCATGTCCCTCACCCCCAACCAAACACAATGCCCCATGTCCCTCACCCCCAACCAAACACTATGCCCCATGGCCCCCTCACCCCCAACCAAACATTATGCCCCATGGCCCCCTCACCCCCAACCAAACACTATGCCCCATGTCCCTCACCCCCAACCAAACACTATGCCCCATGGCCCCCTTACACCCAAACAAACCCCCCACCCCCCAAATCAGCACACACAAACCAGCACCAATACAGACCCGAATCCCCACCCCCCAACTTAGCACACACACAAACATGCACCCATAAAGACCCGAACCCCCACCTCCCCAACTCCAAACCCCCCACCCCCCAACTCAGCACACACACTCTCAAGCATGCACCCATACACTGGCGTAACAGGGGCCCCCGCAGCCCCCGCGGTGCGGGGGGCCCGCGGTGTGGGGGGACCCACCAGCACATGGCAGGGAGGGGGCCCCAGTAAAAAAAAAATATATATTTTTTTTTCTAAAAAAAAAAAAGTTTCTTTTGAAATTCACTCTGCATTCATAAAGAACATTTCTGTAACAGAAATAATTTCTTTATGAAGGCAGAGTGACTACAAAAAGAAACTTTCTTTTTGAAGTCTGAGGGCCGCCGTAACCCATGACATGGAAGACCCTAGGCTGGAGGCCTCCATGTCATGGGGTGGGGAGAGGCGGTGGGGAACCCTATGCCTTCAAAAAGAAATTGTTTGTTTTTGAAGCCACTCAGCCATCATAAAGAAATTATTTTGATTATGGTTCGGTCCTTAACTGAAATAATTTCTTAATGAAGTTATAGTGACTTAAAAAAGAAACAATGGGGCTCATTCTGACCATGCCGGTCCGGAAACAACGGTGCTGGTAAGCTTACAGGCACTGTTGTTTCCGGACCGGCATATTACAGGTCTGCCTTGTGGGGCTGCCGTGCCCGACAGGTCTGACCCTGCCAGGCACAGCAGCCACGGTAGGCAGACCTGTCACGGAAGCACCGGCACCGTTAACAATGGTGCAGGTGCTTCTGTGTCCCCATTCCCGTGGAGTCTGGGGTTTAACAAAATTACCGGCACCTGATTTCCCAGCCGCCGGACTTGAAATAGCACGGTGGCACCGGGAAGTCAGGCCATAGTAATTTTTTATGGGTCTGGCGGCAACCCGCCGGTAGCACCGGCACAGTTACCGCTGGACCCGTAATGAGCCCCAATTTCTTTTTTAAGTAATAGGGCCCCCCCTCAACTCCATGAGGTGTGCGTGTATGAGTCTATGGTGAAAGGGTGCACACTCAAATGTATAGCCGGCTGCCTGTGTGTGTATGGGATAAGGGTGCACACTTAAATGTATGGGTGGCAGTGGGGGTGTGCCTGCATGGTGAAAGGGTGCACACATAAATGTGTGGATGACTGGGTGTGTATAAGGTGAATGGTGTGTGTGCTTGTGTACAGGGGCACAAGAAAACCTTCATTTCGGGGGGGCTAACCCTTCAAATGTTGGGAGAGGCGCTAACTTCACATGCGGTGGGGAAGGGGAAACTTATTTGTGTGGGCGCATCCAAATTATTTACGCATTTTAATGAGACTATTCTAGTGCAGATTCAATGTTACAAGCAGTTAACTCTCTCCTATAAGTCTCCTGTTCCCTCTCTACCCTTCCAATCACTCCCCTGGCATGCAAGTACTAAACCCACATCACGATTTCAATCGCCTAAACAATGTGGAATTTGAATGCAGGTACTAACAGTGAAATGCTTTACGTTGGTAATTGCTGGGTTCTTGTTAACAGCAAAAACCAGGTGCCGTTTAAAATGTGTGTCCTGTTCGGTCTGGCAACTGCTCTAAATGTTAGCCAAGTTGAGTCAATATAGCCCAAAATGTCAGGGGGGGGTAGTGCTGAAGCCCAGTCAACTCAATGGTGTTGCACTACTACTTGTGTTTAATGCCTTGCTTACTCCTAGCCCTATTCTTCCTCGTCCCAGTACTTATATACGAGGCAGTACGTGTGTTTGAGGCACTCTGCCTCATACAAAAGTACTGGGAAGAGGTAGAGGTACATGGAGGTAATGCCTGATTTAGCTACCTGTAATCTTCATCACTCCTAGTCCCACTGTTCCTCATCCCAGTACTTACCTATGAGGCAAGGAGCCTCATACGAAAGCTCTGGGACAAGGAAGAGGGATGCAGAGGTATTTCTGGGCCAAGGAGCTGATTGTGGAGGTTGGGGTGGTGGGTGGGAGGGAGAGTGGATGTGTGGGTGGGCAGGATTGTGTGATAAATCATAATGGTTGTCCATGTCCAGGCTAAGCAGGCATGATATGTGGTATTAGTGGCTAGAGAGGCATTTTGATTTAGCCAGTCTAGTCATTCCTCAGTTTGGTATGACTTTCTTTTAACTGGACATTTCTGATAAAGTAGTCCTGCTAACTTTAATTACCTGGCTAGATTGGCATTTGGGTGCTGCCAGTCTAGCCATTTCTTACTGCGGCATTGTATATTTTTCTGGGCATCTGTGATAAAATGATATGATGTGATTCAAGTCATTTATAATGCGCCTGTACACAAGTGTACACAAGGGAGGGATGATAGAGGGAGGACAAGACAAACGATCTCACTAGGCCTTGTGTCATTGTGAGAACGAGAAGTGCAAGGGAAAAGGGAGCAGGGAAGTGCAAGTGAGAGGGGAGGGGAAAACAGGGCAGCAATGCTCTCAGTAAGTGCAGCCAGGGCAGAGCAGCTATTGGTTGTGCAAGGAGAACAATGGACTGCAGGGTTACAGTTACAGCCCCTAAGTGCATGATAGGCCCGGAGGCATTGCAAGGGTGACCAATCAAGAAAGAGCCTGGACTCAGAGAGACTCTGAGGGTAGCCAAGCAGCCAGTCAGTACAGCAGACAGGTAGGTCAGGTAGGTCAGCAGGGGGGGGAGAGAGAGCGAAAGCAGCAGAGAACAGGAAAGCTTTTAGCTGCTTCCGAAACTTCAGGTTGTCCGCCTCAAGTTTGAGAGGGGCAGGGAGGCCATTCCAGTTGGAGGCACCAGCAGAGGAGAGAGGTCTACCCCCACTCTCTGCCTGGAGAAATGTCTAAGCCTTAGAGAGTTGGAGGTAGCTGAGTGAAGGGTTAGAGAAAGAAGGTATTTTGGAAGAGAGCATTGGATTTAGTGTTGGCACTGGCCCCAGAAAGCCTTGTGGGCAATGCAAAGGTTCTTGAACTTGATCCTTGCAGCCAGTGGAGAGATTTCAGGGCTGGAGAAATACAATCCCAGGGCTTGAGGCAAAGGCTAAGTCTTGCAGTCCTGTTCTGGATGATTTGCAGATGACGGAGACTAGAGGAAGACAGATTGAGAAAGTGGCTGTTGCAGTAGTCCAGCTTAGAGACAGTGAGCTTCTGGTGGAGAGTGAGAAAGGGAAGAGTCCCTTTGAGGAGGAGCAGCTGGTAGTGGGACTTCTTGGTGATGTCCGAGATGTTAGGAGAGAAAGAGAGTGTGGCGTTGAAGATGACACCAAGGTTTTTTGCCTCGCAGGAAGGCAAAGGAAGAGGGCCCAAGGTGGTCTGCTATAGTGAGAGAGGAAACACAGTGGCAAGGGTCCCAATGAGAAGGATATCTGTCTTACTGGCATTAAGGCAGAGATTGTTGGAGGCGCACCAATCCTGAATCGTGGATAGACAGTCAGGAATGAGCAAGAGAGGAGAGGAGGATGAGGGGAGCCTGAAGGAAAGCTGAGTCATCCGCACAACACTGAAAGTTAGAGGATAAGGTAGAGATCAGGGAGGCCAAAGTGGCCAAGTAGAGGTTGAAAAACCAGCGTGAGAGGATAGAGCCCTGGGGAATGCCACAGGTAGAGAGAGGTGGCGGAGAGAATGGGACCACGATCGACCTGGGAGCAGAGTGGTGGTCCAAGTGGAAGTAGGTCAGTCACTCTAGGGTCTGATCTGTGATGCCCAGGTTCTCACAGAGTCAATTGATCAGGATGGGGATGTTGACCCTGTCGAAAACAGAGGAAAGATGAAGGATGAGAATAGAAGGAATGCTGGAATCAAGGTTAGAGAGCAGCACAGGTGTTAAGGAGAGCAGTTTCCATGCCTCTGGCAGCTCTGAAGCCAGACTGATGGTCATGGAGACAACCAACAGATTCAGTGTGGAGAGTAAGCTGGGAGATGGCAAGCTTTTCCAAGAGTTTGCTCAGGAAAGGTGGAGATTGAGCGATAGTTTTCCAGCAGATAGGATCAGCAGACTGCTTCTTGAGGAGTGGGTGCACAAGGGATTGCTCAAAGGGAGAGGGGAACATTGCAGTGGCGAAAGAGTGATTACAGAAATCGGCCAAGGCTGGAGCGAGGGTGTCAATATGGGCTTTGATGGTTCTGGAGGAGCAGCGGAGCACCTGTTTGGACGACACTTTCATAGATCGGACTTGTCTAGAAACCTCGTCAGGTGTTGTCAGAGAGAAAGAGGAAAAAGGAGGAGGAGAGAAGAGATGGCCAAAATGGGCCGAGAGAGAAAGAGGACATAGAGGACAGGATGTCCTGAGATTTAGCAGAGAAATGAGAGGCCAGAGCTGTACAGAGGGCATGGGAGGGAACAGAAGAGGTATAGACCACAACAGGATTGACCAGTTCCTTGCAGATTTTAAAGAGTTTGGCCGTGTTGTTCGAGGCCATGGAGACACATGCTTTATTGTGTGCTCTCTTCTTGATGAGTGTTATTGCTTTGACTGGCATTTTGCTGAAAACAGTCTAGGTATGTCTAAATGCGGCCTGGCATTCTGTACTATAATGTTATTACGTGTTTACACTGGTCTACATTGTGCAGCCAGTTGGAAGCATTAATGTTCCTGTGCACTGTTGGTGACTTGCATGTATTGGATTGTGTTACATTACAAAACAATTGCAAACACTCTGGCTTTATAGCCAATTTATCTCGGAAAGTGTGCTGTATATTGCATTAAAACACAAATTTATATCTTTTTCCTAGTGCAGTGTGCGGCATACCCCTTCAGCAGCACGTTCATGCGTATTGTGCAAGCGTGACAGTCTAGGCCGGCCCAGAGTGTGGCGCAACCCGTGATTTGTTGCCGAGTTGGGGGGCCCCCTCCGCATGGCTCGCAGGGGGGCCCCCACATTTTGTGTTACACCACTGCACCCATACAGACCCGAACCCCCCAACTCAGCACACACACAAACATGCACCCATACAGACCCGAACCCCCCACCCCCCCAAATCAGCACACTCTCAAACAAGCACCCATACAGGCTGTTACAGCCTCGCCAGTATGCCCGGGGCACAGAGGGGTAAAATGTATGCAATTTCTTTGGCGTCAGATGCCACTACACTAATACCCTCATCCACATTTCCCGGAACTGCAAACCCCTCATTAACTTTGGAATTCTCTACCAGACTTCCCACCATTGCTCTTCAGAGATTGGAGGGGGTAATATATCTGCCCACTGTTTCATGTAGTTCCATTGTGTCTCGGCCGCGGGGTGTAGAACATTTTATATACTTTGCTTATCATCTGACGATCTCGAGAATTCTTAAGCAAATATTTTTCTAGTGGTGCGAGTTCCCTAATTATAGATTGTTTCATACCCAGGGTTAATAACCAATGTCTTAGCTGTGCATACCGAAGCCTATCCTCTTCCCGGAGCCTGATGGATTGTTTCCATTGCTGAAACGACATGACCTGCTGCCCTGCCATCATATCCCTTGCCGGCCACCTGCTTCTTCCCACCTGGTAAATGCTCCTTTCTCCAACCCCAGAGTGAATTGGGGGTTACGCAGCAAGGGAGTAAATGGGGACGGGAAGGTTGTAATACCTATACTCTTAACCACGACATCCCATGTATCTCCTACTAGGGCCGTTATCCGGCTTCTATACATATTGGGGGGTCTGTTCGCTTTTGGGCACCAGAAAAAATCATCCCGGGGTATGACTACCACCACCCTGTCCACCCGTCGCCATATCTTGCCAGGGTTCTCACTAAGCCATTCTCGTATGACCCTTTACTGGTCTGCTTGAAAATATGTTTGAAAATTTGGAGCCATCATGCCACTCGTGGATTCTTCCCTTGTCAGATGAAGTGTCCCACCAATCTATTCAGGGTGCTGAAAAACTTCTGAGCAACCACCAGGGGGAGGGCCTGAAAGTAGTGTAGTACTCAGGGTAAAACTATAATTTTGATAACATTAATCCGGCCCATCCATGAGATATTGAGCGGGCCACGTTCTTCCAGCCATTTCTTTATCTTATGCAGAACAGGGGGGTCATTTGCCTGATACATATTATCTAGGGACTCAGTTATCGATACCCTCACGTATCTGAGGCCTCCATCTGACCGCACAAACTACCCGTGTCTATTAGGTAAGAAGTTGGTGCCCCATCCCCCTGTAGGACCATTAGTTCAGATTTTTGGGTATTGATCTTCAAACCCGCCACCCCGCCAAATTCCCCCAAATGTGTCGACAACATCGGGAGTGAGGTGTAGTGTCACCAATAGATCATCCGCGAAGGCCATCACCTTATGTTCCTCCCCACCGAATACAACACCTTTAATCCCTGTCTCTTGTCTGATCCTGGTTCACCAAGGATCTAGATATATTGCATATAACACCTGGGATAACGGGCAGCCCTGTCTGGTACCCCCTCGACACCTGTACAGTCTGGGAGATATGCCCATTTATGGCTAACCTTAACACTGGTGACCCATTGCTGGCTTTGATCAAACGGAGAAAACCCGGATCAAACACCATAGCCTCCAGGGCAAGGAACAGAAATAACCACTCTACATGGTCGAAGGCCTTCTCTGCGTCCGGGGCCAATAACCCTGCCGAAAGCCCATCTTATTTACTTTTTCTATTAGGTGACAGATTCGCCTTATCAAACATTTGTCTCCCCCTGATGAAGTCTGCTTGATCTGGATGAATCAACCCAGAGATTATTTTGTCCAGCCTAGTCGCTAGTATTTTAGTGAAGTTTTTTGCATCTAAATTTATAAGCGCAATAGGTTGATGCAAACCACACTGAGTTTTATCCTTATTAGGTTTGGGGAATAGAACCACTTTCGCCTCCTCCATAGTCCGGGAGATGTGCCCCGAAGTCGAGAAGGAGTTAAAGAGAGATGCCATCATCAGGGGGTCAGAGTATCTTGAAAAACAGTGCCGGGAATCCATCAGGGCCAGGGGCCTTGTTTAACTGTTGGGCTAGGATCGCAGCCCGAACCTCGTCCACTGTGATCTCTCCCTCCAAGCTCTGCCTTTCACTTTGGTCTATTCTTTCCTGAGCAATACCCCTTTGTCTGTTTCCATTCTAGCCATCACCCCATTAAGCGTTGTTCCAAATCTTCCTGTAAAGCCTTTTCCTGCTTGTCCCACAGTGCTTTTCTTGCTATAAATTCCCCCCGTATAGACGCTTTAAAAGCATCCCTTATTACATGTTTTTGCAGTGCTGGGGTCTTGTTTCTATCACAAATGTCTCGGATAGAGTCCTGCAGTTCGTTACAGATCACCCCGTCCCGCAGCAGGTCTCTGGGGAATTGCCACAGCCACATCCCAGACCCCCCCTTCCACTGAAGTTCTAGCAGCAAGGCAGCATGATCCGACAGTGTTTTGGGCCTCAGTTCCATATTCCGTACCTGTCCCAGTAGCTTCGCGGAGACTCGGATATAATCAATCCTTGAGAATGTTCTATGAACATGGGAATAAAACGTATACCCTTTAGCCGCCTACCCCCCTTGTGATTCATGCAAAACGTGGACTAAGTTAATCGGGTCATACTGGCACGCAACCTTTGGGTTGGGCCATTAACTGTGGAGGTCGTGCGAGCGCTTCTATACACATTCGGGTTGCATGCAATGTTAAAATACCCAGTTACAATGAGCTGTCCCGTCATTCTCCAACACCCCCTGTAGAAAACTGTCCTGTCCCATGTTAGGGGCGTACACTGTGGCAATTGGAAACGGTTTGCCTCTCATTAAATAAGGACGAAGAGAAATCTACCTTCTTTTTCAATCATTGTCCCTTTTATTCCCAAGTCTGCAAGATCCCTGAAAGCATTGAGGACCCCTCCCGTCTCACCCCTATTATTCGCCTGCAGCACATGGGGGTAGCCTCTAATCCTCAATTTGTGCTTATCTTTCTTACAGATGTGGGTCTCCTGGAAAGTCACTATTTCGTGTTTCACCTTTTGCAAGAAACCCTCGACCTTTCGCCTTTTGACTGGTGTATTCAACCCCCTGACATTCAGTGAAAGCAAGCAAATCTCCTGTTTACTACACATCCCTATTTTTGCCCTGGGTGCTTCTAAAATGCAGCGATCCCACTCCCTCTGGAGCCCTCCTCCTCCCCCCCACCACCTCCACCCCTCTGGCTAAACTCAACACACCTTCCTCCTCCCATGTTCCCAGTCATGGGGCCAAAGTCTTGTTAAACACCCAGAGAACAATAGTGCGGGTCGAGCAATTCCCTTGCCCTCTCCCGATTCCAAGTACTGGGACCATCCCTTCCACTTCCCCTGTCGATCCCCCTTATCCAAGGGTCCCCCTCGAGGTAAATGCCTATCACCTCCCTGGGTCACCCCCTTCCGTGTAAAACTTGCATGCCCCTTTTATTATACTTAGTCTCTCATTTGGACTGGAGACTTAGACCGTTGACAATCAGGACCGCGTGGAGGCTTTTTCTTTGCTGTAGATTCTCGCACTTTCCTCCATTCCTAGGAGTTCTCTTCCATCCGATCGCTGGGGGCCTCCTGGGTCTCCCTCCCAGGGACTCAGCCCCCTCTTTCCCAATGTTCAGGATCCTAAACCCTTCCTCTAGTGTGGTCATATGATGTTGGTGGCCCTCCCACGTGAAGACCATCCCAAATGGAAAGGTCCAAATATATCGAATCGGGGGTTCGGACAAAGCCCTGGTCACTGGACCCATCTGCCCCCTTTTCACCAGAGTAGTTTTGGCCAAGTCCTGAAATTGCTGGATTTCGGTGCCATTGACTTTTATAGGGGTCGCTTTCCTTGCCGCTTGTAGGATCGCCTCCTTTTGATCGTATCTTTGTAGCGCCATTACCATTTGGTCTGGCACCTGGTTCTGCTCTCATTGGGCCTGCTTGATGTACCCTGTCAATGGGTATCCCACCCCCTTCATCTAGCCTCAGCAGGTCCGTGAACACTTGTTGCATTGTCTCTTGAAGGTCTGGATCGTTCATGCTTTCATTTAGTCCCTTGACCCTTATGTTAGCTGTCCTTGAGTGATTCTCAAGGTCCTCAGATTGGAGCTCAAGATTGTGTGTGGCGATTGCTAACTGGTTTGCTAATGCATCAATCTTTTGCAGATGCTCGGTTAGTTCTTGGATAGCATTTTCGATTGAGTCAACCCTGTCTCCTAGTTACGCAATATCCCCCTTGACTTCTTGCAGGGATTGGGTTAGTTCTGTTTTGATTAGGCTCAGCTGCGTTTGTAATGTTTCTGTCATCTGGTCACTAAACGCTTTGAAACATTGCTGAAACACTTCACTATTGACCACATGCCCTTTCGACTGCGGTTGGGACCCCTCCGACCCTGGCTGATCAATCTGGGTCTGATCGTCACCCATGGACGTTCCCCTTTTTTTGCCACAATTTCTTGAGAGTTCTGTCCTGTTTCGTGCAGGGGACGCACTAATTAAGTGATGCTGCTTTGGCTGCGGGACACCAGAATAATGCAGAAAATTGACTTAGGGCCCATGGCCACAGCTTTGCGTTATAATGAGCACTCGTTTATCCTATCAGGCTGTCGGAAGCAGGGAAAACGTATCTGTGCCTTCGCAGGACACAGCGATGCTGAGGGGGGAAGGAGGGAGATTGTTCCCTTTCTTAAGCGCGTAGTACAGGTGCCTTGGAAAGTCCTTTGTGCGGGGAGTGCATCCGCCCACTGGCTCCTGCAGTAGGTAGTGACTGGGGTGCCGCCGTACTATAGACCTGGGCTCGCCCACCGCCGACGTCTGGGCTCCGCTTGACTCCGAGTGGGGGACCTTCGCTCTAACTCCTGTGATTTGAGGCGGGCACCACTGGGTTACGCGCCCTTTCTGCCATCGTCAGATAGTGTGCCAGAGGAGGGGGGGTCTCATTTCAGCAACATTACTAAGCCCGGGCTCACCGAGCCGTCTCATCCCTCATATTGGTGCAGGGCGGAACGTCCTCCAGCAGCACCGCGTACCACGCTTAACTTGGCGGTGCTCCTCCTCAGATATCTGCTTTCGGGGAGATGGTCCTTTACATAGCCAGACACCCTGAAAGGGGGGCGTGTCCATCTCTTATTGCACCTTTTTATGGATCGTCGGGTGGGAGCACTCTCACTGTGTTATGGTCATGGCAGCCATCTTGGAATCCAATGTTACATTTTTGACAGGTGGGAATGCCCCCTGGTTCTCCTTATCACCACCCATTTTTGATATGGGTTTGATTTCTTTTTGATATGAACTTTCATATCAATTAATTTTTTATATCAAAATGTTTCGATATTAAATTTTATATCGATTTGATATCTGTTTTATATAAACGGATATATAAAGTGTGTTTGTGTACCCTGATACGGTTTGATATAAAGTGTATATCAAAATGTTTTTAATATCGGGGAGCGCGTGTGCACTGTTGCTTGGTCGAGGGCAAAGTGAGTTGTGAGGAGTTAGACGGTGTGTTAGGGTTTGGTGACACGGTGATGACGCGGGAGTGGATTGGACCTTAATCATGTCATCATTTTATATAGATTTAATATATTTGTAGGACAGATTTTAAATAAACTTTATATTATTTTTACATATCAAAAATAAAAAAATTATGATATTAAAATATTGGTCATTTTTATATCATAATAAATTTTTGGGATATCAAAATGTTTTGTTATCAAAATATCGGATATTTGTATATCACAATTTTTTTGATATCCAAATGTTTAGATATCAACATGTTTTGATAACAAAAATATATCGTTTTTTTATATTGAAATTTGACATCAAAAAATGTTTTTAATATCAAAATAAAAAAAATGGTGACATTTGTGAATATATAGTTTTATAATGTATAACAAAATGAAATGTAAAGATCGATATAAACCATTTTTTATATCCTTTTTATATCAAATGTATATTAAGTTTATATCAAAGCTCATCAAAAGGGAAAGGGACTTAGACCGGAAACAGAGGGCGTGAACACCTGTAAAAATTTTGACTTGTCTAAAAGGGAACCCCTTCTGCTACTCATCACACCAAAATAAAAACTAGATGTAAAACAGCAGACAAGAACAAAACAATGCTTAAAAGAAATTATATAGAAACAGTCACCAATTAATAAACACTCTATTATCACATACTAGCACTCAAACAATCTAATTGGAATTTAAAATGTGTTTGAAGGGAATATTGAATTCAGACACATATGGGCTAAATGCGAGATATTGCTGATTAATACAAATGGGCTAAAAGCAAGGTAAGGCTACCTTACACAATCAGGCTAAATGCAAAATATGGCTGAGTAACACAAATGGACAACAAGGACAGACTCAGTTTTAACTTTGGCACTGCTTCAGAAATACCTAGATTTAACTTTCGTAGAACGAACAACAAATGCCTAGGGCTAACTTTGTCAACAGCAAAGGAAACACTTGCATTTGACTTTGGCACAGCAAATGGCACCTTGAGTCTTTTCTTCGGCAGTGTAATCGGACCTCCTAAATGTGATAGTCTACCTTATACAAATAAGATTAAATGCCAAATAAGGCTACTTCACACAATTAGGATACATGCAAAGCATGGCCACTGTACACAATTTGGCTGAATGCAAGATATGACTGACTAATGCAGTTGGGCTAAAAGCAAGATATGGCTAACTTACACAATCAGACTAATTGCAAAATACAGCAAATAGACACAATTGCCTAAAATAAAATCATAACTATCATATACAATTTAGGTAAATGCATGCAGGCATATGATATATTATGTAATAAGAGTGGCAGGGTTTTACTGGAGTACAGTAATGGCTGTACTCCTCGCCCAGACCACCCTTACCTTATCAGTCGCTGCTGGTTAACTGCTGCAGGCTTCCCTGGCGAACACAGAGTGGAGCTGCTTTGAGAGAGCTGCCCTTTGCCTCTGGCCCTGAGCCGACGGCTGCCTGGGCAAGGCTGCCCTAGCACAACCAGTTGAAAAGCGCTTCAAGGGTGAAACAGACCAATCACAGGGAGGGAGTACGAGAGGTGGAGGGAAGTAAAAGGAGACCAAAACAGACGGACAGAGGGAAGCCCAGAAAAACAAAAATACATTTGCACAATACGAAATTCCAATCACCTGTGATCAGTCAGCGATGGAGCGCAGAGCAAGATGGGGCACAAAGCCTCTGCTCACAGTTTTAAATGCGCTCTGGTGTGTACAGTATTTCAAAGCAAAAGGTAGCATTGGGAACCAAAACCAATGGGGTTACAAGGAGGGCGGGAGGTGGAGGGAGGTAACAGGAGACCAAAACAAATGGACTAAGGGAAGCCCAGAAAAATGAAGATACACTCTCACAATATGAATTTCCAATCACCTGTGGCCAGTCAGCACTGGAGCGCAGAGCAAGATGGGGCACATAGATCCTGATCACAGTTTTAAATGCGCTCTGGTGCATATGGTATTTCAAAGGTCACGTTGGGAACCAAAACTGGTGGGGTTGCGGGAAGGTGGGAGGGAACAGAAGCATGTCAGTAGAGGCCTCAATAGAAGTTAGCATGTCAAGATACCACTCCTTCCAAGCCATCATTGTCTCGGGAGGATAGCTCAGGGGCAGCATGCTTGGCTTGGAAGCAAGACAACACGGAGCAACACAGGTTCGATCCCCGGGCCCGCGCTTAGAAACCTCTGGGTATTAAGCGCGTTATAAATAACATATATCATATCAAATCATGGTCCTATTGAAAAGATCATTCAGTACTACATACAGGAAACTCCCTTTCCATCATTAAGAATTTTCCAAACAAAGAGTGAGTTTTCCAATTTACCATTGATCTCAAAGAAAGTATAAGAGCCGGAACAGCACCCTGTAAATGAAAAACTCTTCTCCAGAAGAACCCCTCTAGTGTCACCCAAGGGAAAATAGAGCTGGCTAGAAGAATTTACAACCCATATGTTTAAATGAGGACGGTTTCCAGCTTGTAGAACTGCAAAATAGGTAAATAAGAGAAGCGACTGAAATTTCTATTAATCAAGCAAGATTGAGAAGCTAACTGTGCTGTCCTCTGCTTCAATACAGTAATCAAGTTTGCATTGAAGGCTCCTTTGGAGATTGTAAAGCCTAAATAGGTGAAAAACAAGACCACTTCTAAGGACACACAATTTAAATGTCAAATTAGCAGATTTTAGCTCTTTTTTTATGGTTTCGTGACCAAGATCTTTGTTTTGGCCGTATTAAGTGATAGATCATTGCTTTTGACATCAAGTTGAAACTCATTGAGCTGGCGTTGGAGCCCAATGGGAGTCTGGTCCAAAAGAACCAGATTGTTTGCATATACTCGCCATCTCACAGGAGTGGAACCCAAGTGAGGGAAAAATACCTTGCTTTGGTCAAGGCCAACCCCAAATCAGCAATGAACAAGTTGAAAAGGATTGGTGCTAAAACACATCCTTGTTTCAACCTACGCTCTGTGGGCACTAGTGGAGATAACAAGCCTTCCTTATTAAATCTGGCACGTACAGTGGTGTCTTGATGGAGCGATTGAAGAATGTCTGCCAGGTATGGGGAACAGCCCCACTTTAGCAGCTTATTCCACAATAGGGATCTGTTGACACTGTTGAAGACCAGTGTAAAATCAACGAAGACAACATACAGCACCACACCTTTTCAAAGGGCTTGTTCCTTGAAAATGTTGAACAAGAAAACATTCAAGGATATTCCCGAACCCTTCATAAAACCAGATTAAAAATGATCGAATTTTGCACTATCCTTTGCCAATGTATGCAGATAAACCCACACCAAAGAAGCAAAAACCTTACTATGAACATTAAGTAGGGCTATGGGTCAATAGTTACGGGGATTTAATGGATCACCCCTTTCAAAAATTGGAACCACTATAGAAGTTTACCAAGAGGTGGACAATCCTCGAGATCTTAAAATATATGAATAAATGACTGAGAGAATGTCAGCCCAAAGGACAGAATTGCCCTTCAGGGTGACATTACATAACTCATCGGGGCCTGGTGCACGCACGTTTTTACTCTTGCGAATAAGGCTAAGCATGTCTCCCAAATCAAATGGTAATGTGCAGGTAAAAGATGGGAGATATTACAAGGATACATAGTCACTGTCCCATAGAGAATGTCTGTTGAAAGTGCTCTACCGACCGCGTCTTTGAGATGGGGTTAATTAGCGATGCTGCTTGTAAGATAGAATTATCGTTTAAGATTTTTCAAAAAGCTGATGAATTCTTGGACTCTAAAGCCCTTAACATATTTTCAGAGTCTTTTTGAATTTACATGTTTTTATATCGGCACAGCCAATTTTTAGATCTTTGTTTGAGGGTTCTACACTTCAAATAAGTCTGTTTAAAGCAGCAGGGAGGGGAAAACAATGGTGCACTCCTATATTTCAGAAAAAGATTCACAAATGTGAATCACAAATTCACAAATGTGAACTTCCCAGTTACTGTTTGGGTCCCCGTGCAGGGTCCACAAAACAGTTTTGGGGTCATTACAACCCTGGCGTTAAGGGTTTAACAGCGCCGTAAAAGGTGTCGGCGCTGTTAAACCCGTAACGGCTGATTACAAGGTCCCTTTGCGGGACCCGACCTTAACGGCTGGTTTTACCAGCCGTTGGGGTGGGGTGCCGCAAAGGGACCTCTGTGCTAATTACGGTACCGCAATTTGCGGTACCGTACTTAGCGCCTTCCCCAGTCCCATTTAGCCCTATGGGGCGAAAATGGGAATGGGGAAGGGCCATGGTGAAATGGGGAAATACCGCCCCGCCAACCTTGGAATGGGGCGGTATTTCCCCATTCCACCATGGCCGACTCGTTACAACACCGGCACCAACCATGGTGTTAATAGCACCATGGTTTGGCGCCGGGGTTGTAATGAGGGCCTTTGTGTTTTAGGAGCTGCTTCAGCTCCTTATATAGACCCAAGAGGGCCTTATTCTTTGTACTGTGTGGGGGGGCTGTGCACCAACCCCCCAAGGCCAGCCTGCGACTGACTAACCTGCCTAGGCATCCAGGGTCTCCCCGGTGCACTGCACCCATATATCCTTCTGGAAGGGTGAGGTATTTATTACCTCACCCTTCCTGCCTTTCATGTCCCAGACCCTGCTGGCTGTCTCCCTTATCTGAGAGACAGAGAGGGGCACTGACCTTGGAGGAAGGCTGTGCCCCTCTCTCACGCCTGCTGCCATGTAACAACAGTTACATGGCCTCGCCTTGGGCGGCCCTGGGGCATTACCCAGCTTTGATGGCCAAAGAGCCCATTTCTTTCATCCTTGCATCCCTTTTGGATTTAAACTGGGCCCCCTTTCTATTGTTTGCTGTGTCAAAGAAGTGTACCTTTAGTGCTCATAGAAACACAACTACTCCCGGATCACTTTCAAGTCATTCTCCTCATCCAGGGGGTAGCATTTCCAAATGTTCTGCTACTTTCCAAAATCAGAAATTAGCGGTTGTATCAGCTGTTTTTTTTGTACCCAAATTATTGGGAACTGTGAATATTAGCATGCCCACACTTAGATAGAATTGCGAACATTAGCCTGGTCACATCTAGATAGGATTTTGACTGAAGGATAGCATGCCCGCGCCTAGACGAAACGTGAATGTTAGCATGTGCCACACTCAGAAGGGTGAACACCAGCCTGCACCGCATCCAGATAAGGCTGTGAATGTTTGCATGCAAAAGGTCAGGTAACCCACTAACCAATATAACCTCAAACTCTGCATACTTATCTCATTCAAAAACTCACACAACCATCTCTCGCACCACAAGCCGCACGCACTTCACAACACTGCAACGACACATAAACCGGAGCAACAGCACACACGGACTGACACTGATCCAATACCCGCACCAAAGCTCAGCACCCGGTGTATACCGAGTTGAAGCTGCCAACAGAACACCACTCCTCTCACTATCCTACTCCTTCTTCACCTTACTAACCCATCCCCCCTTATCGTTTGCAGATCCGGCAGAGCGCCTGGGGACCAATTCCATTGGTGACGGTACACGGTACAAATACCTTTAACATTTAACAAATGTATTGGAATACTTAAAGAGAGTATTCAAGGTGCGGGGAAGGAACTAAGATATTGGCACAAAATCGCCACATAAGTCAAACAAGGAAAAGAAGATTCAACATAGGAATCCTCCCGTCCCTTGCACACTATCTAATACTGGTAAAACCATTTGATATTGTTTAGAAAGCACTAGGTATAGATTTCAATGATCATGTTAATCAAATACAAATATTCACAGCAAATCAGTTCTTATACAAAAAAAATATAGTCTTTGATTTACAGAGTACAAAGCAAAGCAAAGATAATAGTCTGTTCTTTGTGGCGACGCGTTTCGAGGAATCTATCCTCTTCTTCAAAGGCCTTAACGGACTGTTAAAGGAAAGTTACATTGAAAAACTTAGTCAGAAACTCAATCATGACGAGTAAGGCAAATAAGTAGTCATGTCGTCATAACTGTATGCATATAAGAATTAATTGTCCATAAACATCAGTAACCAGAAATTTTAGACATTGGAGTCAGTACATTTCTACAGTTCGTTATTCACAATATTTCAAATAACTGATAAATGCTGTATAGATAGCACCCTTTCCCATGTTCTAGGGATTACATCATCATCTACATTAAATGTATCATTTAATGATCCATACATAGACAAAGATGGCTAAAAATACACCTACAAAATGGTGATCAACCGGCTACAATTTTTTGAATACAATTGAAAACTATTTCTGTGTTTAGATACACTAACAGAGTTACAACATGTAGCCATTCTGGATAAACCAGGAAAATGGGTCTCAAAAAATGTTTAGGGAAGAAATGATCTAGTGTTGCATATCAACTTGAATCAGGTAAGATTCCAATCCTCATAAAGGACGCCAAAATCGGCCATTGCAGTGGTTTCGTTATTCACATAGAAGCGGAGAATGCATAGGGGAGAATGCAAATTTACCAGATAGGAGGCCGGTACAGCAGAGGAAGCCAGATCTAAAAAGTGAAATACAGTGATTATGAATGCAAAGAGATCCAGAAATCACCTAAGACATATACGGGGTTAAGAGGAAATAAAGGATGAGATGTACGAGAGCAGATCAGGTATAGATACCTAAGGGGACCTCAAAATAAATTACATATAAGTAAAGCGAGGGTTATTAAAAGCCTTGGACATGCTCACCTCAAGGTGAGAATGCTGCCAACTGTACTCATGTCAATAATGGGAACGAAAGTGGTGGGTGAACAGTAAAACGTCCTGCTGAGCTTAAAGAACAATATTTGCAGTAGCCTAAAATGAAAACATGAAAGTTAAATAAAATGCAATATAAGAAGTAAAGACCCGAAGGTATAGAGATGAATATGAGAATCCGTAAAGCAGTCGATCATCAATAACGAAGGGTACATGTAAGTAAAAATGTCTCAAAGAGATGGATCGCATAGACACGTACCCCGGTCCGGACAAGCACAATTCAACAGAGTTGAGTTGTTAATTTGGTTCCTCAGCGCGGTGTAGAGAGAGTACTGGCTAGGAGCAGTTATAACGAGAACTGTCAAAAAGGTACGAAATAGGGATTAGTATGGGTAATTTGGAGAGGATCCCTGGTGTTAGAGGGTAGGACGGAGCAACATACCTGCATTCGCATTAGCGTATAGCAACGCTTGGCTACAGGTGGGGCATCCATCTCCACAGAAATGCCGGGCGCTATTTTGGAAAAGTTTAAATAGTGATGGCGAATCATGAAAGAAGAGGGACTGAGCAATAACAAATGCCCGTTCCTATAGTGGCACCATCTTGGAGTGGTGTAGGCTCAAAAGTATCCTGTTAAGTTCATCATCGTAACAATCAATAGTAATAAGCTAAGGAGATCCATGTCGCACAAAGCTTGAAAAGCCAATGAGTACGTTCGAAGCAGTGAATATAATAAGTGGATGAAGTGCTAAAAAAAGCGAGACTAAGAGATAATGAACTTTAAAGAGCTGCTCTAGAGCTCTTGTGACAAAAATGACAATGGTCATAACGATTTATAGAATATATATAAAATATAAAATATATATAAAATGGGGATAAATAAAAGGGGAACCAAGGACAAACCTGAATCAAGTAGGGTAAATGGGGGAGTAGACGTACGCTTAAGAGACAATAGGCACTGGGTTACACCATGATGACTCATATGTGTCTAGTGTGTCCATTAGTGTGGTAGTTCAAAATATTTATCGAGTGAACGAGGGGATTAAATGAAGAGTGCTCATTGAATTGCTTCTTCTGGTGTGTCTTTTTACATTAACTAACATTCTTGTTTTACCCTCTGTTTATTCAATAGTCACTACGCATTGACCTAATTTGCTTACTACATACACAGGTCACACATGGTCTACCATGGTGTAACCGCTTAATATAGTTCAATGAGTTCACGTAAGCGTTCACTCGATTATCACTTTGACATTCTTTAGGATATTAACGTATTCAACACATTGGACGTATGTGAGTAATCCAGTTATTTCCTTGGAACTAAATCTTACATACATCATTGATTATTTATCCAATAGTCACTACATATTGACTTAATTTACTTACCATACACACAGCACACACATGGTTTTCCATGATGTAACCTCTTTATTTATTTCAATGAGCTCAGTGAATCGTTCACTCGATAACGATTTTGAACTACCAAACTAATGGACACACTAGACACATGTGAGTTGTCATGGTGTAACCCGGTGCCTATTTTCTCTTAAGCCTATGTCTACACCCCCATTTACTCTACTTGTTTCGGGTTTGTCCTTAGTTCTCCTTTTATTTATCCCATTTTATATATATTTTATATTTTACATATATTCTATAAATCGTTATGACCATTGTCATTTTGGTTGCAAGAGCTCTAGCGCGTCTCTTTACAGTTCATTATCTCTTAGTCTCGTTTTTTTTAGCACTTCATCCACTTATTATACTCACCAATTCGAACCTACTCATTGGCTTTTCAAGCTTTGTACGACATAGATCTTCTTAGCTTATTACTATTGATCGTTACGTTGATGAACTTAACAGGATACGTTTGAGCCTACACCACTCCAAGATGGTGAAACTTTAGGAACGGGCATTTGTTATTGCTCAGTCCATCTTCTTTCATGATTCGCTCTCACTGCTTAAACTTTTTCAAAATGGTGCCTGGCATTTCCATGGAGACGGATGCCCCACCATACACCCATAGTCAAGCGTTGCTATACGCTAATGCGAATGCAGGTATGTTGCTCCGTCCTACCCTCTAACACCAGGGACCCTCTCCAAATTACCCATACTAATCCCTATTTCGTACTTTTTTCAGAGTTCTCTTTATAACTGCTCCTTGCCAGTACCTCTCTGTACACCGCGTTGAGGACTCAAATTAAATTGTGCTTGTCGGGACCGAAGTATGTGTCTATGCGATCCATCTCTTTGAGACATTTTTACTTACATGTAACCTTCGTTATTGACGATCGACTGCTTTATGGATTCTCATATTCATCTCCAGACCTTCGGGTCTTTACTTCTTATATTGCATTTTATTTATAATTCATGCTTTCATTTTAGGCTACTGCAAATATTGTTCTTTAAACTCAACAGGACGTTTTTCTGTTCATCCACCACTTTCGTTCCCATTATTGACACCTTGAAGTGAGCATGTCCACGGCTTTTAGTAACCTTCACTTTACATTTATGTAATTTATTTTGAGGTCCCCTTAGGTATCTATTCCGAATCAGCTCTCTTACCTCTGCTGTACCGGCCTCCTATCTGGTGAATTTGCATTGTACCCTATGCATTCTCCGGTTCTATGTGAATAACGAAACCACTGCAATGGCCGATTTTGGCGTCCTTTATGGGGATTGGAATCTTAACTGATTCAAGTTGATATGCAACACTGGGTAACTTCTTCCCTCAAATCTTTTTGAGACCCATTTATCGGGTTCATCCAGAATGGCTACATGTTGTAACTCTGTTAGTGTACCTAAACACAGTAATAGTTTTCAATTGTATTCGGAAATTTGTAGCGGGTTGATCACCATTTTTGAGGTGTATTTTTAGCCATCTTTGTCTATGTATGGATCATTAAATGATTCATTTAATGTAGATGATGACGTAGTCGCTAGAACATGGAAAAGGTTTCTATCTATACAACATTTATTAGTTATTTGAACTATTGTGAATAAAGAACTTTAGAAATGTACTGACTCCAATATCTAACATTTCTGGTTACTGATGTGTATGGACAATGAATTCTTATATGTATACAGTTATGACGACATGCCTACTTATTTGTCTTGTCATGATTGAGTTTCTGAGGAAGTTTTTCAATGTAACTTTCCTTTAACAGTCCGTTAAGGCCTTTGAAGAAGAGGATAGATTCCTCGAAACGTGTCGCCACAAAGAACAGACTATTATCTTTGCTTTGCTTTGTACATTAACTCTATGTCTGTAAAACAAAGAATATATATTTTTTGTATAACTGATTTGTCATGAATATCTTTATTTGATTAACATGATCATTGAAATCTATACCTAGTGCTTTCTAAACCATATCAAATGGTTTTACCAGTCTTAGATAAGTGTGCAGGGGACAGGAGGATTCCTATGTTGAATCTTCTTTTCCTTGTTTAGAGCCGCATAGACCCAGCTTTCTCAAACAAGCACGCAGCTGACGCTTTTGCTCCTGAACCTCCTTATCAAATACGTGCTTATGTTTAGGGTGTCATTTCTGTGCACTACTAGAATGTTTAAAGAAGTCCACCAAGTCATCCGAATAGTTCCTTGAAGGAAAGAAAAGTGCTAAATCAGTTCCTCCTAAGACATACTCCAGGTGATCATTAAACCTCTTGGAATTTCTAGCATTACATATTAATTTATTACACCCACTATTGACCTCAAGGCTAAGGGCACAATGCCCTTCTGCAAACCACTGACCCATAATAGCCCATTCCATGAGTATGATCAGTTGTGGTGGTGTCACATACAGAGAAAAACTTACATTTATGAAAAATGGCTTCAGATCCAAAGATGTAGTGTTAAAACGCTATCTGTGTGCCCCAGTGTCCAGGTGTGCTTGGCAGGCTTATCTCCACACACATTCCTATTTAGTTTATATGTAGCCCCCAAGTCTGCATAAGGGCTAACATGGCCCTCCCTCTCTTTCATGTGGCTGTATCATCGTCTATAGGTACTAGAGAGGCTGAATCAAAATTGAAGCAAGTTGCGTTCGTATTGCCACATGTTAAAATACTATCAGAGTTCCGAGCCTCTTGCCACCAGTCCAAGATAAACTCAATGTCATCAAAAAAGACATGCTGGCCAATGCTGCCCGGATCCCAATAGACATTCAGTATAAGAGAGAACCCCATATCAGGGAAATGTGACTGATCCCAACAAATCTCAATAGCTTGAATGAAGGGATTAGGTTGGGCCCAACAGATTGGAGATAGACCCATTCAATTATGCACTCCCACCAGAAGACCTGAAAAAGATTGCCCCCTCGGTCCCTTCACAGCCGGATTAAGAAATAGCAAGTAGCCATCTACAAATGGTGTTGCTGAAAGCCACAATTCTTGAAAAGCAAAGATGTCATACTGCAAAAGATTAAAATTACCCCCCTGAAACAGATGAGAAAACCCTTGCATGTTCCAAGAGGCTAGTATTGTAGCTCAATTTCTTTCTTGCCGGGTTTTGCTATTGTCAAGAACCTGAATGTGTCCTCACCTCTTATTACCCAGAATCCTCATCTCAGGCGGCCAGGGAAAGGCCATCGCTTATCGGATCCCGACCCTGGGGATGGATATGCAAGGGAGGATCACCTGGGTGAAGTGAACTTGTGGAATGGAAAGGGAACATCCTTAGATGAGACGCGGTATTCCCCTTTACCCTTTTATAATGAGTCCTCTATCCCTAAAGCCTTTGTGGGATGTTGTCAACCCTTTTCCTTCTCCTCCCAACAAACTGGTCCCCAGAAACAACACCTTAGTACTGAGATGATAAAGAGACTAACTGACTTTTATTAAATCAGACAGTACCAATCACCACTCTGGTACTAAGATGAGGAAAAGGACTATGGAGGCATACCAGAGGAGCAACAAGGCATGTCTGCCAAATGGAGTCCTCCAAAGTCAGGCAAGAGAACTCAATGACCCACACCTAGGGCCACTTAGCACACCTGAGGAGCATAAAATGGCTGCCTTTCTGAAGGAGAACGAACGGGCTGGAGGAAAGGAAGTTGGAGACACAGATGGCTGGAGCAGTGCTGCTCAGGAGAAGGGGTGCTGTAGCCGTGGTCGGCTGTGCGAAGGGCCAGAAGTCCATGTCTTGCTCCATGATACCTTCACACTATCTATTTCCTGAACTAAGGTCTCCGGCTAACCAAGACCAGTCTTTGTTTTTGGAGAAGAAGATTGGGTCATTGCTACCCATTTTGACCTTTCTTTATTGGGAATTGTTAGTGGTACAGGTAATTTGCAGTAGCGAGGACCCAACTGTTGGTTATTGGCAGCCACCATGAACATCCTTTGGTGACGCTAGCTCCCAAGGAGCGAAGATCTATACATTTAGGTTAACGCCTAGCCTAAAGGCAATAGCTGAACAACCACATCAAGTAGGAGCTGAAATATCAAATTTGATTTTATATGTAAGACAACTCTGTCTAATGTAAAATCGTTAATAAATTCGACTTGGCCAATGTCCCCAGGCATTCAAGAGGCCCAAACAATGTTAACAAATTTGTTCAATTCAGGATAATATTTCCTGGAAATATCAGAAGTCTTTCCAAAAGTAGGTAATTAGGTTGATTGTGCCAGGAAGTAAAATTGTATTTTGTTTTTTATTAAAAAGGCATTCAGTTTATTACAAACATTTACCTAAAAACAATGTACCTTGTTATGTCTTGGTCTCCCTGGGTGAATGCAGTATGCATGGAATGTTGATGAGTGCCTGGAATGTTCCCTTACCTAGGTTCCTGTTGTATTTGTATTTGTTTTATTTGTAGAGCGCGCCTGGCCCAAAGGCATCTGGGCGCATAACTTATGTTACAGTTGCATATGAATAACAGAGTACATTTACAGATATTTACAAAGAACATGAGCGCATATCTTATGTTGCAGTTACATACGTGCTACAAGGTGCAATGACACAGATTTACAATAAACATGAGTGAAAGGTACACAGTTTAGTAAATAGTAGGTAGAAACGAAAAGGACTATACATCAGGGTGTCAGTTGAAGAGAGCCTGGCCCAGAGGAAGGGGGCTGGTGTATGTTCTCCCTCTATAAAACTTACCTTCCCTCATGCCCTGTCATCCTGTACCTGTATCCTGAACCCATGTAAAGGTCTTACCTGCACAGTGGCTCTTGTCTCATCTGTACCAGAGCAGGACTTATCATAACTCATATGATTTTTCAGGAATTAGTTAATACTTCATTCGTCTTTTGAGTGTGAGCAACGCACAGCACCTCAAATCACTTCAGAAAATTGGATGAGTCTACAATATTTCTTTTATAAAATTGATCATAGCAAAGATGAAATTAAAATCAGCCCTCCGTGACAACGTTCCCACCATTCTTTTGAAATTATATGGTGATTTCTCTTAATTAGGTCAACCATATGTTTATCCCAATCGAAGCACCATAGCCTTTTTTGTTTAGACCCCCTCTGGATTGTTCACAAGAGACCATTCAGTTGCATTGATGTTTGCTCGTACCTCTTTGCATCTTAGTGTCCATAGCTTAATGATACAGTCTGTGGTTTGTCCCATGTTTTCCTTCAAGATGTTGAACTGTGTTAGGCTGTCGTTCATGATCTTTTTTCGATACAGAGCCAAAGAATTCCAAACTACTTGTATATACAACAATAGTAGGCACAGTTAGTACCTTATGGCAGCTATGGGTAAACAATTTGGTAGGCCCAAGATCATTTTCCAGAACGACCCCTCTAGTAAGTCCCATATTTCCCACAATGTAGATAACGTGGTCTCGGCGCCGTATGTTAAGGTAGAAGTGAATTTTTGCCAATAAAATGTCATAATGGGGATTAATGAAAATTCCCATATTTCTTATATAAGATTTGCCCTTGAGCTCTCAAGTTGTTGGTTTTCCATTTCAGATCTGTTATTCGTGGAGCATCGTCCATGCTCGCATTGACACAAAGTCCTAAATATTTGGTTGCCCTTACCACTCAGACTGACTCTTTCCCCATGTGCCACTTGTACATTTCTTTCTTTGTTTTTCTGCTGTGCAGATTTCGTATAATTAAGATTTCTGGTTTTTCCATGTAAATTTTGCTCAACATAGCCTTGTAAACATGTGAGACTACGCTGTAGCCCTATTGGGGTCTGATCTAGAAAGACTAAATCATCAGCATAGACCATCCAGTTGATGGGTATGCCATTTATTTTAGGGGGACACGCTAATGGCACGTGTAAGGTGGCTTTCAAGTCAGAGATGAATGGATTGAACAGGCCGGGTGCCGGCGGACAGCCCTATTTTATCCCTGTAGATGTCTTCATCTCTTTTGTCAGAAATCCTGCTGTATTTAAATGTATTTGGATGGTGTTTCTTCATGGAGAGCCATGATTGCAGAGAGCAGATCTAGTGGACAGTGCCAATCGGTCATCTTACCCCAAAGATGGTCTTGGTCGACACTGTCAAAGGCTTGTTGTAGGTCTATAAAAGTGAGGAACAGGGGCCTTCTACTCTTTATGCATCTTAATTTCAACATGTTGAAAAGAAAAAGGTTCACGTTGCGGCCTACGCCCTTGACGAAAACAGTTTGGTGGGCGTCCAAGGTTCCAGAATCTAATGTCCATTTGGTCAACCGCTTTAGGAACAATGAAGTGAAGACTTTTCCTAACACGACCAGAAGGGCGATTGGGCGATAGTTTGTTGGGTTCCTCTGCTCAAACCTTCTTGAATATGGGGAGCAATACTGCACATTTCCATGAGGGCGGGACTTGAGCTTTCCTTATAACATAGGAGAATAGAATGTAGCAAAATTCTGACCAATTTTCAGGAGCAGTTTTTTTCGGATAAGGTTTGATAGCCCATCAGGCCCCGGTGCGCTAGAGCTGCTAGCGCTGTTAATTAGGGTCAGGATTTCCCCTTTTTGAAATGGAATGGACCATGATTTTGGCTTTTTTGTTCACATCATTTCCCTTTGATGGAGGAGTGGCATATAGGGCGTTATAATGATGGATCCAAATCTCTTCTGGAATAGGGTTGGTCAATAGTGTGTCTTGTGTTGCGTCCATGTCGTTTAAAATTTCCCAAACCTTTCCTGAGTATTTTCCCAGGGTAGTCTTGTGCATGGATTCACCATCATTTTGAGTCATGATGCACTTATGAGAAATCACCCAGTTTCTGTACTGTTGTTTACTGCTCTTACAGCTGTTGGCTCTTGTTAGTTTTGGCAATTCTCGCAGCTGTTTTAGATCTTTCTGCCGCCTTTTTTTAAATTCTGCAATCTCATGGTCAAATATGTGCCTTTGCTTGAAGTTGGGCTTGTTCCCAAAGGTTCTTTTTTCTCTGTAGTCATTGAGAATTGGTCTATAATCTGTCACTAGATCATCAGAAGTAAATCAGTCTCTGTAGGTTTTTGTCAATCTTGGGACATCGATTGGTGCAATCCGTATTCTGTTTCTTCCTGGTGCCACTTCGATTGTTTTGGACCAGCATTTTTGTTGCTCTTCTTTGAGTGGTCTGCACCATGTTAATTTTATCATTTCGTGGTCACTTGTGTTTTTTCTGACTACTTCAAGGGACTTGATTTCATGTAAGACATTAGAAGACAGAAAATAAAATCCATGTTTTTTTTTTCTCGTGGGGCCTCGATGCCAAGTAGGGGCATATCGCCTGCAGTGTTGCCATTTAACATGTCTATATTTCTATCTTGCATGGTTTGCAGCCAGGAAATTGATCTGCTTGTTTTAGTTTTGGTGGTGCTTTGCCAGGCTGTTAGGTCCATGTCCTTGTATGTTAGGCAATCTGTGTTTAAATCTCTGCAGATGATAACCATTGGGTTTTTATATTCTACAATCCATTTAGCTATCACGTTTGTCACCTGTTCAGCGAAGTCTGTTGCCATGTCATTAGCTGGGTTCCAATATAAATTGATCAGCAACAACCAGCGGCTTTTCGGAGGATCATGGTAATTTACTTCTATTAATAATTATTGTATGTACAGATTGGGGTTATATGATTGTGTTGCCATAAGGCCTGCTCCATTTCTTATTATTGTCAACAATCCCAACATTGGCCGGCCTTTCATTCCCTTGTTTGCTGGATTTAAGTGTGCTGAACAACCATCAACAATTGGGGTGTCTCTTAGCCAGGTCTCTTGCATGCAAAAGATTTAAAATGTGTCTTCAGCCTGGTCTGTATTTTTAAACCAGTGGTTGAATCCCCTTGTGTTCCAAGAAAGGACTCTGACTTTGTGCTTCATTTGCTGTAAATTTTCTTGGCCGTTTGAGAGGGCCTTTGCGAGCCATCCCCAAGATTCATTATTGTTTGTTTGGTCTTTCTTTGGGGGTTTCCCATGTAGATCTTCTTGGGTTGGAATTGTGCTGCGATTTTGGACGGATTTGCTGAGCGCTTTGAATTCTTCCTAGTAGATGTTTTCAACGTATGCGCTTGATCACTCATTTTGTCCTTTGTTTGATGTGTGCCATCTTGCTCCTTAATTTCTGTTGTACTCCTTTTATTCTCTGTGATGTCAAAGCCCATGGTCCTTAATGTTGTGGACGCTTCTAATAGGTGGTTGTAAACTAGAGCGGATGGGACATATAGGCATACACAGTCGAGTCTCCTCATCACAGAACTCGACTGTAATTTCTGCTGATGCAATGGTAGCAAGTTCTGGTACATGATGAAATAGTAGAAGGATGTTCTTTCGGTTTATCGTTAAACCATCTTCTGTGTTTAGAATTTGCTCGAGTATTAGCCAATTTGAACTGTACAGCATTTTTTGGGGGGGTTTTGCTGTTGATTTTTAGCAGCACTTTGAAACTCTGATTTGTGGTTGGCACAGTTGGATATTTTACTATGTGAAGATTTATTTAACAATGGATGCGATTCATCCTTTACAATTTTCCCTGTTTATCTGACTTCTGATGGTTTCTGTCCCTGAGAGTTCTTTTTGGTTTCTTGTTAGGCTCTGTTTAATAGATCTCTCTTCTCCACTAAGGTCATAAATGGTGATTTCTTTGTCATAGTCCTGACTCGGGCTAGTAAATCAATGTTTTGCCAGCTGTGGAGAGGGAGTAGTCACTCGATATAAATAGGGTTTCATTGCTTTTTGCTGACTTAATAGTAGCGTCTTCGTCGTCATAGGCCAATAGGTCTAATAACTCCTGGTCGATGCCGCCAGTCGTCATTGTCTCCGGACCTATTTGTTCAGCTTCTTTACCAGCAGTCTGATTTTGGGTATCTCGTTTGGATGTAGTGTTTTTTGGGGGTTGTGAGGTTGAAGCTGTCACTTCAAACCTTAGATTCCTCATACAATTCCTTGAGTCATTCGATTTGATTCTCTTCACAGAAGGTACGTTTTGGGGGTTTTGTTGTTTTACTGCTGAGGTGCAGGTTTCAAAGAATGTTTTTGCTTTTGCTTGGTGCAAAAGATTGAAAAATGTTGTTCTTTCTGTGGCAATTCTTTTACTTGGCCATAAGAGGCCAGGTCAGGGGGATTTTGATCTTCTTCTACCTCTAAAGTTTGATCTGCTGCAGGTGATTTGAACGACCCGTTGTCATTCGAGATTGTATATACAATATTGTTTGTTTGTTGGCCTTGTTGCTGGGTCGATTGCGTGCTCTTGGATGCATGGACTGAAGGCTCTTGGTGTCGCAGTCCATGGCAGGATGGTGGAATCCTGGGTGAAAAAGGGCAGATATTTCATCAGAGTTCACTCATGTTTTTAATGATTTGTTTCTCTCATTGGCATGATCACAGGCTTTCTCAAGTGTGGTTTCTGCTACTATCTTTGTGCCGTTTCCTTCATGGAGCTGTATACTCACTCTTAAAACATCTTTAGTTAAGTCAAACAAGAGTTTTTTTTTCTTCTCAAACCTCTTTCAGTAACGGCATTAGGTCGTTCCTGGTGTTCACGTCTGCCTTTCGTTCTTGAACCCATCTTTCTTTTGTGATTTCTATGAACGATTCAACATAGATTAATTTGGAATTCATCATGGCAATTAAGGTCGACTGGTCTTTGAAGTTGTCGTTAATAGCCTCCTAAAGTTTTAAAAATGTGGCGAGAGAAATAGTGAGCAAGGACATTAGGAGTGCTTGGGTGCTGGCAACATCTTGTTGACTTTGGGTTTGGCGAAGGTTAAGCTGCTCTCTTCTCGGGCGCTTATGGACTTTATTTGGTCTTTGTGGTCTCTTTGTGGGTCTGAAGTCACTCCAGTTTAAAGAGGAGTCAGATGTTGAGGAATCTGAAATGGAAGGTTGTGATAAGTCCAGTTCATGTGCTTGGAGTTCGCTTGTTCTACGTGCATGGTGATAGGGAGGACTTCCTTCAAAATTCATATCCATCGTGGTTGGTTCAGAGACTGATCATTCATCCTCCTCCTCTTAGCCGGTTTTATCTGAACATCCTGCATATAGGTTACATTGTTTTTTATGCAATTGACATGTCAAAGATGTGGTGCTTGATTTTGATTGAGCTGTGCATTCAATAGAATAAAGAGAGGTATGTACCATTGTACTCTGCCGATCATCACAAAATGGGGTGACCATAGGATTTTAATTTATTGGGGGTGCGGACATCATGAATGAGGTTGAACTGATCTCTTGATCTTTGCCCATGAAAGCTCTAGGTAAGAGTGTTGTGTGTCTGTCTTTTAAATCAAGTTCGTTTTTCTCTGATAGATTCACATTCAGAGCATAAATGGTTAATTTGACTACGGGCCGCGCTCAGACACAGTGTTTCACTTGTGCCTGCTTGCATATGGATTTTAAATGTTTTATTAGCTAGTTAAGCTGTTAGCATTCTTTTGGCGGGCTTTCCTCTGGCTTCTTTAGTGTGCAAATCCTCACACCAGGTAGTAAGGTTGCATTCTGCTTCTCCCATGGATGCAGCAAGAAGATCTGAATCTGACACCTCGCCCTCTGTTTGGGAGGTGGGACGTTTATTTTGATAAATCACTAATGCTTGTTTGAGGCACCCGCAGGGGCTTTGAAAGGATTTTGAGTTTTAGGCGAAGAATTTTCTGCCTTTCATGGGACAGCAGAAGGAAGGAATTGATATTCTGCTAGATATTTTCGGGCTAGGGACAATAAATATGTCTGCTACTTTACAGCCCGCTATACTCTCGGACATCACTGGGTGACTGATTGAAAGGGTTTGAGTTGTAGGCTCCAGCTCCATTATCACTCGCAAGTGGCATCACGTCAGCAGACAGTGCCGCTGCCAGGTTCGGCATGGAGAGTGTAGGTTGGGGCTGATGCACTTTAAAATACACGTACATTGCATAACAGTGGGTTCCTTAATGTATGCCGTCTGCTCCTCCATATGCTGTTTTAGAGGCTCAGATGGATTTGATGTGAGTTGCAGGCGAGCTTGCCTTCTCGTACATTGGGTGACGCTCTGCTCCGGATCCATGATGTGACTGGGCCTTTGTGTAGCTGAGCTCGGCCTTGGGCTACAGGGAACCCAGGCAACACACTCCAGCCACACACTGCTACGCTCTACGTCGGCAGGCTGGTTTTAAAGAAAGGCTCCTCCTCGAATAACGGAAGCTGTAAAAAGACTGCCAAGCTGCGTCTGCAGGCACAGGCAACACACTCCAGCCACACTCTGTAACGCTCCGTCGGCAGGCTGGTTTTACAGAAAGGCTACTCCTCGAATAACGGAAGCTGTAAAAAGACTGCAAAGCTTTGTCTGCAGACACAGGCAACACCTGTTTTCATCTCCATAGGGGCCCCACTCTCTGCAGACAGTTTTCTGAAAAGTGCCATGCATGTTTGATCACGTCTTTTAAAAACTGCGTCATTCTACTTTGAAGGAGGCTTACAGAAGGCAGGTTTACTAGTTAAAGTTGACAATGTTAGGTTGCGCACAGGATGTCAGGCCCCTGGAATGGTAGATTGGATAGAATGCACCAATCGTTGAGTGCTGGAGAGGGCAATTTCCAGGGGTTCCAATGATGAATACATTGAAACGTTACATAATAACTCCTCCATATCAGCAAGAGATTGTCTGCTCCATTCAGACACAATGACCCATGACTCCTCGTTGTCGTTTAAGGGAGCATCGTGTGACAAGTGTTGCAACGAGGCGGGAATCTCTGATTTTTGGTATTTCTGCTTTTTTTCCTTTTATTGGCAGCCGTTTTGCCACCACTGTGCTTCAACAGCAATGGTTTGTGAATTGAGAGGCATCACCGATTGAAATGGCAACTCAGAGGGAATTGGTGCAATATTTTCTTCCTCCCCGCCATAACTTTTATCCATCGCAGAGGGCGCAGCCAAAGTCTTCGACGTGGGACTCAACATAAGAACATATTCACGCTGTAAAGAGCTGGCTTCTTGCGGTCCACTAAAAGCCTCATGTTTTTTCAATGTCAAAATAAATCCCTCCAAAAAGGACGTTTTCAAAAACAGGATAGTGATCAAAGAATGTTGTTCATTAAGATTTGCATTAATATTTTCGTACAACTAACCAGAGAATTGAATACTAGATTTGAAGCCGAGATGTTTTGTCGCATCCATGGGACGAAGAGCGCCGTCCCCGTCCCTGCCATTGGTATAGGAGAAAAAGAGAAGGAGAGGAAATCGATAAAGATGACTGATTGGATTTCTGAGTCTCATAAAGAAGATCTGGAGGGTGCTCCAGGGAGCCGGCTAATGATTGCTCCAACTATCTCAAAACGTCCAGGTGAGGTGATGGTTCATTTTCAGATTGAAGAAAATTCAACAGAGCCACATCCGAATGTAATCTGCCACTGGTGGCTGTGGACTCAACGCGGATGGAGAACAGGATACAGGCTTGTCAAGTGGGTGATTCAAGGATTTATTTGGAAAAAAGTCAGTCATTTTGGCATATGAAGCTGATTCCACCTGCACACAAGAGGAGGATTTAGGCACGGGAAAAATGAAAGCAGGAGCTTTACATAAATCCTTCATGGGAAGCTTTGGTGTTGATTCATGGTCAGAACCCAATGACTGACCCAGTTTTGCGGTAGCCTCCCCAACCACATTCGTTATAACATCTCCCTCCACAAAAGATTTGTTGGCAGAGGCACCTACCCTTTTACTAAGCAAGGCATAAACAGAGGCCATGCTTACAAAGCAGGAGGTGTACACTCACCATGACTTCCATCAGCTTCTATGGATATGAAGTATGAGCCGAAGCCACCGCTGGGCGCCACGGACTGCCGTAGAATAAAATCGAACGATGCGCTCTCGCACTGCGCTCCGTGCTGCCTGGAGCTTTTGTATCCGGTGTGGTGTGAAACAGCGTCCGCCCAGAAACACAATGCAATCCAAGAAAGACTGCCATGCTGCACTCGAACAAGGCATTCACGTGTTGTGTGAAACAGCGTGCGCCCAGAAACACTGTCTGATTTCAGTTTCGTTTATGTGCAATAGCTCTACAGCATTGACAAAGAACATGAATAAAATAGACAATCTGCTTGGTGGCTATGGGAATCTGTTGTCTAGTAAAACTCCACCTTCTGTCTTTGTAAAATCGCCCTTCTGCAAGACTCATTTTTTTGCCTTTGTCCTCTTTTTTTATGATAACTAGCAATATCACACCTGCTGTTGGCAAAGTCATCAATGGTCCGGTTACGACTTGAATCATAAGCATGAAATCCAACGCTGTACCAAAATAATTCCGTTAAGTCATGCATCAGTTCAACAGACGAAACCATTTATTTTGGAATTATTCTGATAATTAAGCCTGCACATGTTTACGGATTGTCACTGTAGTTGTGATGTTGTTATGTTATGTATGTTAGCGGTACTTGTATAGTGCACCGTCACCAACGGAATTGGTCCCCAGGCACTTTGGCAGATCTGTAAACAAGAAGGGTGGGGTTAGGGTTAGTCGGGAGGAGGGGAGAAGGAGAGTGGGAGAAGTGGAGTGCTGTTGGCAGCTTCAGCTCGGTATACACCGAGTGCTGGGCTTTTGTGCTAGTATCGGATCGGATGAAGGCCTCGAGTGCTGTGGGTGAAGTTTGTGTTGTTGCTGCAGTGTCGTAAAGTGTGTGCGGATTGCTGGGAGAGAGATGGTTGTGTGGTTTGTGTGAGTTTAAGTATGCAGAAGATTGAGGGTTTGGTTAGTGGAGTCTGTATCCTGGTTCAGGTACTTATGATTCTGTTAGAGTTGTATACATGTGGGTTCGGATGTTGCTGGTTCCTCGTGGGCCGCATAGATTAGGTGGTGTTGCGCTGATCCAGCTGTATCCTATTGAGTATAGTTTGGATTGGTGGGTGCGTCTGAACCTAATCTTCAGGTGCGGGACTGGGTGGGTGATATCTATTCTCAGATGATCTAGTGTGACCTTGGTCGGGTAAGGCTTTGAGTGGTTCAGGTTTTTTTTTCAACTGCATTCGAACAAAAAGGTGGAGGAGAAAACGCATCAGAACGTTTGTTTCCTCTGTTGACTTCAATCCAAACTCGCATTTGCTACAAGTTCCTTAATTTTCAATCTTTTTAATCAAAACTAGATTTGACCACCTGGTGGCAATAGAACGGACAGGAATGGCTGCCGATGGCAATTACTACAACGCAAGGAAAATGAATATCAAGCACCTGGTGGACCCCATTGACGAGCTCTTCCTAACTGCCAAAACCATCCCTGGAGTTACAACAACAGGTATGTTTGAAAAAGCAAATTGTCCCTTATTAAACAATAGACATGTTCTCCCACTTTTGCTGCTGAAACCAGAAACGAACAAAAGTACAAATATGATGACCTCTGTAATTTTCTGATTCAGCATGTGCAGTTTGTTCAAGATAAAGTGTAGTTCAGACGGATTTAAGAATGAAGTCAATCCCCACCCACACATGTACTACACGTAACACACAAATATACTTTGATAATGTCAAACTGTGACAAAACTTTCATGAGATTGGATTATCACAGACATGAACATCAGAGCTGCAACAAAGACGCTGTGTCGGGTTCTGACCTTTTTCCAACGAGCTCTGCAGTGCACCCAACTTGAAGAGATAGTGTGTCGAGTTGACAACTGGCATGTTTTATGTACTTTTAATACAATCTATAGATGTATATATTACTGCGACTGCTATGTTATGTTATGTGGTTTTTGTATAGCGCACACTGCCATTGTTATGGCTTCAAAGTGCTGTTTGGGTGGAAGGCCTTTTCGGAAGACCTTAGTCTGTGCAAACGTGGAAATAAAAGAGCATTGCATTGCATGCACACAGTAATTAGACTTAGATGACTATTCCATTACTATCAGAGATGACAAGTTTAAAACAGTATTAAAATCACGCAGAGCATTTTGTTCAGGCGCAGAGATGACTGCTATGTCAGTGACTATGCGACACCTGGATAGAATTTTGTGTCATCTGATCTTTTTTGTAATGCCTTATATTTAGAGAATACATCGCCATCTTAATCACATCCTTCGTGTCTCCTACACACAATTATACTGTGCGCTCTAAAACCACTGCCCCAACCATCCCAAACAGAGATCGTGTGCATTGTAGTATCGTTTGATTCATATAATCTATGAGGAAAAACCATGGATCAAAATGGATGTAGCTATTCAGCCTGTGACTTGTACTACATAAATGGTTAGTATTATTATATATATTGCAACAGTGCACTCTGTTGAACCATGCATGAGTGATTCTCTGTCTAGTACATGGCCAAAAGAATCACTTCCAGGAAATAATGTTGTCAGATAAAGAAACTACGGCACAATGATAGGTGATTTGGCCAGGATCACATGCTTTGGTCAAATGGAGAAACTGGGATTTAAGGCTAGGTGTCTATAGATTGTAATTCAGGAAGTAGACAATGGGAATAATTACGAGTATGGCGATGAATTTTAAAAAGTGGCTGTAACAGGATTACCACCATTTACCACATCAACATACAGAGTTTGAAGGTTGAAGTAGAGGAACTACTTCCAGGACTTCACTGGAGGTATTTTCTCAACATTCACTGCAATAACAGGGTGAATTATCGCTGGTGGAATTACTACCTATGCTAATTCATCCAAGTCCCCAATGGAATATCAAGGAACTCAATGGACCTCATTACGAGGTTGGAGGTAACCATGCCGCTATTTGCGGCATTGACTGCCTCCAAACTCGTTCCAACTCCGGCCTGGTGAATGGAGTAATTACCGGTCCATACCGAGGTTGGAGGGACCGGTAATTCTCCATTCACCAGGGCCATTCCCCATTCCCATTTGAGCCCCCATAGGGCTCAGTGGGAAGGCGGCAATAACGGTACCGCAAATTGCGCTCCCTTTATTGACCCCGGTGTCCCTTTGCGGGTCCCATCCTTAACGCCTGCAAAAACCAGGCGTTAAGGAAGGCCCCGCAAAGGGAACTCGTAGTAGGGCGGTAAGGGATTACCGGCACCAGTAATCCCTTACCGGCCACCTCGTAATGAGGTCCAATGAATGGAGACTAACTCCACATTACCACCATTCATAATCTGGTGAATTTACCACCCATATGAATGGCAGTAACTGTAAACTAGTGTGGCAGTAATTCTGTGGGAAATATCCCCATGCTCGTAATGACCCCTATATCTCCTCCCATCCCATCTTTAGTTTTACATCAACGTTCAAGGCTTTCTGTATAGCTGTCTTTCAAAAGCTTTGATAGTACAATGTGTTGAATAAAGTTGACTTGCAAAGCACTAAACCACGTGTTAAATCAACCTGACAACAGAAATGTATGATTCCACCTGAAAGTGCAAAAGGGCACAAAACAGAATGCATATCTGTAAAATGATTACAGAGCAACCAAGCAAAGTACCCGAATGAAAAATGTGTTTGTCGGTCTCCACAGTTCAATGCAAGGAAAGGAAACAACTGAATACGTATTAAAATCAGCATTCTGCACTGATTTACCACGAGTAACGATTTAAGAAATGGACACACTTGGTGAAAAAATCCATAAATCTATGTAACTGATAGCGATTGATTAGTGTGGTGTGTTCAGATGCGTACAGCAGCATATACCTTAACATGCAAGGCTATGATCTCGACCTTACTCAGAGGGTATATAGGTCCTGTGGCAGAAGTGTGTGTGATATCCAAGTCACAGATTCAAATCTTGATTGGATGTTCATGACATTTCATCCTTTTGAGGTAATGGACCAATTAGGTAACATTATTATGGCACCTATTAGTGACATGCAGAGAGAATACACATTGTGGGCCTATTTGTACTATGCACACATTCTAACACTACACTCCTGCGAAAGTCTTACCACAAATGGACATCCACTAGATCCAGTCCCCTTTGTTCATGGAGAAACGAAGGACAAATGCCAGTCTACTAAGTTATACTGCCATAGGCATATCTTATTTGCTTGTGTAATTATGGTGAGATTTTCTGCATGCAATGTGAGGAAGTGGTGTAACTTGGGTTGTTTAGCCACACAATAGTCTACATGAAAAGTAACTTCTGAGTAAAAACATTCTGCAGGCCAATAATGTTAACAAACTAATGCGCACTTTTGTCCTCTTAGTTCAGTCCTTAATTTACTATAATTTCTGAAAAGCATGCAGCACCAGTACTACGTGATTGCTTGACAGAAGATATAAGAGGTGACTTTTTTAGCACACGCCATTTTGCTCTCTTACCAAATAGTGAAGTTTAATTTTCCCAAAATAAATGCTGACCTACAAGCAGCAGACATACATGGCGAAGCACACCTAGTTACCAGGACTACTGGAGTATTTAATGGCATACATCAGGCAGCCTGCTATATATCACAGCTCTCATCTCCGCTGCAGTTTCCAGGTACCATCCAATTTGAACTCAGTTCACACTCAGTTTAAGCCATAGATTTCAATGGGCTCTCACCAGCAAAAAACAAAATCAATTGGCCTCATAAATTGGGTGATGTGGTAAAAATGGGACGGTAATACAGTTACCACTGCATTGCTGAAACCACCCAACTATGAGTTTGGCAGAGAGGTGGAGGAATCCCCTCCAACTAAGAGTTGGGGTAAAAAAACACCACCTTTCGAATGGATTGTGTCCTCCCACGTATTCCTCATCTCTGGATATGTTGTCTCCCAGCTTTGCTACTTCGGAAATATTTTTCACCAGAGGGGGATGTGTTCGAAGCCGCGGCGTCGTAGTCCCTCGAGGGCCGCCGTCGAGCGTTGACGTCATCCGCTGTATAAAGGGCTTGAGCAGCGCCCGCTACCTCAGTTCAGGTTTTCCGAGCAACTGCTTTGTGTCACGAACGGCGCATCAGGTATTTTCTCGACGATGTCCTCGTCATCTACTCCCACCACACCCAAGACAGGTTTCAAAAAATGTCAGAAGTGTGGTAGGAAAATGTCAATAACCGACCCCCATCGGAATTGCCTCTGGTGTCTCAGTCCAGACCATCGGGTTGACGAGTGCTGTTTCTGTCAGGCCATGTCCAATAAGGCTCTTAGGGAACTTAGAGGTAAGCTGGCGGTGGGGGAGGAAACGTACAAGTCTTCTTAAAGACAAAAAGATTCGGATGAATCTAGTCAAAAATCTTGACATGGGTCGAGGAGGTCGAGATCGAAGAGTCACTCGAGGAAATCCTCCTCGTCTTCGACTAAGAAGTCAAAAAAGCAACGTCACAGGTCTTCTTCCTCCTCTTCCTCCTCTGAGGGGAGAGTGACTTATCCATCCAAGCACGATTCCCCTGAAAAATGGTAGGCCTTTAGGGCTTTGATGCTTAAAATATTCAAGAAAGCGGCCCAGACCCCCTCGAAGGCGCCGTGTGGAGAACATGCCTCTACCCATTCTAAAAGTGACAGAGGGAGATCAAAGACTTAACATGCGAGCCAAAAAAGAGTTGAGAGTGTCATCAAGGGAAAGTTCCCCGACGCCTCGTACTAAGACAAAACCTTAGGTGTATAAATCGGTGGTAGCGGAATCGACGTCGAAGTCGAAACTCGACTCGACACAGTCGACGACTGCTGCAGCAAAACCGCAGACGAAAATGGCATTGACACCTTTGACTGTATCGAAGCCTTCTTTGACAGTATCGAAGCCTCCTTTGAAAACATCAAAGCCAGCGTCTTCTTTATCGACGCCTTCGACGCCTTTATCGAGGCATTCTTTAATACCGATACCTAAGTCGACGCCATTGCCCATGCCTAAGTTGATAACACCTTTTTTACCTGAAATAGCTTTCATCTTCAACCCAGACAGGAATTGTTCAGATCCATGTCATCCATTTTTTAAGAGCACCCCCCTGAAGAGCTAGTGAACCCGAATTCCAAGATAACAGATCTTTATGACGGTCTCCAAAATGCCAGTGGCCTAGACACTTCACCTGAAGTGGAATTTGAGAGACCAGACCCTACAGATCATGCTGATCCTAGTAATAGAAAGCTCATGGGAAAGGTCATTGATTTTATGTGTTGGAAGGCAGCTTTCCCAAATTCCGACCAGGATGACATGACGGAAATCCTGAGTGAAGGTCCTCTAAAAGATCCTGTTCTTCCATTCCATAAAGCACTTCAGAAGAGGTTGATGGTAAATTGGAATACTCCTGATTCTATTTCAGCAGTAAACAAGAGATTTGTACCAAAATACAGGCCATCTTTATCAGATCCGGGATATCTACCTAAACATCCCTCCCCTGAAAGTCTAGTGGCTCAAGCTGCAACCTCCACTAGGCAATCAGCTTACCCCTCAATACCACCAGACAGGGATGATAAAAAAGTTGATGCTTGGGCCCAGAAAGTTTTTTCTTCGAGCAGCATGGCCCTTAAATCGACTAATGTAATTTATACATTAACAAGATTTACATATACCCTGTGGGACTGCATGACATCAGTGGCTGAACGCATCCCGGAAGGTGAGGAAGGGGATGGTTTCCTGGCTAAAGTAAAAGATGGTAAAGAGGCTATGGAGGAATGCCTTCAGTCAGGACTGGACACTGCTGATAGTGTAAGCCGGTCCATGGCATCTAGCATGGTTCTACGCAGGTTTGCATGGCTAAGGAAATCTGGCTTTGCACCTGGTGTGCAGTCTAGATTACTTAATATGCCCTTTGACGGCTTGAGGTTGTTTGGCAGCAAGGCGGACGAGAGCTTGGAGAAGCTGCAGACCTCAAAAGCGGCAGCAAAATCACTTAGCGCCACTATAAAACAGCCTCAACAACACTCTTGCACAGGCTCATCTTCCTGGAAGAGTCGCCCCTTTCGTTTCTACTCCTCTTTTGGAAAGGGGAGGAGGCAGGCCAGTCAAAGAGGCCAACAGAGAAAATCCTTTCGTGCTGGACAAGGGAGAGGTGCTAGATCAGCCCCAGCAGCAGCTACTACCTCCTCAGCCACTGCTGCAGCCTCTGCAAAGCCCACAAAACCCCAGTGGGAGGCAGAATCACTTGGTATCTGGACGAACGGCAGGGCATTACGTCGGATGCCTTGGCACTAGAGATAGTGACCCATGGTTACTGCCTTCCTTTTCATCAAAGACCTCAAGGTCATCAGCTAATTCTGTCAAAATTCCAGACTCGCTCCTTGTGCAGGAGATTTTAACCATGCTAGAGAAAGGTGCAATAGAACATGTAACTTTAGCGTAAAGGAACAAGGGTTGGTACTCCCCTTATTTTTTCATCCCCAAAAAGGACAGAGGATTGAGACCCATCTTGGACTTAAGAAATTTGAACAAATTCCTTAGGAAGGACAAGTTCAAGATGGTGACCCTTACTCAGATCCTTCAGACTCTTCAGCTTCATGACTGGCTGGTTTCATTGGACCTTCAGGATGCTTACTTTCATGTGCCAATCCATCTCAAGCACAGAAAGTACATGAGGTTCGCAATTGGTGGTTCTCATTATCAGTTTCGGGTTCTACCATTTGGGCTGACCTCCGCCCGAGGGTTTTCACCAGACTGATGGCGGTGGTGGCAGCGAGTATCAGGAGAAGGGAGATTCACGTCTACCCTTATCTGGACGATTGGCTAATCAGGGCAAGTTCACCCGAACAAGCCCAGGAACATCTGGCCTTGACCTGCCACTTCTTACACAGACTGGGCTTCTCCCTCAGTTACAAGAAGTCACAAATGATTCCAAGCCAAAGACTCCAATTCATCGGAGCACTCCTAGATACTTTCTCAGGGAAAGCCTCGCCTCCTGAGGAGAGAGCTCTCCACATTCTGCAGATGGTAACAAAGTTTCAAAATGCCCAACATCTACCGACATTCGACTTTCTAAGGTTGCTAGGCCTCATGGCTTCCTGAATTTTCCTGGTGCCAGAGGCCAGACTGAGGATGAGATCCCTTCAATGGGCCCTCAGGACTCAATGATCCCAATTTTCGGGGGCGATGTGAGCTCTTCTGCAAGTCCCAGCCAAAGTGGCTCAAGATCTCCTATGGTGGGCTTGCAAGGAGAATATCCTCAAGGGGGAACCTTTTTGCCAACCATGATCGGAGATAACGGTAGTGACAAACGCCTCGCTCATGGGGTGGGGAGCCCACACCAAGTCATTGGTCTCCTTCAGAGTCCAAACTACACATAAACCTTTTGGAGCTGAGGGCAATCAGACTAGTGCTGAAGGCTTTTCTGCCCTCTGTACAGGGAAAGAATATCCTGATATTGACGGACAACACAGTGGCCATGTACTACCTCAACAAAAGAGGAGGCTTAGGATCACTCCCACTGTGCAGAGAGGCAATGCAGCTCTGGTTCTAGGCAATGCAAGAAGGAATTTCTCTATTGGCAGTTCACCTAGCCGGAGAGCTGAACACAGTGGCGGACACTCTGAGCAGGCAGAGCACAGTCTTCAACGAATGGGAGCTTGCTCAGGAAGTCCTTCAAAAGATCTTTGCCCTTTTGGGAACCCCTCAAGTGGATCTGTTCACGACCGGTGCCAACCAGAAGTGCAAGCTGTAATGCTCAAGGGAATTTCCTCGAAGAGGAGCTCTAGGGGACATGTTCGTGGTGGACTGGGTATTTCCACTCCTCAATGCGTTTCCTCCAGTCCCCATGATTCCTCGGGTAATTAGGAGGTTGAGAAAGTTCAGGAAAACCAAGATCCTAATTGCCGCGGAATGGGCCAGGAGGATGTGGTTTCCGGACCTTCTGGACATGTCCATCTGCCCTCCAATGCGTCTTCCACAAAGAGAGGATCTTCTCTCGCAAGAGGAAAGTCGGGTTCTCCATCCAGAGGTCAAGACACTCAGTCTTCACGCATGGTTTCTGAGAGGTTGAGTTATATGGATTGGGACCTCCCGGATGACTTAATGGATATTTTGATTTCGGCCAAAAGGCCAGCAACAAAATCCCTGTACCGGTGTCATTGGAATAAGTTCAGTAACTGGTGCAGGGATAAGAATGTGGATCCATTTCTTTGTAATACTCCAAAAGTACTTTCTTTCCTCTTACACAAATTGGCACTATAAAAGGATATCTGGCAGTGCTATCTATCTTTAAGCGTTCCTCTGAAGAGGTGTCCTATTTTAAAATGCCCTTAGTAATTCAATTCTTGAAAGGGCTAACAAATGTGTACCCCTCGATGTCTTTTCAGGTGCCCATCTGGGATTTGAATTTAGTCTTAAAATTTCTCATGTGTGCCCCTTTCGAACCTTTACATTCTTACCCATTAAGACTTCTCACTCTTAAAACAATTTTGTTCGTGGCTATAACATCAGCCCGCAGGGTAAGTGAGTTGCAGGCACTTTCTTGTAAGCTTCCTCACACCATTTTCCATAGAGACAATGTTATTCTAAAAGTCAAACCATCTTTCTTGCCTAACATAATCTCTGATTTCCATCTGTCACAAAATATTACCTTACCTTCTTTTTATCCTCCTCCTCGCACTAGTAAGGAAGAGGAAAGGTTGCATAGACTGGACCCAAAAAGGATTCTCAGTTTCTACATTTCCAGATTGGCAAATCTTCGACAATGTGACCAACTATTTGTTGGGTATACTGGATGCAAATTGGGCCTTGGAGTGTCTAAACAAACTCTATCCAGATGGATAATTCTAGCAATCTCTGAGTGCTATAAATTGGCTGGAAAAGAGCCTCCGGATGGATGAAGGGCTCATTCAACCAGAGGCATGGCAACTTCCACGGCTCTTCAGAGGGGTGTCCTAGTGCAGGATATTTGTGCTGCGGCCACCTGGTCGTCAATGCACACCTTTGTGAAGCTTTACTGCTTGGACTCTACTTCATATCAAGGAGGACTCTTTGCAAAAGCTGTCCTTCTTTCAGTCCATAATTGAAATTTCTGGTACTCCCTCCTCCAAATTCTTACTGCTTTCGGAGCCTATCTAAAGATGAGAAATACGTGGGAGGACACAATCCATTCAAAGAACAAGTTACTTACCAACTATAAAGTTCTTTCGATTGGATGTTCCTCCCACGTATTCCTCATCGACCCTCCCAACATACCCCTGCATACAGTTTACGCCATTTGCCCTCGAACTTCCTTAAGAGCCTGAGGACTTAAAGCCTGATCTGCTGATGCGACTGTGAGTACCGTAAAAACAGAACTGAGTTAACGGGCGCTGCTCGAGTCCTTTATACAGCAGATGACGTCGACGCTCGATGGCAGCCCTCGAGGGACTACGACTCTGCGGCCTCGAACACAGCACCCTATGGTGAACATTTTTTCTGAAGCAGCGAAGCTGGGAGACAACATATCTAAAGATGAGGAATATGTGGGAGGAACATCCAATCGAAAGAACGTTACAGTTGTTAAGTAACTTGTTCTTCTGGCAAAAAACAGCCATTTTGGCAGAATTACTGCCGGCGGTTGTGCCGCCGAAATCCCCCATGCAGTTATATGAACTCCAACCAATGGGGACTAACACCGCCTACCACCACTTGTAATCCGGCGGTAATACAGCTGGACCAAAGTGGCGGTAACGGTCATTCCGTTTGGTGGTATCTTAGTGGATTTACTGCTGAGATACCACCAAACTTGTAATGAGGCACAATGCACTTCAACTGCCTTGGAGTGCCAATAGATTTAGGGTATGAACTGTGTTCTGACATAGGTTTAAGTATTGCTAAGTGGTCCCATGACATGTCTGACACCTCCATCTAGCCCTTACTGTTCAGTCAACAGCCGGTTGCATTCTCATACTTGTAGTTACTTTCCCACCACTACTTAATTTATGTGGTGGTTTCGGAGCACAGAGCTCCATTTTCCCACCCTCTGTGTTTGTGGCGTTGCATGACTGTACCCATACAGGATGCTTTTTCCATTGTAAGTTCAGAACACCCCACATCAGGACTGGGTGCACTGCTCGCATGTGACTTTGGAAGACTTAAGGTGCGTGTAGTGTGATGGGGCCGTGTGGCCTGGGCTTGTGGCGCAGTGCAGCGTGCAATGAGACACACACACACACACACTGCTGATAGTTCACAGGCCCCGCTTCAGTCTGCCTGCAAGGGTGCAAAGCCAGCCTCTTTATTCGTTCCTCTGCGTAATGACTTAGCACGTCCTGTCGCGGTTCACATGATGCCACACTCCTCCCAATTTTTATAACAACAGGCTTTGGGCCCACAGAACAAGTTATAAACAACAAAATTGCAAAACTGGGTTTAAACAAACATATAACTCACATAAACCCCTGCATGTGGAGAGACTCACTGTACTCTCCGGTCGGGATCTCTCTCCCCTTCTCAGGTGCTCAGATCATAGTCTTTTAGTCACGCCGTAGGCCCTCTTGATTCTCTTGCGGGGTAGCGCTGTTCTGTCTCACTGTCAGGGGCCGGTCCTGTGTGGCGTCCGGGTTCCCTGGGTGTTGGTTCGGCTGCTGCCTCTGGGTAGGGGTCTCCTGATATGTCCTCATCCATGTCTCCCGCATCAGGATGGTGAACTGTGGTGTCCCTAGTTTGTCCATACCAGTCGGGCTGCAGCTGAGGTGGGCCTGATAGTCTCCCAAAGAAACTGGAGTTTCGTGTAACTAGCCCGTGGTCGTCGGCGGCTGTCACTTGTGAGCCTTGCACTCCCACTACCTTCAACGGTGAGGGCTCGTATGGGAGGGATTGTTTTCCTTCCGAATATCAAGTTCTTGCCAGGACTGTGTCTCCAACAGCTATGTCGTGTTCTCTTAGCCCTCATCTGCTGTTCTCCTTCTGAATTGCCATTTCTCTTTGGGCTTGCACTTCTCCATTATCTATTATTCCTGGATATCTCCTCTCCAGTTTGTGTAGAAATGTGCTCGGACACCTCTGGAAGAGAGCCTCTGCCGGAGCTACTCCTGTCGAGCAGTGTGGGGTTGTCTTATTCTCGAGGAGGAATTGGACTAGGGCTCTCTTTTCACATGACCCATGTCCATGCGCTATGTGGAAGCACTTATTGAGCGTATGCATGAAGCGTTCTGATTCGCCATTAGCGCCTGGCCACACCAGTGTTATTTTCCTGTGATTGATGCCTCATCTTGTCAGGGACTCTTCTAGGCCTGCACTCTGGATTGGGGAGCTATTGTCCGAGCATACTTCTATGGGGAAGCCGTGAGTTGCAAAACAAATTTCCATTACTGGAATGATGTCTTGTAGGGCCAAGGACGGGACAAATTCAACCTACCAGGACCACTGGTCTACCATCACTAGGAAGTGCAAGTCTCTTTGGGTTGATCCGAAATCCATGTGGACGGTTTCCGATGGCTCTTCCCTTCTGGGCATGCTCTGGATAGCTGGTTCTCTGATGTGAGGGGCCGTGGCTTGGCACCACTTGCAAGCCCCATCAAACTCTTGTACCTTTTAGTCCAATGCTGGGAGGCTGCAGTGGGCAACAGTTATTACTCGGTCAATCAATTCCGTAGGGATAACTATGTGGGGCCCTCTCAGCAGGAGTGGTTCGTCAGTGAAAGTTCACACGTGCTTTCCACAGTTGCTCCAATGTGTGTTTGGCTTCTTGCGTCTTCGAGCTCAGGTCCTCCAGAATGGACTTCCATTTTCCTGACTCCATGGCATCGCGCAGGATTTGGAAGCATCCATCATTTGCAGATACTGTTTTGATTTCCGCAATGTCCATTGAGTTGGGGACGGAACACTTTATGACGAGTCGAAAGTGCTCTTTGGTGCTGCCACCTCCACTAGGGAAACCGTGTTTGACAGTTTGAGGTGTTGAGACAAATAGCCTGCGGCGTTGCTTTGTCCAGGTTTGTATTTGAGGTAAACATTCTATTCCTGAAGTGCCAGCAGCCACTTTTCAATGCGTGGCGGAGGGTTTGCTGACCCACCCGTCGTGATGGGAAGAAGGGCTTTGTGACCGGTGACCAGCTTCAGCAGTTTCCTGTTGTATATGTGGGAATGGCAGCATCCCCACAGTACTGCCAAGGCCTCTCGCTCTGTCTGCGAGTATCTTTGCTCTGTAGGTGAGCGTGCTTTACTCCCATATGCCACGGTGCACGGTGTGACATCATTGTTGGCCTGGGTGAGGATGGCTCCAAGTCTGAACAGGCTTGCATCCACTATGATTACCGTGCTCTTCTGGGCGTCGAAGAATGACAGTATGCATTTGTCAGACAACGCTTCCTTGATATTGTCGAAAGCGGTCTGTTCTAGGGCTGACCATCTCCAGGCTGTTGATTGCTTGGTGAGGTTCCTCAGGGGTTCGGACACGGTCGCTAGGTTCTCTATGAAGCAGCCACAATAAGTGACCATGCCCAGGAAACTTCTCACCTCGGACACGGTTTCAGGTGGTTTGGCCTCTTGAATGTCTTGAACTTTTGCTTGGTCAGCGGAAATCCCTCCCTCTTGAAAAAGGAATCCAAAGAATTCGATCTTGTTTCTCAGAAATTTGCATTTCTCTTGGTTGAGGGTTAGGCCCAGGGACTGCTTCCTTGTCAGGACTTTCTGTAGCCTTTCCAGGTGCTCGGTCTCGGATCTGGCATGTATTAGAATGTCATCACTTACATTCAGGGTACCTGGTAGCCCTGCCAAAGCTCAGCGGATGGCATTCTGAAACACCTCTGCAGTGGATAAGATACCAAAGTTCAGCCGTTTGTACCTGTAGAGGCCAACGTGAGTGGTGAAGGTCGTGATGTACCGAATGTCCTGGTGGAGTAGGAGCTGGTGGTAGCCAGATCGGAGGTCAAGCTTGGAGAACACTGTGGCTCTGTCTAGCTCTGCGACAATGTCATCCAGAATGGGTGTCAGGTGTCATTCCCTACTGATTGACTTTTTGGGCAACCGCATGTCCACGCAGATACGTCTTTGTTCGGTTGTTTGGGTTTGTGGGCCAAGACAATTAGGGAAACCCATGGGGTGGGTCCTTCAACTCGCCCAATGATGTCGAGGTCGATGAGGTCTTGGATCTCTTTTTAGACTTACTTGCAGAGGTGGAAGGGTACTCTCCTGTTTCCAGAGCCACCGGCTGGACTGTATCGTCTTTGTGGAGCCGGATTGGTTTTCCTTCCATCCGTCCTATCCTGATGAATATACCTGGGATCTTTTGCAGTAGCAACTGGACATCTTCTACGAACACTCCATGGGCGAAGTGGAAGAGACCCAGGGCTTCGGCTGCTGCGCAGCCAAGTAGCGTTTGTGTTGCTACTTTAGTGATGTAGAACTTGGCTCGGATACGCCGTGATGCTGGACTGCGGTGATGAGGGCACCCTCCAGTGGTAGAGGAGTTTTGGCTCGAAAGGTGAAGATATGTACTCCTGAACTGCAGGGGGGCCTGGTAATATCCGGTATTGTTAGTCAGCCATTACCTTCGCAGATGTTCCTACATGAACTGGAGTATTCATCATGGTCACTGCGCATCGGGGTTGGTGTTATCCACGCCCACTAACAGTGAGCACTGCTGACACGAAGAAAACATCTTTGTCTTCTTCTCTGAAGCCCACACCAGGAGGGTCCTCTTGTGGGTCAGTGGACGTGGTGTTGGCGGATTGACTCGCCCTCTCCTGTGGGAAACCTCTGGGGCATTACTTTCCTCTTGGCACTGTGGTTGGGGCTGAGGCTCTGCACACTCTTGCGAAATGGTTTGGGATTCCACACCTTGTATAGGTGTACCCCTTTGCTGCGCAGTCTTTTTCATGAGGTTTGATTTGTATATTTATAACGCGCACCTGGACGAATTTAATCGTAACTACGCGCAGATGTATAAATTCCAGTTAGACTGTGCCTTATTTCACTTAATCATTTGAGATTGATTACACTAACTCAAACCAGGAGTTCTAACAGAACAGATGGGTCTTCAGGGCCCTACGGAAAGCCGGGAGGGTTTTAATCTCTCAAATTTTACTGGGTAGTTTGTATGCTCTTGGGCCGTAGACTCCAAATCTGCGGTCCCCCTTGCTCACATACCTAGTACATGGTATCCAAAGCAGATTCTGATCTGCTGAGCGTAACTGTCGGGTAGGAACATACCTCCTGATTTTATCTGATATATATCTAGGCCCTGTCTTATTAACACACTTATACACCAGGCAGAGAACTTTAAACTCAATTCTTTCCTTTAGTGGCAACCAATGTAAAGCTCTTCTTAAATTAGAGATTGGGGCTGATTTTTTACCCTATATGCCACCCTATCTTCGCAGCTGATAGGCTGGTATACCCGTCAGCAGTGCATTTCCATAATATAGTCTCGAGTTGACCAGAGTCCCAATAACCACCGCTCTGTCCTCATTAGCAATGAATAATAGGATATGTTTCAGTAAACGTAGTGAGTGGAATGCTGCTTGCACTTTCATGCTAACCTGAGCTCCATTTCCCATGTTATCCTCCCAGACACAGCCTAGATTTTTAATTTTCTTAGAGAAATTCAGCTGCGTCCCCAGGAAGCATGGGGAGTGTAGTTGCTCCCTCTGCAAATGGTGTTTTGAGGCGAATAGAGCCACCTCTGTTTTACTGGCATTCAACAATAACTGATTAGTACACATCCAAGCCTGTATTTCTTGTAGGCACCGTTCCACTTTCTCATACGTCTCTTCTAAATTATGTATCCTCATGAACACCTGAGTGTCATCTGTGTACGAGTGGAAATGTATGCTGTGCTTCCTCAGGATATCCATGAATAATTTAACATATAAGTTAAAGAGCAGTGGGGAGAGGGAAGATCCCTGCGGGACTCCACAGTTTTGTAGCACTGAGTCTGACAGGAGGTCTCCAAGTTGAACTCTTTGTTCTCTTCTAGAGAGAAAGGATTCAAACCATCAAAGGGCTTGGTCCCCCACCCACTTCTCTAAGACGTGTCAATGGAGTCCCATGGTCCACCGTGTCAAAGGCGACGGACAGGTCCAGCATGACCAGCAAGGACAAGCCCTCCTGATCCGCCGTCTCCAACAGATCGTCCCAGACCGTCAGCAGTGCCATCTCCATCCCGAAGCCTGGTCATAAACCGGATTGCAACAGCTCCAACAGATTCTCCCGATCCACATTTTCCTGCAGCTGGGCTGTCACAATTTTCACCAAGATATTAGATGGCCATGACAGTCTCGCTACTGGTCTGTAGTTCTGGAAATTCTTAGAATCTAAGTATTATTTTTTTTAACAGTGGTGTAACCACAGATTTCTTCAGAATCATTGGTACTACCCCTAAAGTAAGAGATTTATTTACACATTTTGTAATAAATGGGGTAATATCTGGGGCTACTCGTTTAGCTTTGAGGATGGAATGACAAAGAGTGCATCATTAGTTGCCTGCAAAGCAGAGAGCAGGGAGCAGACCCTTTCCTCAGATACTTCAGTGAACATAAATGGCTTCTGATCTGCCCCGATCTCTACATCATAGGCTATACGCTCTGGGCTCGTCTCCACTGTTACCTCCAGATCCTTATGAGGATCTAATGGTTTGATTTCCATAATCTTTCCTTGTATTAACTCTGTTTTGTTTATGAAGTAGTTATTGAAAGCATCCGCCTGTACTTGCGATGATTCAGGCGCAGCTGACGCACACCCAGGATTTACTAGATGGGAGATCGCTACATACAATTCCCATGGCCCATTTATAACTTTGTCCATTTTTCCAATGAATTTGGATTTGGCTTCAAAAATGGCTTTTTCATATTCTCTTCGAGAACTCTTGACTTGTTCTAAGTTACTCACGAAACTATTTGTTCTCTAGAGATCTCAACTGACCCCTTTTTTGGCCAAATCTGGCGAGAACCAAGGGTTAGTGGACTTACTAACTTTTTTTGTTGTTGGAGATGAACCTTTTCATTACATAACATAGCCTTGATGTACGTGCTTTTATTGAAGAACTCGTCACATGGAAGGGCTACGTCAATCTGTGCCAAAGCATGTTTCAGAGCTTCCCCTGAGATCTTCAGTAAATCTTTTGGCTTACGGAACTGACCCATCCAGTTTTCCGTGTGCACTTCCGGCATTTTCTTTGGCAGTCTCAATTCAAATACTCTGGCGTAGTGATCCGTCCATGATATAGGGATTGTCTCTATGTAATGGACTATCTCCCCTCGATATAAAAGGACATCCAGACAGTGACCCTGGCAATGTGAGTGGGATGATACTAAAAGTTCCAATGCATGAGCTTCCAGGGTCTCCCTTAATTTACTACCATCTGTAGATGTCATATCCTCTACCCATATATTAAAATCCCCCACGCATAGCAATTCGTCATGCTTACTCCCTGTGTCAGCCAGAAACAATTCTAATTTATCCAGGAAAGTCCGTGCTGGGCCAGGAGGTTGATAACCAAATAAGATTTGTATAGTTTTATTTGGTGTACACTGAATGCAAGCATGCCCCATCTGAGTGTCATCACCCCAGTCTAAGGATTGCAAATGTGATAATTTCAGCGGTGCTCTCACAATAGCTACAATCCTGCCTCCTCTTTTTCCTATTCTATTTATATGTTGTATCAAATAGCCTTTTGGGACTAGGAGGTGGAACACAGCCTGTGAGGTCTCATTGAACCATGTTTCTGTCAGAAACATACAGTCCAAATCCTGCGATAGAATGAGCTCACAAATCTCTATTGCATGCTTCACAGCTGATCTCACGTTAAGTAGCATTGCTCTAAAGACTTGTGTCCCATTATGATTTTTTTCTTTTGATGTAAATTCCATTCTCTTAATCCTTTTAATCCCGAAGTTCCTGATTGTGTCTAGAGTACGTAGGCATATAGTTCCTCCCTCACTCCCCATCTCCTTCAAGTCCATATTCAGATAACTTTCATATTCCTATTATTTCCCAAGACCCATAGGGCTGGACACTTAGTTTGTTCTCACCTGATATTCCCCAAGTCTGTTATGAACTCAGAGGCAAGGTTTCCTGCCAGACGCCACCAACACGCCACTAACAGGCCTATAACAGGCTACGCGTCAGCGCTTTGCGCTGACACTGGCCAGTCATAGCCTGCAGCGCGTTCTAAGGCACGTCAGAGCCGGCGCGCGGCCCCAGGAGAGCTGGGAGACGTAGTGTTTCCTCCCAAGCACTAAAGTGTGCCAGCAAATGCCTCAGTTTCGCTCCAGTTGCGGGTAAGGATTATTCCACGCACTCAGAGTAAAACTAAATGCAATATATAATCAAATGCCACACAATCAAATACACGTTACACATTTCGGGCTATTTAAAAACAAGCAATTCTAAAAGACTAAAATCAATATTTAACTAATCTATGCATCTGCAATTAAGCCTAAAGTGCTAATTCCTTTCAGGTTAATGTTTAAGCACTCATCTACAGCCGATTCTAGATCATACCCACACTGCGGGTGGTGGTGTTTTGCTGTTTCTTCTGCCGCCATGCATTTCTTGTCCCCTGGTTCCTTGGAGTTTGTCATCCTACTAAGCACACTTCCTCTAGTTTGACCGATTTCAAGGCCGACTCCATTTTGGAGGCCCTTACGTCCAGCAGTTAGTGGGAGCGTCCTAGTTCGAGGATCTGGGGAGTGTGATGCCTCGTTCTCGTAGAATTTGTTTCCGGGGCTTTACCGAGTGACATCCAATGATAATTTGGAATATCACCTCCTCCTCTTAATTTTCCCACCCACAAGTCGAGGCCAGTTGTCATAGCCGACTGTGATATTTGTCCAAGTTTTTGTCACCCTGCTGCATGGCCGTGCCCATCACAAACTTCTCATAGTCTGTGTTAACCATAGGGGCGAAGTAGTCAGTCAGTGCCATGACGGCTGCGTTATGAGTCGTCTGCGGGGCGCAGGATCTTGAAGAGCTTGTGAACTGCGGGTCTGGCTGAATATATCAGAGTGCACTTCTTAGTTAGGTCGTCTTTTTCCCCTGTGGCGTTGAAATACATGTCTAGTCGCTCCCACCATAGTTCCCATCAAGGTCCCAGTGATGTCGGGGCCCCATCGATGTCAAATGCACATAGGGGAGCAAGCAAGCCACTTTGTTGGGAGCACCCTGTGGTGATGCGGGGACAACTGCAGCATCTTTTGCTGACATGACTCCAAGTGAGAGGTGTCTGCACAGGTGCTGTTTATGTTGTGCACAGGCACTCCAAGAAAAGGCGCTGCCCCTTTTCCCTGGATGATGTGAAGGCCTACCGCAGGGTGCACAGGTGCTCCTGGGGAGCCGCTGCCCCTGTGAGGAACGTAGGTCGACCCGCACCGGTGTGGTGGGTGTACAGGCAGCTTTCTACAGTATGACGCCTCCTTGGGTGGCGTGGTTTGGCAGACGAATCGGGATGACAGCGCACAAGCACTCTCCTGTGAGAGCTGCGCTGGTCCCCAGGGTGACTGGGCTTTCCCTCTCACTGATTGTGGGGCTGGAGATGATGCAATGCCCTGGACGGTCCAAAAATTCTGGCAGGAGCCAGTTGCGCCCAGTATGAGGCTGTATGTACGGTAGGATCCCTTACCTGTGTACCAGAGCACGATGAGGCTCTGTCGCGAGCTGAGGGACAGCACGCCGTGTGGACGGGAGGCCCAAATGCAACAGACTGCTCAATCGTTAGGAGCATGCATGGGTTTGGGATCCTCGTCCCCAATGTGTTGGGGCCGTGTGGCCTGGGCGCGTGGCGCAGCGCGCAATGAGGGACACACACACTGCTGATAGTTCAAATGCCCCGTTTTGGTCTACATGCAAGGGAGCAAAGCCGGCCTCTTTATTCATTCCTCCGCGTCATGACGTAGCACATCATGTCGCGAATCACGTGACCCCACACGTAGCATTTACATGTCAAGGTGCATAGCAGAACTACTGATGTGTGTAGAAGTTTGATGTCTTTATTGGATTTGAATGGTAAACACAATAATCAAACTGGAGCACCTAGAGATCTAATGCAGAGATTGAACTATCCTTCATATGCGGTGTGAATGGTGAATCCTCTGCTGTGTGTTTATCTGCATTCTGGCACCCACAGCTTTGCTTTACAATTATAAATGCAGATCTACAAGTGACAAAAATACAAAAAAGGAGGGAAGACTGGATCTCCAATTCACATGTGACACTGGGACAGCTTGAGGTGTGTGCCTGATGTGTGTAGGTTATATTATCAATTAAAGTGGCTTGATTTATTTGTTATTTTGAACAGGTAGGCAATATGTTTTGCATTAAGTGGATAAATAGTGTAGCTTCGGAGAAAAAAGAATGTAGCTTGTCAAAATAAAGAAGGCAGGTTTGAACATTTTAAAAATATTCAATTGACCTTTTCTTTCACAAATTAACCTATCAGATACTGTGAGTTCTGGTGGGAGCTTTAAAATTCATCACAGTTAACACACCCAATGTTAGTACTTTCCCTGAAGAATTGGAATTTTGCATATGAAAGGGACACCAAAGACGAACTTGCTCCTATGACCCATTTACCATTAATTGCTTCCTGCTGGGCAGCCCTTTTCTGGCAATAGGACTGTAAATCGCAGCTCAGTGGAATTAAACTGTAATTGATAGCCAGACAGCAGGGTAGGAATTGGGCCTGAATAATGAATGGGCTGTGCAGGGGCCAGAGGATGCCAAGGAAACTTACACAGAGATCCTCTTTGGATGTAATAGGATGCATTTAGTAACCCAAATGCAGCAAGACATCATAAGAATCAACAAGAACAACGTATTCAAACAAGCCAAGCCATTCAATTTTACATACATCACAGTTTCATCAAGGTGGACTGCAGTCTTGCAGCACATGGTGGGTAATGGGCCGGCACCCCACCACACCCCCAGGAGCGATACCAGGAAGCCTGAATACATCCTGATCCTGCTCCCCTGGCCCCGTGACACCTACAGGTCCAAAGCCTTCCAGCAAGTGACTGCCCACTTCACCGGCCAACCCCATGCATCAGGGACTCCCTAGGGGCAAATCACTGTCCTATCAGTCCACCACCAACTGCCACAAGTACCTGGACCTATTGGTCTGGGGCAGTCTCCACACCCATACCATATTGACGAATGCCAACTCTTCCTTATTTATTTATTGTTTGCTTGTTAGGCACTTTACAATAAGAATATACTATTTCAAAGCACCCACAGGGCAGGGGGGAGGGGCTAACAGTGGGGAATACATTACAACACAATATTTAAGAGCAGAGAGGGAAGAGGGAGAGGGACGAACCTACTATGCCTTGTGAGTATTCAGAACGTGCAAGTGCAGAAAGAGGGAAGAGGGGGTAAGTGCTGAGGAGTCCAAGCTCGTGGGTGAGCCATAGACGAAGTGCTAGGAATGTTGAATTCTACATGGCCTGTGCTGCGGGTGAAGTAAGTGCGAGTCTCCAGAGCGCAGGGTGTACAGATGCAAAGTGCTGTATATAGAGAGGAGCTGGGAAGAATTGATGTGGGTGGAGAAGGCCCCGAAGATGCATAAGGGTCAAGGACACTAATTCAGCAACTGCTGGATTAGCAGAGGAGAGAAGGAGGAGGAAAAGAAGAAAGTCTTAAGGAGCTTCCGGAATTTGAGAAGATCCTGCTCAAGGCGCAGGAGGAGGGGGAGGCTATTCCAAAGTAGGGAGCCCACAGAGGAAAGTGAGCGACACCCTGCCCTCTGTTTAGCAAAACGCTTTACACACAAAGAGTTGGTGCCAGAGGAGTGAAGTGGTCTAGAAGGAGAGTATTTAGTGAGATAGAGTTGAAGATAGTGTGGTCCCCGGGCCCAGACAGCCTTGTGGATGATGCAGAGGGGTTTGAATTTAATCCGTGCAGCAACCGGAAGCCAGTGAAGACTTTGTGGTGCAGGATAAAATACCCTTGTTTTTTACTCCCACAGGTGCACGCCATCTCAGTGAAACATATCCGAACTCTTCAAAAGTCCATAGTACACCACTCTGAAGTGCCCGTGGCTGGATTCTAACTGGCTCAGTTCATTAATGCTTTTGCGGGCCAAAATGTAGAGCAGGCACACACCAAGTTTCCCCATGCTTTTTGTGGTATGATCTGTGACCACGCAAAGATAGCCCCAGGATAAAACTTGCCAATCCATGAAAAGGCTGAATCCAGGCACTCTCTTAACTCTCTTCGACCCAAAGAAACTGGGTTGTTGCTCCCAATATAGAGGATCACCCGATCCCGGTGAGGCAGCGGATGCCTGCTCTTCTCCTCTGCCATGGCCAATCCCAACTGATGGACCCCCAGGTCTCCAATGCTGATCCACCATATCAACACATCTCTGCTGCAGAGAATATTGTCAAGCCCCCTACCCCTTAACCATGAATGCCCACAATGTGTTACTATGTTCTGAGTATGAGGAGAAAAACAACATGTTACTGAGCACCCAAATTACAATACTTCCAGGTCATCTGCCCTGCCTGGTTCAGATTTCTTGCCCCCTGCCCCCCACAATGCATCCAAACCCCCAACAGCTCTATCCCAACAGATGGGGCCATATCTTTTCACGCTCTGAAGCACTTGCGTATGAGCGCGATACAAATAAAATATCATATCATATGCATCATCTGCATGCATTGCATTTCCACCTGACTAGCTTCATTATCCAACTATCCCCAAACCCCTGCCCAGCTGCCTTAGTCACCGCCCGATCCATAATGAATAGGAAGCAAACTCGACCCACTGAGCCCAACCTCACCTTGATCACAGTGAAACACTCTCGTAAAATGAAATTGCGATGGACTGGAACTGTCCCTGTTCCTCCCCTCGCACTGACAAATATTCAGTCATGGATTGAGCAGGGCAGGCCTCGGGATTCTCCACTAGCTCCTGCAACATCCCGGTGCCCCTCCATTCTTGCTCTGTTGGTGACTTTCTTACCCATAGGTGCACTGCTGCATTTCCCACCAGCCCCCCATCCTTCCTTGTGATAGCCCCCTTTGTGTCACATTTACTGGCAGGCGCTAATTCCCTGATACGCAATGCGCCATAAAAGGCTGTGACAAAAGCAGCACTGAAAAGTAGGTACTTATACCCATCCTAGCATATATATTGCAGAGCCCCCCCCATCTCCTAGTATCCTGCTTGTTTCCCTGTAACTTCCCCCACCCTGACAACGTCTTCCTTACTGCGAAATCAGTGGAGGGGCTGACGTCCCCAACCGTCTGGTAATAAACCTATCACCAACACAGGCCTCCTAGCATAATCCACAGAAACTCCTTGAGAATTCGAATGATCCGAATATTGCAACAAATGTTGCCTTGCGTAAAGAGTGGCCCATTGCCCTTTTACATGCAGAATGTAAGAACATCCCATGGGCCAATTTTGTCTCATCTGCCAAGGGTCTGTGATCAACTGAAAGAGTGCTGGGCATCAAGCCGCCAAAGATTCTCCAGGAATGTGGTAATCTGCTCCTCTGCATCCGGGGGCCATGCCCTGAATGCCTGCTTCTTAAAATGAGAATCAGCTGCATTATTTTTAATTCCCTGAACAAGTTTTGTGCAAAATGTTATGTTTTCCACCAAGCACAACAACACACGTTTTTTTCAACAACCTAAGGACCAAAGGGCATGATGCACGTTGGTTGTTGATGGCCTGGACCACAGACATGCTCTCTAATAGACCATGTTCTTATTCTGTTGCTCCTTCTGCCGAACTGTTAAGGCTACTACAATGTGGAACAGCTTGAGGAACGTTACATTACGTAACAAGCCTGCAGAGGGCCACTTGTCTGGCCAAACCGCCATACACCAAAAATGCCCCAAAGCCATGGCTCCTAGCCACATCTGTATAAAGCCCCAGAATGCTGTTCAGTACTTCTGCAATCAGTCAGACCTGCGACCCACTAAAGTTGGCCAGAAATGCTGCCTGCATCTCCAAGTCATCTTGCACCTCCCAGAACTGGAACAATCTTGTCTGGTGGTGCTTCTCCACAGGTCCCTCATTGCCCCTGTGATGGATCCGGAGGAAAGTCTCCCCATCGGCATAATTCAAAGGTCAAAGTTCAGCTGCCCCACCAGCCTCTGCATCTGGTCCAAGGTCACCTTCCATGACCGTAGGCAGAAGTCCACTGAGGCCTTAAATGCCTCGATATTCTTACCCAGCAGTAGACATACCCCCTGACAGAGAATCAATCTCAATCCCAAAAATGTCTGCCCTGTCGTTGGACCATCAGTCTGCTTCTCTGCTGGTGAACCACCAAACCATGTACCGCCTGCTGAAAGATGCTAAGGGCTTGTGCACAGTCACCCTCCACCACTGGGAAAAGGAACAGGAAGTTACAAATCTAATGGAGAGTCCGAGCTGCACCATTAGACCATTTGGTGGCACACTGCAGAAATGTAGTAAACTTCTCAAAGTAACTGGATGCTACTGAACACCCTAGTGGCATGCACTTGTCAAATTAGTACTATCAGTCAACGTTGGAAACCAAAGAAAGAAAAGATATTAGTCTGGGGTCAGTGGTCTTTCTTGTGTTCCCAAAATGCTCTTTGCTTTTATGCAAATTGCCAGGACTCTGTCCTTCTTGCAGGTGACCTCAGCTTTCCTTGGTTCAGTTTCTTGCAGAGATGATGCGGCGCATTCTGCTTGAGGTGGTGCCCCCCGCAATCCTAATTACATTAGTCTGACTTCGTCCCTCCCCTCGCATGAATGTGAGGGGTTCAGGAGTAAACTTTGTCCTCACTGCCAGATAGAAAGCCTGGTCATGACAGCTTTGGTCCCAATGCACAACTTCTGACCCGACTGGACTTTCTTAATCCAGCAACTGTTAAAACGTGAGAAGTATGGACACCCCAAACACCATTCCTCAATCTATGCCCCTGGAATTTGTCCTGCTTTGCTCGTGGGGCAAAACATTCCAAAGGCCAGTACATGGGTGGGCATATTCACCTGTGTCTTTGCGTGCTTTGAGGAATTCGAGTAGACTGTTTAGCCAACCTGGTGGGCTTTTTGTCTCTGTTGCGCAGGGAAAATAATTGTTTATGTATTTCTCAAGGTTAAAATGGAGGAAAGACTTCTGGTATAGTAGTGCAGGCTATTCCAAAGAGTATGGGATTATGCAGAATAGCATCTGCGTCTCCCTTTACTACATATTTGGAGCCTTCTAGCTGGATGAGGAGTAACTCCTCCAATATTTGCACCCATGGCAATAGGGATTTATGAATTCTATCATGATATTCCCAAATGGCGCAAGTCAAAATGTTAGCATTTTCCAACATTCAAAAACTATACAGCTGCTTTTTGTTTTAGCTAAACCTCAGTATGTAAGTAATGTAAAGGTATCGAAAAAGGAAGCTGGCACAAGGGGGGTCTGTTGGTGGCTATAAACCTTTATTTATAGTAAAAGAAAACTTCACTCTCCCCATCTCCTAAGAGGGGCCCCCTGCCTCAAACTAATGCTAAAGGATCTGTCAAAATGTCCGACAAAATCAAACTCCACCATCCTGTATCACAGCCTACTTCTATCCCTTAAACTACAACTAAATATTAATATAATCCAACAGAAAGTTCCTTCTCCAGGAGAATGACTTCCTTCTTCCTTCTCCTAGTATTTAGGTGTTTTTCCCAAAATGCTCTCTTGCAAAAGGATGCGAGGGAGGAGCGGGGGGAATGACTCCCTTCCCTGGCTTATAGTTCCAACAAACCTTGTACAACTCAACTTTATATACCAGAAGAATGACTCCCTTCTCCTGGTATTCAGATGTTGTTCCCAAAAGATGTTCTTGTTAAAGGGTGCCAGGGGGAAGGACTCCCTTCTCCTGGTATTGGTCTGCACACTCCAACCTAGTTCATAACATTGCTAGGAAGGATGGCACCCTTCCCCTCATTTCTCTTGAGTATATTCAAAGAGCTTTAGTTTCCTCACCAGGAGAATGACTCCCTTCTCCTGGTGTTAGATAGTTCTTTTCTGTATCCTTTAAACTTGGGGTTTATCTTGCAGCTCTCTCAAGGTATCAGCAAATTCCCAAGTCCTTCTCTGGGTTTCAGTGGACCCATCCCTGCCACTGCAATGTTGAAGATTTCCTCAGATGCTCGTTTTACTGGCGTTACGGTGCAGACCCTTCTCTGGTCAACAGTGGGCTTATCTCTGTCACTGCTGTGAAGATGATTTCCTCTGATGCTTATCTCACTTATGTTGGGGTCCCAGTCCCTTTTCTGATGGTCAGTGGGCTTGTCTATGCCACTGCTGTGAGGACGAATTCCTCAATGTTTAGTTCTCTCGGGTTGAGTTCCCAGCCCCTTCTCTGGTGGTCACAGGGCTTATCTCTGCCACTGCTGTGAGGTGGGTCTACTCGGATACTTGGTTTACTTATATTGGGGTCGAAGACCCTTCCCTGGGGCCCAGTGGGCTTATCTCTGCCACTGCTGGGAGGGAGATTAGTTTGGATGCATGGCTGACCATTCTCTGGCCCATTAGCCATATTACTGCTTGTGAGCTGAGGGAGAGTCACATGAGCCTGTTCTGCTTGCACCCCCATGTCCTTTCCGGGTCTATCGTGCCACCCGTTACCTTCACTAGGGCTTCAGTATGTCACTGTGGCTTCCTTGGGCGAGGTTCGTCTCTCCAGCTCTTGCTACTCCTCGGTCTCGTGCAGGAGTGAGACCCCAAGAGGACTCTCTCTGCTGCTTGCTGGCATCCTCCGTTCTTCTCTTCCTCAGGTCTGATGTCCAGGTTTGTGGGACAGTCTCCACCTCTGCTGCTTCTTCCGGCTGGGCTTGGCAAGTTCTTTAGTCCATCTTATACATTGCCAGCCCCTTCCTGCCGAATTGTCAAAGTCCTTTGTTTCTATTGACACCTTGATCTTTATGCCTCCTCAGGACCACCTGGTAACAGTACTAGCATAGTCAGTACTATTCATGTCTTCTGCGCTCTTCTTTTTCCTGGTATTTTCTATTTGGGTTGTATCCCAAGTACTACAGTAATACATTGGTCTACTCACAAGGAAGTGGCTTGGAATGGAGGAGGGGTTAGGGAATCTTGGGGTGTGACGTTCAACGGGCTGTACCCTAGGTGATTGTCCTTGTCCCCAAAAGGGGAGTCCCTGCCCATCAGGTCCTCCCACATTAAACCATCCCTAAAGAGCTCTCCCCTGGGGAGAAGTTACGATACCTGGCGAATCGTCGCAGTAACCACGCCATTAGATATTACTCAGACCTAAATCCTTCTTCTTCTCTGTTCTTTTTTCAACATCTTTAAATAACATTTAGACAGTGGTTTACACCGATCTATGGCGATTCCGTGGAAACTGATTAATCAAATTCTCCTTTGTGGAATATGCATCACTGATCCCGCAGATCCCCGACTGGCCTGTGGATCAAACACAAGCTCTGCGAAAGCGCAGTTGGCTTTCTACAGCCAGTGTACACTGCAGAGAGCCAGGAATTGAAGCACATTGGTGAGAACTATGAGGTAAGGAGCTTATAGGAAAGGGATAGGGAGAGTGGTTAAGGTGCATGTGTAGGGGTGGGGAGTAGGTATAAGAGTTGTATTGGATGGGGTGGGATCATGGGTTTGCATGACATCCAGAGGCTTGGGTCTCAGGCGGGTGTTTTGGGGGGCAGAGCCCCCATTTATGACACTGACAGGGATGTTGAGGTGGGAAAGGAGGGTTAAATCCTCCCACCCCCCTAAATGAGGAAAGCAGGGAAGGGGGAGGTGTTTTTTTTTCTCCAACAAAAGGGATTTAGCAGGCAGGGAGAGAGAAGATGCCACGGGTGGGATTCAAGGGTGGGATTTTATGGGTTTTTGAATTTGGGTAGTTGTATTGTATTCCACATTTATATAGCATCCTTTCCCCGTTTGTATGGCCGCAATGCCCTTTGTGGTTGCAACACCCTCAGGGACCGAAGTCCATGTATGGGAGATTCTAAGAGTTAACTTTAAGATGTGTGTGTGTGTGTGCATTTTGCCAGGTTAGGGCTTAGGAGGGCTTACTAGGCTGCGGTAGGATAAGCATGTGGGTGGGTGATGTTGGTGGTTTATGATAGAGTACTGGTGCAGGAGACTCGATGTGTGACCAACATTTTTCATAGGTTGTTACTTTATACTAATGGCAGAGCTGTTGAGGTACGTCAGGGGTTTCAGCTGGTCAGCTATGTGAGCTGCTAGACCGGATTTGCAAAGCCATAGCTGCATTCTATAGTACAGGGATGGCTGGCCGTGCCTTCTTCCACAGACGTGGTGCAGGTTATACATACCTTAAACTCGGATGGAGTTAGTTTTCAATGCCGCTTTCTTAGGTCCAACGCGATTGGCTGGCCTCTTTATATTGAGAGCCGGTGCAGTCGGAGGAGGCCCTGGTGCGACGGTGGAGTGATGTAGGACCATCTGGGTTGGGGGGTGGGCGAGTTTATCATGGTATGCCGCTGTGAACGCTGCCAGCATCTGCAGAGAAAATGGGGGATAGGTGTTGTCGGTTATTGGGCCAGTGCTTCTGTGCTTGGGTCAATCACAGCATGGCGTGTTAGAGGTTTCAAGAGGATGAAGGAATGTTGTAGATGTGAAGGGGTATAGAGTTCCAGATGGACAGAGAAGGCAGATGTGCCTGGTCTGGTGCAGTTGTAATGGGGAACAGCTAGGAGGGATGCTGTGCCGGATCTGAGTATCCTGGAGGGGTAGTAGCGAGTGAGTTTCTCTTGGAGGAATTCCGGGACGGTGTTGTGGATGGCACAGTGAGTGATGTACATGGCTTCAAAGGTAGTTTGTTGACCAGTAGGGAGCTAGTGGAGGACTCATAGTGTAGGCCTGATGTGTTCTCGGGGAATGAAGGCAATGAGCAGGCGCACCGCAGCATTTTGTATTCTTTGCAATTTCATTAGTTGGAATGCAAGAGCGCCTAGATAAAGGCAGTTTGCGTAGTCTGAGCAGGAGACGATGATAGAGATGATAGCAGAGAATCTGTGAGGATAGGTGAATCACATAGAACCATTTGCCCATCTAAAAATATCATGTGTTTTCTGTACATGTGCAAACAGCTACCATCCACATAAATAATCGCCACTAAGACAAATATTTGACACCACAATAACAAAATAAATATAACAATGTAACATAAATGAATAGATTTTGCTTATTTCACTACACTTAAGCATGATATAAAATGATTTCATTGTGTTGCTCTGTAACATACATATGTAAATACAAAACATTTTATTCCAACCATACATTTGTTTTAATCATTTTCCATTACATGGCCAACTAAACTAGTAACTAGTTTTGGCTTGTCCAAGATTATTGTTTTTACGTTCCTCATGGTCATATAGTTCACCTTGTCACATGAAAATCTTAGATTTTCTGCTTATTTACAAAAAGCCAATATCTTCTGATTACTACTACCTCTTTCTCTTAGATCTGCTAAGGAATATTGGAACATTCAGAGATTTGGACTTACACCATTTGGGAATATCATGCTTGCAGATAGGAGCAGCATGGAGGGAATGTGTGGTTTTCCTTGTTTGTGTGGCTGAGATAGGCAGTTTATGGAAGTCAGAGATTTCGTAATTTGATTCTGGCATGCACATAGATCTGGCATAGTTTCAGGGGAATGAAGGGACTATATCTTTTTTACAGGTTGATGAAGGCCAATCAAATTTATTTTGCATCTTCATGACCTAAATTGTCAGTAATTGAAAAGATCCGCAGAGAAGCGATTCACATTCGGAAATATGAAATTTTATAGGGTGCCCACCATGTTGGCATGAGTTTGGAGGCAAGTCCAGGAGACAAACGCTTCCTTAGCGATGACATTTATGTGGACGGCCTTACTACTGATTAACAATAATGAAAACTCAATTTAAAACATTTTTTTTTAAGAGAGGCAAGTTGGGTGGGGTCAGAGTGGAGCATGAACGGAACATATCTTGAATTTGTATTACTTCATCAAATACATTTGTTGATGTTTTTTCAGTATTTTATTGAGAAGGTTATCTGATCATGTGGGCGGTGATTTTAATTCAAGCTACCTGTCTTCCACATAGGAGTGGAAGAGGAGGTCAAGGCTTCTGAGGCGGTGCATAAAGGGCAGCATTTATAAATTAAACAGCAAGCAGGGTGTCATTGGGAGCACAGCTTGTGATCCAGTTGGATTTTGATTGAAGTGTCCATGTTGCCCTATTCCTCTTGTTCACTTTGTTTAACATTAGTATTGGGAACAGCATTGAGGAAGCATGTACGACTGATGCATAATGGATCTAGGTTTGGTTTGATTACTGTAAGGCACTCTGAGGTTGCACTGATACAGTGTAACTTGAATCCTATTAATATAGAGGTTTTTTTGAGGGATACAAGGCAGGGGTCAGTAGGAACAGTGCATTGGTGCAGAACAATATTCAATGAATAGATGTCTGCCGAATTAGGCACTCATCACAACCAGTAGCTGAAGCCTAGAGACCCAAACTGCTCCTCACTGATGATGCCCCAACAAGGCTGAAACATGTCTGGGAATGCTTATGGTCTTGTGCAGAAGGGATGTGACCTAGCAGTTCGGGCTGGACTACTCCTTTGCGGGTTGGACCAAGCCTGATTTGCATATGGTCTTTCCCCTTTTGTAATGGCTTGGCAGTCGAAGAATGATGGTTTGGAGGGTTGCCCAGAGCAATGCCAGAGGTTACGATTTATTCTAAACGTTCCAACCATCACCTCTTTTGTTTTGCTATTGTCACCCTGAGTGGGACGGGTATGCCCAGTGGGTCCCATGCCTGCTGGGCCTAGAGAACCAAGCTACTCCTCACTGATGACGCCCAACAAGGCTGAAACATGTCTGGGGATGCTTGTGGTCTCGTCCAGAAGGGATGTGACCTAGCAGTTCAGGCTGGACTACCCCTTTGTGGCTGGGACCAAGCCTGATTAGCATATGGTCATTCCCCTTTTGTAATGGCTTGGCAGACGAAGATCGATGGTCTGGAACCTTCCAGCCATCACCTCTTTTGTTTTGCTGAAGAGAAAACTACATAAAATTGAAAGTTTGTATGTTAATAGGGTACATGGGTCAGAAGTAGATGGTAGCTGGAATCTTAATTTGGAGCCTGTGAATTACAGATGGGCGAATGTGATCTTTTTTTGGGTTCTTGCATGTGCTATTTGTCTGCAGAAATGTATTAGATTTCGGTCTGGCTAAAAGATAGATAAGGGTACAAGGCCCTGATAATACTGCTGAAGAAACCAAATGCCCAAAAGTGTACAATTCATTTCCCATGCATGAATATTGAGCCTTAACGGGGGCACCCACATTTATAAATCGACCGTCTGTGCTTTGTAGGACCAGTCAGGAATAATCATTTGCATGGTGGTGGTAGGGAGCGATGCCTTACAGCATAACATTCTCAGGCATTGCCTTAATATTTACGGAGCTCCTGTAACCCTCTGTATGTGTGCTTCTGTGCCGGTTAATACAAGGACTACACTATGAAAACCACCCATCCCACATTTCTCATGGGATTTCTCATAGGACTTCTGTGTCACCTTTCGATTATATGGTTAGACAGCATTCACCAGATGGTTGTTCAAAAATATCCCTAACACCAATGCTATATTTTTTACATTGCTATGGAACCTGCCAATAGATGAGGCAGGGGACTTCAGTTTGGGTATAGCAGGATTTGTATTAGGGAACCGACAGCCTGCAACATGAATAGTTGATAAATATTTAGGCCGTTCAAGCACTGGATGGGCGTGCTGGTGAAGGCTTGCATTCTCAGCAAACTACACACTCCTTTCATCCTCTTCCCTCCCCTCCGGCATTCGCGCATGAGGGATCCGCCTCGCCATGCTCCCATGGGCCTCTGCATCATGGAACGTCTAATAGGGAGGATCCCCGGAGCATATGGTCTCGCTCTTAGAAACTGGTCTCCGGTATTAAGCACGTTATAAAAGAACAATTGTTATATGATAATTAGAATTCCCTTCCTAACCCAGATGTAATAATTCTGTGCAATGAATCTGCCCCAAATTCAGGCAATTGGCACAATTGTAGAAGGTAAGGAAGAGGAGACCCAGACTGCACTGTGGCCAACTTGATGTGAAGATGTGAGGGGCTGTCACAGGAACAGTGTTGGAGGCTGTTTGAGTACTGCAAGCAGCCTCCACCACTTTTTGGTTTGCCAACCTCACTAATGGCACACTTTCTAGCTTGGCAGCAAGCTGATGAGGGGATGCAATCGGTGTTGTGGGGGAATATGTTATTGGCTTATACAGCATGGAGTGTGTCCCACTTATGACATCTTTTATGTGATCATTTTGTACTGGGATGGAATTGTTTAGAGCAGTTCTGGCAACTTGCGGCCTTATTAGATAAGCCCCTCAACGCTCACAGCAGAGAAAATACAACCCATTAGGGAAAAAGGCCAAGCACACCTTTTGCAAGGATAACATAACATGGTTTATTCTCATTAAAAAGACAAATATGCAGCAGCAAAGAACTCCGCTGCTACGGCTCTCTCTAACCAAAACAGCATAAGCAATGGGTTATAAAGGTACACAGCGTCATGAGTGACATAGAGTATACGGATTACAAATCCAAGTGGCTTGTTGGTGCAACCCTATACCTAGGCCTGCTCCAAAACGTGCAGAGGTTAAGAGGGAGGTAGAACGAAGGTGCAAATTGTCCATAGCAACGTTAATATTCTGTGGAGGTAGACAGGCTGTGAAAACCCATCACAAAAGTGATATCATGGAACAATGTTGTGTTGCCGGTTTTATGTACATATACTTAGGAACATCGATCAAATCAATGGATCAGTTTGTGCCACTGTTCTCACACTTTTTATGTTTACTCAACCTGTGCAGGGGGTGCGGCATGGGGGGACTTTCCGGACATCCGGAACGGATTGGAGTGCATGGAACGGATTGGAGTGCATGGAACGGATTGGAGTGCATGGAACAGATTGGAGTGCATGCAACAGATTGGAGTGCATAGAATTGCGCGACTTACATGGAATGGTTTGGAGTGCATGGAACGTTTGAAAGAGCATGGAAAAGAACAGTTTTGAGTGCTTGAAACGGTCGTAATGCATGGAACAGTCGGAGTGCATGGAGCGAATGGAGTACATGGAACTATTGGAGTGGGCCCGATCTCAAACACCTAATGTAAACCACCATATCACATCTCCACGCTTACTCTCTTCTTTACACCACCACTCAACTAGAACACAGCGATACTATGACACCATTCGGTATAGCTGTTCTCATACCATCATCTGCCTCATACTCCCCATCACTCTAACTAAACACTGCTGGTTACACACATCCAGCCTAGGCATTCTCCTCAGGCCTAACGCAGCCAGAATCGGTCTGGATAAAAACCCACCAGAACGAACACATACTCTTGATCTCTCAACCACCACACCTACCGCTATGAAGCAGCTATTACACAAATGCCACACCAGCTGCACACATATCCGGTGCTCACACGCAACTTTGACTCTCTCGACCCTCTCTACTGACTTGAACTTCGGTTCCCAAGGGCGTTCAACCTACCAGCGCCTTGAGACCATACCAATGGTACATAAGGCGCTATATAAATGCAAAATAACATCACATAACATATGCTAGACAGCCACACTTGCCATCAGAAGGTAGAACCACGTGTATCTGGTAAATTGTGCAAGACAGAAATCTTTCTGTGAATCACTTTACAAAGAAAAACTTCTGAACAATACAGTGGCTCTGAAGGGGTGGCAGAGAGGGAGAGGAAAATGGACAGCGATAACTTGAAAACCCAAGTTGAGCTTGTTGCAGACTTTAAAAAACGTTTACTTCATATGTTAACATATTTGTTTTAAATATAGAATTGGCTGCTGCCGTGAATATCAATGAAGTAGGAAACAAATCAAACCAGTCTCTCTCTTTAATAGAATCATGAATTTCTAAGCATTAACTCACTGAACTGTGTATCAGTGACATATTCTTCAAGTGCTTTGCTGCAAAAGCTGGCCACTGTGGTGTTATTGTTAATCTGTTGTTGAGGTTTATAGGCTTGTATGATTGTGTGCCAATGAAACAGTGAACAACATGGCAATGTAATAGATAGTACAGTAGTGTAACGATGAGTGACTCTGATATTTTGATATTCATATGAGCCAGTTTTCTAGAGTAATAGTGGATCAGGCACTTCTAATCCTTTCAGTCATGTAGTGGTCAGTAAAGTGTAAAAACACAGGACAAATATACCTTTACGTGGTTCAAAAAGTGTAAATTCCTCCTGCAATTAATGTTTACGGGAAATATTTACAATGAAATCCTATGAAATCCGTGCTTTAACCAGGTGGAAAACTCGGGCAGATTCCATTACAATCCATTGCATTACTGCCAAGAGGAAAATCAAATGTTGGCAGTAATGCATACACATTTGTCGAAGAGTGGGGAAAAAGAAGCAGATGTATTAAGTTATCGCCATTCCCCAACTCCATCCGAATTAAAATCTGGCAGATTGGAAAAAATGGCAAGCAAAGTGTGCAACCACTTTTACCACGATTATTTTCGACCTGCCCGAGAGAGAGAGACAGAGAGCAAAGAGTGTGTGATACTGACATTGGCATATGTTATGCCGGATACTGCCAGTTTGATTTAAATACCCAGCGATTTTTGTTGTAGGTGAGAACAAGAATCCTGACTTCCACCCGACGGAAGCTGCTTTGAAATGATCCATCATCTGGGCCTTTCAAACTTCTTTTCTTTTCCTGCATTAAGGCATTGGTGATGGAGGGAATGAGCTTGGCATGGGCAAAGTGAAGGATGCTGTGAAGAAGCACATTGTCGGTGGAGAAGTTATTGCTTGTGACGTGGCAGCAGATTTTGCCATCACCGCTGGTGAGTTGGATGCAATGTTTATCAAAAGCAGCCTGGGTGAGTGCACTTTTAAAAAATCTGGGTTTGACCGGCAGGCCACATTTCTGGATCCAAACAGGGAAGGCTCTGTATTTTGTCCTTTTAGACAAATTAAAGGCTTCCCTTAAGTTAATGAAATGCCTATTTAAGCCAAGAGTGACAATCCAGTTTGAGCTGTACAGATTCAGAGTTCCCATTATTGCATTACAACATAAATAAGGGTTTCAACAGGAGGTGATTATTTAAATGGACAATATACAAAAATCCTCTGGTTGAACTAGAAGAATATTGATATCTTGGCATGAACATGAACAACAGTGCCAAAGAAGCACCATATTTAGCAGAGATTAGGTAGAAGATGGGAACAGCGGTGAGCCACAGGAGATTCATCCATAGGAAATATGGGAAGTTCTCTTGTCTCCCCCTTATCACCTTTTACAAACAAAACGTCGTGCCGATTTTGATTTATGGTGCAGAGACAAAGATGGTTGAGTGTATGCTGGACTGGGATTTAATTGAGGGGTTATATTGAAAAAGGTCCTGTCACTCCCGGTAAGCTTGCCTATCCAGTTAATTCATTATGAACTGGGGCTACTATCATTGAATATTATATTTAAATGTTGGATTTTAACCATGCTGAGAAAATGCTTTTTGAATTTAAGAAAATGTTAAATCTATAATGCCGTCAATATTTTAATTGTTGGAAACCCATGATGACAACTAACTAGTCATGGAAGAAAGCTGTCTTTGACATAATGATGGAAGCCGACATTAGCTTAGAATTGCTTTTATCAAACCCTGACCGGGCTAAAGTCAAATTACGGCAATATGATTGTAGATTAACTTGGGAAGACTGCAAGAGATTCAAGGTTTCTAAGGTTGGCCACTTTGAAACAAAACCCCTTAATCAAACCCAATCGTATGTGTGCAAATTTCTTAGTCCGAAGTTTAGAACTCTCTAAGATTTCGCTTCAGGTTATGGCCCACAAGAGATGTAATAGGCTCAAGGTTAAACTGGTCAAAGGAGCAAGAGGATGTCGATTTTGTAATAATGAAAGGGAGTTGAAAACTTTAAAACATATAGTGGTTATATGCCCTGAGTTGATAACCAAGACAAAACACTTTTTAGAACTGTATTTTAAGGACTATAGGCTCACTGTTCATGATGTCTGGGAAATTATTTTTAAAGGTAGTCATGTTTCATAAATTGTAGCGGTTATAAACCTTTTATTATCTTTGGAAATGTTATCAGTGGATACAGAAAAATGATAATTTGAGTTCTGTTAAATTGAATTAGGATTGCATGATCGTATGTGGTTTTACATTTAATTTTTAAATTTCCTTTTGAATTTGTTAAAAATGTATTTATTGTAATTGGGATAATTGTTTTGTGAATTGCTGTTTTGAAAGGTTGAACTGTGGGTTCAACCATAACAAATGTAATTGCTGTTCTTTTTTTAACATAAATAAGGAGGGCTGATTTATATTTGCATGATTTTTATTTTTTTCTACAAACTATGAAACTAAAATAACATAATAGCCACAACATGTAAGTCAATAGCAAAATTGTGATAGTTAAAAGTAGCAGACAATCTATGTGCGGGCAGCGCAATACTACTGAAATTAGTTCCTGCATACGTTTAGCAAATTGTGTTGCTGCATCACATTTAAGGTGTCGTAATAACATCCAAAGAGTAAATGCAGTGAGTCTGGGTACAGAAGTCCTTTTATACGACAGGTATTGTCTTTATAGGTATGACGTGACTGAAGACTGGCAGCTGAGAGGGCTGTTGGCTTTTCAAGTTGTCTGTAAAGTAAGCCTAGTAGATAGAAACCCACCCAATATTCAGCAGAATATAAAACTAAGATAGAGATGGAGGCAAAAAGGTTAGTGGGCTCCCATGACAGACTCCAGTAAATTGCTCGGTGGTCAATAAGCCGTCTGTTGTTGAGATGTGTGTGAAACCAATACGTTGAAGGTTTAAAACTCATTGTGCCAACTCAACCCTTTCCCTCAGGGGCTGTTAAAGTGATTGCCACTGAACTGCATGATCCTTACACCAACATTGAAAACAAATATCATATCTTTCCTTGTAGGTGTCTCTAACTGGGGAGGATATGCCATCGCCTGTGGGTTATACATCTTGAATATTTGTGAGATACACGAGCGCTACCTGCGAAAAGCTGTGGGCTTCCCAAACTTGTCGCAGGAAAAGGTCTGGAGCGCTTCCCTTCCCTCTGTCAGCAAGGTAACGGATACCTGAATGTAGCTACTTAGTTTTGTAAATAATGCTTAATCCAATGTTTTTTGTGTGTGTTCTATTAGTATTAATGTATTAACAGGTTTTTACATTGTGAACACCATCATGAAGCAACTTGTTAAAATTGATCCATGTTTTACCTGCCTCTGGAGAATATGTAGTCATTTCGAAGCGATAGTTTCAATACTTATGAAAGATCACTCCAAACCTTTATACCTTTAACCTCAAGAGCCTCAAGCTATTAAATCAAATGTCTTCTACTAGGAATGTTTGGCCTGATGTCGGCGCTGCCGGCGGAGTACCCGGTGGTGGCGGTTCTGTTGGATGCTGCCAAGGCATTTGATTCTGTTGAATGGCCGTTTCTATTTACTGTTTTACAAAGGCTGGGTCTGGGCAGGTTCTTTATATCCCTGGTGTCACTTCTATATACTGATCCGGTAGCCAGGGTGAGAGTGAATGGGCGGAACTCCGGGGTGCTACCGCTTGAGCGAGGAACACGTCAGGGCTGCCCGCTATCCCCTTTGCTCTTCGCACTGGCGATAGAGCCATGGGCGGAGTGGGCTCAGGAGTTTCATTTGCAACGCGGGGTTCAGCTGCATACCCATAAGGTGATTATATTGTTATACGCGGACGATATGGTCCTGCTCAACCGCCATCCTGAAGGTAATCTTGACCCGATTATGTCGGATCTACGGCGCTTCGGTGAACTCTGGGGGCTACGCATAAATACAAGTAAGTCAGTAATTTTCCCGTTGACGGGGGGGGGGTGTCCCACTTTCGAGATAACTGGGGATTCCAATGGGATCTGCACAACACTCGATATTTGGGGGTTACGGTGGCGAGGGAGGAAAGGGTGGTATATGCTAGGAACTATGCAGAGGCTCTGGACTCAGCCAAATGAGCAATGGCGAGCTGGACCTCGCTCCCGCTTAACCTGTACGGTAGGGTCTTGGTGGTTAAAATGACTATTCTTCCCAAATTTCTGTACGTGTTTTTGAATGTACCTATAAAGGTACCCCAGAAGTATTTTCGGGACCTCCAGGCATCAGTGTTGCAGTTCATATGGGCGGGCAAGAAGGCTCGGGTCTCTTGGGAGACATATTGTACTGTAACGATATGGAGGTGCGTTGGGGGGCGTTACGAAGTAATCACCAAAATAGAAGTCAGATGTGGGATCCATATTTGGTGTACCTTCTCAATCAACCGGGGAGGGATGATTCTATGTCTCCTGTTGCACGGGGTTCCCCCCATGGTGCTTGACTCTATGGCGAGGTCTCCACTTGATCCCTGATACCGCATCTATGGACTGTACAAATCGGACATGACACTATCGCAGGTGTGGTGGGCAAGCCGATTGGACTGTTTACATAACAATGGTTTTGTGGTCCTGCTTACCCTATACATTCTTTAAGGCTACCTTCTCAAGTGCGCCGGGGGGTGGGAAGGGTGGGAGTGGGGAAAGGTTCTGTGCTGTTTATGTTGTTATCTGAAATGCCAATAAAGAAATTTACAAAAAAAAAGAAACAAAAAAATGTCTTCTACTAGTATAAGAGAAAAGTTAAACTGATAAATTGCGTTTCTCCCCACAATGTACACAGAGCTCCGGCACATTACACTGCAGCCTAGATTACAAGGCAAATGCATAGTCTTGGTCTTCAAGTAGAGGTGATCTCATCTCCTTGTCCCCAAAATACAATTGAACTGCTGAAGGCAGCTTGCAACACATTGACACCTTTCCTGAAATTCTGTGAGTACCAGCTCTGGTATGGTGCCCATCAAAACCTCCTGATATTGCTACACAAAAAGTGCTTTCTGAGAGCTGTCGCATCTTAACCACAGTTGTATGTTCTGTGGCTAAGTCAAAGTCCTCCTACTGTCCCAGGCCGTAGAGGGGACATCCTGGGAAGCTACTCAGATGTTTCAAGGTGGGAGTCGCAGAGTTTCTCTCCGCTTCCATTTACCATCCCATCTCTAAGCCAATTTTCTGAATAATGGCGTGGATCCTTTAGGCCAGTCCGACAGATATATAGGGTCCTGGTAGTAGGAACCTCAGGATGGCCAGTGTGGAAGCAGAGAGGTAGCCCTAAGGGGCAACCAAGCCTCAAAGTCACCACAAGTAAGATACCCTACTAGCTATCCATGGTGGCAGGGTCTTGTATGCCAGCATAGACACTGCACCCAACTAGTCAGCCATTGAAAGGAGAAATCATGCCAACTGGAGACATTGACACCACCTTATACCAGGCTCCTTATTCTAGCATGGATGATCACATTTAGCCATCCACCCTGTGGGAAGAGAAATCAGGCCTGACAAAGAAGCATGCACTATAGAGGTACTAAATACCCCTAAATGCCAAGAGGGACTATCACATAAAACTTGTGCCAAGCCAAAAAAGAGAACAATGAAGCAGTGACTCCCCTTTTCACCTCAGCATCCATTTTTCCAGTTGGGCCCCTCATTGATTCTTACCAACAACTGGAGGATCACAGACCTGGGGCGCTGTTGAGCAGCCAAGCAAAATGGCTGCTTAGCTCTGAGTTCTGTATCATGGCCGTAAAACAACGAGTCTGGCGGCGGCATTATCCATTATAAAAGCTGCGTTTGCCAAGACACTTAAAGGAATGCTTTGTGCAGGTGGTGGTCGAATCCTGGGAGCTGTGGAGTCCTGATCGCGGAGAAATCCACACTACTCTGCGGGGCGTTCACCTGCGTCTTGCCATCCGAACTGGAGGAAGTGGAGGAAGTGGGGACGTCGGCGCATGGCCATTGATTGTTGGCGAGTCCCCGGCACCTCACTGTGAGGTGGCTCAAGATACAGAGACAGATGTTTCTCCGAATACCCTGAGCCGGCTGTGGAGTGTGGGGGCATTGACGGCTGAGAAGCTACAGACTCCGACTGCAGGGACGAAATAGTGCAGCCCCTTTGTCCGCCCTGGGGTATCATCTCAGCACTATGGGGCCTGGAGCGAAGCTGCGAACGGCATCTTGAATGGGCAGTAGTAGGGCTGCGGATTGCAGGTCCACGGGACATTAGTGGATGCTGATCCCCATCTGCTCCGGACGGCCCATACTCCCTATGCAGCCGAGGCGGGAAGGCGGAACACCGATCTGACGTCGCTGACCTCCCAGAGGTAGGTGATGCCTCCCATGGACATAGTGCGGCCGGCTGGCCGGCTGGCTGGTGGTTGGCCGCGGAGAGAGAGAGGTGCTGCGGCCGGCTGGCTGACGGTTGGCCGCGGAGAGAGAGAGGTGCTGCGAGCTCTCCTCCTCCCCCGCCGGTGTCTGGGACCTGCCTTGCTCTCCGTGAGCCGACATATCAGAGCCGGGGCCTGCCCTGCACCTGCTGGTTCCCCCGTGTCCATGATATTCCCGAGCCACTGCACCCGCCACCCCGCTCAATCAGGGGAAGCTGTGCCAGGGTAGGCGCGTGCTCATTACCTCCTACCGAAAAGTGGGCATCAGCTAGCGCTATATGCAACACTTGGTCTAAGTGCCCCACCCGACATCTTGATTTATGGACTACCAACAGGCACAAATAGGGTGCGGTAGATGAGCCGCCCCCCCGGGCCTAAGAGGTGGGCCCCTTCTGCCTACAACACTGATTGGACAGACACCAGCATACCCATAACCTGCAGCGCTGCGGGAGGGAGAGGGGGGATCCTGGGGAGCGACTGGATACTACAAGAACTTAAACGATCCCCTCCTGCTTGAGTAGACACGCTTCACTCGCTGTATGCCTGGAGGCCCCCCCCTCCCTTGTGGAAGCCGGGATAGATTCTATTGCACATGTGTAGCAGTTAAAAGGGATAATTGCCCTGCTCAACCCATACCAAAAGCCTCAGCACAATCAGCTCCAATGGCTACAAAAAGATACTGAGCGCCCAAACCAAAGGGGCACTGGAGGGTCTGGGAAGAATTAGGAGACTCCACTTCTACCTCCTACTTAACTCCGAGCTCGGACTGTCACCAAGGGCGACCTCCCCTCATGATGCGATCTAATTGAAGAGCAGGGTCCACCCAGGAGTGTCGGATCCTATGTCCCACCAAGCGGCAGCACCACTCTATAACTTGCTACCTGTGCTCCCCCAGAATACCCCTCACTTCGCCTTGCACCTCTGGCTTCACTCCTCCAAACCTATTATGACAAAGGGCTCTGGCGGGGGCAAAGAAACTGGCACTCTGGACAGGTTTGCAAAGTCGACACCCCGTAGCGAACCTAATCAGCAAGATCAACCCGTACTGGGGCGTGGGGGGGTGAATGGGACCGGGGCCACTGCATTCCCTGATGTGTCAGGAATCATGGAGGCCATAGCGAAAGATTTTGCAAAAATCCATGAGAAACTGGATGACATTAATGCTATGGTGGCCTCGATAAAAATACAACTTGCCCATGAAGGGGCCCGTATAACAGAAGCCGAAAGCAGGATAAGTAGCAACAAAGATAACACCCGAGCACTACAAGACACAGTTGCCACTCTGTCCAGCGAGATGAGAGTAACCAAGAACAAATGTGAGGATTTGGAGTCCCGCTCCTGCAGGAATAATGTACGTATTGTTTGGGTCCCTGAAAATGCTCTCAAGGGCAAAATGGAACAAGCTGTGGAGTATCTACTTAGGGAGCTTTTGGGCTAGCCTGTTTTATCACTGTTTTTCACTATCGAAAGAGCACAAATTGCATTATTCCCCAGACCAAAACCGGGAGACTATCCCAGACCCATCATCGCCAAAATCCTAAGTTACCGGGACAGGGATGCGATACTATGACTAGCCCAGGGTAGGAACGAACTAAGGCTGGGATCCCAGATGATCTGCATCTTCCCGGACCTCTCTATCCAGGTGCAACAAGAACGCAGGCAGTTCCTAGGGGTGATGAAGTTACTACATAAAAGGAATGTGCAAATATGCCATGCTGTTCCCGGCACGACTAAAGCTGTAGTCCTGCGGCAAACTCTGTTTCTTCATCGTCCCAAGCAAAGCCTTCAAGTTCAAAGAGGCACAAATCCCAGTGACCAACCCTTCAGAGGACCAGATCGGAGGCAACGGCTGATACCCATTGAACTGCCCAACTATTCTGAACTAATGTACACACATTTGACACGAGAAGATGTTACTCTAAGATGGCTGCCCTCCATTCCATGTTTTGAGTAATAGGGTCAGCCCCCCGGACACTCAGCCCCCCCGGACACTGGCATAGGCCGTACGGTAAAAGCGCTCCCACTAGCGACTGCTTCATGTATATGTTAATGTTAAGGCTCCCTGTGGCGTGTTTGCCAAATGGGGGGAGTAAGTTAACTGGGATGGGGAGGGAATACACTGCTGGGTTGGGGGAGGCAGTGTGGGTGGAGGGTGGTCTAACAAGTGGGTGCACCCTGCGGGGTCCTAGAATACGCAGACGGGCTATTTGCACCACACACAGGGGGAATTGTGTTCAAACACTTAAAACACTGACAGACAGAAACAGATACGTAACGCATCAACACGCTAATGAGGTACACATAATACGATATAATCCCAGCAAGGGGAAATGTCTTAACAAGTGACCATTCTGAGTTGGAATGTCAGAGGGGTCGGCAACTATACTAAATCAAGTAAAATAATTGCCTAGAGACAGAAGGCAAATATCCTTTTTTTCTTTTTTTACAAGAGACACACGCAACTGAAACCATATGCCGAAACATGACACCCACATGGGGCACTAACAGATTTGCCACGTCATACTCCACTCAATCCCAGGGAGTAGCCATCCTTATACACAAGGTGTTGAAATTGACGGTCAAACACACCCACATAGACACTGATGGTCGCAACATAATTATAAATTGTTTCCTGGAAGGGCTGGAGACCATACTGATAAACACATATCGCCCAAACCACATCACTGCAGAATTTGTTTTACGAATATTCAGGATATCCGGGCGGGATACTTTGGGATCCCCCAAATTTGGAGGGGGGACATGAATTTGATATTAGACACCGCCCTTGATAGATCTAATAAGGCGCCCAGGCCCCAACCCGAGCAGCCCGCCAACGATTTTCAGTCATGCAGACATACGATCTTATAGATGGATGGCAGCCAATCCCACAGCCAGAGAGTTCTCGTTCTACTCCACTGTCACCGACATGTATTCCAGAATTGACCTATTCCTGATCCCCAGTTCACTGATGAGCCGGGTATCAAATATCGAAATCAAACCCTGCACGTTATCTTACCATTCACCAGTACCTATGACGCTGAAATACAGAGACTATACTGAAAGGCCCGCATGGAGATTTAAATCTGAGGCCCTACGGGATATGGAGTTCAAAACAGACATTAGAAACGATATAGATAACTTCTTCGTCCACAATACAGCAACTGACACATCCCTGGGGGTCAGGTGGCAGGCCTTCAAAGCGTACATCCAGGGCATGCGCATATCAAGAGAAGCCGGGGTACTTAAAGAGATTAGAAGAGACTTAGACCAAACTGAAAGGTCATTAAAAAATCTTCAGCAAGCACACGCCCTAAAACCCGATCCCACAATACTGGCCCGGATACACAGCGAACTGGAAAGGTTTGAAGCCCTGGCTGTCAAAGAAACCTGACACGCAGTATGTTTTGGTGAGCCTGAGCCTGCCTGGAATCTTTCACTCGCTGCCTGACACAGCACAGTTTTGGAGTCCTTCTACCATTTCCATCACTTTCCCTGGAGGCACCAGTACAAAGACTGAAGCACACGCAGAGTGTGCAGTGTGCACAGTGTGTTTTGGTGAGCCTGCCTGGAATCTTTCACTTGCTGCCTGACACTGCACAGTTTTGGAGTCCTTCTACCATTTCATCACCTTCCCTGGAGGCACCAGTACAAAGACTGAAGCACACGCGGAGTGCGCGGTGTGCGCAGTGTGTTTTGGTGTTTGGGAGTGAAGGCTGGGAGGGCATCTGAAGTGGAGAGTGCCCTATTCCAAACTATGACCAGCAACGCTCGATGTGAGCACCCTCTGCCCCCCCAGACCAGACTACAAATGCAACGCTGGAATTCCGCATGAGCTGCCTGGCACACGAGTCCGGCTCCCGAGGAACTTGGAGCAACCTGTGTAAGTACTTTATCTTTAGACAATACTGAACTTGCTCCCAATGTGGGGCAGGGTAAATGGCACTTAAGGAAACATGCAAAACACCCTGCATCGCTATCTGCATTACAACAGGTGACCTTAAATCCCCCTGTACAGACTGACATGCTGCTCTTACCAGTCGTGGGGGAGGCCGCAGGTGTGGGCGCTGGGTGTCCTATGGCCTTGGCGGGCACCGCGGGCCCCGAGTCTCCTGCTGGTCCTCTCGACTCGGCTGTGCTTGTGGCCGATGGGCTGGATGGGGGCAGCTGTCTGGAGTTTGCCATCGCGGCCGTTGACTCTGGTGTGGGCGGAGCATCGGCCGCGGCTGGTGGAGTGGTCTGTGGAGTCGGTGCGACCGCGACTCCTTGCCGCTCCCCGACCTCCAGTCTGACGAGCGGGAGAGAGGGAAAATGCAGCATGGAAACAGCCGCCCCTGCTCCTACTATCTCAACTAATACCATTGCACACAATGCGAAAATTGTCAACAAGAGACCTGCCAACCATGGTCTAATTTTTTTAATTAACATCAAGAATGACCATATATATGGAGATGAAGGTTATGTTATGTTATGGGAACTTTTAAAGCACGCTGTCACCAGAGGTATCTTGGCGCTAAGAAGGAGAGGGAGGAACTAGTAAGGCCAAGGCAGAGTTAGAATAGCAAGGTCTTCACAGATTTTGTAAAGGCTAGGTGGTTGGGAATAGCCCTAATCTTATGAGGCAGGTTGTTCCACATTTGAGCCGTTCACGACGGTAAGGGGGGACCACCAAAAGGTCGGCTGGTCCTCTCGAGGTGGAGTGCCTGTGACTCATGTGCCGCAATTAAGGGTGCTAGCATGGCGTATTCATAATAGGCAGAGAATGAACATCAACAACATGGATACGCTGATAACTAAGGAAGGCGCAGACGGAATTGTTGGAACTGAAGCTGACTTGAGATTCATAGAAGGGGCTCGCGAAGTAAGCTATCGTCCAAAGTGTGACTTGCCTCCTTCGCATGCGAAATATCTCTTGTGAATGAAGACGAGGTGTTTTGCCATCCACTTGCACACCCGTGTATGAGTAATGGCAGCCGAGAGAAGACAGTGCATGATGACAACAGAAGAAATTCCCTGGATGTCGTCAATAAGATATTGCACGACATAACTCAAATAAATAAGGTGTGTAATTCTGATAGTAGAAATGACACTGGGGCTCTTGGTGTAGAGCTTACTCAGATGGCCACCAAGAAGATGCCGATTGGCTCCATAGGAGAAAAGATGTATGGGGATTCATTAACAAACTGGAAAAGTGGGCAAATTAAACGAAGACGAGTCGAAAATAGTTTGTCCCCTAAAATCATTTGCTCCCAAGCTCGTCTTAGTAATGCACAAGATGTGACTCAAGCACAAACAAAAGAACTTGGAAAGGAGAAAAAAATACATCAGTCTAACATTCATAGGAGTGACAGCATTGATCTGACTTCTTCATCTACTGAGTCGCCTACAACTGACTCGTCCATCATGGAACAAGATTATCCGAAGATCAGACCCACCAAGACCTATCCCAAAGTGAGACCTCATGTTAAAGAATGTGAGCATGAAAATAATTTGGGCAAAAAACTTAATCAGTAGCTACAACCTTTACTGATGTCCTCAATGGCCATTACGATCGCCCCATTCCTAAAATTATACGAACAAATCAACGACAATGTCAAGGACCTAACACCTTTGGTGGCACTAATGAATTCAAAAATAGTAAATATGGAAAGAGACAATAATACATGCAGACAAATTTACGCAGAGTCAAACAAAAGAATAGATGTCTCACTAAACACACTTGCTGATCAAAAGAAAAACATTGGAACGGACAAAAAATTACTTGCAGAGATCGCCAAGGGTACGCTGGGTCTCTTAAGGCATAGGAATACTGTGACCAGTGCCACGACTAACCAGGATGGTCGAGAATGCCAGTGTGTGCAACGGAAAGGTAATGTAGAGGTTCAAGAAGTGACCAACATCCCTCAATCAAACATTGTTTATTTGAGGGGCTTAACTACGTATGACGCAAGCATAGTCCCGGGCCTTCTCGTTAACGCAAAAGAAACAGGTGTGAGCCCCCGATCTCTCGCAATCAGACCCAGTAAGATCCACACGGTCGGACAACATACCAAGCGATAGTTGTCAAAAGAATCAAACATTCCACAGTAATAATCCAGCAATAGAAATGATGACAACAATGGATGGTGGTGCGGCAAAAACTGCAACAACAGTCAACACATCCATTACACCCTGTGGGGATCCACTGAATGCACAGGAAGAGCAAATAAAAATCCTGAGCTTTACAAGTGTATTGGAAAGTAGTAGGGGGTTAGGCAACCTTGCCACTTTACACCCACAAATACCTATGACTTCAGCCTCTACAGAAGGCGCATGTGTGAATCAAGAAGATCAAGGGAAGAAGATCCCATCGGACACTGGAAAGTGCAATGAAATATTTGCCATATTCAAGGGAAATGCAAATCAAACACCTAAAGTCGCAGAAAAAAAATCAAGTCCAAATGAAATAATTTAAAAATCAACGTACAAATAAATTTCGACGGTGTAATGACTCAAAGTTTCTTCGCAATCTAAACACTGTTAATGTCATTGTCAATAACAACAACAAAACCGACAGAACAATCAAAATCAAGAAAGGGACTGAGGTGTCCGACTCGTTTTAAAACCCACAAAAAGATCAGGAAGAAACAGAGTGCCAAGAAGAACCAGTAATTGACCTGATGGACATGTCAGTATATGAAGATGAGGTTGAGGAAATCGAAATGGAATCCAGCGCACCGCCCCCCCTCACCTCACGCACAGCCAACGGGAAATAAGACAGGTGATTTGGCCAGCACTCAGAACCCCGTTGTGGCAACTAGAATCTGCACGTTGATACAGAAGGCTGTCCAGGGAGATGGTGAGCCCTCCAATCCAACAAGCCCAATCTTCATAACGATGAAAAAAAGGAGAGAAAAACTGGCTCATGTGTTGGTTGTAGTAGGGTCAGAGATGGGGAAGTGATGAACCTCTGAAACCACCAGTGTGGACAGTCCCGAAATCCCACGAGAACTTTTCAGGCAGCCAGAAAAACCAGAACACGAGCAGCCCAGGATCCAGAGCCCCGTTTCGTTGGCAGAAAGACTCCTTCAGTATTGCTCATGAAAAAGGGACAGGACAAAAAAATTCAGTAGAAGGCAAAGATAGATGGAAAGGCCAAACATCTTATAGAGCCCGCCTTGAATGAATTGAAAGTTGTGACGATCTAATATTGAATCGTAATAACGTGCTACTTCGAATGGATTGTGTCCTCTCACGTATTCCTCATCTTATGATATTCGTATCCTGCCAGCTACGCTGCTTCAGAAAAACAATTTCTCGGCAGAGGGCGCTGTGCACGAGGTCGTGGCGTCGATGTCCCTCAACGGGCTCCGTACTGTGTCGACGTCACCATCAGTATAAATAGTTTGTGCCACGCCCGCTGGCTTCAGTTCCGTTTTTCCAATTGCTTCGCTCTCGAGAACAGAGCGCTTTGAAATTTTCTTCAGAAAATGTCATCTTCTTCCACCCCTACTACACTCAAGACGGGGTTCAAAAAATGTATTGACTGCGGATCGAAAATGTTGATTACAGATCCTCACCGCGTTTGTCTTTGGTGCCTAGGTTCAGACCATCGAACCGGCGCCTGTGGCTCCTGTCAGTCGATGAAGGAGAAGGCCCTTTGTGAGAGGAAAGGTAAACTGGCGGTGGGGCAGGAAGCTTCCAAGGCCTCCTCAAAGGCCTCGTCAAAAAAGCATAGAAAATCGAGCGATTCGAAAGAATCGGATCGCCGTAAACATTTTAAGAGGTCTCAATCACGCAGTAGATCGAGACGCTCTTCATCTTCCTCTTCAAAGAAGGTTAAAAGGAGACATAGATCTCCCTCCTCTTCCTCTGATATGTCTACCAAATTGGTAAGATGTCTGACTAAGTCGGATTCCCCAAGAAAATGGGATGAATTTAGAAGGAAGATGATGAAGTTCTTTGAGAATGCGGCCTTGACCCCCTCAAAGAAGCCTCAAAAGAGTCTCAAAAGAGCCAGACCCTGGTCGCTCCATTGGACGACGCACGGAAGTCAGGAACTACTGTGGAAAGATCCAGTAGCAAAGATGAACCTCGAAAATCTCGAGCCGACGTCAAATCGTCGAAGATTCATCGAGAATCGAATGTTTCCCTGACACAGAGTATAAAAACATCGTTGTTGAAGCCTCGACGACTTTGTCGATGCCATCGGCGCTGACGGCTTTGTCGAAGACGTCATCAGTGTCTTCGAAGACTCCATCGGTGTCTTCGAAGACTCCTTCGATAGCATTGAAGATTCCTTCGATTCCTTCATCCCAAACTCAAATACAGGAAAGGAGACTTACTCCTTTACCTAAGTCAGACTTCTTTAAGTCTATGGGCCTCATTACGAGTCCAGCGGTAACCGAGGCGGTAAAACCGCCTGGTTATCACCGGACTCGTATTACCATTCTGCCTCCGTGATTCCCGGAATTACCGGGGCATTACAACCCCGGTTTTCCGGGAATCACGGAGGCGGAATGGTGTTAATCCCCATTCCCGTTGAGTCCTATGGGACTCAACGGGAATGGGGATCATGGAAACACCGGCAGCATCTCGTAATGCTACCATTGTTTCCTCATCCGCCTGCAGGCGGGCGGTGTTAAAACTGCCAGGTCAGACCTGGCGGGAACATCACCTCCCGCCTGCAGGAGTTGTGATCAGGCGGTCCGGAAACAACGGTGGCGGCGGGTTTACCGCCACCGTTATTTCCGGACCGCCTGATTTGTAATGAGGCCCTATGTCTTCTATATTTGAAGAAAGTGTCTCTGAGGAAGAAGTTTCTCCTTTTGGAATACAATATGGTACGAGAGAGGTTCCAGAAGAATTAATCGATCCAGAAGCAAAAATGAGAGAACTGCGTGACACCCTTCACTCTGCTAGTGGCATTGATACGTCACCAGAGCTAGAGTTTACAAAACCTGACCCTGCAGAACATGCAGATTCATGGTACAGGAGTCTAATGAATAGGGTTGTTGAATACATGGGCTGTGGCAGAGCCTCACCCACATTTGATCAGAATGATATGACTGATATACCTGATCAGGGCCCCCAGAAGGACCCAGTTCTCCCCTTCCATAGGGCACTTCAGAGAACAGTGGGAAAAAACTGGGAGGTTCCTGATGCTGTTGCTGCAGTCGAGAGTAATTTTCCAAAAAATTACAGACCCTGATTACTTAAGTAGGCATCCCACTCCAGGAAGTCTGGTTATTCAGGCAGCAACTTCATCAAGACAAACAGCCTATCCATCTATCCCCCGGATAGAGAGGATAAGAAGGCGGATGCTTGGGCCCGTAAGGTTTTTACCTCGGGTAGCATGGCTCTCAAGTCAACTAATGTCACCTGTACCCTGGGCAGGTTTACCCATACCCTGTGGGACTGCATTTCGGCGGAGGCTGAAGATATTCTGGAAGGCGAGGAAAGGGAAGGCTTCCTGAATATTGTCAAAGACGAAAAGGAGGCAATGGGGGAATGTCTCCAGTCTGGACTGGATACTGCTGGTAGTATTAGCAGATCCATGGCTGCAAGCACAGTGTTACGCAGATTTGCGTGGTTGAGGAAGTTGGGGTTTGCACCATACGTGCAGGCCATGCTACTCAACATGCCTTTTGATGGCTTGAGGCTGTTTGGTAGTAAAGCTGATGAAAGCTTAGAAAAACCACAGACCTCAAAAGCGGTGGCTAAATCTCTTAGCACCTCTGCGACAGCCTCAGAAACCTTATTCGGGCTCATCTTCCTGGAGAGGTCGTTCTTTTCGGTACTATTCCTCTTTTGGTAGAGAAAGAGGACAAGCCATACAAAGAGGCAAGAGAAATGTCGCTCGTGGTGGATGAGGAAAAAGTGCAAAACCAGCCTCTGGAACGGCATCTTTGCCCTCAGCCGCTCCTGCAGCCGCTTCCAAGTCACTCTGAGGCCTTATCACACAAAACCCTGGCGAGGCATTACTTCAGATGCTTGGTCACTGGAGACAGTAGCTCAAGGTTACTGCCTTCCCTTCCTAAGAAGGCCTCAGGACCATCCACCGGGAACCAACACTGTCAAAATTCCAGATCCGCTCCTGTTGGAGGATATTTTAACCCTGCTAGATAAAGGCGCAATAGAACACGTATCTGTAGCGGAGAGGAACAAGGGTTGGTACTGCCCTTACTTTCTCATCCCAAAGAAGGACGGAGGATTGAGACCCATCTTGGATTTAAGAAACTTGAACAAGTTCCTCAGGAAGGGCAAGTTCAAGATGGTAACCCTTTCTCAGATCCTTCGGGTTCTCCAACTCCAAGACTGGTTGGTATCATTGGACCTGCAGGATGTTTACTTTCATGTGCCAATCCATCCCAAGCACAGAAAGTACCTGAGGTTCGCGGTTGGCGGCTCTCACTATCAGTTTCGAGTTCTGCCATTCGGGCTGACCTCCGCCCCGAGGGTTTTCACCAAATTTATGGCGGTTGTTGCAGTCGAGTCTCAGGAGAGGGGGAATTCACGTCTACCCTTACCTGGAAGATTGGTTGATCAGAGCGCGTTCTCCCGAACAAGCTCAAGAACATCTGTCGATCACCTGACACTTCCTTCACAAACTGGGCTTCTCCCTCAATTTCAAGAAGTCTCACATACCATCTCAAAAGCTCCAGTTTATCGGAGCAGTCTTGGATACTTCCTTGGGCAAAGCCTCGCCTCCCGAGGTGAGAGCTCTCACATTCTGCAGATGGTAACAAAGTTCCAGAATGCCCAACATCTACCAGCCTTTGATTTTCTGAAGTTGCTCGGCCTCATGGCATCCTGCATTTTTCTGGTGCCAGAGGCTCGACTGAGGATGAGATCTCTTCAATGGGCCCTCAGAACTTAGTGGTCCCGATTCTCGGGGAGTATGTCGGATTTTCTGCAAGTCCCGAGCGCAGTTGCTCAGGATCTATTATGGTGGGCTTGCAACGACAATATACTCAAGGGAGAATCTTTTTGGCAACCATGGCCGGAGATAACAGTAGTAACGGACGCCTCACTTACGGGTTGGGGAGCCCACATCAACGATCTGACAATCAGCGGTCGTTGGTCTCCATCGGAGACCAAACTACACATCAACCTTTTGGATCTGAGGGCAATCAGACTAGCGCTGAAGGCCTTCCTGCCCTCTGCACAGGGAAAGAATGTCCTGATAATGACGGACAACATGATGGCCATGTACTACCTCAACAAGAGAGGAGGCGTAGGATCACTACCACTGTGCAGAGAGGCAATGCAGCTCTGGTTCTAATCTCTCTGTCGGCAGCTCACCTAGCGGGAGAGCAGAACACGGCAGCAGACGCTCTGAGCAGGCAGAGCACAGTGTCCCACGAGTGGGAACTAGCTCAGGAAGTCCTTCTAGAAATCTCCGCCCTTTGGGGAACCCCTCAAGTGGATCTGTTTGCGACCGCGGTCAACCGGAAGTGCGAACAGTACTGCTCAAGGGAATTTCCTCATAGAGGAGCTCTAGGAGACGTGTTTGTGGTGGATTGGAAGTTCCCACTTCTGTACGCGTTTCCTCCAGTCGCCATGATTCCTCGTGTAATCAGGAGTTTGAAAAAGTTCGGGAAAACCATGATCCTAATTGCCCCGGATTGGGCCAGGAGGACGTGGTACCGGACCTTCTTCACATGTCCATCTGCCCTCCAATACGTCTTCCGCAAAGAGGGGATCTTCACTCGCAAGAGTAAGGTCGGGTTCTCCATCCAGAGGTCAAAACACTCAACCTTCACGCATGGTTTCTGAGAGGTTGAGATACAAGGATTGGGATCTTACGAATGACGTAATGGAGATTTTACTTTCGGCCAGAAGGCCAGCAACAAAATCCTTGTACCGGTGTCGTTGGAACAAGATCAGTAACTGGTGCAAAGATAAGGATGTGGACCCTTTTCAATGTGGCACCCCAATGGTGCTTTCTTTCCTATTGCATCTAGCCAATCTGGGGCTCCAGATTGGGACAATTAAAGGATATCTAGCTGCGCTGTCCATTTTCAAGCGCTCCTCGGAAGAGGTTTCTTACTTCAAAAGTCCATTAATGATTCAATTCCTGGAAGGGCTTACTAATGTGTACCCTCCAGTCCCCTTTCATGTCCCAACTTGGGATTCAAATCTGGTACTTAAGTTTCTAACTTGTATACCTTTTGAGCCTCTGCACTCCTGTCCTTTGAGGCTTCTAACATTAAAAACTGTCCTTGTGGCCTTAACCTCAGCCCGCAGGGTTAGTGAGCTACAGGCTCTCTCATGTAAGCCTCCATATACTACTCTTTACAAGGACAGAGTGGTTCTTAAGGTTAAACCCTCTTTCTTTCCAAAAGTAGTTTCGGACTTCCACTTATCACAAAAAAAAATATTACCAACATTCTATCCTCCTCCACATTTGGGCAAAGAAGAGGAGAGATTGCATAGACTGAACCCTAAAAGGGCTCTCAGTTTTTACATTTAAAAAATGTCAAAATTGCGTCAGGATGACCAACTTTTTGTAGGTTATACGGGCCATAAATTGGGATTAGCGGTGACAAAACAGACTATATCCCACTGGATCATTCTAGCTATAATTGAGTGCTACAGATTGGCGGGAAAGGACCCATCGGATGTGCTTCGAGCCCATTCCACTAGGGGGATGGCTACTTCTGGTGCTCTGGAGAGGGAGTCCCTGCAGCAGATATTTGTTCAGCTGCAACATGGGCATCAATGCATACCTTCATCAAGCATTATTGCTTAGATGCCTCTTCTTCCAATGAAGGTTTATTTGCCAAGGCAGTACTTCATTCCGTCCATGAGAAAAATAATTAGTACTCCCACCTCCAAAATTACCACTGCTACGGGAGTCTATCATAAAATGAGGAATACGTGGGAGGACACAATCCATTCGAAGAACAAGTTACTTACCAACTATAACGTTCTTTCGACTGGATGGTCCTACCACGTATTCCTCATCGTCCCTCCCATCCTACCCCACAGTACAGTTTACGTTAGTTACACTTCCCTCTCACGAAGGGTCTATCAGTCATGAGGCATGCCTGGGTGTTCCTCGAATATTTCCTTGAAAAAACAGAACTGAAGCCAACGGGCGTGGCACAATCTATTTATACTGATGGTGACGTTGACACGGTACGGAGCCCATCGAGGGACATCGTCGCCACAACCTTGTGCACAGCGCCCTCTGCCGAGAATTATTTTTTCCGAAGCAGCGAAGCTGGCAGGATACGAATATCATAAGATGAGGAATACGTGGGAGGAACATCCAGTCGAAAGAACGTTACAGTTGGTAAGTAACTTGTTCGTCTATTCGACTGTGTGCCTTGCCTAAGGACCATCAAATCTGACAATGTCAAACAGTTGAATTTGAAGAAGAGGGTCAGAATGACAAAGTCATACTTCACTTAAAATCCAAAATTGGACTAAATATCGTCATAGAAGCATCAGCAGCCCTCATGTCCTTAGGTTCTGACACATCTGAAGCATTGGACAAGTCAAAAGCGGAAAAAGAAAAAGAAGAATTAAAAGAAAAAGCAGAAATAAGATCCTGAACCTTCCCCCTAGTGAAAGACATCGACAACAAGGTGAAGTTAGCCAAGGGGGGTAAGAGACCAAGCAAACCTGCACAGAATTCGATCAACGTGAAAGCTTCTACCAGATCAAGTGATGAATCTGAATCTTCAGAAAATTTATGCAAAGAAGAGAACATCAAGATCACCATACAGTATGAGAATGAAACCAAAACAAACTGTAATGAAGGCACACCCTTGGAGGAGAAAAACGATAAGACAAACAAGTTGAGTTGGCTGGCTGGAGCACTAAGCAGATCGCTTCAAAGATAATGCCAGGCAGGGAAGGAGCAGACTGTACTCAAGTGCGGGACATGGACTACCAGGGGCTTCAAACATTTGTTCCAAGAACACTGGCTTGATGGACTCGATGTGGGCATACAGGAATCATGGCTGGATGTCTGCCCTATATCTGCTGACTCTGAGGTGGCTATTAACTCAGCTATCAAAAAACAAAAGGGCAGACCCATGGCTGGCCTCCTAACGCTTGTTAAAAATAGTTTGGGATGTCGTATCATTAAATCATCAAACATATCAGCGTTTATGCAGGCAACAACTATTGTCACCACAAGAAAATTAAATCGCAACGCTGGTCCAATCCATATCATCAATCTATATTGGAATCATGCCTCTGCAGGCACTACATCTTTCATAGATCAAGTGTCGGCAGCAGTGGATGAGATGCTTGAAGAAGATGAAACAGCAAACATCATAATATGTGGAGACTTAAATATCAACTGCATCCCCACAAAGTGCAGAGATAGCAAAGTCAAGTCGATGCCGGATCTAGTAGCGACGAGATGGTGTCTGGAGATGGAGCTAAGAAATCTTGCGATGCTGAATGGAAACACTGCTGGTGATATTCCGGCCAATGCAACCTGCAAGAGAGGTGACCAAAATTCCATCACAGATTACTTTTTTGTGACCGGAAACATACAGCAAAAGACAATATCCCTGCAGGTGACTCCTATGATTCACAGTGATCACGAGCTGGTGATTATGTCACTACTAGCACCAGGAAAAGGCGAACATAAACTTTGGAAACATTCCATCATGGTGGAATCGAACAGGGTAAGGTTAAAACTCGAGAAAGCTGAAGTCAATCAAATAGCAGAAGCATATATCAACGAACAAAATGAAGTTGAATATGGCCATTTACTAACACAATTTGTGGGGAAAAAAACATGGGCCAAGAAAATGCGACTTTGTCATTAAACACAAATTTGACTTGGAGGTCCTAAAGAAAAAGCGTGATATGCGTGCTGAAATTAGACAAATACCAACAAAGGATCCTAAATACTACATATCAACCAAACGTGCAGCTAAACAAAAATAAAAATAAATGGATGAGCGCGCATAAAGCATTCATGTTCCAAAAAGATGCAAAACTCATAATGCCAAAAATGGGAAACAAAAATTCCTCTGACTTTTGGAAAATAATAAACAATGAGGGTGCTCCCCAAACATCTTTGATGGCAAATATGGTATCCGAAACAGCATGGACAATGCACTACACGGATTTGTATAGTAAAAAAGGAAAGTGGAAAGATCCAGCACTGCCAAAACGAGTCCTGGAACCTAGAATTTGAAAGAGATCACATCTTGCAGATAATCAAAAAGGCTAGTGCCTCAAGGGCACCTGGCCCAGGTGGCCTCTCCAACCATACCCTAAAGAAAAATCAAGAGAAATGGGCCAACGTTTGTAATGAGTTGTTTAGCAGAATTTCCATCAAGTGCGCTACCCCAAAATCCTGGAAAAGTGCCATTACTGTCCCCATATTAAAAAAAGGGAATCGGTCAAATCCAAAGAACTATCGTCCGATAGCCCTTTTGGATGTTTTGGGGAAAGTTTATGCAACGATGCTTCAACACAAATTACTAAAGTGAATCACGTAAAGTGGGCATGTGGATCCCAGCCAGGCCGGATTCGGGAAGGGAGTCGGTTGTGGCCTGAACCTCCTATTAATAAATCTGCTAAAAATTGAGGCAATAAGAACAGGAAGCAAGGTCTGTTTAGCCCTAATCGACTTTTCACATGCCTTTGATAGTATCGATCGAGAACTACTCTGGACCAAGATGAAGAACTGTGGTTGTCCTCCAGGCTTGCTAGCTGCAAACAAAGATCTGCACACTGATACTAACATCAAAATTCGACAAGACAATGGTGGCACTCTAACGGCCAAAATCAAAACCTTCTGCAGCGTGAGGCAAGGATGCCCCCTTGCCGCCATCATATTTGGGGGCTGATTCATGGAATTATTTGCGCCGAATAACGGGGATGTGTGTGCCATTCTGCCCGTAAATCCCTGTTTAACAAATGGATTTGCGGGCAGAATGGCGCACAAATCCCCATTTTTCGGCGCAAAAATTCCATGAATCAGCCCCAATATCTCTTCTTGTTAGATATTGGCGTAGCAATTGAAGGCCCTCGATCTTTTTCTCCAAAAATACACGGGTCGCCTGTAAATTGGATGCTGTATGCCGACGACTTGATCCTGTTGGATGCCACCCCAATTGGGTTGCAGCCTAAAATGGACGCAGTAAAAAACTATGTGGAAAATAGTGGTCTGCACATATATAATGCAAAGAGTGAGATACTAACTTTGCAAAATCTGAAAGCATGCAAAAAAGGTAAAAACAAAAAATTCAAATGGCATCTGGGGAAGGAGATACTAAGTACCGTTACTAATACCAGGTACTTGGGCATGCAGATTAGCGCAAATATAAACGACAGGCCTTGGGCAGAGATCACAAAATCCAAGTGTCAGCAATTTGCATGTCAGGCAACGATTCTGAATAAAAAGTATGGTAAATTCTCATTAAAAGCAGTGATACATTTTTACCAGCAAAAAGTGGTTCCAGCATTAATATTTGGAGCCGAAAATGCATTTGGCTGCTCAGAAGAACTATGGTTTACCATAGAAAATATATTCTGGGTAAAAGTACTCCAGCTACCTAAAGGCACTTCAACGGCTTGTGGAAGATACAAGCTAAGTTTGATCTCCATCAATTCTCGCATCTGTTGGAACATGTTAGCACTGTTCTGGAAAATTACAATGAAAGATGTAGTCCCACAATTTAAACTCTTGCACAATCCTGGCAGTGGCAACCCAGAGTGCTTATTGTCACTATGGAATAAGCGATGTGAGGCTATTTTGGAGTTTCATGAAACAGACGTGAAAACTCTTTACGAAAATCCAAACTTGGCGAAGTTGAAAATATGGAAAATGACCTGGATTCCAACTGGTGACAAAAGAAGGAACACAAAACTTATGAAAAATGTGCCCAGTGAGGCCAGATCATATAACACACTAAAAAGATATGTGGCACTTTTTCCCAACAATAGCGGCATACATGCAATTTCGCTTAACGCCTTCAAAACCAAAGACAGAATAAGCAATTGGGCTCAGATGAGCGACATGAACCTAAATTGCAGGTTTTGTGCAAAGAATGAAGAAACTTAAAACATCTCACACTATTCTGCACTACATTACGAACAGAAAGAACAAAATATTTGGGGCCAATGCTGACAAATCAGCTGACTCTGAATGCAGATAACTGGTGGCAGATGATGTTTGATGGGGAGGTCAAAAAAGTAATCTTTGCGTTAACCTTTTTCTTGGAAGAAATAGATAAGCTCCTAGCAACTACAAATGTTGAAGGAATAAACTGAGAAAACCTGGTGCCTGCACATTGGAATGAAGCACATAGCACTTAGATATTGGACCAGATAAGGAACGACTATGGTGGAACAGGTGTATCTTTTATGACGCTGTGAATAGATGCTATGTGCTTTGTATGGAACTTAGGTTTTTGTCTGTGATTTTCTTTTCTTTTTTAAAGGCTTGAATAAGCCAAATAAAAAAATGAAATTAAAAAAAGAAAAGAAACCCAATACTTTGCATTGCCTACGGCAGCTAGGAAATACGGGGAGGGAGACAGGCCGGGTAAGACATTGTCGATGGTGATACGGTCCGAAAGAGGTGGGGAACAGGTGGACTGCATACTGGATGCAAAGGGGAATATCAGATGGGCGGACACAGAGGCATTGGAGGTGTTTAGAGAGTTCTATCACAAATTACACATGGCATCGCCGGCTAAGGAGCACACAGATATCCAAGCTTTACTAGACAAGATCACATTACCATCACTGAATCCACAAGCCAGGGAAAATCTTGAAAACCCACTCATGGTAGCCGAGATCATTGATGTCATTTCGACACTCCCCTAGGCCAAAGAGCCTGGACTTGGTGGCCTCACGGCCGAGTTTGCTGCAATACTAGGCCCAATACTCCTACAAGTGTGGGAGGAATCACTAGTGCACCACATCCTCCACGAATCCCTTAGAGAGGCCGTGATCACAGTCTTCCCAAAACCAGGGAAGCCCAAGAATGAGTGTAGCTCCTATATGCCCTTATCGCGTATAAACTGTGATACGAAAATCTTTGCTAAAGTCTTGGCCAACAGACCCCTCCCGTGGATACCTCAATTAATTCACCGAGACTAAGCGGGTTTCATTCCGGGAAGGTCCACCTCACTCAGCATCCGCAGACTTTTCAATATTATGGCCAGACTAGAACCAGATACCCATGCTGTGGCGGTCACGATAGATGCTCAAAAAGCATTCGATATGGTGGCATGGGACTACATGTTCTTAACATTGGAAAAGATGGGTATTGGGCATAAGATGAGGCAATAAATCAGATTACTGTACACACAGCCACTGGCCATAGTCCGGGTCAACTTATTTACGTCCTCCCAGTTCCAACTCGAGAGAGGTTCACGACAGGTGTGCCCCTTCTACCCGATCCTGTTCGTGTTACGCTCACCTGGCACCCACAAGGGTGTCGAGCGGAACTGGACAGCCACGGTCTCCACCAACGTGATGCGTAGTGCAAAGATGACTGACTGGACTGGCCCACCTAGCTTCGTCTGCTTGACCCGTAGAAGTAGTCTCCTAAAGACGGGAAAGGGGAATTAGCCACCCGTGGATTTGAGTATTAAAACCTCACTGCGTCCCCACTTATCACCTCTGACATTCCCTTTCACAAAGCTCACCTTATAGTTTTGTATGATGAGCTCTCCATCCTGCGAACAATACAGGGGCGCGTTGATGGCCAGTTACTTCACTGGCTAGAGGATATTGGAAGAGTTTTGGACAAATCTTGGCTCCAAACCTCCGGGCGAAAGGCCGTAAGTATATAGTTCTAAAGAGTTCAAAATGTCCGATTAATCACTTTTATCCAATTCCTTGTTTCTTTTGCAGCTTAGACCCAAAAGATGATCGTCTTGTGGCAGCTGAAAGCGTTCAGGTAAGAGTCTGTGTTTTGTAACACTGTCCGGTAAATGATGCCAAGGTTTAACTCTCTGCTTTCTCTTTTCTTGCAGGTGCAGCGTAGGAAGATTTGGCGTGCTGGTGGATAATACCTCCTGCGGTAAAATCAGGTAAGCATATGGTGGCAAGAGATTGTCCTTGTTTGTTCACCTTGTTGTTTTCTTGTCCCCCTTAGGCGCTGGAATGCAGCAACCAGGTGATGGAGACAGCACCGGATCATAGAGATGCTGCGAGGAACGGTGAGTATGGCGCGGCGCTGCTGCTGGCGATGCGACGCGTTTAAAATGAAGTCTGTTTCTGGTTCGAAGATGCGCTGAATCCGAAATCAGGTAAGAAATCCAGTAAAGTTCTTGTTCTAACCTTTCTTCTTCTTTCCCTTCTTTCTAGGCGCTCTGGACTCGAGGCGGCCGTGGCAGGATGCTGGATGCTGACTGCAGACACGGTGAGCGTTACGCTGCTGGATGCAGAATAACGCAAAGCATGTGCTGCTCTTCGGGCGTGGTTTAAATAGCCTTCAAAGTAGTCCCAGGTAAGTATTCCTCCACAGCCACACCCGAGTAACAAAATAGTCCCTTCAAGCCTCACATGGGCTTGGATGCTTGGATCCCTTGCAGCATGGCCTGCATCAGGTAAGTTTTAACATGTGAGCCTGGTGCCACAGGCGCCAGGGCTTATGTCCCATATGAGCCTGGCCCCATAGGCGCCAGGACTGTACCCAGATAGCCCCTAACAGGGGTTGCTGGGTTTGCTCCAGGTAACATGATGCCTGCTTCCGGGGTTGATGGACTTGGTCTGGATGCCCGGGGGTAGGCATCATGACAGCACTCCCCCCCACCCCCCCCAAGGCCCCTCCTAAAGTTGTTCCTCCCCTTGGCCTTGGTTTGTCTGGGAAATTCCGCTGGAATCTTCTTACCAACCTAGGTGCATGAACGTGGTCACTAGGTTCCCATGACCGTTCTTGTGGTCCGTAACCTTTCCAGTCGATTAAATAAAAAAGTCTTGACTTACCCATTTTGGAGTCCAGGATACTTTTCACTTCAAATTCGAGTTCCCCGTCTATAAGGCCGGGGTCAGGTGGCTTGGTTAGTCTTGTCCCAGGTTGTACTGGCTTCAGAAGTGACACATGGAAGACGAGGTGAATTCGCATATTAGCAGGTAATTCCAATTTGACGGCCACCGGGTTGATAATGGCCTTAATAAGGTAAGGTCTCAAATATCTAGGGTTAAAGATCCGCTTTCCTTTTAGAGGTATGTGTTTTGTGGCCAACCAAACTTGATCCCCAATTTGGTATTGTGGAGCATCACTTCGATGCTGATCAGCGTTTTTCTTGTACTTTTCTTTCGCATGTTTCAAATGTTCAGTTGCTTCCTTAAAGGCTTGTGTAATAGTAGCGTGCAGATGGTTCACTGCGGGCATTTCTAAGTGTTGAGGTGAGTCAAGTTCTGAGGTTCGAGGGTGGTGCCCGTATATGGTGTAAAAGGGGCTTTGTCCAGTTCCAGAATGTACAGAGTTATTGTATGCATATTCGGAGATCCATAGAATGTGTTTCCAATTACTTTCAGTCTGGTGTAACATACAACGCAGGTACTGTTCAAGAGTCTGGTTGGTCCTCTCCGTTTGACCATCGGTCTGGGGATGGTGACTGGTCGATAACCTCACGTCGATTTGAGCCAATTGACAACATTTCTTCCAAAAATGTGAAATGAATTGACTACCTCGGTCAGAGACCAATACGGAGGGAAATCTGTGTATTCGAACAATGTTTTCGAGAAACTCATTGAAGCAGAAGGTAATCCCTTTAAAGTAATAAAGTGGGCCATTTTGGAAAAAAGATCCACAATAACGAGAATGGTGTTAAATCCATTACATGGAGGTATGTCTGTAATAAAGTCTAACGATAAGGTGTGCCATGGTGTAAGTGGAATATCCAAGGGTTGTAAAAGGCCAGCCGGTTTTTTCTTCTGACTTTTGTTTTGGGCGCAAATGCCACAGGACATTACAAATGACTTTACGTCTTTTCGCCAGGTGGGCCACCAGAATTGTCTCTTAATTTTAGCTTCAGTTTTTGCGATACCTGGGTGCCCTTCCATCAGGGTGTCATGATAATTGGAGATGACTAGTTCTTGTAGTTCCTTATGTGGTAGAAATAGACGCCCTTGATAATAAGATGGGCTGCGATTCTCAGTGGACAAAATAACAAATACATATTCACAGCTGTCCTTTACCTTCACAGCATTCTCGAGATCAACGGAGGAAAAACGCTTTCCTAGCACCACAGCCTACACCTTTTTTTTCTTCCCTTCTTTTAACCACGTATTTTGCACGAATCACAATGATGAAAAAGTTTGAGACAAAACTAAAACATCAAAAAAAATAAATAAATAAATAAGGTAGGTCATTGATGACATAGTAGTCTGAGCCTTTCTTTACCCAGTCCTGCAGGGCTGTTGGATCGAAGAGTTGTTGGATCTTTATCTGAATATCTTCTAGGGTTTGTAAAGTAGTTATGCCAAGAATTCTTTGTTCTGAAATTATAGGCACCGGCTCCGGGTTCGCATATGCTTCTTCCATTCCTATTCGGGATAAGGCATCTGCCTTGCCATTTTTACAGCCTGGTCGATAAGTGATCACGAAAATCGAACTCGTCAAAGAACAATGCCCATCGAAGTTGGCGTGATGATTGGGCTTTGGCTGTCTTTAAATACTGCAAGTTCCGGTGATCAGTGATTACAGTAATGGTATGCCTGGCACCGAGAAGATAATGCCGCCAAGCCTTGAATGCAGATTTAATAGCTAATAGCTCCTTATCGGTAACTGCATAGTTTAACTCGGGTGCCGAGAACTTTCTGGACCAAAATGCTACTGGGTGAAGTTGACCAGTTTCAGGATCCTTCTGGGACAGGACAGCTCCCATGGCTAAACTGGATGCGTTGGTTTCAACTATGTATGGGAGTTCAGGATGAGGATGCTTTAATCCAGGTGCAGACGTGAATTTCGCTTTCAGTTCTTGGAAGGAATTCTCAGCTTCTTCAGTCCACAGGAAGCGCTTGTTTTTTTGCAAGAGCGCTGTGATAGGGTGTACAACGTGCGAGAAATCCGTAATGAATCTGCGATAGAAATTAGCAAATCCGACCATGCTTTGTACTCCTTTAACTGAACTGGGTGATGACCATTTGAGAATTGCGTCCACCTTTCCAGAGTCCATTCGAACTCCTTTTGGAGTCAGGATAAATCCAAGAAATTCAACTTCTGTAGTATGGAAAACGCATTTTTCCAATTTTGCATATAACTTGTGCTGGCGTAGTTTCTCAAGGACTGCACGAACGTGCTTCACATGGTCAGATTCTGAAGAGGAGTACACTAGAATATCGTCTATGTATACGACAACACAGACGTCAATGAGTTCACGCAGGACATCGTTCATAAAATACTGGAAGGCTGCTGGTGCATTGCACAACCCGAAGGGCATCACCTGGTATTCGAATAACCCGTACTTAGTGCGAAAAGCAGTCTTCCATTCGTCGGCTTTCTTTACACGTACCAGATGGTATGCCCCTCGGAGATCTAATTTAGTGTAGATGCAAGCGTCCTTTACTTGGTCTAGTAATTCTGGGATCAGAGGCAATGGGCATCCCTTCTTAACCATGATCTGATTTAAGGCGCGGTAGTCTATGCACGTTCTGAGGTCACCTTCCTTTTTTGGCACGAAAAACAAAGCTGAAGATGCAGGGGACTTGGATGGACGAATGAAGCCATTGGCAAGGTATTGGTCCAAGTATTGTCGTAGGTGAAGGTTCTCGGGTTCCGTAAGTGCGTAGATCCTACTACATGGAGGTTGTGCACCAGATATGAGATCAATTTGACAATCGTGTGATCTGTGAGGTGGTAAGGTGTTTGCCTGTTCTTTTTGGAAAACATCCTGGAATTCTTGATATTCGTGCGGTAACTGCACAACTGGAGTAGCGACTGTGGCCAGGTCCTTGTTCAAAGTTTTTATTGGGTAACAAGTATGTGCACAATCCAGGAAGGTTATTCTCTTCTCTCGCCAATCAATACAAGGATTATGTGTTTCCAACCAAGGTATCCCCAGTATTATTTGGAACTGCGGGGCTTTGATTAAATCAAACACAATAGTCTCTTGATGCCCATCCTGACCCAATAATGTCATCTCTGCGGTGGAATGAGTTACAGGCCCAGAGGCAATTTCAGTTCCATCGACTGTGGTGATGACATCCGAAGTGGTCAGATAGGTAGATTCATCCTAGAAGCCAATTCGTGGTCCACATAGTTTCCTATGGCCCCGCTATCAATGTATGCCCTAACTGCGTGCAAACGTGATGGCTGCCTTGGATCTATAAGGACCATTGGTATGATGAAATGCGAGGTCTGAGTATCCTTCTTCAAGCTCGGCAAGCGGACCTCTACGCTTGTCGGGCATGGTCGTTTCCCGAGTCAGGCTCCATATGGCTTTTATCAGCAGCTCCTACCACCTTCTTGGGTGGTTTTACAGGGCAATCCCGTAGAAAATGTCCCGAAGTTCCACAGTATAGACATAATTGCATTTGCCGCCTTTTTTCTCTTTCCTTCTATGTCAAGGGTCCTTTAACTCCTCCGATTTGCATGGGTTCTGAGGCGTCTGTTCCTTTGGGGGTAGCGTTGGGTTTAACCAACACCCGGTTCTCAAACTTGGCTCGATCAGCCTTTTGATTCTGAAGTCTGTGATCTAACAGGACCACTATGTCTATATATTCAGCACAGTCTTGAGGTGGGTTCACAACTTGAGCCAAAACATCTTTGAGTTCTCCTCGAAGTCCCCGATGAAGCAACGTAATCCGTTTTTCCTCGGGCCATCCAGTTTCCACCAACAACCTATTAAAGGTTGCTATGTAGGTTAGAAGGTGTTGGTTACCCTGTCTAGGGACAAAAGTTTATTATCCAGGGCCTGTCCTTGAGAGTGCCGGGCAAATAGTCTTTCCATGCTCATTTGAAAACCCTGAAAATCCCGAAGAATAGGGTCATCCTGATTGACTAGTGGGATTGACCAATCCGCTACACTGCCGCTGAGATATGATAATACAAAGGCTACTTTGGCTTGATCGTTTGGAAAGGCTCCAGGTCTGCATAAAAAGTGCAAACGGCATTGGTTCATGAACACGGCAAATCTTTTCGGGTCCCCCGCAAAGCGTTCTGGCGGGGCTAAAGGGATATTGCCTGGTAAAATCACTTGCACAGGGTTGCTTGGTGAAACAGGGTTTGGAATCCCCCTGAGTCCCGGTAGGGGTGTTTGCCCCGCTTGGTTTTGCAGTAATTGTCTAGCAAGATCATCGGTGCGTTCCTTCGAAACAATCAACTCTCTCCTGAGTGTATTAGTTTCTTGGCGAGCGGCATGTACTTCAGCCCTAAGTTCCCCTAATAATTGGGCCCGTTGGTCAGTTTCTGAGGTCTCCATGACACCCGGGTGAGAATTTGTAGGAAGACTTCGCATTCTGTTATGCTCACCTGGCTCCCACAGGGGTGTCGAGCGGAACTGGACAGCCACGGTCTCCAACAACGTGATGCATAGTGCAGAGATGACTGACTGGACTGGGCCACCTAGCTTCATCTGCTTGACCCGTAGAAGTAGTCTCCTAAAGACGGGGAAAGGGAATTAGCCACCCGTGGATTTGAGTATTAACACCTCACTGCGTCCCCACTTATCACTTCTGCCATTCCCTTTCACAAAGCTCACCTTATAGTTTTGTATGAAGAGCTCTCCATCCTGCGAAGAATGCAGGGGCGCGTTGATGGCCAGTTACTTCACTGGCTTGAGGATATTGGAAGAGTTCTGGACAAATCTTGGCTCCAAACCTCCGGGCGAAAGGCCGTACGTATATAGTTCTAATGAGTTCAAAATGTCTGATTAATCACTTTTATCCAATTCCTTGTTTCTTTTGCAGCTTAGACTCAAAAGATGATCGTCTTGTGGCAGGCAGCTGAAAGCGTTCAGGTAAGAGTCTGTGTTTTGTAACACTGTCCGGTAAATGATGCCAAGGTTTAACTCGCTGCTTTCTCTTTTCTTGCAGGTGCAGCGTAGGAAGATTTGGCGTGCTGGTGGATAATACCTCCTGCGGTAAAATCAGGTAAGCATATGGTGGCAAGAGATTGTCCTTGTTTGTTCCCTTGGCTCACCTTGTTGTTTTCTTGTCCCCCTTAGGCGCTGGAATGCGGCAACCAGGTGATGGAGACAGCACCGGATCGTAGAGATGCTGCGAGGAACGGTGAGTATGGTGCGGCGGTGCTGCTGGCGATGCGACGCATTTAAAATGAAGTCTGTTTCTGGTTCGAAAATGCGCTGAATCCGAAATCAGATAAGAAATCCAGTAAAGTTCTTGTTGTAACCTTTCTTCTTCTTTCCCTTCTTTCTAGGCGCTCTGGACTTGAGGCGGGCGTGGCAGGATGCTGGATGCTGACTGCAGACACGGTGAGCGTTACGCTGCTGGATGCAGAATAACGCGAAGCATGTGCTGCTCTTCGGGCGTGGTTTAAATAGCCTTCAAAGTAGTCCCAGGTAAGTATTCCTCCACAGCCACACCCGAGTAACAAAATAGTCCCTAAGATAAAATAGTCCCTTCAAGCCTCACATGGGCTTGGATGCTTGGATCCCTTGCAGCGTGGTCTGCATCAGGTAAGTTTTAACATATGAGCCTGGCACCTATGGCACCAGTACTGATGTCCCATATGAGCCTGGCACCATAGGTGCCAGGACTGTACCCACATAGCCCCTAACAGGGGTTGCTGGGTTGGCTCCAGGTAACATGATGCCTGCTTCCGGGGTTGATGGACTTGGTCTGGATGCCCGGGGGTAGGCATCATGACAGCTCGTCCTGGTCATCGAGCCCATGGCGGAACACATTAGAGCGAACCATGAACACCGAGGTGTACACTTGGCCGATTTCCCCAAAATCATCTCTTTATACGCTGATGATGTAATGCTCTTTGTCAAGGACCACCAGACTAACCTCTCCCCGAACATACAAGACATCATATCCATTGGTGAATTGTCAGGCTTTACAATAAATGCCACAAAGTCAGAAATCTTCCCCTTCACTGATGGTACATGGAATTGCCAGGGTGAGCTTACCCTCCAGTGGGCCTCTGATCACATCAAATATCTAGGTCTATTTGTCTCGAGAACATGTGACACACTCCGGAGAGACAACTACGACACACTCTCTTCACATTCAGGGGCCAAGATGAATAGATGGAAGGCGCTTCCGCTGTCCCCAGCAGCTAGATTATCACTAATAAAAATGGCTCTGCTCCCCAAGATGCTATACGCGTTCGCCAATGTCCCGCTCTGGCTCGGGAAGAAATACTTCAGTCAGCTACATGCCCAGTTCGCCCAGTTCCTCTGGCACGCTGGAGCGGTTCGCATAAAATGGACTGACATGACACATACCTATGGGAGGGGCGGACTCGCCGCACCAAACCTTGAGTGGTACTGGATGTCATCCCAAGCCCAATTTGCTACTTATTGGTACCCAAATCCCATGCCCCCTCCACATGTCAGGCTAGAGAAATTGGTGGCTGGTGAGGTGGATCTTAGGACCCTAGTGGTGAACCCACACTAAAGAGACAGCTGCCCCGTTGACCCTGTCAAGTCCACACTACACGCATGGAAACAAATACTGTTGCATACGGGCGCCACAACACCATATTACAGATGGCTCCCTATTTGGAACTTCCCTGAGCTTAGGCCGTCATGGGACAGGGCTATACAATTAAAATGGGGTGACCTCGGCTACAGACACCTGGCAGATTTGTTCCCTGAGGGTAGATTTATCACACCTGACACTTGGAAACCGGGGCACGGAGACACAAGCGGGGAACGCCTACAATTCTCTAGACTACGGGCAGCTGTTGCTGCCAGATGGTCATCATACCCAAATGAACCCCAAGAAACGCGGATTTTAGCCTACATCGCCAACTCGGTTAACTGTAGACACATCATGTCAGCACTATACAAAAGCATATAAGACGCAGATCCAACCCTGAATTCCTCAGCAAGAGATGGTTGGTCTAGAGAGCTGGGCCTGGCGGTCTCGGATGAGCAATGCTCGCAGATGTGTGTTCATACAAAGAAAGTATCCATTAATTTCAGATTTATGCAATTAAAAATTTTGAATAGACTCTACTATACACCTGCTAGACTATCCAAAATGGCTGTATCTCAAGCACAATGCTGCCCTAAATGTGGATGTGAAAGTGCAGACCATCTGCACATGTTTTGGGAATGCCCCGCACTGGGTAACGTCTGGGCACATATCATAGATACTACATCTGAGATTGTCGAAATGCATCTTGAATGTGAACCTTTAGGCATTCTGTTCGGTATATGGCCATTACCAGGCAAGTGGAGCATTTGCTAATATTGCCTGCATGATGGCTAAACATACGATCCTCCAGCACTTGAAAGACAAAACCGCTCCTAATGAGAAGGAATGGCTAAACGTGCTCACTTGGGCGCAAGAAACTGAAAAAGTCTATGGGCCTCATTATGAGCATGGCGGTAGCCGTGCCTGTATGGCTACCGCCATGCTCGTGACCGGCACTGCCTCCTGCAATTGGGCAATAACTGGCCCATTATGAGATGAAGGGGCTGGTAATTGACCATTCGCAGGAGGCGGTAATGACGAGATCCTGATCTCCATTATGCTCCATAGGGCACAATGGGGGTCGGGAGCATGGTTGCACCAGCACCGTTTATAGCGGTGCCGGTGCAATCACGAGTTCTGCTCGCGGGTGCCGCACAGCCCACCAGGTAAAACCTGGCGGGCTGTCAGGAACCTGCGAGGGAAACTCGGAATAAGGCGGTACGGTATGGACTGTGCCAGTGCCATACCGGCACCGTCCATACAGTACCGCCAGGGTCGTAATGAGGCCCTATGTCTTCACCCTACCTGTTGGCGCCAGACCACACGACTCATGGCCTGGTTTTCGCAAATACCTTTGTGACAAGGCGTCAAATTGCACTTAGATACCCCTCTCTGAAGCTCCCCTAAGGTAATTGCGTAAAGATTCTTTACTATGTCATACTTCGTGAAACAATGATACTGTTGAACAATTAATATTTAGTGTACCAATGTACGAATTATAAAGCAGGCTGCGTCCTGCAATGTATGCTGTCCTGCTCTGTCAGAATTAAATAAAGGTTAAAAAAAAAAAAAGACTGGAGGATCAAAGCAGTGCTGCAGGATTGCAGAGTGGCTGGCCGACGCTCAATGCAGGATTCTGGGTGCCAAAGTGGACCCACGCTGGAGTGGGATGGGGTGTAGAAGAGTTCAAGGGAGTTTGAGTGATCCAGGAATGGAGTGGTCTGAAGAGAAAGACACCCCTGTCGTCACAGAAGGATTCTTTAATCTGGCACCAAATAGCTAGATTGGAGCCTCAGGGCCAGGTCGGGAGGAGCCGTGAAACCTGATATAAGAGTACATTTACGCTGATGATACTCAGTAAACTTTTCAGCTTGACAAGGACTATGGGCCTAATTACAGGTCCGCCGGACCCGAAAGAAATTATAGGCCCCTGACTTCCCAGTAACACTGGGGGATTACAACCCTGGCGGTCCAGGAAGTCAAGCACCAGCAGTTTGTAAGTCCCCATTCCCATAGACTCCTATGGGAATGGGGACCACGGAAGCACTGGCACCGTTGTTAACGGTGCCGGTGCTTTCATGACGGCTTGCCTCTCATGGCTGCTGTGCCCGGGGGCACAACGGCTCCTGCAGGCAAACTCGTAGTATGCCAGTCCAGAAACAATGATGCCGGTAGGCATACCAGCACTGTTGTTTCCGGACCGGCAGACTTGTAATGAGGCCGTATGCGTTTGTGGGTGATAGGTTATAATGGTGTTTGGAGCAGGTCAGTATTTGGATGCATCAAAACAGGCTTACGTTTAATGTTCAGAAGACAGATTTGCTGACCTGTTCAGCATATGCAGTTAGCCTGCAAGCTGTTATTTTATGGCAGCTAAAGCATCTAGATGGGTGTCCCAGTTCTGGCCCCTTCTTTAGGAAACTGTCCTTTGCCTTTGCAAAAAGTCAGGAATTTGGGTTACTGGCTTGTCTACTTACTATCTTTGGAGAGACACAGATCTCAAGTGTCTAGTGCTTGTTTCTTTCATAAATAACTTTGGAGTACCTTGGCTTTACGCACAAAATTAAAATAGTAAATGCCTTTATTTCTAGCCAGCTTGACTACTGCAATGCTCTTTAGCTGGGCCTGCCAAAGGCGGTTATCGGTTGACTACAAATAATTCAAAATGCAGCTTCCAGGATGCTGGTGAAAACCAGACACAGAGTGTGTATCTCGCTGATCTTGCAAGCTCTTCGCTGGCTGCAAGTGTCAAAATGAATAATCAAAAAATAGTCCGTAGGCGCCCCTCTTTCAGAACGAACACGGCTAAATGACCTGTTCTTTGGTAAGGTACCCACTCAAGAGTCCGCAGCCACACTTAAGCTCACTGTACCTTTCACAGAAGGGAAATTTCCATTTGCATATCAGTCTTTGTCCCGCCCACACGAGCAGTCCAGCACCGTAAAACCAAGATGGCCACCGCCATGGAAAATGGAAAATTGGCTAAGTACCTTTTCTATTTCTGCGTCAGCCAGTGCAATGGTGAGGAAGCACTGCGGATGGAGTGGAAAGCCCTGTGCAGCAAATAAGTCTGAGGGGCTGAGAAGGGGGGGGGTACAGGATGTCATGGGGAATTCAGGGGGGCTGGGTGAGGGGACTGGGAGGGGTCATGGCAAAAAACATAGTGGCACCAGGCAAAGGGGACTGGGTTGCTGAAAAGACGCAGATGGATACTGGCAGTTTCTGTCTGCATTCCTAGCCATCTGATTGGCTGAGCACTCTTCCCAGCATGCAAATAAAGATTATTAGTGAAGGGACCAGTTTCAGTATTAATTTGTATTATGAACCTTCTTCATTACAGGAAGAAAAGATGCTGACCATACTTGTAAGACACGGAATCCGGAGTGGAATGACAGGAAATCTTGGAATGGAAGTGGATGGGCTGCCATTTTACAATGCTCACTCAAGCGTTATTCAGAAACTGCTTGAGATCACCTCTGAGCCTGCGCCTTGTAGCCCATAAAGTGGAAGAATGTGCGGTACAATGCTCAATATTGAACCAGCAAGTGAAATATGGAAGAGTGTGTCTGACTGGGTGCGACAAACTACCGTTACCCTTCTAGAAAAGGAGTCACACAATAGAAACTAATTTAATATCGACAAATTATTTTTTAAACAAACATTTGGAAGGAATAAGACACTGGGGCATTGCTGATTAAGTTGGGGCTTCGATAAAGGGTTGATATTGGTATTTTTATTCTGTGGCAACTTGGCACGGGATCACAATAAATGTTTCAAACAATCACTTGCAACATGATTATAAACTATTAAATACTGTTGTATGCAGCAAGGATTCATAAATGTCGAATTTCAATATTGTACAACAGAACATGAATGAACTAATGTGAACAGAACTTCTCAACTCATATACCTTTAAGATACACCACAAATACTACATTTCACCCTTTACCATGTATTAGTATTTCATTGTTATTATATATAGCGCTTTCTCCAAAGCGCTGTACATATGAACGTGGTACAAAGCAATGAACAATTACAATGAAAAATAAGTTATGAGGAAGACAAATTAGGAATCAGATGATAGAAGAAAAGAATTGAGACAAGAGCTGAAAATAGCAAGAGAGGAGCGCGAATGTCAAGTGGGAGAGCATCCCAATGTTTAGGCACCAGAAGGGAAAAGTAACAGAAACGGAGGCAGCACATGAAGGTTTGAGAACAGTAAGAAAACATTGATTTGAATAGTGAACACGATGAGGAGGAAGACAGAGAGAGGCCAAGGAACCAAAATCCTGAGGGGCTAGGCCATGAGTGCATTTTAGTACAATGCAGAGGAAATGGAAAAGTAATTGAGAATCAAAAGAAAGTCAAAAAATAGATCGAAGAGAAGAATGAAAAGGAGCATGAGGAGAGAGATTAAAAAAAAGAGTTTGCCTAGCAGAATTAAAAATGGAGCGAAGAGGACCAAGTGAATTGCCAGGAAGACCAATTAGGAGATTTGAATATTTATCAAGACCAGATAAAATAAAGGAGAGAAGAAATTTAGTTGCATGAAGAAATGTTAGCTCTACGAATGTTGAAGAAGTGCAAATGTCAGGCACGTTCAGCGTTAGAAATATGAGTGACAAAAAAGAGTGGGATCAAACAGAATTCTGAGGTTCCTGATGGAATTAGAGAAGGAGGTTGATGATGGTGGGAAGGAAAGAAAATGGGGGTATGGATGGATCTAAAAGAGAAGCAGGCAAGTTAAGTACTTCAGTTTTAGAAGGATTTTAATAAAGAAAATGAGAGTTCATCCATGCCCTGATGACAAAAGACAGTTGGAGTGTGTAGTGTGAATCTCATCGGAAAAGAAGGACAAAGAATTGTGAATCATCAGCAAAGAGATGAGAGAGTAGATTGAAAGAAGAGATTAGGGAAGAGAAGAATAGTATGAAGAGAAAAGAGGAGAGGACCAACAACAGAACCTTGACGCACACTACATTTTAAGAGAAATGTGCTTCTGTGTCACCTAAACTCAGACTTAGTTATTTATCAACCAATTGTTCGTTGAATTGCCTGCAACATGAGAGGACAAGCATGCATATCCCTTCTAGTATGAGTTATTTCTATGGCGGAAGGTCCTCCCTGATGCTTGTATTTGATTGAATTGGCAAAAGAAAACAGTCCAGAAGAAATTCCATTGAAAAGATAATGTTAAAAATAATTGGTGCTTTTTTGATTCAAATTAAAACATTGCCAATGTAACGTTGTCCTTCTGTGACAGTAAGAAAAAGACAATTACACTTGAAAGGGATCCAAAGTTACCACGTTTTGCTGTCCTGTTAGTACAGAAATTAAGCTAAATGGCATTCAATTGGTTCAAATACTGTCCCCCCCTTACAACCTACAAAAGCCCCTTCTCGCAATCAATCATTCAGTCAAAGACCGGCATGAAGAAATCACCTAACAATGCTAAAAGCAAACACAATGCTCACTTGCATTACATACATATGGAGTAGAAATTAACAATAGCAATAATTATACTGAATGAGGTTCTGATAATTCTTCTTTATTGTTCATCTTAACAAATAAGGATCAAAATATTTCATCCACCATTTTTTTGTTAAATATGTTTTTTTTAAGCGTTTATAGTGAATGAGAAGAAAAAGTTCATTTTAGCAGTTTATAGTTATAAATATAATAACAAATCTTGAATAAAAGGCTTTGTTAACAATTTGGAAGAATGAAGGTGGTGTATCAAGGTTAAAATAAAAATGAAACATTACATTGGTAATACAATAAAAATGTATTGCAGTAGCAATTAGTGTTAATAGAAGTGATTGACATGAAGTATACGGCCATTGAAACCAAAGCAATTGAAAGGAAATAGAACATAAAGGACAATGAGAGGCACAGAAGGGGGAATGATATGGTAATATGATATGTTAGAGAATTTGCAATGAAGAGGTATTAAGATATTCAGTAATAGGATTCCGTTTTTGATTATAATTATGTACATGCATCATTTTTTTAATAGTAAATCAAAATAGCCGTCCATATAGGCAATTACATTTTTACCTATATATCATCAAATAAAATGTTGATACAAGTCCCACAGTTTAGTAGCTATATCAGTTATACTTCTCCTTCTGAAACTGTTATGCTTATATGCACATATCTGCCGTTCACATGCTGGAGAATACGGCGGGTCTTTGGATTTCCATAAAATGTGGATGGATTTATGAGCCACAAATATATTTGTGTGTACTAGTTTTCTTAAAACATATGCCGTAATGTACTCAGTAGTTTGCACTCTCTCCAAAAATTCTGTGAAGATGAAAAATCCATCGAGAAAAGTTTAGATCTGGTATAATAAAATAGATGGATCAGATTTATTTGCATTTCCCTATTTTTCAAACGAAAAGAAACTTGAGGTATAGCGTCCCAAAATCAATATGTGTCTTGTGCATCCAAGGATATTGCCAGATGTTTATGACATAAGTGAGCTAGAAAAGGTCACTTTAGCAGGTTTTGTGGAATGAGTGTATTGAAACACACATACTTTAGGAAAAAGATCCGAATCCTGTAACATTTACAATTCACATTCTAAATATTGCCTATCATGTGTAGTGCCAATTTCCAACCATCCTACATTTTGGATCTGGACCGTATGAGTCAACCATTCCTGATTAGGTTTCAATGGTCTCAAAGTTCATGAAACGCTTTAGGGAAATACTCTGCATAAAGGTCCACCTCTAGCCTGGTGTATTATCTCATCTGAAGCATTGTCTAATGGGATGTATTGTGAAGTGGGATAACATATCTGATGGGAAACAGCATTCTATGAAAAGGAGTGTATGATGTGATTCATTATTGGATGGGCAATTTTTATCTCATGGGATGCAATGACTGAGGGAAAGCATTGTGTGTTAGAATGTACTGTTTGATGGGATGTGTTATCCAAATTAATGCAACATATCATAGGATGTACAGTGATGAAGGGATGGAGCTTTTGGGAACTGTGGATCTCTGCGGTATTGTTTATTGCTCTGGTGCCTCTATGAACTTCCTCTGTTGTTAGTCTGCTGCCTGTACAGGGATCTCAGAAGGACACAGCTCCTGCTGTCCCAGTGTTTCTGGATAATTGTTTTGGTAACTGAGATCCAATAGTCATACTCAGGAGCTGATCAAGTAGTACTTGATATTAATACGTTTTAATTTCCACACTTGGTAAGTGTTTGCAATAGATATTGCTTTATTGTTTGTCATGTGCTTCATACAATGATTGTCATTCTTGTGACATACATTCTAGTTAGTTCAGACTTCCACAGTATATCAAAAAAGCAATTGCCTGGGTTTTACTAGTGCCGACACGTGTTTCAACCTTAAGGTTTTTCTCAAGGCAAGTAAGTTGGATGCGTGGTCCCGGATGGGTGAAGGTAATTGTCAATGTAAGAACGTGTACTGGATATTATCTCTTCTCGGATGGGTGTGTGTGAGGTCTCTGGTCTCGCAGTGATCTGCTGTTTGATTAATATCAAGTACCGCTTGGTCAGCACCTGAGTATGACTATTGGATCTCAGTTACCAAAACAATTATCATAGGATGTATTTTTTAATGTGATGCACATTCTGTTGTGATGCATTTTCAAAGATAATGTATTATCCATGTTGATTTGTTATTGGAAAGGATGTATCTGTTTACATATGGAACATTCAGAGCTGCTGTCTTGGGCAGATCAAGATGCACCTAAGTCTGAGTGTTCCTAAACTGAGACCTCTGTACATATGGCATGCGTCTGTTAACCAGAGCCCATGCAACTCCCCGGGAAACCAATGGAACCAAGTGATGGGCATGACTGCCTCCAGAGCGACGACATGCTCCAGACCCTGTATAAGCTGCTATTTTTAGTACAGTGACCCATCAGCAAGGGGTGAAAAAGAAGGCCAATTGTCGATGGAAGGGGTGGAGTGGGAACCAAAAGAGGTCCTGGAAATAATGTTCAAAGTGGCCCCATATTACACATTTTCAGCAAGCCCAACCCTTTTCTTATGAGAACATATGGATAAATGTAGTCACCTTGCCGTTGTCTTTGTCTTTTTCAGAGGTTTTCGTGCATAAATAGACATGGCTATTTTAGTTTATGGGTCTCAATCTCAAATTCTTAGTCTACTATGGACATGCTTCGAATTCTCAAAGATGTGTTGTCTACACTGGAAAAAAATCATTACTTCCAAAGATTGTTGTTGCTTTAATGATTTAACTTGTTACACATAGTCTCTTCTCCCTTTCCATGGCGGCTAATCGTGCACCGGAGATACGCTGGGAACACTCCTGTTTCCGGCCCCAGCGAGGGACAAAGGAGCTCAGGTAAGTGGGGTTTGGGTTTGAAGGGGTTTGGATATGTGGAAAACAGGGGTAGGGATAGGGGGAAATGGATGGGCACTCAGGGAGCACACTTACCTATGGTCCCAGCAAAGGAAGATGGCGGCCTCCTGCTCCGAGGAGGCTTGGAGTGGGGTCTTTCCCTGTGTAGTAAGGACCCTGTTCCAAGCCTCCTCATTGGCTGGGAGGCCACCCACCCCCCTTGCCAGGTACTAATGAAGCAATAGAACCCGAGGAGGGGGGCCATTACTGGTAGGGCAATGCCCACCGGGCGATAGAAGCCCGAGCAAAGCAAGAGCTTTGACGTAGCCCCAGGGGCATTACCCGACCAGTAATGCTCCCCCTCCTCGGGTTCTATTGCTTCATTAGTACCCGGCACATTGTACTGGGGTACTAATAGCAATTTTTCTCGAGTTGAGGCACAGCATTGTAACCGTTTCTCAACTCGACAATAAAATGGGAAAACATGTCCACCAGGGATTGGGGAGAAGGAAATGTTACACTGGGTAGTATGCTGACCCTTTAATAGGACAGAGTTACCAATCACCGGACCAATCCCGCTAGTTGCACTGCGATCCCGTTGCTGACTCGTTCTCCTCCAGTTTTGTCCACTGTGGCACTCCAGCGCCAGCAGCACCGCTCCTGAGGGTCCCTGCGCTCCTGAACTGTGAGCGCACCAGCCTGGGCTACTCCTGGCCCAGACGTGCTCCTAACTGCTGCTGCTCACAGCAAAGAGCGCCATACAGACAGTGAGACAAGCGTCGCAGCAGGCCCACCCACACTTCCTGGCCTCGGCAGTTGCGCAAGGTGGCTCCTGTGCCCTGCTCACCATCCAGAGGCTCTCTCACACTGGCGCGGAGGCATCCATTTGCATAAATGATCGACAGTGTCCTCCGCCTGCAAGCCTGCACATCGTACCCTGCTCCAGAGCGAATACCACCATGCACTTGACCCTCCTGCAGCACAGCAACTGATGTCAATGGAACCCCGGTGTCTAACCAGGTGAGGCACCCTTGGCAATGCTGCACATCCTGCCCTGCTCCAGAGGGTATACCAGCACACACCTGACCCTCCTACGCCGCATTCAGCTACTGCCAAAGGAACCACGTGGCATCTAAACAGGTGAGGGCCCCTTGGCAACACCTAGTGCCCACCTCCCCTCCCACATGTCCACTGCACCATGGAACAAGCCGCACAACATGCTGGTGCCCTCCAGGCCCTCCTGACTGCCACGTCCAGATCTGCATTTCTTGGGCTGCCCCTCCCATTCACGCTTGCGCCACACCAGGACAAGGGCCCCCACTGGGCAGAATAGATAGACGAGTTTAATGCTTTTGTCAAGGCGGTAGGGGAGGTCAAGTCCTCGGCCCTAGCAGAGGTATTCACCAATTTGGCTGGAAATTAAGGCCATCATCAAGACTATCCTGTATGGGGAAAGAACCACGTACAACACCTTAGTGGAGGCACTTAGCAAAAAACTCATACAACGGCCTTCCTGCTTCTTTCATCTAAAACATTATGCTTGACTCTCTCCACCGGGCTGGACATCCCTCACGTGCTCATGACTCGTCTGCTCTTGTCTTGCTGATAAGCCGCCTGTTCCCCCAGCTGTTGCCTTCCTCCTCTGCTGCTGGAGCGGTGCAATACCCCATTGCGACCTGGTTGTCATTGTGCACCTGGTTATTCTGTGCCTGTCCTGCTGCTAGGCTGCCTGGTGAGTTTATCATGCTTTGTGCAGTATCCTTTCTCTCTCTCCCCCCCTCCCATCTCCCTGCGCTCTCCCTCCATGGTGCTCTCCATTTCCCCTATTTACTCTAACTGTTGCTCTATCACCTATCCTACCCCTCTTTTGAAGCTTGGAAGGAAAAAGTTCAAGAAAGACCTCCTGGTTTCTAACCCGGGCCTGCCCATCGCTGCTTCTTCCTGGCAGACTGTCACAGACATCCTCTTTGTCACTCCCTCTCCAGACCTATGAACTCCTCCATCGTCTCTGTCCTCTCTTCTTTCTCTTTGTTGTCCATTAATGGTGGCGCCTGATGGGAAGTACTCTTGTCATGCTTCTCATCCGCTAGGTGCATCATTATTGTACATCAGAATGGTGCTGTCATGGTCCAGGGCTCTCAGCCCAACCTCCTCCTCCTTGATATGCACCTTCCATCCCTCATCCATGTCCTCCCTTCCCCTTACTCTGTCTGCTGCCCATCCTTGTCCCTTCACCATCACTGATGGGCGTACCACATCCCTGTACTCCCCCCCCCCCCTCGGAAGACCTTCAAAGGTGGCAAGCAGCTTCATCTAGCTACCCTCAACTCTTGCTCTACTGTTAAACACTCTACTGCTATCTTTCTCCTTCTTGAAGACTTTGACCTTGACGTGCTCGCTCTTACTGAGACGTGGTTCACTGCCAGCTCTGTCACTGCTTTTGACAGGTTACCAGACATTTGGTCGAAAAAAATTGGTCGACCAGACAAATGGTCGAACCAATTTGGTCGAAAACCAAATGGTCGAATTTTTTATTTTTTTTATTTTCACCCCTTTTTTTTATTTTTTTGGGGGGGTCCCCCCCCCAACTCCCTTTTTTTCTCTAAAAACCCCTTTTTTTAAAAAACGAAAACCCGAAAAATAAATATATAAATAAAAAAAAACATTCGACCATTTGGTTTTCGACCAAATTGCGTCGACCAAATGTCATTCGACCAGTTTTCAGTCGACCAAATGACTGGACACCCTTTTTGACACACTCCTCCCTGAGGGCTACAAGATCCTTTCCAAGCCCAGGCCTAACCGGTCTGGAGGCGGAGAGACCTTGATCTTCTCTGAATGGGTTCCTGCTAATATTTCCATTCAGACATTTTCTTCCTTTGAATGCCTCATCTGCAGGCTTGGTGTCTCACCACCCTCTCGTTGACTCTCGCCACCATCTACAGGACTGCTGGTCCGGTCACCCTCTTCCTCCCGGAATGCTCTGATCTCTCCTCTTCTCTTCTTGCCTCCACCTCCACACTTCTCTTCCTCAGAGACTTCAATATTCACCTTGACTCTCCTGATTCGGCTACTGGACTCTTCCACATCCTCTTTGACTCTCTTTGCCTCACCATTCATCCCTCTGGTCCAATGCAGTCAGCTGGACTTAACTTGGATGCTCTCATCTCGGCATACATCCCCATCTCCAACCCTCTCACCACATCTCTCTTCTGGTCTCACCATTCTCTCCTATCCTCTGACCTGGATCTCTTAGGTACCTCAGCTAAGCTTCTGCCTGCACTGTCAGTTTCCTCCGTCATTCGACCGATGAAGTAAGTGTCAGCTGCTACTTTTGCTGCCACTTTCATTACCCCTCCCACTCCTTTCACGGACTCCCACACTGACTTTGCCCTTGCTAATCTTCATCTCTCTATCACCAGCATCCTTTACATCCTTGCCCCTGTCATGAGGATCTGCATGAAGCCTGCCTCCACTAACAGCTGGCATGACTCCGACTTAACCTCTCTGAAACGCAAGTGCAGAGTTGCTGAGCGGAGGTGGCGGGCATCAGGCACATCCTATGACAGACTGGCCTGCCGCCTGCTCCAAAGGCAACACAGACTCTCCATCCGCTCCGAGAAGAGGGCCCATATCCCAGCCTGCATCTTTGGAGCCACTAACAACATTGGCAAATTATTTACAATCTGCAAGGAACTTGCCAATCCTATTGCAGTCTCCACTTCTCTCTTGCCATCCCTGGCCCTCTGTACTTCATTGGCCTCCCAGTTCTTAACCAAAACTCAAGACATCCTGTCCTCACTCTCCTCTACTCATAGGCCTCTTTTGGCCTCTCTCTCCCCTTCCCTCCTACTCTCTGCTTTCTCGCCCATAGCACTGAATGAGGTCTCTAGACAAGTCCTCTCTATGACAGTCTCCTCCAAACAGGTGCACCCCTGCTCCTCCAGAACCTTTAAGCATACATGCCAACCCTCCCGATTTAGGCGGGAGACTCCCGACTTTTCAGTGAGAAATATTGCTTTTTCTCACGTTCTCCTGCCTTAGATAATTCCCGTGCCAATACATTCCTATGGGAAAAACTACGTCTCCCGATTTTCTCTCTCAAAACTCCCTCTTAGGTGCATCTGAATGTTGGCATCTATGATTAAGGACAACATTGCCTCCCTTGCACAAGCCTTGGCCGATTCCGGTAATCACTCTTTTGCCACTGGCTCCTTCCAGCTACCCCTCAAGCACTCCCTTGTGCATCCTCTCCTCAAAAAGCTCTCTGCCGTCTCCTCCTCCCCTGCTAACTACCGCCCTAGATCCATTACCCCCTACCTGGGCAAAATACTGGAGAAGCGGGTCATCTCCCAACTGATCCAACACACTGAATCTGTTGGTTGTCTCCACGACCACCAGTCTGGCTTCAGAGCAGCATGAGGCACGGAAACTGCTCTACTGAAAACCTAAGAATACTTGCTCTCAAATCTCAACTCCAACCCTCCATCCGTTGTTATCCTTTTGGATCTTTCCTCTGCCTTCGACACAGTCATTCACGCCACCCTGACTAATTGGTTCCGTGACAGCCTTGGCATCACAGGCCTGGCACTTGGCTGGTTGACCTCATTTCTCTCTGACTGTCCTTCGCAGGTTCAACTGGGCCCTTTTCTCTATCACACTCTCCACATGTGGCATCCCCCAATGCTCTATCCTCTTGGCTCTTCAACATCTACCTCGCCTCTTTGGCCCATCTGTTGATTTCCTGCTCTCCTCACTTCCAGTGTTATGCATATGACACTCAGCTCTCCTTCAAGCTTCCCTCTACTGCCTCGCTCACCGCTGACTTTCTGACTGCTACTCAGGCATGGTGTGCTGCCAGTGATCTCTGCCTTAGTGCCAGTAAGACTGAGATCCTCCTCATTGGGACACCTGCTCCTTCCTTCCTGTCTACCCTCTGGCTGCCCTCTATGGGCCCTCCCTCACCTTCTTGTGTGGCAAAAAACTGTGGAGTCATCTTTGACTCCTCTCTCTCTCCTTCTCTGCTCACATTGCGGACCTTGCAAAGAAGGCCCACTATCAGCTGCACCTCCTCAGAGGTATTCTCCCTTTTCTCACCTTCCCCTAGAATCTCAATGTCTCCAGAGCTCTGGTCCTCTCTAGGCTGGACTACTGCAACATCCTCTTCCTCAATCTTCCTTTATCCTCCCTTCGCCCCCTTCAACTAATCCAGAATAGGACTTCAAGACTTATCCTTGGCCTCAAGCCCAGGGACCGCATCTCTCTCGCCCTAAAATCTGGTTGCTGCTAGGATCAAATTCAAGACCCTCTGCATCATCCACAAGGCTTTCTGGGTCCTTGGACACCGCTACATCCAACTCTCTCTCCTTAAATACCTCCCTGCTAGAGACCTTCGGTCTTCTAGCTCCAACTCTCTACAGATCAGACATTTTGCTAAGCAGAGGTGGAGTGGTGTAGATCTCTCTCCGCAGGAGCCTCACTCTGGAATGGTCTCCCTGACCTTCTCATGCTTGAGTCAGATCTCTTAAGTTCCGGAAGCTCCTCAAGACCCTCCTTTTCTCTTCTTCCTTCTCTCTCCCCCTCCCCTGCTAACACCCCCATCTGCCACAGTGACTGGTTGCTTGGTTCCCTCTGAGTGCTATGGGGCACCAGGCCACCACCTTCTTGCCACCCCCCTCCTTGCACTTAGCATGTGGACCCTAACCACCTGCACCCTATGCAATTCCCTGACACTCGCCCTCCTGGCCTCACCTTGCACTTGCCTAGCCCCTGTTGCCCCCTCCTACACCCATCTTTCACTCCTCTTTACCCTGCACATCCCTTCCCACCCTAGCACTTCACGTTCACGTAGACTGGCACTCCCCTCACCCCACTCTCTTGTTACTGCACTTCTGACAAAAAAAGTGTGCACTGTCAATTCGTCCAGTTTTCCGATGGTGAAGCCTGTGGAGGCCAAGGGCACGGTGTTGTACGACACAGGACCACAGGAGACGCTGGCTGGTTGATACCTAGCACATTGCACTACGTTCCATGTTTCAGAATCTTTAAGAGCTGAGGATCGGACCCTCTGCGGCAAAGCCCACGCAGGTCAAGGGCGCAGTGTTGTGCGATGCAGGTGTTTGGTAACTAAGGGGGAGCGGCACGGAGTGCAAGCATGCAGTGCGGCCAGCAGCAACAGTAATGTAAGAAAAGTGCTGGCAGTGGGAGCAGCCGCTACTGCTCTCTACTAAACTGCCCGGCCTTTGCACATACTTATACTTAACCACCTGGCTTAACATGCTTTCTCACTGTGCAACCTTAGGCTTTCCTCTCTTGGGGTTATCAGTACTTTGTGTTTTGCAGGTTTCTTTTTCTGAGGCTGCTGTGCCCTCACAATGTTAACTGTTGCGCTTTCTGGGTCTGTTTCGTCCCCTCTAGGTTGCCACTCTACTTTTGGTTACTGTTGTGCTCTCTAGGTCTTGTTTTCCCCCATCTAGGTTCCCTCTCTACTGTTGGTTACTATTGCGCTCTCTATGTCTGTTTACCCCCTCTAGGTTCCCACTCTACTGTTGGGTACTGTTGATTACTGTTGTGCTCTCTAGGACTGGTTTTCCCCCTCTAGGTTCCCACTCTACTGGTGGTTAATTTGTTTCTGTTGTGCCCACTAGGCTCTCTCCCACTCTCTAGGTCTCCACTCTACTGTGCTGTTGGACGTTGTTGATTACTGTATTTTTGCTGTTCCACTAGGCTCTCTCACACTCTCTAGGTTCCCACTTTGACTACTAGTACTGTTGGTTACATGCTGTGTCCATTTGCTCCCCCCCTCTAGATTGATCTCTGTGTTCTCCCCCTTTGTTTCCTAGTCCTCACTGTGTTCTTGTATTGCCCTTGTGGTGTGTTACCGGCTTGTGCTTCTTCTGTTGTGTTCGCTACTGTTCTGATCCCCCGCCCTTCTGTGCATTGTGCCGCGCTGGGCTGTTCACCTCTCCCTCTCTCTTCTCTCCCTCACTTCCTCCTCTTTTATCCTCACACCCTCTATGGTGCTCTTGATTTCTCCCATCTTTTCTAACTGCTGCTCTATCTCAAAACCTATCCCTCTTACTAAGTCTGGAAGAAAAAAGTTCAAGAGGGATATCCTGGTCTCCAACCCAGGCCTTACTATCACTCATAATCACATCTGTGCTTCCTCCAGACAGACTGTCACCGACATCTTCTTTGTCGGTCCCCCTCCAGACCTATGGACCCCTTATATGGTCTCTATTCTCTCGCGTTTCTCCTCCTCTCCCATTAATGGTGGCACTCGATCGGAGGTCCTCTTGGCCTCCTTCCATTCCTCCAAAGCCATCATCATTGTCCATATTAATGGTACCATCATGGTCCAGGGCTCTCAGCCCAATCCCCTCCTTCTTGATAGGCGTCTCCCACGTCTTATCAACTTCCTCCCTTCTTCTAATACCCCGCCTACCGCTTCTTTGGCTCGTATGCCTCCTCCATCCTCCTCCACCGCCTCCTCTCTGGCACCCCCATGGTCCTCCACTCTGGCCTCTATGCCACCTCTGCCGGCTGCCTCTGCCCACCTTCGGGCCCCTCTGCCGCTTCCGTTGGGTGTACCTCACTCCTGTACCCCACCCCGCAAGTCTTTCAAATGTGGCAACCTGCTCCAAGTAGCTACTCTCGCTCTGCTGTCAAACACTCCTCTGACATCTGCCTCCTCAAAGACCTTGACCTGGATGTCCTCGCTCTCACCGAGACATGGTTCACGGCCAGCTCTGTCACAAGTTTTGACACTCTTCCCCCTGATGGCTACAAGATCCTCTCCGAGCCCAGAACCAACTGGCTCAGAGGTGGAGTGGTCCTGATCTTTCCTGAGTGGGTCCCTGTTTCTGTCATTCCTATGCAGGCCTATTCCCCCTTTGAATGCCTGGTCTTCAGGCTCTATCTTTACTGGTCTCTCCCTGACTGTGGCCAGCATCTCACTTGGACTGACCACTTTCTGCTCTCCTCCCACCTGAAACTTCTTGTCCCCCAGGCAAAGCCCACCCCAGTACTGCCCCAACTTTCTCTGCTCTTTCTACTCCTGCGGCCGACGCCCACTCTGACACAGCCCTCTCTAACCTGCATCCTTCTATCTCTAATATCTTGGACATCCTTGCTCCTGTCATGAGGATCCATCTGCAGCCTACCTCCAAGTGCAACTCTTGGTATGACTCTGACCTCGCCGCCCTGAAACACAAGTGCAGGGTTGCTGAGAGGAAGTGGAGGGCTTTGGGCGCATCCTCTGACAAACTGGCCTGTCACATGCTCCAAAGGCAATACAGACTCTCTGTCTCCTCCAGATTCAAACCCGTGTCTCTGCAGCCTCTAACAACTCTTTAAAATCTGCAAGGAGCTGGCCAATCCTACTGCAGTCTCCACCTCTCCTTTTCCCTCCCAGGCCCTCTGTAAGGAACTGGCTTCTCATTTCACCACTAAAACCCAGGACATTTTGTCCTCACATCCCCCCCCCTCTCTCCCTCTCTCAGGCCCCCTTTGGCCGCCCGCTCCTCCTCTTCCTATTTCTTCCCTCTCTCCAATAACACCTGACGATGTTTCTAGACAAGTCCGATCTATGAAAATGTTATCCAAACAGGTGCTCACCTGCTCCTCCAGAACTATTAAGGACCACATTGCCACAATCGCTTCAGTGTTGGTCGATTCCTGTAATCACTCTTTCGCCACTAGATCTTTCCCCTCTCCCCTCAAGCACTCCCTTGTGCACACTCTCGTAAAAAAGCCTTTTACAGATCCTGCCTGTCCTGGAACCTATCGCCCAATTTCTATTACTCCATCCCTGGTCAAACTCGTGGAAAAGCTGGCCATCTTCCAGCTTACACTCCACACTGATTCTGTTGGTTGTCCCCATCACCATCAGTCTCTCTTCAAAGTAGCCAGAGGCACGGAAAATGCTCTCCTGAACACCTTTGAAGATCTGCTCTCTAATCTGGAGTCCTGATTTTGATACGGTCAATCATGCCATCCTGATCAACTGACCCCGCAAGAACTTGGGCATCACGGATCAGGCCCTGGCGTGGCTGACCACCTTCCTCCTGGACCGACCTTCCCAGGTCCAACTTGGGTCCTTTCTCTCCACCACCTCTCTCTCTCCACATGTAGTGTCTCCCAGGGCTCTATCCTCTCACCCTGGCTCTTCAATGTCCGAGTGAACAGTGAAATACCTAAGAACGTTTGGTGTTAAAGTGGGTCTGAGCCCGGCGGAGGTGTACCCGGGGGTGAATCGAAAATCACACAAGAAGTTGTACATGAGAATCCTGAGGAGAAAGGAACTTTTGAATGTTTGTTGGTCCTATCAGGCCCTCTGAAGTAAGAGACTTTGAATTGCAAAGAGACTTTGGTGCAGAAGGCCCTGATACTGAGATTCTAATTGCATCCTCGTGCTAGAGAAGCCAGAGACTGTGCTAAGCTTAAGTGTGCCGCCTTGTCCCGTGCTGAAAACGGGGGGAAGGGAAGCCAACGGCTTGAATATCCTGACATATAATTTCTGGAACACTTTTCTTTTGCATAACATTGTTTTCCACACTATTTGCATTCAAAAGTAAGGATTGGCAATAGGTTTATTGGTATAGGCCCTTTTATTTTGACAAGACACCACTAAGACTGCGTTATTATTTGATGGTGGTAGCTTGCTCCCATCTTTAGATTTAGAATTAGATAGGCGTTTTTCAAGCCCATTTAAAGTTCAATAAACACCCTTGAACAGTGATCAACTGTGTCTGTCTTACTGTTTGATACCATGCCTTCCTTATACAAACTCAAAAACAAAAAGGGGTACCTGTAATGAATCCCTGGTCATCCAGGCAATAATACAGAGAGATATAGAACGCATGGACCAGTGGATCCACTGGTCCATGTGTTCTATATCTCCCCCTTCCTTACACAAACTACTCTATTCCATCGGCCAATTTCAACGCACATTGGTGTATACAATCGACCTTTTGTTGCCACCACACACATAGTTTGCAGACCCACCAAAAGACAATGCCTCCTCATCTATAGGACCGCCAACCAACTGGTCCTCATTGACATACAATACCTTGCTTTGGATGTAGTATAGTGCACTACTCACCCATACAAGGTCAAAGAAAGTATTTACAGGTTGGCAACGGAAGCCCTCTCCGAAGACGCCATACATTTCAGGTTCCCGCAGTTATTTCAAGGCCTTGGCAATTTCAAAGGGTTTGTCATCAAGCTGCATCTAGATCCTTCCGTCCGGCCAGTTCCCCAACACCCGTACAGAGTGGGATTTCACCTACAGTCAGCGGTCTTACAGGAAATCGGTCTACTCCTGCAGAATAAGATCATTGAAAAGGCTGTGAGCCCCAAGCCATGGATTTCCACATTGGTGATCCTCCCTAAAGAAGGGGGTCGCATAGGAAAGTGCATCGACATGAGGATAGCTAAACCGCCATCCAGTAGGAGCGACATCCGGGTCCCAATATCGAGGACATGATTGTCCAACTTAACAAAGCCACCAATTTCTCTAAACTCGACCTCAACCAGGAGTATCATCAGTTGGAATTGCAGCCCGAATCCAGAGTCATTACCACGCATCAACTATGAAGGGCTTTTCCGGTATAAACACCTCAATTTTGGTATCTCGTCTGCCGCTGAGATTTTCCAGGATGCCATTCATCAAGTCCTCCTCCACATCAAATCAGCCTTCAATTACACTGATTACATTCTGGTGTATGGCACATCACAGGAAGTACATGACCGAGCACTACTGGAAGTCTGTGTGGCGCTCCAAGCTGCAGGGATCACGCTGAACCTGGAGAAGTGCAACATCAACTAAAGGAAGATTAGGTTCTTTGGACACGTGTTCTCCGATGCTGGCATGGCCCCAGATCCCGACAAAGTCAGCACTGTAGCAAGCCTGCCACAGCCCACACAAGTAGAAGATGCCCGCTTATTCCTCGATATGGCGGGATATTGCGCCAGGTAGCTCCCGCACTATGCCAGGCAGACGAGCCCCTCCAATACCTCCTGTTTATGGACGCTGTGTTCCAATGGACAACGTAGTGCCAGAGGCCGTTCTTATCTTATCTTACTCTTACGTCCCATCCCCTTTCCTCCATACTGTATGGGCGTCCCTTCCAAGGGACGGGAGACAGAACCTTTCACCAGAAAAAACCTTCTTCCCCTTTAAATTTAAAGGCGCGCTGGGGTGCGGCCCAGGAAGCATGTGCTGCCCTGACTCTGCCCTCCGGCATCGACTGGAACGGGCCGAATTCACCAGCGCTCCTGAGTTTGGCCATATAATTCCACACGCTGATATTTCTTCTCTTTGTCTTCTTTTTTTTGTCTTTTTGTCATTCAGGAACTCGGTCCTCAGGCGTCACACTCCTCCCCGGCGGATGTCGACCTCTACAGGGTTCAGCAGGTGTCCAGCCTGCAACGGGCTATTCCCAACTTCAGACCCCCACGCCCTCTGCCTATGTTGCATTGGCCCAGATCACGGTTGGAAAGCTTGTTCAGCGTGTGGCTCGCTGTCCTCGAAAGCACTGAAGAACAGACTAGCCAGGTGGAGGGAGCTCTTACAGAAGTCGCCTCCAGTGGACCTCAAGAACTTCGGGAAACATCGAACCAAGCCCAAGGTAGGGCCGATATTCTACATCGCACCCCGCAAGGGAGACTCCTTCTCAGGGACTCTCCCGAGTGGGAGGCACTGGTCAAGTCCTTCTACCAGAATGTGCACCGAGGCTGCTGCAGCTACTGGCCTTCAGGCCGAGGGATCCTCGGATCCTCCTGGTGGCAGTGTTGAGGGACCGGAAGGTTCTTTTACAAGGTCTTCACCCGTGGGGCTCTGCCCATGTACCGGCACCATGGCTGAGGGGCTGTGCCCTAATACTGGCAATACGTCTGAGGGGACGCCTAAACGCAGCTCTACCGACCCCCGGGTCGAGGGTGCCACACCTACTGGGCCTAGGCACGAGGAGCTGGGTAGGCCTCGTAATCCACACGCAAGAGTTTTGGACGAGGTCGGGCCCAGCGGGCTGAGAAACACATGGCAGGCACGTGGCAGGCAACTCGACAAAATGGCCGCCGCGCCAGACAGGGGCACCCGTCCAACGACATTCCAGGAATTCGGCGAAGAACGAGTGTCAAGGTGGGACTGGCCTCAACCAAGTATGTGGCCTACAGTCTACCCCTCTTTTGCGCAGGGCAGCTTTCCTTTGCGTCCATATGGACAGAGTATGCAGCGGCTCCAGCAGCTCCCCGCTACCCCATCAGCACCCTCTGCGACCTCCTCGGCCAGTGAAGAAGTACTCTTCCAGAAGTTCCTCACCCTCATGAAGTCACCTCGGATGCGGTTTATGATCAAAACCGCCATCAGGGAAGTCCTTCCCGCAATGCTAGCGGCACCACAGACGCCTCTGCCGGGGCCCCAGGCCACGACGCAGCCACCTCCTCCGGCTCCCCAGCCAACTCCGCTGGTGGCTCCGTACCAGCCTTCGCCGCCCCCCCAGCCTCCGGCACCAACTACTCCTCCGCCACAAGATCCCCCAGATCTACAGGATACGGAGGAGGAGGAGGATCCGGACATGCCATCCTCAGCCAGGGCCTTCTACGAACGTCTTGCTGGGCTGGCAGAGTATCTGGCCTGCCGCAACCCGAGATCGAGCAACCGGCAGAGGGGGTCCTGGCGGAAGTCCTCACGCGACGCCCCTCTGCCAAAACGGGGATTCCAATGCAAACCGATGTAGTCTCCATGGCCATGAAGGGTTGGCTCAAACCCCACTCTGCCCAGCCGGTCAATCGTCGCCTGGACGCCAAGTACAGGCTGATGGAGGGGGATACACTCTTGCTCTCGGCCCATCCTCAGCCACACTCCTCGGTGATCACTGCAGCATCACTGTACTGCAAGCCTCAGTCATCCTCTGCTGCCTCCTCTGCGGCGCTCCTATGCAAGGAGGAGAAGATCTTGGGGGCGTACGGCAAGAAACTTTCCAACGCATCCTTGCATCTACGTCAGGCCAATGCAGATGCCATGCTGGCTGCCGCCAACCAAAGATTATGGAGGGAAATTGCGGACTTCCTTCCGGAACGCCCCACCCAGAGCCAATCACGCTTTAAGGTGGGGCTAGCCGAGGCTAAGCTAGTGGCGCATGATCTCATGGAATCCACCGTGGCCCATATTGACACCTCTGGCCATGCCATCTGCATTGCCATGGACATGAGAAGGACAGCCTGGCTCTGGGCAACAAAATTCAACCCGGACGTTCAGGAACGCATATTAGAACTACCGTTCGAGGGGGCGGACCTGTTCCACTCCTCCGCGGACGAAGAGCCGAACAAAAAGAAAAACAGTTCACAGACGGCCAAGTCTTTATCCATCCTTACAAAGTCCACCCAGAAAGCATGACATGCCCCTTCGGGTCCACGTGTCTCCGGTGGGGGTCAGGCTTGCTCTGCATGGTCATTTCTGGCACCAGAATTTCGCGGTGCCTCATCCTCTCTGTAGTATTCACGGGTACCGCCTCCCTATCCCAGCCTCTCCTCCCTCCTTCCCTCCACTCCCACAGGTTGGGACAGCAACTCTTTTGGCGGAGATCCGGTCGCTCGTAGAGAGCCAGGCAGTGGAGGAAGTCCCAGCCTCCCAGCGAGGCTTTGGCTTTTACTCACAGCTGCAACCCACGCAGACTGACACTTTTGGGCCTAATCTGGTACACTTGGTCCCAGAAGGTATTTCCTTTGGAGGACAAAATCTTGGCTATCAAGAGGGCTGCCACCCACTGCTCAGCAGAGAGGTGACCTCGGCATGGTGGTACCAACATCTCCTGGGTCTAATGGCAGCGGTCCTATTAGCCGTCGCGCACCCAATACTAAGGATGAGGAGGATTTAGCTGCACTTTGCGGCCTCATGGAACCAGGAGCGGGGCTCTCAATCCGAGCTGATCAACGTTCCTCCATCTCTCCACCAGGAACTAACTTGGTGGTCCAGAGACTGCAACCTACGGATGGGCAAACCCTTCCATCCACCCACTCTGCAGGCCACTGTTACCACGGATTCCTCGCTCGAGGGCTGGGGAGCCACCCTGAACGATCTCTCGGTACACGGTACCCTGACTCGACAGGAGCAGGAATACCACATCAATTGGTTAGAGCTGAACGCCATCTGGCTGGCACTCAGGGCCTTCCTACCACTTCTCAAGGGCAAGGTCGTCCTCATCCAGACAGACAACTCAACCAGCAAATACTACGTCAACAAGCAGGGAGGCACCAGATCCCTCCTCTGTGCAGACTGGCGACCAGCATGTGGGAGTGGGCCCTTGAAAACGACATTTACCTCACGGCAGTCCACCTCCCGGGGGAATCCAACCTGGAAGCGGACAGGCTCAGCAGGGTGGGAGCGGACAATTATGAGTGGCAGCTAAACAACCTTGTTATTCAGGAGATCTTTAACAGGTGGGGTCTCTCCCAGGTGGTTCTCTTTGCCACCTGGCACAACAAGATTTGTCCCCAGTTCGCATCCTGGCAAGGTCAGGGCCCTGGCTCTGTGGGCGACGCATTTCACCTCCAGTGGACCGGCATGAAAGCCTACGCCTTTCCTCCCACACCCCTGATTCACAGGGTAATTTGCAAAATCAAGGAGTCTCGCCAAGTCCTCATCATTCTAATAGCTCCATGGTGGCTGGCCAGGCCATGGTTTTCGGAGCTGCTCAGTCTCTCAGAGTACCCCAATTCACCTCCCGACGGGCACAGCACATCTTCTGGCGCAGCAGGGGGGCAGAGACATCCATCCGGCGGCATGGAAACTAGCCCTCACAGCGTGGTACCTGAGCAGGTAACGCTTCAGCACCTCAGCATCTCACACGCTAATCTGGAGATCATACAGGGCGCCAGTAGAAAGGCTACCAGGGCCCAGTACAAGAGCAAATGGACCAGATTCTTCTCCTCCAATCCTATCGTCAAGAAACATCTGACGGGACTCGCAAGACTCTACCTGCCCGTCAAGAGACCACACCCAGTGTGGGAGGGACCTTAACATAGTCTTAAGTCCCCTGGCACACAAACCGTTCGAGCCAATGGCGTCTGTGGACATCAGGCTAATCACCATCAAGGCGGCTTTACTAGTCGGCCTAACCTCGGCTCGTAGAGTCAGCGAAATCCAGGCGCTGGTCGCCTCGGAACCGTGTACTACCTTTCACAAGGACAAAGTAGTCCTGCAGACTCACCCGGTATTTCTGGCCAAGGTTCCGTCTGCTTTCCACTTGAACGAGGAAATAGTCCTTCCTCTGTTTTTTCCCGATCCCAAGGACGAAGCACAGAGAGTGCTGCACTGCCTGGATGTCAGGCGTGCCCTGAAATTCTACTTGGACAGGACCAAGGGCGCCCTGTTTGTCACTTTCGGATGCTCAAGACCAGGCTATCGGGCCTCTAGGGCTTCCATATCTGACTGGATGCTCTCTGCCATCAAAGAAGCATATGAGGGCCAGCACAAGCCACTCCCAGCCAACATGCATGCCCATGCAGTTAGGGCCAAGGCAACAGCCATCGCATTCCAGCGCCATGTCTCTTGGCAAGTCATTAGCAGGGCGGCCACTTGGGCCTCTCTCTCGGCTTTCTGCAAGCATTACTGTTTGGATGCCGGCTCTAGATCTGATGTGGCTTTCGGACAGGTGGTTCTCAGGAACCTATTTGCTTAAGGAGGGTCTCCTCTCCATCCTGGGGCTACAATCAGTTGTAATCGCCTTACATTATAGAGGAAAGGGGATGGGATGTAAGAGGAATTATAAGTTACTCACTGTAGTGACTAACGTCCCACCAACCTCGCCCCTAGTAATACTGGTGTCACTAGGCAATGTTAATTCTATTGTCGACGCATCAGTGTGGACTGAGGTGTGGCGCCAACAGGGCGGAGTCAGGGCAGCGCATGTTCCCTGGGCCGCACCCCGCGCGCGCCTCTAAATTTAAAGGGGAAGAAGGTTTTCTCTGGTGAAAAAGGTTCCGTCTCCCGTCCCTTGGAAGGGATGCCCATACAGTATGGAGGAAAGGTAACTATGGACTAAGAGTACGTTCATCAGTACAGTGAGTAACTTATAATTAATAACACTTATAAAGCGCAGCGTAAGCCCGCACGCATCATGGCATTAGGGCTAATGAGGTAAGGTCAGACCAAAGCATCAGAAACTAAACAAGAAAGGTCTTCAGTGACCGACGGAAGGACAGATGGGCCTCAATGTTATGCAGGGAGAATGGAAGTAGATTACAGGCCTTCGCAGACGCCAATGAGAAGGCACGGCTGCTGACACAGGTCTTCAGGGCTTGTGAGCGAAGCGGCCTAACAGGTTTGTAAATACAAAACTTAGCCTGAAGAAACTCTGCTCCTAATTTATAGAGAGCCTTATGAACCAAGCACAAAGACTTGAATCTGAAATGCTCCTCATCATTCTAATAGCTCCATGGTGGCTGGCCTGGCCATGGTTTTCGGGGCTGCTCAGTCTCTCAGAGTACCCCAATTCACCTCCCGACGGGCACAGCACATCTTCTGGCGCAGCAGGGGGGCAGAGACATCCATCCGGCGGCATGGAAACTAGCCCTCACAGCGTGGTACCTGAGCAGGTAACGCTTCAGCACCTCAGTATCTCACACGCTAATCTGGAGATCATACAGGGCGCCAGTAGAAAGGCTACCAGGGCCCAGTACAAGAGCAAATGGACCAGATTCTTCTCCTCCAATCCTATCGTCAAGAAACATCTGACGGGACTCGCAAGACTCTACCTGCCCGTCAAGAGACCACACCCAGTGTGGGAGGGACCTTAACATAGTCTTGAGCCCCCTGGCACACAAACCGTTCGAGCCAATGGCGTCTGTGGACATCAGGCTAATCACCATCAAGGCGGCTTTACTAGTCGGCCTAACCTCGGCTCGTAGAGTCAGCGAAATCCAGGCGCTGGTCGCCTCGGAACCGTGTACTACCTTTCACAAGGACAAAGTAGTCCTGCAGACTCACCCGGTATTTCTGGCCAAGGTTCCGTCTGCTTTCCACTTGAACGAGGAAATAGTCCTTCCTCTGTTTTTTCCCGATCCCAAGGACGAAGCACAGAGAGTGCTGCACTGCCTGGATGTCAGGCGTGCCCTGAAATTCTACTTGGACAGGACCAAGGGCGCCCTGTTTGTCACTTTCGGAGGCTCAAGACCAGGCTATCGGGCCTCTAGGGCTTCCATATCTGACTGGATGCTCTCTGCCATCAAAGAAGCATATGAGGGCCAGCACAAGCCACTCCCAGCCAACATGCATGCCCATGCAGTTAGGGCCAAGGCAACAGCCATCGCATTCCAGCGCCATGTCTCTTGGCAAGTCATTAGCAGGGCGGCCACTTGGGCCTCTCTCTCGGCTTTCTGCAAGCATTACTGTTTGGATGCCGGCTCTAGATCTGATGTGGCTTTCGGACAGGTGGTTCTCAGGAACCTATTTGCTTAAGGAGGGTCTCCTCTCCATCCTGGGGCTACAATCAGTTGTAATCGCCCTTACAGTATAGAGGAAAGGGGATGGGATGTAAGAGGAATTATAAGTTACTCACTGTAGTGACTAACGTCCCACCAACCTCGCCCCTAGTAATACTGGTGTCACTAGGCAATGTTAATTCTATTGTCGACGCATCAGTGTGGACTGAGGTGTGGCGCCAACAGGGCGGAGTCAGGGCAGCGCATGTTCCCTGGGCCGCACCCCACGCGCGCCTCTAAATTTAAAGGGGAAGAAGGTTTTCTCTGGTGAAAAAGGTTCCGTCTCCCGTCCCTTGTAAGGGATGCCCATACAGTATGGAGGAAAGGTAACTATGGACTAAGAGTACGTTCATCAGTACAGTGAGTAACTTATAATTAATAACACTTATAAAGCGCAGCGTAAGCCCGAACGCATCATGGCATTAGGGCTAATGAGGTAAGGTCAGACCAAAGTTTCAGAAACTAAACAAGAAAGGTCTTCAGTGACCGACGGAAGGACAGATGGGCCTCAATGTTATGCAGGGAGAATGGAAGTAGATTCCAGGCCTTCTCAGACGCCAATGAGAAGGCACGGCTGCTGACACAGGTCTTCAGGGCTTGTGAGCGAAGCGGCCTAACAGGTTTGTAAATACAAAACTTAGCCTGAAGAAACTCTGCTCCTAATTTATAGAGAGCCTTATGAACCAAGCACAAAGACTTGAATCTGATATGCTGCTCAACAGGGAGCCAATGAAGTTGGTGTAGAAGCGGGGTCATACTAGCACTGAAAGGAGGATGAAGAACAGCCCTGGCCTCTTCTTTTTGCAATAGCTGAAGACGCTGAAGCAGATGTCTCGGGAGGGCAAGATATAGAGCATTACAATGGTCAATGTTGCTGATAACCAAGGAGGAGACCACAGGTGCATGGAACTTCTGGGAAATAGAAGGCAGGCCTTTCCGAAGAGTCCAAAATTGAAAACGTTCGATGACGTGAAGGATGCGCTAGCTGAAGCCAGGTAACTGGCATACTTCAATCCCTCCTGGCACAGAGAGATCACAGTAAATGCGAGCCTCGTGGAGTTAGGTGTCAATATCCTACCCACCTGCCACCCAGCACCACTACATGCGCAGATTCAGAGACTCTGTGTTTGGTATACTTGCAGTTAAAACCTGCAAACTGCCTCTGCTTTCATTTACTGGTTTCGCTGCTGCAATTTTGGACCAATCTAATTTCATGTTCCATTCCCGGTTTTGGGTTAAACCAGCAGATGCATTCTGGTACATGTATGCTGTCCAAAAGGCAGAGGTCTGGAGGAGGCATACTAAGTACATTTGTTTGCAGCAAGCTACTAAGAGCTGGAGAGGTCCTGATTGCATTCACCTGTTCCAAGCTACTGCAGGCTAGGCTGCAGAGAGCTGGAGAGCCATTAATTAGAAACCACTACTGCAGGCTTCTGAAACCAGGGCTGGGCTTAATTGAACACAGCTTCCTGAGACTGCAATCAGCTCCACCTTGTTGGCCCGTCTGCCGGGAGGGCCTTTATGAGCTCACTTTGAACAGAAGCAGTTGTCAGTCAACTGCTTCCACTGGGAGTTCGTGCTTGTGCTCCTGTTACCAGTTTTTGACCTTTCCTGAAAATCCAAAATTCTGCTTTTGAGTCCTGTTTTCTGTTGCTGCTTGCAGCACCCTTTCCCGTCTGATTTTGAACCTTTCCTTGATTTCCAGCGTTGTCTTCTGAAAACTGTGTCTTATTTTCCTGTTAATGACATTCAGTTCTTAACTGATATCTTTTCTGCCTTTCTGACTTTCTGTAAACACCCTGTTTTCTGTAAGTATTTCTGCTTTACAGACTGGTCCTGTTTCTGCCTTGCTTTTCTCTCTTTATTTCATTCTGCAATCCCAGCCTTTTGAAGTTTTCCTGTCTGTTCCTTGCCTGCAATATTTCCCAACTTCAGTCCATAGTTCTAGTGCCTCCCACCTTCCCAGCCTCTCTCTACTTCATCACTCATATAAAGCATTGAATGGCCCCCATAATGAGAGATAATCACCCTCTTTACCTTTATCCTTCATGGAGATCTTTTCGTACTTGGACAGAACCTGCAGCTCTACCCTTTATTCTGATCAATCCGTGTTGCCCAGTATATTTTTGTGTCTTTACTGTCTGTCTCTTTGCTTACAGGCAGCTTCTGCCCCTGCAGTTCCTGTGAATACCTGTTTCAATTCAGATTAGCTGTACCCTGTTTCTGTTATATGCTAGCATTGACTCGGGAATCTCCCCAATCTACAGTGCATACTGTGAGATATAGCTATTGCCTCGTGCTCCCCAGCTAGACTCCTGACATTGGGGGCCATACTCATCCAGACCAAAGAAGAACAGGGGCAACTCAAACACATCATGGCCTAAGCCAGCAGGGCTCTCTCGCCCACGGAAAGAGCATACTCGCAGGCGAATAAAGTCTTGCAACCGTCTGGGCCTGTGACCACTTCCACAATTTCATTATCGGGAAACGTTTCTCATTGGTACCAACCATCAGGCCTTACTGTCACTATTTGCAAATCCCTGCACAAAAATACCCCCCACGAATTGAAAGATAGAGAATCTGTTTACAGGTGTACGATTATGACACTGTGCACAGGCCGGGAGGGGACTGCAACCCTGCAGACTATATTTCCAGACATCTACACGATCGAAAAGCAAATACGAGAAGACGTGACGCTGAGTACATCGGATATGTTACAGCAAATGCAATGCCTCCGGTACCAACAGTGGACGAAGTGGCACAGGAGTTGCTGAGAAATCCCTCGATCGCAAATAGCCATACAATTGACCATCTGCAACAAATGGAGAGATTACCACAGACAATCCCAGTTTCATTCAAGGGCAACTAAGGCCGAGATAGGCTTAGGTTAGTTGCTTGGCTGTCTCATCACCTACCCCACCCACCTTATCTTGTCATAGCTCTTGCTCTATCCGAAATGTCATCTGACCTAGTACGATAGTAGATGTCTGTTCCCCCCTCCTTGTCCCCCCCCCCTCCAGCACTATGTGAAATGTTGTCTGGCCTAGCATGATCGTCACTTCTTTTGTCCCTCTCCTCCTCCCTCTTCCCCCTGCATGCACCTCTTGTCAATTCTCCGGCTCTACCAGAAATGTCATTGGGTCTAGTACGTTAGTTGCTTGTCTGTCTCATCTCCTAACCCCTCCTCCCCCTTATCTTTGTCATAGCTCTTGCACTATCTGAAATGTCGTCAGTCCTAGTATGATAGTTATTTCGCATTCTGAATGTCTCAAGGCCTTGTGAGAATGTTCATTGTATTTTTCCCTTGCTCCCTCCCTTGCCTTGAAGCGCTTTGAAACACATTGTGTATAGGCGCTATATAAATAAAAAATCAATCAAGTTGTCCAAAATGAACACAAAACTGGCAGTAATGGATCAAGAAATCCTACTGAGAGGATGCAGACTAGTTGTACACCCGACACACAGGAGGGCAGTCATTCAAACAGTGCATGAAGGCCACAGGGGCACTGAAAACACACACAATAAAGACTGCACCACTGTGTATGGTTCCCAGACATGGATACCACTGCATACCTTGGCAATGACCTACCTGAGCGGAACCGCCACTGTCACTACAATATACAGAGATCCCAGAGAAGCCCTGGCATAGGCTAGCAGCTGGCTTTTACGGTCCAATGGAAAAAGGGGAGTACTTACTAGTGCTAATAGATTAATTCTCCAGGTTTCCCATCGTCAAGAAAACATTGACAACAGCATTCTTGCAAATGGCAGCTCTCATGGATGAGATACTGAGCGAATGTGGAATTCCACATACCATCAAATCTGCCAAGCATATGAGGTTTATTCATCAGAGAATTACACCACTCTGGCCCCAGGCCAATAGGATGGCTGAAAAGTTCATGTCCACTATAAAGAAGACTATTCACAGAGCACACGTGAAAGGCACATCAAAATCACCAGGATCTCTGCAGGATGCTAAGGTAATATCGGAACCCGGCCCACAAGTCCACAGGCAAAATGCTGGCAGAGATCCTGATGGCCAACCAAGTTCAGTGCAGGAGATGGAAATAAGAGATTGCTCTCTGTGGTCTAGCACAAAATGTGGGGGCCCCCTGCAAACCATGCTGAGCCACCCTCACCTCAGCAACAAATCACAGGTCGGCCACACTGTGGGCCGGCCTAGACTACATGCTTGCTCAATACACACGATTATGCTGTTTTAGGGGCATGCGGTTCACTGCATTAGGAGAAAGATATGAATATGTGTTTTAATGGATTATACACCGCACTTTCTGAGAATAAATTGCTAAAAAGCCAGAGCGTATGCAATTGTTTTGTAGGGTAACACCAATCCAAAAATCTAATAGTGCACAGGAACATGAATGTTTTAATTAATATAAGGCTTTGCTATTAAAAAGGCCACGCCACAATGAAAACATGTCCAACTGGCTGCACAATGTAGACCTGTCTAGACACATAATAAACATATTACAGTAAAACATGCCATGCCACATTAAGACACCTAGACTGACAGCACCCAAATGCCAGTCTAGCCAGGTAATTACACTTAGCAGGACTGCTTTATCAGAGATACCCAGTTAAAAAAAGTCAAGTCAAAGTAAGAAATGATTAGACTGGCTGCACCAAAATGCCTGTCAATCCACTAATAACACATACCATGCCTGCTTAGTCTGGACATTGATTGCCACTACTATTTAGTGCACAACCCCTGCACGAGCCAATCCCCCACACACCCCCCTCCCTACCTCCTCCCTACCACAACCTCCAAAATCAGCTCCTCATCTCAGAATTACCCCCACATCCCTCTCCCTCGTCCCAGTGCTTACATATGCTCATCCCAGTGCTTACATATGCGGCACCTTGCCTCATAAGTAAGTACTGGGACACAGATGAGTGGGTTTAGGAGTAATGAAGATGACATGTAACTAATCCAGGCATTACCTCCATGTCCCTCTACCTCGTCCCAGTACTAGTGTATGAGGCAGCGTGCCTCATACACAAGTACGGGGACGAGGAAGAGTTGGGATAGGAGTAATAAAGATTACCAAAAAGTTACCAACCTGGAAAAATAATCCAGAGAGGAGAATTTGCAAAAAATATGCTGGCAAAGTATAAAAGGAGCCCACCTTTTAAACCCAGCAAATTATTAAGAAATATTTCAAGGAATACAAACTCCAAACAGGAGACGTGTGTTTTAATGACACTTTTATGTGGTCTTGTGGGTAAGCGTCTGCTTTGGAAACATGGCAACCTGGGGTGAAATCTTAGTAGCCGAACATTTGAGCAAGCAAACTTTTTTTTAATGATGGCCTCAAAAACATCCAACAGGGGTTGCGTCCACACACATGTATCCTCGACTTGTGCCCTGAAAATCAGCACAGGGCCAGAATCAAAGAAAATAAATAACCCCTCCAGTCTCCAATACTGTAACCTCTCCTGCCACATCTTGGGAAAATATTCATGACTCACTTGCCCCCTCTTCCTTTCCAATGTCATCCCAACGTTTGTCTTTCAACAATACTCTGTTTCATAAAGCTAACTTGAAGAATACACAAACCATAGTAAAGTATTCACAAATATATAAATCGTTATAAAAATATTCTAGGCAAAAAGTTTACAATTGTGGCATTATTCCCCCGCCCCCTCCCCAAACTTGAATGCAAGACTACAAATATCAGAATGCCATTCAGCAGAAGGCATAAACTGGCCTGTGGATTTTGAAAATGTACTTTCAAGATTTAAAAACTCATAACAAAGGGTAATGTGTCTCAAAGGCATACATATGTATGTATATATATTTCTGAGGCTTGTAGAATCTGCTTAGATCACATGCTATGCATAGGCTGACATCTAGTGGAAGCTGCAGAGTATTTCAGTTGTTTTCGAAACACGAAAAGGGACGTTAACGGGGCGTGCCAGTAATACTATACCTACTGTGACGTCCACTGTACCCATGGTCCTTCACGCGTCAAGGTCCCTGAGATTGTTTTTTTCTGCCATTGTGAGCGGACGCTTATCGCTGAGTTCACTTTGGGCTAACACCATTTGCTTATGATAAATTAAAAATAGTTTACTCTTTCTGTCCTTTTCTTACGACTTCGACAAATTCATTGACAAATTAATTGACGTGGTGGAAAAGACAGCTGTTGAATTCAAGATTCGACTGACCCTTTTGGCCTTGGAAGGCTGCACCCGGCCTAGGCTTTTACAGTAGGGAAAGTGGGGGGCGGTCATTTTAAAATGTATTTTCCCACCCTTTACCTTTCTCGCCTGGCTATCTTTCCCAAACATGAGTAGAACACCATTTAAATTCTGCCCCACGTACAATAAAAAATTCCTGTGGATAGACGAACACTGATTGTGTAACTCGTGTCTGCACCGCGACCATGACGAGGGGCATTGTCGAGTCTGCAAGCTCTTCAAACCTAAGACTTTTCAAGACCGAAGAACCAAGCGCTGCGCCCAGCACGCAATGTAGGCCGAGGCCGCCATTGACATGGAGGGAGCTTCCAGTGATGGCAGCGTGCCCGTCTTTTCGCACGGCGAGGGCGACAGGGAACAGCAAAGTTCCCAAGTGCAGGCCCCTGACCCCAAGAGACAAGCTGGCGGCTCTGTTACGGGGACGATGCCCGGCAGCAAAAGCACTTCTTCTACCCCCACCACCACACACACATCCCGGGGCGATGAGTCGACGTCGTCAACAAAAATAAAAATGTGTATGGCATCAAGGAGGATGTCTATTGAATCCCTGTCCTCTGGGCACTCGAGATCCCGATCGCCACATGACAGGCCCCGGAAAACAAAAGACGCCGTCCCTAAAACTCCATCGACCGAACATCAGCTGATGAGGCGGAGGTCCGTTCCACTACCGAAAGTTGACATCATACGTCAAAATCAGCTGTAGGGTTGAAAAAGACTGGTTTATCACACCTAGTCAAAAAAATTGTCCGAGAGAGCCTGCTAAAGGCTACTCACTCCAAGAAACACTCCTCCAAGAGTTCTAATCATAAAGATAAGTCTCATAAAGACAAATCTACACCCACTAGGGAAACACTCTTTGCCCCACAAGAGGAGGGTTCTTTGGCTGAAGCCTTACAGAACAAGGGCCCATCCACACCCCAGGGCCATCGTACACCCTTAGGACTAGTCCCTACCCCTCAGTACCCTGGTGTAATTTCCAGTTCAGTCCTATGGACTGCAGAAGACATAGACAGGGTCGTGAGAAGAAAGACCTTTTTCGCCAATTTCTTTGAAAAAAATCTTCAGGCTTATCAAAACTTTCAGGTTACACCTCCCACTACTGAGGCTTCAAGCTCCGAACCTCAGGCTTCCCCCCAGCTAAAAGAGTTCATCCCGAGTCACTACCAGACCAACCAGTACTAGGTGATAATGAGGACTATCAGCAATCTGATCCTTATTATGATGGTGATGATGATGATGAAGAGGCAGCAGTGTATACCCTGGCCTCACCAATTCAACAGGACTCCCCAGTGGCCGATTTGCCTGTGGATAATCAGCCCCTACATAACAACATGTTAATCAAAGCAGCTGAATACTTTGGTATCCAGACACAAGAAACGCAGCTAGACAAAGACTTTGTGGGGGATATTTCGGGAGACAAGAAGGCTGTCACCCAATTCAATCCAATTTTACAATATGTCAAGAGGAGGATCCCACCTTCACTGGAGACACCTAACCAGACTAGGGCAGTTAATCCACGAGTGGAGAAACTTTTCCGCCCAGCGCCATCTGACCCGCTCTATATCAGGGGCAAGCTTAAGCCGGATTCGCTTGTGGTGACAACGACCCGTAAAAGGACAGGGACACCACTAGCCTCTTCAGAGGCACCACCAGATAAGGAGAGCAAGAAGCTCCATACTATGGGGAGGAAAGTTGCGACTTCAGTGGCTTTCCAGACCAGAATCGCCAACAATTGAACACTGTTGGAAAGTTATAATTGCCACAAATGGTATGAAATAACTGCCTTAATAGCTTCTCCTCCCAAACCTTTAAAATCACAACTAGCCTTGGTGGTGGCTGACGGCAAGGCAACTTCCAGCTGCATCCTAAAGAATAACCTCGATGCCGCAGATAATGCGGGCAGGATTATCGCTGAGGGGACTATAATCAAGCGCCACGCTTGGGTACGCCAATCTGGCTTTAAGCTTAGGACCCAGGCTACGTTACTTAACATGCCACTGGAACCTTCAGTCTTATTCAGTAAAGCAGTGGAGGACGCCTTAAAGTCGGCCAAAGAGGAATACGACACCTTGACGTTTCTGGGCCAGTTGACAAACAAACCACCAGGCCAGAGAGGTGGAAACAATTTTTGCCGTTTTTGTGGCCAAAATTCCCAATGAGGCTCTGGTTACGGACAGGGTCAACATTCTTCATGGAACAACAACCAAGGTCAAGCCTCACAAGGCTACCAAAGAGGCCAGTGCAGATCCTGCGGCCAGGGAAGATCCTCCACATATAGAGGTGGAGGAACACCTCCCAAGCAATGACAGCCCGCTACAGGTCCCCTCCCATGTCTCCCCAGCAGGGGGACGTATTTCACTCTTCATCCACGCATGGGAGGGAATAACCACAGAGAAGTGGGTGCTATTGACTGTAGCCGGAGGTTATTGTGTGGAGCTCATCCGAAGACCATCAAACCATCACCCACACCAGAGAAAGACAACGAAGAACAGCTCATCCTTCTCGAATAGGTCAACATGCTGCTTCTCAAGGACGCCATAGAGATTGTGCTGTACAACGAGGTAAACAAGGGTATTTATTCAACCTACTTCCTTGTGCCAAAAAAAGATCTATCTATGCACCCAGTGTTAGACTTACGCCCGGCAAACACTTATGTCAAGCCACAAAAATTCTGCATGACAACGCTACAGGAGGTAATCCCCCTGCTAAAGCGGGGAGATTACATGGTAACACTGGATATGAAAGCTGCCTATTTTCACATTTCAATGTTCCCAGCGCACATAAAACTCTTGCGTTTCAAGATAGCAAACCAGCACTACCAATTCAAGGTGCTCCCCTTCGGGAATAGCGTCTGCTCCAAGGGTATTCACGAAGGTACTGGCGCTGGTGGCAGCGCACCTGCACAGAGAGGCAATCCCAGTGTACCCCTACCTGGACGACTTGCTGATCACTGGGGAATCACCCCATCTTTGTAAACAAAACACGCACAGAGCCATAAACCTTCTCTTCCAATTGGACTTCTCAATAAACAAGACAAAGTCAAGTCTTGTAGCAAACACAACAAAACAGTTCCTAGGAGCTGTCTTAGACACAAAAGCAGGCTTGGCCTTTCCATTTTATGGAAAGAGTTCAAAACATTCTTCGGCAAATACCTCAGTATCAAGCCGGTCGCCAGATAAGCGTACGCAAAGCAATGCATTTACTAGGCATGATGGTGTCGTGCATATACCTGGTGCCACACGCACGTCTGCGCATGCACCCCATGCAGTAGTGGTTGGCGAAACAGTAGTCTCAGGCAAGAGGTCAGTGGGATGATCTAGTGGTCGTTTCGCCAACACTAGTTCAAAACCTACGCTGGTGGACAAAGGAAAATCTGTTAAAGGGAAAACCCTTCCACGATCCGGAGGCGCAAGCGATCGTTACAACCACAGACGCATCACTCTCCGTGTGGGGGGCTCATTGCCTTCACCACACAGCACATGGTCTGTGGACTCACATCACAGAAGCACATTAACCTGCAGGAACTACTAGCAGTATTCAAAGCACTTCAAGCATTCGAAGCGCAGCTGACGAACCAGAAGGTTCAGATCTTAACAGACAGCACCACTGCAATGTTCTATATAAACAAACAAGTGGGCACTAGCTCTCCAAGTCTGTCCAAGCTGGCACAGAAAATATGGAGGTGAGCACTCAAACAGGGGATGTTCCTATCATCCGAACACGTTCCAGGGGTACTCAACACCCTAGCAGACTCTCTGAGCAGAGATCCCCTACCAGAAGAACACGAGTGGCAACTAGACTCAAGTGTAGTAGACCATATCTTCTCCCAGTGGGTTTACCCTACGCTAGACTTGTTCGCTACAGGAGAAAACAAGCAAAGCCCAGACTTCACAACCAGGTTCCCCCAACCAGGCTCCAAGGGGAATGCCCTATGGATGAACTGGTCAGGGAAATTTGCTTACGCTTCCCTTCCCCCCCCCCCCCCGCCCCCACTCCTTTAATGAGCAAGGTAGTGAACAAGATTATTTTATTTATTTATTAAATTTATTTGAATTTGTAAAGCGCCAAACTGCCCTCTGGCATCGTGGCGCTGTTAAGAAGGCTTAGTTACATAAGAGCATTGGAAGGCATGCATACATGCATGTTACTTCATACAGTTCCAATAAGTGCTTAGCAGTGGTTACATAGATTGGTGGGCAAGCATATGGTGCCAGCCACATCTTATGCGGCATCAGCTACATAAAGTTGCGAGGTCAGCATCGGTAGGCAAGAGCATGGTGCCAGCCACATGTTGCATGGCGGTAGCTACAAACAGTTGCATGGTCAAAATTAAATGTAAATGCATATATAGGTGCCAACAAAAAGTTTTAAGGCGGCAACAACGCATATATGCATGGTCAGGTCAATGGGTAAATGTGTGGTGCCCAGCACAGAATACAGAGGAGGCAAGGTACACATGGGTGCATGGTTAGTGTCAACATAGAATAGCATGGGGCCAGTCCCGTATTGGACAATGGCAAGTGCATACTAGTACATAGGTTTCCAATCAACGGGCATCAATGTAGAGCAAATCTCAATGTATGGTGGGCGGCTGCAGTCACTTACTGGGGTGGGGGTGGCCCAGACAACTAGGGGGAGGTAGGTGGGGGGGTAGAGACATAAGAGGGCTACGGAGTGGTGGGTGGGAGGGTGAGGACATACAGGGGGCAGCGGAGGGGTGGAGGGGAGGGTACAGACATACAGGGGGCAGCGGAGGGGAGGGGGGTACAGCCATACAGGCGGCAGCAGAGGGGTGGGGGGAGGGTGAGGACATACAGGGGTCAGCGGAGGGGTGTGGGGGATGGTGAGTACATACAGGGGGCAGCAGAGGGGTGGGGGGAGGGTGAGCACGTACAGGGGGCAGCGGAGGGGTGGGGGAAGGGTGAGGACATACAGGGGGCAGCGGAGGGGTGAGGACATACAGGGGGCAGCGGAGGGGTGGCGGGGAGGGGGAGGACATACAGGGGGCAGCGGAGGGGTGAGTACATACAGGGGGCAGCAGACGGGTGGGGGGTGAGGACATACAAGGGTCAGCAGAGGGGTGGGGGGAGGGTGAGGACATACAGGGGGGCAGCGGAGGGGTGGGGGGGATGGTGAGGATTTACAAGGGGCAACAGAGGGGTGGGGGGGAACCGACGTACGGGGGGCAGCGGAGGGGTGGGGGGGTGGTTGAGGACATACAGGGGGCAGCGGAGGGGTGAGGACATCCAGGCGGCAGCAGAGGGGTGGAGGGAGGGTGAGGACATTCAGGGGGGCAGCGGAGGGGTGGAGGGGTGATTGAGGACGTACAGGGAGCAACAGACGGGTGGGGGGGGGGATTAAAAAACAGGATTAAAAACCATCAGCATGATGCACAAAGCAGGGAAGGATCCCGAGCAATGTGGCTCATAGCGCCAGAATGCATTGTTAAATCTGGATGAAAAAATATATGTGAAAATACTGGCATCCAGATTAAAAACGAAATGTCAGAGTATGGTACACCCGGATCAGACGGGCTTTAAGACAGATCAGCAATTTCAGATTCAGACAGATTCACAGGGAACAAATGACACTCATCCTAGTTGCTCCCTTGTGGGCAAGACAGCCATGGTATCCACATCTGCACAAACTGGCGATGTACGATCCCATCAAACTCCTGTGTCAGACGAACCTATTGACCCAACACAGGGGAATAACAGTTCACCCTCAATCACACTCGATGAACCTGGCAGCTTGGCTCCTGAGGTCATAGAGTTCAGACACCTTAATCTGCCACAACGGTGTATGGATATCCTCAAGGAGGCTGGTAAACCAAACATCAGACACTGTTATTTTGAAAAGTGGAGAAGATTTGTAATCTGGTGCCAGTCTAAACAAATAAACCCTGTAGAATGTACTCCATCCCACATACTCCTATGTCCCGTCCCCTTTCCTCCATTCTTGTGGGACATTCCGTCTTCGGGACTGGACCGGAGCATTTTTGTAAAAAGCTTTGAAAACTTTGAATGTTTGTTTGTCCTTTTATTTTTACGCCGAGTACCGCACGTGGCCGTAACACCGCCCTCCTAAGCTCCACCCCGCGCATCACCTTTCAGTCCTTTTCTCCACATGGTCGGGGCTGGATGCACAAGCATCACTGGGAATTTTTATTTTTATTCCTTTTGTCCTTCCTTCCTGCTCCGGTTCCACGGTCATCTAGTCCTCCGTCTATGCCAGAGCATCTGGGATTCCTGTCCTGTTCTTCATGCAAACGTCGTTTCGGGAGGGTGGATCCTCACTCTCTTTGCTTGGAGTGTCTAGGCCCGGAGCATTTCTGGGATTCTTTTTTCTATTGTGATTCCCTCTCCATCTGGGCACTGCAACATCATCTTCTCCGGTGGGAGGAAGTGCTTCAGCGCGTTCCTCCACCTCATTTACAGCTTTTCATCGACAAAAAGAAGAAACACGAGGTAAGTTCTTTACTTTTAGGGCACCCCGGCCAGGGGACTCCTTCCCGGGATCTTCCAGGCCCGGGAGGGGCTCCAGTAGCTCTGTCACCAGCGGTTTCCTTAGGTGCCTCACAAAGGGCCTAATAGGCACACCGGAAGTGGTCTCCGAGGGTTCCCTCAGCGGACCTGCCAAAACCAGACACTGTTCTGAGGTTCACCCTTTGGGTGCTAAAGTTCAGGCCAGTTCTTCTGTGGCTCTGGTTACCAGGGTTCGTCCTGAGGTCTCTATTTCTAGAGCTTTTCACATGGATACCGGGGGCATGCCCTGAGGTCTCAATTCCTGGAGCTTTCCACAAAGAGTCACGGCTCGAGGCCGCTCTTGAGGGAGCTATCCATCCTGGGTTACAAACCGAGGTTCCTCTTCTTGTGGCTAATTTCAGCACCGACAGAATCGTGAGGCCCTCTTTGAAGGTCTTGTCAGTGAGGTACGTTCCTCAGCCGTCCCACGCTCACGATCGTGTTGTTACCGGTTCTGTCGTGGGGGCAAAGAGGGTGCTCACGGACCACATGCCTTCCAGTGCCAGCTCTGCCAAGGTTCCTCCACTGGAGGCTAATTCTGGGCAGTTTCTAAGATATCCAGTAAACATCCGAGACCTGCCAGCACCGGCTCTGACGAGGATCCTTGTGTTAAGACTAAGGTGTTACTTAAGTCCCCTGTCTCCCCTGAGGAGACAATTGCCTCATCTCGACATGTGGCGCAGTTCTCCTTAGGTGTCGACAAAATGGCGGCCCAACCTCCATGGTGCACGGTGGCCTTTTGGGACTGAGCAGTCTTTTCTATGCTTGTGTACGAGCGCGATATAAAGATTTCAAATATTTCTATGTGGACAAAAAAAGCCTGTTCCATCCTTCTTTCGACTGGTGTGCCCGGGCACCGCTGCCTCATATGGTCTCGCTCCCTCCACTGATCTATGTGGATCCGGCCAGTGGTGGGCCCTCCTGGAAACCATCCTCCTTGCGTTCATGGGGTTATGCCCCTCATGAGCGTCCTCTGCCTGTTCCAGTGCCAAAACCTTCGGCTGAGGATGCGTTTTTTGGGAAGTTTCAGATGCTCATGCACTCTGACCCCATGAAGATGTATTTCAAAGGTCTTTTCAGGGAAATGTACCCTGAACCTCCTCTTCCGCCTTCTGCCCTGGCTGTTCCTACGCAGGCCCCAGTGGTGCCACCTCCTCCTCCACTGCTGCCTATCGGACCTCCACCGCCACTCCCTCCTCTGCCCCCGCTGTCCCCTATAGAGAAGACACTGGCAAAATGGGATAACACTTTAAAACCTAATGCGGTAGATGTGGCGGACCAGTCTTCTGTTCCCGCTTCGCTGGATGAGCCTCAGATGGATCAGTATAGCAATGAGCAGCCCCGCTCTGTGAGGGCATTCCATGACCGGGTCCTGGATATGATGGCCCTCCTTGATATTCCAGTACCTGAGGCCCCCACTACTCAGGAGGGGGTGCTTTCTGGAGTCTTTACCCTGTCACCTCAGGAGCGCACCGGCCTGTTCCTCCAGAAGGACGTCTTGGCTGAAGCCCGTAAGGTCTGGGATAAACCCCATACCGGGCTGCACCTCAACAAGAGGATTGCAACAAGAGGATTGCAACAAGAGGATTGACGCTCGATACAAGCTTCACGCATATGAGGATATAGCCTTATCAGCTTGTCCACTTCCTTCCTTAACAGTGGTGGCAGCGGCCACCCTCCAGCCCAAGCCAGCCTCTGCATCTTCAACGGCAGTGGCCCAAATCCTATCTAAAGAGGATAAGCTTCTGGACGCCTTGGGCAAGAAAGTCTTTGCCAACTTGGGGCTCCAACTTCGTCAAGCTAACACCAAGCTCATCCTGGCAGCAGCCAATCTGAGGCTCTGGAAAGAGCTAGTCGATTTCTAGGTGTGTATTCCTACGGATAGGCTAGATGATTTTAAAGCCAATTTGTTGGACGCCAGAGTGTTGGCACAGGATCTACTGGAAGCTGCAGGAACAACACGTAGATACCTTAGCTCGAGGACTTATGGTCAGGGTTGACATCACCCGCCAGGCGTGGCTCCACGCGTCAAAGTTCTCAAAGGAAGTGCAAGACAAAGTACTGGACCTTACTTTTGATGGCAAGGAATTGTTCCATTCTTCTACAGAAGAGGAGCTAACAAAGACGAAAGCGAGTACCCAGACCGGCCAAATCTTTATCGGTCCTATCGAAAGTTCCAGCTAAGGCCCTTTATACACAGAGGTCAGGGTCCCAGACTCTGTCCTTCTCTGGTTTCAGGGAGATTCAGGATCGCTGTGTGCGCCGTACTGAAGCTCCTGTTGGCGGGCCCCGTCGAAAGCAACAACGGCAAGGTGGTTGGTTTTTCTCTCGCCCATCAGCCTCCTCTCCAGGGACAGGTAGTCTCCCTGCCGACAAGTCATCCAAATGATATATCTGGTCGGTCGCATGAGACTCCGGTAGGTGGACGAATCTCGTCTCATCTGGAGACCATCATTGATGACCGGTGGGTTTTGTCCATTGCTCGTGGAGGCATTCGCTTGCCCCTCCCCCATACCCCAGCCTTCAACCCTCCCTTCCAGCAGATCGGGTCGTCCTCATTCAGAGCCTTCGTACAGAAACTTCTAGACCTCAGAGCGTTGGAGCCTATTCCCCTCGGGGAGCAAGGGGAGGGCTTCTACTCCTGCCTGTTCACAGTGCCCAAACTCAACCAGGCTGGCCTGCGCATTATCCTCGATCTTTCCCAGTTCAACCTTTCTGTTTCCCAAGAGAAATTCAAGATGATCACGCCTTGCCAAATAAAGTCCTCTCTGTGGAAGGGCGACTGGCTCAGTGTGGTGGACCTTCAGGACGCATACATGCACATCCTGATATGGAGGCTGCATCGGAATTATCTGCGGTTCTCCCTGGGAGGGGAACATTTCCAGTTCCATGTGCTCCCCTTTGGTCTCAGCTTGGCGCTGCGTGTCTTTACGAAGATGATGACGGTCATCACAGCTTTCCTCAGGCTGCAGGGGGTTCATGTATACCCATATTTGGACGATTGGCTCCTACGCAGTCCTTGCCCACAGACAGCATTGATTGATCTCATCTCCAGTCCCTCCTCCAGCTCCTGTTCCACCTTGGGCTGTCGGTGAAATGGCGGAAATCTGCCATGACGGTCTCTCAAGACCTGATTTTCCTGGGTTTCCGTTGGAATATGATCAGTACCAAGGTGTTCCTAACGGCAGACAGGATTGCGGACCTATCAGCCACGTGTCAGCTCTACCTCCAGTATTCGCACAGGACGGCTTGGTGGTTCCAGAGACTTCTAGGCCTCATGGCTTCTTGCGTGCTAGCTCTTCCTCTTGCACGTCTGAAGATGAGGCATACTCAGCTGGCTCTTCAGAGCTCTTGGACTCAGGCTTCGGACCCGGATTGCAAGATAATCCCAGTTCCATCTTGCATGACGGCAGAACTACAATGCTGGTCTTCGACCAACAACCTTTTGGTGGGGGCCTCCTTCCAGGAGCCCTGCCCACAAGTGACGGTTACCACGGACTCCTCCCTTCTAGGGTGGGGCAGAACGCTGTGTCACCTCGAAGTATTCGACCTTCGGACACGTCAGGATAGGCAGTTTCCTATCAATTATCTGGAACTCCTGGCTGTTTTTCTGGCACTCAAAACCTTTCAACCATCCATCACGAACAAGGTAGTCCATATTTGCACAGACAATTCTGTGGCAATGTTTTACATCAACAAGCAGGGTGGCATCAAGTCACCTCTCCTTGTGGACCTAGCCATACAGCTTTGGGAATGGGCCAACCAGCACAAGATTTAGCTCTTGGCTGTACACATTCCGGGTCACATCAATGTAACTGCAGACTCACTCAGCCGCCAGTCAGCAGCCAGTTACGAGTGGGAATTGAACACAGATGTTATCTCCACCATTTTTTGCCAATGGGGCACTCCAGAAGTGGACCTCTTTGCGACTTTTCGCAAACCGGAAACTTCCTCTGTATGCATCCAGATACGGTCTCGGGGTGTTCTCCTTGGGAAACACTCTCGAGATTCCATGGCACAACATGAAGGCTTATGCCTTTCCTCCACTGCCTCTGATTCATCTGTCACTCTGCAAGCTCAGGAATGCATCGAATTGCACTCTCCGCCTCATAGCTCCTTGGTGGCCAGCCTGATTCTGGATTCCGGAACGTCAGCATCTGTCGATTCTCCCCCCGTTCAGATTGCCTTTGATTCCTGACCTGCTTCACCAGTGCGATCACCAGATGTGGCACCCCTCCCCACAATCGTTCAGCTTGGTGGCCTGGTGCCTGAATTCAGGTGCGAGTTATGGTTGCTTAGTTTACCATAACTGGTGAATTTCTGGGGGGTTTCGAATTTACTTGTAACCATAACGTCCCTTTAACAAAGTTGTTTCACTGAATTTCATAGGTTTTTATTAGTGCAACTTAACCATAAAATCTCTTTCACAAGGTTTTTTCACTGAATTTCATGGGTTTTTACCAGTGCACCCTAATTTTCTACAAATTCCTGATATCATACTTACCCCCAATATAGCAGCATTTTAGGCTGATCAAGAAAGTTTCAACTTAAACCTGTGCCTTTCCCCCACCTCCTAGCAACATTTTTAACACTTCTATAAAGTTTCTGCAACTTTTTGCACTGTTTTTTGTCTGCAGACGCATGCGAACGTCAGACATCATCGCAGACATTCCGGACATGGTCATGACGTTTTCGCAAACGGGTCCGCGCTTTGCGAATGGGTCGTGCTTCGCAAACAGTTCAAAACTGCATTTTCTGCTAATCTAGGAAGTTTCAAGCTGAAAATGTACCCTTGCACAGCTCTTAGACATATTCTTACTGATTTTCCATGTGCAATCCAGAAGAGAGCACATGCTTGAAGAATATTAGCAAAACTGCTACTTAACATCCAAAATGGCACTAGCCATGGACATCCCTCCTCCCCAGGAGCCACCATCCCCACTACCACCAGCTAGAGGGCCTGCACAATGAAAAAAGCACAATGACGCACAAAAGAATCAAGAGGACCAGGAAGATGAGATAGAGGAAATGCCTACCTCCAGCACCCAAAGAGAATCATGGGTGTGGCGGTTCTTTACCACCATTGGGGGTGTACCGCAGGCTAAGGCTACCAAGGTGAAATGCATAGGTGCAACATTGTACTTGGTCATGGACAACCTGGGCAGTACTCCTACGGGACCACCTCCATGCGCCGCCACACCAAATCCAACCACCGGGATTCTCTCAGAAAGGCTATTCCTTTCTCAGAAAATAGTAGGCTGTCTTCCTCTACCTCATCTTCCTCAACCAATACTGCCACCACAGAGTCTACTCCTATGGGGCACATGATTCCCCAAGCTACCTTGTAAGCCATAAAAGAGGTGTTGGTCGATATCTTTCCAAGGCAACAGTTCTCTGGATATACTGCAAGACACAACTCTGCAGGGGGGAGCAGTTTTAAAGTGCTTTCAAGGCTGTAATCAAGGAGCATGAGAAACACTGCCCCCTATCTTAGATTTAGCGCACACCCAACATATTCCCCTGTCCACCTGCCCTGTGGTTGGTGCTCTTCCTTCATTTCCCTCCCCACCTTACTTTCTTGCCTCTCCTGCAACAAAAAAAATACTAAATCAAAAAACACCACAAAACAAAGGTTCCTTTGGGAACCACCTTTTACAGTTAAAAAATAGAACTAAATAAAAGAAACTTATATGTTCCATCTACTTTACATTTTTCATTGAAGTAGTTGGGCTCAATAAGATTCTCCAACATTTCCATTAGCATGTTACACTATGCTAATGGAAATACAATAAGGACCATAATCCATGGACCTTCATGACTATCCGTAGTCCCCTTTCCAGGTAATGCATCATTAAAAAAACAGATTACACATGCACACTATAGCACAGGACAGCACGTCTACCCTTTTTACTGTTATGTTTGTAATACTCCCTTATTGCCTGCTTTCAAACAGTCACACATCTATCCACCAATCACTTTCAAAAACTCTGCATATAACCCTATCAACATTTTAAACTTCCACACACCAATTTAACAATGTTCTATAAATCTTTTGCATCTGCATTTCTCTTGCTTACCCAAAAACATTGTACACACTGCTGCTATAAATGCACATATGCATCGTGCAGTAAGACAAGTGCATGAATGGAAAGGAGAGTAGGGATTGCCAAGTGCTGATAGGAGCCCAGAAGGAAAGTGCCAAGGAATGCCAAGGTGGTAGGGTACTGGCTAACTGTTGGGGCATAGGCGTCCCAATGATGGCGGTAGATCCGCAAGGGCAGTGCTGAAGGGGGGATAGGTGTACTGGTGTCAACTAGATATAGGGCTTGGAACCTGTGAGGTTTATGAGGTACCAGGGCACCCTTCTCAGTGCCAGTGGTATCAGTTAGCAGAGAAGAGATTAAGTGAAACGGGAATACAAAAAAACACAGTTTTCAGAAGTTTCCGGAACTTAAGGAAGTCCAGCTCAAGTCTAAGAGGAGCAGGAAGGCTGTTCCAAAGGGAGGCACCGGCTGAAGAGAGAGGAGCAGATGACTTTAGCAGGGGTTTTTTAGAGAGACAAAGTTGGAGATAGCGTAAGTTAGAGATAGCCTAGTCCCAGGCCCCAGAAAGCCTTGTCAATAATACATAGGATCTTTATTTTGGATCGGGGTTATAATCCTGTGACGGAAATGTTCCAGGGAGAAAAGACTGAAGACTATTTTTTCCGAAAATAACCTTTGGTTTTTTCTCCCCTGAACATTTCCGACTTGACCCCGCCCCCACCCACACCCGCCTACTTACCTTGCGGTGGCACACTTCGCTGTGCGCCGCCAATTCGCTGTGTTCCTGCAACGCCTGTTCCCTTTCACTTCTGTGATCGGGAACCGGCGCTGTAGGGTTCTTTCCTTTTATTTTTGTTGTTTTTTTAAAACCTTTTGGGCTCGGTTACGGGGGACAACTCTGCAACCCCGGCTCACCATATAGTGAACAAAGATGGGGACACCCTCGCAGCCCTTAGCACTGAATGGGGGATTTGGTTGAACTTTTCAGCCGTTTGGAATTTTCCAATGGCCAAAATTTGGCAAAATCTCCCATTCAGCCTTTTTTTTGCAGGCTTTTTGGACGTTTCCATTATTTTCACCCTTGCAGCCACCAGGAGCCAATGTACACATTTTAGGGCTGCATCGATACAATCCCTGGGTTTCAGGCCAAAGATACGTCTTGCAGCCCTATTCTGGACTAGGCAAAGGGGGTGTAAACAACAAAGGGGGAGGTTGAGGAAGAGGCTCTCTTGCAGTAGTCTAGCCTGCAGAGGACCTGGGCTCTATAAACATTCAGCTTCTAGGGGAAGGTGAGAAACAGTAGAATGGCTGTAAGGAGGTCTAGCTGAAAGTGGGCCTTCCTTACAAGCTACAAAATGTAATGAGTAAAGGAGAGAGAACACTCAAAGATGACCAAAGGTTTTTGGCCTCACAGGATGGTGGAGGCGAGGGCACAAAGAAAGCGGCCAGACAGTAGGAGGAAAACAGGGCATAGGTGTCACAAGAAGAAGGATCTCCATTTTACTGGCATCGAGACAGAGATTATAAGCCGCACACAATGCCTGGATGGCGGTCAAACAATCGGGAATTAAAAAAACGAAGAGAAGACATTAGTAGAGGAAAGTTTCAAGGAAAGCAGTGTGTCATTAACTTAGCACTGAAAAAGAGAAGAAAGGAAGGGAATCGGGTGAGCCAGAGGGACGAGATATATATTGAATAGCCACAATGATAAGATAGAACCCTTGAGTATGCTGCAGGTAGAGTGTGAGGTGGTGCAGTAGAAACAGCCCGTTGCAGCTGCGAAGGGTGGATAGTGAGGAAAACAGGTCAGCCAGTCCAGTGCACGGACCATAATGCCAAAGGTATCATGTAACTGTTAAATAGGATAGAATGGTTGCAAAGGCGGAGGAGAGATCAAGGAGTACTTTCCTCAATTGTACTACGATCATAAATACCCTGTACACTTCAATTTTATTATACCACCATATTACAAATATGGTATACTCCCCCTATAGTACCTATAATAACTATACACATTACTATACTGTATGTGGCCAGTGGCCAGATTCTTGGGGGCACGGCCTATGGCCATGCCCCCAAGAATCTGACCACTGGCGACAACCACCACAATATAATTAAACCATATAAGTATGTACAATACACCTTCAAATAACAAGACTCACCAATGCCCCCCACCCCCAATCCCAATAATGCCAGTGGACAGAAAAATTAACAGCAGACATGGCAGCACCTGCACAGCTTTTTTTCACCTATAAAACCAGCTTCCTATCAATTTATTTCCACTCCTCCACCCTCTCCAGGCTCGCTTTCGGCACCAAATAACCCAAAATCTGTTTTCCAGACTTTTTTGAAAATTTGATGAAAATCCGTCCAGCAGGTTGGGCTGTTGGCGCGTGCAAAATATTTTTTACATTGTGTCTATGACAATTTCCACATATTTTGAGACCTCCCCTATAACTTCCCCCGTTGCCCCCACTGCAACTTCACAAAATCAAATACTTATTTTTTGCAAAGTTTGTAGATGATTCATCCGGGGTGTGGCAAAGTTATAAGCCACCCAAAAAGTGTTCTTCCTATGAGTTGAGCAACTTAACCATAACTACACGCCCGCTACCGCAGGCCGTGTAGTGTTAATGTTAAAGGTATTTGTACCGCGCACCGTCACCAACGGAATTGATCCCCGGCGCTCTGGCGGATCTGCAAACAAACAAAAAAGGATGTGTGGGCGGTTAGTAGGGTGAAGTGGGAGTAGGAAAGAGAGAACATTGGTGTCCTGTTGGCAGCTTCAGTCCGGTTTTCACTGTGCGCTGAGCTTGGGTGTGATTATCGGATCGATGTGAGTCATCATGTGCTGTTGGTGCAGGTTATGTGTTGTTTGTGGTTGCGGTGTGGTGAAGTACGTGCAGTTTGCTGTGCGGAGAAGTGGTTGTATGGGTTTTTGAGTGAGAGATTTATGCGGAAAGTTGAGTTTTGGGTTAGTTGGTTTTTGCCTCCTAGGTTTTGCATTTCCTTGTTCCATGTCCCTGATTGTCCTATGGACTTGGTTTCGTAGTTTGTTCGTCTAGTTGTTAGGTGCAATGGATTGGCAAGTTTCCATCTGAGCTATTTTGGAGGTTTGCGTACCAGGTTGAGGCACGCATTGAACCCGCTTTGCTATTGGTGCTGTATATTTTTAATTCATCAGCTCTCTTCCTACCCATTTCCCTGTCGGTGATCCATAGCAGCCAATGTTTGCTCTGTCGACTAAACATGTGTTGAGATGTCATCCCTACCCTTCCCTCCGCATCTCTCCAGATTTATTCCTTAATGTGATCTTAACTTATCTATGTTTCATTTTGGTACAGTGATATGCCGTAAATTGATTTTCACCCTCCCTCTGTTTATGGGAGCTAGCTTAGGGAGATTGGGAGGATCGGTTCCTTCTCTGAGCATTGTTTCCGCTGCACATGTGCCCCCGTAGGTGTTCCTTATAGGTATGGGGGGAAGATCCAGGTTTTGAGTAGTTTTCTAAATAGAAGGTGATCTCCCGTGTAATGTATGTTTTTGGTAGCTCATTCCAGGTTTGTGGGGCAAGGTGAGAGAAGGAGGATCCTCCGAATTTTCTTTTTGTTGTATGGTTTTGGTTCCAAACGGATGTTGCTGCTAGATCTGAGTGGTCTTGTTGGGTGGTAGACATTTATTTTCTCTCTTAGGAACTCTGCTCCTTGGCCATGGATTGCTCTGTGCGTTATGCGTATTGATTTGAACTTTATTCACTGTTTTATTGGTAGCCATTGTAGCATTTCCAGAGCTGGTGTGTTCTCTTTGCAGTAGTTTGAGCAGGAGCCTGGGCGCTGCATTTTGTATGCATTGGATTTTTTTTAGGTATCCCTACAAAATATCCCCACCAAAAATATCGCCGGTCATATGGCCGTTTGTCTCGCCATAGGCGATATTTTTGGGGAGGATATTTTGTGGGAGCGGGGGTTGCGGGGGTGTCCCCCGCACATTCTAAAATAATGCAGGGGTTGCGGGGGTGTCCCCCGCAGGATCCATGGGTCAATATCGGTGCAAAAATATGGCAATATTTTTGTATCGCAATATTTTTGTGGGGATATTAACACATGGAACAATTTTTTTAGAAGTCACTCTGGCATTCCTAGATATAGGCTGTTGGCATAGTCTACTCTGGACATGATGAGGGCGATGATGGTGAGCGTTTGGTTGGTGAATGAGAGGAATGGTAGGATCCTTTTTTGCTGCTCATATGAGGAAGAAGCATTTCTTGATGAGAGCGTTTACTTGTGGCTCTGGAGTTAGTTTGTTGTCCATCAAGACTCCCAGGTTTTTCACTATAATCGATGGGGCTGGTGCTGTACCAACTTCCATTGGCCAAGGGGTGTAGTGATTGTTTTCTCTGTTTCTAGAGACAATCATTATTTCTGTTTTGCCTGGGTTGAGTTTGAGTTCATCCAGCTGTAGATTTCATGAAGGCAGCTCTCTAGTGTGTTTTCTTCTTGTGTGTATTGTATTTTGTAGAGTATTTGTGTGTTGTCAGCATAGTTGTAGCATGTGAGGCTGTGTCTTTTAATGATCTTGATTAGTTGAGCCAGGTAAATGTTGAATAATAACAGGGAGAAGGATGATCCTTGTGGTACTCCACAGGTGGTTTCTCTTGAATTGGATTTGAAAGGTAGGATTAAATCCATAGTAAGGCTAGGTCAGTGATTCCAATTTCTTCCAATCTCCTGATGAGGCTATCTTGGTTAACTGTGTCATATGCTGCAGAGAGATCTAGAAGTATCAGAGCAGTGCTTTTGTTTGAGTCTGTGTTTCTCTTTTAGATCATCCCAGAGAAGTGCTGTTTCCGTTCCTCTCATTGTTCTGAAACCAACTTGTGCCTGGTCCAATAGATGGTGTTCTTCTACGAATTGTTTGATTATTCTATAGATGTATGTTTGGAGTAGTTTCGCTGGGTACAGGATGTTGGAGATAGGTCTGTAATTGGAGAGGTCCTCCACGTTTCCTGCTGTGTCCTGGAGGAGCAGCTTGATGTATGCTGATTTGAAGGATTGTGGCACTTTCCCTGTTGAGATTGAGTGGTTGAAGAGGTTTTTGTAGTAATCCATATGTGTTCCTTGTGTGAGGATCGATTTGTATATGTCTGTATTACACGGCCATGGTAGTGACCGTGTAGTTATGGTTAAATTGCTGTTTCCATTGGAAGAGCACTTTTTGGGCGGCCTATAACTCGGCTCCCCCTGGACGAATCTTCACCAAAGTTTGCAAAAAAAGTATATGGGCCACTCTGAATCCAAAGTTCGGTGATGTTTGGTCCAGGGGGGGAAAGGTTATGGGGGGGGTCCCAAAATGTCTTGTTTCCCATAGACTGAATGGGGGAAAAACTTTCCGCACGGCTACAGGCCAAACCATTGGACGGATTTTCACCAAATTTGCAGCAGGGTCAGGGGCTTGGACCAGAAAGCGTGCTTTAGTAAATTTGGTGACAATCCGTAAAGTACTTTCCTTTAAAACGACCAAAAAATATGTCTCAATAAATTAGTGATATCTATGTCCACTCTGCGGTCACATTTCCCTGTTCGCTCCGCGGACATGATACTGATTAGCCAGGGGGGTGGCATCATCACCGCGGACACGCAACGTCTTCGCCGATTGGCTACAGCGAGCCGTGATGTACATCAGAATGTGTGGATGCGCCCGACATCTTGGATCCGCGCTACCTACTAGAGGCGAAATGCTGTCTTGGAAACTGTTTTGCTCTCGTGGGGAGGATCACAGAGTAAGAGATGGGTTAAATACTGTACTTGTTTGGCCGGTAGATGTTAATGATGTATTCGCCATGGGAAATGGTGTTTGGGGAATGATTTTGATTTCCTACAATGCTTGGGGAGGTTTCAAGAGTAAGAGACGGATGAAATACTGTACTTGTTTGGGCGGCCATTGTCTATTATATATTCTGCATTGGCGCCTTCTTCAGGATGTTTGTACGTGCAGAAAATGACGGATCTAATAAGGATACTATTTGAGTCTGTGCTGTGTACAGGCACGTTGAAAATGTTCGCAGGACACGCGTGGCCTCAGTGACCACTGATTTTGAGTGTATTTCCCTATTACATTACATTTTCCTATGGGTGTGTTATTGCTTAGTACGCCACCATGGTCGTGACATGCTGCGGTGGTTGTGGGCAGGGCCTAGAGTCTTGGATGCATGGCCGTAGGCCGAAGGCCATACTTCCAAAACTGTAGGCCCTGCCCACAACCACCGCAGCATGTCACGACCATGGCTACACGTGTAGTATTGATTATCGCTTTCATGGTTGAGGGGAGAGTGTACAGTGTTGGGTGCATGGCTGAAAGCCATGCACCCAAGAACAAAGTTATAAGCACTGGAGTTATAAGCCAGTGCACATCAACACATTGCAATAATATCTATGGAGAAACAGCTAGGAGTGCAGTCTCTGGCCAGAATAAGTGAAGCATACCACACCTATCAATACACCCGTACTACTGTACATCACTGAGGTGGTTGTCGGCAGGATGTAGAGTTTTGCTTCCATGGCTACAGCTCGTAGCCAATACACCATACTTCTACAAACCCTAGGCCCTGGCCAGAAACACCACATCATATTACTGCAGAGCATACACTTGTCTTATAGGTTAGCATGTCAGATGGTTCTGGGGAGGGTGTACAGTCTTGGCTGCATGGCCAAAGCCCATGCACCCAGAAACAACCTTGTTAGCGGTGGAGGTATAAGCCAATGTACACCTATACGTTCAAAAGTACGTGGACATATATCTTAACCTCTAGGTCCTGCCGTCACCCACTGCAGCACATTAGACAGGAACGTTAGTGACTGTGTTGCTTTGGTGGAGTGGCTGTTTCCATAGAAAGAACTGTTTTTGGCTGCCTTATAACTGTCCTACCCTTGGACGCATCGTCGCCAAACTTTGCAAAAAAAATATATTGGACACTCTGATTTTGGTTGGAAAGTTTGGTGATGTTTGGTGCAGGGGGGGCGAAAGTTATAAGGAGGAGGGGTTCTCAAAACGTCTTTTCTCCCTTACACTGAACGGGGGAAAAAGGTCGTGCTCACGACCATGTGGCTCTTTCCTAGATTGTTTGAAGAACAGCGTGAAGTAAGGCAGCTTTCTTCGGTGCCCCCCCCCCTATCTTTTACTAATGTTTTAGTGTGCGCGGATACCGCCAGAAACACCTCCAAAACAAGATAGCATTACACTTTTCACACTCAAGTAATAAGGTGACCTTTGAGGGGGGCCAATGAGCTGTGGAAGCACAAAGTGAAAAAGTGCAGTTTTCTTGTCTGCAAAATGATACGTTTAAATGGAAGTTCGTGCTAACTGCACCACGACCAATTACAGCGTGTGGAATAAAATGTGTTTTGCAATAATATTTCCCTCACATTGGCCTCTTCAGTTTTGACAACTAAGGCCATCATCTGCACTGTTTGCTTGAAAAAGCGCTTCTGGAGGTTTATGGGAGTAGAGGTTCTCATAATTGGATTTCAATATGTTGTTTCAAAGCAAGAATGTATTTGGCTTCTGAGTGAAGGCCACATGAGTTTTTTTTTCGGTTGACCGCTCAATACGCCTGCGCATCCGAGTGAATGTAAAGGGGCAATTGTTTTTTGACCTTGAGCGCAAGAGAAACTTGCTCTCTATTCACGGAATGAAAGGGTCGATAAAAACAGAAATTGATAAGGTTATGTTTTAAAAAGTTTGTAAGGGACAATATCAGTCAACGAAGATTCTTCGCTGCGAACACATTCGTGACTGATTTGCAGAAAAATAATGGAGGCTGTAAATATTTTGTAAGTTTACTTTGGCCCACTCTACAGCGAACCATGCTTTATTTTTACATAACTGCACATGTAATTGTGCTAATATAATTGGCGTATTATTTTCCCGCCCTTTTACAATTTTCCTGTAATGTTGCAGAGTGCACAGGTTGCTCATTTGCAGGGTATGACTGCACGCAACCTTTTTTAGGATTAATATTTCTAATTTGAAACGTTTACTTTGTCCACATAGCTTTGTGTATAACTTTGCACGTTTTTTTGGTCTTCTTTGAAATGACGAGACGTAATTTTTTTTATTTGTCCACTCTTTTTTATTTCATACCTACATTATCGTCTTTCTGTGTACTTGGCATTTTGTTTTCTCTTACGGCGCATGCAAAATCTCGGTGTTTGTAACCTCCACCTATAGGTACACTGGACATTAGTAACATATTACTAAAATGTCAACTTTCAGCATGTACTTTTGTGTAGCACTTTGCACATTTTCTGTGTGATCTTTTGAAAAATGTTGGTACAGGTTGGTTACTGACACATATTTTTTGTAACCTTTCCCGCCTAGGTATATATTGCCGTACTGTGCGTGCCATGGTTTTCAAATCCCGAGTGAGAGCTTCTTTGGACGGCAAATACAACTGCTAGTGAGCAGCTGCCTGTCCATAACAATAATGTGGAATGACACAGTAAGCCTGCTTTGTCCATTTGCTGAACTCGCTATTCGGAGCAACGGGACATCATTTATGGTGCTGTAGGCTCAACGTCCTGACGACTTCTGGGAAATAACTGTGGAAACAAAGCGACTGCTTCAACGAAGACCCCAAAATGTTTGTTTGGGCAAAAATAATGGGCTCCTCATCTTCAACATTTGCAATGCCTCCCTTACCAGCATTATAATCATTGCATTGATTATGCGATTATTCCGATGGTCTCGGCAAATATGTTACTAAATAAACCTTTTTTGTAACCTGTAAAATGGTCATGTGTTCTTTACCATTCCACTGTTTTATTTGCAAATGTAAGTTATTACATTGTACGTCTCTGAATGTTTATTTACAGGTTCTGCGTCACGCCACGTACTTGTGCTTTTTGCAACCTACAATCGAAAGGGAAGGGGGGCTATGTATGGAATAACATCCTTCCCTTTCTATGGCGGCCATCTTGAAAGAGAATTTTCTTCTGTGATCCTTACTGCTAAAGTCGCCTCGGATTACAACAAGTAAACGTCCTTTTTAGTAGCACCCGTTACTGCATTAGTAATTTAGACTGTTGCTGGCAAAGATTATTGCGTCTATGTACTTTACTGAGAAATAAGGAGTATGTGGAGTGTATGTACATTTTTTTTTCTTTTCCATTATACTGTGAAAGGTCGTTATTAACACATTATTATCTTTGTTTACGGGTGGTTTTATTTTTTGCCACGGCAGGCAATAAGGCAATATGCAAACGGCATTGAGGAAAAAGGCATCAAACGGTAATTTGAGTGACTGTATGTGTGGCAACACATTTTTTCCGTCTGTTATGTGCAAGTTAGCGACACAGTTCCTTATGCTTTTACATTACACCACTGCTGCTGTTTCTTAGGGTGGAAGGCTGCCTTTAGCTGATGTCTTTTTCAGATAACTACAACTTTCCCTACCAATATATAATGTGTAGTGCATTGGCAATCGCTGCATACCAATACGTGTTGGCGTTGTGTAAGGCAAATGTTGAAGGTGGACGTTCCTACATGAATATAAAATCTATTTCCACATTGCCCAACAGGCATACTTCGTTCAGGTAAGTGTGTACAGATTTTGGGACATGTCACGGTGCTGTACGACAGTATATTTCATGTGGCATTCCTCGGAAGGTATATACTGTTTACTAAATGACCCTTCCTAAAGGGACCTTTTGGTTATGTTGCACTACTGAAAATCTGTGACATGCAGTACAACATTTTTTTCTTAGCTACACCTTATACTTACATTGTACTACTAAAAACCCGTCCATTTCACTAAAAAAAAACATTGTTAAGGGCACGTTATGGTTAAGTTGCGCTACTAAAAGCCTGTGAAATTCCCTAAAAAAAACTTAATCATGACATTATGGTTCGCAGTAAAACCGAAAAACCCCTGAAATTCGCCAGTTATGGTAGCCTAAGCAACCATAACTGCCTGCACCACTGTGCATTGCTAACACTAACACCAGCTAAGCAACCATAACTCGCGCCACCACCGTGCACTGCTAAGACTAACACCCAGGACATCAAAGATGACATCACAAATATCATTCATGACATCACTGATGACATCACATATCTGGCCCACTTGTTTTTATTTATTGACAGAAATAAGTCAGGTGGGTTTATTTACTGACAGTCAGAAACTTAACTTTCAAAATGTATTACATTTATAGATATGTTCTTACACTACTTTCCTTAGAATGTAATCGCATCTTATGCTGTACATACATAGCGAAAGAAGTAGGCCTGCAACACAGCCATCATTTTTGTACGTGAATACAATCATGTACGTTATACACAGTTGGTATTGTTACTGCCTCTTGTTTGCTTACTTTACTCTCCATATATAAGCCCCATATGTATATGCATTGTAGTCTATTTATGTTTTGTGTGTATTAGTAGAAATATGTAGCAAGTGATGCGTTATTAGGTACTTAGTACATGCTTCACAGTACGGAAAAGTGTTATGCAGAGGCATGCATCGTTTCATTATATAACTTTTGAAAATTACAAATGTAGCTCCTCTGTGGTGTATGCTGCAGCCAATATCTACATTTCTGTGTGAGTAGGTTCCTGCACTAGAAAGAACACTGCAATGGAATGTTCTTTAGAACACTACATTGTGTAATGAAGTATGTAGTTTATTATACATCTCCCGATAATCCCTGCTATTTGTTTATTACATTTGGTGACAATCCGTCTAGTAGTTTTTTTTAAAAAACAGGCAAAACGTAGGTCCAAAAAAATTAGTGATGTCTGGCTCTGCTCTGCGGACCCATTTCCCTGTTCGCTCAGCGGACCGGACTCTTATTGGCCACGAGGGGCGCGTCATGTCCGTGGAAACCCAACGTGCCCGCCGATTGGCTGGAGGGAAGCGTGATGTGCTTCACATTTTTCTGAAACGCCCGCCATATTGTATCTGCAGATATCCGTGGATAGTGTGGTGGCAAAAATGCCTGGAAAACATGTTTTGGGGCATCTGGTGTGGGGTAGCAGGGCTGCAAAGGGTCAGGGAGTGAAAGATGGTCCATATGTTGTATTTGTGTAGGTGGGAGAAGACCGTGTTGTGTTCGCGGGTAGGTCCTCAGGCGAGCAGGTTATGTGGTGGCTTCAGGCGGGCTTCATTAAGGTTGGGTAGTAGAATGTAGATGATATGAGGATGTTTGTACAGGCTGTATTATGTTGTGGTAATTGTTGCTAGCTACTGGAGTCTTGGGTGCATTTGTCCAGTGGCTGCAATTAGTACAATATTATGTGTAGAGAAGTGGACAGGGTATGTGACAGGTGGCTTGTTGGACTTCCCCGAGATTGTTGGGTGTATGCTAGTCTATGCACTGGGAGGTAATTGTGGCAGCTACTACAGTCTTGGGTACATGGCCTCAAGGGTCCAAGTGTATGTGTACAGAAGTGGACAGGGTTTGAAGTACTGTAATAGTATGTATAGAGAAGTGAACAGGGCATCAGGTAGTTGGCTTACTCACCCAACAGTGTGCTGAGTGGTTGTATGTACTGGAATACTATATGTACAGAAGTGGACAGGGTATCAGGCGGCTGGCTTATGTGTGTGGGTTGTGGTTAGTGTACAGATTATTGGGTGCATGGCTGTCTTATCCTGTGGTGATTGTGACTAGCTACTAGAGTCTTGGGTGCAAGAGTCTGCCCACTGGCTGCAAGTAGTGTAATAGTAAGTTTACAAACATGGACAGGGTGTGTGGCAGGTGGCTTGTTGGACTGTCCTGAGATTCTTTGGTGTATGATGTGGGAGGTAATTGTGGCCAGGTATCACATTCTTGGGTACATGGCCGGGGGACCTCTTGCAATCTGCGGTGAATTAAAGCCAACATTAGGTTGGAGACCATGCTCACCTCATCTATTAGGAGCATTTTCATTTGTTTTAAAACTCTGCGTAGCTCCATAACAGCTTCTGCTGAAAGTTTGTAGTAGTTTAATTTATTTTGGTGTTCTACTGGAAGGAGAAGCAATCAGTGTAAAGTAACACCACCTATGTTGTAGGCAGCTAAACCTGTGGGGGCAGTTACAACAGCTGAGAACTTGCTGATGATTTTTACCAAGAATGTTTTGCCTGAACCAGCTTGACCACTTACATAGACGAGTACAGGTTTATAGTTTTGACAGGTACAAGTTTAAGGTTTGTGCTGCACACCATTGAATTTAATTGATTGTTTATTTGTATAGCGCCTGTACACAATGTGTTTCAAAACGATTCAATGCAGCGAAGGGAACATGGGAGAATACAGTGAAATTCTTACAATCACTTGATACATTCAGAATGTGAAAAATAAGTATCATAATCAACCTAGTGACATTTCAGAAAGTGCAAGGAACAAAGAAGGTAGGTGTGGGAGGGGTGGGAGGGAGAAGGAGACAGACAAGCGGCACATTACTTTGCCTAACAACAATTGTTGTAGTGCCTGATTTTAACAGGAGGAGGGAAGGGTGGAAGAGGGTTGGTGTTCGGGAGAAGGAGAAGAACAAAACAAGCTACGATCACGATGAGTCAGATAATGCTGCAGGGGGAGTCGGAGGGGAGGACAAGGATGGAAAGGGTGGGGGACAGACAAGCTGCTATTATACAAGTTATGAGACAAAATGATCAGGTAAGTGCTATTAAAAATGAAAGTGAAGGGAGGAGGGGAGGGCAAGGGAATGAGACAAACCGGCAGCTTCATTACTATCCCTGACGGCAATTGAGGTAATGCCAGAATGTAGCAAGAGGAAAGGTTGGGGGGGAGAAGGGAAAGAAGGATAAGGAGAAAAGCCAAACACCATCACAGGGGGCAAGGGAGTGGGGGAGGGGAGCACACAATCATCACAGGGGGGTAGGAGCAGATGGTGGGCACACACAAACCATCAGGGGGGCAGGGGATGGGTGGTGGACACAACATCAGTCCAGGGGCATGGAGGGGGTAGAACACAAGGAAAGGGAGGGAAGGAGGGGGTAAGGGATTGAGATAGAAGGGTGGCTACATTAATATGTATTCAATGTTTATTTCTCTGTAGTATTCATTGTCTTTAAAATATTGCAGGGCTTCTCTAACTTTGTTTAAGTCTACTAGTTGCTGCCAATTATTTTTGTCTTTTGTAGGTACACCATTCACTAGGATAATCAAAGATTGATCTATTGGCGATGCACTCCTAGAGTGTCTACATTGTCTTTGAGATCTAATGGCAAATAAACTACTTTGCCACAAATGTCTTTCAGTAATTCAGAGGGAGGCAATTTTGCTTGTTTTTGGTTGAAGACGTATTATCGCTTGAAATGGGTGCACTGTTTGTATTATAATGCTGTCATACAAATTAAGCTGTTGGAGTAATTTTGGCAGTGGAAATATTTCCAAGTTATTAGTGATAGCCCATGAAGGCATTTGGTTATTGTCAAGTTTTGCAGTGCAGTATTGAGGGGTTAGTAATTTTGTATTTGTTTTCTGCTATAAGAGAGAGAGCTAATTGGAACCATTGGGATTGCTCATTGTCTTCTATTTTGTACGCTATATCTACAGTTTTGATGCTCTTTGTATAAAAAGTTCTGCGGCAACTTGGTTGCCGCAGAACTGGTTTGGTTTAGTAGTTCTGCAGATGTGCTTTAAAACTTTGCTATTTCTTTTTTGTATGTTTCTAATAGAAGGTTGACATCTGCAAGGTTGTCGCTACTCTTTTCTAAAGTTACTGGATTTTGTACGTGCTCTTCAGTTCTAAAATATTTGCTTTGGATGTGGTCTATTTCTTCAAGCAGTTCTTTGGCTGTACCATGTAGGAGAATGTCATTTAAATGCTCCAGTGCTAAAGCAGGACTTTTTGCATAGTATAGTTTGTGAACGAGATTTCGTACAGTAGAGTGGTGTGTTGCTAACATTTTGAGGTACAGAAATGCAGGCTATGAATGTCCTCGTAGTCCTGTGTATTTGCACACTGGACAGGAGTCCATAGTTTGTAATATTTTAATTTTTAATTTGTCTTTGGCTTTCACATTCTGATTGGGGAACTGCTGCAAAGATTTGAAAGATGTTTTGTGCACTTTACACATTGATGTGCACGGCCATTTGGAGACGGGACGTATTGGTTCGGTTGGAATGGAGAGTTGATTGTAAGTTTGTTGGGGATATTCTTGCAAGTAGCGTTTCTTCTTCCATAAAGGTATTGTCTACCTTGTCATACCCTCGCCCACTGCTATGTATAGCAATTGGGTTTGTTTGCTCTTGTTTTTATACCTCTTCATTGAAATATGGCTCTGTGCTGGTGGTGTGAATCCACTCGCCTGCACCGAAGTTTCCAAAGGTATCTATGCTGATATTGTATCTGTTGCGAAGTACGTTTTGTAGTTTACTAATTAATTTTGTTAGTGGTTTCATTCTGTTTAAAACTAATATAAATAATTTCCTTTTGAGGAGCATTGCGCTGTCTATAAGAGCTTCTAGGATCACTTTTCTGCAGGAGGTTTTAAGGGTGGAGCATGATTTTTCCCCTGCTTTTGTAAGGTTCTGAAGGATTCTATAGTGGAACATTTTTTGCAAAATTATTTTTGGGGAATTCTTACTTGTGGTTATGTTACTGTTGGTAGATGTAGTTCTAGCACTACTGGTAGTTGCCTTCTTTTTAATGCATTTAATTTTACATTTTGAAAGAGAAGTCACACTTTTTTTCTTGGTACCTGGCTCCGTTTTGCTTAGTGAGTGTATTTGCTGTTTTGTTTGAACTTTTTGTACAACGTTTGCTTGAGGTGGATGGCCATTTTGCATGGCTTGAGTTTTATTTGTTCTTTTTCTGTGTTGTTTTCTAAAGAGTTGCTTTTTGGTAGGCATTGTCTTGTGTCTGTTGGAGAAAAAAGGAAAGTGTGGGTTTGGAAGTTGTGCAATGTATTTGTGTGTATTGTGCATGAGTGTCTGAATATGAGGGTAGGTATACATAGAGGAGTGTGATTGTGCAAAGGGCTGTTACTTTTGGTTGGGATGGTTTTACTGCTATGTGTGTGTGTTCTTGTGGGAAAGGTTTGCCTCAGTGTGCTTGACAGTGTAATGTGCTTGAGGAAGTAAGGACATTCCAATGTTTTTATAAAATGAGTGGGTGTTAATATACTGGTGATCTGTTGACAATATAAACAGTGGACCTGGCAAGGTGCAATGAGTGATGGTGAAGCGATTGCTGTGGGCTTGGATAACATTGTCTAGGGTACAATATAACAACACTGCACTGTCTGAGTAACAGGCAGATCACTACAACAGTACTGCACTTACTTTTCTGGATGTGAAGAGTAGGTTTCTTCTGGGTTTTATCTTCCAGCAGACACATCACTGGCTTTTAGCAGGCGGTTCTTCCCTTCAATTGCAAAAGAAGGATATTAGTGGGTATGTGTGTTAATGGTACATTAATAGCAGTAGAAGAACATATTGTTTTCGATTGTAGTAGGATTTGTTGGCAGGAAGCGTTGGTGTGTGTGTGCAATTTTACAGCACTGCATACGAGTGGGGACTTGGGAGTATTAGCATTGTTGGTATAGGGGCCAGTGGTGCAGTGATAACTGTGTCCTATGGGGCTGCAGTTTCGAAGTGTGTGAGATGTTTTTTCATGATTTGTTTTGGAAATGGATTAGTGAAAGTGATAATACAGTGCGAAAAAAGGGAGAAAGATGTAGACATTGGAAAGGGGAATGTTACTGTGTGTGGAATTTTGTTAAGTTTCTCACACTTTGATGCTTGCTACATGAGTGGATACATTTTTTTGCAGTTGTTGCATTTATGTATGCAAATTTACAGATAGCAGTGTTTCCAATGTACATAGGCATTTCTTTGCTTTCATTCTAATGGTGAATCTTGTCAATTGTGCAGTGCATGTGTTTGGCATGCGTTCGTTTAGAAATATATATGCAGTTTCCCTTTTTTGTGTCCATTCTGGGCATTTCACATAGAATCTGGCACTTGCATGTACTGTGCAAATGTTCGCAATGTGTTTTTAAAAAAAAGAAAATCACAGGTAGTATTGCTGAAATTGAAATATATGTTGTTTGCTGCTATTATGCTAGTGGGCAGTACAAGAAAACTGAAAGCAAGCAGTATTGTAAGTAACTGTCAGTTGATGTGAGGCAATGGTACAAAAAACAGTATGATTATTTGGGAGGTTATGCAGGGCAAGTGGCAGGCACCCTGTTCAAATGCATGCAATATATGCTCTTGCTATGCTTTGATGACATAAATGCAGTTTTGATTGTTTATGTGCATTACAAAAGATATGCATACCTGTAATTTGTGTTGATGGATGTAGATTTGGATGAATCTGGAAGTTGAAAGTAGCAATGTGCGGGCACTGGTTTCTCTTTGCAGAAACATGGCTACAATTTGTAGTCCTGATGTCTTGGTGCTGCACTGCAGAGGAGAGTTACCGGAATACACCAGTGCCCAAGTTTGATTCCTGTTTTTAAGTCATCGGTGGAGGAACTAATGCTAATTTTTCCATGTGCAAAGGTGATTCTTTCTGAAATGTTACCAAGAGCACAATGGTATTGCCCCAATGTGTTAATTCCCTAGCAAAATGTAGGAAGGTGCCTTGTGAATAGAGGCATGGGTGTAGTTCTGCGGCGTGCTAAAATGTCTGTCTTTTCCAATTACAACATTGACTCTGTTAGCGTGCACTATTTTACTGCTGGTGGAGTGTTGTTGTCCATTCTTGGAAATGCTTGTTTTTTCTGGAATGTAAGGGATGCTGTGCAGACGTTGCTGTAAGGAGGAAAAAAAGAGAAAATTACAAAATAAAATGGTGTTTGGTTTCAAGCACCTTTAAAAATAAAAAATAAATTTAAAAGGCTCTTTTCAGAGCCACCACTAAAGAGGAACTCTCCTTCCCTGGTTGCAATTTCTTTCCCCACCCCTGTGCATTGCACATATGATATGTCAGCAGACACCGCGGTGGTTCATGGATCGCATGTGCCACATCCAGGGCTTTTGAGGATAGCAGGCATAGAAATGGGACTGTGGAGGCCAGGGGATTGGTCAATAAGGTTTCCTGCGTGTGGTGTGCAAGGAGAGAGTGTGGCAGAAGGTCTGTTTGCTGGGAGAAGTGCAGATGGCTATGGCTGCGTCTTTCAGGAGGCAGAGTGTATGGAATTTGGGGGACTCGTGGATACATTGGTTGGAGGTGCATGCAGAGCACTGTGGAGTGACTGCACATCTTGTATTCCCTCATGTGTATGTGCACTGGTATGGAGTGTGTGTCAGGAAGTGGCTGGATTTTCTTCCTCTTTGTGTCACTTTGGGAAGCAGTATCCTCCAGACATTATTATTGTTCATTGTGGAGGAAACAGTTTAGGACATGTTACTGGAATCTCATTGCAGTTTGTGATGAAGGAGGCACTTGGGAAAGTCGTTTACATGTTTCCAAAATCCTGAGTAATTTTTTCTCGCATTGCCCAGAGACAGATGTGGCTGTGCTCTTCTTCATTTGGTCCACAAATGGAGAAAGCGAGGCGCAATGTCAACAAGGCCGTTTGTGCCTTTTTGAGAGATGTTGGCATGTCCTCCTTCCACAATGAAAATATGACATTTCGTAGCAGCAACATTTTTCGCAGAGATGGAATCCATCATACTGATGCTGGTAATCGGCTTTTTTTGCGAAATATCCCAAATGCATTGCAGCCCTTTTTGCAACTGTAGCAAACATTTTTGCAGTTGGAGTTGTCCACGTGAAACCTTTTGCAAACAACAAAGAAAACCCAAAAAGGCTCTTTTCGGAGCCAACACTTTCTCCCGGAAAAGAATGCAATGTTTTTGAAAACGCCACCCCCTACATTTTTTTAGAAGTCTGCGGACTACCGCACTGTCTGTGGACTTCTTAGAATGCCCAGGGCACTGCTCCATTTCATTGGCACTTCTACTTTTAAATTGTTAAAGGTGGCTCTGAAAAGAGCCTTTTTATTTTTCAGTTTTGTGTTTTTATTTTGATTTTTTAAACACGACACACAAGGGAGGGAACGGTAGGGAGGGTAGGGAAGGGCACCAACTACCGGGATAAGAAAGGGCAGATGGAGAGAGAAGCCGTTGGGTGCGCCTCATCGAGGTAGGGGGCACCTTCCTTTGTGGACCCGGACCGCAGCCTGCGTCGCAATACATACACAAAACAGTGACTTTTGAAAGGTATAATCAACTGCGGTGCGTATGGCCCGCGAGGCTGCTTGAGGAACCCTGTGTCCCGCAGGAGTGTCACTTCTGGTGACAGGAGCGGATGTCGAGGTTGCTGCGCTGGAACTCAACCTACTACCCTGTTCGAAGGGAACAACCCTCCGAACTGCTGCTTTGGATCTCAGGTGTCGCCTCATGGAGGTAGTCCCATAACTGTCCAGCCCAGGTTTGCTGTGGCTGAGTACCATCCCGCACTCTTTGCAACAAACCTTGGTCGCACTGGCCTTGGGCTTACCACTAACGGTTGTAAAAAGCCACCACACCCAAGACTCATGTGGGCAGCTGGTAGTGTGGACTTCAACGACCTCATTCTCTTCCTCCTCTGCATTGTCACACCTGTTCCTCTCTCTAGGCCCTTGGGGAGTTGGTGGTGGTGCTGGTGGGGTTCGGGGTGCTGCTGAGGCAAAGGCAGCAGGAGAGGTAGCCATGGATGCCATTTTCAACAAATAGTAGTCTGGAACCAGCAACAGCAGGAACACAGCAATGTGTCAAATAGTTGGACAGCAACCTGCAGCAATAGTCCTGGTCAGTCACAACCAACAGCAAAGCCAAGTAATGCATCAATGAAATGCCAATGCTAGCAAGTGCTCTGTTCTTGAAATTCAAAAACAGAATGAGGAGCAGCACTGGGGTGTGAGCTTTTATAGGGGTGCTGGGGAGCGCTCTGTGGACAGCTGCATGCTCTGCAGACACTTTGTACCCCAAACTGGGCTCAAAACTTTTAAAATAATCTCTAAATTGGCAGGGGCATGGTGTGGGACCTCTGCAGGGGTGAAGTTTTACAGCACATCACCTTGGATTGCTCAAAAAAACACTTTTTTGGTATCCGGGGACTGGACCCTGTCCGTGAATAAGGACTGACGCTGAGCGTGGGTGCGGTCACATGGTGACGTTGCAGACGTTCGCGAATGGGACGGATGTCCGCAGGACACCTATTGCATGGGATCCGTTGTGCGCATACGCATAGGTGTCCTACGGACAGGGTTGGTGTCTCTGAACTAATTAAAAGTGTGACACTCATTCAGCTGACAGTTCCGAACAGGCACAGTGTTCGTAGGACCCAGGGGATGAGATGCAAATGCGCCCAGGTGTCTGCCGGACACAGATGGGGTTCTGAACTAATTAAAAGTATGTCACAACTTTGCGGACATGCCGGACTGGCTTGTTGAACATAGAACACGGGGAATGAGATGCACATGCGCCCAGGTGTTTGCCAGACATGATTGGGGTCTGCAAACTAATTAAAGTATGTCACTGTTTTGCGGACATGCCTGACAGGCAGGATGTTCGTAGGACTCGGGGGGAGAGATGCGCATGCCCCCAAGTGTCCACCGGACAGGGTTGGGGGGGTCCCTGAACTAATTAAAGGTACGTCACAACTTTGCGGACATTCGGTCAGGAGCGGAGTACTACAGGCACCTCTATTTTGAATGTGGACTTTCCAGACCGGCACATCTTTTTTTTGTTCACTGACATTTCCAGGCCAGGTAGTTTTGTTCACTGACAGTCAGTAACTGCAAATTCAAAAGGTACTATATTTGTAGACCTTACCATTCTCATATGTTCTTACACTACTTTTCCATAGGGTCCACTCACATCATATGATACATATACATACTGGAAGAAGCAGGCTTGAAACACAGCAATCATTTCTGTACATGAAGATAATCAGTTAGGTTATGAACACTTTCTGGTTGTACTGCTGCTTTTTGGCTTACTTTACTTTCCCTGTATATGCTCATATTTGTATGCATTGTGGTCTATTTATGTTTTCTCTACAGTAATACAATGATATCGTAAGTGGGGCTTTATTAGCTACTTATTATTGTTTCACAGTATGCAAAACTGTACTACGAAAGCATTTATCATTTTACTATCCATCATGATTGGATTATGAATATTGCACCTCTGTATGCTGCACACAATGCCTATGTTTCTACATGAGGAGGTTCCTATACTGGATGGAACTCTGTAATACAATGGTGTTTATAGCAACGCATTGCTTAATGAACTACATAGCTCATGATATTTCTCCCAATGACCCCTGACAGTTTTTTGCCAACATTATAATATGAATCCCTTGTAGAGCCTTTTCATGAAAAGTAAATGCACATTTGATGTCATCAGTGATGTCAGCAATGACATTTGTGATATCATCTTTGATGTCATGGGTGTTAATCTTAGCAGTGCACGGTGGTGGCACGAGTTACGGTTGCCTAGCTTACCATAACAGGCGAATTTCTGGGGTTTTTCGGTTTTACTTGAAATCATAATATGGATAGGTTGTTATTACTGCAAAGTAACTATAACGTCCCTTTAACAAAGTTTTTGCACTGAATTTGATAGCTTTTTATTAGGGCAACTGAACCATAACATCCCCTTAACAAAGTGTTTTCACTGAATATGTGTATATATATATATTCACTAACAAATACATTGTTAAAAGGAACGTTATGGTTAAGTTACACTAGCAAAAACCTATGAAATTCTATGGAAAAACGTTGTTACAGGGACGTTATGGTTACAGGTAAAACAAATAAAATACAGAAATGTACCAGTTATGGTAAATTAAGCAACAATAACTCGCGCCGCCAGTGTGCACTGCAAGGACTAACACCCATCACATCAAAGATGCCATCACAAATCTCACTGATGACATCACTGATGATGTCACGTGTGGCTGCCCCTTTTTGTTCACTTACATAAGTAGGCCAGGTGCTTTTCTTCACTGCCAGTCAGGAAGTAACAATTCAAAAGGTTCTATCTTTGTGTACGGCACCCTTCTCATATGTTCTTGCACTACTTTCCTTAGGGTTCACTCACATCATATGATACATATACATATAGGGGAAGAAGAAAGCGTAAAACACAGCAATCATTTCTGTGCATGAAGGTAATCATTTATGTTATGCACACTTTCTAGTAATTCTGCTCCTTGTTTCCCTACTGTAATTTCCCTGTATATGCTCACATTTGTATGAATTGTGGCGTCTTTATGTTTTCTGTGCAGTAGTGCAATTATGTAGTTAAGGCAATGGTAGCTACCTCTTACATGTTTCACAGTACCCGAAACTCTAAAACAAAAGCATTCATGATTTCACTATGTAACATGGGAAGATTTTCAAGATTACACTTCTATGGGGCATGGTGCAGACAATGGCTACGTGTCCACATGAGTTGGTTTGTGTACTGCAAGGAAGTCTGTAATACAATGTTGTATATAGCAATGCATTTCTCAATGAAGTACTTATCTCATGATAGTTCTTCCAATGATCTTTAATAGTTTTCTGCCACCATTACAATAACAATCCCTTGTGGAGGCTTTCTATGAAAACTAAATGCGCATGTGATGTCATCAGTGATGTCATCAATGAGATTTGTGATGGCTTCTTTGATGTCATGGGTGTTAGTCCTTGCAGTGCACACTGGTGGCGCGAGTTATGGTTGCTTAGCTTACTATAACGGGCGAATTACGTTTTTTTTCAGTTTTACCTGTAACCATAATGTCCCTGTAACGTTTTTCCATTGAATTTCATAGGTTTTTGCTAGTGCAACTTAACCATAATGTCCCTTTAACAATGTTTTTGTTAGTGAATTGCATAGGTTTTTAGTAGGGCACTGTAACCAGAACGTTGCTTTAGCATAGTGTTTTCTGTAAATATGATAGCTGTTTTGTACTGCAACGGAACCATAACGTCCCGTTAACAACAGTTTGTTACTGATTCCTTGGCTTCCCATGTGATAAACGTGTGGAAAGGCCAAATTGTCTGGTGTATGTATCCATTTGTGCTACCCCTTCCTTTTCCGAATAGTGTTGGTGTATCTTAGCAATAACAGATGTACATGGTATATGTTGGTGAGTGTTTGAGTAGTTTCTCTTTTTGTGTTAACATTGCATGGTGAATCTGTGCCGCACAGTACTGACCGAGATGACTACAGATGAACAATATGGATGTTTCCTAGGGAGACTGCACCTGGTCAGCGTATGTGCAATCACACTGCAAGTAGCCGTAGGACTCCTTTAGTGACTGCATTTCTGCATCTTCTAATGCACTTTTAAATAGTTGTGGAAGTGCACGTGTATCCGTTCCACACCTATACCCATGCATAGGTCATCCACTGTGTGCTGGTAATACCGCTCCTGTCGCCAGCCCTACAGATTCACACAGTAGGCTACCGCATTAACAAACGCATGACCTGGGCAAGTGCCTACTTCATCGCAAATGGCACTGAAACTCGTGTAACATACTGTGCAATTTTCCCTCCACAATGAACAACAATAATATTGGCATGAATGTGTGTCATCAAAGTGTCACACAGACAAACCAAAATCAGTCACTTCATTGTAGGTACTCCATAGCACTATACATCCACATGATAGATTCCAAAATGAGCAGCCACTGTACAGTGTTTTCCATTCACTTTCAGTCAATGTATTTCGAACTCCCCTAAAACCAGCACGCGGTGGCTCGTGAAACACACAGCCATAACCGCACCCTCTGCATTTCTGTCGACAAATACACTGTGTTCCACAGTCTGTGCCTACACACCACAACCAGAAACCTTATTGACCAATCCCGTAGCCTCTACAGGCCCATTTCTATGGCCGTCATCTACAAAAGGGGCGTATCTAACACGTGCCACCCAGCAACTATCGCAATATTCGCAGACTTTTCGTGCTGTGCGTGCGTGGGAGTGGGGGAATAACTTTCAACCAGGGTAGGGGAAGTCGTTAGTTGTAGTGGCTCTTAAAAGAGCCTTTTATTTTCTTTTTTTTTAAGGGTGCTTCCATATAAACACATTTTTAGCAGTTTTTATAAGTAAATTTGTGTTTTCAACGTCAGCTCACATTCTTACAATAGGGTCTTCAGTGAAGCCTGTAGATTGTGAAACAAAATGTCATTTACACTGGTCGACAAAGCCATGCCATTTGCCTTGAAAAGGTGTATATATTGAGAACCAATGTTGTCATTGTCACAGGAGAACATCCCAGCAGCACTCAAGAAGTCACACATGCTTCTGTTGATGAGACCCCTTCCGACCTCTGGCTGGCGACAGGAATCATTGGAATACTTCCACACTATTCTCCGGGGTATACATGAGAAAAGCACCTTGGTAGTGGGAAAAATGTGCTGCATTGCTTTCATCATCTTCTTCAGTTGACGGTACACACGGCAACAAGGCATGGAACCCAAAAAGAAGGCTCCAAAGTGCACAACCACAACATGTACAGTTGCCGAAGAGGCCATGCGTCGACATTCTACAAGCACTCAGCCAAAACAGCACGCTTCGACACTGCACCACAAAGCGTCCACAACCTTCAAACTGAAATTGCCACAAAAGCCTGCTTCGAGGGCATACACGAACAGATCTTCCACAAAGACGTCACCCACGACGAAAACTGTGCGTCTTGCCATGTTTGCCAGCCGCACTACACAAACTAATGGAAAAAAGGATTGCCGCCCTTTCCTGTGACGCACACCCTGAGCACCTGATTGGACATTCCCCACAGTCCCATTTCCATTGGCCAGCAGGGTGAGAAGCGCAGAATGTGGCACGTGTCTTTCCCCAATTACCGCGAGGGCCGCACCCCAGTGAAGCAGGAGGAGTCCTTCTCCCTATTGGTGCTCTTTCCTGTGACGCACACCCTGAGCACCTGATAGGACAATGCCTACAGTCCCATTTCCATAGGCCAGCATGGTGACAAGCGCCGAATGTCGAACGTGCGGTTCCGCAAGTATGGCTAGGGCCAGGCCCGAGTGAAGCAGGGTCCTTCTTCCTATTGCTGTACACCCTAAGCACCTGATTCCCACAGTCCCATTTCCATGGCCGCCACCCGCAAAATCCCTGGATGTGGTTTTCGTGCTGTATGCAGGTGTGGGGGAATAACTTGCAACCAGGGTAGGGGGAGTTCATGGTAAGAGGCGGCTCTTAAAAAAGCCTTTTTGTTTTTTTTGTTTTTTTAGATGCTTCTAGAGAAACACCTTTTTTGGTTTTTATTTGCTTTTGTGTTTTCTTGTGCTCACATTAGTATAGTAAACTCTTCACCACATCCTATAGATGGGCAAACAAAACTGCATTGCCAATTGGTGACAACAAAATGCCATTTTCTAGCACAAACTGGGCATTTCCACAACTGAGGTCATTGTTGCAGAAGAACATTCCACGAGCGGACAAAAAAGTATACATGCTTCTGTTGATGAGACACCTTCCAGCGTCTGGCTCGGAACAACATCAATGAGCAGTGGCCCATACTCTTCTTGGTATTATGGATGAGAAAAGCACCTTGGCAGTGGGAAAAAGCGTCTTCACGACATGCAGCAATCTCCTCAGTCTACGGAACAAATCTAAGCAAGCCAGGTAACCCATATGCATGCCGCCGTAGTGGAAGATGATTACATCTACTGCTGCAAAAGTGGCAAGGTCTTCGCAAAGTGCATGCAATCCGCAAAATTGCACTCATATACAGCGTTCACTCCTACCAAACCAAAATTTCTGTCAAAGTGTCTTTCTGGGGCATAGTTGTGCAGATCTATGACAAAGGGATCACCTACAGTTAACACAATGCGTTTCGCCATGTCAGTCACCCTCAGTACGCAAAGTATAATGTACAACAGTTTCACTGCCCCTTCCTATTAACCACAACCACAGTACCTGATTGGCTAATCCCCACAGTGCCATGTCAATTGGTCAACATGGTGCGAAGGGCAGATTGTGGCACGTGCGCCTCCCAAAGTACCGCGAGGGCCGCACCCCAGTAAAGCTGGAGCAGTCCTTCTTCCCTTTGAACTATCTTCTGTGCAGCACTACCTCAGTGGGTTACGCGTAAATAGGCTCACACGCAGCTACCAATTGCATCGAAGCCACCATCATCCAACGCTGTCACTCCTGTACAACACTTCAAATGTACCGCTACACATTTACAGTACAAATGTTGTGCCATTTCAAAGCACGTCCACTACAAAGTTCGGTAAAAGTATGCATGATTTCTTCTTCCGCATACATCTACATGGCCACCCAGGATGTGGCACGTATAATCCTGAAAGTACCGTAGAATCTGCTACCTTTTAGTGATAGTGAGTGGGGGTGGGGGCGGGGTAAGCAATATCAGGCTGGGTAGGGGATTGGGTCTTCCATCTTAGATGTATAAAGGTTTTCTTTTTTTTTACGTGCGTGCGAGCAACTTTTTTTGTTTTTTCTCTTTATATGCTTTTCTGTTTGCCTCTCCTCACATTTTTACCACATTCTGGTCAATGCTTCTTGCACAGTGTAAAAGAAAACAGCATTGCCAATGGCGCTCAAATAAATGCCATTTCTATGGAACCACTGCATATTTTGTGACCTCATGATCTCATAGTGGGTGGAGAACATGCCAGCAGTCTGCATAAATTCACGCATAATCTGTTTATAACACACCTTCCGACCTCTAGCTGGGGACAAATTACACCGTCATGGGCCCATACTCCTCTTGGTGTTATGCATGAGAAAACGACCTTGGCAGTAGGAACAATCTGCATCACTGAGTTCAGCAACTTCTTGAGGTGACGGATTAAACGTCCACACGACATGTAACCCAAATGTAGACTTCCATAGTGCACCATGACAAAGTCGACATTCGTGACGGACGCCACATATCTGTAAAGGCGAACCATCCCACCAAAACTGCAGTCACCCTGACAGCACCAGAAAGCGTCCACTCCTTCCAACCTGCAGTTACAAGCAACGCCTCTTTGCTCACAACACCTGTGCAGATGGCGCACAAAGGTATCACCGACGATAAGCACTGTGCATCTCTCCATCTCGACCAACCTCACGACACAGTATTGGGACAAAAATGGTACCGTCCCTTCCTGTCGACCACACCTGAAACACCTAATTGCCTTTTTCCCACAATTCCATTTCCATGTCCACCATGCTCATAATGGCAGAATGAGGCAGTAAAGCACACACAGTACTTCTTCCATTTGCACAGGCATTTTTGCAGCACTCCTCCCATTGGGTGATGTCAAATTTTCAAACATGAATGCAGCAATCACATACAAAACCTCTGCATTGCACACCATCATTTCTGTACACCACGCCATATTTACCATTAAATACTCTCAGTACACATTACATTTGATTCCAAAGCCCCTCCATCAGAAACTTCTGCTAAAGAATGCACGATTGCAGCATCCCCAAACATCCTGAGGCGCACCCAGCACACTTTTGGCCATGCACACAACAGTGCAGCCCTTTCCACACCCACCACAACACTATGGATCCCTGAATGCGACCATGTGGGCACCTAACATTATGCACAAACTTAACATACTTAGCAGCACTTCTACCCAACTCCCCCATACCATAAAACACTCATTCACAAAAACGTGTCACAATTAGCAGAATCCACAAACATACCACAGCCTGCAACACCCTTACCCACTGCCATTCACAAAGTATTGTCACTGGCAACCTATGCACAACAGCTTCACAACATTGGGCTTATTTCAATAAATCTGCACACAGCAGAGTAACCAAGCACATATAAGCTGCACTTCAACCATACCCTCTTCCATACTCATATTACATAAATACTGCACCCTGTGGCCACACTAAACAACTTCTCACTGCAACATCTCCTGCCGTACACCAACGACTGTAGCATGTTGCAACTATCACCACAACCATGGAACGCACAATACATGCTTTGCAACTCACTTGTGCTGCTGGAGAACGTCTACAATGTGCTCCACACCCATTCTCCAAAGATCACCACCCTGTGCTTGATGCACTGTCAAACCTGCATTGCTGCAGCAGGTGTGCTCCTTCCACACATTCCCCGCAGGGTAATGCAACCATGCATGCCAGCATGTCACCAACTACCACTTTGCACATACGCACCACTGACACCAGCACTCCTACCCAACCTCCACACCTCAATGGATATGCACAGCGTTAAATGCAACAGTTACAATAATGTACATACAAACATTACACTGTCTCCGACACCCCTACCCCCTTTCATTCACATACTATTGTCTTACCCACTTCCACTCAGAAAGTATTGTGTCACTGCCAACCTAACCACAAAATTGTCACAACATTGCCCACACTCCAAGCAATCTGGACACAGCACACTATCCAAGCACATATAAGATGCCCTTCAACCATACCCTCTACCATACTGACAGTATGCAAACACTGCACCCAGTGCCCACACTGCACGATTTTTCACTGCACCATCTCTGACCACACATGAAAAACTTTACCATGTTCTAACAGTCACCAGACCTGCAAAACCAAACATACACGCATGACAGCTCACTTCTGCTGCTCCATTGTGTCTGAAATATGCTTCACACCCATTCTGTACAAGTCACCACCCTCTAACTGATGCAGAGTCAAAAATGCATTACTGCTGTGGGTGTGCTCAAGCCCTAGGCTCGAGTGCATGGCCTACGGCCTTCGGCCATGCACCCAATAGTCTAGGCCCTGCACACATCCACTGCAACGTAATGCCACCATGCATGTCACCAACTACGACAATCCACATACACAGCCCTGCCACCAGCACTCCTACCCAACCTGTGCACCGCCATGGAGCTATGCAGGAAAAAATGCAGGAAAAGATTGCAACAGTTACCATAATGTACAAATAAAACACTGTCTCCTGCACCCCTGTGCACCGTCATTCACACATTACGGCCGTACCCACTTCCATTCACAAAGTAGTGTGTCATTGCCAACCTACCCACATACTGTTTGCAACATTGGCCCTACTCCAACCAATCTGCACACACCACATTATGCAAGCACCCCCCTCTACCGGATGCAGAGTCAGACATGCATTACTGCGGTGGGTAAGCTGATGCCCTAGGCTCTTGAGTCCATGGCCTACGGCCTTCGGCCATGCACCCAATAGTCTAATCCTTCAACAGACCCACCGCAACTTCATGCACCCGTGCATGCCACCATGTACCCAACTACCGCTATCCATCCACATAGCACAGGCACCCGTGCTCCCACCCAATCTATGCCATATGCAATTCACTCCCATTCTGATATTCACCTGCCACCACTCACTGCAGAAAGAGGTCGCCTCAAACAGGTCGTGGCAGAAGCTATCGGGCCGTTAACGACAGCTGCCTCCAATCACCACACAAAGTAGTGCAATACACACGAATACTGCAGCCACTCCTCCGTCTTCTTCCACCTATTTACATATGCCACATGAACCACGTCTCACTCCCCCACCCTTTCCCTCCCTTCTTGCCGCCAACACATGGCGTACAGTATATTTTGCGGACCCTTCTGCTGGCGCACTGTCCTCCGATACACCATGGCAGCGTTTGCCAAAAAATGTTGACGCAGAGTATGCTTCCCTCCAGCCAAGTTTTCCGACAGCACGCCGTAATGCAAACCAATGACACTTCTACCGCAGAGCGAACAGGGAAATGGGTCAGCGGAGCGGACCCAGATATCACTAATTTTTAAATATGTACATTTCAGTTGTTTGCAGCAAAAGTACTGATCAGATTCCCACCAAACACACAAAGCATGCTTTCTGACCCAAGCCCCGGCTCCTGCCGCAAGTTTGGTGCAAATCCGTCCAGCCGTTCTGGTTGTAGCCGTGCACAAAGTTTTTCCCCATTTAGTCTATGGAAGAAAAAAAATAACCCCCCCCCTGCACGAAACCTCACCAAAGTTGGTAAAAAAATTCAGAGCGGCCCATATACTTTTTTTGCAAAGTTTGGTGAGGATTCGTCCAGTGGACCGCAGTTATAAGCCGCTGAAAAAGTGCTCTTACTATGAGTTTAGCAACTTGACCATAACTATAGGCCCACTACCGCAGCCCATGTGATATATTACATGGCCTGCGGTAGCGGCCATGTAGTTATGGTAAAGTTGCTAAAACCATAGGAAGAGACCTTTTTCGGCAGCTTATAACTTTGCTCCCGCTGGCCAAACCCTCACCAAACTTTGCAAAAAAACTATATGGCCCACTCTGAATTATTTTGGTGAGGTTTGGTCAAAGGGGGGCAAAGTTATAGGCGGGGTCCCAACATTTATTTTTTTCCCATGGACTTAATGGAGAAAAAACTTTGCTCACGCTTACAGCCCGAACAGCTGGATGGATTTCGAGCAAATTTGCGGCATGAACGGCGGCTTGATCCCGAAAGCGTGCTTTTGTAAATTTGGTGGAAAGCCGTCCAGTAGTTTTTTAAAAAGCTACTAAAAAGTAGGTCCCAAAGAATGTGTGATATCTAGGTCAGCTCTGCTGACACACTTCCCTATTCGGTCCGCAGACAGGACTCCAATTGGCTTAGAGGGCAACGCGGTGTCCGTGGACATCAGACGTGCCCACTGATTGGATGGCGTGAAGTGCGTCAGATTTTTGGAAATGACGGCCATCTTGTATTTGCGGACAGCGGCCGTTGTCCACGGACATTGTGGTAAAAACATATAAAAAACACAACATTGCACTTGTCAAATTTATCGAATAATCTCTGGCGAGGTGAGGGGTGATGAGGATGAGATGGGATATGGCTGCAAGAAGCAAAAAAACAGGTGTTTTTGCTGCAAAAGTCTGCGAACAGTTTGGATGGTTGGATGGCATATAACTTTGGCTCCACTCAATGAAACTGCATGGAATTTTGCAGTTATGCTCCTGACCCGATTCCGAATGAGTATGCAAGGTTTGGTAGGATTCTGTCAAGAGGGGGCAAAATTAGAGGGGGGGTCCCAAAATAATGTAAAGGCTTATAAATGAGGTGCCATTTGACGAATCTACACTTAATTTGGCAAACTGATAATAGATCTAGATATAAATGTTTTTGCGAGGTTTGGTGGGATTCTGTCAAGAGGGGGCAAAATTAGAGGAGGGGTACCAAAATATTGTAAAGACTTATAAATGTGTTGCCATTTGACAAATCTGCACAAAAGGTTTGCAAAAAGATTATAGATCTAGATATAAATGTTTTCGTAAAGTCTGAATGGATTTTGTCTAGTGGGGGCTAGGTTATATGACGATTGTATGTGCATACATTTGACACTTTTGAAAAAATAAAACATGGGTGGATTTCCAGCAAACTTGTGTAAGGAGCATTGGCAAGGACCTGAAAGCATGGTTTTGCAAATGTGCCTGTGTTTTATTTTTTGAGAAGTGTCATAATGTAGGAACAAAAAAATAGTGCTATTTCTCCAGCATGGGGTCTGGCATGGATTCACATGCTCATGTTATTCCCCGCCATCAGGCTGGGAATCCTCGGTAAAGAAAAAATCAGTATCAGTTTCGTTTCTGATCTGTCTTTCGTAGTAGTAACCAATCACTGATCTCTGCGTCATACTGACCACAGCCAATGACTGCCCTCTACCTAAGCCCCGCCTCTGGCAGCCATCTTCAGATTTTTACCGCACGTTCAAGTGTTGGGATCCTCGTGCTATTGCTCTCGAGCGTTAGTGCTTTTTTTCACGTTTTTTCTCAGAAAAATTTCTCTTTTTTTCGGTCAAAAGAGCCTCAAGCTCCACCGTTTCTTCATCCGATCAACGGGGACCCGTGTCGGATTCGTCTACGCCCCTCAAGGGTGAAGATTTCGTCAAGCCACGCTTTTGGAGGACTCCAGAAGTTTCTCAGGCCCATCTCGGACATGGCCCAGGAGAAGGGAAGCTTGACGCCCGGAAAGCTGTTCAGGGTCTGCCCTGGATGCCAGCTTCAGAATGTCTTTAAGGAGGACGAACACTCCCTTTGCCTTTACTGCCTACATGAGGACAAGACGCACGTGGTGAAGGACTGTGCGTTTTGCGGCAATATGTTGGAGCGGACCATGAAGTACCGCCATCAACGTCTCGCCAACTGGCTGGAAGGAAAGAGCCCGTCAGGCGAGAAGAAGAAGAAGAAGTCCGAGCGGTCTTCTAAGACCTTTGAGGGCGCCCCGGCGACGGGGGTCCAACAGAAGGCCAAGCACGACGAGTCCGCTGGCACCGGGAGAGCTGAACGATCGTGCTCTACGGGCGCCAGGCAGGGCGCATCCTCCCCGGGCCATCAACCACGAGCCAACGCTCTGGCTCGGGTTAGAGGAAGGCCGAGCACCCGGCGAAACTCCTGGAGAGACCCCGGTCGTGCCCTAAGGCCCCATCGGAGGGGGAGCGAGGTGGTGACCCTCCCCCCAAGGAGAAGGCGGTGAGCGCACCTAAGGTGGTGAAAGCCTTGATCCATCCGGCCAAGGCCTCTATTGAGACAGTCGCAGCGGCCCTGGCTCAGCCTGTGGAGGCTACACCAGTGGTGGCGACCCCGGGGCCCAGAATCTCCCTGCCACCGCAGAGGGAGTCCTCTTTCATGCCCATCGACAGGACCCCCGTGAAACCTCCGACGGAGAAGAAAAAGGGGGGGGCAGGAGGTCGTCGTGGACTCGGCCTCAACCTCTGAGGAGGAGCTGATTGAAGTCTTAGGCCACGGCTCTGGCGTGGAAGAAGGCCATCCTGTCGGGAGGGACCCCGACATGGAAGACGACGAGGGCGTCGAGGATGCCGACGGGGCTCATGATCGCCCTTCGGATCACCCTCAACCAGTGCCGCAGGACAACTTGGCAGCCATTTTGTTGGCTATACAGTCCTTATGCTCGGAGATAAGGACGAGACTGCCGTTACCACCAACGGAGGAACCGCTCCCGACGGGGGACCCGGAGCCAGGCCCTTCTGGGAGCCCTCCCCCTAAGAGAAGGATTCATCCTCCACCTCCTTTTCAGCCATCGCACCCTGTTCAGCCCTCCTCCCCGTCCACGACACGTGGGGATGATACGGGGACTGACACGGCCGCGACGGGTACAGACGACGAGGTTTACGACGAGGATCTCCCGTCGTCACCTCCCACCCGGGCTTCCCCGCCCGACGAGATTGGATCGTTTCACTCCATGATCGCCAGGGCATCCGAGCTTTTCCAGCTCTGCCCGGAAGAGAAGAAGAAGGAAGGTTTCCTTTATCAACGGCATGAGACCAAGAGGAAGACGGTCCTCGCTGTACCTCTACTAGACGATATTTGGGATGAGGGCCTCGCCCTCCTCAAGAACCCATCCACGACGCCAGCTAGAAGGGATCGGTACGAGAAGAAGTACCGGGTCCCAGACGCTGCCCCCTTGTGCCTTCGGGCACAGCCGACCCCGGACTCGGTCGTCTCCGTGGCGGCCAGGAAGAAAGCGGGGGGGGCGCGGCCTCTACGTCAACCTCCACGCCGGACGGCGAGGGAAAGAAATTAGACACGTTGGGACGCAGAGTCATCTCGTCGGCAGCGACGACGATTAAGGCGGCCAACGCCTTGGCTATCGTAGCCCGCTACGACAGGGAGTTGTGGTACAAACTGGCCCCCCTGCTGGACTTCCTACCAGACGACAAGAGGGCGGAAGCCCTAGAGATCTTGCAGGAAGGAGAGGTGGCGTCGGACCACGCCATTACGATTGCGACGGACATCTCTGACACTGGATTTCGCCAGTTGGGCAATGGCGTGTGCCTTAGGCGGCGTGGATGGCTCAAGGCTATTGACTTCCGTCAGGACGTGCAGACCAGAGTCTTGGACATGCCGTTCGACAGAAACAACCTGTTTGGGAAAACAGTGGACGATTCCCTTCAAGCCATCAAGGCGGACACGGAGATGGCCCAGGCACTTGGGGTTCTCCAGCAACGGCGGCCGCCCTTTCGGAGCGGCAGAGGCAAACAGGTGCCTCCAAAGGTTCCAGCGGCGGATTTTCCACCTACCGTCAAGCGGCCCGTTCGTCATCACAGGAAGCTTACAGGGGACGAGGCAAGTCAGGCGGACCCCGCCGTCGTCGCCAAGGAGGACAAGGCGGCAAAGCCTCGTCGAAGCAGGACTGAACCGGCCGTGGGGTCGGGCCCCCACCGAAGCACCCCGGTGGGAGGCCGGCTGGCGAGCTTCGTCAGCGTGTGGGAGTCCATCTCCACCGAACGTTGGGTGCTGGACGCCCTAGCTCAGGGTCACGCGCTCGAGTTTCTAAAGAGGTGCCCGCGCGTCCCCCCTGTGGCCAGGAAAGAACATCACGTCCCTCAACTTCTCTTGGAGGTAAAGGCGATGCTCAAGAAGGGCGCCATCGAGCTCGTCCCAAAGAGGCTTCGGGGCTCCGGAGTTTACTCAAGATACTTCCTCGTGAAGAAGAAGACGGGAGGATGGCGTCCCATCCTGGACCTACGACGAGTGAACAAATTCATCAAGGCACAGAAGTTCCGGATGGTCACCCTCCAACACGTCCTGGGTCAACTGGAGGAGGGCGATTTCCTGTCGTCGTTGGATTTGGAGGATGCCTACTTCCATATTCCCATCCTAAAGGGACACCGAAAGTTTCTCAGGTTCGTGGTCCAAGGGCGTCACTACCAGTTCAGAGCCCTTCCCTTCGGATTGAGGTCGGCACCCAGGGTGTTCACCAAGTGCCTCGCACCGGTGGCGGCGCAGCTGCGCTGAGAGGGGATCCACGTCTACCCCTACCTGGACGACTGGCTCATCCGAGCAAAGACGAAGGAGCTCGCCGTGGAGCACACGGCAAGGACCGTCCAACTACTCACGGACCTGGGATTCTCCATAAACTACGCCAAGTCCCACCTGGTGCCCGCGCAAGACGCACTGTTTCTGGGAGCGAAGCTCGACACAGTGTCGCTTCTGGCCTCTCCGTCGGAGGAAAGGAAGAGGGCCATATTGGGCAAGGTGCAGCGGATGCTGGTTGCGGACGCGGCCAGGGTGAGGTCCATCAAGTCCCTCCTCGGAATGATGTCTTCTTGCATTTATCTCATCCGCCTGTGCAGGCTCCGGATGCGCCCGTTGCAGGAGTTCCTGGACGCGCGCTGGATCCAGACGACGGGCAGCTTCGAGGAGAGGATCACACTCGACGAGAGTTTCCGACGAGCGATCCGGTGGTGGGGCACCCGCGCGCATCTGACGGCGGGCATGGACATCCAGACCCCCGGCCACCAGGAGACAGTGACCACGGATGCCTCCCTGGAAGGGTGGGGAGCACACACCGAAAATCTGCACGGGAGAGGCCTTTGGCTTCCGACGGAGAAGTCCCTCCATATCAACGTCCTGGAGCTCCGTGCAGTGTTTTTGGCCCTCAGGTCCTTTCTTCCGTCCCTCAAGGGCAAGGTGGTGAGTTTCTTCACCGACAACACCACCACCATGTTCTACATCAGGAAGCAGGGCAGTACCAGATCCCCAGCCCTGTCCAAGGAGCCGCAGGATCTGTGGCATTGGGTCGTCGCCCAAGGGATGTTTCTGGTGCCGTTTCATCTGGCAGGGATAAAAAACACCATCGCCGACTCGCTCAGCAGAGAGCTGCGCTCGTGCCACGAGTGGGAACTACGACAGGATCTAGTGGACCGCCTCTTCCGACGGTGGGGCACACCCCAGATCGATCTGTTTGCGACGGCGACGAACTCCAAGTGCCGGAGGTTCGCCAGCAGGTTTCCCCAGCCGAGGAGCATGGGCGATGCTTTCTTGTTCCCCTAGGAGGGCCTGTTTCTATACGCGTTCCCTCCATTGCCATTGCTGATCCGGCTCATCAACCAGCTCAAGAGGTCACGGTGCAGGATGATCCTCGTCGCACCTGCGTGGCCGAGGCAGATATGGTTCCCGGACCTTCTGGACTTGTCAGCGTCCCCGTCAATCAAGCTGCCAGTGGACGCGGATCTTCTCTCCAGGGAAGGAGGCGCCATCCTCCATCACGACCCAAGTCGCTGAACTTGCAGGCCTGGCTCCTGCAGCGTTAGAGTTTGGAGGATACGACATAAAGGCCGACTGCAGAGAGGTTCTTGCAAAGGCCAGGGCGTCCTCAACTCTTAAATGCTATGGACACAAATGGAAGAGGTTCTCTGTCTGGTGCCACGCACAGAAGATTAACCCTCTACGGATTACGGCTCCCCAGGTACTGCCGTACCTTCTGACGCTGGCCAAGGCTGGACTGGCGCACGCGTCCATCAAGATTCATCTTGCTGCGATCTCCCGATACACCAGAACCACGGGGCGGACGTCTTTGTGGTCTCATCGTCTGGTGAAAGAATTCATGAAGGGACTGTTCAGATCGTTCCCGCCGGTGAAGGCTCCGGCCCCGGCGTGGGAGCTCAATGTAGTGCTGACCAAGCTCATGGGACCTCCGTTCGAGCCTCTGCACTCGGCTCCGTTGAAGTTCTTGTCGTGGAAAACAGCGTTTCTTGTGGCCATCACCTCCGCACGAACAGTGGGAGGGATCCAGGCCCTTTCCTGCAAGCCCCCGTACTTGACTTTTCACGACACGAGGGTAGTGCTCAGGACGAACCCCTCCTTCATGCCCAAGGTGCCGTCGGACTTCCACCTCAACGAACCCTTGGTGTTGCCTGTTTTCTTCCCGTCGCCTTCGTCGCCGGCCGAAAGGACTTTGCACTTGCTGGATGTGGCTAGAGCGCTGAAGTTTTACGTGGACCGCACGAAGTGTTTTCGGAAGACGTCATAACTTTTTGTGAACTTTGGACCTGTCAATCAGGTGAAGGCTCTCTCAAAGGCCTCCATTTCCAGATGGCTCTCCGGCTGTATCATGTACTGTCATCGGTTGGCAAACCGACCGCTGCCTGGCCGTCCGAGAGCCCATTCCACCAGAGCGATCGCAGCTACCACGGCGTTCCTATCTGGTGTGCCCTTGCTGGACATCTGCAGGGCTACTACGTGGAGGTCGACGCACACCTTCACGAAATTCTACTGCGTCAATTGGGATTCCAGGGAGGAGTCCAGGGTCGGCCAAGCAGTGCTGCGCAATCTGTTTGCCTAAGGTGAGCCTGGGGAGGAGGTAAGAATTGCTTAATGTTGAGTTTGATGTAATGCTTAATGTTGGGCCTTTGCCACCTCCCGTGGTTGTGCATGTGTGTACTGCTATGTATTCTTTATTCATGAGCATGTGAATCCATGCCAGACCCCATGCTGGAGAAGGAACAAGTTACTTACCTGTAACTGTTGTTCTCCAGCATGGGTCTCGCATGGATTCACATGCGAACCCTCCCGCCTACCCCTCTGCGGCTCTTCACTTGGTCATACTGCCACTTCACGTGCTACCAAATCTGAAGATGGCTGCCAGAGGCGGGGCTTAGGTAGAGGGCAGTCATTGGTTGTGGTCAGTATGACGCAGAGATCAGTGATTAGTTACTACTACGAAAGACAGATCAGAAACGAAACTGATACTGATTTTTTCTTTACCGAGGATTCCCAGCCTGACGACGGGGAATATTCATGAGCATGTGAATCCATGCCAGACCCATGCTGGAGAACAACAGTTACAGGTAAGTAACTTGTTCCATCTTTGGTGACTGAGGTATAGCCTGTGGCCATTGGCAGTGGCCAGATTGTCCGGGTCATGGAATAAGGTCATGATAGACAATCTGTCTACTGGCCATGACCACGAGGGACAACAAATGGGGTTAAAGTGGCTATGTCCCCCTGGGACTGGCTTTGTGGTAAAGATATTCGAAATTGGGATAGATTTGAAAGGGAAGAAAAATGTGCTTGTGGTAATAAGGTTGGTTCTCTTTTCGCCTTCTACAGGCTTCCATGGAAAGCGAAGAGGGGCCCTGTATGGAACCCCGCCTTCCCTTTCCGTGGTGGCCATCTTGGAAAAGGATTTTCCTTCCTACACTGGGACGCTGCAGGCATCCCGGTGTAGGAAGAAAAATCCTTTTTTCTAGCACCCCGGGTTCCCGCGTTGGGAACATAGGGTGCTAATGGCCTTCATCCCCCATTACAGGGGCTGTAATGGGGGGATAATGGTCCAGAGACCTCGTTATCCACCCTCGCTTTGCTTGGGCTGATAACTTGGGTTGCCCGGCCGGTATCCACCGTTCCAGTCCCTGGAACGGAGGGTGAACGCCACAATATTCCCATTAGCATAACACAAAATGCAAATGGAAATGTTGGAAAATCTTATTGAGACTATGTACTTTACTGAGAAATATAAAGTAGATGGAGTCTATACGTTTTTTTTTAGTTCTATTTTTTAACTGTGAAAGGTGGTTCCTAAAGGAACTTTTCTTTTGTTGTTTTTGGATGCATTTCTTTTTTTTTGACAGGAGAGCTAAGAACGAAAGGTGGGGAGGAAATGAGGGAAGAGGCACCAAACACTAATATGGAGGGGTAGGTGGACAGGGGAAAATGTTGTACATGTGTAATTTCTAAGGTAGGAGGCAGTGTTTCTCATGCTCCTTGATTGCAGCAGTGGTGGTGGCTCTTGGGGAGGAGGGATGGCATTAGCTGATGCCATTTTAAGATAAATAGCAATTTTGCTAAAAGTATGTACTGTGTACTAGATTGTTAATGGATAATGAGTAGGAATAGGTGTTGGACCTGTGCAAGGGAAATTTTTAAGTTGAAAGTTCCTAGATCAGAAGAAAATGCAATTCCAAACTGTTTGCGAAGCTCCGATCCTATCGCGAAGTGCAGACAAGTTCTCAGACATGTCATCATGCCGCGTGCCAGAGTATGGTCATGTGGCACTGTCCGGAAGGTCCGCAATGAAGTCAGATGTTCGTAGACGTCAACGGATGCAAAACTAGTTGAAATAGTTGCAAAAAGTGTATAGAAGTGTTAAAAATGATTCTAGAAGGTGGGAAATGGCAGAGTTTTAAGGTGACACTTTGTAAATTGGACATAAATATTGCTATATTGGGTAAGTATGATATTTGTAATTTGTAGGAAAATAGCACACAATGCTAAAAACCCATGAAATTCACTGAAAAAACTTTGTTAAAGGGACGTTATGGTTAGTTGCACTAATAAAAACCTATGAAATTCAATGACTTTTTTTGTTAGAGGGACATTATGGTTAAGTTGCACTAATAAAAACCTATGTTAAAGGGACGTTATGGTTACAAGTAAAACCACCACCGTGCACTGCTAAGACTAACACCCAGGACATCAAAGATGACATCACAAATGTCATTGATGACATCACTGATGACATCACATGTGAAATAAATTTTGATGAAAAGTCCCTACAAGGAGTTGTGTTTATATTGTTGGTAACACGATTTCAGGGGTGATCGGGAGACCTATCGTGAAGTACTTAATATATTAAAGAATGTACTCATCTAAAATCATTGTATTGGAGTGTTGTTAATACAAAAACCTAATCATATATAAACATAGGCAGTGACTGCAGCATGCACCATAGAAGTACACTATTTATAATCTTGTAATTTTGGATAGTACAATAATGAATGCTACCTTATCAGAGTTTCGAGTAATGTTAAATATGTAATAACTAGCTACCAATTCAAGATGTACAACACTTGTGCTGGTACAAACAATACATATGAATAACCACAATGCATACAAATCAGAGGCACATACAGGGAAACTAAAGTAAGGAAGAAAGAAACAGCATTATCAGAAAATGTTAATGACATTAAAGTTTATCTTCATGTATACAAATGAATTGTGTGTTTGAGGCCTGCTCATTTCCCCATGTATGTGCACCATGAGCTGAGACCAAACCCTAAGGAAAGTACTTAAAGAACATATGACAAGGTGAACGTCTAGATATATAGCCCTTTTTTCAATTTTTATTTTCTGACGGTCAGTGAACAAAACCACCTGGCTTATATTTGTCAGTGAACAAAAATAAGTGGCCCAGATATGTGATGTCATCAGTGATCAATGCCATTTGTGATGTCATCTTTGATGTCCTGGGTGTTAGTTTTAGCAGTGCACAGTGGTGGCGCGAGTTATGGTTGCTTATCTTACCATAACTGGCGAATTTCAGGGGGTTTCGGTTTTACTTGTAACCATAACATCCCTTTAACAAAGGTTTTTCATTGAATTTCATAGGTTTTTATTAGTGCAACTTAACCATAACGTCCCCTTAAAGTTTTCTCATTGGATTTCATAGGTTTGTATTAGTGCAATTTAACCATAACGTCCCTTTAATAAAGTTTTTTCATTGAAAATATATATATATAATAGTAAGACTCACCTAGAACCTCCCCAATCCCACTGCCGTCTGCGGGCATGTTACACCTTTTCACCGATGGCAACTTAGGCGGCATTGGTCCCTGTGTGGAGCTATGATTCGAGAAACTCCGATATAGCAAGAGAATCCTGTGCCAGCAGTCTAGTTGTTTCACGTTGCCATCAGGAACACGTGATCAGTCATCTGATCCTCTTAAGGAACCCGGAACTCCGCTTCAACGCGTCGCTTCTGCTGAGTGTGATGCTCCAATTGTATCTCGTCTTGGCCTGCTCACTTCCTCTCCTTCGTTCAGTCCAGGGAATTCCTTCCTCTCTTCAAGCAGGGCTCTCCATTTGATATTCCGCTCTAGTCAGAAGCTCCGCCTATCGGAAGTAAGTCCAATTCCTACATTTGGTCTTTCTTTTCTTGTTTAGAACCACACTTACCATTCTCCCTTTTTCAGTTTTTACCCTCTTCTTTGGAATACCACTCCTTCGACTGCCCGGGAATACCCATTTGAAGGATCTAACTCCAGTCATCTCCAAAGTTAGTTCCGTACTTTCCTCATCAATTTACCCTTCATTCTGCTTTCCGTATACTTACCTGTTATTCTCGTCCTGTAGGTCTCTTTCCACTCGCCACTTAGAGAAGGACCATCCTGAGAGACAACCAGTCCTGACGTCCTTATAAGAAGGCTGATTCAAGATCTCCAGGGTTTTCTTCCCCAGAGGGTTTCCCTGGGGTCCGTGTTTCCCCTCACTGATTCTTTTATGTTTGGTACTAGGCGGAACAGGGATTCCGGGGTGATTCTTCTCTTCTGCTGTTGCTGCTCTGAACACGTTGGCATCCGATCAGGTTAGTGTTTTTTCTAAATATCCTTTTTGGGAATTGATAACCTCAACAGATTTACAACTGTTACAGGGCATGTGTTCATGTCCACGGACACGAACAGTGACTGTGGACATGGTGGCAGCAGCACCGTGTTTTTCCACCTATTAAAACACCTCACTAACAACTTTTTTCCACTCCCTCACCTTTTCCAGCCGCTCTTTCAGGCACAAAGTAACCCCAAAGACTTTGATCTCACTGCACTGTCCGCAGTCAGCGGCAATGTCTGCGGACTCTGCGGCAACTGCAAACCCATTTTTTCACCTTTAAAAACAGCTCTATATCAACTTTATTCCACTCCACACCCTTTCCAGGTCCTCTGTGGGCCACCAAATTAGCCCAAATGTGTTTTCCAGACTTTCTGCTCACTGCAGTGTCCACGGTCAGCAGCGGCTTTCCACGGATCCACCATGGTGACTGCTTCAAAAATTATGACGCACCTCACATTTTTCACCATCCAATCAGCATGCATTTTTGGTGTCCGCAGACATCGAGCCGCCCTCTGATTGGTCCAGAGGTGTCCACGGACTGCGAATCAGGAAATGAGTCCACGGCTCAGACCCAGATATCACTAATTTCTTTTCACCTACTTGCTGCCCATTTTTTTAAAAAAAACTGCTGGATGGATTTACACCAAATTTACAAGAGCATGCTTTCGGGACCAAACCGCCTATCCTGGCGCAAGTTTGGTGAAAATCCATCCAGTGGTCTGGGCTGTAGGTGCAAGCAACATTTTCTTTGCATTGTGTCTATGAGGATTTCAAACATTTTGGGACCCCCATATAACTTTGCCCCCGAATGGACAAAACCGCACCAAACTTCGCAGAATCCTTCCGAGGGTGCCATATACTTTTTTTGCAAAGTTTGGTGAGCATTCGTCCAGAGGGCAGGGCAAAGTTATAAGCCGCCCAAAAAGTGCTATATGAGTTGAGCAACTTAACCATAACTACAGGGCCGCTACGCCAGGCCCTGTAATATATAAGGCAGATAGCACAGAACCACGCTGTCTGAAAGGCCTGCCACCATTCTGGTGTTTATGTGACATATCAGCAGTGTTACATTACAAAAAGTACTACACCACCATTTCACCTTTCTTCACCTCCTTCTCCTTAGTTCTCTCCACCACTTCCTTACAGAGTCTTACATCCTCTGCCACCACCCTTTCATTAATCTCCACCACCGCCTTCTCGCTCTCTGCCACCTCCTCTCTGGTTCTTTCACTCTCCACCTCTATCCTCCCTAGCCTTCTCACCTCACCTTCCCAGACCTCTCCAAAACCTGTGGCCCTTTTTATACTCCTGCGGATCTGCCCTCAGACTTCATATTAGTGTAATAAATGACTTGAGATGGGATTTTGTATCTTGCAGGCTCTTGTGATTGGGCAACTCAATGAAGTACTGTGAAAACGTCAGGTTGATGTGATTGCTCTGCATGCTCAAACATAAGTTAGCATCATGATGTTTCAATACATGGATCTAACATTTTGGATTCATCCGTTTGGCGCCTATGGCCATGGTCACTCCATTGGTGCTTTAACCCCCGATTCCAGGAAAATGTTCCCTCCTTCGGACTGTGCCGACTTCCATGAACTCCAGCATATAGGCTTATGGGCAGCTGCACCTAGAAGCACAGTGAGCAAGCACTGTCTCCACTCGTACCATGTTATCAAGTGCACATTGTTCTGCTTGTTTGGACCTGTGGTAGTAGCCCTGTGGGCTTACATACTTGAACTACCATCCCTTTCAAAAGCATTCATCTTGTTGGCAAAGCATTTTAGTCATGTCTACATTTATATTTCTATCATATCTTTCAACTTGTACAATAGAGAGATTCTGGCAGCAAATATTGCGCTTTACATTACCTGGCAAAGGGTCCATGTAGCTGTAGGGTTATGCAGACACAATCAGCTAGAGATTAATTGGGAGACCTGAGGGATACACCATTTACCTCCTCTGGGTCTTACTTCATCAAGCGTGTGGTGGACCACAGCCGCCTAGGGTTTCGCTGGTCCTATTCACTAGTCTGAAACATGGGTCTTTGTCACAGTGGACAATAAATCCCTTTAAGAATTCCAAATCTTTCTCAAATGATTGGTCCTGCAGCAGATCAAAGTAAATTGATATTAAAGTGAGTGTGGCCTACGGTGTCATCTTTTCTTTCGTAATCTATTATAGATATGTCCTGGTGGAGTGAAGCAGGATCAATTATTTTGAAAAATTGATTTTGTATCATGAAACGATTTTATGTTAATGCATAACAGGCAGAACAGCTAGTTTTGGATATTTTATTTCATATAGAGATGTTTCTGATTGTGGGGTAGACTGGCAACAACTATCAATTCGAAAGCTTGTCATTGTGCTCTGATATGGGTTGGTAATAATCCAGAGTGGACTCGATAGGATTTCAGGAATTGATGTAGCGTATCTGAGATATAGATCATGACATATTCTGCTTAGAGCAAAATGACACCTCCACCAGCCTTCAGAATGGATCAGATAGACCAAACGTGCCTCGTGTACGAAATTGGACATTCCACCTGACGACAAGAAAGCTTTTTGCGATCAAGGGCTATCTTTGCTTCCAGCAGTCAGATTCACAGGCTTCCTCATATTGTCTGTGAAGTGTCTATTTTGCATCTGTCTTGATGTATTAACTGTGTGGAGAGTTTATTAAAAGTTTGCTTATTGTATTGTTGGGAGTTAAATTCTCTCAAGAAAAGTTTGTGTATTTGCAATGAGTGATTTGAGAGAATTTTGTAATGTAGGCTGGAATGGAGCCTCACAAATTGCTTAGCATTCGGTAAATCTGTGATATAACCTGGAAGGGTGATGTTGGGTAGAACGAAACACAGGCGACACCCATAGAGACGAGTTAATAACCCCAGCCAATCCCATCCGATATCCTCACTCGCCCATAGTTGCTAATAGGTACCACAGTGTTGTGGAATTATCGGGATATTCCCAATCACCACACTAATTGAGTTGTGGACACTGGCAGGTGCACTGGCCATTTAAGTGGATAGGGAGGACAGGTGGGGCTGTGAGGGAGGCTGGTGGATGTAGGAGCGAGATCTGAAAGGGACATTGAATGCCGGACGGGCTAAGATCAGGACAGAGCCGCAGGGTGTCCCGTCCCATCTGGAGAGATTATGCTAGCCCAACACGCCAATTCAGGATAGAGATGCCAACTAACCAATTCCACTAACAATTTCCCCCACTGCATACACCTCTCAAACTCCAAACCAAACACAACCACAAACCTACAGCACAACAAACTGCACAAACTTCACTACACTGCAAAAACAAAACAAAAAACACACATAGACTAGCACAACAGTACACATCGACTACCGGCCGCAAACACCCCAGGCCCAGCCAACAGACCCACGGGGCTGAGGCCGCCAACAGCACATCACTGCCTTCTTGCACTTTTGCAGCTTCCTCCCACTAACTCACCCTCCCATCCTCTTTCAGAGCTGCCAGAGTGCCAGGGGACCACTCCGGCGGTGATAGTGCGCGGGACAAATGTCCTTTAACATTAACATATAACAGACCATTGCCTACATTTGAGAGAGAAGAGTAGATCCCATAAAGGTTTCTCTTCTCATTCGAAAAAGGTTTGTTATATTTTTAAGCGTTTGGTTTCTTGAGCCATAGTTATGTTTTTGAAGTGCTTTCCTGCTTTCTTTACTGATTCTAAAACTCTTGGAAACTCATTTTGATTGCATTTGCTCCAAGTCATGTATTTCCGGCTGGAGAGTTGAGCTCCAAGGTTACTAAGTAACTCTCCCACCTGGGACCCTGTATTCCAGCACTGATCTTTGATTGTACTTTAATTTTCATTAAGTAACTTTTTCCTAGATTGAACATGACCTGAGAGTGCAACTCCCAGAATCTAATTGACAAGGAAGTGAAAGCCTATGACTAGGAAATGGCCTCTCCAATGAGATGGGGTCATTTGCTAACCTGAATTACTCTGGTGCTCCAAATCCCTTTAATTTACATGCTTTAGCCTTTTTAAGTACTGCTTACTGTGTGCTTAATGACGTAGTGCAGTTGTTTTCCCAGAATTCTTCTATTGATTGACACATGGTATCTCAGATCTCTTCATAATCCAGCACAGACTAATTCAGTAAGGTCCAGCATGACCGCCTGGTCGGAAAGGGTTCTGGAATGTATGAGGCACGCTTGTATTCAGGGACGACGTTGTCTGGGAGTGGACCAAAAGTTGAGATGCTGCCCATGGCATGTGGATAAAATGTGTAATCGTTTGCTTGGAGAGTACTCTGTTTTTCTAGTTCAACAAAAGCCAGCCTTAACCATTTCCACTATTGGCGAGGGTAGGTTGTAGCCTCAGACTGAGGATTCGCATCTCTTTTCAGTTTCAGCATAAGAGTCACTTCTACACAAGTAGCCCGTTTGATGCATGGGGCACATTTATCCAGTAGATCAACGCAAAATGGGGAGGATCTCCTTGCTAGCCCCTTTATGCTACACTGGCTGGCAGTGCTCGTCATATTGCTGTCGACGAGGCTCGTGTCCCTTTAAAGGGCCCAGTAATGAGGGACGGTACAATGACCTAGCATCATCTGCATGCACAGCTCCCCTCGTGCAGCTGCATAAATTGCATTCAAAATGGCACCACAGGCTTTTATCCTCTCACACCATGCACTCTCAGGGGGGATGAAGACAGAACTTGAACTAAGAAAGTTTGAGTAGTTAAATCACGTTCTACTCTCCTCGCACATACCCCCAATGCCTGTTAGGCTAAGGGGGTTCTCCCCGAGGGGGGGGGGGCAGGGTGTGGCAAACACAGAGAAAGATTACCCAACCCAACGTCCCTCATCATAACTGTAAGCCAACCCCTGGGCAGGGCCCATCATTCCATTTTTGTACCAATGGCATAGGGAGAGTGAGGTTGGGAGATGTATCAAGGCCCTATACATGTAAGGGCCTATAGTAGAAAGCTGTGGGTGTGTGGAGAACGAGATAATTTGGAGGCAGCTAGTGGAAAGTGCAAACAGAGCAGGAGACAGGCTAGAAAGAGAAGGGTCCAGGCAAGTGGGGTAAGAAGTTAATAGGCTGGAGGAAAGATCCAGAGAGGCCTTTATTTTATTTTATGAAATAATATTATATAGCACGTGGCAGACAAGTGCATCACATCAAAGCACTGTATAATAAAACAACATGTATGGAGAGGTATACCCAGGAAGCTTGAGAGAGCAAAACCCATGACATTTGGAAGAGAGACAGACCCAGGAGATATTGGGGAGAAAAGGTTCTAGAGAGTTGTAAAGGAGACATAATGAAGTTCGCTCTGTTTATAGAGGAGTGGGTGGGAGGAGGGTCGGAAGAAGCCAAGAACACTCAATATAGAGGTGCCTAAAGAGAATAGGAGGTGCCCCAGGAGGAGCTGATAAACAGTGAGGTTCAGAGAAGATTTAAGAGAAGATTGACCAGATGGAGGCCTAGGCATAGTTGATCATGCATATTCATTCCATCCAGACTGGTGTTGTAGGTTCAGTTTGGGATAAGGATAGAGAGTCTCATAAGATTTTCTTTTTTCATTGATCATGCTCCAAGTCTTGATATCCCACCCTGTCCTGGGATCTTCTTGTGCCTGCTGACACGAGTCCAGGCATACAGGACCAGTAATTCAAGGCAAGAAAAGGACCGACAGATTCCCAGGGGCGTGCTTTACTTGCCTGACTACTGAAGAGCAGATGCCCATCAAACTGTCTTTGATGAGTGACACCTATGAATTGTTTCCTGCCTAAAACTATTGAAAGGGAGAGATCCAGGCTTGAAACTGATGTGACAATATCATCAAGATGCTATGGGACCCTGTTTCCACTATCAACATCTATGTTTTCATCTCGAGCCAAGATAACCGGGCGATGATGCTCACCGAACACCAAAGGAACCTGGTAGCACTGCTTCTGAACTGTTTGGAGCAACTCCTCAAACTGAATCAATGGGATGTCCTAGCCTGCATATCCTGTGAAAATGCGTGGGCCGCAGAACATCAACTGAACCCAGAATTCAGAGAACATTGCTCCTTCTTCCCTGAATCATGTCAGTTTGAAAGCAGGCAACAAGTGGCTCAGAGAGGCAATACAAGCAGAGTCCCCATCATCAGATCTAGAAGTCCTCTAATTACTGATCGTTCCATAGTGTGCAGGATTCTAGCATTATCCTGACCCTGGTGACAATCTTTTTTTTTTTTAATACGGGTTGTAACAAACCTTTAAAATTCAATTCATTTTTACACCAATTTTGTCTGAAAACTTAAGTCAAAAAAAGTAAAAGACAGTAAAGTTGCATTGCAAGGAAAGAGGGAAAAAAGACTGGAAGAAGAAAAAAAACTAGAAAAAGCAACGAAGAAAAAAAGTCAGACAGCTAATAATTCACTGAACAAGTTAATCAAGTGATCATTTTCAGTCAGACACTGGTTGAACTTTGATGGCTCTCTTTGACATCTTCAAATTGACAAGGGGGGTCCTGGGAGTCTCTCTGCCAGACATTAGTCCTGGTTACGAGAGACTTACCCAGAGTCTTTAGCTCACTATCTTTCACAGAGAAGAAATATCCCAAACATATCAGTCTTTGTCCTGGCCTGGGGCAGTCCAGCACCGAAATGCTAGGCAATTCTCCTCTGAACAAGAGTACCAACAGCATCCCCAGACACTGTTTTGGTCTGGTTAGACCTCATCAGTAGGGAGGAGCTGTGCCTCTCTAAGAATAGTGAGCAAGGGGTCCACGTCTGGATTCCCTTGGTAACTTAGGGTGAGACCCAAAGTTACTTGAATATGCAAATTGACAAGGGGGGTCCTGGGAGTCTCTCTGCCAGACATTAGTCCTGGTTACGAGAGACTTACCCAGAGTCTTTAGCTCACTATCTTTCACAGAGAAGAAATATCCCAAACATATCAGTCTTTGTTCCTGCCCTGGGACAGTCCAGCACCGAAATGCTAGGCAAATCTCCTCTGAACAAGAGTACCAACAGCATCCCCAGACACTGTTTCGTTCTGGTTGGACCTCATCAGTAGGGAGGAGCTGTGCCTCTCTAAGAATAGTGAGCAAGGGGTCCACATCTGGATTCCCCTGGTAACTTAGGGTGAGACCCAGAGTTACTTGAATATGCAAATTGACAAGGGGGGTCCTGGGCGTCTCTCTGCCAGACATTAGTCCTAGTTACGAGACTTACCCAGAGTCTTTAGCTCACTATCTTTCACAGAGAAGAAATATCCTAAACATATCAGTCTTTGTCCTGCCCTGGGGCAGTCCAGCACCGAAATGCTAGGCAATTCTCCTCTGAAAAAGAGTACCAACAGCATCCCCAGACACGTGTTTTGGTCTGGTTGGACCTTATCAGTAGAGAGGCGCTGTGCCTCTCTAAGAATAGTGAGCAAGGGGTCCACATCTGGATTCCCCTAGTAATTTAGGGTGAGACTGTCATGATCTCTGCTTCCAAAAGGTCAGGGTTTTCCCAACTCCCTTGGAAGCAGATCCATAACCCAGGTTCCGAGTGCCAACCAGTCCCAATTGGGACCTTTTGGACCCAGTCCTGGCGCCAGTGGCACCAGGCTCATAAATATGCCCAGTCCCAGCGCTGGAAGCGCCGGGCTCATAATGCTTGGGTGGACTTACCTGCAGCAGACCATGCTGCTTACTTGCCTGCCAGTTGAGTCTCTGATCCTCTTCTGTTTGGAACTACTTTTCCTGTTGGGTGGGGCAGGAGCCACTCCCTAGATTCAGAACACTGGAACTCTTCTGGAAAGCAGGAACTCTTTTCTTACCTAGGCGTGGCTGTGGAAGGAGACACCTAAGCACTACAGGAACAGGAGGCTATTTAAACCACACCCGATGGATGAATCTTGCTTTGCGTTATTCTGCATCCTTGTTAGGCAGAAACCTGTGCAGTTCCCTTGGGGAACACTGCAAAAGATTTAAGACTACAGGTATAGCAGTAAACCCACTTGGTAGCAGGCCGCACCACCCAGATTTACCTGGTAGCTGTGGCTGAGCAGTCAGACTTCCCTCAAGAAGAGTTAGGCAGTATGCAAAGTATACACAATATGTACTCAGACACAATAGCACAAGCAAACACTGACCAGAGCTTGGTTTCAAAAGTATATAGTTATTTATTTTCAAGAACACATAAGTTGAAAACACTCTAGCAAAATATAGTAAAACACTCTAAACACAGTTATATGGAAAGCAGTCCCAATCCTTATTCCTATCTAGACAACTCTAGGTTAACACCACATAATTCAAACAGAGGTGAGCGCTTAACGTTAGATGACACTCTAGTAGGTAAAAAGAAGGGAGAAGGAGCAGAATTAGGATAAACACACCACTCTAAGGTTAAGAACACTTTTTGTAAGCTCAAAGAAGCACAAAGTCACAGGTGAGCAAAAGTCACTAAGCAGGGCCCACTCTTAGAGCAGAGAGAGCGAAAACGTGCCCAAGATCACACAGTTGGTAGGGATTCAGAGTCTTGCAAAAGAGTTCGGAAAAGAGTTAGAGAGGCTTAGAAAGTTTAGCCAAAGTGTCCCAGGCAATCCCAGGATCGAAAGCCGGGGGCTAAAACTACCCCGTACAGTCGGTGGCAAGGGAAGCCAGGCGGAACACGGTACCTTAACTGAAAGGATCCTCCAGCGGGGGCAGTTGTTCCAGGCAGTGGCAGCAAGGCTCGACGTCGGTCAGGGGAGAAGAAGATCTCGCTGAAGAGCAGAAGAAGAAGGTCGTTGCACTGCCCGGGAAGAAACCAGCCGCGGAGTCCTCCGGTTAAAGGGTTGTACCGACTTTCGCAGTTGGGGTAAAAGTGGTGGGTATTCCGGTTGCCGGGGTGCTTGGCACTGGCAAGGCGGCCACGAGATACCTCGAAGAGCGGAAAGAAGGTGAAAACTGGTTGTCCCCACCAGTCAAGGGAAGGAGCCACTCCGTTAAGAGTTCTCCTCGGTCGTCGGGAAAAGTGGTGAGATGGTTCAGCAGGGCTCCACCGGCGGTGTCGTCGTAGCAGATCAGCTCAGCTCGTCCCTCGTTGGATTCTTAGATCCTGTGGCGACTTCTGAAGTTCCAGTCCCCAAAGCCCTGCTTTTATGCAGCAAACCCCCATTCACCCAGCCTAGCTGTCACTCAAACATGCTAAGTGGTGAGCCGGCCGGCTCACCACTTGGGCCAATCAGGACGAAGTGCGACTTGAGTTACCTAGGTAACTCAGTCCAGGGTGCCTAAATCCCCCTCCACCCCTCCTAAGTACCCCAGACAGAGTGGCACCACTTTGGAGGGCTTCTGTGGAGAAGCCCGCCAAAAGTGGGACAAAGGGCTCCACTTTGGGTCAGAGTTACAGAGGCGAATGCCAACGCCATTTTAGCATCAAGTTTTGGCAAAAAATCCCAACCGGAGTTATAATAATAAATATATAAACCGGCGGTATGTTTAAGGCTACCGTAAATAAATAATTAAATGTGTTAGCCTAAAACAATGGGAAATCCCATAGGAAAATATTCGCGGTCGAATATAAAACGTAGTTTCCACTGCCACCAGCCAAAACTCGATCAGGGGGGACGGAGACGTGCCCCCTCGACTAACAGACCCTGGGGCAATCGAATTGCCCCAGCCAGTACGTCCACAATATGATGGTTTGTACTGGTTCTGTTCAGGATTTAAGACTAGTAAAGTCTTTGGTGACTTTACATGCCCTGGGAGACAGTAGTCAGTCCCAGGGTATGGAGTCTATGTTGGGGAGTCCCTAGGACACCCCTGGGTTACGGCACAGAGGGTGCTGTGTAACCCACATCACAAAAATATATGAGGCCCTATGGAGTAAAAGACCCCATAGCCCATTCAACACAAGGTTTAACCAAGAAAACACACTTCAACATGCCCAAGAGTGAGGGTAAAAGAGTCTCACTCTTGGCAGGAGAAAAAAATAAACCCCAGCAATCCAGCAAAGCTGCTGGGGGACTCACTAGGTAGGGAAATTCAGCCTAAACAGAGAATTCTCCCTAACACTCGCCCCCCCAGACTAAGGGACAGGAGGATTTAATCCACTCCTGGATGAACCTCATACCTCTAGTCGATGATATACATCCTAGAGAGTCCATCAGCATTTTGATGGTGACACCCTGACCTGTGCTCAATGGTGAAATCAAACCCTTGCAGGCAGATTGACCATCTCAATAGTTTTGGATTTTCCCCTTTCATTTGCATTAACCATCTCAAGGGTTGGTGGTCAGTCTGAATAACAAAAGTAGAACCATACAAGTATGGCCTAAACTTCTTCAGTGCCCACACAATAGCAAAGCATTCTCTTTCGATAGTTGCCCACCTTGTCTCAGGATCCTTCAGTTTCCTACTGATGAAGCAAATGGGGTGCTCCCTACCCTTCTCATCCAGTTGGCTTAGAACTGCACCTATACCTACATTGGAAGCATCAGTTTGTACAATGAAAGTTTGGTGGTAGTCAGGAGCTCTTAACACTGGAGCTTGGCAAAGAGCTCTCTTCAGTTTTTCAAAGGCCTGATTGCACTCCTCATTCCATTTTACCTTTTTAGGGAATTTGGGAGAGGAGATTACATTCAGTGGAGAAGCTATGGTCCCATAGTTCTCAATGAAATTCCTGTAATACCCAGTGAGGCCTAGGAAAGCTCTCACTTGGGTTTGAGTAGTTGGTGTTGTCCAATTTTGCACAGCTTCAATCTTGCTGAGCAAAGGCCTTATTTCTCCACCTCCTACCTCATGTCCAAGGTAGACCACCTTACTTTGACCGATCTGGCACTTACTGGCTTTGATTGTCAAATGGGCCTGTTCAAGGGCCTGCAACACATGTCCTAGGTGGTTCACATGCTCCTCCCAGGAGTGGCTGAAGACTGCAATGTCATCCAAGTATGCCATGCAGAAGTCTTCCATCCCAGCTAGAACTTGGTTCACCATCCTTTGGAATGTGGCAGGTGCATTTTTTAGTCCAAAAGGCATGACCTTAAACTGGTACAAGCCAACTGGGGTTGAAAATGCAGTTTTCTCCTTGGCATGGTCTGTCAGGGCTATTTGCCAATAGCCTGACGTCAGGTCAAATGTGCTGAGGTACTTGGCTGCACCAAGTTTATCCACCAACTCATCTGTCCTGGGCAAAGGGTGGGCATCAGTCTTGGTGACTGCATTTAGAGCTCTATAGTCCACACAGAATCTCAAGTCTTTGGATCCTGCCTTTGGTACTAACACAACTGGGCTAGACCATGGACTAGTAGAGGGCTCTATTACCCCGAGATCAAGCATCTTCTTGACCTCTCCTTTGATGTGGGTTCTGATATGTTCTGACATTCTGTATCCTCTGCTTTTGACTGGCAGACAGTCACCAGTGAGTATCTCATGCTGGCCCCAAGGGGTCAAGCCTGGTGACAGTGAGAACAGGGAGGCAAACTGATTTAACATAGATTTGCACTCCTCTTGTTGCTCAGGTGTCAGGTCTGAAGAGAGATTGACTCCTTCAACTTTTTCATCTAAAGGCACACCTCTGAGGAGATCAGGGAGAGATTCACTCTCTTCTTCCTCTGCAGCTGAAGCTAGAAGCAAGGCTCCTACATCAGGTCTGGAGATGTATGCTTTTAGTCGGTTGGTGTGGAAGACTCTAGGAGCTTCCCTGGGTCTGCCCAGATCCACCAGATAGTTGACCTCCCCAAGTTTTCCCACAATCTTGAAGGGTCCCATCCATTTGTCTTGCAAGGCCCTCTGCCTTGTTGGGAGCATAACTAGAACTAGCTGGTCTTGAGTAAACTCACCATGTTAGCCTTCTGGTCGTGCCAATGTTTGACCAGAGCTTGACCAGCTTTCAAGTTGTCACTTGCTTCTGCCATCATGTGTGACATTCTCCTCCGGAGACCTATCACATAGTCAGTCACTCTGACTGGCTTGAGGGGAGGAGCACCTTCCAATCCCTCCTTAATCAGGGCCAATGGACCTCTGACTGGATGGCCATAGAGAAGCTCAAAGGGAGAATAACCTACTCCCTCCTGAGGGACTTCTCTATAAGCAAAGAGAAGGCATGGCAGTAGAAGGTCCCACTTTTTCTTAAGGGGTTCTTCTAAAGCACCTATCATGCTCTTCATGGTTCTGTTAAACCTTTCAACCAACCCGTTTGTCTGAGGGTGGTATGCGGTTGAGAACTTGTAGGTAACTCCACAGGTTTTCCACATGGCTTTCATGTAGTGGGACATAAAGTTTGACCCCCTGTCAGAGATTACCTCCTTAGGAAACCCAACCCTGGTAAAAATACCAAGGAGGGCCTTAGCCACAGCCGGAGCTGTAACAGTCCTCATAGGAATTGCCTCAGGGTACCTAGTAGCATGGTCTACTACAACAAGGATAAACCTGTTGCCTGAGGAGGTTGGGGGATCAAGGGGACCAACAATGTCAATCCCTACCCTCTCAAATGGGACTCCCACAACTGGGAGAGGCACTAAAGGTGCCACATTCTTGGAACCAACCTTACCAGAAGTCTGGCAGGTGTGGCAGCTCTTACAATATCTATCTACTTCAGCCCCCATCTTTGGCCAATAGAAGTAGAGAGAGAGCCTTTCCTTGGTCTTCTTGAAACTCAAGTGACCAGCCAAAGGTATCTCATGGGCTAGTTGTAAGAACTGTTGTCTGTTCTCTTGTGGGACTACAAGGCGTTTGTAGTCTCCAGGTTCAGACTCAGTCGGTTCACTGTAGAAGAGGCCATCTTCCCAGTGTAACCTATACTTCCCAGGCTCTTGCCCATCAGCCTGAGAAGCTGCCTGGTGGCGGAGACCTTCCAGAGTTGGACATTCTCTTTGCCCCTTACGAAAAGCTGCCCTGCTAGGCCCACCTTCTGCCAGTAAAGACTGCAGCTCAGGATGTTCCTCAGGGTCCAAATCTCCAATAAGGTTGGGGTCTCCTTCTAGCTCTTCCTCAGAGTCTAGCTCAACCACACAGGGTTGTACCTCCCTCTCAGCCTCAGCTGGAGGTGGAGTTACAGGTGTAACTTTGGACAACCTAGGGGAAGTCCTTGTTGGAAGCACTGGAGTGCTTGCTGCTGGCTTTTTCCTAGGAGTCTTGGGTTGCCCCTTTGCTCCTGATCTGGTAGTTACTGCAGTAAGTTGCTCCAGTGGGAGAGGAGTGATTTCTGTCATCATCTCCTGAGATAACCCTCGCAGGGTTTTCTCTCTTGCAGGTTTTGTGAGCTCCTGTAACCTTTTGCTAGGTGGTCTGGGGGTATGTGACACAACTCCAAGAGCTTTGAGGTCATTACCCAACAGAACCCTACCTGGCACTTCACATTGTACACTGACAGGTATTTTTACAGCCATCTCATTACATTGGATGAGAACTGGTAACTGGGGACACATCTGCACAGGCCCACCAGCTAACTTGGTGAGGCATTTGGGTGCCTTAGCAACATCCTCTGCCTTGAAAAATGATTCATCCACCACAGTTATGCTGGCTCCAGTGTCCCTAATGGCAGGAGTCTCCTGACCATTCACCTGGACACTGTCCTTATAATACTCTTTAGTATTATCTGGGATAGAGTTATAGACATCTAAATTCTGTTGTTCCCACAACCCCAGAGAGACTAAAGAAACACTAGCTGAGACTCCAGTGGGTTCATCAGCTAGTAATAGAAAGTTTCCACTTGCCATATGTACTTCCTCTTCTGGAGCGAAGGCTAAGGAGGCAAGCTGGACCCCTGAAGGTTTACCCTTACATCTGGGATCTCCTTTCACATGGTCAGTAGCCTTACAAACAAAGCATGAGCCAAAGGCTCGCTGGAATGGAGGCTTGTTCTGACCTCCTTCTGGTCTGGGACCAGAAGGTACACTAGCCTGATTTGGTTTCCCTTGTGGCTTACCCTTATAGTTTTGTTTGGGGCCCTCTTTGGAATTTGTAGTATTAGAATTCTCGTTGGAGTCCTTTTTAGGCTGTTTCTCCCCATCCTTCTTCTGAGTTACCCCAGAATCCTTGTGAGTGGCCCTGTTGGCAACCCACAAGTCAGCAGCCTTAGCTAGTTTCCGGGAATCTAATTCCCTGGAATCAGCCAAGTGTTGTCTGAGCTCAGGAGAGCAGGCATCATAAATAGTCTCCAACATAAACAAATTCTTCATACCTTCATAAGTGTTCACCTTGTAACCCTTAATCCATCCCTCTAAGTTTTTCAACCCTTCACTCACCCAGGTAGCCCAAGGGGTACCATCATGCTTTTTGAGGCTCCTAAACCTCTTAAGATACTGGGAAGGGGTCTTCCCAAACCTAGCTATTAAAGCTAGCTTCACACATTCATAGTCCTTCTTATCCTCCTCCCCCATCTCCATTACCACATCAGTTGCAACAGGGGGAAGCCTAGAGAACAACCAGGGGAGTAAGTCATTTCCTGTGATGTTCTGGAGCCCATGATTATATTCAAACAGAGACAACCAATCCAACACATCCAACTTAGGCTCATACATACCAACCAATTCTTTAGGCATCCGGGGTCTTTTAGGACTGGAACTTCTAGAGGAGCCAGAGAGAGAAGCATTCTCAACAGATAATTTCTTCATTTCTAAGTCATACTTGAGCTCCATTTCCCTTAGCCTTAGTTCTTTGTCAGTTTGAGCATTAAGTTTCTTATACTCCAATTCTAGTTTCATTTTCTCCAGTTCAAAGTACTGAGGACTAAATGTGGGGCCTGGTAAAGGTCCAGTAGGTACAGCAGGTAGAGCAGGCAGAGGCCTAGGGGGGACAGTCACAACAGCCTCACCCTCCTCTTCTGACTCTTCCTCAGAATCATCAACATTTTGCTCCATGTTAACTTCAATACTGTCATCTACAGTTGCTGGAGTGGTAGGTTCCTCTGAACCATCACCCAGACTTTGGTTAGCTAACAATCTTTCAATCAGCTCCATTTTCTTGCCCTTAGTCAGGAGATCCTTATGTTTACAGAGCACTCTTAAACAATCAGCAGTTTTGGCTGCAAGGGACTCTTGACTATAGCTTTCTATAACTGACATGTTAGAGGATTACTTTTACAGTGCTAAGCTTTGTGGTTAGTTGCACTAAGGTATCTAAAGCACAATAAAATGTATACTCAATACAAATCCCACCGCTGTACACCAGTGTTAGGCAGAAACCTGTGCAGTTCCCTTGGGGAACACTGCAAAAGATTTAAGACTACAGGTATAGCAGTAAACCCACTTGGTAGCAGTCCGCACCACCCAGATTTACCTGGTAGCTGTGGCTGAGCAGTCAGACTTCCCTCAAGAAGAGTTAGGCAGTATGCAAAGTATACACAATATGTACTCAGACACAATAGCACAAGCAAACACTGACCAGAGCTTGGTTTCAAAAGTATATAGTTATTTATTTTCAAGAACACATAAGTTGAAAACACTCTAGCAAAATATAGTAAAACACTCTAAACACAGTTATATGGAAAGCAGTCCCAATCCTTATTCCTATCTAGACAACTCTAGGTTAACACCACATAATTCAAACAGAGGTGAGCGCTTAACGTTAGATGACACTCTAGTAGGTAAAAAGAAGGGAGAAGGAGCAGAATTAGGATAAACACACCACTCTAAGGTTAAGAACACTTTTTGTAAGCTCAAAGAAGCACAAAGTCACAGGTGAGCAAAAGTCACTAAGCAGGGCCCACTCTTAGAGCAGACAGAGCGAAAACGTGCCCAAGATCACACAGTTGGTAGGGATTCAGAGTCTTGCAAAAGAGTTCGGAAAAGAGTTAGAGAGGCTTAGAAAGTTTAGCCAAAGTGTCCCAGGCAATCCCAGGATCGAAAGCCGGGGGCTAAAACTACCCCGTACAGTCGGTGGCAAGGGAAGCCAGGCGGAACACGGTACCTTAACGGAAAGGATCCTCCAGCGGGGGCAGTTGTTCCAGGCAGTGGCAGCAAGGCTCGACGTCGGTCAGGGGAGAAGAAGATCTCGCTGAAGAGCAGAAGAAGAAGGTCGTTGCACTGCCCGGGAAGAAACCAGCCGCGGAGTCCTCCGGTTAAAGGGTTGTACCGACTTTCGCGGTTGGGGTAAAAGTGGTGGGTATTCCGGTTGCCGGGGTGCTTGGCACTGGCAAGGCGGCCACGAGATACCTCGAAGAGCGGAAAGAAGGTGAAAACTGGTTGTCCCCACCAGTCAAGGGAAGGAGCCACTCCGTTAAGAGTTCTCCTCGGTCGTCGGGAAAAGTGGTGAGATGGTTCAGCAGGGCTCCACCGGCGGTGTCGTCGTAGCAGATCAGCTCAGCTCGTCCCTCGTTGGATTCTTAGGTCCTGTGGCGACTTCTGAAGTTCCAGTCCCCAAAGCCCTGCTTTTATGCAGCAAACCCCCATTCACCCAGCCTAGCTGTCACTCAAACATGCTAAGTGGTGAGCCGGCCGGCTCACCACTTGGGCCAATCAGGACGAAGTGCGACTTGAGTTACCTAGGTAACTCAGTCCAGGGTGCCTAAATCCCCCTCCCCCCCTCCTAAGTACCCCAGACAGAGTGGCACCACTTTGGAGGGCTTCTGTGGAGAAGCCCGCCAAAAGTGGGACAAAGGGCTCCACTTTGGGTCAGAGTTACAGAGGCGAATGCCAACGTCATTTTAGCATCAAGTTTTGGCAAAAAATCCCAACCGGAGTTATAATAATAAATATATAAACCGGCGGTATGTTTAAGGCTACCGTAAATAAATAATTAAATGTGTTAGCCTAAAACAATGGGAAATCCCATAGGAAAATATTCGCGGTCGAATATAAAACGTAGTTTCCACTGCCACCAGCCAAAACTCGATCAGGGGGGACGGAGACGTGCCCCCTCGACTAACAGACCCTGGGGCAATCGAATTGCCCCAGCCAGTACGTCCACAATATGATGGTTTGTACTGGTTCTGTTCAGGATTTAAGACTAGTAAAGTCTTTGGTGACTTTACATGCCCTGGGAGACAGTAGTCAGTCCCAGGGTATGGAGTCTATGTTGGGGAGTCCCTAGGACACCCCTGGGTTACGGCACAGAGGGTGCTGTGTAACCCACATCACAAAAATATATGAGGCCCTATGGAGTAAAAGACCCCATAGCCCATTCAACACAAGGTTTAACCAAGAAAACACACTTCAACATGCCCAAGAGTGAGGGTAAAAGAGTCTCACTCTTGGCAGGAGAAAAAAATAAACCCCAGCAATCCAGCAAAGCTGCTGGGGGACTCACTAGGTAGGGTAATTCAGCCTAAACAGAGAATTCTCCCTAACAATCCTCAGCAGCAGAACGCTCATCGTGTCTTCTGCATCTGATCCTGGGCCTAAGGAAAAAGGCTTGCCATTCTGAATCCAGTCTTCAGCAACACCTATAAAGACAAGAAAGAACAGGTTAGCATTACGGTCTTCAGTGACAGCTCTTCACTTACCTGGTCCATCGGCTGTCACCAACGCCTCGCGCTGCATTCCGGCATCTGAAAGACAAAGGCTTACATACTCTTTGTGCGCTCCGGAGGTCTTCACACTGCATTCCGGCATCTGAAAGACAAAAGCTTACCAACTCTTCGCACGCTCCGGAGGCCTTCGGCGCTGCATCCCGCATTTGAAAGACAAAACAAGGTGCGTTTAAAGACATTGGGGAACTTTAATACTCACGTGCCATTACTCCTTTCCACATCTAACCCAGTGGGTATTCCGGCACCCTGCAGCCGCCCCGAACTTGTACCTGCAAAATAAAAAGACAGTTAGAGCGCATCGTGAAGCAGGCAACAAGCGCTTACTTACGTGCTTCCAGGCGCTTCTATTCATCACACGGGCTCCATCTTCAACTCACTTCAGCCCGCCATCCGCCATCGTCGGAACCCTGCAAAACAAGAGACATCATTACTAAAGACTTTAAAGACATTAGAATTACTCGAAACTTACCGTTCGTGCAGTAAACGACGGACAGCAGTCCTCTGAAGTCAAGAGGCCTGCTCCCCTTATCCAGTGAAGAAACTGGTTACAGCACCCTGCCTCGAGGCAGATGGAGAGCACGGCGTTCACTTACCTAAGGTGAGAGCGTTAACCTTTGGGGTTCTACAGGAGAAGAGAAAGGGAAGAAGAGAGAGACATTCAATAACCCAGTTCATTAATCCCACATTTTCTATCTGCAGACATCTTACCCTTCGAGCCAGACATACAGTGCACAGAGGTCCAGCCCAAAGAGCCAGCCGTGTGTTACACATCACCTTTGAAGATACGGTATACGCCCAGTCAAGACCGGCGCCTCTACGGGAATCAGGTGAGCGTTACAGAGACCCAAAGTTACTTGAATATGCAAATTGACAAGGGGGGTCCTGGGAGTCTCTCTGCCAGACATTAGTCCTGGGTACGAGAGACTTACCCAGAGTCTTTAGCTCACTATCTTTCACAGAGAAGAAATATCCCAAACATATCAGTCTTTGTCCTGCCCTGGGGCAGTCCAGCACCGAAATGCTAGGCAATTCTCCTCTAAACAAGAGTACCAACAGCATCCCCAGACACATGTTTCGGACTGGTTGGACCTCATCAGTAGGACCCCCCTTGTTAATTTGCATATTTAAGTAACTTTGGGTCTCACCCTAAATTACTAGGGGAATCCAGACGTGGACCCCTTGCTCACTATTCTTAGAGAGGCACAGATCCACCATACTGATGAGGTCCAACCAGAAAAACACGTTTTTTGGTTATAAAAGTTCATCATTGGTTTTAAAGAAAATTTGCTGTATTTCTTGTTCAATATGGAAGCTTGGATTGCCAATTTCCAGCACTTGTTTTTAACACTTTCCACCTACGGTGCATCGTTCAGATTTGAGCTAATTTCCATGCCCAAGTATCTAGTGTGCAGGGTTGTCTTTAGAGTCTCTTTCTCCAACTTCCATTCGAACTTCATATTTGATCATGCTTTGCTTTTCCTCAGATCTTGTAGAGATAATTCTTCATATTTGTTTGTGTTGATGCACAAACCATTATTGTTAACATAGGCTTCCAAAGCATGCAATTTTCATTGCAGCCCTATTGATGTGGCATCAAGAAGTACCAAATCGTCCACATATAATATCAAATTTATGTGCGAACCATGGATTTTGGAGGAAATGAATGAACGCTTTCGATGGTATTACCGATGCCAGACAAAAACAAGTTGAAAATGATCGAAGCCAAAGGGCAACCTTGTTTGACACCACAAAATGTTTTAATTGCGGTTGAGAGTGTTCCACTCTGGTCTAGTCTGATCCTGACTTTGGTGTCCGTATGCAGATCCTTGATTGCCAGTAGCAGACTTAACGGGCAGTTCCATTTAGTCCAAAGCAATTCACGGTCTATGCAATCAAAAGCGTGGGATAGGTCTATGAAGGCTAGGTATACTTTTCTCCCTGTTCTTATTGCTTCCATTTTCATTGTATGTATTAAAAATATATTCAGACCACACCCCACGCCCTTGACGAAACCTGTTTGCCTGCAATCAATGTGTTGGCTTAAGTTGATCCATTCTAGTAACTGCTGCTGCAAGTGAGTCACATAGATGTTTCTTAGCATGTCCAGAAGTGCAATTGCAGGTAATCCTTTGGGTGTGCCCTGTTACCCTTCTTGAATAGTGGTACAATCACAGCACTTTTCCAAGATTTTGGAGTTGCACACTCTGATGTGATCTTCAAGAAGAGTGCTGAACAAAAGTTGGCCCATTCTTCCGGATTTATTTTCAGTGTGAAGTTGGTGAGACCGTCGGGTCCGGGAGCCCTTGAGGAGCTTATTTTTTTTATGTTTCTCAAAATATCATCCCTATCAAATGTGAGATCCCACCGATCTAATTTTGGGAGCTCCAGGTCCTTACTATTCCCTTTTTTGCTGTATAATTCATTATAATGGGCCACCCAGTCATTTTCAGATACCATATTGCACTGGACTGCCCTTTGCGAGCCACTTTCTTCGTTAATCAGCCTCCAGAATTCACATTAATTCTTGTTAGCTAGTTTGGACATTATTACCTCAGCATCCTGCTGTTTGATTACAGATTTATGTGAAATCAACCAATTTTTGTATTTCTGTTTTATCATTTTCTTTTCTGCCAAAAACGAGATTGTGTTTGTTCTTCGACATTTCCCGTTGTCTGATCGCATTTGACACTTCCTTTGAAGAATGTGTATCTTAAAAGAATGTTTAAATTTAAATACACAGTTTCGCAGCCCCTGTTTTGCTTCCACAAATTGGGTCAATAAATGTTGATACTTGGTTGTCTCCTGTTCCTCGCAATAAGTTGTTGTGATCTTATTTACGTCATTATCGTTCAATCGGAGACAAATCCTGTTGGTTTCTGGTGTCATGTTGTATTTCCTTTTCCAGGACACTGAAAAATACTTTCACCATATCATGGTCACTCTGTGCTTTTGGTGTTACATGTAAAGCCACATCACGATGAGCCATTATGTCTGACACAAAGAAGTAGTCTATGATAGACTCTTGGCAGTTTCTTTTCCATGTGGACTGAGCAGGAACGTCCCCCCCATCGTATTTCCATTTAACATGGTCATATTTCGTGAGTCAATTTCATTACACCATAGAGCAGCCACATTGGACATACCATTTTTTTCAGTCGCGTTCCCCTGTTTGACTTTTATGAAGTTAATATTTAGGTCTCCACACAAAATTATGATTGGTTCGGACACCTTTCCATTGCTGTCATCTATTAGTTCAGTGACTTGATCAATGAAAATAGTTGTACCAGCTGCCTTATGTTGCCAATGTTTGTTTGTTTGTTTATTTATTTTTAACGCTTGCCTGACATGGAGGTATCAGGGCACGGAAACAAGAATACTTTAAGCTTACAAAGTTACAAGGGTTAAAAGTCAAATAGGTACAAGTCAGTACAACAATACAGCATGTAATACATATACAGTTACACGTAGGATTCACAGCTAAGAAGCAGGGACCCGTCTGGTTGCAAAGTCAGGGACTAGGAGTAGCAGGTAATGGAAGCACTACAGATCGTTTTATTTGAACCACTTGAGGATTTTTGATCTAAAGTGTGGGTATGATTAGACGTTTATCATATAAACACACTCCTTTTCTTCATTGCATTTCCCATTTGTTCGAACAATCGTTAGTTGCATGTATGTCGAATGTTTCTTGAACTTAGAATGCGATAGCCGGAGCTTTTTCATACAAGTGTCAAAAGACCAGAAACTGGGTGTCCTTTTTGTTTTTTAATCGCCGGGTTAATAGCAATCTCAAACTCATCAGAAGTTGGAAGTTCAGCAAGCCAAGTTTCTTGTAGACAAGCTAAATCCAGTCCATCTAACCAATTTGATTGGAACAGATGAAAACATTCCCTGGTGTTCTAAGAGCAAATGGAGAGAATGGACTGGCCACCAGCTTTTTGGCATCAACGTTGAGGTTGCCTGACAAGTGCAGAAGCCAGCCAGTTCCGATTATTTGGTTCACTTGATTGTTTTTGTGCTACTTTTTTGCTCCAATTTCCATTGTTCATTCTATTGCCACAATCAATGGTGATTTTGATCTGTTCTCAATTTTCAGCGGTTTGTATTGATTGTGAAGATTCATCAAATCTCGGATTTGTACAAATTTGAGGACTAGCCTTGGGATCTTCATTCCTATTCTTCTGATATACAGAATTGCCAGCGCCTAGATATCTTTGAGGTGGAGCATTTGACGCCTTTATTCTATTCTGGTTGTCCTTGCTCTCACTTACTTGCTCCTCTTTTACTTCAAAAATGTCAAACCCTATTGATATCAGCACTGGAACTGCTTCTAATAATATGTTACATATGATCCGTGATTCGATGTGCAACCTGACTCTGTCATTCTGTGGTCCGTTATTAAACTCCACTGTTTTTATGTCATTTGATTCGATTGTTCTGAGAGCCGGTACATGGTGCAAAAGACATAAAACATTATTCCTATTTAAGATCAGGCCATCCCTAATTGACAGTATTCTTTCCAGGGCTAAACAATACGTTGGACGGATTTTCCATAGGGAGTTTTGTCAATCCTTTTTAACAGCAACGCTTCCTTGTCTGGACTGTGCTGCTTTTTTTCTGCCCTGCATGATTTCCTTCAAAATTCGGCGCCTGGTCAATCCACTGTAAATTTAAGTCGGGACCAGGAGCGGTACCAGTTGAAGCCCTTACATTCACAGCACTGTTTTGCAGACGTGGGTCTTTGAGATTATTGGTTGATCTTATAGGTTGCTGATTGTTAGCACATGTATTCAATTTTCCACCCAAAGTAAGAAAAACAGGACTCACTACTTTGGGGATTTCTGTTTGTTGAGCCCTTATTGGTAAAATCAAAGTACAGATTATCAATGTTTTGAACTTCCTCTGTATGCCCATGTTTTGCCGGGAATCCTCTACCAGTGTCACAGTGGGGCACTCCTTTTCGGGATCAACAGCCCGCACTTGGTTGTTTACAGATTCTTCATCATTGTCACTGTCATGGGTTGACAAGTTCAATAAGGCATTCATAGAGTCAGGTTCTTCAACATCAATTGTTTCCTCCAAAACTATGGTCTCAGGCACTGTTCTTTTTTTTTGGTTTCTCACTAAAATCCAGACATTTGTCTGTGTTTAGCGTGATATTTACGGACTTGATGTTATGTAGAAATTTCCTAAAATTGTTAGTGATTCGCGGTTTCCATTTGGTTTGGTTTTTGCTTTTTTTTGGGGGAAGTTTCACTACAGCCTTTAGTGCATCTTTTTTGATATTAAAGATAGCAAATGTCCCTTCTTTGTTACCACTGACATGAGCAGTGTCAGTGCTGGCCGTGGAAGAGGAGCCAATTAATACTTCACCATTAGCTGAAGTTGATGGTCACGGAAGGTCAATACTCACGGCATTCATGCTGGGCAAAGGATGCTCCGGAAGGGGAGAAGTTACTGTCACCCTCATCACTGGAACACTCATGATTACCTCTTTTAATTCAGGGTTAACTTCGCTCAATGACTTAGATATGGGAGCCTCTACTGAGACTGATTCTTCAATGTTGTCGCTAGGTAGGCTAATCAATTGGTCATCCACCATAACAATCTCCTCTGCCCTCGAGGTTTCCATGGGAGTATTTTTGTTGCATAACTTTTGTTGATTTTGGCAACATTTAGAATGCATATGTTGATTATTTTCCTTTCTTACTTTGGACATTTCCCATGATGGACTATGTTGTTTATGTCGCAAGAGACCCAGCGCTTCTTTTGCGACTTCTGCAAGAAGCTTTTTATCTTCGCTGTTATTGTGCTTTTGATCTGCCAATTCATTAAGTGAGCCAACAATTCTTTTGTTCTCTTCATAGGTCTTCTGTTTGAGCTTAGTGTTGTTACATTCCATGTTTGTTAATTTGGAATTCATTAATGCTATCAAGGCGGACAAGTCTTTGACATTTTCGTGTATTTGTTTGTACATTTTTAAGAAGGGGGCAATCATTATTGATACCGACATCAAGTTCGATTGTAGTTCTTGAAGAACTTTCTTGACTATTTCTCCTTCTTCACAGCCAACCTCCACACTTCTTTTGTTTGTTTCAGGGTAATAACGCCTTATTTTTGGAAATTCTCATTCCATGAAAGAAGAATCCGTCTAGGAGTCATCAGACGATGATTCTTGTTGTCCACGCACTTCCACACTTACACCTAAATTGGTTAATTTAGCACAATTTGAATTCTGTCTTTCCCGCGTGGTATCGGGATATTCCCTAGTTTTTTAGACTGTTTAGTGATTCTCTGTTGTGAACAGAGAACCTTCGGAGAAAGACTTTGTCGCTTTTGAGCTCCACCGTGCCACTTATTCGCTAAAGGACTTGGAATGGATGTTACTGGTCCACCACAGCGTTCCACTGAGTGAGGCTCTGTATTCACTTTTTTGTGATTTCTGATTGTGTTTATCTTTGTCAAGTCACAAAGGAGTTTATGGACCACTTCCAAAGAATTTCTCTGTTCACACCTTCCTGCACTCGGACCCTAATGATCCTTGGCTGCAGGCAGACGGTGAGTCAATGAAAAAAGTTCATGCTCGACACCAACTCCGGCCTCGCACACGTCAAACACCTTTGTTGGAGCCGGCCCTGCAATCCCACTAATCTTCAGAGGGCTTGTTAGGATAAATGAAGTAGCTGGCAGGTAAGCCCTCTTAGGTGACTTGAGAGCGGTTTTGATTGGCTCCTTATTAGCAGTACAGGAGTCTTTGAAGACGCCATCCTCGATAAGTTCACAATCAACTGTTAGTGCTGCCACATTTAATTCACTCACACCCGAACGGCATGAGCCACCAGCTGCAGAAAGTCTGTTTGAAATAGCAGAATTCGTCAATTCAGTCGAAAAAGCCAATGAGGCAGACTCTGGCAGCCTTGGGTCAGCCTGCTTGTGTCTTTTCGTCAAGACCAAGCCTCCCCCACTTAATCCAAGCATGGGAAAAGGGGGACTCGCCATACATGACTTGCGTTTGTGTCCGCATTGTAGTGGGGGGCGCCTTGATATGCCCCCCCATGCAAGCACTCACAGTTGTGAGATCCGCACAGAATTTAAATGTTGGTCGAAGTTCAGAGCGCCCGGGCTAGTGCTATCGACTACAGACCGGGGGACACTACTACATTCTCCATTACATTTGTCTGAGTTGAAAGCATTAAATGTTGCTTCTGTGCTCCTCTGATCACACTGTATGGAATTATGTGTGAAGAATGCAGTGTCATAATCATTCAATTCTCGACTAGCCTTTGCCTTGGCGTCAGTACGAACAGTTCTAAAAACGTCCTGGGGTTTTAATGTTACACAAGGACTTACTTGCTGCGGCAGGGTAGACAGCGACTAGGATTCCTGTTCTGTTTTCTCACGCCGCAGTTGAGATCTCATGAGTGGTTTATGATCGGACAGCTGAGAGGAGGATTTGCCTTTGTCTTTCGTAAGCGCCGGCGCTTGAGATGAGTCCATTTCCGACGCCACACTCGCCGAACTCGCAAGAGCTCTGAGACTCCGAAGTCTCTGCTCGACTCCGCGACCGCTCTGCAGTGAGTCTGGGCATTTGGGAGAAGAGCTGCGCCTAGAGCAATTAACACTGTAGAATTACTCTGCAACACATCTAACAGTTAGCAGAAGGAAGACTCCCAAGACTCTGCTCGACTCCACGACCGCTCCACAGTGAGTATGGGTATTTGGAAGAAGGGCTCCGCCTTGGGCAATGAACACTGTAGAATTACTCTGCAACACAGCTAGCAGGTAGCAGAAGGAAGACTCCCTAGACTCTGCTCGACTCCACGACCGCTCCACAGTGAGTATGGGTATTTGGAAGAAGGGCTCCGCCTTGGGCAATGAACACTGTAGAATTACTCTGCAACACAGCTAGCAGAAGGAAGACTCTGCTCGACAGCTGGTCACAATCTACCAGAACCACTGCAGATGGGTGGAAACCAATGAGAATCTTGGAAAACCAGAGAGCGGCAGAAGATCAAAACAGCTGCAACTTGAGGTTGGACTAGATGCGTCGGCCTGTGGAACGTTGGAGAAGACCTACAGACCTAACTTCTAAATGGTTCACCAGGGGCCCCACACCACAACTAATGTGCTGGTGTCACAGAGGGCATCTTCAAGAGAAGAGAACCCCAGGGACACTGATGTTCGATGCCATCTAGAAGAGTAAACAACATTCAGTGGCTAGAGTCAACCAGAGAAAGCCCCTTAGTACAGAATCAGCAAAGAACATTGACCCAGTGGCATCCAAGCCACACTGGACCCCTGCCCACTGGGGAACTTATGAGGGACTGAGGGATGAGGACCATGCTGACATATGTGATCTGAAGGAGCCCGTACCTGTGGAGGAGCTATGTTGGATTACAGACAAATCAGACACCTTTGCAAAGGTCTGTTGTTTGGACACTGAACCAATCCCCTCAGGACAGTTACCCGGAATTCAGATGCACATGTGGGGAGTCCAAAGCAAGATACGCTTAGGGAAAGCATTCAACCAACATTCCATTGCAGAAAGAACTCTGCGAGAGGAGACATCAGCGAAGGTGTACAAGACCAGCGAAGATACAAGCAAAGATGCAAGATGGTGGGCCCTCTGAAAGGTCTCCCACCATAACTATATATAGATTTGCCCAGGTTAAGGAATTGGTTCCCTGGAACTCAGGGGAAATTGGGAGTGGCCACTAGAGACTCTGAGTACAGGAAACTCTACTCCAAATCGGGAATATCAGGGGCACTGGGACCTAGAGGAACCACGAGCAGAAGTGCCCCTTGCTCACCTGTCCCGTTACCTGTGCATATCTGGCCCCACAGAGCAGTCGGGAGAAACCTTACTGAAGAGACAGAACAAGAACAAAGCAGAGCAGAGAAGACCATTGATCTGTGTCCTATGGCCTGGCATCCATCTTGTCCTCCACATTGTGGCGTAGTATTCAATGAGTGCACGTCAGCAGAGCTTTCCCTGTTCTTGCAAACTGTAAATGGAATTACCTACCTGAAATGTTGCATAAAACATACAACCTCCTGTAGTTTTGGAAACATTTTAAGCATCATTTTGCCCATGACGTGACATTCAGCATACTCCTATGTGCATTTGTCAACTTTAATTCCTGTTTTCTTCTCCTTGGTGGGGATACTGGCTAGCCTGTTCTTTATGTCCCACTCTTTGGTTCACTAGTGCCATGAGGCCTCATTGAGGTGAGCAAGCGCTCTATAAACTTTCCAATCACACATAAATACATAGGAGGTATGCCCTAAATGCTCTAGTTGGGACACAGCGAAAAAGTAGTGGCCTGCAGTGATGGCTGGTAATCTGTTTTAATATTTTTTATTGTGAGCTACACATCATAATGGCTGGTACATTTTTAAAGTGGTGGGGTGTAAATGTCCCAGGTTTTGAATAAGTAAGCACACCATGAATACCCAAACCCCCTGTGTACATGTTATTTTGCCTTATACCCCCAAAACAATGTTCTGAAAATTGAGTTAAGATATTGCATTTTTCCATCTCAAATTTGTGGTGAAATTAGATTTTTAAAGCAATTGGATTTATAAGCCCCTCTTTAGGGGTACATCTTTAAAATTCCACTACTTCAGATATCAGGTCCCATTACATTCTTACTGCCTCATGGGGGGCTCACTGTCCCACATCGAGTTCATTGCACCCGTTATGCCCCATCCTGATCCCACTACCTTAATTCTGTATCATTTCCCCACCACATGCCTCTCAGTGCTCCACTGGTGGCTCTCACTGTCCCAGGTTCCCACGTGCGAGTTTCACGTCCCAATTGCCCCCACCCCCATGTGGCTATCATTGCTCCCCTTCTGATGGTGTAGCTCTTACTGCCCCACTTCTGCTCTAGACCACCAGCACTGCCATAGTTCGGTCCCACCTCGCTCACCGTACGTCAATTCTACGACTTTCTACTCTCACTACCCTAATGCTGACTCATTTAACCATCATTGCCTCAGTTCTGCCAAATATCGTCCTTCCTGACAAAGGTCTGCCCGATGCTAGTCTAACTGCCCCAGGTCACGCTTTTGGCCTCCCAAAATACCCTGGAGGCTGTGCTCACAGTACTAGCATGCCCTGCTCTTCCTGCGTCGAGGTTCTAAGCACAAAGCATCCTTGAGTCCTCATAAGGATCGTGCCTTGCCAAGGTCATTTGGTTCCAGCAGGTACAGCTGTCTGTCAAATATTTGTTCCTGTGGAAGCTTTGCAACCTGCCACACATGCGATCCTGCAGGGTCACTCTCTCTACAAGCTCACTCTGGTGTTAGGGCTCCACAACCCTCTGCTCAGCCAGAATGAACTCTAAAGCTGGTTGTGGTGTGCACTCTACTTGTCCCCTCTTGGTCCCTCTGTAAGGGCTGGTTGAGCACCATCCCACCGGCCATTTGGGATGGGGGCAACTGCAGACTAGGTTCACTGTGCTCACACAGTCAAACATCCACATTAAAGGGCACGCAGGCTGATGTGGGTTCCAAAGCTGCCCAGCCAAGACCGCGTTCGCTCCACCCACCATGTTCAACACAAGACCCCTGGGCCACCCAAGAACCTCTTGTTGGCAGGTATCTAACAGGAATTCAGAGTGCATACACTAGAAAGGGACAGCATAGAGCAAGCAAATACACTGCTCCTGTTGTGTAAGGCCTTATGACGTAGAAAAATACAGATACAAGAATCCCCCAACATAAGGCTGCCATGTCCAGGAACCCTCAGGATATTACCTCATTCCATCAAGGCTTTCCTGGGAGACATTGACGGGAGTGATATAAAAGACTGCTGCCTTCGGAAGGTGAGTTCTAGCAGTGTACTTCTATTGGTTTAAGAGAAATGTGTGTTTTAGAGTTTGTTGCTGCACCAGCACATTTCCTGGGCATCTGTCACCTTCTATGATATTATGGTGAAGGCATGGAATTATCTTTGAGGAATTTGTTGGAGTTCCTTTTGCTAACCGTACTTGTGTGTCAATGTCTATTTTTGTATCTATTCCTCTATCTCTTTATATTCTAACCCTCACCATGCATCACTCTCTTCTCTCCACCCCTGTTTGTTGTTTTCTGCCTGCCTTGCTGCTGGATGTCCTTTTATCCCAGGATCTTTATACTCCACCTTTGCCATATTAGAGAGAGGTGTTGACATTTCAACCTCTTATGGTGTTTTCCCTTGTTCTGATTTAATATAGAATGCTTTCTTTCATTAACTAAATTACCTCTTACGGCACTTATAAATATTGAATTCCCACATTTGTATTGCAGCTATGTCCCTGGGTTTCTCCATTCCATCTGCCGGTCATGAATTATTCAGAGTACTTCTTCTCTTTTTGTGCAGGTAGCTGGCAAATCAGATGTTTGCCCAGGAACCTCCTCTTTCCAATTACATATCTGCATCTGTTTATTGTGTTCTCGGGCTTGTAAGGATGAGGTATTAGGCGCAAGTATAGATTTAGAATGTCTCAACAGTATACATGCATCCAATAGTATCTCTGGTCATCATTGTGGGAGACCCCGGACTCTTGGTTGGCCTAATAACGCTATCATGGATGTTCTTAACGATGTGCTAGCTGACATTTCCTGGGCAACATAGTTTTGACCCTACTTGCTTTTCCACGGGCCCCCTTTTCTCAAATCACCATTTCCTTTGGTGCTTTTAATGCAGTGTGTGCCCTTTCTTTGAGTTTGCACGAATGTGATCACATTGGTCGTGGCTGTCCCTTTTCACTCTAGCTTGTGAGTAGGGAGGAGGTGGCAGCAACCCCTCAAACACCGTGTCCGCCCTCTCGCCCTTTCCTCTGGCCTTCCCGTGCTGTGCCACAGTCGCACCTGCTGTCTCCTCCGTCGCGTGGCGACCCTCTCTCCCTTGGTTTGTCTCGCTTATGCCTAAACCAATGCACCGCATGCATAGATGACAACATTTGTAGTTGCCAAGGCGGGTGGAAAAAAAGAGGATTTTGTTTTTGTGGGTGAGATTGACGCCTATTGACAGGGAAGGGGATTGGCAGGTGAGTGAACTGACTCTATGGCGGCTGTCATCCACCAAAAGCAGGTGAGTTGACAAGTATGGCCATGGCTCACCCACGCATGATTACTGCAGTCTGGGATTCAGGAAAAATGCCCTGTCGAAAAATATTTTCCGACAAATCGGGGCACTTCCTGAGGCTTTACCAGGCCAGTCTTCACTACTGCTGTATCAGTGCATTCCAATATGGTGGCCTGTGTCACAACAACAGATATGATACACACCTTCAGTGGCCTTCAAAACAGTGAAATATAGTGATTATGAAAACTACTAAATTGTATAATTTTGTGGGAATGTGCCAATTTTTTTCTGCGCCAGCAAGATCCACACGCAATCTGCCATAAATAAAGGGCAGATGGCCAGACCGTGAGGTTGCAAGGGCGGCTGCCATTGCAAACATAGTAGCCCCCGTTGAAAATGTATGGTGTATGCATATTCTCTGCATTGTGCATGGCCGAGCTGTCTCCAAACCTCATGCACTGCACTCATGCAGTGAAGTGCCCGTAAACTGGGAGCTCCTGAGCATATTTAGAAACTCTCCAATTTGCAAAGGAGAGTAAGGGAGATTGTGACTGACTGAGAAGCTCTCTCTATGAGACATTATAACGCAGACAGACAAATAGGTCTAGGACAAAGGAGTACGACTAGGATGAAGGAGAAAGATGAACAACTAAGGACTAGGGTGGAGAAGGACTAAGGTGATTGAGAACTAGAGAGTAGATGAAGGCGAAACGCATGATGGAGAAGGAATGTGTGAAGGGTGAGCAAGAGGCCCTAAAACAGCAACACATACTAATGAGCCTCTGTTCATGCCCACAAACATCATGTAATGGAAGTAAAGAGTGAAGAGACAGCAGGAGATCCCTTGTGGCAAATATGCCCACCTTGGGAATACCACATATCCTGTGAATCAACTTGAAAGTTCACAGGGACAGGGTGAACAGTGTGCTCGGCTGACTGCCAATTATGTTGTGGTTTCCCTGAATGTGTACAGCTGACAGAGCCTTCAGATGAAACTCTGCCCAGTCAAGGATCTGTTCAGCTAGATCTGGCATATCCAAAACTCGGTTACACCCTTGGTTGTTCACAGTGGACTTGTTGGTCCTTATTAATACACGCTTGCAGATACTTGGATCTCGATTGCCCTAATTTTCTCCCAGTTGATGTCCTGGATAGGCAACTACTCCATCAGGTCTCAATTGATTTCTCCAGGGGTGCCACACCCACCCTGATTATACTGGCATCTGTTGTCATCACGAGAGATGGAGGTGGATTCAAATCTCCCCCTGAAGTTGTTTAGTTGGGTTCATGCACCATTGCATTGTACATTGTGTGTCACAGAAAATAGCTGTTTGTAATCCAGATGTGTAGGATTCCACTGTGCCAGAATGTGTCTAACCAGGACTTTCAAGTACAGCCTCCTCCATGGGACCAGGAGGATCTTGGCAGACAAATGGTCTACGCTTCCAGCAAGTCCTGTGCCATCGCTTGTTCTATGTGAAGTAGTTTGGTGAGCTTGACCTGAACATTGATTTCTATTTTTCTGAAGCATGATTGCTTCTCACCTAGGTTGGTTCTGAATAGTGCTCTGAAGAAGTCTAGGGTTATGGATAGTGTAAGGTGAGGCTTTGTTGTGCTGACCAATAGACCTAGTGTTTGTACCAATGTCAGTACCCGCTGTAGGTGAGCCTTCATCATATGTACAATAGTCCTGAATGACGAGCGAATCGTCGACTTGGTTATGTGCCATTTTTCCCCATCTTGTGTGCTCTGACCCCCTGCCCCAATGGGCCCCCATCTTGGTAGGTATTTGGGGAGCCATCTTCAAAACAAATGGTGAAACCCTGAATTTGTAGTGTAACCTAGTTGCGACGAACTGGAGATATTTCGAGTGAGTCAGATGAAATGGAATGTGATGGTAGGTGTCCTGCAAGGTTATCGCTGCCATTACCTCTCTCTGCAAAATCACTAGAATAATTGATTGCAAAGTGTCCATTTTGAAATTCAGGCATTGGCATCCATTGAATCAGCCTCTTCAAATATAATACCAGTGTCTATTCCTCTGATGATTTTTTTCCACTAGAAATACAATGGAGCAGAACACCTTCCCCTATTCACCCTTCAGAACTGGTTTGAGTGCCCGCAAAGGGAGTGCGGTGTTGTGCGCTGCAGGTCCACAGGGTACGCTGCCTGATCGACGTTCACTGCAACTACACCACACCTTCTTACGCCACAATGTCTTTAAAACCGGCCCACCAAACCCTCTGTGCCAAAGCCTGCAAAGGCCAAGGGTGCTGTGTTGAGAGCTGTAGGTGTTTGGTATCTAAGAGGTTCGGGTGAGGCAAAGAGTGCGACTGTGAGACTCAGTTGACGAAGGGATGCGGCAGAGAATGCGACCACGCGACGCAGTCATAGACCATCAGCTACCGAAAGGTAAGGAAAGTGCAGGAAGGGGGAACAGCCACTACTGCTCCCTACTAAACTACCCAGACTTTGTGCAGGTTTCCCTTAAACTTTCTTCTGTGTTACTATTGCTCTGTGAATTCGTACCCCTTAGGCTTCTCTCCAACTTCTAGGCCCCCCTCCACTGTATTACTGTTGCTCTGTGAATCTGTGCCCGACTAGGCCTCTCTCCCACTTGTAGGTCCACTTCTACTGATCTGTGAACTGTTCCCTTTGGCTGTCTATAGCTCCCCGTCATCTGTGGTTATGTTGTACTGCTGTGGTTACTGTTGTGTCACCTATCTCCCCTGGTTGTGACCTCTTGTGTTAACCCGTACCTCCCCTTGTGCCTCCTGCATAGCGGCTAGGGAGTGTGCATCTCTCCGTTCGTTTCTCACTCCCTCCTCCTTGTCTTCTTGTGCCCTCTACAGTGCTTTCTGTTTCTCCCATCTTCTCTAACTACTACTCTATCTCCTATCCTATCCCTCTCTCTAATTCTGGAAGGAAGAAGTTCAAGAGGGAAATCCGAGTCTCCAACTCAGCCTCCCTATCACTGATACCTACCTAAGTGCTTCCGCCAGGTGGACTCTCACCAACATCCTCTTTGTCGTTCCTTCACCAGATCTATGAACCCTTCATATGGTCTTGGATCCTTCTCCTATCTCTTCCTCCCCTATTAATAGTGGAACTCAATGGCTGGCCCTCTTGGCCTCCTTCCAATGTCATCATTAATGTCTACCTGAATGGCACCGTCTTGGGTCAGGGCCCTCAGCTCAATCTCCTCCTGTTTGATAGGCAGCTCCCGTGTCTTATCAACTTACTTCCTTCTCCTGCTACTCCTACTAGCACCTCACTGGCTCCTCTGCCAATCCTTACTTCCACCTCTGCCCTCTCTCGGGCCCCTCTTCTACTTCTGCTAGGTGCACCGCCAGCCTGTACCCCACCCCGGAAGACTTTCAAATGTGGCAACCTGCTCCAGGTCGCTACTCTTAACTCTTGCTCTGTTGTCAAACACTCTGACATCTGCCACCTCCTCGAAGAACTTGACCTGGATGTCCTTTTTCTCTCCAAGACTTGGTTCACGGCCAGCTCTGTCATGAGTTTTGACACTCTCTTCCTTGATGGCTACAAAATCCTCTCCGAGCCCAGAACCAACTGACACAGAGGTGGAGTAGCTCTTATCTTTCCCGAGTGGCTCCCTGCTTCTGTCATTCCTAAGCAGGCCTACTCCTCCTTTGAATGCCTGGTCTGCAGGCTCTCTCTCACCTGGCCTCTCTCCCTCACTGTGGCCATTGTCTACAGGCCACCTGGCCATGTTGCCCTCTTGCTCTCAGAGTGGGCCGACCTCTACTCTTCTCTCCCTGCCTCTAATTCTCCTCAGAGACCTCAACATCCACCTGGATGCTTCTAATCCCACCTTTGGGCTTTTCCACAAGCCATGCGACACACTCTCTCTCTCCATTCTGCCCTCTGGTCAGACACATTGTGCCGGACATACTTTGGATGTTCTCATCTCTTCTGACATCCCCCTCTCTAACCCACTCACCACTCCTCCCTCTTGGACTGACCACTTTCTGCTCTCCTCTCACTTGAAACTCTCCATCCCTCAGGCAAAGCCCACCCCAGCACTGCCACCTACCTTTGTGGTCATTCGGCTCATGAAGCGTTTGTCAGTGGATGCCTTTGCTGCCACTTTCTCTGCTCCTCCTTCCCCTGCTGTTAACTCACACCCTGACACAGCCCTCTCTAATCTGCGCCTTTCTGTCTCCAACACTCTGGATATCCTTGCCCCTGTCATGAGAATTTGTCTGAAGCCTGCTTCCAAGTGCAACTCTTGGTATGACTCTGACTTTGCTGCCCTGAAACGCAAGTGCAGGGTGGCTGATTGGAAGTGGAGGGCTTCGGGCGCATCCTTTGACAAACTGGTCTGCAGCCTGCTCCAAAGGCAAAACAAACTCTCTGTCTTGTCCAAGAAGAGAGCCCACATTCAAGCTCGCATCTCTGTGGCCTCTAAAAACACGGCTGAACTTTTTAAAATCTGCAAGGAACTGGCCAAACCTGCTGCAGTCTATATTTCTCCTGTTCCATCTAAGGCCATCTGTATGGCACTAGCCTCTCATTTCACCACTAAAACACAGGACATCCTGTCCTCTATCTCCTCTCCCCCTCCTCTCTTGTGCCCCCACTGGCCAACTCTCCCTCTCTTCCCCCTTTCTCCTCTTTCTCTCTGACAACACCTGGCAAGGTTTCTAGACAAGACCGATCTATGAAAGTGTCATCCAAACAGGTGCTTCCCTGCTCATCCAGAACCATCAATGACCACACTGAAACCCTTGCTTGAGCATTGGCCGATTTCTGAAATCACTCCTTCACCACTGGAACTTCCCCTCTTTCCTCAAGCACTCCCTTGTGCAACCCCTCCTCAAGAAGCTTTCTGCCGATCCTAACTATCTGGCAAACTATCGCCCGATCTCTATCACCCCTTTCCTGGGAAATCTCCTGGAAAAGCTGGCCATCTCCCAGCTTACTCTACAAGCTTAATCTGTTGGTTGTCTCGATGACCATTAGTCTGGCTTCAGAGTGGCCAGAGGCACGCACACTGCTCTCCTGAACACCTCTGAAGATCTGCTCTCTAACCTTGATTCCAGCATTGCTTCTGTCCTCATCCTCCTTGATCTCTCCTCTGCTTTTGACACAGTCAATCACACCATCCTGATTAATTGACTCTTTGAGAACCTGGGCATCAAGGGTCAGGCCCTGGAGTGGTTGGCTTCCTTCTTCTTGGAACGCCCCTCCCAGGTCCAACTTGGTTCCGTTCTCTCCGCCACCTCTCTCTCTCCACATGTGGCGTTCCCCAGGGATCTATCCTCTCACCCTGGTTTTTCAACCTCTACTTATCCCCTTTGGCCCCCTTGATCTCTACCCTCTGCTCTAACTTTCAGTGTTATGTGGATGTCACTCGGCTCTCCTTCAGGCTCCCCTCAGCCTCCTCTCCTTCCTCGCTCATTCTTGTCTATCCACGATTCAGGATTGGTGCGCCTTCAACAATCTCTGCCTTAATGCCAGTAAGACGGAGATCCTTCTCATTGGGACCCCGGCTCCCGCTTTCTCTCTCTCTCTCTCTCTCTCTCTCTCTGGGCCTCCCTCCCTGGGCCCTCTTCCTTCGCCTTCCTGTGAGGCGAAACACCTTGGAGTCATCTTTGACTCCACTCTCTCCTTTTCTCCTCACATCTCAGACGTCACCAAGAAGTCCCACTATCAGCTTCACCTCCTCAAAAGGTACTCTTCCCTTTCTCACCTTTCCCAGAAGCTCAGTGTCTCCAAAGCCCTGGTTCTCTCTATGCTGGACTACTGCAACAATCTCTTTCTCAATCTGCCTTCCTCTACTCTCCGCCCTCTCCAACTAATCCAGAACAGGAATGCAAGACTTGTCCTTGGCTTCAATCCCAGGGACTGTATCTCTTCAGCCCTGAAGTCTCTTCACTGGCTGCTGGTGGCTGGAAGGATCCAGTTCAAGACCCTTTGCATTGCCCACAAGGCTTACTAGGGCCGTAGCCCGAACTACATCCAATGCTCTCTTCTTAAATACCTTCCTTCTCAAGCCCTTCGCTCAGCTACCTACAACTTTCTAAGATTCAGATGCTTCTCCCGACAGAGATCTCTCTCCCCTGCGGGTGCCTCCCTCTGGAATGGCCTCCTTGCCCCTCTCAAACTTGAGCATGATCACTTGAAGTTCCGGAAGCTGCTCAAAATTTTCCTCTTCTCCTCTGCTTTCTCTCTTTCCCTCCCCTGCTGACCTACCTGACCGAACTGTCTGCTGCACTGACTGGCTGCTTGGCTCACTGGCTACCAGGTTCTCTCTTGATCAGTTACTGCTGCACTGTGTCCGGGTCTACCTCGCATATAGGGGCTGTTACTGTAACCTTTAGAGTCCCTTACCACCTTGCACTTACCCAGAGCTGCGCTGGACTACACAGATCATTGCTGCCCTGTTCCCCTACACTCTCTCAGGCACTTCCCCGCAATCCCCCTTCCCCTTGCACTTTTCACACAATCTAAATGACACAAGGCCTAGTAAGATTGTTTGTCTTGCCCTCCGTCTGTTTTCCCCCTCTTTTGTCGTGCCAAGAAACACTTGTCTACATGAGCATCATACATGACTTATCATATCATATTATATTATTGTTCAATGGAATTTCGAATACCTTTCTCTATTGCTTCGATCTTTTGGTTTTCTTGGGTCCTAAACACATTCAAGTCTTATAGCAACTGGAAGTATTCAAACTTATACCTGTGTTCTACAATTTGTTATATCCAGTTGTCCGAGATCATTTGCTTCCATCTCTATAATCTATTGAATCCTACCACAACTGACATTTGCTCCAGTTGTAGTAGTAATAAACTTACCTAAAGTACAAATATGAATAAGGATAATAAACGGAGACAAAATTACAGAATCAAAAAATAAAATTACTCACACAATTTATCCAGCTACAATTGCCAGAAAGGCAATCTAAGAACCTCAGTAAATCCTAAAAGTCAATCTCAACTAATGGACCCAGGTCAGATTCATTACAAAATGTCATTGATATAAATAGGTTAAAACAATCAATTAAAAACAACCAATAAGTGACAAGCCAATTAAACAATATATTTCCTTCTTAAGCACCAGGCTCTTTTCAAAAAGTGTGATTGAGCCTGGAGCTCTGCTTTGTTTTGGTTGCATAAGAAGAATTTTAGTGCCACAGCAATACTCTTTGTACTATACCTATTATAGATGGGGCAAGCCACTTGTGCTGCAGACTCCATTACAGGGGGCACAGAAATAGGAAGTGTTTTAAATCTTCACTCCCTTTCTCACACATTTTGCACACTGGCGTGTCTCTTGTGCCCCAAGAGCTTGTGACCACTGCAAGTGGGAGTATCCCTAATCTAACTTTCAAAAACAGTGTTCGTGTCTCCTTGCCTTCAATAAGTGTTAAAGACTAAAGTAGTGTTTCAGCTCAAGATACACTGCATTTGTATTCAGCTGAGCCTGCCTATCTACGGGTACCTTGATTTCTAATAGAAATCCTTGTACTTCTACTTAATATGCTCTTTCGTAATCAGAGTTTCTCGGTGTGCGATGGCAGAGATTGATGGGCGGCCAAGTTTTACACTCAAATCAGTTACATAGCTAACCCATGGAAGCGTTCTTGCACCATCTTGTGCAAGAACGTCAAGGAGACATACTTCATAGGTGCTATCGGAGGGCACTTTGCATAGCTTGTAAAGACACAACAGAGGACACAACTTGGCATCACATACAATGCCGTCCACCCTAACTCTAATTTTAGGGAGAGAGAGACACGGTAGTCCTTGGAAGAGAAAGGAGCATCTTTATAGCAGCCACTTCTTTCTGCTCCTTCTTCCTAAAGTCAGAATACCCCCAATTCTTGGCTCCATATAAAGCTGATGTGTTTTGCACAGGCCCTCAGTACCTCTAGACGTTGGGGAGCTGCTTTGCTGCCATAGTGCTGCACAGCTGCCCCTTGCCTTACGTAATTAAGTAGGGACTTGTCAATGTGTTTGTACCATCGACCTCTTTCATCAAGGTGAATCCCCAAATAATCCTTAAAAGCCAACCGTCTCGATCTCGCTGGCTCTTAAACAGATTGGGGAAATTAATTCTCTGCGCCACTTTGACCAAAGCATTACATTGGTTTTGGAAATGTTAATTTCAAGTCCCATCCTCAATGAAAGGGTTTCAAATAAATTCAGCACCTTTTGGATGCCCACTCTTGTTTTACTAATCAGAGTATGCAGTTGTTAGGAGTGCTGGTGCTGGCTGGGCAGTCATACCTTTCTGCCTACATGGAGGAAGAGGAGGAGCAGCTCAAAAACTGTGAATCGGCACAGAGTGCAGCAGAGTCTGCAGAGTACCTGCAGTTGTTAGCAGTTAGTGGCAGAGAGGGGTACCACACTAGATTCCAACAGAGATCAAATAGAGTCCAGTGAGTGAGTGGAAGGTGCTGCGAAAGGTGGTTGGTGATGGTCCAAGGACTGGCCGTGGGAGCCGTGTCATTGCCCCCTCCCCCGGCCCCCAGGTAAGCACGCTTGAATTTTGGCCGATAGGCAGCCGTGTGCCCTTGCTTGCCTATTCTTCCCGCACTCTAGTTGGGAGTGCATGTGTGTGCTCCAGTTACTCTTAAGTTGCAGCAATCCGTACCTAGCACGTGAGGCCGCTTTTTACCTTTTATTTATATTTTCCACCTCTGTACTTTATCATCTATCGTTGCATGCACCCTACTCTCCACTTGCTTAGCCTCTCCTCTGGCACTTTGATGGGTTCACGAAAAACCAGTTACTACTTAAGAAGCACGCTGGCACTCAGAGGGAAGAGGGTACACAGCCCTCCTCCACAAGCACGGGGAAAACTTGGACCACAGTATGCAAAGAAGGGCAAAAAGGGCACAACGGGGCAGGGAAAACAACCTAAAATTAAGGGTTACTTTTCCAAAGCACAGGCCCCATCCCACCCGCAGTGTCCAAAGATATCCTGACTTCTTTTTCGCCCCCAGCCGCTGGCCCACGAAGGGACCCCATTGACGTTGTGACCCAGCCAAACCTCTTTGGTCACCTCCTTTATGATAGACAGTAACAATTCCCTTTTAAACCTTTCTGAAAATATCAGAAAGAAATCTCTGGGTCTGGAAGTCCCGGCTCAAGTACTCACCCAAACTACAAACTTATGCGGCACCCCAGACTTGGACTAATTTGCAACTACTCTTAGTAGTGTTGCTGAAGACTCAGAATTTGGTACGCTCACATCAATGAGTGATGATTTGGACTATGGCAGGACGAGGGCGATGTTTTTCAGACCGTCAATGGAAGCTAAACTGGAATCCCTCTTATTATTAGTCACCAAGTTGGCTGATAATCAAACACCACTTCACTTCTTGAAATCATCATGCAGCGGACCATCGCAGGCGGACTATCACAATGGAACAAAAGCCTGACACCCACCAAAGTGGGTAGTCCAGCGTCAGTAATAACCAAACTATTGGGCACACCACCTTCAAAGGAAATGGTCTGCTGGCGAAGCCTAGGGAGCCCAAACTTTTCCACATCAAAGGCAAATAGCGGCAAGGACATAGCGAACATTTTGGCCCTTCACTGAGGACCACGCCCTTGAAGAATTATGTACCGAAATGTCAGTTAAATAGTCCACCAGACTTGATCCACATAACAACCATTCTCCTAGTACATGTACGTGTGTGGGGTGGCTGTTGGCCAGCTTAATCTCCTGTCTCCACTAACAGCCCAAATCCTCCATCACTCCCACTATCAGTCACAGGCTTCTACACCATCACAAGGGACACGGGCAATGGCTCATCAAAGCAGGCCCGGCTACATGGCCTCCTTTGATGGATGGGCCACAGGAACAAAAGGGGCTGGTACGAAGGTAAGGGGTGCAAAGGCCGCCTGAGAAAGAGCCTCACAATAAGGAAAACATCGATAATCCTGGCGAAACAACGTACACAAGACCCCTGTTGTTCTGTCAACAACATCAAACAAACAGAACAGTGGGGGGCAGATGCCTGGTCCTGCCAAAAGGTCCTGGTCAAGTACTGACTAGCCAGGCTATTCAGAGGTATGCTCCTGTGGTCAACCGGAAGCAGGAAAAAATGATGGCAACAGGCACTGAACAGGCAACTCAGCCTCTCCAACACAAATCTCAGTTACTGGTCCCTGATAGGGGGCACCCCAAAAATAACTGCGATGATAGTCCATTGCGCTGGTTGTCACATGTCGAACATTTGCAACAGTGCAAAGAGGCAGCAGTGCAAGCCAAACTGCCTGACAATTTTGTGTTGGGCTCGAGGTTTGTAAAAATAGTTGAGAAACATCCTGCAGACTCAAGCCGTTTTCTCAACGGCTCGTGGCGTCTCCAGCTATTCGGCCTTATTCCTGCATTACCAAAGCTAACATTCTCTGATAAGGCATCCTAGGAGTTAACACAGATCGGCAGTGCCACCAACCGGGTGTTAGCAACTACTGCCACACCGGAGATAGCTGAATTGATCTGCAGACACGCTGATGACTTGGCTGGGCTGTGATTTGATGTGGCGATCTTCCAACCATATAACAAACTGTTGGATGCCTATGAACAAAGACCAGGTAAGAGCGGTTGCCAGCACTATCCTTCCAAAAAGGTCCCGCCTAGGCAAGAAGGATGGGTGTTGGGAATTTGGTAGAACATTCCTTCTTCCAAGCAATGACTTAAGTCTCAACGGTGCAATGCCTTAAACATGATTTCCTGGAACACACAAGGATAGAGTTTATTTCTGGTGAATCCGGAGGTGACTGTTAAGCTAAAGAATGCTAAAACAAATGTGTTGCAGGAGACTTGGCTGGCCAGTAGGTTTGAGTTGGATGGGTATACCCTGTCGTTCAGCCTTTCAAAGACCTCTATTGCGGGTCGCCTGAAGGGTGATCTCTGTATGGGGGCAAAAGTTGCTTATGGCTTGAAACCTTTTTAGGCGGCTGGCCCCATTTTAATCTTCTCTGTGGGTCCTTGTTGTTCCTTCCATTTGACACACGTCCATCCCTCCTAATTACACCGTACGACCCCGCTGATGGCAGCTGTATCGGTCAAGGACTGCCTAAGAGAATGGACGTCCCGGTATCCCAAGAGTAAACTCATTGTGGCCGGGGACTTTAATACAAACTGTCTGGCTTCAAAGGGGGAAGAGTGTGCCCTCAAACCTCTTAGGGGGTGAATGATTGGTGTGGCATGTTTTTGGAATTCAATGTCTATCCCCTTACTCTGCTTGGTGGTGGTTTCAGACCCACGTGGTCCAAGAGCACGCACTGGAGAAGGATTGATTTTATCTTCATAAATGAAACCATGTTACAGAACAAACCTGTGGGAGAAATATTATCAACCCACTTGAGTGGTCATGCCATCCTTACTATGTCGCTCTCAGTAGGCCCCAACAGGGAGGACATACTTAAGAACAACCCGGAAGTAAACATGCAGGGCAATCGTCTTTGTTGGACAACCATGAAGATCATGAAATTTAACCACAAAGTAGCAAGCGCAGATTAATCCCGAGCTCAGATGCTGGCTTCTAATGATTGGCAACTGGCAGGTCTAATGAGATCATCTGTTCCTTACATCTCCAGACACCTCTTAATTTTCAGACCTAGGGATGCCCAGTTGGGACCTTTTCATATTGTGTTTGCAAAAAAGAAAAGGGCGCTAAATAGAGAGCTCAGACTGCTCCACAAACAAGTGGGATTAGACTGGACTGAGAGGAAGTTGGAAAACCAACGCATCGTGAAACTATATAAATCCTGGCTGGCCAACCACAGACAGAGGTCAGCTAGTGCCAGCTGGAATTACATCAACAGACTTATCCTAACAAATGACATTTTGGCACATAATTCGCTCCTCAGTGGTTGACTCTGTTACTAATGTGATCATTGCTGTCTCATAGGAGTCCTGGGCGTCTCACATAATGAATATCTTTTGGGAAGACGGGAAGGCCTTGGGTTCAACTGAAATTCAATCGATGAAAGATACATGGGTATGGCAATGCCTTAATGAAACAGACCTAGAGGCAGCAATTCTCTCTCTAAAATCCGCAGCGGCCCCAGAACCAGATGGCAGTATTCAAAGAAGACCCTGCTTTGTGGGCTGAAATTTTGTCTCTTCTTTTCTCTAATATTTGCGAGACCCGCAATATTCCCGGCTCATGTGAGAAATCAGTTTTGGTCCCAGCCCATAACTTAGGCCCCTGTGACATTCCTTTCAATTTCTGCTTTTTAGCTATGTTGGATAGCTCCTCTAAAATCTTTTCAAGCATGTCACTGTTACTGGGGTTGCTGACAACTTAGGCCACAGGGATGGGACTGCTCCACTATTCCCAAACAGGTTTCAGGAAAAATGACAGCACTTCCCACCCGATTTGGGTAATGCGGACCTTGATGTCTGATGCCTGGCATTACAAGGAGTCTCGCCTTTATGTCTGTTTTGTTTACTATACTGGTGCTTTAGATTCAGTTAGTCGGAGCAAAATTTGGAGGAAGCTTAGTGATTGGGGCATTGACCCATCACTCTTGTACTTCCTGAAGAAGCTGTACTCCGGCACGATAAGAATTTGTCTATCACAAAGAGTCAAAATATCAGAATCCCTCCCTACTAACAAGGGGCTGAAACAGGGTTGCCCATTAGCCCCCCCTACTATACAATCTCTGTCTCAGACTTTCTTTGCTACATGGAAAAGGAGACGAACCGTCACACGCCCTCATATGGTTCTAAGCCACTTCACTGCCTCACCTATGCAGATGACACAGCCCTGCTATCTAGAACCTCAATTGGCCTTCAGCGTACTATAACTAGATTACACCAATACGCTGTGGACAACGGGTTAATTGTCAACACAGCCAAGACAAAGATTCTAATTTCTGGCAAGCAGGCAACGAAGAACAACAGCTTTGCCTGGCGGATAGGTGACTCTCAAATAGAGCAGGTGACCTCATATAAGTATAAATCCAGCCATGCTGACATCACTTGTGACAACACGACATAGCAGCGTTAGTCACGAAGTAAATTCACACTCCTGCACGAAGTCACAGAGACACACATGAAGAACATGCTTACACCGTTCTGTCGATAGAGGACAGATGCATACACATACTGTCAAAAGCTTTTCCTTTCCAGTAGCCAAATGCAGAAATGCAGGAAAGCTAAGCATACATGTACGAGCTTGCAATCGCTTCATCGCAACTAACCATAATGAGCTATGGGGATGTACAAGTACATGAGTAAAAACTGCTCTTACTACCCTAGGCTTCTGAGAGCCATTAAACCAGCGGTATTCAAACTGTGGGGCGTGCCCCTGCAGGGGTCCGCGGCTGTATCCCTGGGTGGCTGTGAGAGCCCAGCAAGAAATGTGTGTGTGTGTGTGTGTGTGTGTGTGTGTGTGTGTGTGTGTGTGTGTGTTAGTTTGTTTTGGTCTGTTGAGCTGATTTTGGCAAGTGTTGGATAGAGGGGGGAAGGAGGGTTGTACAACAAAGGCATTTTAAAAATGCCTAAATGTCTTTGTTGCACAATCCCCCTACCTACCTGTCAAAATCAGCTTTCCTGAGGCGCTGTGGAGCCGAGGGGACAGGGATGGTATTTTTTAAACTGGATTTGTATATCATAGATGTCCAGTCAAAAATACCATGCTTTCCCCCTTGGCAACCTAGCGCCTTGCATACACACATAATCATGTTGATTGTGTTAGGCCCAGTGGGGCCCAGGGGACAGGGATGGTATCTTTTTACTGTACATCGCCCATAGATGTCCAGTAAAAAATGTCATGCCTGCCACCTGGGCCCCCCAATACCAATTGCAAACTGTTTGGCTGTCTAAGTATGCTCTACAATGCAACATACTCCTACGTCCCGTCCCCTTTCCTCCATACTTGTGGGACATCTCTCCGTACTGTGGGACGGGACCGGAGCACTTTGTAAAAGCATCCAAATTTTTCCAAAAATGTGTCCTTCCTCTCTTTCCTGCACGGGGCCCGGCACGCGGCCGTAAGCCCGCCCACCTTGGCTCCGCCCCGCGCATCGCCCCTCAGTCCTTTTCTCTGCTCGGTCGGGGCCGGACGCACTTGCATCCTCGGAAGATTTTCTTCCCTGTTTTCCTCTCTGGCTCTCGCTAGCATTCGTCTTCTAGTCTGTCTATGTCTTTTAAATTAGACTTTCCAGACTGCTCTTTGTGTCATCGTCGCTTCGCGAGGGCGGATCCCCATCCTCTTTGTTTAGAGTGTTTGCGTCCGGAACACCGCTGGGACTCCTGTTTTTACTGTGACTCCCTTTCGGTCCGGGTTCTTCAACGTCGGTTGGAACTGTGGGAGGAGGTGTTCCGACGCGCTCCTCCATCTCATTTTCAGGCGTTCATCGACGAGAAGAAGAAATGCACGGTAAGTTCTTTAGTTTTCAGAGCACCCCGGCCGGGGGATACCTTCCCGGGTTCCTCTCGAGCCGGGAGGGGCGTTGATCGCTCTGTCACCGGGGTTCGCCCTGAGGTGCCTGTCGGGCCTAATAATTGTACCAGAGTTTTCTCCGAGGATCTCCCTAAGGGGCCTGTGCACACCAGAGTAACTTCCGAGGCCCCTCCTGTGGGAGCTGTGTGTAGACCCAATACTGCTGAGTCACAGGGTATCGGAGCTTGCTCTGAGGCCTCTCTTTCGGCTTCCCTTAAAAACAAGACTGGGGTGCGCCCCGAGGCCTTGGCTGGGCTTGTGTTTACCGAACGGATATTCGAGGCCTGTGCCGATAAGGCTATTACCGGGCCTAGGCCCGAGGTCCCTCGTACAGAGGCTAAGGCTACCAGCAGTTCTGAGGGGCCGGGCAGGGCCTTGTCGGTGAAAGTGGTTTCTCACCGTTCCCACTCTTGTGGTGATACCAGATCTGTTGAGGGGGCAAAGAAGCAAGGTTCTTCTTTTACCGCCAGTGCCGAGGTCCTTCCTTCGAAGGCTCAGTTGGGGGTTGGTATGTCGCAGAAACATTCCAGGCCTCATAGTACCAGCTCTGCTGATGTTCCTTATGTTAAGGCTAAAATTAAGACCCCTGATCCATCGACGGGGACCCCTGCCTCACCTCCTCACGTGCCGCAGTTCCCCTCAGATGAAGACAAAATGGCGACCGTTCCCGCCACGACCACGGCAGCCATTTTGGGTACTACCCCTACAACTACGCCATCGGCCTCTGGTGTAGGGTTCGGTCCCTTGGGTGAACATAAGGTCACTTGTGCGTATCCTTACCGGCCCGTTTATGATTGGAACGCCCGGATGCCTCTTCCGCACAATGTTTCGTTGCCTGCAGGGGCGGCCCCTTTGATTTATGTGGATACTTCGGCGGAGGGCCCGGCGTGGCACCCTTCTCCGTTACGTCCCTGGAATTGTCCACCTCATGAGAGGCCTCCTCGGGTTCCGAAGCAATCTCCTGAGGATGCTTTTTTCAGTAAATTTCAAGCGCTTATGCGCACCTACCCCATGAGGGAGTATTTCAAAGGGCTTTTTAAGGAAATTTGTCCACCAGCCCCTCCGGCTCCACCCGTTCCTCTGGTGGTTCCGCCGACGCCTCCTTTGCCCGTGGTGCCTGCCCCTGCTCTTCCGCCTTTGCCACAGTTGTCCCCAGTGGACAAGGCAGTGCCTGACACGGCTCAGCAGGATCCTGACCTGTCAGATGACCCCCAAGGCGAGCAGGACAACGAGGACCTTCCACGCTCTGTTAGAGCTTTTCATGACCGGGTACTGGACATGATGAATTTCTTAGATGTCCCGGTTCCCAAGGCACCGGCTCCACAAGAGGGCGTGCTTTCTGGGGCGTTCACCCTGTCTCCTTTGGAGCGTACCAGCCTTTTCCTGCAGAAGGATGTTTTGGCTGAGGTCCGAAGAGTCTGGGAGAAGCCACACTCAGGACTTTTCGTCAATAAAAAGATTGACGCGAGGTACAGGCTGCACTCTTCGGAGGAAGTGGCCTTGTCGTTTTGTCCGCCTCCCTCCTCCACAGTGGTGGCTGCGGCCACGATGCAGTCCAGACCTGCAGCATCCTCTTCGGCGACGGCTACTCAGGTCTTGGGAAAGGAGGACAAGCTCCTGGACTCCCTAGGGAGGAAAATCTTTGCCAATTCGGCCTTGCAGCTCAGGCAGGCCAATGCCGAATTGATTTTGGCGGGAGCTAACATGCAGATGTGGAAAGGTCTGTCGGAGTTTGAGGAGCACATTCCGGTCGAGAAGCTGGAAGATTTCAGAGGTGGCCTTTCTGATGCCAGGGTCTTGGCCCAGGATCTCCTGGAGGCTGCGGCTCATCACGTAGACACCTCGGCTCGGGGCATGATGCTCGGGGTTGATACCTCGAGGCAAGCGTGGTTGCATGCCACTAAATTTTCGAAGGAAGTGCAAGACAAGGTTTTGGACCTTCCATTCGATGGTAAGGAGCATTTTCATTCTTCTACTGATGTAGAGCTCACCAAAACCAAGGATAGCACTCAGGCGGCTAAATCATTGTCTGTTCTGGTTAAAGCTCCTTTCAAACCTCAGAGACCGTTATCGCAGAGTCGACCTTCTTCTGGTTTCAGGGGCTTCCTCGACCGCAAATCACGCAGAGTGGACACTCCTGCGGGAAATAACCGCCGTAGACAACAAACGTACGCGGTATTTCTCCCGCTCCACAGCCTCCTCATCAGGTTCAGGTGGCACCGCCACTGACAAACCTGCCAAATGAGGTTTTTCCGTGCTCGCACGAGACCCCGGTGGGAGGACGCATTGCGTCTCATTGGGAGGCGTGGCAGACCATCACAGAAGACAGATGGGTCTTGTCAGTCGCTCGGGCGGGCTTCCGCTTACCTTTACCCCCTACCCCACCCCTCAACCCTCCTTTTCAGCTGTCGGGCTCACCCTCCCTCAAGGCCGAGGTTCAGAAACTTCTGCTCCTCAGAGCTGTGGAACCCGTTCCCCTTGGGGAGCGAGGGGAGGGCTTCAACTTCCGGCCGTTTACGGTGCCCAAACCCAACCAGGCTGGCCTGCGCACCATCCTAGACCTTTCCCAGTTCAATCTTTCCTTACCCCAAGAGAAATTCAAGATGATCACGCCCGGCCAGATTCGCTCCTCGTTGCAGGCGGGCGATTGGCTCAGCGTGGTGGACCTTCAGGATGCGTACATGCATATCCTGATTTGGGCTCCACACAGGAGGTACCTCCGTTTCTCTTTGGGAGAGGAGCACTTCCAGTTTCGGGTGCTTCCTTTTGGCCTCAGCTCGGCGCCGCGTGTCTTCACAAAGATGATGTCAGTGATTGCGGCCTATCTTCGTCTTCAGGGTATCCATGTGTATCCTTATTTGGACGATTGGCTTCTACGCAGCCATTGTCCGCTGGCGGCAGCAGGCAACCTCCAGTCTCTCCTTCAGCTCCTGTTCCATCTTGGGCTGTCGGTGAACTGGCGAAAATCCTCCATGACGGTCTCTCAGGACCTGATTTTTCTGGGTTTTCGTTGGAACACGATCGACTGCAGAGTATACCTGACCGGGGACAGAATGGCAGATCTGTTGGCCACGTGTCAGATGTTTGCGCAGTCGGAGAGTATGTCGGCCTGGTGGTTCCAGAGGCTTCTGGGCCTCATGGCCTCGTGTGTGCTGGCTCTTCTTCTTGCTCGTCTCAAAATGAGACGGACCCAGATGGCCCTTCGGAATTCATGGCGTCAGGCAGTGGACCCAGACTCCATGCGGATAATGATTCCGGTTTCCATGAGAGTAGACCTGGACTGGTGGTCATCTCTCAGCAATCTGTCTGGGGGCGCAGGGTTTCAGGACCCGGTCCCTATGGTGACGATCACGACGGACTCCTCCCTCCTAGGGTGGGGTGCGAAGTTAGATCTCCTTCAGGTCTCGGACCTCTGGTCGCCTCAGGACAAGCTCCTGCACACAAACCATTTGGAGCTTCTGGCGATTTTCTTGGCGCTCAAGGCGTTCAGACCGGTCATTGTCAACAAAGTGGTCCGCATAAGAACGGACAATGTGGTGTCAATGTATTACATCAACAAGCAGGTGGGAACAAAGTCACCCCCCCTCGTGGACCTGTCCATCCAGATTTGGGAGTGGGCCGTGCTTCATGGTGTCTGGCTGCTTGCAGTGCACATCAAGGGCCAGCTGAATGTCACAGCAGATGCCCTCAGCCGGCGGACAGTGGTCAGCTACGAGTGGGAGTTGAAGGCGGAGGTCCTCTCAGGGATTTTCTCGCACTGGGGCACACCGCAGGTGGACCTCTTCGCGACAGCGGTGAACAAGAAGCTTCCTCTGTATGCCTCCAGAGGGGGGCTAGGAGCCTCCTCTCTGGGGGATGCTCTAGAGATTCCATGGCACAATATAAGAGCTTACGCCTTCACGCCTCTGCCTCTAGTTCACCGGGCAATTTGGAAGTTGAAGAACTCGGTGAACTGTTCTCTTCTACTGATAGCCCCGTGGTGGCCGGCCAGGTTTTGGTTCTCAGAACTCCAACACCTGTCGATTTATCCGCCGATCAGGTTACCGGTAACTCCCGCATTCTCCACCAGGGGGAGCAGCAGCTGTGACACCCCTCCCCACAATCGCTCAGCTTGGCGGCTTGGTGCCTGAGTTCAGGTCTTTAGAGCATCTGAATTTGTCTGTGGATAACATGCGTATTATCCAGGCAGCCAGAAAACCTTCGACCATATCTCAGTACAAGAGTAAATGGCTCAGGTTCTGTCATTGGTGTCTAGAGAAGAAAGTGGATCCAAGGGGGGCCACGGTTGATGCGGTGTTGTCCTTCGTGTCCTCCCTAGCAGAGTCAGGGGTTCATGTTCTGTCATGCAGGACTTACCTGCCAGCGGTCTCCGCTTATCTCTCTACGGATCAGTGTTCGTACTCTCTGGCTAACCCAGTGGTAAAGAGGCATTTCGCTGGTTTAACACGCCTTTACCCTTCAGTTCGTAATCCGCACCCGCCATGGGACCTGAATGTTGTCCTGACGGCACTGTGCCATAAACCCTTTGAGCCGATGGCTACTGTGGACCTCAAGTACTTGTCTTGGAAAGTGTCCTTTTTGGTTGCCGTCACATCGGCAAGGAGGGTGAGTGAGCTCCAGGCATTGTCGGTGGAGCATCCTTTCTTGGTCTTTCACAAGGACAAGGTAGTCCTTCGAACTAATCCGGCTTTTCTGCTGAAGGTGGTGACTGAATTCCATTCAAATCAATCGATCTACCTACCGTTCTTTTTTCCGAACCCCGCCTCTGAGGCGGAGAGGCTTCTACACTGTCTTGATGTCCGAAGAGCTCTTAAGTTCTACCTGGATAGGACTTCCGAGCTTAGAAGTTCTTCTCAACTTTCTGTGACTTTCGGCAACCCTCAAGACAAACAGGCGTCTAAGGCAACTATTTCTAGGTGGATTGCCGCCTGTATCACGGAGTCTTTCACTGTCCAAAAGCTGAAACCTCCTAAAGGTATTCATGCACACCTGGTGCGGGGCAAGACAGCTGCGGTTGCTTTTCAGAAGTATGTTCCCTGGTAGTCCATCGCTAGGGCAGCTACTTGGGCCTCCCCATCTGCTTTCTGTAAGCATTACTGCCTCGACATGAGTTCTAGAGCTGATGCTCAGTTTGGTCAGGCTGTGCTGAAGAACCTTTTTCAGTAAGGGGTATTTCCATCCACCCGTAGTTCCTGTAAGGAGTGCTTGGGAATCTCCCACAAGTATGGAGGAAAGGGGACGGGACGTAGGAGTATTACCAGGTTACTCACCGTAGTGACCACCTTACTCCTAGTCCATAGTCCCCTTTCCTCCATATGCCCGCCCGCCATCCCCTCTAATAAGGTTCCTCTGTATTGGTTAATGGGTCTCTGACCTGGCAAAGAAAAGGACTGAGGGGCGATGTGCAGGGCGGAGCCAAGGTGGGCGGGGTTATGGCCACGTGCCGGGCCCCGCGCAGGAAAGAGAGGAAGGACACATTTTTGGAAAAATGTGGATGCTTTTTACAAAGTGCTCCAGTCCCGTCCCACAGGACGGAGAGATGACCCACAAGTATGGAGGAAAGGGGACTATGGACTAGGAGTAAGGTGGTCACTACGGTGAGTAACCTGGTAATTTTAATCCATTATTATTTTTTTTTATTCACAGGGGGGAAAAAAAAACCCAAAACCCCCTTGATTGGTTCGGGCTCCCCACTGCACTCATGGCGTCTTTGGGGGAAATATTTATGCCCCTCCACTTAAAAAATTCACCAGCAGCCACTGGCCCTCGGACGGGAACAGGATGGGGAGAGCCCAGGGACTGTGATGGGAGCAGGATGGGCGGCAGAAACCATAGAATAGTGGTGGGAGCAGGGTGGGGAGAGACCAGGGTGTGTGACGGGGTGAGGAATAGCCCAGGGACTGGGTAGGAGTGGGATGATGGAGCCCAATGACTGTGATGGGAGTAGGTGGGGAGCCCTGGGACTATACTGGAAGTAGGGTATGGTGACGGCGTGCAGCACACATTGTCCAAGTTTGCTCAGGGGGGGCCCGGCCAAAACAGTTTGAAGACCACTGCATTAAACCCTTTTTGAGCAAAGAAAACTGCGCTACTATAGCAAGAGCAACCGTACTCTCGCGTCTGGATTACGGGAACGCACTTATGCTAGGTGCAAGCAAGCAGTGCATTGCCAAAAACCAGCAAATCCGGATAGTTAAACAAAAATCTAAATCTGATCATATCAGCAGTGCCAGAAGTGAGCTGCATTGGTTAATGGTGGAAGACAGAGTACAATTTAAGGCTTTGACACTGGTCCACAAATGTGTCAATGGGAAAGCACCAGCCTATCTCAAATCAAAGATAATCCATTATGTACCGGGGCGGGCATTGAGATCAGCAGCCTTGGGCCAAATTGTTGTCGCACCACACAAGCGCTCCAATGGCCCCTGGAAAGCTTTCAATACAGCCGCGGCAGCTAAAATGAACAAACTACCACTAAACCTGAGACTAGAGTCTAAATACCTGACTTTTAAGATAACATTGAAAACTCATTAAATCCATTACTGACAATTAGTTAGGCAATTAGTTAGGCAGACAGCACTCTGGTTGGTACAGCCAAGTGTCTCGTGTCTATGTATGTTACTGGGGGTAGTGTTTCTTTGGGTCGTGCCCCGATGCTTGCAAGCTTTCGGCGGCACGGTTTTAGCAAATAAAAAAATAAGGAACCTATAAGGGCTCAATCAATACTAATCTCTAAAAGGAAGTATTAGAACATATAGGGAAACCGTAGAATGACTGTAGTGAATTCGCATGAAGCCCTAGGCCTCAAAATATGGAAGAAGAGATGCAGACTCTGCAGGACCAAGCACAGAGACAGTGTTCGCAGCCAAGGACAATGGCGGGTGAAAAATTCCTGATTTCTGAGGCAGTGAGCCACCTGTGAAATACAATCCTCAATAATTGCAGACCAAAAGGCTCAGTTCGCATACTAACCTTCTCCCAGGCTCTGTTTTGTGGTACTCGCCCTCGTGACCCAGCTGAGCTGAAAAATCTACTCATGCTGGGAAGAGGAGCTGTTCCCAGTGAAGCAGACAAGATTGATACACGTGTTGTCCATCGAACGATGCACATGTGGTGTCCATCGAACAATGCAACCTGAAGGCACTCCACAGGCTAGGTGCCTATATCAGTGGCAACAATGGGCGGGACACAGTCTTTCCCATTACCTTGAAAAGGTACACCGAGCACTGTGAACAGAACAGGGTCCCAGGCCTGGTGAGACCCGCTCCAGCCAATCCAGATGCTCAAGCCCGGGGGATGGTGAATAATGTTACAGGGGCCAATGGTCATCGTGCGACCCTGCAAAAAAGTGTTAGATAGGTTTTTGGGGACGTCGCAGGCGAACCCACCTGACTTGGGCAGACCAATGGAATAAATCACATAGGGGATATCTATAGCTTATATCACCCAAACTACACAATAGGGATGGCCCTTAGGTTTTTGGGATGGGTCGGTGGTTGTGATGTCACTAAGGGATAAAATCAGGTGACTCGGGTTCAGGCACTGTGATCGCCGGAGATTTTCATTGTCTCCTGTATGATTCCCATCTTTTGGGGAATAAAGACTGTTTATTTGCCCCATGGCTGAGTTCTCCGTTATTGCTGGGGGGGTGGGGGGGGTTTGGATGTGCCAATTACAAAGTGGTAGCAGAGGACAGTTGGCTATGTTCGATCGGCACAAAGCCGCCTCTTCCCGCCGCAACACCTAGAGAGCTGTGAGGTGACCCACAGAGACCGAGAATTACACAGAAGGTGCACCCCGTGAAGAGGCCGTCAGAAGCCGCCTTGGAGAAAATCCTGCTTGCTGTCCGTGGGACGCCTAGCAGACCAGAAGGGCGGAGTGGTAGGTTGGGGGGGATCCGGTGGCTGAGCAATGTCAGCTGATCACAGAGTGTAAGTATAGACTCAGCCATTCAGCAAATAGGGGAAGAGGTGAACAGATGTTGGGTCTGGGGTGTTGTTGAATACTTTGGGGTGGTAAGACACAGAGGTAGATGTACATTTTTTGTGGTTGGGGATCATTTGATCTTGAGGTGACCAGTTTCAGCAGTTGACCTAGATTGTCTCAAGGGTATGGATGATAAAAGCTATGCTAATATTGGATTTCCTGTGGGTTGGGCGTTGTAGCTCATGTCATGGATGACAGTATCCCTGTTGTAAGGCAGGCATGGTATCAAACAGTAAGACAGACGCAAGTGATCACAGTTCAACGATGTATAATGAACTTCAAATTGGGTTTAAAAATGCCTATCTAATCCTAAATCTAAAGATGGGATCAAGCTACAACCATGAAATAATAATAACGCAGTCCTAGTGGTGTCTTGCTCCTAACCAAATGCATGATCAGAATATGCATCACACAATGCCGACAGAGAAAACTGTAGGCATGAAGGTACTGGTAGAAATGAGTTTTGAAGATGACAAGATACTAGTAACTCGAGATACCCTAAGAGCACAGATAACAGGGTATCCACTGTTCTCGACTGGCAATGTGTTCGATGACCCAAACGACTCCAGAGAATATTGGGGAAAATGGGTGTGGCGCAACCCAGAAGATTGCTGTTAAATGACATGGAGTTTGGATGACTATGGAAGATTCTATGGGCATGTAGGGGGAGTTACGAAGATTCGGCTCCCGAAGTTGAAAGTGAATAGGTTTGGAAAAGTGGTTGACAAGTCAACCAGAGGGGGGACTGAAGAGAGGGTCCCTGGAATGGCCCTCATGTCCATTATGCCCATGTCAGCCCAAAGGATGAGAAATTAGAGATGCAACTCGCTGTTCGGCCAGCCACTAGGCACACCAGTGTATACTACGTATGGAAAGAGATATTCTCTCAGACGACCGTTCAAACCCTATCCAATTGACGGCTTCGAAGAGACAAGTGTCTTATCACTGGATCAAGTTGACTGATGATAAAATCCAGCCGTGCTGACATCACTTGTTTGTGAGAACGCGACATAGCAGCGTTAGTCATGAAGTAATTTCGCCCTCCTGCACGAAGTCACGCAGACACACATGCCCACATGAAGAACATGCTTACACCGTTCTTTAGAGGACAGATGCATACACATACTGTCAAAAGCTTTTCCTTTCCACTAGCCAAAAGCAGAAACGCAAGAAAGCTAAGCATACATGGACCACGCTTGCAATTGCTTCATCGCAACTAACCATAAGGAGCTACTGGGACATATAAGGAACCTATTAGGGCTCGATCATTTCTAATCTCTAAAAGGAAGTATTAGAAAATGTAGGGAAACCATAGAATGACTGTAGTGAATTTGCATAAAGCCATAGGCCTCAAAAGAAGAGATGCAGACTCTGCAGCACGAAGCACAGAGACAGTGTTCGCAGCCAAGGACAATGGCGGGTGAAAAATTCCTGATTTCTGAGGCAGTGAGCCACCTGTGAAATACAATCCTCAATAATTGCAGACCGAAAGGCTCAATTCGCATACTAACCTTCTCCCAGGCCACGGAGCTGGTGCGTTTGACGGTTTTGGCCGCCATTTTGCCGAACGCCATGCGGGAGATTGCGGCTCTGAAAGGAGTGCTTGTGTGCCTCCCACGCAGAATTATTGGATACCAGACAGCCACGTGGGTGCTCAACGGATGGTAGAGCAGGGAGAAGGACCACACAATGCTGGTGTCCCCCATGCCACCCTCCATCATCTATTGAATTACTTTCCCTCTGACTGCTTAATCTGTGCTGGTGAGGCAGTGGTGCTTTAAGTGGCTCTGTGTGAATCACTGGGTGCAACTCTGGAGTACCTACTCTCCTAGCTGTACTCAATATTTAATACAGCCTTTCTTTTGTGTGAAAGGGTGGATGTGCAAAAGGAGGTGAAGAGGAAGAAAGGTACTGGTGGTCTGGACTGTTCATTTTTTTTAGTGCTCGTGTATCCACCTCCTACATTCCCTGATAACAATGGAGTGCTTGTGCACTCACCAACATGAGGGATAAAGCATAGGCAGATGGAGGGCTTACGGTAGGTCTGCCAGCTGCGCCGGGGCACCAGAGTCCCACGCCAACAGGGTGCGCTGGTAGCCATGCCAAAGTTTGACATCTCAGGGGTGCCATCGTGCCTGGGTCCATGTTGGAAGTCCTGGATTGATTGAATGGACATCTACTTTAGGGGCACGGGAGAGACTGATGAGGACAGTAAGGTTGCAACACTTATGTACTCGGCTGGTCCGGCAGTGCACCAGCTATTTCAGGCCTTGGAGCCTGTGGATGCTTTGTATGCTGCGGCATAAGATACACTGTGTGAACATTTTATGCCTCTAGCGAATGTGGATGAGAGATTCGTAATGTGCGGTGCCAGGTAAAAGGACGATGAATCTCTGGATGGGTTCTATGGACACCTCCGGCGGATGGCAATAGCATGTGTGTGGGACAATGAGCAGGCCAGTATCCGGAACCAACTCATTCAGGGCTGTGTGTCGGGGAAACTCTGCTGTCAAGTTCTTGGATAGCCAGGCCCCATGTTGCACAGCATTCCGGAGCTAAAACAGTCACATGAGGTGGCGGAAATGCAGACATCAAGAATGGATGCAGCAATTTGCCCTGTCAGGTCCGAAGATGTGTGCCATCGGCCGTGGCCAAGGGGCAAGATGCACCTCAAGCTTTTTCACCCAGGGACTCACATGGATAACACAGTCAGCTACTGTGACTTGACCGTATCTAGTATCCAGCTTACCCAGACATTGACTTGAACCCACCAGCAGAAAATCTGCCTTGCTGTTGTTTAAAGCCAATGAGTTGGCATACATCATCCTTGGATCATGTTTCGTATTGATTGATTAGCTGGGTATCCCCCGCGTAGACACCTGACAGCTCGAAGACCACCTGGGTGTCGTCTGCAAAGTTGGTATATGTAACGCAGCGCCATCCAGAAAGCCAAAGACTGGTTGGGTATAGAGGTTAAAAAAGAATTGAAAAAGACAAGCACCCTGCGGTACGCCAAAGGTCAGCAGCTATGGAGGTGCCTGAAATCCCTCGACAGCCACACGTGCCATCCTTTGACCTAGAAAGCATGGCATCAATTTCAATGCGGATTGGGAACAATTGGCGATTTTTTTCAAGCCTCTCGAGCAGCGGAATATGATCGATGAGATCAAAAGCGGCCGAGAAGTCGAGAATCATCAACAGAGCCACCTTACCAGAGTCCACAATACCAGCTAAGTTGTTTCACAGGTCTAGCATGGCAGTTTCGGTATCATGCATAGCACGGAAACCAGACTGTAGTTCACCTAATAAGCCATGCTTGACCATGTGGTTCTGAAACTGTAAATAAGCTGCCTTGTCCAAAATCTTTAATAAAAAAGGGACATTGGTAATGGGACGATGATTCCCCATCAACCGAGGATCCAGTGTTACCTTTTTAAGAACGGGAGATATCCATACATCCTTAAGAATAGGACGCACCATGGATGATGGAGTACATTTACCAGGAGCCAGTGTGGTGAATACTTGACTTCAGCACCCACAGGGAAGAGAGAAGACCAAGAGCGGGGAAGCAAAGACACACCAGTCGAAACAGTAATCGGGAAATTCCCACCATGTGGAAACAAATCACTCAAATAAGGATTTTTGTGCATAGTGGGATGCCATTGCAAACAGCCGGCAGATCCATGTTGCTAAATATAGGTGAGGTGTAAAGCCAGTCTTTTGCTTTCTGACATTGTAACCTGGCCCAGGAGGTAGAAGGGAGGCAGCGTTTGGCCCAGGTGACAAATGTCAATCAGTAGGGAAGGTTGGAGGATAAATGGGAGCAAATAAGACTACTCAGTGTGGTTTGTTCAGCTTGGGTCAAAAGAGGAGACGGCAGACCGAAAGACCAAGAGCAGGCCGGATGGTTCAGCACAGCAGGTGGCAGATTGTCAAGCGTGTGAGCAAGGTGAGGTATTGATTGGTGAGAGAAAGTGGTACTTGGGTGTGAGAGTATGTGCATGGGAGCATGGTGTGGTGAGTGAGTGGAGCTATGTGGGAGGGGAGTAAGTGTGGTTGAGTAAAGTAGGAGTGAATATGCAAGCAAAATTAGGGTGATTGTGGAAGAAGGAAGAGTGCAGTGTAGTGAGAGGGTAGTGGTTTGGAGAAGGGCAAACTGGAAAGTAGCGAAAGCAATGAGGGGAGAGCAGTAGGGTGGAGAGCAGAGGCATTTCAAAGTTCCTTTTTGTTAGTTTTACATACCAGTGTGGAGAGGGGAGAGCAGTAGGGTGGCGAGCACCAGTGTGGAGAGGGGAGAGCAGTAGGGTGGAGAGCACTAGTGTGGAGAGGGGAGAGCAGTAGTAGAGAGGGAAGGAGTGGACGTAAAAAGAACATTTGATGGGTGCAGAGAGGGAGGAATAGTTGAGAGAAAGTAGAAGAGTGGGAAAGGAAAGCTACAACTTGTAAGGAGTACAAGCGCGTGCAAGGAAAGGACCAAGTGAGTCCTTGGTGATTGGAAGGCTCTTTTTCTTGATAACATTCATATTGTGGGACTAGAGGAAGTAAGATAAATGTAAATTGTTTGCCTTTAGGCCACACGACTAGTCAGTTCCTAGATAGTAGGTTTAATGGCCATCTTGGGGTTAGGAACACCTGGAAACTTGTAACACTAAATGCATTTTTTTTATTTAAAATCCTCTGTATACGAAAATAATTAACACATGCTAAGAGGTATGAATACAGATGACATGATTACCTTTAAAAATGTGACATTGGTGACGAGTGCAGCACCTGTGTGAGCAATACATTTTTGGGAAACCTTAAACAAGAAATGTGTGATAGGTCACACCCAGGGCCCAAAAGGCAGTGGTTTTATTTTGCTCACTGCCCTATGATCCATGTTTACTTTGGTTCATGTGTGCCGGCATAGATAGAGTGAGTATGTGTAAGTGATTTATGTACCATACTGAATTATTTTTACCATAGGGGTGAATAAATAAAAGTGTGTAGTGGTCACAGCAGGTATTTGTATATCAATCAGGCACATGTTTTATTAATGTAAACAATTCTGAAAGGGAATGTTAAAGTGCTCTCAAATAGCGCGTTTATGCTTGGGTTCTTATCATTCAAATTAAGTATCTCTCAGTATGTCAATACTTTTTTTAAGTGTGCTCTAGTAATTCCAACACTTTTTTTGCACAATGCAGCTCTTCCTCAGGGAAAACTCTTTAGTGTGTTTAATATAAAGCTGATTTCTACACAAGTTCATTCAGTACTCAGTAGGGGGTGTTTCGGATTATGGGATTTAAAAAAAGTAATCTGATACATTATAGCCATTGGGTTTTGAACAAAACATACAGTCTGCAGAGTGTCTCAGTTCTCATCCATGTGATGCACATAACAGCTGAATCAGTATAATATCCATGCCAAGCAAAGGCATTGTGTATGCATTGAGAATAACAGGCAAAGTATGACAGCATTTGGTGGACCAGATACCCTTAATATCAAATAGGAATAAAATAAAATTAGCTCTTAGCACATGTTTCAGATTTGCAATAGTATTTGATCAGTTCACTCCCGCAAGACACAGAAAGAAAACCAAACGGCTCAGAACATTAGGATGCTGTAAAATTATGTAAAACTAATTGGAGAGCATTTTCCTTGCTGCGGAGCGGAGTGTAGAAGGAGGAGGCCTGCAAGACCCCCTCCTTCACGACACTTGATGGGATATAGAGGTTTCTAAAGCACAGATGATTTCGCCGATCTAGGTAGGAGGTCAGCCTCCGAACCAGCATGTCTGTTCCACTGATTATGCTTGTAATCTCTAAAGATTATTTGCCAGTAATTTATTAAAGTGACAGGAGTGAATAGCAAGACCTATTGAGAAGGCCTATATACCCATAATTTAAAAAAAGACGAATGCCAGAGAATCTACCCGATTCAATGTCTGATAACTTGCTTTACAAGAAATCTAGCTTTGTCTGGCAGCTTGCTCGAAGACTACCATGTGCAAAAGATTTGGTCCCTAGCACGGCATGAAGATCCCGCCAGGATGAGACATGACCCTGAGACAGAAGTCACTGGTGCAGTGCCAATGTAACCTCTGAGTGTGTTCTGAAAGCAACCATGTATCCTGGAATTGTGAGATGCCTAGTTCCCATCAGCAGGTTGACAACATCCTTCTCACACATGCTGTCTTGCCATGATCTTTAAGTGGTCATTTTTTAATAGTGGGGTGATTTGTGGGCTTAACTCTATAAATGTTAGTAAAAGTGTATTATGGCCCAATAATGCAATCTCTGGTTGCTGGCTAATGTAGTGCATGACCCAAGCTATGAATCAATGGCAGACAGGGCGAGTCCTCTTTGCACAATGCTCCCTGGATTCACAGCTAGATTTGCACATTATAGAACAACCTGAAATTGTTTCATAAAGAGGGCACTGCTGCGGTGGGTAATCGGTCATCTGCTGTATGGTGGAAAAGATACCATACTCACCTAACAACTTCCATGGAGCAACGGTCTGTTGCTAGATATTGAATAATAAAAAATTTAAAAAATCAGTGTTCTATTTGTAGCTTGACACATGTCTGGTTGTGCTAGAAACCTAAACATTTCTAGCATAGGTTGTCCAAAAAGATACTATTGACATTTCGACTTTGCCATTTATTACTATGTCAACACCACTCTATAAATGTAGTGCCATACATGCTTGTTACCATTGTTCTCTTTCTGTGGTCACATAACCAAGTGTCGATAAACAGCACAATGTCTATATCGAGGTGAATTCGACAAGACGCCTAATTACACTACCATTAGGGTTCAGTTTTAAACGTTTCAATTGAGTCAAGGTTCACCATGCTTGCTTCTTTCCTTGCTTCAGAATACTTGCCATTTTGTCAACATTAGAAAACATACTGTTTTGACAAGCAGACATTTTGCTTGCTCTTGTGTTTTACCAGTTTTTGAAGAGGGGCTTACAATGTGGTCATTCCCAGCATCACATGGGCTCCTTTTAGGACTATTCCCAACCGCACTACAGTGTATTCTCAAATATGTCTCAGTTTGGTACTGCTTTCACTGGAAATCCTGTTTCCCTGTTGTTCTTAGGGACAGGTTTCCTTTGGGTGAGAACAAAACATGCGTATTCTTTTATGCAGGATAAAGAAGAAGAAAAAAGAAGATGGGCTGAGGGGATGGAAGCAGCTCCTTTAATGTGAAGTATGTAAAAAAGAACTCCCTAAATCCACCAAAATCACCGTCTTGACACCTGAAGCCTTCAAAAAATGTTTTGACAACTTTAGGTTCATGGAAGGAGCATCAGGTGTGGGCAATCTTCAGTGAAACGCAGAAACACACAGCCGTACAAACACATGCACACAAACACATGCACACACACTTTCTTGTGCTTCGATTCCAGAGTGAACACCTTTGACAAAAGGCTACAAGGACTGAGGATTTGGACAGCACCACTAGGATACTGCACACTCCCATCATGATAGAAGGATCATCCACACACCGGAAGAGCTTCTTTCAGCTCTCCTTTGAACACTCGAGAGGGCAAAGCGTCAACCTTTAGTACACTGGGATGCAATAACATTCCAACCTGCAATATTTTAGGATGGCAGGCAAGTTACACGTGGGTGGTAGCAAATTACATCATATCCCATGATAAATCTTAGGGGGGGGATCAACGAGCCGAGTCTGCAGGTTTGGAATAATACAAATAAATCCACCCCGAACCCTTGGCACTAATAATAAAACTGACCCACAATCTCAAAGGGTGAAATATTACTTTTTGTGATGTGTTGAGAACTTCTACCTAGGGGAGCGTTTGGTAAAACTGTGTTGCACGTAGTGCAGTTCATACCATATTTGGTCAGCAACATTGATAAAATCTAACGGATTCAAATTGGTCAACTTTCACCAAAGAACTGGCCTACGACAGCATGATGGGCAGGCTCTTCTGCCATTGTTCTATTGCCCTGAAGGCCAGTCTGAGATTGTCTGTCAGCGGGGCCGCCATCTTTGTGGGTCAATTAAAGTGAATTTATATTGATCAATATTTGAAGTTATAAAAGAGTAACATTCGACCATTCAAGGATAGAAGCTTACAGTTCCTTATCAATCATTAAGAATGAGTTCTAAAAAGTTGACTTAACCTTTTCATGCATGCTTGAATCTATATTTCACAATATCAAACGCAAATATTGGCATACACTAATACAGGCCATTTTCTTTAATAATAAAAAAACAAAGTGGAAATTAAAGAGGTTTTGTTCACACTGTCGTATTTCGTGCCCCGTTTACAAGATATGGAAGTGTGGCGGGTGGACCTTGGAAAGAAAAGTTTACGAGATGCCACAGGTGTCCCTATTGGACAAGAACACTGTAATGACCAGCCATTTACATTCATAGGCCATGATTCAGCTATCAATATAGGCAAAGCAACAGTGCAATATAAGACATGTTTAGAGACGTGTTGAACTATAGAAAGGCAGCATTGAGTGCTCAACACTTTTTTAATCCCCACATAGCCCTAGCCTAAAGAGTTTAATTAGAACTGCAATGTGCTCAGTTTTACTTTTTTGCTGTCACAAAATTTGGCAGGTAGTACGATATCCCGGGTTTGCTATAGCGATATTAAATAGTTCCGTTTGGCTTTTTAAAGCTCAGTTACTAATTAACAACCATAGATGTTGAAATGTAGAGCTTCAGCAGCAGCCAAATCATAAAACCTTTGCGGCGCCCCCTCTTTAGGCAAAGTTAGAGCCTCTCTAGGCTACTGGGCTACTGGCGGGCGAGTCTTCCCTTGCCACAGCTGGATGACCCATACAGGAAACCTTCTGCTTATTTAGCATATCAGTCTCTTTCTCCGCAGTTTCACCACATTCTACACAGTTTTCCGGAGTGCTTAGTTCGTAGGACTCTTGCTTGTCAAGATTCTTACATCTCAGGGATGCCAGACACGCGTCCCTGATCCACTTGAAGTCTTTGTAGGTACTCTCACTGGCAAAGCAGTACAACACTGGGTCAGCCACACAGTTCAGGCTCGTCAGCAGCAAGGAGAAGTGATATACATTGAAGATCTCAGCGGCAAACCTGCAGTCGTTCTCAAACAGGCTGCGGACCACGACAAGCACATGGTATGGCCCAAAGCAGACAAAGAATATGATGCCCGTGCTGAGGACCAGCTGCTTAATCTGGAGCTTCTTCTTCTTCTGAGTGCCATGGCTTTTCCGGACCACCCGCAGGATGCAGCAGTAGGAGAACAACAGGAGAAATATGGGGAACAGGAAGCCGGCGAAGAAGCGGTAGTAGTTCATGTTGTGCTCCCAGGGCTTGATGGGGTAATGTTCAAAGCACACCACGTGGCTCTCCGGGTCCTTGGTTATTTCGCCATGGGGCATGAAGACGACGCTGGTCAACAGCTCCTTTAGCCAGATGATGCAACTGACGATGACAGCAGCCTTCATGGACCTCAGCTGGTGAAAGTGGAAAGGGTAGACCACTGCCAGGTAGCGGTCGATAGAAATACAACAGAGGAAGGCGATACTTATGTAGATGTTCTCGTAAAGCAGGATGCCACAGATCTTGCACATCAGCTCATTGTAGGTCCAGTTGTCATGTTGCACGACATACTGCAGCCAAAATGGCAGGGAGGAGATGTATAGCAGGTCTGCCACTGTCAGGTTACACAGGTAGATCCCCAGCTCGTTCTTGGCTCTAATTTGTAAGTACCCATAGTACAAGGAGATGCAGTTGGCCGGAAGGCCCAATGTAAACACAAGGCCATATACGACTGGGAACAACGTCTGATGGATGCTGTGATCAATTGAGCAATTAGAAGAATTGCTTTCCCCAAACGCTTCTGTAAAGTTGCCCATTATACGGTGGACTAATGTTTACTTTTCAAGTGAAAAAAGTCACCATTGCATGTATTCTGTTTCAAGGCCAATTTTCATCCATCGCAAAATCTTCTTGCAGTTTCTGGGAACAAAGACCTGGTAGTGAAGAGAAAATAATGCTTAAGTTATCACAGGTTTTGGTAGAAAATCAAAATAATTATACATCCCTCTACAACAGTGCACCTATCAATGGACTTTACTTCCTCATTCTAGTTCACTGGGCTATGTCAGCAGTTCCCAGCTTGATTCAACCTGAAGGGAACAAGTGTCTGTGTACTGATCTATGCCACAGATGCATTTCAGGAGCCCGAATGGTCATATTATGTTACATTAACACGTTCTGGTGGGGGTGCTTTACTCAACCCTGTGCTGGAGGTTCCCAATTGAGAACCCATAGGAATTGATGACTTAAGGCGCACACAGACACCTGAAAGTTGAAGTACTGCGTCATTACAGCATGCTCAGAGTTCTTAATACAAAGCGATAGGATAGGAATACAGTTAAATGCTAGAGTAATCAAAATAAGTAAATGTTCTTGACACATGTTTCCTGTAGCTCATTTCTATAAACGCACACAGTCGCTATAGAAATATTAAAACTAGCTACCCCCAAATTGTTTATAGTAATGAGAATGATTCTATGAACGTTTTATACATTCTCTTTCTTATTTTCATTGTACAAGACAAAAGGCAAGCCACAAAGTAGAAATTAAACAGCTCCTGAAGCAAAAGCTTAAGATGCACTGCTAACATGCAACAGAGTTGAATCCATACCACACTGTTATGGCACACTTTTTTGCTTTGCATTTATTATGTTTAACCAATTTACAGATTTGCCCTGATTTGAAAAGGACACGGAGGTGTCGAAACAAGTGTTATCACAAAGGGCCACTATCACAAATAAACACCTACCACCTACTATTATATCAGAGAATGATTTTTTTACTTACATTGAAACAACATGAACTGAGTATCAACTAAATAAGTGTGGCGCAGTAAGAGGTGTGTGAGTAACTCATTTCAAATCAAGCCCTTTAAGAGGCACCTTGCGGGGGGTCGGGGGAGGAAGAGGAGGAACCCCAGTGAGGAAGGGATAGTGTTTTAATAAAGTAGAGTTGATGAAGCAACACAATCCCATGTGTCCTGTGCACTTCTTTAAGGCTATATGTATGTAACAACTGGCATCGAGGATAAACCGACTCTACCATGAGCAGATCCGCTTGTCCAGTGCGCCGGCAGCCATCCTTTCTCCAGCTGTGCTTGGCATCCCGCTGAGAAGCATCCAGCGTCCTACGTCGTATGATGCGTCCCTGAATTTTGCTGCGGCTGGCACGCCATGCTATGGTGACCTCTGTCACTGCCCTGCAGAGTAAGAGCAGCGCGTGGCTGCCACAGCGACCACATACTGGCACTACAGTTCAGAACCCACTCACCCATACAAGGCAGAGCGCCAAGAGTCCTAAAGGATAGTTTCACAAACCTAGCTGGAAAGGAAATACAAAGCACCAAGACAATTCCGGCAGGGGAATGGACGACCTATGACAAGCTTATCGGCACTTTAAACAAAAAGCTGGTTATACAACCAAACAGGGACTATCAATGTTATGCGTTCAACCAGTGCCACCAGTTCTCCCATGAGACCGTAGAGGATTTCATCACTTGACTCAGTCAGAAACAAGTCCACTGTCAATTTGCAGCTTTCTCGGACTGAAGTGAATCAGCTCTTTGTAATCAAAGGCTGTATGTCATCCGCACTGTGGAAACAACTTCTGAAGAGATCCCTCATGATTGACAAAACTATTGAAATTGCGAGAGTCCATGAAAGAGTCGAAGTCCAAGCCTCCATCATGGAAATGCCCAAGAAAAGGAACGAGAAGGCTGACTCGGCATTCACAAGTATTAAGGACACAGGAAGAGGACCACAGGATAGCCCGACCCTGTCGAGAGGACCACCAAGGGAAGGGTACACACAAATACGGATAGGTCCCCATCCACAGATGCTCTGCTACTGATGTGCCCAGATCTTCCCACACTGGGGTATGCCCTGCACTGAACCAACGCTGTACGAGGCGCAGCAGAAAAGGAAACTTTCAAACTGTTTGTCAGGAAGGAAGGCCCTCCCCAAAAGGGCAACAACCGCTAACGATGCCCACAAACTGGCAGCCCCCACTCAGACCAAGCCTGCAACAACCGCAGTGGAGATGGCCACAATTTTATTCAAAACAGCCATGGAGGATAGTCAGAGTCATGGAACAGGGTTTATATTATGGAGAACTCCCAGGTGACAATCGACCGCCACAGTCTCAATATTACCTGGACCAATATGAGTACACAGCCGACCTACATGCCAAAAAATGATGAGTAGCTGCAGGAACCAGTCCTGAATATGTGAATGAGTTGGTTAACCTAATGCACGGGGAGCAAGCTGGCAGCGAGGCCTCTAAAGTTATTGTTCAACTGGCTGAAGTGACTCACTGCTTCCTTATTGACACTGGGGCCACCGTTAACATCATGGGGGAACAGGAGTTTCTACAAATAGGAAGCAAAGGAGACCTAGCCCCATCCAGGGTGTGAATATTCCAATGAGGTGCCAGCACGCAGCTACCATCCCTAGGACAATTCCAAAGGACACTGTCATACAAGGGGAGGATGACTGACAACATTATTCATGTGCTCAGGAGCCCAGTCAGTGGCAAATGCTTCCTCAGTTACCGGACAGTGAAAGAACTTCAGAGATAACTGTCCACTTCCAAGGCAACGATGTGGTCCAGTGCAGCGAGGATCGAGGGTGTCACCGGAACATCTGCCACCTGCGTGGTCCGCCGTTAGAGAAGGAGATGATCAAGAGTACATTTCCCAAACTGTTCTAAGGGTTGGGAAAACTTATCAAGCTACAAATCAATGAGAATGTCAAGCTGGTACCGTAGCACTCAAGAAGGGTAGGCGTCCACCTACAAGAAACAGTGAATCGAGAATTACAACAGTTACTGTCGAATTACATTGTAGAAAGGGTGACCGGGCCTACACCATGGATCTCACCTCTAGTCATCATGCCAAAGGAAGGAAACACAGTCAGACTGTGTTGACATGATGGTGGCCAAAACAGCCATAGAGAGAGGCACCCAGTCTGAAGATAGGGGATTTGATCGTACAGTTAAACTGCACAACAAAATTCTCCAAACTGCACCTCAATCAGGGGTAACACCAGTTGGAATTGCAATCCGAGTCCAGAGTAATCACCACATTTGCCACCAATAATTGCCTATTTTGTTATAAATGTATGAACTTCAGGATCTCATCGGTTGCAGAGATTTTTCAAATTATCATCAGACACCTGCAGATCCCTGTAAAATCAGCGTTCAACTACTCCAATGACATTCTAATATACGGCACCTCCCAGAAGGAACATGATCAAGCCCTTATGGACATATGCCACATCCTGAGGGATGCTGGACTCGCACTGCACTATGAGAAATGTAACATCAGAAAAGACAAGCTACACTTTTACAGACACATTTTCTAGTGAAGGAATGCAACCTGACCCAGAAAAGGTGACACCATCAGTGAGCTGCAGGAGCCCACCCAGGTGGCTGAGGTCAGGTTGTTTCTAGAGATGACCAGGTACCGCGCTCAGTACCTCCCGAGATATGCCATCACCACCGAACCACAGAGGAAACTGTTGCCGAAAGAAGAGCCATTCCACCGGTCACAAGACTGTCAGAAGGCATTCGAGAACATAAGTCAGAAGGCATTCGAGAACATAAAGGTGGAGCTCTCAAACGCATTGCACCTTGCCTATTTCAATCCATCTTAGCACACTGAAATTGTGGTTGATGCTAGTCCGCTGGGGTTAGGGGCCATCCTGGTTCAACGTGAGGGGCCTTAGACACCAGCGAGTTTTATCATAGCGTATGCCAGCAGATCCTTATCCCAGATGGAAGGCGTGTACTCGCAAGCAGAGAAAGAGTTTGGCCATAGTGTGGGCATCTGAGTACTTCCATCACTTCCTCATAGGGAAGAGGTTTACCCTTGTGACTGACCACCAAGCCCTCCTCTTGCTATTTGGAAGTCCAAGGACCAAGATGCCACTTAGGATCGAGAGATGGGGCATTCGCCTCCAAGAGTATGACTATGTGATCGTACAGAGACCTGGCAGGGACAGTAACCCCACGGACTATATTTTGCGTCTCCCGACCATGAAGAGACAGCCACCGAGGGAAGGAGACGCAGAGTACCTTTGCTACATCACTGAACAGGCCATGCTGCCAGCCCTCACCTTAGAGGGCCTGGCACAAGCGTTGCACACTGACCCATTCATCAGCTGGGCCATAGAGTTAACCCTCTCCAATAGGTGGCAGGACTATAGGAGACTACTGAACTGGCACAACCAGACAGGAGATGGAGCGATTGCAAAAGTTGCCATGGAGCTTGCTGTGTGAGAACATGGCATACTGTTGAGGGTGCTACATTGTCATTACATCGTCCTTGCGAAGGGGGCTGGTGACGCTTGCACATGAAGGACCCTGGGGGGGGTGGAGGCAACCAGGAAACTGCTCAGAGAGACAGTATCGATCCCGCTCATGGACATCATGGTAGAGGAGGCAGTCAAGAGTTGTCTCCTATGCCAATGCGCTGCCAAAAGCGACCCACCACTCCCAATACAGCCAACATGAATTCCTGAGAAGGTACAGCAGGGTGTTGCGATGGAATTTAATGTGCCATTGCAAACAGGAGATCACCTATTAGTGATTGTGGAAGAATTCTCAAGATTCCCGTTCATAAAGAAGACACCATCCATGGTATTCACCCAGGTAGTAGGAGTCATTGATGAAGTTTTCAGCGAGTGGGGAATTCCCACTGTGGCCCCAGGCAAATGGCATGGCAGAACGGTTCATGTCATTGATAAAAAGGACCATTCAGAAAGCTACGATTGAGGGAATGCCAATCCAGCAGGCCCTGCACTGGATGCTGCAGCAATGTAGGAACACACCCCATTCTGTGACAGGAGTGCCGCCCAGTGATTTGATGAGAGTGTATAACGCCAGGACAGGACTCCCCCGAGGAGAAGAGACACCTTGGAGTCAGTTTTGAGAGAGAAACATCCAAGAGGCAGAGGTGTGAGAGAAAGATGCCAGTGTAAATGAAGCAACCAAAGTAAGGACAGACTTGGCCAAGAAGGCAAGGATGAAACAATTTGAAGAAGGAGATAAAGTACTTGTGAAACAGCGAATGCAAAGGAAGACATACGTCAGGTATGAAAGTGTGCTGCTAGAAGTGACTGAAGTAAAAGGGACAATGATCACGGCCAGTAACCCACAAAAGGAAGTTACCAGGAATGCATCCTTTTTCAAGCACCTCATGCAGGACAAGGACCCAGGTGGGGGCAATACCCAAGTCCGGGGACAAAGGAGGCAGGAGATGGAAGGCAGAGAAAGCGCAAAAGGGCAGCAAGAGCAGACGGATAGGAGAGAAGGTGTCGAGCCAGTAGACCACCCCCGGCGGACCAATAAAAGACCAAGCCGGCTCATTGAAGAAATGCGACATGGATGTAAGGAAATGCGTGAGGGGAGGTGTTGTGAGGGAAAGTAGAGCAGTGCCCTTTAAGAGGCATCTTGTGGGGGGAAGAAGAGGAAGAGCCCCAGGCAGGAAGGGGCAGTGTTTTAATAAAGTATAGTTGATGAAGCAACGCAATCCTGTGTGTCCCGTGCAATCCTTTAAGGCTATATGTATGTAACAGTGATTATATTCAGCAATACCATATCATGGTGTCAAAGGGAGAACATTTAAGCTTTCTTTCTGATCTCAGTCACAGGCCTGCCTGATTCATTGTTGGCAGTCATTAGAATGATTTCTGGAGAAAGAAGCCATGACTAAAAACAAAACTGATAAATATGATTTAACTATGTGGTTTTGTTACAAGTTCGAGCTTCATTTTTTCCCTCAGAAGACAGTGTGTCAGTGTTAGTGCCGCCTTATTGTACCAAACTGTTGTCCAAAGCATAGGTGTTGAATTGCCAGATCGTCAGGGAATAAATGTCATATCTATTGTGACAAGGCATGCATACAGGCCCTGTCAGGGGAGGGAGGGAGCCGACTCCGAACAACCCATAGCAGTGTTAACAGGCACCGTCCACTCCCCCACCTTACCTGTGTTGATGGCAGAGTCCCCACCGCAGGAGTACACAGACTGGGAGAAGGTGCAACGGGACTCAGCGGAAACTCTATGGACCATCCAGAAATAGAGGCCTTACTAATGAAACTCTCACCAGAGATATTAACAGGTCCAGCAGAAAGCCTTATCAAACAGGGACTCCAGTCACTCAGAAAATCTTTTACTTTCTCTGCAAGGGATGCTGCCAGAAAAGGGGGCGGGACTAAAATCCCCTTTTTAAGCCTACCTAAGCACTGCCCTTACCACACTCCCTTGAGCCAGGTAAGCAATTGGACATGATGAGTATCCAAACCTGGGTACCTGTGACTCGTGCAGTTTGGGTTAGTTGAGTGAGAACAGGCGGTGTAGAAGGGCATCCGAGAGACCCGAGGAGGTGTAAGCAAAAGGAGTGCCGAGGCTCTTGGTTAGAGGGGGTCTGTGGAGTGCTTGTGTTTGAGATCAAGGAGTGTCTGAAAGCGATTGAGAAGAAAGTAGTAGCAGTTGGGTGTGGTGGTACTACTGGTTGGTAGTAGTGAATGGTGGTTCATGGTAGCAAATGTATTGGAAGTGCCACTAGTGGGAGAGACTTAGTGAGAGTAGGAGAGTAGTAGGACCAGGGGAGAGAGGTAGTTGGGGTAGCGTGAAAGTAGTGGTAACAGTAGAGGGGGAGTAGAAGGTGGAGTAGTAGTGAGGAGAAAAGAAGGCAGTAGTAGTAGAGTCATTGGTAGTAGAGTGGCAGTTGGAAAAGAAGAGTGGTAACATCTAAGGGTGGAGGTTGGAAGGTGGAGTCTGAAAGCAAAGGGACATTAGTACAATGGAAAAGGAACACTCTGGGACCCAGTGCACGTTCAAGGAAGGGTCAAGAGAGACTGTGCATGCAAGGAGATCAAATGGAACTGGGTGGAAGGAAGCACCAACCCATATTCCTCAAAGTAATAAGTTGAGCTAGGTTAGGGATGACTAGAAGATCCCTAGGGAGCTAGCCAGCCACCGTCTTAGGGTTACCCCTTTTAGCTTAAGGAAGAAACACAGACAGTAGGGGTCACCTTGCGATATTACTAACATTGCCGATAGGGAGGTGGGGATAAGGCTGGGGAAGTCGAGAAAGAGAAAGGGACAGCCCTAGCGCCAAATCTACCAAGAAGCCCTGAAGAACCTTGAAAACTGAAGCCATTCTGGCCCTTTGTATTTTAAATAAACACCCTTGGTCTTACTACCGGAGTCCGCGTGGTTCTTTGTGGTGGGCCACCCGTTCCACTATGGTAGTCCCAGTAACATGTTGCAGAAAAAAGTTGAGGTAGGAATCCCTAGCATGTTTTGCAAGACATCATTTTGAACTTTTGGGAGGATAGAGGTGGTTAAAGTAACCCCAATATACCTGGACCATACTGTGCTTTTGCCACAGGCCTGCCTTTGCACACTTTCAGCACATGGCCCATAACTTCCAAGGAAAATATGTGGACAATCTGAAATCCCACCCCCGTTCGCTTGGGCAATCTTAGCTACTTGTTTGACTAATGATGGTCCGGTTTCCCTTTTTTTGAAAATCGCAGGCCTAAAATGTCCTAAGCACACCCCTCCAGATTTAGGCCCTTTGAGGATATCTTTTCTTCATGTTCATTTGCGTGGATCTTTCCTGATAGCATCTACTGAAAGAAACCTTTGGCCAAAGGCAGAACCTAATTGGATAATTAGGCAAACAACTGAGGAATTAGCAAATCATGGCATAATATAATACCAAACCAAATTGGTCAATTTAGAGAATTAGAATTTCACATTTGAAAATTGGTTATTTTCTCAAATACATGAAAACCAGCTTCGGTCACAGTTCTATCTAATGTTAAGGTAGTGTTAGGAAAAAAAAAGGATACCAGATACAGTGAGAAATGGGAAATGGAACTTGGCAAAGAAGTATCCAAAGTGGAGTGGTCAGGTATGCTAAAGAATGTGCATAGAGCACCAGATGTGAAATATAAGTAAGCCCACTAAAACATATGCTAGCAAGTTGTCCAATTTTACTAAGTTTGACTACTGTGTATTGATCAACAGGGAAATAGGAGACGTTTTAAAGAGATCATCTGAAATAACTATAAAAATTATTTGTTTGGGCATGGTCTCAGAAACAATGAATTAGCAATTGGTAGAGAATGAACTTCTATTAATTCTAATAGTTACAATATAGTCAGAACAATTAATATACAATATTGGAAAGATGTCCATGCATCAAACCTTCAGAGTGGCTAGAAAAGGTCAGCTCCACTGCACAATATGAGGAGCTGATTGTGAAAATTACTCTAAGCAACTCTAGATCTAGCCAGGTCTGGTCCAGGTCATCACAGCTGGAATGCCAAATCACAAGGTGCACTTAAAAGGAAATGACATGGAATACGAGCATTCAGGAATAGTTATTTTTCTTCTCATCTCCCCCTCAGTGTAGAGGGCGATTTCTCAATATCGATCAATGCTTTTTTATTGAATACGATAGTGGAGAAGTACACAAGGAGGAGGAAGATCCGCCTTTTTACAGCTTTCCTGGACCTATCCAAGACCTTTGACTCCATAAACTGCACCCTGTTGTGGGCGAAGGTGGGTAGAATCAGGGTTCCTCCAAAGCTCCTGCAATTAATTGTGCTGCTCTATGAAGATACATCTATTGCAGTCAGGTATGCTAGTAATCAGAACTATTCAAGAGATTTTATGACAAATGCAGGGGTGAAGCAAGGTTGCCCTCTTGCCCAACCTGTATCCTCATTGTTTTTTTGTGACTTTAATCCATACAATGCTACTCACGGTTTGATACCACCCTTTTAAAAATGGCAAAGAATTTACTACACTATTGTACGCTGATGACTCTGTCTTAACACAAGGTGTGTTACAGCTGTGTTTGGAGAACTCCCGTAAGCACATCTTGGAGCACGCTCTTTTTTTTTTTTTTAAAACCTTTATTTTTGGTTTTTGTGTAATCCTGTAACGACATAATAACAACTACACACCCACATTAGGGTGGACTTAACTCTGCGCCGTGTCCCACACACCTGTCCTCCTCCCACCGCTCCCCTCCCCACCCCCTCGCTCGGCCCATGATTCTACTGTTCGTGCTGTCTTGTTTCCAGGTCGATGTAGCATGGAAATAGTGCTGCTAGTCCTGTGCCTTCACTGAGACCCTTCTCTTGTGTCTGAGGCAACTGGTTGGCTGGTAAAGACCTCCTCCGATTCTCTTAGCAAGAATGTTATCAACGGTCCCCAGATGTCTGGAGGTCGGGCATGTAGGGGAAGTAGCTTGACAAAGTCTGTTTCCACATCCTGGCAGTAAAGGATATCTTTGTGCCAGGCGCTGAACGATGGAGGGGGGCCTCGGCCCCAGGACATGGCCACTCTCCTTCGGGCCAGTGTCAACAGAAGACCTGTCAGTTTCCTTGTCGGGGCAGCGAGCAGCCTCGTCATACCCAGCAATGCCGCAGTCTGGTTCGGCTGTATCGCCTCTCCCACTATTGCTGCTGTTGTCTCCAAGACTTGATTCCAGAATGGTGTTATTTCGGGGCAGTCCCATGCCAAATGGACGAAGTCTGCCGAATGTTCCCCACATCTCTCACATTTCGCAGCTGTTTCAGGGTGATGTTTGTTCGCTTTCGCAGGTGTATAGTAGGTCTGGTGTAGGAAGTTGAAGTGGATTAGTTTAAAGCGTGTGTTGAGGGCGATTTTTTGAGTCTGCTTCAAGATGAAAGTCCAGTCTTCCTCTGATATTGTACTGTGCAGGGCTCTTTCCCATCTGGTCTTTGCTTGGCCGAGTTTAGATGATGTATCGGTAGTAATAGCTTTGTAGATTTGTGACACTAGCTTGCCTTCACCTTGCGCTTGAATGGCGTTGTGAAGTAAATGCCAGGTCCGTGGCTGTCTTGGGAAATCTGGTAGGATCGCTTGAAATGTGTAACGGGTCCTGAAGTAGAGGAATACATCGAGTGCGGTGGTGCCTCCTTTCGCTTTAGCTTGTTGCGGAGTTATAAAGCCGTCTTCTGTGAAGAGATCCCCCAGAGTCTCAATTTTCAACTTTTCGGCCCACTGATGAAACACTTTTTCAGATGTGAGTGGAACTCCTGGAATGAATTTAACTGGTAACAGTGGGGAGTATCTCGTTTTTACCCCTTGCCTTTGGGCCAGTCGCAGCCACACTCTGTAAGTTGAGAGCATTACGTTCATGGTGGAGTTGGGAATGGGAATTTGACTGAAGATAACTGCGGTTAACAGATTCGGTGTTGCCAGCGCCCGTTCCACCTGAACGTGGGGTCTGATTGTGTGGGAGGCGTACCAGTGACTGAGAAATTGTGCTTGCGCTGCCCAGAAGTACTTTTCCAGGTCCGGGAGGGCAAGGCCACCACTTGTCACCGGAAGTGTTAGCGTTGCATATGCCACTCTGGCCGGTTTATTTGCCCATAGAAGTTCAAGGACCATGCTCTTCAGTCTCTTCAGATAAGTTTGAGGAAGGAATATTGGAATATTGGAAAACAGGTAGAGTAATTTTGGTAGGATCACCATCTTAACTAGGGAGACCCTTCCCCATAGCGTTAGTGGCAGGGTCTTCCATCTTGTCACTTTTTCCTGGAGGGACTTGGTCACCTCTTCGTAATTGTCACGGAACACCTCGTGATAGTTCAAGGACATTTGGATTCCCAGGTAGCGGACATTGGACGTTTTCCATGTGAATTGGAAGTCATCTACAAAGGGTTTGGTGGCTGGAGTCAGCGGGAAGATGATGGACTTTGACTGATTGATTTTCAGGCCAGAGGCTGTTCCAAATTTGATTACTTCCCTCATGACAGGGTTCAGGTTCTCTTCGGGATTGCGGACGAATAGGACCACGTCATCTGCGTAGAGGGATATTATGAGCTTGTGTGGTCCGATAACAAGACCTCTTTGTTGTCGATGTTCTCTTAGGATGGAGGCCAGCGGTTCCATCACCAGGGCGAAGATCAATGCTGAAAGTGGACAGCCTTGTCTGGTGCCTCGCTGGAGTATCACTGGAGCCGATTTTGCCGTGCCTATAATGATGTTGGAGCGTGGCTCGTTGTATAATAACGAAACTAGTTTGACAAAGCGGGCTCCCAGACCCATTCTGGTGAGTACAGCGAACATAAATGGCCATTCCACCGAGTCGAATGCCTTTTCAGCGTCGAGGAGGACCGCTATTGCTTGAGTTGAGGGATCTAGTGCTTCAATGACGCTGAACAGCCTCCTGATGCCGAAGGTCGTGTTGCGGCCAGGAATGAAGCCTGCCTGGTCTGCTAGGACGAGGGTGGGCATCAATGGTAGTAGCCTGTTGGCGAGCACTTTTGCGAGTATTTTGTTGTCGAGGTTGAGGAGGGAGATGGGCCTGTACGACGCACAATCCTCTGGTGGCTTGCCTGGTTTATGCAGGAGGATGACGTTGGCCTCACGGGAGGAATGGGGGAGAGTCTCCTTTTCTAGTGCTTCGGCATATACTGTCGCCATGAGGGGGGCGAGGGTGGTGGCGAAGGCTTTGTAAAACTCTCCTGTTAGGCCATCTGGGCCAGGAGCTTTTGAGCTAGGGAGGGATTTGATGGCTTCTGTGATCTCCTCTTGTGTGATTAGGTCGTTCAGTGGTTCCCGCAGGGAGTGCTCGACCCAGTATAACTCTGCGTCTTCGAGGTATTCCAACGAGACTTGTGGGTCGTTGTTGTGGCTGTTGCTGTATAGGTCTTGATAGAAAAGCCTGAATTCCTCTGCTATGTCTTCATCAGTGTGGACGAAGTGTCCCTGCCTGGTCTGAATCCTTTCAATTGGCGCTAGTTTATTGTGTGCCTTGACCAGGTTTGCCAGGAGGGCGCCCGGTCTTTGACCCTCGCCGTATTGTCTGATTAGGCTGTTGCGGTTTAGAAATTTCACTTCTCGATCTGCTGCGCTATTGAATTTTTGTAGCTCTTCTCTCAGAGCGACTGGTATGTTCGGGTTGGTTGCGCTCACGCGCTGAAGTTCGAGTTGTTTTAGTTTCCCTTCACAAATTGTCAGCTCCCGTCGTATAAGTTTCAATATGCCATTTTCTTTAGCGTGGCAGACCCCTCTGACGAAACACTTTAGAGTTTCCCACAGTGTGCTGGGTGAGGCTACAGAACCTGTGTTGACTTCGAGGAACACCGCAATCTCTTCTCTTAGTTCGGCAGCGAACACCTCGTCTCGCATCGAGCCGGTTTTGAAGCGCCACCGCTGTAGAGGGGGGTTGGGGCATGCTGGGTTTAGTACGAGAGTCACCGGGGAGTGGTCTGAGAGAGTTCTTGGATGGATATCACATGGGTCGCCTGTCCATGGGCCGTTCACAGAGATGAACAGATAGTCGATCCTGGAACTCGAGTTGTGTACGGCAGAGTGGAAAGTATATTCGCGCAGCTCCCCTTTAGACGTTCTCCATGCGTCTTTCAGATTGAATGCTTTGCAGATTTCTTTTATTTGGAGGCTGGCTTTGGATGGAGATTGCGGGGTTGCTCTAGATCTGTCTCTCACCGGATCCATCACTGTATTCATATCTCCGCCCCAGATTATAGTCGCTGGTTCATGAGATGGTAGACGGGAAAGTACCCAGCCGAAGTTGTCGGGGCCGTCTATGTTCGGTGCGTAGGAGTTAACAAAGGTGATTCTCTGACCTGCTATAATGCCGCTCACCAGAAGAGTTCTCCCTTCGGTGTCTTTTGTGGTGTGGACAAGCCGAAAGCTGATCCTTTTGTGTATTAAGATCGCGACTCCTCTGGAGTAAGATGAGTACGATGAAAAATATCTATGGCACCCCCAGCTCTTGGCCCACTGGTGATCCTTCTCCGGGAGTAAGTGAGTTTCTTGAAGCATGGCAACGTCGACTTCATGTCTTCTAAGGTACTGGAGGATTTTTCTGGTTTTGGATGGGATGTTGCCTCCTCTTATATTCCAGGTTATGATTTTGAATAGAACTGATCGGGGACCATTTTGATTCGTTTTTTGTTCCTTTTGGTCCTGCTTGGAGGTTCAATGGATGGACGGTGAGATAGAGGTGGTGGTGAGCGGAGGGGGCTCAGGGTCGGAGGATGGCGTGGAACTGGTGGCGCAAAACTTGGCCGTTTCCTACGGCTAAACAGGGGTGAGGATGTACACCTCAACTGGAGGTGGTATGGTAACTGTGACTTCCCTCCCACACGCGGGTAACCCCCAACTGACCCGCAAGGTTCCCTTTTCATAACTAAACTGAAGAGGTTGCTGTGCTTGGGGCACTTGTGCCTCCCGAGAGGGAAGGGTGGCTCTCCTTTACACTAGGAGTTAGTCTCTGCGGTATTAGGTTTATGTCTTGTTACCTAGGATATGGATTCTGTTTCCTTGGGTGTCTGGGTTGAACGTTATGGCGGTTCTCTGCGTCTTTGGTGTTCACGCTGCGGTCTGGAGTTATTAGCGGCGGATCTGTAGCCGGCGTGATCCAGGTAATCGCTGGCTTCCTCAGGCGTGTGGAAGAAGAGTGCTTTCCCATCGTGTTGAATGCGAAGCTTTGCTGGGTAGAGCATTGAGTATTGTATTTGATTGTCTTGCAGCCTTCTCTTAACTGTCGTGAAGGAGCGCCTCAGTGTTTGAACGGTAGGGGAGAAATCTGGGAAAAATTGAATTGGGTCTCCGTCATATTGAATTTTCCCTTTTTCTCTGGCAGCCTTGAGTATCGCATCTCTATCTTTATAATTTAATAGTTTTGCAATAATCGGCCGTGGACTTGCGCCTGGGATTGGTTTGGCGCTCGGAATTCTGTGGGCTCGTTCGACTACGAACAATTTGGAGAGGATCTCTTTCCCGAAAAGGTCTATGCAAATCTGTTCGACATGGTCCTCCATTTTCGTTTGGAGTTGTTGTTCTCTGATTCCGATGATTCTGATATTATTCCTTCGTGAGCGTCCTTCTAAGTCTTCATTCTTGGCATTGACAGACTTCATCTGGGACTCGAGGGCGGTGACTCGTGTGGCAAGGCCTGTTGCGCCGTCATCCAGGTCGGATACTCGTTGCTCCACCGTGTCTAGCCTGTCGGCGTGCTTGTCGAGGCGATGTTGGAGCAGGTCTACTTTCGATGATAGGTTGTCGAGTTTACTGCCCAAGTCGCCGATTCCCGCTTTGAGGTCCATCAGGATTTCTCTGATATCGAAACATGGTAGTTGTTCTTCTGGCGGGGACGTAGTGGGTGTTGGTGACACTACTCCGCTCGCCTCGGAGTGCGGTTTGCTGGTGGAGCCAGACTCAAAGTTCAGTTTCTTTTGGGATTTGTCTAATTTCCCCATATTAAACTTTCTTCTGCTTCTGGGCACTCAGCAATGGGGCAGACTGGTAACTGTGGGCCAAACACTGGTATTTGAGTGGCGTCTATTGGTTTCGTTGTGGTGTTGCGCTGGGGCAGCTGCCGGGTCTGCGCTGGGCTGCTATTTGGGGGTGGTTTGGAGTGAATTCCTCGTGAGGCGGTTTTTCCCCCCTGATTCTGTAGGGCCTGCACAAGCCGTCCTTTCTCTTTACGGCAGTGATCCTTGGGACTGTGGTTGGCTCGGGGGTTGGGACCACCAGAGTTACTTTGGTTAGTGCTGTTCTCGTGGGGGGAGGCGACTTTTGAGGTTTTCAGACGGGATCGCTGTGTTCCTCTGGCTGCCGATATTCTGGGCGTGAGCCGTCGAGTGTTTGCCGAGCTGCAGTGTAAGGAGTCGTGGCACGTTAGGCCCTGTATCGTAGCCAACCTCCTAATGGTGATCTTGTCGGTCTGGGTCTCCTCTGCTTGCCGAATTATGCTATGGGGCGCAGAGGGTCTCTGAACTGGGCTCTGCAAATCGGCGGCCTTGGGATTTGATTGTATTGGCCTTGGCCAAATGGGCTGTTCGCTGTGGCTTTCACTGTGGCCGCGGGTGATGGTGGCGATATCCCCGGTTGTTCGGAGCCGGTCAAGCGCGCTCTTCGTATTGGAGGGACGCAGCCGGTTGGGCGTTGGAGACGGTTGCTGGCGAGGCGTACCCTGCTATGCCTCCTTCATTCACCGAGGGATTTGACGGGGATCGGGAAGGTAGCTTGCGCACGCTGGGGGGAGCTCCTACCTGGGTGCTCGGCGAGAGCACCACCGCTTGTCGTACTGCTTCTTGGGCGTCGGCTGGGCCGTTGCAGGGACGGAGACTGTGTGTCTCTTGGCGCCACCGGCGCGCACGTCTACCCGCTGCTTGACGCGGCCCAGCTCTTCAACTCCACGGATCTCTGCAGGTTCTGGGTGTCGGGTGACACATCAGCGCCGCCGCTCGAGCTTCGAAGGGGAGCCTTTGCGCCTCTTTCTCGTTCCTTCCTCCGTCCCAGGCTCACCGCCGGCGCGAACCGCAGGCCTGCTGCCTGGCCGGGACTCGGCCGCCGCTTCGCCGCCAAAGACAATATCGGGCTTAAAATGTTGTTCGGTGTCTCCTGAAGGCTCCAGTCTGTGTTTGCGGGAGAAATGAACACCGCAGAGGGAAGGATGTCGCAGGATTAATGGAGAGCCACACGGAGCTCTCTAGGAGGCAGCCATCTTGGATGGCTCTCTAGCGCCCTCTTGGAGCACGCTCTTAAAGTGAACCTCCTTAAAACAAAGATGCTGGTTTTTAGTACAGGAAAGTTGAAGTCTAAATGGACCCTGGATAACTCATTAATTAAGGTGGTGGTTGAATACAGGTTCTGGGATTGATTTTCTCCAATGGGGTGAGGGGGAACTGGAGAAGCAATAGAAATGTGGTGGCAAAGATGCAAAGAATGCAAATATGGGTTTACCAATTTGGGGGGAAATGCCTGTATAAGTGTCTCCATGTGATGGAGGCCAAAATGAACATGGCTATCCTCTATGGTGCAGAGTTTTTGGAGGCATCTTCCTGTGGATGCTTGGAAAGCCTCCAGAACTCAGGTCTTCGGAGGATCACAGGTCTCCCCCCTAGTGCTCCGGGTGATGTTTTGCGACATGAGCTGGGGCTCATTAATATAACCCTCCAGGCTCAGTGAAGGCTTTTAGAATAGGGAGAGTGCCTGCGTTTTGCCAGCAAAGATCATAAAAGCTGGTATAATAGTGGAATAACTAATGAAACAATGGGAATTGGGGCACACAGTAGCACTTGCTGATCTATCGGATGCCTAGCACAAGATCAATCTTTAAAAAAGGGCAGCAGATTTGAAATGGCCCTCTCTACAACACTATTTTCCCATCTGCACTCATCTGGCACACCCTGTCTGTTGCCTTATACCTAGCACTTGCCACCTGCTGGATGCACTGCCACTACTTTTTGCTCTTATTATTTATTTAGTTTTTATTTATTTTTGTTTTATTTATTTATCCTTGCTCTGCACTCTCCTCCTTCTCCCCTCCCTTGCACTTTCCCCTTCTTCCTCCCCCATGCACTTGCACGTTCTCAATGTCACTGGGCCTAGTAAGATCGTTGTTTTTGTGTCTCCCTTGTTCCCGCCCTTGCCTTGTCGCGCTCTGAAACACTTGTGTACGAGCACGATACAAATAAAATATCAATATCAATCTGTAAATGATCCAGACCGACCCCGTCTGGAGCCAAGATTAAATCTGCAGAGCGCCGCAGATATGTATCATTGGCCAGGTTAAACGTGTTAGCTCTCAGAACAAAGTTGCCATGGCTGGGTCTGGAGAAGGTATGCCTGTGGGTATGGGCTAACCTGAAGATTTGACAAATGGTTTAATAATCTGTCACTTCCTGACCAAGTTAGGAAAACAGTGGCTCAGGCCGCAATATATTGAGAATATTATTACAACATGCCCGGATGCTATGGCTCTTTTTATGCACAGTAATGGTGTGAAATTTTAAACTGACACAGCTCATTTTTATTAAGGATGCTCTGGAAGTAATAACTAGAAAGAGGACTTTCCTGAAGTAGCAGTAATGCAATTTGGGTCTTTTTGCTCTTTTTACTTGAAGTTGTTTTGTATTTTATCTTACGTTGAGGGTTAATAGGTTGTTTTAGTCATTATATTTACTGCTTGTTAATGGATTTCTTTTCCGAATAAATGTGACTTTTTTACCCTTTTTTAAACATGCATATCAAAAGTTTGGAGAGTGAAGGAAAAAGAAATTCACACGGACTCACATTTAGTGAGACCAAAAATATTCTGTTAAATAAATCAAATGAATAACATTAAAAAATAGAATTCTTTTAAAAGGAACTATTGTTTCAATCATATGAAACAAGCAAAAAACATCCCATGACAAAAAATGGCAATGAAAAAGCACAGACAAGCAATGGAGTACACGCTGAAGGGAAAGTTTCAGTGGCATGTTCTCCTGCCCTACAAGTACAACAGCGTTGGTGAATTTCTTTAAAAAAAGAAGTCAAGGTCATTGACAAAGGTCAGTGAACCGTTTTTGACCCAAGACCTTAAGATGTAGTTTTAGACTTTAAATATTGCAGCAACATTTCTCCACATAATTGGGCAGCAAGAAATGCTTTTCTATCTAGTCAGATGGACCGCTTCAGACCATGGAAGAATTATTATGTAACCCCACAAAGATAAACCAGTGATCAATTCTAGGAAATGTTTCTTTGTTTACGAGCATTAATCTTTATCATCCAACATTCTTGTTTTTCTAAGGAAAAACCCTCAAAGATAACTGATTCTATGTCGGGCATGACCTTTCACCCTCTAGCAGTTTCGTGTGCTAAATATCTTCAGAACAGATAAGAACAAATCCAAGGCGGCCAATGGCGCACTGGGAAAATTTGGCCTCTACAATAACTAGGATTCCTTTATTATTTTGGATGGGATATTTGAATTAAACAAATTTCCTGGTGTTTGTACTATTTTTACTGTACAGAAGAGCCCGGAATAGGGTGAATGGATTGTTTTCCTGATGTATATTATGGAGGAAAAAAGTAAATAAGGCATGTACTCCCTGATACTCCGCCATTATGTAACAGTATATTCTGCTCATCCTACGCCATGTTAAACCACAGATCGTGGCTGCACACCGAACCTCACTGCGCATGTCGCTGCTCGAGAAGCGCTTCACCCTTTATTAAAGAATGCTCGCCTTCACTGTTCACGCTTCTAACATGTATCCGTTCTGGCATAGTTAAGCGCGTTTTCTGCCCTTGCATATTAGTCTGAGGTGGCTTTAGCAGGTGGATGTTGTCATATTACAAGGCCTCGCGCCTGCTTCGAGGCAAGATGTGAAGCGTTAGAGAGTATAGTTACCAGGGCTTTAAGTGGGGTAAGAAATCGACGGGGGGCCCTCATTTGGGGGCGTGGCTTGGGGGAGGGGTCTGGCCTAAAAAGTACGCAAATCGTAGGGTATACACACACATATATATATATAAATGTTATATATTTGTGTGTGTACCTTAGTATGGTTTGTTTACTTACTATGCAAGCCATCTTTTCTAAACATAGAAATATGTAACATATTTCTACGTTTATAAAAGATGGCTTGCAAAGTACACAAACCATAGTAAGGTACGCACACAAATAGATAACATTTATATATATTTGTGTGCATACCCTAGGGTTTGACTAGTTTTCAGGCCAGCCTTTTAATCATTTCGGGTTTATAAAAGATGGCTTTGAAAGTACACAATTCAAGCCATCTTTTATAAAGCTTTGACTACGGACAAAATTGTCCGTCGGCAAAGCTTTATAAAAGATCGCTTGAAATGTGTACTTTCAAAGCCATCTTTCATAAACCTCGAAAAATGTCGAGGAATCCCCAGGTTCGCCGAGGGTTAAAGGCAACCTTGGGAAACAAAGGGACAGTAACTGCCTCTGGTGACCTCTCGCGCAAGGGGTCACCAAATGCAGTTACTATGACTGACGGAAGTGGCAGCTAGTCACAGCGTCGCTGTGGCTGGCTGCCACTTCCGTCAGCATGCCTGACTTCATTGCAGGCGCATCTCCCGTCGCGGCTGCAGCCACGACGGGATAATGCATCCCGCGATTCCCGCCAATGTTGCGGTAGGACGGGGGCCCCGGCAGGGCCCCGGCTCAGTCCCACTTTTTCGAGACTGCCGGGGCCCGGCCCCGGCCCACTTTAAGCACTGATAGTTACCTTGAAGAAATGTGTTTCACTGTGCTGCTTACCGATAACACTCACAAGCACTGCCGAATGCAGCTAGCATCAAAACACTGTACAAGAAGGTCTTTGCCTCAGTCAGCAATAAATCACAAGGCGTGACCTTGCCAAGATTGAGGCCACCCCTTCCGTTGGCACCCATGTAATCCTGGGAGTATAAGATAACTGGACCCATGAGGCAGGGGGTTCACTTGCGCCGAAGTCTTGTGGTGCCATTGGTCATTTGTTTTCTTACTGCTTTGACTAATAAAGTGTTCATCAATCCCCCGGAATTAAGTGGGCCTTCTTTTCCAATTTTCCACTACAATCTGCAGTAAACTGATCATGCCAATGGCTTCCTACAATTATGTTTGGGGTAAGAGTGCCCTGGGCTGGAGTGAGAGGAGGGCAAAATCTGTCCGTGAGAGAGAAAGCACATAACTAAAAGGTTGGTATCCTCAATTACTGTGGCATGGCGCTATGAGAGCTCGGTGGATGCTACATCTGAAGAGGGCAGGCAGATCAGTGAAGCTTCTGAAAAGGGGAGTTAGCGATAGACTGTTGTGAATGATATAAGGTGGACAGGTAGGGGCACAGCACCAGATACGGAAATTCCCAGTTAGGGGTAAGACTGAAAGCCAGATGAGAAGCTGAAAGAGTTTCCAATATGTGGTCTATGAGCCCCTATACCCTTCAGGCTCATTTGAAACCAATGGCAACTGTCAAGACATGACTAAGCAACGAAGATTAATTAGGGTCACTTAAAGGAGGAGTGAGGTTTTGCCCACAGCACCCAGCACCTGAGGGTAAGGCACTGAAGAAGCTAGGCTCCTCTGGAATGGAGTTTTGGCGTGAGGAACACTCAGTGTGATGATTTGTTCTGAAAAGAGAATTACGTACGGCCCAGGTACAATGACCCTATAGGCAAGGACCAAGTCGAACATATGATCACAAAGGTCTAGATACCATGGGTCACCCTAACTTTGAAGGTCAATGCAATAATGTGTATAGCCTTACCATGGGGTTAGCAAGCACATGCTGCATTGTTTTCTTAAAAGTGGAATATTTCTTCATTTTTGCGGATATACGCTTGCTGGTCTTTTTTTCAGCACAAAGTTTATGGATATGGTTGCGAACCCAAGATGGCTACCAGACTTGACATTTTTAATGTGGAATACATCAATCACAAGACTAGGTTCCGATTTGAATGTGGGTTTTCAAAGTGTTTGTGAACCCCATGTCAAGCCCTTTTTTTTTTTTACTTACTCTAATTTACTAGATGGAGTCTTTGTCACACTGATTAAAGCATAGGTGTCGGACCGGATGCCTACATCCCTCGCAAGATTGGTGCGAAACTGTCCACATTGGGAATTATTTTTGGTATCCCCTTTAACATGCCCCATTTCATAGAGCTTCACAGAACTGAATGTTTACGCTTTGTCCACTGCACCACAGTTCAAGGTTCTGTGATGAAGCCCCATAATGGGGACTGGATGATGGAAATGGGTTAATCTTGGGAGCCTAGAGCCTCCTCCCGCACTGGGATGTTGGCCCTGGAGGGGGTCAATGGATATGATATGATAGGTTATTTATAACATGCTTAATACCCAGAGGTTTCTAAGCACGGGCCCGGGGATCGAACCCGTTGGGCTCTGTGTTGTCTTGCTTCCAAGGTGAGCATGTTGCCCCTGGGCTATTTTCCCGAGACATTCTCCTCCCGAGATCCTCAAATATCTCCAGGCAATCTCCAGCACCATGGGAATGACCCCTTCCAAGAATCCTAATGAAACCTGGCTGACAATAGCTGGACAGACATGGAAGGTGGCAAGCCACGAAAGTAACCCCTCCTGGAAGGCCAACTTCCAACAGGTCAATTGACCGTCCCTAGTGGTGTGGTAGGAAGTGGCAAGACCATGCATCAGGATCGCAAGGTAGACCCAGTGGCATATACAGCCTCCCTTCGGACCCCCAGGGGCTGGCAGAGTCAGGCAGGGACCCCCATGTGGCAGGGAAGGAGTCCAACCTTGAATCACCTTGCAGGTTCCTATTGCCCCTTGCTCACGGTTAAGGAAGTCCCATGTGCATATCAGAGAGGCTTTACTATGTCCACTGGGAAGGAAGTCAAGTAGCAGAGCAGCCTTGCTGTTTCCCCTGGAAAGAAAGACACTTGTGTAAATAAAGAAAAACTAGATGTTACTACTGAAATGGAAACCATGTCTGGAAAACTGAGGAGATTTGATCATCAGACCTAGACAGGCTGCGGAACTGCTACCACTGATGTCCGCCGAGCCCAAAGCATGAATGCAGATGACTGGTTTCAGCAAGACACAGGTCTGCCACTTTACTTTGTCTGCACCCTCATGGACCCAACTCTGCCGATGTTCACGGGGTTCTGCACAAGTGTATGAATCCTTTGTGGGCCAGCTCCACAGCATTCACAGAGCCCTGCGTGAACAAAAAAAATCAATCATTGACCAATCACCAAAACAGAGAAGGACTTTTCACAGGTAGCAGCAGCACAGAATGCAATCCAAGATGTTGGATACCAATGACATTATCAGGAGTAGCAGTTCCACCCTTGGGCCTCCTAGCAAAGTAGTATCAGATGACATTTTTGTAGTTTTACCACCTGTGAGTCAACCAACACGCATGCTTAGAACATTGACCCACCTGAGACCCAGCAAGTAATAGGCACTATGCAGGAAATTCCACATGACTATAATAGGGTGCAAGAGTGACTGTGTTGTGTGTGAGGTGGGAGTTTGAGGTGAAGGACAGTCCTGGACGAATGGTCGGGAGGTAAGGTGCAGGGAGATTGGAGCAGAAATGGAGGCGGTGAATAGAAACAATTAGCAGGAATAGGGATGTAGATTAAAGAAAGAATGTGAGGAGGAGCATTAGGGAGAAGGGTGGAGCAGATAAAATCGAGTGGAGAAAGGGTATTTAGGAAGATAAGGAGATAATATCAAGTAGAGAGCAAGTGGACAATAGCAAGAAGGAGGAGCACTGCTGGAGGAGGAGGAGGGGGAAACAGATGAGGTTGGAGGAAGAGAGCATCAAGACAGCAGAGGAGGAGTGGAATACTATAGAAAAGGAGACGGAAGATCGAGAGTTGAATTCTAGAGAGGAAGAGGAGAGAATGTTAACAGGGGGAAAAAAGCAAGAGTGAGATAGAGAAGTAAAAGTGTAACAAGTATAGCAGTTTAGAGTGTGGCAGAACCCTGTGGAGGCAAAAAACAAGAAGCAGGAAAGGAGGAAGAAGGAGAAGACTAGGACCAGAAAGGGGTCTGTGAAAAGTAGGAAGTACTGCTGAAGAAGAGAAACAGCAAGAGAGTGCTGGTCTGGACTCAAACCCCTGGAGAGGCTCCTAGTTGGTGGAGGAGCAGCAGTCAGGCTGTATCTCGAGCACTCCAACAAGGTCTTAAGCCTGACACCCCAGGGACCAACATGATCGGAAAAGATAATAAAGAGTAACACCTGACCCACGTTCAGACAATGTAAGGCACTACGGGTGGTGGTGCCAGGTTATTCCAGAGTTGACAAAGACTGGGTCATCCTTATATCTACAAAAGGAAGCCATTGCATCAACCCAAGGTCGAAATGGGGGGAACTTACATCTCCAGAGACTGTGTGCTCTTTGACTACCATTCCTTTATGCACAAAGGTGATTCACTTCAGGGCACCTAGAGGTGACGACAAAAGGTAAAATTAGTCAAAAATACAGCAAAACCATCAAACAACAAGAGTAACAATCTGAATCGCTTCTTGGTGTTTACATATGAAAATAATGGAGGTTAAAAAAAAAACAGTACTTCACCATGGATCACAATTAAAACTATATCAAAAGGTATGAAGGAATCATTAGAGAAAGCCAAACATGGTAAAAGCATTTCTCTGGGAACGTACTTAGTGCTCAAAGGGCTGGATGCTCGAGGAAAACTGCATAGCAATGAGGGAGCTGATAGGTGGGGCCTCCTTACGAGTCCGGCGGTAGCCGTGCTGGAAAAACCTGCAGGCTTCCGCCGGACCCGGAATATCATTCCGCCTCCGTGATTGCTGGAATTACCGGGGCCTTACAACCCCAGTGAGCCGGTAATTTCGGAGGCGAAATTCCGTAAATCCCCATGCCCATGGAGTCCCAACTCCATGGGGATGGAGAAAATCGAAACACTGGTTCCATCTATGACGGAGCCAGTGTTTCCATTTCCGCCTGCAGGCGGGGGGTGTTACTCACGCCAGGTCTGACCTGGCGGGAGTGACACCTTCCGCCTGCAGAACTAGGAATCAGCCAGTCCAGAAACAACAGTGGCAGCGGATTTACCGCCACTCTTGTTTCCGGACCGGCAGGGGCATAATGAGGCCATCTCAAAGGTATTCTTTGTCCAGTTTTCTATTGAATCACTTGAAGTTGTTCTCGTCTTAGTTCAGGTGTGAATGAATAAATTGATGAATTCATGTTTTATTTGGAAAGTTTTTTATAAACGTGTATAGTTTTCAGGATCTTTCTTAAAACTTCAAACATACATCAAGTTATGTTGGCACTGCAGTTAGAACGCATTTGTTACCAATTTATAAACTTACAACACTCCAAACTGCATGTGAACTTGAGGATTTCATAAATGAAAAGAAAAATCTATATAATGAGCCTAATCCAGGTGTGATGTATGTTCCGCAGAGCTGTGAAATGATGGATATCATGTAAAATATTTTCTTCTTCCCAGTACCACTTGCAGGTTTTGACCAGAGGCGACCCAAAGTATTCTGACTGATTGGTGGCGATTGATTTGTTAAGTATCCCGGGCCTTTATTAAGAAAACAAATTCACCTAGCTGTCGTATTTTGCAACAGTTGCAACTGCTTCAGGCGGTATTTATGAAGTGCCAGGAATAGGGAGCTTTGTAATCTAGCTTGCTCAGGACAAGTGCCAGGGCTGGTTCTACTTTGTGATTAGTGTTCAGAAAGGCAGATTTTTTGGGACTGTGTGTAGTTGCAAGTGGACACTTTTAATGAGATTATTCACTCATTGGAAGCTACGTTTTGAGTTGAATGTCTTTGGCCATATGAACATTAGGTCAATCTGCAGGCCCCCCACACTGAGAACACTGATGCTTTTCCCTACTTTGAGACTGTTTATCTGCCATACAACTACAGATTGTTGAGATGCATGTTGGAATCTTGTTATTTGTGCCAGTGGGATTAGACTTGAATATTAGTCAGACACTGTCCGCATAGATCTGCATTGATTCAGTAAGGCTATTAATTAGTTCTGCCACATGGCTAATGTAGGTATTAAATAGCCCTGGGGGAGAGAAGAGGCTTGAAGAAATTCCAGCCATAGAGTTCTGGTATTAGAGGTTACAGATTTGCCTACTTATAACTGCGTTGATCATGTAATAACTTTCCCCCCGATTTTCAGGTTTTGGTGAAGTCTATCCAGAAGGATTTTATGATCTAGTGTGTTGTAAGCAGCAGATGGATCGAGGAGGATAAGACTGCATTATTTAGCATTTTTAAGAGGGATTCTTATGTAGAGATAGGGGTTGGCTTGGTACTTCGACTTGCTTGAATTCTAATCGTTTGTCACGCAAGATATTGACCTTTTTGCTATGGTGAGTATTTGCAGAATTTAAACCAGGAATAGCAGATTGGTTAAGTGGCTATAATTTGCAATTACCTCTGGGTTGGTTCTTTTTTCAAAAGTTGCTCTAGCTTGCTTAAGCGGTGTTGGTACTGAGCTTGTTTGGAAGGACGCCTTGAACACCTTTGTCAGGAATGGTGCTAGGGTTATGGATTTGCACTTTAAAAAAAATATATCTTTTTATTTGAACTTTTTAGTTTCACATAATAATCCATTGGTACTTGTTAGGGCAGAATTTTATTTTTGGAGCTCCCTTTTCCAACTTTGTGAGGCCCCTGATATTTTGCTGGCTTTCTTTGATTTTTGGTCCGATGTATTTCTACTGAAGTCTCCCTGCCAACCCAATTCAGTTTGTTTGTGCTGCCCTATGTAGCCGATATGGCTACCAAGGAAGGATGATTTTCAAGCATATCATTTTGTATCTAGGTCATTCCTATCACCCAGAAAGTGTGTTGGGGAGTAGGCTGGTGGCAGCTAAGTAATTTACTTTTGGCTACACTTTGTCAGTTGTTTTTTAACCACAGTAGTAGCAATTGCCTGTAAATGGTAACCATGTGGGTACTAAAGCATTTTAAAAGACCTTCACCGAGGCCTTTCTGTTTTGTGACCTTTGTTGTTCTGGGCCATGAGAGGCTGCCAAAAAGGGTGCACTGCCTACGTAGGCTTGTTTAGCCCCCACAATGGTCTTTCTGTGTTTGGGGGTCCCCCAGTCCTCCCAATCAACAGATGTCTACATATGCCCGAGTGTTCTGTAGTTTGGCTGACCTGCTTTGATTGAATTGCTGACCAAAAAAATGAATGTTGACCAAAACAATGAATGATGCTTTCCTGAAGGGTGCTGGGCTGGCCTAGCCTGCTCTTGTGTGGGACATCTTGTACCATACGGAGATCCCATTTGAAACGTTCCTGGAAGCTCTGCTGGTGAGGTCGATAACTTCTGGTGCTCCTGGGACGTGCTGTACTGACTGGCTTGCTCCATCCTACTCCGTAAGCCTCTGGGGTCTTAGCCAGTTAAATCTAATGGAACTCCAAAAACACTAAAGTATAACTTAAACTTCTACTTTACCTGTACACAGCCATGCACAAGTTAATACAATCCTGCCTGGGGAGTGTGGACTGTACTGTCAAACAAATATAAGAGCTTGGGGAAAATCAGCCCCTTGGTTATTGCATTCTGCCAATCTTCTACCATGGACCGGCTATCCAAGGTGCGGAACTCACTTCAAGTTTTCACTGTATAACAGTCAGTCCGACTATGTTATACAGCAAAATGATTGTATTTTAACAATCCACCCGTTATCCTGATACGTCCCCAGGGGCGAAATGTGTGCAGGATTCACGGATATATTTCATTTCAGAGTTGTGCCAATTAACCTGTAAACATGCAAATTCATCAATGTGATCAATTAGGTCTAACACATTTGGTAAAGAACCATTGGGGCTCCTGATATAGAGCATATAACCTTCATTGTAAAGCGCTATATTCAAGGGAGGCAATGAATACCCCAGCCTAGGGCCTCGTTGCAAAAGAAAGGAGTTGGACCTGATCCCGTAAGACCATTTAAGGTTCGTGAACATACAGTAGCCTGATGAGCCCAGATGGACTTTCGCTGAATCCCATCTTCCTCATAATCGCCAGCTGGTAGTCCCACAACCCAAAATCACCTTCTAGTCAGGGTGCACTCAAAATCACTGATGCCAGCTTCTAAGGTTTCAGGTTATACACTGGCTAGACACAAAGCCCAATTGATGCAAGCACGCTGGGACCAACATGCTGGATTTGATTAATTTGGTTTTATTCTGGCCATGTTTTTTGCATCTGCATTTATTAGCGATAGTAGTATGTGTGCCCCACACCTGGCCCAATTCCTACCAGAATTTCAAATGCAATTTTATCTCTGCGCCCTCTATGGAGGTTGACTGCGTACCCTGTTGCACAGCCTCCCTTTTATACTTCTAGTAGCTTAGGGCCAGCTGTGTTCCCATCATGTTTGGGAAAATTCATACCTAGGCCATCCAGCTCAGGTGTCTTGCCAGAGTGGAGCAATGTGATGGTGGTCTGGATCTCCTCAAGAGTAATGTGTGAATGTAGTGCAGCTGCCTCATGTTCGGGGACCTTACCCAGCTCCAACACAACCCAAATATGTGGATGCCTCATCACTTGTAGGTCATGTTTGCATTACATTTTTAAAGGTCATTTAAGACACCACTGACATCAAAAGGCACACAGTGAAAGTCAATCCCATCATTCATAAACTCAGTAATCTGCTCTCTGCCCCAATCTCCTTTAACCACCCACACCAGCGCCCACTCAGACTTCTCACTCAGTGCATACTAACTTGCCTATTTACTCTAGATACGTACTTCACTGCCCACAGGCTAGATCATCGGATATGCTTTCCAGCTTTCTAGCCATGGCCAGTACCCTTTCGTTTCATTGGCTGCTCTGTCATGTAGCAGCTCACCGGCTTTGAACTCTTCCTCAACTCTGACAAACCCTCTGCAAATCATTTTCAATATACCGCACGCAAAAGATAGGGATACACCCCCACATACATCTTAAGAGCATCTCAGGAAGTCCATGTCTGCACACTTCCCATGCAAAGCACTGTCCAAATACATCTACATCATAGCAATCTGTATATTGTACCTTATGCATACTTTCGGAATCCGCACCACCACCCACTGTTGTAAACTACCATCAATAACTCACCAGAAAGCCCATCCCCTTAGCCCCTCCCCCAGCTGCCTACTGTCATGCCTGCGCCATGGGCGCATACATTTACGATCAATATGGACCTTATTTCCCATTTGCGAGACTTTGGTGCTTTTCTATTTTTCCCAACAAACTACACTTACCACAATGCACTTGGCTATAACCATCTATTCCTGGCCATTCCTATTTGCCATCTTCGGAACTACAATCCCCAGAAGCCCTAGGGATCTGCTCTGCTTCCACCAGCTCAGGAACAGAGAGGGAGGAGGCCGATTGTCTGCAGGTGTGCGGATCCAGGTGCGACCAATTAGCCTGCTTCTGTGCTGGGCGGTATAAAAGCTGCTGCCTGCAGGAGCTCAGTCTCTTGCATTAGGAGTCTTTCCGGCACCTTGTTGCTTCGAGCTACGGATCTTGTATGCGGTTCCTCCTTACTCCGGCTTTGGATCCAGTGCCCTGCCGGGCTCTCTACATTGCAGCTGATCACGCTCTGCTGCCTTCCAGCCTCCGCCCTTGCCCTGCCGGGCTCTCTGCTTTGCAGCCGATCACACTCTGCTGCTTTCCAGCCTCTGCCTGTGTCCTTCCGGGTTTCTGCCTTGCAGCCGATCACGCTCAGCTGCTACCTTCTGCCCTGGTCTTTCAGGCTCCTTGCTCTGCAGCCTGCCTCACTCCGGCTGCCTACAGCCCTTGTCCTCTGGGCTCCCTGCTCTGCAGCCTGCCTCACTCCGGCTGCCTTCAGTCCTTGTCCTCTGGGCTCCTTGCTCTGCAGCCTGCCTCACTCCGGCTGCCTACAGCCCTTGTCCTCTGGGCTCCCTGCTCTGCAGCCTGCCTCACTCCGGCTGCCTACAGTCCTTGTCCTCTGGGCTCTCTGCTCTACAGCCTGCCTCACTCCGGCTGCCTACAGTCCTTGTCCTCTGGGCTCCCTACCTTGCATCTTACAGTCCTCTGCAGCCTTCTACAGTCAGCGGCCCTACTTCTCTGGGCTTACACCTTGCTGCCGGTCCTTCTGGCTCCTTGCCGCGCAGCCTGCTTCTCTCCGCTGCCAACAGCCCTTGTACTCGGGCCTTCCTACCTTGCTGCCGATCACGCTTCACTGCTTACTACCTACAGCCTTTGTCCGCTGGGTTCTCAGCCTAGCAGCCCTCTACAGTCCTCTGCAGCCTTCTACGGTCAGCGGCCCTGCCCCCCAGGGCTCACTCCTTGCTGCCCGGCCCTTCTGGGCTCCGTGCCGTGCACTCTGCTTTACTCCACTGCCCTAAGCCCTTTCCCTCTGGGCTCCCTACCTTACAGCCCTGCTCCTGTGGGCGTGCTCATTGCTTTCCTGCTCCTCTGAGCTCTCAACCTTGTTCCATACCGTCCTTTGTTATCCATTCCCGTTATTCAACTTTCCCTTCATTTCCTTGTGCTAGTTTGCTATCAACTTCCTTTTCCTGGATTTGTCTGTAAGTATCTTCTCTTGTACTGTTTGTAGACCCTTTTGTACAGAGCTTGTCTGTTGGTTTCCATCAGGCAGCCTCTGACCCTTCCCTTGTCTCGTTTCTACGTTACAGACACCCATAGCTGTTGTTCCAAGCCATGAGCAAACAGCATGGGCCTCTGTTATAGCAAACTGTGCAGCAGGCTAGAGTTTTTCCTAAGGTCCGTGGAATACTCTTTTCCTATATCTGCATACACCCCTAGAGGGAATCCATTCTGTTGTACCTTATTCCTTGCTACACTTGCCTACTCTTCGTTCTCATTACTTTCAGCTGTGTGTGTACTTATCTGTCCACCTTACTTCGGCACAACCACCCAAAACCCTTCCTGGGTGTCCTGTGCCTCTCTTTACAGGGTGTCATCCCGTGACACCTACCTCAACCCAGCCCTAAGAGACTATCTGTGTACAATCGTCCTCACTCTTGATGGCTCTGCGATGATATCCACACCCCCTTCCTTCAACTCCGCTATGGGATGAATCCAGTGAAATCATCACTAAAACCCAAGTATGGGCCTCGTATCATGTGGCCAGGGGATGGCAGCCGCTATCTGATCCTGACCCTCAGGGTGGTATTATGAGGGAAGATCACATAGGAGGAGACTCAAATCAGGACAAAGTTGTAACTCCTTTGACTCATGATCCCTCTATTACCCCTAAACGCTGATCGCATATTGTAAAGTAAAGCCAAACAATGTAAATACTGGTTACATTCCACTATGGACTTCAAGATTCATAATGCCTGTGGAGACGAGAAGGAGGGACACAGAGTTAATGAGGATCACAAGGTACTGCTAATGGGAATGTGCAGAACAAGTTGTTGGAAGCCAAGGCATCTGAGTGGGACATTTAAACCTGAAAATGAGTCACAGCTAGGGGAAGGAGTATCAGAGACAGAAGTAGTCAGGAGAGAGATTGAAGCGGTTGGAGCTGAAGCCGGAGCTCAAGCGCCAGCAGAAGCCAACGCGCGAAGAGAAGGCATGTGGTTTTGCAGAGTATGCACAGCAGGATGCAGAGTTGTGGTTCGTAGCAGGGAGAAAAGCCTAGCTGCATGGGAGACGTTCTTCCAACCAGACGCAAGTCACTCAGTGGTGCTGGAGGATGCGGAGACCCGATGGAGCCAGTGGAGCTCAAAAGAAGGGCCATGCAGGTGGAGGCAGGTATAGGAGAGTTGTCAACAAAATTGCTGATCCCCAGAGGGTCTGCCGCAAAAGCTAGTAGTGACGCAGGGACGCTGAGAAGAGCCAGTGAGTTGGCCTGCAGTAACAGGTAACCCCGGGGCGCTCCGAGGAGAACATTCACTAGTACAAGATCATTTTGAATATTGAGCAAGTAGAATTAAAAGGCAAAAGGGCCCAATTCTCCTTTTATGAAATGTGTTAAGGATTTCAATCAGGCGATACACCCTGGTCTCAGCCTAGTATGCAGCGCACAACCGAAATGCTCATTTTGTTATATATGTAGGTTCAATATTTGAGAGATACACCACTCATATCACACCCCTTTTCAAATACCCCGGGTCACGATGGACCAGGAATCAGGCTGGTTGGTAAAGGTAATATTTATTTATTTAAAGTTCAAATCAGACATACTTCTTAATATATGGGGCAGCAATCACCAATATGGTGACAATTACAAATAAGAAGGTATGTAATGCACTTAAATTCACTCTTTAGCACCACAAAATAGAAAACACCAGAGAAATAGGAACACTTTGAATTTTTGGAAAGATAGAACTCAAGTTAGAATTTCCCCATGCAATATTCCTCAATTTGATTTGAAACCTTACAATGATAAACTGACACTTGAAAATGGCTGAATAAAACACTGAAAGTGTGCATAAATCCCTAAATCAGTACACATTTCTATGGGAGCAACATTGGAATGTTACTAGCAGTCATAAGCAATAGTTTAAGGAAAAATACACAATTTGAATTGGAATGGAAGGTTGAAAATAATTTAGAATAAAAATAACACTTTGCAAAATGTTGATTCCCGCCTAAAATTAACCAAACGGTTTTCAATAAAAATGGGTGAAATACACTGACTTAGAGGTTTTAGGTATAATCCAGAATTGAAATGAGGTCTCAAGCTATTAAACTGAGGGAGATATGCAATGTAGAATAAGAGGTGTTTTTAGAAAAATCGGGTAGTGAAAACAGAAAAGAAACTCAGTTTGGATAAGAATAGTTTTACTCTAAGTTTTACTCTATACTAGAGCATTCCGGCTAGAATACCAAAGAGGGACACAGTAAGCTCTAGAGTTGATTCATGACTTCAACCCCAGATTCCCAGCGCCCACCCTGACGGAACCAGTCAGATCACTCGAGATAGGATTGATAGTTTAGGATTTACACAAGATAAAAATGACTAAAGAAATGGTGCTTAGCACGATACATCAAGGACAGGATTGCAATAACGATTCTGACAATGTTACAAGTTGTTAAGGTAATGATGGGATGGTTTAGAGATTGGGATAGGACAAGGCAAGGCAAGGTATGCTATGGTTTTCTATGATTCCTATTAATACTTACAGTCCACTTTAATTTAGGATGTGGACCGTCAAGGGCTCTGGTCACCACACTGGTCGGTCTAGCACAGGACAGCTGGGCAAATCTGGTGGGACAGGATCATCTGGGCCGTTCTGGTCATCGGACTGCACTGGACTGACACTTCTGGTTACTGGATACTAAGTTTGCAGCAAGCATGCATCTACTAGCAGCAAACCAGGATGGATCAGGGTGCTTCCCTTGGTTTTTGGGGATTTTTTTAGAATTTGAGGCCTAGCTGAAAAGTAGGTCATCAATCCATAGGCCGTGGCTTTGTAATGAAAATCTGGAATCGGGATCAAATAGGATGAAGAATTCAGGAACCGGACGCCACGCAGGAATTCAGTAAGAAAGTCAGGAATCAGTGTGTCCCCTGTGTGCTGTCAAGGGCCCTTATTTATCATGCCAGATGACATCACTAAAATATATGACCTGGGCAGGCTTACTACTCCTGCCTCTAATAACAGGATTTGGCAAGGTAGAAGTATCCTCCAAGCTCTTCGCTGATTGGATCACAGCAAAAGGATGTCATGTTTATGGGGTGGTTTTTACAATGTCTAGAAACCTCCCTTAGCTATTGGAGCCAAAATCTAATTTAGCCACAAACACATATTTATGCAGTTGCAACCTCTGAGAAAATCAGATACACAGGTTACATATTTTGTGCGTCATATTTCAATCCAAACCCCAAGTCTGTAGGAACCGGTTTCGCCTTTCTGACACATTTTGGTAACTCTAAACATGAAGGATTTGGACTAAAATTACCAATTTTGCACACAGATGCACATTTACCCCAGGGATGTATGTACAAAATGTTATGTTTGCAACATCAATACTTTCCCCGTAATCTGTCATTTTTGATAACTTATGTTCCTTATGCAGTAATGAGTTGTACCAAGTTTTCAAAGAAAGAGCATACAATTAGATTTAGAACTACAAACTTTTCATATTTTTCCTAATTCGTGCTGCAAAGTTAAACGTCTTTAAAGTTCAGTTACAAAATAGCCTTTAAAACCAAAAGGAAGTCCAGTGTCACTTGATCAGTTTTTCTTTTCTTTTTGTCCCAACTGCTGTCAATTGTCACTTCCTTTGAAGCATGATGAGGGGCCTCTCTCTTGATTGAAGGTTTTATTGCCCCTCTCACTTGACAGGTGAGAGTCTCAGCCTGATATTGTCCCAGCCTGGAGCAAAGATGAATGTCTGATGAGCTTGTGAAGTTTCTTTCTCCTGGTGCATTCCAAGTCTTTCAAGCTGGCAATTAGCGCTTTCCTGTGCCAGAAGTTTATGATGTCTCACCCTTTCTCAAGGCTAGCAACTGGCAGAGCAAGTTATTTTTTTTTTAGCTTGCCAACTTAGCCTATGAGTTTTACATATTGTCTTAAACCTGTGGAATCAAGACAGTTTATAGGTGTACTTTTACCAGCAACAAATCCTTTTACATTGCTAAGTAAATAGGCCTTCCCACAACAATTTACTTTTACATAGGCGATTTTCTCTCTTCAGTCAGAAAAATAATATTTTACTATTTCTTTAAATTCGGTTTTCATCTCCAGCAAATACACACTTTATGCAGCTATAGTTCTTTTCTTGAGTGCTGGAGCTGTTTTGCAGCATGGATACATTTACACAGGCATCTGTTTAGAGTCTTTCTCTGAAGAGCTGATTTAGATACTTTTGCAAGAAAATAGACACGTTTCCCGTGTAAAATGAAAACAAAGCCCCTGGTTGATTTTTCAAAGATACTTTTGACAGGAGCTGTCATTCAAATGAGGCCCGGTTCGTCTGAGACACAATGGATGATTCTGGGCACTGCAGGGCCTTTTTAATCACAGTGGTTCATGAGGACTGGATGAGTTTAGCGCCAAGCAGCACGTTTAAAGGTTGAAAGAGGTGTCATTTTAAAGAGGCATTTTGGATTTTCAGCAAAGTAATGCTGCCTCTTTCACTTCTCTCCATGTTAAATGTTGTAGAGCACACTCCTGCAGTGAGTACTCTGTTCCACCCCACCTGAAATGTGTGTTGCAGGGTGGGGCATCCATTTTCTGGTTGTTGCAAAAACGCAGTTTAGAGATCCTGGCACACACAAGAGTCAGCGCGGCCATTTTGCTGTTTCTTGCACCACTGCAGCAAAGTGATGTAGTAAAGCACAGCTGAGTGGGTTAATTTATCCCACAAATGTCAACATGGGGAAATCTGTAACCCACGTTGTCAACAGCCAAGAGACTATAGCAGGGAGACAAAATGGCAACATGGGCACAATTCTTCTTCCCAGAAACACCAGTTTGGGGGAAAACTGTAACCCATATTGCCAAACGTCAAGAGACTCTAAAGATAGGCAACCATTGTTCAAAACCTCCTCAAATGGAATACTGGTGTGGGGAACCTTGGAACAAATATTGCCATTAACAGAAGAGACTAATTGTACTAATAGGAGTTTGTTGTTACTGGCAGGCGAGTAAACCAGGAAAGAAACAGTGGCCTTGAATAAGTGTGGTTGTGGTAAAAAAAAGCGTTATGGAAAGAAACTATTAGCTTTTATCATCCTGACAAGCTATTGCATCACAACAAACTGTTGCTCTGCTAACCTGACAAATGTATTTCATTGGAAGAATAATTGTGATGGTTTATTATCTGCTCTGCATCCTGGGAAGGATACTGTGTGGTGGAAAGCAACTGCTTTGGTTTTTGAATAAGTGTTTTGTGAAAGAGACATTTACTTTACTAAGTGGAAGGACGCATTGAATGGAACTGAACAGAACTTTGTTGAATCTGAACTTTTTCAAGGGTTTTCCTGAATTGGTCCAGGAGAAGGAAGTCCAACCCTAGACGCAAGGAGGATTTTGTAAGAACTTTAAGTTTGAAATTTTACACTGTTTTGTTGAACTGAAGACAGATACATTTACCTTGTACACTTTTGTTATTTGTATTAGTGTGAGGGTCAGATACATGTGGACACCAGGGCATCCTTCTTTAGTTTTGGTTTGCTAGGTAGGAACATCCTCGTTAGGATAGGAAAAGATAGGCGCTTATCTCAGCCTTCTTAGTTTAGTTTAGTTTATTTACTTATATAGCGCACCTAACCCAGGGGTATCTGGGCGCTTTTACTTGAGTACACAGCAGGTTTCCAACTTACAATACAGTTATTACATAATTGCAATATACAGCATGTTACATAGATATAATATATGATAAAACAGACTTGCAAAATTATAATCCAACCAGGATTCTGGATGCATGATATCATGACAAATAATGTAAAAGAAGGATTAGAGAGAACTTGTCTATCGTGACTCTGATCTTGTTACAGATCAGAGTCAAGACATGCCTGGTAAGACAATAAGAGAAAGATCAATACCATTATATACAGTGTGCTACGTGAGTGAAGTGAGACCTTGGGAGGCAACTGTGTTAGGATGGTCACTGAGCGAAAAGCCAGGTTTTCACTTTGGCTCTGAAGGCCCAGAAGGAAGATTCTGCTAGAATGGCTGAGGGGAGTGAATTCCAGCATTTGGACACTAACACTGGGAAACCGGAACCTCCTGCAGTGTTTAGTATGTATTTCGGGATGATGAGGTCGATTCAGATAGGGTGACCTGGTGGGTCTTTGTGACTGAGTCCTTGAGAACTTGTCTGTCAAGTATTTTGGAGCCGTGTTTGAGAGGCATTTGTGCGTAATGACAAGCAAACGTAAGGTGATTCGGTCACGCACAGGTAGCCAAAGTGCATCCTGTCTAAAGGCTGAGATGTGACTAGAGCGTGGGATATTCAATGCTGATTTTAGGGCATTATTCTGAAGTACTTGCAATATATTTAGATTCTGTGCTGAGGAGCCAAGGAATAAGGTGTAGCAATAATCCAGTTTAGAGAGGATAAGTGCTCTGGCTAGCATAATGCAACTGTTGGTCGATAAATAGCGTTTGCAGGCATTTATCAGTTGTTTAATGTAAGCTGTAGTTGAGGCTGTGGCGTTCACTTAATTTTTGAGAGATAGAGTGGGGTCTAAGTAAACCCCTGGCGTTTTTACCTCGCTGGCAACTTTGATGGTATTCCCAACAAAATTGAAGGCCTTGTAGCGTTTGTCCAGATTGTTTAGACACGGTTGTGAACCGACGATCAGAAGTTCAGTCTTGTCGTCCTTAAGACAAAGGCTGTGGGCAGCCATCCAGGCTTGTATCTCCAGGTATATATCATTTATTATTTTTGAGTCATGGGGCCTCATTACACGGAAGGCGGTAATGGTTAACGGCCACCGTTAATGGTAACGGTGACCGTTAACCATTACCGCCTTACTACGAGGTCCCTTAGCGGGTTGGTGCTTTAACGCCTGCTTTTTGCAGGCGTTAAAAACCAACCCGCTAAGGGACCTCGGAGCTAATTATGGCACCGCAAAATTGCGGTGCCGTAATTAGCGCCTTCCCCATTCCCATAGAGCCCTATAGGACAGAATTGGGAATGGGGAAGGGCAATGGCGGAAGGGGGATTTACCGCCCCTCCAACCTTGGAATGGGGCGGTAAATCCCCTTTCCGCCAAGGCGGTGCCGGTATTTTACCGGCATGAGCCATGGCGCTAATAGCGCCATGGCTCACCGCCTTCCGTGTAATGAGGCCCATTATCATAGAAACCAGAGAGCGTGATGAGGACCTGGTGTAACGCTCACCTGGTATCCACGGGGACGTCACTCAGCCTGTTCAGACCTCTTACGACCTCAAACCCTTCCCTGGAGGCTATTCGACTGGAGACTGAAACACAGGATTGGTAGAGTTTAACTCCCTATTGTCTCTGTGTGCTTGAACCCCTTCTTCCCCGGGGTCCAACCCTTCCCTTTGATCCACAGCTCACCTTGTTTTCTTGGATAGTGTGCTCTCCGTCCTGCTTTCCACGCAGGGGCGCGTTGATTGATGCAGGCTCGTTGCTGTCTAGTTACTTCACTGGCAAGAGTCCGACAGGTAAGTGTCTTTTGAACAGTTCTCTAACTTCGTTCTTTTCCTTCCTTAGATGATGGCCGGCGTCCGTGGATGGCGGCTTGCTGCTGAGATGAGTAGCTTTGAAGGTGAGTGAGAGCGCAATGCACAATGCACCCCTTTCGTATTTGTATTGAACTGAGTTCTTTTTCTGTGTCTTTTAGGTGCCGCAACGTTTTCAGCGTGGATGCCGGTTATGAAGAACAAATGCGGTGGGTAAGCGTGGTATACGGCGCCGCTAGATGTTTCCACACTAACCTGGAGTGTCTTTTCCCTCTTGCAGATGGATGAGAAGTTCCGGAGACAGAGTTCCCCCAGAGCGGCTGGGATTCAGGTAAGCGTTTGAAGCTCGTACAGTAGTTAAAAATAAGCAAAGATTTGCAGAATGCTTACTAATGCCTTTTTTCTGTTCTTTTCCCTTAGGAAGCAGCGTGCCGGGATGGGAATGACACCGCCGAAGATGCCCGCAGAACAGAAGGAGCAATGAATGATGGGCAGAAGCGCCGCAAGGTAAGGCTGTTCCTAACGGTGTTCTTGTTCTTGCAGGAGCTGAGCGCAGAAGAAAGATTCAGGCCTACTAGAGATCGATCCGAACACAGTAGTGTCACGCTGCAGGTGCAGAAAACGCAAAGCATGTTTCTCAGCCTGGGTGTGGCTTAAATAGTCTCTGGGTATCCCAGGTGTCTCTGGGCTGAACCACACCCAAAAGACTAGACCGCACATGCAGTTCTGGGAACCGAAATATGTGGGGACATCCCTCTTGTCTCCATCAATGCACTACAAGTCCAATCCCCAATGTTATCCTATGGGAGTGAGTGAGTCTGGTGCCACAAGTTTCAAGTCTGACTCCAAGTGGGTCTTTGGAGGGATGGAGAGGCCCTTGAGGGCCATGTAGGTGATCGTGGCCTGGCTCCAGCCTGACATCTTGGAGTGCTGGGGACATGAGGGGCATGAATCATGACACCTGGGTATCATCAGCATAATTTGTGTAGGTGACACCCAGGTTGTCAAGACTGTCAAAGAGGATCTTATTGAAAATGTTGCATAGCATTGGTGATACACATGATCCTTGAGGGACTCCACAATGGATTGGTACCGGTAGAGCGGACGCTGAGGGGGTGAAAACCCTGGTTGTTCCGTTTGAGAGGAAAGATTGGATCTAGCTGGCGGCATTTGGTGAGAAGGCTGCAGCTGAGTTTAGATGTTTGGTCAGGATCTGATGGTCGACAAGATCAAACGCTGCTGAGAGGTCTAATAGTAAGAGAATGGCCAGCTTGCCTTTGTCTTTAGTTTCGTCCATCTGGATTTTAAGGTCTAGGAGAGCGGTTTCAGTGCTTTGTATAGGTCTGAAACCGGACTGATGAAGGCCTAATAGGTCATTATCTTTCACATGTTTTTGAATTTGGAGATAGTCAGCGTGAACTAATAATATTAAGAGAAAAGGTACAGTTGTTATTGTTATGGTTCTGTAATTAGTCGGTACATTAATTCATTTTAATAAATGGCAGAAATTGAGAAAAATACAACTTTGTGTCAGTCTCGCATTTCTGATCCCTCACAACTGCAATATCAGAACCTCAGGTTCAACTATTATAAACGATCTAATGAGCCAATGCAACCATCCCCATATGTGCCCTCACCCTCTAGCTCCTAACAATGAATGCAGCGCCTACTTGGAACCTAGGTATTCCAGACAGCATAGTGCTGTGCATAAAAGTACAAAACAGTACTCCGACTCTACACTACATCAGCAACTAAATCTGTGACACAGATCTCAATTCAATGTACACTGCAATATTGTGTCCACCCTGCTGCCACTACGAACACTTGACTTCAGCCGGTCTCCTCCTCCTCATCACTATCACCACTGGGATCAGTTGCCACCCCTGCTTTTTGTTCTACTTTTCTCTTCTCAGGATAGCTCCTAACAATGTGAGCCTTTTGCATACGCATACCTTAAAGCCTCTTTGGGATCAGTCAAGAGTCTGACCAGCCACACAAATTCTTATCTTTACCACTTTTAGCATGGCAAAGACAATATTCCCTTTCCTTGGTGCAGGCTTTACCATCTTGAGTCTCTGCCTTGCTCCTTGGACCAACAGCGTGACATCAGGATATTAATTTAGTATGTTGCCATCCAGGCAGCCTTCTGCTGTCAAAATAGCACTCAGATTCTTATAATTCAGTATTCTGGTTATGATGGGCCTGTGGTGGTGGGGAGAGGGCGGGGGACTAAATATGCACCCTCAAAACCATAAAACCCTTTGATAATTTCACAGTCTGGCAGCTTAGTCTTGATTATCCACGCCACATACTCTACCATTGTACCCCAAAAGCTTGTCTCGAGGACCCCAATTGTACAGATGTTGCAGTCAGTAGACCAGGTTCGACCTTTCTCCATTACAGATCTTCATCATCACTGATCCTAGCCTCAGCACTACCCACATGCTCCCTAATAACAGATACCCTTTTGCTCTAAATCCAGTGTGCCTGCAACCCTATTCAATTTAGTAGAGGTCTCAACTTTCATGGTCCTCATCTCTCCCAAAACAGCCACCAGATCTAGGCAGTCTCCCATACACGGGTTATGCAGCTGGCTCTGCAGTCAACAGCTCGGTTTATGGCAGAAAGGAACACCGGAGATACAAACCTCTCTATTTTTCTTGGCTTTACCTACCAGCTTGACTATAATCGGAGACTATTTCCACACTCATTTTTGGAAAATGTTAAATATTAAGGCTGATAAGAATATTGTCAGTGGGGAGTGGGAACTCAGGCATCTACTCATCACAGTAGCATCACATGGCCTACAGTGGCTTGATCTTTAATGATGGGTACAGGGCAGTGCTAACAAAGTGTGATCAAGGCTTTGATTTTGTCAATGACCCTCACAATCTCAGTCTCAGCAAGAGGTAGGAATTCATTCAGGATAGTGTTTTATTTCTATTTCAACATTCTTGATCAATGAAGTTGGGATAGCTTACATTATGCTGATGTAAAATGTTGCTGTATTGTTGATGAGATTCTGGAATAAGAACACCCTGCTGTTCATTTGGTTCAGGGTTGGCGAGTTCTTTAGCGATTGCAAAAAGTGCTCTATTTTTTGGTTCCCAAAATTCTCTATTTTTAGTCTTTGTTAGGCCCTCGTTGCTGGTACCCTTAAGCATGTCCAAGGCACGCAACCTCATCTTCCTTGCTTTTTGATGATCTCCACTTTCTTTCCTACTTTCCGCCTTCCATTAATAGAGTGGAGTGCTGAAGGTTGTGTGATTTGTTAGTGTATTTACTCTCTGGTAAGGATTATTTCAGGATGTGGGGACAGAGTAGATATGGTTATTATAATTTGGATGCTCTGGCTTGGAGAATTGAGTCTGAGCCACATCAACAAAGAAACCTTTAAAGAGACTTATTCCAATCCGGCTGTCAAGACCTAAACTTGGAATGCCCAGAGGGCTCCGCAGGGACTTTTGTACCTTCTTGTCTTAATGATGAGGTGGGAATAAGTCTGGTATTATGGTCCAAAAGAATGTTCCAAAAGAATGTCCATGAAGCATGTGGCCACCTTTGTGAGAGATTTTTTTCTTTTTTTTTTACAAAGTCAATGGCTTTCGTAAGATTGAGGCATTCCTGAGATTTTTTGTTTGACTTGCATTCTAACCACAAGTTTCGGTCGCCTGGGATTCAAATTGTATTCTTTCTGTTCTGAGGGCTACTAAAGCTCTAACCAGTGATCTGGGGCGAGTGGGGGTGTGGGGCGGGGGAAGAGCAGTGGTCTGTATGTCATTAATGAAATTAATATCCGATTGTCATTAGGACGTCATTTAATTGCAATGCTGTCAAGTGAGGAGTACACTTATTAGTTACTAGTCTGCAGACTGAATAAGGATTCAGTGCACTCATCATTTCCTTTGAATGTAATCGTTCATCTCAGACTCCTGAACCAGGAATAATAAATCATGTGTAGGCAAATTCAAAGAACATGACATCTGGTATATGACATAACTTGCATATAGTGAAAACCACCATGTATGTCATGTGTAATATTTTTTGTATCAATATTAATACACCTTAGGTGTTTATTCAGGCAACCTATTCTATTCCGCCACTATGGGCCTCATTACGAGTCTGGCGGTAACCGTGGCGGTAAAACCACCTGGTTACCGCCGGACTCGTACTACCATTCCGCCTCCGTGACTCCCGGAATTACCAGGGCATTACAGCCCCGGTGTCCCGGGAGTCACCGAGGCGGAATGGTGTTAATCCCCATTCCCATTGAGTCCCATAGGACTCAATGGGAATGGGGAAGTGGCAACACCTTCACTATCTCGTGATGGTGCTGGTGTTTCCATGTCCGCCTGCAGGCGGGAGGTGTTCAACCCGCCAGGTCAGACCTGGCGGGAAGATCACCTCCCGCCTGCAGGACTCGGGATCGGGCGGTCCGGAATTAACAGTGGCGGCGGGTTTACCGCCACTGTTAATTCCGGACCGCCTGACCCATAATGAGGCCCATGCTTCAGTCCCTATGGACCGTCCTCAGGTAGCTACAAAATGATAATGGTTTAATAATACGATATTCTTGCATTCAATGCAAACACCATAAAGATGATAAAGTACCTCAGTTCTCAAAACGTAGCTAAAAGATTGCAAATTATATATTTATCCATAAATCAAAGTGTAACTATAATCTCTATGGTCACTTAATTTAATGAATTTCAAACCGTACTCCAACGATCCCATCATTTATCCAACAAAAATGTACATCATCAACTAAGGACTTAAGATTCAGCATACTTGTTGAGTGCCATCTTGCAGTATATGAAATGTCTCAATCTACTAGGACTAAGGCTTGAAAAATGTAATCTCCTGCCTGACACAGTGCCAGCCCATGCAGACCTCGGAGACGTCCACTGCTGCTCCACAGTGGTCCAGCAGAGGCGCACAAAACATTTGAATGAATAACAATTCAAGTCCTACCCAGAGCAACATATAAAAGGTACGGGAGCTGCTTCGGTGGGTGTCCTACTTCTAGACAAGAGGTCACAGGTGAGATCAAAGACTGTGCTGAGAGTAAGCAGTCCAATTGGTGGTGCACAGTGTGGGGGGCAAGAGCAAGTGCTGGAGCCGGAATCCTGGGCACCCGGAGAGGAGGTGTCAGAGGCAGGGTAGGAGCAGTCCAATCACCATCCCAGTAACAGCCAAAAGTGTGGAGTCTAGAGGGCCAAACAATAGGACTCGTGAGAGTCTTGGGTTTGGGGAGAAGTGTCTGAGGCAGGTGGCGCTAGCCTAAAAGAGAGTGGGGGGGGGGCGGGTTGAGGGGAGGTAAACACAGGGACATAGGAATCAAGTAACTGAAAGGGGAAGAGAATACCCGCTGGGAAAGATACACAAAGGAAGGACAGGTAGACTGAACTTTAAAACGGTGGGAAGGGAACAGAAAGAGGTGAAGATGGTGAAGGAATTTTCTGGTAAGAGAACTTGATGGGGAACATAAGAGGAACCTAAAGGTGTAAGGGGATTTTGAATGTGAGGAGACTGATCAGCCGGATGTATAGAAGGACCCAGAGGGGTAGAAAGGTCGTGAGGGGGTTTAATGCGTGGGAGATGGCAATAAGTACCAAAGGAAATATTGAGATACAGGTTTTGCAGACATGTCGTAAGAGGACCCGTAAAATAATGAGATGGAACTGGGCGAGGCAGAGGGAACCGACTGCTGTTTGGTAGAGTGATGTAAGGACCTTGAAGAGGCTCCGATGCAGCTCAATGCTGGTAATACAAGTGGGCTCTTTAGGCCCAGAGAGGAGTAAAAGAGTAGTGGTCCACTTTCCTAATCAACCTAACTCACACAATCGCTCATCGAGGCCACAGAAATCATCTTCAATAGCCCTAGATTCTTTATAGTCGGCCCATGTAACTGAAGAAGATAACTGGGAAATGCATCAACGAGGAACCTGGGCAGAGAGCCAGAGTTGGTAGATCAGTGGTGTGTGGGTAACCGGTTATGCTTGACATGAGAGAATTGGTGTGCAGGTATCCTTAAGTCTCGGACTGGAAACCAAGCAGGGGCGGGTATCATAAAAGGCTACATTTAAAATAAAAGGCATACCTTGGCTTGGAGATTGGTGCTGGGGAGGCTTTGAATGATAGGAACCTGGAGGAAGCCTCATATTCAGTGAAAAGCAAAGGTGAACCTTGAGTTAGCTTTTTCTCACTTCGTTTTGTGCTCTGGCACAGTTTTGATAACTCAGATCGAGAATGTTCTCATAAATGTATTATTTTGCCCCCCTCCTGTAAAACAAACCCTTTAAACTTGTTTAAGTAAAAGTAAGGCTTGCATCTTGTTTGATGAATCTGAGGATGTCCTCCCTTCTCCCCTAGGGGGGAGACCTTTCCCATGGGGCCATGGCGGTGTGTCCACAGTACAATAGCCCCCCCCCCCCACCCTGGGGGTGGTGCACCGGGGAGGATTACATGGGAGAGGAAACCCCTTATGGGATTAGGGACTACCATTCCCAAAGACTGAAGAGTATTCTACTGCTTTAGCAGACCCTCCCTCCTTCCCCAAGCCAAGCTCTCCTTCCCTGGTCCCAGACACTGTTAATATCTGCTACGGTGAGGCTAAGCAATCTGATATTTTGGAGAGGAGTAGCGGCGCCGGAAAATGCCAAATGTTTCCCATATAGCTCTACTAAAACTACTGTGAAGAAGATGACCAGGAGTATGATGATCCCTCCGAATAACCAGAGTGAATGGTCTAGCCTCTCACTGCATTTGATTGGTTTCCCTCTGCAGTTTTGTATTTCTCTGTGCCAAAATTGGGAGAGCCATTCTAGAGCGAGGCAGCCTGGGAGACGTTGCCCTGGGGAACAGGGGACCGCAACAGGGGATGCCGAGCAGAGGGAGGGGAATGGGAGTGAGAAAGCAGTCAGAGGAGGAGCTCATTTGCAGGCTGACAGAACAAACCTCTGGGCATCCCAAAGTCCGACAAGCTGCCAGAAAGCGAAGCCCCATCCTGAGAAGGCAGAAGTGACTGTTGGAGAGACCACCAATGAGAAGGGATAACCGAACGCAGATTGATAGGCAAGGCTGCCGCCGAGCGCAGAGAATGTCCAAACGCTGCTAGAGCCTCAAAGGAAAGCATGCTGCCCAGAAGATACGCACCACAGAAGCAGTTACGCGGGCAGAGCGAGAGATGCTGGAGGGCCGGGATGCATCGGGAAGCAACTGTAATACAAGAATAAAAAGATCTGGGACACTGAATGAAGCAGAGACGGTGCAGAAGGGAGCATATGCTTGGCAAGAGAGTAAGCCAAGCTATTGCAACAGCACAGTGCAAGTCTGGGACATGCACCCAAATGAGAGCAAGCAAATAAGAGCATCTGGGGCCCTGAATGAAGCAGAGACAATACAGAAGGCAGCATATGTTTGGCAGGAGAGTAAACAAAGTAATTGCAACAGAGCATTGCGAGTCTGGGACCCACACCCATTTAAAAGAGCCAAAGAATAAGAGGATCTGGGACACTGAGAGACATAGAAATAGTCCAAGAGAGGACATCCACTTGGCAGGAGAGTGAACCAAGCTACTGCAATCACACATCGCAAATCTGATACTTGCGCCCACATGAGAATTTGAGAATAAGAGGGTTGAGGACCCTAAAAGTAAAAGACTGATAAGAAGAAAACCCATGCTTGGCATGGAAGTACACCAAGCTGGTATGATAAAGAACTACTGGTCTGGGACTCACACATATGTGAAAATATAAAAGTACAGTCATATTTACGTAAGAAGATCCAGGGATTGGAACACAAAGAAAGGAAAGTAGAACCAGAAGGATTCCAGGGGAAATGAGCAAAACCCTCATTTTGGAGTTGCACATTGTCGGGCATTTCCTTTGCCATTTTGATCAGAGAGACATTGGGAACTTTTCTGTTGGCGAGAGTTGTCATGAACACTTTACTTTGGAAGTGATCATCCTTGCACAGTTGATTTAGGTCTTTAGTGTCAGGGATAGAAATAGGATTTTTGGGACACGACAGTAACTGACTGTAGTTTGACATCTTGACATACTCACTAGTTTTCTTTGAGGCAGGGAAACCCCCTCCTCTTAGCTTTATGGACAGCGAGGCATTTTCACAACCCTTTACTGATTAATAAAAGTTAATAACCAAAAACATGCCACGTTTGTGTCCGAAACTTTCTTCTGCGCCTTTACACTTGCCTGGTCCTTTTGATCCCATCTCAAGTGCGACGGTGTGTATTTGTGAAATGTCTTTCTTGATGGTACTGGAAGCAGGAGTTTTTTTGAAAGTTTGCCTTCAAGGAGACGCAGTGTTTATGTGTGCTGGGTAGACCATTTCAAAGCTGTTAATTCCACTCTAGGTGAGTTTCAATTCCATATTAGGACAATGTCAGGGTTCCATTAAATGGTTCTGCTTCTGATCCTAAAGAGGTTCCACGTAAATGCAAACATTCCAGAATATACAGCAGAGTGAACGGTTCTCACTCAAAAGCGGGACGCTCTCTATCTCGTGGAATCATGGTTCGTTTGTTTATGCGCTCCCTGTCAGGAAACGCTATGGGTTGCCTTGGAGATGCTGGCGCTGCATTTGCGTAGGCTGTCAGGCCTACGACGCTGCGCAGGGTGTACGGTCACCTGACCAGTATTTGAGCCCCGCCACACCCGCGCATAGCGGGGCTTCAGAATTTGCAAAAACTCTTTTGCTACATATCTTGTTACTCTGTCTCCAGATTCCTTGACGCGGTGGTTTTCTCCATGACTCCTTGACTTGTTTTGGTCAATTGCCTTCATCTTACCTGCCCATTGTTAGACCCGGAACGTCCACGGACTGCATCGTCTTTTCCCTCGAGTCTTACCTGCTCACGCCTAGACCTGGAACGGCTACGGACTGCATTCACCTTATCCCACAAGTCTTACTTGCTCACGCCTAGACCCGGAACGGCTATGGACTGCATTTGCCTCATCCCACAAGTCTTACCTGCTCATTACTAGACCCAGAACGTCCACCGACTGCATTCGCCTCATCCCACAAGTCTTACCTGCTCATTTCTCAACCCGGAACGGCCACGGACTGCATTCGTATCATCCCACAAGTCTTACCTGCTCATTGCTAGACCCAGAACGGCCACGGACTGCATTCACATCATTCTTCAAGTCTTACTCGATAACTGCTACTCTTGGTTCTCTTCACGTCTTACCCCGCTTACCAACACCATTTGGATTATTCCAGCTACAGTCAATGTTTCATCTTGATCTTCATCCTCATTTATCTGCTCAAAGACTTTAAGGAACAGATAGAACTGTTGCGCATCGGCGCCCGGATCAAAGAACTTTAGCGCAACGGCGCAAGGATCAAATGACTTTTTAGGCGTCCTTGTGCCGGTGGGAATAGGAAGCAGGGCATTTGTTTCCAGGACTACCGCTTCACTCTCCAGAATTCATCTGCTGTTTCTATCCTGTTCACACAATTGGTAAGCACATACACTTGGTTCATGCCTTTGTTCCTTACACTACTGTCCTCCTGGTAATTGTTGCATTTCTTGTTTTAGGATACTCACCTATCTAGATTGGAAATATTCAGGCCCATTCTGAGTTTCTTGATTGTGAGTATCGGTTCTTTCTCTTGTTTAAGATAACAGTACCCTTACCCAAATGTTAATACTTGGTTATTTTTTCTTGCAGCCAGCTGTCTCAGTACCAGGGTGTACAAACATTTTCGGGCAATACTCACCTCAATCTGTCCTTTTGTACTCTTGAGGGGTATATTGTCAGAAAGAATAAATTGTGTCTTGACATGTCAAGCCACCACAACTGGATTTAGGTCTTGGGCTCTAACAGACAACTCCAGAAGAAGCTTTGCTTCTAGTCCTTGTGAGGGTGTGAGGGGCCGGTTATAATTATTATTATTATTATGCGTAATCCACATTGAGGAGTACTCTATTGGTGCATATTACTTAATAGCTCAGATAGATCAGTATGTGTGTAACGGATTTTATGGTTAGCAACACATGATGTATAACTGTGGAGTGCCTCCTCATGGCTTGTGTGTAATAGATCCTCTGTGATGCGTGGTTTCTAAATGTGGCAATCTTCCTCCTGACATACCTTATGGTGTACTGGCTAACTCTCAAATTTTGTTGCCATAGTATCGAATGCCCCTCTAGAGAATACCCGACCTAGGTTGGGTTTCTCTAATTTATGCACGTATTTGGTGTTGTCAGCAATGCTGTTCTTTCTTAATCCAGAAAGAGTCTGGATGAAACCAGTACCTTTGTTATACAGGTATTGAGTACGAATGCCTGCTATTCAAGCCTTGTCAAAAATACATGTCATTGCTCTTAGAGTACGTGGGAGGTTAGGAGTGTTGAGATGTTAGTTGGCATGTCACTTTTTCACTAAGGGGCTAATCTAACATCATCCCACTATTCCGGGACAAAGGACATGCTTTGTTTATCATTGAAACTCTAATTCATAACCAATTAAAAAAATGAAATGTGGTCCCCTTACTTAATGGAGGGGAAGTCACACAATAAGATACATTAACTAGGATGATTTGTTTTCGCCCAAATAATTATCCTGCCTAGGACAATCTCACTATAAGGTATGTGGATGGTCAGATGAAAGAGACAGACTAGATGTATCCACTACATACTAGAGCTTATTCAAATAATAATAAAAACTATCACTTTCCCTAGTCTATGGATTTCCCTACATAACACGATGTATCCACTACATACTAGAGCGTATTCAAATAATAATAAAAACGATCACTTTCCCTAGTCTATGGATTTCCCTACATAACACGACGCTCATCTGTCAGTAGTGAAGTTCAAAATAGTCTGTCCTCTGTCCAAATCTTAGCTATTCTGACCTTACCACTGATATTGAAATTAAAGTCCAAGAGAATAACTCCCTTCTCCTGGGGATGCTTTCTTAGCAGGCCTTCTTCAATATATACAATTGAAATAGTTCTTGGCCATCATTTGAATCTTTTATTTTAGTTCTGTTAGGGGTTTGCAGTCCTCTTGGCCTCTCTTCTGTTCACTATTCAAAGTCCTGTTTAAATACCTTGCGTTTCCTTGAGATATTTTCTTTTTGGGCTTCTCAGACAACCCTGACAATCTCTTTGTCCAACAACCAACTTGTGTCTTGAATATTATGAGTACTAGTACTCTTCTTGGAGGCATTACTCCTCTTATCACTTGGCTTATCACTGGGACAAGTGTGATGAACACAGTAATGGTCCTCACTCTTCTGGTTATTCTGTGCCTCACTGGGACGAGTATGATTGACCCAGTAATGATTCTCGCTCTTCTAGTTACTTGGGTTTTCACAGGGACAACTATGATTAACCCAGTGAGGATTCTCACTTTTCTGGTTATTTTACTTTTTCACTGGGACAAGGGGGAGTGCCCCAATCATTATGTTTGTTTCTGTCACTACGCGTATATCTATGCCATTCATTATATCTGTTCTGCTTAGTGAGCCAATTACAAGTATACCAAGTATTACATTTGCCTCTCACCCGAGTTCTCCCGCTCTCCCTGTTAACTTCCATTTAATGGCTGCATCACTGGGTCAACATTCTCCTTCTGTGTTTCTCTGCTCCTTATCAGGGTGCCTCTTGCACTCAGTTTTCCTGTTTTGCACGTTCCAGCATGCTTTTAGGAAAACGGTCTCGGCTTTGGTCTGGGGGTTCCACTCCCTCCTCGGTCTGGCCACCACTTACACTTTGTGTGTCCCTCCTGGGACTGAACTCCCTCTGCGGGCTCTGCTCTCTCCTGCTCCTCGCACAGGGGTGCTCGGGCACCTGTTCTCTGCAGCTTCCTCCCAGCTCGAGAAGTAGCATTTCCCTGGGTTTGTTAGCTTCACTCTGGCAGCTAGTTTGAAATTCGCAGGTCTCTCTCTCTCTCTCTGGTATTCTCTCCTCTCATTTTTATGACGTTATTCTGGGGCTTCCCCAATGTAATGTCTCGTATAAATCCTTCTTCTGTGTCTGTCTTGTGCTTCTTTTTACTCCAGTGGTTTTTTTCGTTGCAGTGCCAGCTGAGTGATTTCCTTCCGAGTTTCTGAGAGTTTCAAGAATACAATAACATACATCTACTTGTTTCCAGTGATTTTACCGAAAACCTTTTAGTAGAGGCATTTTCGGCCAAAACTATTTTTCTGAAAAAATACCCAATTTTTGCAAATATATATGTGGGGGAAGGGCTGTAAAGGGATAAAACAGGTGGGGAGGGGGCAGGAGTGGTTAAAAACATGGGGCAACAGGAGGCTTGGGGGTGAGCCCCCCAAATAAAACAAATAATACAATTTGGTATTTTTTCGGTACTATTGTTTTGGTAAAAAATTCCTAAACTAAAAAGCTTTAATACAATCACATATTTACTGATTCTTCACAGTCTCTTCCAACAGATGTTATTGTTTTGGATGGATGGATGGAGGGGTTGGGTAGGTAGTTCCTAACGGGAACAGGAGTCCTTGTCCCGAAGGCGGGGTGCGGGTGTCTCTCCCGGTGAGGTCCCACTTGCCTCCACCCCTAGGGAGGGTGTCGTGTAGCGGGCTCACCTTCCTAGCCCACAGGGAAAGTGGTGGTATCCCGCGATTCATCACAGGTAGCACACAGATACAGCCACACCATATCTATGAAATATATTTCTAACATTTATACTCCTAAATAATACAAGGTCCGCTCAAAACAGTATTCTAAATTATATGACACCACGCCGCTTATCAGTCAGTATATTTAATTGTTTATGCAAAATTACTTTGTTGATCAGTAGCAGATTAAAACTTTTTTTTCTTCAATATCAAAAACAAATATTGGTGTTAGAGAAAAGTTGCATAGAAAATGACATGCGTGTACACATATTTAGATCAATTTGCTCCCCGTGTGTATACATGGGGATGTGGATTTCTAACACATGTGTTGATTTTGAATGTAGACTATATAATGAGTTTCATATAATTCTGAAGGTTTGGGTTTGAAAAACAGTGCTATCAATTTAAAATGCACAGTCTTGGTTCATCCACCCAATATAGCAACATTATTTTATGATTTCCTAAAACAAGGATGAGTCCCACTCCCAGTTTAACTCAGTGATGCACTGCAATGTTTCACTTTGGCTTCATTGTGAAGAAATGTCGACATTTTAATTGATAACTTTACAGGTAAATACAGGCTGGTGTTGTCTTTAGCATCAATGTTTTCCTGGCCTGTAACTGGCACCGGTTTTCTTTAGCTTTCAGTGCATTGTTCCAATGTGATAAGACAGCACTTTAAATGATTGCAGGCAGTTTTACTTTAGTAATCGTTTCAGTTCTCTTGGCTGTAGATTTAGTATTTAGTTCCAAATGTTCTTGGTGTCCCATTTTCCCGGGTGCTGTTTCTCATGGAAATAATGCACTACTTATATTCGACAGTGATAAATGAAACAACACACCGGTCGCTATTTGTCTTTGGTTTTCCCCTCCAGGAACATGAGGCAATCATGTAGGTGGATTTTTGGGGGATGAAACTGAATCTTCACAGCAGCTCAAACTATTCTATACCAGTTGGCCTTTTTGACTAGATTGTGCGTGCACAGATTGGCTTCAAGTGGTCGGTGATCTCCCACCCTGCCATGACCACTCCCAATGTTTCCTTTGCCTACACGAGTAACTATCATAACTGCATGGATTCTTTCGCCTCTAGAATTGGCAAATGGTGACCCTAAAGAAAAGGTGGTGTTTGGCAGCAGCAGGGAGAGGCGAAGAGAGCAAGACCAGAAGAGACTCTTCAACGGGGAACTACAGTGCAAATACAAAACCATAAAATGTTCTAACTAAATTGTACATCACAAATCTGGAAGTTGTCCCCCTCCTCCGAAGGGCAAACATAAGCCTTTTAACTTTTGGTCTCCATTCCATCTGTAGTACAGTCGTCGTTGTGGCCCAGCACAACAGAGCAGGCGTAATCATGGCCCAACACCCTGCCTATGACGGAGCAGCCTGTTGAGCTCTCCTTAATAAACACACCATGCTCTCAAAGTGAACCTCTATAGTGCTCCTTATTTTGATGGACAAGTTTGTCTCATTCTGCATGCTTCCATACACTGGGGCAGAACCTTGAGGTAGCTGTGTGGTTGGCTGCAGGGCAAAAAGTCCCATTTCCTTGGACTTGAGGAAAGCCCTTTTGAATGTCCAAGGGCGGGGAAGAGGAAGAAAACGGACCGTGACACAACATGGCCAGAGGACAATTAGTCATTTCAACAGATAAGAGTATGTATTTTTTGTTTACAGAATATCCATAGTCTTGCATATGGCACACATCATTAAAAGTTCCCAGAAAGAAGGATAATATGGATAGCACACAAAAGCTGGTTGTAATATCCTATTGCACATCAAGTGTGTGTTTAAAAATGCATGTGCGTTGTTTGTCCATCTTCGCCACTATAGGGAAAGTTCAAGGCCTTGGGGTGCTCCTGCTCAGGGTGCGTTATGCAGTGCCTCTTCCCCCCGCTCTGTTCCCAGTGTCTCATAAGTAGTATGAAGCTAAAGCACAGCTACATGTATGATTGTCAGAGGCAAAACATGTGTTGTTAACCAACGTTGTAGTCCCTTGCATGTCTCCAATGGAGCTCCAGATTTCCTCGTATGAACAATGACCTCTCACAAGAAGACGCGACCCGGAGAGAAGCGGGGACTGCACATGAAACACCATTCTGAGCGCAGGAGTGGGAAAAGATGCTCCTCCTGACACCGGCCCAACACCCGACTGAAGCTGGCACAGCTCTACATCCTGCTCCATCCAGTATAGATGATTACTTACCAGCACAAAGGACAGTAAGAGCCAGTAACCTGTTAATGTGCAAGTTGTCAATAAAGCACCTGTTCCAAGTAACCTGTGTGTGCATGATCATTGAGTGGGCCACTACATAATTGGTGTAGAGGATTTACGGATCGCCCATGACCATCAAGATGCAGGGAGCGATGCCACCTCAGCATTCTTACAGGCCCCAGATAGGCCAGTCATTCCATGGCTTCAATGGGAGCCCCTGTTTCAGACGTATTTGGAGGCGGTTGGTGGGGCAGATTACCCTGCGGCATGGAAGAAGGCCATGCTGCTCAATGCACTAGGGGTCGAAGACCAGAGGACTTTTGCGTGCCTGAACCCTGAAGCTGTGGAAGGGGATGATGATGCGTATAAAGAAGCAGTGAGGAGGATAGCAAAGAGGTTTTCATCCAAAGAGAACATAGTCCTGCATAGGATCAGGTTCTACAGCAGACAACAGTCATCAACCGGTTCCACCGGCTCCTATGTGTTCAAGCTAAGAGAATTGGCGGCATGTCGGAAGACAAGGATTTGCAACATGCTCATCATGCACACCAACAATCGCAAGGTCTAGGACAAATTCCTCTTTGAAAAGGAGCTTCAACTAGACAAAGCCATCCAGATTGTGAGAACAGTGGAGGAGACATCCTGCAGGTGCAACGAGTGTACCGAAGGTGCAGGTGGTACACTACAAAGGAAGGCGAGATAGGTGGCAATGCGAAGCCAAGGAAGACACCACAGGAAGATGTGAGCCACTCAAGTATGCCACGTGCCATAGGTGTGCCAGCACCACTCGCATGGCGAATAGCAGAGATTGTCCTGCAAGGAACAGGGAGTGCTCCAAATGCAGAAAGTTTGGACATTTTCCTCGGTTTGTACATGGGGAGGTAAGAAAGCAGTGACAGCGGTGCAGAGTGATGAAGTCACAGGTTAGGCCTTCTCTGAAGAAGAGGGATGTCCCACCGTCATTATGGACAACAGTTTCACAGCTTGCAGAGAAAAGCCCCACTGCACCATCAAGGTAGACGGGCGTGAGATGAGAGTAATGGCAGATTCCGGCTCAGACCTCACCATATTGCTGTTAGACACGTACAAACGCATGGTCAGCAAAGAGAAAGTGGAAGTTTGCATGACCAAGCACAACCCCACAGTCTTTGGGGGGGCCACAGTGAATTTACTGGGATACATTCGAGTTACCGTGGAGTACAAAGGAAGAGTTACAAAGACCAAGGTATGCTTTGCAGAAAAGGGCCCAGCTGTATTGGGATGGGATGACCAAGCCAAACTGCAAATCAGACTGGATCCCAGTGTAAGAGACAGGTTCTGTCCGTAGCCAGAGGAGGAGCGGCAATCACCGAAGAGGAATTTCCAGAACTGTTCTTCAATACACTGGGGAAGATCAGAAACTACATACACAAAATCAAATTGAAACAGGGAGCTGTGCCAGTAAAGCACAAGGTGAGACTAGTACCAGCAACTGTTAGAAGTGCACTTCAGGCAAAGCTCGACAAGATACTGAATGAAGGGACGATTGAAATGGTAGTCATCGTCTGAATGGCTCAGCCTGTTAGTGCTCATGAAAAAACACATGGGATCTACAAATTTGCATTGACCTTGTAGCCTAAATCTAGAAGTGTTCTCGGACAGCTATCCTTTACCAAGCATCAATGAACTAATGCTGTTAATGAAAGTGGCCGAATTGTTTTCGAAGCTCGACATGAGAGACACTTATCATCAGATCAGTCTGCATCAAGAGCCACCCCTTACAGTTCGGCCTGACCTCAGCCGCATCGGCTTTCCGACGCATGGTGGACTTGTTGCTGAAAAACATAGGGACCATGTCCTACTTTCAGGACGACATCTGGATATATGCTGAGGATCAAGAGACGCATAAGAAAATGCTTTGCAAAGTGCTAGCCAAATTACAGGAAGCAGGAGCTTAGCTACGCTACAACAAGTGCATATTAAAGGCTGCAGAAGTGGGGTACCTGAGTTACACGATATTCAAGTCAGGGATCAGCCCGAAAAAAGATCTATTGCAGGCCATAGTGAAGGCACCCCCACCCAACAGGAAGGAGGAGTTGAGGTCGTTTTTAGGCCTGTCAAAGTACTATGCAAAAAGTGTGCTAACTTCTCTGAAACCACAACCCCCATGAGGGAGCAAGTCAAGAAAGGAACAGATTATCAGTGGAGAGAGGCGAAGTGGAAATCCTTCGAAGAGGTCAAGGAAGGTATCACGCATGCAACCTGCCTTCAACCATTTAACCCACAGTGGAAAATGGTGATCACCACCGATGCCAGTTCATATGGATTGGGGGCGATGTTAACCCAGAAGAAGGGTGATATGGAGCACATTGTGACATTCACCTCAAAAGCACTTTCACAAGCGGAAAGGAATTACTCCACCATAGAGAAGGAAATGCTGGCGTGTGCCTGGGTGGTAGACGACTTTTGAACGTATGTGTGGGACACAAAATGTCAGTTGGTAATGGACCACAAGCCCCTGGTGCACATGTTGAGTCCAGGAGGTACCCGAACATCCACACCTCACCTGGCCCACATTGCAGCAAAGTTGCAAGAATATACTTAGGAGATACAGCATATCGCATGTTGGAAAAATGCTCAGGTGGACTGCATGTCCAGGTTGCCTGAATGAAAAGATCCAGAAACCAGCTTCCTCAAAGATGAATGCGTAGTTGCATCGCTAGGTGATCTCAGGAGCAAGGAGTTCCTGGAGATGAGTGAGAATCATTGTAAGGAGGAGACAGCTAAATACACCACGACAAAACAGTCACAGAATGGGTCAAGGAAGGCTGGCCAGATGAGAAGGCGATCCCCGAACTCCTACGTCCATATTGGAGGGTAACTGATGAGATTTTTGAATACGAGGGGATGCTAATGAGAGGCAATCAAGCAATTCCACCTGTGATACTCAGGAGAACATCATGTGCAGGACCCACGCAGAACAAATGGGGAGCAACAGGATGTGGAGGCATGTTGGATAATCATACTGGTGGCCTGGCATGGACCTGGACATAAGAGCAATGAGAGAAAGGTGTCATGAATGCCTCAACAGCGATAAAAGACTCAAGGTCAGGCAAGCTCCATTACACCCAATGGAGGTGCCAGAAGGGATGTGGCAAAAACTAGGGCTGGACTTTATAGGCCCATTAGATTTAATGAATCCGGACACAAGCATGGGATTGTATTGGTAGACTACCTATCGAAGTAGGTGGAGGTAGAGTTTATCCAGGACATCGCCACACCCACCGTAATACGCTTCCTCAAAAATATCTTACAAAGAGAAGGTTTACCAAAGGAATTGGTCACAGACAATGGGGTTCAATTTGTCTCAAGGGAGATGGAAACATTTCTGAAGGAAAATAATATTCACCAGATAAAGGAGGCCCTGTATCATCCCCAAGAAAATGGCCTGGTGGAACGCACAAACAGGGTTATCAAAGGGGTCATGCAACGAGCCACAGCAGTGGGATTAGACCCCAACAGCACAGTTACGGAAGCCGTGGTAGCCCATTGTCTTACCCCCAATGGGACCACAAACATATCACTGTTCCACCTCCACAGAGGCCACAGAGCAGCCTCCACCTAAGTCCCAGCATGGCTGTCGAAAATAAGGGAAGATGACACAGTGGGCATGGAGGAATTCGTCTGGCAATTGAGAAGAAGCAAAGATTGCATGAAAATGTGGAACGAGAGGAGGAGAGCTCCACAGTGAAGCACCGTCCAAGAGTGTGGCCTTATCAAAATTAAAATGTCACAAGAGACCCTGTGACGGGATCCAAGTTGAGTCGACCAGTGAGGGTCCAATCATGTGTGCACCCAAGATGGAAGGAGATAGAACCTAGAACGGGTAGCCCTATATGAAAAGAAAACAGCAAAAGTGCACAGTCCAATGGTTCAGGAACATGAAAGTGTTGAGACGTTCTGGCGGTGACAAGTCGCTAGCTGAAGAGTGGCCTGAACAGGAGATAGAGCAGTCTGAAGGAATTCAAGCTCAAGAAGGGAACAGTCCAGGGAGGGGTGAAGTACTGCGGGAGAGCACAGCGGAGATGGAAACCTCGCCACGTAAGGGAGAGGTAGAAGGGACTTGCCAGCAAAGAGAAAGGACAAGACTAGGACATTTTGCAGACTATGTGATGAAATAACTTTGTTGCACAACAAAAGGAGGTATGTAGAGTCGACGAGCTTGTGAGAGGTCGCGCCGGACCTCTTGTGAGAAGATGCAACCTTGCGAGAGGTGGGACTGCCCACCGAAGCACCATTCTGAGCGCAGGAGCAGGGAAAAGATGCCACAGCAGCCCCGGTGCTCCTCCTGACACCAGCCCAACACCTGACTGCAGCTGGCACAGCTCTACATCCTGCACCATCCAGTATAGATGATTACTTACTCGATGGTAGGCCAGTAAGAGCCAGTAACCTGTTAATGTGCAAGTTGGCAATAAAGCCCCTGTTCCAAGTAACCTGTGTGTGCATGATCATTGAGTGGGCCACAACACACATTGAGCATGAAGGATTTTTATGAGTGGGTAAATAAAAATATGTATAAAATCGTATTGCGTGTCTGAGGAATGGGTGTGTCCCTCCTCAAGTGGAACAGTTTACGATGTGCTCTAGGAGATATAAATGGTTTTAAATCTCGAAACAGTAACCATAGCACTGTGGCACTGCTTTCTCCTCCCTAGGGTTCACTCACTGTAAATAATGGCCATTGGCACTAAGGTTTTGCATACTGTGCAGCACTTAGGTAAAGGAGTGCAAACACTAAATGTGACAGTAAGGTTCAGATAGGTTCTGCCTCTGAATGAAAATGATAGTTGATGGAAAAATAATAGCAAACATTGTAAATTACTTGTTATACAGTATAAACCTCAGTGGCGCTACCAGCCATGTAATAATATAAGTAAATATTAGCTCAGCTCAGGCAAATACTACTGTAAAACAGTGTCCGAAGTCAATAACTCTGTGAAACCGCAAACAGTTAAGGAAAGCAGCATAACGTTGGGAGGCCAACTTTCTATGTCGATTAACGTAAAAATCATATGTAAAATGCATGCAGAAATATTTTCCCATGAATTTTATATTACTCCAAATTTTAATGCATTGTATGGCGGGAAGGAGGTGGAGAACAGAATATGAATTTCCGCCTCCCACATCCACACTGCCATACAAATGTGATAGCAATTATATCAGCATGCCATGTTCATGCTAGCGGAACATAAGAGCAAACGGACACAGTCCTCTTTCATGAAATCTATAGGTGTTGTGAAATGACCACTCAAATCTTTTTCAAATTACTAGTAGTGCAGAGCTTTTTGTTGCACTTATCAAGTTACTGGAAGGGAACATTTCTCCCCGGCCAAGATGAAGAGGGGAAAAGCCAGCAGGTTAAATGTATTAATTTCCTTATTTGGTTACATTTTTACTGCTAATAGTAAGGCAATATAACACAAGCAGGGGGGGGCATAGGGTAATGTTCCTGGGGCCATAGTTTGAAGCCCAAGTGAAGCGAGGGCTTTAACAAAGACCCAGGGGCATTACCCTACTGGTAATTCACCCCTCCTTGGGTTATATTGCCATTAGTACCCCGGCACATCGTACCGTGGTACTAAGAGCAACTTTTCTCGCGTTGAGAAACGGCACTGCAACCGTCTTAGGAAGAATTCTCAGAAATGTGCTAATTCCCTTCTACCTTAGAGATCCCCAGCTCTTTTGTATTTTTCTGTGATTTGGACTCTGTTTCCTTTGACTTTGGAGTCTGACAAACTCCATAGGCATCATCTTTGCATTGTCACACACAGCACCTTCAGTGCAGTGGCACAGGGAAGTCTCTTAGATTTCCCAAAGATTGAAATACCTTCTCTTGGTGAAACTACTGTTTCCAAGAGCAGTGATGTGAAATTGACTTTACTTACATTTTGCAACTTTCTTGACCCAGCACACATTATCTTACCATAGGGTTCTGGAGGGGTAACTTAGTATCCCCTTTTTCTAGTTTCTCATGTAACATTTTTATGTTACCCTTTCTACAATTAATGGCTGGTGGCAGTGGTTTACTTTTTACTACCATTGTGTGTTTTTACCGCGGGCTGCGTTCGTTGTCAAAATGACCACGCTCTTCTTTTTTCGCCATTTCTTGTTGGAAAGGTCCTTCTTGAGATTTACTCTGCACCAAACCAGGTTTGGTTTTTTCTTCATTTTGTCTTTGGTGGGAATTCACGAGTGAAGCCCGCCTCTGGCTCCAGTATGTCTGGCAGGGGCAGGAAGTGAGGGATAGGAATGTACCCAAAGGTGATTGACAGCTAGGCTGGAATGAAAGGGAGAAACCTGCAGAAAAAGCTAGGCTTTTTGGGTTGGAAGGCACAGTTGACCACTGGCTGAAGGAATCCGAAGAAGAACTTGGAAGAGACACCTGCTGCAACTCCGGGACCGTTGGTTTGCCCGGTGAAGCCCTGCTGCAGTGCTGAAGCTCCAAATTCATTTCAACTAGAGAAGCCCTGCAAGGACGACGTCTCCCCTTGGGTTAGTGGGACCAATCAACCCCAAAGTGAGCTCGTCCGGACATCCTCTTAGAGCTGGTTGTACTTCCACTGCTGCTGCTGCTGCTGGAACCAAAGTGTCAGGGAGAGGAACACCAGATTGAGTGCATCGCTTTTAAGTCAGACCCGAGAGCCAGGAGGATCCTCCGGACTTCCCTGAAGCAGGACCGACCAAGCCTGAGCCACCTCAACGGAGTGCTGGACCCCAGATGCGAGGAAAGTCGCAAGTGGTATCCGAGAACCGCAGTGTTGCTATTTTCTACAGACGTGAGGAGCTGAAACCACAAAGTACCGCTGAATTGAAGTTTGCCCATTGCCTCCGCCGACCTTCCCATTGCAGTGCAGGAGTCCCCAGACGTCCTCCCTCTTGTCCCCACGACTGAGGCCCAGAACAACAGGATCTTCAGAGCTGTACAGGAACAGAAGCCAGCTGGAACCATTTCTTCTAACCAAAGGTACTGTAAACTTAAGAGGACTTACCTGTTATTGTGTAGCCTTACTTGTTCTCAGTTGAGACTTGTCTTGGTTGCCCTTGCAGAGTTGCGTGCAGCTTTGCCCCTCACAAGCCTCCCAGCTTGTGGCCCTTCAAGTGTATCTTATTTCTACAAACATTTGTAAAAACATTGTGCAAGACATTTACTTACCTGCCAAGAAGATCTTCAGCTCCCTTGGAATTTGTTCAACTAACATTGGCTGTCCTGGCTCCCTGAGAGACTCTTCTACCTCTGACTTTGTGTGTTTGCCTTTCCTCCAGGAAAGGGTTAATTTACTTTGCATTGGAAGGTTTAAAAAGTACTTACCAGTTCATGAATTATTTGTTAACCATTGTTTTATTCCTCTATTCCATCTTTTGCACCCCCAACTCAGTATTGCTCTAAATTTACCAGTGATAAATCAATGTCCACAGTGTCCTAGCTATTTAAGTCACCCGAGGGTGTAGGAAGTGTCAGTGTGCCGTCCCCAATGGGTGTCATCTGATTTAGAGAAACAGAGTGTGTTTTGAAGTGTACTATAATGTTACATGTTTTGCTCCCTTCTGAAGAAAGCTTATATAACTGACTGTTAAATAAATAAATCATTGTTTAATCAAGAAACCGTGAGTGTAAGTGTTTATTTGAATAACTGTCACTGTGAAACTCTGTGTTACAACCCTACTGCTCACATTGACCCCTCTTGAGATAAGCCTGGCTGCTCAGCAACACTACCAACCTGTGTAGTACAGACTTATACCAAAGTTTGGGTTCCTATTGCCAGGAGGTCAAGGTTGCTGTAGTCTTCCAAAGGATACTGCACAAAATCTTGCCTAACAAACCGTTTCTCGACTTGAAAATAAAAGCAAATAAAAATGGCCACCAGGGATCGGGGAGAACGGACTACACGTAGTACATTCTCCCTTTACATGGCAGCCACTCGTGGGAAAGAACTCTGGTACGCGCAGCATCAGAGCCCTGTCGGGCAGGTAAAACCCGGGCAAGGGCCAATGAACTTGCTTTTAACAAGCTCATGGGCTCTCATCAGGTACTAATTGTTGTAAGGCACTTGATGCCAGGTTGATGTCAACGACTTAGTAGCAGTAACATTTATTTGGATTTCTCCATTTACATAATAAAATATACACAATGGAACAAAATCAACACTCACAATATCTTTAAATCCATACAATGCTACTCTTATAAAAACACACACAAATTATAATCCTGTCATTTATGCCCTTGTAGAGAGCATACCAACTGGAAAACTACAATTACTTAGTCCCAAACAATCTAACATAAAACATGAATTAGGCAATAATCGATTGCCAATGAATGTCAAATCATCTTAATTTAAAAGCCCATTGCTTCGTTGCAACGGTAATGGCCAAAGCTTTGCAGCTGCTAAATAGCATGGGCATGTCTAGGTAGAAGTTTGCACTTCATATCGAGGACTGCCTGACCAACCAAGGGCTTGCGTTTGGAATGCTAATATGAGCGTGTCTGAAACTTTGGGGGTGGCAATCGTACAGGAGAGAAAGAGGAACTGAGGGGTGAAGACTAGGCCTCAGTTCACCTGTCTGTTCACATTAAGAATACTTACATGAAACAGTATTAAGTGTGTCCAAAACATGTTCAGTGAGATACATCCAGAGTCCGACTGAGGCATGAAATTGCCTCGGGCACCAATGAAAAAGTGGCCTACAGTTGCAAATGGCAATTCACTCCTTTTGTGACAGACTGTTTGAGTAGTACCCAGGTGGATGGTTTTTGATAAAATGTGATGGAAATTGTGCATTTTAAAGACTATTTATTCAGTAACTTTGGTCAAAACTACTAGTCTCATGGTGAAGTAACTTATCAAACTGGCCCACATGGTCCAGATAAGTGGCCCAGTTTGACCAAAGAAACTGGCCCACGCTAGCATTTTGTGTTTTTGGTTCGGGCAATTCCCAATTGCCCTATAGGCCCGTCCAAGCCTCGATACTTCCTCCATCCATCATAGCAACACACACCCAGCCTCTCCTACCCAATCCCTGTTTAATTACTTCCCCCAGATGGCTAGAAATGGGCAGAGTATGTGGACAGGCAAGCTGGATGGAACTGGGGGGTGGGAGGGTGGATAGGGGGGAATGGGACCCTCTTTAAAGGGCCATTACAGCCCTTTGTAAAGCCCAGTGCATAACAAGGGTAAGGGCCAGCAGTTAAAGGCAGGCGCCGCCCCCAGTGCTTTAATGCCATTATAATATGTAAAAATAAAATGTAATTAACAGGTAAAAAACAGAAAACGTTTGTAGAAGTTTCTTGAATTATGGTGGACGGTTGGCTATGGGAGACACTCGGCAGGGATTCGGAGAGATTGAGAGAGATAGAAATAGAGGGCGAGAGGGAGAGAAAGACAAACAGCAGGCCTTGTAATTAAGCCTTACTGCCCGCAGCAGGTGGCACTTGTAGGCAGTAGGTTCTGGAAAGCCAATCCAGTGAAGCAAGGTCCGTTAAGGAGGGCCCTATGGCACATCTAATGCCCAGGACTGCTACCCTAAAACATTTAGCACCTGGGGAGTGGTCAAGGGTTTCTGTGTGGGTGCAGGCATGCAGAAAGGAGTGAACTAAATAGGTGAGGCAGTCACACATGAGGAGGCAGTGCCATGCAGAGAAAAGTGTCCTCAGGACCCGCCAAAGCAGAGCAGTCAGCATCTTCCATGAGGGCCCCCCCCCAAGAGTGGGTGATTTGGAAAAGAGGCAGTGAAGGTTATGGCTGAGAAAAGGGGAGAGGTGTACCCCTGGCATACGGGAGTCCCACCGAACATTAGTGCTTGGAATTTTGCTAGAAATCCTTGACCCTGATTCAATGAGCCAGTCAGGACATTACACAAAGGGCAAGGACAGTGGTCAATGCCCTCTGCTGACCCATTGTTTACAATGGCCCTCCAACATACCACCGCTACAATGTGGATGGGCGTCGATCTGTGCCCCTCCCCCCCCCATCCTGAACATTACTGTCTGGAAGCTCTTAGTGCTGCAAGAAGCTTGGGCAACATTTCAGTGCACCAATAACGTAGGGGGGATTTGAATAGGTGATAAGCTTCGTTAGTGGGCCGAATGTGGAATGCCAAAGCAATGCTAGCCTCACTTTAAATAAAAAAAAATAAAGGTTATTGTGCATAATGAAAATAGCAGGCTAAGTTGGTGCAGTGCATCCATTTTCACATTTGCAGAGACCTCTCCACCAGGTGACAGTAGCACGAAGTAAATGAGGAGCAGAAGTGTACCTGCCTAAAAGATCACATGTATGTCATTTCAAAGTGTAGAGGGGGCGGGGGTCTTATACAGAAGGGTGGTGTACACGTTTCAGCAGATACTCTAGAGGAGTGCAAGTAAGTGAGCTATGAAATGACAGGCCACTTTGAGTCATCATACTCAGTCTATCACAGATCTATGCATCTGTGTCTCTTATAATGTTTTGGACAACAACTTCCGTGACCCCCCTTGCCCCTCCGCCTGCCCTTCCCTTGGCTATTCTGTATAGGCTTCATTTGAGTTGTAGTCCAAAGCAGCTGCAGAGCCAAAGGTTTCAGACCCTTGCCCTAGATGGTGCAGAGAGAGCAAAGATTGGCAGTAGGTGGGTGGGCCTTGCTTACCCCCTTCAACCTCAATTCCCGCAGAACTGTATACAAAAATCCAGTACCATCTTTTGGTGCCAGTTTCATTATCCACATGTGCGCCCTCCATGGAAGCCAGCCAATCAGCTCCCTCCAATGGCAGGCTGAAATCGATGGCATAATCCTTTCTTCCAAGTGAGAGCTACACTGCCCCCACGCAGTGGGCGCTCCAGTGATCTCTACGCTGTACCCCCTCTTCAACCTGCTCTGTAGCCCTTGGCCACCTTCACCCTGCTTTTGTCCCACTCTAACCCCCCTGGCACCGCCTTACCAGTCAGTCCGAGCTTGCTGGCACAGCGCTTGCTCCCCACATGCCGCCGTGTCATGCCTCACAGCCTCACTGCGCCTCTGTTCAGGCCCTTTCATCAGTGAGACCACCTTTTGCCAAAAAGAAACATACTTTTAGCACTCTGTGGCAAATACCGGGGTGGAAATGGCGTTAAAGTAATAATTCGGGGGCAGCCTTGGGTGAGTGGTAACAGCCCGCCAGCCCACGCCGAGGCCGAGCATCACGGCTTGGGCTGGCGGGACGTTACTCCCCAAGCCTGCACCGAATAAAAGGGATTAGTGATACACTAGGGTTGTTAAAAGAGTACAATTTACAATCTGCGTCACACGCTTTAAGGACAGTTGTAAAGAGTGCACAAAAGCAAACCTGATGTATGTTATGAATCTCTTAAAAGAATACCGTTTTCAACCTGTAACTTTTTTAATTCTGATTACATGGCTTCTTCGATCCCTAATTATTACTCTGTGAACGTTAAGCTCATTCAAGGCACTAGCTGCTGCTTTTAGGATTAATTGGCCATGTATCAGGGGTACTACAAAAGTGATGCATTTTGTGCCAGGGTGTTTTCTCTCACCCGATGTGAGAACGTTACAGACCTGTGCCAGGCAATTTACTCGTTGCTGCTGTGTCACAATTAAGCCATTCTACAGCGTTTGTAGCCACTGGCTCCATGAGCAGGACCAAAATGGCTGACTGGTGTTAATTCTCACGATTTACCCACTGTCTTTGTTGGCCTTCTTATCGGGCTCGGACTGGCCTATAGGTCAACAGGCCAATGCCCGAACCAAAAACACAAAATGCTAGTGTGGGCCAGTTTTTTTGGTCAAAGTGGGCCACTTTTTTGGCCAGGTTGATAATTTACATCCCCATGCGGTAAGTAGTTTTGACCAATACGAGTGAATAAATAAATAATCTTTAAAATACGCAATTTCCAACACATGATATCAATAAAACGCTCCATTGTACACTACTCAAACAGTCTGTCACAAAAGGAAGAATTGCTATTTGCAACGATGGGCCACTTTTTCATGGGTGCCCGAGACAATTGCATGCCCCAGTCTGACCCTGCTCCGCTTCAAGTGTCCATTTCAGCCATTTTGCTCATGTAAACTCTGACAAAGGACCCATAAAGGCAGGACTGGGACAATGGAATCCAGTTTGAGCTGGATGAGGGTCTGACAGACACCTCAGTCCACATCGCTTTGTGTATGCCTGTGAAACAGGAGTGAGTCTGACCTTCCCCTATTGGAAGGTTGCAAATATTTGAAAGGCGCATGAGACCTGAGGGCTCTGGTGTCACCCCCGGGTGTAGCGGTATAGCATGTTTACATCTGTGCAGACTGTAAGGCTTTCACCAGGCTACAACTTGAAGCTTCCGTCAAATGTAGTTGTAAGAAGACTGTGACCTTGAGGAACCATCTGGAAGCTCCGTCGTGGACTCCTGATCTTCTTGAAGACCAATACCAAGTTCTACTTCTCCTAGTAGGTCCTTTCTCAGGCTCTCCATTTCCTTTATCCAGCAGGATAGTTGTACCCTGCAACTCTACAGCCTTTCCATGCTCCATTAGAAGCTCCAGGACCATGTGCATCACTGGGACAGAAATGGGAGCCCCTGCTGCTCTGCAGCAAACTGGATGGCATTGCTGCTGCTATCCTCCCATGATGCTCCATCCCAAGCCTCGCCCGGTTGACTTCTGCACGTCCTCCTTCGAAGGAACCTTCTTTGTCCTGCCCTGATGGCCTAAGGCAAGACTGCAACATCCACTTCCCCATTCCGTAGAGTCAGTATTGGGAAGCAGAACTGCTGCTCTTATTCTTCAGTTTACCACCACGAGAGCCATCTGTGAGTTTTCTGACCTCTCCCTGTATTGCTCATTTCATGCTTTCCTTCCAGCTGCTCTTTGTGTAAGCACAACTTGTAGAAAATGCAATGTCTCAAATTACCTTAATTTGCACCATCGTCCCACGGACCTTTTGTTTTTTAAGTTCCGGAGCTTTGCTCACCTTTGAGATCTTTAGGATCCTAATTCCATTGCGTGTTCCCTTCTGTGGTGTCTGCACACTTTGCCTGCAGACCTGATACCTGGGTACTAGAACAGCAAATGTGCCTGAATCAGAATTCTTCATTGCTCGCATCAATCCTGCATCAATTCTTCACAACAATCTTACTACAAGCGCCTCTTGTGCTTGGCATCTCATCTGGATGTCCAGACCAGAGGTGAGTCACCTGGAACTTGGTAACATTTTACCTCCTTTGCTCTCTAACAAGGAGCTGCCTATTCACGTTGTTCCATTAACATTTTTGGTGGCAAAACCTTCGAACAATCGAAACTTTACCAAAGTTGTTAATTCCCCTTTTGTCACACAAAATGCCCCTGACAGCCACCTTCACCAAACTGCGGCCTGTTGGGAAACAACAAATAGTCTTTGTGTGCATATGCTAGCAACACAAAGTAGCAGCCGATGATGAGGTAAGGAGGAGGTCGGGGTAAGGGTGGGTGTGTGATGATTTTGACCATCCGCACGGGAAGTGTGTGCTTGTCTCGGCTTTTTTGTTTGTTTAAAAGATTGAATGATGGGGCCATTCCTGCGCACATTTTCCATGCTCACCGTCTGCAGAGAAATAGTCATGTACTCTGGGAGGACACAGTTTACCAGGGCCGCCCTCCCGTCATGTGTAGCTGACACCCGACGGCCATGGGTACATGAAAAGCCTGTGGCCATGGGCAGCCTGATTAGAATTTCAAGGCCCCATGGATGTGCATCTCCATTGTCAAACTTTGCTGGTGGCAACAAATACTGAAGAATGTTAATTAGCAGGCCTCACGGAAGGCTTGGGTGAAGGAAGTGACAATGGAGACCAGACACCAACACCTCTTTGCAATGCGATGTGTCAACTTGGTACTAACACCCCTCCTTGGTATGAAAAGGCAGTGAATGTCCTATCTGGAACCACTCCTTTCAGAGCAGGGAAGTATGTGAATTGTAGAAGACAAAAGTCTGCCTCCAACCCCCTACTTCAAAGGAGGCCCATTTTGTGATCAAGCACTGCATAGGGCTCAGTAAATTAGGGAGACACTTTGATGTACAGCAGACAGGAAGATGGGTGGGACTTAAACATATATGTTGTCATCCTTCCCCTGTATGTTGCCAAGCACTCTGATTCTGACCTGAAGCATCACTGAAGATTATTGGTGGGGACCCAGGATTGGTCCATAAAGGGGGGCTTAGCATACACCAATCACTGGGGCCCATTTGGCTTTAAAAGGGGGCTGAGCCCCTCACGGATCAGATCACCTGAAGACTTTGCAACAAGTAAGCAGAAGGACTCATTTTGACCAGAGCTGAAGGTACAGTCTACCTTACATCTTCCGCCAGTGAAGGAAGGCCAGGAGTTCCAAGAGGGATGCAAGATCCCTCCGCTAAACATTTCCCAGGGAACAGAGGGAGATACCGAACTCAGAGGACCCGTCCAGCAGTTCAAGAACCAGTACCCAACCAGCACACAGCGTGCCCTGCTAGGTTCTGACAGCAAGATCCTAGGTGGAAAGTTCCGGAGAGTCTCTGGGCAAAGGACAAGGCTGTTCTCTTCTAACACCCTCCTGAGATTGGGGCCATCCGCCTTGAAAGGACACGAGTCCTGCGAAGAAGCTAAGAGGAGTGCCACACAAGCATCATCTAGCGTCCATCTTTTTAAGGACGATTTCAAAACAGTCGAGTCCTCGAACCGCATCTGGCTGCACCGCTGACTGTGGTCATGCTCCAGTCAACAGAGCTGTCCGAGGCACCTCAACCAGCATTTCAGATCCGCCAACCAGCACAGAAACAATGATTCTTGGCCCCGAGCCGCCGTGCCGGAGAGCCTACAGACGTCTGTCCAGCCTTGCTTGCCGCCTGGTACCCACAGCTGTCTCCCGGGCTGTGAAGCACCCCAGAACCGCCTTGATGCTGTCGAGTACCAAGAACTTCTTCAGCACCAAGTACATTGTGGTCCCTCAGTCCTGGTCCTTCTCTGAAGACCCCTACAGACAGTTACGACCCTTTGCCCCTGTGGTGTTGAAACCAAATAGCCTTGAACAGTAAGACTTATTGCTTTACCAACTACCCTCCTGTCAGTGTCATGAGTGCATCCCTTTCCTTCGTGAAACTGTCCTCTGTGCTCCTTTACAGTGTTGGTTGTAATTGTAATGTGGTAGAACTGTCTGTTGTAGTAATAATAAAGTAGATATTTGTACACAACCTTGACTGGACAGTCCTTTTCATCATTGGGTAATCATTGTCTTTTCACTGTGTTGGAACTAACCAACGATCCACAACCTTGCAGAGATGAGCCTGCCATTCCGTAGTAGGGCGGGTGATTGAAAGGTTATTACAGGAGTGCCACCCTCCCTCCCCTCCATGCATTGGGAAAGGGCAGGAAAGGGGGTGCCTAGAGTACAGGTTTCCCTTTCCCCCCCAACGCCGAAAATGGGTTCGGGGATTAAATCTGCCTGTGGGGAAACATCATGGATCCTGCCAAAGTATCTACAATGTTAATTTATCAGTAAAACAGTGTATACGTGTTTATATTGTTACCTTGTAGCTTACAGAGACACTAAAAGTGTGTGTGTGTGTGACAACTATACTTTACTACCACCACTCACATCTCCCAAGTGTAAAGCTTGACTACTCAACCAGCTACCACCGTGAGTCTGAAATCATTTTTGGGAAAGCCTGCACATACACTACACTGGTCCGTCTTTCTAAAGCTTCAGCAAGGGACTAGTTAAACATCTCCCTAACTAAATGGTAAGATAGAGTCACTCAAAAAGAAGCAGAGATGGCTAGCACGCTAGAAACTGCACTTAAAGGAGAGTTCCGGGACTTTTTTTTTTATTGTCCCTACGGTTCGGCCATGTGTTTTTAAGCATAACTCGGTAGATCGTAGAAAACTTTCCTATGGACCTTACCCGACTTTTCGTCCATTAACGCACTCGAAATCAGCCGCCATTTTATGATAATCCTATCACTTGCCGCATCGCCCTGGCTCACCTGCTTTTGCGGCACTAAATCAAATCCCCCGCCCCTGAGCCTGACATCAGCAGACGCGTACCGCCCATTTCCCAACGCCAAAGCACGTTTCGTGTCAACAATCGCTGCGCCTCAGCTAATGAAGTGTCGCCATGGAAACGGCAGGACGCCTCTTTCCTCAATAAGTATAAACACACCGTTTCACAACACACAGCAGCAGATTTTCGATTCCATTACTCTCGCTGTGTTACTTTGAGTATTCTGTGACTCGTTTCTGTGCTCTGGTCAGCTACCTTCGTTGATTGTAGCCCGTGTGAACAGATACCAGTACCACCGCTATAAATTATTTTACTTTCTTTACCACACAATGGCTACAATAATGCCGTATATGTACGAGCCCGAGTACACCGAGGAAGAACTACTGGAAAGGCAAGCACGCGAAAACGATGGGGATTCGGACGGCAGTTGGGAGGACCAGTCAACGGATGAAGAGCCTGGACCATGTCGCATGGACGGCGTCTCCACCTGGTGCACGTGCAATCGGTGCGAGCTAATGCCAACTGAGGAGGAGAACTGCTGCTGCCGTGAAAATTCCGGGTGCTTGGCCTACATTTCGGAAGGCGAGCCAAGTCCGCAATGCATCACCGAGCTGCCAGAGTTCAGGGAAGCCTGCCTCTCACGGACAGTGTTGAGGATGATGATGGTGCTTATGCACGAACTTTGCGGCACTGTTCGTCCGCGTAATCCGAGTAACGAGTAAGTATACTCTGGTTGTGATGTCAGTGATGCCACTACTATTTCATGGTCGTCTCCCACATATAAAACTACATCTACATATCATTCGAATGCATGTAAATTGGTTCCATGTTGTGCATTTTCTAGATAGAATTTTTTTCAAAGCAGAATGACATTTTTGTACCTGAATCGACAGTGATAAGAAAGTTGTCATTTTAATACAGTTTGCATCTTTCATTTTCACAGGTGGTACAGGCTGGTGGCCTATCGTTGCTTCACTTGGAGGCTTCACGGGAGGCTCGGACACCGCGTTCGGAGAGTAATACCTGCCTGTGCGGTACTTGCCATTAGACAACATTTCCCCAGCGACAGTGGACAATACCGCGGCTTTTCCCGGGATGTGCTGCAACCGCAACTTTACAATGTGTAATGTTTATTATTTATGTTTAATTGAAATTAAGATCTAAAATAAAACCCAACATATATTTTAACAATGGTTGTTTTGATTTTTTAAATGAATCTAGTGTGTCTCCATTGAATAGTCTTCCTGTGCCTTGTCTTGTCACACCACATGTCTCCGGCCAGCATCCTCCCTCACGCTGGCCGCCCACCTTCAATCCACATAACCGTTGAACCCATATGCAGCAGACATACATATGTTATTTTGCGGGTTGGCATCAAGCCTCCCGGCCTTGCCTCCTCCCCCAAAAATACTTACCACACCACTTTGTTCAGGGTCTCCAGGGTGAACTGCACCCATATATTCTCCTGGGAGGCTGAGGTATTTATAAACTCACCCCCCTGCCTTCCATGTACTAGATCCTGCAGCCTGCCTCTTACATGCAGTTAGATGGCCTCTCCTTGGTGAGGCCCTACGGCAAACGAGTCTTGTCTGCACGACCACCGCCGCAATCCACCCCCCGCCCTATCAAAGGCAGTTCGCACCGGGGTACTTGCGCTGGCAAGTGGAGCTGTCAGGGAGCGATAAAGGCCAAGAGGTGCCAAAGACCATGTACACTTCAAAGTGGTCTATAGAGCATGGGTTGTTGTTCCCATGTCTACCGCCAGACCCCGTGTCTCCTGCCAAGCATCTCCCCTCACGCTGGACGGCCCCCTGCAATCCACATAAGTGTGTCTCCATTCACGAGTCTTCCTGTGTCTTGTCTGCACGACCACCGCCCCAATCCACCCCCGCCCTATCAAAGGCAGTTCGCACCGGGGTACTTGCGCTGGCAAGTGGAGCTGTCAGGGAGCGATAAAGGCCAAGAGGTGCCAAAGACCATGTACACTTCAAAGTGGTCTATAGAGCATGGGTTGTTGTTCCCATGTCTACCGCCAGACCCCGTGTCTCCTGCCAAGCATCTCCCCTCACGCTGGACGGCCCCCTGCAATCCACATAAGTGTGTCTCCATTCACGAGTCTTCCTGTGTCTTGTCTGCACGACCACCGCCCCAATCCACCCCCCGCCCTATCAAAGGCAGTTCGCACCGGGGTACTTGCGCTGGCAAGTGGAGCTGTCAGGGAGCGATAAAGGCCAAGAGGTGTCAAAGACCATGTACACTTCAAAGTGGTCTATAGAGCATGGGTTGTTGTTCCCATGTCTACCGCCAGACCCCGTGTCTCCTGCCAAGCATCTCCCCTCACGCTGGACGGCCCCCTGCAATCCACATAAGTGTGTCTCCATTCACGAGTCTTCCTGTGTCTTGTCTGCACGACCACCGCCCCAATCCACCCCCCGCCCTATCAAAGGCAGTTCGCACCGGGGTACTTGCGCTGGCAAGTGGAGCTGTCAGGGAGCGATAAAGGCCAAGAGGTGCCAAAGACCATGTACACTTCAAAGTGGTCTATAGAGCATGGGTTGTTGTTCCCATGTCTACCGCCAGACCCCGTGTCTCCTGCCAAGCATCCCCCCTCACGCTGGACGGCCCCCTGCAAACCGCATAATGCCACGACATATACACGTCATTCATTCACAAACACACCCCTGTTTCGAATTCTTTATAACCCACTTCATATTTATAATGAGAACTTCTTTGCACTTTGCTAGTCAACCCGTGAAGGTGCTGGTTATCTGCTCTTCGTCTCTGTGAACTTCCGTGACCACTTCGAGGAAACTCGTCAGTTTGCAACCTGTGAACTGCTCCCTGTTCTACGACAAGAAACTACTCTGATCCCTGCATCTAACTGTTTGCTCGTCAAGGTAAGGCCATGTACCATACTCATTTTGCGTCCAATTTCTTTTCGTTCAAGACAGTACATGCAAGGAACTAGTCACATGTTCTGAGTTTAGTCAAATTATTTTTCTATTTTTTTAAAGTTATTCAAATACTTATCCGCATGTGAATAACGTGTATAGTTCCAAGAACCAAAACATACCTTGCATTGAACCTTTTATGTATTTAATTTTTTAACACATTGGTATTCATAGAGAATTGTTGATCTTTACTTTTCAGAACTTTCCACAATGCCTGCCTGTTCCATTGGCGGTTGCCCTTCGAAGACCCATAATAAATCTGAAGGTACTATAATGCATGTTTTCCCTAAGACAATAGATCAGATAAGAGAATGGGTCCGATATTGCGGATATCCACCCTCTGAGCTTGAAAGTAGAGTCCTAGAAGTCTTTGCGGACAAGAGGGGTGATCGATACCGCATCTGCAGCAGGCACTTTACCTCTGACATGTACTCCACATCATTGCTAATAAAGAAGAACACACCGCGAGCGAGGCGAAAATTGCTCTCAACCGCTATTCCCACTCTATTCGTCCACATCCCTCCACTGGTGAGTCAAGTTTACGTATTTATCTCTCGGCCTTGCGGTAGTGTGTAGCATTAGCTAACAATAATTTCCCCATTTATGTATCCACTCAATATGAAGGCGGAAGATTCTCCATCCGTGTCGTTATTGCAGTCATCAGCCACTTCAAGCGCCTATCAGGTAATCTTACTTGGCTATTCTGCCACTGACTTGTTTTAGGCATGTAAATCAATAGTTTTAATTTATCGTGTAATTATTTTACCTAATGGTACACCCTTGTACTCGTCCTCTAGTCTTTGTTTTCAGTTATAATTATTGTTATCCAAAATAATTCAAGTACTGTCTTTCAGGGAGATGCTGAGGAGTCCAACGTATTGACGACTACCGTTGATGTCACTCAGATGCTCGAGGTACGTTTCAGGACAGTTCCATCGATGGAGATCATCAGATCTTGCATTCTTGTAGCGTGATTGTTACACACAATGTTTCTTTCGTTTTTAGCCATTGATATGTCCTTCTGTCGTCGCCCTCCTATGTGTCTTCTTTTTTCAATATTGTGTTCATTACTAATGAAAGTCCTATGTTTCAGGGAGTCGATGGAGCATTAGTCCAAGAAGAAGGGGGAGCGTGCAGTTACGGGTCGGCGCAACAGCTTGCAGAAGTGTGCACCGCAGTTACATCGTCCCTTGATGTTCTTATGCATTTCGAGGTATGGATACTGACAGTTCGATGAAGCGAAATCATATGACGTGATTACATCCGCTATACTTCCTTCTTTATTAACGCAAGTACTATGTTTCAGGGAGATGACGGAGCTTCTTCTACAAGAACATCACCCCTAGTAGTTGATGCAGATTTCTGGGTGGTGACACTTCCAACGATCGAGCAAATCGAATCATATTTAGATATCCATTATTTATTTTAGACAACTGATCATTTGTGCAGGTCTATTTAGATGAGCCGTTCACGCCTGCACAAACTTTCTGTTCTTTTTATCAAAATAGAAAACCATACTAATGCAATTACTGTGTTTCAGGGAGTCACTGAAGCATCATCTTCAATAATATCATCAATGGAAGTCTATGAGGAGCCCGAGGTATGGATCTTGACAGTTCCATCTAACTAGATCAACAATGCGTGAATAATTGTCGTTTGAATGTTCTACACAAAGCGTTCATTCGTGTTTTGCTATTGAGATGTACGTGGGTATTGGTCCCCAAGTACATTTTGTGTTTTCGATATTATTATACATACTAATGAAAGTTCTATGTTTCAGGGAGTCCATGGAGCGTCAGTGCGTGATGGATGTGCTTATCAGGAAAACATAGTCGTTGCAGCGCAAGAGGAAGTGGAGACATGCACACACGAGTCGGAGCAACAGCGTCCTGATGTTGAAGTTCGAGGCAAGAAAGTTTCAAAGAAAAGAAAGCAAAAGAAGGTTAGTGTCCTGGTCACTATATTATGTTGTTTTTCACTGTTAATAGTTCAATACTGTAAGTTGTGTTTAAACTGAACACCCCTTTTCCAATCTGTCCTCTAGTTGCGAGTGGGTGTACGAACTAGATCTACACAGACAGTGAAGCGAACGAGAGATGTTGCTTGTCAAACCTTTTGGCAGGGACTTGAGACTGGAGAAGCATCGTGCCAATGGGAAGAATATGAAGTGATTGACAACGGAGCTATACCACCACCAGCCATTGATAGTGAATGTCCTCCTGGTAGTTCGGATGCAGTCGGAGATCAATTCACAGAATCCACACCCGCAAAAACTAAGACGGCGAGAAAGTTGAAGAAATTGTTTTATTCACCCATCGCCGGAGAAGGAACAGATGTTGCAATGGAAGAGAATGAAGTAGACGACAATGTAACACCATCAATATCACTGAACATAGCGGAAGACGATATCAGAGATTCTACCTTTCATGTGAGTGACATGTCCTCAACGTTACAGACCGAACCAGCTGGGATGCAGAGTGACAGTATAAGGAAAGAGGCCAAATTCATTGTATTCGATAGTTGTTTGATTGATATTATTATTCGGATTAAATGTGGGCATTTGGTAGGTGGGGAAGTATGTGGGGAGCCATTGATTAATGTGACTCGTGCAATTCGAGGCACTAACCTTAAAATACATGCCACCTGTACAAAATATCATCCTTTCACATGGTCTGCACAACCTATGCTGGGACAACTGCCAGCAGGCAATCTACTTTGTGCAGCGGCTGCACTTTTTAGTGGTTCAAGTTTTAAAAAATTAGAGTCTTTCTTTCAGTTTGTGGGAATCCATTTCATTGCGAAAACTCAGTTCTACAAATACCAAACCGATTATCTATTTCCAGCCATTAGCGAAGCTTGGAGAATGGAAAAAATGTCTATTGATAGTACATTCGCGGGCAAACGGTTCAGGCTAGCCGGTGATGGACAGTGCGACAGCCCAGGATTTTCAGCCAAGTACTGCACCTACCACTTTCAGGACATGGAAAGTAAGAAAATTGTGAGTTCGGTGGTCGTGCAGGTGTCACAAAGTACATCCTCAGTGGCCATGGAGAAAGTTGGCTTTGTAGCATCATTGCAAGAACTACAATCGCGGGGAATGGTGATCGACCTGATAGCCACGGACAGACACGTTTCAATTGCCAAGACAATGAGAGAACAGTACAAAAATATAAATCACCAATTTGACGTTTGGCATCTTGCAAAATCAATCAATAAAAAATTGTCGGCTGCAGGTAAAAAAAAAGAATTGCAAGGTATTTCACAGTGGTCCAAGTCAATCAGCAACCATCTTTGGTGGAGCTCAAAAACATGTGGAGGGTCGTTGGAAATTCTACTGGAAAAATGGCGGTCAGTAATGCCACACTGTACAAACGTTCACCGATGGAACACAAACCAACATTTCCACAATTGTGAACATGGCCATTTGTCCACAGAGGAGGCACGGAAGAAGAAGTGGTTGATTCCTTCATCACCCACTCACAAAGCCATTGAAAAGATTGTATTTGATAAAACTATAACAAAAGCTTTGAGGGGACTCACGGAATTCTGCCACACAGGAGATTTGGAGGTGTTCCACAATATGTGCCTCAAGTACAGGCCAAAACGATTGCATTTTGGCATGGAGGGCATGATAAATCGGACTCTTTTAGCGGTCTTGGCACATAACCATAATGTTGGCCGTCAACAAAGTAGGACGACCGGAACTTTAGGGACGCTTCGCTACAATAAGGCCTTCACTAAAAGAAGTAAACAATGGGTGATCAAACCAGTGTTTGAGGATATGCAATATGAGTTTATTGAGAAACTTATTGTTGACGTCCTAGATAGGCACATAAATGGAGTTGTGAACGAACCTGTGCAGGGGACAACTGCATTGCCACCCAACATTGCATCTGTTCCATGTCCACCTAAAGAAGAACTCATTGAGAAATACACATCACGGTTTAAATGATTGTAATTTGATTGTCTGTTCTCTCAAGTCTCCTCATGTCGCAGGCCCATTGAATATGTGTATCTAGCCAACCTTGTTCATTTGCGCATTAAATTAAACCAAACAGTAATATAAATCATTTTTCAATAAATATAGAATCTCTCCGTATTTATGGTTCTGTGTGGCTGCAAAGCACGCAGACAAAATGCAAAGATGGAGTGTAAATTTCAAGTCCTGTGAGAATGCCTTACACTGAATGTAGCTAACTTGGAATGTGTGCTCGTTCAAAGTGAAGGTCAGCTGCTTTGATTTTTTCTCGGGTGCCAGAATGGCCCACGACTCAGAATAAGGTTCCATTGTATTTTGACCTTGACAGGCCTGGACCACGTAAGAAACGATAATGAATATAATTTCAGAAACGAAAGCCATTTCATGTTCGTTCATTAGAAGAAATAACGTCGGCATAGAAGGAGTGGTATTTCGGGGCTGCCCTACGCACAGACGCAATGGAAAATGCAAATATAATGTAAGTAACTCTTTAGATGAGTTTATACCGCAATTTAATTACTATACAGTAGCTTTAAAGACGGGTTAAGTTGTACTTGTTCGTTCTATGTGGCATGTTGTTTTGTACCGCGCACTATCTTGGGGAGAACCGTCTACTTTTACGGAAGCACCTCAAAACCTTTGCTTCTGCTTTCTCTCTCCCTCTCCCCTGCTACAACTGGTCCACTGTCTGCGATCTCGGTCCTGGGCCCTTCCACTCTCCACCTGCACTCCCTGTCAACCCCTGCACTGGGGGACTGTCTCAGTATCCTACAGCCCCCCCTTGACGTTTAAAACCCAGTTGCACTGTCCTAGCTATGAAATAATTTCCCGACCGAATATATAAAATGAATAATTTTAATAAAGATCTGATGGTGAGACTAATTTCATTGTTTATGTTTTTCAAACAGGTACATCATGCATTACTGCATGTGTCACGAGTACCAGACACCGGCGGACGGTTTTTTTAACCGCCAGTTGCTTCTCCGCGTGAACAACGTTACCACCCTGACCATTTTATGGGACGATCGCCAAGTACAAGTATGCCCTTATGCGGTACTAACGGCTAGATGCAACATACAGACCGTTGTGGTGGCCTAGTGCCTCGTTGTTGGAACAGCCATGCGATTATCAGTGCGACCGAAGAGCTTATTTTATCGTAAACCAACACCCTGTTTACTGCACACGAACATCGCTTGCCTCAAGACGAACTATTTTGGATCGAGAGCAAATAAAAATGAAAATCGCTGAATATTCTATAAACATTTGATGTCCAATAAATGTACTTTGCCAAATGTACAATCTTGCAGTTTGCTTTTAAACCACAGTTTGATATTCCGAATTGTGGCGCTGTATTGTGAGATGATCTAAGACCCTGTGTACAGCAAAGGAACATCGCGTGCCTCGAAACGAACTATTTTGGATCGAGAGCAAATAAAAAAGAAAATCGCTGAATATTCTCTAAACATTTGATGTCAAATAAATGTACTTTACCAAATTTACAATCTTGCGGTTTGATTTAAAAGTACAGTTTCATATTGCGAATTGTGGCGCGCTGTGTTGTGAGCTGATCTGTGTTGGTTTCCGGGTTCTGTGTGGAGTCGCGTAGAAGACGCCTGGGCGCGTTTGCCTACGCAGCACAGTCACGTCACGGATAGAGGCGGGGAATATGAATGTTTTGATAAAGTCTGTTTCAGGGGCGGGGGATTTGATTTAGTGCCGCAAAAGCAGGTGAGCCAGGGCGATGCGGCAAGTGATAGGATTATCATAAAATGGCGGCTGATTTCGAGTGCGTTAATGGACGAAAAGTCGGGTAAGGTCCATAGGAAAGTTTTCTACGATCTACCGAGTTATGCTTAAAAACACATGGCCGAACCGTAGGGACAATAAAAAAAAAGTCCCGGAACTCTCCTTTAATTTCTCTCTGCCTTTTTAAAATAATTCATGCTTTATACATTTGCACCTTGGAAAGCCAGATTATCCAATTGGAATCTGTCTCTCCCAGGCGCGATTCTGCAATCATCACCAGCACCCGTGGCATAAAATAGAAAAGGGAACAGATCCCTTTTCAAATGACGGTGGCCATGTTTTTTCTTTTTTTTCGTAATGGAAATAAATGGCCACAGTCTTCCGAAAAGGGACCTAGTCCCTTTTTCATTTTATGCCATTATATTTCCTCAGTAGATGGGCTTGCGCACTCCGCGCTGACGTAATCTCCTAACAAAAAAAAAGAAAAAAACATTTGCACCCCAGTTAAATTCCAGGGGGTGTGAATGGCTTTCACCCCGACGGCGGGTGCAGACATAGCCGGTATCGACCCACAGCCCGAACTGAGGCCCTCACTTCAGTCTGGCCTACCATGGCTCAGGCTGGCGGGCCATTACCGCCCATGCCTGCCCCCAAACCTAGGTGGTGAAAGCCATATTATCGGAAGAGGCACTGGTCCATATTTATGCAGCGGCCATTTGCCTGGTGCCATCATCATCTCGATGACCAAAACTTTTGTTGTATTCATGAATCATAAAACGATCACCCATGATCTTTCTGCATAAATAAATGTGTGTGCGGTACAAGAAATCCATGTATAAACTTGGAAATGAGTGAACAATGTAACTAATGAAAAATATAGGTAATCGTTTTACTTTACAAAGGTAGATCAGCGCCAGCTAGCTTTTCATTTTTGCAATCGTCCCACACTTACAGATGTCCTCATTGCACTGGATCACAGAGCAATTAAATGTAATATTCAATCTATGCATAAAGCACGTTTTTTAAACTGAATAGTCTCTCTGGGCTAAACAAAAAAGAAGATGTTCACATTGCCCAACACAATACCACTAATTTTTATCAACCTCATATTCATGAAAATCTGAGCCTGCCTTGTCAAGATTCAAAGGTATTTCACCCAGATCAATACAGCAGGTGCTCAATCCCCTGATTTTATTGCTGGAAGTCTGGACTGACCTCAAAGAATAAGAAGAAAAGAAATTGCGTGCTTGGAAGCATCCTCCGTCATTCAGGGAGCTTGAAGCACCAATTTTGAAAATACTACTAAGTAACCAATACCCAGTCCCTAGACTGGGTATATCAAAGAAGCGATGGATCACACAATTCTCCATTTCCACTATGTTGCCTTGTTCAAGTCTCAGATGGATGATGAACGGATTAGATCTGTCGGAGACAAGCACAAATGAACATCTATTGGATTAAACCCCATATTTGCAAAGTTCGAGGCACTCTGACCGCATCAGAAAGGCATGGAAGTAGCGACCCTTGTAGACCTTTCCAATTCCACCATCACCCAAAACTATTGACAAGGTAGAACCAATAAAAAAGAAAGTAATCAAAATCAAACACATGGACAAAGTTTGGTTTAACGATGTACTAGCATCCATCAAGAGTAATCCAAGAAGACAAAACCACAGATGGAGGAGAAATCCCTGTATTAGGTTACAGTGAATACGGACTGACTATAAATCCGTGGTAACCAAGGTTAAAACGGTTCATTTAAAAAAAAAAAACTAAAAATCAACCAATTACTCTATGGCTTTTTTCAAGTTCACATATGAACAAAGAAGCCCCAACTATTAAACCAAATCTGCCACAATCTCAGAGGAATGGTGCAACCAAATGCAAATGTTTTAGCACCAAATTTAAGAATATTCAAGATGATATTTCGAATATTATTACAAATTCTGATTAGAATAGTCTCACGCCCACTCACTGCTGCATCCCCATCAGGGCTCATAGTGCTTTAGCATCAAGCTTTCTATCTGGAACTAGCAACCCAATTCCATTAGTCTTTAAAGACCTCTCAGTAGTCGACACAAATTAAAAAGCAAAGAGAGTCTTAACCCGACTAACTGTCGGGGTGATCTCTGTAATTCTCAAGTCATCAACACATGCTCAACAGCTGAGGGTTTGGCATGTGTGCACCACAGGGATCCTGCATTTCACCCCTGCTCTTTAATACCTATGTGAAACCTCTACATGAGCTCTTGATCAATCTTGGAGTCACATTCCAAAATTACATATACAGTACTCTAATTGCTTTCAATCTGAAGGGCGATTTTGAGGATTTTTCAGATGGATGGACATCTGCCTGTCCAGTGGTTTGTGCACTGTAGTTGTCTGTTTGAGAATGGTTCTAGATACTGTGACAAGTCATTTATTTAAGCAATGAAGCAGGGTTCCTATTGAATTTATTGTTTCCTTGGTTTTTTTGTATATTTTTGTTAGCATGTCTAAGTGGATATGGTGCTAGTCAAGCTTGGCATCTTCAATGACATACACAATGGGTAAGGGAACTGGTGCTGAGGAGAGGGTCCCAGGAAAGCCCCTCTCACCCCCATGAACATGACGGCCCGAAGAGTCGAGAACACTCAAAGTCACTCATTATTTGGACAAACCCCAAGTACACCACTGACTAGCATGTATGCAGTGGGGTATTCCCCTCAGACAGCCATTCCAACCTTATCCAGTACATGTCCTCACAGATACAGGTGACACAATAGCGATCATGGATCCGAACACTCCAGTTGACTGCATCGATTAAATGCCAAGAAATCATTGGGCTGACGTCAGTAGTGACACCACGATGTAGCAGCGTTAGTCACGAAGCACACTCGCAGCCCTGCACCGCCTATCACGAACATGCATTTTTATACATGAAGAACATGTGTAAACAGTTCTGTAGATAGACGACAGATACATATACATACTGTCAAAGCTTTTATTTTTCTCATTAGTCAAGAGCAGCAACGCTAAAACGCAAGGCAACAAGAGATCCTGAGCAGCTTGCAGATGGTTACGACATTTAACCCCATGGATCTACAGGAGTATATATGGAGCCTGGTAGGACCACATACAACTAACATATAGGAGACCTAGCACAATATAAACGTGTAGAAATCATATTATCAGTCTATTGAAAATCACAGAAAGCTGCAGGACACCAGACAAGGGGAGCAGGCCCAGATCGCATGAAGTGGGAAGACCAAGCTCACAGCCAAGCTCAGAGATGAACTAGCACATTCCAAGTTCAAACGATAAGGGACCAGCTGCAGGAAAACAGAATGAATCCTCATGAGTGCAGACTCAAAGAGCTTGATTTTGTGGTCCACAACCACGTGGTGCGGCCGAAATCGACAATGGGTATTCACCTGTGGTGGGAATACGAACTGTTCTCAGCAACCCAGACGAGAAGTGAAACAAATTTAGAAATGTGGAGCGAACTCTCACAGGCAAAAGTGGTGTTACTACCAGAAACATTTGAGGCACATAGTCATTTCACATCACCTTGAAGAGGTGCACAGAGAACTGAGAACCGAACTGGGTGCCAGGCCTGGGGAGACCAGATCTAACCAATCAAGAGACAGAAATCCTGGGGTGGATGGCAGAGGGCAACAATGTACTAGACCCTGCAACAATGTACTAGATCATTTTTTGGGGACGGGGCAGGTCAGCCACCTGACATGGAAGGTCCAGTAGAATTAGATGTAGGGATAGGTTTTGGGGGGCTGCCCAGTTGATGACGCCATTTGGTATCAAAATTGTGGAGCACGTCCTGCGGAGTTGAGAATTATTGGGAAATCTTTGAGACTGCCCTGTATGATCCCTGTCGATTTCTGTAATAAACAACAGTTTAACTTGCTCATGGCTCTGAGTCCTCCATTATTCTGGGGAGAGGGTTGTTGGGCCCTCGATAGAGCAAACCCCAGACCTCTGCTATACCGAAATATCACCAACAGTGCTGTGAAGACGGGTCCGATCATTGTAGATATTCACGAGGTACAACAGAAACTGTTCTGGTGATACCCACAGACACAGAATAAGGGCCTGACGAGCAAAGTGCAGAAGATGAATAACCTGGCCAACTCTAAAAGCAGCAGGTTCCTGCCTCCTGTGCGTTGAATAAAAGACCCCGAAGTTGCGGCCTTCCTGGAAAACTACTAACATGAATGGGAGTGGATCTCACTAACACAACCCTCTTTTGCTCAGGCCCCACTCTACTGGTTAGCATATCCAGTAGCACACACAGAAATAAATATCCTCAGGCACAGATGAAAAGTGCAAAACGAACTGAAGGGGTTTCAGGTTTTGTCACTTGAACACTGACAAAATAGGAGGGCTATTACTTTCAATAAGAATGGTTCTAATGCTTGCGGATGAAAGTGCTTAAATTTGTCTCACTGTTTAGTCACCAAGGACCTAAATTCTATGTATTCCGATTTGAAGATCAAGCATTTTCAGCAGAATCATTACAAAAGGAGATTTCAAACAAGTGTTACCACAATTGGAGCCATTGGCTATGGGCAATTTAGCTGATCAATTTTTATCTAGTTTAATAAGTGCCTAGAGAGTGATTTTAGCCCAAGGACATCAGAGTGCTTTATTACAAGAAATAAAGGTGACCTAAAAAGAGTTAAATAACCCCTTAACATATACGCATGTATGTTGAATAAGCCATTTGAGCCAAGCTAGCCTGCCACAGCGCCACCCTACCCGGTTCAGATCCCCATGAGTAAAGCAAAGTGAGTATGCAAATTGCCTCACACGCAAGCCTTTAGCTCCAGATAAAGGTCCTCTCCTTTCAGGCGCTGCTATTTTATACAAAGCTTCTTCACCCCAAAACAGAGTGTTCAAGGCGGCAGACAGCTGCATACCGGGTTCACCCTTTTTAGGGATCAGTGTAGCAACGTCGGACAGACTTGTGGTTGGAGCATTGGTTTATGTGTTAAAAAGCTTGAAAAAAACACAGAAATTTGAAAATAGAGTAAGACATTTGGGCCAAGTCACATGCCACAGTGCCACACAATAGCCCTCATTGGAAGTTCCCTTCCAGTTCAGAGCCACATGAGCAAAACATTGTGGTTATGCAATGTATCCCCCATGCAAGTCTTTATATATTTATTGTCACAACTATCACAACGTGTTTTTGGGCTCACCTGTTGAGGCTTGGTGTGCTTCTTCTTTGTTGGTTCTGGCTGCCCGCATTTCTTGGAGGTGCAGGTCTCGTGGAGGTAAGGACGGGCTTGTTAGGGAGAATTCTCTGTTTAGGCTGAATTTCCTAACCTAGTGAGTCCCCCAGCAGCTTTGCTGGATTTCTGGAGTTTGTTTTTTTCCATCCTGCCAAGAGTGAGACTCTTTTCCTCCCACTCTTGGACATGAATGTGTGTAATTCCTTTGAATATCAATCTGTTCTATGAGCTATGGGGTCTTTTACTCCATAGGGTCTCTCATGTTTTTCTATGTGTGTTACACCGCACCCTACGTGCCGTAACACTGGGGCGGACCTCCACCATAGACTCCATACCCGGGGACTGACTACTGTCTCCCCGGGCATGTAAAGTCACCATTGGCTTTACTAGACCTAAATTTACTAACAGAACTAGTACAAACCATCTTATTGTGGACGTGCTAGTAGGGGTAATTCGATTACTCCTAGATCTGTTACTCGAGGGGGCACTGTCCCGGCCCCCCTCGTCGAGTTTTGGCTGGTGGCAGTGGAAACTACTTGTTATGCTCGACCCCGAACATAACCCTATGGGATTCGTCCCATTGTTGGAGATTGATACTTTTCCTCGTTAATCTCTAACGTACCACCGGTCTACTTATCTTAAATAAGTTTATCGGATGGTATTTTCTGCCAGAACTCGTTTTTTAAAATGGCGTCTGTGTTCGTCTCTGTGACTCCTAAACCAAAGATTGAGCCCTTTGTTCCACTTTTGGCGGGCCTCTGGACAGAGACCCTCCAAAGTGGTGCCATTCTGTCTGGGTTACCACAGGGGTGTGGGAGGGGGTTTAGGCACCCTGGACCGAGTTGCTTTGCCAACTCCGGTCGCACTCTGGTGTGATTGGCCCAAGTGGTGAGCCTCCCCGCTCACCACTTAGCGTGTGTTGATTGACAGCTAGGCTGAATGAATGGCGGTTTTCTGCATAAAAGCAGGGCTTTTGGGACTGGATCTTCAGAAGTCGCCACAGGACCTAAGACTCCGACGAGGGTAACGCTGAGCCGACCTGCACGATGACACTCCCGGTGGAGCCCTGCGGAACCGACTTACCACTTCCCGACGACAGAGGAGATCTCCCTGCCAGAGAGTCTCTTCCCCTGACTGGTGGGAACAACCAGTCCCCTTTTCCTTTTTCTTCGCCTCAGGACGCAGTGGTCGAATTGCCCGTGCAGAGCACCTCGGCAACCGGATAGCCACTACCCCTGTACCGCGACCAAAAGGTGGTGCCTTGTGACTGAGCACTCCGCGGCTGGTCTCTTCCCTGTTGGTGCACCGGACTTCACTTTTCTTCGACGACGAGATCATCTCTACTCTTTGCAAAGACCCGACGTGCATCCACCACAAGGAACAACTGCCCCCGCCGGAGCTGTCTCTCCACAAACAAGGTACTGTGTCCGCCTGGCTTCCCTTTCTGCCGGATCGAGTGAGGTGTCTTAATCCTCGCCTTTCCATTGGGTCACCTCCAAGCTTTCTTTAACGTGTGGTTCTGAACTGGTTCCAAACTTTCCAATAACAATTTGCTACACGGGCTCGAACGCATTTCCACAAAGACTTTTTGGGACAAATCGCCTTGCCTCTCTCCGAGTGGGCCTGGCCTCTGAACTTTATGATCTATTGTGGTTCTTGTCTTCTTGCCTTGCATTTTTTCCCGTAAAGTATTGAACTGTGTTGACTTCGTAACCTGCCTATTTTTCTCTCCCATCCTAACTGATATTAGAGTGCCATCTAGGTTGAGGTATACACCTCTGTCTGAAAATAAGTGATACCGGTAGAACCTAGACTTGTCGAAATATTGTTAGAGGGATTGATCGTTTCTTCTTCGTAGAGTAATTGTGATTGAAGTGTTTGCCGTGATAGTGCCATAGTGTTTTCCATAGATGTTCTGTTATAAATAAATACCTTAATATCTTTACACTGAGCCTCGTTGCGTGTTTGCTTGTCTTACTGTGAAGAATTGCCCTATATTGTATACTCCACATACTGCTTAACTCTTCTTGAGGGAAGTCTGACTGCTCAGCCACAGCTACCAAGTGAATCTGTGTGGTACAGACTGCTACCAAGTGGGTTTACTGCCGAACACCTGTAGTCCTAAATCTTTTGCAGTGGTCCCAGAGGGAACTGCACAGGTTCCCTGACGCCACACTGTCGGTAGCTGATGGTCTAAGAGTTCAATGTTCAAGACGTAGGTAGGTGCCCGGGAGGAGAGGAAGCGGAGAGTATATGTCTTGTAAGGTCTGGGAAAAAAGGAACCCAGGAAGGATAGCAGCGGAAAGTTACTTCTGCACAGGAGCCTGGAAGGAGGGGGGAGCGGTCTGAAGGCGACCGCGAGGTGAGTAGTCTTGGAAGGATGAACCGCAGAAGACGGCAAGGCACAGTTGCGGTCGAACAATCCGGAAGGCACAGGAAGACCTGGGTGAAGAGGTAGGGCGGTCCGAGGGCAACCGCGGAAGAGTAATCCTGGTAGGGAGGACTGCGGAAGGCGGCAAGGCACGGCCGCGGTTGGGCGGTCCAGGAAGGCACAAGGGAAACAATGAAGATTCCAAGTAGCGAACGCTAGGAACAGCAGTCGACTAGGATCTGTGAGCGCATTGACACGCGCCGATCCGCAGGGGTGGGGCGCTTATCTAGCTGAGCTAGAAGCTGTACCACTGAGCTGAGAGCAGCGTCCGCCATGTTGGGGGGTGTGTGGAACCATTCTGGCACGTTGCAGTATGGACCAGGACGTCCAGAGGGGGCGGTAGCGTGGTTTCATTACATTTATATAGGCTTCAAAATTATTTTTCTGGACACGATTGCTCAAAATTGTCCTCGCCAATGCGTGACAGACATGTACTCTTTAGCTTGAACTTTGCATGCTTTAAAAGTTCTGAAACCTACCTCAGCCAAGCAAGCGATATTAACTTGTGAAAAAGTCTATATCAATATTTTTGACATGTAGAGAAGAGTCGTATTTTCGGAAGGTCTCATGGCTGACGTACTTAAGCTACGCCATATCACGAATCATGGTTGCACAGGTGCAATACAGATGTCAACACTACAAAATACGAAAAGGACTCTTGTTTATGAAGTATGCTCAGCATATCTGAATAAGGCACCCTACACATGCACACAGCAGACACTCTACATTTGTGGCATTCAATGGAGGCATACGCACCCTTTGCCAGACACAAAGCATGCGCTTCAAGACACAATATATACCAAAAGAAACAATATCTGTGCAATTCACACAACAAACTAGGTACATCTTAATCCTGCAACCTTCAGTGTACCATAACACCATACTACGAGCACAACATCCATGTTGCATACGAAGCTTAAACCACACTCCTACAAAAATGACAGCACACACAGTTTTCACAAGACTAAATTGTATAATATTTTTCAATTACGAAACTGTCAATACAAACAATACAATCTGCTGCCTAGGAAAACTTCAATGCCAGCATCAGACACATTTACATCATCAGCACAAAAAGAATAGACATCCAGTTGTCTGAATATTGTGTTGCCGAATGATGGCTATACCGAAATTACTGAGCATGTTGCCAGTGTTTACGTTAATATGAGCACGACATTGGTCTTGTCGACCATCAAAAACTACTGTATTCAGCCATGTTCTCATTGAAGCAAGCAATGCCTGAAGACCACATGCACTGCGAGCACTGCAGCATGACATTTATTCAGTCTTGGCGGATCCTTCTCAACAGCTCCCCACTTAACTAGGGTATTGGGAACCTCTCTAGTGCTTCAGAGTCTCACAGGTCCCGGACACCCCCCTATCTACGCTCCGTCAGTCCTCTCTCTCACACTTGCCTCAGGGCCCTTAACTTGCCCCACCGTCACTGCACTTGAGAAATGACCCAAGAGAGTGGCTGTTAGACAGAATTATATGCAGTACCCTTTGGGAACACCACACACAATTAAGACTACAAGTGACAGTACAATTTCACCTTTGGTACAAGCCTGTACTACACAGTTAAAGTGGTAGCAGTAGCAGAGCAGCCAGACTTATCTCAAGAGTAAGTAAGAAGTATCAAATAGTTACACAAAGGACAACAATTACTATGATTCAGGCAAACACTGACTCAAGGTTTTTAAGTAAAAGAATATATATTTATTTACTCAACAGTTGTATAACATTTCACTATTATAAGCAAGTTAAAAAATCACAATCATAAATACACCACACCACTTCCCTTAAATTCCAGACAAGTTAAGCTCACAAAATGAAGTGGGAGCAAAATGGCACTGCAGCAATTTAAAAGGGAGGGAAAGACAAAGTTATTAGAAATTAGGCAAACCAACAGGTAAGTACTCAGGGCAATTGAACAAAAGGCACTTCAGTGAGGAGACCAGCTAGAAAAGTCTTAGGGCCAAAGTCAATGGGTCAAAAGTCTTTTGCTCAAGATCACACAGTTCAGGGTAGTTTGCGGTAAAATTTGTGGCACAGATTCCGGACGAGGTTGGTTGGTAGAAAAGTTAGTTCAAAGAGAAGAGAAGGACAAGCCCTCAGATTGGAGAAAGATTTCAAACACTTTCACTGCGGTTGAACGAAGCAGAAAACCGGATTTGCGCAGTACCTTAATACGGAGAGGGAGCTGTAGCTGAGGCGGACGTTCCTGGCGGTTCCTACAGTCTCACAGTTCCTGAAGCGACCTTCGGACTGACACAAAGTAGGAAGTGTGGAGGTTCCTGCGCCATCCAGAGAAGAAACCAGCAGCAGAGCAAAACAACGAATAAAAGGTGCGCTCCTTAAAACCCAAGCAGGGTCCGACCTTCCTGGCTATCCGGCACACTGTAGCTCAGTACAGCAAATTCGACCAGAGGAGGGGTCCTGGCTTGCATTTTGGGCGAACTGGTTAGTCCCACCAGCTCAAGGGAAGATGTTTCCTGGAGGATCTTCTCTGTCGTCGGATTCTGGAGATTCGGACCTGCAGCAGGGCTTCACCGGGCGGTTCAGTTGTTGTAGGGGTCCTCTTCAGCCAGTTCCTCATTGGTTTTTTCGTTCCAGTGGCGACTCTGTCTTTCCAGTCCCAGAGATCTGCTTTTTATGCAGTGTTCCCCCATTCATATAGCCTGGCTGTCAATCACAGAGCAGGGTGGCTGGCCTGGCAAGGCCAGTCCCCTTAGCCAATCAGCCAAGAGTGCGACTTGGGTTACCAAGGGAACCCATGGCAGGGGTCCAAAGATCCCTCCCTCACATCCTGCCTACCTAGACTTTCAGACAGCGAACAAAGGAATCATCCCGGGTTTGGCACGCAGAGAAAAACACGAGAAAGACTTTAACAAAAAGAAATGGCGAATAAACCCAGCCGGAACCAAAATAAAATGTATTTGGTCAAGCGGGTTTATGTTTGAGGCTAATATAATAGCCTAAAACATTACCACGTTTATAGAAGATAATCGCGGTAGAAAGGTTAGGGTAGATACCACTGCCACCAGCCAAGTCTTGATGTAAAGGGAGAGAAACAAGGCTCCAAGAGACACAGACAAAAAGGGATAAGAGTTAACCCTTTCCAATACTCCATGTAAGATGGGGTGTACTGGGTCTGTGGTTTAAAGTGACTAAAGTAAAGTTAATGGCAACTTTACCCTTTTTTGGGGGACAGTAGTCAGCCCCAGAAAATGGAGTTGGTGGGAAGTCTAAAAGACAACCCTGTGTCACTGCACCGAAGGTGCTGTGTAACACACACAGAAAGTGGTGCTCATGGAGTAGGTGAGGCTCCAGAGCCCAAGAACACACAAATAGTAAAAACACACATGGCAAAACACATGTAAGAGTGGCAAAAAGGCTCACACTCTTACCAGGTGAAAGAAATTAATCCTAGAAATCCAGCAAAGCTGCTGAGGGACTCATTAGGTAAGGGAAATCACCCTTTTATGAGAATTCTCCCTAACAGTGGCCCTCTCTGCACTTACCCCGGATTCCACCAACTGGGTGCACAACCTCCCCTCCATGTAGCCGTCTGTGCACTTGCACGATCCAGATGTACTTGCCGGTAGATCGTCTGTCTGTTCTCCCTTGCCCTCACCCCTTAATTACACTGGTAAAACTGCAGAGTCGCCGCCAGGCCCATTTTCTGTGTCTCAACTGTAATTGTACTATACACACTTACGCTGCCTGTGCAGACTATTATTGTCTCCGAATTACAAGGGCTCCGATTTGACTGTTGTCTTTCCCCATGTTCCCACCCTCCTTGAGCGCTTTGAAACACTGCCTTGTGTATAGGCGCTTTATAAACAAACATTACCATTTCGATCAGGCCCATGCAGAATGAGGAAAGATACTCTCCCAAAAAGCTTTCCATCTTAGAAAAGAAAGCAACGTTCATCCCATCAAGCATCAAGCATGGACCCTAGTTTCTCAGTAGGACATATTCATGCAGTGAGAGGATCTATGAGTCACCCATAACACAGACACAGCACCATTTGGGAGCAAACTGCAAAACATGCTTAAACATCATCTATCATCCTACTAAACCACTTGTACATTAGATACACCTATCACAGGGAGCACTGATCACCACGATACTCCTGAACCATTTGCACCTCTATGCCCGAATATACAAATATTAACACAGTTCAACTTCACTTAATAGAAAAATGTTTAACAAAGCAATTTCTGGCGACAGTACATAGAAAAATAAAAGTCAACACAAAAGGACTTTTAAAGCCATCTTGTTATTTTAAAAAAGATTGCTTCCCATGCCCGTCAGCTGAAATCCATTTGCCCTATGCTTTGCAGGAGTGCTAGGCCTGATATTAAAGTGTTCAATCAGTGGCATGCCATATCGCCCCATGGCAGAGACACATTTTGAAAGTCCCATCAATTTTGATCAATTTCTCAATTTAAAGCAGTGATAAATATCCAGCTTCAATTGTTGAAGACAGTGGGACACCCTGGAGGATGATGGTGGCCATTAAGTCACTTTCCATTTCATGTATCCAAGGTTGTTGCCTCGAACATGGAGCAGTAGACTAACTGGAGCTACTGCATGAGATATTTTCTCATTCACGAAGATCATCTGGTCTTCCATTTTGTCCTGCGATCTCCATGGCACACAATCTCAATATTGATAACGTCCAGGTTTGCGTCCTGATCAGGCGTTAAGAAGTAGCATGTACCCAGCATATATAGCAATCACCAATTAACCACAATTGGTATTTTACTTTTCATCCATACATGCAGAATTAACATAGCAAACAGAAACGCCACTATTTACAACAAGAACAAATTAAATATTGCATACTATCGCCGAAATTATATATTTAAACACACTTTTGATGTAACATTTCCGCCAGCCATCCACACAAGATCATACACATTACTTCGTACATATATACAGGGTAATTCATAGAAATTCGCACAAAAGTGGCGCACGTGACTGGCGCACAGCGTGCCCGTGCGAATGTCTGCACCAGCCGCGTGCGCTAAAATCAATTTCCGCGCACAGCGTATTCATGGATTTTCGCATCCAAAACCAGCCGTGGTGCAGCGACCCTGCAGCAGTGCCAGTTACACCCCCGAGAACGCCCTCTCGCAAGGAAAAGCCTTCAAAATCCCCAAATAATCTCAAAGGGCTGCGCTAACCCTGGACCAGTTCACAGGGCTGGCAAACAGCAAACGCCAAGCGGGGAACGTGTATTTCAGTGGTTCGCGGGAAGTTCCACACGCGATTGTCCTGTGTACGTGTGCATCAGGGGTGCGTGGGAAGTATCACACGCGATTCCAGCAGGGTACGTGTATTACAGGGGTGCGTGTGAAGTTCCACACGCGATTTCAGCAGGGTACGTGTATTTCAGGGGTGCGCGGGAAGTTCCACACGCGATTGGCCCTGTGCGAGCAGGGTACGTGTATTTCAGGGGAGCGCGGGAAGTTCCACACGCGATTGGCCCCGTGCGAGCAGGGTACGTGTATTCCAGGGGTGCGCGGGAAGTTCCACACGCGATTTCATCAGGGTACGTGTATTTCAGGGGTGCACAGGAAGTTCCACATGCGATTGGCCCCGTGCGAGCAGGGTACGTGTATTTCAGGGGTGCGCGGGAAGTTCCACACGTGATTTCAGCAGGGTACGTGTATTTCAGGGGTGCGCGGGAAGTTCCACACGCGATTTCAGCAGGGTATGTGTATTTCAGGGGTGCGCGGGAAGTTCCACACGCGATTCCATCAGGGTACGTGTATTTCAGGGGTGCGTGGGAAGTTCCACACGCGATTGGCCCCGTGCGAGCAAGGTACGTGTATTCCAGGGGTGCGCGGGAAGTTCCACACGCGATTTCAGCAGGGTACTTGTATTTCAGGGGTGCGCGGGAAGTTCCACACGCGATTTCAGCAGGGTATGTGTATTTCAGGGGTGCGCGGGAAGTTCCACACGCGATTGGCCCCGTGCGAGCAGGGTACGTGTATTTCAGGGGTGCGCAGGAAGTTCCACACGCGATTGGCCCGGTGCGAGCAGGGTACGTGTATTACAGGGGTGCGCGGGAAGTTCCACATGCGATTTCAGCAGGGTACGTGTATTTCAGGGGTGCGCGGGAAGTTCCACACGCAATTTCAGCAGGGTACGTGTATTTCAGGGGTTCTGGGGAGTACTACATGTGAATTGGCCATGTGGGTCCTCCCAGGTGTTCGCTCTACAACCTCCACGGCTCCTGCAGGCAGCCCACACCACGGGGGACTACCCTGCACCCCTGCTCATGTCCCCCAGCCACCAGGGGCAGCCTCCACCAGGCCCCCACTCATGTCCCCTATTACCCCCACCCCCCAGCAGTGCAGGGGCAGCCTCCACCAGGCCCCCACTCATGTCCCCTAACTAAGGAAATGCTGTGGCAAAAGACGAGACAAGGCCGTAAGCGACAGCCAATGTCGTTTTTGTAGTTTAGCTACCGAATCATTGAAACATCTTGTAACTGCTTGCACAGGCACAATCAACGTTCATTACACCTGGGAAAATGTGCTCCCCTAAATATTGATATGAGAGCTTGGTGGCCGCATGCAATCACAGGCAATAACATTAAACTTTCCTGTGTAATGGTGGATTACATAGACATGATCCTGAAGAAGGACACCAGCTAGACCCGAGTAAACCACCTTAATTAGGATTTGAAGGGGCAATAGATGAATTTTACTGATATCGAATGATTAACAATTTGTTTGATTTGCGATTTAAGCTTGTTTCTTTAATTTTGGGACTTAACTCTGGTTATTCTAAGATGAATTTGAATGAAATGAAAAATGAAAGTTTGGTTGTAACAAAGTTCGACTTCATCTGTTGCCAAATTGAAGTTTCAATAAAAAAATATATATTATTATTTCTAATATTTGTAGACTAAGTTTTTGTTCGTTTAACCTTAACTCTTTGGTAACTATTTTTTCAAATATGCCACTCTATAGGGCATTATCAAGTTCTATAGGAAACCCGAAAATTGAATTGCTAATAACTTTTGACTTTCTGGATGGATTTGGCAGATATTTTGCAAGCAAAAGGTTTGTCACGGGCCTCCCCAGACTGGAAATATTGCGAAAGAGTCATTAAAAATTGAAAAAGTTATTAAGAAAGCAAAGAAATGCTGTTTTCGGCCTACTCCCATTCATTTTCCCATGAAGAGAAAGTCAAAATTTCTGCACAGCAAAAACCACTGGACGGAATTGGACCAGGTATGGAACAACTTGGGCACGATTTTCAGGAGGGATCTGGGGCTATTCGGTCCAGTGGTTTTTAACATTTTTGAAGGAGAAGGGTTGACAATTTTCCCAAAATAATAGCTACATTTTTCCCATAGTGCTTTGCAGGGATGTGATTTCACCAAAGTGCCTGGGGTAGCGGAAGTGACATCACACGACTCATGACCTCTGATGGCATCACCGGAAGTGATGTCATTTGAACCCACCCCAAGTTACATCACGGGAAGTGATGAAACACAAAATTTCACCCCTTTATAAAGCAGGAAGTGGCATCACATAGCATTGTTCCTAAGTACACTATAAGAAATATGGTTACGATATCAGTATGCGATATACCTTTCACACAAGAATGGATCACAATATGTATCGTTAATATCAGTGTGTATAGGCCCATATTATCAAATTACTGTGAACGCAAGCAGATGTCCAAGGCCAAATGATAATGATGCATTATATAGCATGTACGCCAAAGCGCTTTATATAGAACAAATTTACATACAATATCACCCAACTTGTGCTGGTACTAATTTATCGACCTTTGAAGGATGAAATGCTGACCTGAGGTGTTTAACAGACTATATCAGTGACTCACCCCCTGTTGTGGGCCGTAAATAAACCTTTAATGAGTTTAGAATTATTGTATAGAATTCCAGAAAAGACAAATTATTTGCTATTCCTATTCTTTCGTATTTAGGGTCACTGCTCAAAGTGTTAAACTTGTGGAACCCCCTGAACAAGAAAGCCAGCACTCCAAAAACAAAGAGCCACAAGGCGCTGGCCACAGTGGAGAAGCTAACATAAAAAAATAAAAAAAAATAATTACTTTTCTTTTTTTCTTTTTAGGGGTAGCAAGGGAGACCACAGGGGTAGCCAGGGAGACCTCAGGGGTAGCACCTGCGACCCCTGGTAACCCCCAAATGACATCCATGGTGCTTTGTAGCAGAGGCTTTTCAGAAATGAAAAACCTTCCATTTTATTTGTATCCAATGCAGGAGATAACCAGGGTTATAACTGATATAACTGGAGTTAGCCAAAAACATAGTGGTAAGAATGCCATTTAGAAGAGGAAAAAGGATGAAATGGTATCAGATTAGAGGTGGGGAGTGGGAGGTGGGGAGTGGGAAAGAGGACACTGAGAAGTTATGGAATTGGGGGATAGAGGGCTTGGGACCAAGTTCAGAGCTTGAAAGTTACTGGGATTTCATTTTATTTATTTTTTCATTTATAAAGCGCCTAAGCCCAAGGGCATCAGCGTGCTGTTGCAAACCAGTTACACAAAAAATCAGCTTCCTCCGGCAGTGCATTACACTGCCACAAAACATGCAGACATAGCAATCATCTATGCAGGTTACTGACATATGAGATATTTTTACTCAATTCTTGGGGCATATAAATTGTCACAAGGAGCCAGATTAGGCAAATAGCCATTTTTTCAAGGCCTTTCTGAAAGGCCAATAAGAGTCCTCTGCTCTTAGGTCAGGGGGGAGGGTGTTCCAGTGGTTCACGGCCACTGTAGGGAAGCTGGCCCCTCCTCCTCTAGCTCTTTTCACTTTTGGTAGGGCCAGTAGATGAGCATGGATAGACCTTACCGGTCTGGTTATCTTGGTTCTCACAATTTTCCGAGACAAGTACAGCACGGGCCGTGTTGGTTAGGCATTTGTGGGTAATAGATAGAGTTTTGAAAATAATCCTTTCCCGAATTGGTAGGCAGTGAGCCTTTTTTCTAGCAGCTGAGGTGTGGTCTCTTTTCAGTATGTTCAGCGCTGCTCGGAGAACATTATTATGGATTACCTGTCATTTGTTTTTGTTGATGTTCTGTTTGGAGGTCCCCGCAAAGAGGGCATTACAGTAATCCAATCTTGCCCAGATAATTGCTGAGGCGATAGTTAGGCAGCTATCCGGTGTCAGGAACTGTCTAACTTTGTTGTTGTTCTTAGCTGGGTAAGCTGCTGAGCAGGTGATTGCGTTCTGTTGTTTGGTGAGAGAGACAAAGAGGGAGGGATCCAGGTCGACACCCAATGTTTTTACTGAGGTTGAGATAGGGTTCGAATCGCATCTATCGGGAAGAAGGTGAATTGGGGGCTAAGTTTCTTCCGCATAGGAGGAGAGCCCACCAACAGGATCTCCATCTTATCGTCATTCAGGCACAGGTAGTTAGTGGCCATCCAGGGATGGGTTGTAGAGTACATTTTATTGATGGTGAGAGAGTCATCATCATGGGAGCCGGACAGGGGGAGGAGGATTTGGGTGTCATCGGCATAGTTAGTCTAGGAAACTCCGATGGCATCCAGGAGGTCAAATAAGGGTTTGGTAAAGATGTTATAGACGGAGGGGGAAACTGAGGAACCTTGAGGGGCACCACAAGGAATGGGGAGGGTGGGGCACTTGTCCCACAAAATCTACATCATGGATAGCCTCCTTCCTGGAAGGCAGATCCATGAGAGTCTTCTCAGACATTACAAGTTGGCCGAGGCTGTGAGGTGGTGGCAGCACAGTGTTTTGTTTATCTACTAGGTCGAAGGCGGCCGATAGATCGAGTAGGAGGAGGCGTGCTAGTTTGCCCTCATCTCAGAAAGAATAGATTTGGATTTTCAGATCTAGTAATGGAGATTCGGTACTGTGACCTGGCCGGAAGCCTGATTGATGCATTCTTAAGATGTGATTAGTTTCAAGGTATAGCTGTACTTGGTTGTAGGCTGCCCTATCCAGACATTTTTGCAGGAATGGTACTGTTGTGATGGGGCGGTCGTTGTTTGGGGCTGTTGGGCCAAGCAAGGGTTTTCTTAGTAATGGGAGGACCCATGACTCTTAAGCTGGCCAGGACCAGGCTTGAGGTGAAAGAAGCGTTAATTAATTTTGTGATGAACGGGACTATGGCTTCTGGGGAATCTTTGATGATGGTGGCTGGGCAGATGTCCCCTTTGCATCTTGATGGTTTTAGATTTCTAAGAATGTTGGCCGTTTCTACTTCTGAAACTTCTCTGAAGTGGAATGAGGATGTGGTGTGTACTTTGGTGGTGATGGGTGGTTGTGAGTTCTAGCAACAGCGTGTTTCCTTTCTGTTTCTGCTCTAGGGAACTTATTTACAATTTCATAGCATTCTGAATATTAATACAACATGTCTCATCCTTAGTGATGGTGGTAGGGGGCGTGTAGGGAGTCTCTAACTTTAAGAATTCTAAATATTTCTTGCAAGTTGAAATTGGCCTTGGCTATTCTAGTGTTGTAGGCTTCCGCTTGAGCTGCCGTAATGGCCTGCTTATATTCTTTAGCAATCATGTTAAGAGCAGTTTTCGGGAGGTCAGGAGGGTCTTTCCTCCAGATGACTTCTGCCTGTCTTTTGTTTAGAACGCAGGGCTTGGAGGCCTGCGGTAAACCAAGCATTGATGTGGCTTGTCAGTTTGGTCTTTCTAGGGAGTAGAGGGGTCACCAGGTTTACTGCTTTGGTCAAGGTGCTGTAATATATGTCTGCTAGGAAATTCAGGTCTGTGGTTACGGTGTTCCGGGCAGAGGGATGAGAGAAGGGGGGAGATAGACTCTTTGGAAATCTTCCAGGAGCTGCAGGCCAAGATAGCTGGCAATGCTGGTTGTGCTGGAAATTGTTGTTTCAGCAAAGGGAAGGTGTAACAAAGGATATGATGGTCTGACCATGGACTGGGGGTCATTGGAGGTGATAGTGATCTGGCTGTTCAAATCAGCTACCCAGTCTATGGTTGTGACTTTGTTATGGTTTGGGGCAAAAAGGTATCCAGTGATTTTAGCGAAAAATGTTATATATATAATATATATATTTTCTGCCCTACCAGTCACTAAAACTATGCTGAGACATGTGTGGACTTTGACAAATACATGCGTAAAGTCAGGTTGAAGACGTTTTTTGCCATTAATCCACCCAAGCAAGTTGCTCAGGAAACGTCACAAGGTTGCACCTTTGTCACCATTGAGGACATGGGTACACTGGGTAATCTCAGAAGTTTGGGATCTGACTGTGCAGAATCTGATGACATTATAGATTTGGACTTGAGCTCTATGAATATACATACAGACTGGCCAGACATCAGTGAACTCAGGTCCAAATCCAGATTCAATCCCCAGTTCAATCCGGGAGGTCACATAGAAGCATTCCAGGACTTAGTGATCAGTGATTTGAAAAAATCCAGAAGACCAAAGTAAATATCCATGGGAATCTCACTCGCCACGAACAGAATATTTTGAAACATCTCAGCACTCTATCGGGTTGTATCATGAAACCTTCCGACAAAGGGCCAAACATTGTTGTGATGAATCATTTAGATTACATCAAGTAGGTGGCAAGATAATTTATGGATCATTCCTGCTATGCAAAATTGGAAGAAGACCCCACTGCAGGTATGAATACAAAACTGTTTGACTTGCTTACCGTTTACAAGGATAAGGGGGTTACTTGAAGATGATATGTGGAAGTATCTACATCCGAAGTTCCCAGTAATGCCTACTATTTATTTCCTGCCAAAAGTGCACAAGAGTATGAGGAGGCCTCCGGGACGACCGATTGTGACACTTTGTGGTGCTTTGTATGAAAACACCTCAAAATTTGTAGAGACTTTGGTGTCCTTCGTGACCTCACTCCCATCTTATTTAAGAAACACCAAAGACTTCCTGAACAAAATTGATGGTATCACTTGGGAGCCAACCTACTTGCTCACAACTTTAGATGTAGTATCTCTTTACACTTCCATAAAACATCTTGATGGACGGAGAGCGTGTGAATACTTTCTCCACACCCGGTCCATTAACTTTTTACTACACAGTAAAATGATATTGGACATGACCCATCTTTGTCTGACAAACAATTGCTTCCTGTTCAACAAGGCATTTTATGTGCAGCTCCAGGGTACAACTATGAGTACTATATTTGCCCCGCTAATTTGTTTACAGGCTGGTGGGAGAAATGTGTAGTTTGGCGACCAGAGAAAAGTGGTTACACAGCGAGAATTATACTCTGGCTGTGGTATATAGATGATTTATTCATCATTTGGGATGGAACAAGTTCTGAATGGCTGGACTTCATCCAGAAATTTAACAACAATGAGTTAAATCTTCAATTTACTGAGAGTCACAACAAGACTGCTATCGTCTATCTGGATATTCTTGTTAAAGTGGCTCAGGATGAACTCATTACAGAACTGTACAGGAAACCCACAAGTTCCACTATACCGCTGGACGCCAAGAGCAATCATCCCACCGTCCTGAAATGGAGTATACCATATGGGGAATTTATCCGCATAAGGAGGAACTGTTCAAAGCTGGAGACCTTTGATGAAGAATGCACACGTATGGCCCTGAAGTTTAAACAATGTGGATATCCTAAGAAGATACTTGAAAGAGCATATCACAAGGCCAGGGACCAAGATTGCTATTCTCTTTTAATATCTAAACAATGCCATTTACAGATATATGCAATAGTGAGACACGTCTTATTCTCACTTATGGCAAGGCTTCACAGCATATACAACAGATCATGCGTAAGCACTTGCATGTTTTACAATTGGATGAACATTTGGGAGGTACATTGGGTGACAGAATGAACATTACATTTCAACGCTCTGTTTCACTCAAAGACAATCTGGTCTCCAGCTTTATGAATCCACAGACATCTACAGGCCAAACCTGGCTCAAAACATCAACTGCAGGCTTCTACAAGTGCAAGAAATGCAACGCCTGTCAATATGCCAGGGACACTTTGAACTATGTACATCCCATCTTGGCCTGAAATATCTCAATGGTATCACTTATCACATGTGACACCGAGTTCGTGGTCTACGTGCTCACTTGTCCTTGTGACAAGTGTTATGTTGGGAGCACAAAAGGCAAATTGAATCTGCGGGTGCTCCAGCATATCCGTGCATCAAACATGTTGATCTTACGTACCCAATGGCCTTACATTTTAAACAATTTCATGATGGTAAGTTAGACGGCTTTGCATACTTTGGTATACACACAGTACCGAAGCACCCTACGGGAGGCAATAGAGAATTGCTGCTTAGACAATTGGAAACTAAATGTATCCTGGACCTGGAAACAAAAAAACAGAGGGGACACAATTTAGATGAGGAACTTTATACCTTTTTGGGAACTTACAAATTGTGGAAAGATAAGAACTATTCCTATATATGTTTTGTCTTCAATGTTTGAACCCGAGTTCCTCATCCCCGTTATTGTCAAATAATGACAAAACCGGCCCCAATATAGCCTAGTGTGGCTTTTGATATACTAAGTTTCAAGTATGAATTTTGGAGGCCACTGAATTCTCTCTTGAAGTTTGCTTTGCTCTCTTTTACTTTTACTTTTACTTTTTCTCCATGACCTCGCTCATTGTTGACTTCAACATTTTGTTTTGAGAGAGTTAGTTCTGTTATGTATATCATATAGCCCTCCAAAATGCCTTTCTTCTCACTGGTTTCTTATGTCTTGTGGTTAGGTTTGTTTGTGCATCCATTTTGTATGGGGTGCACCTTTTGGTGTATACTTCAGGTTGGTTTAATGTGGTTTAACCACACATTAGAATTCCTGCAACAGCGTCAACATTTTTGGTGGTACACTTCTTACAACTTTTTAGTATTTGAGATTTTTCTCTTTTATATTTTTATTTCTAATATGTTCCATCAGGAGTGCTCTCTAGTAGAGCTAATGTAGACACAGCATCTCTGTTTCTTAGAATATTTCTTGATGATGTATCAAGATAGGCGGGCTGTTTTCATGCATCATACATTAGCTTCAGATGCCCCTGCCCAGTGCACTATATCACCCTTTTTTCTTCTGCAGGACCTTGCACACACACTTTATATCTGGGATTTTATATGCATGAGATACCTAAGCATATTGGAGGTTATTAACAGAAGACCCCTACATTAGATATCAGATCCCTTTCAAAAGTTATTTAAGTTTGCATTTATACATCGTAGGTTAATTGTTGTTATGCAAATTTGCACAAGTCGAAATGTTTACTGTAAGGAAGTTTAAATGCACTAAGCACTTTATTCATCTGCAATCATTATGCTGGAATTAATACATTCAAGGCAATTGCTGCTTTGCTTATTTGCACAAGTATAAATGTTTACAGAGATGAAGTTTACTTGCACTATGCACTTTATTTATTGATGTATAAAGAGGTCCTTGCACACTTCCGTGCATCCAAGCTCTGTAATTTTGCACTATGCACATTACAATGGGCCATTTACATTTGGGAGCACGGATTATATAATGGGTCTTTGTAGTGACATGGGCAGTGTTAAATAAACGAGAAGAATGTATTCATTTCAACACAGGCAGCTATTTCAGAAGTGATAATCGTGGCTTTATGAACGTATAATCATAATCAAGAGTCACTTTTGACTAATATTAAGTTTCACTAACAATATATTGCCATGTGCCATCATTTCTCTGTCTAAATGTATTCACAAACGGTGCTATACTGAGAATGCCAGCAGATGCTGTAAATACAGAGACTACCCTTTACGGCACTTTTTGTACTAGACACACTTTGTGAAAGAAAAAAACGTATACTTCTGTTGTTATTTTGCATGTGATAATAAAGATTACCCCTGCTAACTGCGCAGGGAGTATTAATTCTATTAAAGACTAGGAGGCGAGCATTATGCTTCAACTTCTTTATTTACTACCCTTCAGCAGTTTCAACAAAACTATTTCAATCAATATCAAGAATGTTCATATGACCACATAACTTCCACATTCCCAAAACTACAAATCCCAAAGTCTCTGTAGTCCATCTCCTTCCAGCTCAGCTATGACCACATCCTGTCCCTAAGCTCCTCCTCTCTTTTACGTGCTCTGAATGTCCTGAAACCAAACTTTATCGTCCCGCCAACCGAGCAAGGACTTCTTGAACTCCAACAATTAGCATCACAACGGCTGAACACACGCCTTTCCTTCTAGATCACCCTTCAATTGTTCTTCTGCTCTTCCCCTAGAGAAAACATAAAATCAGGGTGGAGTCTAGTTTGTCATCATATCCACAAATCATTACAATACAATATGATTATCAAACAGCTGCGGGTGGGAACTAATGCTCGCCTCCTAGTCTTTAATAGAATTAATACTCCCTGCGCAGTTAGCAGGGGTAATCTTTATTCTATGACAAGACTGGAGGTGAGCATTATGCTTGTTCAAAGCTGTCCCAATACTGTACTCGCTAAACTCTCAGGTGGCTTAAAATAAAATTCCCTGAAGGTCCGATCATTTGCCCAGTCAGCAGCTGCCATAATATCCTGCAATGGAACTCCCGTCCTGTATGCTTTAGACGCCATGGCCCCTCTCACTGAATGCGCCCCATACTGCCGCAAATCAATACCTGCTGCTAGCATCACCTCTTTAACCCATCTCGCTATGGTAGCGGTCTTCACCGCCTGAAAGGGCTTCCTGCGCGCTATTAGCAGCTGATTCGTACTCGTCGCCCTCACTTCTGCCGTCCTGGCTTCGTATTCTTTTATGCAACTAGCTACACACCATTTGTTATTATTTGGAAAATAGGGATAGTGCACTGCGGCCGTGCTTGACTTAGTTCTTTGTACTACTACAAAGGTCACCCCCTCTGTTCCAAATGTTCTTCTATTAATCTCTAACGCTTTAACATCCGATACTCTCTTACAGGATATGAGACATAACAGCATCGCTAGTTTGCCTGATAACTGCTTGAGAGACAAGTATCTATCCCTCGGCCAGCTTTCCAATAGCTTCAATACACTCACCACGTCCCATAAGACTGTATATTTGGGAGCCGGTGGCGCTCTAAACTTAGCCCCTCTAATAAGCCTGCATACCGCTGGGTGTTCGCCTGCTGGCACCCCTTCAATCGGACTGTGACCTGCGGAGATCGCTGATCTGTACACTCCAATAGTGCGAAAAGCTTTTCCATCCTGCAGCAGGTGTGCTAGGAAATTTAGAATGACTACTACAGGTGCAGAAATGGGATGAAAATCTCTCCTTCTACACCAATCCGTCCACCTGGCCCAAGCCGTGTCGTAGCTCCTCCTAGTCGATGGAGCCCAGGATTCGGCAATAAGTTCTGCCGCCTGCATCGAAATGCCCGGCAGTTCCCATCGTCTCCGGATATCCTGCACGCAATGAGCGGGAGTGTCCCTCTCACTCTCAGAGGATGACACTGCCCAGCTGGGTCCGTGAGCAAGTGCTCTCCCTCCGGGAGGACCCTCGGCACATCTATCAGGTGTTCTATCAGCGTCGGGAACCACACCTGCGCTTTCCACAACGGTGCTACTAGTACTAGCTCCGCTCTCTCCCCCCGACACTTCGCTAGCACTCTGCTCAGCATCATAAAGGGAGGGAATGTATAATGCGTGCCGCCTCCCCATTCTTGTAGGAACGCGTCCGTACCTTTTGCGTCTGGATCTAATCTCCATCTGAAATAACTGGGTATCTGGGCGTTGAGACGCGACGCAAACAGGTCTGTGTGCAAAGGGCCCCATCTCTGATCCAGCTTCTGAAACACTGCTGGATCCAGCCTCAAATCGCTGGAGTCCGTGAGATATCTCGAGTTCCAATCTGCTACTACATTCAGCTCTCCGGGCAGATATTCCGCTGTCACTGATGTCCCTGTCCTTAGGCAGTAATGCCAGAAGTCCTTCGCTAACTCTGCTAGCATCCTGGACTTTGTCCCTCCTAAGTGGTTTATGTAGCGAACTGCTGAAATGTTGTCCATCTTCAGCAGTACGCAAGACTTCACTCTGTCTCTTGTGAACGTCTTTATCGCAAAGGAGCCCGCTAGGAGCTCTAGACAGTTTATGTGCAGGCTGAGCTCCTCTGCACTCCACTTGCCTCCGGTCTGCAATTCTCCGCACCGGGCACCCCATCCTAGCCGACTGGCGTCCGATTCTATCACGAGATCCGGCCGGTCTCCGAATATGGCACGCCCATTCCAGGCGTCCATATTCTGCAACCACCATTCCAGCCCAGTTATAGATTCCTGATCTAGCGGAATCGATTGATGATACCTCAACCCTTGTTGTAGATGTCTTATCTTCAACCTCTGTAATGCTCTGTAGTGTAAGGGACCTGGAAAAATGGCCTGGATGGAGGCTGTTAGGAGGCCCACTACTCTTGCCAGGACTCTTAGAGAGATCACCTTCTTCGCTAGACATGCTCTGATCTCTCTCCTGATGTCTCGTCTTTTCCTCGCCGGCAGTTCCAGGGTGGCTTTCCTCGTATCCAGAATGAAGCCGAGGAAATCCAACCTCTGCGTCGGCTTCGTATCTGACTTTTCCGTGTTCACTAGGAACCCCAGAGACTGCAGGTCTAGTACCCACTTTGTCTGATACTCCAGCGCCTGACGATCCTCTGCGAGAAGCAACAGGTCGTCCAAGTATATAATCAGCCGAATACCTTTCTCTCGTATGGCTGCGGCTACTGGTTTCATCAGCTTCGTGAAAGCCCACGGCGCCGACGCCAGCCCGAATGGCATTGTCCTGAATTGCCAGAACTGCTGCTTCCAGCGGAAAGCCAGGAAACCCCTGAACTGTTCCTGCACTGGAATCGTAAGGTAGGCGTCCTTCAGGTCTAACCTGGTCAGCCAGTCCCCCTCCCTCAGAGAATCTCGGAGCTGATGGATCCCTTCCATCTTGAAATGGTGGTAGACTATCCATCCATTCAATTCCTTCAAATTGATCACTGGACGTACTTTCTCTTTCCTGTGAACGAGAAACATATTGCTGATAAAGCTCGGGGTCTCGGGGCACCTTTCTATGGCCCTTTTCTTCTCTAATTGCTCTAGTTCGGTATTGAGAGCTTCTTGCTCCGCTTTCGCTAAGCGTGGGCGCTGGGGTATAGTGGTCTGTACTGGCTCCTGAATAAACTCTAGCTGCAGACCTTTGATGGTTTGCAAAATCCAGGCATCGCTGGAAAGCGCGCGCCAATTTCCCCAGAACATACACGTCCTCCCTCCCACCGGAGGATAGGCTCTCGCTCTCACCTGGTGTAAACCCTTGGCCTCGTCCGCACCTCTTCCTCGTCGCCCTCTGGAGTTGCGACCTCTGGCCGGGAAGAACGTGTCTTGCTGCCTGTTCTCCCAGTACTGGGCTCTGTGATTCGAGGGTCTTCTACCTCCTTGTTGACGACCGGTCGAGCGACCCCTGTGGCGACCGGTCCCGGCAAAAACTCTCTGAGGGAAGATCTTAAGTATGGATGCTTGCGCTTTCTCCAGTGATGCGTAAGTGCCCACGAAACGGCCCATTTCCTTTCCAAATGTCTGCCCAAACAGGAAACCTTGGGCAGCCTCTCCGGCCTCGTAGGATGTTAGATCACTAAGCTTCGAGTCTATCTTTAGAAGCAGTCCTCTTCTTCTCTCGGAGGCTATGGCGCAGTTCGCGTTACCTAGGAGGCAAACTGCTCTTTGCGCCAAACCTGCTAGGACCTCCGGGTCCACCTCTTCGCCAGTGTCCCTCACCCTCTCTGCTAGGTCCATGATCTTGGCGAGGGGACCGGCTAAGTCCAGAACTTTCTCCTGGCAGCTCTTCCAGGATCTGTCTATCCCCTTACGGGGGTCCTTATTGGTCTTTGAGACGAAGGTGAGCATCTTGGGGTCCAATTCGGGGGCTTCCGCCACTTTCCCCGGAAAATCAGGTCGAGGGCATTCTGCTCGTAAACGCTGTCTCACTTCCTTATCTAAGGCCTTCCTCAGCCTCACTGTCATATATTGAGCCACTCTCGGAGAAGGCTGCCAGTCGGAAGATCTCGGATTTCTAATGGCATCCGTGTCGAACATATCGTCCTGCTCCTCCTCGAGGTGCTTCTCTTTGCGGGTCCTTTTCCCCCCGCTGGGCTTAGCCCAATCTCCCTCGACTGAGTCCTCCGGCTCTTGAGGGGTTAGGTCTCCCTCCTCTGGCTCTTCTTCCGAGCCCGGGTCATCATCTCCTTCATTTTCTTCCCCAGGAGAGGGGGTAATGAGGTCCGGCACGGCCTGACGCTGCAAATATGCTTTCTTAAGCTTCGCGAAAGCGTCGGTGACCTCCAGGGCCTTATCTTCCGCCCCATCCTTAGGGCCCTGGGGGTCTGCAGAGGATTTTCTCTTGCGGGCCTGAATACTCCCCTTAGACCCTGCTCCTGAGGGTTCAGTGGGCAAGCTGCGAGTCCTCATGGTGCTTTCCTTAGGCTGATGAAGCATTGCTTCCAATGTCTCTAGCCTCTCTTGTAGGGGCTTAACCCCTTGTGCCACTGCATCTACTAGGGAATTCCCTAGCACCTCCTTGAAGCTGGCAGCCAAGTCTAGAGACTGCTCCTCCTCACTCCATTCGAATTCCGACATGACAAGGGGTGCTCTGTGCCTTAATACCTGTGAGAAGGTGTCTTCGCTGCCCACTTCCTAGTAGATGCTTATCAGAGTTCAGACTCACTCTCTTACCGAGTATGTTTTTTTTTTTGTGGCTGCACCGGACTACTGGGATATTACTTAGGCCTGAGGTGGCTCCGGATCACTGCCTGTCTTCCCTGAGGCTTCTATCTTGTGTGCGAGCGTTTGTATTTTGCACAATTCACACGGGAGCTCTGCTGCCCACTTTCTCCTTCAGCTCTCTCCTGGAGCTGCTTATCAATCGCAGTCAACGCTTCGGCGCGCGGCTGAATACTAGCCTTCTCCGCCGTACCGAAGCGCAACTACACACTGGAGCCGGTGTCTCGGTCCGCGTCGCAGAATAAATGCGACGCGGCCCGGCACTCGGCAGGCTCCGCCTTCGCGAAGGTGGGGGGAAGCTCTCCGTAACAGCCTTCTGATGGCTGCTTGCGCTCGGCGCCTGGCCCCGCCTCTGCGAGGGAGGGGGCCAGCGCCCGAGCGAAACTGCACTACTTTCCTGAGAAGGCTAGCGCGGGATCAGGGAGCTCCGCGGCCCGCCGGCGCACCCCTGAGGTGCCGGGAATACAGCACGGGGCCAGGGCGGCCGCCGTAGCTCCAACTATGATACCGGAACCGTACGCAGTCTCTCAATGAAACTCGAGCCGCCACACTCGTCTGCCGACGCGCCGTACATTACTCGCAAACAGAGTCTACGTGCGCGTTCATAAACACACTGACACTATGTCAAACCCCAGTCCTTATACTATATAAAGTCAGACCCAATCTAGGCATATGATACTGCAATGCATATACACATTAACTGAGAGGTAAAGAGAATCAAACCCAATCTAGGCATATGATACTGCAATGCATATACACATTAACTGAGAGGTAAAGAGAATGTGACTTATCTGCATGAAGAGCAGTAAAAGAAGAGGAGGAGCTCAGGGACAGGATGTGGTCATAGCTGAGCTGGAAGGAGATGGACTACAGAGACTTTGGGATTTGTAGTTTTGGGAATGTGGAAGTTATATGGTCATATGAATATTCTTGATATTGATTGAAATAGTTTTGTTGAAACTGCTGAAGGGTAGTAAATAAAGAAGTTGAAGCATAATGCTCGCCTCCAGTCTTGTCATAGAATTGCTGTCAATGTACTGTAACGTGACTTCTATTTAGTAACAGAGTATTGTGATTATGCTTGCCTTTGAACATTATAAGATGTCTGCCCTCTCTGTCAAAAGTAACACAATGTTTCACAATGTGACACTCTATCAGGGGGTGGAACCATAGAGAATGCTGTGCTACTTTAAAGTCACCTTTATGATGTCTACTCGCCTAACGTGACCAAGCGGCGTGAACACTGCGAAACGCATTGTTCTTTTTGCTTTTCCTTGCAACGTGGCAAACTAATAATAACGGAAATTGTTTGTCTGTACTTTCTTCGGTGTCCCTGCCTCATTGCTGAAAGCCAATTCAGCGTTTTCTTGCTGCTTTTGGGAGTGCATCCCGACTTTTTCCTTTTCCTTGATTGGAAAAGGATTCTTTTTCTTCAACAAAAAATAAATAAATTATATATATATACATATATATATATATATATATATATATATATATATATATATGGGTTAAAACAGGTGGGGAGGGATTTGGGGGACAAAAAACATGGGGGAACTGGGGACTTGGGGGAGAGCCCACCCAAATAAAAAAAAAGTTTTAATTGAAAAATAACTCAAATAAAAAGTCTACGGTAATATTACAGTAAATCAGGCGCAAATACAGTATTTGAAGTTGAGGTCTGAGAGTGCATTCGCCACAGCTGTAGGAGTGGTGTCCAAGGGGTTGTAGTGTGTGTCGTCATACAAAATAACCACGATAATTTGCAGGCGTTTATCGATAAGCAGAGTTTTTGCAGTACATTGCAAATATAACCGGGGTTAAGGGAAAAAGAGAGACAGTTAAAACAAATTAGATGAATATAAAAAATATGTGTAATTGTATAGCTACAGTGAGGTGGGTGGCAATGCGTGTAGCTGAAGGATATGGGTACTGCGTTACTTAAGGACACGAACGGTGGAATATGGAAAGTTGACACAGACAACAGCCCTTGCCACTGGACATGGGTAAATGCCATGGCTAGTGTGCCCCAAAGAAACCTACTGGTGTGGCCACAGCCAAAGGCCATGGCTAGTGGGTCCGTTTAGGAAACCTATTGGAGCAATATGTAGTGTGGCCACGGCTGAAGGCCATGGCTAGTGCAAACGGAAGAAAGCTATTGGGGTAACATGTAAAGGGGACACAGCCAAAGGCCGAGCCAATGGTCATGGGTGAAAACCATGGCTAGTGAGTAAGAAAGAAGGGTGGTGTTTTTAAATATACAGTGGGCACAGTCAAAGGCCCTGGATAGTGGGCCGAAATACATTAATAATGCCAAGGCCAAAGGCTGTGGCCACCTAGTGGGTCCAAAAGAAATATTTGGGGGGAACATGTGCAGGGGATACGGCCGAAGGCCGTGGCCACTGGCCATGGTTAGTGGCCCGGTAGTGTTGTAAGATATGCAGTGGGCACGGCCAAAGGCCCTGGGTAGTGGACCCAAAAGACATTCATAGTGGCACGGCCGAAGGGTGTGGACACCTAGAGGGTCAAAAAGAAACATTGGGGGAAAAGTGGGGAGGGGCACAGGATGTGTTTGAGCCCTTGGAGATTTCAAGATGGTAGAGTCCTTCTATGTACCGGTACTCCTCTCTTGGCCATTCTAACTCTGCCCTCTCTGCAGTCTGCTCTACATGGACGTGCCTCTAGTGATTACCATCCTGGTGTGAACCCTCATGTCCTGGCAGGGCTCGCCTTTGAAGCACTGTTCCCAGCTAACTTCATGGGGAGATTTTCTGTCATCTGAGGAAGGCTTCCCAGAGATGTAAATGTGGGTTTCCTGTGCTGGGACCAAATGTTTTTTTTGGGTGAAACCCAGTCCCAGACAGCTGACATACATATGACTCAAAATTAAACGAATTACTAGCAACCTTGAATCACATCAAAATAACACACAAAGGTTTTGGCTAGTGTAGTTCTAGATTCCCAGAGGGCATCATGTCAAAATTAGACATGGCTTACATTTATATTTTAATCTGCCACCAGGCCCTGGGAGCACACAATTATATAATTTGGAACTGGGCTGTCCACGGTTAAAGGCAGTACCTGTCTGTTGGAACTTTTATGTTCCATCAGACTGTTTGCAGAAATGCATATGTTCCCTCTGAAAATGCCATGTTTTTAATGCTGAAAGAGAGCTGCTCCGGGTGGAAGACAGGTTCAGCAGAGTCACATGTTTGCACTATACTTTTCAGCATGGAGCATTCTAAAAGGTGGGATCTGTTTGACTGATCCCACTCTGAGATTGAATTTCAAGCATAATTTTACATTAAAAGTCAAAAAAGCTCTGGCTAGCATGCCATCAAATATGGCCTTCTTTCACACACCCTCCTATTGGCAGTGCATTTGTGGCCGGGGCTAACAGGTACAGGTTAAAACCCTAGACCCCAGTTAAATGATAAGGTGCCATGCATTGGTGAAATGATAAACAGCGTCCTCCAAAGGATGTGTCAAGGGTCCAGCAAAGAGGAATTGGCACAAAATAGTGTTTAGATGAGTGGTTGAAATGTCTGATTAGGCTGATAATAAGGGAGTGATATGTCCAACTGTCTCAACTACAGTAGTGATTTAGTATTACTCAGTACAACCAAAATATTGTCCCACAAAGAATCATTTATAAATATGCACACATTTTAAACAATACTTTTGTGGAGTGCTGGGCACTAATGAATACATTAAAAAAAACTACTGCTGCCAAGAAAATCATCACCTAAAACATTCTGAAAAATAAGAAAAAACGTGTATTAAATCTACACAAGTCAAGATTTATTAATTCATAGAAAGTATCTCAAGCAATTAGTATCAAAAAGAAAATAAAGCAAAACTCCTATAGACACAAACATGATTTACAAAAAAATTTAAGTTGTGTTTAAACACAAACCACATAATGACAAATAAACCAATGGATCCCTCATATGCTCCCTGGCTGCACTAACAGAACTACTCAAACTACTGTTGGGGGACCCTTTAAACCAGGGTTTAAGTACATCTAACGATGCTCAAAAACATCTGCAGAGCCTTGCAGACACATCCGCTGTTGACTCAAGTGAACAGATACGTTTTTGTGGGTAGAGAAAGGGACTATGACTTCTTCAGGAACAGACAAAAAAAGCCCTGGAAACAAGAATCAAAAAAGGTTGCAAACAAACCAACACCAAGTAAAATGAGTAGCCACCCAATACCACAACCATGAGCTCTATATGGAAGTGCCTAATCACCAGAGAGCAGAGGGACACAGGTCCTTAGTTTATGAAAGGGCCAACTATAATAGGCCCATAGCACAAGCACAGAAAGCAGAAACGTCACCCTGTACACTCACTAATGAATCAAGGTACATGGGGGAAGGGCCATGGTGGTTAAAAAGTGCACCTAGGTTCCCCGGCAAGGTACTTTAGTCACTACCTTTGACCTGTAGACAATGGAGATCATGGTGAATCACTAGCGAGTTAAGATCCTAAAATGTATCATGTGGAACATACAACATGGCAATAGACATTCACTACCTTAAATGGGACGTAAATGGCTGCAGCAATGCACACAAGCCTGATCGAAAAGCAGTACGATTCAAGTTCAACAAAGAATTACTACACAAAAGAAGAAGCATAAAATGTGAGAAACCATTCAGTATCATTGCCCACACAAGAGTTCCAAACATAAATCAAATGTATGCACCTTCAATTGTTGCAAGCCCACCTTGCATCTTGTCTAAGATCGACGGGCACCAAATACGGATAAATGGACGGGCAAGCGTTGCAGACAGAGCCTGTGCTCGGCGTATCAAATACACGGAGCAGGAGAGTGAGTCACTAAAAGTCTTGTGCCTTCACCTCCGAACGGGGAAGACACCTGCTGCGTTTGACGCAGCTTTCGATGGAAGCAAGCAGAATTGAGGCAAATGGAGCCGCCATATTGGAACGGCAGCCAAAACCACTGCAGAGAAATCAAAACAGCACTGAGCTTATTTAACCAAAGGAACAAGGAGACAATGGATAGTTCTGAGCCAAAATAAACGGCAACATGGGATACAAATGGAACCAAAATCCACAATGCATCTGTGACAGAAAATGACCTACAGTAATGTGGGTAGTGATTCATTGAGCCCCATCATTGAGTCCCTGATCGATCTGAAGATCCAGATTGATGACCTCAAGGAAAATGGAAAACATGCTCTCTTGCTTCTGTTGGATCTGTTGGATCCGTCGGCCGCCTTTGTTCTGGTCGACCACAAGGTTCTTTGTAAACATTTATCCACTGCGGCTCACTTTTCAACAGAAGCAACAGCCTGGATCCAATCTTTCCTTAACAATAGATCCATGAGTGTCTTGTCTGCTTTTCTGCTAAAGCAGCAGCCGACGCCATGCCCATCGCCTGAGGTGTCCCACAGGGTTCATGTGTATCACCGACCATGTACCATGTGTTCACCAAACCTTTGTTTGATGAACTGGACCATCTGGGTGTCACTAATTACACAGATGCCACCCAGATCATCCTACCTCTGACAGGCAATTATGATAAGGACTTGGCTCTCATCATCAAAATCTACCTCATCATTCAGGCCTGGACGGCCACCCATGGTCTGTGCCTGAATGATGAGAAGGCAGAGTAATCCTGTTAGCCTCTACTGCCAACATGAAGAAACTTAGCAACCAATACCTGTTGTTTAACATCGATGGTAACGACATAAAGGTGGCTAATGAAGTTAAAACCCTGGGTTTTTACTTGGACTCCTCCCTGAGTTTGCGCAAACAGGTTAGTGCAACAGCTTTGTCGACAGCATACACATGCAAGCTCATCCGTTCTTGCAAACCCTTTCTTTCATCAGAAAGCTGCATCACCCTAGCAGGAGCACTGATTTTATCTAAAAAAAATCACTACTGTAATGCTCTCTCCTTAGGGGCCAGAAAATACATCATTAACAAGCTCCAGGTCTTGCAGAAGAACGCCCTGAGATCTGCCCTGGGTATCTCCAGACGGCAACACATCTCAACTACCAGACAGAAGAACAACTGGCTCTTCATCCAAGAAGGAATCCAGCTCAAAACCTCATCCCTGACATAAATGCCTTAACAATTCTGCCCCCCAATACTTGGCAGAAAAAATGGTCAAAAACAACCCCATTAGACCAACCAGAATGACCAACATTGGTTGCCTAAGGGTGCCGAGATTCAAATCAAAAGAGCAGGGGGAAGCGGTTTCCCAGTTATGGCTGCCCAATTATGGAACTCCCTTCCCCCCACACATTGCACTGACACACCACAATAGACTTCCTATTCCTCCCTTGCACAGTCCATACATATCCCTCATTCTCTCCTGCGAGGGTGTCGCAGCATTCTTCCCCCCTGTGTTAGACAACCAGATGTCTGTATCTTCCTTTATTTATCCTTTTTCAGCAGTATTGTACTTTGAATGAACACACCATGCCCTTATTTAAGCTGTGTATCTTTATATGTGCCATATGACGTTTTTGTAATTTCTGTGCTGTGTGTTCTGTGTGTAATATCCTTTCTGTAACCATGAATATGCATACTCTTGTAATGTGCCCAGATACCCCAGGGTGTGTGTGGAAATCAGGACAGTAGCCAAAGTGGAGCTTTGTAGACCTTTATTGCACAATGTCTTAACCACGGTAGTTGGACTCCAGGTTGACCCCACAGTTACTTCTCTGTGAGGGAAAGGCACCAGGAATTCCTCTTCTCTTTAAGTTTCTCCTACTCTCACGGACCCGGATAGGCCCACCAGTTGCTCTCACTCTCCTCTCCTTCTCCCTGCAAAAAGCAACCCAAAACGCCATTAGGCCAGTCCCTTTTATACCTGGTGTTTGAAGGGAAAAAGGACCAATCGGGACTAACTTCCCTCCCCCCCTGTTCGATTGGTGGGGACTCTAGACACCCACCCTCTATAAAAAGCGTTGCCTCCTCCCCACCTCCTCCTTTAGTCTGGCTGCCTGGTTCTGGCTTCCCCTCCCTGTTGTCAGCCACTCCCCCTTCATTGGCCCCGCCCACCCAATATGGTGTCTCCCTCGAGGACTGCCTCCCGGAGGCCCGCACTGACTGAGGCCCCATGCTGCCGGTTGGCGTCTGCCCTGCATCAGGTAAGGAGGGGGTTCTGGTTGGTTCCCCCTTATGGGTTCCTACCCATCTGTCCGGCGCACCTCCGACGTCGAGCGGTCGGCACGGGTCGGGCCCTCTAGTTCCCGAGCCTCTCCGCCGCTCGCCGACGGAGGCCGTCGAAGTGCACTCCGTTCGCGGGTCTCCCAGCCGCAGCGCCAGTGAACCCGGTCCTCGCGGGCACACGCGGCGCTGCGGCTGTGAGCACCCGCGGCGCCGCGGCTGTAATGCCGGCACTGTCGCGGGACGCCGACAAGGCTCTCCCGTCAACAGGGAGACCTTCTCGGCGTCCGCCCCCAGCGTCGCGCCCGCCCGCGGCATAGCGGGCTCCCTTGTCCGTGTGTCCCGCTCCAGCCTCACATCCTCACATACCCCCACCACGGATCCAGGCCAGTCGGGCCGGATCGGACTTCTGGATAAGTAATCCGCTACCAGCTGAAAGCTGGCAGGTCTATGCAAGGTAACGAAGTCGAAGGGCTGGAGGGACAGGAACCATCGTAGAACTCGTTGGTTGGTGTCCTTGTGTCTCGCCAACCACTGTAGCGGAGCATGGTCGGTATATAACGTGAACTTCCTCCCCAGTAGGTAGTATTGCAATGAATCCACCGCCCATTTAATGGCTAGACATTCCTTTTCGATAGTGGAATACGCCAACTCATGCGGAAGGAGCTTCCGACTGACAAAGCAGATCGGTCGCAGGAACCCGTCTACCTCCTGCGTCAGGACCGCCCCCAACCCCATGCCAGAGGCATCCGTCTGTAGAAAAAAATGCTTCCGGAAGTCCGGGCATACCAACACCGGGTGGGATGATATACAGTGCTTCAGCCCCTCAACGGCCAGTATGGCTGCGTGATTGGTTGACAGGTCTGGGGAACCCCCGTTTTTCAACGCCTCGGTCAGTGGCGCAGCCAGGGAAGAAAAACCGGGAATGAAGCGTCTATAGTACCCTATAAACCCCAAGAAGGCCCTAATTTGTTTTCTGTTAGTTGGTACCGGGATCCCCTGAATAGCCTCGATTTTGGACACCTGTGGTCGAATCACGCCACCACCGACTATATGTCCGAGGTACTTGGTTTCCTGGGTCCCTAGTACCGATTTCACTGGGTTGATTTGGAGTCCGGCCTGGGCCAGGGTGCCGACCACCTTGCGTAGGTGGGTTAAATGGTCATTCCATGATGCGCTGTATATCACAATGTCGTCCAGGTAGGCCGCAGCGTATCGGTCGTGGGGCTGTAAGAGGACGTCCATCAGCCTCTGAAAGGTGGCCGGAGCCCCATGTAATCCGAATGGTAGCACTTTATACTGAAAGAGTCCCTGGGGTGTAGCAAATGCGGTTTTTTCTTTGTCAGATTCCCGTAGTGGGATCTGCCAGTATCCCTTGGTGAGGTCCAAGGTACTGAGGTAACGGGCAGCACCCAGCCTTTCCAGCAGTTCATCCATCCTGGCCATGGGATAGGCTTCGTATTGGGATATCAGGTTGAGTTGCCTAAAGTCCATACAAAATCGTACAGCCCCGTCTGGCTTGGGTACGAGTACGATTGGAGAACACCACGCACTGGTTGAGGGTTCAATGATGTCCAACCTAATCATCTCTTCGATTTCTTTCTGAATGATCAACCTTCGGGCCTCCGGGATCCTGTAGGGTCTCAGCCGGACTGTCTGTCCGTTTAGGGTATCGATATGATGCTCCATTAGGTTGGTCCTTCCAGGTAAATGGGAGAAGGTGTTGCGGTATGGTTTGAGTGTCTCCCGTATCTCGTTCTTCATGTGTTCAGTGAGTGTTTCACCCCATTGCACCTCGTTCAATTGGCCGGTTGCGTGTAACAACCCCGCATCTTGGGTGGCCAGAATATTGACCGGTGCAGGCTCGGTCCATTTCTTTAGTAGGTTTATATGGTAAACCTTATATGATGGGCTTCGGTCAGGTTGGTGTATCCGGTAATTCACTGGTCCCACCACGTCCTTCACCACATAGGGACCTCTCCACCGAGCCAACATTTTGTTCGTACTGGTGGGTAGTAACACCAGTACCTTATCCCCTGGTTCTAGCTTTCTTAGGCGACAGCCCTTGTTGTATGTCTTCTCCTGTCGGTCTTGGGCTATACTCAGATGGGATTCCGCTAGTCCCCTTAAAGTAGACAGATGGTTTTTAAGGTCTTCAGCGTACTCGGTGAGGGATGTTTCCTTAGTGTTTTCCCAATCCTCTTTAACCAGATCTAGGATTGTTCTAGGCTGTCTTCCAAACAGCAGCTCGAATGGGGAGAATCCTGTTGAGGACTGGGGTGTGTCCCTTAATACCATTAGGATCAGGGGTATGACTCTATCCCAGTCCTTTCCCTCCGGGCCTGTTACCCTCTTCATCATTTTCTTTATTGTTTGGTTGTACCTCTCCACTAGCCCATCCGTTTGGGGGTGGTAGACTGAGGTACGCAGCCTTCTGATCTGTAGTCTTTCACAGACTTGTCGCATGACAGCTGACATGAAGTTTGTACCCTGATCGGTGAGGATTTCGGTGGGTAGGCCCACACGTGCGAAGTAGGGGATGAGCTGGTCACATATCTGGTTAGCCGACGTCCCCTTTAGGGGGAAGGCCTCAGGGTACCGGGTGGCATAGTCCACAATGACCAGCAGGTATCGATATCCACGACTGACAGGCTCTAGCGGGCCTACCAGATCTATGCCTATTCTTTGAAAGGGTATGGTGATCAATGGCATCCGCTGCAGCGGCGCTTTGGCTGGCTTTTCCCCACTCGTCAACTGGCAGATTTTGCATTCCTTACAGAATTTCGCCACCTCCCCATAGACCCCCGGCCAGTAGAAGCGTTTTAGAATGTTTTGCTGTGTCTTTAGGGAGGCCATGTGGCCGCCACAAGGGTGATTATGTGCCAACTGGAGGACAATGCCCCTGTGTGTTTTGGGCAGGAGTAGTTGTTCCCTCCGTGCACCTCCCTCTTCCTGGAACACCCGATAGAGTAGGCCCTGTCTAGATGTAAAACCGGCTCCCTTGGTCAGGTCTGGGTCCCCATTAGTGATGGCTCTTTCCCGGGCCAACGTTAAGGTAGGGTCCGTCAGGGTTTCTCCCCGGATGGAATCCTCATGGTCCTCTGGGTTCCAGGCTATCCGTTGGGTGGCATACATGGATGCGCACTGAGCAAGGCGAGCTTCCCTTCTTTTCATAGTGGGTCTCTCTCGTCCCTGGGTGTTCGGGGGGATGGGCTCCCTGGCAAAGGGTGCTTCTTCCCACCATCCCTGCTCTAGGGCTTTGATAGGCTGGTGGAAGTGGGGTAGATCGGTCCCAATCACCACTGGGGCGGGTAAGGAGGGGAGGACGGCAGCTTTCATCTCTGTAATATTAGGGCCCACTTCTACTGTTATGGATTTCATGCGTAGGTCCTCACATCCCCATGTATACATCGAATGGGGATACTAACATTGGCGAGGTAAGGAGAATCACTTACAGTTGGTAGTACCGCCGTCTGTCGACTTCCACTGTCGAGTAGGGCCCTGGCTTGGTTCCCGTCTACCCGGACGTCCATCTCGTAGAGACCTTGGCACCTTGGTCGTTGCTCGGTCCTCATGAATCCGATCTCCATCGGCTCGGTGCCTCTCTTCCGGGGACAAAACCGGGCTATATGGCCCCACTCGCCACAGTCATAACATTGCGGTTGTCGATATCCCGTGGACAACTGGATAGATCGTGGGTCGGGACCGCTCCTTTTCTCCTCGGATCCAGAAGGGCGTCCTTCCGTTGCTCTCCATTTGGGAAGCCCTCCTCGCAGGCTCTTGGTTGGGAGGGGTTCCAACGGTGTCATCGGATTGCGAATGGGAGATCCGCCTCCAAGGGGTTTACCCGCTCCCCCTGCCTTTTGGTAGGCCGACGCTATGTCCACCGCCTCAGATAAGGTGGGCCTGTGATGTTGTCGGACCCATCTTTGCATCGGAGGGGGTAGGGCCTCAATGAACTGCTCGAGGGTGACTTTATCTAAGACATCTTGGAGGCCTGTTCCCGGTACTTGTAACCATTTCTCGGTGAGATCTTTAACCCGGTAGAAGAGTTGTCGGGGGTTCTCCCCCGGCTTGAGTTTAGTGTCGCGCAGCCTCATTCTGTAGGCCTCTTCATCAAGTCCTAACCGGTCCAATACTGCCTTTTTGATTTCAGCGTACGGCGTGGTTCCGTTTGGGTTAACGGCCTGGTAGGCTCCTTGCATGATGCCGGACAAAAGGGGGGCAACATACTGGCCCCAGCGGTCCACCGGCCACTGAGCGTTTCGGGCGATTCTTTCGAAGGTGGTGAAAAAGAAAGCCGGGTCTTCGCCTTCCTTGAATTTTTGCAACACTGCGGAAGGGACCATGGGCAGGTTTCGGGTGCCGGTGACAGCATCCGTCAGGTGTTTTATCGTCTCTTGCTGTTTGTCCTGAGAAGTGGACTGCAGGGTACCTTGCAATTGTATTGCCTGCTGAAAGGCTTGGCGATCAGCGGCCGCCTGCTGGGCCTGCAGTTGGAAGAGCTGTTGTAACTGTTGTTGCCCTTCTGATAGTGTCTGTATTATTTTCTCCATCGCGTTCTCTTGACCCTGCCGACTACGCCACTTGTGGAAATCAGGACAGTAGCCAAAGTGGAGCTTTGTAGACCTTTATTGCACAATGTCTTAACCACGGTAGTTGGACTCCAGGTTGACCCCACAGTTACTTCACTGTGAGGGAAAGGCACCAGGAATTCCTCTTCTCTTTAAGTTTCTCCTACTCTCACGGACCCGGATAGGCCCACCAGTTGCTCTCACTCTCCTCTCCTTCTCCCTGCAAAAAGCAACCCAAAACGCCATTAGGCCAGTCCCTTTCATACCTGGTGTTTGAAGGGAAAAAGGACCAATCGGGACTAACTTCCCTCCCCCCCTGTTCGATTGGTGGGGACTCTAGACACCCACCCTCTATAAAAAGCGTTGCCTCCTCCCCACCTCCTCCTTTAGTCTGGCTGCCTGGTTCTGGCTTCCCCTCCCTGTTGTCAGCCACTCCCCCTTCATTGGCCCCGCCCACCCAATATGGTGTCTCCCTCGAGGACTGCCTCCCGGAGGCCCGCACTGACTGAGGCCCCATGCTGCCGGTTGGCGTCTGCCCTGCATCAGGTAAGGAGGGGGTTCTGGTTGGTTCCCCCTTATGGGTTCCTACCCATCTGTCCGGCGCACCTCCGACGTCGAGCGGTCGGCACGGGTCGGGCCCTCTAGTTCCCGAGCCTCGCCGCCGCTCGCCGCCGGAGGCCGCCGAAGTGCACTCCGTTCGCGGGTCTCCCAGCCGCAGCGCCAGTGAACCCGGTCCTCGCGGGCACACGCGGCGCTGCGGCTGTGAGCACCCGCGGCGCCGCGGCTGTAATTCCGGCACTGTCGCGGGACGCCGACAAGGCTCTCCCGTCAACAGGGAGACCTTCTCGGCGTCCGCCCCCAGCGTCGCGCCCGCCCGCGGCATAGCGGGCTCCCTTGTCCGTGTGTCCCGCTCCAGCCTCACATCCTCACAGTGTGGCACGCACTATAGATAAATAAACAAACAAATATGTGCATTCAGGTGGTGGATCCACCGCGCTTCCTTGACCAGGAGAGCACGTTGTGGGTCGGATGCATTTTTCACAACGTCAATTATTTACCATTGTAAGTCTTCCGCTGTGTGCTGGTATTCAATAAAGTGTGGTACTAAAGGGGCTGCACTGTCCTTACAACGAATTCTGGATCCATGTTCCAAAATCCATGTGTGGGCTGCCCGAGAAGTTTGGCCAACATAGCACAACCTACATGGACATTGAATACAATATACCACATTAGTGGTTTTACAGTTCGAAAGGAATTTAAGATTCAGTTGTCTACTTCCTATCTTGAATGACTGAGTTCTCTTGGTAAATGTGCATTCCTTACAGCAAATACATGGGAAGTGTCCATGTAGTGGTCGCAGATCCCATTTCAAACTTGTCAATTTGTGTTCTTTGGAATGCGAATGAATCAATTGGTGCTTCAAGTTCTTTGAACGTTTGAAAGCAAAAAGTGATATTGGCTTGTTAGGTAAACAAGTCTGAAATAAAGACCAATATTTCTTTTTCATTTTTTTTTACTTGAAAAGAGTTAGTATTGTAGATCAAAACACAAACTAATTCGTCATGTGCAGACATTCGAGTTTTGGGCTCAAGAAGAGTTTCCCTAGGAGTGAAGCGTGCCTTTTTTCGTAGAATGTGAGACCAGTTTATTTGGGTAGCCCTCCACTTTTAAGCAGGCACTCAAGTTATATAAATTTTATACAGTAGTCCTGCGCAGAGGTGCAGTTTTGCCGTAGTCGTAAACACTGACCAAAAGGCAGATTCTTCTTAAGGCTTCTGGGATGAAGGCTGGAAAAATGGAGGGTTGTGTTCCTGTCACTGATTTTTTTTATACAGTGAACAAGCCAAAAAGTCATCCATAGCGTTAATGACTAGATCTAAAAAGTGAATACAATTATGGCTAAGTTCCATGGTAAATTTGTTTTTTGGATGGCATTGATTGAGCCAAGTGAAAAATGCATGTAGTGTGTCCTCAGTACAAGTCCAAATAAAAATGATATTGTCAAGATTGGGGGCCCATTGAAGGAGTCTGGGCCCCGAAAGGTCAGATTTTCCCAGGTCCATGGGCAGCATGGAGCTGGGTTTGGGTTACACGCTATGACATGTGGCAAATAAAAAATCTTAGACAACCCGCTGTGAGAAACCTGAGGGTGTTCTCACATCTACTCCCCTTGGATCCTCTATACAGGTGGCCAGGGAAAGGCCATCGCTGTTGGATCCTGCCTCTGGGGGTGGGCAAGTGAGGGCAGACCTCATGGATGGCAGGTCCTTGGTGATTGGAGGTGGGATGCCCTTAGGTAAGACAGTATTCCACATCCCCCTTTCAGGAGGGAACCCCTATCCCAAAAGTGGTTATGAGATATTGTTCAACATGTTCCCTTGTCTCTGAGAAGGGCAGCAGATATCACCCCAGACCTGTTAGAAAGAAGAGAAGGATTGGGGATGAGGTACTTTGGGACAAAACACAGTATCCACCTTATCCTAGTGGCAACCAGTCTAACCCTCCCCCAACCTTTATGGGTCAATATAGAGAATTTCCCCTTTATTCCCAGAGTTATGAACATTACACACTTTCCCTACTCTAGTACTGAGACAAGAGCCAAGCAACAGAGTAATAGACACTACTTACTCTCACCACTTTGGTACTGAGATGGAGAAGATGCATGAAGGTCATGTATGTCTTTGTAATCATAGCCAGTCAGTATTAATTAATGGAATACACCTGCAGTCCATTAAAGGACCACAGGTGTATAAGAGGTGGAATGCAGAAGCAAATGAGAGCAGCAGGGTAAGCAGAAGACACAGCAGAAGGAGCACGAGAAGCCGAGACGTTGACCAAGATCCCAGCTGCTGGTGTGACTGTGCAGGACAGAGAACCCTCTGAAGGGAAGGCAGGCAAGCAGGCGCTGTCGTGGATCATAGGCAGAGCTGCACATGGGAGCCGTAGTGAAATGAACGAAACACCCAGCGAACCAGCTTTGCCACTTGGGGAGAAGCCGTCAAGAGGAGCTGCCGGATTCTGGTGTCGGGACACTGAAACCACCTGGGCGCTCCAAGCGACCATAAATATAGTAGCGGTCCATGAAAGTAACCAAAGTTGCACTTATTGAATACCAATTTGAATGAAACAAGCAAAGCCGCATTCATGGAACACCGAATTGAATGAAACAAGCAAAGCTGCATTCATTGAATAACAAACTGAATGAAATCAACAATATGTACACATATTGAATACCGAACTGAAAGGAAAGGCAAGACTATTAATTTTGAATACGAAACTGCATGAAACAGCACAATTGCTAACACTGAATATCAAAGGGAATGCAAACAACAAACCTGCTAAATATTGAACAATGAATGAAAAGCAAATAGGAAACTAAGTTGCATGAAGGACTCTGAGTGCAGAGTTGGAGTCAAGGTTGAGAAACCACTTGTATATTAAAGTTGTGGAGCTACATTTGAGAACCCACTTGTATGGCTGAATATTGAACTACTCAAAGAGAACTGGAAGTTTCTGGTTGCGTGACCTGTAATGTGTAGATTCTGCAATCCAACGACTGCGCCTAGACCAGAAAACTACCGCCCATTGAATAAAGAACTGCTGAAAGCGAATGCAAGATTCCTGGTTGTGTGACCTGTAATGGGTGGACTGTGTGGTCTAACAACTGTGCCAAGACCAGAGAACACCTGTAAGCTAACAAGGAAGTTAGTGCCAAAAGGAAAACTACCATTGGTGCATACCAGACATGGGGAAGGGAACCCTGAGTTGTAAAGAATTGTGGAAGACAAAGCTACATAATACTTCTGTTTGGGTCATCTTTTGATATTGAACTTGGGGAAGGAAACCCTGAGACATGCTACCCTGGTAGTATATTGAATTTCGAAGGGCATCCTGACCTTTACAAATATGTGGAACTTTATTATTCCAAGTTCAAAAGAAGGTAATTTGAACATTCTAATGAACTTGTTGACATTTGGGGAAAAGAAGCTGAAGAGTAAGCCCAAGTTGGAAATAGCTCAGAACTTTACTTTTGGAACACTGTTTAGATTATGGTTGACATCCATGGTTTTGTCTTAGTTGTGAGGGCAAGCATAGGTTTTGGACACAGATGGACTTTTCAGTTGAACTTATTGACTCAGACTTTCCTTAGTTTCTTTAGGTAGAGAAATCATACCTTAGCATACAGCACGTTAGGCCTTACTCCATCCTGACATTTTCTTTCATAAAACCTTTGGTTATACATTGAATCTGTTGTCTGTGTCTCCTTCCATGATGCCAACCTCACACTGCACAATTCTTGCTAAGTGCCCCGGGATAAATATGGAAGTGTAGATAGGATTAGGAAGAGACTGGTTATTATGTCCCTTCCAAATGCCCAACCTGCAAGGTTTAAGAAAGTTAGAGCCAGGTCAGGTAATGATGGTGTGGCTAGGATTCGTTGGGATGGGTTGGTCACTGATATCTATACAGGCACTCAATTGTTGGGGACAAATGAAAGCTGTGTGTGAGGGATAGTGGGACCCTCTCCATGGATATACACTTCTTATTTATAACTAGCACCAGAACATATATCTTCTGGCCATTGGAGAGAACTAGGTTGCCAAGTTTGAATAATTAAATAACAATGAATTGGTCAGCACTCTTGTCACATATGTTTGAGAATCTCTGAGGTTTTACCCCAAATACAAAGGATTACAGATGTAAAGAAACTGCTGCATATTCCCAAAACAATGGTTGATGAGGAGCAAGATACATTCCATGTCGCTCACCAGTATGCCACTCATCCTCATGTCATGTGTTTACTAACTGAGGGTATCAAAGATAACACAAACAACAAACGGGGAGACACCAGGGATTTAAAGTAGGGTGGGTCATCCCTAGTGAAGTATAAACTCAATTGTTGTTTTTGGGGGGGGGGGGGCGGGTTGTGTTGTTTTTTGTGGGTATCAAAGATAAGTCTTTTAACATGCAGTCATCATTTCAACAATGTTCGTTCTTTTAGCAGGACTAATTGTTGGCTTTTGTGGACATTGTACTAATAAGGAAAGTGTGACTATCTATAAAACTAGACCTCAAGTAACAGTCAAGAGCAAAATGTTTTCCCAAAAAGACTATGAAGACAGACATGTACGGGTATGATAATGGTTTAAAAGAAGAAATGGAATACCTGATGAATATTGAACTGTAGATTTTATTAAGGGGATTAATAAGTGTCTGTCCGCTGTGACAGAGTCAGAATCATGATCCTGTCAGGGGGAGGCAAGGATCCCCTCCCAAACTGGCGCATGATGCTTACGAGCACAAAAGTCAGAGCCAGCCCTATCCCAGATGTGGGGAGTGGGAGTTGGGGTGTGCCCAGTCTCTGAAACCTAAATGCATGTCATTAAATTTATCACTGTCACATGATGCCTCACGTTACGCTTTCTGGCCAATGTTCTCCCTTTCCTGTTTCAGGACAACAGCTCAAAGAGTGCACCTGGGGTCACAAAGAAAACCCAGACCAGAGCTTGGTGAATGGAATCCAGCACATACAGGTAATGGACTTAAAATCCTCTTGTTCAACAGAGATGCAACACCAAACTCGTGACCTACCAACCTCAGACAGACCCCATGCGAATTGTGGGGGGCAGAAAACAAACTGGGGGTGAAAAGAGACTACAGTGGAACAGGATGGACACCAAAAACTCCCCAACACGAATTTAAAACCAAACTCGCCCGCACAAGAGGAAAATCACAAGAAAAACGAAATTCCATACCCTCAGCAAGCAGAGAGATCATGAAAGACTGCAATCAAAACCATGCTGGAAAAAGGGAGGGTCTGGTTTTTTTAAAGCTTTTCACCTATGACCTCTAGCCCCTGGGGAAAAGGCAGCAACAGATTGGCCATTAGTGTCAGGTGAGCGCTGGAGCCAATGGAGAGGAGGAAGGGAAGGTTAGAAGTAGGAGACAATCAGCATATAAAGGGAGTGAATGAAGCGCACAGTGTGGGTTGCAGGGGTGAGGTGTGGAGGTGGTGCGAGAGACCAAGTGGAGGGTGGACAGAGCATCAGAGTGCTGAAGATTTGATGGATGAGTAGGAGCAGAGTGCAGGTGAGGTGTTTGTGAGAGAGTGCTACCAGTTGTGTGTAGTGTGTGGAAGGGGATGTAAAAGTTGAGAGAGAAAAGAAGAGTGAAATTAAGAGATAGAGGGTGTGGTAGGAGGGTTCAGAGTGAGTGCAAGTTAGTGCTGGGGTAGTGGGGTGGGTGGAATGAAGCGAAAGGGTGGTGAAGTAAGTTACAAGCGTTAGGCAAGCTGGTGTAGTAATGTTAGAACACACAGGCCTCGACAGTGGATTATGGCCAGGAGAAAGTTGAGGTGAGGGGTGTGGAGAGGGGAGTACAGGGAGAGAGGAGAATAGAGGAGGTGAGGGGATCAGAGAAGACAATAGAAGAAAAGGAAAGGGGTGAAGAGAAAGGAAAGGAAATGGGAGCAGAAAGAGGATGGGAAGAGAGCCAAAGGGAGTGAAAGAGGAAGGGAAAGGGAGCGAGAGAGTAGAATAGATGGAGTAATAAGATCAGGAGGAGGAGAGCAAGGCAGCGACTGAGGGTGAGACTGAAGCAGAGCATCTGGTACTGCCACTTTTCCCATCAAGCCATTGTGACAACCCTGTGGAGTGTTAGCTAGGGTGTCTTTAGAAAGTCCCTGATGGGAGCAGATAGATAAGGCGGTTGCCTTTAGGCCCTCGGCAGTAGCTAGCACTGAAGAGAGTAGGAGTTCCCTATCTGCAGTTGTACACATAGGGAATAGGAAAGGATTGGCTAAGGAGTGGGAAGCCCACTTGAGGACGTGAGAGGGGCACTCTATAGTGTACCCACCCCCTTCCAAGCACTGGTACATATCATTGTACAATCTGCACAAATATGATCGAACAGCCTGTTTATATTAAAATTTAACAATTTGTTCTGCTTAAGTTGTTTAAAGGAATGTTTAAAAAACCCTTAAACTCTTTTAGAGACTCTGCGAATTCTTAAGACCACCTGTGACACTGCAAAGATACCTGGTTCCCATGAAACCGTTAACATTGTGTCTGGCGAGGAATAATCTGGATATTTGTTGTACACAGATGTTCGTTATAGTTTTGGTAGTATGCCGCCAGTAAATCCAGCGGGATGCCACCCAAAACGGTAATACTGTTTCCACCAATTGAAATGCTGGAATTACTGGCATATTGCAAGTGGAGGAAACTCTGGTAAATCCCGATTCCTGAGGGGATTGACGGAATTACTGTGACTGGTAATTCTGGCATTTATTTGGCCAGTGGGGGCAAGATTTACCTCCAGCTCTTGGCTGGACCGCTCTGATGTTCACATCCTGGGGGGAGGGGCAAGCCAGACACAGACATCTCCACCTTCTCGTGTCTCTGGTGGGTCAGGCCGCCGAGGTGGTAACAGACAGGGCTCTCTGTCGGGTGAGGCCAGGTGCCACTGAGCAGGATCATGCCTCTGATAAGGAAGCCGACGGTACTGGCCAAGACCGCTGGAATAAAACAGCCTTTTTCAATACAACCTCTTATTGAGATGAAAGGCTGCAGCGGTCCCTCAGAGGGAGAAACACACAAAGAACAGGCATGGCGGCATCCCCTCGCGGGTGGACTGTTGGGGAGGGGCTTTGGGGTGAACCAGGAAGGAAAGAATGCCTGCCTTCCAATTGGTTGGGAGTGACCCTAACATACAATCAGGGGAGGGAGATCAGGTGGGGAAAATGTGGTTAAGGAATGACTATCAGACAGAAGGAAGGGGGATAAAAAGGGAGAGAAAAACTAACAGAGTGTTATACAGTTTTTGTAACTGCAGCAAGAGCAAGAAGAGGAAGCCGAATCGGTTCAGCAGGTCTGGGCTTATTGAAGGAGAGCCTGACAGCAGATAAACCACAGAAAAGAGCGAAGGACCGCAGGCCCAAGATGTTGGGAAATGGGAGTGTCTGCAAAGCAGTAATTGTGGCCGACCCAACTCCAATAATAAATAAACCCTGAGTCCCAAGAGACGTGTGGAGTGATTATTAATGACCCAAAGCATTACACTGGGCTTGGCACATGACGGAATTAGTTACACGTGATGTTGCACATATAATACCTCATACCATGCATACATGGCACTGACTGGCATTACTGGGGCATTTTTAGCTGCACTTCACATATGATGGCAGCAATTAAACATGTGAAGATCTCCCTTACATATGGTTACCATACCAGGTGAGTGAGACCTTAGCTGACACTGGGTGGTATTACTGGACATTTGAGGATGCCCTTGGCATATGATAGAGGCAAGTGGATGTAGAGCTGCAACTTATATATTTGGACCCACCCTAGACTGGAAGTCTGCAACAGACATAAGATGGCAATGTCCTCAAAAGGAGGCTCTACATGGCATATTGTATTGTAGCAGAATCTAGGAATGTAGGGCATTACTGTGCACATGATTACTAGACCCGACAGGTGCAGCTATGGCATAAAATGGCAGTAAATGGCCATGTAAGGCTGTAGTGGCGTATGCATCATTTGATTGATTTAGTGTGATTTCCAACATGCATAACGTCAAATCATATCGTTACAGGCAGTTGTACTGCATCTAGGCGCAGTTGTTACAAACACATGGGGCAAAGCTAACATGCAAGAGTAAAGAAAGTATTGTCTGAATAGCAGTTCTTTATGACATGCGACAAGGGAGTTAGCGTTGCAATGGATCTGGACTATGTTGGTTCGAACGGGGCTACACCTGTCATAATATGATCCCCACTATAGCATATCAAGGCAGCACCCTTGTTAAAATGTGGTTGGTATGTAAAAATATCTTATGTCTGCATCAGTACCGATTTGATATTTTATGAAATGTAAGCTTTTGTACATTTTTTACACCCGTTTATCACTTCAGGTGATGTCATTGGGGCGAAATGTCATGCAATGTTATTTCACGTGATGTCACTGGGGGTAAAGGTCATATGATATCACTTCATGTGATGTCATCGAATGTGGGATGTCACTTCCGGTACCCCTCGAATTTTGGTGAATTGACATCACTGCTTTGGATCTGGATGTGCAGCCAAACAGTCCAGGCTTTAAGGGTTACTTTCATCTGCGCCCAGCTGGTTGGAAGGCATTCCTAGGTTGATGTTGAATGGGCTGTGGCTTTATACTGCATGGACCAGCGGTCTTGGTCATAGGGTTCATGTTTTGCGAGACTTGACGGACAAGATTGCTATGTAATGGTGATGAATCTCCTTCTAAAAGAACCACTTAACATTTTGGTGCAAGGGAAAGTTAGTTTGCATATTTGCTAATTTGATTTAGCCCAGATGCTGCTGAAGGCACAGAAGCTACAGATTTAGGGCCTGATTCATGGAAGTGTTTTATAATGGCCCAATCCCATTGGAAAACGTTCCATGAATCAGACCCCAAATGTTCTGCGGTGTGCATTGATAAAGAACATTATCAATTTTTCTCAAATATCCTCTATTAAAAAGGAACACTAACAAAAAAATTCACTAGAATCTTGATCAAGTCATCCTGAAAACTAACTTAAAAATGTCTTCAGACGGAGAAGAAGTGCTCATTTAATGTGAAATCCACCGAAGTACCATAAGGCACTGGGAAGACTCTGGGATGGAGTCTTCATACAGTGTGAGAGCGAGCCCTGACAAAAGCCAGCTGCTATTGGTGTGAATCTCTCTAGGAACGCAGCAAAAGCAAAGAAAGTGTACTAGCCAACATTCTGTTGCAGAAACTAAATAAGTAGGACTCATTTGTGGGTAGCCAGGGGCATTAACCACGGTTTAAAAAAGCCAGGCCACCCAATCATTGGAAGCAAAGATCATGCAATGTCATATATTCTAAGGTCTTTCAAAGATTCATTTATCTCATCAGCGCTATGCTTTTGGTGAAATTGGACTACTTACTGTTAGGAAGAATTCTCCAGAATGGCTAATTTCCCTTACCTACTGGGACCCTCAGCAGCTTTGCTGGATTTCTAGGATTTGTTTTTTTACCTGGTAAGAGTGCAAGCCTTTTTTTCCCACTCTTACATGTGTTTTGCTATGTGTGTAACATTTTTTGTGTTCATAGACTGTGGAGCCTAACCTACACCATAGGCATCATCTTTTTACTTTGTGTTACAAAGCACCTTCAGTGCAGTGACACAGGGTTGTCTTTTAGATTTCCCAACTCAGAATCCATTTTCTGGGACTGACTATTGTCCTCCAGAACATGTAAAGTTGCCACTGACTATTAATCTCTTTAAAATTCACAGACCCAGTACAAACTATCTTACATAGAGTACTGGAAAGGGTAAATGCTTATCTCTTTTTTGTCTGTTTCTCTTGGAGCATTATTTCATTCCCTTTTCATCAAGACTTGGCTGGTGGCAGTAGTAACTACCCTATTTTTCCTACCGCGGTTATCTTAAATAACCTTGGTATTGTTTTAGGCTATCTTGGTAGCCTCGAACTTAAACCTGCTAGACTATATACATTTTTATACTGTTCCGGCTGGGTTTATTCACCATTTCTTTTTGAAAATGTCTTTCTCGTGTTTTACTCCGCGCGCCAAACCAGGTTTGGTTCCGTTGTTCACTGTCTTTTCGCGGGCTTCTCCGCAGAAGCCCTCCTTAGGCGCCAGAAAGTCACGGTAGGCAAGATGTGAGGGAGAGGTTTTAGGACCCCTGCCATGGGTTCCCTTGGTAACCCAAGTCGCACTCCTGTTTGATTGGCTAGGTGACTGTCCCGCCAGGACAGCCACCCTGCTGTGTGATGGACAGCCAGGCTGTGTGAATGGGGGAAAACTGCATAAAAAGCAGGTCTCTGGGTCTGGAAAGGCAGAGTCACCACTGGAACGAAAGAACCGATGAAGAGCTGACAGAAAAGGACCCCTACAACGACTGAACCGCCCGGTGAAGCCCTGCTGCAGGTCTGAATCTTCAGACTCCAACGACAGAGAAGATATACCTGGCATCTTCTTCCCCTGAGCTGGTGGGACCAACCAGTTCGCCCAAACTGCAAGCCAGGACTCCCTCCTCTGGTTGAATTTGCTGTACAGAGCTACAGTGAACCGGATAGCCAGGAAGGTTGGACCATGCTTGGGTTTTAAGGAGCGCTCCTTTTATTTGTTGCTTTGCTCTGCTGCTGGTTTCTTCCCTGGGCACTGCAGGACCCTCCAGTCTTTCTACTTCGTGTCAGTCCTACAGTCGCTTCAGGAACCATGAGCCTGCAGAACCTGCCAGGAAAGTCCGCCTCAGCTACAGCTTCTTCTCCATTTAAAGGTACCGTGGAAATCTGGTTGTTCGTTTCGTCTAGCCGCAGTGAAGGTGTGTGAAACCTTTCGCCAATCCGAAGGCTTATCCTTCTCTACTCTTTAAACTAACTTTTCTGCCAACCAACTTCATCTGCAACTCTTGGCAAAGACTTCACCACGCACTACACTGAACTGTGTGATCTTGAGCAAAAGACTTTTGTCCTATTGACTTTGGCCCTAAGCCTTTTTGATTTGATTCCATCACTGTAGTTCCTCTTTCTAGATTGTCCTGCTTACTTACCTGTTGGTGCTGCTCAATTTGTATCCAACTTTGTCTTTTCCTCCCTTTTAGATTGTTGGAGTGCCATTTTGCTCACACTTCATTTTTGAGCTCAACTTGTCCAGAATCGATTGGGAGTAGTGTGGTGTATTAAGAGTGTGATTTTTCAACTGCTTTACTTTAGTGAGATGTTATACAACTGATGTGTAAATAAATGTACATTCTTTTACTCAGAAACCTTGAGTCAGTGTTTGTTTGAATCATAGTAATTGCTGTCCTTTGTGTAACTATTGATACTGCTCACTTGCTCTTGAGACACGTCTCGCTGCTCAGCCATCGCTACCACTTTTACTGTGTAGTACAGGCTGGTACCAAAGGTGAATTTGTACTGTCACTTGTAGTCTTAATTGTGTGTGGTGTTCCCAAAGGGTACTGCATATAATTCTGCCTAACACTTACTATTTTTTTAAATGGATACATTTATATCAAATAATTTCTGTAAAATGGATATTAACACCGAGAAATACTTTTTTCAATATTAAGAATTATAACTTGGTGCATTCTAGAATGAATACATTCGGCAGCGGATGTCTATTTAAAAACATCATTTAAAAATAAATGAAAGTGTAATTGCCAATAATTTAATAGGTAGTGAATGGTAATGTATAAAAACGGAAAACAGGAATAATGCTAACTAATATTTTACAGGAGGTGAGGCGAGGGGCCCGAAAGAAGTAAAACAAAAACAAAAAATGCTGTTACTGTGGGTTTCTACCGATACTATTAGTGAACAGGTGAATGTTAAATTGTACAATTACATTAGCATAGAGTTCAAACAAAAAGTATTTGGGCAGATGTAAAGAGTAGAAATGTTAACAAAAACCTTGATCCAAAAAATGAAGGAGAAGAAAACGTGACATGAATGCCTAAAGTTTGGATTTTGGTTCGAGATTTAGGAGATAGGACATCAGTAGAGGCGAGAAATACTTTTGTTTTTTAAAAAAACATGTTTCTTAACTTTTCAACCCACAATACAAACCAAACAAACAGTGCAAAAAGAAAATCGTCCAATATGCAGTGTTGTGTCCAGGTCCACTGCTCCTCCCACCCCCCCCCAGCCTACTTCCCAATTATTCCGCTTCTGCTCCCTGCGTTAGGGGTTCCTCATCTTCTGTACCCACTGAGTCCTGGCCGCTAGATTCCTCAAACGTGGGTCCAAAAAGTTCTGTTATCAGTTGCCTCCAACTCTCCAAAGTGCTCGCCTCTTCCTCCTCCCCATCCCTGCCCACTTCCTGCCACACCACAGTCTCTGCCTCTGCCCATTGCTGCAGATCTTTCCACCATAGCTCAAGTTTGGGTTTGTAGCACGCTTTCCACCCCATAGCAATTCTTCTCTTTGCCAGGACATATGCCAGGTCCTTCAGCTTGCTAACGTGCTCTAGCTTACGTGGCCTGGGGAACCCTCCTATAAGGTAAGCCCACGCTATGTCCACCCCCAATTTGATTCCTTTGCCATCCATCTTTTGTGCTATTTCCCCCCAGAATTGCTCTATTATCGGACACGACCAGAACATTTGCGTCATTCGCGCATTTTCTTCATTACACTTCGGGCATGCTTGGCGCCCTGCATTCCTAAATTTAGCTATCCTCTGAGGTGTCATATACGCCCTGTGGGTCACATATAATTGTATCTGTTGTAATCTGGTGTTTCTCTACAGCTTTTTGTGGAACACTTGGGCTCGTTCCCACATCCCGTCACTCATCTGGGCCCCCACCTCCTCCTCCCAATCCAGCCTGAGATGCGTCACCTCTTTCCCTACTTTGTCATTATCATCTCATGTAATCTAGATGTTTCGTGCCCTCCTTCCGCTATATCGTATATCATATCTATGGTGGTATCCGGCTCCTCTGCAGTGTAATCTCTGACCAGGTCTCTTTGATCCGCTGCACCATCCCATGATACACAATGTACTGGCCCACAGGCAGCCCTGTGTCCCCCACCAGTTCTTCAAAGTCCTGTATAGTCCCCTTCTGCCATACATCCCCCATTATTGATACTCCAACCGTTTCCCAGTGCCTCCTAAAGGCCTGTCTCAACCGCTTGTCCTTACCCGCCCCAACAGCCAATGGGATCTCTGGGGAGAATGGGGCCAGGTTTCCCATTAACTGACAGGCCTTCTGCCATACCTCCCACCCGAGCTTCATCATCCCCGGGCACTTCCCCCTTTCCTGCTTGGGTAACCAAATCATTTCCTTTAGGAAAAACGGGGCGCTATCCCTTTGAAACAGCCTGAGTTCCGAAGTCGGCTCGTCTGAGACCCATTTAGCTACAAATTGCAGTTGACTGGCTGTATAGTATGTCTCAAAGTTCGGTAGTTTAATGCCCCCCTTCTCATATGGGTTATGTAGCTTCCATAGGGCCACTCTGTGCCTTATCCCGTGCCATAGGAATTCCCTGCATACACTGTCCCACTTTGCAAAAAAAAAACCTGGGAATCAAGTATGGAATATTCGCAAAGCAGTGCAACAACCTGGGCAACACAACCATCTTAAGCATTGCCCCTCGTCCCATCATTGCCAAGGGGAGCTTTACCCAAAACTTCATGCTGTTCTCCATTTTCTTAACCACCATCTCCGTGTTATGTTCATGTTCTGCTTCTGCCGTATGGTATATATTTATTCCCAGGTATCTAAAGGTGTTAACCTCCCATGGTACCTGCAGGATCGGCAGCTGTTCTGCTGGGACCCCCCTATACCCGCCCAATGGGAACACACACGATTTACCAGGGTTCACCACTATGCCAAAGAGCCCCGCAAATCGTTCCATCACCTCCAGTATACATTGGAGGTTCACCTCCAGGTATCGTAGGTACAATAGCATATCGTCCGCGTACAGGGAGATTAAAAGCGGCTCCCCTCCCAACGGGATACCTATCACATCGTATTGCTGCCTCAGGTATATTGCCAAGGGCTCTAACGCCAGAATATACAGCATAGGGGACCACAGGCATCCCTGCCTAGTGCCTCTGCTTAGTTGCCACCCCTGTTTTGACCCTGGCCAAAGGCGCGCTATATATAAGCTTGGCCCACTGAAGGTATGCCGGCCCCATGCCGTATCCGCTCAGTGCCGCTAGCAGCCAGGGCCATCTGACCAAGTCAAACACCTTTATCGCATCCAGCGATACCACCGCCATCTCCCCATCATCCTCCCTTGTGTACTCAATGATACGATGAAGACGCCTGAGATTATGCGATATGTTCCTGTTGGGAACATACCCTGTCTGGTCAGGGTGTATTAACTTGTCTATGGCCCTCTTCAATCTGCCTGCCAGGACTGCCGTTAGTATTTTGCTATCCTGGTTTAACATTGAAAGGGGCCTATACGAGCCGCAGTCGCTTCCTGCCTTATTAGGTTTGGGAAGTGGTATTATGACCGCCTCTCTCAAGGACTCTGGCAATTTTCCAATCTCGTACGCTTCGTTCAACATCTCTAAGAGCGGGGGGAGAACCTCTTTTCCGTATGTTTTATAGAATTTCCCTGGTAACCCGTCATTCCCCGGGGTCTTACTAGTAGGTAGTTGCCGCACCACCTCCTCCAGTTCCTCCAGGGTGATCGGGGAGTCTAGTTGTTCCCTTTCTTCTGCACTGATCTGCGGCAACCCGATATCTTTCAACGTTTCCTTTATTTCCTGGCTACTGCTTCCCGCTTGGTCTTCGTACAGCGTCCTATAATATTCTACAAATTCCTGGTTAACCTCTTCCTGAGTGTCTGCCAAGCTCCCATCCCTCCTCTCGATCATTCTGATGGTGGGTCTGGGGGTCTCGTTTTGATATAGCCATGCTAGCACTCTTCCAGGTTTGTCACCCCTTGCATTTTGTCTCTCAATATACTTCCTATAGTTTAGGTTGGACAATCTCTCCCAGCATCCCGTGCATTTTTGTTGCAACCCAAGTACTACCTCTGCGTCTTCTACAGTATTCCCTCCCCTTTCCACAATATTTTCTATCTCCTCTTCCATTGCCTGTAGTTACAATCCCACACTGCAACCCTTTGGACTTCGCTATGGCTATCCCCCTTACCACCACTTTGAACGCTTCCCAGAGCATGCCCGCCTCCTGGACGCTGCCCCTATTTATTTTGAAAAAGCTGATTATTTCCTCCCTCATGTCCTTTTTATACACATTATCTTTCAGAGCCTCTGCCCTCAAGCGCCACGTTGGTATTCTTGCTCTGTGGGGCCTGAATTGCCACACAATTACCAGCGGCGAGTGGTCTGAGAGGACTCTCTCCTTGTACTCTGCCTGCGTTATTTCTGCCGCCTGTTCCTGTGTGACAAACACATAGTCTAGTCTGGTGTATAGGTTGTGCGGGGCTGCATAGTGAGAGTATTGTCTCTCATGCGGGTGGAAAGTCCTCCATGCGTCATCCAAGCCAAACTCCGCTAACAGTGCTTGTAACGCTCTAGCCGCAGGGGTGGGCCTATCTTGTTTAGTATCCGATCTGTCAATTTTCGGGTGCAATGCACAGTTGAAGTTTCCCCCCCAAATCACCGCGCCCTCCATGGTCCCGCCCAGTTTCCCATATAAGGTTCTAAAGGATGCCGCTGTGTCCTGGTTCGGGGCATAAGTGTTCACTATGCATATCTCCCTGTTTTCCACTAGCCCTTTCTTTATCACCATTCTCCCGTCCGGCTCAGCAGTGTGTTGCAATAGCTGGAACGGGACATGCGGCGCTACCCAGATGATAACCCTCCTCGCATAAGCTGAATACGCCGCCCTCACCACTGTCCCCTTCCATTTCTTGCTCAGCATTTCCAGCTTTGCTGGCGTTAGGTGTGTCTCCTGCAGCAAGGCTATGTCGATCTTCTGCCTGCACAGGTACATCATCACCTTATTCCTTTTTAGGTAAATATTGAGTCCCCTAACATTCCAGGTGACTATTTTAAGGTCACCCATGGCTCGTGTTTTCTCCAGGAACGTAGGCTCTCGCCCCAACCATGTCCCAAACTGTCCCCCCTCCCAATTGCCCTCAACTCCAAAACACTTCAACAATTTCACCACCTCCTTCCCCCATTAACCCTACCCCAACTTTCACTGCACTCCCCTACTCCCCCCCCCCATCCCCAACTTTTGCCCAGCTCCATTCCTGGATCTCAGGCACCCCCGCATCTAGCCCCTTTTTCCGGCCTAGGCCTTACTAGCAGCACAACAGGGAATCGTCACCCTAGTGGTGACCTAACTATTCTACTACTTGGGGGTAAGCCTTCTCCCACATATCGCTCTGACTACTCGTATCAGACTGAGCGCCGTCTTGCTGCCTATCTAGCATTTTACTTTTAATTGATTATATTCAAGTCCAACATGTCCAAATGCCATTCATTTAACTCAACCTCTCACATCACTATACCATATCATGAGTCAATTACTCTTTGCTGGCTGCCTCCTCCCCTCCCATCATATGTTGCGCTGCAGTCACTTATTCCATTCTTGCTGAGCCTGCTCCTCATCTCGATCCGGACAGCCATGCGCATCCAGCCACGTTGTCGCCTCCTCCGAGGTGTCGAAAAACAGCACCTTATTCTTGTAGACAATTTTGAGCCTCGCCGGGTATAGGAGCATATATTTGTATCCAGCGGCACGTACTCTTCTTTTAACCGCCACATAGCTATATCACTGTCTCTGCACCAGCATGGTGTAGTCCGGATATGCTGAGATGGTCGCTGATCCTCGCTCTATCTTCCCTCCTTTCTGAAAATATTCCAATATCTTTTCGTGATCTTTGTAATTCAAGATTTTCGCTATTATTGCCCTCGGCGGAGCCCCAGGTTGTGTCCTTCTCATCAGTGCTCTGTGGGCTCCCTTGACCGCAAACACCTGTGATAGCTCACCAGCTCCTATCTCTTGCAACAACATGTTCTCCACATATGTCGTTGGGTCCTGCCCCTCTTCCTCCTCCGGCAGTCCGACCACCCTGACGTTGTTGCGCCTCGCCCGGCCTTCCGCCTCCTCTGCTCGACCCTCCAGGTTAGCCACCTGCTGTTTCAGTATATGGATGTCTTTGGTGTTGTTCACTCCAGTGTCCGTGTTGACCTTCACCGTGCTTTCTAGTTTGCTCGGTCTCTCCGCCAGGGCCCTCACGTCCTGTCTCAACAAGTTCACTTCGATCCCCACAGCATCTGTTTTATTCTCAAGTTCCGTTCTCATGTCTGCCATTGTTGTACCCCACTTGGTGTTCAGATCTGCTATGGCTGTCAGAATGGCGCTGTCCTCGCGGGGGACACCTCTCTCCGTGGGCATGCTTGCTGTCCCCTGTACTAGGGTAGTAGGGGTTTGCTGGGCCTTTGCAAAAATGTCCATCGTGGGCTGTTTGTTCTTGGCTTTGCCGCCCCTCCCGGTCATTGTTCCACAGCGATCCTGTCCTGAGGCCTCTCCTCGTCGGGGGTGGTTGTCACCGCTTGCTATACGTATCTCACCCGTGAGGCTAGGGCTTATGCTCCCCGTGGCAGTCTCACCCAGTTCTATCTACATGCTGTGGTTGTTGCTGCCTTGGTATGCCATTCTGGCCTTTGTCCACAACAAATGTCCCCTCTTTTCAATATTTACTGTCCCCACCCCCAGTTCTGCGCCTCTGGACCAGTCCTCCAATCGAGCTCTCCTCCTCCGACTGCAATCAGCAGCCTGCAACGTTTTTCGCCCATATTTGCCCCGCTTGGTTTAGGCGGTTGGGCAGTATGAGTATTTAGTGACCGCACCGTTCACACACATATTCCAATGCTGCTCATTTATCCCACGTCGGGCATCTCTCGCTTGCCGCGACTTATATTCACTGCGACCGGCCGTGTGCCCTGCGGTGTCCGTTCCCGCACTGCTGGCCTCCGCACTCTGCTGTGCCTGCGGGCGTCACAGCATTTCAGTCCGCTCCTCCTGCGCGGGCCCAAGTTTCTTCCTCCTCTCTTCTCCGCTCTCGTAGAGGCACGCCCGCATCCGGGGTACCCGCAGAGGTCCGGCCAGCAGCTCTCCCATGCGCGCCCGGTCGCCTGCAGTGTCTTCGTGCCAGCAATCTCTGCGCGATTCGGGGCTCGCGCATCCCGTCTCTCCCCTTACTTTGGGCGGTGCAGAGGCATACATGCTATGCTGCCGCGGTGCATGTCCTTGTTCTCTGTTGACTGCTGCTCTTCTTCCAGCCGCACATTTCGCTGTGCGCGCTCCCAAACTCACGGGTCCCTTTGTTATGGGCTCGCCGCCATCTTGCCTTTGTAGTCCCGGTCTTTGCCAGCCGCGAGCCTGCTGCAAAGTTACAAATCTGGCAAGCGCATTGGCCTTTCAGCTTGCAAACACTTGCATATTGTTCCAGACGCTTTCATGCACCCGCGAAGCTGTTTTGATGTCAGCTGTAAGTAGTGGGCAGCTCGCGCTCTTCAGGATCTGTGGACGGATCACGGAGCCTGGTGAAGATGCAGCCTACTCCATGGCTTCCAGGCCACGCCCCCCAGCGAGAAATCCTTGACCTCAGGAGGCAGTTGGATTTGCATAATTAAACACTGCTGTACAGGAAGGAGGGGCTTTTCTCCAAGAGAGGTAACTTAGCCCCCTGTCTTTTGCTTTGCTCAGAGCACCCCAGGCAGTAACAATCAGTAAAACAACAAACTTTTAACGCCTATTGTGCTGGTTCTAGATAACTTGCCCACTCCAGACTGAGGTCCAGTGCCGACACAGAGGGGGAGGTGCTTCACCATCAGACTACGGACAGGAGCTTGAACATGCTTCCGGGAAATAACACAAAAGGCAGCCTTTTCTAACAGAAATCGAGGAATGGCGGTCACAGCTTGTTCATCGTCTTGGCACACCCTTATTGGTCTCAGGTGGTTACCATCTCTCACTTTAAAGTGACCCGACCCTTATCGTATCGACCCTTATCGTATCTCCGATCCAGAAGAAGCTCGCTCCACTGCGCTGAAAGACAGGCCTGCCTCTTTTGTACCATGCCCCCCCTGAAGAATCTAAGCCTCAGATCATCCGGCCCAAACTTCTGAAAACCAGAAGCTGCAGAGTTAGGACTGAAAAGATGATCTTCCCTATAGTCTGCTCCTTGTTGGCCAACAAGTGTCTCCCCAGCCCAACATTTGACAACTCTATCTTAGTGGCTAGTACCATTCAACCCTCCCGGGTTCTTTCCAAATGCCCCATTTGTAAAACACAAGGTAAGCGATCACCCACCAGCTATAATGTCGCACCTCCTCACTCTGCCCACTATCCTCTTCTTGCCTCCTAGCCCCATTAAATGATAGCTCTCATGAGCAGTAGCACTGCCGAAGTACCCTATCCAATGACCTTGACTCACACTACTCCTATCACCTTCTCTGCTTCCAATGGGGCACAACCGTACAAAGCAACTCCAAATGTTTCAATACTTCATTTAATTCTGTGAAGCTTTCTAATGCCACCCACACTTATACAGAAGTAAATAACATATCGCCTGTGCTGTTTATTGGAACACAAGGGTGTGCCATCGACTAGAAAGATTTTGTTTTCTAATTCATGATGGGAGGTTGTCCAGTTCGCAGGCAACTGTAGCACCACTGTGCTGGGTGTGTGGGATTGGGGACGTCCACATGCCTAGCGTCTTGGATTGTTTATTGGAGCTCGGCCAGTCCTCCTAAGTCCTCATCTTGGCCAAATGCACACACGCATCCTAAGCCTCCTCTTAGAAATGTCCCAGACCTGGACTTCAGTCCCAGAGGGCGTTCCTACCACAAAGCGATTTCAGGCCATACAAATGAGGAAAGGTGCTATAAAAGTGACTACTATCATACAATAAAGGGGGAATGAGGGTGGCAGGCAGGGAAGTTTTTGGCTCATGAAGTTGGACAGAGGTTTCATATTCAGCACAGAATGTTGGAAATTAATAACATGCCTTGTAAGAAACTTGAATCTTCCTGTAGCAACATTTCACACATGTTGATTCCTGCGATAGCGCATTAATTCAGTGCATGCCCATAGGGCCCTCAATCTCTCAGCCCGATACTCGCCCACTTAGAATTCTCATGATAAGACCAATATAGGCCCCTACAGCTGTGTCAATGAGGGATATGAATATTTCATGCCAAGAGGCTTGAAATGCATGAATATTTGATGCCTCTCTGAGCACTGTTGTTGCTTGCAGATCACTAGAGAGTTTAGGACGCAATTCTTGTTTACTTTCCAGCAGAGAGTAACCCAAGAATGTTATTCCAGACCATTACCGTCTTGTTTCTCGCATATCAATATATTTCTGGGAATATAGATTTTCATGCATGGTCTGCGGACAGCAGCCAATGGAGTTGGCCGAAGCACTGGGACCGGTCAGTGGCCAAACTGCTCAACCTGCATAGCAATCCCTCTTCAGGCCCGCCAAAGCTGTAATTATACGCATATATGCTGTGGCTTGCCCGCCAAAGTAAACCAATACATGTAGAAAACAAAATCAATGTGCTAGCGACAAATGGGACATAAATCGTCAGCAATGACTAAGTGTCGTTGCAGCTGGCACAAATCCTTTCAAAGAAACGATGGCAATGGATTGCTGAGACTCAAATATTCAAGGAGCCCAGCGGGCGCAGCGCAAATGAAACCATCAGTTGCAATTGATGTTTAAATAGGTATATCAACTCTGCGTCCACATGATTGTCCCAGAATCACATTTTCCTGGTGGAATTTCCAGGTGGCCAATTAAATTTGGTTCTGCTGGATAGGGTTGCTGATTTATGGAGAACTAGTGAACAGCTATTGACAAAATTCCAGTAAATTCCAGATCCATCTTGGAACTGGTTATTGGTGTGCAATGCTTTTAGTTAGTTTTAATGTATTTCTTTATTTAATTGTACTTTCCTTGTTTTTCCATTAGCTCATATAAGCGGATGCCTAAAACCTCACATATTGCAACTTAACCCCAATAGGAACCATTTGTAAAGTATCGACTGGCACTTCCAGCCTAATCCTTGGTTATTTCGAAAATATTAATTCAAATGTACTCAATGGGCCTCATTACGAGCATGGTGGTAGCCGTGCCTGTATGGCAGGCACGGCTACCGCCATGCTCGCTACCGGCACCACCTCCTGCGATTGGGCAATAACCGTCCCATTACGAGATGAAGGGGCCGGTACCTGCCCATTCACGGGAGGCGGTAATGCCAGGCTCCCAATGGGGGTCGGGAACATGGTTGCACCAGCACCGTATGTAACGGTGCAATCACGAGTTCTGCTCGCGGGTGCCGCACAGCCTGCCAGGTAAGACCTGGCGGGCTGTCAGGAACCTGCGAGGGAAATTCGGAATAAGGTGGTACGGTATGGACGGTGCCATACCGGCACCGTCCATACCATACCGCCAGGGTCGTAATGAGGCCCAATGTGTTTGTGAGTGTGGCCTTGCAGAGGGCACAGCTACCCTGAGGGTGTGGTCACGGGTCCCATTCTCTAATTCCAATGACATATATTTCATAGGCTGGGCTGACTCCAACGGGCTGTCGGAGATCATTCCTTCATGCAGGCACTGGAGGTTTTTAGGCATCAAGAAACGATTCAATTTGTAGTGTGCTATATAAATGGTACATTTCGAAATATTTTTCAATACCAAGAGATTTGTTTTCAAGTTCCTGTTAAATCTCCACAAGCCAGAGAGTTTTCTTATGTGAAAAAATAGGTGGGTAGTTAGTTCTCCTGTTGGGGATCAATCTAATATTGGCCACTAATCGCCCTGAAATTGATGCCATCTCTTTCAAGGCTAATAAAAAGATCTCCTTATCCAAATCATTTGTAACCTGCATGGGCATCGACTGGCACACTCCATAAGAGCAGATCATTCTCCATTGGAAACGTATGTCGAGAATGTCCAGGTCCCACTGCGTGTGGATGACAAGCTTAGGGTCTTCGAAAGGAAGATTAATTAGCATGTTAAAGTGAAACCTTAAAACTGATGGGCGAGTAGCCCGAGATGCTGTGATTGGAGAAAACCTCAGCTCTGGAATTCTAACTTCTGAACAAGCACCGCGGGAGATTGGCACTGCCCTGTCACCGCGGGCCTACAGCCCAACTCCCCCTCCACCACTAGCTAACAATGTCAACCCTGTGCCAGGATCCTGTTTGAACTAACTTAGTCCTTTTGAATATTATCTTTCCTTATTTGAAGGGTGAACCGTAGGTTATTTATTTTTGTGGGGGGGGGTGTTATTAAAGCGCTCCGTCGCGCTGGAGACCAGCGGGGCTTGTAACGCACACAAAACAAATGACAAACATGCAATAAAGTCGGAAACACAATAAAGATTTAAAAACACAAAAGAAATACTCCAGTTTAAGAACTTTTTTTACAAATACAATTCAAAGTAACACAATTGGACCTGATAAGCAACATGAGCTATAAAACAGATCTTCAGGGGAAAAAAATATTGCTTTTAAAAAGCACTCACAAAATGAGATTAGAGGCAAGTCAAGTGGCAAATGAGCTGGGATTCCAAGCCCGGGAGCTGCAGAGGAAAAAGCCTGAGCAGAGGTTAGACCACCAGAATTGAGGACTTTCAAGCATAGGAAAATCTCTCCTGTTCATGACTTTCTCAACCCCAAACAAATGCAACTTCACAGACAGATATTTAGGTTTCCCCAGGACTAGCGGCTTTACGCAGATGCATCAATTCAAGAAAAGGCAGTGAAAAAAAGTGTCATTCATCGACAGCGTTTCTTTCAATTGCTTTTTTGCCAAAATGATTTTGGGGGAAAAAAAAACTCTGATTTTTGGGGGGATCCTCCCAACCCCCTTCCCCTATTCATTTTACACTATTCCCGAACCCACACCCCTTATATACCCTTACCCACAACCACATATTTTTCAATGAGTTTTTTCGATAAACAAAAATTAGTAAAAACCCATTAAAAAAAGCACTTGATGAATGAAGGTCGTACCGTGAGTAGTATGCCATCGCAGAGAAAAAGAAGTTGGGCAATGTATTCAAAACTCTAATCACAATGAATCAGCCAAGCAGCAGAAAGCAGGTCAGATGTAAGGTGGGGCGTGGCTAAAGAGGTAGAAAGACCCCGCGTTTCCTCCATCCTATAGCACACCACAAGGCATCAGTAGGGAGTTTGCTCAGGGTGGACTCCTCTTAACCTACTATGTGCCATTCATAAGAAACGATGATGGTCAAGCCATCATCTCCGCGTAAACCCATGCATGTGGGCACTAGGTGAATCCGATCCCGACAGTTGGCCGTTTCAAAAAGCACTGAGATTTTGAAGCATGCGTACATGGGTGTCCATGTTACCCCGAATGTTCTCTTCCTCCTGAAGGGAAGCTGCCCTGGTGCTGTACCAAGGAAGGAAACACGCTTGGCATAGACCCAAGTAGAGCACGATGGGTGACCTGAGAAAATAAATGTGATTTCTGTTTCTGCACATCTCGTAAGGATGTTCCCTAAAAATGGAAGTGCAGTAAAGGGATAAAAGTTTTAAGAGTCCGAGGAATCAAGAAAATGTTTTTTCAGAAGAGCAGGACTTGCCCATTTTGGAAGGAAGTGGGAACAATCCTGCATCAGACAATTTATAATGGGACGCTAAAGGGGTGCATGTTCTGTTAGCTCTGCATTGTGCTTACTGCAACAAACTCAACTATCACAACGCATCCTCATTGGAGCAAAGCTCTTTATCTTAACACGTAGCAAAATCCGATTGATACACAGGAAAAACAGCATGCAGGAGCGTTGGCCAGTCGGTTTAGGTTCCCAATCGATGGCTTGGAGTAGATATCCCCTAGACTCGTGGTCCTCGACCGACCTCTTGTTGAAAAAAAGTTCTATTTATCAGTATTTGTGATGCATTGTGTAAGGGGGCCTGGTGATTCCGGGCCTTGCTTTTGAAGGGCTGTGTGGGGAAGGTTCACGGCATGTTGCGCAGCGCCAGAGCTCGCTGCAAGAAGGCCCAGACATCCGGAGTTAGTGCAGTGACTGCCCGCTGGGCGGGAAGCGGCTCGGCCCTTTATTGAGCGAATGGCACGTCTGCCACGTGTCACTTATCATGTGGCTTCCGCACGAGCCCAGGAGCAGCTTAGGGTACAACATCCCATGCCAGGCGTATAAACAAAACAACACATAAATTATATTACAGTAAATTGACACGTTGCTGGGACCACTTTAAGCACTCAGAACTATGCAGGGAACAGTTTCACCCATCACTTTATTAGTCTATTAAACATTGGGGAACGTGTTCCCCTGGCCAGCAAAGCCGCACACGGTGTTACCAGGGGCCACATCGGCACTTTGGTCCTTGGGGTAGCGGGGCAGGGCTGACAGCAGCTTGAGTCCAGATTGAGCAGTGAGCAGGCAAACAGCTTGACACCCACATCGCTGGCTTGCAGGGGAAGGCCCCGTTGTCTTGGGAGAGGTGGTGCAACAATGGCATGCCCATATCATATGTCAGACGCAATTGAGGGACTGTGCTAGCCAGCCGGCGGAAAGTCTAACCGCCCCACTGCGGCGGTGGCAGAGGCCCATTCGGGAGACTTGTTAACCCAGTGCGGCAACAGCAATGGAAACCTACAAGATTTACTCTCTTCTCCCCTCGGACAGGAGGTCTTTTCTGAAAAAGCAGCAGCGGGCCACTCTCTCCAGCAGGCAGCGAAGGCCACTCCTGTTTCTATCCCCCAGGCGGGAGGCACGATCGTATGAATACTGCAGCTGATGTCACACCACTTCCTTTCTCTGGCAGGTGGGACCGTTACGGGGCTGCGGTTGGCCTGGGGCGGTGTTCCATGTTGTAGGGCTCCTGCCAGGCACGAGCAATCGTTGAGGGGTTGGGGTCACACCACAGGCAGCCTGCTTCCTCCAAATCAAAAGGTCCCTTACTTGAACAGGAAGTCCTACGGTAATGAACATATTGATCTTTTGGGGTGTGATGGGGATTTTTTAAAACAATTTTGCATAGAAAATAAAGCTGGCACCAGACAGTCAAATGCTACATCCAGTTGTGAATGAGCTATAAACAACCACCCCAGATGATAAAAGCCAGTCTTCCACATTAACAAGATGGCAGCGAAGTGATCTGTAAATTAAGATTTTAAAATACCTTGAGCGAAATGCCAGAGAGTAGCTCTATGACCCAGGTTTAGAAAACCTCAATTTGCCAGTGGGGAGAATTGTGGACCAAGCTTTAAAAACCTTGTGCAAGATGATGAAGAGAAACTCTGAACGGAGCATTTAAAACCACACATCTACAACTCCTGTATATTAGTTCTATCCTACTCCCCACACGCTGGTCACCTCTTTAGACTTCCCAACTCAATTATTTTGCCTTCTGGACCAATCTCTTGCTTCGCCACTATCTGCAGATGACTTCGCCATTTTCTTTATCCGCAATGTTTCCCTGCTTCGCTCCTCTCTGACCCCGACTCTATCATCATCCCTTTATCTTCTCCACCTATTGACTCTACGTTCTCTTTCACCCTCAAGTCTACCACTTACTGCTTTCCTTTCTCACCTCCCTTTTTAACTCTTCCCTCCTTGCGACTTCCTTCATGATGACTTTAAATGGGCCGTCATTTTTCCTATTCTCCAAAAAACCCTCACTTGATCAATCATCCCCTGAAAACCTTTGGCCCAAAACCGTCCTACCATGGGTCTCTAAAATACTTGACCAAGCAGTCAATTCTCAAATGTCTTCCTTTATTGATGCCAACTTTCTACTCCCTCCTGTCAAATCTGGCTTTCGCCCCCTTCACTCCAAAGAAACTGTTTTCTGTTTCCAACTCTCTCCTCCCTGCCCATCATTCAACATGATTTTCTCTTCTTATTCTCCTGCATTTTTCTGCCACCTTCGATACTGACACTCACCACACTCTTCTCTCTGCTCTTGCTTCATTTGTTGGCTTTTAAGGCTCTGTGTTACAATGGTTCCCCTCCTATCTTGACAAACGCTCCTTTACCATCTCCCAGGCTGGTAATCAGTCCCCTGTCTGATCTTTACACTAAGGGGTTCCCCAAGGCCCTGCCCCAAGTCCCCTTTCTTTCTTCCCTCTACACCCCCCCCTCTGCTACAATCTCCTCATTCAGCCTATCCTCACACTTTTATGCTGACGACTTCCAAACATTTCCATTTGTGAGGAACCAGGAATGAGACACAAACACAGGGGATTCATGGTTTTGGCTATTCACTTTTATTGAAACAAAAGGGGGTTGGAAAATACCTCTGTCTCTACTCTAAGAGGCATTTCCCTACCTAACACCACACTAAGTGTGTGTCTGATGTCAAGATGTCCAAAGGAAAATGACCTGTGTCCAAAGTACTATTCTGACCCTCACATTCTAAAAATCAACTCTAAGGTAAAAAGGGAAATGCCTTTGGCCTTGAAAAGTGTACAAATGTTAAAAAAGGAAATGCGTAACTCCAACACAAAAGTTCCAGATGGATAAAGTTCACAGATCCAGAGGATGGTTCCCTTCCCCTGGATTTCTCTTTACTCTGCTTTATACTTTTAAGGATATCAGTTCCTTGATTTTCTTTTGATCAACAACACAACTGGTATGCAAAGCAACTGGGCTGTTAGTCTGAATCTCGGTAGGGTGTCGGGTGTACTTTCCTGCCAGATTTCTTCTCTTCTTTAATATATTTCAAAATAATCTTTGGATATTACCCGATGTATCCTAATCAGGACTTATTAATGTGATGTACTTTACACACTGTCCAACTTTACCTTGCCTGGTATACTTATGCCAGGGCTTTCTCATCTGAACACACTTGCAACTTGAATCTGCCCAATATACTCTTCTACCAGGTGTGACAAACCCGACTGTATTTTCCCATCCACTCCCTTGGGATCTTCCATTCAGGTGACCAGGGAAGGGCCATTGCTTTTGGATCCCGACCCTGGGGGTGGATAAGCAAGGGAGGATCGCTTGAGTGGAGGGTCACAGGGGATTGGGAGGAGGATACCAAAGGGTGAGACATGGTATTACCCTGCCCCAAAAATACCCAAACCTACTCTCCCTCACCGTTTCACCTCATCTCCCCCTCCCCATTTCCAACCAATACTGAGACGAGGAGGAGGCAACCAAGATCAGTAGAGATTACCCATAGGAATAACATGGGGAAAATAAGGGAAATCTACCCTAGAAAGAACTCAGGTTGTCCCACTAATAGTCAGACCGGGTCAGGCATTCAATAGTAACCACTCACACCTGACTCCACTTGACTGGTTTGTTCACTTTAAAAAGGGTGGTCTTGCACATATGGATGAGCAAGATGGGGATGCAGTCTGTACCGGAGGAGCTCAAGAGCAGAGAGACGCAGGAGCTGCAGGCTGGAGGATGGCGTGCAGACTTGGCGAGGGAGCAGTGCCTCCAGGGAGCCGGAGAAACGCAGCCCAGACTCTGCCGGCCAGGTTCAGGAGAGTTCTCATTCCCTTGAGGCCTGTGCCGACCCGAAGGGTGCCAGAGGGGCAGGTGGCAAGACCCTGACCTCAACCCTGCATACCCTGGAGGGACCGCCTCTCAATGCAATGCTGCTTGGTGAGTTTCGTGAAGAATGTGAGAGAAACTGGGGAGCGTGCGTTTGGATGAGAGCGGAGCAGGTGAGAGGCACGGACAGTAAAAGAGGCACAGAATTCAAAGACAAGTATAGAAAAGCTGAAAGCAAGATCGAAGCAGAAAGTGTAAAGTTGACAGAATGGAGCAGAAAGTAAAGCGAAAGGCAAATCGGAGCAGAAAGCGGGCAGAAGACCGATTGGAGCGAAAAGTGAGTTCAAGTTTTAAAAAAAAGCAACAGTGCAAGCGTGCACAAGGCCTTCTCCGTGGCTTCTGTGCCCCTCATGGTTTCCACTCATCTGCTCTGGGCTTCTCCATGCTCAAGCGGTGTGGAGGCTGCCTTTCAGTACCTGCGTTACGCCAGGAAGCCTTGTTTCCTCTTCTGGCATCCTCGCACCATACCATCTCCTGCAGTCTGCTCTCCTATGAGTCGGTTAGTTTTACGGACCTCGTACCACCGAGAGGACAAGGCTTCTCCAGCCAGTGTCTCTCTGCCAGAGGTTTACATGTACCGGCATCAAGTATTGTGAGAAACCCGAGGGTATCCTCACTCCTGCTCCCCTTGGATCCTCTGTTCAGATGGCCAGGGAAAGATCATCGCTTTTGGATCCTGACCCTGCGGGTGGAGAAGAGAGGGATGATGACCTGGTTGGAGGGTCCTTGAGGATTGGGAGTTGTGCCCAAAGGCAAGATATAGTACCACCCCTTTACCTATTGAAAACCAAGCTAACCTTCCTCCAGCCTTTATGGGCTATTGTAGAACCCCTCCCTCATTTCCTCACATTGTACCTTTGATAACAATGAAACTGGGAAGAGGCGACTAAGAGTAATGAACACTAAGACCTCATTTCACCACTTTGGTACTGGGATGAGGAATATGCCTGCAGAGTACTTGCAAGATCAGGCAAGTCCCTTTAATGACAGTAAGGCAAACCTAATTGGAAGTCCACACCTGCAACCTGTCCAGTGGTTGCAGGTGTATAAAGGGAGACCAGTGGAACAGAAACCAGAGCCTGCGTGGGAGAGACCAGGGGACCCTTTCCGTGAGGAGTCAGCCATGGTGGGACATAAGGAGGAGCCAGGATGCTGGCCGACATCCCCAGGGTGTGGGGGCCTCCATGACGAAGATCGAGCAGCTGGGGCTGCGAGCAAGCAGGAGAGAAAGAGGATGCCAACTGTGTCCACATAGTGAAGCAACAAAGTTGCCGGCATATGCAGGATTCCAACCGGCATGCAAGTTGGGCTCACAGAGGTTGGAGTGCCAGCTTCAGAAGAGAGAGGAAGCAGCAGGAGCCACCAGAGCAGGACGCCGAAGACCGGTGAATGTTGTGGGAATCCCAGCAGAAGCCGGGGAGCTCCATGTGGGCTACGCATGAATGATGACGCGCTGTAGGAATGTTAGTTTCAAATCAAGATAAACTATGCATATTGAACACCGAACTAAAAAGTCGAAACAATGCTAAGATATGCATATTGGATACCGAACTGATTAAAAACCTGAAATTAAGCATGTTGAATACCGAGCTGAAACTTTACGGGCAAAGCAAATAGCCAATGAAAGTCAAAAGGGAAAGTGCCCACATAAAAGCAACTATGGGAAAAACAGAAAGTGTGAAAGTGCAACAAAAGGTGGGGCATGAAAAATACCACCAAAAAGTTAATCTTATGAATGAATGCAGTGCGGCAAGGCCACAGACTGACAAGAGTTGTGCAATACGTTTTGGCAAAGCCACAAGGCTAACTAGGAGAAGCCGGAAGAGTATAAAACTGCACATAAAGTCAATAGGCCGACAAGGAGGTACTAATGCCCCTCTACACAAGGGCAAAAATAGAAGAACCTGCGTGGTCTGAAGAGCCTAGGGGTCCAGGTTGCGGGACCTGTTATGGATGGACCGTGTGGTCTGTCAACTGCACCTAGACTAGTGAGCCCTGCATTGCGAAAGCCAAAGACATTGTGAAACAAATCAAGAAGGAGCACTGCAAGTGAGCTAGTGACACAAACCAGAAGGAGGGTCAAGTTGACCTAGGGCTGAGTTGAACTTTGAAAGACTGAAACAAACATTGGTTACTATGTTGGAACTATCCTCGTCTCGGGAGGATAACTGAGGGGCAACATGCTCGCTTTGGAAGTATGACGACGCGGAGCAACACAGGTTTGATCCCTGGGTCCGCGCTTGGAAAACTCTATGTATTAAGGGCATTATAAATAACCAATTACAATTACATTGAAGTCTTGGGGAAGGGAATCCTCAAACTTGATGAACTGCAAATGCCGTCTTGAGGACAGGGCCTTAAGGCCCTTTTCGTTTGAACTATGTTACTTTGAACTTGGGGAAGAGAACCCCAAAGACCGTATGGAACTGTTTGAATTTCAGCAAGGTAATCTTAAGACTTTTGTGGAACTTTCTTGAACTTGGGGAAGAGGAGCTGAAGATGAAGCTAAGAGCTGGAAGAAGCTCAGAACCTTGTGTTGATTATCATTTCTTTTATGACTGACATCCCTACTCATTGTTTATCTTCAACTGTGAGGACAAAGATAGGTTTTGGGCACAGACAGGCTTAAGTTGAACTCTATGACTCAGGCTTTCCTTAGTTTCGATCAGGTAGGAAAATCACACCTTACTATAGGGCAATTAGGCCTTCTACCATCCTGACATTTGAGTTAATAAACTATTTTTTGTGAACTTTTATTCTGTTGTCTGTGTCTTGTTTCATGATGGCTTCACAGTATGCACTTGCAACAACTAGAGCTCAGCTTGTGTTCTTGGCCTTCATCGATCATCATTACTTGGTTCAGCTTCCTCGTTACAGTAAGTCTGTATTCAGGGAAAGGGAAGTCAGTTCTTGATGACTTGTATACAGAGTATGGTGAAGTATTCTCAGTAGCCTTGAAAGGTGGGTGAGGGGAGTTATGACATTATGCTATTAAGGCATGGGGAATGAAAGGGCGATCCTCAAGAGAAAAAGGGGGGGTAGCATGTCTTGTCCGATGATGTGTCACTCACCTGAGGGTTACCTCCCCCCATGTGGTGATCCCTCGTATAGGCGTCCCCAGTGTCAGGATCAGGTAGCGGCTGCCGTCCCCCGGGCCACATGGGGATAGGCCCCACTGGGAAAGGAGTGATGGCACCATCGGATTCATCACACATCGTTCTATAGTTTTTCTAATACTATCCATGAAACCATCTCCTCTTGCCTTACTGCAGTCTGGGACTGGATGCACTCCCACTTTCCCGATCTATATACTTTGTGACAGCGTGGCCTGCCACATAGAACCATGCTGACTCTGATATAGAGTTCAATGGTGTTTATTAAAATTCTTTGTAGATGGTATAGCTGTGTCTCTTGTGGCAATGGTTTCTGGGTCTAGCAGGGCTTGGGATATGTGCTGCTAGGGCCGTCTTTCCCTTTCTGGTCTACCCTGGCCTTGTCCCCACCTCCCTAACCCAGACATCCCCATCAGAGAAGTGAGTAACACTAGGATCGGTAACCCCTACCACTATTTTGCTTTCTGGGCTATTCATGTGTTCCCTAAATCGTTGGCTAACTGACTCCCTAGGGAGCTTCCAACTTTCCCTCTCTTCTCCCCGCTTAGTAGTGTCTGGGAGTAATGAATGGTGCCTTCTTTCACCCAGCGTCATGCTCATTCCTTTCACACCCTCGCATACCGGACCCTTCGCTATACTGGTCTCTTCAACTGATCTCCTCTCACAACGTCACTGTCCCTCCAATCTCTCACTCTGCCTTTCCACCTCCACCCTTCGATCTTACTTCTTTTCCTACTCCTATTCTTACTTCTGCTCATACCTCCAACTACTCCCTACCTTCATTATTGCCTATTCCCCCCTTCTGCCCACTACTTCCCCACTTCTCTCCATCCCTCTAGTTACAATCTCTGTTTCACTCTACACCAATAGCTACTCCAATTCTCCCACTCATTGTCACTCTTCCCACTCCCCCTCTACTGCTGTTCCTATTCCGCTACTACCACTATCCTTTTACTAGCTCTACTTCTCCAAGACACTCAGGGATATGGTGCCCTGCTCACCCCTTTGCTAGTCCCTTTTCAGACCCTCGGGATATGGTGTCCTGCTCACCCTTATACTACAGACTACCACTCTACTAAATTCCTGCACTCGCTACTCCTGCGGTTTACTATCTTTATTCTCAACTACTACTACTACCACCGCCACTAATACGACTACAGTGATCCGCTACTCCTTCTCTACCTCTTCTACTAGCACTCTCCTCTCTCTCACACAGACACTCCACCGGCCCCCCTCCTTAACAATAGCCTCTGCACTCCAATCGCTCTCGCCTCCTCTGGTCTCTCAGACGTCCTCCATCGCCTCCTATCCTCACCAACTAACGCACACTCACTCACACACACCTCCTTAAATACACCACCCCCGCCCAAGATTGAATACTTACCCTGTCCAATCACTTACCTGGTTCACAGAGGGGTGTGACAGGGAAAGGCCAAGGCCATGGGATGGCTTAAAAGGGCTGGTAAACCCCGCCCCTTTCCAACATGGACCCTGCTGTGGTCCAGGGTTGTTGCTCTGCTCATGACCTGAATGGGCCTTTTAAAATAATATTTACATCCCTGGCGGTATAGTGGATAAAAGCCTTCGTGGGGCCTTTATTAATAACATTCCCCTGGAGGGCTATTGGAGGCTTGTCCCTGCTTCTTTGGCAGCCGGTGTTTTTGGCGCTCCGGCACCCCCTGCTTTTCTGCAATCCACGTCCTGCGTTAGGCAGCGAGTGTTGTGCCGCTCGCAGCACCCCTTGTCTTCTGTAGACTGCTATTCCAGCGTCTTCCTCGCAGCTTCTGTGCTGCTTCTCCTGCCTGGACACGTACCGCCATCACTGCATGCAAGGAGGGGTGTGGAAGGGGCCTGCCCCCACTCCCCTTGACAGGGCCACAACACTGGCCCTGTTACAACTTCAAAAACTGAAATGATATGTTTTTCTTCTGTGTCCATTCATCCCCCTCTGCCTCCTCCTGCAATCAAGCCTGCCTCTCTGTGGGGACATCACATGATCGCGGGAGCGTGTTCTCGTGAGATCTCGCGAGCCCACGCTCCGCGGGAATACGTTCCCGCTTCAGAGTTAGCGCTCGGCCAGCTGAAGCGGTCACACAGGAGCGCTGCTCCTGATTACAGGATAAGAGGCAGTGAGTGACAGAACTCACACCACAGCTTCTAGGGCGTAACACCACAGCCACAGGAGGCTTCATGGGGGCCCTAGAAGTCTACAGCGTGCCACCGGTGAGCACAACCTTTCCACAGTGAATCAACTGGGAAAGCACAGGACTTGATGACTTGTATACAGAGTATGGTGAAGTATTCTCAGTAGCCTTGAAAGGTGGGTGAAGGGAGTAAGCGCCCAGAATCACCAGGCCACCTTAGAGCCTTTCTCCCTGTTGTCAGTCAATAAAGACTGTTAGAAACCCTACAGCGTCCTGTCATCTATTTAGGCCACAACATAACTGGCGACGAGGATACCAGAAGTCCCACGGACCCACCATGCAAGGCGCCACACCAACCCCTGCGTTTCTCCCCTTGCCAGGGACACCGGCAATTCCTTGCAGCATCCGCATTCCAGAGGATGATGAACTCCCTGCTTAAAGGCCTTACCAATGTCTCATTCTTCCAGGATGACATCCTGGTGTACGCCAAAGACAACGAGACCCATGATAAGGCACTCAAGTCAGTCCTGAGCAGACTTCAGGAGGAAGGCATTCACCTACGCCATGAAAAGTGTGTCTTCGGGGTGAACAAGGTAGAATATCTTGGGTACTGCATCTCGAGTGATGGGGTAAGCCCCAAGAAGAACCTCATGGAGGCCATTACAAAAGCACCGGCGCCGATGTCCAAAGAGGAACTACGCTCATTCTTGGGCCTAGCCGTGTACTATGCCAAATTCGTCCCCAGGTTCTCTGAGACCACGTCTCCCATGAGGGAGCTCCTGAAGAAGGGGGCAGCGTACTCTTGGGGCCCAGAACAGGACGAGGCTTTCAGCGAAATCAAGAAAAGGATTCTACACGCGCCGTGTCTTAAACCATGCAACCCTGAATGGGACACCTACATCACCACTGACGCCAGCGCATACGGCCTAGGGGCCACCTTGACCCAGAAGAAGGGCGACACTGAGAACATTGTGGCGTTTGCATCCAAGGCACTATCCTCATCCGAGAAGAATTACTCTACGGTAGAGAAAGAGATGTTGGCATGCGCCTGGGCCGTCGACTATTTCAGATCATACGTATGGGGAACAAGATTCAAGTTGATCACCGATCACAAACCCCTAATTCACATGTTGAGCCCGGGCGGCACCAAGACGGCCACCCCCAGACTGGCCAGGATCGCCGCAAAGCTCCAAGAGTACACATATGAGATACAACACATTGCGGGCTGGAAAAACGCACAAGCGGACTGCATGTCCAGGCTCCTGAACCAAAGCGCCCCCGGCACCACATTCCTGGAAGACGAATGTGTCGTTGCTTCCATCGGCGACTTGAGGAACGTCGAGTACATGGAAATGAGCGAGCGCCACTGGCAGGAAGAGTTCGAGCAGGACTATGCCCTAAGGCACGTAAGCACCTGGGTTCGAAATGGATGGCCCAACGAGAGAGCGATCCCCGAAGGCCTTCGTCCCTACTGGAAGGTGAACGAGGAAATCACCGCCATGAACGGTCTCATTCTCAGAGGTGATCAAGTCATCCCACCCAGCGGAATCCGCAAAGTCATACTGTGCAGAGCACACTCAGGCCATTTAGGGTGCAACATGACCAGACGAAGGATACGCGACGCATACTGGTGGCCAGGCATGGACCAGGACGTACGGCAGATGGTCGATAGGTGCCATGAATGCTCAAACAGCGACAAGCGCCTAGCCGTGAGGCAAGCCCCCATGCTGCCCACCGAAGTCCCCAAAGGGGTGTGGCGAAAACTGGGGCTGGATTTCATAGGGGCGCTGGACAACATACCCCCAGAGCACAGGTACGGAATAGTCATGGTCGACTATTTTTCCAAATGGGTGGAAGCTGACTTCACCCCAGGCATCACCACAGGAACAGTCATTGAAACACTCACCGCCATATTCCAGCGGGAGGGCCTACCCGAAGAACTTGTCACGGACAACGGAGTCCAGCTAGTCTCCAGAGAAATGGAAACATTTCTCAAGCTCAACAACATCAAACAGCAAAAAGCAAGTCTATACCACCCACAGGCAAATGGCCTAGTCGAGCGGGCAAACCGCTTCATCAAGGGGGCGCTACAACTGGCTCACGCCTCGGGCCTGGACCCTTACAAGACAGTCAAAGAAGCTGTAGCGGCCCACCGTCTCACCCCCAACGCCGTCACAGGTGTTTCACCTTTCCATCTGCTGAGGGGGAGAAGGGCAGCATCCTCACTGGTACCACCATGGCTCCAGCAAGTGAGGGCCGACGAAGACGTTGACATGGATGACATAACGTGCCGCATGCAGCGCAACAAAGAAGCAATGAAAGCACAGGGGGATTTGCGCCGAGCCGCTCGACACACACAAGTCAACAAAGGGGATCTGGTGAAGATACGACTTCCCCACAAGGACACCTCCACTGGTTCCAGATACAGCAGTCCCATAGAAGTCATGGAGAGAGGGGCAAACCACATCTGCACCAGCAATGGCAGGAGGTGGAATCTAGAAAGGGTAGCCATGTACCGCAGGAAAGAAGACACAGTACACTCGCAAGGAGACACTGGAGGAGATCAAGTCTGCCAAGAGTCATATGAAAACCATCACCTCCCGAGTAGAGATACCATAGAGGCGCACCATCACAACGACTTTGCAAGCCCCATTCCCCCAACAACACCCAGGGAATCACAGCAAAGAGCTGGACAAAGAGAACCTGAATCACCAGCACCCTCCCAAAGACACTTCATCGATCCAGCTCCATACCCCGATCCTGGCAGGCACCAGAGAGAGAGAAGGAAACCCAGGAAATATGCAGACTTCATCATGGAGTGACCACCCATCCTTTTTCCCAGCAAAGGAGGTGTGTGGGGACATCACATGATCGCGGGAGCGTGTTCTCGCGAGATCTCGCGAGATGGGATCTCGCGAGCCCACGCTCTGCGGGAAAACGTTCCCGCTTCAGAGTGGGCGCTCGGCCACCTGAAGCGGTCACACAGGAGCGCTGCTCCTGATTACAGGATAAGAGGCAGTGAGTGACAGAACTCGCACCACAGCTTCTAGGGCATAACACCACAGCCACAGGAGGCTTCATGGGGGCCCTAGAAGTCTACAGCGTGCCACCGTTGAGCACAACCTTTCCACAGTTAATCAACTGGGGAAGCACAGGTCTTGATCGCAATGAACTGTAAGTAAGCGCCCAGAATCACCAGGCCACCTTAGAGCCTTTCTCCCTGTTGTCAGTCAATAAAGACTGTTAGAAACCCTACAGCGTCCTGTCATCTATTTAGGCCACAACACTCCCTCTCCCTGCCCGCCACTGCTCGAAACCTGGGTGTTACTTTTGATTTTGCTCTCCTATTTCCAATATTGCTCGCTCTTGCAAGTTTCACCTGTAACATCCGTAAAGCTCGCCTTTAACATTTTACGCCACTAAACTACTTAGATCTGCACTGCTCTGCTCCAGCCTTCACTACTGATCTTCTCGGCCTCGCCTTCGCTCATCTTTCCCCGCTTTCCTCCATCTTTAACTCTTCTATCCGTGCAATCTGTGCTCCCCCCCGCTCGTGCCCTCTCCGGACTTCCATGTAAACAACTTGTTTTCCACTTCCTCTGTATTGTCTACAAGAGCACCCAAGTTCTAGCACCCCCTATCTCTCGTTGTTACTCTTTCTATATCCCCCCCCTCACTCCCTATGATCAGAATCCCCGTGGCTTCATCTCACTTTCACTCCTTTTCTCTCCTTTGTCCCAAAGCATTGGAATTCTCTTCTCCTTGAACTTGGATCTTCTCCCACATTTCATCGCCTCCGTACACGTCTTATATATACACCCTTGTTTCTCAACTCTGGCTCTTAATCTTTCTGGTTTCGCAACCTCTGTTCTGTTACCTCACTATTGCAATTCTTGTCCTCGTTTGCTTTGCCATTTTGTCTTCCTGGTGAATTGTACCGTATTTCTTTGTAACCAGCTCTTGATAAGTTCAATACAACAAAAACAAAAAAAAAGTGCAGGCAAGGTAAGGATGAGAGGTGAAGGTTTAGCAAATGCAGCCAGACACTTATAGCTGGAGAAGGCCCGAGTACTGGCCACAATAAACTACCACTCATTCCGTGGAAACAAAGAACGGACAGTCATCAACATAGCAATCATGGTGTTATGTTTATGGAGCCGCAAGAATCATTTCTGCTGGAAGTTTTGTCAGCTAATTAAAATGTCCAAAGCCAAGCTGGAATAGCTCGTTAATTGGGAAAGGGGGAAAAACAGACGAGTCCAAGGTTTCATCACTTTCACATATTTGCTTACTGCCAACAACAGGCGATTATGGGTGAATGGAAGAAAATAAAAACGAGGCACGTGCTTGTTCAATATTTGTGTTACAGCTGCAGCTCATTTGCTAATGCGTTCAGATCAAACTATTTGTTAAGCTAAGGCAAAGGCTAATAATGAGGGCTAATAATGAACAGTCGCTTCCCTCATTGCAAGAGGAACATTTTAATTGTGGTTACGGTCTGATTAATTCTGTATTTTTCACAGAATACGTATTTAAGGCTAAAACAGACCTGCACACAGGGTGACACTTTAAGCAGCTCTGGCGGAAACGCATTTTGAAGCATTACAAATAGTTTTTGCTCGAGGCAGGTACAGTATGACACCTTTTAGAAATTGAACCAAATGTGTCCAAAAATAAGGGACTCGTATCTGGGCGATTAGCTCACTGGTTAAAGGAATGATGTGGGCAGAAATATTATTGGCCAAAAAGATGGGCAATAATAAAAGAAGTATCTAAAAAAAAATGTTTTTTTAAAGTCCCTGTGTAAAGTATTGAGCAAATGAAGCTCAAACTTTAAAATGGGAAGCACTAGTGGGGCATCCGTTTTGTGAAATGGATGCCGCCTGTGCTTGCCTTTGAAGCAATGAAGCAAAAGCCAGCCAGCTGTAGTAAACAAAAGCTACCACTGGGTGGCTTTTGCTTCATTGGTGCTGGACTCGGAGGACAGAGACCAGAGACTACAGGTAGGAAAGCTGCAGCTGCGTCTCGGAAAGTGCTCATTATTTTTTTTTTAAATAAGCACTAGCTGCGTTTTTTTTCTACGTTTTCTGGGCTGGAGGAGCCCAGAAAACTTAGAAATAAAACCGCAGATTTTAAAACTTAAAAATGTTTGCGGTAGCTTCAGCTTGGAATACAACGTTATTGTGTTTAAAAACGCTGCGGTTTTTCTTTCTAAGTTTCTCGCGCTCCTCTGAGCCGGAGGAGTCTGAGAAACTTAGAAAGAAAAACCGCAGTGTTTTTGAAACACAACCGCGTTGTGTTTCTGCCTGCAGTGGCTATCACTTTGGGTCTCCGGTGCTCCACCGGGGGAGCACCGGAGACCCAAAGTGAAAGCCAAGGCAGGCAGAAACACAATGCAGTTGTGTTTCCATGCTGCAGTGTTTCTGCCTACAGTAGCTTTCACTTTGGGGCTCTCGGGCTCCCCGTGGGGAGCCCGAGAGCTCGAAAGTGAAAGCCGCTGCAGGCAGAAACACAATGTGGGTGTTTTGAAATGCTGCAGTGTTTCTGCCTACAGCAGCTTTCACTGTGGGGCTCTCGGGCTGAGCCCCAAAGTGAAAGCTGCTGTAGGCAGAAACACAACGCAGGTGTTTAGAAATGCTGCAGTGCTTCTCACTGCGGCAGCTTTCGTGTTGAGTCTCCTGGGCTCACCCAACCCTGAGGGAGTCCAGGAGACTCCAAGCGAATATTGTGCATATTAAGTAGTTTGCGGTTTTCACCCTAAATTACTACGGTAATCCAGACGTGGAACCCTTGCTCACTGTTCTTAAAGAGACACAGCCCCTCTTCACTGATGAGGCCCAACCAGGCCAAAACACGTGTCTGGGGTTGCTGTTGGTATTCTTGTTCAGAAGAGAATTGCCTGACATTTCGATGCTGGACTGCCCTTGGGCTGGACAAAGACTAATATATAGTCTCTATCCGGCATCAAAAGCCCACATAAACCAACTGAAACATGTGTAGGCTAGTTGACAAGCTGACGTGGCTGTCTAACAAAGAGAAGACATTTGTAATTGAGTAGGGTGTGATGGAATAAGTGTATGGAATGTTGAAGGTTATATAGAGTCTATAACAGATTTAAAGGAATGGTTCGGTCAGAAATATGAATTGCTAAAATGGTTAGCAATAGTCTAAAACATAGTTTAGACATATTTTGAATGGAAGTTCCTATGTAAACACTTTGAGAAAATGAGGCTCAAAGTGTTTACATGGGAGCATCCATTTTGTGATTTCAGGCAGCCTCCTCAGCTCTGCCTTTGCGGCACTAAACAAGTAGCAAAAGCCCCCTACTGGGAGCTTTTGCTTACTGCAGCCAGAGCAGAGCTGAGGAGGCTGCCTTCACTTTCATTTTATGTTTTCTGTGCTCCCCAAGCCCAGGGAAGCTCAGAAAACGTAAAATGAAGGCAAAAAGCCAAGGCGCGGCAATTAAAAATACAACTTTGTTGTTTTTGTGATTGCTGTGGTTGGAAAACAACGGCAATCACAAATACAACAACGTTGTTATTCTGACAGGAGCAGCTTTCGTGTGGAGTCTTCTGGGCTCCCCAACCCTGAGGGAGTCCAGGATACTCTCAGCGAAAGCTGCCACATTCAGATTAACAACCTTTTTGGATTTGTAAATACTGCGGCATTTACAAATCCAAATACGTTGTATTTCTCACTGCGCCAGCTTTCGTTTGGAGTCTCCTGGACTCCGTCAGGGTTGGTGGAGCCCAGGAGACTCCACGCGAAAGCTGCCACAGTGAGAAGCACTGCTGCATTTCAAAACATCTGCGTTGTGTTTCTGCCTACAGCAGCTTTCACTTTGGGGCTCTCAGGCTCCCGACGGGTAGCCCGAGAGCCCCAAAGTGAAAACTGTTGTAGGCAGAAACACCGCGGCATGGAAAAACAACCGCGTTGTGTTTCTGGCTGCCTTGGCTTTCACTTTGGGTCTCCGGTGCTTCCCTGGGGGAGCACCGGAGACCCAAAGTGATAGCCACGGCAGGCAGAAACACAACATGGTTGTGTTTCAAAAACGCTGCGTTTTTTCTTTCTAAGTTTCTCAGGCTCCTCCGGCTCGGAGGAGCGCAAGAAACTTAGAAAGAAAAACCGCAGCGTTTTTAAACACAACAACGTTGTATCTATGTTTGCGGTAGCTTCAGCTTGGTGCCCAACGGGCTCCAAGCTGAAGCTACCGCAAACATAAATACAACATTTTAAAAGCTGCAGTTTTATTTCTAAGTTTTCCGGGCTTCTCCAACCCGGAAAAAATTAGAAAAAAAAAACGCAGCTAGTGCTAGTGCTTATTTAAAATAAAAGAAATTAGCACTTACCGAGACGAGGCTGCAGCTTTTCTGCCTGTAGTCTCTGGTCTCCGTCCTCCGAGTCCGGCACCAATGAAGCAAAAGCCACCCAATGGTAGCTTTTGTTTACTACAGCTGGTTGGATTTTGCTTCATTAGTGCCGCAAAGGCAAGCACAGGCGGCATCCATTTCACAAAATGGATGCCCCCTAGTGCTTCCCATTTTAAAGTTTGAGCTTCATTTGCATGTTTGTTTGTCAACTACTTGTCTTGACACGAGCGGCCAGCACGAATCAGTGGTATTTTGCCAAAGCCTGGTTGAAAGGATAATATTTTGAGGTCGAATGGTGGCTTGTGTATCGCTCTTCCCTCCATAAGACGACGAGAGAATTCCCATATGAAGGGGCCAATGGTTCACTTTGTTAAATAGTGTATTTAACTTGCCAAATGTTGATATGTATGCATTTGCTTTTTATATAGTGTGAGCCTAGCTGGAATGTAACTAGCATTGTACATCAAGAGGTTGTATCATTGGATTACAATAATATGCATACAATTAGAAGGATTGACTATTAAGATGTAGTTAGAAGGATGTGGAGGGATGTGACACAGAGGGTTACGGGTAGGGGACATGGTTTAGGCACCTACTGTGGGTACTCACAGATGACAAGAATTATCATAGGGAACCAGGTGAGATCCCCTCAGGTCTCTTGCAAAGACCAGGAAGCCATAGGTTAGTTCAGAAGATCATAGCTTGAATTCTAAAAACCTGAACCCTGTCCAGGAATCACAGCGGCATTGATGTCAGTGAATTCTACTATGTCATTTTTGCTCAGTCGTCTTCTTTAGAACCCATTCTTCCACATACTGCAGAAGTGTGTACTCTAATGTAAATATATAAAAATTTCTCTAAAAAGTCAAAGTTCCTACTGCACCTCCTCAGAGTTACTCAGCCTTTGTTTTCCTTCCCCCAGAAGCTCACCGTCTCCCAAGCTCTAGTTCTCTCTAGGTTGACCTATTGTAACAGCGTCTTTCTAAATCTACCTGCCTCTACTCTCCGCCCTCTGCAACTAATCCAGAACAGGACTGCAAGACTTGTCCTTGGCCTCAAGCCATGGGATCGTATCTCTCCAGCTCTGAACTCCATTGGTTCCCAGTGGATGCAAGGATTAAATTCAAAACATGCTGCATTGTCCACAAGGCTTTCTGGGGCCTGGGTCCAAAATACCTTCAGCTATCCCACTGCAAATACCTGCCCTCTCGAGGTCTTCACTCCTCTACCTCTAACTCCCTCAGGGTCAGTCGTTTTTCTAAGAAACGAGCTGGGGGTAGGCCTCCTTCTGGAACAGCCTCCCCGCCACTTTAAAACTTGAGGAGAACCATCTCCGGTTCTGGAAGCACCTCAAGACCTCCCTCTTTGCTTCTGCCTTCGTTCCACCTCTCCCCTGCTGATCTGTCCTCTCTTGGTACCGTATACCTGGCCACCCTGTCCTCCGGGCCCAGGTACCTGCTCACCCTCCCACACTGCCTCCGGGCAACCCCTTGCACTGAGGTCTGCATCTGTACCCATACACCCCCCCCCTTTTCTTCCTGCACTTATCAGACCTACCCTGTCTGCTGCCTTAAACCCAGCACTTGCCACTTGCTGGCTGCACTACCACTGTTTGTTGCCTTCATTATTTATTTTTTAATTATTATTTATCTGTTTCTCCTTTGCTTCGCACTTTCCACTTCTCCCCCTTCCATGCACTTTTCCCCTCCCTCTCCCATGCACTTGCGCATTCTCAATGTCATTGGGCCTAGTAAGATCGTTGTTTTGTTCTCCCCTGTTCGCCTCTCTTGCCTTGTCGCGCTCTGAAACACTTGATAGAAATAAAATATCAATTCAATTCAAAAACATCAGCTGTTTGGTGTGTAGTCTAGTACTGTTCTAGTTACACGTTCTCATCAACTTGCCCTATCAGATATTCTGTAACCTGACTTCATCCAGACCTGCACACCGTACCATTGCAGCACAGAATGTTCCAGATGCTGCTGCTACAATGAAGATGCTTTCTATGTACATAGCTCTGCTGCTCCTTTGAGCCAATTCTGCAGTAAATAAAAATAAGCCAATTCTGCAGTAATTCAAAATATGAAGAAAACATCTCCAAATACTGTTCAACAGATCCTTTGCGTCATGTGAAGGTGGGTCACACATTCTACCACCACTGGGGACGTAGAGGTGTGAGTATGGCCTGCTGCTGCTATTCAAAGAACCTTTCAAAACAAGACCCTTTTCAACATGCCAGGCCATGCTTTCCTGTTGCTAACCCATTTTCAGACAATCTGCAGCACTCCATACGCTTTGACCTTCAATGGCCAAGAGCCCTCTCCATAGACTATGTTGGCTTCCACCGATGGAAATTGTAGGCCAAAACATCTGGAGGGATGCAGTCTGCAAACCAACCTGTTCCTGGTCATGCCCCTTCCCATGAGGTCAGGGAGGTGAGGCCGCTACCTGATAGTCCACCTTGGGTTGGTACCCAGCAGGTGGATCCTCATGTGGCAGGATCCCCCCTATGGGACTAGGGTCAACTGACTGGGAAGAACGCAGTATTCACCTGTTACCTCACACCCTCTCTCACCCTTCTATCTGATGCTGAACACCCTAGTTCCCCACACTTCCATGTATTTTTGTAGGGTAGACCACCCAACCCTTATGAAAAGTACTAAGACGAGGAAGAGTAGGGACTACCTATTTAAGTTCAGTAATAATATCAGTACTGTGATGAAGAAGACCAAGGTTAACTATGATGAACAGCTCTTGCAACCTACTAAGACGAGGAGGCATGTAGCCATGGTGATTCATTCTGTGAAACCAACTGAATGCACTGCAGCATAATACAGCCGTGTACTCAACATTTTGACACTTGCATATGAATTGCATAAATATGTCTATAGATGTGTCTGGTGACAAGAGGACATCTATACCGGGTCTGCAGTGTCCGACCGAACTAAGGTGCTGAGAAAGGCAGAGGCGTCTGAGGATGCTAAAAGATGTGGCTGGCTGTAGGCGTGAAGCCCAGCTCCCCTGAAGTGCTGACAAGATGCAGAGAGCATTACGGCAGCCGAGAAGACGGATAGAAGTACTCAGGAGCCTTGGGGGAGACCGAGACCGAGAAACAAGACTGGGAACACACCGTGAAGGAACAGGGGGGGGGGGCTGTCTGAGGAATTACATATTATGTTCGCAGAAGGAGCCTGAGAGGGTCTGGGACCCAGATAAAGTGTTTAAGAAGCCATAGGACACTACTAAGAGGGTCCAGGACCCAAATAGAAGAAAGAGGAAGGCGCGAGAAGGAGCCTATACCTGGCAAGGTAGTGAACCAAGCATAGGGGAAGTCCAGAAAGAGGAGAGAGACTTCCTGCAAGGTGCATCTACCTCGTGGTAGTACCTGGGAGGGTAGTATACTAGGTATGTCCAGCATAAGTCAGTGGATCAGGCCTACTACACAAAACAAACCTAAGGAAGGCCAAGGGAAGGGAGTCCTTCCCCCTGGCTTTGAGAACGGCCAAAGAGAACCCGGGAAGGGAGCCATTCACCCTGGCAACAGGTACTGTTTTGTATTGAGAATACAAGAAAGACGAGGGGAAGGGAGTGTGAAGGCATCATGAAGCAAAACAAAGACAACAGGTTCAAAGTTCAAACAGAATTGATTTATTAACTCACATGTCAAGATGATTAAAGGTCTAACTTGCCCTATACTAAGGTGCGATTTCCCTACCTAAAGAAACTAAGGAAAGTCTAAATCAGAAAGTTTAACTTAAAAGTCTGTTTGTACCCAAAACCTATACTTGCCCTCAAAATGAAAGCTAAACAATGTGTAGGGATGTCAGCAATAAAATAAATAGTGTTCTAAATAAAGTTCTGAGCTTCTTCCAGCTCCTGGCTTACTTTTCTGCTCCAGTTCAAGATACTCAACTTGTACTTATTCTTAGTCTTTCAATTTTCAAAAACAGCTCCAGATTAACATTATACTCCTTCTGGTTTCCTAGCAGTTCAATCAGATTGCTTTCTCTTGTTTCACTTACTGTATATTCTGGCGTATTAAACGACTTGGCGTATAAGTCGATCCCCAACTTTTCCAGTTAAAATATACAGTTTGGGATATACCCATCCTATAAAAAAATGACACCCGGCGTATAAGACGACCCCCGACTTTTGAGTAGATTTTCCTGGGTTAAAAAGTCATTTATACGCCAGAATATATGGTAAGCAACTTCTTTGGCTTTCACAGTTGGGGGTTCCCCAGTCTAGGCGCAGTCAGACCACACGGTCCACCCATTACAGGTTGCACAACCAGGAACCCTAGGCTCTCCAGCCTACACAGATTCTTCTGTATCTGTATCTGTGTGATAGTTAACACTTATTTGGCTTCTCCTTGTCAGCCTATTGGCTTTGCCACAATGTGTTCTTTGCCAGTCGTTGGTCTTGCCAAAAGGTATTTTTATATACATTTCATTTTGTGGTGGGTTCGTTCCTTCAGTACCTTGCTTTCATGCTCCCTCACAATTTTCCATACTTGCTTTCTTCTGTGTTTCATACGACTTGTGCTTTGGTTTCAAAAAGGCAGTATATGAATTTCACACACATTTGTCATCAGGTCATAACTCTGCCAAAAGTTTATTTAGTTTGCTATTCAATATCTCTGTTCTTCCCTTCTGCTGCTTGCATGTTATAATGTCCTTACTTTTCAACATCTATTTCGGTTTTCGTCACAGGCACCAGGAGTGCCCGGTTTGTGACATCTTCTCTCTCACTCACCGGTCCCTGGCATCTCCTTCCGGGCAGCTGTGCATTCGGCTCCGACCACGAGCCCCGCTCGCACTTCAGTTTCTCTCTGTATCCCTCTGGCAGCTCAGTTTTCTCTCTGCATATGCGGTCGGTTACTTTGCTTCTTTCTTCTGTGTTCGCAGCTCCGGCTGAGAAACATCGACCAACTTGCCTTCCACACTCGTGGCCTTGCGGTCTGCTTGGCCCTTGGCTTCACAGTTCCTTGGGGTTGTCTGCCGGCATCCGGGCCCACCTCGGCTGCTTCCTCGCATATAGGATTCCTTGCTGGTTTCCTTGCTGCTGGTCTCTTCCCTTTTTATACACCTGTAGCCACTTGACAGTTTGCAGGTGTGAGTTCCAAATTGTAATTTTCGCAATGAGTGGGGCAATTTGAGACATGCCTGACCTTTACAACACTCCGCAGGCCTCTTCCTCTTCTCAGTACTAGAGTGTTGAAAGGACTTACCAGTGTTCACTACTCCTAGTCGCCTCTTCCTTGTCCCTGTACTATAATGCGTTGAATGCAGGGAAATGAGGGGAGATGTTTTGCAATAGCCTATAAAGGCCAGGGGAGGTTGAGGTTGGTTCTCATAAGGGAAAGGGGGATATGATGTCTCTTCTGTGGATATTGTCTTCCTAATCCCCAAGGACCCTGCACCCAGGTGATCCTCCCTCGCTTCTCCCACCCCAGAGTCAGGATCCAAAAGTGATGGCCTTTCCCTGGCCACCGGAGAAGAGTATACAAGGGGATTTAGTGTGACGATACCCTCAGGTTTCTCATGGGTGCAATTCCCCTGGGATTATGACTTTTACTGAAAACCGGAGAAGGATAAGGGGAAGAGAGTCATCCCCCTTGATATCTGTGAACATTGTGAGACAAGTCAAGGGAAGGGAGTCATTCTCTTGGCATTACAAAAGGCTTGAGAGAGGCCAGGGGAAACAGCATACCCCCTGGCATCATGAACTGTAAAAGCCTTAGAGGGGCCGGGGGAAGCGAGTCATTCCCCCTGGTGTTTGTGAACTTTGAGAGAGACCTGGGCATCAAGCTTTTAGGTCAGAATACTACTTTGTTTTGCGATTAAGAGAAGCCTGAGAAATACCAAAGGAAAGGAGTCCTTCTTTTGGTACCAACGCTTTTAAATTGGAGTTTTGTGTTAAATTGGAACTGAGACTTTTCAATCAGGAACTTTGGGTGCTACCTTTGAAAAGGACTACAGCCTGGGGCAGGGAGCCAGTCGCTCCAGACTACTGTTGTAGTAGTTCAATCTACATGAGGAACGAGCCATTCTTCTGCATTAAGAAGAGTCACCAACCTTTTCATTTTGATTATAAGTGTAAGGGAAGGGAAGGGAATGGGTTTTGACACAGAACGGTGGACCTTTAGTTACAGACATTCTGACAACATCCTTAGTATTCAGTTGAGGCAGGGAACCCCCTCTTAGTAATAGTGTTAAATAGGGGTTTTCCTTTATTTTCCTGCTAAATGAAAGTCTTCAGCAACAATCATGCCACCTGTGTGTCAGTCTCCTCCTTCCACACCCTTACACCCCTGACTCATCACTGTTACAGTTGAAAACACCACACACCACTTGTAAAAAGAACAGCAAGAGGTGAAGAGGGGTGAAAAGAATATGCTCAGATATAAAGCTGCACAAGTGCTATATTCCCCACATTCTCGTCATTTTGCACAAATCAATGTTTCATAAAAAGAAGGATTGGTTACACTTTGCACCCCTCTTTCCACCATGAGCTTTTGACTGGTCTTCCGAGGTTGATTTCCTATTTTAACAAACTAGCGGCCTGTACATCCAGCACTTAGGAAAGTGAGTCAGCCTATCTAATGGCCTGTAAATCCAGCGCATATGAGTCAGCCCATCTAGTTGCCTGTATATCCAGCAATTAGGAAAGTGAGTCAGTCCATTTGGTGGCCTGCATCTCCAGTGCATATGAAAGTGAGTGAGCCGATCTAGTGGCCTGTATATCCAGAAATTATGAAAGTGAGTCAGCCCATCTACTGAGGGACACAATGCATAACTGATGCAAACAGTGACTTTGGAAGTCAGCGGCCAATGATCAAATCAATTTGTTCACATATCTCTTGCCAGAGGTTTCTCACCTCAGATCACAGCCAAACCATACAGCCCAGAGACCCTCTTTGTAATACTGTAACACCAACAGTGGTCATCATCTTTGAGCCTCATCTAGTGCAGTTTTATAGGTGGTAATTTCTGAGCAATACCCCCTGCATAACGTATTTATTTTACTTTACTTCCCTTAAGTGCACTGCATAGCTCCTCTCATTGCATTCCCAGCATTGAAATAAGGACCGTCTTCCCCGGAATTCCCAGGGGCAAACTACTAGTGGCTGAAACAAGAATAGTCTCAACTAAGCGATACCCAAGCACCTCATGGTCAGAAAGCGTATACTTACATTTCAAAGAATCAAAGTCCAACAGAGAACTTCCAGATCACACATCAATTCAGAATTCCGGCTTTATGCCAACTCTTCCAAGACAGATTGAGATTATCATCTTGGATGGAAGGGGTTCCCCACAGTGAGGCAGCATCTTGTAGAAGAGGTTTATAACCTGTAGAAGGTGGCTATTCTTTTCAAACTGACTAACCTATATCTTTGTGGTTGGATGGAGTTTGCCCTCCGCTTCTTCTACATGGATAGCAACATCAGGCTAAAAGGCTGTCTGCATGCCCTCTCTACATTCCATTCCCTGGTGGCTCCCTTTTGGGGAGACCCATAGGCAATTACCTAGAAATGCCTTGCTGTAGGATTGAACTCTATAAAAACCTTGCGGTCAATATCAAGGTAACGATATGTGAACACCTTCACACAAAAAGGATAAGGACTCCACATGGGGTAAGATCACACACCGAGACTTCAAAACTGTACAAAAGAAAAATGCACTTGACAATTTTCGTATTTTTTTGTATTTGTAATTTATAAAGTGCCTTACGCCAAGGCGCTGTACAAAACCAATTTACAGTACAAATGAATGAAAGTAGTGGTACAATAGACAAGAATTAAAAACTACAATAAAAGAAGATACAATTAAGATTGAAGTACGAACGTTTCGGTGTCAAGGCAGTTCAGAAAGTGGGATAAGAGTGAATAGATTGTAAAGAGAGTGGGAGAGCATTCCACTGAAGAGGAGCCAAGAAGGAAAAAGAGCAAAACCGTGAAGATGCACCCGGAAGGGCAGTGTACAGTTAGAAGAAAGTGAGATTGAGAGCGAAGAGCAAGAGAGGGAACATAAAAAGACAGATGTGAGATAAATAGGAGCAAGTCCTTAAAGGGACTTGAACGCAATACAGAGGAAATTGAATTTCAGTTGAGAGTGAAAAGATAACCAAATAAGAGAATCCTGAGAGGTAGAAATAGAGTCATGAACAGAAAGAATACAAGAGACGAATACTGGAATTAAAAACAGACTTTAGAGGAGCTAGGCGAGAGATGGGAGACCAAAAAGAGGTACAGAGCAGTGCAATAGGTGCAAAAATATTAAGGAGGAAATCAAAAGCTTAGTGGTACTAAAAGTTAGAAGAGGTACAATTTTCCGAATGTTGAAAAGGTGGAAGCGACAGGAGCGGGATGTAATAGAGATGTGATAAGCAAAAGAGAGATTAGTGTGAAGATGAAGGCCGAGTTTGTGTGCCGTGGGAGAGATAGGCAGATAGGAGGGAGAAAATAAAATGAAGGTTGGAGGAACGGGGAGAGGGATCGTATTAGCTGAGGAAAAGAAAACTTTCGTTTTTGAAGGTTTTGATAACAGGGATACAGGCTGAAAGATTTGTATGAATGATAGGTGTGGGAGAAGAAAAGATAGAAATAGTTGGGTGTCAAAAATGATGAGATAGCCCAAATGAAGAGACCATTAGACCATTTTAGCCAATGGAGAAGTATAAAGAGAAAAAAGAAATGGGTCCAGGACGGACCCTTGTGGAACACTGGGCGAGCGAGGAAGGGGATCGGAACAAACACCAGCCCAAGATACCGAGTAGGTGTGATGAGACAAATAGGAATGGAACCATGCCAGTACGGAGCCAAAAAAACAAAAGAGGAAAGATTGGAGAAGTAGTAAGTGATCCACTGTGTCAAAGGCAGCAGATAGATCCAAAAGTGTAAGAATAGAGGAGTGTTTAACATAACGGGCAGAGAGTAGAGGGTCACAGACAGAAAGAAGAGCGGGTTTAGTGGAGTGAAGAGGTCGAAAACCAGATGGTGAGATAGAGTTAAGGGTGACAAAGGAAGAAACCTGGGAGTAGACAAGACGTTCTAACAGTTTGGAACGGTAAGGAAAGAGAGAGATAGGACAAACATTTGAAAGAATAGCTTGGTTCAAAGAACGTTTTTTTTCAAATATAGAAAGAATAATGGCATGTTTAAAAAGAAGAGAGAAGGTGGAAGTAATAAGATATTACGCTAATAAACAGTAATGTGGGTTTATTCACAGATTTTAAACTTGGAAGATCAATACAATTCCAGTTCACAGAACCATGTACCCAGAGAAGATATACATTTGCCCTCAAGTTACCCAACTAGCTTGCCTCTTATGGTAGTGTGGGATGAGCACCAAGACTTATTTTAGGAATGCATAAGGGTGAGAGCTCAAAGCCAATCTAAAAAAAAAAAAACATGGCCCTCATTACTGGTCCAGCGGTAACCCTGCCGGTAAAACCCAAAATAAATTTCCACCACCTGACTTCCCGGTGCCACCGGGCTTTTTTGAGTCCAGTGGCTGGAAAGTCGGGCACCGGTAATTTTGTTAGGACTCCATGGGAATGGGGACACGGGGGCACCGTTAACAACAGTGCCGGTGCTTCCGTGAGAACTCTGCAAGCGGGTGCCCTCCCGCCCGGCAGGTCTGACCCTGGTGGACAAGGACGGCACACGCCCGCAGTTATACTGTGCCGGTCCGGAAACAATGGTGCTGGTTGGCTTACCAACCGGCACCGTTGTTTCCGGACCGGCACCGTTGTAATGAGGCTGCATGTTTTTTTTTTAAGTTACTGCGCTCAAAGTTCTTGCCTTTCTAGCCTAAAAAGGTGAAGGGGAAAATTGGGCCAGAAATCAATTTCGACCCCCACTGGATCAGCTGCTAGTAAAAAACAACATAATCCCTGGAGGAAATATTATCAATAAAGGTGTCTCTTTGGCTAAAGCATGCAAAGGGTTTGAACTGGGAAGGTAAATCACCAGACTAGTGATCCATTAAGGCCTTCTGTTTGTTAGTTGGACAGTTTATTTGTTTTACTTATTTGGTGTTCTGTAATGCTTTGCATGTGTACAGAATACTCCATAAAGCCAGAGGGGGTAGAAACGGGGGAGGCAAAAAAAAGGATAGGCAACAAACAACATGCCAGTATATTGAAGGATCTCCTGCATTTGAGGGGGTTTGGTTCCATCCTAAGATATATAGATAGTGCTGCAAAGCATACAAGGATCAAACGGAGGTCAGACACAAAATATTGTCGTGCACCACTTTATTAGGGTTTTTACAAGCACCAACCAGATCAATGCCCTCAGTTCCAAGAACGTGCTAAAAAATAACCTAACTGTTGTCCGGATGGTCATTGACCAGGCTGCAATAATTTCCTAGGGGCAATTTAAAGGTTACTGCCTCTCAAAAAAGGTCCAAGAAGTCAAAGTTCTTTCCGTTCTTGTTCAACCCAGGCCCTAGTCCAACCTAGTGGCTCAACATGACCAAATAGCTGCCGATTTCTAGTAGCAAGTATGTATGTGTAAAGGAATTATTAAGCGCCAACTAAACTGGGAAGCAACATAGAGCTGTACTCACCAGGGGGCAGGAGGGCTGGGTCTTGGGCGATGATGGCAAATTGATTATTGAACAGTTAGTGGTGTGAAAATGATCTTGTCTTGGGCTAGGGGTCTGCAACCTTTGGCTCCCAGATGTGTTTGGACTACCATTCCCATGATCTCCTGACATTGACTATGCTGTACAGGCCGGATGGGAATGGTAGTCCAAACACATCTGGGAGCCAAAGGTTGCAGACCCCTGGTAGGTGAATCTTTGGTGTGTGTTCTGACCAGGTGAATGGAGGCAAGAATGAATTGAGGAGTGATCCAATTAAAAAACTGGTGTTAGCACATGGAGATTGTGATTGGGTAAGAGAAGGCCAAGAACTATGTTTAGAGTGTAGTCAATAACTACAGGTATTCTGAACATTCTTTCTCCGAAAATGGACAGGTAAACAACAATGCAATTTCCACGCAAGGTTTCCTTCAAGAAGACACTTCCTCTCTGGGAAGGCCTTTTTTTTTTTGCTGCAACATGCAATTTAACATATTAAAGGGAAAGAGAAAACTTCGGGAAATCCTCTCCCTTTCTTATGGAGAAACCGTTTACTTTTACATAACACAATACATGATAACCGTGTTTCTGTTTAACCAAGTTTGCAATTAAAATGCTTAACTTATCAAGACAACCACATTATTTAAATGCTACAAAAGAAAACCATGTCTAATTTACTAACTTAGCGGTTTATCTTTACTCGCTATTAAACTAAAACATTTTACTTCACCACCAGAACTTCAAAATATGCATTGCTAATGCCACTTTGTGCCAATAGTTTGTAGACCTTGGGAGGGGTCATTATCACTTAGGATAATAACCCTTTCTTAACTTATGGTCTGAGGCAATGGTGAATCATCATCCCGTGATAATGACCCCTCCATCACTCTAGAAGGCAATATTAGCACATGGAGATCATGATGGACCTCCTCTCAGCCAATTGAAATGATCAGTGTGCTATCAATAACTACTGGTATTGACAGCATGTTGAGTATTCTGTCTTCAAAAGCAGACAGCGAAACCGTGCAATTTCCAAGCCAGGTTTAAAAAAAAGATATTTCCTCTCTGTGAGGAGCTTTTTTTGCTGCAACATCCTATTTAACAAAACAAAGAAAGATAAAAGATTGTAAAATGATTTTACATTCTTATATGTTATTTTATCGTGCATTTATATAGCGCCTTATATACCATTGGTATGATCTCAATGCGCTGTGGGTTGAATGCCCTCAGGGACCGTAGTTCAGGTCAGTGGAGAAAGTAGGGTAGTATATAGTGCTTCAGTGCACTCAGCATGTGTGCAGCCAGTGCAGTTTGCCCAGTGAATAGCTGCATTCTAATGCTTGGTGCAGTGGTTGTGTGAGATCAGTAGAATGTGCGCAGCAAGGTAGTTGACCTCAGAGTCTGCATTCTGGCGGTGGTGGAGCTTGTATATGAGATTATGTGTGCAAATAGGCCGATTATTTCGTGGGGTATAGCTGCATTCTAAAGATTGTGGAGGTGTTCATGGAGGTGTGTAGGTATCTGTGCAGCTGGGCCAAAATTATTTAGGGGTATAGCTGCGTTCTATTGCTTGTTGGTGTAGAGCAGAGAGTGAGTGTATCGGTATGTGTAAGTGTCTGTGCAGATTGGTGAGAGGCCCCTATTCCTGATGACCTTCCAGAGCCCTCTGGGCTGACCGTATCTATTCTGGAGGTTCAGAGTAATGGTTCTCAGAGAAATTCCCTGTGCAGTGCACAGTTTTTTTTGTTTACCAGGTTGGAGGGTGTCTTTCCGGGTATGCAGTGTGGTTAGAGTGTTCCTGATCTGGTGTCCGGTTAGAGTGTTGATGACAGGTGGTCGCACCACAATGTCACTTGCAGGAGTTTGCCTTCCCAGATTCCTCGTCTGCTCAGGACCATATTCCCTAGAGGTGGAACAGGGTAAGTCTGTTTCTGAAGCTCACTTATAAGTGCTAGAGTAGCCAATTTCCCCGTCCCTCGTAATTGTTTATGGTGGGTGGATGGGTATTCCTGACAAGTTTATGGTTTGAGTTGTGGAATAATATTGCATCCTTGTCCCTTTTGAGAGCCGGAGTGCTTGAGGGCTCAACAGGATGGAGGGCATAGTGCATATTCTCAAGAGACCAGAGTGAGTACAACCACGCATAGTTGATACAGAGCCCCGTGTGAGGGAGTTCAGGACATCATTTCCTAGGCAGGTCAGGGATGCCTGACTTGATCAGAGACCACCTTGTGTACCCGGTGGATGACATGATCTGCCCCAGTCGTAATGTTTCAACATAGGTGCTGTTAGGCTCTGCAGTAGTGGTTGGTTCTGCACATTAATTCCCAGATAGGTAAAGATTTACACAGGTTAACAAGAATGGACCGAATCGTATTGACTAAACAAAGGAGCTATTATGCTTTGGGATTGTAGTTCCACGCATTAGTTCGCAGATAAGTAGGATTGACAGAGGTTTGCATCTCATGGACTGATAACGCAGTGCATACTTAGAGGAAGAAGATGTTTAAGCTCAGACGTGGCAGAAAACATAAGTGCTGTTAGGGCTCTACTTTGGAAGCAGGGTATTCGTTTCCAGGTCAATAGATATAGATAAGCATCTGCTGGTCTTAGAGCGTGGTGCATGTCTAGTCAGGGACAATGAGCATGCCCGGTCATAGCATACGAGCATAAGCGTTGCTATGTCTCGGGTTTGGAGTTGTGGGGATTAAGATTGTAAAGTGGTTAGGGGTGGCATGGTCAGCTTATTGGCACCAGGAAACAGCTAGGCCACGGTTGCCAAGCCTGCAGCTACCTAGCGTAGAAACAGACGGATCTCTAGAGCTGGCTTCCGTGGCCCGACTGTTCTTACCGACCCGTGTTGATGCCGTTCCAGCCATTGTTGGTGGGTCTAGTGGCCGGAGGCTGTGCCTTACATGGTTTAGGGAAAGGGCCAGGGTTTCTGCACTTTCCAGAAAGCCATGTAGTTTTGGCTGTGTCGAATGTGGGAAGGCAGTGAGTTGCACAGGGTTGGTGCCAGGGTTGAGCAGACAGACCCTCCAATCCTGGCTAAATTGGAGGCGGAAACCACTAGGCTTGACCTTAGGGTGCAGTTTGCGAGGCAAGGTATAACCTTTCCTTGCAGGTACATGGAGCCGGCTGTGTGCACCGCTCGGTGAGAAGTGCACAGGATTTTAAAAGTGGGCCTTAGGCCAATCGGGAGCCAGTGGAGGGTACAGAGAGCAGGTGAGATGTGGTCCCTTCGTCCCAGTATAGGGAAATAGTTTACTTTTACGCAACTTCTAAAATGCATGCTTTTGTTAAACCCACTCTATGGTATCCAAATTTGCAATTTAAATGATTAACTATGAAGACAATGTTATTTAAATGCTACAAAATGAAACAGATTTAAATGCCTAAGTTTGTCATTTTACTTTATTCACTATTAAAATAAAGTTTTTACTTCACCACGAGAACTCCAAAACCTGCATCGCTAATTCCACTATGTACTAATAGCCTATGGGCCTCGGCTGGCATAAACAGGATGTCCAGTTTGTGTTGATGTATGTGTACGTGGCTTTGGATTATTTGTTCAAACCCAAAACCTTGTAATGTGTCTAAGAACACTTGGGTAGGGCTGTTGTCTGTGAGAAACCTGAAGATGCCTCACCCGCTAGTCCCCAGGGATCTGTCATCCAGGTGGCCAGGACACGGCCATTGCTTTTGGATCTAGTTCCTGGGGGTGGACCAGTACCGGAGGATCACCTGGATGAGGGGTCTTGGGGAATGGAATGGGGCACCGGATGGTGAGACGTGGTATCCCCTTCCCTGTAATACCTTTTCCCCATCCTACCAGGTAGGATACCAAGGAACTCAAAAACCCTCCCACCCCCGACCCCTTTCTCGACACAAACACTTTCTCACGGACATTTCACAGTGAGTGGCAATGGACTAACACCAGAGCTGTATGCCCAACATGTCCCAATACAATGAGCAGGCAAGGTCAGGCAATTACTGATCATTACACACACCTGACTTCCATCACACTTCCCCACACAGATAAAAGGCGGAGCATGCGCACACTCTGAGCAAAGAAAAGCATACTAAGAAACAGCAGTTCCAAGATGATAGTTTAATACAAGGAGAAAGACGGTGAGACCAGAGAGGGTTGTAAGGAGGGAAGGGCTCTTGACCTTTATAGACTGTTATTTCCACAAACCTTGGAAAGTAAGAAGCCTAAGACAGGGAAATAAAGCTGAACAAACCTACACTGTGCATCAATGGTACCCGGGGCTCTCCCGCATTGATAACCAAGGCAGGGAGGAGCGATTGCCACTGTGGTACTGTCCTTGGCTCCTACAACAAAGAAGCGCCAATAAAGACAGCACAGCTGGTTAGTCGGAGAGACCGATACCAACCCAGCTTGTGTTTCAACCAAGATTGCAAGCGGCAACATTGTATGAAGAAATCCAAAGAAGACAGTGTGTGAAACGCATGTAAGGAGCGACGCGAATATAATTGGAAACCAAAGGAGTGAATGAACTTTGGGAGACCAAGTGAGATACCGTATACAGAGTGGTCCGGCGCCACATGGGTGCTCATTCGAAGGTCTATGGTAGGTATTCAACTGAATGGCAACTGTATTGTAAAACAGAAGTTTGTATCAAAGTAGTCCTGTAAGGGGTCAAGCTAAATCCTGTGCACATCCAGAAGTCTTCGATAAACCAAGGTGACCTACAATTGATCCGAGCCCATTGAGGGAGACTAATTGAAAAGGGGAAGGATCTGAGCCCGGCTGTGGCGGATTCAGGGTGAAGCACCCGAGTTGAATATTTGTAAGAAAATAAGAACTGTCTTTTTTTTTTGGTACAAGTGGCCCTCTGAATCAAGAGACTTTGATGAGAAAAGAGACTTGGGCACAGAAGGCCCTGTTGCTGGAAATAGAACTGTATCCTCCTGTTGAAGAAGCCAGAGTGTGTGCTTTGCTCGAGTGAACTTCCTTGCCCTGTGCTGAAAACTTAAGTAAGGGAGGCGAACAGCCCAAACATCCTGACATATCATTTTGTGAATACTTCTTTCTTTTTCATGAACATTGCCCCACACTATTTGTAAATTAACAGTAAGGATTGGCAATAGGTTTTTTTAGTATAGGCCATTTTTTTTTTACAAGACTCCACTAGGACTGCTTTATTATTATTCGATGGTCGTAGCTTGCTCCCATCTGTAGATTTAGGTTTAGGTGAAGCGTTTATCACAGCCTTGTGAAAGTTCAATAAACACCCTTGAACTGTGGTCACTTGTTTGTCTTACTGTTGATACCATGCTTTCCTTACATGTTCTGGATGTATGACACAGGTTCTGCAAATACGGGTATTGTTGCTTGAGTAAACGGTTTTTCTATTGGCTCTGGGCTCTTCACTGATTTTACTGAGCCCATGGAACCGCTTCCAAATTGTCCTTCATGGCTCATCACTGGAATCAAAGGTCACACAGGCGATTCCCCCAAAGGAAGCTTATGGCACCAACATTTGTAGAAATGGGAGTCCCTTATCCTAAAGGAAAGGGAGCTTAGTGGTTGGGTCTTCCAGGAGGAAAAGCACACTTTCTAGCATCTGAACATGCTTCATGCCTCATGGCTTCCTTCGTGCCAGCCCAAAGTGAGATAGCAGGCCACTGCTTCTTTCACCCTCAAACCGGAACGATATGCAGTATTCCACAGCCTCCTTTTCCCATTTTAATATTGCTTCACCGAAAGAGAAACAGGAGCCCCTCCGGTCTCCATTAGTGATTACGTGCGCATTACAGTAAAAAGTATACCACAGTCTCTGCATCCGGAGTGCAATCTGGCACTAGCCCCCTTGCTCCACTTGTCATTTAAATAGCCCAGAGGGAGGCATACCAATTCAAACTACATACATGGCCTCCTTTTATATACTTGAGGCCTCATAAGCCTTAGTCCCCATATATTCTTGTGTTTCAAATACCAGGGCAGTATGGGGAGTATATCCAGTTTACTAAAAATCACCTCCTTTCTCGCATCCCAAACTCTCTCCCTCTAAGGGAATCCTTCGTAAAACATAGTTGGAGGGACACACAGGGTTCCTGAGCCCATGCATACAAAATTGTGGTCAGCCAGGCCAGGAACTGGATCTCCAAACTAGCACCAAAGCCTAAAATAACTTTCAATGTAGCTTGACTCAGGGGTAAGGTCGGAGTTCCTTTCGACAATGAATAGAGGCATAGCACCAAATCGTAGCAAAATATATAGCCAGAGAGATACACTTCCATTAAAAAAGACACCAAAGGCCTGATCAAGGGAATTCCCCCGCAAACCGTTGAACCCCCAAAACCCTGCTAAGAGATTGCCAATTTATTCCCACGCCTTTTCACCTGCGGCTCCTATCCTGTTTCATTATCAAAGAAGGCGCCCAGGTGGTCAAAGTGAGATACTGACCCTCATTACAAGTTTGCCAGTCTGGAATTAAAGGTGGCGGTAAAACCGTACCGGCACCATTTTCCAGACTGGCAAACTACGAGTTCTGCAGGTTGGTGCCGTACCGCCTGCCAGGTCTGGGCGGAAAGGCACCCGCCCGCAGAGATCCACGGAAACACCGGCACCATTACGACATGGTGCCGGTGTTTCCGCGGTGCCCATTCCCGTGGAGTCCTATTGGACTCCACGGGAATGGGGATGAACAGAATTGTCTGCACCGGGTTTACCGGACCACCGCGGATGTAATGCCCCGGTAAATCCGGCAAGTCCGGCACAGGTAATTAACTACAAAACGGGCAGCAGCCTGCCCGTTTTACCAGCACGGCTACCGCCAGACTCGTAATGAGGGCAACTGTCTTTAAACAACTACCATTTACACAAAATCTCACCCTTGGCCACTTAGCTGGGCAACCACTTTTTCCTTGGTTTTGCTCTTGCTAATGGCCAGCTTCTTGAAAATTCAGCAAGTACAAAATATGCCGAATAGTTAATTAATGTTTATGTCCATGTGTGCGAGTACCACTGAATTATCTGCAAAATACAGCAGAAGAATGTCCTAGCCTCCCACCTGGGGCACTTCCAGTTGCTGGACCACCAGAAACCATAGATAGTGTTGCAGGATCGCCTGCAAATGGATCTGTGTGGGATTTCACTACATTTTACAACTGGAGGGGTTTGCTTGGTTGGAGGGTGAAGGTTATGCAAGAAACTTGCAGACAAAGATGGAGTAGAGCAGTTCCTTCAGTTTTCCTAGAGTTAAATGGCAATGCATGAATACCGCTAAAGGGTTTCTGATCTGGAAATGTATATATGGCCGTCACACTATTTGATCTTCCTGACATGAATACTGATGTTCTTCTTGCATGCACAAGACCGGTAACTGGGGCTACGTCTCGGTGGAGCACAGCATTCTCATCTTGCTGCAAGCAATAGTTATTAAGCAGTATGCATATGTACTGTGATAATGTCCCCTGCCTGTTCCTTGGGGTGCGTACAGGGATTATGATCAAGGCAGGGTTCCGCCACTGTCTCCGTAATGGAGGCACTAGATTCAGTATTGGGAGGATAGCTTTGTCACCAACACAACTGCGTCAGGGGACACGGCTCATGACATGAAGCATTTCAAAGCATCTGGCCCTTAAGAGAAGCCATGATGAACTCAACATCAGCAACACAGGCCCTTTATCACAGTGCCTGATGGTAAGAAGCCTCTTATGTTCATAGCCAGAGACATCTGTGTGGTGCCAGGCAGTAAATGGGATTAATGGCTTACTGAAGAGGAAGTCTGCGCTGTAGCGTTCGGAAGCTCTTAGGCCACAGAGAGAAATCATGCGCAGTAGACCAGCCTGGCACTCTGGCATCCTTGCACATGCACAGAACTCAGTTTGGAAACAAAATGGTGGACTGACCAGATGTAGTTTTGACCCGCGTTCCCACACAATTATCCAAGTTAAAACACTTGTTTAAATCTAACCAGTCTTGCTTGGCATATAAAAAACATAGTTCCTCTGGGGGAGTGCGGTCAATGGGGAGAACCTCCGTTTAATAAGAGCCTGCATAGGTCAATGGTATAGAAGTTTGAGAAGGAGATAGTGTCGTTTTGGAAAAAGCTGGAGAGCAAAGACGCTCGAGGTGAGATGGAAAAAAAGGAGGCGGCTGGTGAACGGTCGAGGAGAGGAGGGGAAGGGGGGAGTTAAGTCGAGGAGGTAGTGAAATGATGGGTAAAGTATGTGGAGTAAAGAAAGTTGGGAGGCTGGCGAAAGGGGGAGCAGAGGAATTGGAGTAAAGTGTAATACAAGAGAAGGCAATGGTGAAATGTGGAGCAGAGGAGGAGAACAGAAGATATGGAGGAGCTAGTATAGAGAGAGAAATACACGCACCCCAAAAGGAGGAGGTATGCACATTTAGTGAGATGTTGGGGAGGCACTGAGGAGCCAATGAAGAGAGGGTTTCTTGAGCAGGTAGCAAAGGGGCTGCTAGGCATGAGGCTTGATCTGAGCTAGAAGGAGGAAAGTCGGACTGGTTTGGGGATACAGTACAATAGCTCTGCAGCCGGGAGGTGGGGAGGTGACCTGTATCCCACCCGTAAACCCTCTAAGCCTGCTAGTACTGCTGGGAAGAGGTGTGGGCTTCATGAAGCCGGAAGACATACATCTATCGCTAGAGGTGGGTGGAGGACATATCCTCACCAGCGATAAGCAAGACAACAGAAAAAAGGACACACTTGGACTGAGCGATGCTGGGAAAAGACCCGGAAGAGTCTGGGTATTAAGCGCATTATAAATAACCTATCATAGCATAGTCCTAAGCCTGTCCTAGCACACATTGGGCGTTGAAGCCTTTGGGATCTGAAGGAGCGACTGAAGCATTTGGAAGTCAGCTGGCCAGTAAAGCTACAGCCCATTGAGGCCTCGAACTCAACGCAGGTTCCATTCATGCATTCTTTAGGTCACTTGTAGCGTGTACCGGCAGGCTGTGTCGAGATCTCTGCACTACTGTAGCAGAACTAAACAGAGCGAACCCGAGCAGGTAAGGCAAGTAGAAAGTAAAGAAAAGCAAGAAGGCGGAAGGGCTTGCACTAGATTCAGTGTGAAGCTCAACTTTTCCACTCAGAAAAAAATGTGCATGCTTGCAAAGAAGGATACCAGGTCATTCATGAGAATGTCATGGCAGGTAACGTCCTGCCTTCTGTTACACCACAGAGTCTGCTTGATCAGGGAAAACCCAAACCAGAGACTTGGAGCATCCAGGAAGTCGTCCAGCCTGAGGGGCTTAGCAGAACTCAAGCAGTGAAGTGGCTCTCAGACAGTCAAGAGCAAAAAGCAGGATTTAAAATCACTGTTTGTTGATACACTGGGTTTATTTTAAACAGCTGTTGAAGTAAAGTGCTCCATCATTGTGATAACTGCATGTTAGCATGAATTCCTCTTTTAAAACTGCCAGAAACTGCTATGTTAATATCACTATTTAAGTTTTTATGAGGTACTGGTAGGTCGAGGTTTACCCTTCTGTTGCTTTTTTTTTAGTCCTCACTGAGGAGTTTGATCCTCAGGGTCAAGGCAAAAGTAGTAGGTGGCAAGCGCACTGCCCCTGAAGAGCACCTGCTACACTTCCTAGTAAACACTCTGCAGAGCGCCATAATCGAAAGCCACTTAAGGTCAAGCTACGACCACAGGCGACGTGTTTCGCATCCTGTTTGACGTCAACGCGCTTTGAGCATCAGGAACTCGTACCAACACATGTCACTGTGTTCTGTTTTCTTAAAGAAAGGCCGTTGTGCTCCTGTGGTGCCTTGTGCAGACCCTCCCCACCTAGGAGGCCGTTGAGCTTGCAAAGAAATACGCGCAATTTGCTATTTATCAAAATTGCCGCAACATTTCTGAAATGGGGGCCACGTTCAAAACGTTGCAGTTTACCCAGCTGGATGCGCCATTGTCCGTCCCCGAGACACAATGATTTAGATAACCCCTCTGTCATCAGAAGAATTGATTTGTACACAATTTACGCCATTTTACAGCAGATGCCTTTTGTTCTAGGGGAGACATTCATCGCAAATGCTGTAATTAGATATTTCGATAGATTAAACCGTTTACATGTATGTTCAACTCTATTTTAATGCAATATTGCTCTTAGAATTCGTAATGACTACTGGATTTTTTTAAAATATGTATTTGTTATCATTTGTTTGCATAGATTATGTGTGTAGGGTTCACTTGAAACCATCACACCATCAATCGATTATCAATCAGAACACAAGCAATTCTTCACCCGAATCAGCTTTTGTCCACATTTTGATGACGCAGAAAGGGCACTCAATGGCCGGTGTTGTTATGTATTACCGTTTCACTGTGGGACAGTGTAGAATTCATCAGTGCTGCCATATTCCATGACTCGCTTGTATGTCTGAAATTCCGACCTTTTTGCATTGAGCCTGTCTCCGCCGCTCTATTGCCAGGTTGCCATTTTTCTTCTTTCATGGATGCGTCCAGAAGGCGCTTCCTTTCTTGGTATCGCACTTTCCTGATGCCCTGACTTTGAAGGGATCGATTCCCGGACGGCTACACATTTCCATTCTTTTTCGTATTGCACCAAAGGACGTGCATAAGAAAAAGCAGAGCTGCAAGTAGAGTAGACCACCAGTGACCTCCAACATTGTCCTACCTAACAAGGACGGTAATCAGTTAATACGTTTAAAAAAAAAATTCGAATGACAAAAATGTCGAAAAAAAATGTGACCTAAACTTTTTTTTTAGAATGTATTATTTTTTATTTACATGTTTGTTTTGTTTCGTGAGTAAAAAAAAAGGGTTAAAAGAAAAAAAAACAAAAAAGGGGTTTGGGGGATCCCCCCATTTCAAACAAAAAATGTTAATAAGACATTCGAAATGTTTTTTTTTTTTGGGTAACATTATTTTGACATTTTGGCATTCGAAATTCTGTAATTCGAAATAATCACTATAAACCTAACAGGACACCCAAAGTACATGAGCGCCATTCCCAGTAGCAACCCCAGAAAACAACCACAAGCAAGGAGAAAGGGAAGATAGAAAGAAGGGGAAGAAAAAGAAAGAAGGGGTCGGCATCATACCAAGAACGGGGCATCACGTGCACGGGGTGCCGTGAAAGCCAACGCCCACGGAGTAGGAAGAAGATCCTGGCTGATGAGACAGAGAAATTTCTATCAGACATAGATCTTTCAGACAGTTGCCCTTTTGTTTTCCTAGAACAAGATATTTCTAAAGAAGCATTTCTCGTAATTTCATATCCAGCCCCTCTGCCCCCTCCCCCCTAATTCTTAGCTCAATGAGATTTAGTTCTCGGTTTCTCGTCATCCACCAGCAGCTTCTCTGGGTTTAACTGTAGTCCAGGCTTTCTTACCACGCTCAGAATACAGTGTTAAATCCGTTCTCACCAGTACTCTTAAAGACATGAAATACTGTGTTCCAATCTCTGATTTCCATTTGCTTGTTCAGTCTATAGTTTTGTCAAGCTTTGAATATTGTAACTCTGCTATATATGGTCTTACAAAACCTGCCCTTGCCCCTGGACCCCAACGGATCCACTGCATACTGCAGCCGGGCTGGTATTGGGATCCGGACATTTTGGGAGGCTGCCCCCAGTTTTGAGACAGCTCCACTGGCTCCTTTTGGATTACATGGTTTGCTTCAAGGCCATCTGTGCTGTTAATCTCATCTTTTTTGTTATCAAAGATCCCGATTTCAGGTGGCTCACAAGGCTTGAGGTGCCTGAAATCGGGTTTAATTTGGCAAGTCCTTAACTTGGTCTTGCTCTTTCTCTGGGAGTGTTGTTTCCTACTGGAACAAACTTCATGTTTCCCTTGCACTCATTTCAGACCTGTAACTATTTTGGAAACAACTAAAATATTGGCTTGGGGTTGGCATTTCAGTAGGCTCTTTTCTGGTTTTAATGTTGGTGATTGTGTGCGCAGTGCTCTTATGTACTGCGTTGCTTTCTTTGCACCATATAAACATTTAAACTAATTAAATATAATGTGTTGTGAATTCATCCCTTCTCCCCAAGGCAGAGCCAAGCCCTTTAGGATTAGGGAGAACTAGGGAGGTGAGCCTGCTAAGCTTAACAACCCTTATGGGACAGTACAAGTAGGATCCCACTCTGGGTGACGCCCCCCCCCCTTTTCAGGACAGGACATCTGTAGAAAGGGATATAAATTGTTTGCCCCTTAGTCCCAAGACCTGAAACAAGGGGTTTAATCTGTGTGATGACTTGAAAATGCCTGTTAGAACCACAGGTGTGGTTTTTGACCCTGAATATGCACAGCCTTAGTTGGGTGTGAAAGAACAATGGGAAGTCCCACACCCTTGCAGAGGGGAGGATAAAACTCCAATCAGAGGGAGAGACGCACAAGCACAGAGCTTGAAAGTCATGGAAACCGCCTCCTGGAAGGTGTGGCAGAAGACACTGTGTGCACCAGGCATGGCAAGCCCAACCGTAGCCGAGCCTGTGGAACACTGAGAGCCCTTCTGAACTAGGAACCGGTAAGGCACGCCCAAGTGGAACCATATGGAAACCGCGAAAAAAACAGTGTGCTGAAAAGCTGGCACCGGAGTCAGGCAGGAAGCCTGTTGGCCAGTTCGGCACAACACGTAGCAGCGAGAACACATTGTATAAGTGGAAACACAGAGGCCGAACTCCATGATTCTCCTGAGAAGCACCACCAAGAAAGCAGAGGTACACAGTTTTTTCAGGGAACAGAGCGAGGGGAGGTTAGGCCAAACAAGACCCCAAGGCAGAGTTAGCAAACCTAGACCCCATGGCGGTGGGGTTTGGGGGAAGAGCAGGACAACCCCAAGGCAGGGTGAGAGAATCCCAACCCCAAGGTGGGACGAGAGAAGATGACCGCATGGCGTGGTGAGAGAGATAAGACCCAGGGTTGGGTGGGAGAACCTATACCTAAGGCAGGGTGAGAGAAGTGAAAATCCCAGCTGGAGTGAGAGCAACAGGATCCCAAAACAAGGGAGGGATACCATACCTCACGGTGTGGTGCGAGAAACCAAAAGCCAAGGTATAAGCCACAAATTGCCTTCAGGGTGACAACACATTTACCTTCCTGGTAGCCGATACCCACAGAATTCTCCCAGAAGGAGTGGGAAAGGACTAGAACCAGATAAAATACACTTATGGGACTTGACTGAACTGTGCCAGAGAGAGCACTGGACAAGACATTCAGAACATTGGATTAACTGTGCATCAAGGACGGAGAGCCTTAGGATGGCACATACCTTTGTGGGGGTTCAGACACTATCCCCTATTCACATGCAAGTGCCATGGGCCTGAGTATCTTTGTTTGATTAATATGTTTTGTTGTAAGTGATAAGGGTAGAATCTATATTTGCGCAGGCTTTCGGACAGAGGATTTTCTTGTTTTGTAATGACCTTCCTGACAAGCACCCTGTGACAGTTTCTTAAACCTAGGGACAGCGTATGTTTACAGCGGTTAATAAAAGAAAGTCCGTCAGAGTGACACTTTGTCCATCTCCTGCTTCCAATTTACCAAGGTATTGCGAGGGTTTGGAGTAATGTAAGGCAGGCATGGTATCGAAGTAAGACAGACAAGTGACCACAGTTCAAGGGTGTCTATTGAACGTTCACAAGGGGGTGAAAAGCACCCATCTAAACCTAAATCTACAGATGGGAGCAAGCTATGACCATCAAATGGTAACGCAGTCCTTGTGGTGTCTTATCAAAAGATAAGGGCCTATACTAAAAAACCTATTGCCAATCCTTACTGCCACTTTACAAATAATGTGGGGTAATGTTCATGAAAAAGAAAGAAGTGTTCACGAAATGATAAGCCAGGATGTTCGGCCCATTGGCTTCTCTTCTACACATTTTCACTCGAGCCAAGCACACACTCTGGCTTCTTCGACACAGGGATACAGTTCTAATTCCAGTATCATGGCCTTCTGTGCCCAAGTCTCTTTTCTCATCAAAGTCTCTTACTTCAGAGGGCCTGATGTTCAAAACAAAAATAGAAAGTTATTTTCTTCTTACAATTATGCGATCGGGTCTCTCACCCTGGATACCCCTTAGCTTGGCTCAGTTCCCTTTTTAAATACTACGGATCCCCATTTTACGGGCTCAGATCCCTTTGGTTTCAAAATATTCCTTCTTGGGTGACTCGCGTTTCACTCCGGATACCCATAGCCAGGCTTAGATCCCTTCTTCACATTCAATTAGTCTCCCTCAGCCAGGCTCGGAGCAATTGCAGTTCTCTTTATACTTATCAAAGACTTTTGAATGTGCACAGGGTTTAGCTTGACCCATCGCAGGCCCACTTCGATACAAAGTTCCTTTCTTTCAATGCAGTTGCCATTCAGTTGGATACCTAACAGAGACCTTCGAATAAGCAACCACGTCTCGCCGGACCACTCTGTACATATTATCTAATTTGGCTTTTTCCAAGTACATCCACTCCTTTGGTTTCCACTTGTTCGCACCTCTCATCACATGCGCTTCAAACTCTGTCCTTTGTGGATTTATTCATGCAATGTTACAGATTGTAACCTTATTTCAAACATAAGCTGATTTCGTATCGGTTTCTCAGACTCATCTGCTGTGCTGCTTCTACTTGCGTGGCTTTCTTGCAGGAGCCAAGGACAGTACCACAGCGGCAATCGCTCCTCCCAGCCTGGGTTATCGACACAGGAGCGCCCTGGATACTTTTGAGGCACAGCGTAGGCTTGTTCCTGGTCTTAGGCTTCTCACTTTCCAAGGCTTGTAAAAGAAACAGTTTCCAGAGATCAAGGGTACTTCCCCTCCTTGCAACCCTCTCCGGTCTCACCGCCTTTCTCCTTGTGTTAAATCACCACCTGGGAACTGCTGTTTCCTTGTGTGCTTTTCCTCGCTCAGAGTATGCTTTTGTGCCCCGCCTTTTACCCATGTGGGGAAGTGTGATGGGAGTCAGGTGTGTGGGATGATTAGTAATTGCCTGACCTTGCCTGACCAGGGTGTTGGGACATCTCAGGTATACAACTTTGGTGTTAGTCCGTTGTCGCTCATGATGAACCGTCCGTGAGAATGTGTTCCTGTCGGGAAAGCGGGTGGGGGGGTTGGGCTTCCAGGTATCCTACCGGGTTGGATGGGGAAAAGGTGTCCCACTTCCACTCCCCAAAGACACCTCATCCAGGTGATCCTCTCGCACTGGTCCACCCCCAGGAACTTGATCCAATAGTTGTTAGGAAAGATTTCATAATTGTAGGTAATTTTCCTTCCATGTGGCAACCCCCAAACTTTTTCCTGTTTTACACCCTGATCTAGACTTTGCCAGAGAAGCGCAGCCTTCCGCCGCACTCCTCTGGGCTTTCGCTCAATTCTTCTGGGGAAACTGACATGCCCTTAAGACAGTCAGTACCGGGAGACTTTGTTTCCCTTAGTCCTTTCCTAATGTTTAGCTTTTGAGCAACATGAAACAAGAGTGCACCGTAACTTACATTACTGCGCTCTTGGGTCTCTAGTCATTTCAAAGGCCCTAGAAACTCTCGCTGGATTTATTATGAAATGTGCAAGTGTGTCACGGACGGGACTGGTGGCAGCCATTGTTTCTTTGTGTTTTGAACCCCTTTTTGCCATGTTAACCGCGCTTCCCGCGTTTGGCCCAAATGGGAGGCCTGGCCTCCAAAATGGCCATGCCACGAGGTTCTTTGTCCTGTCCGCTGACCGTCTTGCCCCTTCACCTTCACCCAGGTCGAGCCGACCCGGGGCAGTCCTTATTTGGTCATGCACTTTCCCGTGAAACAACGCTTTCGCGGGCTTCTGCATGCCTTTTGTGTACCTCCAGGATGTGGGCTGGGATGTCTGTTCCCAATACACATCCTGGGAGCCAGAGAGTCTAGAGTGTTCTGAATGCCGGGACCACCATGGTCCGTGATAGGTCCACGTATGGTGTGAGTGTTTGTGAGCGGATCTCCCATTGGGACCTCTCCGTTTTGGCGCGAAGGGAACCTTGGATAAGAGGAGGTTGAAAACACCACTACCATGTCGATCTCCTGAGTTCTCACGAACGAAGGATAAGGAGCCAAGTATCCTGCAACTAAGAAGCTGAGTCGAGGAATCGCTGGTGACCCGCTGAAGGTTTGGCACCCTGCACTGCTGTCGTCCTGCGAGACCACTCGACCTCTGATCGAACGAGAAGGTCTGCAAAGGCGCTTCGACCCTTTAGAATAGTGGGAACAACTATTCTCGGCATCTTCACCAAATCCTGTACATACGCCTTCAGAAGCGTCCCTGGGCCATCCAGTGGACTGACCAGCCTACACAGGAACCTTGCTCTGTCACCACCGTCTGGCTTACTGCTAAACCCGTGTCCTCGGCACTCTCACACGATTTGTACACTTGGCGTTCCCAGGTCTGAAGTGAGATGTGTGCTTTGGGACCGGAATCCACGCGGTTGCCGAGTTGCCCTGCTGTGGTAACAAACCTGTGCGTGTTCGCTGCATCTGGGACACCCTCGACCCTGACTCCTGCTGTCACGGAATCTACACGGTGTCGAGACGTCCCTCTGATCGCATCTGAGCCCGCCAGTACCGAAACTGAACCGGAGAAGCCTAGGTCTGCCTGCATCAGGGACCGGTGAGTAGTCAATACCCTAACCGGTCGCCCTCCCGCAGGAGCCTGTGGCCTTTCATTGCTGTTGTAAACAGCAGACCCTTTCCCGCTCTCACACCCTGCTTCTGCCCCCAAGTGGAGGCCTTGCCTGAGTCACAGGGATTTGTTCACCATCTTTTCATCCACCTTTCTGAACTGCCTGATTTCCCTGAAGAGACTCTCCTTTGCCCGTTGGCACCCGTGTGTGCAGGTACTTTTGAGCACAAGGCTCCACTCTTCGTAGGGCTCGGACTTCCTTCTAGTTAGGTGGCCTTTGATGTCGAACTGGGCCTAACGATTACTTGCACTGCCTGTTTTCCTCCCCATCTAGGTGGTCTGCATATTTCGTGCTTCTAACTCTTTCGACCCCTCGGTCTTGTATATATATTGTATTGATTGTGATGTGTTGGTTTACTGGAGTTTTACGGTGATTCTTTACTTTGGTCGATGTTACAAAGGCCTTGTAATAAATGTGTCTATATTTTTAATATAACACCTGTCTGGAGTAATTTGTAAGCGTCCTTGCTTTGTGTGCTCATTGCGGGCTTTCAGTCACCCTCACCCCTGTTGAGACCTAGTCTTGACTGCCGCCATCGCTACCCTGATTGGTCTGGCTTGTCCAGAGGTTACCCTGTTCCAAGAAACTAGGCTGGCCTTCTGAACCTCTGCCCCTCCCGGACAGAGTTCAGAAATCCATCTTAACAATAGCGATGGCCGTGTCCTGGCCACCTGGATGACAGATCCTGGGGACTAGCGGGTGAGACACTTTCAGGTTTCTCACAGTAAGGAGACAGACACAGTGCTGGCTTTGTTCCACAATGCTTTTATTTAAATAATAAAATGGTTTGGATTAATGCCTCGCTAGCCCCATCTCTATGAGGGGTTTCCATGCCTCAAAAAAACAAACTAATGTGACAGTCGTCAGGATGTCAAAATAAATCTCCACAGTCCTGTGACCAAAAACCTACTCTAACCCTTACCCTCAAATAATGCCCAAAACCACCACAGCAGAAAATAATATCTTTTTGGCTGCCTTTCTGCAACCCTTCTTCACTGTCAGTGTACCAGCATCTAGTCGGTTCAAGGATGCCTGTCTGCACTTTTAAGGAAGTCACCTGCTTTCTTTCTTATTGGCCAATAATGCCTACTTAATGCCACGGGGACAACACTCTTGCTCTGTCTTATTGCCATATCTTATAATGTCAGGTGGTCAATCCCCTTCCCTGATCTTTCCTTCTCTTTTACAATGATGTATGGAAAGCACATAGTTCTCCCCCGTCTGTGGCAAACCTGCTTTGCCTTTCAATCAGGTGTTTTGTCAACTTTAAACCCCAGGGCCTCTGGTACGAAGAAGAGAAGGTCTTCTCAAGAAGCACCTTTGTGACAGTTAATTCCTTATTGTCCCAATTCCATCTGTGGGTGTTTTTAGATAACCCCCTTGAGCTTACTTTGGTGGTTGTTTAGTTTGGGTCCTCACTGACCTTTTAGTAATGTTTCTTGGCCTTCCTGCCAATCGTTGCCAATTACATACTTTCAAAAGTAACTAGGATGAGGAAAATCAGGTAAGAGGTTCAACATGTCTGCCTTTTACATTTCACTTCACTAGTCTTCTAACAATATCTTAGAGAACTGTGCACCTTTTCTTCGTTCATTCCCAAACAGGCCTCACTCTTCCGCCCAGGTCTGTTTAACACTTTTTAGATTTAAATGGTTCCCCATTACATTTGGGAACGTTTCCCTGCATTCCTTTCTCACAGTTCAGGCCCCCGCTCTAGTGAGGTTAGCTTTGTTGGGTGATCAGCCATCCCTCACCCTGAGCATACCTGTCTGTCCTGTTCGCTCTGTTCCTCTGGTGGCTCTCTGTTTCGCTTTAGCATGTCTCTGCCGGTGCGAGGCTTCCTCACTATTCTTTGCCAACGGGCACACCAGGCAGATCGCTCCCATTCCGACGGCAGCCTTCTGCTTTGCACCGGTACATCTCGGCCACTGCGGAACTGCCGGGCTGTGTGTTGCTGAAGGGCACACCAGGTGGCAAAGTTCCTCAAATAAAGACTTTCTCTCTTTTCTTCTTGTGCATGGCCGTGCGCTGTCGCTTGCCAGTCTGCTGCCACTATTCCAAGAAAAGTCCTTTTCCCAATGCGGTACAGCGTCTTGTTTATTCTTCCTGCTGTCACCAATATGACTTCTGCTTCTACTCCGATCTCTCCTACTCTTGCTTCAACAGACTCTTCTGTTCCTGCAGTCATGGTGGCTGTTTCTGTCCACACAGCCATCGCTATGACCCCCACAAATGCTACTATTTTTCTCTTGTCCGTTTTTGACCTTGCTTCTTATCTGATGCGCATCATCTGTCGAATCGGGACAACTGGAGTGCTGCTTGCCACTTCCTAGCACCTCCATATAAGACCTCCTCATCCCAGTACCACGCACTCCTGTCATTGGTGTTGATCTGCATGGCCAATGCAGTTGTTCTGATACAAATGAATCAGTAACCAAGGGTAAACTCCTGTGTGAGACATGCATGGTATCAAGAGAGACACAGACACAAATGTTATAGCTTCAAAACCTTTATTTACTATAATGCTGGGGTTGGTGTAATACCTAACTGGCCCCAACTCTAAAGGGATGGATTCCTAAACTGATGTTTCTAAGGGCAGTCGATGTCAAAGTCCAAAACCAAAATCCATCTGTGTCTAAACCTATGCTTGCCCTCACTCTCTGATAAAGTGTGGTAGGAAGTCTCTTTAAAGAAAAAATAGCTATTCAAAAAGGAATATATACCAAGGCTGGTTTCAGGTGGTCTCCTGGCCAGGTGTGGCTTGTTCAGTATCAAAGTTAAGCACAATCCAAAAGAAGTTGTTCATTAGCTCTTCCCCGCAAAGTTTTTACACTCTGTTCCAACAACTCCCAATGTCTTAAGTTCCTGAGGATTCCCCTCCACAAGCTTCAATCCTTCCAAGTTGCAGACAAAACTAAATGTATCACAGTTTCTTCCAGGCTTCTTAGGGTTCTCTTCCCCAAGCGTATGCCTCCTTTTTTCATCAAACAAGGGTTCACCTTTGTTAGGCCTCTTAGGGCTTCCGTCCCCAGGCTCAGGCCCCTTCAGTTCCAAACACAAGATCAGTTTCATACACAAAATTCAACTTGTCAAAGATGTGCTCTTTTATTTACAGTTCCTTTCACACACAACCTTCTCATGGAGTAATATCATAGACTTTCAAAAACGCTAGGTTCTTGGCTCTTCCTAAGCACGACCACTGTGATTTTTGGCCCCTCTCACTTTACTGTGCACACTGGCACCTACCCATGGGTTCACTATCTTCTCACTGTGCCTCTTGCACATTTACTTATTTGCTTTTGTGCACAATTGCACCTGTCCTTTTCTTTTCCGTGCCTCTTGCACACTTGTTTTGCTCTCCGGTGCTCACTTGCACCTTTCCTTCACTTTTGGGTCACTCACACCCTTCTTATCTACCTTTGAGCCCTTTTCTTCCTTTCTACTCTCAGTGCCTTTCTCTCACTTTCCATTCACTTTCTGCTATCTTTCAGCTTTTCACTTCATGCTGCTTGCAAACTGTCTTTCTCCCTTCCCACTCCAGCTAACCGCACGCTCCAGAGTTTCTCTCGATTTCAGGCTTGAAACTCACCGGATAGCACTGCGCTGGTGAGTGGTCCTCTCCAGGCATATGGGATGGAGGTCAGGGTCTCACCATCTACCCCCCAGAACCCCTTGGGACCGGTACATGTCCAAAGGGGACAAGCACTTCTTCACATGTCCCAGCAGGACACAGGCAGCCTCAATCTGGCTCCCTGGAGACACGGTTCTCTAGCCACGCTGCAGCCCCTCACAAGGACTGGCCCAGTGTCTTGGCACGCTGCTGTCTTCTGGACCCTCTAGGCTTCTCTCCCTTCAGCTCACTGCTCTTTAACTTCTCATCTTCTGTCCAAATACACAGCTCACTCTCATGATTCTACAAACCCACACCTTTTATACTTAAAACAAGAGTCAAGTGGAGTCAGGCGTGAGTAGTCGGTGTGAAATGCCTGACCCTGCCTGACTCTATTAATGGGACAATCTAATGGTAGTAGGTGGCAGTCTTCCTTTTTGTTTCTCAAGGATGTTTCATCAGGTAATCCTCCTTACTCTCGGTTGCCTCTTCTTCTTCCCACTATTTGTCAGAGATGGAAAATGGGGGGATGGGGAATATCATGTCTCGCCCTTGGGTATTCTCTTCACAGTCCCTCGTGACCTCCACTCAGGCGATCCTCCCTTGCTTGTCCACCCGCAGGGTCGGGCTCCAAAAGAAATGGCCCTTCCCTGGCCATGTGATTGGAAAATCCTGGGGGAGTAGGTGAGAGAACACCCGCAGGTAGTGCTTGTTGATGGAAAATAAGTGACGTCCTGGGATCCGTCACATTACCCAGTATGGAAGTTTGAAGCTTCCACAATGGCTTATTTTATTTTCCTGACCATATGTTCCATATTCCCAGTAAACATGGCAGAGTCAGCCTTCTCCTAAAGCTTACAATGGCCATTGACATCACTGTGCAAGCTCTGCCCACTTGAACTAATCCTCTTCCTTGAACAGTTGACACTTTTGAAGTTTATATTCTTTTCATTTATATGTGCCGACTCTGCAACATCGGCGTCTGATGCACAATGTTGGGTGGGCACAAAATACCAGGTATTCCCAAACTTTAACACCTATAACAGGGTCCCCATTTGGAAGAACGAGGAACAACATGGTGACATTATGTTATGTTACTGGGATTTATACCATGCACCACTGCTGTTGTGTGGCCCCTCACATGCACCACTGGAGGTGCCTCTGTTGTGGAAAATTATGTATTTCCCACTTCCTTTTAGGTACCTGGGATCCTCCAGTCAACTTCTGTAAAACATTACCATGATCAGGGTCAGATTTCACACAAAGAATGAGGCTCAAAATTCTGAATCTGTGCTTGTTATGTCTTGCCTCCAAATGTCAGAGCTGTATTTGAGAGCATGTTTTTGGTCAAACGTACAGTGCATTTTCATGTTCACTGAACCATTAACATAATCAAAACCTACAAATGCACAAAGCACCAATTCCTCAAATATGTCCATGTTAGCTCACAAAAGTGGCCCACTCTAGTAGGCAAGGCTGGTCGTTGGACATTGCCCTACTTGCCAGTCCGAGCCGGCCACTTACTTCTACTATCCCTTCACCAATCAGCTCCCCCCACTTAACAAAGCAGCCAAAGTGATGGCCTTCCCACTATTGCTTTCAGGTATCTGCATGCGCATTGCAAGGTCCATGTATTGCCGGCTTGAATCTTACCCTTCTCATTAAAAGACACTTCATTCTTTCCGAATGACCAATACTGAATTCACTGGTATGGCTATTGTATCTCCCAAACATGGCATTTAAATGTCCATTGTCTGCGTAATAACAGGCTATCCTGTTATCTTCAAGTCCTGTAGAGCTGGGGTTAATCTAGGACAGCACAACCTTCGGTGTCCGCACCATTCTTAAGCTTTCACACCTCTTTGTTCTCCCTTTGGCTCTTTTTCAGTGCCTTTATTTTGAACTGGCCAGCTGACATTTCAACCAATGGACTAAAAATCAGTAATAACATGTATTTTGTCTTTAGCATTTTCAACCAGAGTTCATGCCATTTGGTAGCATTATAAATATCAGCCAGGTATCAATTTAAATGATTCTCAGCTGATTAACCTGGGAAGGATGAAAGGCTGAATCCACCCTGCCGGGATGCGAACAAAGCTCTTTGGTTGGGCTCTTAGAGCACCAACAGGCCTGCACCGTTCCAGCTTGTTCTTTAGGGGTTACGAGAGGAACTCGAGGCAATGATACAACCTAGACACAAAGTATAGTCCCAATAATATATTTAGGAGAAAAAAGACAGGGTTGTGGAATCAGGTTTGAAAAACACCCAACTGGGACTACGGAAAATGTGACTGTCATGATGAGTTAAACTAAATAGTGATCCCTTAGAGCTCCGGAGGATCCTCTCGTAATAAAACATGAACGTCCAAAACGTATTGTAATAAATCCAGGAACACCCTAAACTACAAAGTAAGGTCCAAAAGAAATGCTCAAGCTAATCTATATAAATCAGTAGCCTCCTAGCTGCCCTAAACTAATGACAAAGTTCCAAGATTGGGTCAAAGCAGACCGTTCACAGGCCAACTCTTCAATTTCCATCCCTACCATAATGCAGCAAAACAAAAGTGCCCCATGCTTCTCTCAGAGTTTTCAACAGTGCCCTCCTGGACCTTGGCTTCACCTGTACTTCCCAACTGGTGCTTCTTCTGGACCTGGGGCTCTAGGATTCGTGACAGGTCTCTCCTTGACCTTGGTTTTAATGGGTATTTTTCCCCCCTTCGTTTGGGTTCCTTCTCAGGTAGCAGAAATTGTCTTGCTCGCCTGCCATGGGCCCCGGTTTTTCTCTACAGGGTCACTGGTGCAAAACCTCCAACTTTTCAATTGGAAGGGGCTGGTGTGCCTCCTCTAGAGCTCCCAGGGATTAGAAGCTCTCAAGCTCAACTCCCAGCTTTTCCAGGCTTGCACTGCCTTTCTGCAGACACAGACGTCCCTCCAATTTTCCCCTCGCCAGCAGACTCCTCTTGTATCAAGGAAGTATCAACAGCGAAGTCTGGTAATTCAGGGTCCAAGACCCAGAATTAACTTTCCCAGTCCATTTTATGCCCATAATATTTTGTTGTTTCTTATCTAGTCCCTGATGTGTCACTCCAAAGGCTCCATTGTTTTCTTCCCTAGCATTGGTTAATGGATGTATTGGTTCTTTTAGCTCTAACAGAGAGCTCTGAAGTTTTAAAGGGGGTTGTGGTGTAGTGCCTTCATGAAACTCTTTAATCTGCTTCTTCAGCTATGCAGTGTCCCAGAATTAGCCAACTTGATTGAATATAATCGATCAAATGGTACATCTGACCAAATTTGGCCAGTACCATTCGATCGATTAGAAAACATACCCAACATGTGGCCAGGAGTTGCGGGGGTGACCCCCCGCTCCCCATGTTCGGTATGTTTTGGCCTTGGGGGTTGCAGGGGTGTCCCCTGCTTCCTCAACATGGGAGGCGGGGGACCAAAAAAAAAAAGAAAAGAAAGAAAAGGGGAATCTGCGGCGCCGGCTCCAACACGCGTTAGAGGGACGGATCTGACGGCGGAGGGGGTGCAGAGGATGTGGAGGCGAGCAAACAGCTAAGTAGGGGAGGGAGAGGCCGCATTTACGTTACATATTTATTGGGGTTCTTTGCTCGTCTGATAATTGGTCTAATGTGGGCAGATATATTGCAGACAGTTCACTGCAAACAATTACCAGACGAACAGACAACACCAATCCTTCGCCCCATGGTCTCCCTCTCTTGGGGGGATTGTCGTTATGGTCCGTGGGCCTCTTTGATCCAGCAGGAGGTGTTCGGGAAAGTAAAGTGAAATCCTGCAGTTGATTGGCAGCCGGGTTGCCCAGGGAAGAAAGGTCATATATCCCTCCTTGACCCCTAGTGTGTATGCTCAATCTTGTGTTATATGCCTAAAGTAAGATCATCTCTCCCTGGCCAGTGGGCCTATGGGCCATTGTAGTCAGCCATAGCGGTAGCAACCGAACACAGCAAAATCGACTAACGGAAGGATTTGGGCACCCTTTCTCTGAGAGGGGCATGGTTGCAGCGAGGCCCTGTTAAATTACCCTCTGGGCCCACATAAGGTAGTGGAAGGGCCAACTCCATCCACTGTGTATCGCTCCCCTCGTTAGAGAGTTCCTCCAATTTACCACAGTCACGTGACAAGACAGCCCCTCTCTCAGAAGCTTCAGGGTTATGCAAAACTCTCACTTCATTGGCATTATGGGGTGAGTGTCGCCCTCTCTCCATAGCACAAAGGGAGTTTGCAGTCAGTGCAGTCTTTCATTTGCAAAGAATCTAAATAACCTTGGATTATTTGAAAATGCAAAGACTGCTGCTCTATATCACCCTGCACAGTACTGAGCATGACCCAGGGCCACTGTAAAACAGCCACAACATCAATGCATAATGTATTTGCGGCCCTGTGCAGGGTGTCAGGAAGCACCAGATCCACTGGCAGTGCCGTCGCAACCTTCCTTGGGTCCTATGGGCACTGCAAATTGCAGCGCTGCTGGACACAAGGAAAGTCTTCACTCCTCCCTCTTCCTGGCTGAGCCTTCCCTCATCCTAATTCTGAAGCAGGGAGAGGGGGGGGCATGAAGGGATGCACCGACTCCTCACCACTACTTGCTGCTGTCACTAACAAGGGAGAGAGGGCACAGCTTGCAAAGAAATAGTAAGTGGAAAAGAAACATGTGTGTGTGTATATATATATATATATATATATATATTCAATGAAAAAACTTTGTTAAAGGGACATTATGGTTAAGTTGCGCTACTAAAAACCTATGAAATTCAGTGAAAAAACTTTGTCAAAGGAACGTTATGGTTCCAAGTAAAACCGGAAAACCCTTGAAATTCGCCAGTTATGGTAAGCTAAGCAACCATAACTCGCGCCACCACCGTGCACTGCTAAGACGAACACCCAGGACATCAAAGATGACATCACAAATGTCATTGATGACATCACTGATGACATCACATGTGTATGTACTTTTCATGAAATATGTGTACAAGGGATTCTTATTATAATGTTGCGAAACAAGTGTCAAGGATCATTGCAATAAATGTCATACCCTAATTAGTGCATTGAACGATGCATTGATATAAATAGCATTCTATTATGGGGTTCTATCTAGTCTACTAAGCTACTGATACAGAAACATAACATGGTGTGCAGTGGACAAGATGAAGGTATAATATTCGTAATGTTAATATGTTGAATAATGAAATGATAATGGTTTTCTTAATAGATTTTTGTGTACTGTGAAATATGTAATACGTAGCTAATAAAACATTACTATAGACAAAACACAAAGACACAAGAACACATACCAATATGGGTATATACAGGGAAAGTGAAGTTAGCAAAAAAGCACAAGTAGTAGCAGAAACAATTCATAACTTAACTGATTATTTTCATGCAAATAAATGATTGCTCTGTTTCAAAGCTGCTATTCACCCTATGTATATGTATCACTTGATGTGATTGGACCCACAGGGAAAGTACAGCCATAAAAAAAAAAACAACAGAACTATCAGAAAGTGCTCATATGTCTATTGATTATCTTTATGCACAAAAAGGATTGCTGTCTTTCAAACTTGTGTCTTCCCGTATGTATATGTTTCATATGATGTGACTGGACTCTTAACAGAATTACTGTAAGAACCTATTTGAAGGATACGTCTACAAATAAAATAAAATGTTTAGTTTCTGACTGTTACTGAAGAAAACCATGTGGCCTAGATATGTCCGCAAAAGAAAAAAGAGTGACCCAGACATGTGATGTCATCAGTGATGTCATCAATGACATTTGTGATGTCATCTTTGATGTCCTGGGTGTTAGTCTTAGCAGTGCACGGTGGTGGCGCGAGTTATGGTTGCTTAGCTTACCATAACTGGCGAATTTCAAGGGTTTTTCAGTTTTACTTGGAACCATAACGTTCCTTTGACAAAGTTTTTTCACTGAATTTCATAGGTTTTTAGTAGCGCAACTTTACCATAACGTCCCTTTAACAAAGTTTTTTCACTGAATTTCATAGGTTTTTAGTAGCGCAACTTAACCATAACGTCCCTTTAACAAAGTTTTTTCATTGAATTTCATAGGTTTTTATTAGTGCAACTTAACCATAACGTCCCTGTAACATTTTTCTTTACTAAATTTTAAAGGTTTTTATTAGTACAACGTGACCATAACATCCTTTTCAATAGATGAAGACCACTAACATCTTATGTCCTCAAAGTGGGAATGCCGGGTGGTAAAAAAAACAAAAAGATTTTCCTTCCTACGCCGGGACGCCTGCGGCGTCTCGATGTAGGAAGGAAAATCTTTTACCAAGATGGCCACCATGGAAAGGGAAGGCGGGGTGGATAAAGAACACAACGGCGCTTGAGCGGGGTTGGGGGGGCACAGGGGAGACACATGGGCATGAGCGGGGGTTGAGAGGGAACAGGGTACAAACGGGGCATGAGCAGGGGGTGGGGGGAAAAGGAAGGAAACACAGGGCATGAGCGGTGGTGGGGGGAACACGAGAGAGACACGGGGCATGAGCAGCGGATGGGGAGGAACATCAGGGAGACACGGGGTATGAGCAGGGTGTGGGGAGGAAAGGAGAGAGACAAGGGGCATGAGCGGGGGCTGGGGGGAACACGAGAGAGACACGGAGCATGAGCGGGGGACAGGGGGTAACACGAGGGAAACACGGGGCATGAGCGGGGGGTGGGGGGAACACGAGGGAGACACGGGGCATGAGCGGGGGGTGGGGTCAACAGGAGAGAGACACGGAGCATGAGCGGGGGGTGGGGAGAACAGGAGACAGACATGGGGCATGAGCGGGGGGGTGGGGAGAACAGGAGACAGACACGGGGCATGAGCGGGGGATGGGGGGAACAGGAGACAGATACGGGGCATGAGCGGGGGTGGAGAGAACAGGAGACAGACATGGGGAATGAGCGGGGGGTGGGGGCAACAGGAGACAGACACGGGGCATGAGCGGGGGTGTGGGGGGCAACAGGAGAGAGACACAGGGCATGAGCGTGGAGTGGGGGAATGCAGGAGACAGACACGGGGCATGGGTGGGGGCAACAGGAGACAGACACGGGGCATGAGCGGGGGGTGGGGGGTACAGGAGACAGACACGGGGCATGAGCGGGGGAGTCGGGGGCAACAGGAAAGAGACACGGGGCATGAGCGTGGGGTGGGGGGGTACAGGAGACAGACACGGGGCATGAGCGGGGGTGGGGGGCAACAGGAGAGAGACACGGGACATGAGTGGGTGGGGGGAACAGGAGACAGACACGGGGCATGAGTGGGGGGCATCAGGAGACAGACACGGGGCATGAGCGGGGGTTGGGGGGTACAGGAGACAGACACGGGGCATGAGCAGGGATGGGGGGTACAGGAGACAGACACTGGGCATAAGGGGGGATGGGGGAACAACAGAGACAGACACGGGGCATGAGCAGGGGGTGGGGGGCAACAGGAGACAGACACAGGGCATGAGCGGGGTGGGGGGTACAGGAGACAGACACAGGGCATGAGCGGGGGATGGGGCAACAGGAGAGAGACACGGGGCATGAGCGGGGGGAACAGGAGACAGACACGGGGCATGAGCGGGGGTGGGGGAACAACAGAGACAGACACAGGGCATGAGCGGGGGTGGGGGGTACAGGAGACAGACACGGGGCATGAGCGGGGGATGGGGGGCAACAGGAGAGAGACACGGGGCATGAGCGGGGGAACAGGAGACAGACACGGGGCATGAGCGGGGGTGGGGGAACAACAGAGAGACACGGGGCATGAGCAGGGGGTGGGGGGCAACAGGAGACAGACACAGGGCATGAGCAGGGGGTGGGGGGCAACAGGAGACAGACACGGGGCATGAGCGGGGGTGGGAGGAACAGGAGACAGACACGGGGCATGAGCGGGGGTGTGGGGGGCAACAGGAGAGAGACACGGGCATGAGCGCGGAGTGGGAGGAACAGGAGACAGACACGGGGCATGAGCGGGGGTGTGGGGGGCAACAGGAGAGAGACACGGGCATGAGCGCGGAGTGGGGGGTACAGGAGACAGACACGGGGCATGGGTGGGAGCAAGAGGAGACAGACATGGGGCATGAGCGGGGGGTGGGGGGAACATGAGACAGACACGGGGCATGAGCGGGGGGTGGGGGGTACAGAAGACAGACACGGGGCATGAGCGGGGTAGTGGGGGGCAACAGGAGAGAGACATGGGGCATGAGCGGGGAGTGGGGGGGTACAGGAGACAGACACGGGGCATGAGCAGGGTGTGGGGGGCAACAGGAGAGAGACAGGGCATGATCGGGGGGTGGGGGGGTACAGGAGACAGACACGGGGCATGAGCGGGGTGTGGGGGGCAACAGGAGACAGACACGGGACATGAGCGGGTGGGGGGAACAGGAGACAGACACGGGGCATGAGCAGGGGGGGCAACAGGAGACAGACATGGGGCATGAGCGGGGGGTGGGGGGTACAGGAGACAGACACGAGCATGAGCGGGGTGAGGGGAACAGGAGACAGACTCAGGGCATGAGCGGGGGGTGGGGGAACAAAAGAGACAGACACAGGGCTTGGGTGGGGGGCAACAGGAGACAGACACGGGGCATGAACGGGGGGTGAGGGCAACAGGAGACAGACACGGGGCATGAGCAGGGGGTGGGGGGGTACAGGAGACAGACACGGGGCATGAGCGGGGGTGAGGGCAACAGGAGACAGAAACGGGGCATGAGAGGGGGGTGGGGGACAACAGGAGACAAACACGGAGCATGAGCGGGGGTTGGGGGGCAACAGGAGACAGACACGGGACATGAGCGGGTGGGGGGAACCGGAGACAGACATGGGGCATGAGCGGGGGGGGGCAACAGGAGACAGACACGGGGCATGAGCGGGCGGTGGGGGGTATAGGAGACAGACATGGGGCATGAGCGGGGGGTGGGGGGCAACAGGAGAGAGACACGGGGCATGAGCGGGGGTGGGGGGAACAGGAGACAGACACGGGGTATGAGCGGGGGGTGGGAGGAACAACAGAGAGACACGGGGCATGAGCGGGGGGTGGAGGGCAACAGGAGACAGACACGGGGCATGAGCGGGGGGTGAGGGGCAACAGGAGACAAACACGGGGCATGAGCGGGGGGTTAGGGGCAACAGGAGACAGACACGGGGCATGAGCGGGGGGTGGGTGGGAGGGAGAGAGACACACGGGGCATGAGTGAGGGGTGGGCGGGAGGGAGAGAGACACACGGGGCATGAGCGGGGGGTGGGCAGGAGGGAGAGAGACACACGGGGCATGAGCGGGGGGTGGGCAGGAGGGAGAGAGAGAGACACACGGGGCATGAGCGGGGGTGGGGGGAGGGAGAGAGACACACGGGGCATGAGCAGGGGGTGGGGGGAGGGAGAGACGCACGCGGCATGAGCGGGGGGTGAGGGAGAGAGAGACACGGGGCATGATCGGGGGTGGGCGGGAGGGGGAGAGAAACAAGGCCAATATATTACATGGCCACGGCAGTGGCCATGTAGTTATGGTTAAGTTGCTGTTTCCGTAGGAAGAGCACTTTTTGGGCGGCTTATAACTTCCCTCTCCCTGGACGAATCCTCACCAAACTTTGCAAAAAAAGTATTTGGGTCACTCTGAATTCTTTTGCAAAGTTAGGTGAGGATTTGTCCGGGGGGGCAAAGTTATAGGGGGGGTTCCAAAACTTTTTTTTTTCCCATAGACATAATGGGAAAGAACTTTGCTCACGCCTACAGCCCAAACCGCTGGACGGATTTACACCAAATTAGCGGCAGGAGCGGCGGCTTGGTCCCGAAAGCGTGCTTTGCTTTATTTGGTGTAAATCCGTCCAGTAGTTTTAAAAAAATGACAAAAATGTAAGTGAAAAAAATTAGTGATATCTGTGTTCGCTTCGCGGACACACTTACCTGTTCGCTCCGCGGACAGGACGGTGATTGGGCAATCAGCTTGCGTGATGTCCGCGGACATCTGACGTGCTCTCTCATTGGATGCGTGAAAGCGTGCAGTGCGTCTGGCTTCAGAGACGCCCGCCATCTTTGTTCCTCGCATGAGGGGCTTTGTATCCCGCCTGCACAGTAAGTCCCCCACCCCCGCTCATGCCCGTGTCTGTCTCCTGTTCCTCCCACCCCCCGCTCATGTCCGTGTGTCTTTCTCCCTCCCCGCCCACCCTCGCTCATGTCCGTGTGTCTTTCTCCCTCCTGCCCACCCCCCGCTCATGCCCCGCTCGTCTCTCCCAACCACCCACCCCCCGCTCGTGCCCCGCTCGTCTCTCCCAACCGCCCACCCCCCGCTCTTGCCCCATGTGTCTCTCCCACCCCCGTGTGTCTCTCCCACCCGCTGCTCATGTCTGTGTGTTTCTCCCCACCGGCCGCCCACCCCCCGCTCATGCTGTATGTCTCTCACCACCTGCCGCCCACCCCCCCGCTCATGTCCGTGTGTCTCTCCCCACCCCCGCTCATGTCCTGTGTGTCTCTCCCCACCTGCCGCCCACCCCCCGCTCATGCCCCGTGTGTCTCTCCACCCTCCCGCCCACCCCCGCTCATGTCCGTGTGTCTCTCCCCACCCGCCGCCCACCCCCCGCTCATGTCCCGTGTGTCTCTCTCCCTTCCCCCCTACCCCCGCTCATGCCCCATGTGTCTCTCTCTCCTTCCCCCCACCCCCCGCTCATGCCCAGTGTCTTTCCCCCTGCCGCCCACCCCCGCTCTTGCCCCGTGTCTTTCTCCCTCCCGCCCAACCCCGCTCTTGCCCCGTGTCTTTCACCCGCCCCCGCCCACCCCCGCTCAAGCCCCTTGTGTCTCTCCCCCTCCCGCCCACCCCCGATCATGCCCCGTGTGTCTCTCTCCCTCCTCCCCCACCCCCCGCTCATGCCCCGTGTGTCTCTCTCCCCTTACCGCCACCCCCCGCTCATGCCCCGTGTGTCTCTCTCCCTCCCCCCACCCCCGCTCTTGCCCCGTGTGTCTCTCTCCCTCCCACCCACCCCCCACACATGCCCGTGTGTCTCACTCCCTCCCGCCCACCCCCGCTCATGCCCGTGTGTCTCTCTCCCTCCCACCCACCCCCCGCTCATGCCCCGTGTCTCTCTCCCTCCCCCCACCCCCCGCTCCATGCCCTGTGTATCTCTCTCCCCTTCCCCCACCCCCCGCTCATGCCCCGTGTCTGTCTCCTGTTCTCTCCACACCCCGCTCATTGTTTTCCCCCACCCCCCGCTCATGCCCCGTGTATATCTCCTGTTGCCCCCCACCCCTCCCGCTCATGCCCCGTGTCTGTCTCCTGTTCCCCCCACCCGCTCATGCCCCGTGTCTGTCTCCTGTTCCCCCCACACGCTCATGCCCCATGACTCTCTCTTGTTGCCCCCCACCCCCCTGCTCATGCCCCGTGTCTTTTTCCTGTTCCTCCCACCCCCCGCTCATGCCCCGTGTCTGTCTCCTGTTGCCTCCCACCGCCCCGCTCATGCCCCGTGTCTGTTCTTCCCACCCCCCGCTCATGCCCGTGTCTTTTGTTCCCCCCACCTCCCGCTCATGCCCCGTGTCCGTCTCCTGTTCCCCCCACCCCTCGCTCATGCCCCGTGTCCGTCTCCTGTTCCCCCCACCCCTCGCTCATGCCCTGTGTCTGTCTCCTGTTCCCCCCCACCCCCGCTCATGTCCCGTGTCTCTCCTGTTGCCCCCACCCCCGCTCATGCCCCGTGTCTCTCCTGTTGCCCCCCACCCCCCGCTCATGCCCCGTGTCTGTCTCCTGTTGCCCCCATCCCCCGCTCATGCCCCGTGTCTGTCTCCTGTTGCCCCCCACCCCCCGCTCATGCCCCGTGTCTCTCCTGTTGCCCTCCACCCCCCGCTCATGCCCTGTGTCTGTCTCTGTTGTTCCCCCTACCCCCCGCTCATGGCCCGTGTCTGTCTCCTGTTCCCCCCACCCCCCGCTCATGCCCCGTGTCTCTCTCCTGTTGCCCCCCACCCCCCGCTCATGCCCCGTGTCTGTCTCCTGTACCCCCACCGCCCGCTCATGCCCCGTGTGTCTCCTGTTGCCCCCCCCGCTCATGCCCCGTGTCTCTCTCCTGTTGCCCCCCACCGCCTGCTCATGCCCCGTGTCTGTTTCCGGTGCCCCCCCACCCGCTCATGTCCCGTGTCTCTCTCCTGTTGCCCCCCACCCCCCGCTCATGCCCCGTGTCTGTCTCCTGTTGCCCCCCACCCCCCTCTCATGCCCCGTGTCTGTCTCCTGTTCTCCCCAACCCCCGCTCATGCTCCGTGTCTGTCTCCTGTTCTCCCCAACCCCCGCTCATGCTCCGTGTCTGTCTCCTGTTGCCCTCACCCCCCGCTCATGCCCCGTGTCTCTCTTTTGTTCCCCCCACCCCCCGCTCATGCCCCGTGTCTGTCTCCTGTTGCCCCCCCGCTCATGCCCCGTGCCTGTCTCCTGTACCCCCCCACCCCCCGCTCATGCTCGTGTCTGTCTCCTGTACCCCCCCACCCCCCCACTCATGCCCCATGTCTGTCTCCTGTTGCCCCCCCGCTCATGCCCCGTGTCTGTCTCCTGTTCCCCCCACCCGCTCATGTCCCGTGTCTCTCTCCTGTGGCCCCCCACCCCCTGCTCATGCCCTGTGCCTGTCTCCTGTACCCCCTCACCCCCCACTCATGCCCCATGTCTGTCTCCTGTTGCCCCCCCGCTCATGCTCCGTGTCTGTCTCCTGTACCCCCCCACCCCCCCGCGCTCATGCCCTGTGTCTCTCTCCTGTTGCCCCCACCCCCTGCTCATGCCCCGTGTCTGTCTCCTGTACCCCCCCACCCCCCGCTCATGCCCCGTGTCTCTCTCCTGTTGCCCCCCACTACCCCGCTCATGCCCCGTGTCTGTTTTCTGTACCCCCCCCCGCTCATGCCCCGTGTCTGTCTCCTGTTCCCCCCCACCCCCGCTCATGCCCCATGTCTGTCTCCTCTTGCTCCCACCCATGCCCCGTGTCTGTCTCCTGCACCCCCCACTCCGCGCTCATGCCCGTGTCTCTCTCCTGTTGCCCCCCACACCCCGCTCATGCCCCGTGTCTGTCTCCTGTTCTCCCCACCCCCCGCTCATGCCCTGTGCCTGTCTCCTGTTGCTCCCCACCCCCCGCTCATGCCCCGTGTCTGTCTCCTGTTCTCCCCACCCCCCGCTCATGCTCCGTGTCGGTCTCCTGTTCCCCCCCAGCCCCCGCTCATGCCCCGTGTCTGTCTCCTGTTGCCCCCCGCTCATGCCCCGTGTCTGTCTCCTGTTGCCCCCCCGCTCATGCCCCGTGCCTGTCTCCTGTATCCCCCCACCCCCCGCTCATGCTCGTGTCTGTCTCCTGTACCCCCCCACCCCCCCACTCATGCCCCATGTCTGTCTCCTGTTGCCCCCCCGCTCATGCCCCGTGTCTGTCTCCTGTTCCCCCCACCCGCTCATGTCCCGTGTCTCTCTCCTGTTGCCCCCCACCCCCTGCTCATGCCCTGTGCCTGTCTCCTGTACCCCCTCACCCCCCACTCATGCCCCATGTCTGTCTCCTGTTGCCCCCCCGCTCATGCTCCGTGTCTGTCTCCTGTACCCCCCCACCCCCCCGCGCTCATGCCCTGTGTCTCTCTCCTGTTGCCCCCACCCCCTGCTCATGCCCCGTGTCTGTCTCCTGTACCCCCCCACCCCCCGCTCATGCCCCGTGTCTCTCTCCTGTTGCCCCCCACTACCCCGCTCATGCCCCGTGTCTGTTTTCTGTACCCCCCCGCTCATGCCCCGTGTCTGTCTCCTGTTCCCCCCCACCCCCGCTCATGCCCCATGTCTGTCTCCTCTTGCTCCCACCCATGCCCCGTGTCTGTCTCCTGCACCCCCCACTCCGCGCTCATGCCCATGTCTCTCTCCTGTTGCCCCCCACACCCCGCTCATGCCCCGTGTCTGTCTCCTGTTCTCCCCACCCCCCGCTCATGCCCTGTGCCTGTCTCCTGTTGCTCCCCACCCCCCGCTCATGCCCCGTGTCTGTCTCCTGTTCTCCCCACCCCCCGCTCATGCTCCGTGTCGGTCTCCTGTTCCCCCCCCAGCCCCCGCTCATGCCCCGTGTCTGTCTCCTGTTGCCCCCCGCTCATGCCCCGTGTCTGTCTCCTGTTGCCCCCACCCCCCGCTCATGCCCCGTGTCTGTCTCCTGTTGCCCCCCACCCCCCGCTCATGCCCTGTGTCTGTCTCCTGTTGCCCCCCACCCCCGCTCATGCCCCGTGTCTGTCTCCTGTTGCCCCCCCCACTCATGCCCCGTGTCTCTCTCCTGTTGCCCCCCACCCCCCTCTCATGCCCCGTGTCTGTCTCCTGTACCCCCCCACCGGAGCAACCCTCACCAAACTTTGCAAAAAAATTCAGAGTGGGCATATACTTTTTTTGCAAAGTTTGGTGTGGATTTGTCCAGGGGGAGCAAAGTTATAAGACGCCCAACAAGTGCTCATCCTATGGGATTAGCAACTTATCCATAACTACACGGCCACTAGCGTGGCCCGTGTTTTATATATATATATATATTCAATGAAAAAACTTTGTTAAAGGGACGTTATGGTTAAGTTGCGCTACTAAAAACCTATGAAATTCAGTGAAAAAACTTTGTTAAAGGGACGTTATGGTTAAGTTGCGCTACGAAAAACCTATGAAATTCAGTGAAAAAACTTTGTCAAAGGAACGTTATGGTTCCAAGTAAAACCGAAAAACCCTTGAAATTCGCCAGTTATGGTAAGCTAAGCAACCATAACTCGCGCCACCACCGTGCACTGCTAAGACTAACACCCAGGACATCAAAGATGACATCACAAATGTCATTGATGACATCACTGATGACATCACATGTGTATGTACTTTTCATGAAATATGTGTACAAGGGATTCTTATTATAATGTTGCGAAACAAGTGTCAAGGATCATTGCAATAAATATCATACCCTAATTAGTGCATTTAACGATGCATTGCTATAAATAGCATTCTATTATGGGGTTCTATCTAGTATACTAAGCTACTGATACAGAAACATAACATGGTGTGCAGTGTACAAGATGAAGGTATAATATTCGTAATGTTAATTACGCCCCGTGTCTCTTTCCTGTTGCCCCCGACTCCCCCGCTCATGCCCCGTGTCTGTCTTCTGTTCCCCCCCACCCCCCGCTTATGCCCTGTGTCTGTCTCCTGTTCCCCCCACCCCCCGCTCATGCCCCGTGTTTGTCTCCTGTTGCCCCCACCCATGCCCCGTGTCTGTCTCCTGCATTCCCCCACTCCACGCTCATGCCCCGTGTCTCTCTCCTGTTGCCCCCCACGCCCCCTGCTCATGCCCCGTGTCCGTCTCCTGTTGCCCCCCACCCCCCGCTCAATCCCCGTGTCTGTCTCCTGTTCTCCCCACCCCCGCTCATGCCCCATATCTGTCTCCTGGTCCCCCATCCCCCGCTCATGCCCCGTGTCTGTCTCCTGTTCTCCCACCCCCCGCTTATGCCCAGTGTCTGTCTCCTGTTCTCCCCACCCACCGCTCATGCCCCGTGTCTCTCTCCTGTTGACCCCACCCCCTGCTCATGCCCGTGTATGTCTCCTGTTGCCCCCCACCCCCGCTCATGCCCCGTGTCTCCCTCGTGTTCCCCCCACCCGCCCGCTCATGCCCCGTGTTTCCCTCGTGTTACCCCCCGCCCCCCGCTCATGCTCCGTGTCTCCCTCGTGTTCCCCCCACCCCCCGCTCATGCCCCTTGTCTCTCTCCTTTCCTCCCCACCCCCGCTCATGTCCCGTATGTGCCCTGCACCCCCCCCGCTCATGCCCTTTGTCTACCTCGTGTTCCTCCCCACCCCCTGCTCATACCCCGTGTCTCCCTCATGTTCCTCCCCACCCGCTGCTCATGCCCCGTGTCTCTCTCGTGTTCCCCCCACCACCGCTCATGCCCTGCGTTTCCTTCCTTTTCCCCCCACCCCCTGCTCATGCCCCATTTGTGCCCTGTTCCCTCTCACCGCCCGCTCATGCCCATGTGTCTCCCCTGTGCCCCCCAACCCCGCTCATGCGCCGTTGTGTTCTTTATACACCCCGCCTTCCCTTTCCATGGTAGCCATCTTGGTAAAAGATTTTCCTTCCTACACCGAGACGCCGCAGGCGTCCCGGCGTAGGAAGGAAAATCTTTTTGTTTTTTTTACCAACCGGCATTCCCACTTTCAGGACATAAAATGTTAGTGGTCTTCATCTATTGAAAAGGATGTTATGGTCACGTTGTACTAATAAAAACCTTTAAAATTTAGTTAAAAATAAATTGCGCTACTAAAAACCTATGAAATTCAGTGAAAAAACTTTGTTAAAGGGACGTTATGGTAAAGTTGCGCTACTAAAAACCTATGAAATTCAGTGAAAAAACTTTGTCAAAGGAACGTTATGGTTCCAAGTAAAACCGAAAAACCCTTGAAATTCGCCAGTTATGGTAAGCTAAGCAACCATAACTCACGCCACCACCGTGCACTGCTAAGACTAACACCCAGGACATCAAATATGACATCACAAATGTCATTGATGACATCACTGATGACATTACATGTCTGGGTCACTCTTTTTTCTTTTGCTGACATATCTAGGCCACATGGTTTTCTTCAGTAACAGTCAGAAACTAAACATTTTATTTTATTTGTAGACTTATCCTTCAAATAGGTTCTTACAGTAATTCTGTTAGAGTCCAGTCACATCATATGAAATATATACATACGGGAAGACACAAGCTTGAAAGACAGCAATCCTTTTTGTGCATAAAGATAATCAATAGACTTATGAGCACTTTCTCATAGTTCTGTTGTTTTTTTTTATGGCTGTACTTTCCCTGTGGGTCCAATCACATCAAGTGATACATATACATAGGGTGAATAGCAGCTTTGAAACAGAGCAATCATTTATTTGCATGAAAATAATCAGTTAAGTTATGAATTGTTTCTGCTACTACTTGTGCTTTTTTGCTAACTTCACTTTCCCTGTATATACCCATATTGGTATGTGTTTCTTGTGTCTTTGTGTTTTGTCTATAGTAATGTTTTATTAGCTACGTATTACATATTTCATAGTACACAAAAATCTATTAAGAAAACAATTATCATTTCATTATTCAACATATTAACATTACGAATATTATACCTTCATCTTGTACACTGCACACCATGTTATGTTTCTGTATCAGTAGCTTAGTATACTAGATAGAACCCCATAATAGAATGCTATTTATATCAATGCATCGTTCAATGCACTAATTAGGGTATGATATTTATTGCAATGATCCTTGACACTTGTTTCGCAACATTATAATAAGAATCCCTTGTACACATATTTCATGAAAAGCACATACACATGTGATGTCATCAGTGATGTCATCAATGACATTTGTGATGTCATCTTTGATGTCCTGGGTGTTAGTCTTAGCAGTGCACGGGGGTGGCGCGAGTTATGGTTGCTTAGCTTACCATAACTGGCGAATTTCAAGGGTTTTTCGGTTTTACTTGGAACCATAACGTTCCTTTGACAAAGTTTTTTCACTGTATTTCATAGGTTTTTAGTAGCGCAACTTAACCATAACGTCCCTTTAACAAAGTTTTTTCATTGAATATATATATATATATATATATATATATATATATATATATATATATATATATATATATATAAAACACGGGCCACGGTAGTGGCCGTGTAGTTATGGTTAAGTTGCTAATCCCATAGGATGAGCACTTGTTGGGCGGCTTATAACTTCGCTCCCCCTGGACAAATCCACACCAAACTTTGCAAAAAAATTATATGGCCCACTCTGAATTTTTTTGCAAAGTTTGGTGAGGGTTGCTCCGAGGGGGGGGGGCAAAGTTATAGAGGGGGGTCCCAAAATGTATTTTTTTCCCATAGACTGAATGGAGAAAAAACTTTGCTCATGCCTACAGCCCAAACCGCTGGACGGATGTTCACCAAATTTGCAGCAGGAGCAGTGGCTTGGTCCCGAAAGCATGCTTTTGTAAATGTGGTGAAAATCCGTCAGGTAGTTTTTTTAAAACAAGCAAAAAGTAGGTCACAAAAAATTAGTGATATCTATGTCCGCTCCGCGGACTGCCTGTTCGCTCCGCGGACCGGACATCAATTGGTTAATCGGCTTGCGTCATGTCCGCGGACATGCGACATGTTCGCTGATTGGATGGTGAAGAGCATGAAGTGCGTCACATTTTTGGAAACGCCTGCCATCTTGGATTCGCGGACTTCGCAGCTGTCCACGGACATCGCGGTAAAAACATATTAAAAAACACAACATTGCACTTGTCAAACTTATCAAATAATCTCTGGGGAGGTGAGGGGTGATGGGAATGGGATGGGATATAATATGGCTTCAAGAGGCAGCAATTATTAGTGCAACTTAACCATAACGTCCCCTTAAAGTTTTTTCAGTGAATTTCATGGGTTTTTACCAGTGCATGCTATTTTCCTACAACTTACCCAATATAGCAATATTTATGTCCCATTTACAAAGTGTCACCTTAAAACTCTGCCATTTCCCACCTTCTAGAATCATTTTTAACATTTCTATACACTTTTTGCAACTAATTCAACTAGTTTTGCATCCGTAGCCGTCTACGAACCTCTGACTTCATAGCGGACCTTCCGGACAGTGCCATATGACCATACACAGGCGCGCGGCATGAGGACGTGTCCGAGAACCCGTCTGCAATTCACAATAAGATCTCTGCTTCGTGGACAGTTCAGAACTGTTTTTTCTACTGCTCTAGGAACTTTCAACTTCAAAATTTCCCTGGCACAGCTACAACACCTATTCCTACTCATTACCCATTAACAATCTAGTACACAGTACATACTTTTAGCAAAACTGCTATTTATCTTAAAATGGCATCAGCTAATGCCATCCCTCCTCCCCAAGAGCCACCACCACTGCTGCAATCAAGGGGCATGTGAAACACTGCCCCCTACCTTAGAAATAACACACGTGCAACATTTTCCCTTGTCCACCTCCCCCTCCATATTAGTGTTAGGTTCCTCTTCTCTCATTTCCCTCCCCACCTTTCGTTCTCAGATCTCATGCCAAATAAAATACATCCAAAAACAACAAAAGACATATTCCTTTAGGAACCACCTTTCACAGTTAAAAAATAGAACTAAAAAAAAAAAACTTAGACTCACTGTACTTTATATTTCTCAGTAAAGTACATAGACTCAATAAGATTTTCCAACATTTCCATTTGCATTCTGTGTTATGCTAATGGGAATACTGTGGTGTTCATCCTCCGTTCCAGGGACTGGAATGGTGGATACCGGCCGAGCAGCTCAAATTATCAGCCCAAGCGAAGCGAGGATGGATAACAAGGTCTCTGGACCATTATTCCCCCATTCCTGCCCCTGAAATGGGGGATGAAGGCCATTGGCACCCTAGGTTCCCAAAGCGGGAACCCGGGGTGCTAAAGAAAGAGGATTTTTCTTGCAAGCGTCCCGGTGTAGGAAGGAAAATCCTTTTCCAAGATGGCCACCATGGAAAGGCAAGGCGAGGGTTCCATACAGGGCCACTCTTCGCTTTCCATGGCAGCCTGCAGAAGGCAAAAAGAGAACCCTATGACCATGTTACCACAAGCATATTTTTCTTCCCTTTCAGATCTATCCTAATTTAGAATAACTTTAACACAAAACCAGTCCCAGGTGGACATGGCCACTTTAATCCTATGTTTTGTCCCTTGTGGTCATGGCCAGTAGCCAGATTGTCCGGTTCATGACCTTATTCCATGACCTGGACAATCTGGCCACTGCCCATGGCCACAGGGGTATACCCCTCAGTCACTAAGGGTATACCGCTATTTTTTGTAGCTACATTATGACACTTGTCAAATAATAAAACACTGGCACATTTGCAAAACCATGCTTGTAGGTCCTTGCCAATGCTCCTTACGCAAGTATGCTGGAAATCCACCCAGGTTTTATTTTTTCAAAAGTGTCGAACGTATGCACATACAATCGTCATATACCTTAGTCCCCACTTGACAAAATACATACAGACTTTACGAAAACATCTATATCTATAATCTTTTTGCAAACCTTTGTGTAGGTTTGTCTAATGGAACCACATTTATAAACCTTTACAATATTTTGGGACCCCCCGCCCCCTCTGATTTTGCTCCCCTTTCACAAAATCCCACCAAACGTTGCATACTCACTCAGAATCATCTCATATATATACATGCATGCAACATTTCATGCAGTTCCATTAAGTGGCGCCAATGTTATAAGCCATTAAAGAACTGCATTTCACCAACCCTGAAATGCTGGGATGTCCGAAAACTTTTCAGGACTGTTCGCGAATATCTGAACTGTTCGCTGACTTTCGAGGCAAAAAACACCCATTTTATTTGCTTGTAGGGTTTTTCGATTTTACTTGAAACCATAACGTACCTTTAACAAAGTTTTTTCTTTGAATTTCATAGGTTTATTAGTCCAACATAACCATATATATATATGGTACAATGCATGCATATGTTAGAGAATAGATGACTGTGTCAGAGTGCAAGGGAGGGGTCCTGTCAGAGCCCTCACTAACCCCACGCCATTGGCCAGGGCAAGGTCACAGGACATGGTGGTTAGTGAGATTAGCAGCAGCATGAACATTTTTTACAGAGTATACTGGCATATTTTGGACACAACCAACATGAAAATGTGCTTTTGCAATGGCATGCCGGCATACATTCGGCACAGCCAGCATGGCAATGTTTTCGCAAAATGCTCCTGTAAACTGTTGATTAAACTACCATATATACATCTTTAATTTTTTACCCTAAAGAACAGATTGTAAATGGCATGGCTTTGCCAAGATTTGCTGTAAAATGCACCATTTCAACCCATTGAAAAAATTCTCAGGAGGGGTAACTCCGGAAACCCTCAAGATTGTTTGACCTTGCTCGCTCTTGCAGGTACAAAAATGTGCCCGTCACAACTGCGGCTGTCCATTTAAGTTAGGGACACAAACAACCAATAAAGCTTAGTTGGTGTAATCCTAAATACTGAACTCCCCACCTCCGCTGTTCATGGCGGCGCACACACTCTCATGGCAGCGCACACACTCTCATGGCAGCGCACACACCCCCTTGGCCAAGGATGCAAGTAAACTGTTCATTATTTCCATTTTAATGAGTGGTGTATGTGGCTCACAGTCTATTATTTTACAAACAACTATATTCCATTTACCAAACGAACTGAGCAGCAGTGGGCGCAACATTTTAGGCAATTTTAAATAATTAACCTCCCTCAAGGTACTGGAGGCGTTTTTTAAAAGCTTGAGGTGTATGTTTACAGAATGCACAACAGACGAGCGCATGAGAGGTGTCGTTTGAGGTTAACGTTTAACTCTCTCTGGCTGGAAGGGGGGTGGCTGGCCGGGATAGCGCGGTGAGGGTGGGGGGTAGGGGGGAGATGGCGGGCGTGTATGGGTCGATGGAACAGATTTCCTCAGACCAAATACTGGCGTACTTGCGAACGTGCATTTACATGGCTTTGTCAAGAGCACCTTTACCATTTGCACAACCTTGTGGGCCAGATCTTTAGTGTGGAATATCGGGGCGTAGACAGGGTAGGTCCTGAGTGCTGAGGGGACAAGGCCCACCCAAAATCTGTAAATACCCACTCAACAGTGCTGTGTGGGCATTTACAGATGTTAATGTCTCTGCGTTGGGCCCAACTACATTAGCTTCAGGCCCCACTTGTTGGACCTTCCTGGCTACGCCTAGTTGAGGGATGGGCACAGATCTGGCAATCGCAAGCCAAGCAGTTTTTAGGTATTGAGGGAATAGGTTGTTTCACCCAGAAACACTTACAAAAGAGCCCAGCAGTCAAAGCGCCTTGCAATAGGGGGAATGGTAGTAAGGAACTGCCTATACGGGAGTGGGGAGGTTCTGAAAACAATATTAACCTTTCCCATCCCCTTCCAGCGCAGGCTCCGAAGGATTTCTCCTTTCTCTGGCAGCTTCGGTTTAATTTTCTGGCTGAAATAGCCCATATAGCCCATATTCCGCTCACTCTTATACATTGTACACAGAGACGGTGCCGGGACTGGGGCTCCCCAGTAACTCCCCTCATCTCCCTAGGTGCAACGTTCGGGGGCTCTGGAAGCATGTATACCTGTTCACATACAAGAACACCAACCCCAGCACCATTTTTAGTTTGCGCTATTAGGTGTCGCTTGAACCACCTACACGCCAAAACGATTGCATTAGAATACAGATAGAGAGAAATGTCATATGAGGTGGAACGGTGGTCAGTCATAATTTCGACAGTAAAAATGTCGACAGTCAAAATTTCGAAAAATAAATGTCGAAAAAAATAATGTCGACAAACAATGTCGACATTTTTTCAATATTTTTTCAAAATGTTCTATTTATTGTATACATAAATAAATATATATATAACTAAAATGTGTTGAGTATGAGGGGTGAGAGGGTGGTGGAGGGTGTGGGGGGGTGGCAGGGGGTGTTGGGTGAGGGGGGTTGGGGGGACACCCCCATAGTAAATGATACTCTTTTTATTTATTTAATTATTGAATGAATAAATAAATAAATAAATAAATAAATATATAATTACTATGTGTTGAGAATGAGGGGTGAGAGGGTGTGGGAGGTGGCAGGGGGGTGTTGGGTGAGGGGGGTTGGGGGGGACACCCCCATAGTAAATGATACTCTTTTTGTTTATTTATTTATTGAAAAAATAAATAAATAAATAAATATATATATAATTAGAATGTGTTGAGTATGAGGGGTGAGAGGGTGGTGGGGGGGTGTTGGGTGAGGTGTTGATAGTTCTAATTGACATTTTTTTGTCGACATTTTTTTTTCTAAAAAATGACTTTTTACATTATATGTATAGGATGTCGATATTATTGTTTGTCGACATTTTTTTTCGACATTTTTGTTTGTCGACATTTTTTTTTCCGACATTATGACTATAAACCAGGTGGAACACACAGCTTGCAGGTATTGTTTGGTATTTTGACCACACATTGACTGCCCATAGCCATGTTAATCGCCTTTGGCCATTCCCTGCCCCCCTCTGCCCAAAACACCTCATGGGTGTTAGGCAGAATTACATGCAGTACCCTTTGGGAACACTACACACAATTAAGACTACACGTGATAGTACAATTTCACCTTTGGTACAAGCCTGTACTACACAGTTACAGTGGTAGCAGTAGCGGAGCAGCCAGACTTATCTCGAGAGTAAGTGAGCAGTACAAGTGTTTACACAAGGGACAGCAATTACTATGGTTCAGGCAAACACTGACTCAAGGTTTCTATGTAAAAGATTATATATTTATTTTGCATAAAATTTCACTATTATAAGCAAGATAAAAATCACAATCAAAAATACACCACACCACTTCCCTTAAATTCTAGACAAGTTAGGCTCACAAAATGAAGTGGGAGCAAAATGGCACTCCAGCAATTTAAAAGGGAGGGAAAGACAAAGTTATTAGAAATTAGGCAAAGCCAACAGGTAAGTAAGCAGGGCAACTGAACAAGAAAGACTACAAGGGTAAAATCAGATAGAAAAGGCTTAGGGCCAAAGTCAATGGTTCAAAAGTCTTTTGCTCAAGATAATAGGTTCAGTGTAGTGCGCAGTAAAGTTCTTGGCACAGATTCTGAACGAAGTTGGTCGGTAGAAAAATTAGGTAAAAGAGAAGAGAAGGACAAGCCCTCGGATTGGAGAAAGATTTCAAACACTTTCACCGCTGCTGAGCGAAACTCACAACTGGATTTGCACAGTACCTTAAGACGGAGAGGGAGCTGTATCTGAGGCGGACATTCCTGGTGGTTCCTACAAGGTTCACGGTTCCTGAATCGACTGTCGGACTGACAAGAAGTAGGAAGACTGGAGAGTTGTGGGCCACCCAGGGAAGAAACCAGTAGCAGAGCAAAACAACGAATAAAAGGCATGCTCCTTAAAACCCAAGCAGGGTCCGACCTTCCTGGCTATCTGGCCCACTGTAGCTCTGTACAGCGAATTTGACCAGAGGAGGGGTCCTGGCTTGCAGTTTGGCCGAACAGGTTGGTCGCACCAGCTCAAGGGAGAATTTTCCTGGAGGATCTTCTCTGTTGTCAGATTTGGAGATTCGGACCTGCAGCAGGGCTTCACCGGGCGGTTCAGTCGTGGTAGGGGTCCTCTTCTTCCAGTTTCTCGTTGGTTCTTTCGTTCCAGTGGCGACTCTGCTCTCCCAGTCCCACAGACCTGCTTTTTATGCAGTTTTCCCCCATTCATACAGCCTGGCTGTCAATCACACAAAAGGGTGGCTGGCCTGGGAAGGCCAGTCCCCTTAGCCAATCAGACAAGAGTGCGACTTGGGTTGCTAAGGCAACCCATGGCAGGGGTCCGAAGATCCCTTCCTCCCATCCTGCCCCTCTAGACTATCAGGCACCTTAAGAAGGGCTTTGGTGCAGAAGCCCGCGAAAAGACAGCGAACAAAGTAATCATCCCCAGTTTGGCACGTAGAGTAAAACACGAGAAAGACTTTAACAAAAAGAAATGGCAAATAAACCCAGCTGGAACCAAAATAAAAGGTATTTGGTCAAGCGGGTTTATGTTCGAGGCTACTATAATAGCCTAAAACAACACCACGTTTATATAGTATAATCGCGGTAAAAAAGTTTGGGTCGATACCACTGCCACCAGCCAAGTCTTAACGTTAAGGGAGCAAAATAAGGCTCCAAGAGGCACAGACAAAAAAGGATAGGAGTTAACCCTTTCCAGTACCCCATGTAAGATGGGGTGTACTGGGTTTGTAATTTAAAGTGACTATATAAAGTTTATGGCAACTTTACCTGTTTCTGGGGGACAGTAGTCAGCCCCAGAAGAATGGAGTCAGAGGGAAGTCTCAAAGACAAACCTGTGTCACTGCACTGAAGGTGCTGTGTAACACACACACAAAGTGGGGCACTTGTAGTAGTTGAGGCCCCAGTGCCCAAGATCACACAAAAAGTGAAAACACATACAGCAAAACACATGTAAGAGTGGGAAAAAGGCTCACACTCTTACCAGGTGAAATATAAACCCTAGAAATCCAGCAAAGCTGCTGAGGGACTCATTAGGTAAGGGGAATCAGCCATTTATTGAGAATTCTCCCCAGCAATGGGCAGGGAAGGGGGGGGGGTGTTGCTAGGTCTGGAAAAGATCCAGGGCTAGGCTAATGTCAGGACTGGTGGGACTCGGGGCTAGCTATCATTTTGGTTGTAGCACCTGAGCTTCTATCCAGGGCTATAACCAAAAGACCCGTGGCTATTACCTCCTCAGCCCCCGCCCCCACCCACCCCTCCTAGCAAAGCATTTACTCATGGGAACTCTTTGAGCTCACTTTAATCGGGCCTTATCAATATACTTTGCACTTGAAGTGCCTGCCAGTGTGTTTTTCAAAGCCGTGTTCTGAGAGTTAATAGCTTAATTGGAGTTGCAAACCACTACTGATGTGATAAAAATGTCTTAACCAGGTCATCCTAGAGCCACTTGATTTATAGGCATTCTCTGTGACCTGCTCTGAAGTGCTGTTAAAAAGAAACATTGGCAAAGCCAACAGTTGTGACTTGTGCACAAGTATTAGGCATTTATCAGGTACTGCTATTAGATGCTCCTGTACTCGCACCACTTTCCACCTGCTACCATCAATGGGCAATTAATACCACCACGACTGTGCCTGGCAAGTGCCTTTGCCATGCCGACACAAAAACCCAAACTGTTGGCATTGCAATGTCTTACATTTGCATACAGAGTAAATATGCCGGCCCAGGACTACTCCCCTCCTTCAAAAGGTCTTTGAACATTTCACTCAAATCCAAGACGTGTTACTTTACTCTGGGAACCCTTGTGAATGAGATTGGCAACGGCATAAAGCAAAGTAAAAAATTCAACGAAGCAACACTTTATGACTTGCAAGAAAAGGAGCGCCTTCCTGCCTTTTACCGCATGACACCTGATTATTGTATGAACAGCTAGCAATAAAGACAGTTCAAACATGCAGGAAAAAGTACACAATGTTCAGGTAAATAGGTTTAAAAAAATACAACTGTACAGCATCAAAGTGTACATTTCAAACGTGCAGGAAGAACACGAGCACAAAATAAAACATTTTCCTTACGCCCCGACTGATTCAGAACGTGTATAGTGAGTACGTTGGCGTGCACCACCTTAGTAACCGCCCGTCTCACTGGGTCCGTGTCACCGCTTTTGAGGAGGAGCCACTTTGCCACATTTTTTGTGGTCATTTTAGGGGTGGGGCACGGTAAGGGGTTTAAGGGTATTGTGGAGTTCCGGTGGGCCTAAGAGGGTATGGGTTGCTTTCTACCCAAGTACCCATAACAAATGTTGTCAGGAAGACAGTAAAACGGCCACTGTGGTGAGCTGCACCAGATCCACCACATTCCCCCCACAGAATTCCCAGAACCGAATCATGGATTTGGAAAAACTGTTTGGCGAGATTACGTGCAGACATTGGGTAAATGACGTGGCGCTACTGCCAATAGATTTCCCCCTTTACTGGTGGTGTTTTTCAGTGATAGTATGTGTGTGTCTGCTTCTACCCAGATGCATTCCCCTGTAGAGAACTGAATTCCTTGCATTCTTCTTCGTGAAATCAGGAGTGCGAGTTTAAAGGGAGAGGTGATGCTTTTTTTCTGTGGGGTTTCTTTCCTTCCTCCTATTATCGCGAGACTCCACCTGGTGAAGAAGTCTATATAACTTCGAAAGCTTGCACCACCTTGCCATCATATTTTCAGTTTGTACAATAAACTGGATTTTGTTTGAATAATGCTTGAAAGAGGAGGAAAGGCTTCTCTGGCAACATAGTTAGAGAGCAATCTATAGGGCATCAGTGGAAATAGGCGGTTATATAAATTCAGAATGGCTGGTCATAAACAGCATATACTGATACAAGACTACATCAGATGGATGTAATAAAGAATAAGACGCCATGAGTCATAGCTTCACAGAACTTTTTGGGAGAGTAAGAGTGAAACTAATAATTTCAGATCTAAAAAGGAATTCTTTGCATTTGTTTTGGACGTCAAAATGGTTCAACGCTTCAAGTTTTGGGAGTGAACGACTATCTTGACGGAGATAATGGAAGTCAATATTTGGGTCAGTGGAATGGTCTAGTCGGAGAACACAATGTAGGGCATGTGTTACTGCAGACCCTTCTCTCCAGTCTCCTTTCACTTTCAGACACATCTAATCCGAAGTAGAGAACTGGAACCCAGGCCATCCAGACCTACCACTCACATGCCAAAACACCAAACCTAGCCACGGTGCAGCAGAGACCAGAGCGAAACAACCGGCATGGCAAGAAACACACCGGATGTGGGAACCCACTACACTGAGCCAGCAGTAGACCCTGGAAATTCAGCCCTGGAAAATACCCAGCCCCTAGACCACCAAAGACTGAGGAGAAAAACCAAGCCATTTCCTATACTTACCGAGACGGTCCAGAGAAGTGGACCTAGAAACCACAATTGTATCATTGATCTTCCAGCGCCACCAGGGTCATTTCTCGGTGAGCCTGCATAGAGGAGATGGACAGAGATTAGCCCACTTTTAAAGACTTCCCCTTGCGCCTACACCTCCCAGGAGGGGAAGATAGGACAGGATTGGGTAGGGAAAGCTGGACAATTAGGACACAGAGAGAAATGTAAACACGGTACGGAGAACAGGAACTGTGGGTTATCCAGATGAGGTCAGTAGTGGCAGTGGAGGTGCACCAAGAGATCAGCAGGAGGAAGTAGCATTGTGTGGAGGAGATTTGTGGAGCAGGTGGGGCATTGGCTTAGAAGTGACAAAGATTCTGCAGTGTGAGTGGGCACGTGTGAGAGATAAGTGTATAGAAATTATATTGTAAGGATTGAATGTGAAGAGGTGGAAAGAGTGTAAGGAAGGTGGGTGAGTAGTGGTGTGGGAGTAGTAGTGTGGCAGGAGGAGTAGTGTCAGAGGCGGAGGAGTGTCAAAGGAGGAGTAGAGTGGAAAGAGGAGGAGGAGTGAAAAGAGTAGGAGTAGTAGTGGACGCAGAAAAGGTAGTCATAGAAAGTGAGATAGTAGTGGATGGAGCAAGGGAGCTAGTAGAGTAGAGAAGAGGGAAACAAACAAAAGGATGGAGGCAGGAGACTGGAGGAGTGAAATATCAGAGGGAAAAAAGGTCGCTGGTGAGGATTTAATTAATTAACCTTTTATCATGCGCTTAACACTGGAGACCCGTCTCTAAGTGCTGGACCTGGACCTGGTTTTAAACCAGTGTTGCTGTGTGTTTTCTAGCTTTTAAGACAAACTCGTTGCCCCCGAGCTATCCTCCCGGCCCTAGTTAAGTTAAGCCAGAGTTAATGGAGACGAAGCAGGTAGAGTAGCAGGGTAAGGTGGCCATGTGTGTGAGTAAAGTCGTACTGCATCCAGAGAGCAACTGCAAGGCACTACCCAATCCCTATCAGAATACTAACCTGTGGTGAGAGTAGGGAAAGCTAGGAAGTCCCCAAGGGAGTGATTAAGCCGACACTTAGGAGCCATTGCTAGTCCAAGACAGATATAAGAGGGTAGTGGTTAGCTTTCAGTAGAACTAACCGGAAGATATCCAGATGTCTGGGCTATGGAGGGGACTCGCAGGGATGGCCCAAGAGCCCACGACAGTTCAATAAAAACCCTTGAACTAGTCTTGAGACTCAAAGTGTTTTATTTCTGTGCATCATCTGCGACAGCATCTCAAATTCACAAATGGGATGCACAGAAATGAGACCTTCCCCTGCACCTGTTGGGAACTGGTGCAAAGCAGTACAGGGTTATTTCTGACCCAGACATACATTTTTCTTCAAGGAAGACAGAAGTGGTTCATACCAGTTGTTACACTTACATTTCTATCCCCCACACAGGGATTGTAACATTAGTGTCAGGAGTGCACTTCTGACAATGTATGCAAGGGGGGTTGGCCAGCATATCTTTTACAACGTCGCATAGCGCCAAGAAATTCGGAGGTCACCTTTGTGAATAAGGTGACCTGTGCATTTCTTCAAGCATTTCTTCAAGCGTCACAAGTTATAAAAAACAAAAATACAACACTTTGAGAATCTGTTCCTTTGTGATCTATGGAAATCTTGCTTCCGGGCTCCAATTTGTGGTAGGTTTGCCTTTTTTCTAGACTTAAAAACATGCAAAAGACCTCAAATAAAGCCTACTAAGATCAAGACGCTCACGGCTCAAGCTATGAGAATGGACAAGAAAAAAAAAAAGTGGACGCTTTTCCCTGCAAGCTTCAATAAATTTCTATAAAGCAAAAGTTGTGCCGGCCATAGTTTATGGCGCCGAAGCCATGCCAATGATTCCAATCCAACCTTGGCAAAAACTTGAAGGTTACTACTGGACGAAACTCTGAATCTGCCTTCTTCTACTGCAATTGCAGTAGTGAGAAAAGAGCTAGGCCTGACCTCGCTGGAAGGGACAGTAAAGTTAAATGGTCTGATGTTTTTTCGGAAAATCCAAACATCAAACCAAATACTGTTTGAACTTATGCGAGAAGAAACGAACAAAGGCTCAAATGCGATGTTGAATGGATGGAAGACCAGAAACATCGGTCTCTTAGAAGAAATTGGCAGCTCAGAAAAAGAACTAGATGCCAATCCAACAAAGACGGCAAAAAAACTAAAAGAATGGTATTGGTGTCAGACGTTGGACAAGGCGGGGAATAACAAACTCATTAAACATCTGCCATTGGACATCCAGAAGTTAAACCAACCGATGCCATATCTCATCAAATTCCCCAACAAGAGACTCCGTTCGACCTTCTTAAGAGCTCGGTTAAACCTGCTGAAAACCAACGAAATCCAGAAAATCAGGGGGATTTCGACAGATGACAAATGCAGGTTCTGTGAAAGAGATAAAACAACGGAAACCATAAGACACCTGCTTATCCAGTGGCAGAGTTTAGTAGAAGTAAGAAGATTATACATGGGACATCTGTTCACAGACTTCAGACTACAAAACGAACATTACTGGTGGAACATTCTGATGAACGGTACAACAGCCAAATCAGTCATCACTGTAGCAAATTTTCTGGAAAGCTTGAACTTGGACAAAAAACGCTAGGCCATTACAGGGGAAAGGAGCTACTAACTCTTTTCACTCGAAGGAGCAAACTCTAAACAGGGGCACTGTATGCCACTTCTTCAACTCTTTTTAGACGACGCAACACTTCTAAAAACTGGTAAACTCAGTTAAATCGTATAATAAAAAAATAAAATAAAGCCTTCATATGGCACACACTTTCGGTTATTGAAAAATCCACTGTGTAGGTAGACTGCTATATTTTTTTCAAGCACAGAATGCAGAGGGGCATTCGTATTCTTATAATGTCCTGTTAGGGTGTTATTATATATAATAACAAAACTAGAGGTGTTTTTAAAAAACACGAGTAATTGTGATTATGCAAAAGAGTAATCTATTTGGAATTAATTTCATTATAGGACATTAGGTTAACCACATTGTACATCATTCCGTAGTTCTGACCCTTCTGCGGTGCAGGGATGGACCTTGGTGGGCTGGTGAGTGTCGATGAGTCTTTGGCAGGCATAGGACACAGAGTAGGGATGGCTTTGTGGGTCAAGAATGGCGCTCAGGTCAGGTAAGCGACTGGGACGGGTGCCTCAGGCATGGATCAAAGATGGCCCTTGGTTGAGGCATGAAGATTAACTTTGCAAAGAACAATGGAACAGTGTTTTTCGAACAAAGTGACATCAGCACTAGCAGATTATACAATTATTCTGAACTATAAATGATAGGTCTAAAGGTCACACTGGTTATGCTATGTGACATTTATACAGTGCCCACCTGTCACTATTATAGCCTGGAAGAACTGTGGATTGTTGGAGATTTCGGTAGACAAGAACCTGAACGTAACAGGATAAGGCACTACATTACATTTCAGGAAAATAACACTTCCTTCAGCAGAAATGACTAGTAGTGGAACATTACCTTGAACAGTTTATATGGAAAACTTTGTGTTTGAATAAGTTAGTAAATTAGGGATTGCTTATATTGGAACCAGATTCCGGTTGTGGGACTCTGCCAGCTATTATAGGTAAGCTATGGTAAAAAGGTGGCACTGCATGCAAAGTGAATTGAGATGCGATTAGCCATTCCCGAAGCAACTGGTTGCAGTTGTGGGCTCTACGATTACATCATCAACTACATTACATTACAAGCAAAAAACAGCACAAACTCCATTTAATATAAAGACCTGCTCCTATTGCGAACCCTACATAACCCCAGGTTTCAGAAGGAAGTCTGGCAAGCCAGAAGAAGAAGATGGACTCAGGAATGACATATTACATGTGTTTAATTATAACTAAAAGAAAATTCCTCTCTGTTCCTATTGCTATGAGGGTTTTTTTTACCTATAAAGTAAACTAAGGGTGCATGTCAGGCATTAAAAAAAAGGCATTCCTCAGTCTGTAACTTATCTGCTATCTAGCACTAACTCTATAGTCAAATAACATAAAAAGTTGGTGGTGTTAGAGAGCCCAGTCAAGATGGCCGCAGGCCGTGAGCTCCCAAGCACCCCAGTCAATTCGGAAGGTATCCTGAGGCATCTGGGCTTGCCACTGTCACAATATTTGCTTCATTAACTATACAATTATGTTGGGCATCTTTTGAGGAAGTTTGGTGTTCCCGTGTGTGTTACCATCTGAGATGGAGGCAGCAATACTGGGTGCACAGTGAAGAAATTGTCCAAAGCGTCCTGCCAGAACTTGAGTTAGATAAGGAGACGAACGGGCCGGGAACACTCCCACCGGCGACATAAGGCATCCAGCTCTGACGTTTGTTCAATTGATCGGAGGAACGGGTGTGAGCAAATACAGTGCCGCCGGCTATGGGGAAGGAGGCGGTTGCACCCAGCGGGTGCACCACTTGGGAACTGCTACCCAGAAGAGGGCCTAAGTGTGTGCCGTGGCAGGGCAGCCACGGTTGTCCCAGTGGAGACGGACGGGAGGCGGTGACGACAGCAGTGGACGGGTGAGGAGGCGAGCCTTCGCCGAGGAGTGCCCCTGCATTTATGGATGTATGGACAGTTCTGAGGCATTGAACAGAGCAGAACCGCTGTTGCGCATTCCAGCGATCTCTGTGAGTGCGCCCTGTGAGGTCTGCTGCCTCCCCGTGAGATGGGAGTAGGCCAGGCAAGGCAAGGCAACAACAGAGTGGGGAGCAATAAAGGGCCTGGCGACTCGGTTGGGAGGTTCTGGGGGCATCGACTTCATTGTGGTGACACGGTACCTTGCGCACAGCGGCCATAACTGTGTGATAATAAGGGCTCACAAAGTGTGATGTGTGGCACATTGAGCCATTGTCCTCCTTGATCACATGGCAGCCCAGCTTCAGTTGTACTGGAGAAGAACCGGGTTCCATAGGTACTGTGACTTCCTGTCCTACGGCTCCACAAAAGGTAGGATTATAAGTCTGATCTGATCATATTCGGAAAGTGGGCACGTGCAACAGATAACACCCATATATGGAGAAAGTGGCAGGGAGTGGAGCGCTGGGTGTGCCATCCAGTTTGGAGATGCAGCGATAGCAGAATTAAGGCTTGAGGAGAGTGGCTCTACACCTGGCATGCCTGGCGTGCTGCACTAACTAAGAGGCAGGACCCCTGCACGGAGTGTCTTGCTGGACTTTAGCGTACAATGCGTGCACAGTGTAGGTGCACTCTACGTGGGCAACATCCCCAGTGGGAATGAACACAGAGCTGATATGGATGGCCGAGGATACCGGACTGATAAATGACTGTGGCGTGTCACTGCAGTTATTCATTTTGTGCCGGATCTGAATGTGAGCGCTACTTGCAGCACCACCCCAGTTGGATAGCATACTTTGGGGAGATCTGTCCGACCGGACTTTGAGGTACCTGCAGAGGCTAGGTGTGAGTTCCTAGGTCTTCCCCCCCCTCCTTTCAAATATATTGTAGTGGAGTAACCCGTGACTTTACTTTGTCCATGTATATGGTTGTGGATGCTGACTGAGGTGGTTGCAATACGTGACAGTGCACGACAGGAACATCCCAGCTACTATGGAGGGTGTGGAGGTCGAGGGGTTTCATGGGCTTGAGGTGGCAGAGGTGCATCGGAGGAGACTATGGTCAGTGCTATTTCACCTTGTACAGTTCAATCTGCTAATACATTCAACAAGACACAGAAGCGAAGTGCGGAATAGGCAGCAGAAGGGCAGTGCCATGTCTAAATTATAGAAAACTGGTAAGCACCAATTGCAGTTGCAGTTTGAGACCTCAACTCCGGCCGAACACCAGGCAATTGTGGAGGATTCCCCGGGGGGCACCTCTCAGTTCTCCTCTTTGGACCCTAGTGGAGTGTTCAGTGATATTAAAGTCATGCTTGCTCAACTGCAGGCAGCTATACAATCACTGGATGGGAAAATGGACACACTAAGGTGGACCACAAGGTGGACCACATGCAGCTGCAATTAGATAAGCATGGGGAGAGGCTGGATGAGGTTGATTGGCGAGTTTCGATACTCGAAGAATTTTCCTGTGCTCAACAGGAACTGGTCATGGTTCGGAGGGCTCTTATGGACTAACTGATAAGCAGGAAGATCTTGAATCATGCTCACACTGGAATAATCAGAGAATAGTCGGAGTGCCTGAAGCGGCTGACCTATGCAGTATGGAGCCCTTGGTCAAAGTCTGCGAGTGGCTCTTGGGAGCGAGGATTTCACAGAAGTGTTCATTGTGGAAAAATCTCACTGAGTCCCCAGTGGGAGGAAACAGATAATTGGGGCGCCAGCTAGGCCAATAATAGCCCAGATGATGAACTATTGTGATAGAGACCTAGCCCTGCGGAAGGCCAGAGAAAAGGGATCACTGCTATATCAGAGTGCATCAATCTGTCATCTCCCTGACTTTTTGGATAAAGTGCAAGCATCCAGAAGGAGTTATATCGATGTCAAGAAGAGACTCAGGGAGAAAGGCATGAAATATGCCATCCTCTTCCCTGCCAAACTCAGGGTGGAGCTTGAGGGGCGGGTGCTGTTTTTTCAAACCCCGGAGGAAGGTAACACATTTCTTGAATCACTGCTGAAGGTCTGCAGCGAAGAGAGAACAATGAACGGGGGAATTCCCCATGAAGTCGAAACATGGATTGGTAGTTGATAAAGATTATGGTAACACCTATTCTCAGAAGTGGCAAGGGTGGAGTAACATTACTGCAGTGGTGCAGAGGTGGCTGGGTGCTAGTGTGACCTCATGCAGAGGCATATGTTTGTGGGTTGAGGGGAGTGGTGGTAACTGGCAAGTTGGGGTTTTTGGTGGGGAAGAGGGGGACGGGTGGGAGTTGAATGGGTGTTGGGGGGCAGTGGTTCTGGGGGTTCACTCTCATATCTCTTTACTGTTTGATGGGGTGGTACAGTGTCACTGAACATACGTTGGGGAACCCAGGGATAATTATGAAGATGACACAGGATTATGGCTAAGATATTCAAATGCTTTGCTTGACATGGTTTCCGCCAAGATGTAAGGTTTTTAAAACGTCTACAGGCAAAATGTGGTTCTGGTATCAGATAGTGCTCCATTGCCACTGGACAAAAGGATTGGTAAACAGAGGACTTGCACAAGAGAATTTCTATTTCTTGAGGAAGCCAGTTTTGCTGCTGCAGCACCATAACGAAGGATACAATCCCTAACTCTGTATTGACAAACTTGATACATTGGTCACCAATATGAAACCACTGATTAATTGCATAAAGCCTTGATGTGCTACAACAAGCGCGAAACACATGTCTGCAAAAAATGCATTCTGAACAAAAAATAATGAGGTGCAAGGGCCCAAGATGTAGAGTCTTCCCTTTTACCTATGTTAGGGATTTGCCCAGGATTGCAGTTTGACCTATAGGTGGATTTGAGTATCTAGTTTGCAATGGAGGTGTCAGATTACATCTTCCGTTAAGTCTGCATACGATGCAATTTTGCATAGTTGTCTTACAAAAATAAAACTGGTACCCAGTGCTTTTTTGGAGAGTAAAACATTGTTTCTTCCCATGCAAATTAAGGGGCCCGCATTTATCTTGTCACATTTGGCCACACAAATCCTAAAACCGGCCCTGTCTGTATCTCTGGGTGTGCTTTGGGGTGGCATCCAGGTGGGGCTTGGCAGTTTACCTTCCTTCTCTGCGTTCTTGGCCGGAAAGCATCAGCTACTCATATGTAGCTCGGCATGGCAGACTCCTGGGTTCCCATATCCAGAAAGAGGAATCTTTCTTATTTTCCCTCCTGGTCTCGGGTCTCTGACCCACCATTGCCTGCACTGTGGTCGCGACACCAAGGAAGGCTGTCTTTCCATCTACATTTCTCGCTTGGCTGTGTTGCCTCTCTCAGCATCCGCTTTCAGGTGTCTCTGCTTCCTCGCTTCTCTTCACGCTACCACAGGCTCTGCGGTCTAGCGCTGCTCCGTTCCTCCAGGACATTGGTATGCTAGAGACTCGTCTCTGCGTAGAATTCTCTCATCTCAATTCACGATTCTACGGCTCTATATTCACGCTCGCATACACCAAAGGGGCGTGTTGCTGTACATCCACAGCTGACTTCAACTGGTCTCCAGCATTACCTTGAGCCAATAGTAGAAAAGTGTTGTCTGTCTCGGTTGCAGGCCATATAGTCGTACCATTCGCTTCTTCTATTCCTATATAGGCAAAAATTGTGTTCTTTGGAGGGAGTTCCTTAACCTTAAAGAAAAGGGAGTCCTTGTCCCGCATAGGGCAGCCACTCCCAGTGATGTCCCACTTTCCCTGACCCTGGGGAGGGTCTTGCTTAGCGGAATCACCTCCCTAGACTCAGAAGGGGGGCTAATCCTTGGGGAGAAGAAGGGGCGAATTGCCTAGATTGGTCACAGAAGTTAAACAAAGACACATGTTCTTTACAGTCAGTTTGAACAATCTGCTATTTGTAAAAGTGAAGACATAAAAGTACACCAGACCCACCAAGTCTTCTCTACTGCAGCAGCTAGGGACTTCAGCGCAGCAGCATAGTCTACAGATTTACCCTAGCTGCTCCCTAACTCTTACAGGCCTTTGAGAGCCTGACATTTGGGAATTTGGTTTCTCTACCCTCCATGTGAAAATTCATCACACTTAAGAATGCACATCTGTATATTGCCATTGCCAACACATGGAGGAGACCATGGCAGATTGATTCTTAAAATAGGTCATCATAAGCTTTCTTGATGCCTTTCCAGCATTCAACGGCCATCCCCTCAGTGCTCACCAGCTGGAGGAGTGAAAAGGAGAGATTAAGGCAGCTAGACTCTAGCAGTCAGGGTCTTTGCTGCCAACCTTAACAGGCCAGCCCTTCCGGCCCCTCCCCTGCTCTGAAGAACGTGGATTTCACTCCCATAGTCACTCTAAACTACAGAAAAGGTCTAAACCCAGAATCCCTTGCAGCTCTTGAGTGACAAATTTGATTATATAATGCCCATACAAATGGAACCATGAAGACAGACGAATACACCTTTCACGAATTTCACATTCATAAATGAACCTTTTCTTTAGATAAAATAAACACAAATAAAAAACCGAATGGGATAATTTCCCTTCATGTCCCCCACTGACTCCCAATACCCACTGTTAAGTGTCTCTGACTCTTTAAGGTGGAGAGCCGCACCTGGGGACATAGTCATGTGAACCATTACGTGGTACGAGGGACAAGGCTCATGAGGGAACAGGGAGTTAGTATGCTGTTAGAAAATAAAAAAGAAAGACGTTTATTTGAGGTCCTGGTGTTGCGTCCTTATTTGAGAGGCTGCAAGGCTTTGACAACTCGCGACAAGGCGAGTTACTGTCGCACACCAGGACCACCCTCCTTTCCACGCGAGCAATCCCGCCGTGTTGTGCCTGCTTGGCGCTGTTTCGAGGCTGTGTCTATGCCCCATCATCTGACACCGATACTAAATTCCTCCTACGAAGCGGGACCCGATCCCGGGCACCCGCTTTCCTCCTCCTCCTCCCGCAGACATTGTACAGTGCTCCCCAGGTGCCGCTGTGATTGAAGAGAGCTGTCTCGGTGCCGACAGTCTGCCAGCAGCCGGGACGTTTTCCAGGACACATGGAGCTCCAGGTGGGTAGCCCTGTCTTACGCTCATCCTGCAGCGCCTCCTATTCATACCACGGCACCTGAAAATCACGCTGCCTGCCTACAGCTGGTCCCTCTATGTTGGGCCTAGTCAGCTCTGACCTCCTGCGGCCTCAGAAGACAGTTTTGCCCACATCAAGCCCTCCTGGGCATTCCACTGCTGGTCCCTGCGTGTTGGGCCTAGTCAGCTCCTCCCCCCTAAGGCCTCAGAAGACAGTTTTGCCTGCATCAAGCCCTCCACTGCTTCATGGGTAGACCCATTCATGAGTGACACAGATGCCACAAGCACACAGTTGGTAGAAAGTTACTACCCACCACACGCCAGCTGCCATGAAGAAAGCAGGGCTGCCCCCCACAGCTCCTAAAGAACTACACTAACGTGGTGCAGCCAACATCACCAAGGTGTCACAACCACCACCATGAGCTCATCACCTGGGCCTGCCATACAAGCCCAAGCTGTAATAGCCCCTCCCATGAGGTCTACAGCCACCGCTTGGCACATGCCGCCTCCATATTCCACGATCCCGCAGGTGGACAAAGGCTTGCAGTGGGTAGAATGGCTGGACGACTTAAATAACTTTATCGCGGCAGCAGGTGAAGAAGACTCCTCGAAACTGCACAGTATGTTCCTCAACATAGCTGGCAACGAAATCAAAATGCTCATCAAGACCATTCCCACAGCAGAGCAGCCTGATTTTGCGGCAGTGATCACTGCCCTCAAGAAGAGACTGGTAATTGAACCCAATAGAGACTATGAAAGGTACATGTTCAACCAGTGTACTCAGAGGGTGGATGAGACAGTGGAGGAATTCATCACACGTCTGAGGATCAAAGGAGCGCATTGCCAATTCCATGCTTTCTCGTTGGACGAAACCATTCGCCTAAGGGTGATTGAGGGATGCCTATCACAAACCCTCAAGAAACAACTGCTCAAAAAACCGCTCTCCATTGATGAAGTCAGCGAAATTGATAGAATCTTTGAGAGAGTGGATGTACAAGCAACCCAGATGTCAGGAAACACCACGTTCAAGCAGGACAAGGGTGAGCTTATTGCAGCGGTCCAAGCAAGCAACCCAAAACTCGGAGACAGGAGCACCAGAGGGGGGTACCAGACAGCCCCCAGAATGCAGAGGCAGTGTTACTGCTGCGAGAAGGCGTTCCCACACTCAGGGACATGCCCAGCGCTCACTCAGAGGTGTGGAAACTGTAGCAGAGAAGGCTACTTCCAATGGTCTGCAGAGAGGACAGACCTTTTCCCACTATGTGCACGCCACCACCGCCACAATACCGAACGTATAGTCGGACCCCGCAAAGCCAAGCTTACCAGATGCGTCCATATCAGCAGGGGCCGAGACGCTATGTGAGAGTATTGGAGGACAATTACCCTGATGATGATGCACAAGAGCTGGAGGTGTACAAGCAGAGTTTGAGGATCAGAGAGGCGTATGATTGACCACCACAGCCACGACAAAGCCACTACGTGACACTATCCGACGGGCTGGAGTACGAGAGTGACCAGTACGACCAGTACACCCAGGATGAATATGTAAACCTCATCATGGATGAGGAAGAAGCTAGAGAGGCCCCAGAATACCAGTAGAGATATGTGGCAGACAGTTCCGTTTCCTGGTCGACTCAGTAGCCACCGTAAACATCATGGGAGAAAAAGAATTTCACCAAATCCACGACAAGCCGAAGCTAGCCCAACCGGTGTCCAAGATTTTCCAATGGGGGGCTGACCTCCCCCTACACTCCATCCATCAGATACTTCAAGCGCCGGCTCATCCACGTGATCCGAAGTCCAACCAAAGGGAGGGGCCTACTAAGCTACCGCACAGCGTCCTGTTTAGGGCTCATTGACATTCATGTCCAAGAAGACAACACCAAATGGGATAGACACTCACCCCAGGCACATCGTGGCCTATGCCAGCAGAGCACTGGCCCCGCCGGAGTCTGCCTACTTGCAGGCTGAGAAGGAGAGCCTGGCAGCTGTGTGGGCGTGCAAGCACTGCCACAAATTCATGATAGAGAAGAGATTCACCTTCATCATGGATCACCAAGATCATCCACAGGCCTGGGGGTGAGAATAACCCAGCTGACTATATCTCGAGACACCCAGCAGGCAAGCCTATGCCTCGGTCCGGCGACACTGAGTACATCAATTATGTGACCTCAAACGCACTCCCACCGGCTGTCTCACTCAAAACTGTCGCATCAGCCTCAGCAGCAGAACCCTTCATGGCCCTGGCAATCAGCCTTACAGAGAATAAAAGGTGGAGAGACTACTATTGCGCGGTGCTGACCACCCGTGGGTGTGCAGAGACGGGTTGGACAGACTAGCCAAGGTGCACACATAGCTGGCTTTGAAAGACCAAACGATACTTTTGAGAGGGTGCAGACTTGTCATTCCCGCGACACTGCGAGCCGAGGTCATCAAGAAAGCCCACGAGGGACATCGAGGAGCGGACAACACGAAGAGACAGCTCAGATGCCATGTGTGGTTCCCGTTTCTGGACGCTATGGTGGACTGGTGGGTGAGAAACTGCACAGCCTGTCAATGCACGGCCAGGTCTGAAGCCCCGATCCCACTCCAACCAATGCGAATCCCGGACCACACCTGGGGGAAAGTAGCTGTGGACTCCTACGGCCCTCTTGAATCGGAAGAGTATCTGCTACTCTTCATAGATGAACACTCGAGATTTCTGATAGTGACGAGGTCAACATCCACGGCTTTCGTGCAGGTCGCAGTGGTCTTCGATGAAGTCATAAGCGAGTGGGGAATCCCGGACACCATCAAGTCCGACAATGGCCCGCCATTCAGTGGGCATGAGTTTGTGACCTTTGCTAAACACATAGGCTTCACCCACCAGAAGATAACACCCCGCTGGCCATCAGCGAATGGGATGGCTGAGAGGTTCATGGCCTCAATCAAGAAGACCATGCAAAGGGCCCCCATTGAGGGGGCTGACCCCCACCAAGTGCTTGGTTGTCTGCTGAGGGACTACTGCAACACGCCCCACGAGGCCACCAATACGACCCCTGCGGAGTTGATGATGAAGTATCAGGTTCACACTTGCATCGTAAGACACCCGATGAGTCAGCCAGAAGCAGATCAACAGGTCATAGGAAGAGATGCTGAACGGAAGGAAAAAGCTTGAGTGGATACAGATGAAAGGAGGTGAGCCCGACCAAAGCAATTCCATGTAGGGGATGAGGTGTTGGTCCAGCAAGCCACAGCCAGAAAGACAGACTCTGCGGTTTGCCCCGCACCACCTATAGCTCACGGCCATTAAAGGGACGATGGTGACCGCAGTGAACTTGGAGAAAGAGGTGACACAGAACAGTTTATTGTTTAAACATGTTGTTAAGAGAGGATGAAAGGCCTCTGCCCCCTAATCTGGACCCAGAGTCTTGTGAGTCCTAGGACGACCTGTGGATTCCACCAGGGTCATCACGTTGTCATGTGGCCGAGCCAATCAGCAGTCCCGATTGCCTGTACGCAACCAACCATCAGGAAACCACTTTGTCTTGTCGAGGAATGCTGAGGGGAAGTAAGGACATTTGTCCGGGGCGTTTATTATGTGCCTCTGTCTCTTTAAGGCGGAGAGCCGCATGTGGAGATATAGTCATGTGAGCCATAACGTGGTACGAGGGAGGAGACTCACGGGGGAATGGGGAGTTGGTACGCTGCTAGAAAATAAAAATAAAAAGACGTTAATTTCCAGTCCTGGTGTTGCGTCCTTATTTGAGAGGCTGCAAGGCTTCAACACCCACCGCCAGCAATCTACACTAATCTAAACGTAGACATTTCTGTCACGATGCCTGCCCCGGAAAGCCAGACCAGGCCCAGCAACCCCGGAAGCAGGCATCATGCCACTTGAAGCATGCCCAAAAACCCCAGTTAGGGGCTCTTTGGCTACAGTCCTGGCGCCTTTGGCGCCAGGCTCATTACAGAAATCTTACCTGTTGCAGACCATGCTGCATACCTACCTGATGCAGACCATGCTGCACGAAGCCACAAGCCAAATGAGGCTTAAAGGGACTACTTTACCTCAGGGACTCCTTTCCTCTCGGGTGGGGCTGTGGAAGAATACTTACCTGGGACTTCTTCCAAGGCTATTTAAGCCACACCCGGACAGCCACACGTGCTACGTGTTATTCTGCTTGCTGCAGCGTAACGCTCACCGTGTCTTCAGCAGCTCCAGTCTTCAGCCACACCCGCTTCAGCCCTGGAACACCTGAAACAAGAAAAGGAGAAGGAGAAGAGGTCAGAACAAAACCCTTACCTGAATCCTTGATCCAGCACATCGTCAATCTGGAAGAGAGAAGCCTTCTCAGGTGCATTGCCACGCACCTCGCAGAGCCGCGCTGAACTCACCAACCGGGGCTGCATTCCTTTACTCCATCACGAATCCAGCATCTCCAGGCCATTCTTCAACACCTTGGGGAGACAAGAACAGATAGGTGAGCAAGGGCAATACAAACCACCCCCAAAGACTTACCTGATTTACCACAGGGGGGGTACTCACCTCATCTCGGGTCGGCGCAGTCAATTCCGCATCACCGCCGCACCCCAGCCCCTAAGGGGAAAAAACAAGGACAATACAACCTAACCCCAAAGACTTACCTGATTTACCACAGGGGGGTACTCACCTCATTTCGGGTCGGCGCAGTTAATTCTGCATCATCGCTGTACCCCTGCCCCAAAGGGGAGAACCACAATAGACTTACCAGGATCTTACCAATTGCCACTTGGAACTCTTCTGGTGGTTTAAATCCGCAACCTGCAAGGAATCTGGCAGAGTGAAGATCAGACTTTTGAACTCTTACGAACAATTGGACTTAGAGTCAATACTGGAACTCACAAATTCCTCCACGCCAGTGAAGTAACTGGTCGTCTACGCGCCCCTGCGCTCGACGCAGGATGGAGAGCTCATCTTTCCAAATCTTCAGGTGAGATTAAGAGGGAACTTCAGGAGTGTTCTGTGGGCAGACAAGGGGAGTGGGAAGGCGCGTTAACGCTCAGATTACGGGAGGTTAATTCGCTTTCTCCATTGCAGAAAGATATTCGTACGAGTCCAACAAACGAAGCTAAGTGGGTCTGTCCAGTTTGTCATCTCGGCTCTACGTGTTACTCTGGTGGAAGCAACAGCGGGCCAGTCCAGATCGACGCCCCCATGGGAATCAGGTGAGCGTAACAGAACGCGAAGCCTACCCACAAATACCCACCTGGGCGTCATGGAGACCTCGGAAACCGATCAGTTGGCCCAATTATTAGGGGAACTAAGGGCCGAAGTGCATTCCGCCCGCCAGGAAACCAATGCCCTCAGGAGGGAATTGATAGTGTCAAAAGAACGAACTGATGATTTGGCCAGACAGCTATTACAAAGCCAGGCTGGACAAACACCTCTACCTGGACTCGGGGCCAGCCCAGCTCCGGTGCCACCGAGTAACCCGGTGCAGATAAACCTTCCTGGAGCTGTTCCCTTGGCTCCGCCTGAACGCTTTGCCGGAGACCCTAAAAGGTTTGCTATATTCATGAATCAATGTCGCTTACACTTTTTATGTAGACCTGGAGCTTTCACAAACGATCAAGACAGGGTAGCTTTTGTACTGTCATATCTCAGCGGAGTGCAGCGGACTGGTCCATTCCGCTAGTAAATCAGGATGACCCGATTCTTCGAGATTTCCAAGGTTTTCGAACTAGCATGGAAAGACTGTTCGCCCGACATTCCCAAGGACAGGCTTTGGATAACGAACTTTTATCCTCACGGCAAGGTAATCAGGATCTTTTATCTTACATTGCAACTTTCAATAGATTAGTTGTGGAAACCGAATGGCCTGAAGCCAAGCGAATTACATTATTCCATCGAGGGCTTCGGGGAGAACTCAAGGATGTTTTTAGACCAAGTCGTGAACCCGCCTTTAGACTGTGCTGAATATATAGATTTTGTGGTCCAGTTAGATCACAGACTTCAAACCAGAAAGGCTGAACCAACCAAGTTTGAAAACAAGGTCTTGGTTAAAACCTACGTACCCTCGAAGGGGGTAGATGCCTCAGAACCCATACAAATTGGGGGGGTTAGAGGACCCTTGACCCAGAAGGAAAGGGAAAGAAGACGGCAACAGCAACTATGTTTATATTGCGGAGCTACTGGTCATTTCCTTCGGAACTGCCCTGTAAAACCACCCAAGAAAACTATAGGAGCAGCAGACCACTTGAAACCTGACTCGGGAAAACGATCACGCCCGGCAAGCGTAGAGGTCAGCTTGCCGAGCTGAAAGAAGGACACTCTGACCTTGCATTTCACCATACCCATGTTCCTTATAGATCCAGAGCAGCCATCACGCATGCACGAGGTAAAAGCGTACGTAGATAGTGGAGCCATAGGAAACTACTTGGACTACGGATTGGCTTCCAGGATGAATCTACCTCTCACCCGAAAGACCACTACCGATGTCGTCACCACTGTTGATGGAATGAAATTGCCTCTGGGCCCGTAACTCATTCCACTGCAGAGATTGCTGGGTCATGATGGACACCGAGAGGTTATGGTGTTTCATTTAATCAAGGCTCCACAGTTTCAACTGATACTGGGAATCCCTTGGTTGGAAAAACACAATCCCTGTATTGATTGGCGAGAGAAGAAACTAACCTTCCCAGAATGTGCTAACACCTGTTACCCAAAGAGAACTCTAAATTCAGTACTGGCCCCAATAATCCCAGCTGCCATACAATTACCTGCTGAATACCAAGACTTTCAAGATGTCTTTCAAAAGGAGCAGGCAAACACCTTACCACCACACAGATCGTATGATTATCAAATAGATCTCATACCAGGAGCACAACCACCTTGCAGCAGAATCTGTGCCCTCACGGAACCTGAAAATCTCCACTTGCGCCAGTACCTAGACCAGTATCTTGCTAATGGCTTCATCCGCCCGTCCAAGTCCCCTGCATCTTCCGCTTTGTTCTTCGTGCCAAAAAAGGAAGGCGACCTTAGAACATGCATTGACTACCGCGCGCTGAATCAGATAACTATCAAGAATCGGTACCCATTGCCTTTGATCCCTGAACTACTAGACTAGGTAAAGAACGCTTGTATATACACAAAACTAGACTTTCGGGGGGCATATCATCTGGTACGCGTCAAAGAGGGTGACGAATGGAAGACTGCTTTTCGCACCAAGTACGGATTATTTGAGTACCAGGTGATGCCTTTCGGACTGTGTAACGCACCAGCAGCCTTCCAGTTCTTCATGAACGATGTCTTCCGAGAGCTCATCGATGTTTGTGTAGTCGTTTACATCGACGATATCTTAGTATACTCCCTATCAGAATCCGATCATGTAAAGCACGTCCGAGCAGTCCTAGAAAAGTTACGCCAGTATAAGTTATACGCTAAACTGGAAAAGTGCATCTTTCACACTTTTCACGGAAGTGGATTTTCTTGGATTTATTCTGACCCCGAAAGGAATCCGGATGGATACACGGAAGGTGGACGCAATTCTTAATTGGCCTTCGCCAAGCTCAGTCAAAGGAGTTCAAAGCATGCTCGGCTTTGCCAATTTCTACCGCAGGTTTATCCCGGACGTCTCACACATTGCACATCCCATTACAACACTATTACGAAAGAATAAACGCTTTACATGGACAGAAGAAGCCGAGAACACCTTCCAAGAGTTAAAAAAGAAATTCACGTCTGCTCCTGTATTACGACACCCGCGCCCAGAGCTTCCCTACATAGTGAAAACAGATGCATCCAGTTCAGCTATGGGAGCAGTGCTCTCCCAAAAGGATCCCGAAACTAACCAGCTGCGCCCAGTGGCGTTTTGGTCAAGAAAGTTTTCGGCTCCCGAATTAAATTATGCTATAACCGACAAGGAACTGTTGGCCATCAAGTCCGCCTTCAAGGCTTGGCGGCACTATCTGCTGGGCGCCAGGCATACCATTACGGTCATCACTGATCACTGCAACTTACAATACCTAAAGGTAGCCAAGGCCCAATCTTCACGCCAACTCTGTTGGGCATTGTTCTTCGCCGAGTTTGATTTTGTAATAACCTATCGACCAGGTTGTAAAAATGGAAAAGCTGACGTCCTGTCCCGAATAGGAATGGGAGAAACAGAAAGAGCTTTAGAACCTGTACCCATAATTCCTGAACAGAGGATGCTTGGTCTGACATCCATACACTCTCTGGAGGACATTCAAGAAAAGGTCCATCAACTCTTTGATTCCGATGCCTTACAGGGCTGGGCAAGGAAAGGCCCAGAGTATTCTGTCACCAACAATCTACCTTATTACCAAGGCCGGCTATTTTTGCCACTAGAGGAACTACAGAAACTTGTCATTTCTCATTACCACGACACCTTGATGGAAGGACATTCTGGCATTGCTAAAACTGAAGCCAAAATCAAGAAACAGTTTTGGTGGCCCACCTGGCGAAAAGATGTCAAGTTGTTTGTCATGTCTTGTGGCATTTGCGCTCAAAATAAAGGGGAAAAGAAAAAACCCGCTGGATTATTACAACCGTTAGACATACCACCTACTCCTTGGCATACCTTGTCATTAGACTTTATCACGGATTTACCCCCGTGCAAAGGTTATAACACCGTTCTAGTTATTGTAGATCTTTTTTCTAAAATGGCCCATTTCATTCCTTTAAAAGGAATACCTTCAGCTTCAATCCTGGCCAAGGAGTTCCTTGAAAATGTTGTCCGTTTACATGGCTTTCCTTCTGTGTTAATTTCAGACCGGGGAAGTCAATTTATTTCACATTTTTGGAGGAAGTGCTGCCAGCTGGCACAAATTGATGTTAGGCTTTCAACCAGCCACCATCCCCAGACCGACGGTCAAACTGAGAGAACCAACCAGACTCTTGAGCAATACCTACGTTGTATGCTACATCAATCTGAGGAGGATTGGAAAGACATTCTTTGGATCGCCGAGTATGCATACAATAATTCTGTACACTCAGGAACTAAACAAAGCCCTTTTTTTACCATACATGGTCACCATCCTCGAACTTCAGACTTAGATTCTCCCCAGCATTTAGAGATGCCTGCGGTGGACCATCTCCACGCTGTTATCACACAAGCCTTTAAAGAGGCGACTGCACATTTACAAAAGGCTAAGGATAAATACAAGCAGGATGCTGATCAACACAGGAGTGAAGCACCGCAATACCAAGTAGGGGACCAAGTATGGTTAGCCACCAAGTACTTACCACTCAAGGGAACACGGACTTTATTCTATTAAGGCTATTATTAACCCAGTGGCCGTCAAGTTGGACCTGCCTGGTCATATGCGTGTTCATCCTGTTTTTCACGTGTCTCTTTTGAAGCCTGTGCAACCAGGAACTAGACTAACCACTCCACCTGAACCTATCCTCATAGACGGGGAACCCAAATTCGAAGTCAAGAATATTTTGGACTCTAAAAGGGTGAGATCAAAACTCTTCTATCTCATTGATTGGAAAGGTAATGGTCCACAAGAAAGATCTTGGGAGCCTAGTGACCATGTGCATGCACCTCAATTAGTGAAAAGGTTCCACCAAGAATTTCCAGACAAACCAAGGCCGAGAGGGAGAACAGCTTTAGGAGGGGCCTTGAGGGGGAGTGCTGTCACGATGCCTGCCCCCGGAAAGCCAGACCAGGCCCAGAAACCCCGGAAGCAGGCATCATGCCACTTGAAGCATGCCCAAAAACCCCAGTTAGGGGCTCTTTGGCTACAGTCCTGGCGCCTATGGCGCCAGGCTCATAAGAATAAAGTCAGTCCTGGCGCCATGGGCGCCAGGCTCATTACAGAAATCTTACCTGTTGCAGACCATGCTACATACCTACCTGATGCAGACCATGCTGCACGAAGCCACAAGCCAAATGAGGCTTAAAGGGACTACTTTAGCTCAGGGACTCCTTTCCTCTCGGGTGGGGCTGTGGAAGAATACTTACCTGGGACTTCTTCCAAGGCTATTTAAGCCACACCCAGACAGCCACACGTGCTTCGCATTATTCTGCTTGCTGCAGCGTAACGCTCACCGTGTCTTCAGCAGCTCCAGTCTTCAGCCACGCCCGCTTCAGCCCTGGAACACCTGGAACAAGAAAAGGAGAAGAGGTCAGAACAAAACCCTTACCTGAATCCTTGATCCAGCACATCGTCAATCTGGAAGAGAGAAGCCTTCTCAGGTGCATTGCCACGCACCTCGCAGAGCCGCGCTGAACTCACCAACCGGGGCTGCATTCCTTTACTCCATCACGAATCCAGCATCTCCAGGCCATTCATCAACACCTGGGGGAGACAAGAACAGATAGGTGAGCAAGGGCAATACAAACCACCCCCAAAGACTTACCTGATTTACCACAGGGGGGTACTCACCTCATCTCGGATCGGCGTAGTCAATTCTGCATCACCGCCGCACCCCGGCCCCTAAGGGGAAAACAAGGACAATACAACCTAACCCCAAAGACTTACCTGATTTACCACAGGGGGGTACTCACCTCATTTCGGGTCGGCGCAGTTAATTCTGCATCATCGCTGTACCCCGGCCCCAAAGGGGAGAACCACAATAGACTTACCAGGATCTTACCAATTGCCACTTGGAACTCTTCTGGTGGTTTAAATCTGCAACCTGCAAGGAATCTGGCAGAGTGAAGATCAGACTTTTGAACTCTTACGAACAATTGGACTTAGAGTCAATACTGGAACTCACCAATTCCTCCACGCCAGTGAAGTAACTGGTCGTCTACGCGCCCCTGCGCTCGACGCAGGATGGAGAGCTCATCTTTCCAAATCTTCAGGTGAGTTTAAGAGGGAATTTCAGGAGTGTTCTGTGGGCAGACAAGGGGAGTGGGAAGGCGGGTTAGCGCTCAGATTACGGGAGGTTAATTCCCTTTCTCCATTGCAGAAAGATATTCGTACGAGTCCAACAAACGAAGCTAAGTGGGTCTGTTCAGTCTGTCATCTCGGCTCTACGTGTTACTCTGGTGGAAGCAACAGCGGGCCAGTCCAGATCGACGCCACCGTGGGAATCAGGTGAGCCTAACAATTTCTCCTTTTTGCAGGGAGTTTGTGGTTAACAAATTGCATTTTCCTTAAAATAAAAACGCTGGTGTGTTAATATAAAATGTCGGAAAGTGAATAGATACCATCAACCAATATCATCTGGAGCTTTACCAATGTTGCTCATGCCATGGTCTTTTCAACTCAATTTCAGTGAAATAGATTTTCATTAGAATTACTTAGAATGTCTATCTTGTTGCACATGAGGTCAAAATAGGATGTCAACCCGACACTGCAGGGAGCCACATTTGAGTTGGTCACAGCACAAAACGTGGAAGCAGGCGGCTGCCAAAGTATAAGAGGCTGGGTTCCTGGCCATTTCTGAAAGTCGATGTGCATCTCCGCTTCTGCCATGCACATGTGCATGACTTCGTAACCAACTCCCAAAAACCTCAATGGGATATTTGCATTGCATAAGGGCAGGCCCCGAATTGGGTAGGGGTGGTCGGGGCTCAGTCATGGCATGGTGCAACACAAACCATTATATGCTAGGGCACACAGACCTGATAAAAGTGAATGAAAAGATTCTTAAAGATGTTCTTTCATGGGAGGGGTCGCCATCATCAATGTTCAAACCACGTCTCCCGTGGCAGACATTTGGAACTAGAGTATTTGCGCTAGTGTACTCTGAAGGGAAAGCACAATATAGAGGATACATGGCTTAATGTGTGCAATATATTTTATTGAAGTCTTTTGTAGCCCCTGTATTAGTGATGCCATGGCCTGCTGGTATGGATCCTTGTGCATCAGGCTGGGTGAAGGGGGGCGACCACAGGAACCACCCATCAGACCAGCTGGAAAGGAAAGGGTGTGAGGCAACCTGCAAACCAAAGATGTTTTACCAATCCATTACACAGGAGATGGGCATTATTGTAATTAACAAAGCCAAGCAATTATCTGAGGTCACCATATAGAATGACACCAGAGGAGTGATCTTTGGGGTCTCAACAGGGACATGCATTTTTGTGGAATCCATAACAAAGCCCCATAGCTAAACTATACTCCTAGGCCTACTGCTTGCCATTCTCCTGCAGCAGTTTTCCTGATCCAGCCCTCCTGTAGGGTCCTGTTCGACCTACCCAACTCACCCCCAAAGCAGTCAAAGGAAGACCCCCAGGAGCAGGCAAGGACAGCAGTTCCCCCTCCAGCCTCATTCACAGCCACCACCCAAAACACCCAGAGGCAAAACATTAGCCACTTTTATAAAGGCAGTTTTTGGCAGGCCTGTTCTCCAACATCACCCTCCCAATCTTCCCACGCTAAAACACCCACACCTAAAGGCATGATAACACCATAAAAAGATACACTACACGTGCACAAATATATCACCAATATATACACAGGAGGCTGCTGCAGTCAGCCACTACATGGGCAAAGTTGTGGCCTTTAGAATGTCATGTTCATTGTTCCCTTTGATCTGATGCCCCATTGGGTTCATAACCTGTGGGTCAGCTGTTGGGACCTGGCACACATCTATTGTGTTTAACAATGAGCCAGTGTTAACACACCGCAGGGGCCAGGGTGCATTATCTTCATGGCAGCCACCCCATGCCCAGGTGGGGTGCCACTTTCACCAATGGAGTCCTGGATGACATACTGCCTTCATAGTGGAGCCCCATTGCATCGCGGTTTGCCACCGTTACCACCGCTGCAGGCCCATCTTAGGTTTGTCCTTGCAGTGACCTATTGGCAGGGGGGGCCTCACACACAGACCCCGTGAGAGGACTGGACTTAATTTCACTTCTTTGGGGAGCGGGGCATAGCAGGGGGGAGGCCATCCCCAGTTTTAACCTGTGCACTGGCATACCCAGAATGCAATGGGCCCACTTACCTGCCGCTTCACCCAGGCATTGTCCAAGGACTTGGTCTTCTGCACCCACTCAGACTGTCCCATGGTGGGCATCTAGCCTCCGAGGCCACTTCAGCTAATCCTGGGCCATCCTGCTCACACGGCCTGGGGGCATACAGGCCACCGGCTCCTTCTTCCTGCCTGGGCAACCACGGCTGCAGCCCCATCTCCCCACTCAGGGCCCGACTTACCCAGGGCGGGGAGGGGGCAGAGGGGGACCTTCTGGACTTGCCCAGCCTAGCGCAGGGGCAGACCGGCTCATCCTAAGGCCGTGTTGGCACCTGAGCTGGAAGCCATTCTCAAATGCCACTGCTCCTTCATACCCACTCCCTCTTAGATCTTTATTTCCGACGTTTCTTTTTTTCCTTTAAGGCTCTTTTTCTCTCAGCGGGGAATTGGGCCAGGATTACATACACTTGTCAATAGAATGAGTTCATACAATTAATTGTTAAGAATCATGGGTTTGCTTTAAAAGAACCAAGAGAGGGTAATCAGCATATACATATTTTGATTTATTTCGTTTTATTTTTGAATAGTTGTGTTTCAGTCCATTTTTGACTGCCGACATTTAACGTAACTATTAAAATAGGTTTCAGTCTATTTCATGCCAAGTACGTAATCTAGACCAGTCTCGTTGGCCACTCCATAGACCACGTGTCTTTTAGGCCCCACCTCCAAATATTGCTTTGATACTAATTCCCCGCCCTCTGGATTTCTTATGCGATTCCCCCTGCTGAATTGCGCTGCAAGGAAATGGAGGATAGATCGATTGACGAGCAGAGACGCATCATATTTGAATCATTTATATTTTTGGATTCAGTCGTTTGCTAGGCAACATTAGTTAGCCAATAAACGGAGAAAATAGGACTTTTGGCCACAGAATTGCTGTTCTGGCGCCATGACACACGGCGCTCCGGTTTTGCGTTTTAGCAGAGAGGCCAAGGGTTACACAAGCACAAAACAATGTTTGGGAGTGACCCACTTGAATTCTTAATAGCACATAATTACTAATTACAATAATGTGTCTGGTAGATTTGAAAGCAAGAGGCTTCCCAAGCATCAATGTCGTTTTTCAATGATTTAATCGGACTGTTCATTTCATAGTTGTTTGAACGCATCAATCAATGCTCACTGCTTCCGTTAGACAATTAGATCTTTGCCCCAACAATGCAGGATGCTGCTCATGCCTTCTGCAAACAACTGCAAGAATGGGTACAGTAGGCACCAACAACAAATGAGTTAGTTCAATGTGCACTCTTCCTTCAAAAGGGGATTCAGCGTGCATGGTTCATAGTAGATGCAGTCAGCATGAGTTGAAATTAGAGTCATTAACACTGGCCAAGTTTTACGATACACCAATGAACGTTAACAAGCATCACAGGTTCCATCAACAACAGTGAGTTTTGAAAGTATACCGATGGACACCGCCACATGTTTCGATGCTACGGGAGTGGATGTACTTCCCCGGGACATGTCACACTAGATATATTTCTTCTTTCTCTATCATTACATCTGTAACAGCATAGTCATAGTCACTAATTCATCCCTCCCACGTCTTCGTCGGGATGTTTGGTGTTGTATAATAAAACCCACTTGATCAGTGTTCACTGTGGGTAGAACTCATTCATTCTTGGGTCTGTCTCAACTTTGCAGAATTTCCAGTGGTGAAACCCTTTGCGTTCATTGCATGACATCTTTTTCAGCCTATGGGCGTAGTTTAGGGCATAACTGTTGATAGTACGTCCTCCTGATATTATCCATCAGGCCAAAACTCTGATAATTCGGTCCTGATCTACAATGCCCTCCTGGTTAGGTAGAAAGCTAAAGCCAAGGGTAGCACAAGCACTAGCTTTGCCAACCTGAGACTTACCCTCTCAAGCATGCAACCACCCACATAAAACTGGCAAGCTCTTAAGAGAACAAAGTCTGATGTTTCAGCTTAGTAGGGCTAGCTCAAAGAGATCCCAGGGGAATATGGTTCGGGTGGGAACGTGCAGGTAGTGGGTGACTATGCTAAGAGGGATTAGCATGTTCAGGAGCGGTCAATGGGCCAAACACCAACAGGCTGTGTGTCCCGCGGCACATGTCATCCCGCTCTTAGCTTCACTTTTCATGACCATAGGGTGTACAGGCAACACTTTCAGTGCCCTCACATCTCCCAATTTCCAATATTAGACAACAAACTAAGTGTCTACTTGATTCTAATACCTTTTGTCAGCTAGAGAATGGATATCCCAGAATCCTATGTATGTGATAAAGTGGATTGGAAAAACTACACCACATGCATGGAATAATGGCTTCTGATGTCAACTAAGAAGTCATTTAAGATACAATTAGGGGGCTGCACAATGCAAACTCTGAAAGCAAAGCACAAGCCTAAATACGTTAGGGTTAACTGGAATAACCAAATGAATGCGTCTCGATGCAATGACATGCAGACATGGGAAAGACTATGTGAATATGTACCATGCTTTAAAAATGACTTGATGCATACGACCAACAGTCAATTGGTGATGTGTCACTGCTCAGTGTGCATGTTGTTACTTGAAATGTCCACAATTAAAAGGGGCACCTTTCAAACAGTAGAAAAATTTCTTAATTGGAAACTAAGCACATTTAGCTACATTAATATTGTAAACATCTTTATAAGGTTATTAAATGGAGGAGATAATATTAATGATAAGTTGGATCTTAAACAACTGTATTTTATGCTGTTTCATCAAAAACAGTTTCTTCTAGTCAGATTTCAAGCATTGGCCTTCAGAATGGACACATTTAGTTAAGACGTTAGCTCAGCTAATACAAGAGGCCAAACTAGTGCCAAGACACGATTGCCGTTCTCTAACCAAACCAGTGCCATTGCCATGAGCAGCCAGCAGAGCAAGGGTTCTGAAATGGCTCTTTGATGAGGACCAGTGGCTGGTAGCCACGGTTTCCACACCCAGCAAGACTGCACTAGTCGCCGACGTCAAGATAAAGAAGTACCCTTGCATTGCATTGTACCAAAGTATGTCGACAGGCCAGTGACGCCACAGTGATGGCAATTGCTATGCAAACGTGTTTTACAAAAAAAGAGCGGAGTAAAGCGGTTCGTCTTTTGACTGGGGCTGAGTGTGTTCTGGTGAAGTTGGTCGGTTTTAGGACAATCTGTATATTCTCTGTCGTCATTAGCACATATTTCCTGAGATTGACGACAGATTTCACACCATTTCTGTATCATCGGTAAACATTATGTCCCAGTCCCAGTGAACATCCGTTTGCGTGTGGATCCATTCGAAAATTTGGTTCAAGGCACCATGCATTGGCATCAAAAGCTAAATGAAAATAAACAATGGTTTCTACGGACACTAAAGGCCTTTTGCAGATTGCAAAATGAAGTTGAAATCTTTGCTGCCTGGTGTGCTCTTCCCCAACAGGTATGCCATCACCTACCAAGCAGAAGTTGAAAGCGCTGCTAAGTGAGGGCCTGTTTTTACATTTTAATAAAACCAATAGCAAATAACCTTTTTCTGTTTAAGTTTATGCATATTTATATTTTATATAGGCTTAGTCCTGGTATCACTGGACCATTCTTTGATGAACTTGGGCAATCCCTTGATTCACTTTCCACTAAACATCACCTCATTCTCATTAAGGTGACTTTAACCATCCCTCTCCAACCACTTGTCAGAAATCTGAACTTCAGTCTTTTCTTAGTGACCACGCTATCCATTCTTCTCATAACCTACCCACCCTCACCGGGGGTAACTCTTTGGATCCCTTATTCATCTCAATCTCTTTCAGCCACTAATACTACTGTCACACCATCCCCATCTGATCACTTCATTGTTTTCACCACAATCTCCTTTCCACCCTCTGACCTCTCCCCAAAACTTGCCTCACCTATTAATAAAAGTAAATGGCATCCTTCTGCCATTCCTTTATTTCTCTCAGACCTATAGTTCTCACTCTCCTCCTTCACACCTGATGCCTCTTCCAATTCCTATCCGACTCATTCTCCTCTTACTACCCACTGTTAACCCCATCCCTAAGTATGGGCATTCTCAACCCTTGCTGACCCCATTCTTACACGATCTCATCACAGACGTGCATCTGCTAATGCGCGAATGAAGGTGTACACACTTGCATGAGGACCTGCAACTCTACCTCTCTGCCCTGAACTCTCTCAAATCTGCTCTTGATAGAGCAAAAACACATTTCTATCTTACACTCATTGACTCAAACTCGAACCATCCTCCCAAGCTACAGGGCACCCTAAATGCACTCCTTACTCCTCCTAAACCTATGACCATCAACTCCACTCTCACAGCAAATGTGCTGGCTGAAAACATTGGTGAAAAGGTTTAAAAAAATATAGACCCTCTCCTGATCTTCCTCATACTCACTCCTCTACACTCTGCCTACTCTACCATTATCCTCTGCCGCTAGCTCCCGCTTTAATCACACTAGTACTAAAGAAGTCCTATCTCTACTGACGAGGGCTAATCCTTATTGTGCACCATCAGACCCTCTTGTTCCTCAGCTAGTCAAGCCTAATGCCCCTTTAGTGACCTCCACCTCGCTGAACTCTTCCACCTGTCCTTCAACTCCAACTGCTTTCCCTCCATTTTCAAAATGGCCACCGTCACCCCTCTCTGAAAAAGCAAGGGGGTGACCCAAACCTACAGGCTCATTTTTGACCAGTGTCTCTCCTTCTGTACTACTCTAAAGTGCTTGAAAGTGTTGCGTTCAACTGTCTTACAAATATCTTAGATATCCACAACCTTCGAGACACCCTCCAAGCAGGTTCCACTCCTGTCACTCCATGGAAACTGCTCTCATGAATGTCTCCAACTTCATCAGCTCTGCTAAGCACTCCAACCTATCCTCTATCTGAATTCTCCATGACCTGCCTGTCCGCTGCCTTTGACTGTCAGACCACTCTGATCTCCTTAAAACTCTTGCTTTTCTTGTGATGGAGCCTTTTCCTGGATTGACTCTTACCTGGCACCTTGCCAATTCTCTGTCTCCCGGAAGAACAACACCTCCCACTCACTCCTCTAACTCTTGGTTTTCCAAAAAGCTCAGTCTTGGGTTTCCTACCTCCTTTACACTGTACATCTCGGCTCTTGTGGGCACTAATTTCCTCCTTTGGGTTCTCCTAGCAACTCTGTGCAGACAAGACCCAAATCATCTTCTCTTTTTCTAAACTCTCCTCTGATCCCTATCAAAATTTCCAACTGTCGGTCTACCATTAAATATTCGAGGGGGAGGAAGGATAGCTCAGGGGCAACGTGTTTGTCTTGGAAGCAAGACAACGCAGCGCAACACAGGTTCGAATCCCGATCCCGTGCTTAGAAACCACTCGTTGGTATTAATCGCGTTATAAAAGAACAATAATACAATAATGGCTTCTTACTCTCTGATGTTAAACTCTACCACAACAGAGGTGCTCTATTCCCCTACCTCTCCAGTTCGCACCCGACACTCTACTCTACTCTTCTTCAGATAGAAACCTCAGCATCATCTATGGCCCCTTACTTTAATCACCAAAACTGCAGCAGAGGCTCAGCTTAACCTCCGAAATATTAGGAACATTAGGCACCTCCTTCATTTCAACACCGCTAAGCATCTCTTAACCACGGTTGCATCTCTAAACTGAACTATTGTGCCAGCATCCTCTTTGGTATCCCCAACTATGCTTTCTGTCCTCTCGAAAAGATCATTAACTTTGCTACCATGACTCTTTGAACTCCCTCACTTCACCCCTACTTCCTTGTGCCGTCCCCATTCTGGATGGTGGAAGAAGTAAAACAGGACTGGGTTTAACTATCTTCTACTAGTTGTAAGGGTGTGGAAGGAGGAGACTGACACATAGGTGGCCTGATTGTTGGTAAAGACTTTTAGTTGTGAGAAAAATAAAGGAAAAACCCTACCTGACCCTATTACTAAGAGGTGTTTCCCTTCCTCAACTTTACTAAGAATATGTCAGAACGTTGATAACCAAAAGTCCACCGTCCTGTGTCAAAACCTATTTTCTTCCCTTACACTTCTAACTAAACTAAAAGTTTGGCGAGTCGTCTTAATGCAGAAGAATGGCTCCCTCCTTCTGGAGAGTGGACTACCATGCCAGTAGTCTGGAGAGACTATTTCCTGAGGGGATGACTCCCTTCCCCTCGTTGCAGTAGCTTTCAAAGGGACCACACAAAGTTCCAGATTGAAAATGTCTCAGTTCACAAATAAACCAAAATTCCAACTCAAACACCTTCATGCCAAGAGAATGACTCCCTTCCCTTAGTCTTTCCCATGCTTCTCACAATGTTCAAAATACTAGGGGGAATTACTCCCTTCCTCTGGCCTCTCTCGGGGTTCTCACAATGTTCACAATACCAATGGAATGACTCCCTTCCCGTGGCCTTTCATTAGGCTTTTCACAATGCCAGGAGAACAACTCCCTTACCTTTGCCTTTCTCAACATGGTCACAAACACCAGGGGGAATGACTCCCTTCCCTGGCCTCTCTCACTTTTTTGTCTCACAGATCACCTTGGTCAATACCCTGCCAGGTTCTGTAACTATGAACATGACTTAAGTTACTCTTCATAAAAGGGTGCAGGTCCCAGACCTGCGAGATTCTCTCTTTGTGATGCTGCAGACTATCTTGCTAGGTACTGTGACTATGAGGATGACTTTGGAGGCAGTTCATTATTAGGTGTGGGTCCCAGACCAGCTCTTTGTGACTTTCCTGTCCTTTGGGGGTCCCACCAACTTCTCCAGCTACCTGGATCTCTTCAGGTGTCTTAGCAGCGATCTCTGGTTGTCCGTGGGTTTTGCCTCCCCGCTCGGGCTTCTCACAGTCTCTCCAAGGGCTGCGATGGCCTCGTAGCGTTCTGCTGTTCTTGAGCTGCGTGTTTCCAGCTTTCGGGCACACGCCAGCTCTTTGAGTCAGCTGACTGCCCTGGTATCTGCCTCCTTTGGTCCAACCACATCTGAGCTGTCGGGGACGCCTCTGCCAGCGGCCAAGTGTCTCGTCCTCTGCACTCCCTGCGTCACTGTTCTTTCAGCTTATTTCTAGTTTCCCGGTTCCTCAAGGAAGGGTCTGACAACCTGTGAAGTCATTGTTCCTTTTTCATTATCGGGTTGGACTTACTTGCTCCAAGTTGTCTAGGCCACTTAAGTTGGTTTCGCGGGGCACTCTGCATTGTTCTGCGCTTCTTACTTGTCTCTGTATTGGTGTGCTTATCCTCAACTGGGTTACTTGTTCCCTTCTTCATCCCGGTTTATGCATATGACTCACATAGAAGTCTGTACTCTTCCTCGTCTCAATACTTTTTTAGGTACATGGAAGTGTGTGAGATTATGGGACCCTGTATGGGGTATGAGGATGAGTGAGGTGGGGATATGTTTTGGGCATGCTGTGCTTTTAACAGACTGTTGTCCCTAGTCGCATAGGGGGACTAGGGAGAACATGAGATCCACCAGCTGACTACCACCCCCAGGGGGACTATCAGGTAGCAGCTCACGTCCCTGGCCTCATGGGAAGGGGCTCCCCCTAGGGTAACGTTGGGAATAGACGCAGGACAGAGACAAGGGTTCAGAAGGTAAGTAGGTTTATTAAAATAAAAATACCCCAAGAGCACAGGGGTAGCAGTGCCACTCTTTGCCTTCAAAGTTCACCACTAATGGCTCTCCTGTGCTGCTCTAGAATCCATAGGGAGACTCCAGAATGGCATGGGACTAACATAATATCATAGCATCTCCCCCCGTAGACAATGGGTGGGAAAACAGGGAAGGAAAAGGAGAGAAAACACAGGGAAAGGAAGGATGGGGAAAACAGGGAAACAAATTAACAGCTGGGTAACTGCAAAGGATATAACTCAATAATACACAAAATCATCTTTGATATTAGGCAAAATTGTCCTCCTCCGAGTAGACATCCCAGAACCTCTCGATTGCTCCTTGTGACTCTGGAACTGCACCTCCTACCCTTCACCCGGCATACCATCATAGGGTACATCAGCAGAGGACTGAACAATGTCATCAAACAACCAAAGCTTTCCAACTTACAAGATCACAGTCATCCTGCCTACTCTCTCAATCTTCTGTGGGTTCCTGAAATTGGAATGACCTTTAATCACTTTTCGATGTTCTCTGACCCTGACCCATTTGCCTTCCTTGAACATAACATCACGGATGGCTTTGACACAATCATAATAATACTTGTAATTTGCCTGCTTCTCTCTCACTCTCTTGAGAATATCTTCCATAACCACCACCTTGACATTCCTCTTTATAAACCATGAGGGACTTAAATGATTACAAGGCATTCTGCCCCTCATCATGACAAAAGGTTAAATTTCAGTCATGGAATGAGTCATCATTCTGTATGCATTCAATGACTCCTTAAGTGTGTCTCTCCAGGGTAATGAATTTGTCACCACTAAATGAATCATCCCCTTCATAAAACCATTCATGCGCTCCACAATGCTGTTTGCCATGGGATGGTACAACGACGTGCGCTTATGTTCAATTCCACGATGCCTCAGAAATCTTTGCATATCTTCAGAATTGAACTGCACTCCATTATCATTGGCCAACTCCTCCAAATACCCTGTTCTACTAAGCACTGCTTCCAACAACCTCATTATCTTCATGGCAGTTGCATTCTCTTCCATAATACACCATTTCACCCATTCTGACGTGTAGTATACCAGAACCACTATGTACACTTTGCAGGACTTCAAATCCTCGAAAGGTTGTGCAATATCCATTTTCAGTTTTTCCCATACTGAATCTGGAAATTGTTCTGGTTGAATAGGTGCAACATTTGTCCTTTGGGATTTACACTGATGGCACAAGCTTGGCACAACTCCACCAGGTCTTCAGCCTCTCCCAACATCCCAGGCCACCAGTAGTTGTCCCTGAATTGTCCCTTTGTAAGGTTCCTTCCCAAGTGTCCTTCACGTGCCAAACTGAGAATCTTGCTCCTAATGGATTTTTGTGGAATTATGCCATCCCCCTGAGCACACACTCCATGCTCTCTGCAATTTTATCTCAAACTTGATCGTATTCAGGGAAAGATTTTCCCACAGTGTCCCATAGATCATGGATAGCTTGCCTGATTAGACACTGTTCTGGGTCCTCCAACCACTCTTTAATCCATTCCTCCTTTGCAATTCTCAGCTGAATGTGTGCAATGATGCTCTCCACAGCATCTCCCATTTCCGACTGCATAGCTCCACCAGCCCACGGCAGCCTAGATAAACAGTCTGCAATGACATTTCCCTTCCCGGGGTATACACAACCCTGGCATTGTATTGCATGATCTCTAACATTGATTGACAAATTCTTGGTGAAGCTAAATGTGGGCTTTTAGAGTTCATTATATGGATCAAGGGCTTGTGATCCATCTTTACTACAGGCAGCCCCAAATGAGAGTTCTGAAGTGTTACAATGCCCATTTTACACCGAATGCTTCTTTCTCGATGGTTGAATAGTTCAACTGACTGCTTCCAAACCTGGGAGGCGAAGGCAATGGTCACTTCACTCCCTTCCTGAATCTGCTCCAGAACTCCACACAGACCTATATCGCCAGCATCCACTGTGATGATATTCGTAGCTGCAGTGCTGAACATTTAAGAGTCAGCGCCCTACTGGACATTCATTCTTATGTCCTCCCATTTCTTCTGACAATGTTGTGTCCACACAAATTTTGCACATTTCTTCAACAGCTCCCTCAAGTTCCAGGTTTTTTCTGTGAAAAATGGGAAAATCTTTGAATAATTTTCTGCCAGACCCAAAAAATACCTGAGCTGTTCTTTATTAATGGGAGTAGGCATACTTGCTATTGTTTCCACAAGTTCCTTTTTGGCTTAATCCCTCCGCTGTTAAATCACATGGCTCAGATATGTGACTTCCTGGACCTTAATCTTGCAATTCTCAATGTTCAATGCAAGTCCCCTCTCTCTGATCACTTGCAGGACACCCAAGAGTTTTGCATCATGCTCTTTTTCTGTGAGCGAGTCTATCAATTTATCATCCAGCCTGGAAGTAGTAAACCCCTTCAAGGCTGCCAAAAGTTTGTTGCATGAGTCTGGAATACCGCAGCGGATGATGCTAATCCGAAAGTATCTGTGTGCTCCCAAGGGTGTAACAAAAGAGGTTACATGTTTTGAATCTTCATCGAGAACCACCTGGTGGTAGGCAGATGCTAGATCTAATTTTGTGAAGAACTTCGCTGGTTTCATTGTAGTCAATAAATCATTGATATTTGGGAGGAGGTGCCTGTCTACTCAAATGTGTCAGAAGCATGAGGGTAAAGACGTGCCCACAAAGCAAAGGGGAGAAAAGTGCACAAGAGAGAGGAGTGTAAGGAATCCTGCAGACAAGAAAGGATAGGCGAGTACTACAGACAGGTAACAAAAGCAGTGAACAGCAAAGGTCAGGGAGTACAAGTAGGACAAGCACTTTAGGTTCCCGCTTGAGGTGTACACCGAATGGGGGGAAGAGTTTGCCACAACGTCTGGTGAAACTTAGCCTTCTGAGCGAGTTACTATTACAGGGCCCCACTCTGAATGCTCATGGAAAGGAGCAGCAGGAGTGGGTTCTCTGTGTCTGGACCCTAAGGCACAAACAATGAAATTCTCACAAGACTGAAGCCTGTACGGGTCCAGCAGAAACTTAACAAGGACTGCCTCTCGGGAGGATAGCTCACAGGCAACGTGCTCACCTTGGAAGTAAGACGACACGGCGCACCACAGGTTCGATCCCCAGGTCCACGCTTAGAAACCTGTGGGTATTAAGCGCGTTATAAATAACCTATCATGCCTCCTGAAGCAGGAACCAGCACACTGTTAACAATATGGCATAAGGTACAATACTGAAACACGACAAAGGAAAGGGGCAGAGATTACCTGCTGGGAAACCCAGCAGCCAAACTCTGAACAAGGAATTACACAAGTGCAAGTGAGGACAATAACAGTAACAGAAATATCCATGGAAAGAATAGGAAGTCAAAGTGAGCAAGGTTCAGGACAGAACAGGAAGAAAGAGGAAAAGCAAGAAGTCAAGAATCTAAGTGCAAGGGTATACAGTTGACTGGAACTGCAGACTATAAACTAAGGACCGGAATCAAGGAGCAGCAGACTGAAACATGACCAGGAACAAGAAAATTCAGGACTGAACTCTGGATTAGGATAGCAAGGACTGAACTGCAGACTGGAAACAATTAACTAACTATGGACTGTAATAACAAGGGCAGACAGATTACAAGGAAACTCAGGACTGGAATCTAGGAAGCTAAAGCCAGATAACACAGATTATGGGCACAGAACAAGGAGCGAGCTGCAGGCAGGGAACAAGATAATTGGTGGAAGAGAGCAAGGGGCTGCAGAAAGGGGACTGCAATCAGTGGGAGCAGGGGGGCAGGGCTGCAGTGCAGAAAGCACAGAGGTGCAGGGCAGAAGGCAGGGGAGTCGAGGCAGAGTAGCAGTGCTGCAAGGCATAGAGCACAGGACACTGGAACAGGAGTAGGTTCCGGAAGCAACAGGACATATCATAACTCCAAGTATCAAAGCACAATGGCCTGAGAGCGAACTCAATGCAAGAGCACAGTGCTCCTGCAGGAAGCTGCTTAAAAACCGACCTGCCCTGTGCTGAAGCTGGCTCATTAGCAGCACCTACAGCACCACACCTGAAGGAAATCTGCCTCCCCCTCTCTGGTCCTGGGAAAGTGAAAGCAGGACTGATCGCTAAGGCTTCTGGGGATTGTAGTTCTAAGACTGCTGCATAGGAATAGCCAGGGAATGAGAACTGACACAAGGTACATTATGGGATATGTAATTTGTGAAATTAAGCAATAAAGTACCAAAGTCTTGCAAACAGAAAGTAAAGACAACATTATGAAACAGTGTTGTCCGGGGAGGATTATGGTGATGAATGAGCCCCAAATATTCCACAATAGGTGCCAATTGATGCTCCAGTGGTGCAGTCATAACAGAATGTTTGCATTGAGGTCTCTGGGATACACACACATTCGTATCGAGCCACCACTCTTGTATACAATTACTGTGGGTGACAAACATTCTGATGACTCAATCAGCTCTATGATGTCTTGCCTGCTCAGCTTCTCTAGCTACCTCTGCAATGCACCCTTGGTGCCAATAGGGATGTTTCTCACCTTGTGCACAACTGCCTTGGCTCCCCTTCTCAACACAATCAGGTGCTTAAATCCGGTTGCCAGACATTTGGTCGAAAAAAATTGGTCGACCAGACAAATGGTCGAACCAATTTGGTCGAAAACCAAATGGTCGAATTTTTTATTTTTTTTATTTTAACCCTTTTTTTTTTTTGGGGGGGGGGTCCCCCCCAACCCTCTTTTTTCTCTAAAGACCCCTTTTTTAACTAAACGAAAACCCGAAAAATAAATATATAAATTAAAAAAAAAATTCGACCATTTGGTTTTCGACCAAATTGCGTCGACCAAATTGCAGTCGACCAGTTTTTTTTCGACGAGTTGACTGGACACCCTTAAAATCCCTTAAGCTTCCCAATGCTATCATTGAACACTTCTGGAAACTGCTTTGCCAATCCTTCTTTAGAGTAAAAATCTTGGGTTATGACACTCAGAATTGGTTTGTCTTCTCCTGGATGTATCTTGAGTTGTGAGGCATCCTGCTTGCCTCACCCCATGACAGATGAACCATAAATAGGTTACAATAGGTCTCTGTGCGGTGTGCGAGCAGTGTGTTTGGTCTGAGGAACTGAGGTGAATGTATACCCGAGTCTGTCCCTGGATCCTGTGGCGCTATTGCATTGCGACAGATTGAGAAACGGAGTCCTCTTTCTGTGTCACTGAATCAAGGATCTTTCTCCATAAACACACTGCGCATGCAGAGCGGTGCGCGGTGTGAGAGCAGTGTGTTTGGTTTTCGGGCTGAGGGTGCTTGGAGTCATTGGGCCTCATTACGACCCTTGCACTAATGGGTTAACAGCGCCGTAAAAGGCTGTGGCGCCGTTAACCCATTAGCGCCTTACTACGAGGTCCCTTTGCGGGACCCAACCTGAACGGCTGGTCTAGACCAGCCGTTAAAGTAGGGACCCACAAAGGTACCTTGGTGCTAAGTACAGTACCGCAATTTGAGGTACCGTACTTGGCGCCTTCCCCAGTCCCATTGAGCCCTATGGGGCAAAAATGGGAATGGGGAAGGGCCAATGTTCAATGGAGAATTACCGCCCCGCCAACCTTGGAATGGGGTGGTAATTCCCCATTGAACATTGGTGGACTTGTTACAATGCCGGCACCAACCATGGTGCTAATAGCACCATGGTTTAGCGCCAGTATCGTAAGGAGGGCCATTGTTGGTAAGACTCCTGCCCCCATTTACATTGTCTGGAGTCCCACAGGCTTGTTCCTATTTTGATGTACGATCCGTGAGTGCTCTGGTGCTCATGTAACTAGTGAGAAGGACATATGTCCTGGATGAAGCAACTGATATATTTTTATGCTCCGGTGTCACGGAACAGTGTGCTCACTGCAAGCAAGTCTTTGGTATTCCATGCGGTGACAGTGTTTTATATATTCTCATATACCGGGTGCCCTTTGACTCTGTGCGCTTTGTAAGCTAATATACTTGCATAAAGTAGCCGTTGGTTGTTCCCTTATTGGCGACTGCAGATCTTTTTATATCTTTGAGCCAATTGGGAACTGCCTGATATACCAGAATATCACTGTCTCTGCATTCCTGGTAAGTGACTGCGGATATATCTTTCAGCCATCAGGATCTTGTGTACCGGATTGGTGACTGTAGATCTATCTTTGAGCCTTCATGGTGCTTCTTTAAGTGGTGGTATTTCGACATCTATTGTGGCAAGAATTCAAGCACAATGAAACTTCGTAGTAAACTGAAGGGAAATAAAAAGAATGCTATGGGCAAAGGTGATGTAGTCACGGACGAAATAAGTACTCAGACTCTCCCAGTTAAAGGAAAAAAGATTACTGACTTTTTTGGGGAACAGGCTGTGGTCGAAATTCATGATGAGCCAGTGGAATTAGGTCTACTCCCCTGCCACAAGCCTTGTACCTCGGTGGAATCTGACAATAATAATTCACTTTTAAACTTGTGTTATAGTTTGGAAGGACAAATCTCGAATATGGAGCACTTAAGAACAACTGGGGCCCCTTCCAGTAGTAAACCTGTTTCTGTGCTGGAGAAATGTGCACCTGTGGATGCATCTATGTGATTGTACATCCACAGACAGACCCTCTTGCTCACTGTGTCTCACCAGTTTGGTAAATGATTCTAGTGGAGCTAGTACAAAATGCTCCCATAAGTAATACTCAGGAGTGTGCTAGCTGCACTATTGGTAACAAACTCAAGGAGCTCGATGTACATAGCACGGCTACCAGTTTTGCTTTGAAAATTATGTTAAAGCTGTGTCATAATATTGTCTGTACAGTGGAAAAGAATGCTCAAATGCTAAATTGTATGGTGAAAGAGAATGTAGTAGTGGGGTCTAAGGTCATTGTGAGGGCCAAAGTAGATTTGCCACCTGAAACTGATATTGTGATATCCGCTCCTATTAATTTAGAATCTACTCTGGTGGAGGTTATGGCAGGGAGTGATGGTGAGAGTTTGGAGGGATGTCAAATGTCATAAAGGGATAGGAGACGGAAGCAGAAGCTAGTGGCTGAGCTTAAGCTTAATCAACCATGTGAGAGTGGTGACAATGTTCCTACTGATTCTACCAACAAACAACCTCTCTCTAAGCATGGGCAAAGAGGGCTGCTAGAAAAGTGAAAAGGTTGGCACTTAAAACGGGTAGCCTTACTTCATGGCTGATGGGTCCTACAGGGAAAAAACTAAAGATGAAATCCAATCCTGCTATGCCTGCTTTGAAGGTATTGATGAGGAAACTAGTTGTAGTCCTTCTGATCAAACTGACACCACTCTGGATAGTAGTTGTGTGACTGCTAAAAGTCCTGCACCCAAAGGGAAGGTGAGAGATGGTGCCAGTGGTCTGCAGAAGGTTTTTATCAATACGCAAAAGGCGATTACCGAGATGACAAATTATGGTGGTAATAAAAAAGTAAATCTCCTTAAGAGATTGTTCACTATTTCTGCTACCCTAAATAAAGTATAGAGACCCATCAATAGAAGTAGGCTTTTGGAGATCCTAAATTAACCAACTGGCTTTGAGAATTATAAGGAGTGGTGGCTTCAAGTTTGTGGAAGAGTGTCCTGGTTTTACCAGGGTACACTGTTTCTCTGAAGCTGTAGTGTCCCTTATCCGTGAAAGTACTGAGGATTTGAAAAATAGTGGGTATGTGTTGGATGGGGAATGTGAAAATGAGGGTTTGAAACAGAGTGGAAAGGAAAACTATGTTAAGGCCGGTCGGCCTGGTGTATTAAAGACTCCCTCCACTAATGAGGCCCTAGTGAAATCCGACTTGGAATGGCTTTGCTCTTTCCTGCCCCCTATTACTAATGTTAAATGAGCCTCGTTAACTATAATATCTTGGAATACCTGTGGGCACTGCCATCTCTTGGGATCGTCAGGTTCTTTTTCCCTCCTCAACAAGGTGGACATTATATTTTTGCAGGAGAACTGGCTTCTCCATACTGTTGGTTTTGATGGTTAAACTGCCTATTATAATCCTGCAAAAAAAGGAGATAAGGGCAGACCGTTCTGTGGGTTAGTCACATTGGTATCTAATGATATCCAGTCAACCGAATGCTTGCTAGATACGAGCAATCCCAATGTCCTTATAGTTGAAGTATGGATTGAGGGAAACTGCACAATCTTACTGATTAATGTGTATGACCCCCCCTGGAAATGACTGTACTATGGCTATCCAAATGGACATCTATGAAAGTCTGGCTGACGGATATGTAGAAGACGGGGAAGTTGAGTTTATCATGGGGGGTGACCTCAAAGCCAATGTCACAGAGCTTAATCAGGTCACGCCCCTGTCTGGGGGAGGTCTGATGAGATCTGAAAGATGGAAAACCTTCTTTGATTTGGAACTATATGTGGATAATGGGTTTGGGAAGAGTAAGATACAGGGCCTCATTACGACCCAGGCGGTCAGTTACCGCCTGGGTAGTACGCTTACCACCATGGTGTAAACTAAGTTTACACCATGGTGGATGGCGGATTTACCGCCCCATTCCAAAGTGAGTGGGGCGGTAAATCCCCATTTCACCCTTCCCCATTCCCATTTTTGCCCCATAGGGCATAATGGGAGTGGGGAAGGCGCTAATTACGCCACCGTAAATTACGGTGGCGTAATTAGCACCATGGTCCCTTAGCGCCATGGATTTTAACGCCTGCAAAAAGCAGGCGTTAAAATCACCATGGCGCTAAGGGACCTTGTAATCAGGCGTTAAGGGTCGGCGCCGTTTACGGCGCCATTAACCCCTTAACGCCTGACTCGTAATGAGGCCCACAATCTGCTAATATGTTGACCAATGGCCGGTACTCCTCTTTTCTGGATTGTTTATGTCTGAGTGTTAAGTTGTTTGCAAACCTGACTAATTTTCAAATCCTGGCTAATTCCTTTAATGATCATTTCATGTTGGTCTGTACTATTGCATGGCATAAAGAGAAAGTGCTGCCTTATGATAGGACTGGTGAGGTAAATATCAATGATAAAGGTAATAGACTAGGTTGGTCTGACAGCAATCTTGTTAAAGCTTGAACATGGATCCAAAGAATGGATGTCGATCATATGGTCAAATTGACTGCTGACGAGATAATATGCCGGATAGTGTCCTGCATGAATGAAATGATGCCCATTGGAGGGAACTTATTGCCTCACCAGCATGGTCAGGATAAACTGAGGCCCTGTGATAAGGTGATATGCAGTATGAAGATTAAGATGCGTAGAGAAATTAGAATATGTGAACGTAGTGGTCTCTGTCCCGATGCTTTCTGTACGGCGCAATGCCGGATTAAGAACAATTATAGAAATTGGGTCAGACGTTATAGGGCTTCGGATAAAAACACTAATTGGCAACACATGGTGCAGATACTGTTAGATAGTGATGCAAACAAATTCTGGGAAACCTTTAGAGCAGTCACCCACTATAGTCAACATGAATTTGTAGGCTGCATCAACAGCTCCTCTTGGGTAATTTTCTATCGGATAGGTTTAAAGGTGAGCTAATTTATGTGGAAAAAAAACATGACTAACTTGACCATCAATTGGGACAATATAATTGTCATCACTAAAAAATTGAAATCCTCCTGAGCCCCGGGCCTGAATGGTCTGTGTAATGTTTTTTATTAAGGATTATCCAGAAGTTTGGGCTGATATGCTCTTAATAGTATTTGGAAAAATAATTGACACCGGTCTAACATCATTCCGGTATTTAAAAGTGGACACGCAACCTTCCCGAAAACTATCGCCTTTTGGCTTTAACGGATGTCCCAAGCAAAATATTTTGCACATTAATAATTAAAGAGATAAATGCCTGGATTAATAGCGAGAATATCGTGGATAGGGCCAAAACAGGGTATTGTAAAGGCTTCTCCACCAATGACAATATCTTTATTGTTAACACTCTTATACAGCAAGCCAATGGTGGTGATCAGCCCCCACTGTGCATGTTATTTGTGGATTTTTCCTCTGCGTTTGACATGGTGGATCATGCTAAGTTATGGCCAAAACTCAATATTGGTTATGCCGAAACATCTTTTTATACATCTGTATGATGATATATGAGGACAATACAGCGAGGGTCCAATTAAATAATCAAGGGCTAATGTCTACCTCCATATCGGTTAGAAAGGCTGCTAGGTTGGGCTGTGCCCTGGCCCCTACACTGTTTAGTCTGTTTATGGCTGACTTTGGAGTCCTATTTATGGGAAAACTCAATTCTTCCCTCGGAATTGGCACTATGAAGGTCGGATCGATTGGCTATGCCGATGATCTTATTACTTTTGATAACACCTACATTGACATTTGCCATATCACTAAGGTTGTCTGTGAGTTTGTTGCCACCAATGGTTTGAAAATAAATCCGGCAAAAACCCAATTTATGGCGGTTGGCAATAAATGTTGTAAAATATCTGTTATTACACTGGGTGATATGAAAAAAGGTCATGTGGTACAAATACCTGGGCCATGAGGTCTTTTCTGGAAGGATAAGAGTGAATGAAAGGTTGCAACAGAATAAAAGAGCAAAGAGCAAAGATATTGTCCACTATGACTGTGGTAATGTTGTTTTCTAAACAAACTGCAGGTTATAGTCTTCAGGCATCCTTAAATCTACAAATAGAAACTTTCTGCTGCATTTCTCAATGCACTTGAGATATCATATTCAGACTGGTGTGCGTGGGTTGACCTTATTGAAGGTATAATTTGGAGAAGAATATTGGGGCTCACCAATTATACTCCTATTTAGGCAGTCCATTTAGAGATGGGGTTGATCTCCTTGTCCCCTCTTATTGAATTTAATAGGGCTAAGTTGTATATAAAGATTACATTTGCCTGCCCAGATTCCCTCCTGTTCATTCTACAAGATTTTCTGGAGGGTGGTAAAACTGGGGTTTGAATAAATTTAAGGATAGAAACCTTCAAATCCCTTAAAATGTGCTTGGAGAAATGGGACTGGGTAATGAGCCATGGAAAGGTGGCAAGTATGAGATCATTGGCCTCCTTCTCGATGATGTCTTTTGAATACAAACAGCCCCAAATGTATTTGAGGCTTTTGCCCTCTGCTACACAGAGAATATTCTTGTATATACTATTTAATCGATTGGATATTCTTGAGATAAAGGGGGCCCGAGTTGGTATCCCGGTCGAGAAGAGGACGTGTAGGCTATGTCTCGATGGTAATTCCATCGCATCAGCTAGACCTGTCCTGACTAGTTGCCCAATAATGAGGTCTGTGTACGAAAGGTATTTTGCCAAGCTTGTGGTCAATCCTGAGAAAATCGCCAGTGAAAACCTTTGGTTGGGGTGCTTGTCTTCCCATAGTAAAGGGCTCACCATTGCCATTACCCAGGTTTGGAAGAGTGTTAACAAACACTTGTTGAAATTTGAAGAGGATGTCAAATTAGTAGTAGATCTTGGATCATCTGCCTGATGTTCGATGCAGGCTGTCTTCCTGATTTTCCGTATTATGGCTCATTATCATCATTATTATTATTAATGAGTAGTCTGTATATATAATGAATTCTCTGTTTTATTAATTGAAATTCTATGTGATATTTAAAAAATGTTTATCTTTTCTTGTTATACTGTATATCTTTTTATTTGTGATTTAGTGTACTTATAATGAATGTCTATTTTATTTTTGTCCATGAACAGTTGTACAGTATATCTTAACATGTATATTTGTGGATTTGTGTAAAAAGTTTTATAACTATATACACGATAAAAAAATAGAAAGAATTTAAAAAATAGGTCTCTCTGTTTCCAAACGTAGGTGAACCCATTTGTATCCTAGAATGCGGACGGGACTCTTGCCATGGCCTGTGGCTCTCGCATTGCAAGGCTTCAAATCTCACGGACATGCACCCAACTCATTTTGTTAGGTAAGAGCATCCACCAACATATAAGGTGACCCAGTGTCCACCATCACCTACAGCAGGATTCCTTCGACCTCCACCTGCTTCCAAGGGCCTTTCTTCCTGCGAGTATTTACAGAAAGGATACATTTCAGACATTCTTCTTCCTGGTCCATGACAGTGAGGAGGCTGCTAGGTCCACCAACCCCTTCAAGGTCCTTTATGCTGCGGCACCCCTTAGTCTTGGGATTTTTGCACACTCTACTATAATGCCTCAAAATGCCACATCTATCTGTAACATTCTATGTTGACGGCTGGACACTCCTTTTCACCATTGTAGTTTCTGGTGTGTCCACATCTATAACACTTTCATTGAGAACGGGCGCCCTACACACCCTTGTCAGAGGACTTATTTTCTCACCTTTTAACTGGCATTTATCCCACACCGTACCACAGGGTCTGAAGTCTTCTTCACCAGTGCGATCGTTGCATCATCACTATCATCATCACACTTCTCCACCTTCTTCACTTCTGGAGCAATTGCCTCTTGTTGCACGTCTTTCATGCATTTCTTGCCCAACTCTATTGTCCTTGCTAAATCATCAGCCTTCTCCAACGTAGGGTCCTTAGCCTGCTGCAACCTCTGTTGAATCTGCAGGTCTGCGGTGTGTAGCATGAGCTGATCTCCGAAATATTCATCCGCCACATCTATAAACTTGCAGGAAGTGATGAGACCCCTCAACGCAGCAATATAATTGTCCACTGACTCGCCTTTGTTTTCTTGAAAAAAAAAATAGTATCTCTCAAGCACAATATTCGTCATGTTCCTGAAATGCTTTTCAAGCTTGGCTAACACAGACTTGTATTTCCTGGTCATCCCTGATGTACCACAGTCTCCTGCTCCCTCTGGACTGGATATGTCGGGAAGAGTACGAAAAATCCTCATTGCTTCAGCAGCAACACAGTTCAGAAGTCATAAGCCATCATTGAACTTGCCACGCCCAATAGCAAAAAGGTACACTTGAAGAGTAAAACCACTGCTCCCAAGGTATGAGAGGATCTGCAAGGGAGGCAAGAAATGAGCATGGAACATGTACATTTTGCATAGTTGCGAGGACTTTCGGTATTGTGATACATTTTACTCTGCTACAGTCCCTTTCCTATTATCGAGGATACTGGCATCAGTGCAAACCCGAGGTTTCGCCACTTTTTTGGGCTTTGCCACAGTCGTTTTCAGATCCACCAGCGAGCACTGGCACAAAGAAAAGAGCACCAGGAGCAATACGGCTCAATTATTGCCTGTTTTCATTTTTCTACGGTCACTCTGGTGGGTACCGGCACAAATAGTAATGCGCCCAGAGGAAGAAAGCCCCAAACCAATCCAAAAAGTTGGCACACGCACTTACGACGTGAGGTACTTTCCTCTAGTGTGTATGGATCACACACCTCTCCATCAGCAGCAGCGCAGAGAGCCCATGCGTCTTCACTCCAGCGGCGCAGCGCAGCTCAAGCTCTCCCCAAACTAGCTTTTGGAATGCTGGTGCTGCTGTGGACCGTCTACACAAACTAGCTGCCGCCCACCAGCACCTCAAGCGCACAGTCAAAGCCTGGCTGTAACCGCTCCACGGAGGTCTTTCTCGCCTCCTGTCCTTCAGCGTTTCCAGTGCTGCCGCTCACCAGGCTCAGCCCAGCTCTTAAACAATTTGTTGGGAATAGATGCAGAACAGAGACGAGGGTTCAGAAGGTAAGTAGGTTTATTAAAACTAAAAGACCCACAGAGCACCAGGGTAGCAGTGGCACTCTTTGCCTTCAAAGCTCCCCACTAACAGCTCTCCCGTGCCAGTCTAGTATCCATTGGGAGACTAGAGAATGGCATGGGACTAGCATGATATAACAGGGAGAAGGGACGGCATCCAAGGATTCGTCACATGGTTCCCAAATTGATCCATGGTAAGGCACCACCATATCTGTCCTCTAGCCAACTCTACAAGCCTTCTCGTAATCTCCACTCTGCCTTCTCGACTACACTGGTGGCACATCACCCTCCCTGTGCTTCTTCTTGCTCCACTTGCATGGAACACTCTTTCCCAAGACATCCAAGAAACAGTCCACATTGATTTGTTCAAAACCAAACTAAAAGTCTGCCTCCTTGCCTTGGAATTACCCTCTGAACCTACCACTCATCTGCCTTCTAGCTAACAGTTTTCCCTAGTCTCTAACCTGCCTCTGTCCCTCACTTTTTCTGCCTCCACTCTAGCACTTGATCCATCATGGTCACATCCCCAACACAAATAGACTTATCACCTACATGCCCTTAAAGATGTTTAATGTTGATTGTCCTTAACCTATGTAAATCCACCCATGTACTGTGCCCTGTGACTTTTCCATTGACTCCTCTCCACAACATGGTCAGAATGTCACTCAAACTCACCCCATTGTAAGAAGCTCATTGGGTCCTGTCAAATCTGATTTCTTATCCATTGTACGTTCCTTTGTGGTCAGAAGAGCATTGTTCCTTCCCGTTTATAAATAACCACATGCATAGGACTTCAGATGCTTGCTTTTTAATAATAAATCAGCTTCAAGGGCACAGGCGCTGCTTATAAATCAAGTGGCTGAAGGCACACTTGGTTAGAGCATTTTTATTACATCAGTAGACATTACCTGCTACAATTAAGCCATTAAATCCCAGGAGACTGCTTTAGAAGAACGCTGGCAGGCCATTCACACAAGAAAGTCTGTATTTACTGTTTTAAAGAGATGCATGTGGGATGTCGTTTGGGCAGGGAGGGGCCAGTAGTGGGGTGAAATGACAATAAGGACTAACATGGTCAGGGGCACTCAATGTGTGGATAAATAACCAAACCACCCCCACAGGCTGTGTGTCCCTCCTTACAGGCCACCGATCTCCTATCTTCATTTCCTATGACAATAGGTTTGGCTTATAGGCAGCACTTTCAGCACCACCTAAAAGCCAAAACCAAAAATGACCATAGAATTTGGACTTCCATCTTCCACGTATACACTCTACTAGAGAGAGCTGTGAGAAGTGATCACTGATGCAGGTGAATCATTTAGCTAATTCTGACGATGTTGCTGTTCCTGAAAACTCACTCATAAGCAAATCTACATCAGCATGAGCCTGGTGGAACGAAAAACGCCCTTGTAAAAAAACAAAATCATCCTTTAAAACAATGTATGGCCAGACCTCAAGCATCCAATGGAATGAAGTGCTTTAATCCTGCAGGTATTTTTAAAAGAATAATGCACGTGCGAAAAATATGTGTCTGACTTGGCTGCACACCATTTTGTTTTGCCAAAACATGTGTATGATTTGTTTTATGGGCCCTGCATCGTAGTGAGCAACTTTGATTCTTAAACACTATTCCGTTTCCCCCTTTGGTATGCTAGTACACCCCCACCTCCAATGTAGCTCCATTATTCGGTGAGCCCACTTAGAACTCTATTGTGATCAGGGGGAAGGAAGTCTGGCTGGTTCATATTAACAGCTGATACGAACAAACAGTTTGCCGTCATTAATCATTCGCCCAAAATTAGTCCCCACAACCACAAAAATAAATATTCGTAGTTGTCTCAATACAGACACATCCTGGGAGTTCCCGCCGTGTGCTCCAGAATTTCCTTTCTCCATTATGATGTGCACTTCAGGCCTGGAACGTTCCACCGTTGCTTCCTTTGGCGAGGCTCCTGCCAAATGACTACAGTTTTATCGGCAGCTGCCAATGTGGACGTCAAGGCGATCCATTTAGAAGATATTTTAGGAAACCGTGCCTGCGTCATTTAAGGCGGTATACTGCCTTAATCTTCATTACACTCAGGATAGTAGCCCTCATCATGATAGTTTTGAGATCCCCCTCTGACATGGATCACAGTTGTTTTTTCCAAATCTTAACGGCCCCGTGTCCATCCTCTTGGGGCCTTACCTACCTCAACCCTACTTGAAGAGTCCACGAGCCAATCATCGTAATTTCCCAAGAAGCCACTTTTGTGGCCACAGTGAGGTTGCTATGGGTGGCACCAAGTTCACTGTAATGAGGATTACCATACGTAATCCAGGCATTGCCCCTTCGTATGGGGACCCTTGTCACAAGGAAGTACCCAAGCCAAAAACCCAGGCGGAAGACGTTATATACAACAGTAAAAAACACAAACTCAATGATCACTGATTGAACACCAAATTGTAACCTCTGTTTTTTTTTTTCTTCCTGGCCCGAGAAGCCTACTATAATAAATACTCCGAGCCAGGAACAGACCTACGGATGTCACCTGGTTAACCGGCCCTCTGCGGGCAATGGTGCACTCTTCCCCTTCCCGGAGCAGAGACCGCTTCAGGGATACCACCTCACCATCCCAGGCCAGCTGCTCTGGTGGGGCGCGCGAAGCAACCTGCAAATGAACGGCGTTAATACAGGAGATGGGCCACAGTGCTGAGTTCCTTGATGTTAATAAGGCACAGTACATCGAAGGGGAGTTTGAATTCCCTCAGAGACTTTTATATAAAATAAAATGCAACGGTTAAGCATAACTGATTCCTTCAAGCCAACCGCTGCCCCAATTCATATTCCCATTCCATGTTTGATGATGCATTAATATAGGTAAGCGATAACCATTGTTTAAACCCCTATACATATTACTTCACTCTAGGCAGAACTTCTATTACATCCTCCCCACATTCCACATATACCTTATCACCCCAACACTTTGAACAACCTTGGCAGCTGCAGTCTGCCCTTGTTAACCAAAGCACAGTCCTCATTGATCAGTCATAAAACAAAGTCAGTAAATGACAGTACCTTCTGTTGGTGCCATCACTGTCCTTCTGCACACATGCACACAAACCTCTGCCGGTGGCTGCCACAGGGCATATTGCTGGCTTTGACAGTCCTGTGTCCTAGTTGGGCTTTGAGAGCCCGGGTGTCCCCATGGGCTGTTGAAGCCCTAATTTCCTCCATGGTGGTGCGCACGTGTAAATTCATCCCCCAAGGGTTTCCGAAGCCCTTGAATCCATATTGGGCTTTGGAAGCCCTTGAGTCCATGCTGGGGCTTACAAGTCCACATTTCCTCTGTGGCAGTGAAACTGCAGAGTAACAGAAAGTCCCAGGGCTTTGCAAGGCGTTTAAGTTGTTTCCTCTGTGCTGGTGTTGGCCAGGCGGGAATAATCCTTGTTGGACTCTGCCCAGACCCTGCCACCTAGGCGGAGTAAACGCTTAGCCATCGCACATCGCGCTGAGCCCCGGCCGCATAGGACGTTGTGGCTGTGGGCTCCAGGTAAGTCTTCTTTCTCCGCTCTCCCCGTCTGGCTACGGGGAGAGTGGATTTCCTGCAGGCCCCCCGGCTGCCTTTCTGGCTCCCCGCTGTTGCCGTCAGGGATCTCCCTTTCTTCACGGCCTGCCCGCATGGCCACGGAGTGGGCTGGCTTGCTCCCACACGTCTTACTCTTCACCAGGGATGCACTGTGACGTGGCCCTGGACTTATCCTACCTATGGGCCACCCACACTGCCCCCCGGGTGGCCTGTAGCCCTCAGGCCATGCTGCAGTTCAGGTCTCGGTAACACGCAGCCCCAGGTCGCGGCGTTATCCTCACCCGAGCTGCACCACACACGCGGCCCGGGGCTTTTCCCATCTTCTGGACAGCACAGGTTGGCCACCGGGTGGGTCAATGCCTCTCAGGCCACGCTCTCGCTCAGAGGCCAGACCGCACACGCGGCCCCGTGCTCTGGCATTTGTTTTCCCCCGGGCCACACGACGCACACTGCCCTGGGCTCATCTTCATGCTGGGCTGCAGCTGGCAGCCGCAGCCCGGCTCGACCCCATCATAGGGCCCCAGGGGTTGGGGCAGGGGGTGTTCGAGGCTGTGACTTCCCAAGGAAGACATCTCTTTCTTTTTCTTTCTGCCTTTTATACTCTTTTCTTTCACTGGCTTTCTTTTTCTGGCTCTCCTTTCAACTGACACTTCCAACGGTTCTTTTCCTTCTCCCGGGTGAGTTCAGTCCATGTCTCTGTTGGTTGGCAGGGGAGACGTGCCTTTGTCCTCCAGCCTCCAGTGTTCCATGTGTCCCCAATGGTGGGCAGCATGGTACAGTCATGTAAGTCCATCTATGTAAGACACATACACATTTAATAAAAGCTTTAAACAAACTCCTAATGTGTCTTGTCTTTATTTATCTATGTATTTATATACTCCTCATATACGTATAACCCCTAGCTAACAGGGCCCATATGGGCTGGGGGGTTAGACAATATTTTAATAACCAGTAGTTGAAGAATGTATATTTTCAATGGCTAGATACCACACCTAAAATGGAGGAACAAACTCATGTTTCACTGCCTAGTAAAGGGAGGTGAATATTGATGGAAAGACCCAAGTTGCAGCCCCACATATATCAATCATGGGTACCCCAAAAGATCTTCCCCAGAAAACAGGCGGTGACCTAGTAGAGCTGCCTTCAACAATAAGGGGAAATGGAATTGCAGACAATTCATAAGCCTTCATGATCACCAGCCTAATCTATTTACGGAGGATAGACACAACAGACTTGGATCTCTCCTGATTCACCCTGAATGTAACAGACATGTCATACTTTTGAAAGGAGTAGGACATTTCCAGATAGATCACCAATGCTCTTCTCACATCCCGTGAACCCACCAATGAGTTGGAGATCACTCAACCCTTCTTTAAGTACAGGAAGAACTACTGCTTGGTCTAGGTGGGAGCAGCAGCTCATATTTTGGCAAGGACCAAGGACTGGGACAGAGAACCAGGAAACATGGAAACATTTCTTGTAAGAAGCCCATGAGAACAATACCACTAGAAGAGGCTCAAGTTGGGTCCACTGAGTTCTCCTTAAAACCAAAGGGAGGTTCCACCATGTAGGTAAGCCTTCTTAGGACAATTCAAGAGTATGAAACCCCTCCACAGCCTTATGACTATGGGCTCTAAACTAGATAGCTCTTCCCAAGATTATCGGAATGCCGTTCTCCATGCCCAATGAGCTCTATATGTGGCCATTGTCAGACACTTCTAGAACTTGTTTAGCAGGAAACTCAACACCCATCTGTTAATATATTTTATTATTTCTCCAGCATTGGATCTTTCATAGATTCAGATGCTTGAATATTCCCCATCGTCAGACTGGGAATCCTCGGTGATAAATTAAATAATAATAATAATAATTTAAAAAAATAAATAAATAAATAATATATATATATATATATATATATATATATATATATACACATATACATATATATATATATATACATACACACACTGCCACCTAGCAGTGCATGTACATAGCTCATTATAGCCTATGAGCCACTTCATTGTGTAGTCCCTCCACCTCACTTTGGTCCTTTATGGCCCCAGCCAATGAGGTGGCAGGGCTTAAGCTCCGCCCCCGGCAGCCATCTTCAGATTTTTCACCGCAGTCTATCAGACACAGGGAATCCTCAAGCTCTCTGAGCTTTTTCAAATTCTTTCTACTTTTGTGTGGTATATATTTGTAAAATATATTCCATCTTGTTCCCCTTCTTAGGGGCTTTCTTTCCAATTAACCTTGGTGGTAAAACTTGTTGTTTTCCTCTCAAAATCGTCGACTGAACTTCTCTTCAGGAATGGAGGCACCTCAGGCTGTCAGGAAGCCTTCCCTGTTCAGGGACTGCACGAGGTGCAAGAAGAAATTGGTTTACTACAAGGACCCCCACGAGCATTGCATTTATTGTATGTACCCACATGACATTAAAAAATGCGAGATTTGTAAAACCTTTTCCACCAAGACCCTTCATGACAGGCATAGAAGACTCCTTTCATACCTGGAATCCAGGGATCAATCTTCGGACGAAGAGTCTGTCAGAACGGCTCCTGTCCAATCCAGCATTCCATCTGAGAGGCAAACTTCAAAGAGAAGGGCCTCTTCAGTGGAAAGGAGTTCCTCTCCCAAATCCAAAAAGAGGAAGCTGGAATTGATACCCTTTCTGCCTCCAGTTGACCTGTCAAGCCAGAAAAAGTCAGCAAAATCTGCCTCCAGAGGTAAGGAGGAGTTTGCAAAAAACGGGGGGGGGGGGCAGTCGTCGGCTGGTAAACCGCCCACGAATGAAGGGAAAGGTAAAGGCCCGTCATCGGCCATACCGTCGACGAAACCAGCATCGACGATGACGACGCTTAAGACATCGTCGACAGTTAGATCATCGTCATCGGACATGTCGACCGTGAAGCAATCGTCGACGAGCAAGAAACACCACTCGTCCACGAAGCATTCGTTCATGACGCAGTCGTCCACGGAACCATATTCGTCAACGAATCCCTCGTCGACTGGAAAATCTCAGTCGTCGACGGGAAAATCTCAGTCGACAGCGAAGCCCTCGTCGACGGGACAATCTCAGTCGTCGACGGGAAAATCTCGGTCGGCGGCGAAGCCCTCGTCGACGGGAAAATCTCAGTCGACAGCGAAGCCCTCGTCGACGGGACAATCTCAGTCGTCGACGGGAAAATCTCGGTCGGCAGCGAAGCCCTCGTCGACGGGAAAATCTCAGTCGTCGACGAGGATAACATCATCCATAACGCCTTCAGAGGCACCGCAAATTTCGGCAGTTACAGAGGAATTACTGCCTATCACTCTTGAAGCTCCTGTCATTACAAGCAATATCATTGAGAAGAATACTGTAACTGAACCTCTTGTACAGCAATTTTCACCTTTGGGGCACATGGCAGAACTTCCGGATATAATTCTTCAGGAAGAATTCTCCGATGCGGAAGTGGTGGAAGAGCCCATCGGTCCCTTACCGAAACAATACAGCCCTCCTTGGCACCCGTCCACGGGAGAATCCGAATATCCTCATGACCCGGTGCTCATGTTATCCGTGCAGAGGATTGTAGAATAATTTTACAAACGGCAAAGGGAGAAGCGAATTCCGATTAATCCCATTCCTAGAGAGTCATCCCCGATTCCAGGCACATCGGGTTGCTCTCCCTACAGGAGTAGACCGCAAAAACGGATGAGATCACCTGCTCGAAGACTGAGGAGCAGCCCCCACAGTGCTTCACCTACAAGAGTCCCGTCACCACAGTCATCGCACAGACCGCGATCTCCGGACGTAGATCCCACCATGGTACCGTCCACCATCTCGGTATCAGACTGGCAGGAGGATCCTTTTGGTGAATTTTCGGAACCAGAAGAAGGAGAAATTACTCAGGAGCCAGACGATTGGGATGACTACGTCGTCGAGAAACCCAGGAGGAGAGACTCGCCGGGCAAGGCCTCACCACCGGATGATCTCGTCTCTTTCCACACCATAATAGGTAAAGCCGCAGAACTGTTTAAAATTCAGGTTTCTTCGGAGGAAAGGCAATCAGTGCTCTACGAGCACAGGGACAAACGAAGGAGGACAGTGACCACAATTCCCCTCCTCGATACCATCTGGGATTCCGGATCCAAGATCCTATCTACGCCCTTATCGACTCCGGCTTTGGTGTCCAGGCCAGAAAAGAAATATAAAGCTCCGGATTCGGCACCGCTTTGTTTAAGGGGTCATACGAAACCGGACTCAGTTATTACAGTGGCGGCCAGAAAGAAACTCGCCAACCCCTCCTCACCGTTGTCAGCCCCACCGGATAAGGACGGACGTAAACTGGAAGCCATAGGCAGGAAAGTATCATCTTCTGCATCACTTACAATCAGAGCGGGTAATGCACTGGCCATGACCGCAAGATTCGATCGCGAGCTTTGGCTCCGCATGTCTAACTTGGCGAAACAATTACCACCGGAGCTCCAGGAGGAGGCAAAATCCATAATCGCGGATGGTGAAGCAACATCGGATCACATGATCGACGCAGCGGTTGATGTGGCCGAATCAGGCTTCAGGCAGATGGTGCACGGCACAGTGCTCAGAAGGCAGGCCTGGATGAAGGCTACTAACTTTAGACCTGAAGTTCAGGCGCAGATACTAGACATGCCATTTGACGGCCAAGATCTCTTTGGGAAAAAGATAGACGACCATTTGAAGGCAATCAAGACAGACACGGACACAGCCAGAGCCATCAGTTCTTTAAAGGACAAAAGTAAGGACCATCGGTCTTTTCGTCCCTTTAGAGGTTCATCTTCCAAGTTCAGGGGATACAGTCGTTCCTCCTATAGTCAAAAAGCACAAGGCGGCACGTAGCAAGCCAATAAATATCAGTCATCCAACAGATACGCCCATAGAGGCAGACGTGGCTCCGCCCAAGGGAAGTCGCAAGGCAAGCAGAACTGACGACCAACCCCCCCCCCTTCGCCACGCCCCGGTGGGGGGAAGGGTGAGCCAGTTTTTCCAGCGCTGGCGGTCAATTACATCGGACAAATGGGTGTTACAGGTGATCCGAAAGGGTCACACCTTGGAATTTCTGGACCAACCTCCTTCCCTGCCTCCAACTCCCCGCAGAGTGCATATGCTAAGACAGGTCATGTCCGAAGTGCAAAAACTGCTCCAGAAGGCAGCAGTAGAACCAGTACCCTATTCTCAGAGGGGAAAAGGTTTCTACTCCCGATTTTTCCTCGTCAGAAAGAAAAACGGTCAATGGAGGCCCATCTTGGACCTGAGGGCTCTCAACAAGTTCATCAAGCGCATAACTTTCAAGATGGTAGCTCTACAAGGGGTGCTACCTTGGTTAAACAAGCACGACTTCTTGGCCACTTTAGACTTGGAGGATGCATACTTCCACATTCCGATCCACCCAGCACACAGGCAGTTCCTCAGGTTCTCAGTGGGAGAGCTCCACTTTCAGTTTCAAGTACTTCCGTTCGGTCTAAAATCGGCGCCAAGAGTTTTCACGAAATGCCTGGCACCGGTAGCGGCAAGTCTCAGGAGAGCAGGAACGGACGTTTTTCCATACCTGGACGATTGGCTGATAAAGGCAAGTTCAGCTGCAAAGGCTCGTTCGGCAGTGTCGAGGACGGTCAACCTCCTAAAAGAGTTAGGTTTCTCCATCAACCAGACGAAGTCCTGCCTCGTTCCCAGCAAGGTAGCTCTCTTCCTAGGAGCCGAGCTCGACTCCAGCATTCCCAGAGTGAGACCATCCACAGAGAGAATAGCAGCGATTCTACGCTCAACTTCGAACTTCCTACAGAAAGAGACAACATCTGTACGCTCTTACAAATCCCTATTGGGCATGATGTCATCATGCATTTTCCTCATACCGAACTGCAGGCTTCGCATGAGGCCGGTTCAGGAAGCTCTGGACCACCAATGGAAACAAGCTTTCGGATGCTGGGAAGACATTGTCCAGATTCCATCGACGTTGCAAAAGGCCCTTCGATGGTGGAACGCTCCGAGGAATCTTCTACAGGGAATGCCGTTTCAAGCACCGACATCGACCCTCCTGCTGCGGACGGACGCTTCCTTATCAGGCTGGGGCGCTCATCTTGCGGACCTCCAAACCAAGGGATCTTGGTCGGCACAAGAGTCCCAGCTCCACATCAACGTGTTGGAGCTCAGGGCCGTAAGGTTGGCGCTGAAAGCCTTCCTACCGGTTATAGCTGGTCAAGTTCTTACGGTCCAGACAGACAACACGACCTCCATGCACTATACAAACAAGCAGGGAGGCACGAGGTCGCAGATCCTGTCGCAAGAAGCCCAACAGCTATGGGCATGGGCCTTGCGCTACGGGATACAGATCAGGGCAGAGCACCTTCCAGGAGTAGACAATGTCCTAGCGGACAGATTAAGCAGAGAATACACAGCGTCACACGAGTGGGAGTTGGACGACAGAGAAACCCTACGGATATTTGCCTTATGGGGCCATCCGCAGATTGACCTTTTCGCCACCAGGAGCAACAAAAAATGCAAGAGATTTGCGTCAAGATACCCCGAGCACCATTCGCTGGGAGACGCGTTCTCAGAGGATTGGTCGGGGAAGCTCCTCTACGCCTTCCCACCCATTCCCCTCATGTCGAGGGTACTTCGCAGGGTGAAAGAACAGGATTGTTCCTTGATCCTTATTGCACCCGATTGGGCACGGCAAGTCTGGTATCCGACGCTGAGACATCTATCCTGCAAAACCCCGATTCGGCTCAAATCACATCAATATCTACTGACACAACAGAACCGCAAGGTCCTCCACCACGACCCGAGGTGCCTGTCCCTCAAAGCATGGTTCCTGAGCAGCGTAAACTGATGCACCTAAAGTTACCATCAGAATGCTGGGATATCATCAGGGCCGCTAGAGCCCCGTCCACGCAACTCACCTACACCAGAAAATGGACCAGGTTTTCCAAATGGTGCGAGACCTCTGCGATCGATCCCCTCACGGCCTCGGTTGATCAAATTCTGCCTTACTTGTTGCACCTGGCTAAATCAGGGCTCTCACTGTCCTCTATCAAGGTCCATCTGTCAGCCATAGCGGCCTACACAGTAACCGCGGAGACGCAAGCCTTACTCTCCTTACCAGCGATCAAGATCTTCCTGAAAGGGCTAATGCGTACTTATCCGCCTACACCAGTTCCGGACTGGAGCCTCAACACCGTCTTAACAGCCCTCATGCAACCTCCCTTCAAGCCCATACATAGATGTGATATGAAATTCTTGTCCTGGAAGACATCCTTCCTGGTAGCCATCACATCGGCCAGAAGGATCAGTGAGTTGCAAGCTTTGTCTTCGGAACCTCCATTTACCTTGTTCCAGAAGGACCGCGTCATCTTAAGGCCTCACCCGAAGTTCCTCCCCAAGGTACTTTCGGAGATGTCGTTCACTGAGCGCATTGTTTTACCAACCTTCTTCCAGAATCACGCTTCGGAAGCGGAAAGGACATTACACTCTCTAGACGTTTCTAGGGTGTTGAAGTTTTATTTGCAAAGAACCAAGGAGTTCCGCTCCTCAAACCGGCTATTCATTTCCTTCTCTGGCCGTACCAAGGGCCAACATATATCCAAACAAAGCCTGGCACGCTGGGTATCGTCCTGCATCACCCACTGTCATCAGTTGAAAGGCGACCCTTTAACTAGACCGCCGTCTGCGCACTCCACCAGAGGAAGGGCGGCGTCAACAGCATTCCACGCAGGGGTGGCCTTGAAAGACATATGCAGAGCTGCCACGTGGAGCACTCTGCATACTTTCGCGAAACACTACTGCCTGACTGAAGATACCAACAAAGAAACTGCAGTTGGACAGGCAGTGCTCCGCCATCTCTTTGTGTAAGGTAGGACCAGCCTCCTTTCCCACCTTTCCCGAAGTATGTAACCGTTGTGTTGCTGCATGGTAAAGGTTTGATCAGAAATATGTTTTTCTGTAATTATGCATATCTGTTTATAATGGTGGCATGTTTTAACTGCTTGGTATTCTATTCAAGCATCTGAATCTATGAAAGATCCAATGCTGGAGAAGTCTTAGTTACTTACCTGTAACTGTATTTCTCCAGCATTGGTATCTTTCATAGATTCACATGCGCCCGCCTGCCTCCCCTAAGAGGCTGCTCCTATGCTCGGCATCCATCATACTGTAATCTCTACGGTTCAAAATCTGATCTGAAGATGGCTGCCGGGGGCGGAGCGTAAGCCCTGCCACCTCATTGGCTGGGGCCATAAAGGACCAAAGTGAGGTGGAGGGACTACACAATGAAGTGGCTCATAGGCTATAATGAGCTATGTACATGCACTGCTAGGTGTGCTAGGTGGCAGTATATATATATATATATATATATATATATATATATATATATATATATATATATATATATTAAAAAAAAATTATTATTATTATTATTATTTAATTTATCAGCGAGGATTCCCAGTCTGACGACGGGGAATATTCAAGCATCTGAATCTATGAAAGATACCAATGCTGGAGAAATACAGTTACAGGTAAGTAACTAAGACTTTGTAGGTACAAACAAGACAAAACAAAACAGAAACACATTAACACTTAATCAATACTTTCAAACACACAGGTATACACTTCTTATTGGTGCTTGGCTCTCTTCACACATGCTGTAAAAACTGTTACGCTTCAGGAGTCTTTGGGCTCCTCTCGTTCGTCTGAGTTAGTTATTTTTCAGCAGTTCACTGGAGAATGATGAATGCTCTTCCCCATACACCACTGTTGGAAGGTGCTGCACTGGCAAGTACAGGACCTCCGGGTAGGAGGCTTCCTAGACTGTTGGACTGCATCAGTGGCTCATGGGGAAGGTCCTAGTGAGCAGGGACACCTCTTTCAAACAACTAATCATCTTTCATCCATAACATAGTATGGGACGAGAGAAGGAGCTGAATGGAATGGGGAGGCTGAGGCCCTGTGGCCATTTTCAGCAGTAAGCGGAACCATGCCCTTGGAGGTGTGACAAGGTCAGTAGCCTGGCCCTGTCCAGAGGGAGTGGACGCCCCTTTAATCAGGAGGGAGACCATGGGAGAGGTCCAGAGCCCATCCTAAGCTTCAGGCCAAAGTACAGGGCTTCAATTGCTGCCCCGCCATGCCAGCATGATTGTTTGCAGATCCTTATATCCCACCATGCCTCTAAAGCCAGATACTGGCCAGTCTTTTTCTATCAATCACAGAGCTCCCACAGACACAGTAACCCAGCAAACCAATGTAACATCACCAGACCGCGGAGGAGGGGGGAGTGGAGGAGAAGAGAGACAGAGAGAGAGTGGGGGCGGGAGAGCAGGGCGGAGATGAGTGAGAGAGTGGAGGAAGAAGAGTGCAGGGGAGGAGAGAGAGCACAGGGTAGGAGAAAGGAGAGAGAGTGGAGAGGAGCAGGAAAAGAGGGCGAGAACCACCAACACGAAGAGGGACAGAAACGCCACTGCAGGCACACAGTAGAGATGCTGGCGCGCTTAGAGCAGAAAAAGAGAGACACCACTTACCTACGCAGCCACACAGAGAACCTTGTGTAGCTGCCAGAAAGAACCAGCAAGACTGCACAACAACTGGACCACCCCCTAGAACAATGGGGAAAGAGAAAGGAAGAAGACCCCTTCTCCACTAAGAGACTGAGAAACCCCACGACCCCGAACATGGATATTGGCCATCCTGGACTGCCATCTCCAGGATGCGACAAAACCACACAGAAGAAGTTGGTGAGGCTTAACTGGCGACTTAGGACTTTCAGTCATATATACACACACCCAGGGTAGGGAAGAGAGGGCCAGATAAGCCAGGAAGCCATCCAATACTAGGCAAGAGAGGGGGATATAAAATGGAAACAGATTTGTTTTAGTTGGGTGAGGTCAGAGGTGCAGGGGGAAGAACAACCAAGAGACCAGCAGGACGGAGTGGCAGCTTGTGGAGGAGATTCTTAGAGCAGGTGAGGTATTGGCTTTGGCATGGAGCTGGTTCTGCAGTATGAGTGTTTGTATAATGAGTGAGTTGGGAGATTAGTATAAGCAGTGACTGAATGATGGAGGGTGAAAGGAGGGTGTTTGAGTACTTGGAGGAGAAGAGGAGTAGTGGGAGGAGGAGTGGGATGTGGAGGGGAGGAAGGAGGAGCAGCGGAGTGTGGAGGGGGAGTGTAGTACTGTAGAGAAAGGAGTAGTAGCATGGAGGAGTGAGTAGTAGCATGGAGGAGTGAGTAGTAGCATAGTGGTGGGATGAGTAACACCAAACGGGTGGAGGCGAGGCCTAGAAGGCATAGAAGATATCACCGGGACAGAAGATTTGAGGGGGAAGAAGTGGGTAGAAGGAGAAGGAAGAGCAGGAGAGGGAGAGGTGAGAGTGAGCGTGAGCCTGATAATAAGGGACTGAATCCAGTAAGTTGTCTGTAAGGCACAATTCCTAAATCCCAGTAGAACACCAACACCTGGATACAGTAGGGAAAGCTAGGAAGCCCCTGAGAAAGCTTCGCTATTAAAAGGCAAACAGCCTTTTGGTCTTCATCACTAGTAATAGAGAAGATTCGACAGGAGGGGTCCTCCTTTAGTAGCTACTAACCCGGGATAAGGGGCAGCTGGGTTAGGGAGGAGGTGTTATGAAAGATGAGAGTCTCACAGAACTAGGGTCCTATGAAAATATCAATAAAAACCCTTGGACCACCTCTTATTGTTGGAGTGATTCTTGTGAAATCTGTGACAAACCACACATACATGGAGGGCACCAGTTAGAATGCATAACATCACAGCTGTAAACATTATTATCACAAAAATGTTTCACATTTTTATTTCCCCAGGAGCCAGTTCCCGGAGAAAAGAAACCCTGTGGCACTTCAAAACACCCGGTTAATTTTGCTTTTGTGCTGTATTTCTATCATGGTTTTGGGATTTCACACTCCTCCATACCAACCAAATAGGATTTTCAGTGTCATTTGGACCCCTCAAGAGGGTGTGGTTTTGCAACCTTCTATGCCTCCCAGCATCTCTTCGGCATCTATTGATTGACTGTCAAAGTAGGTTCGTTCTGAGAAGGTGGATAGATGTTCCAACCTTATAGGACACTCAATTGCCAGAAGGGAACAATTACTCTAATGGGATTTTGTATTGTAAACTTCAATGACGCCCAATGATTTGTCAGTATTGCGGGGCTTGAGACCCTGGCGTTTGCTTCATCAGAGTGAATAGTAGCATTGTAGTCAGGTTCCCAAGAGCTGGACTTACACTTTTGGCTGTGTTACCTTCTCCAGAGCTTGACCTACTTAGTCAATTTGTAGTTTCCCCTAGGTTGGACTCACCCATGTGAATTATCATTGTCTTTTGCTGGTCCAATCTTCTCGTTTATCCTTCCTGGTCCTAGACCCATTACAGTGGTCTCACACTAATCGGTCCCACCCAGCAAGTTAAAAAAAACAGTCTATTGACATTGCATGTACTCAGGATTCCCCACTTCGTTGGGTGCGATATCCTTGATTCACTTAAAGTAGGAGAGTCCCATTTCCTAAAAGGGGCTCTGTCTCACTAACTCTTCATCCCAGTCTTCCCAGTATTTTGCTCACTTTAGACAATTGGCCTGGAGGATGCCTCATTTATGTGGCTATGTGCCTGAATCAAGAGTCCCAATCGTCCATAAAATGGAAGTCATCTTTTGCTTGCATATCCTGATAGAAGAAGAATAAGAAACCTATCCAGTCATCCCTGGTAAAACAGTGCAAACAGTGTCACACCTCGGAGTTCAACGGAAGCGAGGAACCTGAATAGAATGCAAAGAAGTGGGACAATTTCCTGTTCTTCCTCACCAACACATCCTCATTTGTGGCATATTCAACATTTGCCACTATCTGAAGATGACAATTCAGTTCCTCTCAACACAACTACTACTCTCCCCTCTCCACGCTGCTACTACTGCTCTCCCCGCTCCAAACCCCTATTATTCTCCCTGCTCCTCACTACTGCTGCCACCCTACCCTCTCCACAATACTGCCGCCTACACTCTCCACAATATTGCCGCTCTCCCCTCCCACCTTCTCCCACAGCCACTCTCTTTTCACTTCCCCAGTCACCTTTAGATTCATTACTGTGAATGCAACATATCTGGGTAGGATAGCTGAGGGGAAACGTGCTACCCTTGGAAGCAAGACGACACAGAGCAACAGAGGTTCAATCCCTGGGTCCGCGCTTGGAAACCTATGGGTATTAAGCAGGTTACAAATAACCTATCATATCATATCAAGCAAGACACAGACAACAGATTCAAAGTTCAAATCAAATGGTTTATTAACTTAAACGTCAGGATGCTTGATGGCCTAACTTGCCCTATGCTAAGGGGGGGGGGGGATTTCCCTACCTAACAAAACTAAGGTTAGTTTGTGTTAGGAAGTTCAACTTAAAAAGTCTGTGTCCAAAACCTAAACTTGCCCTTACAGCTAAACAATGTGTATGGATGTCAGCAACACAAGAAATAGTGTTTCAAATAAAGTCCAGAGCTTCTTCCCCCAAGTTCACAACCCTTCCACAAAGTCTCAAAAGGAATCTCAGTGTTCCCTTCCCCAAAAGGATAGCACAGTTGCAAAACGAGATCTCGGTATCCCTTTCCCCAAGAAAACAACACAGCTCAAAATGAGTCTCAGGATTGTCCTCTCCAAAGACACCAGCTTGCTCAGCTCACCCACTTGTACTGAAGGTCAGTCTCTCAATATTCAAAACGAGTTCCAGGTCAACTTTATACTCCTTCTAGTTATTGACAGTTCATACAACTTGCTTTGCTCTGCCTTACTTTTTTTTTTTTAATTTATTGTGCATTAGTTAACTATAAAACTTTAAGCACATAGAAAACGAAGAAAAAGAAAACTTCTTTAGATAAAATGGTCAAAAAAAAAGATATAACATAAAAACAACATTTTCTGTTCCTGTCATTTAAAATCAGGGCTAAAATGTATAGTTCCTCAGAATCTTTTAACAGCTTCATTCCATATTGCAAGGGCAGCTGCAGTGATAGCTACTGAATCTGCCCTGAATATGGTGGCCCAAAATTGGTCGTGGGCTGTGTCCTCAAAGTTGATGACATATTTTGCGCATCCCTTTGGAAGCATGCTTTAAATGCTGTGCGGCTAGTCAATATATGGTGGCTAGTTTCCACTGTTAAGCGGCAAAGACTGCATATGCGTACAGGCAGTGGGAATTTTAGCCATGCTCCTACACGTTCCATCGTCGGGAGTAAATTCAACCTTAGACAAAGAATAACGCGTTTTAGCTCTTTTCAGCAGATCTTAGTCAGGTGGCGTGGCTTGTTCAGGCAGAAACTCTGATGCAAATATTCATTATACTTTCTCCTCTCATGGCGTTTGTTGATGTTTTGAGTTAAATCCCACATTGCTGATGTGTTTATGATCTTCTCAAAAATCGGCATAGTTTGATCGATATCGCCCTCCAAGTATATGGCCTCTAGGTGTGAGATGGCCGAAGTTTTCAGTTCCACAGTAAAGTTGTTTTTGTTGCTTGATTCGAGTTTTTTTCGCAATAGTTGTAGCAAGGCATTAGAGTTTTGATTTGGTCCCAACAGTTTTAAGTACAGTAAGGTTCTCTGAACGTGCCAAGTGGTAATCAGGGAGGTTTGTCCATATTCCGGTCTGAGTGCCTCGACCGGTACTGATCCAGGAAGATTTATAACCATGCGAAGGAGCTTGCCTTCAAAACGGTTTAGCCACATTGCCAGTCTGAGTGGTAAGACAGATGCATATATTATGCTAGGCACAATGCAGGCGCGATAGACTTCAAAGAGGCCCTCAATGTTGTAACCTCCCTGATGCACAATGTAATATCTCACTGCCAGCCATTTTGTCCAGATTTATTTTGAGATTTTGTCTCTGTGATGTGAGATTGAGGGGTTTGTTATGTTTAAGAAACCTAATTAAGTGTATTCGCTCACATTCTCCAAGTTCCTGTCTTTCAATTTCCATGCTTTACACTCTTTCTTAGTGGCAGTTTTTCCCCAAGCACATGGTCTTTGTTTTGAGAGAATTTTCTGTGGTGTAAGCGGCTAAGGCATCTATCGAGCGCTGCAGGCCTATTGGTGTTTGGTCCAATAGTAGGTTTTCCTGAAACCTGTCTTGTAAGGGCTTAGCAAGCAGATTTTTTCGTCCCAGCTGGACAGTTTTCTTAGGAGGACTGTCGCAATGATCTTTTGGCTTACATACATCATCCCCAAGAGGCGGTTGTTCGATGGCTCCAGTCTGTCACCCTTCTTAAAGATCGGAACTAGCACAGATTTGCACCAGCTGTCAGGTAAGAGACCCTATAGAGCTTGGCTAGGATTTTTGCCCATAGTTACGGGTGGGCCTTCATGACGTTGTTAGATATGCAATCGGGGCCAGGGGCTCAAGAACTTTTCAGGTTGATAACAAGGTTGATTAGTGTATCTGCCTCAATGTTGAGATCTGCAACTTTTGGTCTTGCGTGTTTCTGGTTCCCCTGATTGAGGTTGAGAATAGGCTCACAATAGAGTGTGCAAATGTAGGCAAACCAAGATGCTTCAGGTATTGGATTTAGGTGAGTGTGCAGCTGGGATTTTCTATGCTTGTTGAGTCATGACCAGAATTTTTTTATGTCATGGGATTTGAGCCAGCCAAATAGCAGTAGCCAGTTTGAGTTTTGAATAGAATATTTGTGCTCCTTTAACCAATTATTGTAGCGCGTTGCTAGATTGCTTTTGTAATGCAGATCTGCTTGGCCATTGATATCCTCGATGCCCGACACAGACCAGCACTGGGGTTTCACTGTGTGTTAGAGCTGACACAAACACGTCTGATCATACTTGTGTAAGTTGTCCCTAGGTGGAGCAACCAACTCAAAACCGCATGGTCGCTTAAGTTGTTAAATCAAATCTTCACCGAACTGCAGCTCGCTATAAGCCCAGGATCAGCCATGGCTTAATCCAGTCGTTTGACTAAGTGTACGTTATCGCAGCAGCAGTGAAATCTGCAAAGGACAGAGTATCAGGTCACAGTCTTCTGTAAAACGCGACCATAGGCAATTTTATGCATGGCAGGAAAGAGGGGGGTAATAAGTTTCTCGCGTTGATGTCACCTGTAAGAATAATGGCACCAGACGGGCTTGCCACTGTGTTATAATTTCCTCAATTGCTGTGTGTATGACTTTAGTTTGTGCATTCCCGGGGGAAGGGGGGTGGAGGTCGTAGGCATTTATGATCAGTAAAGGGGACGTTTTACCATGTGAAGCCTGGAAAATTTCTGAGAGCACAAAAGCTGATACTTATTTTCTGGGAATCATATCAAGAAATGCATTAATATTGCGCCGATAGCAATGCCACCACTGGCTTGACCCCTACTAGAAGGGTTTGTATAACTATGAAGAATTTAAAACCCATTTAATGCTAAGGGTTTAGTGCAACATGTTTCCTTTAACATGAACACATCGCTGGCTAGAACTGTCTCTATCCCCTCGGGATGTACAAGGAATGACTGGTAGCCGCAAGTGTTCCAAGATATCCACTTCAGGGTGTTGTCTGATATATACAGTCAATTTGCCTCGTTGGTGATATATTCTGGGGCCCAGTAATTTTCTGCGAGTTCGTCTGTCTTTACTTGGTCTCTGTTTGTTTGGATAGCACGCAAGATGGTCCTTTCTGATTTTTGAACGTCCAGAGCGTTAAGCGGGTTGTTTTCACTGTCTGAGCTCTGGGCCAAGTGTTCTGTATTTTTTATCGTGCTGCAGGTGACAAGGGGCAGGCCTAATGCTGCCAGAGATGAGATACATGATTTTAGTAGTGACACTGTCACAAGTGACGAGACTTCAATTAAAGCCCAATTAGTAGGGCTGCCTAACTGGGGCAGTTCAATCCGAGTCATATCGTTGGAGCTTATTAGGTTCAAGAGAGGCAATTGATTCAGAATAGACAAGAGCGATTCAGGAAAGGACTGTAACTGGTAGGGTTAATTTCTTCTATAATGACCCATTTGCCCAATGCTTGTATTTCATTGGAAGGCTTTGGAGATGTTTCTGTTGCCGGTTGTGGAAAACTAGTAGCAGTTTTCAGGGCACTTAAGTCGGTAGTGGAATAGAGACCCTTTTCAGGATATTTGCCATGTTGGCAAGCTGACCAGTAGGAGTAGGTTGGGTTTAAGCAGCAACAAGAGGTAGCTCTATTCAAGAGAGGGCGTGAAGAAATTGTAGTCTGAGGAACAAGGCAGCCAGTGGCTGCTGGTGGGTAGGTTTTCTATGTGGTCTATTTAATGTGATCTGTCGGATCGTGCCGTCCGCCAACTTGTTTATAACTGTAGTTTTTCCCGGTGGCGAGCCACTGGTTGCGGATGGATTGGAGACACTTTAACTTGCAGTAAGGGCACTTTTGGACTTTCATTGTGTAGTTTGTTTCAAGCACTTTTGGCCAAAAGAAACAGTTTTCCCAATTTATTTCTGCCTCAGTCTTTTTTGTGTGTCAGAGTTGGGGTATTTTCCAGAGCAAAAACACCTCCTCATAGTCCCAGTTTTCAGCAAGAATTTCAGGTTGCAGTGAATGCATAAAAGGACACAGGCTAGAATGGGTGGTGTATTCTCAGTGTGCGACCGGACCGAGATGACCTTGGAGCTTTTATGACTTTGTCGCAGAAGACTTTGTCTATAGGTTTAGTGATTGTTGACAGTTTGTCAAGACTTGCCAGAAGCAAGTCAGCCACTTTAGACAATGTTAATTTAATATCTTGTTGGTCCTGGAAAATCTTAGCTACTGACCTTGAGAGAGATCCCACCTTGAGTAATAATATCTCTATATTATTGATTGAAATGTGAGTAGTAGACTCAGTTTCAGTCTGATGATATGATATGATATGATAGGTTATTTATAACGCGCTTAATACCCAGAGGTTTCTAAGCGCGGACCCGGGGATCGAACCCATGTTGCTCCGTGTCGTCTTGCTTCCAAGACAAGCACGTTGCCACTGAGCTATCCTCCCGAGACGCAGATGGGCAGACGAACTGTCTACCTCTAACACAGAGCTTAAGTCGGACAATCCGGGGGAATCAGAGAATGATTTCAGGGCAGCCAAGTCCAGAGACTAGGATAAGTTTATGTCAATGACATTTCCATTTCTTTCGTGTGAGGGTAACTCCTTTTCTCCTCCGAGTGAGGCACGCTACAGGCCTACACACATCTTTAGGAGGGAATTATTGTCGATGGCATGTGAGAGCGATTGCACTGACGAGTCACTGAATAAAGCGACAGAGACTGAGTGCTGATTTTTTGGATTCCAAAAAGTTTGCAATGTCAGGTTGGAGATGGTTAATTTGTTTAGCTAGCCCCTTTTTTTTAATAGCAGAGGTGGGCTTGCTAGACGTGGCTTGACTTGGCTTTTTTGTGGGCGGGACAAGGCACTGCGCAATGTTGATTTGCACATTTTCTTTAAAGCTATGGTGGTGGCAGACAATCAGCGAGGCCTGGTCTGCTATTGGGGCACAGCCGCAGAGGGGGAGTTGATGGGAAACAGCGCAACCCGTGTGGTCCAGAAGGCTACATCCACGGAAGGCGCTGAGGCGATGGCTCCAGCACACAAGAGTTCACCAACTTCACACCAACTCAACACCACCTCACTCGCTCTCCCGACCTCCATACCACCACCACAGCTACTACTCCTATAGTGAGGCTGCTTCCCGAAACAGCAATCTGTTGAAATGGATAGACTTGCAAATTGCAGACTTCCTCCACACCCAGCCTCTACATCTTGCCAGCTCTGTATAGAGTTTTTAATTTAGCTGAACTTTAGGCCCAACAAACTTGCTTGTCCAGAGAAATAACGCTAACCAGACGGCCAAAACCAATTATCCAAGGAAGTGTCCTAGTATGTGATTTCCAAATCACAAGTCATTCCGTTTGGTAATAGTTGTACAAAAAGATTCAGTCGACAGGATTGAATGTTATAAACAGTCTCCTACCGGAGTATGTGCTAGTGGTATTTTATGAGCATGGATCGCCAACGGCTCGCAAAATCGCGCAATGGCTCTCAGAGCTGTATAAACAAGCACATTCAAAAGCTTGCCACACTACTGCACCCATAGCAAGCTGGCCAGTCCATCCAACTACTGGCCAGCAGCCCATAGTCCACGGCTGTCCCAGACTCCAACACTACTTTACCCCTCTGCTGGAGGGAGCCGCAGTACGGACGGTGCAACAAGCGATACCACTCCTTTCTCCTTTCTTCCCTGCTGATTCGCATGACAGCACTGTTTGTTTCTCTCACCCTCCTGCTCAGGACAGGACAGCACAGAACAGTGTCCGAGTCTACAAGGTTGTGGAGGACCCAGCAACGTGCCCAAAAGGTCATCTAGCCGCACCTTCACCAGCAGTAACGAGCAGTAACGAGCGAGGCCATTTCCGACAACCAACGATAACTATGCCCTGGGTGTATTCAAATTAGACTTTGCTACATTGTTGCTCCTAATCTGCCTTACTTTAGCAATCTCTTTCAAGCACTTCCAATTACTTTCTGTATATTTCTTTGGCTTCGACAGATAGGGTACCCTGTTCTAGGTGCGGTTGTTAGAGTTCAATTGTGGTGCTCTTTTCCCTTCACCACGTTGCTTTCACACTCTTTGCTATGTTCCATTCTTGGTTTATATTTCATCAGATTATCTCGTAACTTGCAATATTCCTACCAACTTGTTGTTTCCACATTGGTTTATTCAAAGCTTTCATATGCTCACCAAAAGCTTTCATTCAGATTGGTATTCAATAGTTTTCAGTACTTGTTTGCTCACACTTTGCAGTAATCATGAAAAACCATTTACTTTGGTTCGTCGTGTCTTGCACCTTAAGTGTTGTTCATTCGGCATTCCCTTTTCCCCCCAATAACAGTCCCACAAACCCCCTGGTTCCAGCGATTCCTTTCCCTCACTCACCAGCCTCCGGAGTCTCCTCCGGCGACTGTCACCTCTTGCTCAGTTCAACTTGCACTTCCTCAGCATTTAGCGACCCCTGCTTGCAGAGTGAGTCTGTGTCTCTCCCTCCAGTACTAGAATGGTGAAAGGATCTATTAGTGTGCATTACTCCTAGTCGCCTCTTCTTTGTCCCAGTACCATAGTGAAATGAATGAGAGGATTTGAGGGGAGTGGGTTTAAAATAGCCTATAAAGGCAGGGGGAGGGTGATGTTGGTTCTCAATTGGAAAAGGCGGATACCATGTCTCACCTGTGGATATCCTCTCCCCAATCCCCAAGCACCCTCCCCCCAGGTGTGCCTCCCTCGCATCTCCGCCCTCAGGTTCAGGATCCAAGAGTGATGGTCTTTCCCTGGCCACCTGAGAAGAGGATCCAAGGGGAGTAAGGGTTTATCAATTTCGTCTGTCTATTTTAATTAACAAATCCTGTAGGTTTTGGCTATGATGAACTGCAAAAGTAGGTTATCTGCAAAGATTTGGTTTCATCTTGGAGTCATGATGAAATATGATTCATTTATGCTTAATGATTGGTTTAATTTTAGAGCTTTGGTTGGGAAGGTTCAAAGGATATCAACTTTGGTGCTTTCTTCAATTATTGTCTTGTAAGTAACTCCTCTCTGGAATTTGTATCAATGTCTTGTAAGTAACTCCTCTCTGGAATTTGTATCAATGTCTTGTAAGTAACTCCTCTCTGGAATTTGTATCAACTTTGCTTTGAGTTATTGCTAATTCTTCCTTCGTGTACCCCCCTCAAATAAAAAAAAAAAAACATTTTTGTTGCATTTGCTTGCAATGCATCCAATCATTTCTAGGTCACTGACAATTCTTTTGATTCGAATCAGCGGACTATAGGGTAAACTAGTAAGTATGTGACAAGATGAAAACTCGACATTCAAAAAAAAGATGCGATCAGTTGCATTGTATATCATATAATTCGTTTCAAATTTAAAGAACAATGTTTGCGTATGATGGAGCCATACAGACTCCTGTACAAGTTCCAAACATTTGCATGTTTTGGGGGGGGGGTCAGATCATTGACTGTGGTTCCATTAGAAGTGGCCAGTAACTTCTTCAATATTATTCACATGGAAAGATGATGTGGTAGCATTATTTATTGTAGAGGAATCTTTAATTGTGGTTGAATATAAATGGCATCTATGGTTGTGATATAATATGGTACTGATGTTCATAGTTGTTGTGGAGGGCATAATTTCTTGGAATCTATGTGATGGATATGTATTCTGATGGAAAATTCAATACAAATATTTCAACAACAAAAAAAGAAGTGCTCAGTAACGTCTACCAATCATCTGCGTAGACATGGAAATTTAGTGTGCAGAAATGTATCAGCTTTACCATGAGGCTCACACACACACTGAACACCCAAGGAGAGATTATGGAGCATTGGGGTACTCCACGTGGAAGTTAAAGGGTAGGAAATGAAAAGTTTCCAGCTTGACATGGCAAGAGCAATCTTGAAGGTAGTTTGTAATCCAGCAGAGTGATGTGCCGTCCAAGCGGAATGCATTGAGAACTCCATTGATGATGATGATATGACTTAAAATGTCAAACGCTGCAGAGAAGTCTAGGAGAATACGTGCGACATGAGAGTTCTTATTTAGACCTTTCCTTCATGAAGATTAGCCAATTCACATGCTGCTTTGTATGCAGGAACGAGACGGATTGCAGTGGAGAAACTTCTGGGATTCACAATGATGATAACCAATGATTGCTTGGTGGTGGAAGGGCCATAGCATAGGGAGCTAGCAAGAGCAATGCGATGAGAAACAGGGCAGCAACTGCACCAGTTCTTAATGTAGAAAAGAGATATTGGCCTGATAAGGTGGTCCCCACAGGACAAATGGGGGCCAGAACCATGGCCTGCTGCAGGGTATCTGAGGGCCAGATGGGGTGAAGTGTCTAAAGGTTATAGTTTCCCACCTAAGCACCATTTCTGAACGGGAAAATATTTCCAACTCTGCATCAGAGGGCAGGTGTCCGGTCCAGACTTATTAGATTAGCTCACTGACCTGTGGAAGAAGGTCTGGCCACAGGAAAGAGTGTAATGAGGCCCTTTGTGTTACTTTATAGTTGATTAGATATATCTACAACGAGAGCTCTGATTGCATTGTTCTTGGTGTGACCATTTGAATTAATGAAAGAAACACCCAAAACATTTAAATATATGTCTGCATTTCTAACGTATACGAGTGTGGGGGAGTCTGTTGCATTAGATCATCTATGTAAATCAATAAGGCCACTTGCAACCTTACCAAGGAGACACCATTCTTTCCTTGTTTGACTTTTCAGTTGTCGCTTTTCTCCCTACAAATCCTAGCAAAGTGTCCACGCTTGCCAGAGGTGGAGCAGTTCTCCCCAAGGCAGAGCTGGGTTACAAACTACCAAAGTGGATGGGAGCCACACACCCAGGTTTCCTGGATTAGATATACTTCTGGGTTGCAGCCACTTTTCATACTTGATCTTCGCCAACATGGTGCACGTTGCTGCAAGATGAGCAGTTGTTGTGCTTTTCTATGTCCTCTTCAAATAGTACGTTCTGTTCCATGATCATTGCTCGAACTATTAGCTGGACAAGGGTGGGGCTTCTATTGAGGGACATCCGCCTTGACATAATTGCTTGCCACCAACATGGACTACGAGTAGATCGCTCATGAACACATTGATGAAGGGTGCACATTTGTAGTCCATTTTTATGACATGCAAGGCGCATATTGTTCAATGGACTCCATTTGAAGGTGGTAGTGGTGTGCAAAACGTTTGGCTCTCCTGGCCAACATTAAACATGACAACGTGCCATAGCCCTTCTTAAGGTAAACCAGAGCTTCCTTGAAAACCCGGAGGGCTTTGTTGTGTCCAGTAAGCACCAGATGGTGGGAAATCATGAACAGTGATCTGTCTGACCCAGGCGATGCAACATCATTGGCTGTTTCCTTGAGTGCCACATATGCAGCACCTACATAAGTCAGGCATTCTTGTTTCCATAGCAGCAAGGATTCCGCTGAGTTCAGCAATAACGTGGTCTGGAGCTCTATTTGATGCATGTTGCTAGGTGAAGATGAGAAGGTCTACAGGGATGTAACATGTCATGATTTAATTTGCTGCTGCCGACAAGTGAGTGACAGGAGATGAGCTTGTGGTTGCCTAGTGGAGGAGTTTGCAAGAGCCAGACCGTTCCCATTGTCTATGGAATGGAATAGGGTTTGGTATTGCGTGATGGTACGCTGGTGCTGCATGCAAAGGAGTCCAGTGTTTCCAATGCCCAGAGAACAGTCTGCATATGCAGAAGGGCGGACCTCACAAGTGTAGAGGAGAGCAAAGATAACAGAAGGGTAGGCTGGGCATGTTCTCTCATACAGGGATCCAAAATAAAACTGTATACTGAGGGCACAGGCCAACAGGGCTGAAGTGGAGGAGTTCTTAGGAGAGAGCGTCCGACAGTGGGGAGGAATAAAGACCTAAACCCTCACACACTGGCTCCTATCCAGATCAGATTATGCGCTTTGTGTGAGTCCCAAACAATGGGCCTCAATTAAGGGCTCTGTTCAAAGGTATGCACATTCATTGTGGGATAAACAGAGGAAAAGGGCCATTACTACACTGTTGTAATCCACAGCCCTTTAACAAAACAACCTATGGATACTGGGGGAGAGGGTAGCATTCTTGTCCCAATGCTGTCGCAGCTGCTAGAAAAAAGGTCAAGACCCCGGTGTTCAGGTAAGAGAATGTATTTTTCAAGAAGTAAGACTACAAACACTCTCTTCTAATTTCCCTGATCCAACTGGTAACACGAAAACAATGGAAATTACTTTCTCAAATGAAGGTCTGAGCCATGAAATGACAATTTTTAAATTTTAATTTTGTTAATGAAATATCATCCTTTTACAATTCATAGCAAGCATACACCATAAAATGACAGTAGATGATACATTTAAAAATGGCCAATATGTATTCATCCTGACTATTCAGCTCGAATTCTTAGAGCATTAAAATAATTTTTATTGAGTGAGCTATCTCAAAGTAGTCAAGGTGAGGAACGTACAATGGCCTCCCAAAAAGTGTTGCCATAAATTCTCTATCTATAAAGTCACCACTGCGTACACATTCTTTAAAGTTCAAGGTGCGTAATAGGATTAAGGCGGGACAATTAATTACCGAGTGTTTTTATTTCTTTTTCATTCCCACAAAACCGACAATACAACATTTCTTTGGGAAGAAAATTATGAATGGTTAAAATGTCTCTAGTGCGTAACAAATTAAACCTAAACCTCATAAAATCTGCTCTCATGTGAGTATTTGGAAATCTCTGAAAATAGGGTTCAAGAATCCCCAGTTTTTTATGATCATTCCTTAGTTGGGCGTAATGCACATAAGTGTGAGTTTGTATCCAATATTTATGATAGATGGCTAATTTTACACTACATGGATTCTGAAGCAAAACTTCACTCCAAGTGTCAGCTACTAGCATACGGTTGCAACAGAGCGGGGCAAAATGATATAATGGAGTTCACACTCGAAGTTCTTAATAAAATCTTCACCTCTAAAAATAGGGAATCATTTAAAGGTTTAAAATGTTCTGATAAAACAACAAACTTCCAAATTACTATAGCCCTCAAAGATTTCATACCCATCTTGAGACAGTTTACCTTTGTGTATGCATTGAATGCGTTAATTAAGCTCTGAAGCCCCATCTGTGTGAGATCAAAGAGTAAAAGTTTGTCTGCATACGCTAGCCATGAAAATTTAAGATAATCATTTTTCAGAGAGATAAAAGCAGCTTTATCCAAATATTCATTAATATCTGAAACATATACATTAAATAGACAGGGTGACAAAATGCAACCCTGCTTCAATCCAGAACTATCGGGACTCTTTCTTGAAAGATGGCCTAGGTGGTTAAGTCTCACTTGAATATTGGAGTTCCTATGAAGATGGATCATGATATTTAATAATCTGTCACAGAGTCACCATCTAGAAGGTTTTGACCATAACAAGTTTCTGTTGTGAAAATCAAAAGCAGCTGATAGAGCAATTGAGGACACGAATATCGAATACATACTTTTTGTCCAAATGGTTTCCTGAAAACACAAATAAAAAACCCTTCAGCCTTTGTGGAAACCAGTTTGATATTTTTTTTAATTCTTCCAGTAGAGGCAACTCACTTTTCTAACTCTGCCAAAATCGACGATGCAAAGATCTTGGTGTATGAATCCATAATACTAATAGACCTGTCGTTTTTGGGGTCTGATTCAATGCCATTTTTGAATATGGGGATAACATATGAAGTTTCCTAAGAGGGAGGAATTATAGATTCCAACACAAGTTGCAAAAAGAATATACTTAACTTCGTGGACCAAGTTTCGAGAGCAATTTGAAAGAGCCTATTGGAAAGATTATTCAGGACTGCTGCCCAAGAAGAGCTTGCCTTAATAATACATTTTCAAAATATCCTCCATCGAAGTCAAGGGACCATTTGGTGTCCGTACAGCATTGCACTATCGCCCTAGAGGGGGAGGATTTGGCATAAAGGTCTCCAAAATAGCTCACACAAACAGGTTTCAAAATGGGGTTGATTTGTTACTAGACCCAATTACCTTCTATGACATTATTGTCTGAATCATTCACTGTCATATGGGAAACCTCTGCACGAAATACCTGGGGTCCCTCTTCACCCACCACCATAGAAGAAAGTGCAGCTGTCAATACCAGGAAAGCACAATTGTTGCTGATCTCATAAGAGAGTAGTCCCCTCTTTGACATACTGTGGTGGAGACCAATAGCAACAATCACAATGGTTCTAAAAGCATCAATTGGGCAGAGGTCACACAAAAGGAAGAGGTCGAGGCCAGACAGTGGGAAGAAAACCCACAGAGAGGGATGTGGGCAAGGACACAGGCAGAAACCCTCACAGCAGATCAACATGCTTTGGAGGAAGGGGTAAGACGTTACATCAAGTACCAACATGCAAGTTATTAATTTATCATCCCATCAGTTGAATAATCATCAGACTGACCTTCTGAAGCTTGGTCTCAATTTTTGCCACAGTTTTTCATTCGATTATGCACAGACCCATTTAGATTTCGGTCAATTCTTCCAGAAAATACCATTTTAAATGTTTTTCGCAATAAATCTGTCAAAGGTTTCAATATTTAAATATGTACCTCAACAATGGAAAAAAGATTTGTTGATTTCATGACAATGATTCTGTAGCCAATTTTGAAGATTTGGCAGATATTTACATTGATCCTGTTAACATTGATTCTGAAGGCTTTGATATAGATCCTGATTGGCCAAAACAAGTCAACATGTAATCCACCCATGCCTAGTGGTGGGTGTGTGGAAACATTTCATGATGTGTGTATTGCGGATCTGCTTAAATTGTAACTGCCTTCTGCATCTCCTACAAAATGAAATTTGACCAAGCTCCAATTTCATCTCTATAGGAGCTACAAAGTGTTACGGAGGTCCCATAAAACCCTCGGACAAGGGTTCTAATACCGTTTTACAAGATCGTGATAGCTATGTGTCAGAGGTTTTATGACAGCCAAGAGATCAGTCATGTTGTCAGTTATCCACCAATCCTTTTTCCAAGATTCAGTGCGATTTGGTGGTACTTGTCAACAAGTGGTTTGGGTCAGGTATTCTGGATGATGACAACGTTAAATATTTGGTGCCTTCTTTGTTCACCATTCCAACTATCTATTTTTTGCCCAAAATTCATAAATCTTTGATTCGGCCACCTGGGAGGTCTATTGTCACGCTATCAGGTTCTTTGTTAGAAATTGTATCACATTTTATTGATGAGACTTTGATTTCATTTTTGTCTTAATTTCTACGTGACACTTAAGAATTCTTACATCACATTAAAGAGGTTCCCTGGGAAGATGGTTTAATTTTGGCAACGTTGGATGCGGTTTCTTTATACTCTTCTATGATCACTCTGTGGGTGTGAGAGCCTGTAAATATTTCTTGAATACATGTTCTCTCACTTTTTATCTCACAGCACTATGATTTTGGAAATGCTAACTATGATGAATCCTGTGGGGTCATCACGAAACATCAGCCTAAAGTCTCCTCCCATGTGGCCAGGGAAAGGCAGTCGTTACCTGATCTTAACCCTGGGGATGGTATTAGGGGGGAGGATCACATGGAAGTAGGAAATTGTCAGGGGAAAGTGGCGACTCTGTTAGGAGAGACGCAGTATTCATCCTCTTCGGAGGATGAGATTTCCCCAATACCTAATTATCTAATGGCATGTTGCCACTGTAAGGCTCCCTGTCCCAGAATTACCCAGAGTGCCAAGTATGAAGACCCTTTTAATAGAAATGAAAATGTACATAGGGGGGATCAGGAAGTTATTATAACTTCCGGTAGTTCCGATTCTACCTTATGCTTAGATCTCAGATCTAAGGGAAGAACATCCTTTAAAACCTTCCCTTAAGTGTGAATCCTCTCAATCACCCAATCAGATTGGATTAAAGAATGAACTAGCAAGAACATATGGACTCCAAGTCCCTGAGACAAGGAAGAGGGACCCAGAGGTCTAGTTGTTGTAATGGCCAACACCTGAGCAGGACCTTTCAACATGTAAAGGCCTTTCAGGAGCAGGAGAAGGAGAAGAAGAAGCAGCAGCAGAGCGAAGCAGAAGCTGACGTTTTTGTTGTGGCAGCAGCAGGACACTTTGTAGAAGACGTGGCAGAGGTCGGGACTCCTTAGTTATACAGAGGACGCACAGCAGGAAGCAGTATTGAAGCCAGCCATCCTGTGAGAGAGAAGACGTCTACGCACCGCGAACTGCTCCCGCATTGGATTTTCACCGGAGAGTACACAGAGCTGCAAAAGCTCCATTGAAGTTCAGCACGAGTTTCGGAATACCGACAGGAGCTGTCAGATGCAGAGGAGGTCCCGAAGAGCGAAACAGCTGAATAAGCAATACTGGCACATCAGAAGGAGGTGCCACGTCATACCAGTGAGTTGGCCTGAAGCAGGTGACCTTGGGGCGCTCCAAAGTAGACTGCTAGGCTGTAAAAACTATTTTGAATACCAAACAATTGAATTAAGGCAAACTGGGCATAACTCTCCTCCTGAGGGATTCCAAATAGGGGACTAATATGAACCACATTGCCAAAACCTAAGAAAAGTGTTAAAAAGGCAAACTGGGCTCAACTCTCCTACTAGGGTATTCCAAATAGGAGAATAGTGTAACCTGCATTGCCAAAGCCAAATAAAAGCGACAAGCAAAGTGGACACAATTCTCATAATGAGGGATTCCAAACAGGGGAACATTAAAATCTGCATTGTCAAAACCAAATAAAATTGAAATGCAGACAAACCGGTTACAACTCTCTTAGTAAAGGATATCCAGGGGGAGAGAATTATAACCCACATTGTCAGCAGTCAAACGGTTGCATGGCTAGAAATCAAAGACTACAGGAGCAAAGCCCTCCCTATAAAAGGGATAAGGGTGACAGAACTGTATTGCCTAGGGCAAACAGACCAAAAAGAGAATCATTATCCATTTGTGAAATATCACTCTGGAAGAAGATGTAAACCAATTGTGTTAGAAGTCAAAAGACTAACCAGATAAGTAGTTGTTAGTTCAAATCTCCCCATTGATGATTCCAGTGTGGAGAATTTGGAACAAACCTTACCACAGACTCCAAATTGTAGTAGTAGGAGTTTTATCCTGGCAGGCAAGTAAACCAGGAAAGGGACCGATGGTATTTAGTCCTCGCAGGCGAGTACACCATGCAGGTGATGATTTAAAGTACTGTGATTGTGGGAAAACGATTATGATGGAAAAGAAGTGCCAATTCCATCATCTTGGTTTTGATGAACTGTTGCTTAAATTAAAGTGTTTCTTTTGAATGAACCATCCTAACTAAAGTGTTACTTATAAAGAAGAAGTATGATGTGCTAATAAGTGATTGGCCTTGGAGAAAACAACATTTGCATTTTGATTTCTGAATTTATGTTTGGAGAAAAAGACGTTTGGTTTACCAAACAGGAGGTTTTGGAAACACTCACAATTGCTTTGAAGTATGAACAAACATTTGGAAGTAAGATAGTCAATTTGCCTAGTGAAAGACCAGGAGGAAAGCTCAGGGGAAACGTCTGTCTTGGAAGCAAGATAACGCATAGCAACATCTCCTCGACCTCACTCTCTACCTGTGGCATCCCCCAGGGCACTATCCTATCGCCATGGCTCTTCATTATCCATCTTGCCCCTCTTGCTCACCAGATTTCCTCTTCTCCCCATTTCCAGTGGTACGCCGATAACACACAGCTTTCCTTCAAACATCCCTCTATTACCTCCTCTTCGATCCACGACTGTGTCTGCCATACAGGCATGGTGTGTAGCTAGCTATCTTTGTCTTAAAGCCAGTAAGACAGAGATCCTTCTCACTGGGACACCTGTGCCCTCTTTTCCTCCTACCCTCTGGCCACCCTCTTTGGCCCTCTACCCCCACCATCATGTGAGGCCAAAAACCCACAGGGTCATCTTTGATTCTGCTCTCTCCTTCACCCCTCATATCATGCAACTTACTTAGAAGTCCCACTTCCAGTTCCACCTCCTCTAAGGCATTGTTCCTTTACTCACCTTCCCCCAGAAGCTAAATGTCTCCAGAGCTCTGGTCCTCTCCACGCTGGACTACTGCAACACCCTCTTTCTCAATCTCCCTCTTTCCTCCATACCCTCCCTCCAGCTAATCCAGAATAGGGCTGCAAAACATATACTTAAACTCTAGCCGAGGGAACATATCTCCCTAGCCCTTCAATCTCTCCACTGGCTCCAAGTGGCAGCAAGGATCACATTAAAAAAACCCTCTGCATCAGCCACAAGACCTTCTGGGTCCTGGGACCATCCTATCTCCACCTGGAAACTGCTCAGAATTCTGCTGTTCTATACCTCTTCCCTCTTTTCCTCCCCTGTCAATCGCCCCACTGCCGCTGTGACCGGTGGCCTGATCCTCATGAATCTCACAGGATTCCAGGCCCTTCTTCCCAGTTGATACCAGCACCCTCCCTGCCACTGTACTGCCCTTGCAGGCCCCTGCTTGTTGGCTCAACATCCCACCACTGGGAGTTGCCTGCACTTGCACTTAGCCTGAGGTTCTCCCCCTTGGCTCCCCTTAGCACTTCCCTCCTGGGCCATCCACCAGCACTGGTGCACTCCTCTCTCTTCCACCCCTCCTACCTCCTGCACTTCTCACTGCACTTGCACGTCCACATGCCACAAGGCTTAGTAGGACCATGACTGTATGCCATTTTCTTTTTGCCGTTGTTAATATTTCATATGGTCCCACTTAGCCTTATGGTGCTTTTGAAACACAAATCTGTTGAACAGGTGCCTGACAAATGCTCAATAAAATAAAAATAAAACAGGTTCAAATCCCGGTCTCACGCTTAGAAACCGGTCTCGGTATTAATCACGTTATGAAAGAACAATTATAATTATAAAGGATATATTGAATGGAAAATACTTTGTTTCCAACATGGAGTGTAACTTTGTTATTGAACCGACTTTCTTGAAACTTGACTTTGTCCAGAGAATCCGGAATTGATCCATGGGAAGGGAATTCAATTCTTGTCACAAGGATTAGTGTTTATAACTTTTAAGAATAACATATGTTATTTTGTAGAGTTTAAAACTGCCACACAATTGTTGTATAATTTTGTTGTGTATATTAGTGTGAAGGTCAGATACTTTTGGGACATTAGGTAATTTTCATTTAGCCTTCGTTTGTTAGGCAGGGATATCCTTGTTAGGTTAGGGAAAAGTAGGTGTTTGTCTCACCCCTTTTTATTTAATAAAATGGCAACATGTGAAAAAAACTCTACCTGTGTGTATGTCTCGCATTTCTGACCCCTCACATAACCTTCAGTACTTTTGCTCCCTCGAAAGTGAACTTAACCATTAGATGGTGGGAGGCCACCATTTTAATTGAAACATACACTGACAGACCATAGCCTGGTGGCGTTTTATAGATGTTTTTGTTATATGGAAGGGGGGTGAGGCTGGATGGGTTGAGTTTGTCAAACAGCTCAAATGTAACAGTGTAAATCCGTCCTTTACAGAAAATCCTAGTACTTCAGAAATTGTGTATCTCGATGTAAATGTCACATTAGTTCTCAATGGGATACACACCTCTGTACAAAAACAAAAACATCACCAGTTCAAATCTCCACCTCCATGCTTGCAGCAGTATTCCTACGAGTTGCAAGAATAGTACCCCCTGTGGGGAATTTGTATGTTACCGTAGAAACAGCTAAAATCTGACTTGATCAGTGTTGCTCCCAGGCCTCACAACATTTTGTGTCTCACACCAAAGGGGTAATTGAGAATGCTTATGCCAAGGCAAGAAAACTTGGGAGACCATTTGTTGAATAGGAATACAACAGATCGCAAGGCGAATAATGGCTACCCTCGCCTCAGAGTGTGAGAAAGATCATCCAAAGACATTGGCATGTCCTCAGCATGGATAAGGATGTCACTGTTGCTTGCTTCTCATCCTAATTTAGCATTTAGATCGGCACCCTCGTTGGGAGACAACTTAATCACCAGCTTTCTTCCTCCTGTTAAAAGACCTCTGGCGCATAGTGGGTGGTTGTCACAATTTCCTGTTGGTTTCTCCAGAAATGTCAAGTCTGCACCCATGCAATCACACAGAAAACACGCGTACATCCAGCAACTGCTACTTCTTGTGTCAAACATTTTATTACATGCAAAACCACATTTGTTGTCATTAGGACATGTGATCCTTCCTATACTATGTCCAAACATTTTAAAGAGCAGCATGCCAGCAATACACATTTGTTTACCTTTTTCGGGTGGGCCATGTGCCTATGCATCCGAGGGGCAGAGATAGAACTCTCAAGCTGCATCAACTTGAGACTAAATTAATTTTGGATTTTTACACAAATAATCCACATGGACATTACATCGATGAGGAACTGTACACATTTATTGGTGTGTGATCGCAGTGACCCTGGACTTCCAGATAACATGTACTCCCTAGGTTTGGTATTTTTTGCTCTCCATCCTAGACTTTATTTACAATGCTTTGATTTTTAACAATTGTCTTATGCAATGTGTCTGACAAATATGTAAAGGTTGGCTATCTGTATGATGTTATACCACTACGGTGGTCATTGTGGTTGAGGTCCCATAACTTTTTCAGTAGCTAGGACAGGATCTCTGCATGTATTCCATCAGACCAAAGATACCATCATTGCATGGGTGTCAAGCCTGCTTGAAGTTTCTGATCTGGTGTGCAGTATTACAGCATGTGTGATGTTTTAATTGCACGATATGGAAATCTGTGGAGCATGTGGTTCTTGCTGTGATCCCTTAACAAGTATTTTACGTGCCACGTGGCATCAATAATGTTGTTGTATGGCGATACCTTTTGCAGCATTTTGGTATACTATTTTGTTTTTAAATCTAGTGAGGTAATTCTCCTAGTACGGACACTGACCGAGTATTGTTGTTATTCTGCCTTAGATTCTTGTTTTTATCAACAGGCTTTGTTTTCTAAAGTACCTGCACTTTCGTTTTTTGCTGCTACATGGACATTTTTATTTAGAAAAGAAATTGCAGGTGTTTTCAAATAAATGTCTTTACAACCAGCTTTCCTCGCAATTATGCACGATAGGCGCATGGAAATATACTTGGACCTTTATATTTAATTGGGTTCACTAAGTTATTGTGTATATTTGCCATCAGCTATAAGCTCAGTGAGGTTTGTGTGTGGTCTTGTGTGCCACAATCTTTGCAATCTGCTGCTATATGCATTTCACTTTAAGCTATTATAGCTAGGTTTGCACTTGCAGTGTATATTTTATGCTGCATCAAGCACTAAGCACTTTTCAGTATGGGCGTTCAATTTTTGTATTTAATTGTGGTTATCTGGTTGTATATGAGAATATCTGTGGATCCATATATATTTATACATTTAATGCATGAATATTGTTGCTAATTCATGTACAATGTCTGATTGTAACAAACCTGTTAGTTATATAACTCATTTTATAACAAGTAATCAATGCAGTCTGTGTCATGTTAGGCAGCACAGAGTCAGTAGCTCACCATTCCAACATGTCTGCTTGCTTGCTTTGTGTAAAAAAAACCTGAAATGCAACGCATTGGGAAACTCAGGACCAGCTAACTTGGCACCTTCCCGTTGATCTCCCCTATAAGACTATATCCCCCACAATGCCATTTGCTATGGCATTGTGAATGCCTTCTCTTCTAATAAAGATGTCCTCTTAAGCCGGTCCAAAGTTCCCCAGTGCGTTGAATTTTAGGGGTTTTGATGCAATAGGTTTTTTACCTTAACTGATCATTAACTTAAGGTTATTTATTGAATTTCAAGGGTTTTGTTATTCGGTCGTTTTTCTGCACCACTGACCATGGCCTTCTGCCTTGCCCACTGTCTATTTTAAAACATTACCAGACCACTAGCCATGGCTAGTGATTGTTCACCCCAACCTCACTGTAGCTGTCAAAATTACTAAAAAAAAGCTTTTTATATTGCATTTTTGCCATAGACATGGGCACTGTTCCCTCCAATTATGTTTCCCTAAGTGTGGAAATAGTTACATTTTGCAAACACATTTTTCTATGTGCGCACCTAAAAAACAAGGTAAGCTACTTTGTGAGGGTGCGTAGTTAGTGAGTGACCATCTCCAAAGAGTTTGGAAGGAATTTCCCCTTCCCAACCACTGCAATGTGTTACAAATCAGTGTAAAAGGTGCATTTTACACAACTTTTTCCAAACATACAGGCTAAACAAACAAAGTATTTTATATGTGATTATAAGGAGAGCGCATAATCCAGTCCAGGACTTCAGGATATGCCATAGTACCTACCAAAAGTACCCCTGTATAGAGAATAAAATTGTATGTGCAAAAAAAGCTTTGTATGCCCAGGATAAACAATAGGTTTAGTTCTGGTTATTGATTTGTCAACACTGTTCAGAGAAATTACAGAAAGGGTCTAACCCAACTAGAAAAGAACACTCATGTTTATTACAAAAAACACATTGTTTATCTCTGATGTGGCTGACAAAAGATGTAGACACAAGACAATTATTGCAAATAAAATAATGGCAGCTACAAGGAATGTACTAGAAAACAATAGTTCATGTGCCACTTTAAGTAGTTCAAGGGCCAGGAGTACATGCCTCTCATAATTTGTATACTGATAATTGCATCAGAATAACTCCACCACAGAATATGATGATCAGAATTCCTGGGAGTCTGCTTACTATCCACATTATGCTGTCATGTGAGGTGACATTTGCTCAGAACCAGCCTTACAGCGAAGAGGCATACACACTGTCCATTTTTACATCCTAAAAACAGGAAAATGTGCCCAACAAAAATGGGAAACCATGAACATATAGGAGCCTACCCCCTTCTACCCACAAAGTTCCACTGATATCTGTACGAATATGTGACCAGTAGAGCAGTGGCACTGGTAGGGACTTGAATAATATTGATGTCCGATCTCAAGAGGAATTTTAAAGGAAAGAACATATTTTAATAAGCATTAAATATTTCTACTCGCAAAGCTAATTACTTTCTTACTCCCTTAAAAATGCTTTGATTCGAAGTAGGGAGCAAAATCATATCAGAGTCCTGCTTGTAACCCTGACATATGAAGTGAAATGACAAGGCACATATTAAACCTTATAGTTTTGCCCACCATTCCTCGCCACAGCCTAGACAAAGTTCAACAAGAGCCTTTCTGAGGTTTCTTGAAGAGAATCATATGCATGTGCCTATTAAGTCAATAGCTGCAATGGTCAGGAGGTGCAACAGATTGAGAGCCTTCTTCTTTAATAAGAGACCGCTCTTCTGAAATTCACTGTTATTAATTGAATATGATGCATTAGGGTTGTGTGAGGAACCTAAGGGTGTCCTCAATTTTCCCCCCTGTATCCTCATCTCAGGTGTCCCAGGAAAGTCACTTGGATCCCTGGGGGTGGATATGCTAGGGAGGATCACCTGGGTGGAGGAGGCTTGGGGAGTGGGGAGGAGACGCCCTTAGGTGAGACATGGTATCCCTCACTTCCTGTCCCTAACAAACCATCTATCCCTCAAGCCTTTATAGGCTATTGTCAGTCCTTTCCCTTAAAACATTCCCCAAGAAACCCCAGTTCGGTACAAGGAAGAGATCAACTAGACAGACACAGCCTCATTCTGCTAACACACACACATATAGGTGTCATGATCTCTGCTTCCAAAAGGTCAGGGTTTTCCCAACTCCCTTGGAAGCAGATCCATAACCCAGGTTCCGAGTGCCAACCAGTCCCAATTGGGACCTTTTGGACCCAGTCCTGGCGCCAGTGGCACCAGGCTCATAAATATGCCCAGTCCCAGCGCTGGAAGCGCCGGGCTCATAATGCTTGGGTGGACTTACCTTCAGCAGACCATGCTGCTTACTTGCCTGCCAGTTGAGCCTCTGATCCTCTTCTGTTTGGAACTACTTTTCCTGTTGGGTGGGGCTGGAGCCACTCCCTAGATTCAGAACACTGGAACTCTTCTGGAAGGCAGGAACTCTTTTCTTACCAGGAACTCTTTTCTTACTTAGGCGTGGCTGTGGAAGGAGACACCTAAGCACTACAGGAGGCTATTTAAACCACACCCGGTGGATGAATCTTGCTTTGCGTTATTCTGCAACCTCTGCAGCAGAACGCTCATCGTGTCTTCTGCATCCGGTCCTGGGCCTAAGGAAAAAGGCTTACCATCCTGAATCCAGTCTTCAGCAACACCTATAAAGACAAGAAAGAACAGGTTAGCTTTCCGGCATCTGAAAGGCAAAGGCTTACCATCCTGAATCCAGTCTTCAGCAACACCTATAAAGACAAGAAAGAACAGGTTAGCATTCCGGCATCTGAAAGGCAAAGGCTTACCTACTCTTCGTGCGCTCCGGAGGTCTTCACACTGCATTCCGGCATCTGAAAGACAAAAGTTTACCAACTCTTCGCACGCTCCGGAGGCCTTCGGCGCTGCATCCCGCATCTGAAAGACAAAACAAGGTGCGTTTAAAGACATTGGGGAACTTTAATACTCACGTGCCATTACTCCTTTCCACATCTAATCCAGTGGGTATTCCGGCACCCTGCAGCCGCTCCGAGCTCGTACCTGCAAAATAAAAAGACAGTTAGAGCGCATAGTGAAGCAGGCAACAAGCGCTTACTTACGTGCTTCCAGGCGCTTCTATTCATCACACGGGCTCCATCTTCAACTCACTTCAGCCCGTCATCCGCCATCGCCGGAACCCTGCAAAACAAGAGACATCATTACTAAAGACTTTAAAGACATTTGAATGACTCGAAACTTACCGTTCGTGCAGTAAACGACGGACAGCAGTCCTCTGAAGTCAAGAGGCCTGCGCTACCTATCCAGTGAAGAAACTGGTTACAGCACCCTGCCCCGAGGCAGATGGAGAGCTCGGCATTCACTTACCTAAGGTGAGAGCGTTAACCTTTGGGGGTCTACAGGAGAGGAGAAGAGGAAAGAGATAGGGACACCCCAATAACCCCAGTTCATTAACCCCATATTTTCTATCTGCAGACATCTTACTCTACACGTCAGGCATACAGTGCACAGAGGTCCAGCCCAAAGAGCCAACCGGGTGCTACACATCACCTTTGAAGATACGGTAGTCGCCCAGTCAAGACCGGCGCCTCTGCGAGAATCAGGTGAGCGATACAGAACGCAAAGCCTACCGCAAAACTCTCGCCCAGGCGCTATGGAAACCTCGGATACTGACCCCCTAGCCCGGTTACTTGGGGAACTAAGGGCAGAAGTGCATGCAGCTCGTCAGGAAACAAATGCTCTAAGAAGGGAACTAATTATTTCCAAGGAGAGAACAGACAATCTTGCTAGACAAGTGCTACAGTCACAAGCCGGACAGACCCCGTTACCCGCATCAGGGGCAAATCTTCCTTCAACATCCTCTATGAATCCAGTGCAGATCAACCTACCTGGGAATGTACCTCTGGCTCCGCCCGAACGATTTTCTGGTGACCCAAAGAGGTTTGCAGTATTTATCAATCAGTGCCGGCTGCACTTCTTATGCCGGCCAGCAGCCTTTCCAACTGATCAAGCAAAAGTAGCTTTTGTACTTTCGTACCTTAGTGGCAATGCGGCAGACTGGTCGATCCCTCTAGTTAATCAAGATGATCCGGTTCTCCATGATTTTCAAGCCTTTCAGCTTAGTATGGAAAAACTGTTCGCAAGACATTCACAGGGGCAGGCCTTGGACAATGAGCTTCTTTCGTTGCGACAGGGTAATCAAGACCTTTTGGCTTATATTGCATCTTTCAATAGACTAATAGTGGAAACTCAATGGCCTGAGGACAAAAGGATTACGCTGTTTTATAGAGGTCTACGTGGAGAGCTCAAAGACGTTTTAGCCCAAGTAGTGAATCCCCCACAAGACTGTTCGGATTATATAGACTTGGTCGTTCAAATAGATCACAGGCTGCAGAACAGGAAGGCCGATCGTTCCAAGTTTGATGCTCGAGTATTTTCCAAACCGCCAACTCCTTCCAAAGGAGTAGACTCCGGGGAACCCATGCAAATAGGGGGTCTGAAAGGTCCTCTAACACAAAGGGAGCGGGAAAGGAGGAAACAGTTGCAATTATGCCTATATTGCGGAAACTCAGGGCACTTTCTTCGAGACTGTCCGGTGAAACCTGCCAAGAAGGCAGTAGGAGCTGCAGTTACCAAAGTTACAAACTCTGAGCAGGGAAACGACCTCGCCCGACAAGAATAGAGGTCCTCTTGCCGAGCGTGAAAACCAGTTCCGTGACCTCGCATTTCGTGATACCTATGGTCCTCATTAGCCCTGATAATCCGGATCGATTACATGCAATTGAAGCTTACGTCGACAGCGGTGCCATCGGCAATTATGTGGATCATGAAATGGTTTTGAGGATGAATCTAACTCTTTGTCCCAAGGCTGTAAAGGACGTCATTACTACGGTGGATGGTACGGAGATAGCCTCCGGGCCAGTAACGCATACCACTCAAGAGGTGACGCTAGTAAGTCAAGATGGACACCATGAGAAGATCGTGTTCGATGTGATCAAGGCCCCTCAGTTTCAGATTATTCTAGGAATACCTTGGTTAGAGAAACACAATCCTCTGATCGATTGGCGAGCAAGAACGGTCCAGTTTCCAGAATGTGTCTCTACTTGTCACCCTCCACCTGGTGTTGCACTGGCCGCAATTTCTTCAGAGACTCCCCAGTTACCTCCCGAATACCTAGAATACCAAGATGTTTTCCGGAAGGATCAGGCTAACTCTCTACCTCCTCATAGGTCTTATGACTGCCAGATAGACCTGATACCTGGATCTACTCCTCCTTGTAGTAGAATTTATGCCCTCACCGAGCCTGAGAACCTTCACCTTCGACAATACCTGGATCAATACCTGGCAAATGGGTTTATTCGTCCTTCCAAGTCCCCTGCTTCTTCAGCTTTGTTCTTCGTTCCAAAAAAGGAAGGAGACCTTAGAACTTGTATCGATTATCGCTCCCTGAACCAGATCACCGTTAAGAATAGATATCCGTTACCTTTGATCCCTGAACTCCTGGACCAAGTCAGAAAAGCATGCATATATACAAAGCTGGATCTTAGAGGAGCTTACCACTTGGTACGAGTAAAAGAGGGCGATGAATGGAAGACGGCCTTCCGCACCAAGTATGGGCTATTTGAATATCAGGTCATGCCCTTCGGACTTTGCAATGCCCCGGCCGCCTTTCAATATTTTATGAACGATGTCCTCAGAGAGCTCATAGATGTATGTGTTGTTGTTTACATTGACGACATCCTCGTTTATTCTTCATCGGAATCTGAACATCGGAAACACGTGAAAATGGTCCTCGAAAGATTGCGTCAACACAAACTTTTCGCTAAGTTGGAAAAATGTGTTTTCAACGTGACTGAAGTTGAATTCTTGGGATTCATATTATCACCTGGCAGAGTGCGTATGGATTCAAAGAAGGTCGATGCAGTTCTCAAATGGCCATCACCATCCTCCGTAAAAGGTGTGCAAAGCATGTTAGGCTTCGCTAACTTTTACCGCAGGTTTATCCCCGAATTCTCTCGAATAGTCCAGCCCATCACTGCCTTGTTAAAGAAAAACAAACGTTTTGAATGGTCTACCGAGGCGGAACAAGCTTTCCAGGATTTGATGACTAAATTTATCTCTGCACCAATCTTAAAACACCCTCGCCCCGAACTCCCCTACATCGTGGAAACTGATGCTTCAAGCCTTGCCATGGGGGCAGTTCTATCACAAAAGGACCCGGTAACCAATCAGTTGCATCCCGTGGCATTTTGGTCCCGCAAATTCTCGCCTCCTGAAATCAATTACACGATTACTGACAAGGAACTTCTGGCTATCAAGTCTGCCTTTAAGGCTTGGCGGCATTATCTGCTGGGGGCCCGACACACCGTTACTGTGATTACGGATCACCGAAACCTGCAATATTTGAAGACCGCAAAAGCCCAATCCTCTAGACAACTCCGTTGGGCATTATTCTTTGCCGAGTTTGACTTCATAATTACCTATCGACCTGGTACAAAGAACGGTAAAGCCGATGCCCTTTCTCGGATGGGAGTGGAAGAACACTTGGTCAACCCTAAACCTGTACCAATCATTCCCGAACAAAGAATTCTGGGTGTAATCGCCACAGAATCCATAGAGAAAGTTAAGGATAAAGTCAGGCAACTTGTAACTCCAGCAGACATACAGAATTGGCATCTGCAGGGAAAGGACTTTGCAGTAAAGACAACTTATTGTATTTCCAAGAACGATTATACCTACCCAGCACAGATTTACAGAAAAAAGTAATCTCTTGTTATCACGACTCTTTAATGGAAGGTCATCCCGGTATAGCCAAGACCTCAGAAAAGATCAAGCGCTACTTCTGGTGGCCGTCTTGGAAAAAAGATATCAGAGACTTTATAATGTCCTGTGGAGTATGCGCCCAAAACAAGAGTCAAAAGGAAAGACCAGCAGGCCTCTTACGCCCTATTGACATCCCACCTCGCCCTTGGCATACGCTTTCTATGGACTTCATCACCGATCTACCTCCATGCTCCGGATACAATACGATTCTAGTAATCGTGGACTTATTCTCCAAGATGGCGCATTTCATTCCGCTCAAAGGCTTGCCAACAGCAGCAACTCTGGCCCGAGAATTTCTCGAAAACATCGTCCGACTACACGGTTTTCCTTCGGTTCTAATTTCGGATCGAGGTAGTCAATTTATTTCTCATTTTTGGCGAAGTTGCTGTCGGTCGGCTCAAATTGATGTGAGACTATCGACCAGTCACCACCCTCAGACCGACGGACAAACCGAGAGGACCAATCAAACTCTGGAACAGTATTTACGCTGCATGCTGCAACAAACTGAAAAAACTTGGAAAGATATCCTTTGGATAGCCGAGTATGCCTACAATAACTCTGTCCATTCGGGAACTGGGAAAACCCCGTTTTTTCTTTTGTACGGCAGTCACCCTCGAACCTCGGAGTTGGATCCCCTCCAAGATCTTGAAACACCAGCAGTAGACTACCTGCATTCTACAATCACCCAAGCCTTTAAGGAAGCTGTTTCTCACCTTCAAAGGGCTAAAGAACAATACAAGAAAGGAGCAGATCAACATCGGAAGGAAGCCCCTCACTATCAAGTAGGGGATCAAGTCTGGTTATCCACCAAATATCTATCTCTAAAAGGGCCACGCACATTCAACCCAAGATACCTTGGTCCCTATTCCATCACTACCATAGTAAACCCAGTAGCGGTCAAGTTGGACTTGCCCCCGCACATGAAGATACATCCGGTCTTCCACGTCTCTCTATTAAAACCCGTGCAACCTCAAACCCGACTAACCAAATCTCCAAAACCTATCCTAGTGGATGGAGAACTCGAGTTTGAAGTCAAAAGCATTCTGGACTCCAAGATCTCCAAATCTAAACTATTCTACCTAATTGACTGGAAAGGCTACGGCCCCCAAGAGAGATCCTGGGAACCTGCTGAATATGTCCACACTCCTCGCCTAATCAAAAGATTTCACCGAACATTTCCTGACAAGCCAAAACCCCGGAGAAGCCCGGTTTGGGAGGGGCCTTGAGGGGGGGTACTGTCATGATCTCTGCTTCCAAAAGGTCAGGGTTTTCCCAACTCCCTTGGAAGCAGATCCATAACCCAGGTTCCGAGTGCCAACCAGTCCCAATTGGGACCTTTTGGACCCAGTCCTGGCGCCAGTGGCACCAGGCTCATAAATATGCCCAGTCCCAGCGCTGGAAGCGCCGGGCTCATAATGCTTGGGTGGACTTACCTTCAGCAGACCATGCTGCTTACTTGCCTGCCAGTTGAGCCTCTGATCCTCTTCTGTTTGGAACTACTTTTCCTGTTGGGTGGGGCTGGAGCCACTCCCTAGATTCAGAACACTGTAACTCTTCTGGAAGGCAGGAACTCTTTTCTTACCAGGAACTCTTTTCTTACTTAGGCGTGGCTGTGGAAGGAGACACTAAGCACTACAGGAGGCTATTTAAACCACACCCGGTGGATGAATCTTGCTTTGCGTTATTCTGCAACCTCTGCAGCAGAACGTTCATCGTGTCTTCTGCATCCGGTCCTGGGCCTAAGGAAAAAGGCTTACCATCCTGAATCCAGTCTTCAGCAACACCTATAAAGACAAGAAAGAACAGGTTAGCATTCCGGCATCTGAAAGGCAAAGGCTTACCTACTCTTTGTGCGCTCCGGAGGTCTTCACACTGCATTCCGGCATCTGAAAGACAAAAGTTTACCAACTCTTCGCACGCTCCGGAGGCCTTCGGCGCTGCATCCCGCATCTGAAAGACAAAACAAGGTGCGTTTAAAGACATTGGGGAACTTTAATACTCACGTGCCATTACTCCTTTCCACATCTAATCCAGTGGGTATTCCGGCACCCTGCAGCCGCTCCGAACTCGTACCTGCAAAATAAAAAGACAGTTAGAGCGCATAGTGAAGCAGGCAACAAGCGCTTACTTACGTGCTTCCAGGCGCTTCTATTCATCACACGGGCTCCATCTTCAACTCACTTCAGCCCGTCATCCGCCATCGCCGGAACCCTGCAAAACAAGAGACATCATTACTAAAGACTTTAAAGACATTTGAATGACTCGAAACTTACCGTTCGTGCAGTAAACGACGGACAGCAGTCCTCTGAAGTCAAGAGGCCTGCGCTACCTATCCAGTGAAGAAACTGGTTACAGCACCCTGCCCCGAGGCAGATGGAGAGCTCGGCATTCACTTACCTAAGGTGAGAGCGTTAACCTTTGGGGGTCTACAGGAGAGGAGAAGAGGAAAGAGATAGGGACACCCCAATAGCCCCAGTTCATTAACCCCATATTTTCTATCTGCAGACATCTTACTGTACACGTCAGGCATACAGTGCACAGAGGTCCAGCCCAAAGAGCCAACCGGGTGCTACACATCACCTTTGAAGATACGGTAGTCGCCCAGTCAAGACCGGCGCCTCTGCGAGAATCAGGTGAGCGTTACAATAGGTATCAGTTATGTACTGAGACTAGGAGGAGGCCATCAAGAGTAAGGCAGAACTACAATTTCAAAAATGAGCGGTCTGGTCCTCTTTGAACCAATAATGGAGGCGGGAACTTTAAAAGTCGGAATCATTGTGGAAATGGAGTCAGCTGTGGAAGCAGAGCTACGGCCTGCTGGGTTAAGGCAGACCTCTCCGGAGAAGTTGCGTGGCAAGCGGAGCGCTCAAGACTCTTTGGAAGATGCAGAGCTAATGTAGCGGGAAGCGTAGTTGAGAGACGCTGGAGGCCGGTGGTGGACCGCAAGGGGGAGACTGGCGCGACCGAGCGAAGCGGTTGTGTGAATCCCGAGCTGCAGGAGGAGCTTTGCTGGGTGAGCAGGGCTACATAGAGCCGCTGGGATACTAAACGAGGTACCGCACGGGAAAAGGAGAACTCATGGAGGCATGGGACCTTTTACAGGAAAGAAGTAAGCGCCGACCAGTGAGTGTACCAAGAATGGGAACACCGGGCTGGCAGGCAAACACGCAAAGCGGGCAATGAATATTGATTTGAATGGAAGCAAGCAATTATGTGAATACTGATTTGAGTGAAAACAAGTTTATGCACAATACTTCGTGATCAAAGCATATGTAAAGCCTCACTAAGATATTATGTGTAGTTTAAGAAAACTTCATGAATCTGTATCTACACAATTACTATGAAGTGCATACAAGATTGTTTGCAACATAGCCCATCTTTAAATTGTTGAGTAAGATTATACAAGCGCTCAGTGAAACCATTTTTGTATAGCAGCGAGTTACCATATAATTTGTTAAGGTCTATGCCCCATGGAACTCTGAAAACTTGGAAAGGCTGCATATTGTGTAAAAAACATTCTAGTTACCTGAATATCTGTTGCCCTAATAGTATATATGACCAATGCCAGGCATAGTCCATACCGATTATCGCTTGCAGGCCAAGTAAATGATGTTGCAATGTTGCTCTCCACTTAGAGTAATGTTAGCAATGCTTAAGTAGGAGACGTTGAGCATGACATTTGCCTACTCAAAATCCTTAGAGGGCAAATTGATATTTTAGCTTTATAATGCGTTAAGGAGGCTGCTTCAAAGTGCTTATGGGACGTATGTCCAAAGAATAGGCAGCATGGAATGAGGTTACACATCCAAGTAGCCTGCTTACCTAAAATCAGTATCTGATATTTGAGCGGACAGTTGGCTTACATAGTCTGGGTGATGATTTTGCTAAGGCACCATGAGTAAAGAGAATTCTGTGCTTGAACGTCATTCATATTACAACAAACATAAAACAAGTGGATATAGGTAAAAGTCTGGTAACCTTTTACAAAGCCATAGTAGACAGTCAAGGTTATCTGATAATATCTGAATGAGGCCTGGAGCAGACGTTCGAGTCATAAGGTATACATTGGGTAGAGTCAAGTATAGGAGTCATGGGTGGGGAGGGAAGATAATTTGGTTAATGTGTGCATGCATATCTTAGTTCTACCTTCTGTTCATGGAGCCACTTTTCATATTAGGTTTTAACCTCTTGTGGGTGTATTCATTGTGTTGGGCGTTTAAGCTCAAGCTTGCATAGTCCGGCAAAGTAAGTAGGATAGACCAGAAAATCAAGACTAGTCATTTAATTTGACTTCATTTTGAGAGAAAGCAAAGGTTAGGTACCTGCTGTGACTTGCGCCTTATTAAATCTTTTTGAATAGGTGGGAATTTTCTGTGCGTGCGGTTACAATTATTCTGAGCGTCACCCAGAAGAAAGCTGGACAAGTAGACCTATGCACAGCTTAGAGGGAACATTGGGGTATAATTATAATTAGAGTTTCGTCTGTTCAGTGTTTTGTTCATTCTTTTACTTCTGGGGAGTTTTTTTACAGCGTTTTCAAAAAATGTCAGAATCTGTGTTTATGAGTGATTTCCCGTGTGCCCCCTTTAAACAATCACGGATAACAGTTATTTTCACCGTAAACACAAAAATAACTATTGTTTCATTGCATGCATAAGTAGAGTAATATATGTCATGACCGGCTGCAACAATAACATATGCCTAGGTTTGAGAGGTTAACCTCGAAATCCACCCTAATGCAACCATCGCTCCAAGACATTTATCATTCACAGACTGATTTTTACCAGTTTTGACTATGGTATTGTTATGTATAAAAGATGGCAGGCTTTGACAACTCACCATTTTTTTAGGAAATGCTCAGTTAGGATTAAATGATTTGCTAGGGATCACATACTTTGGTTAAGCAGTGTGCTACAAGCACCTTGATTAATGGCCGGTCTCTTGGTGACTGTTGTGATACATCACATGACCCCACCTAACCCCATTTAAGCAGAACGGAAAAAGGGAAAAAATGTATGGCTGCAAGAATAACATGCCAAGATACTTTTGTCCCCTTAGAGAAAATCAAAAGCTGGCACCCATGAATATGCACACAGTAAGTGAAAATATATCTTAAAATGAAATATACAAATGTAGTTCAATTGACCTACCCCTTAGAAGAAAGTGCGCAGGACAAAATAGCATTGGTCTCTTAAAAAACGTAATGAACACAAGAAACAAAAACAGAGAGGAAGTGTTCCAAAAAGTATAAAAGGTGCTCACCTTTTAAACCCAGCAATCTGTAGTGAAATGTTTCCAGGAAAACTAAATTCCAACATGACACAGGGGCCTGTGGCCTTGTGTGTAAGTGTCTGCACTGGGAACATGACAACCTGAGTGAAATCCTGGTAGCCAAATACTTGAGCAAGCTTGCCAACCTCATAAAAACCAAGGGGTTGCATCCGCCCTCTGAAAAATGTTCCGCAGTCTACCCACACGTGTCCTTTACTTGTGCCCTGAAAAGCGGCCACAATCAGGGGATAAGAACTGCACCAGTGTTCAGGATTGCAACCTCTCTTGCCACATCCTGGGCAAATATTCAGGACTTGCTTGCCCTCTCATAATTTCCCCTCCTCACCCCAATGTCTGGCTTTCAACAATACTCTCCTTTATAAAGATAACTTGAAAAGTACTGTAGAGAGGGCATGGTATCAAACAGTGAAGACAGACACAAGTGCTCACAGTTTTATTGAACTTCAATGGCTTGGTAAAACACCTATCTAAACCTAAATCTAAGGATGGGAGCAAACTACGACCATCAAAATAAAGATAACGCAGTCCTAGTAGTGTCTTCGTAAACATAAAATGGCCTATACTAAACAAAAAGTGTGCCATGAAACAATACGTCAGGATGACTGGATAGTTGGTTCCCCCGCCCCACGTTTTCACCACGGGACAAGGCGCACACTTGGGCTAGGAACACACTTCACTTCGCCTAAGCACAAGGGGACAGCTCCAGTTCATATATCAGCTCTCCGCAACCAAACCTCTCTTACTCAATCAAGGAAGGCTTCTCCTTCGCAAGAAAAAAGTTCAACAATAATTGTTCAAAGTTCCTTTCCTCATGAGCTTACTTTTCAAGCAACAAAAGTCTTTTACTTCCACTTTGAGTCCCCCTCAACCGGGCTCAGACTCCCTTTTCACTTTACAATTTACCATAGGCCTCTCCGTCTGACTCGGGCCTGTGTATGGTTCCGTTGCCAATTTACACCACTGTCAGCTTTCACTTCGAGCCCTTCTCCGTCAGGCTCAGACTCCTATTTATTTCAAAGTTCACTAGAAAACCGAACACATTCGATTGTGTGAAGGATTTGACTTAAACCCTTGCAGAACCACTTTGATTCCCTTCCTCATATCATATTCACATTCCATGAGTTCTGCTAGCGGGATACATTTCAGACAGAGACCTTCCGATGGGGGAACATGTGGTGCCGGACCACTGTGCTACTTAGTCTCTTGCGTCCACTTCTCAAAGTTCAGAAAACAATTCTCAGCTTTCCCTTTTCATTCGAGTCTTTCATCAAACGCCTTTTCCAATCGACATCATAGGACACTTTGTTGCCGCCACAAACCTTCATTCATACGCAGCCCGGTTTCACACAGTTGCCTTCAACTCACCCGCTGTATACAAGGTTTCGGCTTGCGGCTTTGATCATGGAGCCAAGAGTGATACCACAGCGGCTGCACTTCGACTAGTCAGGCAGGAGGACCCCTGGTATCTCTGAAATGCATTACAGGATACTCTGGCCTCAGTTCTCCACCTCACACATGCTGCTTCTGTGTTTTCAACAGCCCAGTGATTACTTGTCAAATGGCCCAAGGGCATCTCCCTCCTTGATTTCATGCCTCGACTTTCCGTCTGGCTTCCTTGATTCACCTGAGGTCTGGAATAGGCTGCTGCTTCATGTGCTCGGTCTCGTTCCCTGCCTTGCTCGGAGTGTGTTCCTGTGCTCTGCCTTTTATCCAGGTGGGGAAGGTAAAGGGGATTCCGGTGCGAGTTGTTCCAGGCAATTGCCTGACTCTGCCTGACCACACTACCGGGACATGTTTGAGTCTTTCTCCAGTATGCAAAGGGAATGTATATGTGTTCATGCAGGGAAGGGGCGGGGGTTACAAAACTCATGTGCTTGATCGGGAAAGAGGGAGTAAAGCTTTTAAAGAGAGGATACTGCGTCTCACCATTAGGTGTCCCACACCCACTCTCCAAGGATCCCCCATTCAGGTGATCCTCCCACACTGGTCCGCCCCTGGAGTCTGAATCCAATAGCGATGGCTGTGCCCTGGCCACCTGGATGACAGATCCCTGAGGACTGGCAAGTGAGACACCCTCTGGCTTCCTACAGCACACATACCATAGTATCACTCAAATATATAAATCCTTACAGAACTATTTTAGGCAAATGGTGCACAATTGTGGCATTTGCTCCCCCTGACCCCCATCTTGACTAGGAGACTACAAATACCAGAATGCAATTCAGCAAAAGGCAAGAAAAAAAGGTCATTCTAGTTTGCCTTGCACATGCAAGCTGTATTTGCAATTCTTCATGTATTAGCAGCTCCTTACCTAGAGATGGCTGCTCTTTTCATGTGGGCCTCGTGGCAACTTGCCCTTTAGAGTGGAATGCTTTCGATGTCTGCAAGTAGCACATTTTTTTTTAAAAGGTATGCAGATGCCGTGTGTTTTCTTGGTGTGTTATTAGATATTTAAAACTGAGAAAACACACAGGAATCAGGGACTGTGGACTGTCTCCCATCTGTGCAGTAACTGGGAACGACCCTGCTTAGCTTCAATGCGAGGAAGCCAGCCCCTTAGGTCATGCTGCTCTAAGTGATCTTGTAACTTGCTCATTTATTAGGCAACATGGCCTGAGTGGGCCAGCCCCTTCCTTGCTTTGAAGTTTGGCAGGGTCAGTCCCGGTTACTGTATGGATGGCAGTCCTGGCTACCCATTTCCAGTGTACGGACCACAGATAGCTGTGGCTATGTGTATTTTTATGGTTGCGAATCTCGGAAAAACAGCCAGGAAAAAACATATCCTTTTTGGCCCCCCCAGGCCACCACCAAGTTCCCCCCTAATCTGTGCCTGTTCTCTCCTGATGGCCTCCCCCCTCCCCTGCCTTCTCCCATTCCCCCCACAACACACAGCATTTCTGTTATGCAGTTTGCTTTGAGATATCAGCTATTTGCGGCTATACCCCAGGTTGTTTGAGCATCGTGTTGCAAACTTGGTGCCTAGCCCCTCCCTCCTCCTCCTCCTCTCGTCTACCCCTCCTCCCAAATTCCCAAACTTCACCTGGTGTCCTGTTGCCTCCCCTCCACCATTTCAGCATTTACACGTTGTTTGCCCTGAAAATGGCTTTTTTGTGCGTTTCATTTTCCAATACCCTTGGCTATAACCTGGGAAACAGCTGTGGCTATCTCTCGCATTGGGGTTATGGGGGGGAAGATGGCAATTGTTTCATTCATAAACACCCGTTTTCTTGGCAATGTATCCTAGATATAGCTCCCTTTCAAGTACAGCTTGCCATTTTCTAGAGTCTGAATGTCCTTTTGAACAACTTTTCACTGTGGACAACCATCAGCGGGGTTCAGACTTGTCGACACAATGTTCACAGGTGTATTTGTGTCCACCTTGCAGTTTGGGCCTCCCTCCATCGGGTTCACTACGGCCTTTCTTTAATACAGTTCATGTATTTCTAACACTGTTCATGGATTTCTCATTTTCAACAGAATGCAGGGTTTTCCTTCTAGCTTTCTTTCGGCATCTCTCTGTTGAGTTCGTACTTGCCTTATTCCACAGTTGATTATCTTATCAGAAAGCAGGGTTTTCTTCCCCTAGCTTTCCTCTGCCAAAGGGTCAGAGACTTTCGATTGTACAAGGGATTTGATGTGACCCTTGTAAGACCACTCTGACGCCTCATGCCACCCTTTCCCTAGGGCCTTCTGGTTCCTGTAGTTTCAAAACAGGCCCCAGTCAAAGTCTTTCGAATGAGCACCCATGTGGCACCGGACCCCTCTGCACCTGGACCTCAACTGGGCTTTCTTTAAAGTTCAAACACACATACAAGTGCTTTCTCTTTCAAATTCCTTGTGTTCAAAATGTTGCTACTTGCAACCTTGGGCTCAACACAGTTCGATTTGCCACATCAGCTTCCTCCAACTCACCGGCTGTGCTGAACCCATTGGCTTCTCTGATCTCTGGAGACAAGGATAGTACCACGGTAGCCAGCTTGCCTCTCCGCCTGCTTTATCAATGCGGGAGGCCCCTATGTACTGTTGACATCTGCTACGCATGCCAGCGTTAACTCCCAGTCTTATGACTTACCTTTCAGAGGCTTTTCAGGTCCGAGTTGAAAAGGGTAATCCCCCCCTTTGACGTCCTTCGAGGTCATGCAGCCTTTCTCCCCCTTTTGAACTGCTGGTTTGGTTTAATCGTCTCCTCGTACATTTGGCCTTGATACAAGTGCGCTTTCGTGCTCTGCCTTTTATCCCTGTATGGAAGGTAAAGGGCTGTCAGGTGTGCATGGTTATTTTCAATTGCCTGACTCTGCCTGACCCGTGGGTTGGGACATGTCAGGTAAACGACTCTGGTGTTAATCCCTTGTCTGTTAGAGTGTAAGAAAGTGTTGGTGTGGGAAAGGGGGCGGGGGGAGTAGAGCTTGTAAATATCCTACAGGGTAGGATGGGGAAACGTTTTACAGGGAAGGGGATACCGTGTCTTAACCCTTGGTGACCCACTTCCACTCCCCAAAGACCCCTCGCCCAGGTGATCCTCCCCCACTGGTCCACCCCCAGGACTGGATCCAATAGCTATGGCCATGTCCTGGCTACCTGGACAATAGTTCCCTGGGTACTTGTAAGTGAGACACATTTGGGTTTCTCACACACCTCACCATATGCATCACAGGGCAAGCATTGCAAACCCCGGA